>NC_136068.1:141396806-144116806 GCF_964261635.1 Lissotriton helveticus
ACATTGGAGGCCACCTCCCTCTGTCGGCCCAGACAGTCTGCGGGATTTCTCAGGGGACAGGGTTTCTTGGCAGAGTGGTCCGTTGGCAAGATTATGGGCACTCTTTTTGGCTGTATTCCTTCGGCAGGGGCATGTGAATAAAGAGGGCATTGTCTGCAGACTATGCAAGGAAAACTTAATAACTTGCTTTGTCATTGCCATTCCACAGCCGTCCCCTCGTATCTTACAAGCTAGATTTAATTCTCATTTCGTAGCATGTGGCACCGCGGCACATACGGCTCACAATTGGGACTTCCTCTGGCATTCGTTAGAGAGGTCGAGCATTGTGTGGTCGTGTAGTCTGTACTTCCCGGCCTCGGCGGAGCTGGCCTGCTACACACCGATGTACCTTGGGTGATGCCTGCTTTGTGGTATTGGTTTCAAGAGCTATCACTAGTGGCAATTTGGAGGGTTTACTTTGATGAGCAGGTTGTGATGGAGGTGATGGGCAATGAAAGGGCTGACATCTGTGACCAATGTGACATTTGGTGTATGAGAAACTGATATAGGTGATTCTAAGCAGGCCGCCCGATGAACGCTTTTCCAGGAGGCCCTGCCCCCTGGGTGCTCAGATGTCTGCAGGCCCCGCCTTCACCGGCGCTCCCAGGCTTCCTAGCCCTGCCCTCTCTGGAGCTTCATGCCACTGACGTCACCCGCGTCTCTCTGGACTCTGGTGGGAGCCGGACAGAAGGGACCTGTGACCGGCCGCAGCTTCACAGACGGGAAGTAGCAGGGGGCACAGCCACACGGACACCCCCACCCTCACTACAGTAAGGAGCCGCTGTCAGATGAGTTCGGGCAGAGAGTTCACTAAAGTGACGTACCGGGACAGGGTTAAACTGGAGTATTCAGAAGAAGAAGGCGAGTGTGTGTACAGCGCTACAGGGAGCAACATATACCCGGAGAGTATACACAGGGGCAGCGGGCACTGACGAACCATGACAGTGGGCACTGTCTCATGGGGTGAGGGATGGTCATCGGTACAGGACAGTGACGAACGTGCCACCACCACCATACAGGGGTTAGAGACGTGTTTGCCTCAGTGGACAATGTGTTACTGGGCCTGTGCCCACAGAAGGTAGTTATTTGGTTCACTGAACAGTAGGCTCTATGGACAAAGTGCACCACCGGTTGATACAAGAGACAGAGTGTAGAGTGCCACGAAGCGGTGGGGGCTTGAGGGCTTCTAGGACAGGTGCATTTAATGTAGCGAACCATTCTAAAGGGGCAGGCTGCACAGACGGGAATATTTCATATTTGGAATGGATTAATGGGGCAGTAGGCACCGCAGACGAAGAGCAGATGCTCATCGAAAGCAAAGGGGAGCAGGGGATGTGCTGGGCAACAGGTGCGGAGAAAGTAGATGCAACATCATGCATGAAGAGTATTTGCAGAGTAGATGGCGTTCAGTCAATGAGAGCAGAGAGTGCAGTTGCAGCGTGTTGCAGTGCCCTGTGTCTAAGCTGTCACGGGGGGTTTTGCCTCACTTCCTGCGGCGCTACTTTTAGCTCCGACCAGGACTTTCACCTATGTTGAGCCCCGCGTCCATCTGCTCCACCCCCTCTTGTGCCCTCAGCTCTAACCGGTGCCCGGCTCCGACATAGCGCTTTTACCCCTTGGTCATCAACTCTTGCCCCGTACCGCCCTCTGACCTCAAGCAGGGCATTCGTCCCTTGCCACGTTGCTCTCTTCCCTCGCAGGTGCCCTCAGCTCTGAATCCTCTGCCATCTGATCTCACCCCGGGCCCTCACTCACTTCTTACCCCTGTACTCTCAGCTCCTACCCCTCTGCCCTCAGCTCTTACCCCTCTGCCCTCAGCTCTTCCTAGGCCCTGACTTCTGGCACCTGTGCCCTCTGACCTCAACCCAGGCCTCCAGCCCTCACCACGCTGCCCTCTGCCCTCACCTGTGCCCTCACTGACTCCTGTGCCCTCAGCTCTTACCCCTGTGCCCTCAGCTCTTACCCCTGTGCCCTCAGCTCTTACCCCTGTGCCCTCAGCTCTTACCCCTGTGCCCTCAGCTCTTACCCCTCTGCCCTCAGCTCTTACCCCTGTGCCCTCAGCTCTTACCCCTGTGCCCTCAGCTCTTACCCCTCTGCCCTCAGCTCTCACCCCTCTGCCCTCAGCTCTCACCCCTCTGCCCTCAGCTCTCACCCCTCTGCCCTCAGCCCTCAGCTCTCACCCCTCTGCCCTCAGCTCTCACCCCTCTGCCCTCAGCTCTCACCCCTCTGCCCTCAGCTCTCACCCCTCTGCCCTCAGCTCTCACCCCTCTGCCCTCAGCTCTCACCCCTCTGCCCTCAGCTCTCACCCCTCTGCCCTCAGCTCTCACCCCTCTGCCCTCAGCTCTCACCCCTCTGCCCTCAGCTCTCACCCCTCTGCCCTCAGCTCTCACCCCTCTGCCCTCAGCTCTCACCCCTCTGCCCTCAGCTCTCACCCCTCTGCCCTCAGCTCTCACCCCTCTGCCCTCAGCTCTCACCCCTCTGCCCTCAGCTCTCACCCCTCTGCCCTCAGCTCTCACCCCTCTGCCCTCAGCTCTCACCCCTCTGCCCTCACCCCTCTGCCCTCAGCTCTCACCCCTCTGCCCTCAGCTCTCACCCGTCTGCTCTCAGCTCTTACCCCTCTGCCCTCACCTGTGCCCTCAGCTCTGACACCTGTGCCCTGTGACCCTCGCCGATGACCATGGCTAGCATGGCGGGGGAAGATCATGGCCTTCCTGCTGGCCCTGTCGGGCTGTTTGCTGGTCTGCTCCACGCTGCCCACCAACTACTGGAAGTGTGTGGCTCTGTGTGTGTGTGTGTGTGTGTGTGTGTGTGTGTATCTCTATGGGTATGTATGTATGTGTGTGGGACTCTGTGTGGGTCTGTGTGTTTGTGTGTGGCATTTGTGAGAGATTAAGCTATTGGCATTGTAAATGACAGTGCCATTTATTTATCTATTTTCAAAACCAACACATAAATAAAAATGTTGCATTTACAATGCCAATAGCTCTAACTTTTTCAAAGGCGAGACCCCACCCCCGCTCTTCTTTGTTGTGCTGGTGTCCGTTACCCCCCACCCCCGCTCTTCCTGGTTGTGCTGGTGTCCGTCCCCCCCACCCCCGCTCTTCCTGGTTGTGCTCGTGTCCGTCCCCCCCCACCCCCGCTCTTCCTGGTTGTGCTGGTGTCCGTCACCCCCCACCCCCGCTCTTCCTAGTTGTGCTGGTGTCCGTCCCCCCGACCCCCGCTCTTCCTGGTTGTACTGGTGTCCGTCACCTCCCACCCCCGCTCTTCCTGGTTGTGCTGGTGTCCGTCCCTCCCCCCACCCCCGCTCTTCCTGGTTGTGCTGGTGTCCGTCCCTCCCCCCACCCCCGCTCTTCCTGGTTGTGCTGGTGTCCGTCCCTCCCCCCACCCCCGCTCTTCCTGGTTGTGCTGGTGTCCGTCCCTCCCCCCACCCCCGCTCTTCCTGGTTGTGCTGGTGTCCGTCCCCCCCACCCCCGCTCTTCCTGGTTGTGCTGGTGTCTGTCCCCCCCCCACCCCCGCTCTTCCTGGTTGTGCTGGTGTCCGTCCCCCCCCCACCCCCGCTCTTCCTGGTTGTGCTGGTGTCCGTCCCCCCCACCCCCACCCCTGCTCTTCTTCGTTGTGCAGGTGTCCGTCGTCCGTCCCCCCCACTCTGTCTGTGTGAGGGTGGCTCTGTCTGTGTGAGGGTGGCTCTGTGTATGTGGCTCTGTGTGTGTGTGAGGGTGGCTCTGTGTAGGTGGCTCTGTGTGTGTGGGTGGCTCTATGTGAATGACTGTGGTTGGCTCTGTCTGTGTGGCTGGCTCTGTCTGTGTGTGTGTGTGTGTGTGTGTGGCTCTGTGTGTGTGTTTGTGCTCTGTGTGTGGGGGTTTGTGTTACTATCCTTGTGGGGACTTGGGTGTGATAACACACTCACGCTGTGGGGACTTGAGTGCACTGTGGGGACCTGAACCCAGGTCCCCACAAGGAAGTGTCTTCTAAATGATAAAAAATTACTTCAGAAACATCTGTGTAAAATTTTACAACTTTTAAAAAAATTGCCTTGTGGGGACCTGTGTTTTGTAAAGTGTGTGTATATTTCTGCTCAGGTCTGCCCCTGTAGACAGGAGGCGGTACTGCAGTCTTAAACACACTTTGCATTTAAACACACTTTGCTCACTAGGAACACCTGCTAGCAGCAGAAAACACACATATTTCAAAGGAAAAAATGCATAAACCAATGTTAAAACCTATTCTAATGCATATTCACCTTTTTTCGAATTATCACAGTAAAACTTTATTTACATTAAGCTGTTGAATTTAGATTTTTTTTGTTTCTGAAACATATTAGTTGTTTTGTAAACAATAATAAAAGCATTTTAAGGCTCCCAGTTTTCCGCTTTTACGTTTTTTCTGCAGATTAATACAGACAGAAAAAGATGTATTTCCTGTCTGTATTTATTTTTACAACTTCATTTATTCACAAAACACCTTTAAAACAAAACCATAGTTAAAGTAAAAGACCAATAGAAAAAATAAACCACATATCGGGCAACTGTAACTTAACAGACCGTGAAAGGTTTAAAAATGACAGGCCCTTATTGGCAGCTTATTTATCATGCAGTGCAAATGACTGAACTCTACCTCTAAATATATTCTGTTATTTGATGTGCGCTAACATTTAGTTTAAAACTACGTGGTTCTTCCAATTCTTTTAAAAAGAATCCCTGAGGCACTGGCCAGTGCCCCTGTGCAAAGCAAAATAAAAGCGGGTCAGAACGTTTCTGTGGCCAGCCAAAGATGTGTAAATGCAGATACCTGCATAACAAGGCTCCAAGTAGCCAACCTTGGTGATGACAGATCCAGGCCGTGACTGTTCATGACAGGGGGAAGGGCTCTCCTGCATCCCAATGCCCACACCTTGGGGAAGTGAGCAGACAGAGCAGGAAGTCAGGAGCAAACAGCAGCAGGTGCGACTTGCCTGACAGGCTAAAGCCTGAAGATCTGACAAAGCGTGTTTGAGACTGTGCTGTGCTCAGTTTGAACTTGAAAAAAGTATGTTTTTTAAGTGCAGCAAATGCAGATCAGCGTTATTCAGATGCAGGCTAGAGCAGCCGATTTTGGAAGTTATACATTAGATAAAATCGGGGAAAATCACTTAATCTCACTCTGCTTTAGAAAAGAGAATCAGCGCTTCGATGTAATGCCCTTTGGTCAGGTTTGCACTATAGCCAAGGCAACCTCACTAGTTATTGAGAGCTAAGCACCCTGTACCAATGCATATATTAAGCAGAACAGCAGAGTGACTTCACCTTCACAAGCACAGAAAGTGTAATGCTTATTTTGTTTTATTAAGGAAAACCCCTTTAATTCATATTTTGGCTTCTAATCATTATTTTTTTTCCTTGAACATTTTAAAATCATCACCATCTTCTTTTTGGGTCATATTGAGGTGGGATGCGCTTCTGAAAATTAATCAACCTCCTATTTGCAAAAAGCATCCGCTATTTCTAAACAAGCATTGGTCGGCCTAGGGGGGGGGGAGTCATTTGGCTTTGCCAATAGTTGTTAGCCGTGTTGCAAAAGGCTGAAAGTATTTGAAAAAAAGGTTTATGACATACCTAGCATTGACTGCGTTATAGTTTTTTTTAACTTGCAGGTGTGCTGCATTGTAGCCAGCGCTGCTGTATAATTTGTATTAGAACTTCCCTTCAGATGTAAAGTCTGGGGGCTGCAAGCGCACTCCAGCCCTTTTAATGTGGCCCCCTGTTCAATTCGGGCAAGCTTTTATTTACAAGTTAATTGATGTGAAAGAAAGCAAGTAACTAGGGAGTCCTACACTGTAAACTTTTGGGCCACCTTCATCTTTAAAGCCATTCTGGAACAAATGTGTAAAAAATATATGAAAAGGTGTCCTAAAAATCTCAAAAATAAATGTATGTTATTCACATGCAGAACTATTTCATCATAGTAGTAGTACTGCACCAAACTAAATCAGTGCTAGTATTTTTAGGAACAGTTTTGATGAATGAATTTTGAAACTTTTATGCTTCCACCCACCCTGACTATTCCAATAGTAAACTAAAGAGGCAAGTCAGTTATGTGCACCACTTGGATGGCCTGGGATGCTATTCTACATGGACAACATTTTAGAAAAATTAAATGTTGGAGAAATCTTCGTACAGCGCACATCCTGAAGGTATTATTTCAATACAATATTGTATTATATGATAATGAAGAACAATCCTTGCCAAAACCAAAATATTTTGCCCATGCAAAATGTATTGTCATTGTCAATGTTTTTTGTGCATATTGCAACTGACTATAATAAAGATGTGAAATAACAGAAAGAGCTGCCAATTTGCAGAACTGGGTCTCGGTGCCAGCTTAACATCCTGTGATCCTGGTCAAATCATGTAATCTCTTCTTGATTACATGTCAACTCTACCACTTTTAATAGTATCTTTTACAAACATCAGAACCTGACCTTGTAGGGCACTGCATCTCTAGTGTTTTTGACATGCAGCTTCCGCCATATTTAATATGGCTTAGTACCCTGGTGCCTTTTCTGACTACCCTGGCAATTTGGATCACAAACAAATTAGCCCCAGTGTCTTGTGGGCACAGACTTCTACGGCGAGCTTGGCAAGGTATTTTTTTGGGCCATACATTTTCAGCTTACTTTAATATTCGCCCATTTCCTCTGGCCAAATATTAATGTTTAATATTTCTGTACATACCCTTTTCAATGAATAGACAGGATATGGTGTTGAAACTAAGGCATAACATGTACCGATTCCCGTGGTTACACGGTACAGTCTTTCTTAGCCCTGCTTCCATCTTTGTAAGAGCATACGCCTTTAGAACTAATCATATGGATAACAACGTCTGATGTCACTACGGATGCTGTCATGTAAAGGGCCAGCTCCTACCAGGTTTTTGCATTCAATCGGAACAACTCAATGTGTGAGTATTCCTGGGATCCGAAGCCACAGGACGGTACTAGGTACCCATGTAAGCGGCTCACCTTGATGAAGCTAGTTTTATTGGCTAATTCAGGGGGTTTATTCAAAATAACACTTTCCTATGCAATAACAGTGGGTGATTTTACAATGGACATTGTCCACCCTACCTTATATTGGTTTCCTTAGTGTGTGACTACAGGTCCCGCCCCCTGCCGGGATCCATGCTGCTAAAAAATAGTTACACTATAGTAAGATCTTTTTTAACTTTCCACTATGTAATGACCAATCTCGCTGCCATCATGCAGTTCTTTCTGGACCCAATACGAAAAGAATCATAGGGTTTGGAAACCTAGGTGTCTATTACGATGGCGAGCGGACAAAGTCCGCACGTCACCGTAACGGCAAAAGAGACCACCCGCCATATGTGTGGCGGTCCAGTGAATCAGATTAGGATGCGCCCGCCACACTGGCGGGGGCATTTAGCATTTTTTACATTGCGGCGAGCGGTGCTTTCAGCAGCACCCACCGCATTGCAAAAAAGGCATGTTGTGCATTTGCATGAACGTGGCAGGCACCACACAGTGCCTACCACTTTGTGCATGCTAATGCAGAGGGGTACCATGTGCATCCCCCACCCCCAACACCTTGGGGGCCTGCAACGGGCCCTCACATGCAGACACCACATGCCTTTCCATGGCGGCAACGCCGCCATGGAAAGGCCCATCCCTGCCTGCATTATAATATGGATGGCGGTGCCTTGCAGACGCTGCCACCATATTATACCCCTCTTCCACCCGGTCAACTTGTCGATGGGCGGAAAACCGTCGGACGGTCTTTCTGTCCGTCGGGGTCCCCCCCATCGTAATACGGTGGGGAGGAAATGGTAGGCGGGCGGGGAGGAATGGGGGCAGATCGCCACCGCTATACCGGCGGTGGCGATCCGCCTGCTATTCTAATAGCGCCCCTAAGTGAGGTTACCCCTCAACCTCCGAAGGTATGCTGATCCACTGTTTTCCCAAAATCCGAGGCTCACAACGTTATCCTACCCGTTTACGCTACTCACCTTGTTGTTTAGCAAGTATGCACTGCAACTGCCACGCATAATTTGGAGTAACAAACTAATGATTGCATTTCAAGGTTATTATCCTTTGAGCTTGCCACAGGGAATCCACTAGAATGGTTCTTTGACCACGTTCTGCACTAATGTTTGCCAGGAGTCATGGTGATGCTGAGATAGTTGCTTGTGTTATTGGGCTTATTGACCAGTCAGCGTATAAGCATCTACCTAAGGCACATTTACATTGCACAGTGATATTATGATGCTTTGCTTTGTCTTACATATATAGCTTGTCCGTGGAATCTAAGTACAGGATTACCCCTCCACTCACAGTACACCTTAGCATGTCTGTGTACTGATACTTCGTGAGGCCTTTGAGCCAACCTCATATCACCCTTTGGTCCTGAAGAAAGCCTATTAAACTTCTATAGACAGGCTGAAACATGTAGACCACCACTAAGATATTTTAGACCAAGTTAGTCTTAATAATATCCACTTTCTTCTTTTTAACCTTGTCCTCGGACCTCATCAATAAAGCACTTCTAGTTTGAAGGAGGATCCTCGAGGCAATTTTTAATACCTTCACATCAACTTCACAACAAAACCACTTGCTCCCCTGTAATCAGGCATCGAAGCACACCTGGGATGCATTCGGCACCCCAGGTGGGAACCCGATGATGAATCATGCCACCAACTAGGTTGGTGGGTGGGGGTTCTTTTAGAAACATAATGGTTTTTCTCTGACTCCCTGGTCCTTTGGTGCACTGAGTCTGGATTCCCCCTGCAAGGTTCATCCCTATTGTTGTTTTGTAGATAATTCTGGGGAAAAGGACGTACCCCCATAGTTCCTCGCTCTCTCTTTATTTATACTCATTGCAGGGTATAGTCAGGGCTTTACATTGGATAGGTCCTGGTATAGTTCAGACCCAACAATAATTTAAAACTAGTTTGAAATGTGCCCCTACAGGGCCCTATATTCATGTCTTTAACAAGTTAAAACACTGATCGACTTCTCAGCAATGAATGTAAAAATCATGTGTAGTGCATACTGGCATTTGAGTCACCTCTCGGTGTCTGGGTGAGATCAGAGTGTAAATTGCAGTTCACAATGGGGCACAATTGAGAGCTCTGGAGTTGAGGCTGAAGCCACCTCATGTCAGTGGGTCATAAGGGTATTCATATTTCATGTCTATGAAATTATTAGCATCTCTGCAGAGTGCCCAGAGCAATGATCATGTATGTTCCAATTGTAATTGCTATGTTTATGAGAAAGGGGGTGTACAAAACTGTGAAATATTGACAGTACCAAAAGAAAAGAAAACGCCGTGTTTATAAGTGAAGAGACAGAGGAAAGGAGGCATGGTGTATGACAGGTAACACAAGGAAGTGCATGCATCGCAGCATAAAAAGGCAGAGATGTGTGAGATATTCGTCTGTACTATTTCCGAAAGATATGGCAAGAAAAAGGGTGTTGTTGCCTACCAGAATGACAGATTGTACAGGAATGTGGAATTGAGGGGAGAAAAGGAGTGACTGAGAGACTCAGAAGACCACTAGATAGAATTTAGTAATGGTTAATTCACAGTCTCTTATTTTCAGATTTCAGAATTGAAACATTTTCAATTCTAATTATTTTCAAAATTATAACTGTTGCTCATGTATCTGATATTGCTAATAAGCATTGGCAACACAAATAGGTTTGGCTTGTTTTAGGCATATATCTGTCCATTGTTATGATGTGTCTGCCTGGAGCATAATTAAGTAACCAGGCCTAAACATGTCTCCATGGCCTTGAGCCACCTTCTGCTAATGGATGGACTCGATAAAGTGGCCTACTGGTGCTGTAAAAGAACCTCTATTGGTCAGGTTTCTATTTTGGTACCAAGACCGACACAACCATATCCCCTTTAGGGGGCAACTTTTCTTGTGCTGTCTTGAAACTGTGGATCTGGTGTCCATAAAGAATAATCAACATCAAAGCTACTGGTATTCAAATCACCAACAAAGACAAGGTCTCTCCTAAAAAGCACTACAGATGACTTAAATAACACTCCCCTTTGTATACCGCTTTAAGTGTGGGTGTGTTTACATGTGGCTATGAGAAGTTTAAACCACACTCTCAGGGCACTCGATCACAAAATGAAAACTCTACTCTTTAGATGACCCTGCAAAGAACATCCATCTACAGGTTGGCACTGTAAGCTAGGGTCCTACCTATCAGTCCACTGGGAGTGCATCTTGAGGACTCATCAAGAGGTGCAGAAAGCAAAATAAAAATGTTACTATACCAACTGGTGAGTAATGGTAAAGATACATAACATGTGGAGTGTCTAAAAGGCAAATAGGACTGTGTCAAGAGTCAATCACATGTCAGGGAATACTCCAATGATATCATCCAGCATGTGGCTGAACAAGTCCAGACTCATCCCAATTTCATACATACCATCGTCATATAAAATCACCCTATTTCTAAATGAAATGAAATGAAATGAAAAGTAAATTTGTAGAGCGCGGTTGCTACCCAGAGGCGTCAAAGCGCTAGAGACCAGAATAGAAATTACTTGACAGAGGTACCTTGCAGAAATTAATGAGGGGAGTTAAACAAAAAGGTCTTCAGCTGTTTTCAAAAGGAGGAGAGGTTAGGGTTGGATCTGAGGTGAAGAGGAAGTGAGTTCCAGATCTTGGAGGCATTGTAGGTAAACGTCCTGCCGCCAGCTCTTGCCTTTTTTATTCTGGGAACTATAGCCATACAGGCCTGGCTAGAGCGGAGGTTTCTGCTGGGTTGGTACTGTTTTACTAGGTCCCGGGCAATCATTGGTCCTGTGTCCCAAAAGGCCTGATGGGCAATACACATGGCCTTAAAGATGACTCTTTGTCGTACTGGTAGCCAGTGCAGGCTGATCAGACCAGGTTTGGCTGATTGTCTGCGTGGTAGCTGTAACAGTGTGCGGGCCGCACAATTCTGCACTATCTGTAGTCTACGCAAGGTGTATTCCGGGGCGCCAAGGTAGAGGATATTATTAAAGTTTAAACGGGACTGTATCAGACCTTGGATGGCCACCTGCTTTGCCTCCATAGGCAAAAGAGGAAGGACTTTCTTTAGCATCCTAAGAAGTCCGAAGCAGGTAGCCGAGAGTTTTGTGGCCTGGGTGTTAAACGAGAGGGTCTTGTCCAGCCACATCCCAAGGCTCTTAATATTGTCCTTGGGTACTGGGGGGGCACCTAGGCAAGGAGGCCACAGGGAGTTGAAAAAGGTGGGGTTTGAGGGACCCAGGAGCATCAGCTCCGTTTTGTCCCCATTGAGCTTAAGGGATGAGGAGGTCATCAAGACCTTTACCTCCTCTAAGCACTTTATTAGCCCACCTGAAGACGGCAGATCGGCCTCCTGCGCCAAGGAGACCACCAGCTGGGTGTCGTCCGCGTAAGAGATAATCTTGACCCCAAATGGACGAACAACCTCAGCCAGTGGTCTCATATAGATGTTGAAAAGCGCGGGGCTTAAGGAGGAGCCTTGTGGGACTCCACACCTCAAAGGCTTGCTCATGGACACTGTATCTCCATCAAAAACTTGGAAGGATCTGTCACTCAAGAAGGATTTGAGCCATAGCCAAGCTCCATCCACTATTCCGACACTCGAGAGGCGGCGCAGCAAGGTGTCATGGCTGACCGTATTGAATGCCGCGCTTAGGTCAAGGAGGATCACTGCCACTGACCCTCCCTGATCTAGGATTCTTCTGGTTTCCTCGGTGACTGCTAGAAGGGCGGTCTCTGTACCGTGTCTGGGTCTAAAACCCGTCTGGGTGGCATCTAACAGCTGGTTGTTCTCGAGAAAATTCACCAACTGGAGATTGATGTATCTCTCAAGGATTTTGCTCACCCAGGGGAGCAGAGAAATCTGCCGGTAGTTGCTAAAGTCAGAGGGGTCCAGATTGTTTTTTTTAGCAGAGCTCGGACCATGGCCCGCTTCCAAGCGGGAGGGACAGTGCCAGAGATGATGGAGGCGTTCAGGAGGTCCATAATAGTTGGTAGAGTGACCTGTGATGCCAGCATCATGACTTCTGGAGGTGCTGGATCGCGTGGAGACCCAGATTTTACCTTGCGAGCAATAGAATCCAGGGATTCAAGATCTAGTTGAGGGAAGTGATCCAGTGTTCGCAAGGGTTCCGATGAAGTATCCCCCAGATTTGTTTGATGCTGAGCTATGGGAGCACTTGCTATAGAGGGGAAAGATAAGTAGATGTTGCGGATCTACGCATGTAAATGGGAGGATTTAGACATCCCACATTGCGAGGCATGCTGTTTTAAACTTTTACTGAACCCTAACTACACCCTGTCAGGTGCCCTACTCTACCGTCCGCCGGGTGCAGCTGGTGGATGGGCAACTACTCTTTCGGACAACATAGCTCCTCTGCTGATGCTGCTTTAACTCCTTCCTACAGAACAGGTCACAACTATTCTTGGTCAACCAAGCAATCTCCTCCCCGTGCCCTAACACAATAGGGGTCCCTCAAGGCTCAACGTTATCCCCTGATCTATTCAACTTGTATGTTGAACCTCTCACGGAGATTCTCCGCAAATCACAGATCTCCTATCACATGTACGCAGACGACACGCAAATTTATATGAAAATCGCCTGTCGGGATGACATTGACCTAATGAATGAAACATTAAAGCGAGCGTTACAATGGCTAACAGCTAATCATCTAAAACTTAATGCCGACAAAACAGAATTCCTACTAATATCACCTGGAAGGAGTCAACCTGAGGTAAAAGATTGGACTAAATTGATAACTGCTTTGAACTGTACTCCGACCCTAATTAACTCTGTTAAATCACTAGGAATCACGTTAGACCAGAACCTTGACATGAAAGACCACATCAACACAATGGCCAAGAGCGCCCGTTTCCACCTGAATTATCTAAGAAAACTGAAACCCTTTATCTCAGAGGCAGATCTAAAACTGGCTATCCAATCTCTAGTGATCTCGAGAATTGAATATGGCTGTACCACGTTAGCTGGCCTACCAAAAACATCCACTGCACCACTAAAAGCCTGTCTCAACGCTGCGGCAAGACTCATCACGGGAACGAGGAAATTCGATCACATATCTCCTCACCTAAAGGCACTAAACTGGCTACCCTACGAAGCGAGAATTAAAATGAAGATGGCCTGTATTACCCACAAAGCAGTTCACTACAGCACGCCTAGATATCTAGCCAAGAAAATTCAGCTATCGGGAGGCAACAGACCAACGAGAAGTGCCAAGGAGCTGCTACTACGACCGGCCTTCTTCCGGAAGAAAAAGACCTATGACCGAGCATTCTCCGGAGCCGCCCCCAGAGTCTGGAATTCACTCCCTCCTAACATCAGGGTGATTCAAAACACTGTAAAATTCAAACGGGAACTTAAGAATCATTTGATGAGTAAATACCCTACATAGAGATACATACCGACCATTAGTATGAACACTCAAGACAAAGAAGATCGGACTCATCATTAATATTCTGAAGATCAAGTAGATAATGACAATGACTCGATCAAGCAGCGGCTACACAACTTAAGGTCACCTCACATATATGTAAACCCTACATTATATCTCACAACCATAATGATATAATTCTCTACCCTACTTGGTTTATTATTCTAATCCTTGCCACAAGCCATACCTAGCCAACTCGTATTGCTGATTACTCATGGAACTGCAATGATATTACTATACAACCCTACCTCACCAACCTGACGATATGACTACGACACAAGCCTAGCCTAGGCCCCTCCTAAGGCTAATGTCACAGGCGTTAGGAACATATAGTTATTTAATCACCCCTGATAGCATATCGCCTACTACCTCATATATGTGTGTTATCATAATTTGCTATTATAATGTCAATCTGTAATTTGTAATTTTATGTTTTTATGTTTCTATACTCTTATGTTAAGCGCTCTGATACCCACGGGTCTTGTCCGCGCTATACAAAACTCTACAAATAAATAAACAAATAAATAAAAAATCTCCGAATTTCATTTTACTTGGTGACCTGAACATACATTTTAACAATATGCTGTGCCCCACTAGCACTCACCTTCTTCAAGATCTAGCTGCCCTCAACTTACGTTTACATAATTCTGGTCCCACTCACAAGGCAGGTAATTTACTTGACCCCGTCTTCTCCAATCTTGACACAATTACCTGCCTCCCTTCCAGACCCATCACTTGGTCAGATCACCACATAGTAGAATTCCACATTAAGACTAGTGCTATCCCTCACCAATCTTCTAATGCTCAGACTTCTAGACCCAGTAGGAACTGGAAAAAACTCAATCTTTCACAACTTAACGGCCAGCTTGCTAAGACATTACCTTCCCTCCCCAATATCATCACTTCTAAAGATGAAAGTCTAATCCATACCTGGCTGTCTTCTGCCATTGATACCTGTCTTCCAGTCCGTAAAGGTAAACATAACTTTACCCACCCCCCCGCCCCCTGGTTTAATGAGCAGTTAAAATGTGCTAAGTCCATGTGCAAAAAATTGGAGCGCATCTGGAGATCCAATTACTCCCTCTCTGATAAGGAAAAGTACAAGACGGAACTCCCTATGCAAATCAGCCAGGGCTAACTATGTTAACACTTCCATATTATTAGCCCAAAACCGCCCAAAGGCTCTATTCAGAGCAGTTCAAGAGCTCTCTGGACAGTCATGCGCGCCTAAAGCCCCCTGTCTGGATAATACTCCATGCAACGCACTTGCCAATTTTTTCACGGAGAAAATAGACCATATCTATGCTGGCTTTAATGCCTCTCCACAGGTCCAATACAGCCCTCTCCAGCAAGAAGATTCTGATATATCTCTCTCCCAGGTTACTACCTTGTCCCCTTATCCCTTAATTGATAAATGGGATCCTATTTCCTCTTCACACTTTCTGAAACTTCTGGCCGGGATCAAGTCCGGCTCCCCACTGGATGCGATGCCTCCTCAAATCCTCAGTACCTTAGCCATTCCCTCATTTCTTCCTATTTTAGCCCTTTTGAATGCCTCTCTTTCTGAATCAACTGTACCAACAGCTTGGAAGCACGCTATGGTGGTTCCCCTCCTGAAAAAGGTCAATGCGGATATTAACAACCCCGCCAACTTTAGACCCATATCCCTGCTCCCCTGCTTTGCCAAAGTGTTAGAAAAACACATCAACCTCTGCCTCACCTCTCATATTGAAGCCACTAATTTCCTTCACCCTTCCCAGTCTGGCTTCAGGGCAGGATTCTCCACTGAATCCACCCTCTTAGGAGTCACGGAGACTATTAGACAGCAGGTGGACAGAGGGGAGACGGTGGCGCTCATCCTACTGGATTTGAGAGCCGCATTCTACACCGTCTCCCCTGACATCCTTCTCTCCACCCTAAAGTTGGTGGGCATTCGCGGCTCAGCCCTTGCCTGGATCGCCAGTTTTCTTTCAGCACACACCTTTCAGGTCTTTTCCCCCACTTCTTCCTCCCTGGCCCACTCTTCCCCCCACGGTGTGCCCCAAGGTTCCATTCTTAGTCCCCTTTTCTTTAATCTTTACGTCAGCCCCCTTGCCTCTCTTGCAGAGCAATCTGGTCTATCCATTTTTTCGTATGCTGACGATACCCAAATTATTTTTTCTCTTTCCTCTAATAAACATTCCCCCACCTCATCCCTTCGTACTGGGCTCACTAACATCGCCAACTAGATGCAGACCAACAGACTGAAGCTCAACGGCGATAAGACCGAGCTCCTTCTGTTTGGCCCTGATACCACTCTCTGGGGTCCACAGCACTGGCCGCAGCAAATGGGTTCCGTGCCTATTCCATCTACCACAGCCCGCAATCTTGGGGTCACCTTCGATGACCAACTGTCCATGAGGCAACATGTGGTGAAAGTCTCAGCCACCTGTACAAACATCATCAGGTGGCTGAGGAAAATCACATGGATGCTTCCTCTTGACACTCAAAGAACAGTGGTGCAGGCCCTAGTGACATCCAGACTGGATTACGGCAACGTACTCCTAGGTGCCTGTAAGGAGGTGACACGTAAACTGCAAGTGGTGCAAAATATGGCTGCGCGTTTACTATGCAACTTGCCCAGAACTGCCTCGGCCACCGCCTCTCTGCGCAGCCTACATTGGTTGCGTATAGAATCTAGGGCTAAATTCAAAGCCTTATGTTATATGCATAAGATTAAAATTGGCAATTCCCCCCCCTACCTTTCCACCTTGGTTCAGCCATACTGCCCATCACGCACTCTTAGATCTTCCTCCCTAGGTACCTTTTCAGTTCCCCGGTTCAAACGCACTAGAGTCGGTGGCCGTTCTTTCTCTTACCTGGCGCCGTCACTCTGGAACACCCTTCCCATCCCTTTGCGTTTTGAAACATGTTATCTCAAATTCAGGAAAGGTGTGAAAACTTGGTTGTTCTCCGCCTAATCCTTCCCCCCCTCTTTTGTCTTCTCTGCTTCTTTCTCGCTGCCAGCGCCGGGAAACCCCAGGGTATCTGTGCGCTTTACAAACCCAAATATAATAATAATAATAATAATTAACTTTCTGATGGAAAAATTCTGCAAGGTCATTACAGTGGGCTGTTGTTTTGTTCTCATGCAAACTAGGAGAGGGAAGTTTTGTGAGTTTTTTTCAGTATTTGAAAAATTTCCTTAGGCTTGGACTTGGCTTGTATAATTTTATCAGAGAAGTAAACAGATTGGGCAGATTTAACCTCTGTTTTGTAAATTTTAATTGCCTCTCGGTATCGGGTTTTTTCCTCCAATGAGTAATCTAAACGCCATCGTCTTTCTATTTTCCTGCATTGGCGTTTCTTTTCCCTAAGAGCCTCTGAGTACCAGGGGGCAGTTTTTTGGGAACGTTTCAACGTTATTTTACTCAGGGGGAGAGTGGCTTCAAGGGATTGTGTGATCCAGTCTTCATATTCCTGGTTGGCCAAACATGGATCCTCATTATGGGAGGGTTGGTCAATCGCAAGTCTACTTGCCCAGTCAATGACTGGTAGCCGCGCCCAGGATCTGGCATTCCTTACAGTGGGTCTCGAGGGGAGTGGCTTAAATGTGGTCCAGATGAAAGGCACCAGTAAATGATCGGTCCAAGGAAGGGAGATTGGTAGCCCAACCACAAGGTCGGCACAATTACTGAACACAGGGTCCAGTAAGTGGCCCTTAACGTGAGTCGGTGCCTTCACTCGTTGGACTAATTGTAGTGCAGCTAGGTCGTCAGTAAGTGTCATAGCTGTATGATCCAGGGCAGTATCAAAATGAAAATTGAGATCCCCTAGCAAACTATAATTAGAGGCGGTGCTAACATGTTCAGTCACAATCGGCGGTAGGAGATTGTGAAACTGTTTGAGGGGTCCCAGGGGGGGATATACTACCGTACCCGAAAAGCAATTGTTAGGGGAGAATTCCAGAGTGAATGCTAAGCTCTCACAATCTGGAATTGCTTCAGAGATTACTCGACAGTGGTATTGCTCTTTATATATAATAGCTAGGCCTCCTCCTCTCCCATCAGGACGATCCTGTCGAATAATTTGGAAACCTGGAGGAAGGGCTGTCACTAGGACAGGGTCGGAGTCCGACGCAAGCCACGTTTCAGTGAGAAACACTGCATCTGGCATGCGTTCCTCTAACAAAAGGGCGATTTCCACCCTATGTTTTGGCAGGGACCTGCAGTTTAACAAAAACATACAGTAATCCTGTTTCGCATCACTAACCTGCATAGGTTTGAGGATTTGTTTACATTTTTGACAGATCACTGGGAGCTCTGTAGCGTGATAAGTGTACAAGCAACAATCAGTTCTTAAAGGCCTTATCCTGAGGAGGGCTTCTGCGCTGTATTGCCTGGTCTTTTGTGGCCGAGGTGTAAGGGGCATGGCCCTCGGCCCGGTCCAGGCGCGGACGGGCGCAGACGGGCTGCCTGCTGCGCTCATCCGCTGCGCGTCCGGAGGATGCACATGGTAAATAGTATGCAGGGGGGGTGGCCTGACGGTAGTGGGTGTGGCCTGTGTGTCCCGGGGAATGGCGGCAAGCAAGAGATAGTAGCCCGCGGCAGCGCTAGAATCCGCTGCGCGGGGATGCCCAGGGAGAATGAGAGGTGAGTTAAAAAACACAACAAGATTACACTCAAATGATAAAATTGGCAAGCGTCTCTCCCGGCTTCCGCCTCAGGAGGTCAAAGGTCTTCTGATCGCGCTCTTAATCAGCGCGCCGTAAGTACCTAGGTCGGGGGTGTGGCCTGACGGTAGTGGGTGTGGCCTGTGTGTCCCGGGGAATGGCGGCAAGCAAGAGATAGTAGCCCGCGGCAGCGCTAGAATCCGCTGCGCAGGGATGCCCAGGGAGAATGAGAGGTGAGTTAAAAAACACAACGAGATTACACTCAAATGATAAAATTGGCAAGCGTCTCTCCCGGCTTCTGCCTCGGGAGGTCTAAGGTCAAAAGCATCTAAAGAAATTCTTTTGTGTGCTTTTTCCTCACACCCTAACATTTCTTTTGAATAATTATTAAAGAGAAACAATAAGTCAGATGTAAAAGCATGTTTAAATCGATTTGTATTTTAAGCAAAGATACTGGCCCAGAATGTATTAAAATGCACTCTTCACTGGTTTCCACAAAATTCTTTAAGGAGTACTCATCCCCCATACCTCCAAAACATATTTTGTTTTGATAAATATTTCTTGTCCACAGTGTTTTAAAAACTTACATTAGTAATTCATGTTTTCAAGAGCTCTCAAAGCTAACTTATAACCCTGTGTAAAAATGTATTTACATACTCTCAAGTTTTGACAAGTAACACAGCAGTATCAATTAAAGGGAAACACTTGAAATGGATGGTCAAAAACATTTGGGAGACAACTGTCATGATTGCCAGTTTCACATCAAAGATGGCCACCATGCACAACGCATGTGCAAGGAGGTCAGGCAGCCTTAAAAGCCTGACTTCCCCTGTTTGATGCGCTTCGCGTTCTAGTGCTCGACTCTTCGTCGCGTCATTTCCGCCTCGCCGCGTCACCCTCTGTTCTGTCCTCGTCAGATTTCCTTCGTTCCTGAGGGACCCTTGGACTTTTGTCGCTTCCGCGTCTCCTAGAGTTCCCCTGGCGGCTCTTGGCTTTCCCAGATCCACAACCTTTGCAGCTGTGAAACGCCCGAGTAGCGTGGCCGCTCTTCCTCCCATTGCGGCATCTTAGAACCTCCCTTTCTTTTTTTTACTTTGAGACGGCTTTCTTCTCCTCTGTCCCGCAGGCTGAACGGACTGTTTCTTCTGGGTTCCACCCGTCGGCCGGACTTGTTGTTCCGTCGGCCGGCTGGACTTCGTCAGAGCAGTTCCGTCGACTTTACCGGGGCATTGTGGTTGTTGAAGTCAGCTCTACATGATTGTCATATACCCCTTATTTTTTGTTGCCCTCCTTGGATACCATTGAAGTCTTGGCACCAGGCACCTGTCACGGCAGTGAATTCCTGAAAGACTGGTAACGGCGCATTGCGCTACTTTATTATTACTTCCACCAGATTATATGTACCTGTAAGCTTACAACACCTTGTATCTTTCAGAACACACATGGTAAACTGATAGATTCTAGGATTCCTCAAGATTTACGCCCACTGCCAATCAGCCAGATAGGGTGAGCCTCTATTAGGCGCTGGTGTGCCACTGTAGATATTGAGCCGGTTCACACATACTTACATATCTTTTCTTTTCATTATTAGGCTGCTTAGAGTAGTGGTAGTCTCTGGTCCAATCTATTGTGGGATCCTGTGAGAAAACTTTAGTAACCTGTGTTCTGAGAACCTTCAAGAAGACCTTAGGTAAACTTATGAAGGAATAGCCAGTTGTGTTTGTCTCTCTTATTGTCTATTGATCGCTATCCTTCTTTTTTTTTAGTACCTGTGTCCTACTCGCCTGTTTGAAGACTCAACCAGTCCAAGGAATCTCTTCCCTCTTCCTTTCCTTGTTTTATTTCCTCCTTTCCCACCATATCACCATTGTGGTCTAGAGTTTGATAGACGCAATAGGTGTAGGTGGGAGGGGTTGAGTCTGTCTTAGGTTCCAGGACACTCCTGCAGAAACAACGCTTGGATACTTACAACAACCAAGAATTAGATCCTACAAATAGTCTTTCACCAGGGTCCCCCAAACCCTTCTGAATAATCTGCTAAGTGGATAGATTTGAATTCACTAGGAGGAAACCTGATGCTATCAGACCCATCACCCATTCGCAAACTGTTAGTATGGTATGTCACAATACTCCACTGCAACCAAAGACAGAGAATGCAAGCTCCCATTAGAAGGTAGTTTAAAGTCAAAGACAGGAAAAGGGGTCCTGGGCATGGTCACAGATCGACCCACTGGATTGAGCAATACTAACCATCTGTTACTTTAGTTTCTTAGACATTTATATTTTAGAAAGATTTTGTCAGAGTCTAAACAGCAATCTTAAAATTATTGTGATAATCTTACTAGCTTCCCCCATGGCCCACCCAGGTTTCCTTCCTAGATGTAGAATCCTGAAGCTGGGCCTGAAGCAGCAGTAGAATTACAATGATGTATGATTCCTGTGTTGGACTTTTTTCCGCTTGCAGATTCTCTACTGGCAGCCACTCCCCAAGGTGCATATGAACTGGTCCAGAAGAGAATATACCCGATAGGGCAGATTTAAAAAAAATTACATGCAATGCAGCGCAACACCCAAAGAGGCTGCACTACGTTCCGTGACAGGGAGGGAGCAGGAGAGTGCCATATCTCCTATATGGCTCTTTCCTCCCCTTTCCTTAGCGCCAGCACTGATTTCAGCTGCTGAGCACCACGGACACACCTTAGCGACATAGCGCTAGGGTGTGTGCGTGAGTCTAGCATAGTGTACAAAATACCATGCCTAGACAAGTTTGAAAGTTTTTCCCACTTTGTATGTGTGCTGCATAGTGCATCACGTAGTGCAAGCTAGGGTAGATACTGTAGGAGATTTATATGCAGAGGGGATGTTGGTCCCCTTTGGGACGCTAGCCACTGACACGGGCCTCCCAGCAGGACAGTTTCTGATACCTGCAACACTCGCATGCACACTAACACGGGCCTGGGGCGACCTCTCTGAAGAACTACCAACTCATCTGCTAATACAATATTTGCATGTCATGGGGAACGGGTCCCACGTGGTTCACTGGCTTGCAAAGGCCCTCCATACCCACACACAATTTTCTTCCCAGTGCCTGCGCGACAGATGGGCAGAAGACCGGGGACGGGAGTGGACAGACAAGGAGTGGGCAGTCGTACTGACTGGCGCAACGAACATACCGCGCAACTCCCGCTTTAAACTCATTCAGTTCTACATCATGCACCGTCCTTATTTGTCTCCAGACAAAATCAATCGCTACTTCTGGCTCACAACGTCTGCATGCCCCAGATGTGCACTTGTAGCTGCAGATCTTTTGCATATGCTTTGGTCATGCCCCTCGCTGTAAGCCTATTGGCGTGCAGTGACAGCCTCCTTAGCTGAAAGTGAGGCGGGGAATTGCAACACACATGGGAAACATGCATCTTAGGCCTCTACTAAAGGACAAAGCATACAAGAGTTCCCACTAGATTCTGGGACCTTGGTTTAATCACGGTGAAAAGGTTAATTACTAAATGCTGGAAAAACAGCGAGCCCCCACAGGCGGCACATTGGCACAGCTCTTTTGACAATTGGGCGAGAGCGGAAAGCACGACACTACATATGGAAGAAACAGCGGGATTACGAACGTACCCTATAGCACAGTCCTGGGATGACACCTTGATTGCCTTTCACCGGGCGTGCCTTCAATGTGGAATTACATAGACACACTCTCTTTGACCCAGTCTGTGAGCGAGACACTATCACAAGAGGTGGCCCAGTGCAATTATTTCGTGCCTGGCTTCCACCTGGGGAAAAGTCATTTGCGAAGCAGCGTTGACATATTCACATATTAAATTCCGATAACTCGGTTCCTAACGTGCTGAAACCCTACTGCTGACGCTGAGGCCCTTATTGATCCTTGCACCTCCCCGCTGACCCCCCCTCCGACCACATCACCTACATATCCCCTGACTCCCAAATAAGCCACACCTTGCATCAGATGCTTTACATTAGCGGTAACACAACATTGATAACCAGCCTCTCTTTTTTTTCTTTCTTTTTTTTATATTTTATGTTATTATTATGTATTACGTTATTGTTGCAGTTTTTGAAGATAGTTTCAATGTTCTGAATATTGACTTGTACAAGCACCCCTTTGGGCTCTTCCCAATGACTACGCTTGCAGATTTCGTTACATTGGTCCTATAACTGTTTAATGATACACACTACTAGAGGCACATAGGTGAGACTATACCTTTGGAACAGAATCATCGGCTGCTAGGAAGAACGGCTTGACAGACCACGATGTTATGCACTCTTTGCATTTCTTTTGCTTCATGTATCCCCTGCACCTTTCAACACCTTAGGTAATGTGGCACTAAATTATTTTGAATTGTATTTTCCTTTTCTCTTCTATGTGAACCCACCACATCTTGGAAGAATGATTCCTTAGTAGACGTGCCTTAGGCTGCATATTTGACATGTAAGATATGGAGCATGAGTAATACCATCGTAGCACACTGTTGTCTCTACTGCATATTTTTATATGACTACGACTTGTTATGATACATTTTCACTATTGGTACTTTTGATATGTAAAGCAATCCACATAAGAAATGCAATAAAAGATATTCAAACAAAACAAAAAATGGGTGGTTGTATGGAAATGCCCATGTAGCACCCAAGTAACGCCCTGATGGCACAAAGTAAAGCAAAGCAGTGCTTCACGCTGATTTGCAACACTTTTAGGGTACTTTCCAGCACATAACAAGTTTTGCGGAGGAAAGAAAATCCACCCCCCTCAATTTTTTTGTGGTGATTAGCATTACTTTTGTGATGGTAATCCAGATCAAAATGTTTGAAAATTTACCCCAATGGAGCAAATTTTCAAAAAATATATACAACACAGCACCCAAAGAGGCTGTACTGCGTGACAGCGAGGAAGCAGATCGCCATATCTACAGGGATATGGCTCTCTTCCCCTCTCCCTAGCGATGATGCTGATTTCAGCTGCTGAGCACCACTCACATACCCTAGCACCATAGCGCTACGGTGTGTGCATGTGTCTAGCATAGGTTTCGTACCGGAAGGGTATTCTTCCTGTACAAAATACCATGCATAGACAAGTTTGAAGGCGTGCTGCACAGTACAGCACGTATATGCAAAGTCAGAAAAGAAAGGAGAAATACAAAAAATCCTCCTGTTAGTGCCTCCTTTAAAGTGGTGTTAGCTTCTGGCGCAAACCTCTGTGCACAATTCTTTGCAGATAGGGCTTTGCGTCAAAAGACATGGGTGGTTACATGGGAATGCCCATGTACCACCCGTATAAGGTCTCCTTGCCACTAAGTAGCACAAAGCAGTTCTTCTTTTTGCTCCTTTTAGTGTACTTTCCAACGCACAACAAGTTTTGCACTGGAAAGTAAATTCCCTCAAAAACATTTTGTGATGGTTAGTGTCACTTTATTGATGCTAACCCAGTGCAAAATGTTTGAAAATCTAGCATGCAAAGTCAGAAAAGAAAAACAGAAATATAAACATTTATCTTGTTAACGCCTCTCTTGAAGTGGTATTAACCTTTGGTGCAAAACACTGTATACAATTCTTTGTAGATAGGGTTTTGAGTCAAAAGACAGGAATGCCCTTGTACCACCCATATAACGCCACCTTGGTGCTAAGTAACGCAAAGCAGTGTTTTACGCTGCTTTGTGCTACTTTTAGATTATTTTCCTAGAAAGTAAATTTAAAAAGAAAAACATTTTGTGCTGGTTAGCATCACTTTTGTAATGCTAGCCCAGCACAAAATGTTTGAAAATATATCCTGAAGTGTCCTTGCAACACAAAAGATAAGGAAACCACTTTTTAAAGGCACAGACAAAAAAAACGAATGTAGTGATGGTGATGGTATACTGGTCTTTAACAGAGAAAAATCGCCATTTAAACAGTTTTTGTTGATTTAAATATCAATCGTGCAATGTAACTGTAGCAATTTCAGAAAAAAATTGTACAAAACCAAAGCTGAAGATAAAAAGCTGTTGAAAAAATAACCAACATATCAAAGAAATGTAAATTTACAAACGGAGAAAGGCTTAAAAATATCAGAACCTTCCTGTGCAGCGTTTTTATTATACCCCGCAAATGATTGACCTGTGCCTCTAAATATATCCTGATATTCGGGTGTGTGCTAACGTTTAGTTTAAAAGTACGTGGTTCTTTCGAATCCTGTTAAAAGAAATCCAAAAGCTCTGCCCAGCCCTTCCTGTGCAAAGGAAAAAGAAAGCACGCCAGGACGTTTCCAGGGTCAGCCAAAGATTTGCAAATTCACACATCTGCATAACAAAGCGCAAGTAATCAACTTGGCTGATACCTGCTGGCTGTGACTGTCTGAGAATGGGGGTTGGGCGCTCCTTCAGCCTAATACACACACCTTGGCTCTGCGAGCAGACAGAGCAGGAGGCCAGGAGCAGGTAGCAGTATGTGCAACTCGCTGAAAAGCTGAAGATCTTGTCAAAGCTTTTGTCTTTCTCTGCTCACAGCAAAGATGCGTGTCTGTGATTACAGCACTTTTGTCCAAGCTCACGAAAAACATGTAAAGTATTTTTTTTAAGTGCAGTAAATGGTGAGCAGTAGCCTTCCTATAAAAGCTACAGCAGCCTTCTTTGGACATTGGAATCCAGGTTCGAGTCTCAGTGTTTTCTAATCCTCCCGTGATTGTGGGCAAAGCATTTATTCTCCGGATGTAATGCCCTTGAAAATAAAAATGCCAATAGCTGAGGCACCCTCATGATTTAATAAGTGCTAAGCACCTTGTACAACTGCATTTATTGAACGGAACAGCACAGTGACTTCACATGCACAGCCGTGCAGAAAGTATAACACTAATGCTTGTTTTGTTTTAGTTGACAGCACCAATTCTTTATTTCGTTTTAAATTCATATTGCAGCTTCTAGTCATTCTTCATTGAGCATTTCTAAATCCTCACAATCTTAATTTTTAGGTCTTTTTGAAGGAGGATGCAATTTTTAAATTAATGATCTACCTACTTGCAAAAAGTCTCTGCTATTTCAAACAAGCATTGGCATAGCCAATAGGTCTCACCTTTGGAACCTTATAAGTGTGTAGCCAGAGCTTTTGGCTCTGCCAATGTCTTTAAGCTATGTTTTAGAGTAGCATAGCTGCTGTGCAGCATGTTTAAAAGTTATAAAACAGTGTTATGGGGGCATGGCCAAGATGGCGGAGTGAATGGAGTGCTTTCCTCGCGATCCATCCCCATCCAGAAAATCACCTGAAACTGCACCCCACCCCCTGGCTAGATAAACAGCAAGGGGCCCCTTTAAGTGCCTCGGGGGGGGGGGGTAGGAGGGGGGGTCCGATGCATCCGGGAGCTGATCGGTGCCTGAGTGACATATACCTGATGGAGCCAAGAGATCCGGCCTGTGACGTGAGCGGGCCCACCACTGTTGGACGAGCACGGAAAGGTGAGTGTGCTGAAGGAGGGCCCCGGGCGGGGGCGCATCGGGAAGAGAGGGTGCACCTGAGAGGGCTGAGGTCAGTTCCCCTGTGACTGGCAGGCTCAGGCATAGGAGCCACAAGGGTGATCCAAGCCTTCCCTCAACTGAGCTCTGAGCCTGGGCCGCACCTGGAAAGTGTTTCGGGTGTGCACCAGCCGGAGTGCAGCCTTAGCACTGTAGCAGTTTGAGGATGGGTGCGTTCGGCCCTCAACGTCAGTCTGGGAGGCCCTACGTTGACAAATGGATTTTCCCAGGCCAATGACTATGTTGGGGCTTCGTTGGGCCCGCTCCTCGCCCAGGGTCAACCTTTGTGACCACGGCTGCCGGTGGTGACTTTGCTCACCTTATGTTCAGATGTACTCCCCGGACTCCCCCCCCCACCCTCGGAGCTGCATCCCACTGTCCGCCCTCACTCCCCCCGCGACAGCATCTCCTGGTCCCCAGTGGAGGATCTGTGGCCAAGTGTGGCAATGCTGGTTTCTGTCCCTGACTGGGGGGGAATAGCACTGGCCTGAAGGCCCCCATTGTCTGCACGACCCTCTGGAGTCCCTTGGCGGCTTGATGAAAGCATAAGAGCCCTCCTTTCTCAAGGGGCCTGTCTCTGGGAGTCAGGTCCGTCCTGTGCGCACCTCAGGCAATGGACCGTCCTGCCTCCCCCAACTCTACGCCTCGTGCCCTGGCAGCCCCCCCCCGCGGCCTGACTTCTTCAACGCTTTGTGGACTTCGGGGGAGGCCATCAGTTATTGCACATTCTGCGCTGGAATCGGACCACCCAGGGGTCATCGTTCTAAGTCTCCCCTGGCCGTAGGGGAGAGTCGATCTTGCTGGCCTTCAACCTGGGTCTCGTCAGGGACAGGATCGCTGGTTTGTCTCTTTAACAGGTGCCTCCACGCTCTCATCGCCCTGGCTGGTCCCGCTGGGGGCAACACTCAGAGCCCCCACCTGGCTTTCGATTTTGAACTTCCTGTGCATGATGTGACCGGGGGCGTGACATTGGTAGGCATTCTGACGCCCCAGGGCTGCTTCCGTGTAGAGTGTGCTGGCCGTGAGTTCAGCGGTTCCCTCTGGGACCCCCCATTCTTATGCCCCTGGGTTCAAGATAAGGGCGCCATGGCTATAAAGGTGAAGAAAGACAGATATGTTAAAAATATGCTATATAAGAATACGATGGATCCGCAGCAAGAAAACCCCCCCACGGAGAACTCCAAGCACTTGGAGCTGGCGACAACCCTGAGACCTCAGTGACCCGTGAATTTCTGGAGGCGCTGTTCATCTCTGCGTGAAGACCTACAAATGGTTAAAAAAGATCTTACTGCAGAGCTAAGGAAAGTATACTGAGACATCGATGAGGTGGGGGAGAGAGTGGTGGCACTGGAGGAGAGCTCCCTATCTAGGGGCGTAGAGGTCGAGGAGCTACAGTAAGCAATCATTCGCTTGCAGGACCAGCAATTAGTTCTCCAGGCCCATGCTGAGGACCTGGAAAACAGATCAAGAAGGAATAACATTTGCATGACGGGAGTCCCTATGGGTGCAGAAGGCATGGACCTTGAGGACTACATCCAGGCCCTATTCAAAAACATCGTAGGAGACAACTCACGACTAGCACCAAGGTAGACCGTTGTCACAGAGTCTGCGCCCAGAGCATCACCTCACCCACCTGCGGATATCTTCTTTGTATCCGTACATTCACTGAGAAAGACGCGATCCTCAGGGCTGCCAGATCTGATCAGACGACACTTCTGCTGCCACTCCAGCTATACCAGGACCTGGTGGCCTCTACCCTTCTGAAGTGGAAATAATTCCAGACTGTCACTGGTCACCTTCACTCTCAAGGAATCTCATACTTCTGGGGCCACCCTTTTCACCTCGTCTTCCAGTTGAATGGCAAATCCTACCAGTTGCGTTCCTTCACGGAGGCCTGTAAGATTCTCAACCTCGAAATTCCTGACTCTGACACCCAACATCCCTTAAAAGATGAGAAAATTAAGGGCAGGAGCGGCCGGGGCCTCTGGCAGTTTTTGAGATCTATGCCCCACTGCCCACACTCGGCCACCATGGCCTGGGAACGTTCAGAAGTTCTGCGTTCCCTCTCTGGTGAGAGCAAGCCTGATGGTAACTCCCCCTCATTTGGTACTGTGCATTGGCAAAAGGGATGCTATCATACGGGTGGGGGCAGGAGTGCTAATCTACTTTTTTTCAAAGTTGGCTCACTGTGCCTTGGTAACCCCCAAGGACCCGTACTTCCAAGTCTCAAAAGACTTCCTGGACAATATGTTTATTCTTCAAAGCAAGAATACCCTATGCACACACATGTACAATCATAACAACGTATACAGGTAAATATACAGAAGTAAAGCAAACAAGGCCACAGAATGTCAGGGATCTCTTGTACAGTATTAATCCATTGGGGTTCTTTAATGTTCATACACAAGAAAGCAGCCAGCCGACACGTGTTTCATCGCTTCTGCGAATCCTCAGGGCTCAAAATTGGCTGTATCTAGGGAAAAAGGTCGCTCCGCCGCTGATACTTCCGACCCGGTAGGGCCCGTGACCTGGTCAGTAAAAACAAGGAAGTAGAGACGGCACCCTTTGGTGAAAAATCAACTGTCCCAATACGGAGTCAGAATAAGGATATATTAAAGTTAGAAGATGTTGGTGTGAACTAGTGCACATTGTATGGATTATTTTCCCACACAAATGGCTGGTGCATGCCTATCAAAGTCCCTCATGTCAGTCGCTCACATTCTGTTCCTGTATGTTAACTGTAAATATTTTACTCAAACTGCGCAATTTGTGATAAACAGAGAATATTGTGACATTATAGACATAAAGGTGTATTTACGGGAATTTTGCATTAACAAGAGTAACATGATATACCTGAAGTTACAAGAATTGTGTTGCATAATTTACATTTCACCCATGCCTAGCACTAAGCTGCATATGTGCTATGATTGCATCCAAATACAATCAGTTAAAGTAGCATCAGCGTTAGTCAAGCAGAGCAGCTGGTAGGAACTGATGCAAATCCATTCATGTTGCCCAAAAGACTGACTGCGGACCAACAGGGAAGTGTGACGAGCAGTAAGGAATCTTGTGCTGAGACACAACCAGTTGAGAATGCAATGTGGGGATCTGTGATCCATGTAAGGGGTTGGTGGTTGGGGCCAAATTGTAGGTGGCAACTGAACAAGGGTTCTTAAAAGAAAGAAGGCAGATTTGTGCCTACTCTACTGATAGGTGACCCCAATTGATTTTAAATACTTTTGGCCCACTTGACCCTTGAATGCTTGTAGATTATACCTATGCCACTTTTAGGAGAACCTCAAATACCCCTGGAATTGTTGCTTTCCATTGGGTTGCTCATTTAGTACCTCAAAAGGCCCCAAAGGTTTGTAAATGCCTGTTAATTGTTAAATTGACATCTCCCACCTTCCTATGACCCCTATAAGGAACACTGACTACCAGAGTAACATGTAATCCAACAGCCACTGAAACTAAAAAATCTCTATTGTCAAAGAGAAGCTCTGCAAGCTCATCACAATGTGCACACTACGCGCCCATTTTCCAAGAAGATCTTATGCTCCTGAACACCAGTCTTACCACTCTAGCCTCTATATCTCTGCATTCACATTATCCCCAGTGACACAACACCATCCAACACAACTACCAACCACCCTGTGGCCAGGCTTGCTGTTTCCCTCCCCACCACCTACACCACATCTTTTTATATTCTTACATGTAGAAAACTATGGTCACCATACAGCGGTTCCAAGGATGGTTTTCCATTCCCACCCAAATCTAAAACAGGCCTCTATTGTCCTGTTTTATAGGGCTTCACGCATCTCCAACATTGACAGATATTAGAACTGAGACACAAGTATATTTTGGACCTGATTGGGAGCTGGGCAGTAAAAGAAAATACTTTGATCTGTAAATGGAGTGGTAAATCAATTGGAGATTCAAACATGGAAATTTTTTCCCCATATTATTCCTGTGATGTAGGAAGTGTGACATGTGGATACTTCCCCAAATTTCACACTCACTGTACAAATCTAGGGTAATCTTCCATACCTTCATACTAGGGATAGCATGGCAGAGAAAATTCGTCTGACAAAATCTCCAGTGCTGAAAATGCCACCAATGAGGGAATTTTTGCTGCAAGGAATGGACGTTGCTGTAGAACACTGACCTGTGAAGACCTTGCCAATAAGGGTGGTTTCTCAGGATTATTCCATCTTAGTGAAGAAAACACCCAGGAGTTTAGGAAACTCACCCCACTTTCAACTGGGTGGGGCATGTGTTAGACCTGAAAGCCTTAGAGTGGTCTTCCCCCAAGGATTTTGCCTGTTTAACTCCAATTTTGCTGAATTTGTTTTTGTTGTCCTTAGGACTCTGTGTTCTGTACCACTGCTAACCAGTGCAAAAGTGCTTATTCTCAAGCTCCTAAACTTAGTTTATTTGATGTACCAAATTGGCATATTTGATATACTCATAACTTCCTGGTAAAGTGGTATATCATATACAGAGGGCCTGTAAATTATATGCTACCAGTGGGCTTGCAACACTGATTGTGCAACCCACCTACTAGCCCTTTAAACCTTGTCCCAGGCTTGTTCTTGCAGCCAGCAGGAATTGTTACACTGCCATGTTGGCTTGGCATTTAAAACTCATTGCCAAGCCTTAATCACCCCATTTATTACATATGTCACCTCTAAGGTAGTTCCTGGGTAGCCCATGGGGCAGGGTACTATGTAATTAAAATGTAGGACATGTGCTTTTGAGTATTATTAGTCCTGGTTGTAAAATACCTCCAAACTCATTTTTCAATACTGTGAGGTCTACCCCTCTCAGAGGATAAAATTGAGGATTCCTTATTACATTTAAAAAGCTGTAATTCCTAATAGAGAGAAGGTTGATTTGACAATCAATCATGGATTTGTAGAACACGCTAATCACCTGTGAGGGGATCCTAGTGCTAGGTCCAGTATGCTCGGGATTTCAGTTGAAGAGCGAGGTCTTGAGTCCCCTTCTGAATTCCTGGAGGGATGGGGGGGAGATGTCCTCAGGTGGCTGGGGAATTTGTTCCAGGATTTTGTGGTGCGGTAGGAGAAGGAACAACCTCCACTGTTGCTGCCTCTGATGCAGGGGTGTCGAGAGAGAGACAGAGTACAGGAGTCTTGAGGGACAATTGAAGCTCAGGTGGTGGTTGATGTACGCTGCTCCTTGGCTGTAAAGGGCTTTGTAGGCGTGCGTCAGGATTTTAAAATGGTATCTCTTGTGCACAGGGAGCCCGTAGAGTTTCTTCAGGTGGGGGGTGATGTGGGTCTGTCTGAGGAGGTCAAGGATGAGTCTGGCTGCTGAGTTCTGGATGGTCTGAAGTCTCTTAAGTAGGTGTGATGTGATTCCGGTGTAAAGAGTGCTGCCGTAGTCCAGGAGGCAGTTGACAAGGGCTTGAGTAATGGTGCATCTGGTGGCTACAGGGAGCCATTCAAAGATCCTACAAAGCTTCTGGATGGTGAGGCAATAGGTGAGGAGACTGCGTTTATCTGGCTCTGTTTAGTACAGATGGAATGGTAATGATAAATCTTCTTCAAAGTCAGATTTATTGTTACTATTTTGAAAATGCTACTTTAAAAAAGTTAGGCATTTTCCTGCTCTTAGCCAATTGGTGCCTGCTGCAGTGTATGGGTTGCATGACTGCTGGGCTTTGTGTATTCCCTCTATATACCCACACACAAAGGGAGCTTAGGCTTGACTGAATGTGTCTTCTCTGAAGGATGGGAGGAAGGAGCTGGGCACAGCCTCACACTTACACCTGAATAGGCTGTGTCCTGTGGGAAACAACCTTTACAACGCAGTCATTACATCGCACTACCTTTACAAAGCAGTCATTGCAACGCAACATCCTTTCACATCTCATGTCATTACAACGCAACTATTACATCGCATGTCACTACAACGCATGCCATTACAACACAATATAAGGTAAGTAATGGGGAATAGTAATTTTTTACCCCTCCCCTATCCAACACTTACCCTACTGTTGCACTCACTGGAGTGGGAATAGTAATTTTTACCCCTACACTATCCAACATTTACCCTACTGTTGCCCTAAAGGTAAAATGAGTTGTAATGGTATGCGTTGTAATGGAATGCACTGTAAATGTAGTTTATAAAAATGCGTTGTGATGGCATGCGATGTAAAATCATGCTTTGTAATAGATGTTGCGATGTAAAAACTGCGTTGTAAAGGCATACATTGTAAATGTTTGTGTTGTATCGTCATACATTTGTGTCCTGTCCACACACAAAGGGCTGCATACCCCGTCGCCCCAGTACTAAGTCTAGAGCCAGGGCAGGAAGGGAGGACCTCTGTGCACCTCAAAGACCCTTCTGTGAAGTCCACCCCACTTGAAAGTCGCAACTGGGTATAAGTCCTGGACCTCTGACACCACCAACTCATTACACTTCTGGACCTGTAACCACTCTGTCAGCAAGATGAACTGCTGGGCTGAAAGAGTGCTATTGTGCCGGGATGCTGCCTTGCTATGTGCCCTGCTACTCTATGTTGCCTGGGTGCTAAAGATTGGACCAACACAACTTCAACCCAGAGTGACTCCAAGGGCTAGCTGACTAGCCTCCTGAATTGAAGGTTTGGGTACATAAAAGAATTCCAACCACCTTGCTCCTCCAGTTGAACCATAGGAAGTGGGCATAAGGGACTTGCTCCAGCGGAACCGAAGGATCCTTTGATGAAAGAACAGAATCGGGACATCACCACTGTTTCGGGTACAGGACCAGTGGATTGCACTCAGAACCAGCACATCACTGTCAGAGCCACCACTTCGGATCCACTGCATTGCCGCCACTGCATAGAAAAGATCGCAGCATCCCCTTTACTGCATGGAGAAACCCAGCGCATTACCTTTGGAACCGTCACATTTCAGAACTGGCACATTGTGGGGTGGAGAAAATTGATGAATCACCTGGACTGCAGGATTGACACTGTGGCATTGCTCGGCTGCACCCCAGATCATCGTTGTTGCAACTGGGATCAAAGTACTTTTATTCAGCGGGCCGGGGGGTCCCTGTATCCAGCATGCGCTCCATCACAGTCAGCCTGAACTTTTTACTTTGTCCTGGTCCAGTGCAACCAGGTATGCCAATTAGGTGCTTATTACTTCTAAGTGATATTTTGCACTTGATTCTTTTAAAATTCACATCTCACATTCTATTTATTAGATTTTTGTCATTTTGGTCTGTTTTATTTATAAAATTAAGTTCTTTTTTTATCCTGGTGTGAAGTCTTTTTGTGGTGTTTACACTGTGTTACTGTTTGAAGTGCTGCACAAATGGTTTACACATTGCCTCTTAAGTTAATCCTGACGATGAGCACAGTCAGAGGGACATTATAATTAGGAATTGTAATTCTAAAACCTTAGAAATTCTTCTTTTTTTAAATGTGTTTTTGCAGAGCAGAGCAAAGAACATGACAATATAAAAAATAAAGCTGGTCCTCAGGACAGAGAAAAAACCAATACTATAACTAATACGCATTTTACACAGATACACATTCTATACATTTATTGACTGAAACCCTTAAAACAAGGAAAAACATACCCCAGGTAATCATTATCATTTAAAAGAGTTCAGTGTAACCATATATTTGTAAACATCCAGAAATACGTGCACCTTCCCATTACTATATGACCCTAAAGTGACTTTGGTCTAAATATCATCAATTATAATAACAATGATAACTGGAATCTATTGATAATACATTGATAACTATCTAAAATCATCTCACTAAGCAAAAAATGTTGGCATTCTTACAGTACAATCTGATTTCCCCTAATATATAGGGGTTTAAAGTGCGATATGCTAAACTGCGATATGCTAAAGTGCAAAAGTGCTATTTTTATTTTTATCAATGTATCCCAATGGTGAAGATACAATCAAAAACCTTTCAATAGTGAGGCCTGTAGTGCAATTACATCGATACATCCCGATTATAAAACAGTTTCCAGATTGTAGTAAACTTTTTTGTTGCCCCAACCCATTTAGCATATGCTTCTTCGAATCTCCTTGTCCTTAACATTTTATTTAACCATTTAAAATAGGATGGAATCTCTTCCGATCTCCAATTTTTGAGAATTAGAGAACGTGCTACTATCGAGCAAATTGTAATATATGCCTCTTCAGCTTTGGTCAAATCTAACCTTACTTTAGAGAGCCCGAAGTGGGCCACTTCTGTCTCTGGATCGATCTTTTTTTTAATAGCCTGGCTTATTGCTGAGAAAATATTATTCCAAAAAGCTTCAAGCTTCGGACATGTGAAAAATATATGATGCCAGTCTCCCTCTCCATGAGACTGGCATCAAAAGCATCTATTTTCCACTTCTGCATGACGCTTGTTCAACTTTTTCGGGGTATAGTAGGCCAGCCACCGTGACAGAAAAGCCATTCTTTTGAAATTGGCTGCTCTCAGAGCCTTACTTCCTGCCTGGGCTATAGCCTGCCAATTCCTGGTAAGAAAAAGAGCAATTGGTCTCCTGAGATATTTTCTCCAAAAATTCCTTAACCAGGGGGAGTACCTTGCATTTTATCAACAGAGTACCAATTTCCTACCCCCTTTAATTTAACTTTATATAGGGCATTGACCAGGTCCATTGGGAGATCATTAGGCAGAAGATTGTATTTTTTAATAAAGTTTACGATCTGCCAGTATTCCAGGAACCCAGGCTTGATTCGATTGCCAATTCTACTTAGAACTTCATCCCACGTGATCACTGTATTCACAATTAAGAAATGGCCCAGATCCTCAAAGCCACTGTCCTTCCATCTCTTCAGCGACTGGAATGAGTTTGCAGACCAAAAACCCTGCATTCCTCTAATTTCAGATAAACAAACCCAAAACAGTGTGCTTGTTTACAAAAGGACTGGAGTCGATCGGAATAGTCACGGATAGTCTTATAACTGGACTTTTTGGGTAGTTTAGCTGTTTTTAAAAAGATTGGAATTTGTGTGCCAGACTCACGGGTCATTCTTTCAAAGAAATATATGTCTATCCGCTCACTAGGTTCCAGTAGACGAGCTGTAAAATCTAATATAACTGCCTCATAATAGATTTGAATGTTTGGTAAGGCCAAACCCCCTTGGTTTATCTCAAGTTGTAATATGGGTAAGTTAACTCTTGAGGCCTTTTTATTCCAAATAAATTCCCTAAGCATAGAGTCGATCTCTTTAAAATACTTGGAATTAATTTTTATGGATACATTAATAAACAAAAATATTAATAGTGGAAGAATTGACATTTTTAAAAGTGCAACATGGCCAATCAAGCTCAGTGGTAGCAGGGTCCATTTCTCTAGGAGGGTTTTAATCTTATTTCGCATACCAAGGTAATTCAAACTAAATAATTGTTCTGTATGGTTAGAGACAAAAATACCCAACTATCTAATCGGTTCTTCTTTCAATGCTTGGGTTCTCAAATTAATAGGTAAAAAATTACAATCCGTATTAAGAATTAAAATCTCCATTTTGTCTTGATTTATTTTGTAACCTGCTATTTGTTCGAATTTGCTAAATTCTTAGAGAACTTCTGCCACAATCTGCTTATCCGGGCATAAGTACATGATTATATCCTCTGCGAAGAGTTTCAGCTTGGCCATCCCTTCAATTGGGGCTCTAATCAGGGGATTTCGCTGATTCTTATAGCTAGGGGTTCGATGTGAAAAGTAGGGGTGACATTGGACACCGTGGTCTAGTTCTGTGCTTTATTTCTACAACCCCGATTGAATCTCCATCAACTATAACCTGGGCTTTGGCACCTTGATAAATGGTTTTTAGCATGTTTAGTACTTGGTCCGGAATGCCAAATTTTCCTAGTCAATAGCTTGAATTAAAAACCCAGTATTGGTGGACATGGACCTTCTTGCTACAAATCCGGTTTGATCACAGTGGATTAGTTCCTGAGCAATGGGGGTAAAGCGTTGTCCCCAGATTTTCATCAATATTTTAAAATCAGCATTGAGAAGACTAATAGGCCTAGACGAGTTAACATCCTTATCATTGTTCCCCTTTTTAAAAAAACTAACCAATATAGATTCCTTAAAACATGGGGGAACATAACCTCCCTGTTTAATATTTTTAAACGTTTTGCCAATAAGGGGGTCAATTCTTTAATAAGGTTTTATAAAATTCAATTGGGAGTCCATCAGCTCCACAGGCTTTAGCCCCTGCAATAGACTTTACCACCTTTATAATTTCTTCTTCAGAAATGTCTATCTGGAGCTGTTCCATCATTGGCCCTGAAAGAGTAGGGAGATCAACCTCCTCAAAATAATGTAATATTTAATTCGCTCCAGCTTCATATCTAGTAGTATATAACTGCGAGTAATGTTCTAAGAAAACCTGAGCTATTTCTTCTTTATCCGTTAAGAGAGTTCTTGTCTTGAGGTCGATAATTTCAGTGATCGTAGCTGCTTCCTGTTTGGTTTTAGTAGTTCCGGCAAGCATTTTTCCGACCATTTGACTCTCTTCATATACTCGCTGTAGATATGTTCTGGGGCTGGCAATCTCTTCTAATATACAAAAAAATTCCTTCAAGTCATATTTGGCCTTGTCTATCTGTGCTCTGGCGTCCCCCATCCCAACGAGCTGTGTATTCCTTCATTTTGTTGCTTCTTCTACAGCCTGCAAAAGTTTGAAAAAATGTTCTCTCCTATGTTTAATATGAGCGGCGGAAAGAGCAATCATTTGACCGCGGAGGGCAGCCTTAAACCTCCCCAAACTGAGAAAATTTCTGCTGTGTTCTCATTTATCCTAAAGAATTCGGCAATCCACTCCTTTGTATCAGCCACCCATTGGGGGTCCTGCAGGAGGAGACGATCCATCTGCCACCTGGATCTTGACCTCCTACATATCCCAATTTCCATTTCAAGTTTAATAAGAGAGTGGTCCGACAATGAATTGATCTCTATGTCGGAGGTTGTATAGCCCTGGGATTGTGATATTAAAAAAAAAAATCAATTTGGGATGCCGTATGAAATTGATTCGAATAACAGGAAAATTCCAATTTAGATGGATTAGCATCACGCCACGGGTCTATCAGGATTTTATCTTGTCTTAATACTTCTATCACCTTTTTGGTTTTGGGTTTAAGCTCTTTTTTTTTGTTTATTCGAAGTATCTTTCTTCAAATCCTGAATAAAATTAAAATCGCCTCCCAAAATTGTTTTCCCTGGTTCCCCCCTAAGCACCTCACTAATTTTCAGTAGAGCTGTGATGTCATCTACAATGGGACCATAATAATTAATAAAATGCAATATTGTGCCGTTTAATTTGGCCTCAACTCAAATCCATCTCCCCTGGGATCTCTCCAAATTTGGCCGAATTCCCAGGGAATACTCCTACATAAATATACAGCTACTCCCCTTTTAGCCAATCCTGCTGATGCAAAAAAGGCATGCGGATACCACCTAGGAAGGAATATTCTTGGGGAGTTCGTTTTTAGGTGAGTTTCCTGCAGAAATAATACCTGCGGTGAAAAAGAAGATAACCATCTAATTAAAGCTCCATATATTTGTTTGTTTAATATCCCATTTATGTTAAGTGAAAGAATACAGCACTTACTTGTCATTTTTAACCATGTATCTGTAGGCCATACTGACTACCTCAATTCTTCTCACTATCCTGATCATTTTTCCAGTAAAGTCTCTGCTACTGCTCATTTTACTACTGCTTTAACCCCCCCACTCCCAAAATGTGGTTTCTTCTAGCCCCGCAACCAACATCTTCCCCTTTCTCTTAATGGGGTGCCCTGACCCTGCACCCTCAGTGACCGACCCCACCCGGACAAGCGAAGACATTTCCCACAGTGAACAACAAAAATTGATAGCAAATTTATCTTGTAACCGTGATCTCTTTCAGAAATTCCTGGGCTTCTTCTACCCATGTAATTAAGTGAAATTTCCCATTAACCAGAACCTTCAACTTTGACTGCTGTGCGAGAGGCCTGTGCCTCCTGTGCTTAAAAAACAATAGCAGTTTCACAAATTCTCTTTGTCTTCGCTCAGCCCCTACTGACATGTCAGAGAAAATTCAACATTTTGCACTCTCGTCAATACCGAATTGTCTTGACTGAATTGCTTTTGTTAAGACATTTTCTTTGATCCTGTAATTAGACAAGTTAACTAAGATTGTGCGAGGGTACTTAGAATTAGGAAAGGGGTGTGCTGGAACCCGGTGGGCCCTGGTTAACGTTAGATCCCCAGCATAATCAGGGAGCACTTTTTGTTTAATAAAAGTTTCCACCCAACAAAGAGTACTTGTCCCTTCACTCCCCTCCGGGACGCCTACTATACGCAGGTTTGAGCGATGCGAGTAGTTCTCTAGATCTTCTAATTTTGACTCCATGGCGATCTTGTTTGCTGTTACCTTGTTTACTTTCCAGATAGCGGAGCTCATCTGCTTCTCCAGATCAGCAATCCTTGATTCTGCCTCATCGAGCCTTGCGGGAATTCCAGCAATAGATGTCTCCATTTTCTCCAGCCTTAAATGAATAGTTGCAGTCTCTTCTGCCTGGGATTTTTTCATCTCCCTAATTTCCTCCAATATTAAATTCAGTAGGTCTTTTACCACAATTTGTTGTGAGCTGACACCAACGGACTTCTTAAGGGGATTTTCATTCCTGTGTCTTGCTGGTTACCAGCCCTTCTCTACTACATCACCTAACATACATTCAGGAGCCTGCTCATTTTCTAGCGGGAGCTGTCTTGTGGCATTTTCCATACATAAGACTGGTTCAGACAGAGACTGCTGAGCGGCTATAACGTCTGTGGCATCTTGATTTAAGGGGCAGAGTACAAGATCTCCTTCTACTACGTCTTCTAATGCTGACATTGTTGCTAAGGAAGTCGCTGGGGATAGCCCAGGAGGTGTTGTAGCCAGGTGCATAACCTCATGAGGAGGAATAATATGGAGTCCTCTAAAAAGATTGAAAGTTATATTTTCCTGGGAGGCTACCGGAGAGGCTGTATTAATTGGCGCTAAACCCTGGTTCGGAGGAGGCTGAATATTCTTTTTCATGAACAAAGGAAACGTTGCACTCCCAATTACTCCCTTGTTCAGTCCCTTAGAGAATTCCACGGGATTTTTAGGTACAGGGGTGAAAATCTCCTCTTGTGATGGCGGTAGCTCTTGCAAGGGGTGTGCCGCAGGTTGCAGCCCCACATGATCTTCTGTGGATTTCCCTGAACTGGTGCTTACTTCAGATTTGTTCATAGAAACAGGGGTTTTTATTACAGAAGAAAGCCCCTTCACTTGTATTAGGCGTTTTTTAGCTTTCCTTCCGGTCGCCACCTCTACCCTTGCTACCCCGTTGGCTTGTTTTTGATGTCTTCCCATTTTGGTAACATATTTCTCCACCTATGTTGCTTTTCAATATTTCAATGTTTCAATATTTCAATATTTGTAGCATGCCAGCAAATTCACCAACCACCCAACACCAATTGTGCCCTCTGCGAACTTCCTCTGCATTACCAGCACTCCTTGTCCTGTTCGCACCCTTACAGCCTTTTGACTCTGCCCCCCCCCAGTTGCAGCCAGTTCAAACAACTCTCTAACCGAGACAGCCTTCTCTTAATCTCTTCGTGCGCAACTGCTGTTATTTGAGTGAGTAAAGCTTTATTTATCGAAATTTCATAAGGCAGAGCAGGATTAAGGCCAGATGCCTGCTGCCATGGAGGCTCTTACCTGACCAGACCAGGCAATCTAGACAAGGCAGCTCGCTATTTCCCAAACTGGTCCATGTGTATCCTCGGCCATTCCGCCGCCTCAGTCCTCAATTTACGCCTTTAAAGGCTTTCCTGCAGCGTCTCGCTGTCTCCCGAGATGCCGCTGTCTCCTGCCACCATTCTTCCTCGTAGGGGATAAGAGCGCTGAAAACCATCTATTTGCGCCTTTACCTCATCATGTCCGTATAAAATAAGGTTTTGCCGGCGTCGCTTCAGGAAAAGCTTCAGCTCGGCGTTCAACCGTGGTCGCCATTGCACTTGCCTCTGTGGAGTTTGCTCTGTGCGTGGGGCCTGGGTCACCTCAGCTACGGATAAGCAGGAGTCTCCATAGCCCTCCTCCCCTGAAACCTTAGAAATTCACTGAATAAACCAAAGGTTAAGGATCATTATACCTAGGTGAAAAAGACAGTTAAAAAATGCCATTTTAAACTAAAAAATACACTGCATTTACCAGTTATAGTTATCTCAAGTAATTAGAAGTTGAGCTGAGTGGAAACACCAGGATTCAAACTGTGAGTGGGAGGTCAAACACTGATCCTTCAAGTGAATACATTAGTGTACTAGTCCACCAGACTAATATAATCTGTTCGGTATCTTTAACATGGCATAATTGCACACATTATTGTGGAGACTTGAATTTGACTATGGTCACACTCTAGCAGGTGGGGATCTTGGCACCCCTATAATCACACACCGTCTCGCTGGGGACCTGAGCAGCCCTATAAGCATAGACTGTCTCTGTGGGGAGCTGGGCATCCCTATTATCACACACAATATCTGTGAGGACTTAAACATTACTATAATCACACACTATCTCTGGGGGGACCCGAACAAGTCTATAATCACATATTATCTCTGGGGGGACCTGGACAACAATATAATCACACACTATCTGTGTGGGGACATGGGCATCCCTATAATCACACACTATCTGTGTGGGGACATATACTCATACACTATCTCTGTGGAGACCTGGCTTTCCTATGATCAAATACTATCTGTGTAGAAACCTGACCATCAATATAATCACACACTATCTCTGTGGCGACCTGGCATCCCTATAATCACATACTATCTGTGTGGGGACACATAATCACATACTATCTCTGTGGAGACCTGGGTATCCCTATTATCACACACAATATCTGTGGGGACTTGAACATTACTACATTCATACTCTATCTCTGTGGGGACCTGGCTTTCCTATGATCAAATACTATCTGTGTAGAAACCTGACCATCAATATAATCACACACTATCTCTGTGGCGACCTGGCATCCCTATAATCTCATACTATCTGTGTGGGGACACATAATCACATACTATCTCTCTGGAAACCTGGCCATCTCTATATTCACACACTGTCTCTGTAGAGACCTGATCATCCCTATAATCACACACTATCTCTGGGGGACCTGGGCGTCCCTATATTCACACACTATCTCTGAGGGGACCTGGGTATCCCTATTATCACCCACAATATCTGTGGGGACTTGAACATTACTATAATCACACACTGAGGGCCCGATTCACAGAATGAACTTAAGACTAAATCGTAAACTTACTACTATTTGGTAATCACAGAATGCACTTACTACTTTCTGGATTCACAGAGTGAACTTACTACTTTCGGGATTCACAGAATGAACTTACTACTTTCGGTATTCACAGAATAGATTTAAGACTACTAACTTTACGTCCGCACTCGGGCCGGAAATTCCGGCCCGGAGGCGGACTTTCTGGCCCAGAGGCGGAGCTTCTGGCTTGGGGCGGAGCTTCCGGCCCGGAGGCAGAGCTTGCGGCCCAGAGGTGGAGATTTCAGCCATGGCTAAATCCCCACCTCTGAGCCGGATGCTCGGCCTCCAAGCCGCAAGCTCCGCCTCCGGGTCGGAATTTCCGGCCCGAGTGCGGACGTAAAGTTAGTAGTCTTAAATCTATTCTGTGAATACCAAAAGTAGTAAGTTCATTCTGTGAATCCCGAAAGTAGTAAATTCACTCTGTGAATCCCAAAAGTAGTAAGTTCCTTCTGTGAATACCAAATAGGAGTAAGTTTAGGATTTAGTCTTAAGTTCATTATGTGAATCGGGCCCTATCTCTGTGGGGACCTGGCTTCCCTATAATCACATACTATCTCGGTGAAAACCTGACCATGAATATATTCACACACTATCTCTGTGGGAACATGGGAATCCCTATAATCACACACTATCTCTGTAGGTACCTGGGCACACCTATAATCACACATTATCGGTATGGGGACCTGGCAATCACAATAATCAAACACTATCTTTGATTGGCCCTGGGCATCAATATTACCAATCACATGCTATCCTTGCAGGGCACTGTGCCTGCCTATATTGACACACTTTCTCTGTGGGAAACCTGGTAACACCCTTCACCAACACTATCTCAGTGAGGAAGTAGGCATCCCCATACTCACACACTGTCCCTGTGGGGAACCGGGCATCTCTACAATCAAACACTATCTCTATGGGCATCTGGGCATCAATATAATCCATTACAGACTATCTTCTTGAGGAATCGAACATGGCTATCATCACACACTATCTCACTAGTGACCTTGCCATGTCTATAATCACACACTGTTGGGACCTGGCCATCAATTTAATCACAATATAGCTTTGTGGGAACTTGAACATTATTGTCTTCACACACTATCCCGGCAGGGATGTTATTGTGTCTGTCATAAAAAAAATCCATAGAGAGACTTGTGCTTGACTGTTGTCGCACACTTGCGCTGCCGGTCTTCAGTCACTATCATTGTGGGGGTGTGGGCATCCCAATCATCACACACCATATTTATGAGGGCCTAGGATTCACTATGATCATACAACACAACAATCCCTGCAGGACTTGAGCAAGACTATAATACCCCACTATCCGTGCAGGCAACTGGTTATAACTATAATAACATACTATCACTACAGGGACATGAGTATTATTATACACCAACTCTCTGGGAACTTGAACATTACTATCATAACACTCTCTATGTGGGGACTTGAACATAACTATGAACAATCACGATCTATGTGGCATGTGAACATAACTATAATCACACAATATATTTGAGGGACCTTGAACATGAATATAACCACATACTTTCTCAATATGGACTTAAGAGTGACTATGATTAAACGCTTTATTTGTGGGGACCTGAGCATTAATGTACTGACACCCTATTACTACATAATCATCAGTATGACTACCATAGTACCCTATCTCTACAGGGACTTGAATATGACTATTCTAACACTTTTTATGTGGGTACTTTAATATAATTATGACACATTCACTCTGCAAGAACCTGAACCTGACATTATTCACATGCTATTTCTGCGGGGACTTGAACAAGACAATAATCACACACTATCTTTGCGGGGACTTGAACATGCCAATAATCACACACTATATTTGCGGGGACTTCAACATGCCAATAATCACACACTATCTTTGCGGGGACTTGAACATGCAAATAATCACACACTATCTTTGCGGGGACTTGAAAATGACAATAATCACACACTATCTTTGCGGGGACTTGAACATGCCAATAATCACACACTATCTTTGCGGGGACTTGAAAATGACAATAATCACACACTATCTTTGCGGGGACTTGAACATGCCAATAATCACACACTATCTTTGCGGGGACTTGGACATGCCAATAATCACACACTATCTTTGCGGGGACTTGAAAATGACAATAATCACACACTATCTCTGTGGGGACTTGAACAAGATAATAATCACACACTATCTTTGCGGGGACTTGAACATGCCAATAATCACTCACTATCTTTGCGGGGACTTGAAAATGACAATAATCACACACTATCTCTGCGGGGACTTGAACAAGATAATAATCACACACTATCTTTGTGGGGACTTGAACATGCAAATAATCACACACTATCTTTGCGGGGACTTGAACATGACAATAATCACACACTATCTTTGTGGGGACTTGAACATGCAAATAATCACACACTATCTTTGCGGGGACTTGAACATGACAATAATCACACACTATCTTTGCGGGGACTTGAACATGCCAATAATCACACACTATCTTTGCGGGGACTTGAACATGCCAATAATCACACACTATCTTTGCGGGGACTTGAAAATGACAATCACACACTATCTCTGTGGGGACTTGAACAAGATAATAATCACACACTATCTTTGCGGGGACTTGAACATGCCAATAATCACTCACTATCTTTGCGGGGACTTGAAAATGACAATAATCACACACTATCTCTGCGGGGACTTGAACAAGATAATAATCACACACTATCTTTGTGGGGACTTGAACATGCAAATAATCACACACTATCCTTGCGGGGACTTGAACATGCCAATGATCACACACTATCTTTGCGGGGACTTGAACATGCCAATAATCACACACTATCACTATGGGGACCTGGGCACTTTTTGAATAACACACTATATTAGCATGAACTGCAGCATGACTGTCATTGTACATTATTTGTAGGGGGCCTGAACCTGACTATAACCAAACTCGATGATAATCATACACTGTTTTGTAGGATTTAAACATGTCTAAAATCACATCCTATCTGAGCGAGAGCCTGGGCATTGCTATAATGACAAACTATCTCATGTGACTAAAACATAACTAGCATCAAACACAATCTCGTTGGAGACTTAAGTATTAGTATACCCACACATTATCTATGTGAGACTTGAACATAAATATAATCATGCACCATCCCTATAGGAACTTGGGAGTGACTACATTGAAACACAATTTTAATATAATCACACTCTATCTCTGCAGTGGCTTGAAAATGATTATCATTGCATACTCTTTCTGTCAGCTGTAGAACATTACTATAATAACATTCCATATATTTTGGGGCTTACATGGTAAGGTTGATGAAAAGGGCCTAGGGAGTCTCAACTTGCCTTTCCTAACAGACCACATTGCAGGATGTGTGGCCTCTAAATTATCTTAACAGTGTGTTGTTTCCTTATTCCTGAATGTTTGTGAGCAATCAGAAATAGGCAAAATATTTGTAAATCCATTTCCAGGGACTTCATATGCAATAGGCTTCTGCTGAGAAATTTATTATCATCACAGTTCTTGTGCTCCTAGGACACAATGAGCTATTTATATATGACTAAACTATCATGTAATGTAAGTACAGCATTGAAAGATAACATTTAGCCATGTGTTTATGAAGGCATTCAATCACAAATGACAATTATTGAGTAAGTCCCCACAAGGATGGTAACACATGTTCAAGTCCCCACAATGATGGTTCTGTGCACGCGATTAAAAAACAATATATTTGCACATTTGAAGCAGGATCCTTTATTATGAATTTTTTGTTAACATATTTCTGTTATTGCCATATTTTTAAACCATTGGGAAAGGTGAGTCCCCACAAGGCAGGTGTTCACACATAGTCCCCACAAGGATGGTAACACGTGTATGGGTGTGTGCAAATGCAATAGGTCTCGCATTTGTGAGAGATTAAGCTTTTGGCATTGTAAATGACAATGCCATTTATTTATCTGTTTTCAAAACCAACACATAAATACAAAATTTGTCATTTACAATGCCAATAGCTCTAACTTTTACAAAGGCGAAACCGTTGCATTGTAAATGCTTGTTCCTCTTGGCTTTAAAACCCAAAGTTAGCACCATTTGATCGTACCAAAGAGCTTTGTAAAGGGACGATATAGATTTACCTCACATTTATAATGAGTACATCTCTGCAAGTGTTGTAGATTTTGGTAGTCTACCCGGGAACCCACCTCAGGATCACTTACCTAGACAGGTTACAACCAAATATACAAACAGTGTGACAATGTGAAGAGGTGAGGTTATTTGTTTTTATACAATCAAAATCCTTTACAAGTATTTGTTTCAACCTGCAGCTATGTATATGCATATCCTGGATATGCTGTTTGGGATTAGCTCGATGAAGAATAATAATTGGTGATATAAAATTTCCTTTTCCTGCCAAGCCATTAATATTTCAGGTGAATGACATCACTGTGATAAGGTTAAAATGGCACCTAGAGCTCGCACCGTCACCGTACACTACTAATTACCCCACATATTACATCAGTAATGACATCATTGATAATATCACTGCAACATTTGCTGTAAAATTATTGAGGTGAAACTGTACTTGGCGGTGGCGTGATTTATAATTACATTAGGGCACGAGTTATGTTAAATTGAGAACCATAATGCTGAATTTCTATGTTTTTTTTTTTTTTTTTTTTTAAGACCAACGGTCCCAAACTTTATTTAGTTTCACAGATAAGCCAGTAGTTATTCATACAGTGTCATAACAATGAAGTATTGCCACAAACGGTATCCAGCAAATAGCACATGTTGACATGTCAGTTGTATATGAGTGAAAATAAACAGTTGCTGGTGGAAGTGCATTAGTCCATAGGTGACGTTGCCAGGAATTGACTCATGTTGCAGTGCTCGCAGTTCGTAGCACTGCAGAAAGGGACCAGTGTGGTCACAAAAGTCAACAGTCATTGTTTGAAGTGGAGTCCCCTGATGAATGTGGCAGCGGGTAGAGGCAGCATCATACCCTCCATTGTCGCATGGACCGCTGGGTGCCCGCTTCCTGGTCACGGGCGCAGCCAATCAGCCTTATGTGAAATGCAAATGAGGAAGGGTGATCGAGCATTATCAAGTGTACAGTATGAACAGCCTCTGTGTCAACCAAAGGGAATAACTGGGTAGTTTAATACGAGGGGGAGGGGGAAACATTTCAATAACTGTTGGACTAGCATTCGTGTGTGTGTGGTGTAATGTATCTAGAACCCTAGCTGCATGTGGTGCATCCTATGTGGGTCGTGCAGGGGCGGGGACAATAGGGGAGGCGGGGGTCGCTGCGGCCGCAAGGCGAGGGGGGGGGGGGCGAGCGGCGGGGGGGGAGAGAGCGGCGGGGGACCTCTCCGTCGTGTAAGGCCTCAGTCATCGGGGGGGAGGGGGGGGAACGTGCGCGGGCCGGGGGGGAACGCGCGCGGGCCGGGGGGGAGGCGGGGGGGCAGGGGGGGCGGTAGAGCCCGCGCCAGGTATGGACAGCAATCAAGTGGGCCTCCTCTATTCTGTGTCGGGACGGTACTCTATGCCGGCTTGGGCGCACGCTCGGTGATATGTGATCAGGGCAGCATCCCAATCCTGGGTGATCGAGTATTTCCGTAGGCCAGCGGCTTCCTCCCTGTGTAGTGACACACTCTCCGCACAAGCCCAGTTGGCAAAAGAGCGACGCCAGTCCGTGGGGCGCGGCGGGGCAGCGCTTTTCCAACGTCGTGTGATAAGACGCTTGGCCGTAATGAGGCCTAAGTCCCAAAAACGTGCCCGCAGTTTGGTCTGCTTGGTCCTCTTGTAGAGTCCTAATAGGCATACTTCCCATGTCTTGGGGAGGATATCGCCTGTGGCCGCCGTCAACATGTCCGTGACCGCCGACCAGTACGAGGTAAGATGAGCGCAGCTCCAGAGCGCATGCAGGAAGTCCGAGTCCAGGAGTCCGCATCTGGGACACGCCGACGAAGCGAGTCCGAAGTAGCGATTCAGTTTGTCCGGAGACAGATATGCACGGTGAATGATGTAATATTGGATGATCTTGAATCGCGCATTGCGGGGAATAACCCTGGCGCCTGCTAGAATAGCGGCCCACTGTTTGTCCGTCCAGTCTGCGCCTCGGTCGGTCGTCCATTTGTCCCTCAGTCTCTGAGAGGAAAATTGCGTATGACTGTGCAAGGCTTGTGCAAGCCAATGCACAATGTGGGATCCATCGCCCATCACATGTAGGTACTGGACGAGTAGATGAGTGGACGGTTCATGGCTGAGGTCGCCCCACGCCTTCGTCAGCTCATGGAGGAGTTTGGCGTGCGTCAGAAATTGACCCACTGGTAGTTCCGTGTCCGCGGCCAGGGCCTCGAAGGGCAACAGCTCTCCGTCATTGTACAGGCCGCTCAGGTCGTCTATGTCTGCCGCAGTCCAGCTGCGCAGCTCGGTCGAGGACAGCGTGCCAGCGCCCAAAGGGGTCCCCAGTAGAGGTAGGTTCGGAGCATAGGGCACCATATGTTTGGTGAGTCTGAGGCTCTGCACGTAGCACCGCCGTGCCACCGCCACGTGGAGCTGTGCAGGGGGGCGGCCCTGCGTCAGTGGGTGGAAGAGTGTTAGCACCTGTACGGGAGATAGGATGGTGACGGCTGTGGCCGTGTCCACTAGGTTCTTGCCGCTCAGCCAGTAGGCGACCCACTGCAGCTGCGCTGCTAAGTAATAGAGCTCCTGATTGGGAACCGCTAGGCCTCCAGCGTCTGTGGCTGCATACAGGGTCTTCAGTGCTACCCGGGGTCTCCCCTTATTCCAGATGAGGCGTCTGGTGAGGGTTTCCAGACCCTTGAATATGCGCGCCGGCACGTACACTGGCAGATTAGTATAATAATAGAGGAGCCGGGGAAGCATTATCATTTTGGTTAGTGCCACTCTGGCCGGCACATTCAGTGGGAGGGAGTTCCAGAACGTGACCTGGGCCGTGAGCGAGGATATGGCTCTCACTAGGTTCCCCTCCAGGAGATCCACGGGGTCTCGATATATGAAGATCCCTAGGTACCTGAATACCGTCGGGTGCCATCGGAGCGTCTCCCCCATCATGCGCACATCACACTGTGGCATCTCGCCATCGAACGCATAGACCCCTGATTTGGCCCAGTTAACGTGGAATCCTGACATGACTCCAAACGTCCGAAAGATGTCTGTGATCGCCGCTGGTATGTGCGCGAGATCTCTGACATATAACAACAAATCGTCGGCGTACAGAGACACCGAGTGAATGCCATCTGCTAGCGGGATGCCCCAGGCGTCTCCGGAGGTGCGGAGCATCTCCGCCAATGGCTCCATCGCCAAGGCGAATAAGATAGGGGAGAGGGGGCAGCCCTGTCTGGTACCTCTCCCGATGCGGATCCTGTCAGAGAACAATCGACCAGTCCGGACCCGGACCCGGACCTCGGGAGCTTGATAGAGGAGTCCCACCATCTGGACGTAGGCATCGCCCAGCTCGTACTTCTCGAGGACTCGGAGGAGATATGGCCATTCCACCGAGTCGAACGCTTTTTCCAGATCGAGCACGATGCATCCCGAGCGTGGCCAGGTCGGGGTTGCATATCGTTGGACCCTGAAAAAACGGCGTAGGTTGTAGGACGTGCTCCGGGTGGGTACGAAGCCATTCTGATCAGAGTGAACCAGAGTGGGGACCAGTGGTGCAAGCCTCCGGGCCAGCGCCGCTGCAAGTATTTTGTAATCTGTGTTGAGGAGCGCTAACGGCCTGTATGAGCCGAGTTCGTTCGCTTCTCTACCAGGCTTCAGCAGGGAGACCACGTTAGCTTCGTTCAGGGACGCCGGGTGTTCAGCGTCTTCCAACGCCGCCTTGTACACTTTCAGCAGTTCCGGTATTAACACCAGTGAGTAGGCTTTATAGAACTCCGCCGGGAGCCCGTCGGGGCCCGGCGCCTTGCAATTGGAGAGGGAGAAAATCACCTCCCGTAGTTCCTCACCAGTGAGCGCAGCTCCTAGCTCCTCTTGTTGGGCAGCGGTAGCAGTCGGGAGTCGCAGTGTCGCCAGGTAGTCCGCGATCTCCACCACCGTGGCCCGTAGCCGTGAGCTGTACAGGGACCGGTAATGCGATGTGAACGCTTCATGGATCTGCTTCTGGGTGTAGACCTCAACGCCCTGGGTCGTGCGGATGGACAGGACCGATGCGGATTGCGTGTCTTGTCGTACCAACCACGACAGTAGCCTGCCGGGCTTGTCGCCTGCGCTGTGGGTGCGCGCGGAGTGTGCTGTGAAGTTAATGTTCTTTAGGCGCTCCATCAGAGCAGCGTGGTCTGCCCTGGCCGAGATCAGCAGGGAGTCATCGCCCCCTGTCGCCTCCCGTTCCTTATCTAGTAGTGCCTCCTCCGCCCGTGTCAGATCTCTCTCCACTCGTCTACGTAGGCCCGCTTGTACACCGAGGCAGCTTCCCCGGGTCACAGCTTTAAAGGCGTCCCATTCAATTCTCGGGGAGGAGGTCGAGTCAACATTGTTCTCGAAGTACTGTAAGATCTTCCCGGAGATTTCCTCTCGGAATGGGGTGTCAAGCAGGAGATCCGGCTGTAAGCGCCACGTAGGTACGGGTGGGTGCGGGCGCTTCCATCCATACACCAGCGTGTGCGGGTTATGGTCTGAGTGCGTCCGACCTAGGTAGTCAGTGTCGGACACGGAGGGGAGCAGGTCACGGGACATCATGTACCTGTCCAACCTGACATGTAGAGAGTGGGCTCCCGAGTAGTAGGAATACACCCGGGCGGTGGGGTTTCTGACGCGCCAGGCATCTTGCAAGTTCCACTGAGTTGCCCAGTCAAGTAGGGCCTTGGAGGTCGCCTGCACTGGGGCGATTGCCGCTGGGGGGGACGAGCGGTCAAGGGAGGCATCTAACACGCAGTTGTAATCCCCACCCATCATCAAGGGTACGTCTGGCCATGGCGCTATTACTGCTGACAATCGTGTGAAGAATTTCCCCTGTTCCACATTGGGTGCGTATATGGAGGCTATGACGATCTGCTGCCCGTCAAGTCTACCCTGTATGAAGACATAGCGTCCCTCAGTGTCAACATGACTGTGTGTCAGTGCAAACGGGACCCCGGGCCGAACCCAGATCAGTGTTCCTCGCGCAAATGCTGAAAAGGTTGTGGCAAATATCTGTCCCCTCCACTTACGGCGAAGTGTGGCCACCTCAGCGGCAACTAGGTGTGTCTCCTGTAGTAGTGCAATTTGAATCTGATGTCTCTTAAGATAGGAGTATACCTGGTATCTACGGGAGGGTGTGTGCATGCCCCTGACATTCCAGGTACAAAATTTAAACGTAGCCATCACAATGTTTATGGCGTTCAAGCACCCACCCCTCCCCCCCGGCCCCCAACCCGCCCCACCCACACCCGCACAGCAGCAGCGAACAGTGAGCATTTTTACCCTACGCTCTCTCCCACAGACCCAGGGATGCACGTTGCAGTATTTCAGCACCAACACTAGTCTCAAAATGAAGAACTTGAACATAAACATAATACCAAAAGGGCAACAACAAAACTAGTCGCCGCCCAAACGCTCTATCGAGCTCAATCAATCCGTAAGTTCAATGGGGGAGTGTCTGAGTACAGCACTTGAATAAAACAAGGTAGTTTGTTACGCCAAAAAGAGCCGTAGCGGCTCCCCTCCACGGGCAATGGGCCAGAAGGGCGCCAGGAGTCAGTTACAGCGTCCGTAGACAGGTCGGAGTTCCCAATGTCACTGGACCCAGGCAGTTGTTCCCATGGTGGGATCTCATCCTCCATCCCCCCAGGGGGGGGGCACTCACCTCTAGGGGTCCGTCCACCCCTCCAAAGTTATGGTCCCGGTGATGCTCCAGCGGGACAGCTCAAGCTCCCCACCCGGTACCACGGCGGCTCCGCGGCAATCCGGTAGGTGGGGGGGGTTTGGGAGCAGGGCACAGACCCCGGAAAAGGTGGCGTTTATGACTGCCGAGGCCTCTAGGAGCGTTGGTGTGGGCCCCTGATCGGGCCATCTTTGGAAGTGAGCTGACTATTCCGTTATGCGAGTTGCAGTAGTCCAGCCAGGGCCGGGCTGGGGAGGAGTGTTCATGCTATCAGATCCGATGTTTGGGCGTGACATCTGGCAGGCCCTCTGGGTTCGAGTCATCCGGTAGTCCGTACATGGAGTCGTCGTCCGCGCTTCCGCGTGAACGTGGGCTAGCGTTGGAGATCAGGATAGGCGATTGAGACCCGCTAATCTCCGCAGTCATGCGGACGGCATCCAGTTGTTCATTCTGAATTTGCTCCGGGGTGGGGCCGAGTTCCGTTTCCACAGCTGGTGACCCGGCCCTCGAGGTGCGCCGTTGTCTCCGCCTGTGTGTGCCCCGATTCCGGCGCCGCTCCACTGGCACGGGCCCGGGGTTCGTGTCTACTCCCGAATCCAGCCAGGCCACTGCCGCCTCTGGGGTGTCGAAGAAGTGGGTCTTGTCCAGTGCCACCACTCTGAGGCGTGCTGGAAACAACAGTGAGTATTTGAGAGCCAGGCGCCTGAGCCGCTGCTTCACTGCGAGGAAGGATTGACGTCTTCGTTGAACTTGTATGGTGTAATCAGGGAAGAACATCACCATGGCGTTGTCTACCTGTATATTCGACAGCTTCCGTGTTTCGCGGAGGATGGCGTCCCGGTCGCGGTAGTTCAACACCCGCATGAGCATTGGCCTCGGGTTGGAGCCCTCCGGAGGTGGACGGGATGGTACTCTGTGTGCCCTTTCCACTACAAAGTGTGGCGACAGCGTGCCCTCTGGTAGTAGCTCTCTGAGCCAGGTCTCCATGTGTTCCGCCGTCTCTCTCCGCTCCCATCGTTCCGGTAGGCCCACTATGCGCACATTGTTCCTTCTGGCCCGTCCTTCCGCGTCCTCTGCTCTTTCCTCAAGGAACTCCACCCGGTTGAGCAGGTCACGGACGTGTTCGTCCGTCTGCGCCAGCTTGGGAGTGGTCTCCGCCATCGTATGCTCCAGAGTCGTGGTGCGGTCGGACAGTTTCTTGTGGTCCGCCCGGAGTAGTGTCAGATCCACAGCCTCCTTATCGATCCTGTTCTCCAGTGACGTACGGGTTAGTTGCATGGATTCTTCCAGGCGCTCCATGGCCGCCAGCATAGTGTCCAGTTTGGAGGCCGTTTGGTCAGCCTCTACGGTCTTCACCATTTTCCCTTTGCCTAGTGTCCCTCCGGTGCCAGTCCTCGCCCTGGTCCCCCCTGACATGTGAGTGGCCTTTGCAGCCGGTCAGTCGAGTGGGTATGCTCTCGCAATGTGCAGTGGTGGGACCGGTGCGTGTGGGTCTCCCGGTCAGGCTCTCCGTGCCGCCCGTGGCAGATGGTGCGTGGCTGCGGGCGAAGGGGAGGACTGCTCCACCGCAGGGCTCCGGTGTTCCGCGCTATACTACCATCCGGGGAGGACGAGGTGGTTGCGCAGTGGCTGGTATGAGATCTCCCAGGTGCGTCAGTCTATGCCGTGAAAGTCCTGTTTGCAGAACACCTCTCGTCTGCGCTATGCGGTGGCTCGCCAGGCCGGGTCACTAAGTCTCTCCGGGTGTGTCCGTCCACTGGGCTCAGGAGGACGCACCTTGCCTGACGATGCTAGACGCCACCAAGCGTCGCGTGGGGATCTGCGTGGTCCAGCACAAGTCCGGTGGGGGCGGGGTGTGCGAGCCGTGCAATCTCCGCACTTGCGCCGGCCCGGGAGAGTCCCTCAGTGCTGGGCCGGCCGTCAGTGGGGGCCGATGTGACGCGGCCTCAGTTTGTGTGTGGCTCGGTCTAGGCCTCTCGGCGCCAGGCGGGTCCGGTGCTGATCCGTGGCGGCATCCAGGTGGCGGACGGGTACAGAGGCCCAGGAGATAGGGCCGTGCGGTCTCCGGTGGTGGTCTGCTGGGCCCAGGGGTGACGGCGTCTGTGTGGATCTCACGGTGGCCAAGCTCGGAGACCCTCCGATGTCCGTCAAGCCCGGCTGGGCGACTCCAGTGTCAGTAGGTGGGACGGGGTGGTGTCACAGTCCGCCACGGGCTGGCGTGACTTGGATACGTGTAGCTCTCGGGGCCCTCGAGTGGCTGGGCCGCCGGGGGTGTTGGGTGCCGTATCGTGGATTCCTACCCGTGGCCGGGCCTATGTCAGGGCGGCAGGCGGGCCTGGGGGGCCCAGGGAACTGTGCTGGTCAGCGTCCGTATTAGGCCGGCAGGGCCTAGGGGCGATGGTGCCAATGTGGGTCCCCAGCCAGTCCCGCGCACTCTCCCCCGATGTTCACGGAGCCCGGCGGGATGTCCCCAGTGACGGCAGGCAGGGCGGGTTGGTGTCGTGACTCGCCGTGAGTCCAGGCGGCGAGCCTTTTGCTAATGTCCGGGGCCCCTGTATAGTTGGGTCTTCAGGGAGTGTCCGGTTTGCGGGACGTGGGCTCTGTTCCCCGCAGGATTGCGCTTTGGAAACCACACGCTCTGCGGCCCACCTCGCAGGGCCAGATCCCCGGCCTCAGGTGGTTGGGGTCGCCGACCGGAAGTGCACTCAGGGCGGTCAGCTGCCAGGGTCGCTGTCGGTCGGATGGTCAGGTGTTCCGATTCGCCTGAAAATCGCCCAGGTGGTGGATCGGGTACCCGGGTACACTCGGTTCGAGTTTGGGCCCGGTTCCACCAGAAATGCAGGATAAATGGCCCGTGGTAGGGGAGCTTCACTCGGATCTCAGCCCGGGCACGTCTTTTCACATCTCGTGCTGGCCACGCCCCCTGAATTTCTATGGTATTGTGCATGTAAAATTTTAACCCAACTATAATGTCCTTGTAAGGTTGTGCAGTGTGAATAATCAGCTTTTAAGTTACCTAGTACTGCTGAGCAGATCGTAATGATCTTGTGAAATAATTACTAATCTGCTTGGAAAACCTTTTTTGGTGTCCAGAGAATTTCAGATTGCCAGATAAGGGAAACGGCTTGATGCTGTTTCTCTCTGGTTTTGGTCTACAGGCTCCTGGGTGACAGAGGTCACAATCTTTGGAACTGCATTTCAAAAGATTTCCTTCTCTGCTGGTCAGTGAAACTAAGAATCAGTATTTTAAGCATAAACTTTAACTTGTGCTTTGCTAATCCAAGATGAGGTGACCTTTTTGACAAACTCTCTACTTCCAGAAAACATATTTTCCAGCTGCTATGTAGCACATAATTGACAAGCATTGGCTAGGCCAATAGGGGTGGCCTTGACATGCTGGTGTGATTATTATAAAAAATAATTATTGCAAGCTTATACCAAAAACTAGAGAAGAAAAAAATAAAACAAAACATGAAGCCACCCAAATGTAGAAGCAATGCATGGAATTTTATTAGAAAGTAAAGGTGCTTTCTATCAGTGAGGTGTATTTAACACAGGTATAGAAACACTATTCACTTTCAATAATCATTAAAGGAAAAGTATTCTTACTGGGGCAAAGAAAATCAACTATTAGCTTTGATTTACTGTATATTAAAGTCCTAGTTTAAATGTATAAGAATGCCTAAAAAGAAACCGGAATAAAGAATGCAAAGATAAAAGCATTGGTAGAGTTAATTATTGGCCCACCAACATTGGCATTGAGCGCTATTTTCTTAGGTGGATGTGCACATGTGATCAGAATAAAAGTGTTTTTGCTCACGTGCAAAAGAGCCAGAGGCTGAAGTGGGGCTGATCAGTGGCCCAGTGCTGCCAGCTGTGGGCAGAAGCAAAATGTGAAAACAAAGACAAAGTGGGCTGAGCCATAGCCCTGTGTGTAACTTTCATTTATTTGTTTTTCTACACGAGGCTAGCTAAAACTTTCTTTAGACCAACCTAAAAATGGAACTAAACCAGGCCTTTGTAAAGCCCGGTTAGGATTTTAAATACACTTTAAATATTGTTGCACATGCATTGAAAAATGCAACAACTGTCTGTCAAAATGAACGAATTCCCTAAAAGCACAATTGTTAAATATCAAATCTTTGTACGTACCCCTGCATGAAAAACACAGACTAAAAGTACAAGTTATTCACTGCAGCCAACAAATCCCTGGTTCTAAATCTCCTTTATTGCCTTTTCCAGCCCGCAGGAACACTTCATTCAATGGACTCAACTACAACAAGGAAATACATTCTCTTGATTAAAAAAGAGTTAACATTTTGGGTTTTTAGTTTGAAAATCTGTTTTCACTGTCGTGCTGTTTAAGAATAAAGCCATCAGATGCTTTATTGCCACTGGGTTTGATACATTGAGGAAGACAACCTTTAGCATAATCGGTTCTGCACGAAGGGACACAAAATCCTTGCCTTTTCTTCTTCTGGGATTTCATCTCAGTGTTTCCCCTTGTCTTACTCCTGTCATTCCATTATTCTCCCTGTGTGATGTGCTACGCTCTCTCCTTTTCAATCCCCATGCCTGCCTGCTTTGTGCTGATATCAGGTATTTATATATTTATTAAACCGTTTTATATACCGCATGAGCATAGACCCGGATAGATGGTTTCACAAAGTTACAACAACGCCTAGAAGGTTGTGCATTGAACAAAAAAAAATGGAACATAGGTGAGGAGTAATGGGGGGGGGGAGAACAGAGGACAAGGAGAAGACTGAGATGGAAGAACGAGGAGATGAGCAAGAGACAATGAGCAGGGTTTGGGAATGGAACTTGAAAGGGAGTGGAGCGTGACTCAAGGAGGGTGGGTAGGGCAGACCGATTTGATATAATGGGTTTACGGAGGCAGGAATTGGCTGAATGGTAGCTGTAGCCTGGCTAACCTGGGGAGGGGAGTTCCCTAGAAGAACATAGAGGGGACTGAGGCTGGAGATGGGGAGACGGAGAAGATGGTGACCAGGCTTGGAGGAGAACAGGACATCGGAAATGCAACGGGAAGTGAGCGAGGGAGAAAAGGGAGATGGAGCAAGAAGGAGGGTGATGAGGGACGCCAGTGGCTGCAGTTTAGTGGTAGATAAGTGGGACAGAGAGAACCTTTAAACTCAAGCACCCAATTCTAATTGAGTGAGATACTGCCTGAAGAGACAAGTCTTTAGAAGACTGTGGTAGGACTGGAGCGTAGGATTGGTCCTGATTTCCGCAACAAGAGTTTCAGAGGAAAGAAGCGGCTCTATAGAAAGATTGATTCAAGGCATGGGAAGTTCTATACTTTGGGATTTCCAGAGGGTTGTTTTTGCTCTTGCGTTCTTATTCCACCAGATAGCTTGAGGAGACTAGTCTGGTAAGGAAGAGACCGAGCATTTTACTCTGTAACTTGTACACATCTGCTTAAATTTAATTCTCACCTCAAAGGGAATCCAGGGTAGCCTAACTAGGGCTGGCGTGATGTAGTCAAATTTCCTTGACAACGAGAGAGGTGTGGCTGTGGCCTGGGGCTTACAAGAGCGATTTAATAGGCATTAGGTCACATTGAGAGGCACCCACATGAACAGCACTGCTGATGTCCACATGTGACTGAACTAGTGTGTGTGCTGTAGTTTTTAGAAAAGGAGGAGGAAAAAATCATCTTTATTTTATTAAGAACCTGGATTTGAAAGTCGGCCATTTCACTGATTTTGTTTATGTAGGGGTTCATAGATGGGGGAAATACGGTGAGCAAAAGAGAGGGAGAGAATTCTGTAAACTTAGGCTTTTTCAGCATGTCAGGACTGAGGGTCGTTTGTGTTTAGGGGAAAATAAATGTAATTCTGTCTTTTGTGGTTGAGAGTAAAGAAAATCCAGGCCTGAATGTTCAGCAGAATAGTTCCCAGAGTAAGGTTATTAGGCAGTGTCATTATTTTCAAATCGATTTGGATGTTTGTGAATACAGTCACAAATTTTAGAGAGGTTCTGCTTAAAGGTTAGAGTGGGGCCCAGATGGCACCTTTTGGGACACCACAGATGAAAAGAGTTAGTTTAGAAGCTGCAACACCTCTTTTCAATTTGAGAATGGCCAGAGAGAAAGGTGAACCACTTGAGAACAGTGCCCTTAATTCCAAAATAGCGTCTGAGGAGGAAGAGTATTTGGTTGGGATCCATGTGTTAAACGCTGCAGTAACATCGAGCAGAACCAGGAGGCATTTGAAGGCTATTGTCCACTATTTTTAAAGCAGTTTTAGTTCCATGATCTACTCTGAACCCAAATTTCTGAAACAGGAGTACGATGCAGTAGCTGATCTACTCAGTAATTTGTAGACGCTCATTGCCAATGGCCTTGCCTAATAAGGAGATGTTAAGAGGTAGGATGGGCGTTTGCTGGCAAGTTCCAGAGAATATTGGGGTTTTTGAGTAGGGGGTTGATGTGGCAGCATTTTGAAGTCTAGAGAATTTCCATAGTTTGGGGATGCATTAAGGAGTTTGCACCAAGCCTCAACAAAGTGAGGAAAAGTAGACCTTGTTTAAAAATGCAGTTATGAGGTCATCGGAGTAAGGGGTTTGTTTTAATGATTATGTTTATGGTCGTAATGAGTTGGTCCTGTATGACTGTTCTGAAGACATTCCATGAGCAGATAGTAATTTTGGTGTGAAGTAGTCCAGGAATGTTTTGCATTTATTGGATAAGGTGTCTGAGCTCTGGCTGCTGGAGAAATGTAGACAAGAATGAATTTGAAAAGTGATGTGGCCAGCTAGAAGAAAGCTAAACTTGGAATTGTGGAAATTTTGATTTGGCCAGTAAGATATGTTGCTTGTAGTTCCTTTTCAGAGCTTTGAGTTTTCTGCAGAGAATTGGCGATTTAGAGGCTGTCCATTCCATTCCAGGCTTGTGGATCGCATGTCTTTTAGCTAAGGGCGGGGAAAACCAAGGTTGAGAGGGTATGATTCAAAACCGCTTCGGTTTCAGAGAAGCAACTGTGTCCACAGCCGGAAATGGTTTTGTGTAAGAATCCAGCATGGCATTAATGTTATTTTGAGGGAGGTACTGCAACTTGGGGGTGATAAGAACATGAACGTGTTGGATATAATGTTTTTAAACAAAGGTTTCCATACTTTGATAGGCTGGTTATTCGAGAGGAGGGAGAATGAGTAGAAAATGGATAGGGTTAATGGTCAGACCTATCAGTTTCAAAATAATCATTGCATTGAATCGTAGCAAGATTAACAATGATGAATAACACGACTGTTGCCGTGGATTGAGACATAGTACTGTTTCAGGCTGTGATGTTGGACGAAAGCAATTAGGGAGTTATAAAGTTGGCTTTTTTCATTCCACCAGTCGACCATGAAGTCACTTAGATATGTTTTGTTCAATTAAATCATTTGGGAGGAAGCAATGTATTCAGCAATTTAATGCTCAAAATCAGTTTTTAGGTTAGCTGCAGCCTTCGTCGCAAATCCCAGCAGAAAATACGTAACCTCCAGTCTTTCATGAGTTGAATTTTGAGAGCTGCTGTGTTGGATTTAGGTGATGCTAGAATCCTAAATTTGCAGTGCTCATAAGGACAAAAATATCTATTCTGTTATTGGCAAAAAGAAGTGGGCTATGACCGCCAGTACATCTGCTCCTTAAGGGCTAACGAAGACTCCTCGAACTGCTCTGCCTGTGCACTTGTAGATGCACCTTTAGTTCAATCCCTTTCGGTATCATTGACACCCTCTACCTACATAACTTTGCATTTAGAGAAATGAATGGGAAAACACCAACACTTCAGTCACCTGGTGCAGTCTGTAGTGCTTATGCGACAAGTGTCAGCTCCCTCAGCGTGGCTCCTCTGGTCCAATTCCTTGTGTGTGGGAGCTGTAGTGGTGTGGGCATTGCTCGCATGCATAGAGTAGACACAGCAGTGCATGTTTCGACACACCCACAAAACAGGCACAGAATAACTATCCAGCAGAAGTGTAAATGTTTTTTACATACAGTCAACGACAACATTAGCAGAGGATTCCCCCCCCCAAAAACACACACAGGGGATATAGCAGGAGTCAGAGAAAGTCTAATATACACAAAATTCCCTCACGACCTCTATGTTAGAAGTGATAGCTACTTCTATATTTTTACAATTGTTATTTCACACAGTATGGCAACAACTTATTTTCATTTGTGTTTTTAATTTTTAATTTTTTAAGTACAAAATCGTATTCGTCATTTTTTCATTTATAACATATACATTTTCAGTAGTTCATTTGGTAAGACACATAGTGATTTATTTAAGACAATAAAAAATATTTTGTCACTCCGTGCAGAAAAACATATGAGAATAAACAATTTAATCAGTTTCACAACACCCAAGCTCTCTCATTCATACTCCATTCGCTCCTTATTCTGCGTCTGAGGGATCGCAGATTGAGACGCGATATAACTACGCGAGGTCGACGCGTTTCGGTGGTATGAGACCACCTTCCTCAGGACCTTCTGGCAGAATAGATAGGTACTCATAAACCAACAATAACCACTGCACGGTATGATATCCACAAAAAACTTTCTTGGGGAGAAACCTGGTTCGGTCACCCAATCATGACATAAGGATGTAAAGTTCTTTAAACGATCCACGCACTAAAACCAACTATTTCTCAATGAGTTATCGACATCAAAGTATGTCTTGAGTTTTTTCTTTTTCCTTCGGCAAAACAAGGTTTTCTTTTTAACGCACTTATATCTTCAAGGGGAAGGGCCTTTTCTTGCGCCTATTTTGTTTGCGTGTCTCCCTTCTGTATTTTGTCCGCATCTATATTGAGTTTTTCGGTAATAGCTATTGCTCGGACTTGGTCGTTATCTCGGTTCCGCCGGCATCTCTTCGTTGTGTAGCGTGGGTCAGAGAAAGTCTAGACTCCTTTCAAGTTCCTGTTCTGGGTGTCTGCCAGATGGATAAGCAATGTGATGGGGGTGCTGGGTAGTACTACCATCTGTTTCTCAGGTATCGAACAGCCCGGGCAGCATGGTAAATTTATTGTGAATGGACCGATGAGGTGTTACTAGTGATTCAAACCCTCGATTAATGGGTAAAATTGCTACCAGTATGCCAGTGAGATGGTTCAGTCACTTAAATGCTCACCATTGATCTCTTCTGTTATGGCCACATGTTTCAGTCCCTGCAAGGAAAATTCAGCCTTCCATCCTTCCATAAAATGGGTAACAATGGCACCTGCTACTACAGTGCTTAGAAATAGCAATGGTGTGAACAGTTGGCCTAGTAGCATACATGAAGGAGGAATTCTGAAGAGGCTCATTGTGAAGAGATTTTGATCTCAATAATGAACCCTTACACAAGAGTGTGAGGCTGTGCCGGCCAAGCTATAGACCCTTCCATGGCCAAATAGGAGCGGTGTCGCAGGTCAGGTCACAAACAGACATGTAGTGGCAAGAGACAAGAAAAGTGAAAAATAGATGGGGGGGGGGGGCAGTCTATTAAAAAACACTTGTTTCATAAGTGTCAGGAATGTAGAGTTTAGCTTGATTTTGGCCGAGATCACATCATGAAATTACCAAGGGCCAGCTCCTAGTCTGGAAAGGCTGTCCTGTGATTACCTTGCCTCAATGCCAGTATTGTAGATAGCTGGATGTTAATTTGTATTGGATTCTCTACATGGCACTCAAGATGTTCCTCATGATTAAGATAAGGAGGCAGACCATTTAGTCTCCCCTTCGTCACCACACAGATGCTGGTCTGTCTTTAGATCTGCAAAAGGCTAGTGCTCTTGACACTTCTCCTGACTACAGCTCACTTCCTGCCAGAGAGAGCACCACTTTCACAGTGATTGCTTGCAGACCCTCAGAGGTGCTAGAATTACAGTTGCCAACTGTCGAAATGAAGAGTAAGTTGCTCACAGACTTTTTGTAACCAGATTCTTCAAATACCAGAGGTAGAGCTTGACCAATGTTCAATATGGCCGCCTAGGCTCAGCGCTCTGAGGACCGGAACACTAATATCTGCAAATGAACGGCAGACGTGGATCAAAAGCTGAAAGCCAGGGAGCGGAGGCGCCCCTGTACTGCTTCCAGAAACTAAAAAAACACCCTGGACCGGACCAGGTGCTGCAGTGAAGTTGAGCTGTGAACAGCATGTCTAGACCTACAAGATGGCGGCTGGTGAATGCCACCCAAAGAGATCAGTGCTCTGAGGGGGTGCCGAGACCTTAGCCACTAGTAAACGCAAGAGGTGAGACACTCTTTTAAGAACTCAGGAGGAGGCTATGTAGAAGGAATCCACCCCAGGGCCTAGGCTAGGTGCTACAGGGATCAGGAGTCCAACGCATGCACTGTGTGGTCCGGGAGACCGACGCAGGCTACTCTCCAGGCCCAAAGATACTGGTGTAGGGTCTATGCAGCCTCCCTGTTATACTGCAGGGGCTGCTGGTGTGACACCAGTGCAGCCAAGGCGGGCACTCCACTGCCCCTCTACGAACTATAAAGGCAACAACAATATGATCAGACAACCGTCCTAAATTTAACAGGTCCTTGCAACCTGACAGCCGCAGTAAAGATAGTGGGGAGCATATGGCGGAGTAGCTTGAGGCAGATATAGGGACTGCAGAGTGTGACTTCCCCGCAAGAGAGCACCATCCCTTTTCCAGAGACTGTGGATATTGGGTCCACCCGGTCTGCTTTTGTTCTGCACTGTGGCGGGTCCTGACCCTGTGGTGCATCGCCTGGGATCTTGGAGTGGGTGAATAGTGAACTGCTCATGAACCACAATCCTGCTGGTGGGAGAGGCAAGTCCATGTAGACAAAGGCCCATAGAGCAAGGTTCTGGCTGGCAGTCTCATAGGGGCCTTACAGTCCGATTCCCAACAGGTAACTTGGGAGACAACCTCTGACACCATGGGGAAAACTGGGAACTCCAAACAGTATGAGGTCCCCTTTGGATGTGCCAACGAGGAAACCAACCAGACAAGCGTTTTCGTCAAGGCTGGGGATCTTCCAGAAATGGAAGAAGATTTGAATGTGAAGACGCCCCTCAAGAACATGCAGTCGAGCCTCACCTCCATAGTTAAGAAAATTGACTCCCTGAACATTTGCAGTACGCCATCACGTCCATTGAAGATAACACTCACAAAGGTTGCAAAAAAGTCCTAAAGATGGACACAATACTCTCACTCCTAAAGGTCAAAATAGGGATCTGGAGGCCAGATCCTGTTACAACAATGTCTACATACTTGAAATAGCGGAATTGAAAGAAACAGGAAAAATGTAGACCTTGGTTCAGGACATCCTGATGTCTCTTTTCGGTGTTGACAAATTCTCAAAACTATTTGTGGTAGAACATGCACATCTCTCATTGGCGGTGCAACTGGCACCAGGCTTCTGAATCTCTGAATTTGTGAGATGGTGACCTACTATTAAAGATGGCATGAGACAGGAAGTACCTCCAATACAAGGGGAATGCCATAGCCTTCTACCCGGACTTCAGCTATACAAGAGGCCCACCGGGCCTTCACCTCGGTCAAGAAACAATTGGAACAGCTCAGGATATGCTATGAGGATAAGAACAAATCTTCATGGACCTTTAACAAGATGCTCTCTTCATCAAATCCTATAAAGACCGGAGAAAAAGAGGGTCCAGAACAGGTGGCGGATTACCGACCAATTCTTCAGGGAGGACCTCCCTTACAATTTTGTGGCACGACTCATCATGCCTGGTCGCAACAACTCCCTGGATTAATGCTTGGATAAACCTCAACTGGGTGAGAACCCCACCTCTCCTGCATTATGAGCCACAATACCAGGTCCCTGTCTTTGAGCAGAGTATGATCTTGGCTTCATCGAATGATAGCTCTCTGACTGGTAAAATCCTGGGGGTAAATTTATCAGGGATTGTGTTGGGTTTTGAGTTGTTTGGAAATAAAAGGAAAGGTTTGTGTGGGAGGGGATGGTAGGGAGGTGATATTTGTGGGCTATGTAGGAGGGGCTGGTGGCCAGGGGGTAGCATTTCTGGGATACACTCTACCACGTTATGGGTTCCTGTAGGCAATTACTATCATTTAACTGAAAACACCACACGCAAGAAAGACAATCTTCCTCCTTATGCCTGCCTAAGCAATATTCTGGCCTTAGACACCTGACAATGTGCATCGTGGATCCAAACACTAACCCTTTATCACCTGGAACGTTTTTAGACTACACAACTCCAGAAAGCAGAACATGTGGCGACCTTGCTAACATGCAAACACATATATCGCTCAAGCATGCAAATGTTACTATTCTAGGGGATTTCAATGTCCACATGGATGATGACAACTGCACCAAAACTAGACATCTGGCTGATACTTACTTTCAACAGCCTTAACTTGACACAGCTGATTAATAACCCCAAGCATTCTGCTGGCCACACGTTCGACCTCATTTTTTCTAACAATCCAAATATGATAGGTGAGCACACCTTACCAATCACCTAGTCGGATCAGTACCTAGTTAGTACCTTTCAGCCTGGCACTGAACTCTGGTATTTCCAGACCTTCTCAAATCCTAGAAAATAAAAGGCTGTGGCGCAACGTCACTATAAATAGCATGACACCAGTACTCGCTGCTTCCCCCCTTCAATTGTCAGGCAACCCAGATTCAGTAATCTTCAACAGCTGAGTATCTTCAGCGCTAGATATTGTTGCCCCTCTTAGACCTGTCTCCCCCTCTAGGCAGAGACCATCAGCCCCTTGGTTCTCACCTGAGCTCCGTGCTGAGAAAAGCCACTGTAAAAAAACTGGAACGCTCCTGGAGAGTTACCTATGATCCCGCGGCGAAGATAGCTTATAAAAAAGCCTGTAGAAATGTTAATAAATTCAAGTGCTCCTCTATGAGAGACTATTTCTCCATTAAGATCCAACTAGCAGGGAATTCAGCTAAAACTCTTTAAAATTGTTCGCGTTTACTAAGCCTTCCGCCACTACCAGCACAGTGCTCCCTACTGCCGCTCAGTGCGCAGGGCTGTCGGACTTTTTTCAGGATAACATCCACACTATATATACCTCCCCCCACCCCACACCCAACAGTCCACCTCGGAGCCTGCTGCCGTATCGGTCAGCAATGATGTAATGACCACTTTCCGCCCTCTCTCTCTCTCTCTCTGGATGCTTCACTGCGAAAATTCTTAACTTGTAAATCAGGTTCACCCGGCGATCCATGCCCGGCACGGTTTTTAAACTCCTGGCACCCAGTATTAATACCCCATTGAATCAGATTTGGAACTCCTCGTTGAGCTCAGGGATTTTCCCGGGAGTATGGAAACAGGCGCCAATCCTAAAAAAAAACGGATGCTGATCCTACTGCTTTTAAACATTTTAGACCCATTTCCCTGCTACCGGCACCTGCGAAAATTCTCGAACAAATAGTCCAGGAGCAACTCTCCTACCATCTGGAATCTAGTAGGCATTTTCATGACTGCCATTCATTCATACATTCAAGCATCCTTTCTTCCAGAAATTGTGCACATTTTCATGTGGGGCATTTCATCATGCCCCCAATACATCCTGCTAAGGAGGGGGGCCGACTTCATTGGCTAGATTCAAAGAGAGCCCTTAGTTTCTATATGCATCAGAATAAGCTACACTGACCAAATGACCAATACTTTATTGGATTCACAAGTTCAAAGTAGGGAAGAGAAGTTCAGAAACAGACCACACTGAGAACATTTAAAGGTGCACTATGCTATGGCCAAGTCGAAGCCTTCTGCGAGCCATTGGACCTACTCCACCAGAACCAAGACTACTGCTACAGCCTTAGCCAGGTGTGTTCTGAGACTGGACATCTGCTAGGCTGTTAGATGGGCGTCTGTTCACACATTCAGAAGACACTATTGTATTGTTTCTCGGGTCCGGTGGGAGAGCCATTTCCTATTGGGTCCTGCTGGACTTCCTAGTGTACAGTCCATTCCTCAGACCCACCACGCTGTGGGGATAGTTCTTGAGTACCGGTTGAAAAAGGTGAGACATCTGTTGTTAGAAGTATCCATTAGAACAATCTACTTTTGGTTGGATGCTCTATCTTACGGTAGATTTCTCACAAATGCGCCCTCCTCTTCATATGATTTGGTCGTAAGGTCATATTTTAGATTCAACACACTGTCTGATTATCAGTTTGTCTGTTCTGCATCTAAAGAAGCGGAAGTTATTTTTTCAAAAAGCTCACATGAACGTGTAGAGTTGGTGCCTATATACTGCTCCATGTTGTCATTTCCAGAGACAGGGAAAGCGGCCATAGGGTCCCAGGTTGCCACACATGCAGAATCTATTGGGAAGAAAATTTCTGTATGCGTGCCGGCACATGGGGGAACTCAATAACGAAATCAGGAATCTGCTGTTAACATATTCACCAGAAAGTGCTTTACCAAAAGTAACTTGTTCTTTCTATCACAGGGATGAATCCAACTTAAAATGACGGTGTATCAAGAGGAGCTGAACGTGTGGGCTGCTGACTGGTACTAAAAGGATAGTCTTAGTGATGACAGTTGGCGGGATGGGGGGCAGTATTCTGGGTAAACACTTTCAAAGTCCTTCAGGTTGCCATACATTGAGGTATTTATTTGTATTATATTGTAGTTGCATTTACATACTACATCTTACCACTGACGAGGTGCTTAAGCGCATTGGCAGATGGGTAACACACTATTCTAAGAAAATGCTATGGATGAGAGTGTGGGGTTGTCATCGGCTAATGTGGGCAGTTTCTGATGTATACTTCTAATTGCTGTTTCCTCATCTTATAAGCCTCCCCACGTGACACTAGATTTAGCAACTCCTTCAACGGAGCCTGTGCACCAGTAGGTTTCACCATTGGCTTCTGTTGCTACTCCATCCTACCTCTGGACACGATGTAATGGAGCTGCGCATAGGCAGTGCCCCTGCTTGCTTCTGTCTTACTCCTTTTTCCATGTCCTTCAAGGATTTGGATCTCTGCTCCTTCAATTTTCTTTTTTTTTTTTAACTTCAAATTTCCCCCCAAAATTATTTGCCCGTATGCGGGTTTGTTGCCTACCAAAACAGGGTTAATACCATGCTGCATATGTCAAAAGCAGATGTCTGTCACCGACTCGCATTTCTGTTCTTTGGTAATTCCTTCAAATGTGACCCGAAGTCCTGCAACAAATGCTCCCCGGAAAGCATGCAGGAGTGGGAAGCTAAACTCTACATCACCAAATACCAGTAGCAAGGTTAGTCCTGTTCCAACCCGGTTTCTGATACTGCTTCACCATTTTTGGTTCAGACAAGACGAAGTTGTGAGACAATTCGAAGAGAATAGACAAAGTTTCACGTGGCTGTGACCGGGAGTCTAATTCACTTGCGGTCACCTTCTTTCCACAGGCTGACCCCTGCACCTTTAAGGACGACTCTGCTGAAACTGAGAAGGCGCAACATGATATTTGGACTGGTAGTCAGGACCAAAACATAAAGACGCTTGGATATCTGGGAAGCAAGTCATTGGAAGGGGAGGTGTTGCGAAGATCCTGCGTACCGAGGAGAACCCCAAAGAACACAGAGAGAGCCGGGAATACGGAAGTCATAGCAACCTGTCAAGAAACCGACATGGAACTGCATCTTAGGGACAGGTGGAGATGAATTGGTGTACCCACCCATCAGCGAGTTAGCCGACTGCGGTAGAGGGGGAGCCTATATGCTGCTTCCTGAGGACAAACCCCACCAACGTGCCCCAACAATGTGCCAGCTGTCCCAGCCACATTCCAGGAGTAGTGTGGCTTCTGCAGGTGCATGACCGGGTCAAGGCGTGGGGAAAACTGGTGGGTAGCATAAAAGGAGAGACCGCGGCCAATTGTAATTATGGTTGTGATTGCGCCTTGTTGTTTTATTATCTCACCTGGTAGTGGCTATTGGTGCATACACCAGCAAAGCTTTACAACTGGAAGCTCTTTGGCAAACCATTTTTTTCATCCACTAAGCACTGTTCTTCTTAGCTCAGAGTAAGGGGGCTCACACAGTATACAGCACAGTGAAGGCTGTGGTGCAAAATATAGAGAGTAGGTAACTTACCTGTCTTTTTGCTCTGCTTTTTTCCAAAGGGACCGGCGGCGAAGACTCCTGATTCTGGACCTGTGAAGGAAAGGGAGAAAACAATTAATCCTATGGACCTTGCTTATTACAAAGCTGTATCAAAGCAAATAAACAACTTTGTGTTGACATAAAATTGCTCCGTTACTATCATTATAACCCATGCAAGTCAGGATATCGCAAGTGATGGAAATGCCGAGGACATGTGATAGAAGATGGAGAACATGATACACCAGCTACAAGAGGGTCAGAGGAAGCTTGAGGGATAACACGAGAAGCACAGGCCACATAGATAGCACAGTTCTCAGCATTGCCATATGAGCTCAAGGCAAAAACATGACCAAAATGTCAAAGGGCCAAATCCAACGAGTTTCAGGGATGGTTCAAGGCAGAGGAGTAACAGCACTTGGTGCAATGGTGCCCTTACAAAAGTATGTAACAAGAGAAGATCCGGGTAGGTTGTGGCTGGTGGAAAAGTGCCCTTTCCATCTAACCCCCCTGTTGACCAATGAAGTCCAAGCTGCTTATTAAGTAGCTAACGGACATGGGACTTCGTCATATGCTGACATAAAAAGGTTATTTGGGATCATCTTGGGGGGACAACAAGACTTATTGACTGAAATTCCAGAAAGAAAGGGGTGTACCGGGGAAATACGCTATAGACTCTCTATTATAAGATGAAAGACATTGTGGATAGATGGTTACAATCACATAGGCTATCTGTCTTGATCGTGTTCTTCATTTATTTTACAGGATCTCTACATTAACTATTATTATACAGTTTATTGCATAATTATGTTTCATGCATTTTAAGAAACATGTATCACATGGTGTTTAAGGACCACTACTTATCACATCAACGAGAATTAGTGTGTATCTCTCTGAACAATGTATAGAGTTAATGGCACCATGTTTTTTGCCATGTACCAATGTAATTTTTGTTTTCTGTTTCTTCTTTGTTTTAAAAAAACAACCAATAAAAATATTTGAAATCAAAACCACAAAACTCAACGAAGGAAGAAATCCTGGTCAAAATCTGTTTTGAACAGTATCTTGATGCTTTACCCTTTCAGACCCAATAATGGCTGAGACAGAATGCAAGTCTTTCCTGTTGAAATAGCCACTACTTTTGCTCATGCCTACTCTCGCAGTTAGCATCAGAGTGGGAGAAGACAGTCAAACCCTCTCCACTCGTTGGGTCTAGGAATGGAAAGAAACCCTATAAAATGATACTGGAGACCCCTAAAACCAGGATAGCATGCCCAGAATCCATTATTAATAGTAGGCCCCAGTGCTTTGAATGTGGGGGATGGGGGCACATCACCCGGTTTAGCAACAAGAAAACTGAGAAACAAGAGCAGGAACCCAAAGACATTAGTTATGCCCCTCGGTCGACTTTGTATGCTCAAGAAATGGGACCCATCTATTATGTGGAGAAGTGTGGCTGAATGTTTAGAGCGCCAGACCCTGATGCAGAGGTGTGGCCCGGGACCAGGGTTCAATTCCCGCCTCGGCGGGTCTCGGGCTCAATTTCCTCGGACCTGATAATTCTCGCCTCGGTGCCTATTCTAATCATGGGTCCCACTCTGTGACTCTGGGCAATAGCTTGCTTAATCTCCACAACGGCCCCAACAGCGCTAGGATGCCTGGCTTCGCCTTTTGGGTGCCCAGGAGTGGGCACTTCACAGGGAAAAGCCAGGAAGGGTTCCACAGCGGTATGCGTATAGCGCCAAGACACTCATGAGTATAAGTGCGCTTTACAAGTACGAATCATTTCATTTCATTTCATGTGAGTCTATGCATTAACAACAACTAGGTGACTGCTCTCATAGACTCTGAGTGTAGGCACACCGTTGTTTGTAATGAACTGATCTTAGCCTCACAAATCATCCCTGATAAATATGTGGACATTCGTTGTGTTCATGGGGATACAAAAACCTACCCAGTAGCACGCCTGGTCCTAATCAACTAGTCGGATCAGAAAAGCCTAGTGGAAGTCACGGTGCTCTCCATTTTTTATAAAAAAAATAATTCTGTGGACAGACAACCTCTATATCTTAGACCTCTCTCAGAGGAACTTGAATAGAAGCACCAGGAAGCATATCCCTATAGTAAAACCTCATGAGGCAGCGTTCTTAAAACCGAGCCCTGGTCCTTGGATAGGAGGCTCAGGATTGTCCAGTTGAATGATGTCTCTTTACAAAATGCATGGCAGGCCACTAGAGAGAGTCAGAATGACCCTAACCCAACATTTTCACGTTTTGACCTCTGGAAGGGGTTATTATATTGTATTGAGTTTCTAATGAAGAACCTCAGCTCCTTGTACTCCTTGAGTTTTGAGACAGGTGATGTTCTTTGCTCATTCCCAACCGTTAGCTGGACACAGTGTTTTAGATAAAACTAGCCATTCCATCTTAAAACACTTTCACTGGCCTGGAATTTATGCATAAATTAAATGACATTGCCAGGAGTGTAGCATATTCCAGAAGAAAAATCCATACCACCCGCCCCCCCAGGTGCCTTTACAAACCATGCTTATAATAGGGAAAACATTAGAAAGAATTGACATGGAACTTATTGGGCCTCTACCCTGTACAGCTCTAGGGGGCACCAACTTGTACGTCCTAGTGGACTATGCACCAAATTACCTCAAAGTTATACATTTAAGGGCTATCACCACCAAATCCATTGCTCAACACCTCATCGATGTATTCTCCCGCATAAGGTTCCCTCATGAAATTCTCACTGATCAGGGTACCCCTTTTGTTTCAAACCTCATGAAACCGGTGTGTACGCAGTTGGATATTGAGCATTTAAGAACATCAGTATACCATCCTCAGACAGACAGTTTGATCGAACTCTATAATGGTAGCCTCAAACTAACCTTTAAGAAGATGCTCTCGGGATGGAAAGCATTGGGATCAATTGCTGCCTTTTGGCCCTTTCTGTCCTCTGTAGCCAGGTACAAAGCAGACTGGGATACTACCCTTTTGAACTGCTATTCATCAGCCAACCTTGCAGTCTCTTAGAGATTATAAAGAGGTTTGGGAAAAGTATACCAAGAAAAAAACAGATTCCCTCTTAGACTATACCACAGATTTACAGTCTTGCTTAGGGAAATTGCAGGCCTTGGCTCATCAAAATCTAGAAAAGAGTCAGAAAAAACAAAAATACTTCTATAACAAGGAAAGAACGTGGAGAGAATACAGTGTAGGCGATTTGGCCTTGATACTGTTACCAGCTTCAAGTACCACAATGAAAACTGAGTGGCCTTGATCCTGTACCAGCTTCAAGTACCACAATGAAAACCGAGTGGCAAGGCCCCTATAAAATAATAAAGAAAATTGGGCGAGTTACTTATCAGTTGCAGTTATCCCATAATAAGGAACAAATCTACCACATCGATCTCTTGAAAAAGTGGTTTGGCCAACCTTCCCAGGACGTGCACGTAATACCGGCGAATCATACAATTGGAGAAACCAACATCAATGACGCTATCACTAACGAAGAGAATGCCGCCCTCTTATGAGTCCTTAGATCTTTCTCCGACATCTTTTCGCATCGGCCTGGTGAGATGCTCCTCGCTATACGTTTCATCCCTACCCTGAAGGAGGTTGTTATAAAACAGCGTCCCTACCAAGTGCTGGAGGCCCGTCACAAAGCTCTCCAGGCTAAAGTAGAAAAGATGTTGGAGATGGGGGTCATCATCCCCTCTACCTGCAATTGGTGTTCCCCAATAGTATTAGTGCCGAAACCAGTCAGGAGTCTGCATTTCTGTATAATCTACAGGGCTGTTAATAAGATCTCTAAACTAGATGGGTACCACTTGCTGAGTGTTGATGAACTGATTGAGAGATTAGGCGCATTATATCACCACGATAGACTTAACAAAAGGCTTTTGGCAGGTCCCTTTACATCCCTGTGACCAGGAAAAATAAACGCATTTGCCGCCCCAATTGTTTCCATCAGTTTACAGTACTCCCCTTTGGTCTTCATGGTGCCCCAAACACCTTTCAGAGGCTCATAAACTCCCTATTACAACAACATCGGGGTTACTCATAGGCCTATCTGGACGCTATTGTATACAGTAAAAGCTGGTAGGAACATCTAACATCATCTTCACTTAATTCTAACTGAGTTACAGTAGGCTCATCTCCACATTAATGCAAAAACACCAAATGTGTTTTTAGCAAAGTCGAATAACTTGGGCATCTCTAGGGGAAGAGAGTTATTGAACCCCAGATTGATAAGGTAAAAGCCATACCAGATACCCCTTTTCCTATGACAGAAGGAGAACTTAGGGTTTTCCTGGGTTTACTAGGTTATTATTGATGTTTTATTCCACAGTATTGGGAACTGTCTGCGCCATCAACAGATCGCCTGAAAAAGTCAGTCCACTGAAAGCTTTTGAGCGACGCACAAAGAAAGGCCTCAACGCACTGAATAAGTTCAAAACGGCCCTCACCACCAGTTCTGTCTTGATATCCTCTGATATTCACAAAACATTTATAGTGTAAACAGACACTTCTGATGTGAGTATCGGGGTTGTCCTTCCTCAAATGGATCATGAGGTCAACGAAAGACCGATTATCTTCATTAGTAGAAGTTTTTCCCCACTTGATTCCAAAGCGTACTCCTGTGCCTTTAAGGACAACTCTACTGAAACAGAGAAGGTGGGACTTGATATTTGGGCTGGGAGTCAGGACCAAGACATAAAGATGCTTGGATATCTGGGCAGTGTTTCACTGGAAGGAAAGGAGGCGCAAAGATTCAGCATACTGAAGAGAACCCCAGAGACCACTGATGGAGAGAGAACTGGGAATACGAAGTCATAGCAACTCATCAAGGAACCGGGATGGGAACCGCGTCTTCAGGACCAGGTGGAGACGAGTTGGTGTGCCCAGCCATCAGCATGGAAGTTGACCGAGGCAGAGGGGGAGGCTGCATCACTCTTCCTGAGTATGAACTCCGCTGACGTGCCAGGAAAACAGATAGGTAACAGACTCTATGGCTCCATTAAAAAGTCATAGAAGAAGGGGTAGACCATCTGCCCCTTGGTTTAACGATAAACTACAAAACCTGAAATCTGATTGTAAACAGGCGGAGAGAAAGTGGAGGAGGGGATATGAGGACAAGGATAAACACATCTGGAAAACTAAGATTGTATGTTATAAGAAAGAGATTAATAGGGCCAAAGCAGAATACTTCTCCAACACTATTCTTAATGCCTCCAATAGCTCTAGAAGTATTTTCAACATTTTGAATAGCCTAACTAGTCCTGAGTGCACTAAAAATCAGATACCCCCATCTCAAGATCTTTGTGATAATTTGGCTAGGTTTTTCAATGATAAAATTAAAACTATTATTGATGACCTGGGTGGGGACCATCCACAACCTGAGTCTGTGATCATAGACACTATGGGTCCTAGTGGTATTGTTGAGAGTGGTACCGATGCCTCCATCAACAGTTTAGAGAGCATGGCCATTAACAACTTAACGGATTTTTTGCACTGTCAGTGGAGGACTTTAATAGGGTAGCCTTTGGCATCCCTTCCGGATCCCCTTTAGTTCCGGTGCCACAAAAAATCTGGAAGGAGTTTGAGGCAGAGCTGTTTCCAACAATGGTATGTTCCAGTAAGAAGCCTGCGCTCCTCATCGGCGAGACTGGTGAAATTACCGAGAGTCAGGAAAGCAAAATCGGGCGGCAGAACCTTCAGCGAAGCAGCTGCTAGACTCTGGAATGAACTTCCACCAGAACTGAGACAAGTCAGTGATCTCCTTCCTTTTAGAAAGAGACAAAAAACGTGGTTGTTCCCCAAAGTCTAAAGACTTCGGTTGTCCGTCCCACACACATTTATTAACTGTACTCTGAGTATGCTAGCGCCAGGATGCCTGTCAGGTGATAGAGCGCTTTATAAATGTAATAAATAAATAATAAGTGAATAACATAAAAGAAGGCTCGACTGCAGGCCAATTGTAATTATGGCTGTGGTCACGCATTGTTCTTTTTCTATCTCTCCTGGTAGTGACTATTGATGTGTACGCCAGCAAAGCTTTACAACTGGAAGCTCTTAGGCAAACCATTTTCTTTCCCCTTTTTTCACCCACTGGGCACTATTCTTCTTAGCCCAAAGTAAGGGGGCTACCACAGTGTACAACACTGTGAAGGTAGTGGTGCAGAATATAGAGAGTAGGTAACTTACCTGCTTTTTTTTTTGGCTCTGCTTTTCTCCTGAGGGATTGATGGGGAAAACTCCTGATCAGGGCCGGACAGGCCTTACCGGGCATCGTGTGTTTCCCTGGGAGGCTGGCAGGGTGGGGGGCGGTTTTGTTATGGAGGGGGGGCTCTTTTGCAGCAGTGCTGCAATATCGGCCCCCAGTGACAAAAGGAGTAAGCAAGCATTTCCAGCCTCCCAGGGCCTGGCAGTGCTTGCCCCTGGGCTATTCCAGAAAATTGCTAGCGCAGCTCTGGGTTCCCAGTCCGGCCCTGCTCCTGATTCCATACCTGTGAAGGAAAGGGAGAAAATTATTAATCTTGTGTACCTTACTTATTAGAAAGATGTATCTGAACAAATAAACAACTCTGGGTCAATGTCAAATTGCTTAGTTGGCCTTTCATTATAACCCAGGGAAGTCAGGATATCACAGTGGCTCTTTGCCTCCTTGGCATTCCCCTTCCAAGGAAAGATCCCAAAGTCAGTGCTCTAAAGGCCTAACTCCAGCTTTGACTTCTGACTCTAACCCACTTCTGGTCCTGGAGCCCCAAGTTCTCCTGGGTATTGTCAACTCTACAGCAGATCGTGGCCTTCAAAGAGACCATGCTGCAGTTATTTAAGATGGTTCCCGAATCCTTTTATGTGACTACAGGACCAATGGCTCAGGTCAGGGACTCTAGTTGAACTTGTGTCAGTGAGCCCTGCCTTAGCACTGATTGACTCCTGTACTCTTTCAGCTTGCTCTTTTGCCAAGTTGCGCTTCAACCCCTTTGCCGCAGACTCTACTGGCTGGGCTTTTAATGGCACTGTCCCCGGCTCAAGAGGTGCCCTTAAGGGCTTCTACTTCAACTAAGATTGTAGATTTGGAACAGATTTTGGTTGTGGTGCTCCAAATAATGCACTATACCATCAACAGAGCGCAACCTCAGTATGAGGTAGACTCTCCTCTTACCTTGCATTTTGAAGGCATGTGTTTCAGTAGGATTGAGCCCCTGTTCGTCTCAGACTGTGATGCTCCTCGGGGTCTTGACAATGTTCTCCCTCCCTTATGACAACTGCGATAAGGAGGTGGACCATTTGCTCCCTCCCATTTAATTGATGCTGGATTATATATTTACCTCCAAAACGTTAGTCGCATAGACACTTCACCAGAGACTACATTTCTTTTGCATCTGTAGTATACAGAGCCCCAGAGGTGATAGACGTGCAATTGCCAACAGCGTTGACACAGGTCCATCTAGTTTAAGAACTCTTACAGAGTGAACCTCCTTTGTATCCGCTGTTGCCTTTCATTGAAGTTCTGAAGCAGCCTTACTCGACCACACCAGTGTATTGCCAGATGATCTAACTTTCCTGATGCTGGCATTCTATCCCAGAGAGTCTTATAATTTAGGCCTCTACAAGCTACATTGTGCCAAATTCTCCCTCCACTGCTCCACCAGCAGGAAGAATGAAACAAAATAGACACTATAGACAAAGGAATTATTTAAACGCTTAGTGCTCCAGACCTTTCTCATAATTGTCAAGGTTGTTAGACAAATGTGCATTTTGTATTGGTGCCATGTTGGGGGAAGTGATGGTTGGCAGTCCAGACACTTTGTTTCAACCAAGGGCAAGCCCGTCCACCAGAATGTATCTTTGTCCACCGATCTGATATTGAGTCACTCGGGTAAAGGGACAAAATATGTATTCTAATCAATAGCTTTTGGCTCTTCATTCTGATATTTTTGTCTTGGATTCCAGGACTTTAAGTAAAGTAAAGAGCATATCTATACTGAATCCAAACATGGAGAGGAAAACTAAATTGAATGTGGCTTCTATAAGAGTCTGTCTGTTTTTGAGGCTACAATTAAATGGTCATTATTTCTAACCATTAATTCTCTTACACTCTCAGCTATGCTCTGTACTGTCCACTCTGCTTTGGTGCATTGAGCAGAAAATTATCCCTTCTTTTAACAATTTACTTTACTGATGGTGTTTATCACTGAAACGTTTCTATCTTATGAAAGGTCAGCAATTTTAGATAAATTAGTCCCTCAAGGATGCAAACATATTCATGTTCTGCACAAAGACAAAAGAGAGGACATAGCCACAATTAGCTATCAATATATTTATCAGCTAAAATAAAATGATTCTTTCAACATTCCACAATGTGACCATCTGACATTCACTTTAAAAACTAAACACACTAAAATAAAGGTGATCTGAGTGTATCTTCCCCCTAAATTCCTTGCTGATTCCTGCAATGCCTTGCGCTGAAAGTGAGTTCTATTTGTCTCCCCAAGGATAACGCTGTATCAGTTGGAGACCTTTGGTTGGAAAATCCTATGGGTCTCTCGCTTCATTTTAAGCAAACTCTGGATGTTTTTTTAAACTACAATTATCTAGTGATTCAACACATCTAGCTAGTCGTTTTCTGGACTCTATTTTTGCTACCAGGACAATATAAGGATTTTTAAGTCACTGGACTTATGTTGGAAAAAAAGCTTGCCATCCCATTTAATGAGCATCTTCCTTTAGTCAAAAAAGAGTTGTTCTAGTAAAGTGGTAATAGATCAGCACATCTGAAAGAACTTTTTGTTGTTGTGGGACTTGGTGATAAAATCTATAGTAGTTTTAACTTGACTGACTCTACTTCAGTGCCATCGAACTACTCAACTCTTTCAATATAAGTCGAGTTAATACAATAAACACGTTTTTACCACTCTAGGCAGAATCGTTCAGCTGAAAAGTAGAGATTATTCTTGGTCGTCATCTGAGCTTGTGAAGCTAAAGTTTGAGCTACTTCACTTGGAGACTCTAAGCTCCTATTCACGTCCAAAGCCAAGAAGTGCTACTTGAAATAAAATAAGCTAAGAAAGTATACTTCTCTACTAGGTTACAAACCACTCTCAATCTAAAGAATGTTTTTACATCATTATAGAGCTTCAAAATCCTATCTCTACTCAAAATGAGCTTCACCTGAATTTTGAGAGCGCTTATCTAGTATTCTTTCCTCTGATAAAATAAACACAATCAAGGAGCAGTTTGGTGCTCAAGTAATTCTCAAGCCATCCCCTAATTTAGCCTCTAATTGTTGACCTCCTGGGTCTCCTTTCGACACTATTCCTGCAAATCATGAGCTGAATGTTGTAGCTAAGGTTGCCAAATACCTTGTTCTAGTACTTCACTGATCTTTAACAACTGGGATTGTTGTTCCACAGGACTGGAAAAGGTCAGTGATAAAACCTATTTAAAAGAAATCCTTGCTGGATTGCACTGAACAAAATATTTTAAACCGATCTCCCTTATTTTTCAGAGTGATGAAGAGGTGGATGATTCAGCATTTACCCTATTTTGTGGAATAGAGCGATCTATCAGGTATGTTTCTGGCTGGTTTCTTTTTTTTTTTTTTTGTTTTTTTTAGAGTTTTATATAGCGCGAACTAGAACCGAACCGAATCAGTTATCAGAGCGCTTTACATAGCACCAGTTACGTTACATGAGGACACACTTTCATTTTAGGGACGGGGAGATTAAGTGATTTGCCCAGAATCACAGGGGGTTTTTGGCGTAGTTACCGAGACTCGAACCCAGATCCCCAGGTCCGAGGTCGAGGGCCTTAGCCGTTAGGCCAACCCCTCTCCCCTTGTCCCCTCTCCTACATTGTCATCAGGTGCAGAGGGTTTTGTAGGGTATAAGTCTGGATCATTATCAGTGTTAAGATCTGTGTTATAATCGTCCCATGGATAGGACTATTGTTGTCTACCGCATCCCCATCCTCGTCATCCTGGTTGTCAGGCGATTGTGGTGGTGGTGGTGAATTTGTGGGTGTGATTAACAAATTTGGTTTGGGTGGGGAAGCAGGTGATAGAGGAGGAGGAGGAGACTGGTTAATCCCAGCACGTTTCCTCTTAAGAGGGATATGGCAAGTGTCCTCTGTTTCTGGTTTGCGCTTTAATAGCAATTTTGCATGACTATGTCCAGTTTTGGGGTTGATAGCCAGTTCCTTTTGTTTCGGGTCTGTGTTTGAAGGCGGCACATCGAAACGATGCTCCTTTGACGGAGTTGGAGTGTTTTTTTATTTCAGAGCCGGTGTTTTTAACGTCGAAGTGCTTGAATCCGAAGTTAATTTTGGTTTTGGTATCGGAGGGATTGTCACCAAAATGTGCTTTGGTTTCGGTGCCGATGGTTTCGGCTCGGTACCCGAATGGGGCCAACTTGACCCAGAGTTGGAAGGCCTTAATGTCTGTTTCAGTGCCAGGCCTGATAGCGGGGCTTAGGAAACCTGTTCTTAGTGTCAACCTTGGCCTGAAGGCTGAGGCAGGACCAGAGACTTTTTCTTACGCAGAGATAGAGTCTTAGGCAGTGGAGTATTGCAACTCCCGGTACGCTGACTCTGCAGAATGTCTTTATCCATGTCTGAGTGGGCTTCAGACAGGGAAATGTGCTTGTCCTCTTCCTCAGCTCCTTGCGCCTTGTCGGCGTCTTGTTCGGGATCTTCTCCAAAGAAGTCTGGAATGGAGCTGCTATGTTGATGCTGCATTTTGTGACATCAAGCCTGATGGTCATGGAGCGTCTTCTTGGATCAGAAGGACCTACATGCGTCACAGTCTTGCTTGTCGTGCTCCGGGGAGAGACACAAGTTGCACACTTCATGTGAGTCAGTGTGCGAGTACTTGGTGTGGCAACAAGGACAGAATTTAAATGGAGTCCGTTCCATTGACTGCGAGCTTGCCCGACGCGGCTAGGCCTAAAGGCCTTTCACGAAGTTTCTGATCGGAAGAGATTTTTTCTGTACAATACGATACACGGAGAATGACAATACCGTCAAGGGTAAGTGAATTGCACATGAGGGTAACCTGAGAAACGGTGTTGAACCAGAGTGCCGCAATACACGTCTGAACCGAATGGCGGGAAAAAACAATCTAACAATGGACTTAATGCCCATGCGCACCATCACTGAAAGGAGGAGTCACCGACCTCGTGACTGGAAAGACTTCTTCAAAGAAAAACAAAATGCAAACATCCGGACCCAACACTAGATTGTAGGAGTATGCAAAGCAAGTGATCTACAGCTCACATGCCTCGAACATACATATTTTCATAAATACTTTGTGTGGTTCTTTTTCACTTAATCTATACTATAAGATTGCATTCTGGTAACACAAGCTGCTTTACACTCTTTCTGGACTAAGCCTGAAGGCTGCTCTCCACGGCTACCACTTAGAGAGCTTTCTAAGTTTGTCTAAGACCTCTTAAATCACCGTAAGGGTTGCCTGGACTGGTGCAAGGTGCCCACTTACATTAGTGGACATCATATACCAGGCCACCTTTTTACACTCCTGATATGAAATAGTATTGGCATTGTAAAGGTCAAGGTCAGTATCCCCACGGAAATGACATCATAGTCATCCCACGGGACGTTCTGAGGGTGTGGGTCCAAGAGCATGCCATATGGGTCATATTGAGACCTAGGGCTGTCTTCTCCAAAACCAGAATGTGGGGATCCCTTAGGAAAATCAGGAGGCAGGTCTGCTGGTGGTAATGGCAAGGAAGGGGCAGAGAGGAAGGCAAAGGAGTGGAAAAGAGCGAGATTGTGGTAGACAAGGCAAAGAAGTGCCCCCGTCATGGCACTGAAGTTTCTTAGGCACCAGCTCCGAAGGTGGATTCAGAGCTTCCTCAAAAATTAATTTCCTCTTGGGAGGAACAGAATCCTTTGCCTTGAGAGGAGGCTGAGCTAGGATGCGTCTGGTCTCCGGATGGATGTGGATGCACTGCTATATGGCGTTCAGCTCCTCTTGGAGACACTGGAGGATGGGCTGGTCTCGATTCTCAGAAGCGGTGGAGGTAGCTGCCCTGGCCGCCAGTCGTTTTGGTGCTGAGGATGGCCATTGACCCGACAGCACCAAGCTGGATTTCGGTTCCGAATGTCTCAACTCCGAAGCTAGCTTGGGGGCAGATTCAACACCAGCATCAAACGGTGTGGCTTTGACGAAGACTTTAATGCCAAGAGCTGGCATGGCACTGTGTGCGAAGTAGAAGTTTGGAGCTGGCCATGGCCTTGTGGCAGTGGCGGACTGGAGGCCTCTTAAAGGCCTGCCACCTTGATGCTCCCCGGGGGTGATGCACGGCTTCTGAGTGGAGTCTAGGGATGAGGGGCAGCAAGTCTGTACTTACAGCGGCACTCGTCGCTGTGCTGTGCAGGCGGTAGCTCATCGGCTTCAGCTTCGGAGCTCTCCCCCAACGTGAAGACCTGGGCCTCTGCACCAAAAGTCTCTGGCTGCTGCTCGCTCACGATGTGTTGGTCTTCACAAAGGTCTGGAGTCTTGTTGAGGCACGATGAACAGTAGAGCTCCTTATGGTCCAGGGACGGACAGAGGATACACATGTGATGGAGGTCTGTCCTCTGATATTTTGCTCAGGCTGTAACGGAATGGAGTCCTTTCCATTATGGGCACATTGTTGAACTTCGATGAATCGATGAAGCCTGGGAGGGGCTAGGTCCATTGCAAGGCATCAGAGGTTTTCGGTCACAGAGCTAAAAGAAAAGATGTGCGACACTTCAACTGAAAAGTATACGTAACAACTTTTTGTACAGATGAGTCTGGAGAATCCGAAAGGCCCTGACAACACGACGTGGCGTTGAACCGGAGCTCGGAGGAACCTAAATGAAGAGAAAAAAACAATCTAATAATGGAGGCGATGCCCATGGGCATTACCAGCAACAGGTAGAGTCACTATACCTCATGACTCAAAAGATTCTTCTAAGAAAAACAACTTGCACAAATGGGAGCCTATAGTAGATGGCAGGAGAATGCACAGGATGTGTATCTACAGCTACACATGCCAGAAACATCGGGGTTTCTAATTGTGGTTTATAGAACAATAAACAACTGCTCACTTTTACAAAACACTCTTGTGGCTCATTTGAATGCTTCAGAAGTTGTCTCAAATTTGGCATTTGTATCTGCTGCAAGTCTTCCAAAGGGAACAGTGATGGATTAAGGAGAAAACAATACAATAAGTGTTAAAGTTTCATACACAAGGGTGAATGCATGTCAGCATTTCAGAACTTGGTGTGCATAAACACTTGGGTATGTAAGCATGCCTGTGAGGGCATCATATTAGGGAACGCATGATCTGAAGGGCTTTACGCTTGGTCGTGCATGCCCATAGCATTCCGATCTAGTTGTGCTTGTGCTAGCAGGTATCAGATGTGGGTGCACATGTGCAAATGCATTTCACATTTGGGTCAGCAAGTTCTGAAGGGTGCCAACTTTGAGTAAGAATGGGCATGAAGATTCCAGGTGTGAGTGACAGGTTTTAGATGCGGGTTCCCACGTACATAGAAACGCCGGATGTGGATGCACATACTCAGTGTGGTTTCAGGTTTGAGGGCTCTGCTCTCTTCATGGTTAGACCTGAGCCCTTCCTTAGAACAAATGGTAAATCATGTCTTCTGAGTTTGTAGCTGTGCGGACACGCTAGAGCCACCAGGGTCTTGAATCAGTGTTCCAATGAGCGAATGGGCTCTAGGCGGCTAATCGTTGTTGATATGTGTATGCTTCTACATGACCAGGAGGGTTTCAGAGTTTGAGTGCACGCTCCCAGTAGTTTCAGATTAAAATGAATGTGTGCAGAGGTGAACGAGCAGTGACTTCAGTCCCTTGCCGGCCATACCTGGTTGTTTTCTGGTTCCATCTGTAGCTGGTTTTGCAGGGTCTTTGCACGGCACACGGTCCTTGGCACCAAAGTTCCAGAGAGCAATGGCGGTGTAGTAGGATTGGAACGAAGGGTGCGAAAAGGTACGGTTGGAGTGCGAGATGGTGAGATTAGATGGGGGAGGCTGGAAGAAGAAAACCGGGTATGCAGCAAATTTGTGGCGGTTTTGAAAAACAGTCAACCCGAAGTGGCCAGTGTATATATATAGTCTTTTGACCTGTCCCACTGGCTTTGAGACCATTGTGGATTTAAAGAGTACAGCACTGGCCTAGCTGAAAGATTTTCTAGCCAATTAGTAAATGGTTATGTTTCAACCAATTAGGTCACAATGTAAATCAATAGAGCGCGGTCTGCTGCAGGGTTCAATTTTATCTATATTGCTTTTTAGCATGAGACCACTGACTTAAAAAAAAAATTACATAAAATGTTATATGTACGATGGCGATACTCCACTGATTTTTGATCTATCGCCCTAGTTAAACTCCAATTCCTTGCTTTCAGATTGTATATTGGTAACTTGTTGGTGGATTGCCGCCAATTTATTGAAGTTAAATATCATCAAAACTGAGACACTTTTAACTTCTCTGCTAATTCAGATAAAGGATCTCAACTGGCGTAGTACAATTGGCGCTTCACTAGTTGCTGCTACACAAGATTGCAATCTGGGCATTCTAATGGATGGCAAACTTTGACTTAAATCTCCGTTTACAAAAGTTTAAAAGACCTGCCTATTCTTTTTGAAATTCTTGAAAAACATTTTCCCTTTTTTAGGTCTTGCCTAGGCAGCGCTTGCACTGTCTCTACAAGGTAAGCTGTATTCAGGTACAAACTTGAAACTCTGCCCATTTTTCGCCCATCTTTTCAATTAGCTCTTGTTACTGTACATTCCAAATGTTTACTTTTGATTTGTGAATAGCCTTTTATTTATGTGTTTTTAAAACCTGCAAGCGGTGCGTAAAAATCAAGACCTTGATGTCGGGCACCTACCTGAAGTTCAACCCAAACATGATAAAATTCCTGTTATTGGGCAAGAATAGTAAACAAGATACAATAGAAATTTTGGCTCAATGACATGAACCTTGACTGCTCTGAAAAGCTATTTTCAATGAATACCAAGTCACTTGTATTCACCCTGGACACCAACCTCACTCTTGAAGAACCAAAAAAACAAAGATGGGCTGGTACCAACTTTCTACTATAAGGAATGTCAAAATATTTCTTTCAGAAAGCGACTTTAGAACTCCTGTTCAAACCCATGTAATCTTGCATCTGGATGATAGTAATTTCCTAGCCTCCCAGTCTCCACACCAACACCTCTTAGGGGCATCTTACATACTGCAACACATCTCATCCAGGGCCTGAAAAATTATGATCACATCACCCCCAGCCTGATGGATCTCCATTGGCTGCTCTTGTCAGCCCACATCATCTTCAAAGCCAGCTGCATCATTTACAAAGGTATCTGGACCAGCACCCCTGCTTATCTTGCAGACAAGCTCACCATCTATTTTGGATTTCGGCATACCTGCAGCCAGGACAACATCCGACTGGAAACCAAGAGGTGCATAAAAAAGAAATAACAATGCAGCATATCTTTACAATCTATGCACCTAGGCTCTGGAACACCATCCACGTATCTATCAGGACCTCATCTTTAAAGAACACTAGTTCACAATGCATTAACCAGGCAAAGCCTAGCTTCCACTCCTCTTACTTGCTGACCTTATGCTTGTCTTTGACGATGTACATTGCTCCACTACCCTTTGGCTAGGTTTACACTATAGAACTAACATATACAAGATGGCGGAGTGAGGATCTGTGCCGAGCAACTCACCTGGAGGCTCCTCTCCTTCCCTCCTCTGTTGAAACGCCTGCGATGGAGAGACTGCACTAAGTCATAGCGCTCAACCCCAGGAAGACAGCGGTGACTTTTCGAGGGGGAAAAAAGAATAATAAGAAGAAGAAAAACAGGCTTCGCGCTTCAGAGCGGTGGTGGCGGCTCCTACCGATGCGAAGGTTCTCGGATACGGCTTGACTCTTCCGGCGGACGATCCGAGGTCTGCTTGGGAGCTCGGGGCTCGGCTGGCTTAGTCTTAACCTCCGTGCTGCTTCTTACAACTGGTGGCCAAAGAGAATGTCTCCGAAGAATCCGCCACGAACAGCGTGGAATAGCAAACAAACCACAGGAGTAGCGGCGCCCCCTCCCCCCCCCCCCGGCTGCAATTATACAAGCAGCAGCAGCGGCAGCAGCAGTGCTTTTTCCAATCACTGTGGCTACTGGAGCTGCCGGGACCTCCGCACCAGAAAGCGATGGACGCCCTGCCACGGAGGGGGAGAAGATTGGAAACAAAGCACCATCATTGCCAGCTGGGTCCCATACTGTTAAACAGGTACTGAAACCACCTATCTTACTAGCGGGCTCATACTTTAAAAACTCCGGTAAAAATGCTACCAAGACGGCGGCTAAACCACCGGCAGGAAGGGGGGGGCCGACCGAGGGCGAAGCAGACTGCGCGCTCTATGCCTCAGAGGATACTCCCTCAAAAACTATCCCCGGCTCTAAGGGGGTACTCTTGAGCAAAACAAAAACATGTGACACACAGGGGCATAAACAATTAAACTCGCTAACCTGCAATACTCTTGCCGACTCTGAAGAGATACTTTCTAGCCCCTCAACGGAACAGACATTTGCAGATGAGTCAACTACTGCTGAAACAGCTGATATGGTTGAAAACCCGTGTCCTAACTCAAATGTGGGTGTACAGATCCCGACGGGAGGGGTGTGCGCTGCCATCTCTGGTTCAATATCTACTGCTGAACCCTCTAGATGCTCTCAATTGCGTGATATTGGGACACGCAAGGCTGCAGTGCACACTCCCTGTGTCGCAGCCGGGACAGGGGAACTGGCAAAAGAAAGTGTGGAGCCCATTGAACTCACCGAGCATACGGGGCACACCGAGCTTACTGAGCAAGGCTCCTTTGAGGATTATGACGCAGAGACAGAGGATGAATCGGAGGAGAGGGGGGAGAAGGACGACCATCCAGAAAGGATAGCAAAACCTCGCGCAGGAAGAGGGCACAAACCCAAACGCAAGCCCAGGGCAAAGAGAAGTGGCAAGGTTGGTCCCATATTAAATCGCCCTATCACAGCAAACAACCAAGCCTCAAAAAAGATTCTTTTGGACAAAAGCCCTTTAAGAAAATGGATTGAAGCAAAGGGTTTGGTTAAAAACATGACGCTGAGGCTATCAGGGGCAAGCCCTACAGAATCTACGCCTACCACAGAGGTACCTTGCATTTCCGGCAGTCCTATCGTATTGGAAAACAATGCCCTAACTGCCCCTTCCAACTCGACATCAGATGGGCCAAGTGATCAAGAACAGCTCTTGATGCAGGAACACGTGGCTGACTTACCAGTACAGGCAAACGAAACTCTACAACCTAATGCAACTGCAGCCACTTCAATGACGGGTGGTGTAACTCCCCCCTCCCCCGGGGGTTCCTCTTCTGCAATGATACTCCCTTTAGTCAACCCAACGATGTGCAAACATCTGAGCGCCCCTAGAGAGGGACGATGGCAAGAAGAGACTGACTCCTCCTCACTAGACATAATACTCCAGATATTGAGTAATCAACGGGCTGAAGCGCAGGAACACTATCTTCAACTGAGGGAGGACAACAGCAAAGTGCAATCCTCTCTACATGAGCTTACCACTAAACTCGGGGGGATCTCACAGGACATCGTCGAACTTCAACAACGGGTGGTCGAGATTGAGGAAACAAGCACAAATACGACGGCTGCAGTCGATAAACATGAATCTCAGCTGTCAGTACTTCAACTAAAGATCGAGGATTTGGAAAACCGACAGAGACGATCTAACCTGAGACTTTTTGGGGTACCGGAGGGGGCAGAGGGCTCTGATCCGAGGGCCTATTTAGTGGGGTTGCTTCAGAAAGACCTAGCAGACTGGGACTGGGATTCACAAATCCAGCGAGCTCATCGCCTGCCTCTAGTTCAGAGAAACAGGGAGAATAAGTTTCCACGTCCCTTTCTAATTTTTTTTGGTAACTTCTTATTGCGCCAGGGTGTCTGGCAGAGAGCCCGTCCCAACGCCCCAATAGCTATAGGTGAGCTCTCAATTTTTGCTCGCTCTGATTTAAGTAAGGAAACAATGGATAGACGGTGGATGCTCCGTAAACTGATCGATCCTATCAAGTCTAGTGGAGGACAGGTGTTTCTTCAGGAACCCGCCCGTCTCAAGGTTATAAAAAACGGACGTACCTACTTCTTTAATGATGCAAAGGAAGCAGAAGCGTATCTTTCTAGTATCAGTGTGGGCAAGAGTTAGACCTAAAACTAACCTAAAGAATTAGCTTTAATTAAACATGCAAAGCATAATTCATACCTACCGGGTTTTCTACCTAGAAACACTGGATGATTGGGGGGCTTTCCTTTTTCATTTTGGGGGTTCTTTAGCGTATCATTGTGATTATGAAAAGTGCCTATTATGTTTTTTGTCTTATTTGGTAAATTGTTTAAAGAGGAGGGAGGGTGGGGGCTCCTTAAGGTGACTTGTTACGTTTGCTGCCTCTCCAGCGGCAGCCGTTGCTGAAGGGTGGCTCCTCCCCGGCTGGGGCGAGAGCTAGGGGGGAGGGGGGAGGGGGGGACTTTTTCTCCACAGGATGGGGGGTTGGGGGGGGGAATTTAGAAAAATTTGTTTTCAGGCTGATGGGGAAAAATGTTATGAGGACATATTAGAGGACATATTAGTTAATTTTGTCTGGTTTACTATTTGTATGATGAACAGGAAACTCACTAGGACACTTAGAGACGGGTTCAAGGCTTTCACTATTTACAAATGTATGAAATAAAGTGCCTAGCTTGGAACGTAGCGGGGCTAAATAGCAAAAACAAAAGATCTCTGGTCACAGAAGAACTAAAACTACATAACCCACACTTCGGTTTTCTATCTGAAACACATATTGCTGGGAAGGACAAGAAGCTACTTAATCAACTGGGATACGACATAGTGGTTTGCTCTACCTTCGGGTATTCTATAAGAGGGGTGTTCATTCTTAAGGATAGGCGATTTAGGGCTGAAATATTACAGACTGCTTGTGACAAGGGTGGCAGATGGGCCGTTGCTCAGATCAGCTTTGAGAATCATAAATATGTCTTATGTGTGGTGTATGGTTCTAATACAGATGAACCGATGCTTTTTTTTTTTTCAAAACCAATTTTATTGAGCAAATGAGCATTGAGAATGTGGCATCTCCACAACCGAAGAGCACCACAACCGCATCAAAACAGCAATTACATAGGCAGCAAATGCGAGAGTAGACTCATAAAATATGCTCAGTATAGAAGCACCCCAGTGACCCACCCTAGCCCACAACACCACCCCCCCGCCCCGGACACCCCCCACCCCCCCACCACACGTGCATAGAAAGCAATAAAGAAAAGCAAGTAGGTGCAGCGCCACCAGGGCAATGTTACTTCGGGCCAACAATGTCACTGTGAACAAATGTCCTCCTCACGCTCCGCTGGGGGGTCCAGGAATAAACCACGATAGTCAGCCCAACGCTTCCAAATTTTGAAGTGCTTGTGGGGACAGCCCCGTGCTTCAAAGACCGGTCTCTCCAGACCCATGAAGTAATCCAGCCCCGCCTTCCAAGCAGAAAGGGGGGGGCCCTCACCGCTTTCCATGCCCGGGCCAGGTCTCGCTTGGCCACAACCAGCCCCAAGAACAGTAAATGGCGCTTAGACATGTTACCCCCAATCCCTTCCATGATGTGCAGTAGGCCCAACCGGTGGGTACGAGGGAGGTCCCAGCCCAGCACCTCAGCCAGGCAACTCCACACACCCCTCCAGAACCCAGTCAGCCGGCCACACGTCCACACAGTATGCAGTAAGGACCCAGGCACCGCACCACAGCGCAAGCATTCCGGGGATGCAATCAAACCAGCTTTCCACAAACGTTCACGTGTATAGTATGCCCGATGCAGGTACCGGAACTGAATGAGCCGGAGCCGGATAGCAATGGCAGTGCCACGTGGGGACTCCAGCGCCTCCCTCCAGTCGTCGTCATCAAGGGGACCCACGTCCACCTCCCACGCCTCCCGAAGGGAGTGCAGGGTGGAGGAGCAGTGGACAACAAGTGTCTGGTATATCTTGGAGACCTTCCTGTCTCCCAAGTCTCCCATAAACACCTTGGCCTCGATCGGGCTAAACTCTGGCAGGGAGTCGAGACCGGCGACGCTCGGGGCGAGGGCATGGCACAGCTGAAGGTAACGGAAGAATTGGGACTGAGGCATCTGGAATTCCGTGCGGAGCTCCTCGAAGGATTTAAGAGTAGTGCCAGACACGACCTGTCCCAGCTGTGTAACCCCTGTGGCCTCCCAACCCTCAAAGCCGGCCAGAGCCGCTAGCTCTGGGAGCAGACCATTATGCCAAAGCGGCGTCTCAGCCGTCAACTTGCCCCACCATCCCATGCGGCGCAAGGATTGTCGCCACACGGCAAAGACCACCCTTGTGACCGAGGGTAACCTGCGACGCAGGCGAGCCGAATACAGAATGGTGTGGAGCGTATGGTCACCCATGAGTGACCGTTCCAGGGCGTAGGCAGGATCGCTTCTATCTCCATACCACCACTCATTAAGTACAAGTAGCTGGGAAGCCTGGTAGTAGGAGAGGAGGTCCGGGGTGGCCAGGCCGCCACAGTATGTGGACAGAAAACACGTCTTCAGTGCTACTCTGGCCGCACCCCCATCCCACAGGAAACGACCCAAAACAGAGTTAACCTGACGGAACCACTCCAGGCCGATAGGGTATGGGAAATTCTGGAGCTGGTACAGTAGACGCGGAAGCGCCACCATCTTGAAGATGGCCGATCTACCAAAGATAGTGAGCGGCATCCTGGACCAAGTTTTAACATCAGCCTGTACCCGTTCCCACACCGGCAGGACTCCACGCGCCCAGGCCACAACCCGTGACTCCGATAGAAAAACGCCCAAGTACTTTAGGCCTCCCGTCGCCACTCGCAACTCCGCAGCCCAGGGGTCAGTAACCACTCCGCCACCCAGCACCCACAGGGTCGATTTGTTGAGGTTGAGATGGAGGCCCGATGCCTCGCCGAACGCCCGCATAATCTCCAGGACCCGGGGGCCCGAGCGTTGCAGGTCGGTGAGAAAGAAGAGGACATCATCCGCATACAGCGCAATTCTGTCTGCCAGGTCCCCATTCCAGACAAAGCCACACAATCGGGCATCCGCTCGTACCCGCGACGCCAGGGGCTCCATGGCAAGGGCAAACAGATACGGGGACAGGGGGCAGCCCTGCCGAGTGCCACGTCTTATATGGAAACGCCCAGAAGTAGCACCGGCCACACGGACCGAGGCCGTCACGTTAGTGTAGAGGAGACGGACATACGATAAGAAAACCGGCCCCAGGTTGAGGCGGGCCAGGAGGGCAAACAGATAAACCCAGCTCACAGAATCAAAGGCCCTGTCCATATCTGCCAAGAAGAGCGCCGCCTGCTCATCGCTAGCTCCCATAGCATCCACTGCCGCCTGCGCCCGTCGGATGTTGTGTCGGGTGGCCCTCCCAGGCATGAATCCGGCCTGGTCCGGGTGGACCAGGTCAGTGATGTGGGGTAGCAGGCGGTTCGCTAAGGCCTTAGCCAGGATCTTAGCCTCGATGTTTAACAAGGAAATAGGCCGGTAGGAGTCGTGCCTGTCCGGCTCCCTGCCCGGTTTTAAGAAGACCACGATCTCGGCATGGCGCCAGTCCGGCGGCATCTCCCCCTGTACCCGCGCCGCCTCCAGGGCACGCCGATAGTGGGGCCCCAGCTGGACGTGAAACTGTTTATAGAATTCGCACGGGTAGCCACTCGGGCCGGGCGCCTTCCCGGCATTCAGTTGACCAAGGGCCTCCCCGAGTTCCTCAGCCGTGAGCGGGGCGTCCAGGGCGGTCCTGGTCTCATCGGGAACGGCCCGTGGAAGCAGGTCGTCAAGATAAGCGGAGATCCCACCCTCCTCCAATTGGTCAGAAGGGGCGTACTGCGTCTCATAATAGCGGGCAAAGCTGGCCGCCAATAGGGCCGGGTCAGTCAGAACTGAGCCGTCCTCAGCCGTAAGGCCCGGCAGCACAAGAGGCTGGAAAGTCGCCTGGCACAACCTGTGTAGCATAGTGCAGGATTTGTCGTCCCACTGGTATACCCTGCTGCGCGTGGCGAGCCACGCCTGCCGGGCTTCATCGTGTAAGACGGAGGCATACGATTGTTGGGCCTGTAGGAGCCGCCGCACCAAGTCTTCGTCGCTCTCAAGACTACCACGCCGTTCCAACTCCTCCACACGGGCGGCAGCGGTCACAATGGCTTCCTGATGCTTCCGCCTAGCAGCCACACACCATGCAATATCAATACCCCGTATCGTGGGTTTCAGCGCCTCCCACACCACCATTGCATCCACATCACCCACCAGATTCTCACGCCAATAATGATCAATCGCCACGCGCAGGTGATGCACGTATTCGGGCCGTTGCAGCTGCCAGGACGACATCCGCCATCTAAACGGCTGTCGTCGGGAAGGGAGGGTCATGGTCGCCAGGACCGGGGAGTGATCAGACAGGCCCCTGGGGAGTATCACCGCATCCCTGACGCGACTCAGACAGGCACCCGGCACAAACAGATAGTCCAGCCTTGAAAAGGACCCATGCACCGCTGACACAAATGTGAATTCACGCACAGCAGGATGAAAGTGGCGCCACACATCAACCCATCCCAGACCACTCGCAGTCGCGCTCAATCTGGTGGGAGCAGCAGCGGGGGGGGGATCCACCACAGCCGGCGCCCGCCTCCGACGATCCAGGCCCACATCCATAACCTCATTCCAGTCACCTCCCACCATGGTCAGCACCTCCGGAATCTCATCCCACAGCGCGAACAGCCGTTCAGACAGGGCCCATTGGAGAGGGGGGGGGGCGTACACGCTACCAAACACCACCTGTTCAGAACCCAGCTGGCCCTTGATGAAAACAAAGCGGCCCTGAGGGTCTATCCATTGCCTCTCATGCACATAAGCCACTCTGCGGTGCACCAGGATAGCCACCCCCCGCGAGCCCCTTGTAAAACCGGCATGGTATACTTGTTGAAACCCATACCTCTGGAGGCTAAGGGCCTTGGAGCCCAGCATGTGGGTCTCCTGAAGCAGCAGCACATCTATCATCTCCCTCTTCCCCCATCGTAGCACAGCCCCACGCTTGATTTTATCCAACATTCCTCTCACATTCCATGTCACAACACGCAGGGCCTTAAGAGGAGACATAGTCACGGCATCAGCCATAGTCAATACAGGGACCAGCACCCGGCCCTCCACACCACCCCGGCGCACCCCACAAAACAACAAAATCAACGACCATAGGCACGTGTGGTCCCCCCCTACCCATCCCAAAACTCAGCAACCCCCCCCAGACCCAGGCCCCCTCAACCATTAGCAACCAAAGAACATCCCCCCACGCCCCACTCCCCCCGCCCCAATACTTCAGAGAACAGTGAAGCATCTGTCGCGGCATGGAAAGTCCCGGGTCCAGAACAGAGAACCCAGGGCCCGCCATACCAATGGATCCCAACACCCCAATCAACACACACACACCACCCCCCCCACTACACTCACAACCGTGAGGGTCAGAGGCCCACAAAAGGTGCCTCCCGAGCCCTACAGTGCTCCCGCTAAAACAATAGGAGTCAGGAACCAGGAACAGGCTGGCATAGGGAAGTCAAAAGAGAACAGTCTCACCAGCCTATGAAGGGCAACTCAGGACTCAGCAACAAGGTCCAGTCCCACCAGCGTTCAACTGTCGGCATCAGAGTGTTCCGAGTCCCTCGCACCACTCGCCTGCGATGCACTAGCAGAGGCCGCCCGCCTCCGAGACCGGGACCTCCGGTGTCGACCCCTCCGGTTCCGGTGGTTCGTCCGCTCCGGCGATGACCTCTGGGACCCGCCCGGATTCAGGCCTGGCTGGGGATGCGGCCGGAGCTGCACCGTCTCGTCGGTCCAACGGAAAACCTCCTCAGGTGAATCAAAGAAGTGCGTTCTGGACTGGTGTACCACTCGCAGACGGGCCGGGTATAGGAGAGAGTACTGGAGCTGCAAGCCCCTCAACTTGGCCTTGGCGGCCACAAAGGATTGTCTCTGCTTCTGCACCAACCTCGTGTAGTCGGGAAAGATCATAATGGTACGATTTTCAAAGGTAAGCGAGCCTTTGGTCCTGGCCTCCCGCAGGATGACATCGCGGTCGTGATAATTCAACAGCCGGGCTATGACTGACCTGGGACGCTCACCCTCCGGTGGCCGCTGAGCTAGGGCCCTGTGCGCCCTCTCGATAACGAAGCACGTGGACAGCACCCCTTCGGGGAGCCAACTCTCCAGCCACCGGGTCAAGAACCCCTCCATGTCGTCTTTCTCGCACCTCTCCGGAAAGCCAATAAAGCGGAGGTTGTTCCTCCGTGCGCGCCCCTCGGCATCCTCCACGCGGGCCGCCAACGTCTTCTGGACTCCCTCCACTTCCGCCAACCGCTTCTTCAGGGCGCCGATGTCCGTTTCGGTCACCGTTATTCGGGACTCGGCCTCGGTGATCCGACCCACCGCATTCCGGAGGTCCTGGCGCAACAGCGAGACATCTTCACCCACCGCTCCGATTTTGGCATCAAGCGCATCCCGGGATTGGGTAATGGCCGCCAGGATCGCCGCATTGTCCGGCCCAGGGCCACCGCTGCCACCGGCCGCCCCGGAGCCACCACTAGGCCCCGTGAATTTATCGATAGGGCCATGCTTAGGCGGGCCGCCACCTCCGGTTCTGGTCATGGCCCAGCACGGGCTCGCCGGGACCGCTCGCCGGGCAAGGCCGGCACTCCTTCCAACAAGGCACAGGACCCCCCAGGTACTGCCACTAGCGTTGGGGGCCCAGGCCCCTGAAAAGAACCGTAGCGGGAGAGTCCCAAGAGGCCAGCCCAGGCCCGAGGCCACGAAGTCCGGGGACCGGTCCCACCCAGGCGGGACAGGCCGTCCCGGCGTTAATCACCACAAATGTCTTCCCAAGGTGCAGGGACGGGGAGGCGCTTCGGGGGCAAGTCCACTATGATAGGCGCCGGAGGCCACTGGCCCCGGGTCAAGATGTCGGCTCCGGTGCCCTCGAAGGGAGACGCGACAGGCCAATGCAATCCGGCGTCGCGAAACTCAAGGCCCCGGCCTCACAGGGGCAGGACAGGCCTCCACCACACCGTGCTGCCCACAAGCGTCTTCAGGAAACCAGCGGAGGCAGGGCACCCCCGCAATCCTCAGGCTACTGACTCTGCAATGCTGGGCCGAGGTGCGCGCCGCCCACGCCACCCTCCGCAGCCACCACTCGGCGTCTCCAAAATCAATGTCCCCGGCTCACGGCCAGTCACCAGGCCGCACCCCGCCGCCGGCGTTCCAAGGTCTTAGAGGGGATGGGATCGCGGGATCTAAGCACCAGAGAAGCCAGGACCCCTTCCTGGACCGCTGTCACTTGCCAGGTCTCATCTGCGGGCTCGGGGGTCAGGACGCTGCAGGGCCGGGCCAAGGTCTGCGCCGCAGAAGCCACCGTCGGCAGCGCGCCTGCAGCCGCCACTCGGCGTCCCGAAAATCGAGGTCCCCGGCTCACGGCCAGTTGCCAGGCCGCACACCGCCGCCGGCGCCACAGGGTCCCAGAGAGGATGAAGGCGCGGGATCAAGACACCGGAGACGGCAGGACACACCCCTGGATCGATGTCACCTGCCAGGCATTCACTGCGGGCTCGGGGGCCAGGATAAATGAACAAAGTAAGTCCGGGCCAGCGGGAGCTCTACAAGGCTGCAACCGCCATCGTCGCCCGCCAAGCCACGCCCCCGAACCGATGCTTTTTGATCAGCTGAATATTAAACTTTTGGACTGGGAGGGAGAACTTATCATCATGGGGGATTTTAACTGCATTATTGATTACAAAATAGACACAACTAGGTCTGGTAGTCACCAAAGGATGCATAAAACCAGGTCGTCTATTCTTGACCTATGCCGTATACACAATATCAAAGACGCTTGGCGGTATTTATATCCAAAAACACCGGGATATACATACTACTCCGCGCCTCATAAACTCTGCTCAAGACTGGATATGGCACTAATTAGCGATAACTTACTAAAGGTAAGCTCCATGGTTCTATGCCCCCGAATTACTTCGGATCATAATGCAATAATGCTGATTCTCACTATAACACATACTAGGACTCCTCCCAGACCATTCTCCTTCCCTAGACACTTAGTCTCAGACTCACTTAATATGACGCAGCTTAAATCGTATCTCATAGAATTTATAGATATTAACATGGACTCAACTGCATGCTGCACGGTATGGGACGCTTGCAAAGCAAGTATTAGGGGCTTTACTCGGGCTTATGTGATTAGACAAAATCGGGAACGCAGAAAGCACAACGCCTTGTTGACTTCAAAAATAACTACTCAAGAAGAAATATTGGCTTCAGCACTCCGACAAAATTTGTCAACAACTACAGAAATTGGCCTTAAACTTGGCCTATTAAAAAGTGTAGCAAAGACTAAGCTCATCCAGAAGAGCAGCGCTAGCATTCATAAATTTAAAATAGCACAATACGATGGGGGGGGATACAATCGGCAAAATCCTAGCCTATAAAGTTGCTGAGGACAGAGCAGGCACTTTGATCACAAATATTCGGGGGCACGGCAACAAAATTTATAACCAGCCACCAGATATACTAGAACAATTTGCTGATTTCTATAGAACATTATATACTCCAGAAACTGCGCCCAATCTAGACACAATAAGGGAATATGTTAATGAGCACTTAACAGACACACAGAACAACTTAGGAATGGACTCACTGTCTGACGATATAACTATGGCAGAACGACATCAGGCCATTGCTTCATTACCTGCTGGAAAAGCGGCGGGGGAAGGACACAATACCCATGGAGATATATAAAGCGTGTTTAGCAGAACTGGAATCTTTGTTGCTGAAGGTAATGCAATCTGTTGGGCCAAATGGAAAAGCTCCTAAATCATGGAATAGGGCGAAAATAATATTTTTTTTGAAGAAAGATAAGCCAAAGGAGGAGAGAGGGTCATACCGACCCATCGCCCTGATAAATACTGACGCCAAAATATTTGCAAAAATTTTAGCATTAAGATTGGCCCCTATCCTGCCTCAAATTATTAATCCACAGCAACATGGGTTCATAACTGGGAGAGACACTACAACGCACGTCAATATGGCCATTACGGCATTTGATGTTGCAGAGACAGAATCCACCCCACTCGGCATGATCCTATTAGACGCCGAGAAGGCTTTTGACCGAGTGGGGTGTGACTATCTCTGGTGTGTACTGATATAAATGGGGTTCGGGGGGCAATTCCTGCCGGGCATACATGCGCTGTATGATAACCCAACGGCCTGCACCAGCTATGGGGGCCTGACCTCCCCAGAATTCTTAATCCAACGCGGCACTCGTCAGGGATGCCCCCTTTCACCTCTCTTATTTGCCCTTTCATTAGAACCTTTTTTGTTTGCTCTTCAGTCCCAAACCCAGATTGTACCTTTTCGATCTGGTTCACAGGCGCTAAAAATAACAGCGTATGCTGACGATATTGCGGTTTATTCACAGGATATCGTGGAGGCACTGCAAGGTATTGCTCTAGAGGCTGGTAAATTCGGGAAAGTGTCGGGTTATAAACTTAATCTACAAAAGATGCAAGTTATAGCTAACTATACCCCAGCCGTGGCGCTTCCCGAGATTTGCAAAGTTGCTACATATCTAGGGGTCAAAATAACGGCCAAATTACAAGACATCAACAATTTAAATTATAATGAACTAATTAAATCTACTATTCTACTATTAAAAAAGTGGCACAGACTACCCCTGAACCTAATTGGTAGAATAAACCTAATTAAGATGAAGGTATTGCCTAAATTTGTATACCTATTTCGATCTATCCCACTGGCACTAAACTATTTTTTTTTCAAGCAACTAGATGGAGCACTTAGCAGTTTTATCTGGGGTTACAAAAAAGCGAGAAGGTCACTGAATCTTCTGAAAAACAACACGAGTGAGGGAGGGCTTAATTTTCCTGATTTTAAGATGTACTTTTGGTCTGCTTTTGTTATACGCCTCCGCTCCCTACTTAACAGAGGAAGGGCACTGTTTTTTCACTTTTTTATGTTAAAACATGACTCAAACCTGTTTTTGCTACGAGCAAACGACCCTAACTACTATAAAAGGGTCAAATTCAAGACCGCAAGGGACATAATAAAGATTTGGGGCAATATATTAACTTTCTGCAAAACCACTTTCTACCATTCAAAGTTACAGCTGTGGGACAATCCGGGTCTCCCGGGAATCTTCAATGATAACAGTGCTCATAGCTGGTCTTGGTCAGGAATTAGCGTCTTAGGGGACCTATATGGCACACAAGATACAAACACCTACAGATACACGATTATCTGATCAACAAAAAACAGGTTCAGGAGGTCTCGGACTGTGACATATGGACTTGTCTATACTCTTTAAAAAGCAAGTCAGTTATAAGCGAAGCTTATAGTTTCTTAATTGGTCTTAAATCAAACGACTGTCCTAAATTAGCTGATAAGTGGGGCAGACTACTGGGTCTAAACATAACATCAAAACAGATAGAGTGCTCCCTGTCAAATATTACTAAGCGAGTACGGTCATCTAGTTTAAGGCTCCAACAATTTAGAACGACTTGCATGCTATATTACACGCCCGAAAGAATCTCCAAATGGTCCCCTAATAACTCCTACAGCGATCGCACGAAATGCCCCAAATGTTCTATCGAGGCAGCCGACTTGGCACATATGTTGTTTTTTTGTCCCAATCTTAAGGTCTTTTGGGGGGATATTCAGAAGGTTCTGAAAATTAAGCAGATTCAGCCGCCCATATTTACTGCTGCCTCAGTTCTGTTAGACACCTATCCTGCCTCTTTCCCACAGGCTGCTTTGGTCACTATACTCATGTCTTGTGCCAAATTAACTCTGGCCAGAGCTTGGACCTGCTCCGAACCACCCACGGTCTGGGACTGGTGGGCACTTGTAACCGAGATTCATTCGATGGAGTTAGCTTAAACGAATCTCAGGGGAACACGCTCATTGAGTAAATATGAAAAAAACTGGGGAACCTTTGTGGAACGATGATGCCCTCCCCAACTATTAAGTATAGGCAAACACTGAGCTCTAACGCTCCTAATAACGAGCTTTTCCTTCTTTCTATATAATTTGTCTCCAGGGCAATTTACTTTGGTTGTGCGCTGAAAGAATGTTATAATTTCTTGAATATGTATTAGAGAATTTATCTCTATATTTTTTTTTCTCCCTCCTCGACCTTTTCATTTATTTCTGTTCATTCTTTTTTTTTTTATATGCATGTCCGCTAATATATGTATTAATGTATGTTTTCCTTGTCAGCTTGTTAATAATAAAAAACAATTTTAAAAAACTAACATATTATATATACATACATACATATATATATATACATATACATACATATATATACATACAGACAAGGGATAAAGAGGGCTGACCAAAATCTCCTGTTTATTTATATATTTATATTTTGATTTTTTTGGGGGGGAATCTATGAGGCTGGACAGACCACACAATCTGTCTCTATGTCCAACCTGAAAACAGCTCAATATTGAACCATGTCTAGTTTCAGTATTGCTAATTATGGCTTTTTTTGGTGGGGGGGATATGAGGCTGGTAAGAACACTTAAGCGGCCTCTGCATTACACATATAAAGATGGATGAATGCTGGATTCATAAATAGGTTTATAGTGTGTAACTCTTAAAACTGCACCAAGTCATCAACTGGGTATTGGTGATAAGAGTCTCAATCACTTAGGGTAGAATTTGAGTTGTTTTTTAATTTCAGCCTAAGCCCACGATCGCATTATTGAAGTAAAACACACACCTTTTATGATTCTGTTGTTGGTAAATTACCCCCAAAAAATACTGGCAGGTTTCTCCTTGGCGAAGTATGCGATGGGCATTGAGATTGCTGCTGTTTCTGGTACAACAATGGCCAACCATTTAATTTTTGCGTGTGTATGCGTGTGCCACAGTGAAAAAAGTACAACAGCTTCTTTGTGTACACATGAACATATATTAGAGAACATAATAGTTTCTGTCAGAGTTTGTACTGATTAGGGTGTTTACCCACTTTTGGTAATTGACTTATGAACGAAGTTGCCTTGATAAACACATGTACAGTGAAAGAGGTGCTAGTATAGATGTGTGTGCGCATAATCGAAACAAAGGACAACTATGCACCTGTAAGTCATAGGTTTACTGCTTGGACAAAACAAAAGATGTACTGCAAAAATAGCTGTCTTCTGTTAATAGATCGCTGGATACACAGGAAAAGAGCAAAAGAGACAAACATATAAACATGCAAAGACAGATATAGTGATAGATCCAAACATAGATGCATCCATTTTTCCAACACATGGATGCCATCTCTAATAAGCAAAAACTCTGATCGACTTGCGAAGACCATTGGACGAAATGGGAACCTATGGTAGAAAAAACAATCTGGATATCAACTTGGATAATGCTAAAATTATAATGGTAAGATCACAAATTAAAAAAACAAGGGGCCTGGTTTAAATTACGGCCAGGCTCCATTTCCAAGTGATACAAAAATGTGATGGATGGAATGCACGGACCCCATGTCTGGATATGCCCATTCCACGTCCACACTAAAGTATACAAAAAGTGATGGATAGAATGCCTGGATTAATCTCTGCCACTGGTAATTACTCAGAATTCATCCCAGTCCATCGTTAGTTTCAACCCAGCCATGGACAAATCAGTCATGAGCCTGCTTCAATGGGAACAGTCCAGCCAGAACTTCCAGACCAGGTCCTCCCTGGACTGGAACACAGGAAAACAAACCAGGACCGACTGGTTTCACTCTAGTTAGGGCTCATCAGCCAGGTAAAGCTTAGTTCCAGTGGCACAGTTTCCAGCTGTCTCAGCACTCCCATCAGGAGATGGCAGAAGGGCTGAGTCCACCCACTATGCCCCAGAAGCATTAGGTGGCTTCAGGTGGGAGACACCCGCCTGCCCGGACCGACCTTAAGACTTCAGCAAAACAATGACGATATTACCATGGAACCCCTTAGACGGGTTGTCTTGTGAGCTGCTTAGTGCCACGTAGAGACAATTTAAAACAATTAAAAATTATGCAACAAAGAGGGGCCATGCAAGTGCATCTTGTGCCCCCCACACCTGTCATTTATGAAACTCTTCAGCGTCTACACCCACACTATCCCCACACAAAACTGAGGCACCTATTCTGCTAAGCAACTGTTTCCAACTGTTTGGCATTAGCTCCCATAATGTTTTAATGGTGTATGCATATAGCACCATCACCCAAGAATTAATAGCAGCCAGTGATGAGTACATGGCAGTGCACAGCCCCTACCTGCATGCGGCCATATTGCCCAGTGAGTCAAGCTCTCACCACTTTAAATTCTGAAGTGGGCAGTTTAGCGTGCATCCTTCCATGATTGTAAAACTTGAGCACGTTTCCATTGGTACATAGCAATATCTACCGCAAACAAATGGAGTATGGGTCACTACATAACAACAAATTGCTATATCACTGTGTGCTTAGCCATATGTATCTGTCTGCCAATCTCTATCCACCCAGTTATCTTTCTGCGCCTCCAAAACGTCTATCACTAGCACTATAGCTATAGTCTGTCCTAATATTGACAAAACACCATCTATAGACTTATGTGGCAGGGCTTTGGTGCTAACACATACATGTTACATACAAATCATGCAAAAATTAAGGACACTAAATCTTTTGAGTGTGTATTATGCAGGGCATACGGCTAAGAAACTAGTACTATTAATGGAGATAAAAGCTAACCGAGTGCCTAGATCACCATATTAATTTAGCTGCTGGCTGGCACCAGTGGTGTTAACGAAAAATTACATAAATTTGGTATAGATGAATCGTTCATTTTGCTGTCCGTTGAGCTAAGTGTATTTAGTAACACTACATGGCCATCCTGACTCGCACAGGGCAAATATGGAACGAAGCAAAGTTGAATACAATCGCTTGCCTTTCAGACACGTCTCTGCCTGAGACATTGTTAATTCAGTACAATGCAGATATGAAAGGCTGCACAATAACACCCTTCTGTGTCAACAGAAAATCACTGGGGAGAAGGGCATGCAGAGACTTGGGTCTGGCCAGAAAGAAGGGCTGGTTGTTGAAGGGAGATGCCAGAGCACCATTTTCCAACTGCAGTATCAACAGCTTTCTAAGGTGCGAGGGAATAACTACATGGCTTAACATAATTTGGTTAGGGAACCTGATCATTATTCAGACAACACATTACCCATGATATAATGTACTTTAGTATGAGGTAGGTTTTTGCCTAATTCATTACAGATAGTAGAGATGTGGGATGTAAAATGCTTTGAGTATTTCTAATGTTTATTGTATTCTATATTATGACTGATTACTCAGGACCCTGTTCTTCGACTCAAAACCAATGAGAGTTTAGCGCCTGGATACCCTCAGGGGTGATTAGCCGCGCTCTACAAATCCTGTTTGATTGTCTGATTGAATGAAATTACTATAATAATTTCCATCATTCTGATACACAAGGTTTATGTGCTTATTGTACATAATAAATAACCTTTTATTATAATGAACATATATTTTGTACAATGAAGGACAAGTCATACCTATTGCATGTAAATCACATTCATACAGTCTCAGGGGAGGAGAGATTGACTCCAATAGAGAACATTTTCAGTTTCAAAGATTGACCTTCAGCCAAAGGAAATAAACTGATTGCAGCAACCACAAAACCTTCCTTGAAGGCTGCTTGGATACTGCAGCTAAAGTAAACATTCCAAACTGTTGTGCAATGGGCCTCGAGTCAGGCCAGTATTTGCGTGCAATGTGAATATGATCCCACATCAAAAACACAAGTTCCTACGATATGGAGAGGTCAATACTTAACACTGTGACAGTGCCTGTAGAAACCTCTTCTACTTTTATCATACGTTTGTTTGTAAATTCTTTTATCTTTTTTTATTCGAAAGTGTGAAGTTTTAGATAAATGCAGAAGTGTTAGCACCATGTCTGAGTCCTTTCTAGGCTGACATATTTTTGTTGTTATTATGGCCGCTGCCATAAAATTATGGATGTGTATAGTGCAAGATGACTGTTTCTATTGTTGTATAGAAGAAAATTATCTATTTGTAAATCGAGATGACACATTTATCACCATATTTGTTTTGTATTAATAAGGATTTAATATCTCCAAGTGTTATTTATTTAATAAACCTGAGATAAAATCAGTGATCAAATACTGTAAAACCCTCATTCTAGGGCTGCTCCAGGAGCTGTGCAGTAAAGTGGCCTTCATCTTGGCTCTGCTGACCATTCCTGGGTAAGGGGTATGACAGACAATATCCAAACACCCATTTGTTTCGACAGAGGGTATGCTCTGTGATCCATCTTAAAAAACTAAAGGCTTGCTTTTTATGCGCCTTCTAAAATGTAGTATAGCACCCTTGACAGGTTAAGATGTTAGGAATATACTAACCATGGGTATGATTTAGATCTTGGTGGATGGGTTACTCAATCTTAATGGTGACGGATATCCTGTCCGCTGAAATATAAATCCCACAGGAAACAATAACATTTATATTTGGAGGACATGATACCCATTGTGAATGAGTAACTTGTCCGCCAAGATTTAAATCAGGCCTTATGTTAGAAATTTTCTTATTTTTTCACCGGCTGGGTTATGTATTCCTGCATTTATTGTCTTGTTCTACGTGGTTACAGTTTCTATTTTGTGTACTAGACTTGGGGTTTAGGAATAAACATTTTAACGTTTCTAGTGGTTTCTAGTGCTATTTTCCGTTATTCATACAAGAAGGAAGGTTTGGAGTTTCCTGTGTCCCTGAACTAAAAAATCATTGTGAGCAAAAAACGCCACCTGTGCAGTATTGCTCAGTGGTTTGTGTATGGGTCACAGTCCAACTGAATTTTTAAATTCGGGGATTAGTAATCCAATCCCTGCAATGCTGGAGGGGTCCCAGAGGTCACATAACAACTGCATATATATATGTATATATATATATTTACGTTTCTTATACTGATGGATTAGCACAGCCTACAACAGGCGTGAAGCAGTGATGTTCCGCCGCTTGTGCAGCAGTGCAAGGGAGATTTCAGGGTTCTGAGTGTTTATTCCAAAAAACACAATTTTATTATTTTTACTTTGCATACAAAATGCAGAAAACAAGTGCAGTGCATAGACAATGGTATATTGCAAACAACAGCAAGGCAATAGATGGGGGGGGGCATTCTCAACCTGCAGTAGACCCAAGTCCAAAGCACCCCCACCACTTCTCCAAGATTTTGTTGTGTCTCTGCGGACAGCCCCATGTCTGGTAATACATTTCTTCCATGACAGCACACCAGTCCACCCCTTTCCGCCAGTCAGCCAGGATGGGGGCCTGAGGTGATTTCCACCTACAAGTGATATCTCTCTTTGCGACCAGGCTAGCCAACCCCACCAGGATTCGATCAGCACAGGGCCCTCCTAGGTCCACCAGAATACCGAAAAGGCTGACTCTAAGTGACAAGTCCATCTCTCTGTCCAGAACTTCGAAGAGGGCCGTCTCAACTCCACCCCAATATCCCTGCAGATGGGGACAGGACCAGACCACATGGAAAAAGTCAGCGTTCGAGTCAGAGCAGCGCAAGAAAGTGGGTTGTGTGAGCACCCCTGCAAGTCACAAGCAACGGGGTGTTAGGTGAGAGGCATGCAAGTAGTACAAATGGGTGAGATTACTATTATTCATAAGCCTCTCTTCCCCAGCACTATCTCTGCTATGTACAATGCACACATTGCTAACAAACAAATCAGGAATATGAGGATAGTAACAAGGTACCATTTACCACATATTGTACTAGACAAACATCTCTTGGTGTCCAGTATGACTGCTGTTTCTGGTCTTTCAATAACTGGATTGGGGGTTAGGCAAGGGAATGAATTTTCTTCACCATCATGACGGCTGGCAGAGGTTACTAGAATATACCAGCTATCGGTCTAGGGGCACTGTATACAGGTACCACACTGTTGGTTGGATCACCAAGATGAATTTCCAGATATTCCTATTTCTCTGTAGGTGGTAGCCCTAATATCTATAGCACATCCTCCAGTCTTTCTCCTTCTGTTATTTCATTTGACATGATGCAGTGTTGCTATTGAGGGGTGGTGGATGTTTGTACTACTCGACCTTCATGGCCATAGAAGACAACAATGGTGCTCAATGTTATAATACATGTGTGAAAAACAAGGGACACCCTTCTCACACAGAACCAGGGTATTTTACAGTGTAAAAGAAAACAACGGTTCCTGTGGACAATCAGTCAAAGATATTTAATACATATTAGTACAATCACAAGAATTGAAGGCAAGGAGATATTGGAAAGAGAAAAGGCATATAGCACGAATTTGGTATGAAAATATGTTGCTTTATATAATGTAAACACATTATTTTAAATCCAGTGCATGGTGTCCCAAGTGATTGTGAGACCTATATTTCAAGGTTGTGACTCATTGTGACTTAAAAACAAGGTTTCATCAAAAGTGTACAAAAGCGATCATTAAATCAATACATAATGAGTGCTCTCAGCCTACTAATACAATAATAGTAGCTGACAAATGGTTTGCTTCACCTTGTTTTGACCCATTGACAATGTGGGGTGGCTTTGCATCTGTCACTTGAAGGTAACATTGTTGCAAGGTTGGGGGGAGGAGCCAAGCTCGCGTCCGAGATGGCCGCGTTTTAGCTCGGCTCCGTTCGCTTTCCTGTCTGGAACGTCTATCCTGTGTTTTATCCTGCCCCGGGAAGTATTCTTTGATAGACTATGGAACTACGACATTTCACAGGCACTTACCGTTTGATCCGTTTGTTCCTGGGTGCCGCGGATCCTGGGCTGCACCCTTGTCTGCTTCGGGGCCTCCGGACCGAGCGGGCCTGACACTCCTTGGCGGCGCCCGGGCGGGGCGGAGCGCTGTGGCCGGCCCTTGGTGGCGGTGTGGGTTCGGTCGGAGAGGCCGATGTGCAATTAGACCGATTACGGCTATCCGGGCCTGATCCGGCGGTCCTGCGCCCTGGTGTTGGGGCGCTGCCGTCCATGGACGGGGTTGACCGTGTATGTGGCCCGTCTCCCCTTTGTTCTCCGGTCCGGCCATTTTGAGTCCCTCCGCCCGGACTCGGAGAACGGAGCCGGTAGCGTGTGGGGAGCCGGCGACCCGCCTTCTTCTGGTGGCCCCCCTTCCTGCTCTGGTGGTGCCTCTGCTGGTGGTCGGCTGTATCCTGTTTGCCCCGCTGGTGTCCGGACGGGCGTCGGAGTTTGCCGCGGCCCCGCCGGGCTTCTAAGATGGCGGCCGACCCCATGTCTCTCGGACTGGCCGAGACTGGCGACGCTGATCCGCCGCATGGCACGTTTGCTGAATACCGTAAAGGTGAGCCTACACTTGGCGACATCCTCGCCTCCTTGCGCTCCTGGAGTGCTCCCATGGCCGCGCCTATCATTGACCTGGAGGAGGATCATTTTGCCGGGCCTGCCAAGCCCCCCCCGGTGTGTGCGGCTTCATCTCTGTTGTGTGCTGCTGGAACTTTCCTGGAGGTCGTGGGCTCGGCGGCTGCCATTGGTGTGGGTGTGCGGATGTCCGCTGCCCTCCTTCACCCTGTGCTCCCCCCTGTACAGGGGGTCCGCCGGCCGGGTCCCGTCCGGACCGGCCTTGTTGGATCTCCCTTTCCCTTTTTGCCTCGAATGGCCGAACGAAGATCCTGTCATTGCTCCGCCGGATCGGCTTCCCTCATATTGTCGTCGGAACTGTGCCTGCATTGCCTGAGGTGGTTGCCGTCCTTTCCGGTTCATCCGGGTCACAATCGATATGACTTGTGTGGATTGCCGATCGGACTCCCTGTTATTCACCTCCTGTTCCACATGATCTGTTTCCTTGTGCGTTGGACGACTACAGCTTGGGATAAACAAGGACAGGGTTGAGATGAACTTGCCTCGGTGGACTGTTATCTTGCGGTATGATCGGATGATCCGTTTGTAACTGTATGACTATGTTCGATTCTCCTTCATGTTCCTGGAGCTTATCCTTGTGCTTATTATCTTCCCGTGGGTTCTGAGTATTTTCGGACGGGAGGGTGGGAGCTGATGGGGTTTTGATTATATGGCTCCTCTCCCGTTGCTACTTCCCTGTTTTCCCTTCTTTTTTTTTGTCTTTGTGGTTCTTGCTTACTTTTATCTCTTCTATATTTCGGGTTCTGATTAGGGCGACAGGCACGCTGCTGGGGGGTAGGCCATAGCCTTCTGCAGGGGTGCAGGGTGGGATGTGCGGGGTGGGGGGGGTCTGTTGTATTGTGTTTTCCCCTCATTCCCTTTTTTGGTTCTATGGCTCTTATGTATCCCCTTTTTTCGAGACGCGGTGTCGGCATGTGGCCCCCTGGGGTGTTTTTGCTAGCATGGGCCTTCTGGTATTCCTGCCGTCACGGTTTACTACGCATTCCTTCCTCCTGTTACCACTGGTTCCATGTGCTGATCTATTCTTGAGTGCTTCGTTAGCCGTGGGGCGCGTGCAATGATGCTGCGTTCTTACTTCTCCCCCCTTTTTTCCTATGTCTTTTCCCCCCCTTTTTTTTTTCCCCTCTCCCCTTTTTTTCTTTCCTCCCCTGGGTTGTTGTGGCAGAGGGCTCTTTGTTTTGCAAGCCTATTTTTAGTTCTGTGTATTATTGTGTGTTTTCGTAGTGGTGGGAGGGCGCTGGGCAGCGGTTGCACTTGCTTATTACTTTGGGACTCACGCTCTGACTTTGCCAAAATGTACCTATTCTTTTTTAATTTTCCTGTGTTCGATATTGCTGCTTGTTCGCGGCCCACCACGGCCCTCTGGACTTTACGGATTGCCCTTATTCTGAGACACCCTTTCTTCTATTATAAAATCAACCTTCTCTCATCCTGTACGTGATGGTTGCTCGGTGGCTTCTTGCCTTTGCTTCTCATATGGATTGCTGTGATGTCCTGTGGGAGCTTCTGTATTGCCTGCTATGTTTCTTTTATTGTGGTGGCCGGCCCGATGGGTTGTAGGCCCGTATCTGTGAGCGCTTTCTGTACAATAAAGGTTTTAAAAAAAACAAAAAAACATTGTTGCAGGGTTGAAAACATTGCATTTGTGCACATGTACACCGGCGCCTCTGATCCAGGCAGCTAGGGGCTGTTAGGGGAGGAGCGGCTGATTAGAGCTCTAGCTCTCCCAGCACTATTTAGGTGGCATGCCTTTCCTCTTGCGCAGCGGACGCGCGCAGTTACATGCTGGCAGCTGCTACTAAAATCAAACGGCTATCTCGCTTGATTACTAAGCAGATAGTCTAAAACTACTCTGTGCTCTGAAATCAGTATTTGTGCTTCTTGGAAATTGACTCTGTGCTTTTAAAAAGCTCATTTTTTTACTGTTTTTAAATATTGCACCTTTGTCACTGTATTTCACCGCTCCTCACCTGATACTTCACATTCGTCTTTCCTCTGGTTCAAACGCCGGCATCCCGGTCCACCACGGGGTTTCCCCGCTTGTTGTGGAGGGTGCTGGCACCTCTGATCCAGTCAGCTGGGGGTTGTTAGGAGCGGAGCCGCTGGTTAGCGCTCTAGCTCTCCCAGCACTATTTAGGTGGCATGCCTTTCCTCTCGCGGACGTGCGCAGCAGGCACGCCGCAGGAGCGCCGACGGCGTGCCAAAGGCAAGCCCGTCTGCGCCAGTCCGGTGCTAGGGGCCAAACACTATGCCCATTTTATTTCCTACACAGCAGCCGAGCTGAGTCACCTACACGGTAACTGGCCCATCAGCACTAGTGCCAAGGCTCATATGCGCAATACAGGGATTCTCAACATCAGGAACTCCTTTCCTGAGTTCTCTGCCCTACCCGCTGAGCAGAGTTCTCCCACCAGCATCAAAGACTCACCCAAACCTACCACCCCCGAGCCCCAGGAAAAAAGGACCCTGGTAATCAGTTATTTAAATACACGCTCGATGGTCAAACACCAACTCAAAATTTTCCAGCTCCTTGACTCTAACAAACCAGACATACTTCTTTTGTCTGAAACCTAGCTCACTACTGAGTTCGGACCTGATATTCTTGCAGCAGTGCCCTCAGGCTACTACATACTTCAGGCCAATAGGCCCTCGGGGAGGCCGGGCAGCGGGGCTGCAGCCATTATCCACCATAAACTCAGGTTTACCGCTCTAGAAATCGCTGGCATTCCCTCAGCTACAGCCTTTTTTTTAAATTCGAATCGCCCCAATCCCCTTTTATCTGTGCTCTCTTCTACCGACCTCCCCATCACATGCCCTCTTTTCCCCAACAGCTAGGTCAAATGATTTCCCAACTAGTTATCAATCGTGCTAACATTATTATTATAGGAGACTTCAACTACTGGCATTCTGATCCACAGGAGAGCACTAGCTCCATAGAATTAACGGATCCCCTATCCGGTTTGAACTGCACTCAGCATGTACATGTTGTCAACCATATTACTATTTTATGCCCTTGTTCGGTTATAATCAATAATATCCATACAACGGCATAATAATCATATCCATATTCAGTCGTAGCACATGCTGTTACATTAAGCAAGGCCACTTCCCCGGCCCCCTAGAAAGCACAACGAGTTCTCTAAACAATCCAAACCTCCAGCAACCTGGGAAATCCCCCTTGCTTTTGTTTTGATTTCGTCCTAGAACTCCTGTAAAGCACTGTAAGAACGGCCAGTTCTTAGTGACATCTTTATTGACGTCTTATGTCCAACCTTACGTCAAACCCGGCACCTTTCAGGTGTAAATATACCAACGTTGCCTTAAGCAAACACACGGTGGTGGTTTTGGAGCAGAGCAGCTATCTACTTGCCCGAGAGCCCAGCTGATGCGAGAGCCCACGGACGCTGCCCCTCCTCTTTGACGCACTGAGAGAGACGCTGCCTTTTCTCCTGCCGAGAAATCCAGCTCCGGTGTTTCCAGATACCTTCGCGGGTTACTGGGATATCGAGTCCTGAGAGAGAGATACAAGACCTCCTGCTTTCTAATACCCAGGTACGGAGCTGACTAAAACCTTAGAAGAGAATTCTTGAGTCAGATTCTTGGCAAAAACAAACTTAACTTAAACTGCTACTTACTTACTCCTTCCCACGTATTAGGCTTAGGTCAGGTACACCGGGGTAGGCGTATTTAGAAGCACCAGTTGAGTACGTTAGTCAATGTATATAAGTATGTATATATTTTATCTATTTTAAAGTATCTTATGGCTAAGAAACCATAATCAATGCTTTTACAGTATTATTTTATAATCCTCCTTTTACTGTACGCACTTTACTTTACTATGAGTATTGCAATTTTGGCAATTCATTTCTCTTGTATGAGGAAGAAGACTGCTCACTAAATTACACCTTTTATTGAAAACGCCCGTCTTTCTTTTCTCTGCACTCTGGTGAAACTAAGTATGCACACTTGACTGAGCGAAATAGCTGTCTATTGTTTTCACACGACTCTAGAGATACACTCTTATTCTGAGAGAGCAAAGTTGTCATGTTATATGGTTGTCAGAAGCTAATCCCTTCTTGTCTATCCAAGGAGGTTAAAACTCCTCCTTGTTTATTCGAGAAAGTTTCTAGTGACCTCTGAGCTAGCTGGCAAAAACTTAAGTCTAATATAGTCAGTAAAGACCTAGATAACCTCAGTCCTACGTCTACACTACTGAATATATTATTCCAATGCGCAGAGCCTATTGGGAATATAGGAACTACACTACATGGCGCCCAACGTTTGGTAAGGCGATAAATCTAACACAAGACGTTAGAGTAACTCAGTCGTGCTTTTTCACACAGACCCTTTTTCCCGTAAATACTCCAAAAGACGTCTGGAGTTGGTAAAAGGTTAAAATCCGCCGGAACTTAGTAGGAAGAGATTCCTATGTATAGTTTTTGGTATAGTCAACGTTGAAGGATACAGTGTTCCAAAATATTGTACACCTAATCTTTGTTTCCTTGAAACCTGATCTGCAACCAAAAAACCTTCTGTCAGTAAAATGCCTGACGGAGACGAAGAAAGAGATGCTACAGCGTCTCAACTGTTGTTGGAAGACACAACTCTCCAACAGAATGACCCGAATGATATACTCATTCCGGTCAACATAAGAAGGACTATAACTCTTAAACTTATAGAAAATGGACTAAGAGGTGGAATAGTCGTATTCGTAATTGAGGCTCATGAATATCGGCAGACAGAGGTATTCTATTCATGGATAAACTTTCCAGCAGCAAACGCTGTCACACACGAATTCCACTATTACAAAATAGAGGAACCTCCGGATGAATACACCCCTTTCGAGGAGGTGGAAATCCCACTAAAATACCAAGAGCACCTGCTCTGGTTTAAAGGCGCCCTAAAACATAATAATCACATCACCAGGCTCGGTCCACTAGGTAGACCAGGAGCAACGTGGCCGGTTCTAGCCAGCTACACACCACATCCCGACATCGAAAAAATGTCAGTACCAGAACTTTTAGCCCAGCTAAAACAACTGATTAAAATACATAGACAATTAGTCCAATATGTAATGCGGACTACAACAGTCCAACCAGCTATTAACATTCCACAGCTGACCCCTCATCAGGGGAACACAAACAAAATTACACCACAGAACATACAATCATGTCTTGGTAAAACACCCGCAAAACGGGAACAAATTCCATTCTGGTTAGCACAAAAAATTACTCAAATAGAGGCAGTATTTCCGGATACTACCCCTACTGAGAAACACAGAATTCTGACTATCTGCCTTCCAATGGGGATCGCACCACATGTGGAGGACTGTGACACTTGGGGCACAGTCTTTGCTTCCATTTACACAAAAACACATGGTGTTCCGTCCATGGCAGTAATACCAGATGTGCTAAGACAGATTCAAAATGAATACGGCCCAGAACCTGCTTTAATTCTGGGTATGAAATTACTGAAAGACTTCAAGCAGGTCTCGGCTATATTATTAGCCAACATAAAAGGAGAAGCAGCATCTGTGGCGATCCGCCAGAAATTGAAAGAAACAGATATAGCAGACCAACCAATTGAACTTGCCAGAATCATAGAAAAATCCTATGAAGAACTAGGTAGAGATAGTTTGGGTGGGAAACCAGTAAACCCCCAACTAACTGAAAATCCTGAAAAAAGATTTATTAAAAATAATATAAACACTCCAAAAAAGAGCTGGGATGGAAATAAACAATCCACTCTCAAAGAAAAAAGATTCCAGTCCAGAGGAAGGTCTCCTCGGCGGAGAGAAAGATCTCCGGACCAAGGACACAAGTCTCCCCATAGGGAGCACTCTGAGAAAAGATACAACCTTAGAAATAGGGATAATCTGAAGAAACCTGATAGATATCAAGATATTGATACACGTCCCTCTCGATCTTTTCAGACTTCCTCGCAGAAATCGGAAAGAAGAGGACGGTCAGAACACAGGGAAGAGCACGTCAAGTCCAAAGACGAGGAACCTGCTCATCAAAGTAATAAATTACAATTTCCAAGAAAGAAGGTAGCCAGCATTAAAATAGTTAAACATGCCGAGGATACTGAGGACACAACTGAAAAACGGAGAGTGGGCCCAGACAATGCTAGACAGCGCAGCAGAAGTGACCATAGCTCGCAAGATCCTGATGAATCATCTGGAGACAGTGGACACAAATGAATACATTCAGGTGGAAACTGCAGATACCAGAGTTAGCAAACCTCATAAAATATACGAAATAACATTACGTATAGAGGGAGATAAGACTAGGAAAGTAAGGGGTCTATTTTGGGATAATCTTTCCAAAGGCTATGACATCCTTCTAGCTGAGAAAGACTGGCCACCAGAGTTTGTCAGGGAGTGCCCTCTTGGCGAAGAAATGATTATGCCTGCCTTCTCAAATCATATTCCAATTCATAAAAGATATACATATGCAAGAAAATGGGCAGTAGCCCAAGCTCCTGCATCATATAAAAATCATGTAGGATGGGATGAGGACTCTCCTCCTCACAAAATCCAGTTAAAATGTCAACCAACTGCACAAAGGCAGTACCCAATTAAACAAGAAGCTAAAAAGAAAGTCAGGGAGATCTTAGATCAACTTGAATACCAGGGGGTGAGTGAAACATGCACCTCACAAATGAACAATCCTTTGTTTCCTGTCTCCAAACCAGACGATTCATATTGTCTAGTTTTGGACTACAGACACCTCAACTCATGTTGCAAGACATTTGCAGTACAAAAGTCACACAGTGCAGCACTAATGAATAACATCGTGCGCAAAAATACAAACCAACATTAGACATCTCTAATGGATTCTTTTGTCAAAACATAGCACCTGAAAGCAGGTATTTGACCGCTTTCTCAATAATGGGGTCACAGAAAAATTTCTGTCGACTCCCACAGGGATTCAAGAATAGCCCAGGATTATTCTCAGCAAGAGTAACCGAGTTACTACAAATATATGATGATGAGGCATTATCATATGTCGATGACATCTATCTGACAGATGATGACTTGGATACTCACTTGAAAAGAGTGAACACCATAATACTTGGGTTTGCAGCAGAGGGTTACAAATTCAACTTTAAAAAGTCACGAATTGCCCATCTAACTGTCCTGTTTTTAGGATATGAATTATCAAGTGAAGGCAAAAGCCTAGCGGACACTTTCTTAGAGAAATGCGCTGTCCTCCAAGCACCAAAAACGCTGAAGAACTTACAATCAATACTAGGTTTCCTGAATTTCGGAAGAACTTACATTCTAAATTATGCAGAGAGGGTTAAACCTCTCTATGACTTAATAAAACCTGATTTTAAACCAATCAATTGGACTCAAAAACACACAGAAATTTTGAGGTAATTGCAAACGGACATGTTAGCTAAAACAAAATTACAAACTCGCGATAACACACGCAACCTTGTAATCCGAGTCATCCCAGGAAGATGCAGATTCACGTACTTAACCTCTAATGAGGGAGAAAAGGTACCAATAACTTACAAGTCACACTTGTACACACAAGCTGAAAAAACATTCAGTCTTGCGGAAAATGTTGTAAATGCGGTTCAAACAGCTGTAGCAAAAGAAAAAGCCCAAGCCGAAGGCAAAAGGATAACTGTTTTAACAGCAGAATCAGCCTTTGAGTCATTAACAAGCCCACGCAATTTAACTACCGTGGCATTAGATCCAAAATGGATACAATGGGAAAATTCTCTTGCTACAGAAAAAGTGAAATACTATTTTGACCCGGAAATGAAAAAACTAAAAAATTTAACATATGAAAAAGAATATCCTCTGCCAATCGAAATTCTGCCCCTACGACAGTACGCCTTTGTAATATATACAGACGGATATGCAGAACCCTCAGTTTGGGGAAAACAAGCTTACAATGCTACGTGCGAGGTTGTTAAATGCCGGTGGCACGAAGGTAAATTGAGACCACTGGTAACAATGTCTCAATCTGTAAAAGACAATTCATGTCGACAAACTAAATTAATAGCTTTAAAAATGGCGCTCGATATTGCCGATCGTGAATTCCCGACACTAATAGTGTGCGATTCGCATTCCTGCGTCAAGTCTTACAATAATGACTTGCAGAACTGGGTTCAAAACGGTTACAAAGATTACACAGGTGCCACAATCAAGCAAAAACCGCTTTGGGAACAAATAGTTCTTTTACGAAAAGAACTACAAAAGACTCACGTGATACAGACACTGAGTCATCAGCGTGATGGCGTTCACGCTGCAGGGAATTCATTGGCTCACAAAGCCACAGCGGAAGCAACTCAACCGGCTTCCGTAGCCACAAAAAAGCGTTCAGATAAATACATAGATGGGGAAACCATGCTGACGGTAAAAACGTCTTCAAAAGGCAACTGTGCAGCACTACCCGTGAACTATCCACTCAATTATGCATACGTAATAGATGCAAACTCCGTTCCTTTTGCTCGAATCCCTGGAGTGGGGGATAGAGTAATTCCAAACACGAACAGGAGAGTCTTGTTAATAGCAGAAGCACACATGGGTGAAGGTCTAGGGCACCGAGAGATCAAGGAATCTCTGAAAGAATTACAATCAGAATACTGGTGACCGGGGATGAGCCTGCAACATTACAAATTTGTAATGAGCTGTCAAAACTGCAACAGAGATCGCAGTGGCGAACCGGCCGGAGTAGTGCCAGGACCCCAATTAGAGAGCATAAGGCGATCTATACGCATAATCAAACAGGAAAAATGTGTCCCATTGTATATTATTTAAGACTAAATTCACTTAAAATGTGGCCCCAGCGCTCGGCTGACGCCAGAACTGTTATAAAAGATTTGTCAGACTTCAGTGGTAGAAGAAAAATGCTTTGATATCAAAGATCGTTTGGCTATTTTACAGGACTTAAATGAAACAAGAAAAGACCTGAGCAACGTAAAGTTAAAACAGCAGCCAACAGCCACTGAAGATAAACCACCTGTCCCAGCAAGGCCTGTCTGGATTCCAAAGATTGGGGATCTGGTCAGAGAGAAGATCGCGGTGAAGAAGGAATTTGGGCCTTCTTACAGAAAAGCAGTACCTGTCTTAGCTGTCAGCGGAACAAGATCAGTTGTACTACCGCCACTTGCTGGTAAAAAGGAGAACCGAGTTGTATCCATCGACCTGGTAAAACCACAATCATGTGGCCAATAATAAGTAGTAGGCCTAGTGGACTCCCAAGATGTAGCAGAGTACCAAAACTTGCTACAATACAAGAGGTTCAAACTGAGAGACTAATCACATTCGATAAACCTACAGTGAACAAAAAAGGACTATGCAACAATGCCATGGAACTTGTGCTTCTTGAAACCCAAATTGCAACAGTTCGTCAAGAAACACCAGTCTACAACGATGTAGCCTCAGACTATGCTAATGAAACAAAAGATGCAAAAGCAAATAAAATTCCTGAAGCGATTCCAACAATTGACAGAACTGCATCCGGCTACTTCATCAATTTCGATGACTTTTCTGAGGATCCAAGTGAGCCTGAAGAACAGCCAACAACAAAAACTTTTAAAGACAAAGTAACAGAACTCTTTCATCAACTCAAAGAAACCTATCTGATTTCTCCATGGATTGAATTTTGGATTGTGTTAGGTGTACTTTTCCTCCTGCTTTGGCTCATCATGGTTCTTTGTTTGGGAAAATTCATTGAGGGAAAATACAGTACAATGGACACAGCAAGTCAGAACATCAACTTGGTCCTAAAGCCTCACAAGTCATCTCACATCGAGAAAAGAGAACTATCATCAGTGAATGTCACAGCCAATCCAATACCCGGTGGGGTAGCATGGGACAAAACAGATTACGAAATCTATGGCCCGGTCGAACTCTTGAAATATCCACACCAGTTTAAGGTTTCTTTAAGTGACTTTGTAAAACCAAGTACATTCTCTGATGATTGGGACTTTGAAAGTATTAATGATATGATGTCAGATTTAGTAATGTCAGCAAAATTTACAGAACATGATTATTTACAGGGTCGCTGAATCCTTGTTTTCCTCTTTTATTTGGGCAAAAAAGATGCCTCGCATTTCTTTGAACACTTTATTTGAAGATAAGGGACAAGGAGGGCTGGCTCTTCCCAATCTTAAAGATTATTATAATGCATATTTGGCTCAATTCATGACCAGATTCAAGGATAATAATCAGCAACTTTCCATAAATTTCTTTGTTGATTTGATTTGTAAAGAATCTCAGATTCCCTCTCCGCTTCAATTATTTAAATCTCCAAAAACAGTCAGGTATAAGGTGCTGCACTGGTTTTTTAAGGGACGTACAGCACTCCTAAAGAGATACTCCCTTCCGTTTCTCAATACATCCTCTTCCCTCAGCTCGGCTTTTTCATTTTTCGGAGTGGATATTAGCATGGATCTGCTAGAAAAATGGCAGAGGATAGGGTTTACGAAGTTAAGCGATTATATGGAAGATAGCGCTTGGATTAGGATGTCTGATATGACATCCCGGGTTCAAGGACATTTCTTCCTGTTGGGATCGTATACGTTGATTTATGGAGTTTTGTCCCAATCAGACCCTTCACTTCTTTTTTCCCCTGCTCCGTTATTCAATGAATTATTTGTCTTAATACAAGAAAGAAAGCCGGGGGAGTGGAAACGATGCTTAACCGCGAAAAGGGATCCGGATTTATGTCTTAAAGCAATTAATAAGTGGCTAGGGCAGGAAAATATGGTATTAACCTCTGCTGTATGGAAGAGAATCAATGTACTGAATTTTTCTGTACTAAGAGGTGCCAACTGGCGCAGAATGCTGTTTTTTAGTAAATGGCTTCTGTATTTCACTCCGGCAATGGTTAGTAAAATGTATCCTAATTGCTCTTCCAATTGTTATAGGTCTTTGCATTATAATCCTGCTAATTGGTCTCATGTTGTTGCTCAATGCTCTAAAATCGTACCTTTTTGGGAAGAAATATTTGCATTTATGCAAAACCAGTGTAAAATCTCAATTTCGGTTAATCTTAAATTGATTTTGTATGGTTTTGATCCTGAATTGATGTTAGATGGTCAACTAGTTAAACTAATATATATTGCTATGGCTGTAGCGAGATCGTTAGTTCTTCAGAATTGGCGTTTACAATATTGCCCTAATGTACATTAATGGCGCTATAAAATGCAAAAAGTCAGAAATAGCGAACAAGTGTATGCTCAAAGAGTTGGGGCGATTCGGAAATTTGAGAAAATCTGGGGTTCGTATTTCGATTTTAATTGATTTAAATTGAATATGTTGGTTGTTTTTTTTTTTTTCTTCTGTGGTCAACCGTTATTAGATGGCCTTATGTGTGGTCTTTGAATTTTCGGGGTATGTGTACATTCTGGTTAGCATATGATATGTCAGTGTATGTTCTTGCTTAGCTTATCCAAGACTTCAATAAAAAATTTAAAAAATAAAATGATTATTTACAGGGTTCATCAAATTATGAAGAAATGTATTGCTACAACCACTATGCACATCACTATTTGCACAAATCTGCTCAAACTAGAAATGTTTTTAATTATAATCAATGGCAACATTGTGCAACTCCACCGAAAGGTAGTTCAAAAACATTTTTCGGGAAATTCCCGTACTTCTCAGGATTTAACACAAGTGATGCAGAAACGTTTTATTTCAAATTGTTAAATAAGACAGGAATGAAAACAATGCTGACAAATACTAAATTGATTTATTCAGAAACATTTTATGAAAAATTGACTACATTTGGTTTTGATTTCTGGAAAGATAAGATTGAAACAAAAACCATCTGGGGTACCAAAGATTGGCAGGTCCAAGGTATAGAATCATTATTTAGAGCCTGCATGATCCCAGAACAAATTATATTCAACAGACAACCTATCTTGGCCTAGCCAAAATTAAAGACTTAAACAAACCGTCTATTCCAAAGCCAACACCTGACAGTAATAGCACTACAGATGTTGAGATAGACGTATCCCATATTTTTAACCAAAACAGAACACATCCTGATTGGCAAAAATGGTTGATCTGGCCCACAGACACAAATAACTGTCAAGATAGATTCCTGAACAAAACGCAGGCGTTAAAAATGACCAGGCCAGACCCTAGATACTCCCAGAGACAACATCCAGGGATAGTTACAACATACAGTTTAGGAAAACTCTGCCTCGAATGGCTACAGACATCCACACTGGCAGAAATTAAGCAACACTTGACTTTACTTAAAGACGGTGCTGACTTGCGTGATTTCATAATGGGACCACGCAAACAGCGTCAAAAACGTTTCATAGCAGCCGGTATATACGCTACTTACAACGAGGCTTGGAAAGTGATGCAAATTAAAACAGCAGAAAAAAATAAGAGAAATTGATCGTATTAATTCGGAAAAATCATTTTCTGTTGTGGACAATGGGTTAATGACTCTGTCCTCCAGAATATATTCACTGGACAGTATTGTATCCTCTGCTATTGATATCATAGAACAAGACTTACTTATGTTACAACACGGTCAGTCCCAATTACGTTCTATTGTACAGCTTGGCTGGACGTTGCAAAATCTGCGTTCAGGCTATGTGTCCTGGCGTTTACTCAACACAACGTCATTATTCTCTATCTTTAACCTTACTGATACACAAATCAGTTTAGCACAGAAAGGAGCAGAATATACGATTCTGAGCATTGAAAAACTTGAGAGATTACCATTGACAATGTCAGAAAGACCGGTCATTGAATGGATAATACATGGTATAATCACAATTCCGATAACAACTTTCCAATTTAAATACTGTCAAGAGTATATACCAGCGGGCCAGTATGAAAGGTTGGGTAAGGGGTACATTAAGTCATCATGGAAATTACCTTACACACACACATGTTATAGTGAAAAGAAACAGAATGTATTTCTTAGTGGAAAAAATTGCAGACAATCACTAAGCGGTATACTTCTGTGTCAAGATATTGACCTGCATGGGGCCTGTGAGGGGACTTCAAATAACCTTTCATGTCACCAGCATGGCACACCTGCAACTCGAATAGAGCCATTCTTTAGACGACTTTCTAACGGGAGTTATATTCTAATAGTGGACCACAGCTGTTGTGGCATGGTGCCAGGAAAAGCTTATCTTGTGAGCGTTAGTTCCATGGTCACTTGCTGTATGCAAGTATTGTATCCAAACAGCACTCCAGACATGGAGGCAAAAATGTGGCCTTCTTGGAATATCTCTTCTATTCGAATTGATACTTTAAGCAGAATAAAGTCTGTCCTTTTACAGACAACGGTGCCCTTGACGTCATCAAAAGAAACGTATGATCTGCAAGTCGCAAGGACAACGGCAGAGATACATACCCTTTTATCAACAAATTGCCCCCTGCATTTCGTAGTAATGCTCAGCCAAATCCTAAATATGTCTGATACCAGTGGTATCCCACATATATTTAAGACAATTTTTTCGGGACTGTTAACACCCTTCGAAACAGTTCTGGGCATTTTTCCTAATTTTGTCCATTCTGTCTTTGGTGGCCTACCACTTCTGTTGGGACTCGTAGCAGGCGTTTTATTTTTGCTACTACTGCTTCGATATGGCAAGCCAAGTCGCAGACAAGACTCCAGCAATGATGGAAGAAACGATCCTAGCTGTACGCTATCGGGACCGCATAACTAAAGTCCTTGGATTAGCCTGGCTAAGAGATCTGAATATGACCTGGTTTCTTTCATTCAGACTCATCTGGCAGAATTGCATCTTACCTGTGCTTCGATGTATGCTATGCGGAGAAGAATGCGTGTTGGACGTTTGTCTTACACTACCATCAGCAGTACCAATGGATACAGATACTTTGCTAAGTCCGGTAACGGCTCATGCATCGTGTTGTCCCCAGTCGTGTTGTCCCCAGCGGCTACCCATCCTGATGACGGCATTTGTTGAGACTTCACCACTACGATTAGTGGGTAGTGAAGTACGAGATGAGAGCAACATCACCCAGGTACGACCTTCTGTGAGCATTGCTGATCCTGACATCGATGATAGCAATCATTCTCACGACTGCACAGTTGCGGCATTTTCAAACTTGGTCGAACTTTCACCTGAAGCGGTAGACCACTTTTTTGAAAGTCTGTCTGAAATGATGTTCTCCCCTGAACAAAAAGAATAACTTTTAAGCAAACGAGCACACAGCGTTCCCTGAACTCTGTATTCGGCCTTCAGCTTTGATAAACAAAAGCTACTGAACATATTTGGAACTATATTTTTTTTCACTCTCTCCCGTGAAAGCGAAATTATTTTTTTCCCAATTCCAAAATATTTACCTTTTTTCTGGCACATGTACTCTGCTTAAAGTAGAACTATTCTTAGAGAACAGAGCTTCTATTTTTAGGAACTCTAGAGACAATATATTACCGCAGCCTCTAGCACATTTACAGCAACTGTATTTATATGTGATGGAAAGGTCTCGACCTTCTTTTCTGTATTAAGAGCCGTTTCATGTGTAAATTTCGCAAATCGTTCAGCTAATCATATATATGCATCGTTTTAACTGAATGATTACACTGCTTGAAAAGCGTACAGTACCAATATTATGTTCATGTATTTCGCATACACCATTTCAAATGCAAAAAATGTATTTTGGGGTGGGTTGGAATACACATGCACCTATAAATGTTTACTATTGCTTAGTTTTTAGTAATGATGGACATTAGATCCTGGAGTGGGTTTGTGTTTTTATCCAGGAGCCTAAATCGATATTACTATTTTATGCCCTTGTTCGGTTATAATCAATAATATCCATACAACGGCATAATAATCATATCCATATTCAGTCGTAGCACATGCTGTCACATTAAGCAAGGCTACTTCCCCGGCCCCCTAGAAAGCACAACGAGTTCTCTAAACAATCCAAACCTCCAGCAACCTGGGAAATCCCCCTTGCTTTTGTTTTGATTTCGTCCTAGAACTCCTGTAAAGCACTGTAAGAACGGCCAGTTCTTAGTGACATCTTTATTGACGTCTTATGTCCAACCTTACGTCAAACCCGGCACCTTTCAGGTATAAATATACCAACGTTGCCTTAAGCAAACACACGGTGGTGGTTTTGGAGCAGAGCAGCTATCTACTTGCCCGAGAGCCCAGCTGATGCGAGAGCCCACGGACGCTGCCCCTCCTCTTTGACGCACTGAGAGAGATGCTGTCTTTTCTCCTGCCGAGAAATCCAGCTCCGGTGTTTCCAGATACCTTCGCGGGTTACTGGGATATCGAGTCCTGAGAGAGAGATACAAGACCTCCTGCTTTCTAATACCCAGGTACGGAGCTGACTAAAACCTTAGAAGAGAATTCTTGAGTCAGATTCTTGGCAAAAACAAACTTAACTTAAACTGCTACTTACTTACTCCTTCCCACGTATTAGGCTTAGGTCAGGTACACCGGGGTAGGCGTATTTAGAAGCACCAGTTGAGTACGTTAGTCAATGTATATAAGTATGTATATATTTTATCTATTTTAAAGTATCTTATGGCTAAGAAACCATAATCAATGCTTTTACAGTATTATTTTATAATCCTCTTTTTACTGTACGCACTTTACTTTACTATGAGTATTGCAATTGTGGCAATTAATTTCTCTTGTATGAGGAAGAAGACTGCTCCATAAATTACACCTTTTATTGAAAACGCCCGTCTTTCTTTTCTCTGCACTCTGGTGAAACTAAGTATGCACACTTGACTGAGCGAAATAGCTGTCTATTGTTTTCACACGACTCTAGAGATACACTCTTATTCTGAGAGAGCAAAGTTGTCATGTTATATGGTTGTCAGAAGCTAATCCCTTCTTGTCTATCCAGGGAGGTTAAAACTCCTCCTCGTTTATTCGAGAAAGTTTCTAGTGACCTCTGAGCTAGCTGGCAAAAACTTAAGTCTAATATAGTCAGTAAAGACCTAGATAACCTCAGTCCTACGTCTACACTACTGAATATATTATTCCAATGCGCAGAGCCTATTGGGAATATAGGAACTACACTACAGTCTGAACCTCCAACTTGGAAATCAGACAACCCCTAATCTCTCCATGTCCATGGTCAGACCATCACAATATCACATTTATTTTCTATGGCCTGTACCCCCTCACCAAACCTCCATTGACGGGTAACTACCTGTCTGGAAACTGGAATCGGGCCAATATCGGCGATTTCTGTGCCCTTCTAAAAGCCTCATCACCCAGCAAACAGGACTCCCTCTGCAATAAGGCAACAAGCATCAAGCATCAAGCATTGGCTTGAATCAGCCAGCGACATTGTCGCTACTTTTAAGAGAACCAAACTCAAACACCCCCATGATTCTCAACATTGGTGCTCCGACAAGCTGAAAACAAAGAAACTAGCACTCAGGCAAACTGAGCGTAGCTAGAGATGAGAATATGCCCCAGATAAAAAAGCCACCTACTAAAAGACTATAAAACTCTATCCTCCAGACTAAGGCAACTTACTTCTCCTTGAAAATTACTAATTCCGCTACTAAGACCAAGGACATATGTGATTCCCTGAACTCTTATTTCTTGGAGAAAATTGCCACCATCAAAAACAGCATCCCCACTCCCACTCTCTCAACAGCTTCCCCTACCACATACATAAATTCCCATGTGTTGGATCAAATACCACTGATCTCCAGGGAAGAGTTACTCGTCCTATTAAAAAAAAATTGGATCAGGCTCCCCTAATGATTGCTGCCCCCCCTCACATCTTATAAGAAGCTTTCTCTACCTGCCCAGACCCCCCTCTCGCTCCTCAACAACTCTCTTAGACAAGGCTCTGTCCCTGACACCTTTAAACATGCCAAAATTGTCCCAATACTAAAAAACAACACAGCCGACCCCTTGATCCTGAGCAACTTTCGCCCTATTTCGTTACTTCCCTACCTTAGTAAGATTCTAGTGGCCCATGAAGCAAACTGCCTCAGCTTATTTATTGAACGCTCTCAGTTCCTTGACCCTCAGCAAGCAGCGTTCAGACCTGCACACTCCACGGAGCCTGCCATCCTAGTAATCATGGACGAGCTTAGGAAGGGGGCCGATCAAAACATCACTCAGGCCCTGGTACTCCTGAATTTGTCAGCCACTTTTGACACGGTCGATCATGACCTCCTGATCAATCGTGTCAACAATTCTGGCATCCAGGGTCTGGCTCTGAGGTGGGTATCCTCCTTCATAGACAACGGATTCCAGGCAGTCTGTCTCACCAACTTTACAGCTGAGAAAGTCAGGCTGACCTGCAAGGTCCCACAGGGGTCCTCTCTCTCACCCCTTCTATTTAATCTGTACATGCTACCCCTGATTCGGTCCTTATGCAATAGCAAAGTTGCGGCTTTTAACTATTCTGATGACCTCCAGTTGGTGTTCGAAATTGATTCCTCCAACATCTCAGTCTCCAACTTTTAAACCACCATGAGCCTCATCAGCGAATGGATGTATGCCAATCTACTAAAACTCAACCCCGAAAAGACTGAGCTGATTCTAACCGGAGTTACCTCCAACCCCTGGAACTCTAACTTCTGGCCCCCTCTACTAGGCAACCCTCCTCGTCCAGCAGACTCTGTAAAAAGCCTAAGGGTCATAATAAGCAACGATCTGTTTATGAAATCTCAGATTGGCGCGGTGGTATCAACCTGCTTCTTCCTCTTACGAAGAACCCGGATGATATGCAGATTCTTAACCACTGAGACCCTGACCCTAGTTCTTCTGGCCTTGGTCATTTCTCGCATTGACTATAACAACTCACTCTATGTTGGCATCCCGGCCTATCAGCTCCACCACCTGCATTTGGTTCAAAAGCAAGCAGCTAGGCTCATCTTCCATCAACCCAGACACTAACACATCCGTCCCTTGATGAAGAGCCTCCACTGGCTCCGGTGGCTATACGCTGTGCATTTAAACTGAGCTGTACCATCTTCAAAGCCCTAGCCGGTCACGGCCATGCATTCATCTCTTCCATGATCCATTGCAATGTCCCCTCTCGTGAACTTCGATCCTCCCACCTGAACCTTCTCACCATCCCCACCTTTAAACGGAAAACACACGGTAGTCTAAGATTCTCTCTCCTGGCCCCTCAATTCTGGAATTCCCTCCAAAAGGAACTCAGATCAGTAACTTCCTACGCCCAATTCAGAACACTCAAGACCTTCTGTTTTCACAGGCATATGAGTAAGCATCTGTCATTATACTACTGCTGCCTCCCGCTGACAACGCCATGAAACCACCTGGTGTAAGTGCGCTCTACAAATATCTTTAACATAACATAACATAGGTGCAGATTAAAAAACACATACTTTATAATGGGGAAGGAGATCATTAGTCAGGTGTTCTGCCCTAGTTTGGTTGAAAATCAAATTAACAGAATGTCATACATATAAGCAGTGGTGGCTGGTCCATTAGGGAAGTCAGGGTAGCGCCCCACTTGTCACAATCAACAACAAGACAAACAAACTGTAACGTTGACAGGCAGCAAGAAATGTAAGCAGACGCAATTCATTTGTCTGTTTACATTTCCGGCCTGTGCTGGCAGCTGCTTCACAGCCTCAAGTGCGCATGCGTGCATGCGCACAGGCGAGAGCAGCAGGAGTCCAGAAGTGGACTCCTACTGCGCAACTGCGAGCCAGGGGCGCTTTTGATTTAGCACGGCCACTCCATTGACATTACATTAGGCATGCTGTGTATGCCTAGTGTAATGCAGGAGTCTGCAGGTAGGCTCCTGCTCGGGCGGTGACGTGCAGTCGCCCCATGCCCTGTCAAATGGCAGGATACCGCCCCCAGTCCTATGATTTGTCACGTTGGACTCGGACGTGATGTGAAGCGGGACTCGCCGCCGGCCGAGGAGATGGCTGCCTCATTGTGGTAAGTTTAGTTTGTGGTAAAGCGCCATAATATAGTTGTGCAGTGCTGTGCCTGGCGCCTGCCTTTTTTCCATAAATTGATATTAATGCCACATTCAGAGTTTTAGAACTCAAACGAGAGACCATCGTTGAAAATCACCTTCCTTACCCGGACTTACCTCTCAATGTAAGTGCTTCGAAGCCTCATCAGGGATATTACGTGCTATATATTATAAATGCAATTAAATGAATACAGTTTAGAACGAGCAACAAACTCCTTAGACGACGTACCAACCATGAGCTGGGTGATCCGGTGATGAGTCTTTAATTTGAGTCGGTGGTTGCATTTGGGGCCCACGGACATTTTTTTTTTGGTTAGGGGGGGTCTAATTAGACATCCTTGAGATACGGCAACCGCGACATTCCACAAGGGCGCTGCTGCACTTCGGTGAAAAACTTTAAGCACCATTCACATTCCTTTACAAATTAAGCACCGGTAAAAAAGTTAACCTATTTCAGAGTATTAATTTTGTGGCATGTTGCATATAAAAGGGTCATGGCTAGTGCTGCTACTTACAACGAGGGCGCCTGTCTGCTTTGGAGGAAGCTCCATGAGCGGAATGTTTGGCACTAAGCAAAGGTAAGCTGCTGCTTGTTAACGTCTGTTCGTGTGGTGCTTCACAAATGGGCTTTGCAGCAAGCATATTTCCCCCAAGAAGGGAACCCCCTCCCTAGTGTCATTTAATGAGCTCGCCGTGCTGCGGCGTAGGAGGCTGTGTATGCTAATGAGCTAGCGCCGACATGGAGGCCAGGCGGGAGCAGCTGCTGCTTCCCTCAGAATGAGCGGAAATAAAAAACGTTTCATGCTTCGCCTTTGAAGTAATCAATCAACAGCTTTCATTAAGTCACTTCAGTGAAGTGGTTCCATCAACCCCTGAAGTCTTCAGTTTTTCCTAATGCTTATCTGAAGGTGTGAAGGGCGGCTCTCGTGAGTCTGTGGGACGCTTCAATCATCAACCCACATTGACCCTGGTGCACACTGTAGAGTGTACTAAGACGGTTTGTGTTTGCGTTGGGGGAGGGGATGGGGTTCTATGATTGCTTTCTCTCACCAGGAACAGCAGCCCGATCCGCATCCAGACATCCCCATAACCACGCTCCGGCGCCCCCTTCCCCGCGCCCCACCTGTTTCAAATGTCACCAGCCGCCCCTGCATATAAGTGCACAGTATGTTCCAAAGATAATGTTTCTGCCTGCTGCAATTAAAGAGCTGCTGCCGCCCCAGCTCTTAAACATGATGGCAATGCTTTAGCTACTACATCAAGTGTAGCGGAGAAATATGCGCATGGTCTTTCATAATCACCCTGCTGCTGGGTGAGTACCACAAGAGCACATCCTTCTGGTTCATGAACTAAAAGGTGAATGTCTTTAGACTAGTCATGTAGCCCCAAATAGGAGACTGCAGAAATCTGAAAGGCAAGGGAGCTATGTTTATGGTACGCTGACCTAGGCAAGGGCTTGGGAGTGTGCTGGTGGGTAAGAACCAATAATGGCTTTGCCAATAGTGAACATTTTAAATTCTAATGATGTCAATAGCCAGACATTCTTAGGAATGTACGCACCTGTTTTATTGTGGTTACAGGTGATACAATCAAAATTTATTTTATGTGCTCTGTGTCTAATTGTCTCCGCCCTTTCGACAAGAGGTGTCCCAAGTAGGAAACCTCTTGTTGAACAATTTGTATCTTATCATGAGGTACCTTGTGTCCCCTAGCATCTAGGAAATCCAATATGTTTACTCTATCTGCTATGCACTGGTCTTCACTAGTGCTTGTCAATATTAAATTATCGATGTACTGTATTAAGGTAGTAGTTTTATGACACTGGAATGCATCCAGTTCCTTCCTCGTTGTAAATTGATGGGTTTTCAGTGTAGAGCTGGGGAGCTCTTGTAAACAGTAAGAGCACCCGGTGATAGAAATAGAGAATAAATACATGCTGTCCTCATGCACATAGAAAAGAAAGCATTCTTTAAATCTACTATGGAAAAATGTGTAATGTCAGGTGCCAAAGTAGATAGGATAGTCACTATGTTTGGGACTACAGGGAATTGTGGTACAGTTATTTAGTTAATCTTGCGTGTAGATCAACTATGAACCTTCACACTGGAGACCCTTTTATTTCATTTATCTTTTTCAAAACTGGACGTATAGGTCTATTACATGGGCTGCCTGTTATTTCTTTTACTATTCCTGCCTTCAATAAATCCTGGACGACCTCTGGTAGGCCCCGCAATCCTGCTGACATTTTATATTGGGGTTTACGAGGCTATGGAGCATTTTTGCGCACAGCTATCTGTACTAGGTCAAAGTGCATCTTCCCTACATTTGTATGTGTGGCCCATAGCCTACTGTGAATCAGCTGCTGTATGTATGCTGGAATTGTGTCTTTCCCTGTCCGGATGATGTACAGAGAGGCAACAAGAGGGGAGTCTGCATTTACCTCAAGATATACCCTGTCTGGTGTGCACTAGATTGTGGCATTTCATTTTGTTCAGGATTTCCAATCCTAGGAAATTCAAAGCACGTTTCAGAAATCAGGAAAGAGAGTTTGTCCATAAAGGGTCCTATCCTGTATTTCAGTTGGGCTGACATGGGGTTCGTTATGAGCACATTGGTGAATCCCAGAGATGTCTTCTTTTGTCCCTAGAGAGGAGTCTGTGGGAGTGTGCTTTTGATCAGAGATGAGCTGGATACACCAGTATCTAAGAGGAACTTAACCAGTACTCCTTCTACCTCTCCTTATTCATATGGGCCTTTATAATCCACTGGGATGGTAGTCTGTTGTACCATTTCTCTCAGGCACCCCTAACACCAATCTTCAAAATTAGCAAGATAAAGGCATTCTATCTCATCATATACATAGTCGGCCTACATCATTTGTGTTACCTGAACCTTTTGGTCAAAGTAATTGTTCACTTCTTGTGTAGCTTGCTCTATGCATTTTGCTGTTGTTGGTCTGACCTGTTCATTGGCCATCGCCCTGTTCCTCTTCCTCTCTATCTGCATGGGTGGCTGCAGTCCCAGGCCATTTGGCCCTGACCACTGTAGTTGTAGCAACCCTGTTGTTGCTGTGTGGGTGTAATTTTTTAAATGTACCTGGTAGTGCATGTATTTGTGCCGGGGAATGTCTAGGTGGCTCTCCTCTTCCTCATCCCCTGCTTTGTCTTCTTCTAGCTATGCTATACCCCTGTGCCTGCTGCATGAGGAACCTCTCTTTTCACTTTCACTCAGACATTCAGCTAAAAAATCCAACCTTCCCTTTTCAAATTAACCTCCTTTGAGCCATTGCCTGAACAGGTATTTGTGAGTTAAATGTTGCCATTTATCCAAAAACAAGGTCATATGATAACCTTTTTTCTTTACAACGTACGACGCCGAAGTTCCAGGCTCCGGAGATGGCCGACTTTCATCTAGCCTTTTAGATTCACATTTTGACATACAAAAAAACATTTTACTCAACATCTTTAATTGTTCTAGTCTACTCAAAAGTCTCTGTGTTGACTAAAATGGAAACCCAGTTTCCCCTTTCATAAGACCTTTATACAGCAGTCCAACCCTAGATGATATGAGGTATCCCTTTCCTATATCTCAAGTTTGTTGGAGTTGAATACCCTATTTCCCTCCCACAGTGTAGACCCAGTCCTCCTGTCTTTCCTGGTCAATAATGTCTTGGGTTGGTTGTGAGGAATTCCTTTGTCTGAGCTACTGGGAAACCAGTCCGATAAAGCAGGCACTCTTCTGAGACAGCCAGACACCCTAGGCACTTGACCGCAGCACAATGTAGGTCTAGATCTCCAGTCAGTGCATCCGAGTCACGGCACTATTTGTGAAAGCCCAATTTCTGAAAGGAAACAATCAGTCGACACACAGACATGGAATGAAATAAAGCACAAAGTGTACTCTCTGGTCCACCGCAATCGCATTCGGCGATTGTTTGAGTGGAGAGAAGCCACTGCTTAGTCTTTCTACACTGAAATTAGTCAGGCGGTTAGCGCTCTAGTCGCCAGCACGCCTACGCCATAAATCCCGCATCCTGAGCGCGCGCGCAGCGGGTGCGCCACTGGTGTGCCAAAAGCAAGCCCATCTGCGCTCGTCCCGGAGGATGCTGGCGGTTTTGCAGCAGGTACCCTCTGGGAGTAGAACTTCCTATACACGAGAAGCACTCTTGGCACATAGAGAAGCACTCTTGGCACATAGACACTCATCATCTTGTATGGGGGATAATAATGAGATTCAAGCAGCCGACGGTAATTGGGCAACAAGGAATGATGAGTGTGCAAACTGTGGATGGGCTTTGGTCAAACAACTACCTTCCCCTCCTGACCCCTATCCTTTTCCATGCCAACAGCCGCGACAGAGGACTCATAATGAGAGCTTAGAGGAATTAAGCGTGACAGGGCAAGATAGACAGGGTCCTCGCATGAAAGGATTATATCTGAACGCCAGATCAATTCCTAAGCATGCAACTGAGAAATGGGATATATTAGAGGACATCCAACCTGATATGTTTCTTTACCGAAACATGGCTTAATAAAGACGTCACCCCGGAATTGGCAGTGGCCTTTCCGGATGATTATGCAGTCACCAGGGTGGACAGACCTTGTAAACATGGGGGGGGACTAGCCATTGCCACTCGACTCCCCTACTATATCAGGACGTTGGATGGGGTCTCTTCCTCCAACTTGGAACTCCTACTATTTAGAGTAGAGCGTGACCAGGTCACTGAATGGACAGGTGCACTAGTATATCTCCCTCCTGGTGGCAGTAAAAAGGAGTTCTGTACCTCATTATTAGATCGACTGGCTCCTCATGTTTTGAACTCTAATACATTTCTATTGATTGGGGATCTTAACCATCACCTAGAGCTGCTCACTAATCTAGATTCTGCCAGTTTAGTGGCAGCAATGGAATCTCTTGAGCTATCACTAAGAGTCACCAGCCCCATTCACAGTGCAGGGCATACGTTAGATGCCATTTTTTCCAAAATACCTGAATTGGCAGTTGACCCCCCTCAAGTACTAGGTTGGACTGGCCATATGGCATTAAGGTTCTCGGTGCTGCCCGTAACCCTAGCAGCACGGGCACAAGGCCGGAAGGACTTCTGCAGAACCATGGTCAAGGGTAACATCCTTCGCTTTCAGCCAAATCTACAGTGCCCCCTCGTTCATTTTGGGCGAGGACTCCAACTCTGCCTGGGCAAGGCTGAAGAGAGCGATCCAGGTAGCCCTGGATGTCATAGCTCCTCCCAAAAGGGTGACTACTCAGGAGAGGGCAGCTCTCGCCCCCAGGTACTCGGATACCCTTAGAAAGGAGAAGTCCACATGCAGGGCCCTGGAGAGGAAGTGGAGAAACTCGAAGGCAGAATCAGATGAACAACTCTATCGAAGGGAACATAGAGCCTACCTTAACAGCTGCAATGTGGCAATAAGGATACATCTGGGTGTACGCATTATAGAGGCTAAGAATTCCTCTAAGGAACTATTCAAGATCTTGGAGGAATTTACAAATCCTAAGGCTAATATTGTGGCACCACCTCCCACTCAGGAACTATGTTACGATTTAGCCAAGCATTTTACCCATAATATTGATTTGATTTATCAGTCTTTTGAGTTGGCGGGAGAAGAACGGGTGGAGGGACACTTACCCAGAGACCCGCCACTCGAAGCGGTTTCCCTTCTTGGGTTGGAATCCTTCTCGCATGTAACTAATGAGCAAGTAGGCTCTCTACTAAGCCGTGTAAAATCTGGTTCTCCATTAGATCTTGCACCACCGGCGTTCATGTCAACACTCAGTCCGGTCTTAGCAGATGCGCTCTCCATGATATATAACATCTCGTAGGAGATGGCCACATTTCTGAACAAGTGGAAGAACGTGCGGGTTAAACCACTTTTTAAAAAGCGCTACGGACCCGACTGAGTTGCAGAACTACAGACCAATTTTGCTTCTCCCTTGCTGTACGAAGGTTCTGGAAACACTGGTGAATCAACAGCTATCCCTCTATCTGGAACAAAACAACCTTCTGGATCCTTCCCAGTCCGGCTTCCGTGCATCACATAGCACGGAGGCTGCACTGTTGGAGGTTACGGATACCATAAGGCTGACACTGGATAGAGGAACTCCAGTGATCCTAGTCCTCCTTGATCAGTCAGCAGCATTTGATACTATCTTGCACAAGATACTGCTAGACAGATTGGGGGGGATTGGGATCAAGGGCCGGGCCCTCAAGTGGATACAAAGTTTTCTATTAGAGCACACCCAGAGTATACAGCTGGACGCCTTTGCATCACAGACTACAGTGGTGGACAGGGGAGTTCCTCAGGGATCTGTCATGAGTCCCACCCTGTTCAATGTATACGTGACTCCCTTGGCTGATATCATCAGAGGCCATGGTTTTGAGACCATCTCATATGCGAATGACACGCAGCTAATTGCCCCCATTGAGGAGGACACTATGTCAACTCAACTAAGATTTAGAAGCTGCATGTCTAGCATTTCCAGCTGGATGAGGAGGAACTTTCTACAACTCAACTCCACAAAAACTGAGATCCTGCTGTTTGAGAAAGCCGAAGCAATCTAGTCTCCAGAGTGGTGGCCTGCCGAGCTGGGTGAAGCCCCCTCTCCCAAGAGTTGGGCCAAGATACTTGGTATTAGGATAGATGACAAACTATCAATGGAGGAGCAGGTGAATACACTGTCAGGCACCTGTTTGGCACAATGAAGATGCTCAGGAAGATCTTTCCCTGGATCCCTCTGTCAGCAAGAAAAATCCTTTTACAGCCACTCTTGGTGAGCCGACTGGACTATGGTAACTCATTGCTGGTGGGAGTAAGGGAAGATCTCCTATCAAGGCTACAGGTGGTGCAGAACACAGCAGCCCACCTTGCCCTTATCAACCAGCCCGACAACTAAGATCCAGCAATGGCAACCTTTTGTGCATCCAGAGAATACACAGGGCAAGGATGGGTGGGAGAGCCTTTTCTCATTTGGCTGCTAGCCACTGGAACAAACTGTCGCAGAACATTAGGGCCTGCGGTAAGCTAACCAGCTTCAAGAAACTTTTAAAGACATGGCTGTTTTAGATGTGCACACCCAACAAATACCCATTCCTCAAAGCGCCAGGAGATCCCCTTGGGGATGATTCACCTGCACTCTATAAATGAACAAAGTAAAGTAAAGTAAAGTATTTGCCTAAGGCACACACAATCGACCAAACAGCCAAAGTGTTCTGCCTCATTGTGTTGTGCCTTTTATACATGAGAACATACATTGGAATACTTTGCGAGAGCTAAGTCACATAGTGCATGCAGCTGTAGGGTCACCTTCATCAAAGCTGGAAAGCACCATTTTCAACAATTAAACAGTTAAGTGTCTTAGAAGGAAATCTATGGCCTGGGGCTAATTACTTTTCTTAGTTTCCAAGGCCACAATCAAGATTTTAAAAAAATGCTGAGATAAAGCATATTTTCCGTGCCTACACCTCACAGTATATGGTCAAAGGGTGAAAACAGTCTCATTAAGAAATATAAATGCTCTTGGACACAAATTAGAAGAAAACAGGGTATCAGATTATTTGATTTGCCAGGATTTTGTACCCCAAACATACTTTTAATGACTAGTGTCTTGCCAATATGTATACACTTTTTTCTAAAAAATGATTAAAGGAAATCTGATGAATTGCAAAATAATAATATGCTGGTGAATCAGATCTATTTTTACTTTTAAAGTAGACAAAATGCTCCATGAATGCCATTGGGCTGACAACTAAAGACACCCGCATGTTCTCAGTGTGTAATATATTTGATGTTGACATGTTAATTTATAGCTGTTATGATGACCATAACAATAAAAATGCAAAATACTCCCTGGTAATTTTCAGCATCCAGGTAAGGCTCTTCAGTGTCAAACAAAGCATATGAATCAAGACCATTCAAAAGCTGTTAAACTGTGCTGAAGTTCAATGAAATTGACTAAGGACCTGATAGTAAGTTGGAATCTAATTAAATATGTAAAAATGTATTCGCATTACTTCCAAATGACGTAAAATTTGAAATGGCACTCTTTTCCAAAGAACGCTAATAGATATGCAACAGTGTTAATAGCAAGATCGTCTCTTTCAACTCTCTTAGAAAAAATGTGGTTGTAGCTCCTGTATCGCAGAAGATGGCAGGGAATTTTCAAGAAGATAGTGTTCATGCACCATCCGCAAAACAACAATCAGTATGCTAATTTATAGATGGAATTATGAAGTTAAGCAAAAGTCCATATGAATGACCATTTTTGACAAAAATAGAGGAGAATCCTCCTGTAACGCCAATTGATTTCGGACGTTGGTGTTTTCAGAAGAGATGAAAGGAAAACAACCCTCATTTCATCAGGACTGGATGGTTCTTCTCTTTACAGTACAATTTCTCGCAAAGGTGCTGCGTCAATTTTTGAAATAGATTCATTTTTTGACAGTGGTGATGGTGTAGTTACAACTGTAGCAATTACATTCAATGTTGTAGCAGGTTCAAATGTTGAAATGATTTGTTGCACCACATCTGGATTAATGCTTGTAATTGGTTGTGATCCCCAGGTGTACAGGACGCAGAGGCAAAAGCGAGGGGTGGTGAATGCTTTGGACAACTTACAGGGATATGGGGTAATATTACTGGCAGGTGCTCGATATGCATCACCAATAACATATGATAATAACTCAAGCACCGTGGTGAGAACTGGTCGGGAATAGATATTTGGAGATGAATTGGATTATACTTATTCCTTTACAGAAGGCATACTATTCCTGACTCGCCTCAAAAAATCTTCATTGTCACTCAAAGGGCCCTGTTGTAAATAAACATCCAAAAAATGTAGACTGTGGATACTTAAAATATGCTTAGCTCTGGCTGGAAGTAGGGTGAAATAAAAAACGACCTTGTATATAAGCGGGTCTTAACATTGATAAAACGTCATAACAAATCTTGAGTTTTTCTTTCACAGCATACACAGTTGTATGTTACTACAAAACTTTGTTTCAGCCTGTCCAAACACCTGTCCTTATGTTGACATACTTTATTTTGATTGTCTTGAAACTTAAAGCCAGTTCAATGTGGGATAGCTGCCACAACTGTGTGTCTCCAGGATTGGTAAGGTTGTTGTAGCTTTCTTCATCCATTAGATTATAACTGAGTCATTCACACATTTCTTCCACCCAGTGTACAGCAGGGGGCAGTGGGTCAGTCCTCCTCAGCGATTAGGTAACTTCACTTTGAGCAAAGACTTTCTTTCCCTTCTCAAGGAACCCATCCAAGCGCAAAGTGGTCCCATTAGGCGCCGCAAACTATTATGGCAATGTGTGAGTTTTAAAACCAAAGGATATTTTTTGCTTTTAGTATTTTTTTTTTAGATCGATGAGGGCCCGGCTGCTTCTCCCACAAGAAAGTTTTATTTTTGAAAACCATAATTAAAAAAAACCCCAGCAAATGCAATGCCTAAGCAATAGGCTTTGCCAATGCTTGTTTTGTTTTTGAGTGAACTATTGTGTTTTATTTATTTATTTATGTTTGTGCGCGTGTTTTTGTAATAACACGTGTGTATGCACGGACCTTCTCTGGTATTTGTTGCACGTGCTTTCATATGTTATTATTTGTATTTTTCTGTTAGTCCGTGCCTCTGCCGTGTTCTAGATCCTACGGGAGTTAGGACCAGCAGACGCAAGGGAACGGAGCTGACGAGGCTGGGTCCTACCATCACTCTGCATGCTGGCGTTCCGAATTGAATAAATGATACTACAAATCATACTTCGTGAATTTGATCTTTACAATTTGGCGATGATTTGTCGGAATAACTAGAACCCACGTTATGGAAGGAAAGGATGTACTTGTTTTCTCCAGATTTTCGTGAAAACTCCAATTACTTGGATTTTACTGGATTTGCTTCCCATACGGTCCTACGGAGTGTTGAGGGTTTTGGAGCAGCTTTTCCTGGAAACCATTCTTTTAAGGATTCCTTTGCCTGCAGTTTTGAAAGTATGTATGCACCTTTCTGCATTGTAACAGTACCTCGTGGTGGTTGGGGGCATCTTTAAAGGGTACTTCAGTGTTCTGGTGTTGTGGCATTCAAAGGGGTGATGTTCCACGTATAGAATTCTGGCTCCGCTGTGACAGTTTAGGAACTCTTCACGCCTGGAACATAGGGCGTGTTTGGGACGTCGTTGGATTTGCTGTGACGTTCATACCTGGATCCTTGGGTGTGCTCGTATTCGAACCACTGTGCATCCTGGAATTGTGAAACGCAGCGCTGCTTACGTTTCTGAATTTCATGCCGCATAAGACATGTTGCCATCTTTGTTGTGTGGAGTATTTACTGGAGAGCGTATCGGGTTCTGAGTACCAGAAATTTACAGGCTGATGGTTTTTTTTCCCTTTTATTTTCTTTGTTATTTATGTCATTTGCCAACATATTGTGCCTGGAGGAAGTGCCATATCTAAGAAGGATGAAGTACTTATTTGGTTATTTAGTTTGGATCGCATGACCCGGTTTTTGCATAAGTGAGGTAGTCCCTCTGGGGTGAAGTAAGGACGCTTATCCAGGATCTTACTTAAGTTCCTGTTATCTTTTATCTAACTATTCTAGTTTTCTTTTGGAAAAATATATATGTTTGCCTTTGAGGTTTTCAACATAGCTACACAAAGCTTTTTCCTTCAACCCCTGCACGCTTTCTGTCTAATAGGTGGAAGCCCATGCATAAAATGGCAGAAGTGGAAGGCCTATTTTCTAAATTTTCTGGATACTATTGATAAGAATGGAAAAAAGGCTGCAGCACGGAAAAAGAAAATATTTTTACATTCAGTGGGACAGTGGGTTTGAAAGTTTATGAAGAAATGTCTAAGACGCTGGGTGGTGGGGACGTAACTGTATTTGAGGAAATAATTAAGGATTTTGACAACCATTTTGCACCCAAAGTATGCATCGGAATTCTACGGTATACATTTTTTTAAAGAAGGAAACAAGTCACGAATAAGACTGTAGATCAGTATGTAGCAGCTTTAAGAAAATTAGCGAGTGATTGTAAATTCGACCATCTACAGGAACAGATCATTAGAGATCAGGTGATTGAGCATACCACGGAGCCAGCTATACAGGAAAGGCTATGGATAAATGTAGATGCTGAGCTAAAGGATATTTTAGCCATAGTAAGGAAGGCAGAACTTTCCAGTCATAGTGCTAGAGCATTAAAAAGAATCATCTGAGGAGGTTGTAACCAAGATAATAGTTATGTCTTTTAACAAACTTAAAAAATAAGTTCTAAAAGTCCCAGTGTAATTTAAAAAGAAAGTCAATTTCAAGTGCTATCGCTGTGATAGCAGCCCACATCTTGCATCCATCAAATTTTGACCTGCATTTAAACAAAAGTGTGCGGCGTGTGCTGTAGTGGGTCATTATGCTAAACTTTCTAAGAAAAAGAAGGGTAGCCAGATTAAGTGTTTGGATGATTGAAGCTCCAGTGATGAGGAAGGAAAGGTAAAAAATGTACTATTTACGATTCTGATGAAAACGAGAATAATTGTGAGTCCAAAGAGTTGTTCATTTTGAATGTTAATGATAGTAGTGTAGCAGGAAGGAAAAAACCTTTATGTTTGATGACGATTGGAGGTGTGAAAGTACCAATTTATGCAGACTCTGGATCTCCTTACACTATTGTTAGTAATAATATATGGAGAACAAAGTTTGTCAAGTTGTTAGGACAGAAATTATTAGACACAGATATTCACCCAGAAGGATTTTCTAGAGAAAAAATAGACATTATTGGGTACAGACCTTTAGTTTTCAAGGGAGTCTTGTGTGAAGTTATACATTTCTAAGAAGGGGGCCCCTGTTTTGGGTTGGAAAGATCAAGGAGAGCAAAATATTATTTTAAATCCCAACAATCCTGATCTTGTTAGGATAATGGATGAGGGTGCAATTATTGGTACAGAGGTATTGAAGCATTTTCCAGAGGTGTTTTCTGGTGCTATAAGGAAGCTCAAGAATTTTGAGCACTGTATTATTTTTAAAAAGGATATGTGTCCCAAGATGCACGAGGTGATGAATATTCCTATTTCTCTCAGAATGGAAGTAGAAAAGGAATTGGAGAAACTATTTAAGGCTCACATAATTGAACCCATTGAGTCCTCTAACTGGATTTCTGCGGTTGTGGTTGTGAGATGGAGTAATGGGGAAATAAGATTATGCATTGACTTGCGCCACTTAAATAACAACATTGTGGTGGACAAATTTCCCATTCCTAAAATTTCTGAAACGTTACTTTTGATGTTCTGGATGGTTTTCTACAGTTGATCTTTCAGCAGCATATCACCAAATAGTGTTAAATGAACAGAGTGAATGTTTGACTGCATTCATAACACCCAATAGTTGCTTTCAATATAAAAGGATGCCTTTTTGACTAGCGTCCACTGCTGCTATATTTCAAAGTATTATATTTCAACTGTTAGGTAAACATGCTAATTTCAGATGCTTCCAAGATGATATCTTGGGGTTTGGAAAGGACCGAAGTGAGCATGACAAAATTTTGGAAGATTTTAACTATTTTGAAAGTAAGTGGTCTGACGGCGGAGCGCTCTAAATGCAAATTTGGAGTACAGTCTGTGACGTACCTTGGTCATGTCTTATGTATGGAAGTGGTCACCATCAAGCCATCCCTTGCTTAAGCCATTAAGGATAAAGTTAGACCTTTTTTTGGTTCAGTGGATTTTTATGCAAAATATATCAAAGGCTTTTATACTAGGGTTTTTGTTTCAGATCTATTTTATTTTCAAACATAAACACCAAAACCAAATCCGACTGTACACAGCGTTAAGCCTACAACCCTATACAGGGCCGGCCGCGTAAGTGAACGTTTCTCCAGGGGCCTGAAAAAATCTACCACTAAGAGCAAGGTGTAACACAGCGTTAAGCCTCCAACCCTTGAGGGGCCGGCCGCGTGGAATGATATTTAGAATCAGAGCAATAGGGCATAGCGTACATGAGGACCCCGGAGGATCCACAGCTACATCGGACAGGTGACAAACCTAGAGGCAACAGTCAGATCCAAACAGATATGAGAACTGTGAGAATAGAAAAAGGAGAGAGGGACAATAGGACAGAACAGAAGATAGGAGAGTAATGTGTACGGGTGGGGGGGAAGGCTTATGTCATCGCATACGCTAGCAGGGACCAAGGCCAGGGGGGCACCGCAAGCAAGCAGGTAAGCTAGCAATGCGCTTACGGGAGCAGTCTGCCAGGCTCAGACGGAGCAATCGCATCTTCAAAGAGGCGCAGCGTCCTAAGCCTGGCGGGCATATAACGCGCACGCTCAACCGCGCAGAGATATTTAATCAGAGGTTGCCAAACAGCCTTAAAGCGGGTATCGCTTGTCTGCAGCCATGCTGTGAAGAGCTCCATCGCTATCACCTGCCATAAGCGCAGGAACCAAGTGGCAATTGGAGGAGCCTCAGTTTGTTTCCAATACAAGGCTATAAGCTGTTCAGCCGCCCCTAACATGTGGAGCGCCAGAATCCAGTCACTCCGAGTGAGTGCTTTCATACCGGCGGGTTTGATGCCCAATAGGATCGTGTTTGTGGCTTCAGGCAGAGGGAATGCCAACACCCCCCTAATGTGGCTAAGGACCTCCTTCCAGAACATGTGCAACACTGAGCACGCCCACCACACATGTATGAAGTCCCCAGAAGCAGTCATGCACCTCCAACACAAGGGAGAAGACACAGGAAACATCCCATGCAGCCGCAGGGGAGTATGGTACCATTGGGTCATAACTTTATATGCATTCTCCCGCTGTGGGATACTGCGATAGATTTTGGGGATATCTTGCCACAGCCGGTTCCACTGCGCAGGCGTAATGTCCGTTGTAGATGTCAATTGCCATTGCCTTTGATACGGGTGAGAGGGCACTATTGGAGGGTGCTGCAGAATCTGATAAATCCGGGATATCAGTCCCTTGGATTCATCAAATGAGCGGACGAGCCGCTCAAAGGGGGTGAAGGCGCAGGTAGCTGCCTACTAGGGTTTTTAACATTAGATAATTGTTGAAGTGGACAGATGTGTGCAGAGGGGGATTTGAAGGCATAAGAAAAGCGATTAAGGAAGCACCTACTTTAAAAAGTTTTGACCCTGATTGAACACGGTAAATGCAACAAACAAAGGGTTGCAGGGATTTACTATCTCAAATAACATCAGAAGTGAAAGAGAACTTTGTTATGTTATGTTAGAAAGGACTTATAGAGCGCACAGCTACTCAGCAGAGTATCCCAGTGCTAGAAACAGGAAGATACAACGACCAGAGGGGGAACAGCCATCACGTGGGGGGGTGGGGGTGGCTTCTAAATTCCCTGTTGGAACAGTCATGTTTTCAATTGTTTCCTGAAAGCCAGTATGTTTGTGGCCTGTCTGAGCGAGAAAGGTAGCTTGTTCCAAAAACTAGCCACTTGCACTTGAACTGAGCGACCGCCACGGCGAGCTCTGTGACATTTTGGAGTGACCATAAGATGTTGGTGCACTTACTTGAGAGATCTACCAGGTACGTAGTATGAAACTCTTCTGCGGACGTAATGCACCCCCATGCCATGCAAAGCCTTGAAAGCCAGGACCAGGGCTTTGAAGAGTATTCTGCATCGGACAGGTAGCCAGTGCAGATTCTTCAGGTGATGGGAGATCCGGACTTTAGGACCAAGATTCAGAACTGCCCTGGCTGTCGCGTTCTGCACGACCTGGAGTCTATTGAGTAGAAACTCCGGGAGGCCCAGATAAAGGATGTTCGCATAGTTTAATCTGGAGGTGATAAGGGCCTGAACTACCATCTTTCTATGGGAGAGCGGTAGTAGGAACAGAAATCTATGGAGCATTCTCAGGAGACCGAAGCACGTGCCCGCTATTAATTGTACTTGAGGTGTCATAGATAGGGCGTCGTCCATTTTCACCCCTACGTTTTTTACAATCCCAACTGCTGCCGGGGGGGGGGGGGAGAAACATGTCTGGGAGCCGCCATTGTATCCAGGTGTCGAGCGGGGGTGCCAAAGAATATAATTTCAGACTTTTCTGGGTTACATTAAAGATGATTATGTCTGAACCAGGCAAAGGTTTCTCTCAGGCACTTGTTAATCTTCTCCCCATTAAACTCCTTTCTCTTCTTACAAGTAAACAGCAGTTGGGTATCGTTGGCATACGATATAATCGTAGCCTCATTTGCTTCAGCCAGAGTAGCCAATGGAGCCATGAATCTATATTAAAAAGTACAGGGCTCAGAATAGATACCTGTGGCACGCCCACACTCAAGGGCTGCATGCTAGCTGAGAACGGGGGAAACCAGACCTCCTGATATCTGTCCTCCAAGAAGGAGGAGAACCACTTCAACACCGTGCCCCCGAGCCGACCCTCCCGCAGCCTCTGAGAGGTGGCTGTGGGGCACGGTGTTGAAGGCCGCAGAGAGGTCCAGAAGGACCAAAACCACTTTACCGCCTTTATCCATGGTCTCTATGATGGAATCGGAGACCTCCAGCAGCGCCGTCTGTGCTAAAGTTCTGCCTGAAACCAGACTGACTTGAATGGGGAAAGTTGTTGGCTTCCGCAAAATCGCTGATCACCAAGTGGACATATTTCTCAATAGTCTTTGCAAAGAAACACAAGAGAGAAATAGGTCTATAGTTAGTTAAGACCGTGGGATCAGCCGTAGGTTTTTTCAAGAAGGGAATGATTTTCGCACTCTTCCAGCTAGCAGGGACCTGACCGCTCAGGAGACGCGTTCAAAACACTATTCACTGCGGGATTCAAAATCTCCGCCACTGAAGCCAGGAATTTGGCATTATTGCCTATGCTTCCCATGCACTTTCCCCCACTGAAGAAAATAGAAAAGGAGACTCTTGCTTGTACCTGGGCTTTGGAGCATTTTAGGTTTTTTATTTGGGGTAACCATTGCAATGTACGTTCTGATCACAAGCCTTTAGTTAAACTGCTTACCACTGAAGGTTTGTTTAAAGCTTCTGACAGGATAGAAAGAATGTCCATGAAACTTCAAGACTTCGTTTACATTACTGAATATGAGCCTGGGAAGATAAATGTGTAGGCAGATTTTTTTTCTTGTATGCCCACTGAGCTTCAGGAATGTCAGGAAAATTAATGGGAGGATTTCCATACTGCGTTGGTCCATGATCAAGGTGTAACACCTGTTGATCAAGAATGGAAGACACAATATTATTTGGGTCCTAATTTACAGCAGCTTATTGTCTTTGTGGAACAAGGTTGGCCCATGAAGCATAATATAGTGAAAGATTTGAAAGCTTATTGGGAAGTGAGTTGTCGGTTGTACAACGTGCTGTGTATAGAGGTGAAAAAGTGATTCCTCCTGTTCCATTGTGAGTTAAAATTGTGCTGTTGTTTCAGGAAGAGCACTTGGGCATCGTTAAAATCAAACAAAGAGTTAAAAGATGGTATTGGTGGCCTGGCATTGACATGTGTGCTGAAAGTATGGTGAGAAGTTGTGTCTGGTGTGAAAACTCAGATAAGCCTCTTAGAACTTTGAGACCTAACGTGTGAACCTATGATTCAAAGAAAAATGTGGCACACAGTGGCTAATGACATCATGGGCCCCATTGGTTTCCCAGCTAAGTATTCACTTACAGGGGCGGCTGGTGACATTTGAAAGTGGGGGGGCGTAAAAGTTTTGGAGGAGTGGTCGATCGGCATCCAAGTGCTTCAGTGCGTTGGAAGACTGGGGTCGGTGTCTATAATGTAGTACTTTATTCCCATTTGTGAGGGGAGGAAACAGCATTGCTGTAATTGTGTGTACACATCTCTGCACCTACCGCATAAGGGGAATTTCTATGGAAAATGAAGTACTTGGCGACAGTTCCTATATAAACGCCTCCTTTAGTATTGTGTACACGTATGACATTTTCCTAAACATGCGTAACAAAGGGGTACATTTGCATATTTTTTAATTTGCACAGAAAATAGAGTTTTTATTCAAATACCCTATGCCGTGTGCCAGCCAGATGGCAAGGTAAGTAAAGAAACATGTCGCACCAAACCGCATCATCCAAAGCATACTTGGTTGCACCGCAGGCTGCATCTGCAGATTCACTGCCCAGCCTTTGTAATATGTATTTTTTTTTATATTAGGATTCGGATACCTAATTAAATTAGCTCGAGGCCCCTGCCAACCTCTGCATCTCTCTTCATCGCACGTTGAAAGTGTTATACTTCAAAAGTGTAAATAGCGCTTTAATGCTGAGCTCTTCCTGCTCAAACTGGCGTTTTCATGGCGTCCCCTGGCCGATAAAATAGCTCCTTTCCTCAGCCTGCGTTATGGTAGATCTTTACCAACCCCAAGGCATCCTAGATTCATATCTCATAGCATTTGAGTTGAAAACGAATGGACAGACCAAACAACCCAACCAAATATTAGTAGCAAAGGTCACGGCAGTGCGCCCAGCGCTTGTGTGCCATTCCGGCCCCAATTAAGAGAATACAAATCTATACAAATGTATTATCATATTCTGGAGATTCCAGCCGCTGGAAGCACTCTTGCACTTTAATGTACGAATTAGCTCATGTAAATCTGCTAAACTCCATGTTTAAGCCAAAGTGCCTGCCTGCCTTTTTCCACTATGAATATTCCCATTCGGCACACTTTCATTTCTTGTACATTTTACAGATCGCGCTCCATAAGAGGCTTATCGCTGCACCACTTTAACACCCTTTAGCAAGCTGTATCTAATTTTAATTTCATACTGCAGCATATGCAAGGGGGTGCGCAATATTTCATTAGCATTTATGTGTTTTAGTTACGCGCATCCTCGGCGGTAAAAGGTCTCTCGGACATACACTTTATGCAGATGGAAAATTACATATTAAAAATGTCGTAGGTGAAATCCAAAGCTCTTGAGAGGTCCCAGAGAAAGAATCCTTTTTAAGAACACCTGAGTAGTGTAAGCTTTTGCCTGACTGTCACCTTTCTGCCCCCTCCAGATGTGAGGCCTCTTTTCCTGTGTTTGTTCAGTCCGTCTTAAAAGGTCTGCTAGTGTTTCTGCTGATGATTATCACTATTAAAACAAAAGCAAAACTCACCTCTGCTTCTCTTGGCCGCTTTCACGTCCTCACGAATGGCAGTCCAGCAGCCCCTCTCAGCCAATCCTGGCACTGCTGCAGCGCCAGGATTGACTTGGGGCACAGGTTACTCTTCGCCCTCAGCACGCCCATTAGGAGCCCAAAGGGCTCCTAATGGGCATGCGCAAAAAAGCTGAAACTCAAGTGCGCACGCGTGGGCACGGGTACAAAATGTGCCCTCCGTCCCCACTCATGCGCACTAGTGTTGCTGCCTGTGTTGCCCTGGTGACAATCATGTCAGTCAACATGACACTGACGTCATGCTGACTGACATGATTGTCAGTTCTCCCTCGGCGTTTGAACTTAAGTAAACTGATTGAGTTTACTTAACTTCAAATGCCGAGGGAGCTGCGGGCGGGGGGGCTACGCCCCCACGCCCTAATGGACGCACCGCGCCTGTTAACTTATGTATTTTCCAGGTGGCCTCTGGTCAAAGTAATAGAAAAATAGATTCTGGGGAGGTACTTAAGTTTCTTGACAGGGTTTTTGAGGCTGAAAGATTACCTGTGCAGATTATCAGCGATAATGAGGTACAGTTTTTATCTAATTTGGCTAAAGAGTATTTCAGTAAAATTGATGTCACGCATAGGACCACATCTTTGTATAATCCAAGTGGGAATGGTATGTTTGAAAGGTTTAACAGAGTACTTAAGAATGGCATACAGCTAGCTACCAAGAATGGTGCTGATTGGGAAATGCGGGTTTTTAAGATCTGTAGATGTATAGAACCACCAACCATGAGGTTTTAAAAGCTCTGCGTTTTTAAGTTATGAGAGGTAGAGGATCCAGGACTAAATGTAATCCTGAGTGGTTGATTCAGAATGAAGATTCTGCTTTATCGGTGGAGAAGGTAAGGGAGAACATTTTGTTTAAACACCTCAAGTATAAACAGATGTTCGATCTCAGGAGAGAAAGTGAAAATGTTGTTAGAATAGGTATGTGGGTCAAAGTTAAGAAACCTTGGAGATTAAGAAAGGTGAAAGCCAATTTTCCGATCCTTTAAAGTTTGGAACCTCAGACCTATTGCTGTTTTATAAAAGGATTGCTTTTCCAAGAATAACGTGGGTAGCAGTGGTGTATCAGCATTTTATTTGGATGAAGATTTTGTTCAGAATAGAAAAGATTTTTGAATTAAGTTATAGTAATGATCACAGGGAGGAGGATGTGCAGTTGGAGGAAGAAGTAGGGAGGAAGTAAAGAGAAGTGGTTGAATCTGTTTTGTTGAGTGAGGAATTTGAGGCATCTGAGAAGAATGGTGGCAGAGATACAGTAGATCCACATTTTGGAGTCAACAAAAGAGCTCGGGTTCGACCCAGGTGGATGTCTGATTTTGTTTGTGTGACAAATGCTATTGAGTGAATTTAGTCCATGCCTTTGCCGTGTTCTAGATCCTGCGGGAGTTAGGACAGGCAGTTGCAATGAAACGGAGCTGCCTCCCACCTTCATTCACTCTGTATTCCGACTTGAATAAATGGTACTACAAATAATACTTTGTGGATTTGATCATTACATCTATATTTGGATCAGCACACAAGGCCGCCGGAAGTAGGCGTCCCGCAGCGTCAAATTCATAGCCCTGAGACACTACAAATAATACTTCTTGGATTTGATCATTACATCTATCTTTTGAATCTTCACACAAGGCCGCCGAAAGTAGGCGTCCGGCGGCGTCAAATTCATAGCCCGGAGACACAGAAAGTTACACAGGCGGCCGGCGCCATATATGGGTCAGGCAAACATCGGGCACGTGAAGTCTGGCACCGCCGGGCCTGATCTCGTGAATTAGCAAGGTACTTTGCCTGACTCTAACAAGTCTGCCAAAATGACGCGGCACCACAACAATGGCGACGGGCGGACCTGATTTTCTGCGATGTCAGACATTTTAACAAATGAACAGATTGATGGCGATCTTTACCAGAACCCACGAATGCGCTCGTGTAAATATCGGTCAGTGTTCGTTAGCCTCTAAATGTATTGATCCACTTTGTTCTGCCTACGGCCATTGACTTTACCTACGACTTTAAAATGGCTACGGCAGAAGACGTGGCTCCGCCTACATGCGCAGTCTATTCAAGGAGTGCGGGACTACAATACCCATAACCCAACGCGGTTTGTTTTCGTTCAAAAAAAAAATCCCGGCTGGAAAGTAGGAGCGGCGGCGGTCGGAAAGAGGTGGCACGACAAGGAGGGAGGGCGACACTATCCTTTACAGCAAGCGGCGGGGGCGACCGCTGACCTCTGACCCCAACGTGGAGCCGTGGTGCTCTAGCGCGCGTCGGTGGTTCGCGGTCTGGCGCGTTCTGCTTCCCTCCTTTTGCATTGCCTCGTCCTTCTGCTTTCCGCGACCGTTGGGCCCCGCGCTGTCCCGCCAGCTTTCCCCGTGGCGGGTGACGAGACCCCCGACCTCTCCCCGCCCCTCACCCGCTCAAGCGCACGTAACATGAAGGACAAGAGGAAACGACGGGAGCGCACGTGGGCCGAAGCAGCCAAGATGGTAAACCCCTAGGAGGTGGCGGTGGTGGGGGCAGCCTCTTGGGGTATATAGTTTAGGCGGGGAGCGGTATCCGTGATTTGAGGTGTGGGGGAGGGGTAGCACATGGGACTAACCCCAGCGAGGTACACATGGATTATGAACACAATTTTATAGTTACAGTGGGGTTTATGAGTGAAGCGGTCGGTACAGGTTTTCTTGTGGCTACACATGGTATGGGTGTTTTGGATTTGTGCTATCCCCTCAAAGGCATGGGTTTGACGGCACACCATGTGTGTGGGATGGGACGGGTTTATGGTAAACAGGAAGTAAGATGATCTGGTGAGCACAATGAAGCTTGGGGGGAAGTGGGTGGGGTTCTGTGGGATGAAGTGTAGCGGGGAGGACGGGGTGACGAACTAAAAGAGATGGTTGGTTTTCTGTGTATTCCAAAGGAAGGTGTGGCTTCTGCGTTTTGTAACAGGGGATATGTGTTCAAAAGGCCTATTGCCTCATGGGAGGTGGGCGACTGTTTTATGAGTGTTGGTATCCAATGTAGAGTCTTATGAAAAGCATGCATGTTTTGGGTGAGATCTTCTCTACACAAAATACTTTTTCATTTCCTTGGTCATCGTCTGTAGAGGCACAGTGATCGACCAAGTCAAGTCTGGCACTGTCGCTTTACCAATTTGTTGCAGTCCGAGGGCAGGGTCGTCAAGTAAGAATCTGCAGCCATTCAGATAGGCGGGAAGTTCTTTATTGTGTGTTAGGCCGGTTACAGCAATAGCAGGTAGAGCTTTTCTGGGCTCAGTCTACCCTATGGGGCTGCGGGAAAGCAGTGAGAGATTGTCATACAAGGCCTTGCACTAAAATGGCTACATCATTTTTAAAAGCTAGACATCAAACCATCATCCTGGGCCCAATTGTTCTTGTAAGGCAATCCTGGGCATGGGTGTTCTGCAGTGCCCTTGTTTGGGCTTTATCTATATGACTTCCTTGGTCAGGATCGCCGAGTGTTTTGGCTTTGAAATAATCTCATATGCGGATGGCAGCCAGTTGATGTTTTCATTTGAGCCTGACCTGATAGCAGCAAAAAAAGTTTCACCTTGGGTATGCTACCCATCTCTGATTGGATGAACAGGAACTACCTCCAATTAAATGCAGACAAGACGGAGATCATGCTGCTTGGGAAAGCTGCCACTATTTGGACAGACAATTGGTGGCCTCACCAATTGGGCTCCATTCCGGTCCCCTAACAAGCAGTAAAAATGTTGGCATGAAAATAGACCAAGCACTAACAACAAAAGAACTCGTTGGCCACCTCAGGGGTATGCTACCATAATATGCGCCTTCTGCACAGAATTTTCCCCTACCTTCCAACTTCTGCCCATAAGATTCTAGTCCAAGCTTTACTAATAAGCAGGTTGGACTATGGCAATGCCCTGCTAGCGGATGTCAACGAGACCCTAGTTGCCAAACTCAGGTAGTTCAGAATACTGCAGCCAGACTTGTTCTCAATCGCCCATCAGGCACAACCTCTGCTCCGTTGCTAAGGGAACTGCACTGGCTTCCAGTGATGAAAAGATCCTGTTTTAAGATCTGATGCCTCACCTATAATGCTCGAAAGGGAAAGGCCTGTTATACCTGCTACAAAAAAATCAAAACCTACACTCCAGGCCTGGATAGGTTTTTTCCTTTCCAGCCCTGGAAAGGCTTTTTCCTATCTTGCTCCCTACTACTGGAACAATCTTCCACTTCATGTCCGAACTACTGCAAATTTAGAAAGCTTCTAAAATCCCACCTATTCTGATATCCTCTCCCATCCCTGTTTCTGCTACAGTGCCGAGATGCCCCCGGGTGAGTTGTGCGCTCTATTAAATATAAATAACATAGCAAGAGCTTCCTTTCAATGTAACACAACAATATGCTCTTGCATCATTCACTCACAGCGTTCCAGACACCAGGTCAGATACAGGCACTGGGGAAACACATACACATTCCTTTCTTACAAAGAACAGCTATTTTCTTCCACATAAAGTACATGGACAAGAAAGAGGAAATGGAATTTATTGTGTAGTTAATTAAAACCATTACAATTTAGCATAACATGAACAAAATACAACTGGGTTCTCAATTGAGAATGGGACTTAATTAACATCACAATAAACATTAGTTCATTATGTTGAATAGTCCATGCTGGTCCTTTATTTAAGAGAGCAAAATTGATTAAGCTAGCCGGAGCTAGAAAGTTCAGAAGTCATTCTTAAAAATGAGATGAAAGGCACATTACGTATAAAGTTGATGATGTATAGTATTAGAAAGTTGATTCGGTGTGCAAAATAAGCACAATATATGCTGACCGTTTTTATGAAGATTATAAACCATGAAAATGGAGTTCGGTATGCAAAATTGAGGACTCAATACTATAAAATCCCTACTTTCCGAGAGTATTTAGTATGCAAAATGGGCGGGGTCAATTTGCTCCATTCCATCTAAATCAGTCCAGTTAAAACGCTTAACATTCTATGTTTCTTCAGATTTGCGAGGGTCAAGGTTGTAAAATTAATTTGTACTGTTCCCTCTGCCCCGCTGCGTTTGTAGCAATTTGCTAACTTGTTGGAGAAACTTTGTTGTCCTGCATGAGAGCTGCAGTGTCTGGCTATTTATTAAAGCCATTACGGCGGGGCGACAAGATCTTATTCAGAGAGCTGGAAGTAAAAGTTGCCGTCTCAGTTGACTGACAACTGGACAAATACACAAAAAATGTTGGGCTGTCTCTTCCACACTCTCACAGAGTGGGCACAGATGCGTCGGCCAGGTTTGTCTCCATGATGGAATCTGATCTTTTGAGGAAAAAGGTTCCAATTGAATAAGGAGTAGTGAGTGCTGTATTGTTGGCGGTATGATTTACTAGATACAGCTGCGGCAACCTGACCCCCATACGAGGATAAAACCATTGATCCATGTTTTTTCTTTGCAAGCGCTGTTTTATCCAGTAACCAGGCTATCTGTTTGGCTGCTTTATTTGCAATTTATTTATTTTTTGAATGCGGGGAAACTGGTGTTTGTGCCCCATACTTCGTTCATATTGAGGGCGGTTAATACTTGTTGAATCGCTGTTGGCCAATCATTCTTAACTTTGGGCTGATTCTTTAATTCTGACCAGCAAAGACCTGCCAGGGAGTCTTCGTGTGCCGCTCTCATCCTCCAGCACAGTTGGATTTTTGCTGCTGACCTTACCAGTAGTTGATTGAATAGCCCAAATTCCAGTCGGACCTGCACCAGGGTGATACATTGCGGGATAAAAAAAAATTGTTTAAAAATAGTGGATTGTTGTACATTTGTATTTTTGCCCTTAAAAAGTTCAGTGCTGTAAGTGAGTGTTGGAAGAAACTTGGCTGCAATTATCTTTAGATGGTGGGAATTGGGCGAACACCTTAGTTTTGATCGTAGTGTGTTTAATGCAAAGCACAGTTTGTACACCTGGGCTCGTCTTCTGGTTAGATGGCCTTTAAATGTTCATTTGGAATCTATCGCCACCCCATAACATTTGTATAAGCCAACCAGCGCTGTTCTGTTCTCTGCTGCAAACCATTTTTGTGTTGTGGCTGTTGGTTTTTGCGGAAAAGCAGACCACCTTTGTTTTATTATAGTTTAAAAGTTATCCGAGCGCTTCTGTATATTCCAACAGTTTGGTTATTAATCGCTGGAGGCCAATTGGCGTCTGGCTACATAATACTATGTCGTCCTCATATAGTAGACTTCTGACTTGGTGCTTTGCTAGCTTGGATCGCTTTGGACTTCTGACAGCCTGGCATCTAAATCTGCTGTAAAGGTATCAAATAAGCAAGGGGCTAGCACACATCCTTGCTTTAGGCCTATGTTGCTTAGTTTTACCTGGATCCGCGTATGTGAGTACACGTTTGTTATTGCTTTTAGTAACTTTGGCAACATGCCCCATTTTGTCATCTTTCACCATAGGAGCTCTCTTGGTACCATATCGAAAGCTGCTTTTAAGTCCACGAAACAGGTGTACAATTTGGTGGACTTTTGTAGGGCTTTTTCTGCAAGGAGGTTCAAAGCCAAAAGTTTACCCATTGTACTTGTGCCTGAAGCCGGTTTGTGTAATTGGAAGGATATTGCTAGAAGTCACTCATTCTTCAAGATCTACAAAGAGATTCGAGGCATATCATTTGGCTTCTACATCTATAAGAGCGATCAATCGGTAATTCGCTGGATCTGATCTACTGCCAGCTTTGAAAATTGGGTGAAGGATGCTGCCTCTCCATGATGAGGTATGCTATTTGTTAGGAACTCATGGTTGAACAGGGAGTGAGATGCTCAGTCCAGAAACTTTGTTCAAGCTTGAATAATGCATTCAGAAGGCTATTTGGGGCGGGGGCCCATCTGACCTAAGTTTTTTTTTTTTGTGGGTTTTTTTTTTTTTTTTTTTTTTTTTTAAAGGTTTTCTCGACTTGAGTTTCATGTAGTCATTTTCATTCAGACAGATTTTCAAGAAGCTCACTTTTCAATTGAATCCGAGCTTAGTGGTATTCGTCCACTGGTACTTGTTTATCAGACATGTTCAGATATTCTATCCAGTCTGCTACAGAAATGTTTACGTTATGTGTCGGAAGGAGCCGTTTGCTATGTTATGTATTTCTGCCCAAAACTACTTATTTGTTTTGCTTGTTTGCAACAACTTTATCCTGATGCTTGATTGGTGTAAATTATTTTCTGACCATACTTCCTTTTTATATTGACATCTGAGAAGGTTGATTTGAAGATTCCGATTTGCACAGTTCGTTGGTGCGTTTCTCCGTAGTGCTCTAATTTCCTTGTGTAAAATCCTTTTTTTCCATAATACGGAGTTTGAAAACCAAGATGCTTCTTTCCTAGTTCTGTTTGTGTGTTGCATTTGATGTGGTGAGAAATTGGAAGTAAGGGTCGTTATTATGAAGTCCCAAGTTTGCCATGATATCTGCAGGTTAGTATTTAATTCGGTTGCCGTCAACTTTTTGTTAAATAAGTCATTAGTGTGGATGCAGCTTTTCCCTTCCATACTAACCTTTTCTGTTGTGTGAGTTTGTTTGTTCTGAAAAATATTGGAGTATTGTTGGTTGTTCTGACCGATGATTTTTGAGTGGGTTCCCAGTTGAGAATTTTTGATTAGAGCATTTTTTGGGGGGACTGTTTTATTTCTGCATCCGGGCCCCTATTTCCGAGGTCTACAAGTAAGTTGGGGCTAGCGAGGTATTTGGTGATTGGCCCTGATGATTCCGTTTGTGTTCAAGGAGCTTCTTGTTCCGGATACAATATGTTTGGAGGCATCTAGGCCTTTTCTTAGTACTTTATCGATTTTATTATTCCTCGATTTTTTCAAATGTTTGCGTTTCCTTTTTATTAAGGGGAGACTTTATTTCAGCGCCTGCAATTATGTGTCTGTTGCTGTGAGCTTGGTCTCTACATTGTTGATTTGTTGGTGGGAGTGCGGGCTGCAGGTCGTCCATGGATGGTTGGATTTTATCTGTATAGCCCGTGATACAGTCTCCTTCATTCTCGCTTTCCAGTGTCCCCATTGTGGTGGGAAAGGCTAGTATACTCTGGCTTGAGTTGGGTGGTGAGGTTATGTTCCACGGTTTAACTTCTGCCAAAATGTCTGTCATTCTGGAGGGAATGGATTTTAGATTGTACTGGTACTTTGACACTCATGATACGTGGTATACGGGTCCTTGTGTAACCCGCTCAATTAGGGAGTTTAGATCTTGAAGTTTCTTCTCAATGCCTGAAACATGGGTGGCTAAGACATGTAAAAGGTCAACTTGGACCTCTAAGTTTTCTGAGTGAAAGGAAAGTGCAGTTGAAATGGTCTCCATTGTGTTAATAAATGGGACCCATAAAGGTGCTGGGAGTGGTGAAGGATCTTCTGTGTACTGAGTGGCATTGCATTGCTTTAGCTCGGTGATGTCACTTAGTTCACTCATGTTGACCTCATTGAACTCCATTTCTGGGGGACTGCTTTGTTGGGGAATGTTGGTGTGCCCAAACTGTGCCTTTATTGGTGAGAGCAAGATGTTCTAGTCGTGGGACAGTCCAGAATTTGTTTTAGTTAGATAGTGCACTTTCTTCCTTGGGCACTTCCTGGATAGGCTCAAACGGACTGAGTTGTAATTCCTGACCTTCTGTTGAGGCTTCTGTTAGTCTTCCAATTACGCCGGTTTCTTGGATGTCCTGAGTGTCCCCAGTTCGATTAGGTGACCGGCTTTCACCTGCGTTTTGTCGCTGAGGTCTCCTTGTGAGCCGGGGGACGTAATCCCGCAGTGTGTTCCTCAGGTGTTCTCTCCTCACGCCTGGCTTTGGCCGAGGGTCGACTGAGGACCGGACCCCGGCGGCTCCACACACCTCTGCTCCCCACTGCTGCTACTAAGCTCTGCGCTCCACCGTTCAGACTCGAGCAATTGATCACAGTACAGGTATACATGGACAGTCATTCACATTTACTCGGTCACCAACATGATTAATTTGCCCAGCGACAACCTGTTAAAATTATCAGTATTCACACCGACAACAAATAGCAGTCACAATACCTCTGCAACGGGTCAAATTATGAGGCTTCCCACACCTCATGTCAAACAAAGAAATGAGACCACAACTAGGTTGCAGCTACTGTTGCTCAACAATCCAAAACGTGCACGTCTTGCAATCTTGGACATCAGTTGTGCGATAGCCAGGGCACAGAACCCACTGGATTCCTTTTACAAATGATTTCTCTGTTGTAGGAAGGTGGATATCTGGCTATATGGTTACCCCCACTTTTTGCCTGGTGTTTTGCTAGTTTTCCACTTAATTGGACTGGGACCCTGCTATTCAGGGCCCCAGTCAATCTGCTTTCTCTATAAAATGGACTCCGTGTACTTTAGGTACATACCAGATTGGTTACTGGGTCACCCTTGTGAGCCCCTGTGTATGGTACTCTAGGTACCCAGGGCATAGGTGCACCCTAGGCCTACCAGGGGCTGCAGCATGTATTGTGCCACCCCTGGTTAGCCTTCCAAACTGACATCACAGGTCTGTTCTTACAGCCTGGGTAAGGTGGTGTAATCACCCCTTACTTAGATATAGTATATCTATATTCAGTTCAGTTCAGTTCATAAACTTTTATTCAATCGACAAAACATTCAATCATAAAAAGTACAGTTTAAAAAACAAATAAATTTCCATCAGTACACAAATGAAACTGTAAAAATAAAAAAATAAAAAAATGAAATACAAACATTATACATGATTAAAAGTAAAACAGTAAATACTGTTACAGAACACGTAAAAAGTATCAATTCATACGGTAAGAGACCCGATCATACTGCGAGTTTTTAAACAGGATTTAAGAAAGAGTGCCACACATTTAGCAGCATAGGGGGTGTCCAACATCTGCAGAGCCAGAAAGGCTGGTCGACATGTTCTCAACCCCATGCTACGTAAGAGCGGGATTAACCATTTTTTACGTGGCTGAGCAAAATAATAGCAAAAAAGGATGGTGTGTATGTTTGATCAGAAATGCCATCGCACGGACAGCTTACCATTTCGTGCGACCAATTGTGCATATCAGGGAAAGTGACAAGACGAAAGAATAGGTTGAAGCGAAATCGTGTTAACACATATTTTTCAAAATTAGATAGAAAAAAAGACAAATAAGGCTGGGTACCAAGGGTAGATTGTATGGATAGAATGTGCGCGTTACTGGGCTTCAGTATCTCTGTGCAGAGACGAAGATGTCTCAAGTGATTTATGCAGAGAGTTTTCAGCGCCTTTTTGCTGATGTCAGACAAAGACAGTGGATCAGAAAAATAAGTATCACAGTTCATGTCCCTAAAGAAACTAAAAACGTACAATAACCAAGGAATTTTTTGCCAATGTTCTAGTGTAAGGCAATCCTGGAGGAGGGAGCGTGTAAGATGACATTGAGGTGTTAACCAAATACGGCGCCATAGGAGGATCGGCTGGCACCTGATGTAATCTATTATATAATCGATGCCCAGCTCGATATGGGAGCCGTATATTGGAGCGCTCCTAGGTAGAGCCAGGATATATTTTATGAACTTGGTTTGAACAAGTTGTAAACTATCAACCTGGGTATGGCCCCAAACGGGCACCATAGGTGGCTACACTGTGGCATTTGGCTTGGTAAATTTTAAGCAGTTCTCTAGGGGCAGGTTTACCCAGTTTACGAGAAAAGGAGACCAAGGCTGAAGTGGCTCTTTGAAAATGTATTTTCCGGGAAGCCACAGCCTGTTTCCATGTTAGTTGGTCATCCATTTGAATACCTAGATAAGGGTAATCCCTAGCGCGCTCCAGTTTGACCTGTTCCAGGTAAATTGGTTTCGGATGTTTAACTTTCGGGCCAAAGTGCATGACAAAAGTCTTGCTTTTGTTAACTCTTAGTCCCAAAGTGGACATAAACTGGTTGTACCTATCTACTTGTTTCTGCAACTGAACGAGGGTCCTAGCTAAGATGACGGAATCGTCAGCGTAGAGTAAGGCAGGGATTGGGCGATGGTTAATAGCAGGAAGGTCCTGGCTACCCTCGAGCAAGGCCTTCTCAACCCCGTTGGTATATAGGTTGAAAAGAAAAGGGGCAAGGACACAGCCCTGCCTTACTCCTCTCGTGACGGGAAAAGAAGGTGTTAATTCTCCAGCTAACCCAAACCTCACGCGCGCTGTAGCATCGGAATACAGCTCGCACAGAAAGTTAATGAGAGGGGGATCCACTCCAAGCTCGCTCAGGATGAACCATAACTTGGAGTGGATCACACAATCAAAGGCGGAGCTGAGATCGATGTGAACTGCGTACAAGTTGCCGCGCTTTGCTCCGGCGTACTTGCCTACCAGTAAGGTTAGATTTAATGCCTGTTCTACCGTACCAAGGCCCTCCTGGAACCCATACTGGAGGTCGGTTAAGATGTTACTGTCCGTCGCCCAATCCTGGAGACGTTCCAGGAGTAGGCGACCTGCGACCTTCCCCAGTGAGTCCAGGAGGGAAATTGGTCTGTAGCAGGCAGGGTTACTGCGACCCCCCTTTTTGAAGATCGGCAATAGTATGGAGGAGGACCAAGAATCCAGGAGGCCATATGACGAAACAGCCGCCATCACCTGAGTGACCACTGGAGCCCACAGTTCTAAGTTGCTAGAAAAGATGTCCGAAGGGACACCGTCTGGGCCAGGCGCTTTTCCTGTTTTAGATCGCGATAGAGCGTGCAGGACCTCACCTAGGGTAAAATGTAAGTCGATGGGGTAAGTTGAAACACCATCGAGGTCTAAAAGTGGGGTACCTGCTGGTGGGGGTGGGTCGTGGTGCCCCCCAAATATTTTCGAGAAATGGGATACCCAAAGCTCTGCAGTGATAGCGACGTCTATGTGCTGCAGAGTATTGTCATCAGCTAGGAAAGGTGATTTAATAACACACCAGAACTGGGCACTATCTTTGGTTAAACAACACTCGCGTAATTGATCCTATAAGTTCTTCTTTAGGGCCTTTTTACAGTTCTGTTGGGCCGCCTTGTAGTTTTTTCTTAGTTTGGCTATCAAGGAAGGATTTCTGATAGTGCTATTTGTGGCCTTTTTTAAGTCTGTTAGGGCTTTACGGCAAGCTTTATCGAACCAACCCATTGAGCCTTTCGTGGCCGTATTGTGTTTGCGAAATAGGACTGAACGTGTTACTGATAGAATCTCTTGGAAGCTGGATAGAATCAACTGTAGTGAGGAATCTTCAGCAAGGCAGTTGTTTATCCATGGAAGAGAGTTAGAGATGACTTGGGCGTTAATAGCTAAAGGGTCGATTTTAGACCATTTAACCGTGAAGCCGTTCGCTCTGTCCAGGGTCAGAGACTGCTGGGTTAGGTGGCTGGTCTGAATGGGTTGATGGCTGCCATGTGGAATCGACAAAATAATACTGTTGGGATAATGATCACTTGAAATATCTGTCCCCGTATTAAACCGTTGAAGGTTACCTTTCAGCAGTGTTGAGCAAAAAATAAAATCAATAGTGGACAGCGTATCTCTGCCATGGAAGGTAGGCTTGAAGTCAGTAGAGGGATCAACCAACATATTAGCAAAATCTAGTTCCATTTCGACCAGACTGTCGTTCACAACGTTGCCCACGGGGGAGTGAGTGAAATGCGTTAGTGGGCAATCATTTTCATCCTGCCAACCACAGATTCCCTTACTATAGTTAGGGCACAATGTGACATTAAAATCACCCCCCCAAATTGTGTAACATAAAATGTAGGATGGTTATTACAATAGTCATTAATCAAAAAGGAAATTTCCTTCACACATTTAATGCAGTCAACTGTATTGAGATTATTATAAAAATTAACACAGAGATAAACAATACCTTTAGTAAATTCAACCAAAATAATTTGATAGTTTGAAGTATTATGAAGAGCGGAAGATTTCAGCAAGGGTAAGGTATTACACAAGTAAACAGCTAAACCCCCCCTTGGATCTGCCATGAGTTGTAGGGCTGGCAGGTGAGTGAAAAGTAATATAGCCCTTCAGATGAATCGGGTCTATAGCCCACGTTTCTTGAAAGCAAATTATTTTAAAAGAAGAAACGAAATCCAGCCAAGAATTAATTTTCAGTTTTTGGCGGAGGCCCGCTACGTTCCAAAATAAGACCGAAAGATGAAACGAGGAGGCATAACTTTTAGCAGTAATAGGTTTAAATGGAGTAGCGTTAATGGAAAGACAGTGTTTTCGGGCAACGCAAGAGGCAGTTGTGTTGGTGGGTAAAAAATTAGGGGTAGTGGGTACATGCTTGGTAGGGAGTGAAATTCGGGGAGGGATAGGAGAAGCAATTATCAGATTTGAAATAGATACGTCTGAATTAGGTAAAGCAGAGAGGGTTGTCATGCTCGGCAGCAAGACCGGGCCCAGGGTCTGTGCGGCAGCGCAGTGATCGGGGGAGCGAAATGGAAGATTGACGTAGTTGCTGGAAGATGGTGGTCAATCAACCATGTCCAGACATTCATAATTATTGGACAGTGGAATTCCGCCCCAACCAAATGAGGGTGCTACGTCCCTCCCCCCATACCTTGGCCTGTTGTTCCACTCCCGTCTAGGATTCCAGTTACCAACTTGAGTCCAAGTCCATTCTGACCCGGTGTTGTAGTGCTGGGCTGGAGGATAGAAAAATGAAAGTCGTCTGGTACTAATACCATCGGATGTATATTGGGAGTCCCAGGAGCAAATGTGCTCTACTGTATTAGGGTCTTCGAAGTTAACTATTACACAGTCACCATGAAGTGATTTGTGTACTTTACCTAACCAAGGGACTCGCCGTACTGAGGTGACTCTATTGTTGGCGTAAGGGGGAAGAGGCCTATTACTAGATAACCAGTGTAGTACCTTATTTCTAAGGGACCAACTGGGTTCATCCGAGCTTGGGTTTAATTCTGGAACCCCTGTCATAATGACGACAAAGGGTGCTGCTTCGGGTGGGAGATGAATTGGAGGGGTCCCCTTCCTCCTAGTCCTGTAAGTGGAATTATGTTGATCGCGGAGATTGAAGTGTCTAGTGGAAGAAGTAGTAGGCTGGACAGGCAATGGGGCAGGGATTGGACGAGAGGGAACTGTTTGAAGAGAGGGAACTGTTGGGGTGGGGACATTTGCCGTCTTTAAACTAGGGGGATTAGGTCTGGATGATGCTGCTGCAGTGGAAGTAGAGACTGCTATAGCAGGACGACTGATAGCCGAACTGCTGGTTCCCAGGGCCGTTTTGCTAGAGTTTTTGGGAATAGGTCTACTAACTACAGATTTGGCGGGTTGAGGCCCTATGGTAGGTTTTAGTGTTGATGACAGCACATCTAACTGCTTCGCTATGTTGGTGAGAATGTGCTCTAGCGGCTGGAGATAGGATTTAAGTAGTGCCCCAATGATATCAAAAAGTTCTTGGTTTGACTCAGAGGGACAACTACTAGAGTCTGCGTTTGAACTATTACTATCATGGGGACTAAAAATGAGCAGCGTGGGGGAAGAGTTTTGGGTTACAGTGGGAGAGTGTGGCTCTTCGGTAGGTGGGGGGGCTACTTTGTTGGGAGTATGAAGAACGGAAGTAAGGTGAGGGTTGGGTGGCAGGGCTTTTGGGGACCCAATTTGGGAGTGGTTGTTAAGCTGAGGGCTCCTAACGTGGCGAGGAATCTTTTTTGACTTCTCTTTTTTTTGGGGAATTGCACCCTCCCTGATTCCTCGTATAACAGTGGGGATAGGGTCGACCCTGTTCGGAGAGTTGAAAAGGGCGGGGGTGTGCTCCAGTGACGATGATAGTTGGGATTGCTGGAGAACTGAAAAATCAAGTGAAACAGATAGGTCCACGGTAGCTGGCACTAAAATAGCATCAGCATGGTTAGTTAAAAGAGTAACTGGGGCTGGGGGGTTGCCCGGGGACTTGACCATTGCCAATGGGCCCAGGGAGGAACGTTTAGCGGCGTTCAGATCCTGAGAAACCCTTCGCTCCAACAGTAAAACACCCTGATTAATGGCATCGTTTGCCTTAGCAATAAATTGATCGATTGGGCCAGTGGTTTGGGCGTTGCGAAGGGCTTTGGTACTCCTGGTGCCCCTCGGAGACATAGTTCAGATAATAGGCAATAAGATTAAGAGGGCTACCAATGAAATACAATAAAAGAAAAGATATGAAAAACCAGTCTTGAACGGGCTTAAACGGGCCCGCCCTTAGCCCGGGCTTCGCCCCGTGCTCCGACCCGCGCGCGTCGCGGAGATGAGCCTATCACTAATAACCGTCAAGGAGGTGGGCGTGACCGCCGGGGGAAGAGGCACCAGCTGGGCTAGTTCAGGGATTGCTGGTCCTCGCAGTCCCCCGGACGGAGTAGATCGAGTTAATGCCCCCTCAAGCCTCAACCCACAATGCACTCCGCTGGGAGCAGTGTGTGCTTCTGCGGACTGCAGAGAGCGCTCCCACCAGCGAGTGCGAGCGAGTGGGGAGGCAAGGTGATCCGGTAAGCAGGGGAGAGGTTAGAGCGTGTAATCCCAATTGGTCCAAAAATCCTTTGTGAGCGGCACCCGCGTATATCTATATCTACCTTGTATATAGACACATAGTAACCTATAAGTCACTCCTATGGCAGGCCTTGACAATCCTGGGGGCAGAGTGCTTGTTTTGTGGGAGGGTGCCCTAGCATGAGTTGAGCCCCTCTGCAGCTTTTGGAACCATCTCCTTATAGCTGTTCTATGATATAGCCATACCATATACTCTTAAGTGCATTATAATCCTCGTGGTTAATGCTAACTTTGGTTTTGCTTTATCAAAACATGTCGTGTAAGGTGTCAAACACTTTAGAATACTACCCCCCGCCAATTCTGGCGGCGGGGGTAGCATTCCACCCTTGTAGAGGGAGAAGACATGTAGTTACTGTTCAACCCGGTTAAAGTTAAACAGAGCCCCAACATCACAAAATGGATGCTGCTGCCACAGACACGAGTCTGCCCTCCTGCTGGTGGACGAAACTCCAGCAGGGGAGGCCTGGACAATAGGTTTCCTGTCCAGGGAGGTGCTAGCACCTCCCCAGACAGGCTTTTAGTGTATTGGGGCAGGGAGGGCTGCATTCAGTGAATGCTTTCCAGACACTGCCTAGGGCACACAAGGTGCTCCATGCATTTCCGGTTGCTGGGGCACTCAGCCCCAGCTTTGGCGCGAAACTAGACTAACCCCGGTCCGCCCATAGGAGGGACATTGGAGTTAGTCCAACCCCTAAACTTACTATAAGTATAGAACTCCAGTCCCTAGGACTTTAGATTACCCTGGACGAAACTCTGCAACATATATCTTGGACCTTCGATATTCCATATCGACTGGAAGACAGAAGAAATCTCCCTTGTGGTCAAGGAGTGGCCACCCTGTTCAAACAGGCATCAACAGCATCTTTGCCGGTCTGCATTTCCGAGGCTCCAGCCGGATCCCTGAAGAATTTGCGACACAGGACACGGACTTCCAGACATCTCGGACGCTGACCTGCGCTCCCAGCAAAGCTGAGACCTGTGGCGGACACGAGAGACCGGAACTCCTGGACATCCTGTATTTTTGCTACTGCACCGACTTCCTGAGGTATCCCGAAGGTGTGCATTGGGGTGTTGAAGCCCCAGCACCTTTTGCACCAAAGCTCGGAGACCCACACTCCACGAGTGTCCCGTGGGCACGTTTTGTGCATTTCAGCTCGGCGTGTCTTTGCGGTTCCTAGTCCGTTGGCTAGTGAGCCCCCAAGAAGACCAATCCTTGATTTACTTTGCTTTCCTGGTTACTCCAGGCTTGCTCCAACTTCTCCCCAAAAGAGAAGTTCCTCAGACCTTGCTGGTCTGCTCCGAAGCCAATCTCGACATCTTGCGTGGGTTGCGTTTGCCAAGCCTTGTTGGGTCCAATCCAGGAACCGACACCTCAGTCAACTAGATCCTTTGCGGGACAGCTCGAATTCAGCTCCTGGTCGTCGTCTATGCCTCCTGGTCCTCGTGGCTGAAGAGACCAGCTTCACCTTTTCACCTGAAATCACCCGACATTTGGTGGCATCTTCCTATCGCCATCCTGGTCACTGGCTAGTGACCCAGACTCTGTCTCCTCTTCTTTCAGGTTCTTTTCATCTCCGATCCACCCGGACACTTTTCCTCTGGACGCGTGTAGCACTTCTTCGTAGCTCTCCATAGGAATCGACGGCGAAACCCGACGCCAAAAGGCACCTATGTACCCGGCTTCTCTGGGTGAGGTAAAACGAGTACTCCGGTGCTCCCGTGGGTCTTGACTCTCGAAGTGTCCTAGTCTAAAAGGGTTCCATCGTAGTTCACCTAGAAGTACCCTTAAACTGTAAGTTTGTAACATGTTAGTTCTCCATAGAAAGTCAATGGTAACCTGCGGCTGTGTTTAGACACTGCACGCGTCTCCTGTGGGCCTCTTACATCCTAACGTTTGGTGGTTCTAGGCAGCCCCAGCGATTCCACAGGCCCTAGGCCTGCTTTTTAACTCGCGTGTTTATTTTTTTTAAATGTATTTTTATTGCAGAACAGATACAAGGCCATTCAGCCCACAACCCGGAGGTCGGGCGGCAAATTGTAAACAACATAAATACACTGGCCTAGCAAGAAGCCCGATGCAGAGTTTTGAAAATATGAGACCGTCTTCACGCTGCGGCTAAGTCCTGCTTTTACTTTTGTTGTAAATCAAGAAAACCTGATAAAGGAACAACCCAAGAAAAACAGCCCCCCTCCTCCCCCTCCCCTAATGCAGCAAAGCCCACCCAACAATTTGAAGGCAAGAGAGCATAGGCATAGGATCAAATGTTCGTGGGGTAATCTGTATATGTTGTCCGCCCTCCAACCCCCCTCCCCCCCCGCCATCAGTGCAGTAGCAGTTCATCTGTGAGCGTGTAGGAGGGCACCATCCACAGTGCGTAGGAGTATGTAAGAAACCTATCGCATTATTGGGACGCAGGTAGTTCAGCAGCGTCAGTATCCGTGTCGCTAGGGGAATTGTGATCGCGCAGGGCTCGTACTAATGCTTCCCATGCCTGTGCAGAGTCCAGTGCTTTTTCATTTTGCTGCCGCCTCGCTAATTGGTAGCGCAGGGTGCTCTTCCCCCTCCGCCCATTTGAGTAATTCAGTGCGCCATTTAGTGCCCGTCGGACCAACTTGTGCCTTCCAGCGCCGCTTTCCCGTTTTGCCAAGATTAGTCCCATGTCGATAAACTTGCTAGTCACCCGTGTCTTGGGGGTATGCGGGAACCAGTGCAGAAGCGCCACTGCAATGTCAAACTGAAGGGTTCGCCCCGTTACCTCTTTAAGGGTGTCCCCTACCATCTTCCAATAAGAGGGCAAGGCAGAGCAAGACCATAGCATGTGGGCCAGGTCTGCTCCGATTGTCCGGCATCTCGGGCAAGCCGCAGTGTCAGAGGCGAAGTACTTCCTTATCTTCTCCGGGGTGAGATATGCACGGTGCAGAATGTAAAAATGGACCAATTGGAACCTAGCATTGCGCGTGCTCTTCCAGGCCCGGCGCGTGCTCTTCCAGGCCCGGCGCATCAGCTGAACCCATGTGGTCTCCGGAATGTGCCTCCCTATGTCCGTCTCCCATTTGACCGTAAGTGTCTCCAGTGGAGTCATCTGCTCCTGGGTCATCCTATTGTATAGGCACGTTACGGCCATGACCGTTCTGGCTGCCATCATCACATATTGGCATGTCAAGGACAACGGCGGTTCCTCAAGGCCGGTCCGCCAATGCGTCTGCAGCGCTCTTGTGACCGCCGCGTGCAGTAGGAAGTCGCCTCGGGAGATGTCGAAGCGGTCCATTAGTGTCTTGAAAGGTAAGAGTACTCCATCTTCATACAGGTCTCCCATAACCGGAATACCCGCTTCCTCCCAGGTATGTAATTGGGACCAATCGACGCCGTGGGGAAGCGCAGTAAGCATTCCCAGTGGGATCTCGGGGTCGTATGGGTGGCCTATTCCCAGCTTGCGCTGAGCACGATTCCAGCACAATCTAATAGTGCGTTCCTCCTGTGTAAGGTCCCTCACTGCTATTTTCTGCCGCAACGCGATGTAAGAGAGAACGTGCCGGGGAATACCCAGGCCCCTCTCCTCCTCCGGTCCTCGGAATTCTCGCGCCACCTCCTGAGTGTAAGTCTGTAGTTGGGCAGCTAGATAGTACGTCTCAAAGTCTGGGACTGCCAACCCCCCCTCCGCTTTTGGTCTCATGAGGGTCTGAAGCGCCACCCTGCGGCGGCCTGATCCCCAGAGGAATGCAACTATGAGTGATTTTAAGTTCCTGAATTCAGCCGGTGGAATCCATATCGGTAACGTCCTGAAATAATAAAGGAGTCGGGGAAGCTCCACCATCTTGAGCAGCGCTATTCGTCCCGCTACCGGCAGAGTAGCCCAGAATGACATGCTGCCCTTCAATGCCCAGACACAACGGGATATGTTGCCCTCTAGGACAGCAGCGGGGGAGTGGTAAATATAGACTCCCAGATATTTAAAGCAACTGGGCGCCCAACGAATCGCCCTAGTCGTGTCAGGCTGGGGTTCTCCACTACGAACCGGGAATAAACAAGTCTTCGACCAGTTCACCTTTAGGCCCGACAACGCACCAAAAGACGTGAGTACTACATCGGCGGCGGCCAGTGCCTCCCCAGCATCTTCCAGGAACAACAGCAGGTCATCAGCATAGAGGGAGATGAACTGTTGCCCCAATAAGGTACGCAGTCCTCTGTAGTGGGCCCCGGTGCGGATCGATAGTGCCAGGGGTTCCACTGCCAGCGCAAGCAGTAGAGGAGACAGTGAGCAACCCTGTCTCGTGCCGCGCCCCACCGGGTATTGCCGGGAGATCAGCGGACCCGATCTCACTCTCGCCACCGCCGAGGCATAAAGCACCGCGGTCCAGCGCAAGAAACCTTCCCCCAATCCAAACGAACCAAGCACTCTATAGAGGTAGTCCCATTCCAAGCTATCAAAAGCCTTCTCCAGGTCGACCGATAGAATCATGGGTTGGGAAGCCTCCTCATGGCTATCCTCTAGCAGGCGAAGCAGGCGACGGATGTTCATTGTGGTGTTACGCTTGGGGATAAACCCCGCTTGGTCTCTATGTACCAAGGAGCCCATGTGCCCCAACAATCTCGACGCTAGGATGCTGCTCAGTATCTTATAATCTACCGTGAGCATCGATAACTGCCTATAGGACGCCGGATCACTAGCCTCCCTATCTGGTTTGAGCAGGGGTACCACTAGGGCCTCGCGCATCGAGCTCGGGAGGTATCCCAGGTGCTTCGCCTCTTTGTAGATCAGCAGCAGGCGCGGGGCTAGGAGGTCCACATAGGTAGCGTAAAACTCTACCGGGAGTCCATCGAGACCCGGAGTTTTGTTGCGTGCCATGCGCTTGATGGCGCTGCGGACCTCCCCCAGCTCCACCTCTCTCCCCAACGCCTTGGCGTGTTCGGGCTCCAGGGTGGGGATAGGCAGGTCCCGCAGGAAGGTGTTAATGGGGTCAGCATCCCCGTCCGCCCTACTCTGATATAAATCCTCATAGTAGTTCGTGAAGCAGTCCAGGATTTCCGGCTGGGTGTAGACCTCCACTCCCACTGCGTCGCGCATGGCTACCGTGGGAGAGGTTCGTCTCGTGGGGTTAGACAGCCAGGCCAAGAGCGCTCCCGATTTGTCACCCTCCACGAGCGATCTAGTGAGATAGGCCTTGTAATCAAAACTGCGCAGCCTTTCAACCTCTACTGCTACCGCCTCCCTCGCGGCTGCTACCCGCTCCGGTCTGCCGGGGCGTCGCAGCTCCAGCTCTCGAAGAGTCTGGTCCGCTTTGTCAAGGTCCTCTACTAGGACTCGGCGTATCCCCACTTTCTTAGCTATGCAGTAGCCCCTCATAACCACCTTAAAGGCGTCCCATTCAGTCGTATCCTCATTTTCCGCGAAGTAGGTAGTAATCCTGTCCTCCAGTTCAGTCCGAAATACCTGGTCCTCTAACAGCTCAGGCCGCAACCTCCATGTTGGGACGCCTGGGGCGCTTGGGAACCACCTAAGGTCGGCCAACGGAGGGTTGTGGTCGGAGATAGTCCTTGTCAAATACTCGGATCTCACAGCCGCGGACACCAAGTCCACCGACCCCAACAGAGCATCCAGCCACACATGCAGCTTGTGCATTCCAGAGAAGTGGGAGTAGTCCCGGGCGTATGGGTGTTGGGCTCGCCATATGTCTGTCAGCCCCCATTTAGTCTGCCAGTCCAATCTACCCTTAGCTACTCGGTATGTAGGTGAATTCACCAGGGAAGGATGAGATCTATCGAGATCCACATCCACCACCGAATTGAAGTCGCCCCCAATCAAAAGCGGCCCCGCCAGGTAATGGGCCAGTGATCCCGAGAGCGTCGCGAAGAAGGCTAGTTGGTCCACATTGGGTGCATAAATGCTACAAATGTTCTGCTCTCTCCCCCCTAATTTACCAGCAATAGCGACAAACCTTCCCTCAGGGTCCACCGTGTGTTTCGTCACCTGTAGAGGAACCCCGGCCCGCACCCAAATCAGCGCGCCCCTAGCATAAGCTGAAAATGTGGTGTTATAGATCTGTCCCCTCCATCTACGCTGTAGGGCCAAACCCTCCGCCTTCGTGAGGTGCGTTTCCTGCAACAGCGCAATCTGAACCCCCCTACGCTTTAGGTAAGCATGTACTTTGTGACGCCTGGACATAGTGTGCAGCCCGCGCACATTCCAAGTAATGCATTTCAGATTAGATAGTTCAACCATTGTCCCATTGCGTTTTTGTGTCCCCCCCCCCCCCCCCCCCCCCCCAGCTCGCCCGAACAGGATAAGATGCAAAAATCGCTCTGCACCGATGGCGTCCCTCCCCTCGAACCAGAACAATTGAACCCCCAACCATGACTTCCCCCCGCCCCCCCTCCCCCCAGAACAGGACCCAGAGATTGCCCCCCAGTTCCCATCCAAACCGTGTTCAAAAACTAGAGAAACTAACCTGACGGTAGCCACCGCAGGTATGCCTTAGGGGCAAAGGAGGGGCCAAGCACCGACAGGAGGGCCCTCCCGCACTCAGGCCACCTAGTAGCGATCGAGCCGTAAGGTACATGCGCGAATCCTGGGCTTGTCCCCAACCCATGGATCAACCAATTGTCCGAAAGTCTCAGCAGGGGTCTTTACTCTACACAGCACAGCTCTCCCAACCCCGCCAGGAATGACTCACCCAAGCTCACCCTCGGCCATCAAGCAGTTCTTCCGCTGTGTTTGGGGTGACCACAGGGAGGGTCACACTCTCAGCCTGAGAGTCCTCCGTGTCCGAGTGTTCTCCACCACCTCCAGGCTCTGATTCTTCGGTCACTGGCCCTCCCTGAGAACCCGATATGCTGGATAGCATTTCCAACACACCACGCCGTTCCGCCGTAGTCACCACATTCGAAGGACGGCCAAAACCACCTCGACGATTGCGGACCCTCTTAGATCTCCGTTGTAGTCCAACCTCCGAGACAGCTTGGAAAGAAGAACCAGGTCCATCTTTGCCAGCTCTATATAATTCCAGCCAGCTACATGCGTCGTCAGGGGTGTCAAAGAATTTAGTTTTGCCATCAAGGATGATGCGGAGCCTCGCTGGGAAGGGCAATGAATATTGAATACTCTCGTTGCGCAGTTCGCGTTTAATTGCCAAGAAGGAGGTCCGCTGGCGCTGAGTCTCATAGGTGTAATCCGGGAAAATATTCACCTTGCTGTTGTCCACCTGGTACGGCCCATTCCTTCTGGCGTTATTGAGGAGCAGGTCCCTGTCACGGAAGTGCAACAATCTCGCCACCACTGGGCGCAGTGGGCGGCGCTGCTGCGGCGGTCTGGACGGAACTCTGTGCGCCCGCTCCAGAGTGTAGGAGGAGGAAAGCCCCTCGGGCTACACTTCCGTCTTGAGCCAGTTTTCTAGATAAGTCACCATGTCGCCATCTTCAACTTTCTCCGGTAGGCCCACTACGCGGATGTTGTTCCTTCTATTGCGCCCTTCTGCATCCTCCGCCCTCCTCTCCAGAGCATCTATTCGAGTCAGTGCATCTTTCATGACGACAGCCAATGTCTTTTGCGCCGGTTCTAGGGTTCCAACCGAGTCCTCTACTTCCTTGACCCTGTCCGAGAGCTTGCCATAGTCAGCCCTGAGTAAGCTCAGGCCCGTCACCACCTGGGCCATGTCATGTTGGAGTGCTGACCTCATATCCGTAATGGCTGCCAAGATCTTGTCCAATTGCCGCTGTAGGTGCGGGTCAGTTGGCATCTCCGGGTCAAGCTGGTCACCCCTTTCCGATAGTTCTGTGTCGGAGGTGGCCTGCGCATTCCCCTTAGTGCCCCTTGGTTTACCCATGGCGGCCCGAGTACCAGTCGCGAGACGGACAGGTACCTCTAGAAGGGGCGCCGCCCAGTACTCCGTCGGCTCCCTGCCGGCTCTCGTCCCAGGACCAACACCGGCGCGATCCTCCAACCAGCGCCCTACGTAGCAGCTAGGAGCGACACAGCCGTTCTCTGGCTCAGGCCGTGTAATCAATGGGCGTCCTGTTCGGGTCTCATCGTCCAGGATAGGTGGCCCACCAGCAACCGGCCTCTGCAGGGACGCCAACAGTGAGGCCACCTCTATGGCCACGTGGCGTAGGGCTCTCTGTATCCGTGTATTCAACGGTCTCCGCAACGGCCGGCCATGCAGGGGCAGAACCTCGCCCCCACCGAGGTAAGATGCAGCCGTGGAGGGGAGACGGGCTCCTCTCAGGTCTCCATTCGCCGCCAGGCACCACCGCCTCCTCAAGCCACCTCCGCCGCCATCTTGGGCCGCAGTCCTCCTTTCCCAGCCCCGCCGGTCCACGTCCACTCGGCGACTAACTCACGTGGTTCTTATACCACTTTTTTAGTATATGGTTTGTAAGGCCCCTAGGGCATAACGTATACTGTGCAACTTATTGTATGCTAATTAAGTTCCTTGTATTGTACTTTTACCTCTGACCTCATAAAGAGTGCAGAGGGGTTGTGTTTAGAATAAATGCATATATATTTGATATATACCTTGTGTGGTGTGCTTTCATTTGGTACTCAAGAGATTATAAATGGTAAAACAACTTGCTTAACTCGTCTCCAAGTCTTAGCCTAAAGGCTGCTCTCCACAGCTACCACTAGGATAGCTTCCTATAATATACCAGGCCAACTTCTCACATCTGTCATGCTCATGTCTACACATTCTAGGTACAAACAAACACAAAGTTTAAAAATAGAATACCTTGATCCAAAATTCCCTTGAAGAGACTCCCAACACAAAACCTGAGATCGTAACTACACATTGTCCCCAGTCAGCGCTCTCACATTACTATATTGCACAGGTGATACAACCACAATAACACTCACGCTTTTTCTATCATCCACAAGCAACACACAAACTCCATAATGACAACACACTGCACCACACATCAGTGCAACCCTGCGCTCCAAAAGCTTCCACACCCAGCCAAACTAGCTGGCCAAACAAAGATGATTTAGTGCTAAGCCATAGCATTAGAAATTACTCAATCTAAATCCAGTACTATGCCATTTGGAAATTGCACCAGAAAAGGTCAGGACGTCATCCAAACACAGTGATGACAAGCTTCAGTAGGCGCATACTGTGAAATTAACACAATACGAAAATCAAACACCAGAGCCGTCTAGGAATGAAACCATTATCTCCAGGCCACATCAGAAGGTAAGTAAGTACGCACCAACTACACGCTAAAGCTATTTCAAACGTTACCATTAAAATGCAAGACTTGCCTGCTCCATTACACACAGACTGAACAAAACAATAACCAGTCTTTTGGCGATCAGCCACAACACCACAGAGTACTACATTTGAGCACATTGTCACTCCAAAAGGGACTTCCCTCTTGCAACCCCTCATGTACATGGTACTACCTTTTTGTCATATTGCATCTATGGGGTACTCCAAAACAACTTCTAATGAAGGGTACTATACTTCCCCAAATTAGCAAACCACTGGGTACTCCCCCATGCAACTTCACAATAGGGTACTACACTTCTCCCTACTTTGAATACCATAGGGTGCTTCCTGCTTGCAGCCTCTAGCACAGGGTACTTCTATTTCTCCTGTTCGCACCAACATATGTCTACTGCATTTTTAGGTCGAGCCTGCCGAGTGCAAGCGCTGCTGCGAGGCATGCAGTAGTGGAGTATGGCTTTAAAGCCCTGCCCACTCTCCGCCCATATTTTTAATTGGATTGTGACCTTGTCCTTCGTAAGCTCTCACTTCCGAGTGGTTATTAGGCTGATTTGTCCCTCCTCGTCTACATTTTTATTTATTTTATTTACTTTTTTTTAACAACGTTATTTATTAAATTTGAAACCCCAACAGGGCGGTTGTACCCAACGTTAAAAAAAAAAGCTACCCTCAGTTTGGCCAGAACCATATTTAGTTGTAGCAATTTATAGGCCTTCTTACGTCTCCTAGGCTTCAGCCCTAAGAGATATTGAGCTAGAATGGCCTCCACTTGGATACTTACCCCCGCACACCTTGGCTACCACACTAGTCCAATACTGCTATATATAGTCTTGCAGGGGTTATATACACCCTCTGCGGAAAATTGTAATGTATCAATTTTAGTTGCGCGTTGCAGGATACTTTACGTGTTAATGTACATGCTTGCACCCAACTTTGCCCTGTCAATGGCGACTGTAGAGCCTCCTTCTATGCATCCCATGCCTTGTGGACTAGGGATCCCAAGTTTATGTAGCAGTGAAACCAACCTGCGCCCACTACCGCAAGCAAGCAACCCTTCCAGGGTCTCAGTCATCTGGGGCATGTTCAGATACGTAGGCCATGTAACCCTGACTAGCTTCACCAAACCCGCATACTGTAGGTACTGCCCCAGATCAAAACACCTGTTCAAAAGTCATTTGTGTACAGGTCTGCAAAAACCAGACACCCACCCTCCCTCCAAGCCCAGAAGGACATATTCTCAACCGTCTTACACACTGGTGCCAAGAGACAGATGTTTAACTCCTGGTGGATTGATGCGTGCCTAAACACACGTTTCACATACTTTTGCGTTAAGAATGCCTTTTTAGGTTTTGCCTGGCGAAAAGATGCGCTCTGCGCATCTTTTTCGCGCAGGCGAAAACCTGATGAGAACTGTAGTGTGGCTTTGGGTCGGCCCTCGTCATTCATTGGCTGGCTCCATAAATGGAGCCTAGCCATTGGACGAGGGGCCTGTCCGTCAATGCCGGACCAGATTCGGGGGCGTTCCCGAGATTCTTTGGCTTTTGCCGACGTCACGTGACGTCAGCCGAAAGCCGGGAACGCCCCCGAATCTGGTCCGGCATTGCCGGCACTTCTGCGTCTCTCCACCCCCCTTTCCCGCCCCCTCCCGCTTGTTCTTTCTGTTTTCATGTTTGTTTCATTTTCTTTCGCCTTTTCCCTTGTTTCTTTGACTTGGTAGTTCTTTTCTCTGTGCCTGCTTCTGTGAGGCATTGTTTCTTTCTGTGTGCTTTATGAATGCCAGTGTGTTAAAGTGTCTCTGTGCGTGCCTTGCGGTCCCCATCTCTGTGAATGCCTCTGCATGGCTCAGCTTGTGCGAGTCTGCTCCATGCTGACTGTAGCTCCTCCTGTGATTCACTGCAAACATCAGCCTCGTGCATTCCGCTCACCACAGGAAGTCAGTGGGTGCCTCAGAGCGGAGGTGCAGTCTGAGTGAGACTCTGCTGAGGCCGCCTCGGGTGGGTGCTCGTGAGGAGGAGCGAGGGCTGCAGGAAGCCTGGCACGCGCGGCAGGGCGCACAGGGCACACCCACGCGAGCGCTCCCTCCACTGCCCGCACCTCATCGGAGCCAGCTGCTATGGCTCGGGCACACCTCTGACCCCTGCCCGTCGGACACCTCGGAGGACCGAGCCCGGCCCCCACCATGTTCACTCGAGCTGTCAGCAGGCTGAGCCGGAAGAGACAGCCTTCAGGTAGGAACCCCTCTCTGTTAGACGGGGCGAGGGTCGTCTCTTGGGGGCGCGCCGGAGTCTGACCGCAGGACTCTCCCGCCGGAGCTCTGCTGAAGTCGGGCTGCAGTTCACAGTGGGAGGCGCTTCCTTATGGACCGAGCAGATGTCTGGCTGCAGGGTAGCTCCACGTAGCCAGACTGCTCTCTCGACTGATGTCTTCACTGGAGGACACCCTGGGGAGACAGGCGCTATTGTAGGGACTCAGCTGATGTCTGACTGAGGGACACGTCCTGGCAAGGGGCCTCTGCTGATGTCTGACTGCAGGGCACCCTGGGGAGCTGGGTGCCTTCAGTGGAATGTGTCTGTACAGCTGCTGTCCATCTTTAGTGTGCCTTGGGGCTATGCCCTCTAGGCCTCAGCTAGTGTCCGAGTGCAGGGCACACAGGTGGTGGGAGGAGGGGGTTCCCATATTTCCTCACACCCCTTTCCCTCACATGAGATGGAGACATGTAAAATGCGGAACAGAGACTCGTGGGTGAGTGCCCTTTTCCATGAATCAGCCCCGGACTTGCAGCCGCGAAGGGAGGGGTGTCTCAGCTCCTTGCCAACCTATCTACTCTAGTGAGTTCTTTCTTAATATATTAAAGACTCGTCTGTCTGTTAAAGTTTCTCTCTGTTATTCTTTTTCACTCTCCCTGTCTCTTCCTCTCGCCTTCTATACGTTGCTGTACAGACTTTTTCTCTCTGCCTTCTCCCTCAGTTTAGGTAGATTCAGAAACTGGATTGGGAGGGGGAGAGGGAGAGGCAGCCCCCCCCCCCCTCCCTAAAAAAAAAACATGACTTTGGCCCTCCCAGTCAAGCAGAAGAGGCCATGGACAACGCTCCTCGAATTGCTTTCTCCATGTCGATGGCCGAAAGAGATTTTTTTTTCTCAGTTTGTTTACTTTAATTTTCAGTCAGGGGTCCTTAGAGAACCTCTACAACACCTTTAAAGTGCTCCTTTTTTAAAAACGAGTGTTTTAGTATGTAACTATAAAGGGGAAAAATACTGGCTTTAGGTGATTTTCCCATCTTTGTACAGGGTCAGACATTAAAATGAGGATCAATTGGGAGCGGTGACTTCGAAAAACAAGCATTTGCAATGCAATAGGTCTCGCATTTACACAAGTTTAAGCTATTGGCATTGTAAATGACAATGCCTTTTATTTATGTTTTAAAAACAAAAATAAGAGTCATTGTTATTTGCAATGCCAATAGCTCTAACTTTAACAAAGGCAAAACCATTGCATTGTAAATGCTTGTTTAATGGAATATGATAGATTCTAGTTTGCACCTGCCCCCTCCAGCAGTATAACAGTAAGGTTTTCTGAGTGCACATGGCCACTAAGTAGGAGCTTCTCCCAATTGTCTCCCTCATCCAAACACTGCACCGTGTGTTGAAGGTGCGCTGCATAGTAGTATAGGTCTAATCTGGGTGCTTCAAGCCCCTCCTCCTCATAGCACCAGGAGAGGACCTGCATTGCTACTCTACTAGGTTTCCCCGCCCAGTAAAGGGATATAAAGTTTGATTTCAGTTGTCTAAATACCAACATGGGGATGTTGCACATTGAGTTTTATTTAATTTTTTAACTAATGGCTGTTCGCTTTAACTATAGTGGCTGTGTATTTAAATGTATTTGTTTTAGCTGTGCGGTCCTTATTTAGCGGCAGCGCTTACTTATGTATTTATTTTGTTCACTAGCTCCCATACGGCGCTTTCACAATCAGAGGCCACAATCCTTTCTTTACACAAACCACGTCTAAAGTAAGGTATGCAGCCGACATTAAAGTGTAAGCGCGGCTTGGGTCTTTTTACTAAAAAAAAAACAATCTGTCAATTTGTCAAAGCTACCATGCCGCGGTTTCACTATGTCGGACATGCCCCTCTGTTTACACGCGGTTTGTGTAACAAAAGGGGCGGGCCTCTATGAATGTGAAAGCGCCTCATGGGCGCTAGTAAGAAAACAAATATTTGTAATGCAATAGATCTTGCATTTGCGAGAGTTTAAGCTATTGCATTGCCAATACCTTAAACTCTTGTTAATGCGAGACCTATTCCATTACAAATGCTCGTTATCCGATTAAGGATTGGATACCAGAATATTATGCAATATAGGGATAGTACTGGAGAATTCAACCTATTATACCATGGATGTGGAGGGTCTACGTGGGTTGCGGAGTAATGACTGGGGGGTGGTTGTTAAACGATTGCTCACCATCAAATGCACCTATAAGATATAGAATGAAATGTCTGATCGAGTGTATTTTTTAAATGTAATATACCTCTTGCACTACAGGGCAGGTACTTCATAGGATGACGAATGATTCACAAAAAAAACAGTATGAGGTGAGAGTGGTACTCTCTGGGGGCGGAGCCAAAGCACTCCATGTATATGTTAAAGAAAGGCTTGGCAATAATAGATTTCAGACACCTGGTATGTTGATGCAGACCAAACAAAATAAAACACCAAGGCCTGAGTAGGCCACTACAGGCGCGTAGACCACTCTAAAACCTTTGTGGTTGTGGAAATTATATAACTGAACTTCATTCTAGCCCATCATCCATCCATACATCAAAGTACCTCCCTGTTCGCGGACCGTTCTGGATTTCACTGTCTGTTGAGTATTTAGCTAATATCTAACTAAGACTTACAGCGTCATAAAATGAATGCAACTGGTATGTTGATGCAGACCAAACAAAATAAAACACCAAGGCCTGAGTAGGCCAATAACGCCCGCTACAGGCGCGTAGACAACTCTAAAACCTTTGTGGTTGTGGAAATTATATAACTGAACTTCATTCTAGCCCATCATCCATACATCAAAGTACCTCCCTGTTCGCAGACCGTTCTGGATTTCACTGTCTGTTGAGTATTTAGCTAATATCTAACTAAGACTTACAGCGTCATAAAATGAATGCAATTGTGTGTTTTTCTGGAGTTGTCGTTTTTGCTAGTATCACCTGGATGTCTCCGCGCCCAACCCCCCCCCCCCCCCCTGCTTCCCCCACAGGCCCCCCACCCCCGAGATGAGAATCGGAGTCACCTTTTTGAAAACAAGGCTGCCCAGCAACAAACAATGAATTTGCATTGCAGTTAGCCACTGAAAGCCGGAGGAGGCATGTGGGGACGAGGGAAAGGGATGGGAAGGGCTTCTGATTCCTGGGCAGCTGCTGAGCCTCCGAGAAAGGCAGGGTCGGGAACCCCTGGCATACTCGCCAGCAAAACAGAATGCTTGCAACGCAACGGGGGGGGAGCCCACCGAAATCCGAACTTACCCACAAAACGACGTTAAAGCCGAAGATGAAATACTTAATGCAGCAGCTAACCTCAGGCCCCTTGTATTGCTTGCCTGACATGCTGCGGTCTCCCAGCCCCGGGCTGGCATCAATGGCTGAGGGAAAGGGGTGTCGAGGCCTGGCAGCGGGTCATCCAGCCCAGACCCGCCCACACACACCGGGCGACCGGCGGGGGGCAGAGGAGCTTTATTACAAGCAGAGGCGTGATCACGACCGAGTAGCTCCCAGCTCCTCCATCCGGCTGCTGACACAGAGGGCGGGATCTGCCTGACTCACAACTCGCTGCCTCCTCTGGGATAGGGCAGGCACAGGCAGGAGGAGCCTGGGAGGAGCGGCCTCGACACAGAAGGGGGAGGAAATCAGGCGCGCTCCTTGAGACGGGTCAATCCGGAGACGCAGGCTTGCCACATGCAGAGTGCTGAGAGAAGCGCTTAGGCATTGAGGTAATTATAAACCGTTGCCAAGTCAGAATTTAGAAAGCTGGGCTAACACACTTGGAACAATGTTTTGTGCGGTGTCGGTGGGCCTTTGTCATAGGGCCAGCATTGCTGTACATTGTCCCTCTGCTGCAGACTAGCTGAGGGTTTTTTTTTTAATTAAAATTTTATTGCAACAAATGACGGATAACAAAAAAATAACAACGTTTCTCCAATAAATCTGCATGGCTTATATGATAAAGTATCAATCATAGTCCAGTAAGTTCCACATCATATTTTTCCATATGCATAAAGCAAAATTAACCCCTTCAAAGCAAAAACAACAACAAAACAAAAAAAATTCAAATTGAACCAACAGTAACACATCCCTGGTATGATACAATCGTGTCTTGGTAGTGCATAAATCTCTGCTCGCAATATGACCCGCCCCCGATCCCTCTACTAGTCTCAATCAATCACTTTTAGCTAGCAAAAAAATTTGCAGTGGTTCCAAATGTCTCTTGGCCTCGAAATTGTCGGCAGTTCCTCTGCATATGTTTCCAGGTTATCTCTACACGCAGAAGTCTTCAAACTGGGGGGCGGGCCCCCCTAGGGGGGCCTCGAGTGATCTCAGGGGGGGTGCCAGGCTCTGGCAAAAAGAAACATTATGCTTTGTGTTCAGCCTAAAAAAATGAGCAGCAGTAAGCACGTCTGTAATGGGCCATCATTCACATCCTTTGTCATTTAAATCCTTTTCTACACTGGGGGGGGGGGGGGGCGGAATAAAAAAGTTTGAAGACCACTGCTCTACAGTATACCAAATCTTTTATCCACAAGTCAATTTTCGGCCGGCATCTGCCCCCCCCATACGATCGCCACTCTCCGTGCCGATAGTAACAAAGCCAGGCGCACAAACTTACCACTCGCTCCCTTAATTTGGGCCACACAGCAGAGCAAACATACTAGTGGGGTGCACTGAAGCTCCACAGATACCATCTCTTTCAAATGACCCACTACCACTTCCCAGAACTCAAACACCCTCTGACATGCCCAAGATAAAGTCAAAAAATCCTCGTTCTCTTGTCCACAACGCACACAGTGATCAGATGCACGCAGTCCGTACCTGTGCAATCGTACAGGAGTGTAGTACACTTGGTGTATGTATTTAAAATGTATAATTCGTAAGTTCCCATTCATGCTGAGAGTCCCCGTTAATCCATATATATATATATATATATATATTTATATATATATATTTCCAATCCGCTTCCGAGATCGGATCAGGCAGACACCCATTCCATCTCTCCCAGCTCCTGTCTGAATCGCCCACACTTTCATCTTTAATCATCTTGTAAAGCTTGGAAATTAGCTGTTTGTTAGTGGGGGTAGTGAGTGCAAACTTCAGAGACAACAGCGTGGGGGGCTCATATGGATAAGTGGTGTAGTGCATCCTGGTCGCCTGTCTTAGGCGGTGAATTGCAAACCTGAATAGCAAGGATTGGTTACTGACATACTGTAAGTCGGCCTGTGTAATAAACGAGCCATCTGGATAGATATCAAGCATGCGCCGAAAGCCTGCTTCATGTAGTACCCGCATGGATGGTGCTTAATGTGTTACAGGCATGTCAGCATGATGCTCCAGGAACATATTTGGCGCGTACAGCGGCAACTTCCGTGCCAGATGCCCTATCTTCTGCCAGGTGGCAATAGTGGCATCTACTGAATTTATTTCTGTTCTCGGAGTGCCGCGCGTTCGATGGATGATTACCCTGTGTAGCGGAACCGGGGCTGTATCCCCCTCCTCCACCGCAACATGAGGAGTGTACGCATGCGGCCTGTGCCAAAAGAACACATATTGGGCCTGGGTGCTCAAATAATATGCATAAAAGTCCGGTGCCCCGAACCCGCCCTTCTCATACCCCCTAGTGAGGATCGATCATTTCACTCAAGCACTCTTGCCTCCCCACACCAATCGGAGCAATTGTCTGCGAAGATTCTTAAAGAATCCCATTGTTAGTACCACTGGGATGTTAAGAAAAAGATGCAGGAATCGCAGTAGTACCACCATCTTGATAAGCGCAATACGGTCTGTCAATGATAACGGCAGTGAAATCCATTCATCCACCTGGCTCTCTAATTTCGTGTATGCCCTCCCGGAGTTTTCCCAAATTACTGTATTCGGATCTCGATGGACCCAAACTCCTAGGTACTTCACTGGATCTGTCGACCACTCTAGTGGGAACTCCAAATCTGGTTGCGTAGTGGACGTCGTCAGCGGAATAATAAGATACTTATCCCAATTAATAGAAAGGCCTGATAGGCGACCGATTCGAACGTACTCCCGGAGTAGTTGTGCCAGATATCTGGAGGGTTCGCGCACCAAAAAGGACCATGTCATCTGCATAAAGCGAAATGGCGACTGGTCGATAATTGACATTGAGTGCGGTCTCCCTGTGCCGCTGACGAATGACACAAGCCAAGGGTTCCAATACAATTGCAAACAGTAACGGTGAAGGGGGACACACCTGACGCGTGCCCCCCTCTATGGATAATGGTTCGGAGGGCAGTCCCCCAACTCGTAATCTCGCTGTCGGTTCTGTGTAGAGCACGGCTATCCACTGCAGGAACAAAGGTGAGAACCCCATGCGACGCAAAACATAATACATATACTGCCATTCCACCGAGTCAAACGCTTTAGCAGCATCTAACAATACTGCCGCCGCTGCTGACCGAGTTGGTTCGAGAACATGGAGAAAACTGTTCGGAGATTGTACGAAGTGGATCTCTCGGGTATAAAACCTGATTGATCGGGCAGAGCCAGACACTGCATCAGGGATTGTAGTCTGATATCCAAAATCTTAGCCAGTATTTTGGCGTCCATAAAAGATCAAGGATAGCGGGCTATAAGAGTCACACTTGTCCGGGGGCTTGTCTTTTTTAAGCAACATGATTATCAATGCCTGCCTAAGGGACGGCGGTAATTTCCCTGAGTCATGCACTTCCGCATACATCTCCAAAAGATGAGGCGCGAGAAGATCGGAATATTTCTTATAAAACTCTACTGTGAGACCGTCGGGACCAGATGCCTTACCCTTCGATAACGCTGAGATTGCTGTTTTAACATCCTGCTCGTCTATAGGCACACACAAATACTCCCTATGCACGTCCGAGAGCCAGGCACACGCCACGTCCTCCAGATATGACTCGAACTCAGCCTCCGAGGCAGCTCCCCGAGATGTATATAAATCAGAGTAAGTCACGGAACTGCTCCGTAATATTGACTGGGTGATGATCCCTACCACGTTCATCCTCTATTCTATCAATGTGCGTCTGCTCAAGGCGCTCCTTAATTTTAAACGCCAGTGTACGCCCTGGTTGCCCTCCTTCCCCATAGCGCCAGGCCGTGTGTCTACGCGACAGATATTTTGTCTCTGTGTCAGCTAGCTCATCATAGTCCTTAAGCAATTCCTGTATGCGAGCTAATTTGCCCAGCTCTGGTGCCTCAGCGTTCCTGCTCCTGTAGCATATCTTCAGTTTTTTGCAGTTGTCCTTAAATCCCTCAATATACCTGCCGAAGTACTAATACACACCCCTCGGATCGTGACCTTGAAGGCCTCCCAGAGTGTCGAAGCCTCGTCGACCGTGCCCTTGTTAAGCGTGAAATATTGTTATATGGCCTCCTGCACCGCGGTATCATATGTCTGGTCAAGCAGAGCCTCGGACCTCAATCTCCATGTAAATGGGCGATGTATAGTCGCCGGGATCACCACATCCAATTGCACAGGGCTGTGATCTGACAGTGTTCTAGCAAGATTCGTTACTGATTCCACCCAGTCCATAATCTCTGCCCCAATCAGCCAGTAGTCTAAGCGTGACCAACTCCCATGTGAAGGTGTCGCGTGTGTGCCTTCCCTCACCTGAGGGTTCCGCACTCGCCAAACATCACACAAACCAAATTCCTCCATGGCACTAGCAATGCTCCTAGCAACCTTAGGGGTGCGATGAGAAATGGGACTGGGTTTATCCAGCTCAGTGTTCAAGTTGTAGTGTAGTTCCTATATTCCCAATAGGCTCTGTGCATTGGAATAACACAAACAATAGTTTAGACGTAGGACTGAGGTCACCTAGGTCTCTACTGAATAAGTTAGACTTAATTAGGTATGCCAGCTAGCTCAGAGGTCACTAGAAACTTTCTCGAATTAACAGGAAGGAGTTAACTTTCCTGATTAGACAAGAAGGGATTAGTTTCTGACAACCGCATAAACATGACCACTTTGCTCCCTCCAGAATAAGGAGTATATCTCCAGAGTCGTGTGAAAACAATAGACCGCCATTTCACTCAGTCAATCGTGCATGCTTAGTTTCACCAGAGTGCAGAGAAATAGAGAGACGGGCGTTTTCACTAAAAGTTGTTATTTATTGAGCAGTCCTCTTTCTCGTGCAAGAGCATTGAATTGCCAAAATTGCAATACTTGTTATAAAGTAAAGTGCGTACAGTAAAAGGAGTGTTATGAAATAATACTGTGAAAGCATTTATATGGTTTCTGAGCCATATGATATTTAAAACGGATAAAATATATACATACATAAAATCATTGACTAAACATACTCAACTGGTGCTTCTAAGATACGCCTACCCCAGTGTACCTAAGCCTAGTACGTGGGAAGGAGTAAGTGAGCTGCAGTTTAAGTTGAGTTAGTTTTTGCCAAGAATCTGAATCAAGAATTCTCTTAAGGATTTAATCAGCTCCGTACCTTGGTTATAGAATGAAGGACGTCTTGTATCTCTTTCTCAGGACTCGATTTCCCAGCAACCCGCAAGGGTGACTGGAAACACTGGAGCTGGATTTCTCGGCAAGAGAAAAGACAGCGTCTCTCTCAGTGCGTCAAATGGAAGGGTCGGCTTCCTTCGGCTCTCGCATCAGCTGGGCTTCGGGCAAGTAGATAGCCGCTCTGCTCCGAACCACCGTGTGTTTGCTTAAGGCAACGTTGGTATATTTATACCTGGAAGGTGCCGAGTTTGACGTAAGGTTGGACATAAGACGTCACTAAGAACTTACAGTTCTTTCTGGACTCCAGGAGTTCTTGTTCAAATCAAAACAAAAGCAGGGGGATTTCCCGGGCTGCTGGAGGCTTGGTTTGTTTAAAGAACGCGTTGTACTTTCTAGGAGTCTATGGGAGTAGCCTTGCTGTATTTGGACTGCATTGGCTATGACTAAATATGAATATGATTCTTATGCCTTTATAAGGATATGTTTTGTTATAACCACATAAGGGCATGAATCTGGAATATTTAAATAGGGTCCTAGATACATTCATAACAAAGTAAGTGTTCAAATCTCCCCCTCCCCCCTAAAACAGGAGGCTCTGGCCATTCTCTCAATATTCCACACATGCGGGAAAAACAATTCGGGTCATCCATGATCGGTCCGTACATGTTAATTATATTAATCAATTTGCCACTCATCCTGCCATGCACCATCGCACATCTGCCTTCCTCATCCACAAACATATGTATCGGCCGAAACTCCACCCCTCTTTTGACCAAAATCATATCCCCTCTCGCATAGGATGAATATGACGAAGTTAGTTTAAAGCCTGCCCATCTACCAGCAATGCCACATTCAGTATATTTAGTCAAGTGCGTTTCCTGCAATAAGGCACTATGTATCTTATGACGCTTCAGATATACCATCACCTGCCGCACTTTTTTTGGTGAGTTGAGGCCATGGACATTCCAGGTCAATATCCTGCACCTATCTCCCATCATTCATAGCAATCCTCTATCTGAGTCGCATCGTAATCTCTCAGAGGGCTGCAGTTCACGGCATATTGCAACATTCTCGCCCAATTAGTCGCATTGAGTGCATAGGCATGTACCATGATGGATGTGTAACATAAAAGAACAAAAAACAGGTAACCCCCCTTGTCCACCCCCCCACCGCCTCCCACTCCAACCTCCCAATTAGGTCGAGACCAAGCCCTACCCCCCACCCTCTGAACATCCCCATGAACTACCCGATGTAACATTTGGGGAACACCCGCTAGGGGAAGAGGTTTGGCGACGATTGCACGCACCGGGATGCGGTTGCCTTAGTATCACTGTTTGTACCCCCTGCGTACCCCAGGGAGACATGCTCTGGTCAAAACTGAATGGTGACTCCCCAGGACACCGCGTGTTCAGTGCTAGTGTGCCCCTGCCACCCGCCCCCCGTTCTGTCCCGACAATGAATCATCCCTCATGTGTGCTCAATCCCGAACGAACCAGGGAGAACCTGAACCCTCCCACCCGCAGTAGCCGCAGTCTATAGTCCGTTTCATCCAATCCAGACGCCCCAGCCGTGTCCTCCAGTGCATTCTGCCACGGTCTTACCTTGCAAATGTGTTTAGTAAACTTCAATGCCGACTTCGCATCTGTGAAAAAATTTGCCTGTTCCTCACGAGTGATTTTCAATTTGGCCGGGTATAGCATGGCGTAGGGTACCGAGGCGGCCCTCAACATTTTTTTCACTGGCACAAATTCTCTTCTTGCCACCTGGACCACCGGGGTGTAATCCGGGAAGAAAGACCGTGTGTCTCCTTTATAAATAACTGGGTCTTTGGCTCTAGCCTCTCTCAGCACAGCGGCCCTGTCAGCGTAGTTCAGAAGACGTGCGATAATCGGGCGAGGCGGTGCACCAGGTTTAGGTCTGGGTCCCAGCGAGCGGTGCACATGCTCTACAATCACTGTGGAGAGTACAGGTCCGAAGAACTCTCGCAACAAGCCATCTATGAAAGTCTCCATTTTTTAAATAGGAGCAGATTCCGATAGACCAATAATTCGTAGGTTGTTTTCCTCGATCGCGCTTCTAAATCTTCATCCTTCGCACGTATTACTTCCAATACCTTTTCCATTTGTAAGATCTGCGTTCGCGATTCAGCCTGCGCATCGTGTGTGTCAGACATTCGATTTTCTAGAACATCCAGTCTATTTTCGTGCTTATCAACTTTCTTCTTTACCATGTCTAGCCCAGTCGCCAGCGCATCAATTTTGCTGTCTATCGTTTTCATGCCAGCCCGCAGTTCCAGCAATATGGTCCTGGTGTCATCTCCTGCACTCTCCGCCAGCCCCGAGGCACTCCGCGTGGTCACCCATCCCGTCCGTGCCACGAGTACTGCGCTTGTTGTCAAATTGTAATTTGGCCTGCTTGGGGTCTGATTTGCCCATACTGAAGATGAGTCTCTGGATGACTCAATCCACCCAATGCCACAGTTCCACCGACTCTCTATTCCGATAGTCTCTACCCCTGTGGTAGCACGGTAACGCTTCAGCACAGTCCCGCACAGATATTATATTTCAGAAGGACAGCCCCACTGCACAAGAGCGCACACGAGCCACTAGTGTTCATTAAGGGTAACCAGCGTCCCACGACCATGAGCAGATCACAAATATTGCCCAGAGCTGCGTCACTAGCCTGCAACACCACTCTGCTGATTCCTCGTCAGAAGTCTGGTTGGGCCACTCTGGCAATCTAAGGTCCTTAGCTGGTTCTCCGACAGGCTACCAAGCACAGGCGGTCTCTCTATGCCTCCAGGGCAGCGCCGCATCCGCCTCCCACGCAGCCAGAAGGCCCTCTGTGAAGCCCCGGCCCTGCCAGCTGAAGCTCAGGAGCTCCCTAGGTAGCGCCCCTCAACCACCGAGTGGCAGCTAGCACTTTCCCAGGGCACACAGGGAGCGCCGCCGCGAACCTGCGCGACACGACAGCCCGAGCATCCCCAGGTACCACCACATATTCAGTAGCAGCACCCAGAGGGCCGCGACGCCCAGTCAACCCAGGCCCAGCCCGCACCAGCGCCACATTCACCGTGCTACATCGCCCCCATCGCCGTCCACCAAAGCCATCATAGCCGATCCGATGTCTCCTCCGCCGGGTTGCTCAGAGTGCCGGTCCCAGATCCACAAGCAGGCCTCGTCCCGGCCCCAAACACCTCTCCGTACAGCACCGAGCTGTTCACCACAGGGGGAGCTCGACACTCCAGCGTCGGCTTGGGCCTCTCAGGTGCGGTCGGACTCAGCAGTCCCCGCCACCCCTTCGCGTGGTCGTGCTCAGACAGCGCCGGTCCGCCTTGTATCACGCTTAGTCCTGTTGCCAATGGGTCCCTGCAACAAATCCTCCACCGTAGTCCGATCCCGGCACAGCAGCCGGTTAGAACCAGGCAGCAATCACCAGGTCGGAGCCATTTTCTTGCCCGGCCTGCGAGGGGAATATCAGCTCTGCAAGATAGCTTCCCGGGCAGGCACGGTGACTCAGATCACACCGATATGTGCCTCTTACAGTGGGCTTCGTCCCAGGAGGGGTTCCGCAGCATGCAGGGGGTCTTTGTTGGATGGGATTAACAGGCAGGGCTTCCGCTCCGTGCCGAAGCCACGCCCCCAGACTAGCTGAGGGTGGCGTGGACATCGCAGTGAAGCTTTTCGGGCTGGGGTTGAGGCACAGTCTGGCTTGCGCTGCTCTACGAGAGTGCACAACTAGCGCGTCTCATTTGTCAGACCCACAGGGAGGCCGGATCGGGGCACACTCCAGAGCTAGTAGTCAGGCGTGCGGGTCCTCCAGCGCTCGTAAACCAAGAAACCAGATTGGGACACACAAACACTGATCGTAGCCCACAGTGCTGCTTGTAAGCAGGATTGCGGGTCCTGAAGCACATGTAACCCAAGGGGCGGGACTGGGGCACAAGTCAGCATGGAGCGCAGAACAGCCTCCATACTAGAATAAAACAAGACGGAAGAGACGCGGGAGGGCAGGAGCGAGACGCCGTGAGCGTGCCCAGTGGGGGCGCCTGTGGTCTTCGCCCGCTGTGCTTGAGGAGTGCTGCACAGCTGGCGAGGCTGTGGGAGGGGGCCGCCAAAGCAACAAAAAAGCAGCCCCTGCATGCCCGAGGAGCCTGCCTGCCTGCCCGCCCGAGGCGACCAAGACAGGTGAGTGGCGGCACTGCCGTGCCTGTGAATGCCACGCTGCTATCACAAAGTGCAGTGAAGCAAAGCACCTCACCAGCCTGTGATTACTTTTTAACCAATGTAAAATTGCGTGCGGTTTGCAGGGAGGAGCGCCAGCTGTACATGTTTTAACAATTACGGTGAAAGTTAATGTTAATGAACGGCTCATAGTGGATGCTAGCGAGTGTCCACGCGCGCGTCCACATATCCAGTCCGGCCTGCAGCCTGCCCATCTCCTGTCTCCCTTGAGAGCCCTTGAAAGCCTAGTCGATGACGATCGGTCTCGCTGGTGACAGTATTTCGAGCTGCGCCGCCAGGTGCGAGACCTAAAAATATTGTTAAATGAGTACTTTGAAAGTTTGCTACATCACAAAACTGGAGTGGCAAAGAACAGTGGATTCAACCCAGATCTCTTGACTGGGGATTAATAATTGAAAAAGTTCAGCACTCCGTCCATCTTGTTTTTCTTACTTAGAAAGTTTGGCAACTTATTTCAGTGCATCAACACGTGCTCTAGGCTCTCAGTACACTGGCCTCATAATTGATACACTCGAGTAGTAAGAAGAAAACTCTTCAACTTGGATATTGTAGTAAGAGTCAGTCAATAGAAGTGTCCTCTTTTTGACAATATTTATTTAAGCCGTTAAATATATTGATGCTTTGTTATAAATTTGACACTATGTTGGTTTAGATCTCATGCTAGAATTCTTAACTGTACTTGGTAGGGGAGTTAAATTGAACCTGATAGAATTACAGGATCTTCAAAACTGTCAGCCCTAAAAAAAAAACACAACCTAGATGACTAAAACAGTGAGTGCTGAATAGCAGTTAATCCCACGTTTTGTCAAATCGGTTTGTAGCCCGTATGCCAGAACGTTCTTAGAAACCTGATTAATGGAGGCGTGGTGGTAGCTTGGAGTGTCTGGGCCCTCGTAAATGTTAAGTCGTGCTCTGCCCTGACCAGATTGAGTGGAGTCACTCGTTGGCACGTAGAAATGGCTCCACATGGCCTTTAATGATATCAGTAGCAATCATTTGATGCACCCAAATGGACTTTTTCAGTTGTGTTAGACAATTGCATGAAGTGTATTGAACCACTGCAAAGCACTACGATATTCAAAAGAATTAATTTTGTCAAATATGGCACAAAATAACAAATCTTGATATAAATCTTATCGAAAGACACACTATTCAAATAACCAATGTCCTATTCAAGATATCTGAGTATGTTCCCAGAGCTTCTAGTGTGTACTAGAGAGAGCAATCTTGTTGAAAACGAGTAGCTCCGCCGATTCAAGCGGGACAGAAAAGAGTGCGTGTCTGGATGTAACTAATGCAGTGGTAATGTTTTGTTGTGTGATGGAAATCATTTGGGTTATTAAGTGTGTAGCAAGTTATTTTAATTTGGGTGGTTGTTTTTGTGGTAGTAAGTAGAAGAGTGAGTATAGCCTCCACTCCTTAAGTATTCTTATCCAAGAAGCCACAGTATTCTTTGTGCCAGGCCATTCTCTATTGAGTCTTGCTAGCTAAATTGCCCTAATCCTTCTGTCCATTTGAATCAATGGGCACATCTTTTCGCCAAGTCATGATCTCTCTGTTCCTTGACCAGCCTAGTCTTTTTTTTTTTTTTGAAGACCTTTATTATCACTTCACGTAACTACAAGGATGGGCCTACAACCATTCCGGCCGGCCGCTAATCAATTCGCAAGGTAAACAAAGTATATAAAAGAAACGGCGGTCCATAAGCCGGGGCAAGTAAGTATCCAGGATATGACTCGTATTTAAACGTACAGCGTAGTAAACAGGAAATAAGGTCAATTTTACAATGAAGGGGAAAAAAAAAATATCAAAAGAAGTGCCAGACGGTCACACATGATCCTACAATAGCAACATGAAACAGAATCCCGCAATAAGGGCGAATACACGTAAGAACACGGGGCAAAACATACGAGTCAGGATAAATGTAAACAACACATACATATCATGTCGAAGCAGCACCCCAGCCCTGAAAAACAAAACCGGTTGTAGGAAACATGAAGACGACAACACCTAGAAAAAGAAAAGGCAAAAGGGCCATAGAGACAAAGAAAGGACAAATAAACAACCCCCTTCCCCCTACCCCCCACCCTGCACCCCTGCAGAAGGCTACGGCCTACCCCCCCCCCCAGCAGCGTGCCTATCGCCCTAAAAGAGACCCGAAATATAGAAGAAAGAGGAGAAAAGGAAAGGAAAAAATAAGGAGAAGGGCCATCGAGCAGACCCCCCGGCCCCTCCCCCACCTATCGCGCACACTATACATCCGAAGCAGGTCAGAAGAGCCACAGTAAACAAGAATCCTAAAGTCAATCGGTAACATCCCCGTGGAGTGTCCCTCCAAAACACCATCAGCCAACACTGTGTGCCATCATGTCATAAACTATATCATCCCTGGCCCTCTCTATCAATAGTATCCACATATGACCATTCATCAATCGGCATACAGTACAGTGTGGCGGGTCCAACCGAACCGGGCGGTCCGAGAAGCGCCAATACTCCATGAGACCTTAGCCCCCAAAGCCCAGTCAAGTACGCATGGCGGAACTCCGTATGTGGCAGCACCGAGGCCGGCAACATCCCCCAGGCAGAACACAGTCTCACCAGCCAGGAGGAGAAAGACACACAGTCCGACAATTGGTGAAGTGCCGCCGGGTCAACCCAAACTGTGGATCGATGTTGTTTCTCCCGCCGCCGTACAGGTAAAGACCCCGACGAGCGAATCCCAAACACAACGGAGCAATCCAAAGCGATGTCACGGACCGGGTCCATCAGCAACTCCATAAAAGTAGGCACAGCTGGAACGTTCATCACTGACGCAAAGGCGGGCACCTCGGCGCTTCCCTGTGATTCATCCCTACCCATGTGGATCGGTGGGACAACAATGGCGGCCATCCTCCTTCCCAGATCCCGGGCGTCCCGGATCAGGGTTTCATGCAGAGTTGTTAACGCAGCCAAAACATCACTGGGCGTGGGCTCTCTCATGTCTCCAGACCCCAGGACTCTCTCGCATATCGGCTTCTCTGCCCGGGTGAGGTATACGGACGAGGGTGCTCTCCGCCATCTTAGCTGCTCCGGCCTCGTCCCTCTCCACCTCACCACGGGACCGGGTCTCACATCAAGGAGGAATAGGGTTCACAATGGGAATCTCACAGGCCAGGGCAGGCTTCTCAGCGGAGAGTCACCAAAAGGCTAACAACTCCGCCGCACCCTGGGGGCAGCACGCTGACTCCGGGCAAAGTCGGCAATGGGCCCGGTTACAACACCGGAATGGGGGGCTAAGAATCATGCGCCTCCCTCGACCCAGCTGCACCACACTCCCTACACGGCTCTCTGCCAGTCGGGCAGGGTTGGCACTGTCTCCATCGGCAAGCAGGTCTTTAGTTTCCTCCGGCCGAGACCTCGCCACCACCAGAGGCCGCTGTTGTTGCAGTCGCGGCCGGCCACTCTCCGCACTCGAGACCCCGGTCCCAGCTCCGCGGAGGCCTCAAAACAGTCCGGGACACTCCAACGGGTCCGCAGCAAGCAGAAGCCTCAGGAGCAAGCGGTAAGTGAAAGCGACTCTTCGCCTACATGTAGATTCCGTTGTAGCTCAGGAGAAGTGCCAGGATGTATGTGCGGGGTGAGGAGGCTCACAGAGCCGAGCGATTACGCAGCCATCTCGGGCGCCATCTTGGCTCCCGACCAGCCTAGTCTTTACTCAAAATGTACTTGCACAGCTCACTCAATGGGTGGGTGGATTGACATTTTTTTGGGGGCAATGGTATTTCTAAAAAAAAAAGCCATGAAGTTCCTGGTGCCGTACATAAGCGAGGGCAATGAGCCATGTTGCCACGGTGTAATTATTGCATGTTCTACCACATATATTTTTTGCGGTCAGGGTTACAGGGAGTGTAAAGTGGCAAAGCAACAACATAGTTGGATAGGCCAGTGAATAATTTTTTTTTTTATAGAATATACATTTTTGTGTACATTTTCCCACAAGGAAAACGAAAAACAAACGGTGCATTGCACTTATATATCACATTGTATTCCCATGGTCCTAAACATTGATCCTTGCATCGTTCTGCAATTCCAGCGAGCACCGGCAGTTATGAATATAAGGAAGTGTAACATTCCTGAAAATAAATTTTTATCCACATTCTATCAGGGCAAGTGGCTCTTGCAACATTCCGATTGCCCATGTTGAATGAAACTGTGTTAAACAAAGGGTTAGCATCCAAACCTTTCAGTGCTTATGTAGGGAGTACCAAACTAGATCTGTCATGTAGTTCTTAGATCACTTTTAGATGTCGTTATGTTTTGATTTAAAATATGGGAATTGTGGGTAAGGATGGTATCTAAAATGAAGAAATATGTGCAAATGTCTGGCTGGTGGGTTTGTTTTCTGCACAGAAGAGCTGTAACTTTCTTGTGGCACTTGGCTAGCTCAGCTCTTTTATCTGTTCTCCAGGAGGCTTCTGTGAGCTGGGTCTTGTTTCTGAATCTTTTTATTCAAGAGCGTAATCTGTGTCTAAGCATACAACAAAGCCATAATATATATTTTTTTATACATTTTTATTAACATGTTCAAATATCAATCTCACACACCTTTTCATACAAGTTGTTTTAATTACATAGATGTACATACAATCAGGATTGTGCTTCAGAATGACCAGTATAGTACGATCTCTGCTACTGGTTAATAAAAAATGCACATTGTCTCCGATATGAATGATCTTCAAGCCAATTAGCTTAGAAGCTTAAGAGGTCATAAAACTATATTGCCGTTTGCATAAGAAGCTAACATTGTTTTGAAAACCGTAGCCCCCCCCCCCCCCCCCCCCCGCCCTCCAACCCCCAGAAACTCCCCACAAATTTGTATAATCATTTGTCCTTACAGTAATAGAAATCTCCCTAGGCAGTAACCTAGAGGAGGACACTGGTACATAGAAACTGCTATAGGTGCAAGCAGGCCACTCCAGACTAATAATGACATTTGGACCTCCACTGTGTTATCAAATAAGGTCTATGCACCATCCTCTTTGAAGTATTTCTAACGTTGTTGGATCCTTATGGTGTATGCTGGGGAAGGGTAGGAAAGTAGGTTATTATTATTCGACTGCAAGATGTCGCACAAATTAAATACTGTACTGCTTAAGGTTTATTTTAACGTGACATGAAGCAGTGAGGCTTAAATCACAAGAAATGTGTGAAGTATTTAAGCTGTGCATACACAGAAGAGAAAGCCCCTCATGAAACTCCACAACCAATTTAAAAATAAGGTGGAAACTTTTTATGAGTAAAGCAAGGCCAAGACTACAAAAATCCAATTTGGGGAACTGGAGATATTTGATTATAGATAATAGTGCCAAACCGCACACCATTCCAGTGATGATCAATGGATATGGTAGACCTTGATGTAGGGCGATTCGAGGCCGACTGCATTGAAGCCCTGGTTTGATACTAGTGGATTCTTACCTTTGAAAGTCTGGAAGTCAGAAAGTTAAAAAAAGTTTTTATGTTCCAACACAGAATGAGACTCGGTTGGGTTTTCAGAGGTGCCGGGAGCCTTTATTTGGTCAGGGGGTGTGGAGCTGCTGGTCACATATGGTTTTTCCCACAGGCACCTCAGAATCTCTGGAGGAAAAGTTTTTTTTTCTCTTCTCTTCAAAGGTTCAAAAACTTTCTATTGGCGCCACATTTCTAAGGCCCTGAGGACCACAGGGGAGGGTTTTTAGAGTATCTCTGGCTGTAGTCCAGTTGCCCCGGTTCAGTTGAGTATTTCCCCAAAGAACTGATAGTTGTGTCCTTTAGCCATACAGATGGTCAGCCAATTGCGCAAAAGAGGGAGCATGTCCAGTCTGTTTCCTTCACGCTAAGGAACGATGTCTAGCGCCACAAGACAGCCTGAGGAAAATTGGTAAAGATCAATACACGAAGAGTCCACTGTGATCTGGCCTTTAGCTATGGCTTTTTGCAAAATATGATCTGGCCCGGAAGTTCAAGAGCCTAGCCGCTATCTGCTGCAAAGGCATCCATGGTGGTGGCTTCCTGGCAGACATACGGCGGGTGCTCTTCACCTCGTACATTCTGGTCAAGCCCTGCAAATCCTCCTCCCTCTGCAGCTAGGTCTCCACAACGGCTGTTGCGTCCTCACCTTCCGTGCGCTCAGGAAGGCCAATAATGTGCAGATTGTTCCTGGTGGCCCAGAGAGGAGTAGAGCTCAGAACGCAGATTGCTACACGATCTAGTCTGTCATGTAGGCCATGAGGAAGGCAGAAAAATTAGTATTTCCTGTCACTGGGGGTTCCTTATCCCCCACAAGTAGGCTACGGGCCAATAATATAGCCAGAACTTTGGCATTACGTATCGCCGTCATGCCCGGTAACCTGTGGGAGAGACCAATCCAGCACGATATGCAATAGGCAGTTAGTCCCTCCCCCTGTAACCATAGGGTAGTGGCCCAGTTTTGCAGTGAAGGGGTCTAAGAACGCAGTGGGCCAAAATGTGGTGCATATATTGACCCTAGTACGAATCTAAGCATCCCTTCAGCAGAGCATACCTACCCTCCGGGTCTACCAAGGATTCCTCGCTCATAATGGGAATGCCCGTGCAAATCTAAATTTCCCTCCCTCTAGAGCAGGGGTCTTCACACTGGGGGGCGGGCCCTGGCCTGAAGAAGCATTATGCTAGTTTTCCTTTGTTTCAGCAGAATTTGTTTTAGCTTAAATAAGCCACTTTTTAATGGGTCATCATTTGCCCTTTATATCCTGACTGGGAGAAGGTGTCAAAAGGAAAGGGACTCCAAATATTCTTCCAAACCCCCATTTCTAATATTCACTCTGTGGTTAATTTTACTCATTAGAAAGGCCTGCCTGACCAGAATGGTATGTTTGGCAGTCATGTATGTGATTGTAGTTACGTTCTGTTACCATTTTACAAATGCAATGTATAAATAAGCCTATACATATTTAAACATTGTTAGTTTAATAGAATAATTGTGAAAAGTTAAAGGGGGCCGTTGACCTTTTTTTTTTTTTTCTCCCCCCCCCCCCCCACTGGGGGAGGCGCGACATAAAAAAGTTTGAAGACCAGTGCTCTAGAGGCTGACGAGTGCGAGATTTAAACCGACCTGCCTGCATCTATGGCGAGGGTGTTCATCCTCGTAACGGTCAAGATGAGTTTATTGGAGATCAACTATACAGGTGTCTGTCTTTCAGTTGTATGTGGATCCTGTAGCATTTATTTGCTGACCCCATAGTCCTAACGTTCCATGCCAAGTGTGTAGGTTCTCGCAAGAGCAACAAAATATTACCCGTAACCACAAAGGACAGCGGCTAATGGGACATCCCACTAAATGAAATATAATTGAAAGGATTTTTGCAAACATTAACGGCTATATGGCAATTGCTGGGACGGTAGAGTAAGAGGCGAGGGTGGGAGGGTTCATAGCCTGCCCAATCACTCCCAAGTATCAACATCAGCTGGCCAGCCTGGCGCAGAATTGGCAAGTAGGAAGCTCCAGCACTCTGGAGAAATATTCCCAGGGGATGTGCGACTAGAAGATACAAACCATGCATTTTTCTTACCATCATTGATATACATGCATTATATTAGGAGGCAAGAGCTCGGAAATGTCAGTGCAAACCACCCGACTAGAGGTCCCCAACAGTCATTCAGAGCAAATCTTCTGCCATTTAGGAAGTCACGTGCAGGTCTCCCCGGGGAACAGCTCGGTGACTGAATCTGGTATTGTGACATCAGACCCTACACTGGAGAGACCATGGCAGCTTGCAAAAGCTGGGGAGCTCTCTGGCCCTCCTCGGCCTGATCAGCAGAAGGGGCCATGGGCATAGTCCCTCTCCGGCACCCACTGTTCCCTCCCTATTACAGCTTGGCTCTAGGCAACTTCAGGCTTGAGCGAAGTCCTTGAAGAAATTAGTGCATTCTATGGCCACATTGTGTATCCTTGCCGGGAATAGCAATACGTATTTGAGACTAATGTCGCGCAATGTTTTCCTCACGCTGTGGAATGATGCCCTGCACCACTCTACAGCCTGAGTGAAATCTGGGACAGATCCATCATGAGGAGTCCACTATGCTCTGACCTGTAGCAAGATATGATCTCTGTCCCAGAAGTTCAAAAGCCTAGCTTCTCACTGCCACAATGCCCCCCATGGTAGCAGCTGCCTGGCTGGCATGCGGTTGGTGTGCTCCACTCCACTATGTACATTGTGGATAAGCCCTGCAGAGCCTCTTCCCTTTCCAGCCAGAGCTCCACAAAAGCTGTTGCATTCTCACGCTCTGTGCTCTCGGGGAGAACAATAATGTGCAGATTGTTCCTCTGTCTCCACAAAGGCTGTTGCGTCCTCGCCCTCAGACAGGCCAATAATGTGCATGTTCCTCTGGGCCCTGAGCTCCTCTACAGTCACAGCAGGTCCAATCCTCTTCAGATCTTCTGCAGGTCCAGTGAGTGTTTGTGGCACCCCACCGCACCACCTCCAGAGATCTGGCCTGGGTAATGGACAGTCCCCTTCTCCGGGGTCACTGAAAACCTGTTCTGATGTTGGCTTGTCACCCACTGGGTTTGGTGTTTACTTGACTAGGGGGCAGAAGCTGGGGCTTTCCAGGTGTCGCCTTACACTTACCTGTGATCGATCAGGCCCCTTTGAAGTTAAGTTCCTGGTCCCTCCTCAGCTGGTCTTTTTGCCAGGGGAGGAAAACACCTCTCACTACCAGACCATTGTTTCTGCTCTGGGAGGAGTTTTCACATCTTGCACCCCTAGTTTGGGTAATGCACAGGCCTGACTGTTGCTGGAGATCCAATTCAAATTAGTCTCTACCGGCTTCAGGCAGTGTAAAAGTAACTTTCTAAAAGTTATATTTTCATAAATTTAATTAAAAATGACTGCCATTAGATTGGATTATTATTAAGGATAGAAATACGTCTTTGAATGGAGTCTAGCTGGTACAGAACACAAGTTATAGGTTAAAGTTTATAATCTATAGTTTCACTTTTCCTGTGTGCCAGTGACGTTGTGACGTTGTGGGCTTAGTCACTAGGGGAACATGCCACTTCTAATGTCACACATACCCACTCTTCAATATTATGCTCTTTATCTCGTGGGCTGCAAGGTACACTTAGGGTAATTTAATATTAAAAAATTAGATTTTCCTGCCTGTTAAAAGGGTGTTTTGGAGAGGTCTGTGCAGCAAAGTACAAGCGGCTGCTGTTAGGCTACTCAATGTAGGCCTGAAGCCATGTTTTCATTGCCACAGTAATGGCTGGCATAATGGGTGCTGCAGTCCACAAGTGGAATTTAATTTTCCCTGCCACAGATTCTGTTATATTACTCTGCCTCATATGAAAGGTAAAGGTGCCAATCTGATTCTAAGCCAATTTCAATATGTTTTGGAGATCAAAGCACATACACCAGGAACTGGAAAGTGCTGTCAAAATTAGAGTTCAAAGTTAACTAGCAGGTGAGTCGGGGGGGGCGAAAAAAATGAAAAACTGGGAATAACTTGGAAAGAGGGATGATTGCAGTAGTTGTGTTTCTGTTATTGCTGTGGGGATGATAGTGCATCTGGTCAGCTCCACTTGAAAGAGTACAAAACTATATGGTTCCTTCAAGCTACCAATTTACACTCCCAGAAGGTATTAACACAAATTGTTGAAGATTGGGAGAGGACAGTGACTAACTCTGAAAGAATGGTTCTCATGAAAGCTGAAATGTTTCATTCCTTTAGCTACTCAACAGTGGTGTCACACACAACCCAGTTGAAAATGAAACCCCTAGGAAGATCGTGTGTGCATATTAGAGGGTAATGTTTTTTTTTTTTGATAATCCATTTTTATTGAAATTTCTGGAACAAACAATTTCATTGATAGCAAATCACACATCAACGTTAAACTTCCCCTCCTTGGCGACAACACAGAGGGTAATGGTTTATATATTTTTTGTGGTTGTTTAACTGTGTCGGAGATACTGAGCGTGATGGCAGATGAGGTGGGCAGTATAAAGTTTTGTGATGTTTGTGCCTTCAGGTTCTGGAGAATTACTCTGATGCACCGATGACCCCCAAACAGATCCTGCGTGTAATAGAAATGGAAGGCTTGAAAGAGCTGAAGAAGATACGGTTAGTGTTTCAATTCGTGCTGTGACTCTCCGGGCCTACAATAGTGTTTAGTTAAAACTCTAAAACTAGGTTGGAATTGCTATTGTTCTTAGAGCGGTCTTGCCTATTGGCTTCCTAGATATTCTTTATAGCTTTTGCAGGGTTAGACTCTTGTAACTTTTTCACACCATGCTTGCGGTACTGGTTACAGTTCATTCTGACAGGTTATTTGTGAGGTCGCACTACTAAATGACTAGCATCTGACTAAAGCAGTGTTAGGATTGCCTTCATGGTAGCTGTGATTAAAAGACTGCTAATCTGTTGCTTTCTCTACCCATTTGGAGTGTCCAGGTCATAAACTACTACCTTTATTTGTTGATATGCATGAGAGACGTTCCTACAAGCCATAAACTGCTAATGATTTGTTTGAATGAACACGGTATTGCTTTTTTAGGTCTCGCCTGTCGATGCGCATGCGCATCGAGCAAGCGAGACTATAGGGGCTCATCCAGACTTTATCTAACTTGCAAGGAATCGTGGCGATTCCTTGCAGTGCCCGTGACTTTTAAGCTCAATGCGCATGTGCATTGAGCTTAAAAGCGCGTGCACATGCACCCAGCCGCCTACTCTCTCTCTCAGCCTTCCCACAACTCCGCCCCCTCACTACTTGATTGCACGGCCGCTAGGCCGTGCCTCCCCTACTCTCCTCCCCCCTCCTCCTCTCCTCCCATGCCTGCCTGCCTCAACTCTCCGCCTCCCGCCCCCTCCCCCTGCACGGCCGCTAGGCCGTGCCTCCCCTACTCTCCTCCCCCCTCCTCCTCTCCTCCCATGCCTGCCTGCCTCAACTCTCCGCCTCCCGCCCCCTCCCCCTAGTTTACAACGGATGCATGCAAACATGTTTTTTCAGATTGCAACGTTATTTTAATATTATATTATAATCTCTATATGTCATACTTACATGGGCAGGTAAATCCCCAGGAAGTACAGTGCCCGGTGGGTTAGTGTCCCTGAACGAAATGCCAACCGTACGGATATATAAACCGACTTCCTGGGTCGCAGGGCCGGACCCGGAGAGCGAAAATGTGTGTGGCTATGAGCCTGAGGACGCTGCTGGAATGAAACTTACTTCTCTGAGCATCGGGTTAAACTCCGAGGTCACGCGCCTCGGGCTGTCTCTGCCCCGACGAGCTGGGACACGTGTGCTTCAGATCCTGAATGCCCCGGACACGCTACGGGAGTCTCCCCTCCTCCCACCCTCCCAAGAAGCAGGTCCCTAAATTGTTCAGACCCCGAGACCTCCTGGGCATGTCTCACGGGGTCTCTCCCTCAACAAACAAGAAACGCGTGTTGTTCAGACCCTGAGAGCCGCAAACATGCAGCTAAGTGCCCCCTCCCCCAGCAAGCTGTTTCACTGAGGGTTCAGACCCTGAGCCAACCCCCCCCCCCCCCCCCTCCAGCCCCCCCCAAAAGTAACACCTTTGCTTGATTTCGGGTCCTCCGCAGAGAGGGGCCGGTGCTTACCTCGCCCTGTGCCCGGCTCAGGCTCCTGGGGTCGGCACTCGCTCCCTGCCTGGGACTCTCCGCCGGGCTCGACTGGCACAGCTCGGACAGGGCTGCAGCCTCGGTGGCGTGCCCCCTCCCGCCCCTGCACAGCCCCCGGGCTCCGCTGTGACACTGAGCGCACTGCTCACCTGACTGACGGACAGCCCCCGCCTCCACTGACTGACTGACACAGCTCCGGGACACAGCTTTCAGCAGCGCCTCGTCCTCTTCAGAGGCACAGCTCTTCTTTCAGCAGCACCTCGTCCTCTTCACAGCCACAGCTCTCAGCAGCGCCTCGTCCTCTTCAGAGGCACAGCTCCCCGCCTCCACTAACTGCCTGCCACAGCTCTCAGCAGCGCCTCGTCCTCTTCACAGCAACAGCTCTCAGCAGCGCCTCGTCCTCTTCACAGCCACAGCTCTCAGCAGCGCCTCGTCCTCTTCAGAGACACAGCCCCCGCCTCCACTGACTGACTGACACAGCTCCGGGACACAGCTCTCAGCAGCGCCTCGTCCTCTTCACAGCAACAGCTCTCAGCAGCGCCTCGTCCTCTTCACAGCCACAGCTCCCAGCAGCTCCTCGTCCTCTTCAGAGGCACAGCTCCTCGTCCTCTTCAGAGGCACAGCTCCTCTTTCAGCAGCACCTCACTCTCTTCACAGCCACAGCTCCAATTTCAGCAGAACCTTGGTCTCTTCACAGCTCCAATTTCAGGAGAACCTTGTTCTCTTCACAGCCACAGCTCCAATTTCAGCATCATCTCATCCTCTTACCAGCCATCGTCTCAACTTTCAGCGGCACCCCATTCGCTTGCTAACCCACTGCTCGACTTCAGAAGCATTTGCCGTCGCCCCGACCCCACAGCTGCAGTTTCAGCACCACCTAGCCACAGCTCTAAATTTGGTAGCACCTCATCGACCCCCAGGCTACAGCTCCAGATTTAGCAGCACCTCGCCCTCATCAGGAGTCACAGCTCCAGTTCAGCACCGACCCACAGCTCTCCAATTTTAGCAGCAGCTCCCCCAAACCACAGCTCCAGTTTCAGCAGCACCTCGCCACCCTACTGAGCCACAGCAACTGGATAGCAGCACTCCCCTCCCCCGAGCCACACCTCCAGCCTCAGCAGCACATCACCCTTCTCCCAACATCGTCTCAACCTGGTCCGGATCCGGGTCAAGAGCACCCCACCGTGACCCTCAGCAGCACCTCACCCTGACCCTCAGCAGCACCTCACCCTGACCCTCAGCTCCAGTTTCAGCAGCTAGAAACTCGATCTTCTCCGGTTCCACAGCTCCACTACCAGCAGCGCCTAACCCTATTCCCAGTCCACAGCTCCACTCCCAGCAGCACCCGCCCTATTCCCAGTTCACAGCTCCACTACCAGCAGCGCTCCCTTCTTTTCCCAGTCCACAGTTCCACTCCCAGCAGCACCCGCCCTATTCCCAGTTCACAGCTCCACTTCCAGCAGCGCTCCCTTCTCTTCCCAGCCCACAGCTCCACTCCCAGCAGTCCCAGCAGCCCCACCCTCCTCCCAGTCCACAGCTCTACTCCCAGCAGCCCCGCCTCTTCCAAGTCCACAGCTCTACTCCCAGCAGCCCCGCCCCACCTCCACTTTGTTGTCTAGTTGGCAGACTCAGCTGAGAGGCCAACAACTGAATGGGTGCATGCAATAGGTCTCGGAGCATTTGAGTTAGAGCTTTTAGATTTGTTTATGGCTTTTTTTCTTTGTAATTCTTTAGCATTGCCTACAGGAAACAAAAATGCTAAAGATAAAAAAAAAAAACCATAAACAATTCTAAAAGCACAAACTCTAATGCTGCGAGACCTATTGCATTTCCAATGCTTGTTTCCTTTTTCAAATGGGGTTATAGCGGGATTGGCTATACCAACAGCCGTAGAGCACTTAGAGTTGAGACTGTGCTCCGTTGATTCTGGAATTGTTTGCAGCAGTGCCTAGAATCTGCACACATCACTTGTACTTGTTTGTCTCACAGATGCTTTTTTGCAGTTTGGCTTGTTGATTACTAACTATATCTTTATTTTCCTTTTTTTGTTTTTTTCTGCCTGGAAAATGAATAGCCGGAAGAGGTAAGGAATGTATTGAATGTTTATGAAGCATTGGGCCCTTTTCATACCATTTGGGTGTTGTGGTATTGTTCTTTAAGACCTTTTTATCCCTAGGTGCATTGACCCGGTTTGCAATACCAGCTCTCGTTTACTTGGGCAGCTCTACTTCAAAGGAGGAAGCCTTGTTTTAGGACATCTGTGCGCTGGATTGGTTATACTAGTTTGAAAAGGGCAGGCAATTCAGCGGGCTTTGAAGGGTGTCCTCTTTATACTACTAAGATCTCTCAATGTTTTTGCTCATTTGTGACTGCATAGGGTGGGTTTTTTTTCTATCCCATTGGTGGGCTACTTTAACGTGCCCCACATGGAATGGCTACTTAATGATATGTATTTTATAACTGTCCTGATAGACTTTTAGTGGTTGGTTGTTTTAGGTTCTTGCTAGTTGGGGGAGTGAACACTGGAATAATTATTGCTCAATGGTAGGCAGGATTTTGTACCAACGCAAGCAGCTCATTGTGGTGGTGGTCTCAGAAATTTGCCCCCAATTTAGGGGCATCTGGTATCTCCCTGACTTGGCTGGGGGATGATAATACCCGGTATTGTGGTATTTACATTTAACCTTTGATCTGTTGTAGTGAATGTAGATTCCTGCTCTGAATGCTTGACAAATTCTTACGACATGTCCATGGGCTTATTGTGTGGTGATATTACTTGGCCACTACAAAGATGCAGGCCTGCCATGTTGCGTTTCAGTGAATGAGAAATGTTTGGCTTTTTGTATAAGGGATCCTTCATTGGCCTTGCAAGCCCTGTGGCCCTTTGGTTCTCTCATTGGAATGAGTGGAGAGGGCGTTGTGGTCCTTCTGGAATCAGTAAATGTTTCTCATTCAACACCAAACGCTCCTTGGTTTTGGATTTTCAGTTCTGGTTCCTTTCTGCAGTCCTGAATTTTTTTTCAGTCCTTTGCTTGTTCCCTTTTTGTAGTGGTACCACTCCGCTCGCATGTCTGAATGCAATGTTGAATTCCAATTCTCAAGCTGGGGATTCCATCTTTTACAAGTTGCCAGGGCGCATCAGCATGTTCACTCTAAAGGTAAGTTTACAATGTGATGAGGGAAAGGGGCACACATTTTATGTTAGTCTCTTGTGGCAAAATTCTAGAATATGTGATAAAGATAACGGCATCGTTTTTTTAAATGTGATCCTTTTGGAGTATGTTGAGCGTGATCCAAGTGGGTTCCGAACTCTATTCAAAGTAGGAACCAAGACTTTGCATTATAACTTGACTGAAAGCAGGAACGGTTCGCTTCTGCAGCCTGCGATTTTTATTTCTCTTCAGTGGTGATTTAGCTTATTACTTACGTAGTATACAAATTAAAACTTTCCTGCTCTAGTGAGTTATGCACCATATTTAACCCCACCCCCTCGACCACCTTTCCACTTGTTTCTGTGATAAGGACCCTTGGTGTCTGGAATTCTTCCCAGCTCTGTGTTTTCCATGTTCTGTTCCATAACTGCAATCAATGTGGGAGTATTGATCTGTCCTTGGTAACCCCATCAATTTACCTGTTCCACTTTGAGTTGGAGGCACTTTAGTGCCTACTTTAGTATCTGGAGATCAATGGTTTAAAACATTGTTTTTACAGATAACTTTGTGTTTAGGCTTTTTTAATCGCAAAAAGAATGTATTTTTTTGTTTTAGCTATGCATGGTCCGCATTTGTTAATTGCTCACTTTCTAATTTCATAAAATCGTGGATCTTGGTTTCTGCAGTAGTTAAAGAAGCTCAATATATGATAGTGCAGACTTCTCTGGTGCTGTGGAGCTTGCATTGTGCAATAGTGTTTTTAAGGTAATCTCTTCATTCCCCAAATTTGCGTCCAGAGTGATGTTGATGATAGGTGATAGTTTCGCCCAGTTTTATCACCTTACTTGCGTTGAACTGCCTTGGTAGGGTGAAATGTTTTGTTTGCCTTGCCTGGATAACAACTCATGAAATACAGGACAGAGTAGATGTTATTGGAAAGCATTTAGCTTCCTGACTGATATAACTGATTTAATGTTGAGAGATAGGCGATTAGCACAATATACCTACCTTTTGAACATGAGAAATTCCTACAAACATGGCTACCTATTGTCGCTAAAGAATGGGATCTCCTCGTAGTATCCATTATAGAAAAGCAGCAAGGAGAATTTTTTTGGGAAATGAGATCAAACCCCAAATTTGAAGTCAAAAGTGAAGAGACGTTACAGCTCTTGCTGCTTACTAGATTTGACTGCAAACATATACGTTTGGATTGGAATTGGTATAATTTTCTATCCATTTATAACCCTTATTTTTGTGTTTTGTTTTTGCGTTGTCAAGTAAGAAATGCTTGGAACCAGTCTTTTATACATCAGCTGGTGTGATGCCGGAACTGCAGTATTTGAATGTGATTAATCAGTGTTAGTGCTTCTAGAGGTTTAGAAAGCAGTGTCTTTGGTAAGATCGTTTTAGATGTGGCTGCATAGCGCTGACATCTAAATCTAATGTTACCAATTCTTTATGTCTAGCTTTGCTCATCAGAGAGTTACTTACGGTTGCTGGATAGTGAATTATGCTGCATTCTAGGAGGCACCTCCATTAAAGTGGTCAAGGGGCTATTTTACATCTAAAAAGTAAGCTTGATCATCACGGTATATAACTTTAAGTTTTTTCGCCATTATACTTCCTACAGAGATAGCTTTTTCAATTTGATGAAAAAAGAATGGTAACAGGAGTCGTGTTTATGTGCTTAACTTAATTTGTGTGTGCAATGGAAGCAGCAGTAGCACAATAAAGCCAGACCTTTATGCAATATCAATACTTATTTCAGAGGTTTCCTGGCATCAGGACTTTTTAAAACCAGTTTGGCTCAACCTACATTTCATGGGGAACTGGCTGAACAGAGAAAAAAACTCTGCTTGTATTCATTGGCCATGAATGCTTTTAATGGTGCCACATTCATAGCCATTTTTGTTGATGAGGTTTGTGTTATGAGAACTGTGTTTTATAAGCATTGTACAGTGTCTCCTAGTGAATATTGATACTGCAAAGTACTCAAGATTAAAAGCGTATCGAAGGGGATAAATGGATAATGGGCCCATGTGGATATCGGAGACCTCTTTTCACAAGCCCTTAAAACCAACAGCTCACAGGCCCCACCCACGGCCCACACCATAGCAGTCTTGGCACAAAGTAACTTTGCTGGCACGATAAAATAACACCCCCAACACCACTCTGGGAGTCAGAACATCTTGGTAGACTGAGCACCTGCCCGGGATTCGATAGATGGGACGCAATTGGCATCTTGTCAGTGGGGGATCTGTGGAAAAGGGATCAGTTGATCTCATTCACTGAGCTCCAGGCAAAGTTTCAACTGGCAAACTTTGAAACTTTTTGGTATTTACAAATTGGTCATGCCCTTAAATCAGTTATCCTCAGCGGGGAGGCTCTCCCCAAGGTGTCCCCACTAGAAGACAGGCTGCTGATGGAGCCGATGACCCAGAAAGCAATAGCCTTGACTTATCGGAAACTGGTAAACAACCGACCAGATCCCCTCATACGCCTTAGACAGCAGTGGGAGGAAGACGTAGGGGACTTGGAGGACTATGACTGCCAAGATGCGATGTCCTCCCCACGTGAAGTGGCTAGTCCCATGAGATTCAGATTGATTCAACTCAAAGTACTGCATAGATCGTATCTCTCAGTAGGGGACCTTGGTCAAAATGGGGAAGAGAATAGATGCAGAATGTCCCCGGCACTGTACCCAAGAGGGATCATTCTTTAACAAACTCTGGGAATGACCTGCAATCAAACCCTATTTGGAGGGAATCCTATCCAAGTTGAACGATGTGGGTGGGAAAAGGTTTCTTACCTCCCCACAGCTCTGTTTACTCAATATATGGGATGCTACAGACTTGACCCACACTGAACAATCCTGGGTCTCCTTGGGTTTGTCCTTAGCCAAATGAAACCTCGCCCAAATATGGGGAGCTGGGGGGATAACATTGTTGGGGAAATGGTAGACCGACATGGTTAGTTCCATGATCGCAGCAAAAGATGTATTTAAAAACAGAGGATGCTAGAGGAAATGGAACCGAAAGTGGGCCAAATGGAATGCGTATAGGGGTGGAATCGGTCTCCCTCCCACAGTTGAACTGCGCGGGGGGGGGGCTGTCCAACCGCAGTTAGGAGGTGGAACGCACGAGCCACATGATTTGTAACCCAGGACCTAATGATACAGAATGTATTGTACACGACCTCTTGAATTTGAGATCTTGTGCTCACTGTTGTAAGGACGAGCTTTTTCTTTCCAATTAAGAGGTTTTTATAAAAAAAAGTATCGCAGGGCCATAAAACAGATACAACAAAACAGTTGGTCCCAACAGGAATTCTTCAAATTGGGTCTAACTTAGTGCTCGATATCACAAATTTAAAAAAAACACTCGGGCATGAATATCAAGTTTTGTTTATATAAAGATGAATCACTTGCTTAGACACATTAATTAATGTGACACAAAAGCTCCTCAGTGAGTGGAAAGTAGCTGTAGATAGGGGCGCTCCTGGATAGATCAGAGAAGAATAAGAATTAAGAGTGTAATCCTCTATAGTGTAAACCATGGTTTCAGATTAAGATCGGTTCACAATATTTTTTCTAATCGGGCCACAAGTCATTAGATACACTTTATGAATGCCGTGTTTATCTAAATGTGGAGAAGTTTTCAGTCACTTTCAGAAGGGTTGAAATGTTGCCCTTTTTACCTCAAGAAGAGCGAGGCTATTTAAACCTTGTAGTGGGGTCTTTTTCAGGACTTTAATACCTAGAACCCTTGTGGAACACAGTGATAACAGGTACAGAAAATTGTGGCGCAGTGGCTCACCTTAGGCTCACTGTCGAGTTGCATGTGGGGCAATTGTAGGAATGGGCTAGGTAGCTCCAATCCGGAAGAAGGACGTCATCTGGGTGCAGATCATAGGTGTGCTAGAAATGAATTACACATCTGGGATCAGGAAAAAGACTAAAGACAGCTGAGTCACTTCTGAAAAACAATAGAAACAGGTAATAGTGTGTGTAACTTACCCACACGATATCTATGGTACTCGGATTGGGAAAATTATGGACTGGGTACTTCAATTCCGAGATTCCCATTTAATCGGCTTAAGTTATTCTGAAAAAATAAATAAAAAGCATCCCAGCTGTGCAGGGCAACCCCAATAGATGAAGGGTAGGAAAGACTGGCCAAAGATCATGCACATTTTACCTTGTTTATGTTGTTGTAACCGGAGAGTCTCGCATCTGTGCAAGCTGGCCGGTAGCCGTGTCTGAAATAGACATGAGTAAAGCGTGCACGCGGTCACGCCTAGGAGGGCAGACGCTAACTGCTGTCTGTCTCTACGGCAGCGCATGTGAGCGTGTTGAACTGACCGTGAGAGAGGAAAAGAAACCGGGCGTTCGAAAAACACAGCTTGTGGTGCAAATTGTATTTGGAATGGTGGACATGGAAAAATCTGGGTACCCGATAAGGCGGAACACCTGTCATTGGATATGCACAAAGCATAATTCAAGAATCTTTGGGAAGCAGATACGAAACCGATCATGTAGTGAAAACATTTGTAAAACATTATTACATACTTAAGGCATATTCAAACAGTAGGACACAAGAACATCAACATAAATGTTAGAACACAAAAGTTAATGGCGGTGGCAATAGGTGGCCAACTCATGACACTCCATCATTAACAATTACAGAGAATCCATGTCGCAGCATATCGAAAGGTCTTTATAAATGACATTGTTGAGGAGTATGCCATATTAGGGGCATACGCAGCATCCTCATATTGAGTCTGATATCGAACGTAAAGAGACATCATTGGGGAAACAGTGGAATAAGTCCCAGAAAAAGACAGAATTCATCCAGTATTGAGGAGTTACAGTTGCCTAGTAATTTTCTCATTCAAACACCGGTTAACAGTATCCAAGAGGTGTATCCATTTACAATAACGCAAGTTTAGGTTATCCACCAGATCCACCAGTGTCTAAAAAAGTGATTTATCAATAACTTTTATATAAGCAAACTTGATATTCCTGAGTGGTTTCATTTTTTTTTTTATATTGGGCACTAAGTTATACCTAATTTGAAGAATTCCTTTTGGGACCAACTGTTTGTAATACTATAAAACAAAGATAAACATATAAGATGGCACTCCCTTAAAATGTTATCAGTTGCCTCTTCCCTTCTTAACCCTCAAACGTTTGGCGGAGGCCTGCATTTGCATCTGAACTGAAATAGTCAAATAAACAAAACAATTAGAACAGAGGGCTAATGGGATTTTGCAGTCTAGTTTTCAGTCCGGAATCACGGAAAAATGGACCTTCACTTTATAAAATTCTCCACTTGTGTTTGAACGTAAAACTTTAACTTACTTGTGCTGCTTTTAAACTCTTAACGTTGGAGGAAAAAGGTCAGCGACAAACGCATCGCAAACTTAATTTATACCCATGCACAACATACTTGTCGGCTGGCAAACGGGCCCCGCATTTTCCCTTTCCAGTGCTCATATACGCATTGAGGAGGGAGAGAATATTTGGTACATAGGATGCTGTGCTCTGAATTGAAAGGTGTTCACAAAGAACTCAGCCAGTTCCTTTGCTTGAGCCTTTCATTGTTACATTTTATTGGCATTTGTATAGTAATCATTCTGCTGTTAGTATGGCATAGCAGCCATTTGTATTACACTCTTGTATGGGAGACTGCAAATGATGCAATTATGTGCTAAATGGAAAACTTGGCGTGAAGGAAGTGCAGTGTTGTTAGAGCTGCAGGTGGTCTACGTTGTACCACAGCAAATATAGTTGTGGTCTGGTGTGAATAGTATGGGTTTTGCGGTCACGGCATCAGTGTTGTGCGCCTAAAATGTGAGCATTTCAGGAGTTATGCTGAAGGAAAAGCTTCAATTAGCTGTTTATTTTAATGTTTTGATTTTAGGATTTGACGATGGCGTTTCCAAAGGGTGTTGTGACAGATAGGATGATGACAGTTAGTAGTGAGAAGTGAAAGGTGACCATTCACTAAGGTTTATGGGGTTGAGATCAATGCTTTTGTGTTTTTCACTGACATGGAGTTGATTGGAATAGATGCTGGTTTTTCTGCATAATAGCTTGTGCATTTTATGGTACGGAGTTCATATTTGAGTTTCCTGGACAATCAAGTGGCCTGGAAAAGAGGGAATTTTAATGGAAAATGTGACCAGTAGTGACTAGGATGACCTAGATTGATTGATAATTATATGGTCGAATATAATGGTTGCAGTGGAAGGAACCTGTCCAGTTTGTTGTGGATAATTTACATTTGAGGACAAAATGGGGGTATATGTTTTAGGACTTATTGTTTGCATATAGTGATTGGTGATATTTCTGATGTCTGCTGGGCTGCTCTCCATTGTGATGCTGCATTGTAAAGTCAGTCCTGTGGGGTTTTGCCGGTTTCACCACAGAAGGATGCGCTGCAGTGGTCTCGAAGCCTTTCTTTGCCAGTGAGAGAGGAACAGGATGATACCCCAGATGGAGAAAGTTCTGGATCCAACGAAGCCAGCACTTTGAGCGGAGCTGATAATGATGGTGAGTATCTACAATGAACTTCTCCTAGCCACCTAGACAAGGAGTCAGAAATTGCTGTCTGTTAGTGCTAACTTATATGAATTAACCGACTGAATGAGCACAACGTATGTACTACATTAATGCTTGGTGTGTGTGCAAATGGATGGTCTGGGGAAGTTTATTATGCAGTGGTAGAAATCATCATTATTTAGTGTTCCTAATCTGGCACATTTTACCAAGCGCCAGATGTCTGACCTAAAGTCTCTGGATTGCCTACAGGAATGTCACTGTGCACTGTAAAATAAGGCAGTAAGAACCTTACCTCTCAACTCTTATTTTAAAGGGTCTCCTGAGGAAACTTCTTCAAATGCATCGTGTTCTAATGAGTCTCAGAGCAAACTGTTGGCTGTCACCAGGGAGACCTGCAGGATTGCTTTACAGGTAAAACCTGGTGGAGGGACCAGTTATTGGGGCAGGAAACAATTTCACATGATCCATACCGTACATGTGCAGAAGAGCTACATAGGGGAAACCCCATAAGGATTTTTAAGAGGTTGCCATGGTGCTTTAATAGCTACCTGAGAAGGAGCAATTTTTGCATGCTTTTGCAACCTCTAAGGTTGGTTATTAGTAAGAAATCTGCTAATAGCTTAAAACACTTAAGTGGTGCCTGGAAGTATGTTGAGGTCGTCTGGTTGTGGTGCTAAGGGTATTGTATTGGTACACATGCTACATATGAATCATTTTTGGTCAAATGTCAGTTGTTTTTTGTCTACATTCCAGCCGCCGCAGATGTTTTTTTTTTTCATCTGCTATGTTATTGGTTTTGTCAAAAAAGGTTTTGACAGTGTTAATGTTTTTCCAAGGGTGTGTAGAAAATAGATTTACAGAGACCTGGATTCAAAAATTGACCCAAGTGACCTGATGCACGGGGTTTTTGTACTTATGCATTTGACATGCTATTTATATTTTAGACTCTTGCTGGTAAATGCCTTGTTTAATAAAGGTATTTTGTTTGTCGCAATGTGTGATAGTTTTTGGTGAGCTAAGTTTAGGTTTAAAATGCCATTGAGGATTAGAAGCCCCACATCTTATCTGCTCCCTGCGTGTTATTTCTATTAAATACCCCTTTATAAAGGAGGAACATGTACCTCCCTTTGCTTGTAATTGTACAGGAGTAGTGTTTGCTTAAATGCATGTCATATAATTTTGTTATACAATGGAGAGAAAATACTCCCTATCAAGAACTAATTGCCATAATGTTGCTCTTGGGAAAGGTTCTATACAACTGTGTTAACTACTTTAAGCAACTTTTCTAATTGACTGCCGTGTTAATTCCCCAAGACAAATCCTGCGCTGTTTCTCATATTAATTATTATACTTAACATATCACTGTATATAGAATTCGTTTTCCAGTGTCCCACTTTAGTTTTTGATTTACCGATAACACTTAGGATATTTGTTTTCTCTTTAATTTTAGGAGATAAATCAGAAGAACAGGGCAGGTATGCTACTTCCTCGCGTTGTATTGACACCTCTGAAAGTGAATGGTGCTTGCTTGGAGTCCTCGTCTGGTGAGTATGTTATCTTGAGTTACCTACCCTGTCAAAATAATGCCTTAATGTGAACTGAAATTCTGGGAATAGATTTTCCTTCACTGACTGAGCTCTGATGAATCTGCATTCTGTGCTATTCATCAGTGTTCTCAGCTAGAAGAGATTCCATGTTGGCGCTTTAGATGGTGGGTCTTCCATTGAGGCCAGGTATTATGGGGGTCTTGGACCAGGCATTGAGGAGGGGCACTAGCGGTCTTAAATGTGTAACTGTTAAGAGGAGGGTGTCAAGTGAGAGATTTGGTTAAACTATAGTCTTGCATGCATGCGGTCATGATGGACTGGAGCATAGGACAAATGCCTACAATGGTCTGAATAGTTTAGTTCTGATCAGTGAAAGATTTTGTTCGAGGCATGTGGGCTGCTAAATTCATATCTATTGCATAGATCGCCGCCTAGTGTTGGGTCCGGATGATTGCACATTGTTGACCTGGAAGAGTCTTCGAAGTATCACGAGATAGGTGGCTCCTCCCCTGGACTACAGTGCGCATGGGCATCGACTCCATCCCCAGATTGTTTTTTTCCGCCATTGGGTTCGGATGTGATTTCGACGTCTCCTTGTCGGAATCGAAAAACTTACTTCCTTAAGGCCAAAAGGCCTTCTCTATTGGCGTCAGGATTGTTTGCGATCGGTCCCGAGCATTGTCCGACTCTTCGTGTCGGAATTCTGCGGAGTACTTTACTCTTCGGACATCGAGGCCCTGTACTCGCAGCAAGACCCCGACGACCTGATCATGGAACGGACTCCGTTCAAGTGCTGCCCCGTCTGTGGATCCAAATATCCACACATCGACGTGCACCCAGTCTGTAATAAATGCCTCTCGCCGGACCACGACGAGGACAACTGCATGGCCTGTTCAAAATTCAGGTCCAAGAAAACACTCAAGCATCGGCGCGCCTCGAGGCCCAGCGAGCGGCTCCGGCACCCGATGACATATTCGACGACCCCGCAGAGGAAGGCAGAAGCCATCATCTTGAAATTTCACCGCCGTCGACGGAGGTCGAGCCCGATCCAGAAGAATACATCGAAGGACAGGGCCAGGACCTTGAATACGTCGAGGAGGTAGGGGACGACGAAGAAGTCTATGGGGCCGCGGAAGATAGCTCCGAGGAAGAGCTATGCCCCGAACATTACATGCCTCCGGCTCAGGTCACGGGATCGCCACTCTGCCTTACCCACGACCCTGCACCGCTATCCCCAGCCCCGCCTTCTGGCCCGGCCACGGATACACCGGCAGAGCCGCCATTGCGCGTATCGAAAACGAAACCGCAACCGTTGCAGGCGACATCGTCAAAGATGGCCGACGTCCCACCTAAAACGAAACCGAAACCATCGGTCTCGACAACACCTAAGATGGCCGACGTCCCGGCGAAAACGAAACCGAAACCTACGGCTTCGACTACATCTAAAATGGCCGATGTCCCAGCCAAATTAACTAAGCCTGCTTCATCTTCGACTCCGTCGCCCTCAGGCCCTCCGAAGTCGAAGAAGGCTGTCGAATCACCAGCGCCACAGACGGTGGCCAAGGACACGTCCTCCAAGAAGGTAGTCCATCACGTCTCGACGGCTGCAGCGTCGACCACCAAACGCACGGTCGAAGCGAAGTCCACTAAGGCCCACGACCCGAAGGCCGCAGGCACTGCGCATCGGCACAAGGATGCCGGATCTGCATCGACGGCGTCGGCGCCTCAGTCTACCACAGGGCCGCGAACCGTAGGAGTCGAGGATTCGTCGGTGGCCCCTTCAACCACGCCGAAGTCCTCCGAAGCGGACGAGCATGAAGCGTCGGCTGCCAAACCCTCGGCTTCCTTCACAAAACAAGTCACCGACTCCCTCAAACTTATTCGGGACAAATCTCAGCCGTCGGCGTCTACCGCGCCATCGGATCCGAGACCAGTGGACACACCTGCAAAGACGTCCTACAAGCTTCTCTACACTCTACCACCGAAGGTGGCGCCGAAGGCGTTTGCACCCAGATCGGTGCCGAAAAACACTGAAACGTCGGAATATTCGACGCCCAGAGGACATCTGGCTCCACCACCAGCGTCGGAGGACCAAGGAGAGCATTACATTGATGCCCACACAGGGAAATTGACACTTTACAAAAGAAAGATCACTTCCCAGCCATTGGAGTCCTATGTTATTCCACTAAAGAAGAAAACGCTACCACAGGACATACCTGCCCCTGTTGTACCTCTTCAGCCACCTCCGAGGAGGAGCCCATCACCTTCCCCCAACCAATCAGGGGGTGAGGATGATGACCAATACAACTTCCCTGCTGGCAATGACCCTGATGTACAACAGGACCCATATGACGAGGCTGGGGACCAGGGAAGTCACCAAGTGATACTGGACCCACAGGGTTTTGGGAATCGTACATCACCTACTGAGGATTCGGCGGCATTCAATGCTCTGATAGAGCGAGCAGCTGCAAATCATAATGTAGATATGCATGCTGACCCGGTGGAGGAAGATTTCCTGTTTGACACTTTCTCTGTCTCCGAAAGAACAGTTAAAACTCTTCCTATGTTAAAAGGGGTCCTTAAACATGCACCAGAGATCTTTAAAGAACCTACAAGGGCAAGAGTGGTAAACCCACGTATTGAGAAAAAATACAGGCCAGCACCTGGGGACCCTGCCTATATTCGGGGACAGTTGCCTCTTGACTCTCTGGTCGTTGCCAATGCCCGCAAGAGGGCGAACTCCCAGACAACGGGTGAAGCTCCTCCCCCAGACAAGGAATCGGAAGTGCTTGAGGCTGGGGGCAAAAGGGTGGCTGCGCAGGCTGCCAATGTCTGGCGTATAGCAAACACACAGGCACTATTGGCACGTTACGATAGGGCGCACTACGACACCCTAGAACAGCTCCTTCAACACCTACCTGATCAGTTTAAGGAAGCGGCCGAAATGCTCATACAAGAGGGAAAACTCATCTCAAACGCAGCAATAAAGTGTGCGCTTGATGTGGCTGATACAGCGGCTAGGGGTATTAACACCAGTGTCATGCTGAGAAGACAGGCTTGGCTTCGCATATCTGGATTTAAGCCCGATATTCAGACAACAATCCTCAATCAGCCCGTCAATCCTGACAGACTGTTTGGTCCAGATGTTGACACCACCCTAGAAAAAATTAAAAAGGATAATGAGACTGCTAAATCGATGGGGGCACTTCAGTCTCAACAATTCAGGGGACACACTTTTCGTCGCTCAGGAGCGCGTGGTGTTACCAGAGGACAATTGGGTCAACAGACACAATTCACAAAAGGTGGTGCACAATCCTCGTACCCCAAACAGGGTAGAGGGGGTTACCGAGGCAACAGTGCCAAAGGCAGGGGCAGAGGGAACAACAACTCCCGTTCCTCTGCCGCAAACAAACAGTGACTCCCTGTCACTGCCCCCCGACCATCCAACACCTGTCGGGGGGGAGACTCCAGCAGTTCCTGCCAGTCTGGACGTCCATCACCACAGACAGGTGGGTGAGAAAACTAATCCAGTACGGTTATTGTTTGGAGTTAACATCCACTCCTCCCAACATTCCCCCAAGACACCGTCCTATGTCGGCAGAGCACTTGCACTTATTGCAGCAGGAAGTGCTAGTAATGCTGCAAAAAGGAGCAATAGAACTCGTGCCGGTGGAGGAGGAAGGAACAGGGGTCTATTCCCTGTACTTCCTCATCCCAAAAAAGGACGGATCCCTCAGACCCATTCTGGATCTCCGCCCTCTCAACATGTATATACTGTCAGAACACTTTCACATGCTGACACTGCAACAGATCCTTCCCCTTCTAAACCAAGGGGACTTCCTGGCAACCTTAGACCTCAAGGATGCCTACTTCCACATCCCACTCCACCCCTCCCACAGAAAATACCTCAGGTTCACCATTCAGAACAAGCACTATCAGTTCAAAGTCCTATCCTTCGGGGTGACTACTGCCCCCAGAGTGTTTACAAAGTGTCTGGCGACAGTGGCGGCGCACCTCAGGAGACAAAACATACATGTCTACCCGTACCTCGACGACTGGCTCGTTCAAGCAAAGTCGGAAAGACAGTGCGCCTCACACATGTCCCACACTATTCAACTCCTTCACAGCCTGGGGTTCTCGCTAAACTACCCAAAGTCGCACCTTCATCCAGCCCATGTGCGGCAGTATCTGGGCGCGACAATAAACACCCTGACTGCTATGGCTCAGCCAAACACAGTCAGAATCAACCGCATTCAGTCGCTGATCCAAAGATTCAGACCGCAACACTTCCTGCCCGTGAGAGTGTTCATGCAGTTGATAGGCATGATGGCCTCCTGCATCTTCATAGTCCCGCACGCAAGGTTGCACATGCGTCCCCTCCAAGAATGCTTAGCAAATCAATGGACACAGGCTCAGGGACAACTGACAGACCTAGTGTTGGTGACCGGTCGGGCATACAACTCTCTGCATTGGTGGAATCCACACAACCTTTGCAAGGGACGACCGTTCCAAGAGCCTGTGCCACAGATTGTCCTAACAACGGACGCATCTCTCCAAGGGTGGGGAGCGCATGTGCTCCACTACACGGTGCAGGGACTGTGGTCAACCCAGCAACAACGATTGCACATCAACTACCTGGAATTGATGGCAATCTTCATGGCGCTCAAGTCCTTCAAAGTACATCTGTGCAACAAGGTCGTGTTGATCCGGACAGACAACATGACAGCAATGTACTACATCCAGAAGCAGGGAGGTACTCACTCGCCACAGCTGTCTCATCTGGCTCAGAGCATGTGGAAGTGGGCCATTCAGAGGAACATCTTCCTCATGGCAGTACACCTCCCGGGCAAGGACAATCAGATGGCGGATCTGCTCAGCAGATACAGCCATCAAATGCACGAGTGGGAGATACATCCATCAGTACTCCACCCATACTTCCTGCAGTGGGGTCATCCAGAGAGAGACCTGTTTGCCACAAAGAAAAACGCAAAATGCCAAAGCTTTGCCGCCAGGTTCCCTCACCCGGAATCGCAAGGGAATGCGATATGGATGAACTGGTCAGGCAAATTTGCGTACGCTTTTCCCCCAGCGCCTCTCATTCCGCTGGTGGCAAGAAAGCTAAAGCAACACTCGATGACTCTCATCCTGGTTGCTCCAACATGGGCACGCCAACCATGGTACACCACGTTTCTAGAACTTTCCGTGGTACCGCATCAAAGGCTGCATCTCACATCCAGGCTCTTGACGCAGAACCATGGCGACATTCAGCATCCAGATCCACAACAGCTCAACCTGGCGATCTGGCTCCTGAGGTCTTAGAATTTGGCTACCTCAACCTGCCTCCAGAATGCATGGACCTCATCCGGGAGGCAAGAAAGCCCACGACCAGAGCTTGCTATGCAGCGAAATGGAAGCGGTTTGTCATTTACTGTACTCACAACAAAATCAACCCGCTAGATGCATCCATTCCTAACATCATCTGCTATTTGTTACATCTCTACAAATGCAATCTAGCGTACGCTTCCATTCGGATACATTTATCCGCCATAGCGGCTTATCTCCAGAATAGGCAGCACCTCTGTTTTCAGGGTGCCTGCCGTTAAAGCCTTCCTGGAGGGACTGAAGCGAGTCATTCCTCCAAGAACACCACCAGCTCCAGTGTGGAACCTCAATGTAGTCCTCACTAGGCTGATGGGCCCACCTTTCGAGCCACTGCACTCCTGCGAAATTCAATTTCTGACGTGGAAAGTGGCTTTTCTCATTGCTATCACATCGCTCAGACGTGTTAGCGAGCTGCAAGCGCTCACAATCCAAGAGCCATTCATCCAAATACATTCTAACAGGGTAGTGCTCCGCACTAACCCCAAATTCCTTCCAAAAGTGGTGTCACAGTTTCATATCAACCAAACTATTGACCTGCCTGCATTCTTCCAAAACCCACAAACGGTAGCAGAAAGAATGCTTCATACATTAGACGTTAGGAGGGCGCTAATGTACTACATTGGCAGAACTCAACACTTTAGAAAGACACAACAACTTTTTGTTGCCTTCTCTCCACAGCACAAAGGCAACCCCATTTCCAAAGCGGGAATAGCCAGATGGATCGTTAAGTGCATTCAAATCTGTTATCAAAAGGCTAAACGCACTTTAACAATACCCCCAAGGGCGCACTCCACACGCAAATTGGGGGCCTCCATGGCTTTCCTGGGGAACATTCCCTTGGAAGACATTTGTAGAGCAGCCACTTGGGCTACACCACACACGTTTACCAAACATTACTGTGTAGATGTGCATTCCAAACAGCAAGCAGCTGTAGGACAGGCTGTTCTCAAAACACTTTTTCAAGCTTCTGCAGCTGGCACGGACAACCGCTCTTAATGGAGGGACTGCTGTGTATTCTATGCAATAGATATGAATTTAGCAGCCCACATGCCTCGAACTGAATATGCTACTTACCAGTATGCATCTGTTCTTGGCATGTAGGGCTGCTAACATTCATATCGCCCGCCCTCCTCCCCGGTGCCCGTAGCGGCTGCAGACACTCTCTTGCATTCATCACTAACATGGACATCATTTACACTATTACACTCCATCTTCGCGACAATGGCTAAAAACAATCTGGGGATGGAGTCGATGCCCATGCGCACTGTAGTCCAGGGGAGGAGCCACCTATCTCGTGATACTTCGAAGACTCTTCCAGGACAACAATGTGCAATCATCCGGACCCAACACTAGGCGGCGATCTATGCAATAGATATGAATGTTAGCAGCCCTACATGCCAAGAACAGATGCATACTGGTAAGTAGCATATTCAATACTGCACAAGACTTGTTTTTCCTGGTGAATTTTTCAGTTCACGTCTGACCAACAGATATCTGTTCAGCTTTCACAGGCCGACGTGATGGTGAAACCAGTAGTTCTTCAAGCAGCTGCTCTTTAATCCTGACTGGGCTAAGCACAGCAGAACTATGCAGAAACCCTGTACAAAATTTGCAAAACATCGGGAAACCCATTCCAGGTTGGTTGGTAATCGTAAACTGCCTTTTGGGCTACCCCTGCAGAATGCGAATGCGGGCTCAGGCTCTCAAAATTATTCAAATATGTTCATCTACTTGACTATGTGCTGGCAAGTTGACCGGTGACTCACCATCTTGTATGCCCTTTTTTATTTTCCTCTATTCCTCTTCAATGGCATTTTCAAACACATTCCAATTTTGTAATGACACCTTTATGGCTTTACATTCCGCGGCTGATGGATCTTCATTATCTCATTAAGCAGTTCGTCCCCCTAGCACAAATAGTCTGAGGGTGCAGTGTGCCTTTTGCGTTCAGATTTTCTTTACCGGAGTCGTCGCGGTCAGGGGATCCCTTCGTGTAGAGGATGCAGGCAAGTTTGTGAGGTCAAGAAGAGGTCAGCCAACAATGGAGTCGAGGTCTGAATCACTGGTGAAATTTCACTGAACAGGTGAGCCACTCAGACTCTGGTGGTGGGCTTTTGGTGCAGAGTAGGCCAATGTCGCAGATATGACTGGATCCAGAGTCTTTTGAAGTTGAAGTTTTCCAGACAGGGCTGCTGTCCTCGGAAGAGCTGATCTTTGTTGATAAGCTGCAGTCTTCCTTGGGTTCTGGAAGTCACTGGCCACAGGACAGGCATAGTCTTTTTCACAGGGTCTTTGAGCAGGCGACAGGCAGTAGGCCTGGGGCCAAATCATTTGTCGTCTTTGAGCTCGGTAGCACACCCTGTCTTCGCAGTCTTCTTTTAAGGTCTCAGGAATCTGGGGGTCAAGGTTTAGGTGTGTCCCCAAATACTGAAGTTAGGGTCTTTAATGGTATTAGCAGATGGTAGCTAAAATGCTACTTGCCTTTAGGGCGACTTTCCCCTTTGAAAGTCTCCTCCCTTTGGGGAGGGGACATTCCCTAACCTGATTGGGTAGAATCCTTCCATTCAAGATGGAGGATTTGCTTAGGAGGGGGGTCTCATTGGCACAGGGCATCTTAGCGGTGGTCCTGGCAGAGAGGACACACACTCCTGGCTTCTAATTTTCCTGACCTTGCAGCCAAAAGTGGGGCTTGGTTGGGGGGGCATCTTCAGTAGCTGGAGAAGCCCTAGTCAGCATAACAAAGGGCAGAAGCCTTTAAGGCTCAACGCTCTGAATGCTGTTCCTGCTTGGGGGAGGAGGGAGGGGGCGGTAAGAAGTTTTGCAGCGTGAATCTTTCTGGATTCATAATGCTGTGCATATTCAGCAATCTGGTGGTTGCGTCCGGAATCGGACAGAACATCCCCCACCCACAACACTCCACCATTTGAACAAGCCACCGCCCAAAGTTTATCCACCCCCCCCTCCCATCCCCCCCTCGACAGACACCTCTCCCTCCCCATCTCCCTCTCCACTCCCACCCACGTGTCTCTCACACCCGACACAACAACTCCCACCCACAACACGCCTACATCTGCACACACCATCACTCGGAGTTTATCCACCCATCCACCCCATGGCAGACACCTCTCCCTTCCCCGCTCCCTCCCCACTCCCACTCATAACGCCATCCCCCTCCCAACACAAGATACAGAACATACCTCCTCCCTTACCCTAGCACCCCCCTCTCTCCCACCTCCTATTCTTAGCCCTCACTACCCTCCTGTCTCCCCCACTGTCTTCAACCTTCACTCACTCTTCTACTCACCTGTACCGTCTCCCACTGAAGTCACTATCTATGCTTCCCACCCACCGCCTGCCTCACCTTCACCACTCACACCTCAGCAACCCTCCTGACCTGACCTTATCCACACTCCAACAAGTCAAGGAGGAAATTTTACAAATCAAAAAAGACATCCACGCAATCAAAGACCTTCTCTCCTCACAGCACAGTCTACCTCCCACCATCCCATTACCCTACAAACGACGCACCCTTCCTACATACACTCGCCCCCGACGACACCAGCAATGGTCCACTATCCCCGTTCGCAATAACTCCCACCGCCCCCGTCGTGTTCTCAGCCCCTTGTCGGACCTCGACCTTTGCTCTCTCCTACGCTCTTATGGCCCAGGTCCGGTAAAAGATTTTTCCAATTCGCACATCCCCATACCCACAATTCCCACAAACCCTCTGAGGCTCCCAACACTCAACAACAGAGGCTCCGTCCCTAACAACCTCAGGAAAGTTCCCCTCACACTAGAAAGCTCGACCACCCTTCTCTCTCCCAAACTCAAATGCATCCTACTAAACTGCAGATCGGCCCAGAGACATTCCTCCGACATCGCGGATCTTGTCTCAAATAGGGAGCTAGACCTAGCCTTTCTAACGGAAACGTGGCTCACTGAAGCCTCTACCCCGATTATGGACATACTAGTCCCCCCCAATTATCACATCATTAGGCTGGACAGGTCTCCTGGCAAGACGGGCGGGGGAATTGCATGCATTTTAAAGAGCAACCTCTCCGTTACTCAAGTCACCTCCCCCTCCCTTTCCTCCTGTGAACTCCTCTGCCTAGACATCATCAGTGAGGGCAAACAAGTATGTACTTTACATCTCATTTATCACCCGCCTGGTGACAATCTCATATTCACCCAACAAGTCATGGACCTGATCACTTCCAACGCCGGTCGGCAGACCACTCAAGTCTACCTGGGTGACTTCAATCTCCATTGGAGCGATCAGAAAGACACTGCGGTGAATAGTCTAAAAACTTTCCTCAATGCGCTTGACCTCACCCAATTATGCGATAAACCAACACACGACAAAGGCGCGATACTCGATCTCATCATTGCCAAAGAGAACGCTATTCAACTGGAAGCGATTCTACCCTGCGATTGGTCAGATCACCACATTATCACCTTCTTTATCAACGAAAAAGTTAAACCTAACCCTACTCAACCAATCAAATCCAAAACATGGAAAAGGGATTTGAAGAATCTTAACCCCTCCACCCTACCTCCCCACATCGGCAACCTCCTCCTTCCCCCTTCAGGTGCCTCAGATGTTCAATCACTGACTGACCACTACCTTGACTCTATGAATACAATAGTCAATGAAGTCGCCCCTCTGCAACTGAAGAGAGTCTCCACCAAAATTTCTAACCCCTGGTATGATGACAGTCTCAATGACGAAAGGCGTAATATGCGAATGGCAGAGCGCACCTGGAGATCGGACCCTTCAGCACTGCATCTCAAAAAGCTTAAGACCAAGAGAAATGCCTACTTTAGGAAAATAAAGCGCACAAAGTCGGACTTCTTCAGCCGCCAGTTGGACCAAGCGAAGAATAGGCCAAGAAAGCTGTTCGAGCTAATCAAGACCCAAACAAAGGCACAACCCACACAATCAAATAGCACAACAAATGACACCCCACACTGTGAAGCCTTCCCTGCTTTCTTTAAACATAAGACTGACAACATAAGAAATGACCTCATCATGGATGTAAATCGATACTCCAACTACACCAGAATGGCTGACACTCAACCTAAAAACAAGGCATCCTGGCAGTACTTCGACACCTACTCGGAAGAAGCTATACACAAACTGCTCTGCACTTTGAAGCCCTCTAATCACCTCACAGACCCTCTACCTGCTAATGCTGTAAAAGACTTTATCCCCTTGCTCCTCCCTCTCTGGACCAAGATCATCAACAGCTCTTTGCAACAAGGACACATTCCAGACTCCCTTAAGGTGGGGCAAGTCACGCCTATACTCAAGAAACCTACAGCTGATCCGTCTGACCTAAACAATTATCGGCCTATCACCAATATCCCCACCCTGGCCAAACTGTTGGAGAAATGTGTCCAACTCCAACTAACAAAACACATTGATCAATTTGACCTCCTCAACCCTCATCAATCAGGCTTCAGAGCGAAACATAGCACGGAAACAGCTATGACACACATAATTGATGACGCCCTCCAAATTCTGGATCGCAATGAGTCCTGCCTCCTCATCCTTCTTGATCTCTCGTCAGCATTTGACACGGTCAAACATGAGAACTTGCTGGAGCTGCTAAGTACTAGAATGGGGCTATCGGGAACTGTTCTCTAATGGTTTTCGTCTTTCCTTCACAACCGGTCTCAGAAGTTCAAGATCGACAATGTACTATCTACACCTGTGCCTGCAGATCTAGGGGTTCCACAAGGATCCACCCTCTCTCCTACACTGTTCAACCTCGTTATGGAACCCCTCGTCACCTTGCTTCAAGCATCCAATGTTCAGTTCCATATGTACGCTGATGACACACAACTCTACCTAAAGTTACAATCCCCGGAAGATATCAAACAGCTGAATTCCACGCTTATTAACACCCAATCCTGGCTGGCCGATAATCGCCTCAAACTAAATGCTCTAAAAACTGAGTTCCTACTCATCTCACCTCCGGCGAAAATCTCCACCACCCAAACCTGGCTCAACAACCTAACAGCACTCAATGTCCAACCTACCATCGTGGACTCGGCGAAATCCCTAGGCATCACACTCGACGCCAAGCTCGACATGCAGCAGCACGTCAGCAAAGCCACTAAAGCAGCTAATTTCCAAATTAACACGCTGAGGAAAATTAAACCCTTCCTCCCGGCCAAAGACTTCCAAACTGCTGTACAAGCTCTAGTCATCCCTCGAATAGACTACGGAATTGCGACCCTCAGCGGTCTCCCACTATCCACAACAGCACCCTTAAGAGCCTCCCTGAACGCTGCCGCGAGACTCATTACTGGCTCTAGAAAGCACTCGCACATATCCCCAGACTTAAAGTCTCTAAAATGGCTGCCTTTTGAAGCCAGAATACAGCTAAAAATTGCAACTATGACACACGCAGCCGTGCACCACAAGGCACCCAACTACCTCGCTCAAAAGCTGTCTATATCAGGAGGTTCGAGATCCAATAGGAGTACTAAAAATCTACTCCTGAAACCTCGTAGATTTCGGAAAGCGAAAACTTACAAACGCTCCTTCTCAGGAATGGCACCCAGGATCTGGAATGCGCTCCCTTCTGAAACAAGGCTAATCACCTCCACTGCACTCTTCAAGAAAGAGGTGAAAACAATCCTTCTGGCCAAGATCTCCTGATCGCTACAGATGTTGGGTCCGAGACTCTGCATTGCTTTGTACCGCTGCTCTGCCTATCCCCTGGCACTATACTCGACTTGTTGGGGGCATTATTACGCTACTCTCTTACTACCGACCAAGATATGATACACGTTGGTTTACTGATCCACCTGTACACCATTGTAGTGGGATCAATGACTTGTGCTGCTCTATACTACTCCCTTACCTGATCATATATGGATTGGTTGTATGTTTGTTTTTATCATCCATGTTATTACCATGTTACTGACTATTATACTGTTCCCATTATCTCTGTTTACTCCTATTGCCCCTTCCCTGTCTTTGTGAAGCGCTCTGATATCTGTAAGGATCCTGTTCGCGCTATATAAAACTTTGAATAAATAAATAAAATAAATAAATCGTAGTCTTTATATTCTTTTTTTTTTTTTGTCGTAGCCCAGGTGGGCGTCGACGTCCCACCATTTGGTGTCCCTTCGGTGACGTCGGCGTGCTTCCGGCGGGAGCTACCACCCTTGGGCGCCATCTTCAGATTCTTTTTTCCACCGTTGGGTCTGGATCGTCGCGTGAAGCTCCAGAAGTTTTGGAGGAGGAAAGGAGAAAATACAGCAAATATTCACCGGTGAAGACCTGAGAACATCGAGAGAAGAGGACCTTTACAAAAGAGACGACGAAGAAAGGAGAGAACTTCGAAATCTTCGACGTCCTTGGAGGAATGCGCACACAGGGGGCCCCCTGAGCGCAGGGATGTACAAGACGCCCTTTAAATTCTGCAAGAACTGCCACCACAAGTTCGCACAGAAGGACCAGCACCCAGTCTGCAACCTCTGCCTGCCAATCGACCACGAGAGCAGAGACTGCAACGCCTGCTCCGTCTTCAAGCCGAAGACACTCCGAGTTCGAGAAAGACAGAGGACGGCTCACGACACGATGCAGGGCAAGGGCCAAGCCCCGACGCTTTATGAACTTGGCCTCTCCACCGACGACGAGGACAACATCGCCGAAGGCCCAGATGACTTCACGGTCGCTGAGACCGATAAGAGAACGCCTGATAAGGTAGGAGAGTCTACGACCCCGAAAACTCCCACAGTGCCTCGAAAACCTGAGGCAGACTCTCGAAAGTCTGAGCACATAGCCTCGAAAGGAGCACCGGCGCCGAAAAAATTGACGACCGAAGCTGCATCCTCCGTAAAAGAGCCCAGCGGATCCTCCGAGAAGGACTCCCGGAGGCAGAAGGCCAGCGAAAAGCAAAGGTCATCGAAGCAAGCCCCCGAAAAAGGGCCTTCGACGTCGAAAGAAAGAGCCGAAGAAAGCTTCGACGCCGACGCCGCCGAAAAGAGCGGCCGAAACGCTCGACGACGAACAGGCCGCAGAAATGCAGAGAAAAAGAAGGCTCGAGGCCGAAATGGAGAACATCCTTCAGAGAAAGAAGGACTTCGATGAAAAGATGAGAAGTTACAAGATCCCCTCGAAGCCGGCACCGACCGTCGCTGAGGTACAGGAGCTCGAGGAGTTCGACGTCGAAGAGCTGCCGAAAACTCCAGAACCTTCGGAGCACGAAGAGGAGGAAGACCTCTACTACACTGAAGGGGATTACGGGGAACAGCAGTCGAACTACGGCTCAGGTTCCTCGGCGGTCCAAGACCAGGAATGGCAGGACATCGAGGCCGAAAATCCAGAGGAGGTGGTGGAAACATACCCCTCGAGGCCTTCGCCACCGGATGACATTGGGGCATACAATGAGGTGGTAAGAAAGGCGGCAGCAGCTTATGGAGTTAAGCTGGAAGAGGAGAAGCCAAAAGCAGCCTTCCTGCTCGAGACATTGCTCCCCATACAGACAAGAAGCCAGTTCCTGCCCATGCTCAAAAGTATCACAGACCAGGGGAAGGAGGCCTTCAAGGACCCGGCTACATGCAGATCTGTAACGCCGAGGACAGAGAAGAAATACAAATTCTCCTCCCAAGACCCAGCTTACATCAAGGGATCCGTCACAGCAGATTCTATAATCGCTGCAACGGCCAGGAAAAGGGCGAACGTCCCAACAACGTCTGGACCACCACCTGACAAAGAAAGCAGGAGGATGGATCTAACTGGCAGGAAGATTGAGAGGAACGCCGCAACGCACTGGCGGATGGCGAATTCCAACGCCCTCCTGAATAGGCATCAATACCAGCACTGGGAGGAGATGGGACAGTTGCTCAAGCACCTCCCGGAACAATATCGTGAGAGGGCATCACACCTTGTGCAAGAGGGGAAGAGCATCGCCAATTCGTGCCTGAAGACAGCCTTGGATGGGGCAGAAACATCCAGCAGACTGATGGCTATAGGCATCACAGAAAGAAGGCAAGCCTGGCTCAGGATCTCGGGGTTCAAGGCTGAGGTCCAGAACAACATCCTGAACACACCCTTCAACGGTGAAACACTGTTCGGAGCCCCAGTTGATGTTAAGCTCACCCAACTGAAGAAGGACAACGAGACGGCAAGGTCCATGGGGGCCCTGCAGTTCAGAGGGATGAGAAGGGGCACTCCCACACGGAGGCCGAACGGCAGAGGTGGAAATCAGCGAGGAGATTCTCACCAGAGTTTCCACCAGGGGCAACAGAGTGACAACCAAGGCCACCAGGGCCAACAGAGGCAAAGCTGGAACTACCAAAGCAGGGGCCAGTCCTTTCGGTCAAGAGGAAATGGACGAGGCCAGAGAAGGAGAGGCGGTGAACAACCCCCCTCTAAGTGACTTCAGACGAGAGAAGGTGCTCCACCACCCAAACCCTCCGGGGGAGGAGCACGGATAAACAAAGAGGAGAGGGCTACACGGACAAGACACAAAGGAACATGTAACGCCGGTAGGAGGAAGATTAAGATTTTTTCTCCAGGAGTGGAGAAAAATAACAGACAAGTGGATACTCCATATTATGCAGTTCGGATACTGCATAGAATTGGAAAACAGGCCACCAAACAGAAAACCAAAGAAAAGACAGCACTCGGGAAGAGAGCTGCAACTACTGCAAAAGGACGCCCAAGAACTCCTCCTCAAAGCTGACAAGTTCCTTTCAAAGAACGGAACAAGGGAGTGTACTCAAACTACTTCCTAGTGCCAAAAGTGGACGAAAGTCTAAGACCCATCCTGGACCTACGGTTCCTGAACAAATACGTCAAAACTCAAAAATTCAAAATGACGTCCCTACAAGAGGTCATCCCACAGATAAAAACCGGGGACTTCTTGTCTACCATAGACCTCAAAGATGCGTACCTGCACATCCCCATGAACAGGCAGCACAAGCACATGCTAAGGTTCACAGTAAACAAGGATCACTACCAATTCACGACCCTGGCTTTCGGCCTAAAGTCCGCACCAAGGGTGTTCACCAAATGCCTCGCGGCAGTGGCCGTACACCTAAGAAGAAAGGGGATACACGTGTACCCCTACCTCGACGACTGGCTGGTAAAGGCAAGCTGTTACAGGACATGCAAAGAGCATGCAGAACAGGTGACAAGAATGCTAGCAAGCCTGGGTTTCTCCATACACTGGGGAAAATGCTTGATGGAACCAGAGCAAGTGAAGATCTTCCTGGGAGCCCAGATCGACACCGTCCAATGCAGAGTCTTACCGAGCGAAAAGAGAACGCTCAGCCTGCTGAGGGAGAAACGTCACTACCAGAAGGGGCGAGCTCTGACAGTGAGGACTGTGAGCAAGATCTTGGGGATGATGGCATCATGCATACACCTGGTCCCCTATGCACGCCTACAAATGAGACCACTCCAAGAGTGGCTGCAACAACAATGGTCACAAGCTACAGGAAGTTGGGAGGATCTAGTGGTTGTGACGCACAGGGTGCAGGAAGAGATAAGGTGGTGGACCAAGGAGAGAATAACAGAAGGGAAACCTCTAACACCACCGGACCCAACAGTGACCATCACCACAGACGCATCCCAGAAGGGGTGGGGCGCACACATGAACAGGCTCAGAGTGAGGGGTCTGTGGAGCCCTACAGATGCAGTCAGGCACATCAACTACCTGGAACTGAAAACTGTGTTGCTAGCCCTCAAGGCCTTTCAGAAACACCTGTACACCTAGAAGGTGCCAATACAAACAGACAACACCACAACGATGTTTTACATAAACAAACAGGGGGGAACTCAATCGTTCCCTCTGTCAAACTTGGCACAGGAGATCTGGAAATGGGCTATACCACTAAAAATAGACCTGCTAGCCATACACCTGCCAGGGAAGGACAATGTAGAAGCGGATTGGCTCAGCAGGCAGACTTCAGCATCCCACGAGTGGGAACTCAACAGTCAGGAAACAGAGAGACTATTCAGGAAATGGGGCACCCCAACAATAGACCAATTTGCAACACACCGGAATGCAAAATGCCAATACTTTGCATCCAGGCAACAAGAGGCACTGTCCCAGGGGAATGCCCTATGGATAAGCTGGTCAAAAACATTTGCCTACGCTTTTCCCCCGATACCACTGCTCCCCAGGGTTCTCAACAAATGCATGAAGAGCAACATGACGCTCATCCTTGTGGCACCACCATGGGCCAGACAGACCTGGTATTCTCAGATAATGGAGATGGCGCAGGGCCCCCCTCACAAGTTCTCAAAAAGAAGAGACCTACTCTCCATGGAAAACTGAGAAATTCTACACCCAGAGCCAGAGAGCCTCAACCTCTCAGCCTGGCTCCTGAGGACTTAGAATTCGCACACCTAAAACTACCAGAGAGCACCCTGCGGGTGCTGCGAGAGGCAAGAAGGCCCAGCACACGCAAGTGCTATGGGGAAAAATTGAAAAGATTCACTCAATGGTGTTGCAAGAAACAGCCCCAAAGGAAACTGACCAAGGAATCCACGGTGCTAAGGTACCTCACGCACCTAATTAAGGCTAAGCTAAGCTCATCCTCGCTGAGGGTGCACCTGGCAGCGATTGTGGCATACACAAGAGGAGAAACAGGGAGAAGCTTCTTCACATCCCAAGTCGTAAAAAGATTCCTGGAAGGAGCTAAAAGAATAGCGCCGCCAAAAAGAATGCCGCCACCGGCCTGGAACTTAAATGTGGTTCTGAACGAGCTCATGAAAGCACCTTTCGATCCCATCCACAAAGCATCACTGCAAATGTTAACAATGAAGACGGCCTTTCTGGTAGCAATCACCTCGCTACAAAGGGTGAGCGAACTGCAGGCACTCACACTGCAGGAACCCTACATCCAGATACACAGTGACAGGGTCGTGATGAGAACTGACCCACACTTCATGCCAAAGGTGGTGTCAAGGTTCCACATGAATCAGAGTATTCAGATCCCTAGCTTCTTCCAAAACCCACCACAAGCGCTGAGAGGTCGCTCCACACCCTAGACGCAAGAAGGGCTGTGATGCACTACATTGAAAGAACGATGGATCACAGGAAAACAAAACAGTTCTTCGTGTCCTTCGCAAACAGTTACATGGGCAAACCAGTAACTAAAAACACCATAGCGCGATGGATCGCACAGACAATACAATTCTGCCACAAACCAGCTGGCCAGGAGCTAACTGGAGGGGCACAGGCCCACTCCACCAGGAAGAAAGGAGCAACAATTGCCTTTCTGGCCAACACACCAATTCAGGACATATGCCTGGCGGCAACATGGGCTTCAGTGCACACTTTCACTAAGCACTATTGCGTGGATGTACAGATGAACAAAGAAGCACAAGTAGGGCAAAAAGTGCTTCAACATATTTTCAACAACCAACGCTCATCTTCCACCCAACCGCCACAAAAGTAACGAAAACCGCTACAAAATCTATGCACAGCATAGTGAATCCAGAAAGATTCACGCTGCAAAACTAATAGTTTCTTACCTGTCGGTGTAGTTTTCCAGCTTGAAGATCTTTCTGGATTCACTAGCGAACCCACCCGCCTCCGCCAGAAAGATGAGGCTGGAGAAGAAGGTGGAAACACTTAGAAAAAGAAAGCAAGTTCAAGCTTACAAGATATGTGAAAAGAATTACGTTGTAAAAAGGATTAACAAACATAGCCATGGATTCACTACAAACACAGAAAAGAAAAAAGAGACCGAAAAAAATCCGAAGATGGCGCCCAAGGGTGGTAGCTTCCGCCGGAAGCACTCCGGCGTCACCGAAGGGACACCAAATGGTGGGACGTCGACGCCCACCTGGGCTACGACAAAAAAAAAGAGAGAAAAAAAGACTACGATTCCGGACCCAACCACCAGATTGCGGAATATGCACAGCATAGTGAATCCAGAAAGCTCTTCAAGCTGCAAAACTACACCGACAGGTAAACTATTCGCTATTCCATCCTGACTCGTGAGAGCACAAGGGCTCCAAGTTCAGAAGGTCAGAAACCTGCCTGTGTGTGCAGACCTGTCAGCTGCACACTAAAGATTTGGTCGTTTTTCAGGGGGCATCTCAGAGATGCCCTCCGAGTGCATTTCACAATAAATCCAATACTGGCGTCCATTTGAGTTTATTGTGCTGAGAAGTTTGATCCCAAACTTGGCATTCAGTAAAGCCATCATGGAGCTTGTGGAGTTCACAATGACAATCTCCCATCCCATGTACTCAATATGGCTTTAATGCACTCACCTGTGGTATAGTGCATCCTGCCTTAGGGCTGTGAGGCCTGCTAGATGGGTGACTTACCGATGCCACAGGCTGTGGGTTGTGGGCATGGCACACAGGGATAAGTGCCATGCAGACTCTCCTGACCTTTACATGCGTCCCCTGGTCAACAGCAGCACTGGGCTGCTGTTTACTCGACTCAGCACTAACATTAAAAAAAGTTAAATAGGCCAAGTATTTATTTAAAATTTAATTGAAGTTAAAGAAAGTAAGGAACTAGGGTGTCCTGCACCGCGTAACGTTAAGAACACCTTCATTTTTTAAAGGCATTTTGCAGCAAAAGTGTAAACGTATGATAAAGTATCTTTAGAATTCAAAAAGTGTATTGCATCAACGTCTAAAACCGTTTCAGCGTAGTACACAAGATCATCATTACAAACAAATGTTTTTTTTTTTTAAGTGATTGTTTTGAAATATGGATTTAGAAACATTAATTCACCACCATAGTGATAATAATGAACTTGCAAGCAAATCCCTTGTTATGTGCACTCTGGGTGGCTTGGTTTACTATTATACATGAAAAACATGATTTATTAAATCCAACACAGGGTAAAGTTAATACAGTGCACATCTTGAAGTCCTGTATTTCAAGGTCTTCTTCTATGTGAAAATGAAGAAAAAAGAGAAAATGAAAACAAAACAATTGGCTAATCACAGAATTTGGGTTAAGTGGGGAAGCCGCGATTAATCTCAGGTTATCTGGTTTCATGTTGTGCAATCCAGCCACTAGATGTATATCTTTAGCTATCTCTATACCAGTGATACTCTAGTATCACATGTGGGCCCCAGTTGATCTTAATTAAACCTGCATTCGTTTATTTACACTAACTGAATAAAAGAAGAGCAAATATGGTGTCCTGCCCCATTTAACTTTAGGAGTTCATTCTTCTTTTAAGATCTTTTAAAAAAAGTGTAAAATTAAAATCTTTTACATTTTTAGAAAAAGTGTATTTTTTATTAATATGTCTCGCCTTGCTACATCAGGTTATATCAGTGCCTTGAGATTTTTTTAAGTGACCGTTTTCAAAATGAACATGGAAACAGTCATCCCTCCTCCCAACAATGCCAATACTGAACTAAGAGGCAAGTTGGTGATCACAAACACTCTGGGTGGTCTGGGTTGGTGTTGTAGATGGACAAGATTATACCTTATTAACTCAAACACACGAGAAATGTAATACAGCGTGTATTTTGACACATGTATATCAAGGTGCTCTTTTAAAGAAAAATGTAAGCAGATTTTATTGGGTTTTCAGAGCTAAGCAGAGTACACATTGCAACTCATGGGTATCTTTAGGGCAGAATGAATGCTTGCATAATGATCAGTACATTGTCATCCTTAAAATGAAATAACATAACATTCCCTCCCCCATGAGTCAGCACACCACCTCCCTTGTAATATTCAATTGTTCAATAATGAACGGGCTAAGCCTGTACTACTTGAGGTCAGGAAGTCGCTAAGCTCCGCATCCAAGGCTGGCCATAATCACACTATATGAAGCATCTGATCCTGTACAGGACTTCTGCTGTCAGTCACACAGGTCATCGGGGGGGATCCCGCAGGGTAGCTCGATGGTGTGTCCCTCTTTGAACTAGTTAGGCTGTCTGCTAGCGTGTCCCAAGCTGAGGGACCCTCAATTGTGCCTATGCCCCTCTGTGTTTTTCGCAGGAGGACTCTCCCTTTTCAGCCCGCCCACTTTATCAGCTCCCTCCTCCACTTCAGTAGTCGTGGGCCCCTTGCTGTCTTCCAATACCTAGATATCTCGCGTTTAGCAAGTATATATGCTAAGTCCTGAAATCTCCCTGTTAACTTTGCCTACTGGGTTGGTTCCCTTACCCTAGCAAGACAATGTCCTGGGGTGCGCGGGATCTCCTTTCCAATGCACTCCGCAGTAGTCTGTATGACTCCCAAAAAGTGTGAACTGCTGGACATGCCCAGAACATATGAATATTGCTCGCCCTTTCTTCTCAGCATCTGGGACAGGTTGCGTCCGGTACTTCGAAGTACCTGCCTATGCGTTCGGGTAACTAAGTATGATCTGTGTAGCACATAATAATTTATACGTTTAAAATGTGCATTTCTAGAGACCTTTGACATTCGTTCCATAATTTTATCCCAGTCTTTCATCCCAATAGGGGGTCCCATCTCGCTCGCAGTGTGTATAGGTGCAGCTCTATAAAGGCATGAAACTGTTCTAATGGTACCCACTGAGTGCTATATATTGGCAGCTCTGGGAAGGAATGTGTTCGGTGGACCCACCCCAATGTTTCCTCATCGCCAATGTGAATGCCCTTTGAAAAAGAAAATGCCCCTGGGGTAATTTGAACTCCTCCCTACAATCCTCAAACGGAAGGAGCTCGGAGTTCCTATACAGGTCCCCCACCTTCATCGCCACTGTTTCCACCCATAAGGCCAGTCCCCGCCAATCCCCCCCCCCCCCCCTCCCTGTGCGGAAGTGCATGCGGGGAAATCCATAGGTAGCTCCACGGAATATAGAATCTTAGTGCGTATTCGTTGCAATCTCCTGCTCCAGCACTTCGGTAGTGTACGGAACTCACAGGAATCATCTAGGTTTGATCGTCTCATTCAAAGGAGAACCGGAAGGAGCTCCCTGGGTGGTAGCATAAGGGGCCAGGGGTCTGTCCCTGATTGTGTGTATGTGCAATTCCCTGGATCAGCCACTGTAGTTCGGTACTATATAACATATAGCTCGAAATCAGGGACTGTGAGGCCCACCTTCTGCTGTTGGGCGGTTCATGGTGGCTAGCGCCACACTTTGGTGTCCTGATCCCCAAATAAACTCTGTGCCCAGCGTTTTCAGTTCTCTAAGCTGGGCCCCTTGTATCCACAGGGGAAATGTAGTAAAAAACAAATGGAGGAGCCGGGTAATCCACAGGGGAAATGTAGTAAAAAACAAATGGAGGAGCCGGGTAACCGCCACCATCTTCAGGGGGGGCTATCCTTCCCTTCACTGAGAGTGCCCCCCCAAAAAGTCATGGAGGACCTCTGGGATCCAGTTGCGCGTCCCACATTGCCCTCCACCCGATCAGCTCTGTTGTGGTAGATCTGGGCTACCAGCTAAGTTGAGCACTGGGGTTCCCACTGCTCAATTGTCAGATGCCCTGGTGAGTCCTCTCTTCGCACCAAGGGGAAGAGCTTGGATTTCTGCCTGGTGACCCGCAGCCCATACAACTGACCAAACTCTTCCAACAGGTCTCTGGCCCCCGTCAAATCCTCTTCTGTGTCATGCATAAAAAGCAACAGGTCACCTGCATATAGTGCAAGGTCTCCCTATTGCTAGATCTTTAATCACCCTGCCAATTCTCACACATGCCGCCAGGGGTTCCATGGCAATGGCAAAGAGCAGTGGAGACTGGGCACCCCTGTCTCGCCCCTCGTTCCACTATGCATCTCTCCAATATAGATAGGCCGGTATGTATCATGGCTGTCGGCCTGGTACACAACAAATTCGTCTAGGCCACAAATCACTCTCTCAGTCCCATACGCAGCATCACCTTGTAAAGGTAGTGCCATTCAGGGCTGTTAAAAACCTTTTCAATATCTACCGCAAATGCCGTTGCGTTGTCTCGGTCATAGTCACCAGCATCCATAATAGCCAGGAGGCACTGAATATTGGTCACCATATTTCGCCCAAGGATACACCCTGTTTGGTCTTGGTATATCAGATGCCGCATATGGGCCAGAAGGCAGGTCACCAGGATCTTACTCATGATCTTATAGTTGATATTAAGCATTGACAGGGATCTGTACGCTGAGCAATCATGTGCCGACTTGTTTGCCTTTGGAATAGGAATGATGACCGCCTCCCTGGTGGTGTCTGGCAGGATAACGGCAGTTTTGCCCGCTCCTTATAGCTCTGTTAGTTTGGGTGCCAGTTCTGCTGAATAACTGGTATAGAATTCTGTCGGGAAGACAGTGTGTCTCCAGGGATCTTCATCTGTGCCATGTATTTGATGGCATATAATTAGGGCCCCCAGTTTTATGGTATTTATTTTTTTGACATGTCCGTATTTATCCATATTTATTTTTTGCTCGTTTTTTCTGTATTTATCCATTTTTATTTTGCGTTTTCTTGTATAAATTAGCTGCAATGGGTATTTTTCCACATTTATTTAACTGATAAAAATATACTCGTTTGAATGTCCAAAAGATTTCAGCAGTATACAGTGCAATAGCATTATTTGAAAAGACCTGCATTGTAAAATAGCATAAACAAGTGTACATCTGCACTTAAGCTAATAGGGAAACCTATTGTCTTTTTATAACTCTCCTACCTCTCACTCTGTACTGACCTGGCACTCTTGATTGACAGTAGAAATAAAACATCCAAATGAGGCCTATTTTCCGTATTTTTCTGTATTTAAAAAATAAATACAGACCGGAAAATAGTTTTCTGTCTGTATTTATCTATAAAAATCAGTAAATAACGGAAAACTGGGAGCCTTACATATAATATTTCTTGCTGAGATGCATCCTCCCCCAGGGCTCTTGCCTCGTCCTCTTCCCCAGATGCGGCAAAGATAGTATCTCCAGAAATGCCTGTGCCACTGCCATTTTTACTTGAGTAATGGTAGTGTATGTGTAGTATCTGGCGAATATCATTCATTTCTTCCTGGGAGTACACCCTGTTACCTCTCTCGTCTTCTAAATTTACTATGGCCGATCCTCATTTTGTCTGGTTAGCTAACCAGGCTAATAACGAACCATATTTGTCCCTTTTAGCATGCGTTCTGTCCTTGTATTGTTTGTAATCAAAGCACATGATGAGTTCTACCTGGGCTGCCACTTCCTCTCTAGTCTCTACTAGTGCCTCCTGTAAGTCTGGTCTCTCTGGCTGTTTGTTTTCTAATTCCTTAAGGGCTTTTTTCAGCTATCTGGACCTCACCTAGCAGGGTATGCCATATCCCTTTCACCCCTGCCAAGCAGTAGCCCCGAAGAACCGCTTTAAAAGCATCCTACTCCATCTGTGGTGAGGACAGCATGCCAGCATTGTCGGCTAAGTACTGGAGTATTTTCTCCCTTATCGTTTCCGAAAGAGTGGGTCCTCCAGCGATTCAGGTTTGAGTCTCCATGTTGGGATGGATGGATGGGCAAGGCTGGGCCCACCTCAGCCGCAAAAGTGCGGAATTGTGATCTGATATAGTATGGGCTAGGTATTCGACTGTTTAAACTAGACTATGGACATCCGGGGTGCACAGAAACACATCTGGTGACCTGAAATGGAGTAATCCCTCCCAGTTGGTTACATCTGTCTAACGAGTCTTAGTCCCCAGTGTCTTTGCCACTCCTTGAAAGCGCAGGCTGTGCGTGTAGTTTGCGAGTCTCGTGAAGTGGTTTGTGAGCAGTCGGCCGTAATATCGACCACCCAAGATCCTCTGGGAAGTCAAAGGCCCTTCACACAAAGGAGCTCCAGAGGGAAATGATGCAGGTTGCCCTCCACTCACAACTTTTTCATCACAAAAAACCTGCTCTATATCTCAGGACATTGTGTGAAGTGAAAAATACACACAGGATATTGTTTGTGGAAGATAGTTATACAAAGATTTTTTAATAAGGATAGGAGCACCCCAAGTGTACAGCATTGCTTAGCTAGTACCTAAAGTATTATCACCAATAAGAGGTGTGGGGAATGCCCACAGTTTTTATCCTGAGAGATAGAGCAGGTTTTTTGTGAGGAAAAAGTCAAGCAAGGCGCCAGCTGTATGGACAGGTTTGTTAGGAATGATCTACGTTTGGGGCGAATACGTTTACCATAGAGATGTTATCCCCCCCCAGTCGGCCTCGTAGCATTACAAATCTCCTCTCAAGGTCCACCACTTGATCCACAACCTATAAGGCAGCCCCGCCCTAATCCAAATCAGGACTCCCTAGGCATATGCCAAATATGTAGTGTAGTAGGTGTGACCTCGCTACCTACATTGCAGTGCGGCCCCCTCTTTAGCCGTTAACTGTAGGAATGTAATTTGGGTACCTCGCCTGTTTAGGTAGAAAAGGACCTTGTATATCTTGGACATGCATTCCCAGGATCTTCCATGTAAGGAGGTTATATGTTGCGGAGCTTGCCATGGTCTAGGTTTTGTAGTTCAGCCATCTCATGGTCTAATTCGTCTGCACACACACACACACACACACACCCCTTCCACCCCAAGAATCCCCCCTAAGGCAAACTCTCAAATGCAGAACCTATATCCCAACTCCTCCTCCCCAGGACAAGCAGATTACAATTCTGTAGTAGTCCTAATTAGTGAATAGTCCCGCTCATGAGCGTGGACCCCGGAGCTATCAAAAACAATCTCTTAAGTTGTCTAAAAATGCAGTCCTGCACAGACACTTAAGAGAGAATTTTAAAGACATATAATGCAGCCTATATCCACAGGCTACACTGTCCAGTACTTCAACTAGACATCCCAACAAAGCCACAAACAGCACAGCTTGCCAAGTTTTCTTCATAGAGAAAAACTTCCCCTTTTACCCACAAAGCCTCTGGAATGATAGAGAGGGAGGGGAGGACAGACGAGCCCCATAGGCTGCCATTATGTGGCTCAAAAAGGGATACCGTGCCTTTAAGAAAACCTTCTAGAACTTTCTCAGTATCCCAGAATGCCCAGCAGGTCACATTTACTTTCAGTTCTTTTTTCCGGCTCCTGCTAGCAGGACCCTGGAGCATTGAGCTCTCCCTTTTTGGGGTTTGTTATAAGAATTTTGCACTTTTAAAGTGTGTGAGTGTTTACACTCAACATGTTTTGGTGCCCTCTTCCTTTTCTAATACTCTGAGCAATCATTTTTGTCAAAAAATGCCTGCATTGTTTGATAAATGCCTGCATTGTTTGATAAATGCCCGGAGTGCTCTAGGAAGAAGGCCAAGTCGGACCCACACCCTGTGTGTATCTTGTGCCTCCCTTCTACTCATTTACCTGAGAAGTGTGAGATTTGCCAAACCTTCTCCAGGATCCTGAGAGACAGAAAGAAGATCAGGCTCCAAGGACTGGAAGAAAGAAGGCTGCAGAGTCAAGGTGGGTCTGGGCAGGCTGGATCTACTTCCTCTGCCCATGCTGAGGCCTCTGGGGGGGCTCCCCAGCGTCTAGAAGGCCAGAAAGCGTCGCTGTTCTCCATCGACGTCGATACCATCGACGCCGGCGTCGAGAGGCATGACTGCGATCTGCTCCCCGTCTCCCCAGGGCTCTGGGTCGAGCCGACGTTCGGCGTCGAGGGGACTATCGAGACCGCCGTCGAGGTCGCCGCCGAAGACGTCGTCGGCGTCATCATCATCATCATCGGCGGCGGCGCTCGCCGTCCGCCCTCGGCGTCGACTCTGCGCTCGCCGTCGAGAAGGACACGTTCGACGTCAAGGCACAGACCTTCAGCGTCGAGGAGGCGAAGCCCGTCGTCGAGGCATACGTCGGCGTCAAGGAGTCGTTCTTCGACGCCCAAGAGGCACTCGACGCCTAAGAGGAAGAGATCATCCTCCAGGAGGCGTTCTGGAGCCAGGAATCCTTCCCGATCCTCAGGGGCACGACGGCGACGTCGGTCACCGGCAGGGGGCTCTGCCTCTCGGTCGCCTATGCCAAGGAAGATGAGGGAGTCACCGGGCTCTGTGTATTCTCCCCCTAAGCCGAAGTCACCTAATCCTCCTCCTCCACTGCCTAAGGAGCCGCCACCGCGCACTCCTTCGCCACCACCTCCTCCTGTTCCTCCACACGGGCTCCGAGGTCGGTCTCGCTGCTGCACCTCCCTACGCTGCCTAAGGGGGCACTTCGGCCGAGGTCCCCGGTCAGTCCGCCACCGCAGGCTCCGCCACAGGCACCCGCAAAACCGCAGGCGCCGCTGCAAGCACCCGCGGAACGTCCAAGGCCTAGAAGACCTAGATCTCGCTCCGGACGGAGAGGGAGATCCAGGAGTCGCCGTCGCTCGTCGACGAGATCAAGATGACACCGTAGGAAGGGTCGGTCTAGGTACATCACGGATTCGTCTAGCGCAAGGGACTATTCGCCAACTCTATCCCCTTGGACGACGTGGTCTCCTTTCAGGAAGTCTTGTTGAGGGGTGCGAGCAAGCTGGGCATCCAACTGACTGTGCCCACGCCTACGACCTCCGTAATATTTGAGACTCCACAAGAAGCACCTATCTAGGCCTCTGTTGCCCTTGGTGCCTGGATTAGTGGAGCCCGCCATGGAGCTCTTCCTCACTCCGGCGGTGACGAAAGCAGCGCCCTCCAGGCTGCAAAAGAAATACAAGGCTCCTGAAGCGGACCCGGCTTTCCTCCGATTGGATCCATCTCCGGATTCCGTAATCGTGACGGCAGCGAGAAAGCAACACGCCACCACCCCGTCCTCCAATGTTCCTCCGGACAAGGAGAGTCGCTGGTTGGACTCGGCGGGCAGAAAGGTGTACGGGGCGGCCGCTTCCTCTATGAAGGCTGCCAGTGCATCTGCGCTGTTGGGGCGCTATGATCGGGCGCTTTGGGAGTCCCTCCAACAGTTTGCCGACCTCCTCCCACGGGGAAAAAGAGGATTTTATGGAGATTCTGAATGAGGGATCGCTGGTGTCGAACCAGCTGATCAGCGCTGCTGCAGACTCGTCGCTCCTGGCAGCCCACGGGTACTGCCATGGAGTTAATCCGAGGCGCCACGCTTGGCTCAGATTGACTTCACTGAAGCCCAGCAGAGGGTGGCCAACCTTCCCTTCTCGGGCGAGACCCTATTCAGGGAAACACGCCGATGATGAGATGGCCCGCATGAAGGCGGAGGCTGAGACTCTGACTGTGGTGGGCTTGGAGAAGCCCAAGGACCAGAAGAAGAACTACCACCCGTTCCAGAGAAGGTACGGAGCGCAGGGCAGAGGGCGAGGTCAACAGTCTGGACAGCAGCAGTTCCAGAGGAAGCCCTTCCAGAAACGTTGGAGGGGCAGGGGTGGGCAGCAGTCTGCACCGCGTCCAAATGCCCGGCCGGGTCTAGGCCCTGAGCGATTACTTCCCCGTCATCCGTTACCCACTCCGATGGGGGGAAAGCGTTCAGTGTTTTCTGGCAGAGTGGAGAAAAATTACTCTGGACAAGAGGGTACTGAATATTGTTTGCAATGGATACAGTCTTTGGTTCACCAGCCCGCCTCCAGCAATTCCACCGGTTTGTTCGCAGTTTCAGCTGCGCGAGCTCCAGGCGGAGGCCGATACCCTGTTAAGGAAACGGGCGATAGAAGACGTCCCTCTGTCTCAAAGGGGAAGAGGTCTGTACTCACGGTTCTTTCTAGTCCGCAAAAAGGACAAGCACGAGTTCAGGCCTATTCTGGATTTGCAACAAGCAAACAAATGGATTTGCAGAGAAAAGTTTTGCATGCTGCCTTTGCGCCAGATTTACACTCAACTGCAAAGGGGAGACTGGCTGTGCGCGATAGACCTACAGGATGCATACTTCCACGTGCCCATTGCACAGAAACACCGGAAGTTCCTGCGATTCCAAGTCGGCACCAATCACTATCAATACACAGTGTTACCGTTTGGGCTGAAGTCAGCGCCCCGGACTTTTTCCAAATGCATGGCAGTGGTAGCAGCACACCTGAGCAAGAACAAGGTGTTTTTGCCTACCCGTACCTGGACGATTGGTTGATCAAGGCATCCTCCTTCTCGGAAGCTCAAGCGCACTTCCAGAAGACGTCCGTTCTCTTGAACAAGCTGGGGTTGCACATCAACATGTCCAAGTCTGTCCCGACTCCGGTCCAATGCCTACAGTACTTGGGAGCCTCCATCGATACGCTGTCTGCAAGCGTGTCTCCTTCGGAGGAAAGACGTTTATCACTCCTTCGGAAGGCGCAGGATCTTATGACCGCTCCATCTACGACATTGAGGACGGTGTCTTCTCTACTGGGGTCGATGACCTCATGTATCTTCCTCACACCACACGCACGGCTTCACATGAGACCGCTGCAGGGGTGTCTGGAGGATCAATGGGACCAGAGGAGAGGGAACTGGGACGACAAGATAAGACTGTCTCTGCATGCTCTACAGTCTCTGAAATGGTGGTGTTCAGCGGAGAATCTCCTCAAGGGGGTTCCCTTCCATAAGGACATTCCCACTCACACTATCGTGACAGATGCTTCTCTCCATAGCTGGGGAGCGCATTCCGGGGAGTTACAGATCCAGGGAACGTGGCCTCAGACGGAGGCCACGTATCACATCAATTTCCTGGAACTCAGAGCTGTGCACTTGGCACTGAAGGCCTTTCATCCATCCTTCCAGACCAACTCTATGCTTGTACAGACTGACAATATGACCACGATGTATTACCTCAACAAGCAGGGGGGTTCGAGATCGCGCACCCTGTCGCAGGAGGCGCAGGCGATCTGGCACTGGCTTCTTGCCAGAGGACTGACGATAACGGCTACTCGTCTACCAGGTGTGCAGAATGTTCAGACAGACTCACTGAGCAGACTGATCCAGGAAAACCACGAATGGGTCATAAACGACGAAGTGCTCGGAGACTTCTTCGACAGGTGGGGCACTCCAGACGTGGATCTGTTCGCCACCGCCGAAAACAGCAAATGCCGAAACTTCGCATCCAGGTACTATCAGCAGGGAACGCTGGGGAATGCGTTATGGATCAATTGGTCGAACAGCTTTCTGTACGCTTTTCCCCTCATTCCCCTGATTCCGGCGGTGCTCATCAAGCTGGCCCAGTCCAGGGCGCGGGTGATCCTGATTGCCCCGGAATGGCCCAGGCAGTGGTGGTTCATGGACCTGCTTCACCGGTCTCTCCTTCCTCACATTCGGCTGCCGTGCCGGCAGGACCTTCTCGCGAAGTTCGGGGGGCAGATGGTGCACCCCAATCTCTCGTCTTTGAGTTTGGCGGCATGGCTCCTGAGAGAGTGCAATATGGCCATTTCAATCTCCCTGCAGATTGTATGGACATTCTGAAGGAAGCCAAGAGACCTTCCACTAGGACATCTTGTGCGTACAAGTGGAAGAGATTTTGCATCTGGTGCAAGTCCAAGAACTATGATCCAACGACCTGTAAGGAAGATGTCATCCTTCCGTACCTTTTACATTTGGCGCAGTCTGGCCTTAATTTTCATTCCATTAAGGTTCATCTCGCTGAGCTGACTACCTACAGGAAATGCCCTTCAGAGACCTCCTTCCAGATCCCTGTGATCAAAGATTTTTGGAAGGCTTGAAGAAAGTGTTTCCTCCTGTCCGGCTTCCTTCGCCTTCATGGGAATTGAATGTGGTGCTGTCAAGATTGATGAAGGAACCTTTTGAACCTATTCATAAGGCTTCGTTGCAGCACCTGTCCTGGAAGGCGGCGTTCCTCGTGGCCATTACATTGGCCCGCAGACTGAGTGAAATTCAGGCGTTGTGTTGCCAAGAATCTTATACTGTATTTCATGCTGCTAAGGTTGTTATGCGTACTCACCCTAAATTTTTTTTAAGGTTATTTCTGATTTCCATGTTAACCAGACCATAACTTTACCTACGTTTTTTCAGAATCCTTCCTCTGCAGCGGAAAGGTCTCTACATTCCCTGGAGGGTGTCGAAATGTTATCTGGATAAAACCAAGGATATTCGTAGGTCAGACCAATTGTTAATCAATTATGGGTCAGTCAGGACAGGCCTTGCTACCTCTAAACAGTCCATTTCGAGGTGGATTGTGTCCTGTATACAATTGTGTTATCAAAAGGCTAATGAGACCTTAGGGGGTAAACCTAAGGCTCATTCCACCAGGGGCTAAGCTGCCCCGACTGCTTTGTTACGTAATGTTCCCATTGCAGAAATCTGCAGGGCGGCCACTTGGAAGTCGGTCCATACCATTGCTAAGCACTACTGTCTGGACTCTGATTCCAGGGCAGACGCTCAGGTTGGGCAGGCTTCGCTGCGAAATCTGTTTGCGCAGTAGTGGTGTTGCACTTGTTTTCTCTCCACCGCCGCTTTGGTGTGGGGATGGGCTTGCCATTCTATTCACTAGATTATGACTATACACAGAGATCCCCTACTACAGAAGGAGTAGTTTCTGTCCTGTAACTCCAGTTCTGTAGTAGGGGTATCTCTGTTAGTCATAAGCGCCCGCCCTCCTTCCCGGTGGAGACAGATGTTTGTTCGGAATGCTACAGGTCTAGCGTTATACGCCTTCAAAAAGAACTGAAAGTAAATGGGACCTGCTGGGCATTCTGGGATACTGAGAAAGTTCTAGAAGGTTTTCTTAAAGGCACGGTATCCCTTTTTGAGCCACATAATGGCAGCCTATGGGGCTTGTCTGTCCTCCCCTTCCTCTCTATCATTAATAATAATAATCCACATTTGTAAAGCGCACAATCACCAGTTAGGGTCTCTAGGCGCTGGGGGCCGTCGGGAAGATTAAGCAAGTTATTGCCCAGAGTCACATGGTGCTGGGCTAACCTGCCGCCGGAGCCGGGGATCGAACCGTGATCCCCAGATTCCAGCGTCAGTCGCCCTGGCCGCGGCGCCATCATTCCAGAGGCTTTGTTGGTAAAAGGGGAAGTTTTTCTCTATGAAGAAAACTTGGCAAGCTTTGCTGTTTGTAGCTTTGGTGGAATGTCTAGTTGAAGTACTGGACAGTGTAGCCTGTGGATATAGGCTGCATTATATGTCTTTAAATTCTCTCTTAAGTGCCTGTGCAGGACTGCATTTTTAGACAATTTAAGAGATTATTTTTGATGGTTCCGGGTTCCACGCTCATGAGCGAGGACTATTCATTAGATTATGACTATAACAGAGATACCCCTACGGCAGAACTGGTGTTACAGGACAGAAACTACTCCTTCCCCAATCCAAACTAAAACAAGAAATTAATGTAATCGTGGAAGCCCACCCTCGCAGCGTCCAGTTCAGGGGAGTGATCTAAGCCCTTCTGGTCCGCGAATCAGCCATCCAGCCCTTGTGGCCAGTGAACCCCATCTCCCACGTTGTTCACAGCGTGTCACCCCTGGACTAGTGCAAAGCACCCAAACCTCAGTCCCTGCCCTTTAACCAGTTCATCAAGCTGATCAGATGATGTCGTTGTACGACCTCGGTATCACCTGGGGTATCTCCATACAGTAATTCCCAGAATTACTAGAGCTGTGGTCAGAGTCCTGTATCGGTGTACTCCGGCATGGTATAGCTGGTGTCCTTTCCGCTAATCATTGCCATCACCTCTGTCGCACTCCGCCTCTCCAGCTGCACCTCGTTTGTGGGCTATTGTTTCTTTCTTTGCCCTTTTGCTGCAAGTGCCGCCTAGGCGCACCCTCTGCCGTCTGGGACTCTGGCCAAAGCCCATGCCCTGCTGATCCTCCATCCACTCTCAGGTCTCTTGCGGGGATCAGCAGAACTCACTCACCCACTACGCCGGCCACACGCTTGATCCCGTCTTCTCTTCCAGCAAGCACATCACCTTCAGCCACGCCACCGGACTCCACTGGACGGACCACAGCTGCGTCCACTTCAGCTTCAAAAGAACCACGACCCACCACCACCCGCAACAGGTACCTCACAGGAACTGGAGCAAGATCACCGCCGACCAGCTCACCACCTCCCTCAGCCAGAGCCCACCCGCCAGCACAACGGACCCCAACGAAGCAGCCCGCAACTTCACACAGTGGCTGACCGCCTGCGCCGACGACCTCGCACCACTGAAGAACCCTCCCAGCAGACCGAGAAGCAAAAGGCCTCCTGGTTCACCGACGAACTCAAGGACTCCAAGAAGAATTGCCGCACCCTCGAGAAAGCCTGGCTCCTTGACCAGACCACAGACAACATGACCGCCCTCAAACAAGCCACCCGCAAACACCACCAGCTCATTCGCACCACCAAGAAGAAATCACTAAAGGATCGACTGGACAACAACGCCCAGGACAGCAAGGAACTCTTCAGCACCGTCAAGGAGTTCTCCAACCCCAGCACCGGCAACAACGACATCAATCCCTCACAAGATCTCTGTGACTCTCTCGCCTCGTTCTTCCACCGCAAGATCGCCGACATCCACAACAGTTTTGGTGCACCACCCACGCACCCAACCGTCAAACCAACGCCCCCCACCACCACCCTCCGCACCTGGACCACAGTGACCACCGAAGAAACAGCCCGCACGACGAACACCATCCACTCCGGATCACCCACCGACCCGTGCCCCCACCACGTCTTCAACAAGGCCGACTCCACCATCGCACCCCAACTCCAGAACATCATCAACTCCTCCTTCAACACCGCCACCCTCCCGGAGTACTGGAAGCATGCCGAGCTCACCGCCCTACTGAAGAAACCAACAGCGGACCCCACCGACCTCAAGAACTTCCGCCCATCTCGCTCCTCCCTTTTCCTGCTAAAGTCATCGAGAAGATCGTCCACAGACAGCTGACCTCCTTCCTCGAGACGAACGGATCCCTCGACCCCTCGCAGTCCGGTTTCAGAGCCAACCACAGCACCGAAACCGCCCTCGTCGCAGCCACTTACGACATCCGATCCCTGCTCGACAACGGGGAAACAGCGGCACTCATCCTCCTGGACCTCTCTGCAGCGTTCGACACTGTCTGCCACCGCACCCTAGTTCAACGCCTCAGCAACATCGGCATCCAGGAGAAGGCACTGGAGTGGATCGCCTCGTTCCTCGCCGGAAGAACACAGAGTTCGCCTCCCCCCGTTTCGATCCGAGGCCACTGAAGTCATCTGCGGCGTACCACAAGGATCATCACTCAGCCCCACCCTCTTCAACGTCTACATGAGACCTCTTGCAGCCATCGCACGCCAACACAACCTCAACATCATCTCCTACGCAGACGACACCCAGCTGATCCTCTCCCTCACCAGGGAACCCGACACCGCCAGAACCAGCCTGCACGAAGGGATGAAAGACGTCGCCGAATGGATGAAGACCAGCCGCCTGAAACTGAACTCAGACAAGACGGAAGTCCTCATCCTGGGACCATCACCCTCCGCCTGGGACGACTCCTGGTGGCCCCCCGCCCTGGGCACCGCTCCCAAACCAACAGACCACGCACGCAACCTGGGCTTCATCCTGGACTTCTCCCTCTCGATGACCAGACAAGTCAACGCCGTCTCATCATCTTGCTTCCACACCCTACGCATGCTCCGCAAGATCTTCCGATGGATCCCGAACGAAACCAGGAAGACGGTCACCCAGGCACTCGTCACCAGCCGACTGGACTATGGAAACGCCCTCTACGCCGGAACCACAGCCAAGCTACAGAGAAGACTCCAACGCATCCAGAACGCATCCGCCCGACTCATCCTGGACATCCCCCGACGCTGCCACATCTCCAGCCACCTGAGGGACCTGCACTGGCTCCCCGTCAACAAGAGGATCACGTTCAGGCTCCTCACCCACGCACACAAGTCTCTCCACGACCTGGGCCCCAAGTACCTCAACGACCGCCTGACCTTCAACACACCCACCAGCTACGATCGACCAGCCACGCCCTCGCCGCCGTTCCACGCATCCGAAGAGCCACCGCCGGAGGAAGATCCTTCTCCTACCTGGCGGCCAAAACATGGAACTCCCTCCCCATCCACCTTTGACTGACCCAGGACCATCTCGCCTTCAGAAGACAACTCAAGACCTGGCTGTTCGAACATTAGCGGACCCCTTCCCCCAAGCGCCTTGAGACCCTCCCGGGTGAGTAGCGCGCTATACAAGTGTTATGATTGATTGAACTCGGTTTCCTCGGACCTACCGCTCTGTCTGGTTGGGAACAACATAGTATATTTGTAATCGAGTTGGTGGAGTTTTTTCTTGACTTCTTGGAAAGAGGCCCTCTGCACTTCTTTAGAAAAATCTGGGAAAATGCGCACCAGCCCATTGTCCACTCTGAGTTCATCTTTGCGTCTTGCCTGTGCTAGGATGTGGTCTCTGTCCCTGTAGTGTAGGAGCTGTGCTATCACAGGTCGTGGGAGTGCTCCCTGCGGAGGCGGCCTTGACGGCACACAGTGCGCTGGTTTGAGTGCATACAAGGCTGATGGCCCCGCTGGTGCCACCTCCATGCACAGCCAGTGCTCCAAGTTGTCTACTATGTTGTTGCCTTCCACCTTCTTTGGTAGGCCCATCACTCTGATATTGTTCCTGCGGGAACGATTTTCAGGGTCCTCCGCTCTGAGCTCCAGTGTGCACACCTTCACCTCAACTGCAGACAGTTGGCCCTTTAGGGCAGTCAGAGCAGGAGTGGACTCCCATCAATTGGCGTACATTTGCGGTCACCCTTTCAGAAAGGTGTCTGTGGTCATCTTGCAGGAGTCCATTTTTTATTGAAGGGATGCACACCTTGTATATCCTGTTTTTTCATGCTTCCTTATTCCTCTCCCTTTGTTCTGTTTGCGTGCAGAACGGTTATTTAAGGCTTACCCCGCTGCCTTGTATTAGAATGAACTCTTGAAGGATGGGGCCGCGTCTAGCCCCATGAGACCACTCGCACAGCATCATGCCGCCCCTGGCGTGCATGCATAGTCGAAGGTTATTTAACCATTTATCAGTACTATTCCGTTTTTTCTCCATGTAATCCACCTATTTATACGAACAATTTCATCACATTTTCTGTCCCAATACACAGAAACCGATTTATGCGCCAATTTCCAATTTTTCTAATATTCTAATTGTGCCGATCCGGGCTTCTTAAAAAGAATATGAATGATGCGTCGTTCATCACAAGCAGTCTTTATTTCAGTTTAAAAACCCAATGCATTTCGGGCCATTACATGCCCTTCTTCGGGGGTCACTGCAATTAATCATAACAAAACAATATTAACACTCATTGTTTCTCAGTGTATACATATTTGCAATTCAGATTAATCAATACTGCACTTTTTAACAAGATTGGTCACAGATTGCATCTCGTCCTTTATCCTATATCCCTCGCATGTCATTTCCTCCATCTTAGCTGATTACAACTCTCACTTCCCGTCCTGATACTATTGCTTTCACTTCCCAGATAGTCCCGATCTCTTTATCTCCCTTTGACATATAAGTATCACAACCCTTCAATTTGCGTGCAGAAATTCCCTCCCACAACATAGATTTTTTCAAAGGTTACCGCTGTTCTAAAGGTTTATAAAAGCTTGTTTGAGGCTTCCAAACGTGCGTATCCCACATTATCCCAACGTTGCTCATTTACAAGTTTAAAAGAACAAAGCTACCATCTGTACCCCGTGTTGGTGCCCCTCAAGTCAAACAGCGTTTCCCACACCCCGCTTCCCTCCGTACCTGCTGTGGTTATTTCTAAAAATCTGCGGTCCTCGCCATTTCTCACAAACTGTGGATCCCTTACTTGCTTCCATCCACTCCCTTAAATCGTATCTCTCACGTGCTCGCCCTCCCAATCAGCTGCGTGTTTCAAACCTCCCACTCCTGCGTACGTGCCAACATTTAAAACTACATTTCCCAACATGCATATCGTTAATTCAAAAGCGCGTTTAGTCTTTTACATGAAGTTGTATTAGAATGAACTCTTGAAGGATGGGGCCGCATCAGGGGCGGCATGATGCTGTGCGAGTGGTCTCATGGGGCTAGACGCGGCCCCATCCTTCAAGAGTTCATTCTAATACAAGGCAGCGGGGTAAGCCTTAAATAACCGTTCTGCACGCAAACAGAACAAAGGGAGAGGAATAAGGAAGCATGAAAAAACAGGATATACAAGGTGTGCATCCCTTCAATAAAAAATGGACATTCATACTATTACCCCACCTAGGGAAAGCACCCGTTGGAGAACAAGAGTTAAAAAGGAAAGAAGAGTCAATTGAATACTAACACACTGAAACTGATGGAAAACCTTAGTTCATCGCAAGTAGAACCAATTTGCACTTATCAAACGTAACATGGAATGCAACATTGTGGCAAAGCTGTTCAGAAAAACTTCATGTAAAAGACTAAACGCGCTTTTGATTTAAGGGAGTGGATGGAAGCAAGTAAGGGATCCACAGTTTGTGAGAAATGGCGAGGACCGCAGATTTTTAGAAATAACCACAGCAGGTATGGAGGGAAGCGGGGTGTGGGAAACGCTGTTTGACTTGAGGGGCACCAACACGGGGTACAGATGGTAGCTTTGTTCTTTTAAACTTGTAAATGAGCAACGTTGGGATAATGTGGGATACGCACGTTTGGAAGCCTCAAACAAGCTTTTATAAACCTTTAGAACAGCGGTAACCTTTGAAAAAATCTATGTTGTGGGAGGGAATTTCTGCACGCAAATTGAAGGGTTGTGATACTTATATGTCAAAGGGAGATAAAGAGATCGGGACTATCTGGGAAGTGAAAGCAATAGTATCAGGACGGGAAGTGAGAGTTGTAATCAGCTAAGATGGAGGAAATGACATGCGAGGGATATAGGATAAAGGACGAGATGCAATCTGTGACCAATCTTGTTAAAAAGTGCAGTATTGATCTGAATTGCAAATATGTATACACTGAGAAACAATGAGTGTTAATATTGTTTTGTTATGATTAATTGCAGTGACCCCCGAAGAAGGGCATGTAATGGCCCGAAATGCATTGGGTTTTTAAACTGAAATAAAGACTGCTTGTGATGAACGACGCATCATTCATATTCTTTTTAAGAAGCCCGGATCGGCACAATTAGAATATTAGAAAAATTGGAAATTGGCGCATAAATCGGTTTCTGTGTATTGGGACAGAAAATGTGATGAAATTGTTCGTATAAATAGGTGGATTACATGGAGAAAAAACGGAATAGTACTGATAAATGGTTAAATAACCTTCGACTATGCATGCACGCCAGGGGCGGCATGATGCTGTGCGAGTGGTCTCATGGGGCTAGACGCGGCCCCATCCTTCAAGAGTTCATCTTGCAGGAGTCCCAGGTCCGTGCTGGTAGTCAATTTTTGCCTCTAATCTCTCGCTTGAAGCTGTGATAGCCAGCAATATATCTTGTAGCGTGGCATCTTCGGGTGCCTTTGACGGTCTAGTGGAATTCTCACTCCTGTCCTGGGAGTCTATCGACAGGTCAGCTTCTTGGTCACTCTTTTGGGTTGCTTTGTCCATGGTAAGCAATGGCAAGCAGCTCCTCGTACCCTCCACTTGTCGTCGTGCAGCTCTGCACAGGGTCTGGCTGACCCGAGGGGTGGGGGGGGGGCATGGTGATAATCGAGCCCCTTATCATCCGGTAGTCCCCTCCCCTAGGGGAGTGGGCAATCATGTATCTCAGTTCAGGCGATTCATCCAATGGCGTCTGTGCACTCGAGGTTGCGGTGGTCCTAGCTAGTCAACTGCACGGTGGCAGTATGCAGGCACCTGGGTCTCTCACTAGTAGGTTAATGGAAACGGTGTGCCCCTGCTGGCCCTCTCCTCACCCTGCAAGCATCAGTGTCTGACCGGTTATGGCTGGGTATAACCGGCTTAGCCCCCTTACTCCGTTCCGCATGGATCCCCTACTGTAAAGACGGTTCCCTGGGTCCAGGTTCTCGGGCCTTAAGAGTGTCGTTCCGGTACCCACAAGCCAAGTTCCGCCGGGTCAACACTCCGCAAGTATGGTCCGCCACAATAGACCAGGCAGACGTGGTAGGGCGACTCAGACGTCCGGGACCTCCAAGATCAACAGCCCTGTGCCCTATTCTCACGCTCTCCCACGTACAGTTAGCTGTAGCCTCCACGCTGTAGGCCTTGGCTTCACAGCCTCCTCAGCCCCCTCTGTTGGAGCCACACACAGGAGAGAGAGTTTGGTAGGAGCCCAGGAATCGGCCTGTCAACATGCACCTTTTCGTGCGGGTTCAGTTCACTCCTCCCGCCGGCTACCACCAACCTTTGTCCCGGATTTAGTTAGGCGGCCACTCAGCAGGACAATGCTCACCTTAATTTCAATGTCTGGGCTGCCCGTGAGCTCTGTACAGCATCCATGCAAGGTCAAGTGTTCCCCGGCTCTTCCGCAGGGCCACTGAATCCTCTCAGGGCCAGTCTCACCGTTCAGGCCCTTCGCACAGCCTCTTTACCAGGCACTGGAGCCTCCGCCGTCCCCTTCGCCAGGGGCGTGAGCCAGTTCTTTCAGGTGACGAAGTACGCATAGTTGCTCCTCCTACGTAGGTCTCCTTATATCCAGATGTGTGTAGGCACTCCTGCTTAGGCTGCCTTACTTGCCGCTCTTGCCTGCCTTCTCAGCGGGCCACCGCGATCTTGCATCTACTCGCGGCATTCGAGAGCGGTCGCCTTTCTCAATGGTTTGCTCTCCGGTGCGGAAATTAGACAATTGCTTAAGATCACACAATTCGGTCAAGTGGGGAAGCCATGATTGATCCCAGATTTTATGATTTCACATTGTGCTATTCCATTTCATTCCGTCAGTATTAAAGTCACTTCCTAGTTACACTTGACTGTCCCAAATGGCACAGCACAGGCCTTACTTTGTGGCCCCTTGGAAAATGTTTGTGAATACCCATGTCTTACACCACCTGACTGCGACCTTGACCACCGTCCTGCTGGGGTCAATGCGGCCCTCTGTCACATCAGAGACCAACTTTTTTGTCACCTGGAAAAATGTTAGTGAGTACCTATGCTATACAACATTAGGGAGTGCATCTCTGCCCCAGCAGTTGCTATCGTATTTTCTTTATAGACCTTAGTTTTAATTGTTCTTTTTACTTGCCTGTAAAAGAAAGTCCTTTCATGTTTTATAAAGGGAAACTGTATAAGTGTGTCTTTTGTATATTTCAGCCAACCTGCAAAAAGGCATTAAGTACTGCGTATTTTATAGAGCGATTTACATGATTACTGAATTCTGAATAGGTTGTCCACTGGTATGATGCTGCTACATTGCTTTTACTCCTTTTCCTGCTGAATGCAAGTTTGCATTAAATAGCGTTGGGAACTAAAAATCTACAGCGTTTTATGGCCTGACGGGCATGTTTGAAATGTGGAGAAGAAATTGAGCAAGAGGAGCATGGCCTGCATATTCTATGGGATAAATTACCCTCAAACATTGTTATCCAGAGTATTGCAACTGACCTTAGAATTTTGTGGCAAATAAATGCACTCTGCCTCCAAATGGTCACAATTCCTCAGTGATTTGCAGTATTCTTGTAATGTACATTTGTGGTTACTTCATCATACATTTTTTGTTCCACACACATCCAGGTTTGTTGGCTTTGTCTGCGTGCCTTTTTTAAAATTTTGTTTACCCAGTTAATGTAATTGGGAATTCCATATGTACGATTCTTAGTGATAAAGCATTTTACCCGAGCAAAAGCTTTTGTTGCAATGATTTCTTACCCTCTTGTAATATAACTGAAATGAGATTACCAGCTATCCTGCTTGCACAAAGTCTGATTGTAAAGTGATATTGTATTGTCCAGCTGGTTAACCTGAAGAACTAAAGCAACAGTTGATGGTGGTATGGAAAATACTAAGTGATGATTTTTTTTTATTTTTTATTCATTAGTATAACGTCTGTCATGATGATCCACTCTTTTCCATGGGGGCTGAATAAGTACTTGTAACTCATCTAGCAGCTTTCTTATCAAAAGTTGTTCATTATTTCCACAGTACTACTCTATGCAGATAACCAGTCAAAAAAGTGTGAAACCTTTCCATTGTTAAATGGATCCTAGCCGTCCGACTCCTTTTGTATACTTGGATGTTTTGAGGCAAAATTTCTACTCTGTTTAGCTCAAAACTGCAAGCATGTTAATGATTTTGTTTCTAGCATGGTTTAGGCAACTCCAGTTTGGAGGGCTGTAGCTCGTATAAGACTTGTATCTTTCCCCATGCAGATGGCCTGTCGCAGTTGATAACTAGTGTACAGGGCTAATTTTCTGTAGAGCTCTGTTAGGATCCTCCTGGTGGATAGCGTCCTCTTTACTAATCTGAAATTCGAGTGTCGGGCCTCTACTAGGGAAAGAAACCATATCCTCGCTGGAGGGCTGGGTGCAGCAATTGCTATCCTTTGTCATTTCTAAGTGGAATTTTCAGATCTGCTATAAGAAAATGTGTCCGGCTTTCTGTGTGCACCATTTGTATGTAAACATTTCAGCAAATTCTCAGGTGGCTTTAGAGGTTCTCATCTTGTATAATAATCTACACTGTTATGTTGCAGTGGCTGAGTATGGGAGTTTTTTTATTTTTTATTTTATTGCATCAATACTCCACAACATACCATGGCACTGTTACACACGTACACAACCGAGTATGGGAGTTTTATTTGGACATGTCTTAACGCCAAGCTTCTTCTTGACCTAGCTCAGTACATGGTATTGTTTTGATACATTTGTTTTTCTTACAGATCCAGCAAAGCGAAACAGAGCTGGAGAGATAGATTGTGAAACACCGGGTTCTATTCTTGTAAACACAAATCTCCGTGCATTAATTAATCTGCGGACTTTCAATGCACTACCTCATCATTTCCAGCAGAAGCTACTGGCGCTTCTTCCGGAGGTGGACAGACAGGTAGACATTAGCTGGGACGTGTTCCTTGTGAAGTCACTTATTTTTATAGAATTCTTCTCATGTTCTTTATTTTTCTTTTCTCTAGGTTGGAACTGATGGTCAGGTGCGACTTAGCAGTACTGCGTTGAACAACGAGTTCTTTGCCCATGCTGCCCAGAGCTGGCGTGAGCGCTTGGCAGATGGTATGCATGTTTCCATTACTTTGAGGATTGAAGGTCTGCCTCATTTAACTTGATGTGTTATTGTATACCAGCGCCTTAGTGTGAGACTGATATCTATTGTTATGGACTCAGCAGTCTTTATTTACAAGGCTTGTATTATTGGGAACTTTAGATATGCTTGTTTCTTGTGAAAATGGCTAGTTTTAACAAACACCGGTTTAGTCTGTGTCAGGTATGTGGCTTTAATTTTTGTCCTATTATGTCTGCGAGACATTAGGGTTAAGTCCACTATGGTACTTTCTCAAGACAATATGGTTTCTGTATGAAGCAGAAATGGGTGTGTGGCTATTTTTGGTTAGGGCATGGCAGTCTGAGTGCAGCAGAGAAATGTAGGTATAACCTCCAGTGGGTGGGTGAAAAACATGCCCCTTTTTTTTATTGTGTATTTTCTAAATCTGAAAGAAACAGGTTAGTATTAGATTCCTTACCTTAGAATATCCCCAGGCGTCAGTCTGGATCCGGAAACTTTTGCGTAGCAGTACCCCTGCACGTCGGTAGGCGTCGTCGGTAGGCGTCGTCTGCAGGCGTCCCCTGCGGCTCCGCGTCGTCGGCGTCGTGCGCCGTGATGTCGCTGGAGTATATAGACGCCGCCTCAGCGCGCTGACGTCAGTTCTTCTTTTTTCCGCGCCAGTTAGCGCAGATCTGAAGAGCAGTACTCCGGTCTTTGACCAAGTTTTTTGATAACTCTAACCCTTTTCGGTGCCGGTAGGATGCCCGGTTTTAAAAGTTGTGACGGGTGCGACCGCCTGATGTCGGTCACCGACCACCATCGACTCTGCCTCCGGTGCCTGGGCGCGGACCACGACGTTGAGTCCTGCGTCGACTGCCGGGCCTTGACGGGTAAGGCTAGGCGGGATCGGTCCCGCAAGCTGCTCGAGCTCCGGCTATCGGCCCCGCGTCGAGTGCGGTTCCGGTCGGAGGTCGAGGGAGCGGTCGAGAGAACGGTCGCGGAGCCGCCACGAGCGCTCCGGAAGTCGTCACCATTCCTCCGGTTCCTCAGGTAAGCGACACAAGAAGTCGGGCCGTCGTCACCGGCGCCACCCCGTTCCCTCTCCAATTCCGGACGCGGAGTCGGACCGGCGTCGGCCGATGGGGCCCATTGACCCCGAGGAGCCGGTCTACATCGTTGAATCAGAGTATGGTGATGATGAAGATTATGGAGAGGGTTGGGAGGGGTCTGAGGACCCTCTGTCATGCGAGTGTCAGTACGACGTGGACTGGACAGGTGACTTGGGTGATGCCAGTGGTCTGGACGAATCTCCTAACCCTGGTTTTGTCTCGCCTTCCACTGTGGCGTCGGAGGCTGGGGCTGCCTACTCTGTGGTGCTGATGAGGGCTGCCAAGGCCTTGAGCCTTGAGCTCCCCGTCGCAAAAGTGAAGCCTAACATCCTCACCGAGGTCTTCAAACCGCAGTCATGCCCACAGGAGCCACTGCTGCCGTTTAATGAAGCCTTGACGGACGTTCTGTTGGGCACGTGGTCCAGGCCTGCTTCAGGTTCGCCTGTTGATCGGAACGTTGCCAGGCGCCACCGTCCGTGTCCGGACGACCCTAAGTTCCTGTCCACCCATCCTACCCCTGAGAGTCTGGTGATCCAGGCCTCAACATCCCAATCCGCATTCCCGTCGGCCCCGCCCGACCGGGAATCTAAGAGGTACGACCAGTATGGCAAGAAGGTCTTCTCGTCCCTGAGTGCGGGACTGCGGTCTTGCAATACCGCATGCCTCTTGGGCCGCTACACCCACTCTTTGTGGGATACGGTCGCGGAGTGTCTGCCGCAATGTCCGCAGGAGGTACGGGACAAGCTCGGCCAGGCTATGGTTGAGGGCCGAGACGCGGCGAGGTATTCCATCAGGTGTGGTCTTGATACGACCGACTCGCTGGGCAGAGCGATGTCCACGACGGTGGCGATTCGTCGCCACGCCTGGCTCAGATCCGCCAATTTTTCGCCGGATGTCCAGAATGCCTTGATGGACATGCCGTTAGATGGCAGTCGTCTGTTTGGCGACAAAGCGGACAACGCGCTTGAGCGCTTCAAGGACTCCAGGGTCACGGCCAAGTCCTTGGGTCTCTCGACCCAGCGCCAGCAAACGGGTTCGTTTCGCTCCTTTCGTGGCCACGGAAGGGGCGGTCCCACACGTGCTGCCAGCCACGCGCCGCAGAACACTTCTCAACGCGGTGGCGGCCGTGGATTCCGCCGTGGTGGCGGTCGGGGACAGCGGCGAGGTCAGGCCACACCTCCCCCCGCAGCAGCCTCCAAATCCTCCTAGTCCGAGCTTTCAGGCCCATGTGACGCCAGTGGGTGGCAGGGTTCGCCATCACCACTCCCGCTGGCGCACTATCACATCGGACAGGTGGGTGCTGCAGCTCGTCCGAAGGGGCTACTCCCTCCCCTTCGAGACCACTCCTCCAGCCATGCCACCGCAGAACCACCGTGTGTCGGGGGACCACTTGACACTTCTGCAGGAGGAAGTTACGGCCCTCTTGGCCAAGGGGGCCATCGAGCGCGTTCCTGGGCCAGAAGTAGGGTGTGGTTGCTACTCCCACTACTTTCTGGTACCCAAGAAGGACAAGGGGGGCCTGCGTCCTATTTTGGATCTACGGAACGTCAACGGCTTCCTCCGGAAGGAGAAGTTCAAGATGTTGACTTTAGCTCAGGTCTTGGCTGCTCTAGACCCACTAGACTGGATGGTAGCGTTGGACTTGCAGGATGCGTATTTTCACATCCCCGTCCTGCCGGCCTTACCTGCGGTTCACGGTAGGCCACGAGCACTTTCAGTTTATCGTGCTCCCATTCGGCCTTACCTGCGCCCCACGGGTGTTCACGAAGGTGATGGCGTTGGTCGCAGCTCATCTGCGCCGGTTAGGGGTTTCAGTCTTCCCCTACCTCGACGACTGGTTGTTGAAGGCGGGCTCGCCCCAGACAGTCGTCCACCACCTCCAGATGTCGGCAGACCTCCTGCACGAGCTGGGGTTTTCCATCAACGTGCCGAAATCACACCTGTGCCCCTCTCAAAAGCTCCTTTTCATCGGAGCGGTTCTCGACTCGGCGCAGTTTCGGGTTTATCCTCCGGAACGGCGGGTCCGGGATATTCAGGCTTTGATTCCCATCTTTCAGCCGTTATCCCGGGTCTCGGTCAGGTTGACGCTGCGGCTTCTGGGACTGATGGCCTCCTGCATCCTTCTGGTGCATCACGCCAGGTGGCGGATGCGGGCTCTGCAGTGGGACCTGAAGTTTCAGTGGGCCCAGCATCAGGGCAACCTATCCGACCACGTCCTGATCTCGGAGGGCACTGCGAGACAGGTGCGGTGGTGGCTTACGGACCGCGATTGGGTCAGGGGCAGATCCCTCTTCCTTCCCCAACCGGAGCACGTAGTTGTGGCGGATGCGTCCCTCCAGGGCTGGGGAGGCCACTTGGGAGAGGCGGAGATCAGAGGCATCTGGTCTCCGGCGGAGTCCCGGCTCCATATCAACATGTTGGAGCTGCGGGCGATTCGCCTAGCACTGAAGGCATTCCTCCCCTTTGTCAACGGGAGTGTGGTGCAGGTGTTCACGGACAACACCACCGCCATGTGGTACTGCAACAAGCAGGGCGGAGTGGGGTCGTGGACCCTTTGCCAGGAGGCTCTGCGTCTCTGGCAATGGCTGGAACGTCAGAGCGTGACTCTGACGGTTCAACACCTGGCAGGTTCCCTGAACGCCAGGACGGACGAACTCAGCCGTCGGTGCTCGGTGGATCACGAATGGCGTCTGAACTCGGACGTGGCGAAAGGCCTCTTTCTGCAATGGGGAGAGCCTTGGTTAGATCTATTCGCCACAGAAGAGAACGCGCAATGTCATCAGTTCTGCGCGTTGGAATTTCCAAGACGGCACTCGCTCGGCGACGCCTTTCGGCGCGAGTGGAGCTGCGGTCTGTTGTACGCCTTTCCGCCTATACCACTTCTGCCCAGAGTGCTGAAGAAGATCAGGCGCGACCGGGCTCAAGTTATCCTTGTGGCTCCGGACTGGGCTCGAAGGTACTGGTATCCCGAGCTACTCAGCATGTCAGTCGGTCCCTCGATCCGCCTGCCCCTTCAGGAGGACCTTCTGTCGCAGCAACAGGGGACGGTCCTCCACCCGAACCTGTCCAGTCTCCACCTCCATGCTTGGAGATTGAGCAGCGACAGTTGAGGCCATTTGACTTGCCTCCTGAAGTCTGTGATGTGATTCTGGCAGCCAGGCGTCCCTCCACAAAGTCGGTATACGCCTGCCGGTGGAACAGATTTGTGGCATGGTGCACAGCAAAGGCTGTGGATCCCCTTTCTGCCCCTCTCTCCGAGGTTCTCCTCTTTCTCCTCTCTCTTGCCCAGCAGGGCTCTGCTCTGGGCACTATCAAGGGCTACCTTTCTGCCCTTTCCGCCTTCTTACGGCTACCTGATCAGCCATCTTTGTTCAAGTCCCCTATTGTACTGAGATTCTTGAAGGGCATCACGCACATGTATCCACCTGTTCCGTTCGTGATGCCTCAGTGGGACTTGAACCTGGTTCTGACTTTCTTGATGTGCGCTCCCTTTGAGCCGCTTCATTCCTGTCCTCTCCGTCTTCTCACTTTAAAGACGGCCTTCCTGGTTGCCATCACCTCTGCCAGGAGAGTGAGTGAGCTCCAGGCTCTTTCTGTGAAACCTCCTTTCTTGTCCGTTCATCCTGACAAGGTGGTTCTTAGAACTAGACCTTCTTTCCTGCCCAAAGTAGTTTCGGCTTTTCACATCGGGCAGTCCATCACCTTACCCTCCTTCTTCCCGCCTCCGCATCCTTCAAAAGATGAAGAGCGGCTCCATCGTCTGGACCCAAAACGTGCGCTTTCATTTTATATGGATCGCACTCGCCAGTTCCGGGTGGATGACCAACTATTTGTTGGCTACGTGGGTGAGAAGAAGGGAAGGGCGGTACAGAAACGAACCATCTCTCGGTGGGTCGTCCTGTGCATCAAAGCATGCTACTCTTTGGCTCGGAAGGAGCCTCCTGTTGGGCTGAGGGCCCATTCCACTCGGGCCACGGCGGCTACTACTGCCCTGGGCCGGGGTGTCCCTTTGCAGGACATTTGCCAGGCGGCTACGTGGGCCTCGCTGCACACCTTTGCGAGGCATTACTGCCTGGACAGTCAAGTCCGGAGGGACGGCTTCTTTGGCCGTTCGGTCCTCCAGGATTTTCTGGTGTAGGATTGTATTGGTTCGCAGACCCACCACCGGGGTTGGTATTGCTGGGGTATCTATTCTAAGGTAAGGAATCTAATACTAACCTGTTTCTTTCAGATGAACAAGTTACTTACCTTCGGTAACGATATATCTGTAAGAAACAGTAGTTAGTATTAGATTCCTTACCGCCCCACCCATCCTCCCCGTTCTGCGAACTGATACCTAGGGTTAAGGACATCCCTTTCAGGGCCCTAGTTTCAAATGGCACCAGTGTTGGTTCTCACATGGCTCTGCGTGTTCTGGCGCGGAAAAACTGTGTGCAAAGAACTGACGTCAGCGCGCGGAGGCGGCGTCTATATACTCCAGCGACGTCATCACGGCGCATGACGCCGACGACGCGGAGCCGCAGGGGACGCCTGCAGACGACGCCTACCGACGCGCAGGGGTACTGCTACGCAAAAGTTTCCGGATCCAGACTGACGCCTGGGGATATTCTAAGGTAAGGAATCTAATACTAACTACTGTTTCTTACAGATATATCGTTACCGAAGGTAAGTAACTTGTTCATTAACACTGTTGTGCTACCAAGCATCCTACTACTGAGTCTACTACGCATAGAAAATCTTCTTTTCCATCTAGAAGAGAATTGTTTAATGTGAGCACTTGCTAGATGTAGCTACATTCTTGACTTTTGGTTTATGTACCCTGTAAGGTGAGTTCACTCCAGAAATGCAGACTCGAATAAGACAGGAAGTAGAGAAGGAGAAGAAGGTAGAGCAGTGGAAGGAAAATTTCTTTGAAGACTATTATGGACAAAGGTGAGAAACTATCTTTGGAGTACAAAATACATTTTGTTGTGGGTTTAATAGGTTTGAAATTCTGTGTATGGTGCCTGTGAATCAGTGTTGGCCTGGTGTACTGTCTCCTTATTTTAGGTAGGAATTTCTTTCACATTCAGAAGTGCCTCTAACATGGTTGGATTGCTATGCATTGGCCTGCATATGCATTGCCCTGCATATGCATTGCGGTTTTCTATTCATTTTTTTCTGAAGCTCTGCTGGCTTCTACAAGATTTACTGTAGTAGACTATTTCTGTATATTGTAAAAGTCACTCTTGGACATGATGTCATCCAAAAATATTGCTTAAATCAACGAGAGAGAGAGGACTAGATAGGCTAGACCGTATCCCCTGGATTATATGTATGTATCAAAAAGGACTAGCTATCTAGGGAAGATAGAAGACTCAGGTTTGTACGTAAAATAAGGAGAACGTAGTTTTCCTTATAAAGCCCTCACCCACCGACCTAGTTGGTGGCATGCTTCATCATCGGGCCCACCACAGTGGCACCGAATGTGCCCCGGGTGTGCTTCAAGGTGACTACCACCAACACTATCGGTTTCATTTAATAATCACCACCAGTTCCGTGCCCGTGGCATGAACCCACAATAGCCGATTATATGTCGCACACCACCTTATAAGTCGGCATGTTGTGATATACCAAAATATGAATCCAACATGACTCTACCTTGTACGTCTTGTCTTTGTCCTTTGTGTTCTATGTAGTCAAGCTTGAGGGAATCCCCCTCTAACGGCTACAGCGCCTTAGCGTGCGCTTCACTTAGCCAAAAGACAACACAATCACTTAATTTTAATTTTATTATTTAAATTGCACGTTCTTCACATAAAAACGGTCCTGAGGAAAGCCAGCTTTAAATCTGCAAGGCACTGGCTGAAACATGTAGACCACACTAGACGCTGGAGGTCATAACTTACCCTCCAATTTACGTCTACCTGTCTTTTATCTGCTAGCAGAGGCCCAGTTCAATAAAATAACTTGCCCTCGGGTGCTGGGACCTTCTGCATAGCTTTTAATCTTCACCTTTCTCACCCTATTCACCGCACACTCAGCAACATACCAGCTCCGCAGTCACCTGGCGTTGAAGCACACCCGGGGCACATTCGGTGCCACTGTGGTGGGCCCGATGATGAAGCATGCCACCGACTAGGTCGGTGGGTGAGGGCTTTATAAGGAAAACTATGTTCTCCTTATTTTACGTACAAACCTGAGTCTTCTATCTTCCCTAATTAGCTAGTCCTTTTTGATACATACATCCAAAAATATTGTCCATACCCTTTTGCAGAATCTGTCCGAGCCCTGCTGCAGGAACTAGACCCTCAATGGAAGCAAATAACTGGCTCCTGGAATGACGCAATCCAGTGTCCTTTAATCTTCAGTGTACTGAGGAAGGGGAAAAGAGGATCACTGTTCCCTTATCCTTATGACATGGCCCACCACTTGTGTGCAAGAATGATGTCTTGAGGCTATCCACCCAAACCCCCCCCATCATTCTTGCAGAATATTCAGCACAAACTACTCCCCAGGCACAATGGAGAGGTATTCCAACACAATCTCTGGTCTCTCAGCTGGCCAGCCTAGTACCCTACCCACTGGACTTTATCCATTTGGACATCCCAGCTAACTGCAGTTTTGCAGCGTGAATCTTTCTGGATTCACTATGCTGTGCATTATTCCGCGGTCTTGTGGTTGGGTCCGGATTCGTAGTCTTTTCTTTGTTTTTTTTGTTTTTTTTTTTCTTAGCCCAGGTGGGCGTCGGCGTCACACCCCCTTGGGTGTATTTCCGGTGACGTCGGCATGCTTCCTGCGGAAGCTCCCACTCTTGGGCGCCATCTTCAGATTCTTTTTTTCCGCGGTCGGGTCTGGATCGTTCCCGTTTGGGCTCCAGACATTTTTGGAGAAAGAAGAAGGAAAATACAGAAAAGACGAGGAGAAGTCACCTGAAAACTCCAGGGGACTTCACCGACGAAAAACAAGCAAGGATAAGGCGTTTTCCATCGAGATCTTCGACGACCGTCGACGAACACGCGACCAGAGAGGCCCTGGACGCTAGAGGATGGACAACACGCCGTTCAAGTTCTGCCGTAACTGCCACCACAAGTACGCGCAGAAGGACCAGCACCCGGTATGCAACCTTTGCCTACCGGTGGACCACGAGAGCGGAGACTGCAACGCCTGTTCCGCCTTCACCCCGAAGACCCTTCGTGTGAGAGAGAGGCAGAGGGTAGCACACGCCGCCCTGCAGGGGAAGGCCCCGACTCCGTCACTCTACGAGCTGGGGATGTCCTCCGAGGAAGAAGACAACGCTGCCGCCGAAGACGACAGCTACACGGTCGTAGAGACCGATTACACGAAGACTTCTGACAAGGTAGGAGACTCTTCGGCCCCCAAGAACCCGAGAGACTCTGAGTCTAGAAAAATCGAGGGCAAGACCCCGAAAGCGCCGACGCCAAAAAAGGCGGCGTCCGCGACTACTCCCAGGCCCAGCGGATCCTCCGAGAAGGAGTCCCCGGCGCCGAGAGCTGCTGATCAGCAGAAAACGTCGAAAATCGTCCCCGAAAAGGATCGATCGACGAGGGAGAAAGACCCGAAACTGACGACGACGACCAGAGACCCGAAATCCGGTTCGACGTCGAAAACTTCGACTCCGAGAGGCACGGCGACGAGCCATCCGTCGAAGAGAGCGGCCGACCCATCCGACACGGAACACGCGGCCGAGATGGAAAAGAAAAGAAGGCGCCTCGAGGCAGAAATGGAGAACATCATGCAGCGGAAGAAAGATTTCGACGCAAAGATGAAAGCCTTCACGATCCCTCACAAGACCAAGCCACCAGTGATGGAGGTGGTCGAGGAGGAAGAAGAGATCGCCGAAGTCACCGAGCAAGACCAGGACGTCGAGGTGCTCGACGACCAGGAGGAGTACGAGAATCCCTACGAAGGTTACAGCTATGGGGAGGAAGATGAGGGCAGGACAGACACTGAGTCGGCACCCTCTGACCTTCAGGAGGTAGATTACATCGATGTCGACACCGACAGCCCGGAGGAGGTGGTCGACACCTACCCCTCGAGGCCCTCGCCGCCGGACGACATCGGGGCCTACAACTCGGTGATACAATCTGCCGCAGCAGCTTTCAAGCTCAAGCTCGACGAAGAGAAGCAGAAAGCAGACTTCCTTCTGGAAACATTACTCCCAACACAAACGAGGAGCCAGTTCCTTCCAATGCTCGAGAGCGTCTTGGCTCAGGGGAAGGAAGCTTTCAGGGAGCCCGCAACATGCAAGGCAGTAACTCCCAGAACTGAGAAGAAGTACAAGCATGCCACAAAGGACCCGGCCTACATTCAGGGCACGGTCTCCGCAGACTCCATTATCACGGCCACAGCAAGGAGGAGGGCTAACGTACCCACTACCTCGGGCCCACCACCGGATAAGGAGAGCAAAAGGATGGATCTGGTGGGCAGAAGGATCGAACGGAATGCCGCGACCCACTGGCGCATGGCTAATTCCAACGCCCTGATAAACAGGCACATGTACCAAATCATGGAGGGACTGGGGCAGTTGGTGAAGGACTTGCCCCAGGATGCCAGGCAAAAAGCCGAAAAGCTGATTGAAGAGGGGAAGAATGCGGCAAATTCTTGCCTTAAGACGGCCCTGGATGGGGCAGACACCGCCAGCAGGCTCATGATGATGGGCGTCACGGAAAGGAGGCACGCCTGGCTCAGGATATCCGGTTTCAAACCGGAGGTGCAACACAGCATCCTGAACACACCGTTCAACGGCAGCACGCTTTTCGGACCAACAGTTGATGAACAACTCAGCCAACTGAAGAAAGATAACGAAACAGCAAGATCCATGGGGGCATTGCAGTTCAGAGGGAACAAGAGGGGCACCCCGTCACGGAGGCCCGGCGGGAGAGGCGGAAACCAGCCAGGTACATCACACCAGGCTTTCCAGCAAACGCACCAGGCAGACTCGCAGACTCAGCAGGGTCATCAGAAGCAGCCCTGGCAGTACCAACAAAGAGGCCAGTCCTTTCGAGGGAGAAATGGACGGGGGCAAAATAGAAGAGGGGGCCAGCAGCCCAACTCCAAGTGACTTCAAAAAAATCTGTGTGCCCGCCCACAAAAAAGAACCCAGGGGGCAGCACGTACAGATGGGTCAAGACAAACTAGACACCTACGACCACAGGACACCAGTGGGAGGAAGATTAAGATACCACCTCCAGGAGTGGAGAGAAATCACATCAGACAAATGGATCCTCAACATTATCCAATTCGGATACTGCATAGAGTTGGAGGGGAGGCCAACAAGCAAAAAACCAAAAAGGAAACCACTAGCAGGCAAACAGCTACAGTGCCTTCAGGAAGAAGCAAAAGAACTCCTGCAGAAGCAGGCCATAGAACGGGTACCCTTCGAGGAAAGAAACACAGGAGTATACTCAACGTACTTCCTGGTACCAAAAGTAGACGAGACAATGAGACCCATTCTCGATTTAAGATTCATGAACAAATTCATAAGAACGCAGAAATTCAAAATGACCTCCCTGCAAGAGGTGCTCCCACAATTGCAGATCGGGGACTTCATGGTCACTATAGACCTCAAAGACGCATACCTGCACATCCCAATGAACAGAAAGCACAAACACATGCTCAGGTTCACCGTCGGAGAAAGCCACTACCAGTTCACGACACTGGCCTTCGGTCTAAAATCGGCACCAAGAGTGTTCACAAAGTGCCTCGCAGCAGTCGCAGCGCACCTAAGAAGGCAAGGGATACACGTATACCCTTACCTGGACGACTGGCTGGTGAAAGCAAACTCATACCAGAAATGCAAGCTGCACGCACATACAGTGACCAGCACGCTCATAAACCTGGGGTTCTCCATCCATTGGAAGAAATCATCAATGGAGCCAGAACAAGTGAAGATCTTCCTGGGAGCACAGATCAACACCTTACAGGGCAAGGTGTTCCCCAGCGAGAAGAGGGCGCTGGTGAAGGAAACTCGCCTCTACCGGAAGGGACAAGCTCGGACTGCGAGCAAGATCATGGGGATGATGGCATCATGCATCCACCTGGTACCGAATGTACGACTCCACATGAGACCCATTCAAGAATGGCTACAGGAGCAATGGTCACAAGCTACAGGCAGTTGGGAGGATCTAGTGGTTGTAACGCACGAAGTGCAGAAGGAGATGACATGGTGGACCATGGAGAACATAGCAAGGGGAAAGCCTCTAACGCCCCCAACGCCAACAGTGACCATCACCACAGACGCATCCCTGAAGGGATGGGGCGCTCACATGGAGGAGCTCAAGGTGAGAGGACTGTGGACACCGACGGATGCCACAAAACACATCAATTACTTAGAGTTGAAGACAATCTTCCTTGCACTGAAAGCCTTCCAGACAAGACTGTACAATCACAAGGTGTTGATACAAACAGACAATACCACTGCGATGTTCTACATCAACAAGCAGGGGGGCACCCAGTCAGCCCCGCTTTCAACGCTAGCACAGGAGATATGGAGGTGGGCAATCCCTCTCAAGATAGACCTGCTGGCCATACACCTGCCAGGGAAGGACAACATACAAGCAGATTGGCTCAGCAGGCAGACTTCAGCATCCCACGAGTGGGAGCTCAATGCTCAGGAGACAAGGCACCTATTCGACAGATGGGGAACTCCATCGGTGGACCTGTTTGCCACACGCCAGAATGCAAAATGCCGAAACTTCGCATCCAGGCAGCCCGAGGAGGGGGTCACTGGGGAATGCCCTATGGATAGATTGGTCAGGGACATTTGCCTACGCCTTTCCCCCGATACCACTGATGCACAGAGTACTGAGCAAGTGCAGAGCGAGCGACATGACACTGATACTGGTCGCACCACAGTGGGCGAGGCAGACATGGTACTCGCAGATCATGGAGATGACACAGTGTGCACCCCACAGATTCAGCAGGAGGAAAGACTTACTCTCCATGCAGAACGGAGAGGTGCTGCACCCAGAGCCAGAGAGCATGAGCCTAGTAGCGTGGCTCCTGAGGACATAGAGTTCGCACATTTAAGGTTGCCAGAAAGTACACTGAAGGTCCTGCGGGAGGCAAGAAGGCCTAGCACTCGGAAGTGCTATGGGGCGAAATGGAAGAGGTTCACAATATGGTGTAGACAAGAAAGGCTTCACAATAAAATGAAGAGGGACTCCACAGTGCTAAAGTACCTGACGCACTTGCTAGAGAAGAACCTTAGCTCATCCTCCTTGAGGGTTCACTTAGCAGCAATAGTCGCCTACACAAGGGGTGAAACGTGCAGGAGTTTCTTCACATCACAGGTGGTGAAGAGATTCCTAGAAGGGGCGAAAAGGATCGCACCGCCCAAGCGGGTGCCGCCACCGGCATGGAACTTGAACATAGTCCTAACGGAACTCATGAAAGAGCCCTTTGAACCGCTCCACAAGGCGTCCTTAAAGATGCTAACTATGAAAACAGCTTTCCTGGTTGCAATAACGTCCCTACGCAGAGTAAGCGAGCTTCAGGCTCTGACGCTACAAGAACCCTACATACAAATACATAATGACAGGGTTGTGATGAGGACTGACCCAAACTTCATGCCGAAGGTGGTATCTAAATTTCACATGAACCAGTCTATACAGATACCGAGTTTTTTCCAAAAACCAACAACTGCGGCAGAGCGAGCTCTGCACACCCTGGACGCCAGAAGGGCAGTCATGCACTACATCGAAAGGACGAAGGGACACAGGAAGACAAAACAGTTCTTTGTGTCATTCGCCAACAGTTACATGGGAAAAGCAGTAACCAAAAAGACCATTGCACGATGGATCGCACAGACAATCCAACTCTGCCACAAGCGGGCAGGACAAGAGCTAGCAGAGCGGACACGTGCCCACTCCACTAGGAAAAAGGGCGCTACAATAGCCTTCCTGGCTAACACACCCATACAAGACATATGCCTGGCGGCAACATGGGCTTCGGTGCACACGTTCACGAAGCACTACTGTGTGGACATACAGATGAACAAGGAAGCTCAAGTTGGACAGAAGGTGCTACAGCACATATTCAATACCCAACGCTCATCTTCCACCCAACCGCCACAGAAAGGAGAAACCGCTACAAAATCTATGCACAGCATAGTGAATCCAGAAAGATTCACGCTGCAAAACGAATAGTTTTCTTACCTGTCGGTGTAGTTTTGCAGCTTGAAGATCTTTCTGGATTCACTAGCGAACCCACCCACCTCCGCCAGAAAGATGAGGCTGGAGAGAGAAGAGGTGGTTAACATAAGAAAGGATATTTAAGAAGTACAGAGCGGTAAAATACCAACTAATTAGAACATTGCCATTACTTCGGAAACGAAAGAAACACGGAAAAAAAGAACCCGAAGATGGCGCCCAAGAGTGGGAGCTTCCGCAGGAAGCATGCCGACGTCACCGGAAATACACCCAAGGGGGTGTGACGCCGACGCCCACCTGGGCTAAGAAGAAAAAAAAAAAAAAAACAAAGAAAAGACTACGAATCCGGACCCAACCACAAGACCGCGGAATAATGCACAGCATAGTGAATCCAGAAAGATCTTCAAGCTGCAAAACTACACCGACAGGTAAGAAAACTATTCGTCTCTTTCCGGTACAGGCATGTGCACCAGTAACCATGAGAACTTAAAAGGCCAAATGGAAGCACTTCTACACATGGTGGAAAGACTGGGGCTGTGATCCAGACATCATTCGGACCATCAAATTCTTCCATACTTTGTGCACCAGGCACTGCCTTATCCTGGTTTTCACAAAGAATCACAAAGCTATTTATGGAAAGACTTTTTAGGATTTTCCCTCCTGTACAATGTCCATGGAAGCTGAGCACTGTATTGAGCGAACTCCTACTTGCTCCTTTGAACCTATCTGTAGACTGCACTTGAAATTCATATTGTGGAAAACTCTACTACTGCTTGCTTCTGTATTGTCAAGGAGTGTGGTGGAGTTGCAGGCATTTCGACTCAGCCCACAGTGGTCTTACAAATCAATCCCATGTTGAGGCCTAGAGTCCCTACGGTCTCATTTAAATATACCGGTTATCCTTCATTAACTCCTCCCCTCCCCCACCACCCACCTACCCAATATTGTAATAGTAGTACATAAATCTTTACACTCACTATATGTACACCGGTGCATTATATTTTTACATGGGCAAGACAAGACTGCGTGTGATCAGATATACTCCTGCTATATTTAAGTCTTTTCTTGGATATTGTGAGTGCCAGGGAAGCCATAGAGAGTACATGGGCTGGAAAATCGACAACTAGAGTTCCCCAGCACCATGATGGCTTCTCTGAAACCAGAAGTGTTTGTTACCAAACTACTCCTCTCAATAAACCCTCACTGATTTCAGTGTGGGATTTATTGAACCATGTACTCGGAGGGCACCTCAGAGGTGCCCCCTGAAACCATACTATCCATGGTGTGGTTTCACCGGCTGTAGACCACCCGCTACCATTAGACCTGAATCTGGACCCCTGGGTAGAGAGCCTCTGCTGGACAGCGGTGCCACACCTCCTCCCCTAGCATGGGCTCCGTGCTCGAGAGGGAACCTCAAAGGCCTGCTGCCATTGTTATGCGACCCCCAGCCTCTACTTCTTGCAGCAGATGGCAGTTCCCAGTTTACCCCCACACTTTGGGCGGGAAAACCTAGGAAGAATGGGAAACTAGGTGAAGCTCAACTTTCAGTCCCTGCCATCTTGAATATGGGCAAACTCCTCCAGGCAGGACTAGGACAATGCTCCCTCTCACTGAAGGGTCGCATAATTCAGGATCTAGTAACCCCAGGTAAGGTGCCTAATGGCCCTACCTTGCACACCCGTAAAACGTCCCTAAATTTAGTATTTAGATGGCTCCCTCAAACCCTGAAACTAGTTTCTGCCGACCTAAGAAGACACTGTGCAGCGAATTCTGAAGACGCCTGCTGACTTGGCCCCAGCCCTACCGGCCTGTCTCCAGCTTCAAAGACCCTGCAAAATAAGAAGATGCCTGACCTGCAGCCAGCGACTTTCAGAACCCGAAGAAGACTGCCTGCCCTTTGACAAAGACCGGAACTCCTGAGGACAGCGGATCTGTCCCCCCACCAAGAAATCTACATAAATGACTCTGGTGCCCTCTGAAACCGCGAGTCCTGCCCACTCTGCACCTGACGTCTCTGGCCCATCTCCAGGTGGCCCATTGATCCAGAAAAGGTTCCTCAGCAATCCTGACCTCAAGTCCAGTGTTGACTGACTCCTCCTGGACTCTACGGGGACGTCTGTAGACTGAATCCAGAGGCTCCCCCTGACCGCGACACGCTTCGGTAAGAAGAATCCAATGTCAAAGAACATCCCTGTACCCGAAGCCCCTGGGCCTTGGTAAGTTGAACTGACTGTGTCCCTACGACCCTCTACACCCTAGCTTGCCTCTGCTGTCGCTGGTCTCCCTTCTGCAGCCTCCGGTGCAAAGCCTGCAGCCTGTTTGCCAAACCGAGTTTCTCCATTAAAAAGCATTGGCCGCCCAATGCTGTATTTGCACCCTGCACTCAGCCGCCCCTGTGTCCCCGCACCCTGGTACTTGCTCTAAAGCTTGGCCCCTGCAATCGATCTACTTACCATCAAGCAGCGTGGCTTCATGCACCCCCATTCTTCATTGAAATGCATTGGGCCTTTCTCCGAATGTGACCGCTGCACCGTGCCGCTGGTGGTGCAGACTTTGTGCTTACCTGATCCTTCTCCTCTGCTGATCTTAAACCCCGAAGGCTGGAACTGTAAGTTGGGTACTTACCTGTGAAACCGCATTGTCGTTTTCCTTCACAGTACGTTCCATGCCATGGATGGACGTAAAGGTTATGTTCATGGCTACAGCACTGGTGAGCCATGAGCATATCCATTAGGTCCATGGGACACCAATGCAGAATCCCTCTAGCGTCATTACATATGAAACTAAAATGAGCCGATCTGCTAGTTTCAGTGCTACGGTGCTCGTGGCGCTATCTCTGGAACCCCCCAAGCACCGAATCACACGAGAGAGGTACCATTGGAAAGGGGAGAATCTCCCTCCATTGTAAATTAGGCAAAGTCAGTCTTTCTGACCAGCCCCCCCCCCCCCCCCACCCACCCCCCCTTCCCACCACCACTGCTCCTGCTCCCCCAGGATCCCCCAATGTGCAACGCCCCCACCCCGGGGGCGCGAAAACAGTCTAGACACCAAGGATTCTTTTTTTATTTCCTTTCTTTTGCATGTTTAGGGGTGGGGGCAGCCCTAAATGGACACAATAATGCCCCCATTTTTACCAAAAACTAGCAAGCTTTTCTGCCCCTCCTGGGGTGCAGTTGCAGATGGGGGCAATAGCTCCGGAACCAGGGGGGAGGGGGGGGGGGGTGCAAAAAGCACGCTAGACCCCAGAGATGCTTTTTTTTTTTTTACTTAGGTGTGGGGGGTACCCTAAATGGATGTTTTAATGCCCCCACCCCTCAAAAATTGGCACAGTCTGAAAACAGGGAGTTCCATGCAAGCTACACCTCCCTGGACTCTCCTGGGTGCCTAGTTTCCAGAAATGTCTGGGGTTGGTAGGTTTCCCTAGATAGGCGCCAAGCCCTGGCCCAAAAACGCAGGTGCCCGCTTTCTGTGAAAAAACAACCTGTTTTTGCTGGGGGGGGTGCTGCATTTATGGTCCCGGGCAGCCATCTAGGTAAATATACCAAACCTGGACATTTCTGAAAACTAGATAACTGGGGGAGTCCAGAGAGGCGTAGCTTGCGTGGATCCCCAAATGTTTTCTTACCCAGCACCTGAGGGGGGAGATGGCAAAGGGGGGGGGCACACCTCCTGTTCTCACTTGGGTTGGTGGGGTTTAAACCGGGGGCTGCCATTTGCTGCTAGCAGCAGAGGCTATGGTTGCATTACTAAGGTGGCACGGCCTTTGAAGCTTCCCTCTCAAGCACTGTGCTCATCCGGGGGTTGGGTGAGAGAAGGTGTGACTCCTCCGTCCAGGATGGGCTTTGATTCTAGCCTCAGAGCAGGGGCTGTCAACCCAGGGTTCCAGAAACATGTCTGGCTGCCTACAGTCTGAGACCACACTGGAGTTGATGGGTTTTATAGAGGCACCTTTGAGGTGCCCTCTGACTACATGGTACAATAAATCCCACATTGGCATCAGTGTGGATTTGAGAGGAGTAATTTAGTACCAAACACTCCTTTGTTCACTGAAGCCATCATGGTGCTGTGGAACTAGAGGTGTCGGAATTTCCAGCACATATACTCCCTATGGCTTTGCTGGCACTTACAATATTAAGAGCTGGACCCTAAGATTGTTCATGTAGACCATCCCTCACCTGTGGTATATAGTGCACCCTGCCTTAGGCCTGTAATGTCTGCAAGCGGGGAGACTAACTATACCTTCAGGCAGTGCTGGCTGGCATGGCACCCAGGCAGGGTGCCATCGCAACTTAGTCCTTTTCTCCCTCACAGGGGCATGTAAGCTGCAAGGGCTGTGGCATGGTCCCAGTGGGGAGGGGGCGGTTCCCAGGGGCTCTCTTCAGCTCCCATGCCCTAGGTACCCCGGGTACCACTTACTAGGGACTTACAGGGGCAGAGGTATAAATTGTGGATATGTTTCTAGGGAAGAAGCATTGGCACAGGCGACCTGGTTGGCCGGGACCTTGGACACTGCAATGGAAACCACATCAAAAAGAGGCACTTTCTGACGCTCTTAAGTACTTCTCTTTTAGTTGCTTCTTACTAGGGCCTCTATCTTACCGAAAGTGGTAACACCTTTCAACGTGGGGAAATCAGTCGCTTTTTTTTTTTCTTCTAGAGTTTTATAGCGCAAACTTGACCCAAAGGTATTGGGTATCAGAGCGCTTAACATGAGCACCAGTTGTTTACACAAGAACACATTCATTTTTTGTTCGGTATGGGGAGATTGAGTGATTTGCCCAGAATCACAGCATGTTGAGCGTCATTGCTGAGACTTTAACCCAGTTCCCCAGATTTGAGAACGACCGCCCTAGCCTTAGGCTACATCCTCCCCACCTTGCCCACTTTCTAAGCTCCTCCGCACCCCTCTAAAAAAGAGGAGCGACTGCTCGATCTGGACCCAGAAAGAGCATTTATGTTCTACCTTGACCCCGCTGAACAGTTCCGGGTGGACCACAAACTCTTCATGGGGTACGTTGGATCTAAGAAAGGTCCTGCAGTTCAGAAGAGGACTATCTTGTGATGGGTCATCCTCTTCATCAAAATTTTCTACGGTCTGGCCAAGAAGCAGCTGCCTGAAGGTTTAAGGTCTCATTCTGCTAAAGCTGCTACCACGGCGTTGCAGTTGTGTGGTGTTCCAGTCCATGACGTTTGTCCCCAGGCAGCAACATGGGCATCCCTGCACATGTTTACCTAACACTTGTGCCTGGACAGGCAAGTCCAAAGGGGCAACTTTTTTGGCCTCTGTCCTGCAGAACTTCTGGTCTGAAATTGTCTGCAGTCCCTCCTACGGGTATGATATTGCTTGGATATCTATTCAAAGGTAAGGAATCTGTGGCTAGGTATGTCTATCAGGTATACATGTTACTTACCTTCGGTAATGCCTTATCTGGTAGAGACATGATCTATAGGCAGATTCCTTACGACTCACCCATCCTCTCCATGGACAGGCTTTTAGAGTCAGGGCTGTTCCCTTTCAGGACCCTAGTTCTGAAACACACCATTGCCCGTGCACTTCATAACTCCGGGCTCCTGGTGTGGAAAGTCGTGAAAAGGAACTGATGGCTGTTCTTCGAGGTGGCATCTATATAGGTGACGCAGATGTCACAACAGCCGAGACGATGCAGTCACGCGGAGTGGACTGATTCCATCTACCAGTGCACCAGAGTATTGCTCAAAGAAAAATCTTCTGGATTGTCTGTCTAGGAAAATTGAAGGGTAAGGAATCTGTGGCTAGATCATGTCTCTACCAAGTAAGGCTTTTTCCGAAGGTAAGTAACTTGTCCGTCAATCTTCTGGAAAGCCCGTTGGGTTGTAACTTAAGACTTCTCTATACAAAAATTGTTGGTGCCATAGTCCCGCAGGATGCAGTGTGGGAAGAAACCCTTGGAGATGCTGTCTCTTCTGTTTTAAACGAGTGGAAAATATTCAGTAGGAGTGGAACAAAATGCAGTCCAATGATGAAACTAAATCAAAATGCTTCTAGTATAAAACTAAGAAGATATTTTTTTAATACCACATAGGTATGTTAAGCACAGTTTTGAAGGAGCTACTGAAAGGATATTAGCTAGATAAGACATTGTAAGACCAACGGATCTCTGTTCTGAAACAATAGAGCATACAGAAAGAAAAAATAGAGTTATTCAATTCATCCACTCTACAGCTTGGAGGACAAAGAGCTAGATGCGAAGACGGCCAGCAGACCTTTAGAATGGGTTGAACTTGCCACTTGGGGATCTGGTTTGGATTTCCATGTTAAGTTGGGTTTCTGCTCTGGTGCAGTACATTGAGATGTACATTACAAAATTAGCTATTAAACTTTCCTTCGATGCCCACAGGATCAGTCACTACACAACTAACGCATCATTCTGCCTTAATGATGACTCACCTGGTAATAGCCCATCATGTGGTAATATCCTCTTTAATCATTCTTTGTGTGCTTCTAGGCCCCTTTGTTGATCCCACCATTGTGAGTTACTCTTGCACCCCCTCTACCTCTTGTTGCCATTACTGTGTGAAGCATATAATTTTGCCTTTTTTGTTCTTGAACTTGTTTGAAAAATCTTCTATGCTCTGTTATGCCCTTAGAGTTAGGACTGGACCTCGCCTGCACTTAACAATTTATTGAGTATTTGTAATTATTTTATATACTTTTGTTAGAGTAGTGTGTTACTTTAAAGCTTCTCCACTGAGACTGTCTTTACTTGCTTTTCAGGTTGGGGTTGACTAGAGAGCAGACTGAGCAAATTTGCTTGCAACAACCTGTTGAAAACCAGTTAGAGCCACGTTCTCCGGTGGAAGTATTCAGAGCATCCAGGAGATTGAGAGACCTACATTGCAAGAAACGTTCTCGACCAGCGCCAAGAAGCAGACCTAAGAGTAGATGCAAAGAACCAAAGACCGAAACATCCCCTAGTGTTGATGAGACAGAAAGAGATCCAAAGTCATCAATTGACAGTGAGAGAAATCTGGAGAGGGTCCTGGGAGAAGGAGAAAGATATTGTCGTCTGGCTGCTACACCAGCTGCACAAAGTGAATCAACCTCCTCACCCTCCACCCTTCCCAGTAGTTCAGAAATGCTGCCCTCTTTAAATATATCTGACGGAAGGGTTCCATTCCTGCCACAAGACTGCACAGACCAAGAATTGAAGGACCAGAAGCGAAAGTGCATTGAAGAGGTCACAGCCTCTAGCTCCTTCTCCGAAAAGAAGCCCCGTCTTGATGATCGCCAGTCCTTTCGTAACACAATTGACTGTGTTAGCACCGAAAAGCCACAGCCCACTAAAGAGGAGCCCAAAGTCCCACCTATCCGGGTATGTGAACCTTCGGCAGCTGCTTGACAGCTGTTCATGATGTGGCAGAGATTTAAAACCTAGTGATGTGACTCCCTATTGTTCCACAAGATCTGCACACATCAATTTTGGATGGTAACGTCCAGTCGTATTTTATATATTTGAGTACTCAATTAGCGAATGGTGGCCACGTGTTTAACATGAAACAAAGTTCAATTGATGTGGTTTGAAGTGTAAGTTTTTCCAAAAAGGTGCTAGTTTGTGGAACAATTGAAGATCACACTCCTTTCTCTCTTGATAATGAATCCAGTAGTGATTAAAAAAAAAAATTAGTGAGAGACTAGTAAATTTATACAAGTGGATGTCCTTATTTATTTATTTCCATTAATGCATAGCTTGGGCCACTGTTTGTATTTCTCAAAATTCTAAATGTCAAGTTGCAGGGTGTGTCTTCAGCAGATAATGAACAAATCTCCAGACAAGGCTAGTAAGCTTAAAAATATCTTTCAAAGTACTTGGTATGTCTGGTTTCTCCTTCATCCCTGCTCTTGCTATTTTGCATGTCATCTGGAGGGAATGGTGTATTGTATGCTGAAAAGTGTAAACAATACTGTGGTCGACTGGAATTGTGTGGCAATGGTGTACTTAATTGTGCTGCTTGAAAAAGGAATTTGTTTTGCTACTTTGCTATTTTGACACAAATTAATACCCTGTGAGCTAGGGTTTCATCTCATTAGTGCCAGTTTTTCACCTGAATTCAGCAACTGAAAGATGGCTAGTTATAGCTTGGGAAAAGGGCTGCCTGTGAGGGTTTTTTCTTTTCAAGAGCTTTGTTACATTTTTACCATAGAGGAAGGCAATTGTATACACATCTTGCTTTGGAAAAAAGGAACACACTGTTTGAGCCTTGTGTGACTGTAGATGCACATGCTTAGCATACTCCTGCCATCAAGTGTTGGGTCCAGATGTGTGAATGTTGTTTTTATTTCAAACCATGAGTTAGAGGAACTCCTCCTCTTGGTGATGAGCGCTTGGGCATCAAGTCGATTGTTTTCTTTCTGCCGCCAGGTTCGGACCTGCGTCTCTTGGGTATTTCATATTTCGGCGAGATGTTTCAACCATGGCTCCCACAGGGCCTCGACCTTTGGGCTGCCTTCAATCTCCATCGCGTTCTCCAAGAATGTCTTGCTGGTGATGGAATGGACGCCCTTCTGTTGTTGTGCTCTCTGCTATGGGAAGTACCCACGGACCGACTTAAACCAGGCCTGCATTCTTTGCATGTCACCAGAACACAGAAAAGCTGATTGTGGCACCCGCTGCTCCTTCTGCTATAAGAAAACCCTTAGAGACTGTTGCACACTGGCTTGATGTTGCGGAGGAGCATAGACGACACTCCAGGCATTTTCGATCATGACTGCGTCTAAGAGGAAGAACACATCCTTAACAGTCTGTTGCAGAGGAAGAGGCATTCTCAATCAAGGGCAGTTCCGGATCAGAGGTGGACCTAGAGATGGAGGGCGTAACTCCTGCTCTGCAGTTTGAGAGCACAATACCCCTTGACCCTTAACACAGTTTCGATCAGCCCAAAATGCATTCGACTCCTCTGGAACGTCTTACAGTGGTTCACCACTGTGATCCTATCCTGGTTGGTACAGAGCAACTGTTTCAGACACCCCACCTTCTGGCTCTGTGCCGAAAAAGCAACCAAAGCCAAAACCTTTTGCATTGATCATTTCGGTCTTCAAACGCCGGCTGGTGCCTACCCAACCATCGGCTCCATGCTGAATTCCACCTGCATCCACTGCTTCAAAGCTGAGCAGAGCTTCGGTGCCAAAATCGAAACCTGTATTGAACCTTAAAATTCCGAAGCCTACTTCTGGCAGACGAGTGAAGCCAATCCTCCCATCGACTTGAAGAGCGACGGATGCTAGACAAAAGCAAATTTGTCATTGGCCTCGTATGTGTTGAATCCTTACCCACTCTTTTCCGCAGATTCCTCCACCACTCAAAAGACAGTTGTCTTTCCAGGAGGCTCTGAACATACCAGTTCCTACAAAGAAACTCCGGAAGGCAGACAAGGCCACCAGTCCTTTATCTCTTGCACCACCCTCACCACCTTCACCCTCCACCACATTCTACAAAGGACCCACTGGATATATCACGTCAGGGGTCGCTGCATTCTGATATAGCTGGACATATTGGGGGACAGGACACTTTATGCACTCCACCACATAACGACCCCTGGGATACCCAGGGCTCGAGATCTGAAAAATGGTACTAGTCCTGCAGGTCTAGTACTTTTAAAAAAACTCCTCGACCTAGCAGTAACCTACTTGACCTCCGCGTCTGAAAGCTGAGCAAATGTGACAAGATAACAAGATTTAAAGGCATCTGTATTGCTCATTTGCTTTGTGAGCAACAAACAGCCCGTTAAATCTTGTTATCTTGTCACATTTGCTCCATTTTCAAAGATGGAGGACAAAAGTTAGTAGGTTTTCCTACTCGCCAGAAAGGGCGAGTAGGACCTAAAAATAGCTCGACCTCATAAAATTTATTTCGCAAATGCGAGCGGTCGAGTGGATTTGTTGAGCCCTGATACCTATGATTTAGACCCACCAGAGGACACAGACCTGGATTTTTATCTCATTCGGTCTTCCCCTCCTGATGACTCCACATCCTATCGGGAGCTTATAGGGAGAGCTACCACTTTCCACCAAGTGGAACTCCATAAAGAGCCCTTAGAAGAGAACTTCTTCAAAAAACTTTCTTCCACTCAGAGCCACATAATACCTCCCAATGCTCAAGGGCATGCTTAGGTATACAGAAGACATTTTTAAAGACCCTGTTGGAACTAGGATTATAACACTCAAGGTGGATCAAAAGTAGAAGGCCTCCATCTACTTACGGGACCAACTTCCACTAGACTCCCTAGTTATCACCACTGCTGGGAAGTGAGCCAACTGACCGGCATGTGGAGATGCCCCGCTGCCTGATAAAGAAAGTGAACATATAGCTGTGATGGAGAAGAGTTCCATTGGCGTATCGCCACATTTATGAGCTTTCTTGGAAGGTACGATCATGCTCGCTGGAATGAGATGGAGGACCTTCTCCAATACCTCCCAGATGAGCACAAGAAGCAGGCTCAGAACTTGTCTCGGTAGGTAAGCTTATATCTAAAACCTCCATCTGCTATGCCTTAGACTCAACTGACCCTGCAACCAGGGGAATAAATACCAGCATCCTATTGCGAACTCATGCATGTCTCCTATTTCTGTTTTCAAACCAGAGGTTCAGCAAATTGTGCTGAACATGCCATTTGATCGAGAATATCTGTTTAGGCCTCAGGTGGACCAAACATTGGAGAAAATCAAAAAAGACACAGATTGTAAAAGCAGTGTGGGCTCCGCAAACACCTGCACCCCGTGGCTCCTTTCGCCTCCCCAACTACTGTAGAGGTTCCAAAGCAACCTCTTCTTACCCCTCCATCTCATACCAACGTAATCGGGCTCAACGTACCTCCCCCCTCGGTTATTTCAGAGGCTCCAATAGAGGTAACATTTCCGAAAGTAGAGGAAAGGGTGCTTCTCCACACGGAGCTACATCCAGCACCACACAGACTTCCGGTTCCCCTCCGTCGTCACAAGTCCATCGACGTCGAGGGGCGAGAGTCCTCCACCGTCGTCAACCCGGCGACGATCGGCGTCTAGGATAGACACCCCTCCGCCGTCGTCTCGACTACCTTCAGAGTCGAGGGTATACTCCCCTCCGTCGTCTCAACGACGTTTGGCGGCGTCTAAGAAATGCCCTCCGCCGTCGTCATGACGACGTTCGGCGTCGAGGAAGAGGAGCCCTCCGCCAACGTCTTCAAATCGACATTCGATGTCGAAGCGCAGAGACCCTTCATCTGGATCTGAACGGCGGCGGTCGCCGTCGGATCGATGTTCAACGCCGAGCAGTCAGCATCGGCGTCGAGGAGTAAGGAACCATCAAGACCAGTCGCATCAGACCGGAGATCAAAGTCGAGGAGAAGGTCCGGTTCGATGTCGAGAGGCGCACGCCCAGCGTCCAGGCCTACCTCCAGTGAGATCTACGGAAGGATGGGTCCCCTATCTGCAAGATGGCGGGGACAGAGTTGTGCTTCACCTCACTTTCCCCACCTATGGGGTGGGATTGGCAAAGGTGGGCACCTCCATTCCTCATTTGGTTTTCCTGCTGATTCTCCTGCCCAAAGAGGGGGTCCGAACCGGTGGGGGCCAGTTGCTGGAAGCAGCAAATGCCTGGGGTAGCTCACAAAGGCGGCAAGCCTTCCTGGGGAGTAGGCTTGGTACCTCGTCCCAGGATGTGCATTGTTTCAGACTCCCGAGAGCAGCAGGCTCTCGACCCAGGGGTACAGAATTCTCAAAACAGTGTTGTATGCCATTGAGCATGTATGCCGCATTGTCAGTGTTAAAGAAAATAACGTCCTGAAAGGCTATGCTGTACTCTGTGAGCACCTTCACAACTGCATGCGCTACAGTCCCATGGTTGCACTGTGAGAGGAACACTGTGTCTGCTAGGTGGGTGTGGATCTTACGTCCACCCTGCGCAGAGACCACTGCAAATAACACATTTAATACACAACACCCTTCGACATCAGGTTTTTAATCAAATATAACACTGATCTTCTGATCTTGCAAGTGTTCTTTCAGCTCGTTCTTTGCTACCATATATCTCTCTGGGAGATAACGTTCTTGAAGCTGAAGACTCCCAGGTGTCGCTCCACCATTTCGTACTCTCTCATGGAGAAACTTGCGCAACACAGGGTGGTCGGTTTTGCTCAGCGGAATGTTCAGCGTTGTGCAGACATTGACCCACTCACTTATAATTTTCTGGTTTGAGGCACCAGCAGCTGTACTCTTTGTGAACAGTGAGTTCACAGTCATCTGACGGGCACGTTTTGGCGAAGAGTGAGTGTGTGTATCCTCTGAACAGTGCTTCAAGTGTTTTTGGGACCGCACATGCATATCAACGGTGTGTTTCCGGATGTGCTCCACCGCCACATTGCACACACTGCAAAACAGTACGCCACCATCAGCATGCATCACGGCGCTGTACTCTTTGTCCCGATCTGTTGCAGTTCTATGGGTAGGTAGATGTGATCGGTGCTTCAGTCTTCCCAGGCTGCAGAAACTTCTCCTTCCTGCTTTTGTTGTAGTGGCTTGTTGCTCCCTTGGAATCCAAAAGTTATCAGGCTTGTGGCGCACTCACGTAGCTCACCTACAAATATATTTGGTGTTACTAGATGTGTTTCAAAGGAGAAAAGGACATTGCAATTGTTGGATGAAAAGTTAGGTTAAACGTGTGTAAAAATATGTGTAACTGTGAAGCAAAGTTGCATACATGGCGCGTTAACATACAGGTAGGCAGAGGTCCTTCGAAGTGAAATGGCACACTTGTGTTGTCCCGCTAGGCAACTTAGTCATCTGTGGAGGGCAGTGGGGGTGTGAGGTAAACATAAAAAATATAAGGCAAAAGTGTTTTCACCCAAAAAAGAACTGTGCCCCAAAGTGCCTCCAAATAAAAAATCACATTCTGGCAAAAACTGGAAGAAGGGGGAAGGATGAGCCACCTGTGAAGAAAGCGAAATCTAACTGCTCCCAACAAATTTGTACAAGTGTACTTTGTAGGAGCACATAAGCCTGGCGTTTACACTGGGGGGCGGGGGCCAACAGTGCTTAACGGGTGTCTAGGGAAAATCCCAAGATGGCCCCAAACCACCCCCAAGAAATGCAAAAAACAAAATGACAAGTATGAAACCCACATGATCACACAGAATCCCACCACCAAACCATGCACAGCGCTCCCACCCATCGCAAGTAGGACTTCACAAATATGGGTGGCGACCTCAAGCTTCTGCGCTTTAGCGAATGTGGTATTCATCTCCCCGGAAGTGTACAGAAACCAAAACGTACCTGTTCTGTGCAGCAGAAAGCATATATTAGTTGCCAGATGGCCAATGGCTCTTGAATAAGACCATTCTTCCCTCTGGGACTCTACAAAAAGAAGAAAAAAGAGTTGCAGGAGGCTTGGATAGCCCTTCCCATGGCAACTGTCCCACATAACTGCCACCTCCCGCACTACGCCTCTTTAAAAACCACAGCACCCCCACGTGCCCCCTGGACCTGCGTAACCAGCTGGCCCCAAAAGAATGCCCCCCTGGGACCGCTGCACACCGGGCATGCGGCGGGGACAAAACTTACCTGTGCCTGCACCGGCTCTTGAACTAGCAGATTCTTCCCTCCGGGACCCTACAAAAAGAAGAAAAGAGTTACAGCAGGCTTGACGCGGCGGCGACAAAACTTACCTTTGCTCTGCACCAGCTCTTGAACCAGTAGATTCTTTCCTCTGGGACTCTACAAAAGGAAGAAAAAAGAGTTACAGCCGGCTTGGCTAGCCCATCCCATGGCACCTGTCCCACATCACTGCCACCTCCTACACTACGCCTGCTTTAAAAACCAGAGCACCCCCATGTGCCCCCTGGGACTGCTGCACACCGAGCATGCGGCGGGGACAAAACTTACCTGTGTCCTGCACCGGCTCTTGAACTAGCAGATTCTTCCCTCCGGGACCCTATAAAAAGAAGAAAAAAGAGTTTTGCAGCGTGAATCTGGATTCACTATGCTGTGCATATTCCGCAATCTGGTGGTTGGGTCCGGAATCGTAGTCTTTTTTTTTTTCTTTTTTTTTGTTGTTTTTTTTTGTTTTTTTTTGGTCGTAGCCCAGGTGGGCGTCGACGTCCCACCATTTGGTGTACCTTCGGTGACATCGGCGTGCTTCCGGCGGAAGCTACCACCCTTGGGCGCCATCTTCAGATTTTTTTTCCGCCGTTGGGTCTGGATCGTCGCGTGAAGCTCCAGAAGTTTTGGAGGAGAAAAGGAGGAAATACAGCAATTCTTCGACGGTAAAAACCTGAGAACATTGGGAGAAGAGGACCATCAGAGAAGAGACGATGAAGAAAGGAAAGAACCTCAAGATCTTCGACGTCCTTGGAGGAATGCGCACACAGGGGCCCCCCTGAGCGCAGGGATGTACAAGACACCCTTTAAATTCTGCAAAAACTGCCACCACAAGTTCGCGCAGAAGGAGCAGCACCCGGTCTGCAACCTCTGCCTGCCGATCGACCACGAGAGCTGAGACTGCAACGCCTGCTCTGTCTTCAAGCCGAAGACACTCCGAGTTCGAGAGAAGCAGAGGATAGCTCACTACACGATGCAGGGCAAAGGCCAGGCCCCGACGCTTTACGAACTGGGCCTCTCCACCGACGACGAGGACAACATCGCCGAAGGTCCAGATGACTTCACGGTCGCAGAGACCGATAAGAAAACGCCTGACAAGGTAGGAGAGTCTACGACCCCGAAAACCCCCACAGGGCCTCGAAAGCCAGAGGCAGACTCTCAAAAGTCAGAGCCCAGGGCCTCGAAAGGAGCACCGGCGATGAAAACTTCGACGACCGAAGCTGCATCCTCCGAAAAAGAGCCCAGGGGATCCTCCGAGAAGGACTCCCGGAGGCCGAAGACCAGCGAAAAGCAAAGGTCGTCGAAGCAAGCCCCCGAAAAAGGGTCTTCGACTTCGAAGGAAAAGGAGCCGAAGAAAGCTTCGACGTCGACGACGCCGCCGAAAAGAGCAGCCGAAACGCTCGATGACGAGCAGGCCGCTGAGATGCAGAGAAAGAAAAGAAGGCTCGAGGCCGAAATGGAGAACATCCTTCAAAGAAAGAAGGATTTCGATCAGAAGTTGAAAAGTTACAGGATCTCATCGAAGCCGGCAACGGCCTCCGCTGAGGTGCAGGAGCAGGAGGAGTTCGACGTCGAAGAGCCGCCGAAAACTCCGGAGCCCTCAGAGCACGAAGAGGAAGAAGACCTCTATTACACAGAAGGGGATTACGGGGAGCAGTAGTCAAGTCAAGTCAGGTTCCTCGACGGGCCAAGACCAGGAATGGCAGGACATCGAGGCTGAAAACCCGGAGGAGGCTGTGGAGACCTACCCCTTGAGACCTTCGCCACCAAATGACATTGGGGCATACAATGAGGTGGTCAGGAAGGCTGCAGCAGCTTATGAAGTTAAGCTGGAAGAGGAGAAGCCAAAGGCAGATTTCCTGCTGGAAACATTGCTCCCCACGCAAACAAGAAGCCAATTCTTGCCCATGTTAAAGAGTATCACAGACCAGGGAAAGGAAGCCTTCAAGGACCCGGCTACATGCAGATCAGTAACACCGAGGACGGAGAAGAAATACAAATTCTCCTCCCAAGACCCAGCTTACATCAAGGGATCCGTCACAGCAGATTCTATAATCGCTGCAACTGCCAGGAAAAGGGCAAACGTCCCAACAACATCCGGACCTCCACCTGACAAGGAAAGCAGGAGGATGGATCTAACTGGCAGGAAAATAGAGAGGAACGCCGCAACGCACTGGCGGATGGCGAACTCCAACGCCCTCCTGAATAGACATCAATACCAGCATTGGGATGAAATGGGCCAGTTGCTCAAGCACCTCCCGGAACAATACCGTGAGAGGGCATCACACCTTGTGGAAGAGGGGAAAAGCATCGCTAACTCGTGCCTGGAGACAGCCTTGGATGGGGCTGAAACATCCAGCAGACTGATGGCTATAGGCATCGCAGAGAGAAGACAAGCCTGGCTCAGGATCCCAGGCTTCAAGGCGGAGGTTCAGAACAACATCCTGAACACACTCTTCAACGGTGAAACACTGTTCGGAGCCCCAGTTGATGACAAGCTCACCCAACTGAAGAAGGACAACGAGACGGCAAGGTCCATAGGGGCCCTGCAATTCAGAGGGATGAGAAGGGGCACTCCTACACGGAGGCCAAACGGCAGGGGTGGAAACCAGCAAGGGCAATCTCACCAAGCATTCCACCAGGGGCAACAGAGTGACAACCAAGGTCACCAGGGCCAGCAGAGGCAAAACTGGAACCATCAGAACAGGGGCCAGTCCTTTCGATCAAGAGGAAACGGACGGGCCAGAGAAAGAGAGGCGGTGAACAACCCCCCTCTAAGTGACTGCACACGGGAAAAGGTGCTCACCCACTCGAGCCCTCCGAGGGAAGAGCACGGAAGAAAAAAGAGGAGAGGGCTACTCGGACAAGACACAAGGGAACATGTAACTCCAGTAGGAGGCAGGCTAAGATTTTTTCTCCAGGAGTGGAGAAAAATAACCACAGACAAATGGATACTCGATATCATGCAGTTCGGATACTGCATAGAGTTGGAAAAGAGACCACCAAACAGGAAACCAAAGAAAAGGGAGCACTCGGGAAGAGAGCTGCGATTACTCCAAGAGGAAGCTCAAGAACTCCTCCTCAAAGCGGCCATCGAACGGGTTCCATTCAAAGAACGGAACAAGGGAGTGTACACAAACTACTTCCTGGTGCCAAAGGTGGACGAAAGCCTAAGACCCATCCTGGACCTAAGGTTCCTAAACAAATACGTAAAGACTCAAAAATTCAAAATGATGTCCCTACAAGAGGTCATCCCGCAGATAAAGGCCGGGGACTTCTTGTCCACCATAGACCTCAAGGATGCGTACCTGCACATCCCCATGAACAGGCAGCACAAGCACATGCTAAGATTCACAGTGCACAAGGATCACTACCAATTCACAACCCTGGCTTTCGGTCTAAAGTCCGCACCAAGGGTGTTCACCAAATGCCTCGCGGCAGTGGCCGCACATCTGCGAAGGAAAGGAATACTTGTGTACCCCTACCTCGACAACTGGCTCGTAAAGGCAAGCTCGTACAGGACATGCAAAGATCATGCAGAACAAGTCACAAGAACGCTAGCAAGCCTGGGATTCTCCATACACTGGGGAAAATGCTCCATGGAACCAGAGCAAGTGAAAATCTTCCTGGGAGCCCAAATCGACACCGTCCAATGCAGGGTGTTACCCAGCGAAAAGAGAACACTCAGCCTTCTGAGGGAGAAACGTCACTACCAGAAGGGGCGAGCTCTGACAGTGCGGACTGTGAGCAAGATCTTGGGGATGATGGCGTCATGCATACACCTGGTCCCCAATGTACGCCTACAAATGAGACCACTCCAAGAGTGGCTGCAACAGCAATGGTCACAAGCTGCAGGAAGTTGGGAGGATCTAGTGGTTGTAACGCACGGGTGCAGGAAGAAATAAGGTGGTGGATCAAGGAAAGGATAACAGTAGGGAAACCTCTAACACCACCGGACCCAACAGTGACCATCACCACAGACGCATCCCAGAAGGGATGGGGCGCACACATGAACAAGCTCAGAGTGAGGGGTCTGTGGAGCCCTACAGATGCTGTCAGACACATCAATTACCTGGAACTGAAAACAGTGTTGCTAGCCCTCAAGGCCTTTCAGAAACACCTGTACAGCCAGAAGGTGCTGATACAAACAGACAACACCACAACGATGTTTTACATAAACAAACCGGGGGGAACTCAATCATTCCCTCTGTCAAGCTTGGCACAAGAAATCTGGAGATGGGCAATACCATTCAAAATAGACCTACTAGCCATACACCTGCCAGGGAAGGACAATGTGGAAGCAGATTCGCTCAGCAGGCAGACTTCAGCATCCCACGAGTGGGAACTCAATATTCAAGAAACAGAGCGACTCTTCAGGAGGTGGGGTACTCCGACAATAGACCTATTTGCAACACGACGGAATGCAAAATGCCAATACTTTGCATCCAGGCAACCAGAGGCACTATCACAGGGGAATGCCCTATGGATAAGCTGGTCAAAAACATTTGCCTACGCTTTTCCCCCGATACCACTGAGCCCCAGGGTTCTCAACAAATGCATGAAGAGCAACATGACGCTCATCCTGGTGGCACCACAATGGGCCAGGCAGACCTGGTATTCTCAGATAATGGAGATGGCGCAGGGGCCCCCCCCCACAAGTTCTCAAAAAGAAGAGACCTACTCTCCATGGAAAACGGAGAAGTTCTTCACCCAGAGCCGGAGAGCCTCAACCTCTCAGCCTGGCTCCTGAGGACTTAGAGTTCGCACATCTAAAATTACCTGAGAGCACCCTGAGGGTGCTGCGAGAGGCAAGAAGGCCCAGCACACGCAAGTGCTATGGAGAAAAATGGAAAAGATTCACTCAATGGTGTTGAATGAAAAAACTCCATTGAAAACTGACCAGGGAATCTACGGTGCTAAGGTACCTCACGCACCTATTAAAAGCTAAGCTAAGCCCATCCTCGCTGAGGGTACACATGGCAGCGATTGTGGCGTACATAAGAGGAGAAACAGGGAGAAGCTTCTTCACATCTCAAGTCGTAAAAAGATTCCTGGAATGGGCTAAAAGAATAGCGCCACCAAAGAGAATGCCGCCACCAGCCTGGAACCTGAATGTGGTACTGACGGAGCTCATGAAAGCACCTTTCGAACCCATCCACAAAGCATCACTGCAAATGCGAACAATGAAAACGGCCTTTCTGGTAGCAATCACCTCGCTACGAAGGGTGAGCGAACTGCAGGCACTCGCACTGCAGGAACCCTACATCCAGATACACAGTGACAGGGTCGTGATGAGAACAGACCCACACTTCATGCCAAAGGTGGTGTCAAGGTTCCACATGAATCAGAGTATTCAGATTCCTAGCTTCTTCCAAAACCCAACTACAAGCGCTGAGAGGTCGCTCCACACTCTAGATGCAAGAAGGGCTGTGATGCACTACATTGAAAGGACGAAGGAACACAGGAAGACAAAACAGTTCTTCTTATCCTTCGCAAACAGGTACATGGGTAAACCAGTGACTAAAAACACCAAAGCTCGATGGATCGCACAGACAATACAATTCTGCCACAAACAAGCAGGGCAGGAACTAACAGGAGGGGCACAGGCCCACTCGACCAGGAAGAAAGGAGCAACAATCGCCTTTCTGGCCAACACACCAATTCAGGACATATGCCTGGCGGCAACATGGGCTTCAGTGCACACGTTCACTAAGCACTATTGCGTGGATGTACAGATGAACAAGGAAGCACAAGTAGGACAAAAGGTGCTTCAACATATATTCAACAACCAACGCTCATCTTCCACCCAACCGCCACAAAAGTAACGAAAACCGCTACAAAATCTATGCACAGCATAGTGAATCCAGAATGATTCACGCTGCAAAACGAATAGTTTCTTACCTGTCGGTGTAGTTTTGCAGCTTGAAGATCTTTCTGGATTCACTAGCGAACCCACCCGCCTCCGCCAGAAAGATGAGGCTGGAGAAAAGGGTGGAAACAGATAGAAAAGAAAGCAAGTTGAAGCTTACAAGATACGTGAAAAGAATTACGTTGAAAAACGATTAACAAACATAGCCATGGATTCACTACAAACACAGAGAAGAAAAAGGAGACCGAAAAAAGAATCCGAAGATGGCGCCCAAGGGTGGTAGCTTCCGCCGGAAGCATGCAGACGTCACCGAAAGTACACCAAATGGTGGGACGTCGACGCCCACCTGGGCTACGACAAAAAAAAAAAAAAACTACGATTCCGGACCCAACCACCAGATAGCGGAATATGCACAGCATAGTGAATCCAGAAAGATCTTCAAGCTGCAAAACTACACCGACAGGTAAAACTATTCGTTACAGCAGGCTTGATGCGGCGGCCTTCCCATGGCACCTATCCTACCTCACTGCCACTTCCCCCACTACATACTTTTTTTAAAAAATGCCCCCGGTCCCGCCGCGTGCCCATTTGCCGCACAAGGGCCCAGCAGCAACATACCTTTTTTTTAAAAAATGCCCCGGGACCACCTTGCCACCGGGCCCGCCGCACAGGGGCACGCGGCGGGCCCAGCAGCCATATAGTTTTTTTTAAAAATGCCCCCGGGCCTGCCGCGTGCCCATGTGCGGCGGGCCAACCTTGCCACCGGGCCCGCCGCGTGCCCCTGTGCGCCGGGCCCACCTTGCCACCGGGCCCGCCGCACAGGGGCACGCGGCGGGCCCAGCAGCCATATATCTTTAAAAAAAATATCCCCCGGGCCCGCCGCGTGCCCATGTGCTATGGGCCCACCTTGCCACCGGGCCCGCCGCACAGGGGCACCCGGCGGGCCCAGCAGCAACATACTTTTTTTAAAAATGCCCCCGGGGCCGCCGCGTTCATCTGTGCGGCGGGCCCACCTTGCCACCAGGCCTGCCGCACAGGGGCACGCGGCGGGCCCAGCAGCCATATATCTTTTAAAAAATATATCCCCTGGGCCCGCAGCGTGCCCCTGTGCGGCGGGCCCACCTTGCCACCAGGCCTGCCGCACAGGGGCACGCGGCGGGACCAGCAGCCATATATCTTTTAAAAAATATATCCCCTGGGCCCGCAGCGTGCCCCTGTGCGGCGGGCCCACCTTGCCACCATGTGCGGTGGGCCCACCTTGCCACCGGGCCCGCCGCACAGGGGCACGCGGCGGGCCCAGCAGCAGCTAAACTAAAACACTAAAACTAAGACATACCTCCAGGCTGTGAGAAGCAGGAAGCAGCAGCAAGTCAGGAGAGGGGTGGAGGGGTTTAAATAAGCACTCCACCTCTCACCTGCCTGCTGTGAGGACCCGAGGACCCCTTCCTTCTATTGGCTCCATGGCGAGAACCACAGGGCCAATAGAAGGGGCGGATTCCTCGGATTTCCGCTGGCAGTTTTGTAAAAATCGCTGCATTTTTACAAAACTGCTGATTTCGCAATTTTTTTTGCAAATCGCGAAATCCTGGAGGGTCTGATTGGGCACAGACGCTGTATTGCACTACTGCACCCGCACACCCTAGTGCTGCTGTAGGTCACCTGGTGGTTCTGCATTGGACCTTTCCCCATGCTCACCGTATATACAGAAGATTGGTCTCTCAAGTCGCTGTACTCTGTCTGAATGCTCTACTTGCTTTTCCTCCCATGTGATTACATTGCAGCTTCAGAAAAATGCACTGTCGACGTTTTAAATGTAAAAGTATCTTGTGAAACGTACTTACTTGATCGTATTTATTCTGGTGCCTAAACCTATATAAAGATGCATGTTATTTTTATAAATTGGTGTAGATCTCCTTATTGAGTTGTGGGTTTCGTTTATTGACTATTGTGTGCATTTGCAGATATCTAACGCTGCTTTCTGATAAGCATTAGGCTACTCAACCTCACTAGCAGAGCACCTTGGGTTTGCTAGAGAAAGCACCGGTCCACTTGTAAGGGAATACCTGGACTCGTTGCACAGTTACCTACCTGTAGGAGTAGTTTTCCAACTTGACTACCTTCTGGATACACTTGCAATCCTCCTGTCTCTGCCAGACGGGTTCTTATATTTGCAGGTGGGAGGACAGCACAGCAACAACACACAAAGCTTTAAAAGCAAAGACGTCACAGAATAAAATTAAAGATGGTGGACACAGGAGGGAGTTTCTGGGGTGTATATCGGACATAAGTGAAGGAACAGATCACCAAATGGTTGTTGATGACCACATCAAAAGAATGGAGAAGATGCCGGACCCGCCCACTAGATGGCAGAATAATGCACAGCATGTGAATCCAGAAAGTAGCTTGGTAACCATTTGTAGGAAAGTTTGCTTTCTTTGCATGGTACCCCCATTTTTGACTGACATCTGATGCAACCCGACTTGATGTGCCATGGGTCTTTGCCAATCAGGTTCCCAGGGCTTGTGTTCTTTTTAAAATTGCACCTTTGTATCCACAATTGACACAACCCAGGCCACAGGTGAGCCCCTTGTAAAAAGTACCATGGGTACCAAGGGCACTGTGACCAAGGAAGGCCTCTGAGGGCTGCAGCACCTATTGTACCACCCTTAGAGGCTCCTGTACTTAACCCACACACTCTGCCACAGCAGCCTGCATGTTTTGGTGCAGAAAAAAGTAAAGAGTCGGCAAGGCCTAGGTAAGTCACTCCTCTAGCAGGGTGCACCAGTCCTAAGGTGAGGGTATAGAGGCATGAGCCCTGTACCCCATACAGTGTCTACGTCCATTCATAGAAATTGTAAGTGTAGTAAAGCGTGTAGAATATATGGTCTGGGAGTTGGTCACTGCGAACTCCACAGCTCCTTATTGGCTTTACAAAAAACTGGGAAGTTTGATAGCAAACTTCTGTAGTAGGGTATCTCTGTGTATAGTCATAATCTAGTGAATAGTCCCGCCCATGTGCGTGGACCCCGGAGCAATCAAAAATAATCTCTTAAATTGTCCTCAGTGCAGTCCTGCATAGACACTTGAGAGAAAATTAAAGACAATAATGCAGCCTATACCTGCAAGGCTACACTGTCCAGTACTTCAACTAGAAATGCAAAGGATATTCCACCAACATCACATTAAACACAGTCTGCTAAATTTCACCCATAGAGAAACTTCCCCTTCACAAAATCCTTGGAATGATAGAGGAAGGGATGGACAGACAAGCCCCCATAGGCTGCCATTGTGTGTCTGGAAAAGGGATACCGTTCCTTTAAGCAACTCTCCAGAGACCCTCGGTATCCCATGATGCACAGCAAACTCCTTTTACTTTCAGTTTTTTTTTAAGGTGTTTAAAGAAAGGCCTATAGCATACATTACAGTACCATTTTCTCCACCGGGGAGGAGGGCGGGCGCTTATGACAATAACAGAGATACCCCTACTACAGAACTGGAGTTACAGGCAAGAAACGACTCCTCCTGTAGTAGGGGATCTCTGTGTATAGTCATAATCTAGTGAATAGAATGGCAAGACCATCCCAACAGTCTAACCGGCGGTGGAGAAAAAGACAACACCACTACTGTGCAAACAGATTTCTTAACGAAGCCTGCCCAACCTGAGCATCTGCTCTGGCATCAGAGTACAGACAGTAATGCTTAGTAATCTAGTGAATAGTCCCGCCCATGTGCGTGGACCCCGGAGCAATCAAAAATAATCTCTTAAGTTGTCCTCAGTGCAGTCCTGCATAGACACTTGAGAGAAAATTAAAGACAATAATGCAGCCTATACCTGCAAGGCTACACTGTCCTGTACTTCAACTAGAAATGCAAAGGATATTCCACCAACATCACATTAAACACAGTCTGCTAAATTTCACCCCTAGAGAAACTTCCCCTTCACAAAATCCGGGGACCGGCACCAGTTCAGTCGAAGAGCCAGATCTTGAGGAACTTCCTGAACGTGTGCAGGATCTGGGAGTGTCTGATGTTCACAGGGAGCGCTTTCCAGGTTTTGGCTGCGATATAGGAGAAAGCTCTCCCGCCGGTTCTGTTTAAGGATGCGGGGGACTTCTGCCAGAGCGAGGTTGGCGGAGCGGAAGTTCCTCTTGGGTACGTGGAAGAATACTCTCTCGTTGAGGTATTTGGGTCTGATGCTGTTGAGGGATTTGTAGGCGTGGGTGAGAAGTGTGAAGGTGGCCCTCTTCTCGACGGGGAGCCAGTAGAGGCCTCAGTGTTGGGTCATGTGCTTGTGGCGCAGTGTCCCGAGGACGAGTCTGGCTGCGGCATTCTGGATGGTTTGGAGTCTGTGTAGAAGAGTTTTGTTGATTCCGGCATAGAGGGCGTTGCCGTAATTCAGTCTGCTGGTTATGAGTGTGGGCATAGAGGGCGTTGCCGTAGTTCAGTCTGCTTGTTATGAGTGCATGGGTAACGGTCCTTATGCAGTCGGGAGGGATCCATTTGAAGGTCTTTCTGAAGATGTGAAAGCAGTTGAAATTAGTGGGGGCGACAGTGTTGATATGGCGGTTCATGGAGAGGGAGGAGTCGAGGATGATGCCGAGGTTCCGAGCGTGGGCTGTAGGGGTGGGTGGACTCCCGAGGGCGAACCGAAGAGCCGTGCTGACCCAGGAAAAAACCGAGGACACCAACTAACTTGGCCCCAGAATTATTGGCCTGTCCCAACCACGACCTGCCTACAGCGAAGAAACAAGCGTCTCCAACAGACCCTCAGAGCCCGGAGGACCTGCCCTGAACTGAATTAACAGACTGTCTCCCATGAGCACTGGATTTGTTCAAACCTAAGACTAAATTTCATAGTCTGGACTCTGCAATTCTGCACCCGGCTACCGAGGCCGAGTGCTGCCCATACACCAAGGCGATCCTAAGTTTGGATCCAGTGATCCCTGACCTCCCACAAGCCTCAAAACTACTCCTGCAGCCTTTACTTAAGGGTCCCCAACCGCAACCAAAGGTGGTAAGACCGCTGTTTCCTTGACCGAAATGGTCCAGGAAGTCAGACTTCATCTGATTGACTGACGCCTACCACGACCAATTGCAGCCTCCTAAGGAAACTGACGCCTAAGACACCCCAGCCCTCAACGCCTTCCTGACCTTGAGTGGCCCAACAAACCGTGTCCAAGCATCTTCCCAGATCCCCAGTCACCTTCCCAATCGTCAGTCCCCTCCAAGAAGTCCCCCCCCCCCCCCAACCGAGCTTGCAGCTTTCTGAAACCGACAATGCCCATTGAGAAACCCAGTGACTCCGACAACTGCTTTACCACCTTCACTCGGCCGCCTCTGTGGTGCAGTTCTAGTGTCGGTCGTTGGCCCATGCAGAGCTGACCGCAACCTTAGGAGCTTTGCTCCCACACCCAAGTGGCCTGCTTGCCAGCAGACCCCAACCAAAGGCTCCCTCAGCCCACTGGCTAACGTTGGGCCCCTGCACTCTGCATCCGGCCACCCCAGTGCCACTGGTGGTGCACCTAGAATGTCCACTTGGACCTTGGAAAACCTTGGTCCTAACCCCGAAACCTCAGCCTTGTAAGTCAAATACTTAACTTCGAGTTCAATAACCATTTTTCCTCCCACAGGTACCCATATTAGGAGATTTTGGTTATTGAGTATTTACTGTGTAATTGCAAGTATTCTGAAAAGCGATACCAACCTGTAACTATTACAATTACAAGAACTGTATTTCCTTGAACAGTCGTGCATTTGCAAGCATTTTTTACCTACCTGTACCAAGTCCTGCTTGGTTCTATAAATAAACCATAAGTATACATTTTTTATAATTAGCTAATTGGTCTGGATTCTGTCTGTGTGTAACATCAGCCTTGGTTGGGTGAGTATTCTTAACACACCTTTCTGCTAAGCCTAGCTGCTCAACCACACTATTACAAATAGAGCTGTAGATGATTATCTAATTTAGCCTCTACTATCCCTCTGGGGACCGACTGGACTCTGTGCACACTATACCTTACTTTGGTATAGTATATGCAAAGCCAGCTTCCAACACCATTTTGTTCCCCATCTGGGAATACCCTGTGAGTTCGTCCTCATTGCCAGTTGGATCCTTTTGGGCATTTTGTTCCCCATCTGGGAATACCCTGTGAGTTCGTCCTCATTGCCAGTTGGATCCTTTTGGGCATTGTCCGGGCTCCATGTTCCATACCAATTCCTGTTGTGCCAGCTCAGTCAACATGAGAGGACGAGGTACTTCCAATTGCGCTCTTCAAGTCTGCACTAACCCAACCCAACCCAACCCAACCTCTACTGAGGCTGTGTTCATTGTCCATTGAGCTAAGCCATTGCCCTCTCCAATTGAGCCTTTCAACGTTCTGGTTCTGCAGGACAGGTCTCACTCCCAATTCCCTATGGGCATCTCTACCATGAGGAAAGTTGCCAAGAGGACCACGATAACGCCAGTGGATTTGTACCTCTCTAGATACTGGCCTGGTCTCGCCCGGAGCTAGAGAAAGTGCTCCCTTCACTGTGGTTATGCAAATAACATCCGAGGTTCTCCACCTTCCAGCTCTTCACCTTGTAGGTAGAAACTAACATTTTAACTGAAGTGCTCCAACCAGGGCAGACCAATACTCTGAGTCTCTTACTGGCACACCTTTATGGGCCAGGGCAAAACCAATCTGGCCCCGCAGTGAATTGCCAGATTGTGTGGCACCATTCTCCTACAGCCAACGACCCCTGCTTGTCTCACCCATCACCTTTCCCCATAGTGCTTTGTGGTGCAAGCTTCCACCAGCAAGACAAACTCTAAAACTTTCTCTGGTGAGGTACAGTCAACCCTTATAGACCTGTCCTCTGACATTCGCCTTTTTGGAGATAACGTGGGTTTTGCTCTGGAGTACTTAAAAGAAAGCCAGACCATAACATGCTCTTTGGGTTTGTCTGCTCTGCCCCGCCAACCACACCAGCCATTTTGATCCTTCCGTGGCTCTGGCAGGGCCATCCAATAGATATAACCGCTTCAGCAGGGTTTCTAGCTTTTTTCTGGACGTGGACGCGGTACCCACCGATTCCTTGGTTGTCAGCGCCAGTTCTTACCCACCCTCCCTTACTCCCTGTTCTGTGAATTGAACTCTGTCCATTAACAAAAAATCCATAGTCTGGACAACTACACACTGGTCAACACCAATTTGCTATTAAAGCTCTGCACCTTAGGGCATGGATAACTTCAAAAGCAATGGACGTCCGCGTCCAATTGTGTGGTGCCTTTATTGACTAGACCTCTCATTTTCAGAGGTGAACGGTGTCAGTGCAGAGCCACATGGCAGCACCTATTGGTGTGCAGAGGTACTCCTCAAAAGCTCACAGATCTACTCTGATGTCTTGGAAAGTATTCAAAAGGTGAGGAATATGAGGTTAGATGGTTTCTTCCAGAAAGAGCGTTAACAAAGGTAAATAACTTGTTCTTCCTGACCATCCGCTAACCTTTACCTGGTAGAGTCCTTAAGACAGGACATGTTTTGGGCACTTTCAGGACTGCTTCGTAACCTCTGTGCTAGTCCACAAGGATGCCTTTAATCCAGCTGGTTTGGCAATTTATTGAGCTCTGACCCAGATGCCATTCCTGTCTCTGCAATGGCTCCTGCCTTGGCGCAACTTTCATTGAAGATCCGGACTGCTAAAGCTCAGCCTTCGTGTCTGTGGCACCACTACGACCATATAACAGGTGAAGCCCGTGGAGCAGATTTTGGTGTCCCTTCCAGCAGCGGTTTGGTAAATGAAAGGTTTTGTATTTTCTCAGATGGTAAACCCCTTTCACAGTACCATCCTAGACCCCAGAGATTTATCCAGATTGAGAATCCGATTAGTGCCCTGGAAATGACCAGTAGTGACAATTGGCAGATGGAGGGAGAATAATGGGAACCTCCTAGGCAATTTCTACAATACAAAAAACTGCCCTTACCTAGACCGTAATGGCAAGTATCCGTTTGTGAAACTGCTGATATGTTAAAATATGAGGCCTTTGGGAGGTCCTGCATGTGTCCATGCTCAAAGTTCTCAACTGAAGCTTATCCAAAAGTCATCTTGTTCTCTCCTTTGTTTGGCAAAGTTAGTCAATTAATGTAGAAGAAGGTGGATGATGGGTAAGGATTAAAAAAGTAACCACTCAAACTAGTTATTCATTTAGTGAATGGATTCATTTACAGTGTATTTTTGTTGTTTACCTAGTGCTTGAATGTATAATGAATACTGATGAAAACGAACAACTAATGTCTACCTGAATTGAGAACTAAAACTATAGAAAGGTATCTATGTATTTGTGGAGTGAATTTACATTTGATATTTTACAGGTCTTTATTTTTTTTTCTTTTCAGATTCATCTTTCACGGATCAAACCACCCTGGGTGGTTAACGGTCAGCCAGCATACAAGATTTGTTCCCCGGATATCCCAAGTTTTGAGTCTCCCAGGCGGGGCAGGTCTGGGTTCAGGAACAATGCCAACATTAAGACCCGTGTTCTTCGTGCCCGTGCCCAGAGAGAGGCTGCTCGCACTGCCATCGGTGGTGGTGGTGGGCCCGGAGGGGGCAGAGGGCCTGACGAAGGAGGGGGAGGGAGAGAGGCCAGTTACTACACAAGGGCATCAAAGCGAACTTGTAGAAATCGGACGTCAAATACTCAACGAACACAACTATTCTTGTCCAGTAGGCTAGATGTAAATAATCTTGATACTCTTAAGCCAGTTGCTATCAGCTTGTCAGCCAATGAATATCTCAAATGTTGTTCTGAGCAAGAATTTAACTTGTCGCTGAAACAGGACTCTGACCTTTCAAAAATTAATTCTGAATCTCTTCTTGACTTCAAAATCGACCTAGGTTTACACGCTACGACTGTCAGCAATCAGCTGGGTGCTCCATCCTCTGAAGGATCACTTCTACATACCAAAGTTTCTCCTCCGGTGATTGGCATCCAAGACACAGCTTTGTATTCTCAAAGCAGCAGCTTGAAAGCTGATTGCAGTCTTCACTCTAACTCTCAGGAGACAGAACTGAAAAGAGTATTTGTAGAAACTGAAAACCTCAACGGTGTATTAAAGGGCCCAGCATTTACTATTGTTGAGAATGTCCAAAGTGCTTCAGAGCACTTGAAAAAGTCCCACACTTTTGGTGTGGTCAGTTCTTGCTCCAGCTCGAAATTGGCTACTAGCAACTCACCATCTGCTATTAAAGAATGTGAGGAACCATTGAACAAAATAAGACTTAATGAAACTGGACAAAATGCTGCTGTGTCTCTAAATGTTGCTAAAGGGGTCAGTGGCAGAGCGACCATGAATGAAATAAAGACTAAAATTGAAACATTTCCTGAACTGGACTCCATCATGGCAGAAGTGTCGCGTGACATTCATGCCTTTGAGGAGATAGATGAAACCACAATAGTAGAATCTCTGTCTCTCCATGTCACGCTGGAAGGTCTTGGTGATCAAGAAGTTGCTTTGGAAGATCTGAGGAAGAAATGTCAAGAAATAAAAAAACAGGTTATTAGCAGTGTGGAAAGTGTATCCTGGTGTCAACGGGAAAGCTCATTTGAGCCCACGTCCAAAAGTGAAACCGATCTCTTGAAGGCAGACACAGAAAATGAATCCTCTCTACAGACTGGTGAAGAATATGCATTGGATGTAAGTGTGTGTAAAGTAAATGAGCTTGTAAAATCATTCAGAGAGGAAGATCCGTCCTGTTCCACATACTGTTCTCAAAAAGAAACATTTGAAAGTGGGTCTAAGCCTCTGGATTTGATGATAAATGCTTCTGGTGCTTGTAGTTCTTTGAGGTCTTCTTTTCTTACCACTTCTGAGAGCCCGAGACAATCTTCAAATGTAAACCCTATGTCCTCAATTAATTCCACTAATCCGTTAATGGTACAATTGTTGCAGAACAGTTCTTTGACAAAGGTCTTGTCCACAGCTCAGCCTGATAGGAAGCCAAAAAAAGAGTTGTCCTTTCCTTTTTCTGCACCTCCATTTAGCAGTTCTGGTCCAAATTTCTTAAGGGCTGTGAATGATGAAGCTACTAGTTTGTTCCCTAGACCGGAAGAGCTTAAGAACCAGCCTACTCCACAAAATGGTATTCAGTTTGTGTCTGGTAACCTCTCGCAGGAACTCCTAAAGGGTGTGAGTGAACAGGGTCTCCCAGAAAACTTGTCCTTATCGGCAGCAATATCTCCCTGTAGCCCTAAAAGTCAGCAAATCCCTCTTGCTTTCATAGAACACCCCCCAGCACTGTCCAGTGATGTGTTTAAAAAGGAAAGCCATATTTGTGCCCACCAATCCGGTGCCCCTAGTCGTCTTACCTCCAGTACTGATTTTTTTCCAGGTGCAGTCTCTGATGATGAAAGTTACCCAGATGTTCAAGATATAAACTTCTTAGACTCTCGATTACCAGGTAATGTATCCACATCAGAAGGTCTTCTGCGAGCTTCACGGACAATACAGGCAAATGTTGTATGTGCTCGTGGGCATGGGTTTCTGCATGGTGGTACCCAAGTAGGTGCACAGGAAGATTGGTTACCAGAGGACTATCAGCATGACTTTGTTAGTATGAAAAACAATCTGCCAATACTTTCTAGCTCCCTCAGGGAAAGTGCTCAGACCAAGATGGAGAATCCTATCCCTCCAGTTGAACTGAAAGACTTTCAAGGTGCTCCACTGGTTATTGACCTAGCAGACCTTGGCTTTCCCAGAGGCTCTGTGAAATGCAGCCAGCATACCCTAGAACCTTCATTGCTGCCCTCACAGCTGAACATCAAAAAATCATTTTATGGGAAGCTGTTGAAGTTAAGCAGGGGTGTATGTCACTGTGGTGCTGCCAGCGGTCTTGTCCCACGATTTAGCAAAAACGTTGCCTTGCAGCTTTCTAATCAGCCAGATTCCATCACTGCTTCTCTTTCGGTTCAAATGTTTGCACAGAGTGCTGGTGTTGAACAGATATCTCTGCATTGTTCCTGTCGCCTTAAAGCCATGATTATGTGTAAAGGATGTGGGGCATTCTGCCATGATGACTGTATAGGCCCATCAAAGCTCTGTGTACTTTGCCTTGTGGTCAGATAATAAAAGATGACCACAGGATTTGGCATATTTTAATGTGTATTTTGATAACCTTGGGACCTGCTCACAACAATTGTGTTATGGGAGTGACAATAATACACTTGCTTTGGTGAGTCTACTTCCCACAAAACTAGTTATAAGCTTATGTTGCTAAAGAAAGTTGCACTCCAGTAATTTTCATGCCACAGAGGGGCTTGGAGAGATTGAGTAGCTGGATGTTGCTGTGCACATAGGTTTGTGCCCATGTTGTTAAGGCATTGCCTGCCCTCTACGTTATTGGCCATCAAAGGATGTGCTCTTTTCTTCAGGGCTTTTGACAATTCTCAGCCATATATCTGCAATCAAGATTGTTGTGTTTGTATCCATGCCTCTTGAGCTGTATAATATGAACCTACTTCAACGTTTTAGTTTAGGGTGTTAGAATACTGAGAATGGTGTTAAGAAAGATTCACTAAGTTTTTAACCAGTATTCTAATTTCTATTGTTGTATCAGTGACATGCCAGCTCCATGTAGCATAAGGCAACAGGGAACAAACCTGAAACGACTTTCAGGAGCAAGAGGGATTGAGGAAAGGAGTCGAGACTTATTAGAGAATTGGTTTGTATGGGGAGCCAACGATCTGTGGGTTGATTAGCAGTGTACTGAGTTGGTGCCCTACCATATGAAGCTACTCTCCTACTGAGGGTAGCTACAGCAAAGAATGATTATGTTTTTTTGTAGCTAATTTACTTTTTATGTAACATATGGGGCTTGCCTGTGCCACATGATCCAGCACTGTCTGCCCCCAAGAGCCTCCCTGCTTGCCAAAGAACATAAAAGATTTGGTGGCAGTTATAAAGGGGGGATGTTGGAGGGGGTAGGCTATGCAGGCATTGCCTCCCTGGCCATACAGTTCTGGGGGGCTATTTTGTGAGAGAAAGATGCATATGTGGGGGAGGGGTAACTTGCAAGCAGGACTCGTTCAGGTTCCTTATCCAGGGTGTACAAAGTGAAATTTTTGGCTGCTGTTAAAACCCTCTGCATATCCAGTATTTTATCATTGTATTTATGTTGCATACAGTATTGGAAAATTCTATAAATGTATGGTATGTACAGAGAACATAAAGTTCTGCTACTCATTCTTTATTGACCCTTGTTATTTCTGTACATGAAAAACAGCGTAATTATCTAGCTTGTGACAAAGCGAAAGTCCTGAATATTAAGATCTACAATAGGCTCTTGTTATTTACCAAGGAGTAATTGCTGCAGTTGTACTGGTTTGGTGGGTGATGGTATGCAGCCTTTTTGTATATATTTTGTTTCTTCACTTTTCTTTAGACTAACCTTCAAGTTCGTTGTGAGTGTTTGGAATTGTGTGCCCTTGGTAGTTTTTGGGCTTCAAGCCCTGTTGAGAGTGCCTGATTGTGTTGGTTGTATATCCTCAGCTACAGTCTCTGTAATGTCTTGAGACTTCCAGAATGTCATATCTTGATCAATGCTTACACAAACCACTTGTGTGACGGGACATGCTGATGGTAGCCTCAATTTAAGAGCAAATCGATTACATTCCATAGGAATGACTCCCACCTGCTCCTGAAGTCGCTTTAATTTGAGGTAGCACAAAAAACCTAAGGTCACCTCCCTTCATGGTAAGAAGCGATCTGAATTGGAGATTTCTCCTCCTCTCAATCTGGTTCCGGTGTCTGACCCTTTTTCTAAAGTTTTCTTTGGGATTGTCAACTCTTCTTTAAACGGGATGTGTTGGAGATTCTCACCTCACCTCCTAAAAACTCCTACTTTTGAGTGTTCGAGCGCCTCTGAAGAAATCTGAGTAGGTTCCCACAATTGCAGTTCTGGCTGTGGCTCAGGTGGTTTGTGTCTCCCCATAGTGTACTGAGGCCTGCTCAGCATGGCAGATTCGATCTGTTTCAGCTCGAGTGATCAGTCCGTAAACTAGTATTTAGAAAGCTACTAGAGTTAAAATGGAGGTTTACATAAAGTTTCATTTTCATTGATTTTTCCTCCAGTGACTATTAAAGAATCCTTGCAGACTGCTCAATTTCTTGGCTTACACAATTGAACAAAAAGAGATGATGGAATGTAAATGATAACTGTTTGCCTTCGTTAGGCTGCAACCCTGCTTACGTGCAGATTTAAAAAATGTTAGTGCCTTGATAAGTCTTATAAAATTAATTTTTGTATCAAGAAGGCCCTGCTTCTGCTAACTAGGGGCAGTTCTCTGCACTTGAAGATGGCAGAAGAAGGAAAGGTGTCATCTGTAATTCTAGTTCTCTTCCAGGGGAATACTCATCAGTCATGAGCACTGAATAGGCCTGCCCACATGCGGGGATCCCGGAGCACTTTAAAAATTATCCGTATATGTATAACAAGCTTTGTACCATAGTGCCTTTCATAAATGTTTGCAGCCTACAGGAAGGTTAAAAATGGACAGATTTCTTTGAGTTTTCATTTTAAAAGAAAGCAGAGTTATTAAAAATGTGTCCCTATTAAAAACAAAGTGACCATAGAAAATCTCTCACAAGCCTTTTTTAAAAGGGAATATGAGACCTTGTGTGCTGTGATGCATAGCAGAGAAAACAGGCACTGTGTCTTTAAGAACCTCAGAGTATCCCCTGTATCCCATTATGACTCAGAGTTAACGGTAAGGTCCAGCAATTTTTACAGAACTTGGGAATCCAGGGTGAAGCCATTTTTGAGTGCTGTTTTGGGAGATGGGAGTGTTGCTTATGACTTTGAGGATTCTCCTGGAAGAGAACAAAGTAAGATTAGAGCAAAATATCATTTTTTTCTTTTCTATAGGATCCTAATCAATAGTCTTAAGCACTGAATAACATAGCAACCCCATCCCAGAAATAGGCAGACATGAAATTAAAAACCGCTTCAACAATCGCCTGAAAAGATTCCTCTAAGAAACCTGCCCTACTTGGGTATCCGCTCTGGAGTCTTACTAGCCACTACTGTCTAAATTCAAAGTATGAACAGATCTCCAAGTCGCAGCCTTACATATGTCTTAAATGGGAACATTTCTAAGAAGGTCTATGGTAGCTGCTGTTCCGTGTGTGGAATATGCTTTGTCTAGGTAGGGATTTCTTTCCTATCTGGTATGAAATAATACAGGAAACACTACAATCTGTCTAGAAATTGATTGTTTTGAAGAAGGTAAGCCTGTCCGCACTGGACCATAATTTATGAAACAAAGGTCTGGCAGTCTTTTTTTTTTTTTCCAAAATAAAATTATTTACATCCAATAACTTAACAAAAATTTAAAGATTTCTCTATTAGCATTGATGGATTATGAAAAAATCTGGGTAAGGAAATAGTTTGATGTATGTGAAAATCCGAAACCACCCTGAGAAGAAAACTGGAGTTTGTTCTCATTAACACACTCTATTACTAAGGAATGCTGTAAATGGGTCAGAAGTGCATAGAGTCTGAATCTCACTAACTGTATGCCCAGAAGTAATAGCACCTAGGAAAGCTGCTTGCCATGTGAGATGTTGTAAAGAAGCTGGGGGTGGCCTCATTCATTTAGACTGAGCAAAGCTCCCATGGAGGACTTAACTGGTGGAAATACATTATGTTCGAGGCATATGAGCTGCAGATCGCACTCTGCATAGATCGCCACCTAGTGTTGGGTCCGGATGCTTGCAGTTTGTTTTTGTCCTGAAAATTTCTTTGGAAGTCACGAGATGGGTGACTCCTCCTCTGGACCATACTGCGCATGGACATCGGCTCCATCCTCAGATTGTTTTTTTCCGCTATCGGACTCTGATGCGTTTGCTGCGCTCCAGTTTGGAACCGAATTTCCTTCAGCGCGCAATCCTCACCCAGTTCAACGGTATTGTTCTGATCGCGCTCCACATCAATGCGATTCTTCACCACTTCAAAGTCTTCGATTCTGGTCGTCGACGAAGGCCTTCGGGCCTACTAAGGCCTTACTCTCTGGCTCATGGAAAGGACACCATTCAAGAAGTGCCCTCAATGTGGGTCGAAGTTTCCCCACACTGATCTACATGAAGCGTATAACCTCTGCCTCTCACCGGAGCACGAGGCCAAAGACTTTTCCGCCTGTTTCTTTCTGCTCCAAAATGATGATTCGGGGCTGACGAGCTCAAAGAACAATAGCTCGCTCGTCCGCATCTATTCCCGATGACCTCTTTGCTGAGGGCGTCAACGTGCCAGGACACCAGCAGGCCGAAGAAAGTGCCAGCTCCTCTGATGCCGAAGACTAAGACGTCGAGGACATCACTCCAGCTCAACGGGTCGTAAGTAAGACAGTCGACCCCAACCCTTCCTCGACACCCTCAAAAAAGGCTTCGGTCACACCCCCACCTTTGGGCCCGGGTGCACACCGAGAGACTGCTTCCCACGCCCTGCCTTCGGGCTCGGCAAAGAAGCCTATTAAGCCTTCAGGCAGCTCTGGCTCGAGTCTGCCTATTCCCGGTGCTGATCCCATACCGACACCAAAAAAGAAGCCATCTTCCTCAACCACGCCGACCACTGCTCCAACACCTAAGCACTTGGCGCCGAAGACTGGCACCGGCTCATCGATGCCGAAATCGCACTCCGAGCTGAGTAAAAACCACCTAAAGGTCCCGACTCTCACGCTTCGGAGCCGAAAAAACACCCGGAACCGAAAAAACACGTTCCAGTGAAACACATTTCAAAAGGTCTTTACCAAAAGACTCTAGACCAACATTTCAAAAGGTCTTTGCCAAAAGACTCTAGACCAACTACCCAGTCGGTGCCAAAGAAACCTTCGGATCCGAAAACTTCGATGCCGAAGGATCTGCCAGACACAGAAGAGCTTTTTACACCAGATCCTACTCAAAAGTCTCTTCTAAAGGATCCAAAGACTGGAAAACTAGGTCTTAGCTCCAAGAAAAGACCACTAGAGGCGCCTGCATCTACTCCTCCCCCAAAGAAGAGAGACATTGCAACCTCTCCATTAAGGGTCCCTTCTCCACTACCACCCCATACTGTTCCTCCTCCTACACCTCCACCACATCATTTGCCTACACCATCCACTAACCCAGACGAAGATGTAGATACACTCTCTGATGACACAGGTGGGGGTGCACATGACCCAGCAGGGACCAATAGTTCCCCCTCAGTCACCTAACCCATGGGATGATTATAACACCTCTGATGTGCCTTAAGTCCCACAAGACGATGTATATCTTTCCAGGCCTTCCCCACCAGAGGACACTATAGGTTTTTATCTATTAGTCCAAAGAGCTGCCCAGTACCATGGGGTTGATTTACACACCGATACTGTGGAGGAAGATTTCCTATTGGACACTTTTGATAAAACACAAAGGTCCACTGCCATTTTGCCAATTCTTAAAGGGGTCATTAAGCACGCAACAGAGGTATTTAAAGATCCTGTCAGGGCTCGGGTCCTCCAGCCTCAAATTGAGAAAAAATACAAAGCTGCAACTACAGACCCAGTTTACATTAGAGGTCCAGCACCATTAGATTCTTTAGTAGTATCCAATGCACGTAAACGTGCTAATTCACAGACATCAGGTGAGGCCTCACCACCAGATAAGGAATCTAAACTCCTTGACCCCACTGGTAAGCGCACGGCGTCACATGCAGCTAATATATGGCGCATTGCCAATACTCAAGCTTTATTGGCAAGATACGACAGGGCACATTATAATGCACTAGAGTCCATAATGCAGCATCTACCAGACGAGTATAAAAATAGGGCCAATGAACTCATACAAGAAGGTACAAATGTTACTAATACTTCAATTTGTTGAGCCCTAGATGCTGCAGACACTGCCTCAAGGGCAATTAATACCAGTACCCTTTTGCGTAGACCTGCATGGCTATGCATTTCAGGTTTTAAACCTGAAGTACAAAATTCCATCCTAAATCAGCCATTTGATGAAAACCATTTATTTGGCCCTTATGTTGATGGGTCTTTAGAAAAAATAAAAAGACACCGACACAGCAAAATCTATGGGCGCCTTGCAACTGCAAGCTCCCAGACGTTCTTTTCGTCGCTCATCATTTAAAGGCAACGCAAGAGGCTACTCCTCCGAAAGCCCTTCCACTTCTTACAAGACCCCTAGCAAATCCACATTCACTAAAGGCTACCAGAGAGGGGGTTACAGGGGTAACCACAACAGAGGCAAAACCAACATCTCCCACTCTGCCACCACCCCTACCCAATGACTTTCCTCCGCTTCCCCCCCCCCCCCACACACATTCCACTCCTGTGGGGGGAAGACTACAACAATTCCTTCCTGCCTGGATCAACATCACATCAGACAGGTGGGTGCGACAAATTATTCAGTCAGGTTGCTTTCTAGAACTAACATCTCCCCCCAAACATACCACCCAAACAGCGCCCAATGTCACAAGAACATCTATCACTGCTAAAGCAAGAGGTAATATCTTCAAGGGGTTTACTTCCTATACTTTCTTATCCCGAAGGACGGCTCTCTAAGGCCTATTCTGGACCTCAGACAGCTAAACATATACATCCAGTCAGACCATTTTCACATGGTCACACTCCAACAAGTCCTTCCTCTCCTACTACAAAACGATTTCCTTCCTAGATCTCAAGGACGCATACTTCCACATTCCCATTCACTAAGCTCGCAGGAAGTATCTCAGATTTGTAATAGACTGGCAGCACTATCAATTCAAAGTACTCCCATTCGGGGTCACTACAGCACCAAGAGTATTCACCAAGTGCCTAGCAGTCGTGGCGGCACATTTATGAAGACAGCACATCCACGTCTTCCCGTACCTCGACGACTGGCTCATGAAAGCCAGCTCATACAACCAGTGTGTAGAACACACCCATGCCACAATCCAACTGCTCCACAACTTGGGGTTTTACAATAAACCACACCAAGTCTCATCTGCAACCATCCAAAGTATAACAGTACCTCAGTGCCACAATAAACACCTCAACAGCGCTAGCTTATCCCACTCCAATAAGGATAGCCAGCATGCAAACTCTTCTCACAAAGTTTCAGCCACAACACTCCCTCCCAGCACGAGTGTTTATGCAGCTTATAGGGATGATGGCCTCTTGCATTTTCATAGTGCCCCATGCAAGACTTCAAATGTGTCCTCTCCAAGAGTGCTTATCACGTCAATGGAACCAGGCTCAAGATCAATTAACAGACCTAGTGTTGGTAGACGGTCGGACTCATCGCTCTCCGGCTGGGGGGAACACCAAAAACCTTTCCAAGGGACGACCGTTCCTAGAGCCAGTTCCTCAGATAATCTTGACAGCGGACGCATCGCTCTCCGGCTGGGGGGCCCACCTACTGCAACACACCACACAAGGCAGGTGGACACCGCAACAAAAGTTACTCCACATCAATCATCTGGAGTTACTAGCTATATTCCTAGCACTGAAAGCTTTTCAATAGCAAATATTAAACAAAACTGTGTTAGTCCGCACGGACAATATGACAGTCGTCTATTACATACAAAAACAGGTAGGAACACTCCCTGCAACTCTCAGCTAGCACAGAACATATGGCGGTGGGCTATACCTCAAAACATATTCCTCTTAGCCCAGCATGTCCCAGGAGTTCAAAATATCATAGCAGATCTGTTAAGTCGTCAGACACAACAGATCCACGAGTGGGAACTTCATCCGACAGTTCTTCAACCATTCTTTTAGATGTGGGGACAACCTCAGATAGACCTCTTTGCCACCCATGAAAACGCAAAATGCCCAAGCTTCACCGCCAGATATCCACACTCACTGTCCAAAGGCAATGCAATATGGATAAACTGGTCAAACAAATTTGTGTATGCTTTTCCACCTTTACCACTCATGCCACTAGTAGTACGCAAAGTACAGCAGCATTCTCTGACCCTCATCCTAGTTGCTCCAACATGGGCCAGACTGCCGTGGTACACCACACTGCTACAACTGTCTGTAGTGCCACACAAAAAACTATACCTGTCTCCACGCCTTTTAACAGAACCGTGGAGAGATCAGGCACCCGGACCCAGCTCAGCTCAACCTTGCGATCTGACTCCTGAAATCCTAGAATTTGGATATCTTAACCTTCCTCCAGACTGCATGAATGTTATAAAAGAAGCTAGACGCCAAACCACTAGAGCATGCTATGCAGCTAAGTAGAAACGTTTTGTAATATATTGTCACAACAACAATATTAATCCTTTAGACGTGTCTATTCAACACATCATTGGATACTTTCTGCACCTCCAAAGATGTAACTTAGCCTACACATCTATTAGGCTACATCTTGCAGCTATAGCAGCAGATCTTCAAAACAGACAGCATCTATCTCTCTTCAGAGTGCCTGCTATTAAAGCCTTTATGGAAGGCCTTAAGAGAATAATTCCTCCCAGAGTACCACCTTCACCAGTGTGGAATTTAAACCTTGTTCTCGCACGGCTAATGGGACCTCCCTTTAAACCTTTACATAAATGTGAACTACAATTTTTAACATCCCCCCCCCCCCCACCCCTAGCGCCTTGAGACCCTTACGGGTGAGTAGTTGCGCTTTAACAAACTCCTGATTGATTGATTTATCGTTCCTAGTAGCCATTACTTCTCTACGGAGAATTAGTGAACTACAAGCACTAACCATTCAAGAACCTTTCTTGCAAATGCATCAGAATAAGGTAGTTGTCCATTCCACTAGGAAAATAGGGGCTTCAATGGCATTTTTAGGGAACATTCCTCTAGATGACATCTGCAGAGCAGCTACATGGTCTACACCGCACACATTCACAAAACACTATTGTGTAGATGTGCAAACTAAGCAACAAGCTAATGTGGGCCAGGCTGTTCTCAAAACATTATTTTGAACTGCTGCAAATGATAGGGGTGGTCGCCGCTAATGGTGGGTACTGCTATACAATCTATGCAGTGTGCAATCTGCAGCTCAAATGCCTCGAACGGAAAAAGCATCTGTTCTTGGCATGTAGAGCTGCAGAGTTACACACGCCCACCTGCCTCCCCGGCTACCCTCGTCTGTTCCAGTATTATCTTAATTAGATAGTTTACACGGACATCCTTCCTTTTCTTGCAAAGCTACATCATTTCCCTAATGGCGAAAAACAATCTGAGGATGGAGCCGATGTCTGTGCGCAGTATGGTCCAGAGGAGGAGTCACCCATCTTGTGACTTCCAAAGAACTTTTCAGGACAAAAACAAACTGCAAACATCCGGGCCCAACACTAGGTGGCGATCTATGCACAGTGTGCAACTCTGCAGCTCTACATGCCAAGAACAGATGCATACTGGTAAGTAGCATTTTCCTTATTCTTTCGAGAAAATCTTTAACCACAGGCATTTTAGAGAAAAAGGTTTAGGATAATTTTCCATAGGCAGTTGTAGCTGCAAGTTGTACTTTTATAGAAGAACATCGTTTGCCAGATGAAGAAGGTATAGTATTTGATAGAGACATCTAGCTGCAGATTCCTTACCTTTGAACTTCCAGGCGTCACGCTTGATCTGGAAGATTTTTCTTAGCAATACCCCTGCCTTCCGGTAGATGGCGTCAGTCGACTTTACGCAACGTCGTCTGGTCCTGTTCCTCGTTGTTGTGAAGCCCATATAACTGCCACTCCAACCCACTGACATTAGTTCTTTCCTTTCCACACCAGCCAGTGCAGATCCGTCTTAAGAGCTTAACCCTTGTCATTTTTTTTGACATTTTTTTTTTTTAACTTTTTGTCGACTCCTTTTGGTGTGCTAGGGATGTCTAGCAAGAAGACCTCGAGGTTCAAGCTGTGCAGTACCTGTAACCGTGCCACGTCGGTCACGGACCTCCCACTTAGTGTCTCTGGTGCCTTGAGTGCGACCACGACAAAGTTGTGCCCCAATTGCCAGGCCATGGCGCCGAAGCCCTTGTGGGGGCGGTCCCAAAAGCTGATCGTGGCCCGGCGTCCAGCACCACGGAGGTTGCCTCGCAAATCTCGGTCTGGGTGAGAGGAAGGTCCGAGCACCGCTTCGATGAAGGAAGTCTTCTTCATCAAAGTCAGGTAAGAGGCACCACAAAGCACAAGAAGTAGAACGTGCTTCGTCCTGTCCGTCACACGATATGATGGAGGAACCTCTGCGTTCAAGGCCCGCTCCGCGAAGTGGCTACCCAAGTCTGTTCCGCGTTGCCCTTTTTTTTCCGTGGCCGGGAGCGACCCCTGCCCAACTTAGTTTTATGATGCCATGTGCACCATATTTGGGCGACCTGACGCTGCTGGCGTGCCCTCGGGCCCTGCAGGCTGTTGACAGAGAAGGTCCTGTGGGTTCTGTGCATTTGGCTCCGGCACCACAGCCTCCTACTGGACCGTCACAGCCGCCTACTGGACCTCCACAGGGACCTTCCCCGGTGCCGCGTCCGCTGCCGAGATCCTTGCCGGCGCCCACCGGTAGTGCTTCCCCAATCCTCATTCCTGACAACATGGAGCCGGTCTGGTGTCCACCAACCTAGAGGCTGGCACCGGCAGAGCGGTATGGCTCCATGTTGGTCAATCTGCCCTATTCTGAAAGGTTATGCGGATGGGTGAGCATTTGGTGGGGGGGGGGGGCGGCCCGACCCGACCCCTTAAAAATCCCACAACCCCAAGACATGGACTGGTATGAGGAACTGGGTGATGCCAGTGGCCTGGACGCCTTCCCAGATTCTGGCATGCTGTCTCTCCCTAACCTAGCTACTGAGGAGGTGGCTTCATTTGCTATGGTGGTGCTTAGGTGTTGGACCTGCAGCTCCCTACAGTGGCAGTCAAGACGAACGTCTACAGCAATCTGGTGTCTTCAGCTCTGAACCCTTGCTGCCTTTCAATTAGACCTTGATGAATGTTCTTCTGGGGGCCTGGTGCAAACCCCAGCACATGGGCTCCTGTAAATAGAACGATTACCTGCCGCCTTCACCCTGCACCAGGGGACCCAGTTTTCCTCACTGGTGGTTCAAGCTTCCACTTCCTGCTGCACGTTACCTTCCGCTCCCCCGGACAGGTGATTCAAGAGACTGTAATGCTTCCGCCAGTCTAGCATTGCGGTTGGTGAACACTGCATGCCTTTGAGCCATTATTCCCATTCGAAATGGGACATGGTTGCACAGGTGCTATGCAGATTCTCGGAGGAGGACTGTATCCTACTCTCCCAAGCCATTTTAGACAGGAGAGATGCAGTGAAGCTCGCCAGCTGATGTGGCTTGGAGATGATGGACTTGCTGGGCAAAGCGATTTCCACGACCGTGGGCATACGTCACCATGCAAGGCTGAGAAAGTCTTGTTTTTCAGGGGATGTCCAAGCTAGTTCTATGGACATGCACTTTGATGGCTCCTGTCTCTTTGGAGACAAAGCTGATGCCTAACTTGAGTGTTTCAAGGACTTACGGGCTACGGCCAAGTCCTTGGGCCACACCACTACATCCACCGGTTTGCTTTTTGCTCCTTTCGTGGCTATGAAAGGGGCTACCAACAATGCCAACCCTATTCTGGCCTGAGGGCCCTGCAAGTTCAGCAACATCTGCGTGGCTGTTGAATCGGTTTACCCCGAGGGTCGGGAGGCAAGATGCCAAGCCATAATTCCTCTTTAGCTGCAAAAATCCTCCTTGACCGAACCCCCAGGATCATTTGCAAGATTGCGCCATATGGCGTGGTGGCAGCCTACGCCATCATCTCCACTACTGGCAAGACATCACGGACTGGTGGGTGTTGCAAATCATCTGAAGGGGCTACTCCCTCCCCTTCAAGAATACCCCTCCATCCCTGCCTCCAGTGTAAGATCGGCTGACTGAGGATCATCTTGCCTTACTCGGTGAGGAAGTCAAAACTCGTAGCTGAGGGAGCTATAGAGCGGGTTCCCGGGACAGAAATAGGCTGTGGGTGTTATTCCCTCTATTTTCTCGTCACAAAGAAGGATGGAGGCCTTCGTCCTATCCTCTACCTCCCAAGGCCTCAATTACTTCCTCACGAATAAGAAGTTCAAGATGCTCGCCCAAGCTCGGGTCCTGTCTGCCCTGGACCCAAGAGACTGGATTGTAGCGCTGAACTTGCAGGATGCCTATTTTCATAACCACATCCTGCCTGCCCATTGTGGCTACCTGCAGTTTACAATGGGCCTCTTTCAGCTTGCTGTGCTCCCCTTCAGCCTCACAAGTGCCCCAGGGTGTTCACAAGGTGATGGGGGTGTTCACAGCCCATCTGCAGAGATCAGGAGTTCCAGTCTTCTTCCCCCCCCCAATCTCGACAACTGGTTGTTGAAGGTGGGCTCGTCCCAAGCAGTCATCTCCCACCTCCAGACTACGGCAAACCTCCTGCATTTGCTGAGGTTCACTGTCAACGTGCCGACGTCCCACCGGACTCCCCCCTCAGATGCTCCATTTTATAGGGGTGGTTCTGGACAAAGTGCATTTTTGGGCCTATCCTCCCAAACGGTGAGTCTAAGATGTTTCAGCCTCTAACTTGGATTTCAGTGAGAATAACTCTGAGGCTGTTGGGCCTCATGGAATCCTGCTGGTGGACCATGCACGCTCTGCAATGGAACCTGAAGTTCCAATGGGCACAGCATCGAGGAAATCTCACTGACCTGGTTTAGATATCAGAGGGCACTGTGAAAGACCTGCAGTGGTGTTTGACAAACTGCGATTGGGTCAGAGGCAGACCCCTCTCCCTTCCACATCGAAGATCTCACAGTAGTGACGGATGCGTCTCTTTTGGAATCGGGTAGATGTTAGGAGGAGGTGGAGATAAGAGTATTCTGGTCTCCAGCGGAAGCCAAGCACCATTTCAACCTATTGGAGCTTCGTGCGATCCCATTAGCACTGGTAGTCTTTTTGCCATCCATCAAGGGAAGGCTAGTTCACGTACAATACTACAGCCATGTGGTACTGCAACAAACGGACAGAGTGGGGTCGTGGACTATGTCAAGAGGACTTGAACCTCTGAGCTTGGCTGGAACAGGGCATTTCCCTGGTGGTTCAACATCTGGCTTGTTCTCTGATTGCCAGAGCAGACAAATTCAGCCGAAAGTGCCTTCTGGATCACAAGTGGCGTCTCAATCCAGAGGTGCTGTCCAAAAGAGGACCATATCGCGCTGGGTTATCTTCTGTGTCAAAATATGTTACGCCTTAGCAAAGATACAGCCTCCTGAAGCCCTTGGCTCCGATTCCACCAGGGTGAAGACAGCCACAATCGCCTTCTAGCTTGGAGTTCCTATTGCTGATATCTGCCAAACAGCCATGTGGGTATCTCTGCACGTTTCCCAGACACTATTGCCTGGATTCTCAGGTTTGTAAGGAGGCCTGTTTGGCCTCTGTCTTGCAGGAATTCCTGGTTTAAAGCTTTTCCGCAGTCCCTGTTCCGGGCAAGGTATTGCTTGGGTATTTGTTCAAAGGTAAGGAATCTGCAGCTAGATGTATCTATACGATAGACAAGTGACTTGCCTTCAGTAATGCCTTATCTGGTAGAGGCATGATCTAGATGCAGATTCCTTACCAACCCACCCATCCTTCCAGCACTGTGTTATTGTTTAGCGTCTGGGCTGGTACCCTTCAGGACCCTAGCTTCTTTTTCAACACACCAAGGTCAGTCACTTCATGGCTCCGCACTTCTAGTGTGGAAAGTCATGAAAAGTGCAGACGTCCGCGTGCCTGAGTTGCTGTTATATTGACGATGCGGGCGTCACGATGCTGATGCTGTCAAGCGGCATCGACCAACACCACCTACTGGCGCACAGGGGTACTGCTAAGAAATCTGGATCCAGCCTGACGCCTGGAAGTTCAAAGGTAAGGAATCTGCTGCTAGATCATGTCTCTACCAGATAAGGCGTTACATCATCTTGTCAGTATGGTGGATTATGGTTATTCTGAATGCACAAATGTGAAATCTCTTCCAGTTAAAAGCCTATGATTTCCTCAAGCTTGTGGAAGACCTAGATGGCCAATTGCAGGAATTCAGAAGCCATGCCACTAATATTAGTGATGGAAGGTTGGGGGTGCATGATCTGGCCCTCAAACTTGTACAGGAGAATCTGTCTGCTTGGCAAATCCTTGTGTTGTCGCGCCTATACCTGTAGGTGTGTGAGCCACCTCTGACGTGGCCATTCCAGTGCAATTGTCATCATCCTGGTTTTGAATTGGTAAAATTTGACCACAACAGTCGGAGTAAGGGGAATTGGTAGAAATGTGTAGAGAAATTTCTTCAACCAGCCAAAATAGTGTTCTCCTTCAACACTGGCGTTTAAGATCTGGAGGCGTAATCTTTCATGTAAAGACTGGCAGGAAGAACTAGAAAAATGCAAGATGCCATTGATCCTAAGAGGGATGAAATTTGTTGAGCTGTTGGATGAGGAGTGTCTAATAGAGTACGATATTTCAGTTGGACTGGTGGGTGTTGCAAATCATCTGAAAGGGCTACTCTCTCCCCTTCAAGACTACCCCTCCATCCCTGCCTCCAGTGTAAGATCGGCTGACTGAGGATCATCTCCCCTGAACACAGAGAACAAGACTGTGACGTGTGCCAGGCTTTCCGCTTCCAAGAAAATGCTTCGCGACCGTCAGGCTCGATGTCGTGACATGCAGAGACGGCACACAGGCTCTATTCCGGACATCTTTGGTCAGCAATTCGGCGAAGTGACCGGTGAGGCCATGGGAACCGAGAAGGAGCAGGAGCCGGTTGCCATCTCAGAAGTCGACTCCGACGAAGAGGAGGACATCCCGCATGGTCAACATACCCTGAGTACAGTTCCCCCCCTCGTCCCAAGAGACAATTCCAATTAAGAAGGCTCCAATCCAACCCGCGCCCTTGGGCCCCAGTTAATTTCAAAAAGGGGGTGGTGATGGACAGAGTATCTGAGTTAATCAGAACACTCCTACCCAGTCAACAGATCAGGGCTTGATCCATCACCGTTTTTAGCTCACTGCACCATCCCAGTTCAGAACCTGGCTATATGCAAATTAGTCTGTCCCTGGCCCAGTGCATCATGGGAACAGGGCAGACCAAACTACCAAGCCAATTCTTTACTGGTAAGGAAACAAGCTTCCGGGGACCGGTTTCTGGCATTACAGCCGTCTTCGGCCCGGCTTGCTTGAATCCTGATGGTGCAGTGAGCAAGGGACTCACATCTGAGCATACCCTTCCACACTTAAGGTGGCCAAAATAATTTCAAAAAGGGGGTGGTGATGGACAGAGTATCTTGAGTTAATCAGAACACTCCTACCCAGTCAACAGATCAGGGCTTGATCCATCACCGTTTTTTAGCTCACTGCACCATCCCAGTTCAGAACCTGGCTATATGCAAATTAGTCTGTCCCTGGCCCAGTGCATCATGGGAACAGGGCAGACAAAACTACCAAGCCAATTCTTTACTGGTAAGGAAACAAGCTTCCGGGGACCGGTTTCTGGCATTACAGCCGTCTTCGGCCCGGCTTGCTTGAATCCTGATGGTGCAGTGAGCTAGGGACTCACATCTGAGCATACCCTTCCACACTTATGGTGGCCAAAATAATTTCAAAAAGGGGGTGGTGATGGACAGAGTATCTGAGTTAATCAGAACACTCCTACCCAGTCAACAGATCAGGGCTTGATCCATCACCGTTTTTTAGCTCACTGCACCATCCCAGTTCAGAACCTGGCTGTATGCAAATTAGTCTGTCCCTGGCCCAGTGCATCATGGGAACAGGGCAGACCAAACTACCAAGCCAATTCTTTACTGGTAAGGAAACAAGCTTCCGGGGACCGGTTTCTGGCATTACAGCCGTCTTCGGCCCGGCTTGCTTGAATCCTGATGGTGCAGTGAGCAAGGGACTCACATCTGAGCATACCCTTCCACACTTATGGTGGCCAAAATAATTTCAAAAAGGGGGTGGTGATGGACAGAGTATCTGAGTTAATCGGAACACTCCTACCCAGTCAACAGATCAGGGCTTGATCCATCACCGTTTTTTAGCTCACTGCACCATCCCAGTTCAGAACCTGGCTATATGCAAATTAGTCTGTCCCTGGCCCAGTGCATCATGGGAACAGGGCAGACCAAACTACCAAGCCAATTCTTTACTGGTAAGGAAACAAGCTTCCGGGGACCGGTTTCTGGCATTATAGCCGTCTTCGGCCCGGCTTGCTTGAATCCTGATGGTGCAGTGAGCAAGGGACTCACATCTGAGCATACCCTTCCACACTTATGGTGGCCAAAATAATTTCAAAAAGGGGGTGGTGATGGACAGAGTATCTGAGTTAATCAGAACACTCCTACCCAGTCAACAGATCAGGGCTTGATCCATCACCGTTTTTTAGCTCACTGCACCATCCCAGTTCAGAACCTGGCTATATGCAAATTAGTCTGTCCCTGGCCCAGTGCATCATGGGAACAGGGCAGACAAAACTACCAAGCCAATTCTTTACTGGTAAGGAAACAAGCTTCCGGGGACCGGTTTCTGGCATTACAGCCGTCTTCGGCCCGGCTTGCTTGAATCCTGATGGTGCAGTGAGCTAGGGACTCACATCTGAGCATACCCTTCCACACTTATGGTGGCCAAAATAATTTCAAAAAGGGGGTGGTGATGGACAGAGTATCTGAGTTAATCAGAACACTCCTACCCAGTCAACAGATCAGGGCTTGATCCATCACCGTTTTTTAGCTCACTGCACCATCCCAGTTCAGAACCTGGCTGTATGCAAATTAGTCTGTCCCTGGCCCAGTGCATCATGGGAACAGGGCAGACCAAACTACCAAGCCAATTCTTTACTGGTAAGGAAACAAGCTTCCGGGGACCGGTTTCTGGCATTACAGCCGTCTTCGGCCCGGCTTGCTTGAATCCTGATGGTGCAGTGAGCAAGGGACTCACATCTGAGCATACCCTTCCACACTTATGGTGGCCAAAATAATTTCAAAAAGGGGGTGGTGATGGACAGAGTATCTGAGTTAATCGGAACACTCCTACCCAGTCAACAGATCAGGGCTTGATCCATCACCGTTTTTTAGCTCACTGCACCATCCCAGTTCAGAACCTGGCTATATGCAAATTAGTCTGTCCCTGGCCCAGTGCATCATGGGAACAGGGCAGACCAAACTACCAAGCCAATTCTTTACTGGTAAGGAAACAAGCTTCCGGGGACCGGTTTCTGGCATTATAGCTGTCTTCGGCCCGGCTTGCTTGAATCCTGATGGTGCAGTGAGCAAGGGACTCACATCTGAGCATACCCTTCCACACTTATGGTGGCCAAAATAATTTCAAAAAGGGGGTGGTGATGGACACAGTATCTGAGTTAATCAGAACACTCCTACCCAGTCAACAGATCAGGGCTTGATCCATCACCGTTTTTTATCTCACTGCACCATCCCAGTTCAGAACCTGGCTATAGGCAAATTAGTCTGTCCCTGGCCCAGTGCATCATGGGAACAGGGCAGACCAAACTACCAAGCCAATTCTTTACTGGTAAGGAAACAAGCTTCCGGGGACCGGTTTCTGGCATTACAGCCGTCTTCGGCCCGGCTTGCTTGAATCCTGATGGTGCAGTGAGCAAGGGACTCGCATCTGAGCATACCCTTCCACACTTATGGTGGCCAAAATAATTTCAAAAAGGGGGTGGTGATGGACAGAGTATCCGAGTTAATCGGAACACTCCTACCCAGTCAACAGATCAGGGCTTGATCCATCACCGTTTTTTAGCTCACTGCACCATCCCAGTTCAGAACCTGGCTATATGCAAATTAGTCTGTCCCTGGCCCAGTGCATCATGGGAACAGGGCAGACCAAACTACCAAGCCAATTCTTTACTGGTAAGGAAACAAGCTTCCGGGGACCGGTTTCTGGCATTACAGCCGTCTTCGGCCCGGCTTGCTTGAATCCTGATGGTGCAGTGAGCAAGGGACCCAGTTGGCACAGAGATCAAGCTTCTGACGCCCCGCCCTCTGGCTCCGCACCGAAGCCTACCAAAAAGCCTTCCGGCTCTGGAAAAACTCCCTCTAAACAGAGTTCGGAGCCCAGACCTTCGGGGTCGAAACACAAGTCCGGCACTGACCCCACCCACCTTTCGCCCCTGAAAAAATTGTCGCATCTGAAGACATCAACGGTTTCGACTCCGGCACCAAAAATGTTGGCGCCGAAGCAGACAGAAGTGCAGAACAAAACTACAAAACCCACTTTCGATACACCAATTGAAATATCGGATCCGAAACAAGATTCTGTGTATCCATCCACAGACTGACCATATCACCACTAAAGTGACTCTGAAAAGGGCTGATGCAGAAGAAGAATATCACATCCCCTTAAAGAAGAGATCAGTTGGAACTAACACTTCCCCTTCTCCACCTATTCTTCCTTTCTCACCACCTTCCCCTCAGCTTCAACCAATTTCACCTGAACATTCATCACCACATACAGCTGATAACCAGGATGATGATGATGATCAGGATATGGATGATGATCAGCCATTCTCAAGTATTCAATCTTTCATAGATTCACATGCTTGTATCTTCCCCGTCGTCATGGTGGGAGTCTCCCGGTAAATGATGACCATAGCAGTAGAAGAAAAAACTGCCTGGAAGCCATAGAGTAGTGAAACCACTAGGTAACCTCTCCTCCTCATTATGTGGCCCAAACTACAGCCAATCAGCAGCCAGCACCAGCCTACACCATTCCCAGCAGAGCCACCATACCTCAGATTTCCAACCGCCTTCGTGTGAGAAGGAGTCTCCCTGAGCTCTGCTCAGTTTATTCTCTCTTCACTGAACTTTTGACCTTTCACAGTTAGAAGAGAGGTACTGTTCTTTTATTATCAAGCATCATTTCATTCAATATGTCTGAAAGCTCCAAGAAGAGTCTTTTCAGAGCTTGCAGGTCCTGTGGCAAGGCCAGACTGTTTTCTGAGGATCCTCACAAGGAGTGCTTGTACTGTTTGTACCCTAAGCATATTCCTAAGACTGCAAGTATTGCCGGACCTTCTCTGCCAAAACACTGGCTTCAGAAAAGGAAAACTCAAGACTCGGAGTTTGAGGGAGAAGCCAAAGGACACACCTCTAAGAAATTAAAAAGAGGGTCCTCTGAGGAAAAGGGAAATGTGAGGAAACAAAAAGCAGGAAAATCTAAGGAAGGTGAACCTTCTACTTCACTCCCTCCAACTCCTATCAAGCCTTCCTCAGAAAACAAGGCTCCGTCGTCGCTTCCGTAGACGAAATTTACCGAAATTCCAGTCAGATCAGATCGCCGACGAGGCCGTCGACGACCTCGACGACGACCATCTCGACAACAATCTCGACGACAATCTCGACGACGACAGCTTCGTCGACAACGACGACTCCGTCGACGGTGAGTGGCAGACCTTCGTCGACAGCAAGATCTTCGTCGATTGTTCCGTCGACGGCCCCGTCGACGATGAAAAAATCGTCGACGATGCCATCTCCAACAAAGATAACTTCAAACTATATTTCTATAAAGAGGATTGCTCCGTCGACGGGAGCGTTGACGAGCAAAAAAGGGGAGTTTTCCACGCCGAAGATTTCACCTTTACTGCCCTCTACCATTCTGGATTGCCAGGAATCAGAGGAGGAAGGATCCTTTGGTGTTGCTTACAGTCCTTCGCAACTCCATATTAAACATCAGGATTCCGATGAGAAAGACCACCAGGAGGCCCAGGAGCACTTCTCTTTTACGGATCGGCCGGTCAAAGGCCAGATGAGATACGAGTCATTTCACCAAGCCTACCACTATGATGAGGAAGTGGATACGCCTGTGCGGGAAGAGGCCATGTCGGTGCCTACTTCTTTAATATCAGACCTAAGAAGCATGCGGGGCGTGGCTAAGCACGCAATGGCGGAGGTCGCACACTGGTAGAGCTCCGTGCTGAGCTCCCCTTCCCTGGGCCGATTCTCCGCCACAATTAACTGCCGCCGACCGAAATTGCAGGCGGACCTTCCGGACATCATACTCGGCACTCTTACCGACTTTAGTTCCGGAGACCCGGAGCGACAGACACCGGCCTATCCTACGGCCCTCCTGCGGGCCTTGGCGCTTCCTGTGCGGCGTGCGCAATCACGTGAGGCCGTGGATCGGGCCCGGCGCCTAGGCCGCATCCTGATCAAATGCCCTGGCGGACACGGCCGGCTGGCCAGCCGGAGCCACCCCAAGGGAGACCTCTGGCGCTACTGCACCCTCCACATCCACGACGCTGACCTCCAGTGGGGGGCCCGGCGTGGGAGACGCGCTGCTGCTACCTGAGCGGGGGACACGACTGCCTGGCCCTTTGGCACCGCGACTGAAGTCGGAGGGTCTCCTGTGCCGACGACAAGCCGACGGAGTGGTGGGGCCGGATGGCGGACCCCCCCCCCCCCTGAACTTCGCCTGGAGATCGGGCCTACCTGGTGAGACCCCCACTGGACAGTCCTCACTGCTGCAACGGGTGCTCTCGGGTAACGCAGACAATTCGCGCGGGGGCCCGCTTACCGCCCGCTGGCGCTGTGGACACATCTCGCGCCTCCCACCCGGCCTGCGGCGACACTTCCCGGCCAACAGTGCCGACCGGCCCACAGGCGCACATGGCGGATTGACCGCTCCTGGTACCGAGGACCTGCGTCGACCCACACCACATCGGACTCTTTTGTGTGCTACCCACTGGGCCGGCTGCTGCCCGCCCAACGGCACACGGCGAGCAGGGCCGCGGGTCGGGCCTGAAGCCTGGGCCCTCAGCTAAGGCCTACAGACGACGATATCCTGCCTCCTTGCCTACATACCATTACGAACGCGGGCCCGGAGAGACCACGCACTGCCTCGGCCCTAGATCCTTGCTGCAGCCTACACAGCGCGGAGACCCTGCGTTGCAGCGGGACGAGGTCCTTCTTGATAGCCCTCACTAGCCGCGTCGACGACGGACACTACTGCACTGTCCTGCCTGCGGACCTGAGGCGCGCAGCGGCGGCGGCGCGGATTGGCGAACGGCGTGGGTCCTGGAAATAATGTGGACAGTACTATTGATTGCGGCCATTGCATACAACGGCAGCTAGTTGAGGCGTTCCTAAACGGCTGCGCAGACTGTATTGTCCAACAGGTGATCCTGCACATGTCCGGAGGGGTACGGACCCGCACTGGGACTGGAGGTGCCCCGCCAAAGGGCAAATCCGAAAAATCGAAGAGCAAGATGGCTGCCGATCAAGTGGCCGCGCGGTTGGACAGTGTACTGGCAGCCATGGAACGCATGGAGCAATCCCTCCAACTGACCAGAACTTCGTTGGAGTCCAAAATAGACGGCGTCGCCATAGATCTCACCCACCTACGAGACGACCACAGGAAACTGGCTGATCGAACTAAGACATTGGAAGGGACAGTCAGGGAACTTGAACCCACAGTCACCCAGACAGATAAGCAGGTACAGGACCTCCTGAATAGGGTCGAATTCCTGGAGGACCGAGCTGAGGATGCGGAAGGGAGGGCGAGACGCAACAACATTAGACTCGTGGGGGTCCCGGAAAAATGGGAAGGGAATCACCCCGCCCAACACGTGGAAGATTGGCTCAGAAACCTGCTACCAGAAGGCACGCTTTCGCCATACTTTGTGGTGGAGAGGGCACACCGAGTACCTACAAGACCCCGCGCCACGGGTGCTAACCCACGGCCACTCCTTTTCCGGATATTGAACTACAGAGACAGGGACACGGTGTTGCGGGAAACTAGACGACTCGGAGAAATCCGCATAGATAATGCTGTAATCATGTTCTTCCCGGATTACACTGTTCAAGTGCAGCGCCAAAGACATGATTTCTTGGAGGTCAAACGACGTCTCCGCACCGCCGGCCTGAAATATTCTCTTCTCTTTCCTGCGAAACAGAGTGGTAGCACGGGACAAAACCTATTTTTTTGACACCCCTGAAGAAGTCGGCGAGTGGCTAGACAGCGGCACGGACACGACACCCCGGCAGGCGCAAGGAAACGAGGCGCGGCCACGCACACGAGGGCCGCGTCGCCGCCGCAGAAACAGAGGCCAGCAGGCCCGCCGCCCGGAGGACGTGTCACGACACACCCCACCAGCGGATCAAATGCTGCAAGAGCAGCGAGATGCCCTCCGGAGAGTCACACAGCTGAGCAATTCGCCCTCATCGGACGCTGTCCTAGAGGACGGCCCACAAACAATCCCCAGCGATGATGACGCCATCTATGGTCTGCCAGACTCCCAGGTATCCATGGAACTGCCGGAAGTCACCCCGCAAACGGCGGACATGCTACATTAATGACATTCAATCATCGAGACCGAATCCTGCCGAGCTGCAGGGAATGGACCCGAGGAAGCGACGACGGCTGGGCGCATTGACTGCTGACTGTCTCGCTGGAAGTTCTACCCTGCTCTGGTGCTGCGTGGAGAGACTTTCCTACAGTGAGTATGCCTCCAGGACAAGTAGACACTGAGCAAGTAAGGAGGTGGTGAAGTTGTGACGTGCTGCACTTTTCCTCCCCACCTTTCATCTGAGATTGCTGCCCCGCCTGTCTTGAGACTGGTCTCTGCTGGTTGAATGGGGGCTAAGGACTGCTTGCACTCCTCCTACACTGTTGGCCCAGCTGAGGTCCGAGTGATGTGGAGCCGACAATGATTCCCCGGATACAGGAACTGCACACACGGTCCACGCAAAATAGGGCCCAGGGGGGGGGGCCATTAGCCCTCTGCCTCTACGTATATCTATTCACACCGCTGACACTGTGATTAGCACATGACAACCCCCTAGACTTGGTCATTGAACTTTCACCTATTTGGTGTGTTTGGACGGCGACATGTTCCGTGGCCGACCTTATGGTATTTGTTATGGTTTCACATTGTTTGAATGTTTTGTATTTTCCCCTACCCTTACCCCTGGAAGCTTACCTACCCTATTCCTTTATGAGCAGGTGCCAAAGATTGGACTGAGAAAGGGGGGAGGGCTGGGAGGCCTTGGGGATTGCGCGCCGGAGGGGAGGAGGCCGGATGGGGCGGACGCTCCATGTCAGCACTGTAATTATGGCTGAAATCAAGATTTGCACCTGGAACGTTAGGGGAATGCACACACCATCTAGGCGCTACCAAATCTATTCCTACTTGAAACGACACAAATTTCACGTAGCGTTATTACAGGAAACACATTTGAATGCACCAGAAACACTTGCGCTGCGCCGCAGGTGGCGTGGGCAGCTCTACGCCACTGGGTACTCTTCCTTTGCTAGAGGGACACTCATATGGGTCCGGCCGGGCACCCCGTGGGCGGTTATGGACACACAGGTTGACACGGAGGGCAGATATGTGATAGCCAGGGGCAGACTGGACGGACGCCCGGTCGTCCTTGCATCTATATACTCCCCCAACATTGACCAGGGTAAATTCTTAGACAACCTCTCTCTGAAACTGGCGCCTTGGCATGGGATCCCGTGGATACTTGGGGGTGACTACAATAGCGTCCTAGATGTTGATCTAGACAGGTCCACCGCACCCACGGCCGCGGCTCTGACACACACCACCACGAAGGCACTCCTTAGCTGGGCCATGCAGTGGGACCTCCGAGACGCATGGAGAGCTCGCAACCCCACGACGCGGACATACTCCTACTGGTCTGGGGCTCACGCACTACACGTCAGACTAGACAGATACATGGTCTCTGCCGAACTTCTCCCACTAGTCAAGGATACCCAGTATATGGGCCGGACACATTCGGACCATAACCCACACTCACTAGCGATAGCTTGGGAGAACCCGCACCCACCTGTCCCCACATGGCGCCTGCAACCAGATCTCTTGCTAGATTCGACCTTCCGTGAATCCATACTCACACAAGCGGCCCAATACTTTGAACTTAATGCTGACACAGCATCCTCCCCCCAGATCGAATGGGACGCCTTCAAGGTGGTGACCAGAGGACACTGTTTGGGTACACAGGGACACATTAAGAGGCAACTGGAAACCGAACTGACACGTCTAGAGACGGAGCTGCTGGCCCTCGAGAACGCGGCGGGAAGGGACGCTGACGCTAGACTAACAGAGGCCAGGGCGGACCATGTCCGCCTCCTAGAACGTTTACGCACCGTTAACTTTGCGGCACATTCTGCACGCATGCATCGTCAGGGTGACAGACCTGGCAAACTATTGACCTGGCTGATCGCGCAGGAGGCCCGCTCGTCTCCCATCTCGGCTATACAGGCGGACGGAGGTGGGTTACTCTACACCCAGCGACACATACATGAGGCGTTCTTCAGCCATTACTCGGGACTATATCGTTCCCGTCTGCACGCCTCGTCGTCTGACATATCCGAATATCTCCTGCCGATACATCTGCCCGTGGTGACAGCGGCACAGCAGGATGACCTGGGGGCACCCCTAGACCCCGAGGAGCTCCGTGACGCCATATTCAATCTATCGAATGGCAAATCTCCGGGGCCGGATGGCTTGCCGGCCGAATTCTACAAGGCAGCCTCGGGCATCCTTATTCCCCAACTGGTGAAGATGTACGCGGCTGCGACGGACGATTTTCAACTGCCCCCGACTCTCAACGAGGCTACCCTGGTGTCGCTGCTCAAACCCGGCAAAAACGGTGAGCTGCTGGGATCATACCGCCCTCTAGCTCCCCTAAACACGGACTATAAAATACTCGCCTCCTCGCTCGCTCGCAGACTGGCCCCTTTAGTGCCCACGCTGGTACATCAGGACCAGAACGGGTTTGTACCGACGCGACACACCTCCCACAATATCCGCCGACTTTTCCGGCTTCAGGAATATGCTCCACGCCAATGGCCACGCGCTGGGTGTCTGGTGCTAGATCTGGAGAAGGCGTTTGATTCCGTGGAATGGCCCTACCTCCGAGCAGTCATGGATAAATTCGGACTGGGCGATGACTTCCTGACCATGGTGGGCCTCTTGTACCGAGGACCCACTGTCCGAGTCCGCACTGGCGCTCTCCTCTCTGACCCGATCCCTGTGCGGAGAGGCACCAGGCAGGGCTGCCCTCTGTCGCCACTGCTGTTCTCATTAGCCGTGGAACCCCTGGCCGAAATTCTTAGATCCCAAGGGGAAAGGTGGGGTATACCAATGGCGGATGGCCTGCACGTGGTATCACTGTATGCCGACGATCTTCTCCTTTATATGAAAGACATTAGTGATGTTCCAGAGTCCCTCTCTGACATTTTCGGTACTTTTGAGGCGATGTCGGGCTTGAGAGTTAACTGGGCTAAATCAGGAGCTTACTCCTTTGATCCAAATACTCCAGAGAGTGAGATAACCATCAGCGGAGTGACCCTGCAATGGTGTCCCACGACGTTCCGGTATCTGGGGATCCATATCTATCGGGAACCCGCGGATATCCTAGACGGGAATCTACAGCGGGCAATTTCATCCATCCTCTCGCAGATTGGATTCTGGAAAACACTGCCGCTGAACGTTCCCAGTCGTGTAGCCCTGACGAAAATGATCGTCCTGCCGCGCCTTCTATACTACTTTGCTAATCTTCCCACATATGTTCCGAACCGGGTGTTTCGGGACCTCGAGGCATTAATACGGGACCTCCTCTGGAACAAGGGCCGCCCACGCATCGCGCTGGTGAAGCTATGCATGCCAACCGAAGCGGGAGGCCTGGCTGTCCCCCATCTGGAGTTGTACTATCTGGCAGCGCAAATGCAGTGGGTGTCGGGGTGGCTGGGCGGAAGGGACTTGGGAGACACGGCCACGGACATTACGGCCTGGACTCAGTTACAGGTCCAGGTACTGTTCCATCCTCTAACCAAGACCCCGCGTCCATCACAGCTGTACCTTGCGGTGGCGCGCAGATGCTTCCTTCGCTGTCTGCGCCTAACGCGAGCAACAACGCCATATGCCCCGGTACTCCCCTTACTGGGCACTCCGACTACGACGGGGACACTAACAGCCGCACAGCTTGATAGCTGGACCACGGCAGGTGTGGAAATGTTGGGAGACCTTTACTCCGATGGCGCTCTCCTCCCCTTCGCCACCCTCGTCGAAGACACGTCTTTACCGGCTGGGTAATTCATATTACACGCGACCCTCACACATACGCTGACCGCGGCCTGGGGAGACATCAATGATGAATTACCCACCCACAACTTCCTACAGTACCTACACGTCATGAGTAATGGCACACACATAATCCACTGGCTAGCGCAGGCTCTCCTGCTCCATACACATCCCGCCACAGTGCAATTGAGGGAGAAATGGGCAACTGACAGAGGCCGAGACTGGACAGATAAGGAATGGGCAATGATTTTGGTTGGTCCGGTTAATGTCCCCCGTAACCCCCGCTTTAAAATTATACAGCTATACATACTACACCGCGCCTACCTCACTCCGGACAAGATTAATAGGTACTTCTCAGTCAGGGATACGGCCTGCAATCGCTGTTCCCAGACCGGAGCGGACCTATTACACATGCTCTGGCACTGCCCTGCCCTCCAACAGTATTGGGATGGAGTGACCATGATGCTGACGCATTGCACAGACGAACAAGTACCGAAAACGTGGGAAGCCTGCGTGCTGGGGTTGTACAAACGCACGCGCCTTAATAAAGTTCAGGCCCGGTTCTGGGATCTTGGACTCATCACGGCGAAGCGGCTGCTCACCAAGCGGTGGAAAGCTGACGCACCTCCACACCTCCGACACTGGAGCCTCTCGCTGGTAAACTGGGCCCGGGCGGAGAGCGCAGCATTGTGGCGTGAGGAAACAGCTGGCCTGAGAAAATTCCCAATTGCACAGTACTGGGACGCTCTCCTCCAGTCCTTTCAACGGAAATGTGTGGAGCAGGGGATTGCGTAACGGCCTAGGGACCAACCCCACGCCCTTGCGCAGTGACGGACAACACGCGCGATGCTCACTCCTAGTGAGCCTCTTCCGTACACCTTCCTCCCCCCACCCAGGCCCTGCTGTGATGCTCAGAAGTGACTGCTATTATACCACTTACAATGCCCCTAGGGCCTCTGGGTCATAGTCATTACGCACTACGCAACTGACTGTCAGGTGGTGATGGCACTGCAGTCTCTCCCATACCGGTGCCCGCCCGCACACTACCATAGATAGGAGTCTTTCTACTGTCCGTGGACGGAGCAACACTGTACATTTATAACTGCCCTTCTGGATCTGACGCGCAGGCGAACCCCCTCCCGCTCACCCTACCGCATTGCCACTTGCACATAGATGATACCTCCCCCCATCGCATGGCTACCTCTGCCCCACTCCCCCCTCTTCCTTCCATACATGCTTCCCTGTTTTGCAGTTACAACTGTTTTTCCGACCACTTGGTCTCCCTAGCCCCAGACCACATTATTCCTTGCTGCTTATCATACACACCACGCCATGGGGTCTTAGCGGTCACCTGTCAGGGCTGAAGTTTAACTACCCGGCTTCGACAATGGATGCTTGACATCCCTAACGAGCTGACCAAGTTATCTGCTCCCCAATGACTACCACGCTTGCGGCACTGCGCGATTACATCTCATTTACATGCGCCCCCACACCCTGCTAGGGAACGGGACGTCTTTCTCCTTCATGTGCCCCGCAGGTGCTCTGGCAAGCCATGACCAGTAGACGGTCACTGATGAGCACACCCACAACACTGAGTTCTTCTTTAAGCTAGATTAAGAGCATTAAAGAGAAAATGAAGACCTACAGACTCAGTCGTTTTCTCTCACGTTGTACCCTTTTATTACTGAATGCACACATGATTACGAATTCCGGAACCAAAAATAATCACTTCAACGCCGCCGGACCTCCGGGTTGTCGGCCATGTGGCTGTGTCATTTCCTTTCTTTTTGTGCTAATACTACGAATTTGACGATAGGCGGCTGGCCCGGATGGGTTGTCAGCAGGACGCTGTGTACTGTATATTTCCGATAATAAAGGTCTTTTTAAAAAAAAAAAAAAATAATAATAAATCAGACCTAAGAAGCATGATCGATAGCTATTATCGTCGCTTTCCGGAAGATAATGCTTCTGCGGCCGCTGAAAAAGTCTCTCAACCTGCAAAGGAGACACCCCTGGCTCAGCCGCCGCCGCCTCCTCCTCCTCGGACGGAGGTCCAAAATGTTATTACAATTCGTGATGACTTAAATGATTCCGATCAGGACGATCAAGAGGAGGAAGGGGAACTTCCTCAGGATGAGGGGGTTGGAGATGAATGGGACCAATATATTGCTCCAACGTCCCCGGTGTTACCTTTGCCTCAATCAAGCTCTCCTCCAGAGGACATAGCCAGTTTTCATGATTTGATGGGAAAAGCGGCTAAAAGATTTAAGCTTGATATGCCAATCAAGGAAAGCGAATGTTTCCTTTACGATTTCAAGGAGTCCTCCAGGAAGTCGGTAAGAGCCATTCCTATTATTGAACATATCTGGGATGAAGGACTCAAACTAATGAGGAATCCAGCCTCAGTCCCAGCATCCATACCCAAGCTGGACAAAAAGTATCGTGCTATAGAGACTGCTCCAGCATGTCTTATTGGTCATCCTCGACCGGACTCGGTTGTGACTCAAGAAGCGCAGAAGCGCTCCAAGAACCCTATGGCAACATGTGTGGCGCCCCCCGATAAGGAGGGCAAGAAGATGGACGGCATAGGTAAACGTTTTGCAGTCATGGCAGCAGCTTCCATCAAAGCAACCAACGCGATGGCCCTTCTGAGCCGGTTCAATAGACAGATGTGGTCTGACATCGCACCATTCCTGTCGCACCTTCCGGAGGACAAGAAAGAGGAGGCGACCACCATCCTGCAGGATGGAGCCAGAGCAGCGTCGGAGTCCATAGACGTGGCAATGGACATAGCGTCTATAGCTTTCCACCAGATGGCTGGGGCGGTAACCCTACGGAGGCAAGGATGGCTCAAAGCTACATCCTTTCGACCGGAGGTCCAGTCTAAAATCTTGGATATGCCATTCGATGGCGAAAGCCTCTTTGGTAAACAGATCGATGAGGCGTTACAGGGGATAAAAGCAGATACTGATACTGCTAGATCCTTGGGATCTTTACAGCAAGGTCGCTATCTGTCCTTTCGTGGCCGAGGATCCAGAGGACGCTTTCAACAGCAACGTTCCTCTTACCAATCTAATCGGTACCAACCTTACAACCAACAAGGATACCGTCAGTACTCCTCCAACCAGCAATACGGGTCCTCGAACACTTCCTTCCAACAACAAGGAAGAAGAAAGTCCGCCGCCAGAGGGAAGCAAGACTCTGGTCGCAGACAGTGATATTTCTCAGGCGCCTCCAATTCCGCTTCAGATCGACCAGTTCCACTACCTCTCTCAGTTTCTCCCGCATTGGCAGTCCATAACATCGGACAGATGGGTATTAGACATCATTACACAGGGTCACACCCTGGAATTTTCATAAAGCCCTCCAAATCGTCCACCTCTCTGCAGAGTTCATCAACATATAGCAGCTCTCAAAGCAGAGATCTTATCACGCATACTGAAAGGAGCGATAGAGGAAGTCCCATCAGACCAGCGAGGAACAGGTTTTTATTCACACTTCTTCCTTATAAGGAAAAAGCAATCATCAAAATGGAGGCAGGTACTGGACCTCAGAGATCTGAACACATACATAAAGAAAATTTCTTTCCGTATGCTGTCCTTACAGGAAATTCTTCTACTGCTCCGCAAGGGAGACTACATGGTCTCTCTAGACCTGTTGGATGCATACTTCCACATTCCGATACACAAAAAACACAAGAAGTATCTGAGATTTATGGTGGCGGGGTGCCATTACCAGTTCAGAGTTTTGCCTTTCGGCCTGAAGTCTGCCCCCAGAGTATTCACAAAATGCATGGCTCCAATAGCGGCGCATTTAAGGCAGCAAAGTCTCCAGGTTTTCCCATACCTGGGCTACTGGTTAATAAAAAGGACCATCGTTCCAGGCAACACAGAGATCTCTACGGATGTGCACGGATCTCTTCCAAAGATTAGGCCTTCGGATAAACAAAGAAAAATCATTTTTTCTTCCGACTTGTTCTCTACAATTCCTAGGAGCAATTTCACAGGAAATGAAAGCTTACCCATCAGAAGAACGGGTAACAAAAATCTTGAATCTGACTGCATCTCTGGCAACAAAAAAGTTCACTTCCATCAGAATATTCAAGTCATTACTGGGAATGATGTCCTCTTGTATCCCATTGATTCCCAATTGCCGTTTACAGATGAGACCGCTGCAAGAAGCCCTGGACAAACAATGGGTCCAAGCCCTGGGTTCCTTCGACGACAAGCTGGTCATAACCCATCAGATCAAATGTGCAATGTCATGGTGGGGTATCAGGAGCAATCTAACAAAGGGCCTGGTATTCAAACCTCAATCTCCAAGCTACGTCATGACATCAGATGCTTCATTACGAGGTTGGGGGGCACATCTACAAGACCTGGAGATTCAAGGCCTTTGGTCTCCTCAAGAGACAAAACTTCACATCAATCTCTTGGAATTGAAAGCCGTCTTTCTGGGCCTTCAGGCCTTCCTTCCCAGGATCCAAGGTTCATCGGTCTTAGTGCGAACGGACAGCACAACAACAATGTTTTACCTGCGCAAGCAGGGTGGAACGAGATCAAAACCCCTGTGGATTCAGGCACAAAGGATCTGGAAATGGCTATTGTGTCAGAACATAACGCTGCAAGTGGAACATGTTCCAGGGGTAGACAACACAAAAGCGGATCTGTTAAGCAGGTCATCCGACATTTGCCACGAGTGGGAACTATGTCAAGTCCAGCTGAATCGGATTATCAATGTGTGGGTCAAGCCAAGTCTGGACCTGTTTGCAACTCAGAGCAACAAAAAGTGCAGACATTATGCCAGCAGGTTCCCCCAACAGGGTTCGAGAGGGAATGCTCTTCACCTCCGATGGACAGGGATGTTTGCTTATGCCTTCCCTCCCTTTCCCCTAATTCCCAGATTACTGAGGAAAATGAGACCAGAACCTTGCCAAATAATACTGATAGCCCCAGCCTGGCCGAGGCAGTTTTGGTATTCAGAGCTTCTTCAATTGTCGGTGGAGCCAAGAATTCAGCTCCCAACAACCAGGGATTTGATTTCCATGAACAGAGGCCAAGTACTTCATCCGCAATTGACATCTCTAAAATTGTCGGCTTGGAACCTTTTGAGCATGAGTTCCAGTCATTAGATATCACCCCGGAATGTCGTGAAATATTGCAAAGTTCCGCAGCGCTGTCTACCAACAAGACATAATCTGCTAAATGGAAACGATTCTGTATTTAGTGCCTTGCTCATACAGTGCATCCTTTGACGTCTTCTCCTGAGCAAATTCTTCCTTATTTGCTGCATTTAGCCAGATCAGGGCTTGCGCACTCATCTATTAAAGTCCATTTAGCAGCAATATCTAGATACAGAAGATCTCCAGGATGCCCATCTCTGTGGTCTAACAGACTAATCAAGGAGTTCTTAAAAGGACTATTCAGAAGGTTTCCTCCAATTAAGCGTCCTCCACCCACATGGCAACTTAACACAGTCTTGTCACAACTTATGAAAGCTCAGTTCGAGCCGATCCACAAATCTGAACTGCAATTCCTGTCATGGAAAGTAGCATTACTGCTGGCGCTCACATCAGCCAGAAGGGTCAGCGAGATCCAAGCTTTTTCTATACAGGATCCCTTCATACAATTCAGGCCAGATAAGGTGATGCTAAGGACTAATCCGAAATTTGTGCCTAAAATACCTTCGTCTTTTCATCTAAATGAACCGGTGATCCTGCCTACATATTTTAAAAATCCTTCTACAGCGGCTGAAAAAGCTCTACATACTTTAGACATTGGCAGATGCCTAAAGTTCTACATTGAAAAGACTAAAAGCTTTCGCAAATCAAACCAACTGTTTGTCTCCTACTCGGGGCCCAGAAAAGGTCTGGCCCTTTCACGTTCCTCCATCTCCAGATGGATTGCATCCGCCATTGTTTTTTGTCAAGAGAAAGCAGGAAGGCCTCTCGACATGAAAGTCCGTGCCCATGATACACGGAAGATGGCGACGTCTTCTGCATTGCTAGCAGGAGTACCCCTTCCAGACATATGCAGAGCAGCGACTTGGTCGAATGTTCATACATTCACGAAACATTACTGTCTGGACACGGAATGGAAAGCAGATGCGGCAGTGGGACAGGCAGTTCTGCGACATCTCTTTAAATAAGGTACATGTTTATGAATTTTATTCTACTGTTTTTTCTATATAATGTCGTTTTTTCCCTTTATGCTAATATCTGAAATAGCAAAGTTTGATTGTTAGTACCTTTTAATTTGTAATGAGTTCTTTTTTCCGAAAGGAATTTATGGCACGCAGCCCCGAGAAAAGAAAGGGGTCTAGCCTAGAAACGCTCTAACTACAAGGACTGCTATCTACTCTGATACAAGCATGTGAATCTATGAAAGATTGAATACTGGAGAAAGAACTAGTTACTTACCTGTACACTATGGTTCTCCAGTATTATCTTTCATAGATTCACATGCGCCCGCCCGCCTCCCCGTTTCCATTAGGTAGACCACCTTTTTTTATCTCTGGTTTCCTGCATAGCTCACTCTTGGGCGGTAGGAAATCTGAGGTATGGTGGCTCTGCTGGGAATGGTGTAGGCTGGTGCTGGCTGCTGATTGGCTGTAGTTTGGGCCACATAATGAGGAGGAGAGGTTACCTAGTGGTTTCACTACTCTATGGCTTCCAGGCAGTTTTTTCTTCTACTGCTATGGTTATCATTTACCGGGAGACTCCCACCATGACGACGGGGAAGATACAAGCATGTGAATCTATGAAAGATAATACTGGAGATCATAGTGTACAGGTAAGTAACTAGTTCTTTACAAGACCCATGGGACGATTAAAACACTAATTCGCCCACGGGCCATGATCCCGACCTGTACCCTACCAAACCCTCTTCACCAGATGATAGTGTAGGCTACATTGAATTAATGGGTAGAGCTGCCAACTACCATGGGGTGCAGCGACATAAGGAGTTCCCTCAGTACCGCACAAAAGTCATCACATACCCTACCCATGCTTAAAGGGATGGTCAGGCATGTGAATTACATTTTTAATGACTAAGTCAGTGCTTGCATTCTTACCCCTAGAGTGGACAAAAAAATACAAGGCAGCACCATCGGAGCCAGTATATATAAGGGGACAATTGCCACAAGACACCCTGGTTGTGTCCAATGCAAGAAAAGGAGCCAACTCCCAGATAACCGGAGAGGCTTCACCTCCTGATAAGGAATTAAAACTAAAAAACGCTTCAGGAAAAAGAGTAGCTTCTCAAGCACCCAATTTCTGGCGCGTCTCTAACACTCCGACACTGTTAGCGCGATAAGACTCTGAGCACTGGGATGAAACGGAACAACTGATCCAATATTTACCCCGGAACACAAATCAAAAGCACAAGATCAGGTTCATGAAGGGCAACTTATTGCTAACAATCAAATAAGATGCTCTCTAGATGCTGCGGACACTGCTGCTGGAGCTATAAACACTAGTGTCCTTTTAAGGAGGCATGCCTGGCTCCATATATCTGGGTTTAAACCGAGTTTCAAACCTCCATTTTAAATACCCCATTCGATAAAGAACATCTATTTGGCCCAGTAGTAGATTCTTCACTTGAGAAAATATAGCAAGATACTGAGGTAGCCAAATCTATGGGAGCTCTTCAGTCCACATAGGGTTTTGCTTTCTTTCGATGCTCATTTTACCGAGGAGGTACGAAGAATACCTCACCAGAAACCACCTCCACCTACAAGGGCAATAACCAACCCTCTTCATCTAGGGGTTATTTCAGTGGAGATTACAGGGGTAACGACGTAAGGGCAGGTGCCGGGGTTCAAACACACGCACCTTCCCTGCCAACACAAAGCAGTGACTTGCCTCCACTTTCCCCGACCACTTAACACCTGTCAAGGGAAGACTTTCAGATTTTCTACCAATCTGGCAATTAATCACAACAGACAATTGGGTACTCCAAATGATCCGTTCTGGTTATTGCCTGGAATTTATTAACACTCCTCCAAATATTCCACCAAAGCTCCACACACTATCACCAGACCATCGACACCTCCTCAAACAAGAGGTTCAGCCTCTACTTCTAAAAGGGGCTATAGAGCCTGTGCCGCCCCAACATCACGGGTCTGGCGTATACTCCTTTTATTTCCTAATTCCCAAAAAGGACCGTTCTCTCAGACCAATCTTAGATTTCAGAGAACTCAACCTGTACATTCAGTCAGACCATTTCCGCATGGTGACACTTCAAAAGGTACTAACTCTACGACAAAAATGCAACTTTCTACTTTAGATCTAAAGGGCGCCTACTTTCATATACCAATTCACTGTGCTCATCGCAAATTCCTCAGGTTTGTAGTAGCGGGTCAACACTATCAGTTCAGGGTACTTCCATGCGGTGTCACCACCTCCCCCAGAGTCTTCACAAAGTGTCTGACGGTAGTAGCTGCTCACCTAAAGAGACAAAGCAACCACGTCTTCCCGTACTTAGACGACTGGCTCATCAAAGCAACACGTACCAACAATGTCTGCAGCACACTTTCAAGACAATTCGGTTACTGCATCAACTAGGGTTCACAATCAATGTGCCAAAGTCACATCTCCAACCAACCAATACAAAGGACTACCTAGGAGCCACAATAGATGCTAAAAAAGCTCTAGCTTTTCCCATCTCAGCCAGAATTTGAAATATTCAGGCTTTAGTTCTGTAGTAGGGGATCTCTGTGTATAGTCATAATCTAGTGAATAGTCCCGCCCATGTGCGTGGACCCCGGAGCAATCAAAAATAATCTCTTACAGTGTCAAAAAATGCAGAAAATGCATAGACACTTAAGAGAGAATTTAAAGACAGATAATGCAGCCAAAAGGCTACACTGTCCAGTACTTCAACTAGAAATTTCCACCATAAAATCCACAAAACAGCAAAGCCTGTACAGATTTCCCTTGCTTAACAGCAAAATCCCTCAGGAATGATAGAGAGAAGAACCTGGACAGACAAGCCCCATAGGCTGCCATTATGTGGCTTAATTAGGATACTGTGCCTTTAAGAGAACCTTCCAGAACCTTCTCTCAGTATCCCAGAATGCATAGCAGGTCCAACTTAGCCTCAGTTCTTTTTTCCGGCTCCTGCAAGCAGGACCCTGGAGCATTGAGCTCTCCCTTTCAAGGGTTTTTGTTGGTGTTTTACACTGATTTCGATTTTTGGTACTTTTAAAGTACTCTGGTGACTTTCTTTCTGTGTTTCTGCACTCTTTTTTGTCCAATAATGCCTGCATTATTCGACAAGTGCCCTGAGTGCTCAAGAAAGAAGGCCAAGACAGACTCCCATGAGGTCTGTATTCTCTGCCTTCCCTCTTCCCACATCCCTGAGGAGTGTAGGATCTGCAGAAGCTTCTCTGGAAGGACCCTGAAGGAGAGGAAGAAGATCAGGCTTCAGGGGCTTGAGGAGAGGAAGCTGAAGGCACGAGGTGGGTCAGGAGGGGCTCCTTCTACCCATGCTGAGGCCTCTGGGGGGCTCCCCAGGGGCAGGAAGACCAGCCCGCGCCCAAGGTCTCCGTCTGGGTCAGTTGCGCTGACCACGACGTCGAGGGGACGGTCAACGGCCAGTTCCAGGTCTCCCCAGGGCTCTGGGTCGAGAAAACGTCGCCCGTCGACGTCGAGGAACGTGTTCCGGCCGCCGTCGAAGCCGGTGTCGATATCCTCGTCGTCGCTGTCGGCGTCGAGTGATCGACATCGGAGGGCCCGGCGTCGGCGCTCGCCGTCGAGGCGACACCGCCGTTCGCCGTCGAGGACATCGTCGTCGAGGGGATCCTCGTCGTCAAGGTCGCCGTCGAGACAAAAGGCATCTCCGGCGCCGAAGAGGTCGACGTCGAAGCATTCCAAAAGGCCGACGTCGAGACGGTCGAGAAGATCGACGTCGAGAAGGTCGGAGAGGTCGACGTCGAGGAGATCCAAAGGGTCGCCGTCGAAGCGATCCAGGAAGTCGACGTCGAGACCGGCGAAGAGGTCGAGGTCGCCGTCGAGGCACCATCGCCCGTCGTCGAGGTTTCGTGGCTCGTCGATCTGGTCGGGGTCGACGTCGAGACGAAGACACGGTTCGACGTCGAGGAGTGTGATTCGGTCGACGCCGAAGGACCGTTCGACGTCGAGGGGACATCGGTCGTCGTCTGGACACCGGTCTTCAGCGTCTGTAGGTCCTAAGGACAGGCCCAGGACTGTGGGGGGCTCCCCACTCTCTGGTAGAGGTGATGGCTCGCCGGGACCGGCGCATTCCGGGGTGGATACTCCGATGAAGCCGTCTACGCCTCCTCCGCGGCCTGCTGTGCCGAAGGGTCCTCCTCCGAAGGCCCCTACCCCGCCTCCGAAGCCGGCTCCGCGGGACCCGCGTCCGGTTGCCCCTCCACCCCCGATCCCACCGAGGGAGGTGTCGATGCCTAAGTTCCCGACGCCTCCGAAGAAGACTCCTAAGAAGCCTGGAGCTCCTGACCCTGGGAGGCCGAAGGAGCGTCCGAGGCCCAAGAGGTCGAGGTCTCGCTCGGGGAGACGGGACAGATCGAGGAGTGGCCGCGGATCTTCATCACGATCCAGGCATCATCACAAGAGACGTCGGTCCAGGTCACGTTCTCCTTCTGGGACCCGTTCCTACTCGCCCACGCTGTCCGATTCGCCGGAGACTAGGGTGTCTCCGATAGACGATATTAGCACATTTCAGGAGGTTCTCCTGCGTGGTGCGGCGAAGTTGGGCATTGAGGTTGAAGCGCCTACGGCTTCTACCTCGGTAATCTTTGAGACTTTACACAAGAGGCACTTGTCTCGCCCCCTGTTACCTCTGGTGCCGGGGCTCCTTGAGCCCGCCGAACAGCTATTCCTGACGCCGGCGACGGTGAGATCTGTCCCTTCCAGGATACTGAAAAAGTACAGGGCTCCGGACTCAGACCCAGCCTTCTTGAGGAAAGACCCGGTACCGGATTCAGTCATCGTGACTGCTGCTCGGAAGCTTCATTCCACCTCCCCTGCGTCCACGGTGCCTCCGGACAAGGAGAGCCGGTGGATCGATTCTGCTGGTCGCAAGGCGTGTGGGACATCCGCCTCGTCCATGAAGGCAGCCAGTGACTCGGCTTTGCTGGGACGTTACGACCGGTCCCTTTGGGACTCGATGGAGCAGTTCGCAGACCTCGTCCCTCGAGACCGCAAGGAGGACTTTGTGGAGATCGTCAAGGAGGGGATGTTGGTCTCTAATCAGGCCATCGGCGCTGCAGCAGACATATCGTTGCTGTCCGCGCACGGATATTGCCACGGGATTCACCAGAGACGCCATGCTTGGCTCAGGTTGACATCGTTGAAACCGGAGGCACAGCAACGCGTGGCGAATCTCCCGTTTTCCGGAGATACCCTCTTCGGGAAGCACGCGGATGATGAGATGGCCAGGATGAAGGCCGAAGCGGAGACCCTGACGGCAGTGGGCCTGGAAAAGCCCAAGGAAAAGAAACCCTTCCGACAGTACCAGCGTCGGTTTGGGGCGCAGGGTCGTGGAAGGGGGCAGTCTGCTGGTCAACATCAACAGCGGCAGCAGCAGCAGCAGTACAGGCAGCCCTTCCAGAAGCGACAGGGTGGTAGAGGTCGTCAACAGTCCTCTACCGCGACCAAGGGCCCGGCCGGGTCCCGTCCCTGAGCTGTTACTTCCCCCTCGTCCGTTACCCGCTCCGGTGGGGGGAAGCGTTCAATTTTTTCTGGCAGAGTGGAGAAAAATTACTCAGGACAAGTGGGTGCTGAATATTGTTTGCAATGGATACAGTCTACGTTTCACCAGCCCTCCTCCATCGATTCCTCCCGTCAGCTCGCAGTATCAACTGCGCGAGCTTCAGACGGAGGCGGACGTTCTGCTAAGGAAAAGGGCGATCGAAGACGTACCTCTGTCTCAAAGAGGAAGAGGTCTGTACTCTCGGTTCTTTCTTGTCCGCAAGAAGGACAAAAACGAGTTCAGGCCCATTCTGGATTTGCGGCAGGCAAACAAGTGGATTCGCAGAGAAAAGTTTCGCATGCTGTCGTTGCATCAGATCTACCCTCAGCTGCAACGGGGAGACTGGATGTGTGCCATAGATCTACAGGACGCATACTTCCACGTGCCCATTGCATGCAAACACAGAAAATTTCTGCGCTTTCAAGTCGGCACCAATCACTATCAGTACACGGTGCTACCCTTCGGACTGAAGTCTGCACCCAGGACATTCTCAAAATGTATGGCAGTGGTAGCGGCACACCTGAGGAAGAACAAGGTGTTTGTCTACCCGTACCTGGACGATTGGTTGATCAAAGCCTCCTCCTTCTCGGAAGCTCGAGCACACTTCCAGAAGACGTGCGTTCTCTTGAACAGGCTGGGGTTGCACATCAACATGTCCAAGTCGGTCCCGATTCCGGTGCAGTGCATCCAGTACTTGGGGGCCTCCATCAATACGCTGTCAGCAAGCGTGTCTCCTTCGGAAGAGCGACGTTTATCACTCGTTCGGAAGGCTCAGGCTCTCATGAAAACTCCGTCTACGACGGTGAGGACCGTGTCTTCTCTACTGGGATCGATGGCCTCTTGCATTTTTCTCACTCCTCACGCACGGCTACAGATGCGTCCTCTGCAGGAGTGCTTGGAGGATCAGTGGGACCAGAGGAGAGGTTCTTGGGACGACAGGATACGACTGTCTCTACATGCTCTTCAGTCTCTGAAGTGGTGGTGCTCGAAGGAGAATCTCCTCAGAGGCGTTCCCTTCCACAAGGACATTCCCACACAGACCATCGTGACGGATGCGTCTCTCCTAGGTTGGGGGGCGCATTCCGGAGATCTGCAAATTCAAGGGACGTGGTCCCCGACGGAGTCCACGTACCACATCAATTTCCTGGAACTGAGAGCTGTTCACTTGGCACTGAAGGCCTTTCATCCGTCCTTTCAGACCAACTCTCTGCTTGTTCAGACGGACAACACGACTACGATGTATTACCTCAACAAGCAGGGGGGCTCGAGATCGCGCACTCTGTCGCAGGAGGCGCAGGCGATCTGGCACTGGCTTCTGGCTCGAGGACTGTCGATAACGGCCACCCATCTGCCAGGTGTGCAGAATGTTCAGGCAGACGAGCTGAGCAGAATCGTGCAGGAAAACCACGAATGGGTCATAAACGACGAAGTACTAGGAGAAGTCTTCGCAAGGTGGGGAACTCCAGACGTAGATCTGTTTGCCACCGCCGAAAACAGCAAATGCCGAGGCTTCGCCTCCAGGTACTACCAGCCAGGGACGCTGGGGAACGCGTTATGGATCAACTGGTCGAACAGCTTTCTGTACGCTTTTCCACCAATTCCCCTGATTCCGGCGGTTCTCATCAAGCTGTCTCAATCCAGGGCGAGAATGATTCTGATTGCCCCGGAATGGCCCAGACAGTGGTGGTTCACGGACCTGCTTCACCGATCTCTCCTTCCTCACATGAAGCTGCCGTGCAGGCCGGACCTTCTCACGAAGTTCGGGGGGCGGATGGTGCACCCCAACCTCTCGTCTTTGAGTTTGGCGGCATGGCTCCTGAAATAGTGCAATATGGCCATCTGAATCTCCCAGAGGATTGTATGGGCATACTGAAGGAGGCTAAGCGACCTTCCACTAGGACTTCCTATGCTTACAAGTGGAAGAGGTTTTGCATCTGGTGCAAGTCTAAGAACTATGACCCTACGTCATGCAAGGAAGATGTCATCCTTCCATATCTGCTTCATCTGGCGCAGTCGGGCCTTAATGTCCATTCCATTAAGGTTCATCTGGCTGCTTTGACTGCCTACAGGAAAGGCCCTTCACAGACTTCCTTTTTCCAGATCCCTGTGATCAAAGATTTTTTGGAAGGCTTGAAGAAAGTGTTCCCTCCTGTCAGGCTTCCTTCGCCTTCATGGGACTTGAATGTGGTGCTGTCCAGATTGATGAAGGAGCCTTTTGAACCCATTCATAAGGCTTCGTTGCAGCACCTGTCCTGGAAGGCGGCGTTCCTCGTGGCCATTACATCGGCCCGCAGGGTGAGTGAGATTCAGGCATTGTGTTGCCAAGAACCTTATACTGTATTTCATAATGCTAAAGTTGTTATGCGTACTCACCCTAAGTTTCTTCCCAAGGTTGTTTCTGATTTTCATATCAATCAGACTATCACTTTGCCTACGTTCTTTCAGAATCCTTCATCTCCGGCGGAAAGGTCTTTACATTCCCTGGATGTGCGGAGGGTGCTGAAGTTTTATCTTGATAAGACTAAAGATATTCGTAGGTCAGACCAATTGTTCGTCAATTATGGCTCAGTCAGGACAGGTCTTGCTACCTCTAAACAGTCCATCTCGAGGTGGATTGTGTCCTGCATACAGTTGTGTTACTACAAAGCTAATAAGACCTTAGGAGGTAAGCCTAAGGCTCATTCCACCAGGGGCAAAGCTGCTACGACAGCTATGCTCCGTAATGTTCCCATTGCAGAGATCTGCAAGGCGGCCACTTGGAAGTCGGTCCATACCTTTGCTAAGCATTACTGCCTGGACACTGATGCCAGGGCAGACGCTCAGGTTGGGCAGGCTTCGCTGCGGAATCTGTTCGCACAGTAGTGGCGTTATTTTATTCTCCACCGCCGCTTGGTGTGGGGATGGGCTTGCCATTCTATTCACTAGATTATGACTATACACAGAGATCCCCTACTACAGAAGGAGTAGTTTCTGTCCTGTAACTCCAGTTCTGTAGTAGGGGTATCTCTGTTATAGTCATAAGCGCCCTCCCGCCTCCCCGGTGGAGTGTTGTTCATGATCATAATGCTACAGGTCTGGCGTTTCCTACGCCCTCGAAAAGAACTGAGGCTAAGTTGGACCTGCTATGCATTCTGGGATACTGAGAGAAGGTTCTGGAAGGTTCTCTTAAAGGCACAGTATCCTAATTAAGCCACATAATGGCAGCCTATGGGGCTTGTCTGTCCAGGTTCTTCTCTCTATCATTCCTGAGGGATTTTGCTGTTAAGCAAGGGAAATCTGTACAGGCTTTGCTGTTTTGTGGATTTTATGGTGGAAATTTCTAGTTGAAGTACTGGACAGTGTAGCCTTTTGGCTGCATTATCTGTCTTTAAATTCTCTCTTAAGTGTCTATGCATTTTCTGCATTTTTTGACACTGTAAGAGATTATTTTTGATTGCTCCGGGGTCCACGCACATGGGCGGGACTATTCACTAGATTATGACTATAACAGAGATACCCCTACTACAGAACTGGAGTTACAGGACAGAAACTACTCCTTCTCCACTTCCAATCCAACCTTTGGATTCCAGCTCGAGCTTACATGCAGCTACTGAGAATGATGGCATCCTGCATCATGATCGTTCCCCAATGCCAGACTGCACATGCATCCACTTCAAGAATGTTTAGCCAGTCAGTGGAACCAGTCACAAGGTCTATTGGCCGATCTAGTGTTGGTAAGCGCCCATACTCCTCTCTCTCTGCAGTGGTGGAACACATAGCATTTATCAAAAGGCCAGCCTGGCGGTTCATAGACCCGGTTCCACAGATAGTATTGAGAGCGGACGCGTCTCTAACTGTAACAGCACACAGTGCAAGGCTTTTGTAGCCAACAACAAAAGTTGTTCCACATCCATCAACTAGAGCTGCTTGCAATATTTCTACCACTTAAGGCGTTTCAAACTCACCTAGAGGGAAAAGCTGTCCTAATTTGTACAGACAACATAACAGCCATGTATTACATACAAAAACGGGGGGTACACACACCCTCCAACTGTCCCACTTAGCCCAAGACATCTGGAGGTGGGCCATTCACCACAAACTTTCTCTCCTAGCAGAACACCTCCCAGAAGTCAACAACCAGATTGCAGATCTCCTCAGCAGAGGCAGCAAATACACCAATGGGAACTCCACCCTCCGATCCTCCTTCCATACTTTCAACGTTGGGGAGTCCCTGACATAGACCTGAATGCCACATACCAAAATGCACAATGCCCAAACTTCGCGTCCAGGTATCCACACCCATTGTCCAAAGGCAATGCACTATGGATACATTGGTCAGGGATATTTGCTTATGCTTTTTCGCCTCTCACACTCATTCCATTAGTGGTTCAGAACCTCAATCAAGCATCCCTGACACTAATCCTTGTTGCTCCCACATGGGCACGTCAACCTTGGTTCACAACCCTATTGGAACTCTCAGTAGTTAATCACCAGAAACTACGTCTTACACCCAATCTTCTCACAGAGCCATGGAGACACAAGACATCCAGACCCCAGTCAAGTCAATCTGGCGATCTGGCTCCTGATGTCTTAGAGTTTGGCTATCTTAATTAACTGCCAGACTGCAGGAATATTTTCAAAGAGGCTAGACTCCCTGCCACAAGAGCCTGCAATGCAGCAAAATGGAAGCAGTTTGTGATATACCGTAATAACAATCACATTAACCCGCTTGATGCTTCTGTACAAAACATTGTTATTTGTTACATCTACAACGTTTCAATTTAGCGTACACTTCCATATGCTTACATCTGGACTGACTGCCTATTATCAAAGCCTATATGGAGGGACTCAAGATTCATTCCCCCCAAGACGTCCACCTGCTCCAGTGTAAAAACTCAATATTATTCTCACCAGACTAATGGGTCCACCCTTTGAGCCATTGCATAAATGTGAACTGCAATTTCTCACATGAAAAGTTGCTTTTCTGTAGTAGGGGATCTCTGTGTATAGTCATAATCTAGTGAATAGTCCCGCCCATATGCGTGGACCCCGGAGCAATCAAAAATAATCTCTTACAGTGTCAAACAAGCATTTGCAATGCAATGGTCTCGGCATCATTAAAGGTAGAGCTATTGTCATTGCTCATGACATTTTTTTTCTTTAAATCAAAAATAAATGGGCATTGTCATTAACATTGCCAATACACAGCACTCTGCACTCAACAGCACACAATGCTCTGCACACTTGCTCTGCACACTCACTGCTCTGCACACTCACTACTCTGCACACTCACTACTCTGCACACTCACTACTCTGCACACTCACTACTCTGCACACTCACTACTCTGCACACTCACTACTCTGCACACTCACTACTCTGCACACTCACTACTCTGCACACTCACCACTCTGCACACTCACCACTCTGCACTCACCACTCTGCACACTCACCACTCTGCACTCACCACTCTGCACACTCACCACTCTGCACTCACCACTCTGCACTCACCACTCTGCACTCACCACTCTGCACTCACCACTCTGCACTCACCACTCTGCCCTCACCACTCTGCCCTCACCACTCTGCCCTCACCACTCTGCCCTCACCACTCTGCCCTCACCACTCTGCCCTCACCACTCTGCACTCACCACTCTGCACTCACCACTCTGCACTCACCACTCTGCACTCACCACTCTGCACTCACCACTCTGCACTCACCACTCACCACTCTGCACTCACCACTCACCACTCTGCCCTCACCACTCTGCCCTCACCACTCTGCACTCACCACTCTGCACTCACCACTCTGCACTCACCACACTGCACTCACCACTCTGCACTCACCACTCTGCACTCACCACTCTGCACTCACCACTCTGCACTCACCACTCTGCACTCACCACTCTGCACTCACCACTCTGCACTCACCACTCTGCACTCACCACTCTGCACTCACCACTCACCACTCTGCACTCACCACTCTGCACTCACCACTCACCACTCTGCCCTCACCACTCACCACTAAAAATACAGAAAGCGGACACCTCCCTGTTAGAATCCTAGGGAAGCGAAGACGCGCCCAGAGATGACCACGTGAGCTCGTTCGCATGGGGAAGGAACATCGCTTAATCTTAAATACCATGAAGTGATTGTACTGTGGAAGAACGCCGCTACTCGGCCAGCATGGGCTCCAACTTGTTAAGCTCTTGAGATAACTAAATTAATTAGCGTGAATGCCCTTGTGGGAAATCAGCCCATTCTCTTGTACAAGCCGCCCGTGAATACAAAGAGAACACAGGCTACCTGATGTACGGCAGCCAACCAAAACACCGGCGGAAAGCAATTACTTTCCGTCAGGACCGTACACTTCTCATAATAAGCGCCAATGGACGTGACATAAAGCAATCTGCAATGCATCTTTGTTCTGCGAAATAACCGCTCGTGGCCCGCATCGCTATTGTTTAGGCACTAATCAAATGCTACAGCTGGCTGCGCCGCACGACGCCAACATAAATAAGGTCGGCACTTTCACACTCACCCCTTGCATGCAACCATTGTAACTCCACAGACCACACTTTGTCCCCAGCAGTCTCTTAGTATCGCGGCCGCCCCGGAAGTCAGGCACGGTCGCCTGTGACGGGGGCGGGGCCACGTTCAGACCGGAAGAGGAGGCAGGCGGAGTCGTTGCGTCTCGCGGCCCGGGGCTCCTGTGAGCGGTGTAGAGCCCCTGGGCCGCGCCAGCAGGAGTTTGGGCGCCGCGTGCTGAGGTAAGGTAAGTTCCAAAAGGCTGGAGCGGGATTGGTGCACTTGTGTGTGTGTGTGTATGCTCGTGTGTGTGTGTGTATGTATGTGTGCGACGGTGACGGCGGGGGGCGGGGGGCGGGGGGGGGCCTGGGTGCACTTGTGTATGTGCGCGCGTGTGTGTATGTGTCAGGGGTGGTGTCTGTATGTATGTATGTGCGTGCGTGCATGGGCGCTTGTGTGTGTGTGTATGCGCATGCGTGTGTGGTGCTTGCGCTTCCCAGGAGACAGCGCCTGGCCACAGCGCGCGTTCCAGTTACAAATCGCCTCGAAGGATGCGCGCGGCCGGGACTGTCTCCTGGGAAGCACGCTCGGTGACATAAGATCTCGGCGGAGACGCGCTTCCGCGCGTCTTTAGCCGAGACCTAAAAATGCAGAAATGCATAGACACTTAAGAGAGAATTTAAAGACAGATAATGCAGCCAAAAAGGCTACACTGTCCAGTACTTCAACTAGAAATTCCACCACAAAATCCACAAAACAGCAAAGCCTGTACAGATTTCCCTTGCTTAACAGCAAAATCCCTCAGGAATGATAGAGAGAAGAACCTGGACAGACAAGCCCCATAGGCTGCCATTATGTGGCTTAAATAGGATACTGTGCCTTTAAGGAACCTTCCAGAACCTTCTCCCAGTATCCCAGAATGCATAGCAGGTCCAACTTAGTTTCAGTTCTTTTTTCCGGCTCCTGCAAGCAGGACTCTGGAGCATTGAGCTCTCCCTTTTCAAGGGTTTTGTTGGTGTTTTTACACTAAATTCGATTTTTGGTGCTTTCAAAGTACTTTAGTGACTTTCTTCTTGGGTTCCTGCACTCTTTTATTGTCCATAATGCCAGCATTATTTGACAAATGCCCGGAGTGCTCCAGGAAGAAGGCCAAGTCAGACCCCCATGAGGTCTGTATCCTCTGCCTTCCCTCTTCCCACATCCCTGAGGAGTGTGTGATCTGTAGAGGCTTCTCTGGAAGGACCCTGAAGGACAGGTGTAAAATCAGACTTCAGGGCCTTGAAGAAAGAAGATTGAAGGCACGAGGTGGGTCAGGAGGGGCTCCTTCTGCCCATGCTGAGGCCTCTGGGGGGCTCCCCAGGGGCAGGAAGTCCAGCCCGCGCCCAAGATCTCCGTCTGGGTCAGTTGCGCTGACCACGACATCGAGGGGAAGGTCCACGGCCAGTTCCCGGTCTCCCCAGGGCTCTGGGTTGAGAAAACGTCGCCCGTCGACGTCGAGGGACGTGTTCCGGCCGCCGTCGAAGCCGGTGTCGATCTCCTCGTCGTCGGCGTCGAGTGGTCGACATCGGAGGACCCGGCGTCGGCGCTCGCCGTCGAGGCGACACCGCCGTTCGCCGTCGAGGACATCGTCGTCGAGGGGATCCTCGTCGTCGAGGCCGCCGTCGAGACGGAAGAAGTCTCCGGCGCGGAAGACGTCGACGTCGAGACATTCAAAGAGATCGACGTCGAAACGTTCCAAGGGGTCGACGTCGAGACGATCCAGGTCGACGTCGAGACGTCCGAAGAGGTCGAGGTCGCCGTCAAGGCACCATCGCCCGTCGTCGAGATTCCGTGGCTCGTCCATCTGGTCGGGGTCGACGTCGAGACGTCGACACCGTTCGACGTCGAGGAGTGAGAGGCGGTCGACGCCGAAGGGCCGTTCGACGTCTAGGGACCCAGGCTCGCCGTCTGGGCACCGATCTTCGGCGTCAGGAGGTCGAAAAGACAGGCCCAGGACTGTGGGGGGCTCCCCACATTCCGGACAGGATGATGGCTCGCCGGGAACGGCGTATTCCGAGGTATATACCCCGAAGAAGCCTTCAGCGCCTCCTTCACTGCCTCCTTTGCCAAGGGGTCCGCCTCCGAAAGCTCCGACCCCCCCTGCATTGCCTGCTCGACCGGCTCCGCAGGCCCCGCTTCCAGTGACTCCCCCACCCCCGGTTCCACCGCGGGCGGTGTCGATGCCCAAGTTTCCGACGCCGCCGAAGAAGACTCCTAAGTCGAAGCCGAAGCCTCGGACTCCGGAACCGGGGAGGCCGGCGGACCGTCCCAGGCCCAAGAGATCGAGGTCTCGCTCGGGGAGACGGGACAAGTCCAGGAGTGGCCGCGGATCTTCATCGAGATCCAGGCATTGCCATAGGAGGCGTCGGTCCAGGTCACGCTCATCTGGGACCCGTTCTTACTCGCCCACGCTGTCTGATTCGCCGGAGACTAGGGTGTCCCCGATCGACGATATCGGCACATTCCAAGAGGTTCTCCTGCGCGGAGCGGCGAAGTTGGGGATCAAAGTTGAAGTGCCTACGCCTTCGACTTCTGTCATCTTTGAGACGTTACACAAGAAACACCTGTCTCGCCCCCTACTGCCTCTGGTGCCGGGGCTCCTCGAGCCGGCTGAACAGCTTTTCCTGACGCCGGCGGTTGTGAAGTCTGCGCCTTCCAGGCTCCTCAAGAAATACAGAGCTCCGGACTCTGACCCAGCCTTCTTGAGAAAGGACCCGGCGCCGGATTCGGTCATTGTGACGGCGGCCCGGAAGCTTCATGCCACCTCCCCTGCGTCCACGGTGCCTCCGGACAAGGAGAGCCGCTGTATCGACTCTGCTGGGCGAAAAGCGTGTGGTACATCCTCCTCGTCAATGAAGGCTGCCAGTGACTCGGCTTTGTTGGGACGATACGACCGTGCACTGTGGGACTCAATGGAGCAGTTTGCGGACCTCGTTCCTCGAGACCGCAAAGAGGACTTCATGGAGATCGTCCAGGAGGGGATGCTGGTCTCTAACCAGGCCATTAGCGCCGCGGCGGATATTTCCTTGCTGTCTGCGCACGGATACTGCCACGGGATTAACCAGAGGCGCCATGCTTGGCTCCGGTTGACGTCTCTTAAGCCAGAAGCACAACAACGTGTGGCGAATCTCCCGTTTTCCGGAGATACCCTCTTCGGAAAACACGCGGATGACGAGATGGCCAGGATGAAGGCCGAGGCGGAGACCCTGACGGCGGTGGGCTTGGAGAAGCCTAAGGAGAAGAAACCCTACCGCCAGTTCCAACGGCTGTTCGGGTCGCAGGGTCGTGGAAGAGGGCAGTCTGCCGGACAACATCAGCAGCAGCAACAGCAGCAGCAGTACAGACGGCCCTTCCAGAAACGCCAGGGGGGTAGAGGTAGACAGCAGTCCTCTACCGCTTCCAAGGGCCCGGCCGGGCCTCGACCCTGAGCTGTTACTTCCCCCTCGTCCGTTACCCGCTCCGGTGGGGGGAAGCGTTCAATTTTTTCTGGCAGAGTGGAGAAAAATTACTCAGGACAAGTGGGTGCTGAATATTGTTTGCAATGGATACAGTCTGCGTTTCACCAGCCCTCCTCCATCGATTCCTCCCGTCAGCTCGCAGTATCAACTGCGCGAGCTTCAGGCGGAGGCAGACATTCTGCTAAGGAAAAGGGCGATAGAAGACGTACCTCTGTCTCAAAGAGGAAGAGGTCTTTACTCTCGGTTCTTTCTTGTCCGCAAGAAGGACAAAAACGAGTTCAGGCCCATTCTGGATTTGCGACAGGCAAACAAGTGGATTCGCATAGAAAAGTTTTGCATGCTGTCGTTGCATCAAATCTACCCTCAGCTGCAACGAGGAGATTGGATGTGTGCCATAGATCTACAGGACGCATACTTCCACGTGCCCATTGCATGCAAACACAGGAAGTTTCTGCGTTTTCAAGTCGGCACCAATCACTATCAGTACACGGTGCTGCCCTTCGGACTGAAGTCTGCACCCAGGACATTCTCGAAATGCATGGCAGTGGTAGCGGCACACCTGCGGAAGAACAAGGTGTTTGTCTACCCGTACCTGGACGATTGGTTGATCAAGGCCTCCTCCTTCTCTGAAGCTCAAGCACACTTCCAGAAGACGTGCGTTCTCTTGAACAAGCTGGGGTTGCACATCAACATGTCCAAGTCGGTCCCGATTCCGGTCCAGTGCATCCAGTACTTGGGAGCCTCCATCAATACACTGTCGGCAAGCGTGTCTCCTTCGGAAGAGCGACGTTTATCACTCCTTCGGAAGGCTCAGGCTCTCATGTCTACTCCGTCCACGACGGTGAGGACGGTGTCTTCTCTGCTGGGATCGATGGCCTAGTGTATCTTCCTGACGCCACATGCGCGGCTGCACATGAGACCACTACAGGAGTGCTTGGAGGATCAATGGGACCAGAGGAGAGGATCTTGGGACGACAAGATACGACTGTCTCTGCATGCTCTTCAGTCTTTGAAGTGGTGGTGCTCGAAGGAGAATCTCCTCAGAGGGGTTCCCTTCCACAAGGACATTCCCACACAGACTATCGTGACGGATGCTTCTCTCCAGGGTTGGGGAGCGCACTCCGGAGACCTACAAATTCAAGGGACGTGGTCCCAGATGGAGGCCACGTACCACATCAATTTCCTGGAACTCAGGGCTGTGCACTTGGCACTGAAGGCTTTTCACCCGTCCTTTCAGACCAACTCTCTGCTTGTTCAGACGGACAACACGACAACGATGTATTACCTCAACAAGCAGGGGGGCTCGAGATCGCGCACTCTGTCGCTGGAGGCGCAGGCGATCTGGCACTGGCTTCTGGCTCGAGGACTGTCTATAACGGCCACCCATCTGCCAGGTGTGCAGAATGTTCAGGCAGACGAACTGAGCAGACTCATTCAAGAAAACCACGAATGGGTCTTAAACGACGAAGTACTAGGAGAAGTCTTCGCAAGGTGGGGAACTCCAGACGTGGATCTGTTCGCCACCGCCGAAAACAGCAAATGCCGAGGCTTCGCCTCCAGGTACTACCAGCAGGGGACGCTGGGGAACGCGTTATGGATCAACTGGTCGAACAGCTTTCTGTACGCTTTTCCACCAATTCCCCTGATTCCGGCGGTTCTCATCAAGCTGTCCCAGTCCAGGGCGCGGATGATCCTGGTTGCCCCGGAATGGCCCAGACAGTGGTGGTTCACGGACCTGCTTCACCGCTCTCTCCTTCCTCACATGAAGCTGCCGTGTAGGCCGGACCTTCTCACGAAATTCGGGGGGCGGATGGGTACACCCCAACCTCTCGTCTTTGAGTTTGGCGGCATGGCTCCTGAAATAGTGCAATATGGCCATCTGAATCTCCCAGAAGATTGTATGGACATACTGAAGGAGGCTAAGCGACCTTCCACTAGGACTTCTTATGCTTACAAGTGGAAGAGGTTTTGCATCTGGTGCAAGTCTAAGAACTATGACCCTACGACATGCAAGGAAGATGTCATCCTTCCGTATCTGCTGCATCTGGCGCAGTCAGGCCTTAATGTCCATTCCATTCAGGTTCATCTGGCTGCTTTGACTGCCTACAGGAAAGGCCCTTCACAGACTTCCTTCTTCCAGATCCCTGTGATCAAAGATTTTTTGGAAGGCTTGAAGAAAGTGTTCCCTCCTGTCAGGCTTCCTTCGCCTTCGTGGGACTTGAATGTGGTGCTGTCCAGATTGATGAAGGAGCCTTTTGAACCCATTCATAAGGCTTCGTTGCAGCACCTGTCCTGGAAGGCGGCGTTCCTCGTGGCCATTACATCGGCCCGCAGGGTGAGTGAGATTCAGGCATTGTGTTGCCAAGAACCTTATACTGTGTTTCATGCTGCTAAGGTTGTTATGCGTACTCACCCTAAATTTCTTCCCAAGGTTGTTTCTGATTTTCATATCAATCAGACTATCACTTTGCCTACGTTCTTTCAGAATCCGTCATCTCCAGCGGAAAGGTCTTTACATTCCCTGGATGTGAGGAGGGTGCTGAAGTTTTATCTTGATAAGACTAAAGATATTCGTAGGTCAGACCAATTGTTCATTAATTATGGCTCAGTCAGGACAGGTCTTGCTACCTCTAAGCAGTCCATCTCGAGGTGGATTGTGTCCTGCATACAATTGTGTTACTGCAAAGCTAATAAGACCTTAGGGGGTAAGCCTAAGGCTCATTCCACCAGAGGCAAAGCTGCTACGACAGCTATGCTTCGTAATGTTCCCTTTGCAGAGATCTGCAAGGCGGCCACTTGGAAGTCGGTCCATACCTTTGCTAAGCATTACTGCCTTGACACTGATGCCAGGGCAGACGCTCAGGTTGGGCAGGCTTCGCTGCGGAATTTGTTCGCACAATAGTGGCGTGATTTTCATATTCTCCACCGCCGCTTGATGTGGGGATGGGCTTGCCATTCTATTCACTAGATTATGACTATACACAGAGATCCCCTACTACAGAAGGAGTAGTTTCTGTCCTGTAACTCCAGTTCTGTAGTAGGGGTATCTCTGTTATAGTCATAAGCGCCCTCCCGCCTCCCCGGTGGAGATTTGTTCAGGTACATAATGCTACAGGTCTGGCGTTGTTTACGCCCTCAAAAAGAACTGAAACTAAGTTGGACCTGCTATGCATTCTGGGATACTGGGAGAAGGTTCTGGAAGGTTCCTTAAAGGCACAGTATCCTATTTAAGCCACATAATGGCAGCCTATGGGGCTTGTCTGTCCAGGTTCTTCTCTCTATCATTCCTGAGGGATTTTGCTGTTAAGCAAGGGAAATCTGTACAGGCTTTGCTGTTTTGTGGATTTTGTGGTGGAATTTCTAGTTGAAGTACTGGACAGTGTAGCCTTTTTGGCTGCATTATCTGTCTTTAAATTCTCTCTTAAGTGTCTATGCATTTCTGCATTTTTTGACACTGTAAGAGATTATTTTTGATTGCTCCGGGGTCCACGCATATGGGCGGGACTATTCACTAGATTATGACTATAACAGAGATACCCCTACTACAGAACTGGAGTTACAGGACAGAAACTACTCCTTCTCGTTGCTATCACATCACTCAGAGTGGGTGAGCTTTAGGCATTAACTATAGACTAACCTTTTTACAAATGCACCAAAATAAAGTGGTTCATCGGACTAATCCTAAGTTCCTTCCGAAAGTCATTTCTGCTTTTCATATCAGTCAATCTGTTACCAGTCTTCTTCCCTTACCAGATTCAGTGCCAGAACGTGCCCTACACACATTAGATGTGAAGGGAGCATTGCTTTATTACAGAAGGACAAAACCTTTCCGTAACACAAATCAACTTTGTCGCTTTTGCTCCACCGCACAAAGGCAATGCCATATCAAAATCAGGTATTGCAAGGTGGATAGTCGAGTGTATTCAAATATGCTATGCAAAAGCAAAACGAACGTTAACAGTTCCCCCTAGAGCACACACTACACGCAAACTGGGGGCTTCTATGACATTCTTAGGAAATATACCCATAGATGACATGCAAAGCTTCAACATGGTTCACACCTCACACATTCACAAAACACTATTGTGGAGATGTGTTGGCAAGACACGCTAGAGTGGGCCAGACCGTTTCACGTACACTGTCAGACCACTGCAACAGATACAGGTTAGCCACCGCTTTGGAAGAAACTGCTAAATAGTCTATACACAGCATATGATCTCCAGCTCGTATGCCTCGAAAATGCTACTTCTGTAGTAGGGTATCTCTGTGTATAGTCATAATCTAGTCAATAGTCCCGCTCATGTGCGGGGACCCCGGAGCAATCAAAAATAATTTCTTAAGCTGTCCTCTTTGCAGTACTGCATAGACACTTAAGAGAGAATTAAAGACAGATAATGCAGCCTATACATGCAAGGCTACACTGTCCAGTACTTCAACTAGAAATGCAAAGGATATTCCACCAATATCACATTTAAACCTGTCTGCCAGGTTTCACCATGGAAAACACTCGCCCCCCCCCCACCCCCCCACCACCAAATCCTTGGACTGATGGAGAGGAAGGACAGGACAGACAAGCCCCCATAGGCTGCCATTATGTGGCTTAAAAAGGGATACCGTGCCTTTAAGGAAACTTTCCAAACTCTCCTGGTATCCCAGAATGCACAGCAACTCCCTCCACTTTCAGTTCTTTTTTCCGGCTTCGCTAGCAGGACCCTGGAGCATTGAGCTCTCCCTTTTTTTTTTTTTTTTTTTTTTTTTTTTTACAAATTGTGCACTTTTTGCCTTTTCTAATCTTTGCTGGAGTTTTTCTGGTGTTTTGGCTGCTCTTTTATCAAATATGCCTGCCTTATTTGATAAATGTCCTGAGTGCTCCAGGAAAAAGGCAAAATCAGATCCTCACAGGGTGTGCATCCTGTGTCTGCCTTCTTCTCATGTTCCTGAGGAGTGTGATATCTGCCTCCAGTTCCCTAAAAGGACCCTGAAGGACAGGGAGAAGATCAGACTCCAAGGCTTGGAGCAGAGAAGGCAGCAAGGACAAGGTGGGTCTGGGCATGAAGGGGCTCCTTCCTCTGCCTGTGCGCCGGCCTCTGGGGGGGGGCTTCCCAGGAAGGAAAAGGCCAGAAAACGCCACCGGTCTCCGTCGACGTCGATAGCCTCGACGTCGGCGTCGAAAGGAATGACCACAGTCTGTTCCCCGTCTCCCCAGGGCTCTGGGTCGAAGCGCCGTCGACGTCCGACGTCGAGGGGACTGACGTCGAGACCTCCGACGAGGTCGACGTCGAGGACTGATTCATCGTCGAGCCATCACCGACGTCGAGAGGGGTCAAGATGCCGGCGCTCGCCGTCGAGGCGACACCACCGGTCGACGTCGACACGTAAGTCAACGACGTTGAGACGAAGATCAGCGTGGAAACTGAGGTCGTCGACGCCGAGGAGATAACGTCGATTGTCCCCTCGATGACTGAGGCACCGACCGTCGACGCGACGACCATCGACGCCGAGTAAACGCTCGTCGACGTCGAGGAGACGTTAATCGACGTGAAGGAGACGCTCGTCGATGTCGAAAGGAGGCTCGGCGTCGAGGAGGAAGCCTAGACCCTCTAGGACCAGGACTGAGTCCTCTGCTTCAGTGAGTCCACGGTCGCGGCGGTGACTTCGCTCGTCGACGAGGGGTAGGGCCTCAAGATCACCACCTTCTGGTCAGAAGAAGAAGAGAAGGAGAGTGGGATAGTCTCCGGGCTCGGAGTTCTCTCAAGTCTACTCACCCTCCAAACCGAGGTCACCTACACCTCCTCCGTTACCCGTGGATCCTCCTCCACGTACGCCGACTCCTCCGCTGCCTCCACCTCCTACTCCTCCACCACCACCACCACCGGTTCCTCCTCATCGGCCTACTCTGCCTCCTCCACCGGCTCCGCCAAGGTCGATCTCGCTACCTCATTTGCCGACACCGCCTACGGGCCCCCTCAACCTAGGCTCCCGGTTCGGCCTCCACAGCGCACTCCTGTCTGGCCCGCGGACCGTCCGAGGCAGTGGAGGTCGAGATCTCGCTCCAGACGGAGAGATAGGTCCAGGAGTCACGGTCGCTTGTCTAAAAGGTCCAGACGGCGCCGTAGGAGGGACAGGTCTAGATCCCGCCACAAGGATTCGTCCAGTGTCAGGGACTATTCGACGACCCTGTCGGACTCCCCTCGGACGAGGGTGTCCCCGATAGACGACATTGTCTCCTTCCAGGAGGTTTTGCTGCGAGGAGCGGCTAAGCTGGGCATCACACTCACGGTGCCTGTGCCCTTGACTTCCGTCATCTTCGAGACGCTGCACAAGAAGCAGTTGTCTCGTCCATTGTTGCCGTTGGTGCCAGGGTTGGTGGAACCCGCCATGGAGCTCTTCCTCACCCCTGCGGTTACGAAGTCGGCGCCCTCAAGGCTGCAAAAGAAGTAACGATAACGAAACACAACAACTTTCCCTCCTGAGGCGGAAGCTGGGAGGTCTCTCCTCTTTTCTTGGCCACATTTGGATTTGAATTTTAATAGCATTCAGTTGCACTTTTAAAAAGCGTGTATTTTATTGGCTTGATTTAAAAAGCACCTTGAGACTTCTTTAGCGCTTCCTCGCGCTCTGTGTTCCTCTCCCCCCTCCCTCTGCCTCGAGTCCGCTCTCAGCCGAGTGTTGACGCCGAGGGCCGGCTCCCGGGTAATTGGCGGCCATATTGGGTGAGGAGGCGGTGAGTGACGCGCTCTAGCAGCGCTTAAAAAGGGCACAGCTGCGTGTATTCACTTGATAACGAACTACAACAACTTTCCCTCCTGAGGCGGAAGCCGGGAGGTCTCTCCTCTTTTCTTGGCCACATTTGGATTTGAATTTTAATAGCATTCAGTTGCACTTTTAAAAAGCGTGTATTTTATTGGCTTGATTTAAAAAGCACCTTGAGACTTCTTTAGCGCTTCCTCGCGCTCTGTGTTCCTCTCCCCCCTCCCTCTGCCTCGAGTCCGCTCTCGGCCGAGTGTTGACGCCGAGGGCCGGCTCCCGGGTAATTGGCGGCCATATTGGGTGAGGAGGCGGTGGGTGACGCGCTTAAATAAGACGACTATGGCTCCGCGCAGCGGACGCGTACTGCGGACGTGCCGGATCTGCAGCCGGAGTCGTGCCAGAGTCCTACCCGTCTGCGCCCATCCACGCTCGAGCGGGGTCCGGGGTCAGGACTCTTGATCACCGACTGATATTTTCCTCTAGAGACCTGAGAGATTTGGATTTGGGTAGACAGGGTCTGGACCCTGCTATTGTGACCAGATTAAAATAATTGAATATTCTCCACCCTCCCGGGGGCTTTTCCAAAACTGCTCCCCCCTCCTTGAAATTATCCTGTCTAAATACTAGGTCGCTCCAAAAGCATCATCTTGAGGTTTTTACTCTTCTCCAGGACGATGCTATTGATATCTTAACACTCACGGAGACGTGGCTAGGTGAAAATGCCCTTCCAGATATTATAGCTGCCCTTCCTAGCAATTATGACGGGGTATGGCACAACCGCACGGAAAATGCTCGGGGTGGGGGGGTCACAATTCTGTTCAAGAAAAATCTAAAAGCTGTCAAAATCATTGCTGAAACTATAGAAGTCGCAGATATACTGGGAGTAAAGATCATGCTGAACAACTCATGCTTAGTGATCCTCTCCGTGTATCGCCCCCCAAACTCCACGTCAGCTTTTAATGATTTGTTTGATCCGATTATCTCTGACTTATGTACTAGGTATCAAAAAATCATAGTGACAGGAGATTTTAACATGCACTGGGAAAAGCCCCCATACCGACGGACCACGCACGGAACCTGGGCATCATCCTGGACTCCTCACTCTCGATGACCAGACAAGTCAACGCCGTCTCATCATCATGCTTCAACATCCTACGCATGCTCAAAAAAACATTTCGCTGGATCCCCACCGAAACTAGAAAAACGGTCACTCATGCACTGATTACAAGCCGTCTGGACTACGGAAACACCCTTTACGCCGGTACCACCGCAAAACTGCAGAAAAAACTCCAACGCATCCAAAATGCTTCAGCCAGACTCATTCTAGACATCCCACGCAAAGACCACATTTCCGGCCACCTGAAAGACCTGCACTGGCTCCCCGTCAACAAAAGGATAACGTTCCGTCTCCTCACCCACGCACACAAAGCCCTTTACGAATTTGGACCGGATTGCCTCAACACGCGCCTTTCCTTTTACACCCCCACCCTCCAGCTGCGCTCGTCCAGCCAAGCTCTCGCCGCCGTCCAGCGCATCCACAAAGCTACCATGGGGGGTAGATCCTTCTCCTACTTAGTGGCCAAAACCTGGAATTCCCTTCCCACCCACCTCCGCCTCACGCAAAACCACCTAGCCTTCAGAAAACAGCTTAAAACCTGGATATTCGATAAGTAAACTTCCCCCCCTCCCTCAAGCACCCGAGACCCTCTGGGTATGCAGTGCGCTATATAAATTCTAACTTGACTTGACTTGGGATAAGGCTCATAAAGATCTCCCATCTCGCTGTCTAGAGAATACCATGTCCTCCCTAGGGATTAGTCAACTTGTGGATGGCCCCACGCATGTTAAGGGGCACATCCTAGACCTCCTTTGGACATCGGATCCAAGGGTAAAACTTGGGGACATCCTGCCTTGTGTCTGGTCGGACCACTATTTGGTGAATTGTGAGATCCCGATCGAAAGCCATGTGTCCCAAAAACCCCCTAAATTAAAAAAAGTCCGGCAGTGGACTAAAGTAGATTCTCAAACCTTGACCTGTAGTCTACCTAACCGCGTCCAAACCTTCGTTCTAAAGGGGGATGTGGAGCAGGATTATAAAGATCTAATGCAGAATCTGAGTCAGGCAATAGACCAGATAGCCCCGGAGAAAGTACAAAAAGTAAAAGGAATAATAAAAGGCGCCCCATGGTTCACCCCGCTTCTAAGGGACCATAAAAAGAAACTCCGGTGCCTAGAATAGGACCTGGAGGAGAACTAAAGAGGGAACAGATAGGGAACAATACAGAACCTCACTGAAGACATACAAGAAATTGATTATGACAACTAAAGCAGACTTTTATGAATCCCGTATAAGTCAGGCGGACAATATTCAGAAGGAAACATTTAAAATCCTTACCGAACTGACCAAAAAACCAGATACATCAGAAATAACAATAACGGCCGATAGTTTCCAAAACTTCTTTCTTGAGAAGGTGGAAACTATCCTTTTGGAGATCAAGGCTAAGGCCATGAAGGACCCTTGTCCGTTACACGAAGTTCAGTCCTCAACTGGAGTATATCTTGCAAAACTTCCTGAATTAGACCCGCTAAGCCTGGAGCAGATTATGAATAACATTAAGTCAGGCTCCCCAGCAGACCCGTGTCCCCCCAGGGTCTTTAGCCTTGCACGTCCCATTTTGGAAAATCATATTATCTCCATTCTCAACAGCTCAATGGTGACTGGCCATCTACCATCAAGTCTTAAGGAGGCACGGGTGAGGCCCTTGTTGAAAAAGCTTGGAGCTGACCCAGCCATCTTAAAAAACTATAGGCCAATATCCCAACTGCCATATCTGTCCAAGATTCTAGAGCAACATGTGCTGAAGTCCCTCTCCTCGTTCCTGGAATCACACCATCTTCTCCAGGAGCGTCAGGCAGGATTTCGGGCACATCACAGCACTGAGTTGGTGATGCTTGCTGTGCTGGATGAACTGAGAGGTATGGCTGACAGTAAAAAACCAAGCGCCCTGATACTTTTAGATCTATCAGCGGCGTTTGATACTGTCAGCCACTCCTTGCTATTGGATAGATTGGCTGCTTTTGGGATAAGGGGTCAGGCCCATCAATGGCTCCAATCTTTCTTGACCGGTAGGACCCAGAGGATTCAACTGGGGGATGCCATTTCGAAAGCAGGTGTGATAGTGCGGAGTCCCTCAGGGTTCCGCACTGTCCCCACTGCTTTTTAACCTGTACCTCCAGCCGTTGATTGCTTCTCTAGCTGACATGGGCTGCCGTGTATTTAATTATGCTGATGACACCCAGTTATTGCTGAGTATCGATAATACAATCTCAGCACAAACCAGTGCTCAGAACATACTCAGACATACGGTTGGCTGGATGACGGCCAATCTGCTGAAAATAAATCCGGATAAAACGGAGGTACTGGTGGTCTCTACTCTAGCATCACCTTGGAGTGACCTCTACTGGCCCAAAGAACTAGGGCCTTCACCGATACCTAGTGATAAGGTGAAAAGCCTTGGAATAAAAATCGATAATGAGCTGTCAATGGCCAGTCAGATCTCCTCAGTAGTGGGGATGTGCACTGGCCTGATTCGACAGCTAAGAAAGCTGGCCCCTCTTCTCTCGTGTTCCGCACTTCGGATGGTAGTTTCTGCCACTATTGTCTCGAGGTTGGATTACGGGAACGCTCTTTATCTGGGCCTACCCAAAATTTTGATTAACAAATTGCAGGTGGTCCTAAATGATGCAGCACGTCTGATCTTCAAGCTACCCAGAAGATCACATGCTACTGCTCTACTCCTCAAGTTACATTGGCTCCCCATTGAACAGAGGGTAGAGTTTAAGAGCCTGTGTACAGCCCACAAGGCCATCTATGGGCTGGCCCCTGCGTATATCAAAGAGCGCCTGGAGGTATATACCCCAGACGAGCTTTGCGGTCCGCCGACTCTCAGCTTCTAGTCTGCCCCCGCTATAAGCTAAAAACTAAAGGAGGCAGGTCTTTCTCGGTTCTGGTTCCGCAGATTTGGAACAACTTACCAGAAACACTTCGGAAAGAAGCAAATCTGCTGTGCTTTAGGAAGCTGTTAAAAACTTTCTTGTTTAGGGAGGCTCTCGACCCAGCTAAATAGATCATATCTCTGGTCCCTAGACCACTTCTTTCCTTCTGAATCTTTGTTGCTGGTTTGTTTCCAAGCGCCTTGAGACCTGTTGGTGAGTTGGCGCTATAAAAGACCAAGTTAACAATAACAATCTGGCCCCCGACTCGGACCCAGCGTTTCTGCGCTAGGACCCTGCGCCGGACTCGGTGATTGTGACGGCGGCGAGGAAACAACACGCCACCACCCCGTTGTCGACCGTGCCTCCTGACAAGGTGAGCCGCTGGATGGATTCGGCGGGCAGGATGGCCGCCACGGCTATGAAGGCTGCTAGTGCCTCAGCTTTGTTGGGACGTTATGATCGGTCCCTATGGGAGTCCCTCACACGGTTCGTGGAACTCCTTACCCGGGATAACCAGGAGTATTTCCAAGAGATCATGAATGAAGGACTCATGGTCTCCAACCAAGTGATCGGCTCTGCTGCGGATTCCTCCCTCCTGGCAGCCCACGGATACTGTCATGGGGTCAACCTGAGGCGCCACGCTTGGCTGCGTCTGATGTCTTTGAAGCCCGAGTCGCAGCAGAGGGTTGCCAATCTACCCTTCTCTGGCGAGACCCTGTTTGGGAAACATGCGGACGAGGAGATGGCCCGCATGAAGGCGGAGGCTGAGACCTTGACGGCTATCGGGTTGGAAAAGCCGAAGGAACAGAAGAAGACCTTCCGCTCGTTCCAGAGACGGTACGGGGCGCAAGGTAGAGGGCAAGGTCGACAGGCTGGGCAACAACAACAGCAGCAACAGTTTCCGCGGCGCCCGTTCCAAAAGCGCCAAAGGGGCCGTGGTGGTCAGCAGCCTTCATCAGCGACCAAAGGCCTGGCTGGGTCTAGGCCCTGAGGTGCTTCTTCACCCTCATCCGTTACCCGCTCCGCTGGGGGGAAGCATCCAACATTAACTGGCAGAGTGGAGAAACATTACTCAAGACAAGTGGGTGCTGAATATTGTTTGCAATGGATACAGTCTTCGGTTCACCAGTCCGCCTCCAGCAATTCCACCGGTTGCCTCGCAGTTCCAGCTGCGTGAGCTCCAGGCGGAGGCCGACACCCTGTTAAGAAAAAGGGAGATAGAAGACGTCCCTCTGTCTCAAAGGGGAAAGGGCCTTTACTCTCGCTTCTTCCTGGTAAGGAAGAAGGACAAGAACGAGTTCAGGCCCATTCTAGATTTGCGACAAGCAAACAAGTGGATTCGCAGGGAAAAGTTTTGAATGCTGTCTTTGCACCAGATTTACCCTCAGCTGCAAAGGGGAGACTGGCTTTGCGCGATAGATCTGCAAGATGCGTACTTCCATGTGCCCATTGCACAGAAACACCAGAGGTTCCTGCGCTTCCTCGTCGGCACCAATCACTATCAGTACACCGTACTACCGTTTGGACTGAAGTCTGCACCCAGTGCATGGCTGTGGTGGCGGCGCACCTGCGAAAGAACAAGGTGTTTGACTACCCATACCTGGACGACTGGTTGATCAAGGCCACCACCTTCCAGGAAGCACAACTGCTCTTCAACAGGACGGCCATCCTGCTGAATCAGCTGGGGTTGCACATAAATATGTCCAAGTCTGTTCCGATCCCAGTCCAGTGCCTGCAGTACTTGGGAGCCTCCATCAATACGCTGTCAGCAAGCGTGTCTCCTTCGGAGGAGAGACTCTTATCACTCCTTCGGAAGGCTCAGGCTCTCATAGCTGCTCCATCTACAACAGTGAGGACGGTGTCTTCTCTACTGGAGTCGATGGCCTCTTGTATCTTCCTCACCCCACATGCGCGCCTGCACATGAGGCCGCTGCAGGAATGCTTGGAGGATCAATGGGACCAGAGGAAAGGGTGCTGGGACAACAGGATCCAGTTGTCTCTTCATGCCCAACAGTCCCTGAGATGGTGGTGCTTGGCAGAGAATTTACTCAGGGGGGTTCCTTTCCACAAGGATATCCCGACTCAGACTATAGTGACGGATGTGTCTCTCCAGGGCTGGGGAGCGCATTCAGACCATCTACAAATCCAGGGAACGTGGTCTCCAGCAGAGTCCACGTATCGCATCAATTTCCTGGAACTCAGAGCGGTTCACTTGGCACTGAAGGCCTTTCATCCGTCCTTCCAGACCAACTCCTTGCTTGTACAGACGGACAATACGACCACGATGTATTACCTCAACAAGCAGGGGGGCTCAAGATCGCGCTCACTGTCACAGGAAGCGCAGGCGATCTGGCACTGGCTGCTAGCCAGAGGATTGACGATAACGGCGACTCATCTGCCAGGTGTGCAGAATGTTCAGGCGGACGCCCTCAGCAGACTGCTTCAGGAAAACCACGAGTGGGTGATAAACGACGAGGTGCTCGGCGACGTCTTCGCCATGTGGGGCACTCCAGACATGGATCTGTTCGCTACCGCCGAAAACAGAAAATGCCGTCACTTTGCCTCGGGGTATTATCAGCCAGGGACTCTGGGGAACGCGTTATGGATCAGCTGGTCGAACAGCTTTCTGTACGCTTTTCCACCCATTCCCCTGATTCCGGCGGTGCTCATCATGCTGGCCCAGTCCCGGGCGTGGATGAGGCTCCGCTTCCAAAGAAATATAAACAAAGAGACGGCCATTTAGCGATACCACGTGATTCTAACATCCAATCACGGTACCGCATTAGAAAGAGACTCCGCTTCCGAGGAAACATAAACTAAGAGGCGGCCATTTAGCGATACCATGAGATTCTAACAACCAATCACGGTACCGCATTTAAACGAGGCTCTGTTTCCGTATCAGCACCTCCCCAGTCGGCTCGGAAGCCGGCAGAGAAGTACCGACGGAAAGGTAAGCCCAGGTCTTGTTTCCACATAAACCACTCCATCGTTGTTTTACTCGCGGGAGTATTCAGCCGAGATAATGACGTCAGCCTGCTGTTTTTGTGGACGTAGTTAGTCTTTGGGTGATGCGGGTGCTAAGAGTCATACCCTTGCTCACCGTTCACTTCAAAACGGCATTTTTCTAACAAGATGGTCCAGTGGGAGATATCAGCCACTCGACTTTTAAGACAAGTTTCGCTCTCTGGGTGCCGTGGGTGCTAGAAACCACACTCTTTGCTCACTGGCCACTTGTTACTGCATTTTGACATTAACATTCTTGTGTAGCGGAGCAGAGTCTAAGGTAAAGATCATTACTTATGAGTCAGTCGAAACGGTCCAGGAAAACACTGAGGCCTGTCGCTTTATATGATCATTTCCGAGCAATAAACTTACCTAGTAACCAGCAGGATGATGTTATTGTATATTGGGCAGACTCTCTGATCCGATAATGTTCAAGTTTAAGGCAGCAACCACACATGTTCTTGTTTTCTTGCTTCCTTTTTTAATCAGAGCAGTGCTTCCCTCATTGCCTGAGCTGCTGCCAGGTGGGGTGAGGTCCACAACTCCTGTGACTCTGGTAAGATGGAGCTTGTCCTACATGTAGGAATGTAAACTTAACCCCTTCTTGTATGAAAATGAGATCAACCTTCATTGTTGGAATTGATATACTTATTTGATAGAGAATGTATGGCTATTTTCCACATTTCCATTTGTATTGTCTACCAATATTTTGTTACTTGTCTATACACTTATTGTGTGTCTTTTTCTTTCTCATTAGTGACATGCATATTCTACCAAAAGTAGGTTAAGAGGACACCCAGGAAATCAGGTGATCTTTTTCCTTGTCACAGTAAGATGTATGTGCAGTCACGTTTATTATCATTCCTTTTCTTCTTGCAGTAGCACAAGCAATTCCTAGGTCCTGAAGAAGGCAAGGACACAGTTGTCCAATACATTTGCTGAAACATGTTGACCTTTATTTACACCTAGGCAGTTATTTGTTAAAAACTGCCGTTTAACGTTGGAGGAGTGGGTAGAACTAGAATAAAATTTCATATTGCTCCCTCACCCAATTTTATTTCACTATTACTTACACTTTTCACATGCACTGCAAATCAGTCACCTTTCCACTCATAAGTACTGATTATCAGCACTTAGACCATACTGGTACCTACCTGGTTGATGGAGGCTATTCCTTCTGGTCCTCCCTAGTCACCGGTAGGTTGCTAGGTGTATGGTCAATAAGGACTCCCAAATGATGAAGGGCGGTTCCGTGTGGTGACTGATGGGTATTCTTTTCTGATCACTATGAGGTCCGGGTATCTTTCATTTTCTCTAGGTTTGACACCTTAGTGTTGTTAGGTTACATATCACGGTAGACATCATTTCTTTAGACCCATCGACACTTTTTGTGTTACCTATACACAGAGATCCCCTACTACAGAAGGAGTAGTTTCTTACCTGTAACTCCAGTTCTGTAGTAGGGGTATCTGTTATAGTCATAAGCGCCCGCCCTCCTCCCCGGTGGAGACAAGGATAAAATGATGAATGCTACAGGTCTAGCTGTATACACCTCCAGAAAGAAATGAAAGTGGAGGGAGTTGCTGTGCATTCTGGGATACCAGGAGAGTTCTGGAAAGGTTCCTTAAAGGCACGGTATCCCTATTTAAGCCACATAATGGCAGCCTATGGGGGCTTGTCTGTCCTGTCCTTCCTCTCTATCATTCCAAGCATTTGGTGAAGGGGGGAAGTGTTTTCCATGGTGAAACCTGGCAGACCGGTTTAAATGTGATATTGGTGGAATATCCTTTGCATTTCTAGTTGAAGTACTGGACAGTGTAGCCTTGCATGTATAGGCTGCATTATCTGTCTTTAATTCTCTCTTAAGTGTCTACGCAGTACTGCAAAGAGGACAGCTTAAGAGATTATTTTTGATTGCTCCGGGGTCCCCGCACATGAGCGGGACTATTCACTAGATTATGACTATAACAGAGATACCCCTACTACAGAACTGGAGTTACAGGTAAGAAACTACTCCTTACCCAGTATGCATCTGTCTTGGCATATAGTGCTGTAGAGTCGTATGCGCCCACCTGCCTCCCCGGGTACCTATACCTGTGGCAGTAGCATCTTACTTAGATACATGCATGCATGACATCTCCTTTTACTACTCTTACTAACTCCATTATCGCTCACTGCGGGAAAACAATCTAACAATGGTGTTGATGCCCATGGAAAGACTTCTTCGAAGAAAAAACCAAGTGCAAACATCCGGACCCAACACTAGATGGTGATCTATGCACAGCATATGACTCTACCGCTCTATATGCCAAGAACAGATGCATACTGGGTAAGTAGCATTTTCCTTACAGTCAGACTGATCATGTCAGAGAGCACATCCAAGCTAAAGTAGGCAAGATGCTGGACTTGCTGATCGAACCATCCGAGATCCCCTGGGCCAGCCCAGTTGTATTCGTCCCCAAACCTCACTCTAGGGGTAAAAAGAAAGAAATGAGGTTTTTTATGTGGACTATAGGGGTCTCAATGCTGTGACGGCGACTGATGCACATCCAATTCCTAGAGAAGACTAATTTATTGACGTGTTTGGGACAGCCAAATATCGGAGTATGTTTCATTCACACCTGGATACTGGCATATAGGTCTGATCCCTGGAGCAAAGGAAACATCTGCATTCTCCACTCCAAGTGGGCATTTACAGTTTACTCTGATGCCCTTTGGATAAAAGAATGCCCTGCCACCTTTCAGAGGTTGGTGAATAGAGTCCTTGCTGAATTTTAATCCTTTAGTGCAGCTGTTCTATAAGATATTGCGGTCTGTAGATCTACCTAGCAGGACCACTTGATCACCTTGGTAAAGTTATTGCGGCTCTGAAAAGTGCAGGCCTCACTATCCAGGCAAGCAAGTGCCCGATAGGGCAGGGAAAGGTTGTAAATTTGAGTCACCTGGTAGGTGGAGGCCAAGTTCAGCCACCCCAACACCAGATCCCAACAATTATGGACTGGGAAGCTCCAACAACCCAGACCCAAGTCAGGGCATTTCTTGGCTTAAGTGGGTATTTTCAGGAGGTTCGTGAAGGATTATGGGTCTATGGTGCAACCCACCCCCAGAACTCGACTCCACGAAGATGCCCAAGAAAGTGAGCTGTCAAAAGCTTTTGACACTCTGAAGGATGCAATGTGCTCTGCTCCAGTCCTAAAAGCTCCTGATTACTCCAAGTAGTTCATTCTGCAGACGGATGCCTCTGAGAATGGGATTGAGCAGTCTTAGCCCAAACAAATGAAGGACATGATCAACCGATTGCTTTCATAAATGGGAGACTACTCCCCAGAGAGCAGCGTTGGAGTGGCACAGAGAGGGAAGCCTTTGCTGCAGTCTGGGCCCGAAGAAGTTGAGGCCATACCTGTTGGGCACTTACTTTTTAGTTCACACAGACCATAGGCCTCTCAGATGGCTACAACAAATGAAAGGTAAAAAACCCAAATTGTTAAGGTGGTCTATATTCCTACAGGGAATTGACTTTACAATGGAACACAGACTGGGACTGCCCATGCCAGTGCACATTGGCCTTTGCAGGTTCTTCAACTTAGAAGATGAAGAGTCGCCAAGGGAAGGTTAGTTTCATCCTCTTTCGTTTGGGGTGTGAGAAAGTTCCTCTCCTGATGGGTTAGCCCCCCATTTTTTGCACAGAAAATGTGGTTTCTATTGAAAGTGCAAAGGGTCCCTGACAACCTGGTGCCCTGTGACAGAGTGCCTTCCCAAAAACTATACCATGATTGGCAACTTCAGACCATGTGTAGGTCCCTAGTAAATGGCACCCCTGGTACCTAGGGCATTGGGACTGAAGAGGGACCCTTCACCAAGGCCATGCAAAGTGTAACTGTGGCCTGCATACCTTGGTGCAGACAAAAACAACAAAGTCAATATGATACACTGGCTGTGTACCATGTCAAAATAGCACTGCCTAAGGTATAGTTAAGTCACTCCTCTACCTGGCCTTGCAAGCCCAAAGGCAGAGTGAACCATATCTCGGGTGTGGGCATATCTGTGTGAGCAGATATGCCCATACAATATTTAAGTTTATTCTTCATATTGTGTCAGGGAGACTATAAAGAGAACATGGGCTGGAAACTCGAGTGCCCCAGATCCATGATGGCTTCACTGAACCCAGGAGTGTTTGGTACCAAACAACTCCTCCTAATAAACCCACCCTGATTCCAGTGTTGGATTATTTTAAACATGTACTCAAAGGGTACCTCAGAGGTGCCCCCTTGCTCACTTGGCCACTAGATTCAAGATAGCCTGGCTGATGAGGATTATGAATCCGAAACCGGTCCCAGGATGCTTGTTTCCGGTCCAGGGAAGACATGGCTTGGCAGTTCGGGCTGGACTGTTCCCATGAGGCACAGGGTCAGACTGATTTGCATATAGCCATGTCTGAACTGGGGTGGCTGAGTGGGCTAAAGAATGGTGATGGATTAAACCCAGATCAGTTGACTGGGGGTGAGTGTTTGATTTGCTCAAACGCTCCGTCCATCATCCCCTTTTGTACCGCTTTGTTCGCCCTAAGTGTGGCAGGGTATGCTCAGACGTGAGTCCCTTGCTCACTTGGCCACTGGATTCAAGATAGCCTGGCTGATGAGGATTATGAATCCGAAACCGGTCCCAGGATGCTTGTTTCCCGTCCAGGGAAGACATGCCTTGGCAGTTCGGGCTGGACTGTTCCCGTGAGGCACAGGATCAGACTGATTTGCATATAGCCATGTCTGAACTGTGGCGGGTGAGTGGGCTAAAGAATGGTGATGGATTAAACCCAGATCAGTTGACTGGGGGTGAGTGTTTGATTTGCTCAAACGCTCCGTCCATCATCCCCTTTTGTACCGCCCCCTGGAAACCTACCAACCCTGGTGTGGTCTCGGACTGGCTTTAGGCAGCCTGCCACCACCAGACATGCTTCTGGACCCCTAGATCGAGAGCCCCCTGCTCTCTGAGGCCAGAAATAAAACCCATCCTCCTCCCCCCATGATGGGCAGAGTGCACAAGAGGGAAGGTTCAAAGGCCTTGCAGCCTTTGTAATGTGACCCCACCGTCTGCATCTAGCAGCAGAAGGCAGCCCCGGTTCAAACCTCCATTTTCGGCGGGAGAACAGGCAGGAAAACTAAGTGAGTGAAGGAGGCACCCACTGACCCCAAACTTAGATTCCTGATGACCTACAAAGCCCAGACGCTGAAGAGTCGCAACAGCAAGAAAGAAGGACCAGTGACTGACTTTGTGCCACCCCTGGTCGCATATCTGCTGCCTTTTGCCCTTGCTACAGTAGATGGCTCGTCCTGCAGGCCCAGCAGACCTGTCCAAGAAGAAAACAACTTTAAAATCGAAAAGCTCTGCCATGGGGAACCACAAAACTGCTTGTGGACCCACCTCTGAACCTGATGCCTGAATCGAATGGGCCCACTGGTCCTGCGAAGGTTTCCCATTGATTCTGAGCTAGAGTCCACCGTGGGCTGACCCCTGCCGGACTCTTCACCGATGCCTGCAGCCTCAATCTGAAGACCCGCCTCCAGCCTTTCTTTAAAACCGATCTCCCCCATTGATTTGCAAAAGGGCACCTTAAGCTGTGTTGGCACTCTGTACCTGGCTGCTCCTGTACTGCTGAGGGTGTAAGTTTGGTGCTGCCTTGTGGCCTCCTCTGTGCTCACCCTAACTCCCTGGGATTGACTTGTTATATACAAATGATGGCAGTGGTTTCAAGGAAATAGCCAGCCCCTCTGTTGAGTTTGCAAACGTAATCTTACAGTCTTAAGGCGTGCTCAATGTAAACACTGTGCCACCAACATGTGTTACCCAGTACATGGCGAGAGCTTACTCCAGAACCTCAAATTAAGAAAGTAAGCAACAGAGCACAGCACAATAAACAGTTCTGTCTGACTATTTCGTGAGTAGACAATTTAATTTCAAAATTAGCAATCCAAGAACACACCGTATAACGCAGTCTTGACCATATGTGGATCATTTTTTTATTTTTAAAAAAATATTTCTATTTGCATGTTCAACCAATACAAAACAGCTAGTGTGTCACATTTAGTCACAACAGCATCAGAGCACCCTCATATTGTCCATATCAAAAGATACCTCAACCCCCTCATTCCATGAGCCAGCGAGACATACAGTCTCCTTGCCGGACTCTGATCTAGCAGACTCCTACCCATCTTCCTTGTCTTCCCCGAGAGTCGGAGAAATAGACCCAGTGGCCCCCCCCCATACAGAGCCCGGTTCGGTCCAAAAAATGTATTATGCTAGTCTGCTCCCAACCCTCCATCCAATCCATAATATTTTCTCCGCGGGCACCCTCTTGATTTGTATGTAACCCTCTCTGCCGCCATATACATGTCCCTCCCCCTCCTCCATTCTCCTAATTGGGGGGTTAGCGACGCCTCCCACGTGGGGGCCACATCCCGTTTAGCTACCACCAATGCCAGCATTGCAAAAATAAGCTGCGGGCGGCCCAAGTCAACATCTTCGGGTATGCCCAACAGTACAAATTTAGAATATAGAGGTAATCTTTCGTCCAGCACTTTACTCAGTTCTCCTAATACGTGTACCCAGTATGTGTGTATGATGGGGCAATCACAGATAGTATGATAGAAGTCCCCCTGTGGCTGTCTGCAACGCAGACAGTACGGTTCGCTGGCTTTGCCCATGCGGTGAAGCCGGACCCTTTCATAATACACCCTGTGCAATATCTTGTATTGGATGAGTCGGAGGCGGGATTTAATCACTTCCTCCCTGTGGTGCATCAGGGACGCCTCCCAGTCCACTGTTTCTAGCGTGCCCAAGTTCTGTTCCCATGCTTCCCTTAGTTTCCCCAGTCTGTCTGGCATGTTATCAATCATTGTCCTGTACGTTAGGGAGACTGCCTTGTTTGGTATCTGCTCCTGCAATAGGCGTCCCTCCAGTAGGGAATATTCTGGCAGGGAAAGGGAGAGCGAGCTTTTGACTGTCCAGGCATGTCTCAGTTGCGTGTATTTAAAAATGTTAGTAGTGTGCAGTCCAAACTCCATTGCAAGTGTCTTGAAAGTTTTGTGTTCTCCCTTCGCCACCACGTCTCCTAAATTGGAAATGCCGTTGGCATCCCAACCCCCAAATCCCCTTAGTTTGTAGAGTTCCCTCAATCTGATAGACTACTAGCCTCAGATTCCTTAACGTAGAATTATCCCCAGGCGTGAGACTGGATCCGGAATTGTTTTTGCCACAGCATCCTTGCGCAACGGGGGGACGGCATCACGCGACTCCGCCCTAGCGTTGTCCGCGTACCTAACATCAGCGAGGTCACAAGTCCTGCCCCGGCGCACCTACGTCTGTTTTTTTTCCCTTTAATGCGTGGGGTGTCAACAGATCTCTTGCAGTGTGCGGGACCCTCTGCGGCGTCGCCGGTGGCTCCAGCCTCGGCGCCGACTGGTTCGGATCCAGGTTTGGAGGATGAGGTGCCATTGGGGTGCGGCCCTTCGGGGGTCCCTCCTTCAGACCACGGCACTTCTGCTTCGCTGCAAACTCCCGCGGGAGTCCCTGTGGCGTCGTGGAAGTTCACGGGGACTCGGGTCACACCCTTGAGTCCCACTCGGCCCTCGGGACAGGTGGTGGCCTCGTCAGAGGCCGAGGTGACGCCGCTTAGGCACAGGTTGGTTGTTGGCCCTGGCGGCGCAACAGGGGCTGGCCGAGGGCCCTTCTTGTCCACTCACGGGCCGGACACATCTCGCCCCTTCACGCAGGCGGCTGCCTCGTCAGAGGTCGGGTCGAAGCCTTTCCGGCACCGTTCCCTAGCCGCCCCGGCTCCAACACAGCTCTAGCCTCGAGCGCTGTGGCAGAGGTCGTTCTGGCTTCTCCCCTGGCGTCGGGCGACAATGTCCTGCCTCAGATTGCAGACTCTACGAAACTAGGCCGACGTCTGGCCGTTAACTTGTCCTCGGATGCTTCTTCTCCAGAGGTTCGACGCTTGCAGGTGTCATCATTGCCGGAGAATGGCTGCCGCGTCGTGGCTTTTTCCACGGCGTTGTCTGATGACTCGTCGCCGCGATCTTCGCCGCAGGTCCCCCATTCCTTGGTCCCTCTCCCTCCTTTTCGGACCTGGCCCTTCCTTCCTCTGGTTGGCTTGGTGGACGGCTGTCTTAGTTTGCAGCAGTCACCTACTGTGGAGCAGCTTTCTCCACCGCAAGGCCCAACGGAGGCGGGTGCTGCCTTTGCTCGCACGGTTTCCACGGCTGTGGGAATTTTGCGCATGGGTGATCCAGCTGCCCATTTCCCCGCGGATCATCTTCTGGAGGTTCTTCACCAGGAATCTGGTGGGTGGGAGCTGCTGCTTCCCTTCGAGGGCTCGCTCCATTCTTCTCTTTTGGGGAACTTGGGGCCGTCCCGCCACGGGGGACCCGGTGCCTCAACATGTTCTGCACCCCCACCATCGGGCACCACGTGATCCGGTTTGTCTCTCCCTCCACCCCTCTAGCAGAGGCCCTCTTTTGCAGAATGCCTTTCCCTGTCTGCCGTCGCTGTTGTCTCCGCCGTCACAGGAGGCCCGCTGGCTGGACTCCTGGCGCGCAATATATTCGCTTCAACCAGGGTTGAAGCGAATACCAGTGTTAAGGACTCTGGGGGCCCTTAACACTGTGTTTTGGCTAGGGTCACTTCTTGCTTGTGGGACTCAGTGGAGTCCCTTATGTCTGCCGCTTCTTAGGAGGGTGACTGTCTTGATTTGAGGCACCATGTGTCGGATGGCTGAGAGCTGGCGGCGTTTATTCTTCGCTCCGCTCTGGACATCTTGGAGGTGCTTGGTTGCGCTATGGCTTCTTCAGTCGCACTTCGTCGCCATGCCTGGTTTCGAGGCAGTGTGTTCCTGGAGAACGTTCGAGAACGACTGGTGGACCTTCCTTTCGATGGCGCCCTTTTGTTCCACGCCCCTGCGGATTCGGCCATTCAGAGGTTCTTGGCGGGGCTTCGGCCTCCTCCTCCTCGTCCTCCCCCTTCTCCTCCCCCTTCTCCCCCTCAGTGACCTGAGAGTTGATCTGGTTTCTTGGGAGGTATTCTTCGGTTGGGGCGGGTTGCCCCAGTTGTGAGTTCTGTGTGCTTCATGGGCATTTGAGTCCTTGCTGGGACTGTGTGTTCTGTTGGCCGCTGGCCGGCCCTTCTTCACTGTGTGTTTTTGTTTTGGGTTTTCTAACCCATGCTATGCTAGCCCTTCTGTTTCTTTTTCTTTGGCTGCTTGACAAGCCTGTTGTGGGTTTTGCTGCAGGTCTTTTCTGTTGTCCTATGCTCAAGTTTTTTCCTATGAGGGTTCCCATGTATTGGGACGTAACATACCCTATGTGGAGTAGTGGTAGCTGCTATAACGCTCTGTCATGTGCTGAGGAGCGGTGGGTGCCTTCGGGCCTCTACTCTCCATGGTGTTGCGGTGTGTGGCGGGTGCAATCCTCTTGTTGATGGCTTGAGTCTCGCCCTGGGGTGTCCTTCTCCTGGGTCGCTGCACTGTTACCCTGGTCTGGCCTGCTGTCTGCGGACTGGCGTTGTAGCTCTATTCAGTTCCACTTCCTTTTGGGCCGTCTCTGCAGACTTTTCTCTGGGGCGTGTCCAGGCTCTTCTTCACCTTCTTGCCCTAGGTGCATCGTTCCGTGGTGTTCTTTGCGTCTTGCTCCTTCTTGGTGCTTAGTGTGATGGTCATCCTTGCCTTGCCTGCTTCTTTTAGTGGGCTCTGCCCTCTGTTATACTTCTCCTCCCTGGGGGGAGATGGGATGGTTCTTGTGTTCCTTATCCCTTTTTCAGGCGAGGTCTGTCCCTGCGGGGCGTTGGACGATTCTTCCTGGGTGGCCTCGGCTACCCTTTCTGCTTCCGCCTGCTTATTGCTGACTGCGCCGTTCTGTCTGATCTAGTACCTTCTGGCTGTGCTAGGCTCGGCTGCTCTCTTCACTGGGTGTGTTTCCGGTAGTAGCTTGCCTTTGCTCTACCTCTTTCCATGGAGTCTCTAGGTTGCTCTTCTTCCTTGTTGCTCCTCTTCATTGCCTGGGCCTTGGGTGGTAATTCTTTTTACCTTTATGGGCGTGGGGTGCTCTAGCCTCCTTTCGCCTTACTCTTGTATCTCCTGCTGAGTGAGGACGGGCTCCCTTTTTTTAGGTCGAGCCTAGAGCAGCACATGCGCCGCTTGCTCGACTTTTAGTAAGGGGGTTTTCAGAGTGCTACCAGAGGCTTTAGCTGGCCTCAAGCTTGCGTTCACACATGCAGCCGCCATCTGTCTTTTCACCGCCGGGTAATTAAGTGTTTTCGCCGTGCGATTGTTGTAAACTTAGTGAAAGGCTGTATTTTGTTCATGTTTTGTATTTTCACCTTCATGCGTCCGTTTTGCACGACCCTTCAGTCACCAGAACATTTTCTGAAACAAAACGGTCTCTTAATAAATACACTACTGCAAGCTCTAGCATTTCCTAACTATATTTTGAAAAGCACAGGAAATAAAACCTGAAAAGAGTTTGGTGGAGGCTCCCTTAGACATTTGCCAGGTTTTTGAAAGTTCACTGCAACCTTTCACAAGCGCTTTTTGATGGTTGGTTGGTCGCTCAAAGGACGTCAGATCCTATTTGATAGCAAAGAAATGCGTCATTGTGCGCCCGCCCTTGAATGCACTCCCTTCCCAGTCGCCTCTCACTGCTCTTTGACGGCTACATTCTTTTTCGCAGCCTCGTCTTTCCATACCAATGCGGCCCCCACCTTTTGTAATCCCCCTCACGTGCGTTCAGAAGCAAGGACTTTATTCCCCCCCATGGAAACCAAGCCAGTGTGAAAATGACAAGCTTATCTCACACACTCTTTCACACACCATGGCTTCTTTTTTTTCGCCACAGTTTTGTTACTAATTTATTGTCCCTGTTAACGGTTGCTAGCTGTCCCTCATGTGGAAGAAGACGCGCGTTGTTTTAACTTACCGTTTTATTGTTCAGCCACCCGTCCTGAACTAAGTATAAGGACAGGGCAAAGCCAGCGCTGCCGAGTGACAGCAGCAGAGAGCTATGCGCTTTTAAATGCGCATGTATCTTTGGCTGGCCTTCTGGTGCTGGCCAGCCAGACAAGGGCATTTTAAAGTCCTCTAACCCAGCAGTCTTAGACAGCTGGGTTAGAGAACTCACTCGCAGGCCTCCAGTGCTCTCTGGCGCGCTGGGAGAGTCCACTCTATCCAATCCTGTTGCTACTTTTATGCTGTGAAATCAGTGCCGGTATTGGGTAGTGTAGATTCCTGCTTCCGGGGCTTCAGAAGACGCCAGAGGGAGGAAGACGTTTCACTGAGAGGAAAGGAACAAGGTATGTGTAGGAGAGTAGGGTCTGCTATCCTATGGTCACCCCAAATTTTTGCTTTTTGCTTCACTGGTTTTCGACTACTGAGGCTGTGGGCCTGCTGATCAGACCCCCAGTCTGCTGTTCTCTCACTAAATTAATGATACATGTGCTATAGGATAGTAGTGAAACCGGAAACCACCAGTTTCATCCCTTTAGGGCACACATGTACTTTGTCTTTCCTTCAGAAAAAGACTTCCACTCTTTTTTTGAGAATGTTCATAAATCTCTATTTAATTCATATGAGATTTAATTTTTTCATTTTTTTCATTTAATCTTAATCATGTAATTCTTATAACATCATAAGACTTCAGGCAATGTCGTTTTTAGGATATCCAATGCATTTCGGGCATTATCGTTATGCCCTTCATCAGGGAACAGACACTGTAAAAATGAGTGTAATTTCAATTACAATTCAGATTGCATTAAAGTATTAATCACAGTAACATTCATCATGATTCAAGTTGGTAAATGCAAACGATTATGTTGTTCACTCTTATGCTGTTAAATTGCTAAACTGGTATTCTCAAATAAACCTACAACATGTGTTCAAAAGTTAATATTCAACAATGGGTCGGTGTTTTTACTTACAAGCCTTTCTTCATCTGTGTGTTTAAATCTGTAAAAGAACGATGAAAGACCTCGTCATGTGAGTTCTGTGATTTTAAAACGGGAGGTCTTGGGAATTCGCCCAGTGGGGTCGGCTACAATAGACTAACCTGTGTAATCTTGGTGATGTGCTTCGATCCGTTTGGAACTCTTCTGAGACGCCGGCACAGGACAAACAAGCTGGCCGCGTTTTACTATGTTCAAATTCGGTTCCGGTCATGTGACCGTGAAGATGGTGAAAAGACTAAGGTTGTCTCGTGTGAAAGGGGTAGACCAATATGTGGTATGGGAACCCAGTTATATTGGTGATAAGGGGACGTGATTAGATTAAATTCGGGAACTGAGAATATGTATGGGAGTAAGAAACTGTTGGGGTAAATATTTTGTAAAAGTCTTTTTTCTGAAGGAAAGACAAAGTACATGTGTGCCCTAAAGGGATGAAACTGGTGGTTTCCGGTTTCACTACTATCCATGTTACACAGACGTCGTTGGACACTCGACGCCACCTCTAGGAGCACCAACCAATAGAATAAAGTTTTTTTTTTAAAACAGACGCTAAACAGCAGTGCATCTATCCTTAACCCCAACATGTGCTATAGGCACATACCACAATTGGAAATGGACTCCTTGTCAGCCCCTGTATAATGCACTATAGGTGCCCAGGGCATAGGGGCCACCAAGGCCTACCAGGGGCTGCAGCATACCTTTTGCCACCCCTGGCTGGTTCTTAAATTGACACAACTGGCTGATCACTCAGCTGGGGTAAGGTGGTGTAAGCACCCCTTACTTAGATATAGTATACCTATATCTAAACCTATATCTGGACACATATAAACCTGTGAGCCACTCCTATGGAAGGCCTCATCAATCCTGGAGGCAGAGTGCGTGGTTTAATGTGAGATGGAGCTCTAGCATGAGCTGAGTCTGTCTGCAGCTGTTGGGAACAACTCCCTAAGCTGTTTCAGGATAATGCCATACCATATACTCTTAAGTGCCTTATAATCCTCGCGGTTATATAGCAACTCTGGTTTGGCTTTATCAAAACATGTAGTGTAAGGTGTCATACGATTTGGAATACTATCCCCTCGCCAGTTCTGGCGACGGGGATAGCATTCCACTCCTCTAGAGGGGTAAGACATGTTACTTTACTTAAATGCGGTTAATTTCTAAAAGGACCTTAGATCCACAAAATGGATGCCTCTGCCACAGACAAGAGTCTGACCCCCTGAAGCTGACCGAAACTCAGCCAAAGGGGTCTGGACAAAGGGTTTCCTGTCGCAGGGAGGTGTTACACCCCCCCAGACAGGAGATAGTGGATTGTAGCAGGGAGGTCTGAAAGAAACCAGACACTGCTTGGGGCGCACAAGGCTGCCCCTTGCATAATCCGGCCAAACCGGTTCTGGGGCACTCCAGCCCTCGTGCCAGGGCGGCCTGGATCAAAGGAAGGGGGTGTATCCACCCACTTCCTGGGTCCCACCCATAGGAGGGGACCTAGCAGGTAATCCAGCCCCCAAAATTAGTATAAGACTGGGAGCAGTGCCAATGCACTTCAGATTATCCTGAAGAAACATAAGAAATGAAATTCTGGACCCTTCGACATCCTACTCGACGTAGAATCCCGAAGAATCTCCCTTGTGGTCAAGGAGTGACCACCCTGTGCAAACAGGCACCATCCAGCCATCGACGTCTGCTTTGTCGCAGTTCCCGCCGAAACTCGAGCGACAGAGATTGACGAGATTAAGCTTGCCTGCCCTCCAACAGCCCGATCCACAGTCCCTGCAGAGCTGAGACCCGTGGAGGCGACCGGAAGCGTGGGGCACACCATCTTGGAAAGACCACGAGACGCTGACCGTGCAGCCCACGAGTGACCCTCGAAGCTGTACACCGGGGTTTGAGAAGCCCCAACCCTGAGCCACTCTTGCACCGAAGCTCACCCCTCTACACTCACCGAGTGCTGCGTGGGGCCCTTCTGCTACTTTTGGCTCAACGCGTTGGCCCGGTCATTTGCCAGCCGGCTAGTGGCCCCTGTGCCGACGAAACTTGAAAATCGACTTGCGATTCTGGTTGCTCCAGACTTGCACCCGCTCCCCGGAAAAGGAGCCCCCACTCTGACCCTCCTGGTTCGAGTGAGAAGCAATCTCCCGGTTCCGCGTGGATTGCTCTTGCCAAGTGTTGTTTGCTCCAAACTTGAAGCCGACTGCGCCGACGGTGAGAGCCTTCGTGGGACAGATCGTGACCCGCTCCTGGACGTCGCAGATGCCCCAGAGCCCACGTGACAGCGGAGAGAAGCTCCTTGATGACCACCTGATTGCGCCCGACATTGCCTGGTTCCGTCGTGGTTCCACCCTGGTCACTGCTGAGTGACCCAGACTCTGTCCCCTCTGCTTTTAGGTACTTTTCGACTTGAGTCCACCCTTGGACTCCACCGGACACTTCTTTCACCCCGCCTGCAGCCCTTTCAGCTTCAAGCACCAAGAGCCTGCGTGACGAAACCCGACTCAACTTCGACCCTGTGCACCCGCTTCCTGTGGGTGAGGTAACTTTGCTCCGCCGGTGTTCCCACACTGGTACACATCTCTAGGGTCTGTGTCTTAAGTCTTGTTCCTCTAGGTTCAGCGGAAGTGTCCTTAAACTTTAACTTTACAACTTTTACGAACCATTGGTTAACATTGGTGCATGCGTGCGATTTCCGCACTGCACCCGAATCCCGTGGGCCTTTCCCGACTTCAGCATTGCTTGTCCCGACTGCTCCCAGCGATTCCCTAGGCCCTAGGCCTAACCACTGTTCGATTGGTATCTCTTATACCACTTGTTTAGTATATGGTCTGAGTGGCCCCTCGCCCTCATCCATATTTGTGCAACTTTGTATGTTATACTGTGCTTTTGATTTAACGCTTGTGCCCCTTTATTCATAAAGAGTACTGGGGATTGTTTTTAGTAATAAACACATATATTTTTATAATATATACTTGTGTGGTGTCCTTTCATTTGATATTACAGGATTGTATGTGGTAAAACAGCTCGCTTAACACGACCTCTTAAGAACCTTTAGGCTGCTTAGTCCATGCTACCCCTAGGATAGCTTGTCTAATAAGGTTGACTTACAACCAGACACCATAAGGGATTGTTTGGTCTGATAACAGGTGGTTCCAGAATTGGAAACATCACCTATCAGGCCAACTTCTCACATTGGTGAGCAGCGGTGCGGATTTGAGCTTGCTGTTGTTTTACCATTGCAATCTTTTATCAAATTGAAAGATCACATCAAGTACCTCTAGGTACATATAAAATCAAAAGCTTAGCATATATAAGTTCTACTGAACTTAGTAGTTGTAGATTAAAGGGATTAGCACACCCTGACTACAACTCACTAGCAAGGTACAGTAGGGAAACACTTAGTGTAGGTAGGTGCATCACTTACACCACACTAGAGTCATGTCTGACACAGGAAAAGCCTCAGGGTCTGTTCCTGTGACAGTTGACCTTACCAAGGCAACTTCCAGCTATGACAAGTTAACCCACAAAGACTTGGTTGCCTTGTGCATATCAAGAGGGTTAAAAAGGGGCAGAAGTCCCACCAGTCCTTCCCTGATAGCCATTCTAGAACAGGATGACTTAGAAAAGGCGAATGCAGTTCCCTTAGAGTCAGGAGATGGAGTGAACCCCCCTGTAACTGATACCCCTCCAGAGGAAGAAGAAGAGGAGGAAGAGGAGGAGGAGGAGGACTCAGATGTAGAGGACCCAGAAAAACAGGATCAGAGGGGTAGCCAGGTCCTAGTTGCCAGGCTTAACCAGGCCAACTTAGACCTACTGGGAAATGGAGAGGGCCAGCACCTCCCCAGATCCCACCATGTCATTCTCCCAGGCAACAGAAGAGTGAGATCTCCCTCAGGGGACTCTCATATTTCTAGTGCCTCAAGAGAATCTCAGAGAGGTATGACTGCCTCTCAGAAGATAGAGCATAGGGCCAGAATGAGGGCTGTCAAACTCCAAATAGAGAGGGAGGAGGTAGCCTTGGCTCAAGCTAGACTTGCCTTGGCAAGAGAGCAGAAATTGTGTGGCTTAGATGCCACTGGTGGCAGCAATATTCCTAGAGAAAAAGACAGGAGCTATGATAATAGAAACCTGACAAAAATTGTGGCCCCCTACAAGGAAGGGGATGACATCCACAAATGGATGACTGCTCTTGAGAGAGCCTGCATGGTACAGCAGGTTCCTCAGGATCAGTGGGCTGCAATTTTATGGCACTCCTTTTCTGAGAAAGGGAGGGATAGGCTCCTCACAGTTAGACCTGAGGATGCCAAAAACTACTCTGTCTTGAAGAGTGCTCTTATTGAAGGGTTTGGCCTAACCACTGAGCAATACAGGTTGTTGTTCAGAGACACCCAAAAAGCACAGACTCAAGACTGGACTGATTTTGTTGATTGTGCCACTAAGGTTCTGGAGGGTTGGTTGCAGGGAAGTAAAGTTTTCAGACTATACAGGATTGTACAATCTTATCATGAGAGAACAGATCCTTAATAACTGTACAAACCAGCTGTTGCATCAATACCTTATTGACTCTGATCTGACCTCTCCCCAAGAATTGGGAAAGAAGGCAGACAAATGGGTCAGAACAAGGATTAAGCAGAAACCCCAGAACCAAGGTGGTGACCAGAAGAAAACAGACCAGAAGGGTGGAAATCAGAAAGATAAAGAAAAAGACCAGAAGTCTTCAGGCCCCCAAACTAATAGTAAGGAGGGTGGTTCCCAAAATGGAAACAAGAAGAAGAAGAATAATGGCCCAAAGAAACCTTGGTGTAATACCTGCAAATCAGTTTCACACTGGGGCAGTGAATGCACCAAGACAAATACAGTCCCCACCACTACAGCTCCTAAAGCAACTGCAACCCTTAGTCCAGTAAGCAGTGGTGGAACACAGTCCAAGGGTGTAGCAGGGTTGACCCTGGGTATTGAAGTAGGATCTGGCCTAGTCAGAACCCCTACTCAGGCAGTTCTCCTATATGATGTGGACTTAACTTTGCCCACTACAGTAAGCCCCAGTAACCTGGGCAAATATAGGCAGACGCCTTTAATTAATGAGAAACTGGCTCAGGCCTACAGGGACACATGTGCCAGTGTCACAATGGTGACACCTGACTTTGTGGACCCTGGACAAATTGTACTAGGTGAAAGTTACCTAGTGACCAATGCAAGCAACTCCACTACTTCCCATAGTGTGGCAGTTGTGAACTTCTCCTGGGGAGGGGTAGATGGCCTAAAGAAAGTTGTTGTGAGTGCAGACCTCCCAGTAGACTGTCTGTTAGGCAATGATCTTGAAAGCTCAGTTTGGTCAGAAGTGGAGTACAGGACTCATGCAGAAATGCTAGGGATTTCAGCTCATGTCCTTGCAGTGACATGGTCTCAGGCTAAGAAGTGCCTTCCTGAACCAGTGGTGGATCTTGGAACAATAGACCAACCACAACCCAAGAGAAGGAGCAAGAGAGGAAAGGCTGAGCCTTCCACCTTGCCCCAGGTTGAGGATCAAGTTTCAGAGGAAACTGATTCTGCAGTCCAAGAGGAGACTGTCTCTGAGGAACTTGAACCTGACCAGGTTGAGTTTCTGGGGACAGGGGGACCCTCAAGGGCAGACCTGGGGCAGGCTCAATTAGATTGCCCTTCCCTTGAACCCCTCAGACAGCAGGCTGCTGCTGAGGCTGCTGGGGATGCCCAAGGTACCCATACTGTGTATTGGGATGATGGACTCCTTTACTCAGAGGCTAGAGACCCCAAGCCTGGTACAGCCAGGAGGTTGGTTATACCTCTGAAGTTTAGGGGCTTCCTCCTTACCTTGGCCCATGATATTCCCCTTGCAGGACACTTAGGCCAGAACAAGACGTGGGACAGGCTTGTTTCACACTTTCACTGGCCTCATATGTCAGAAAATGTCAAGGAGTTTTGTCGCTCCTGTGTCACTTGCCAAGCCAGTGGTAAGTCAGGTGGCACAACAAAGGCCCCCCTCATACCACTACCTGTGGTGGGGGTACCCTTTGAAAGAGTTGGAATAGATATTGTGGGTCCCATGGATCCTCAAACAGCATCTGGAAACAGATTTATACTGGTGGTAGTGGATCATGCCACCAGGTATCCAGAGGCTATTCCCTTGAGGACCACCACAGCACCTGTGGTGGCAAAAGCCCTCATTGCAGTTTTCTCAAGAGTGGGCTTTCCAAAGGAGGTACTATCAGATAGAGGCACAAATTTTATGTCTAGCTATCTGAAGGCAATGTGGAAGGAGTGTGGAGTAAACTACAAGTTTACCACACCCTATCACCCACAGTGCAATGGGCTTGTGGAGAGATTCAACAAGACCCTGAAGGGAATGATAAAAGGATTAACAGAGAAGCTTAGGCGGAAATGGGACATTCTTTTACCCTGCTTGCTCTTTGCTTACAGAGAGGTCCCACAGAAGGGGGTTGGCTACAGCCCTTTTGAACTTTTGTTTGGCCACCCTGTGAGGGGTCCATTGTGTTTGGTGAAGGAAGGATGGGAGTTACCTCTCAAAAAGCCTAAGCTAGACATAGTGGACTATGTACTTGGTCTCCGCTCCAGGATGGCTGAATACATGGAGAGAGCATCCAAAAACCTGGAGGCCAGCCAAGAATTACAGAAAGCTTGGCATGACCAAAAGGCTGTACTGGTAGAGTTCCAACCAGGACAGAAGGTGTGGGTACTGGAGCCAGTGGCCCCAGCAGCACTCCAGGACAAATGGAGTGGACCCTATCCTATCATTGAGAAAAAGGGAGAAGTCACCTATTTGGTTGACTTTGGAACCCCTAGGAGCCCTCAAAGGGTGATCCATGTGAATCGTTTGAAAGCATTTGTGGACAGGGAGGACATGAGCTTGCTCATGGCCACAGATGGGGATCAGGAGGAAGAGAGTGACCCTCTCCCAGACCTGCTTTCTCAGAACCCTGATGATGGTTCAGTTGATGGAGTAGCCTTGGCGGGCAGCCTCACTGACCAACAACAGATGGACTGCAGACAAGTTTTGCAAGCCCACAGGCATTTGTTTTCACTCACACCCAGCCAGACTAACTGGTGCACCCATGAGGTGGACACTGGTGACAGTCTGCCTGTGAAGAATAAGATCTACAGGCAACCTGACCATGTCAGGGATTGCATCAAGGCTGAGGTGCAAAAGATGTTGGAGCTTGGAGTGATTGAGCCATCAGAGAGCCCATGGGCCAGCCCAGTAGTCCTTGTGCCAAAACCTCATACCCAAGATGGAAAGAGAGAAATGAGATTTTGCGTGGACTACAGGGGTCTCAATGCTGTCACTAGGACAGATGCTCACCCCATTCCAAGAGCAGATGAGCTCATTGACAGATTGGCTTCTGCCAAGTTTCTGAGCACATTTGATTTGACAGCTGGCTACTGGCAAATCAGACTAGCCGAGGAGTCAAAAGCCAAAACAGCATTCTCTACCCCTAGTGGACATTATCAGTTTGTGGTAATGCCCTTTGGTTTGAAGAATGCACCTGCCACTTTCCAAAGGTTGGTGAACCACGTCCTTGCTGGGTTGGATGACTTTTGTGCAGCATATCTAGATGATATTGCTGTCTTTAGCTCCACCTGGGAGGATCACCTGATCCACCTGAAGAAGGTTTTGGAGGCCCTGCAAAAGTCAGGCCTGACTATCAAGGCCACCAAGTGCCAGATAGGGCAGAGTAAGGTTGTATACTTGGGCCACCTAGTAGGTGGAGGTCAGGTTCAACCACTGGAGAGCAAAATCCAGACCATACAGGACTGGGCTCCTCCAGTTACCCAGACACAAGTCAGAGCCTTCTTGGGCCTGACTGGGTATTACAGAAAGTTTGTGAAAAACTATGGGTCTATAGTGACACCATTAAATGACTTGACATCCAAGAAGATGCCAAAAAAGGTTCAGTGGACAGTTAGCTGTCAAAAGGCATTTGATGACCTGAAGAAGGCCATGTGCTCTGCACCTATCCTGAAGAGTCCTGACTACTCCAAACAGTTCATTGTACAGACAGATGCTTCTGAGTTGGGGGTGGGAGCTGTGCTCTCACAACTTAATCAAGATGGTCAAGACCAGCCCATTGCTTTTATTAGCAGAAGGCTGACCCCCAGAGAGAAACGTTGGTCAGCCATTGAGAGGGAGGCCTTTGCTGTGGTTTGGGCCCTGAAGAAGTTGAGGTCCTACTTGTTTGGAACTCACTTCCTAGTTCAGACACCTCTTGTGGCTCAATCAGATGAAGGGTGAAAATCCCAAACTGCTCAGGTGGTCCATTTCCCTACAGGGGATGGACTTTACAGTGGAGCACCGCCCAGGGACTGACCATGGTAATGCAGATGGTCTCTCCAGGTACTTCCACTTAGAACATGAAGACTTATCTGGTCAAGGTTAGTTTAATGTCCCTGCGTTTGGGGGGGGGGGGGTTGTGTAGGAGAGTAGGGTCTGCTATCCTATGGTCACCCCAAATTTTTGCTTTTTGCTTCACTGGTTTTCGACTACTGAGGCTGTGGGCCTGCTGATCAGACCCCCAGCCTGCTGTTCTCTCACTAAATTAATGATACATGTGCTATAGGCACATACCACAATTGGAAATGGACTCCTTGTCAGCCCCTGTATAATGCACTATAGGTGCCCAGGGCATAGGGGCCACCAAGGCCTACCAGGGGCTGCAGCATACCTTTTGCCACCCCTGGCTGGTTCTTAAATTGACACAACTGGCTGATCACTCAGCTGGGGTAAGGTGGTGTAAGCACCCCTTACTTAGATATAGTATACCTATATCTAAACCTATATCTGGACACATATAAACCTGTGAGCCACTCCTATGGAAGGCCTCATCAATCCTGGAGGCAGAGTGCGTGGTTTAATGTGAGATGGAGCTCTAGCATGAGCTGAGCCTGTCTGCAGCTGTCGGGAACAACTCCCTAAGCTGTTTCAGGATAATGCCATACCATATACTCTTAAGTGCCTTATAATCCTCGCGGTTATATAGCAACTCTGGTTTGGCTTTATCAAAACATGTCGTGTAAGGTGTCATACGATTTGGAATACTATCCCCTCGCCAGTTCTGGCGACGGGGATAGCATTCCACCCCTCTAGAGGGGTAAGACATGTTACTTTACTTAAATGCGGTTAATTTCTAAAAGGACCTTAGATCCACAAAATGGATGCCTCTGCCACAGACAAGAGTCTGACCCCCTGAAGCTGACCGAAACTCAGCCAAAGGGGTCTGGACAAAGGGTTTCCTGTCGCAGGGAGGTGTTACACCCCCCCAGACAGGAGATAGTGGATTGTAGCAGGGAGGTCTGAAAGAAACCAGACACTGCTTGGGGCGCACAAGGCTGCCCCTTGCATAATCCGGCCAAACCGGTTCTGGGGCACTCCAGCCCTCGTGCCAGGGCGGCCTGGATCAAAGGAAGGGGGTGTATCCACCCACTTCCTGGGTCCCACCCATAGGAGGGGACCTAGCAGGTAATCCAGCCCCCAAAATTAGTATAAGACTGGGAGCAGTGCCAATGCACTTCAGATTATCCTGAAGAAACATAAGAAACGAAATTCTGGACCCTTCGACATCCTACTCGACGTAGAATCCCGAAGAATCTCCCTTGTGGTCAAGGAGTGACCACCCTGTGCAAACAGGCACCATCCAGCCATCGACGTCTGCTTTGTCGCAGTTCCCGCCGGAACTCGAGCGACAGAGATCGACGAGATCAAGCTTGCCTGCCCTCCAACAGCCCGATCCACAGTCCCTGCAGAGCTGAGACCCGTGGAGGCGACCGGAAGCGTGGGGCACGCCATCTTGGAAAGACCACGAGACGCTGACCGTGCAGCCCACGAGTGATCCTCGAAGCTGTACACCGGGGTTTGAGAAGCCCTAACCCTGAGCCACTCTTGCACCGAAGCTCACCCCTCTACACTCACCGAGTGCTGCGTGGGGCCCTTCTGCTACTTTTGGCTCAACGCGTTGGCCCGGTCACTTGCCAGCCGGCTAGTGGCCCCTGTGCCGACGAAACTTGAAAATCGACTTGCGATTCTGGTTGCTCCAGACTTGCACCCGCTCCCCGGAAAAGGAGCCCCCACTCTGACCCTCCTGGTTCGAGTGAGAAGCAATCTCCCGGTTCCGCGTGGATTGCTCTTGCCAAGTGTTGTTTGCTCCAAACTTGAAGCCGACTGCGCCGACGGTGAGAGCCTTCGTGGGACAGATCGTGACCCGCTCCTGGACGTCGCAGATGCCCCAGAGCCCACGTGACAGCGGAGAGAAGCTCCTCGACGACCACCTGATTGCGCCCGACATTGCCTGGTTCCGTCCTGGTTCCACCCTGGTCACTGCTGAGTGACCCAGACTCTGTCCCTTCTGCTTTCAGGTACTTTTCGACTTGAGTCCACCCTTGGACTCCACCGGACACTTCTCTTTCACCCCGCCTGCAGCCCTTTCAGCTTCAAGCACCAAGAGCCTGCGTGACGAAACCCAACTCAACTTCGACCCTGTGCACCCGCTTCCTGTGGGTGAGGTAACTTTGCTCCGCCAGTGTTCCCACACTGGTACACATCTCTAGGGTCTGTGTCTTAAGTCTTGTTCCTCTAGGTTCAGCGGAAGTGTCCTTAAACTTTAACTTTACAACTTTTACGCACCATTGGTTAACATTGGTGCATGCGTGCGCTTTCCGCACTGCACCCGAATCCCGTGGGCCTTTCCCGACTTCAGCATTGCTTGTCCCGACTGCTCCCAGCGATTCCCTAGGCCCTAGGCCTAACCACTGTTCGATTGGTATCTCTTATACCACTTGTTTAGTATATGGTCTGAGTGGCCCCTCGCCCTCATCCATATTTGTGCAACTTTGTATGTTATACTGTGCTTTTGATTTAACGCTTGTGCCCCTTTATTCATAAAGAGTACTGGGGATTGTTTTTAGTAATAAACACATATATTTTTATAATATATACTTGTGTGGTGTCCTTTCATTTGATATTACAGGATTGTATGTGGTAAAACAGCTCGCTTAACACGACCTCTTAAGTTAAGCCTTTAGGCTGCTTAGTCCATGCTACCCCTAGGATAGCTTGTCTAATAAGGTTGACTTAGAACCAGACACCATAAGGGATTGTTTGGTCTGATAACAGGTGGTTCCAGAATTGGAAACATCACCTATCAGGCCAACTTCTCACAGTATGTTTCTTTTATTATTTTTTGTTGTTGTGCCCCCGCCCTCCACTCTCGGTACATGCCAGCCACCACTGTACCAACCCACCCCACCTCGTGTTGCTCTCTACCATGTGTGCTGCTTTTCCCATCCTCCACCCACCGTCTCTGCCACACTTTTCCCTCTCCTTCTGGGTTTTTTTTTTTGTATTTGGCACTTTCATGCAAAAAAAAATACTTGTTTATTTACCAATGCAAGTGAAGTATACCTTCTTGGATCAGTAAACAAACCAGCATTGGCATAGCCAATAAGTATCGCCTTTGGGACCTTATAAGTGTTTAGTTATGCAGCACAATATCCTTGGTGCAAGAACATCAACTGTTGCATGACTAAACACTTATAAGGTCCCAAAGGCAAGACCTATTGGCTATGTCAATGCTTGTCTTGTCTTCCCGATTCCCCTTTGGGGTCAGTGGTTTTCTGGATGAGGGGTTTCCCCTTGCCTGGGGCGACGGGGCTCTTCACCCTGTCTGTTGGACTCGTCTCTTGTGGGACTCTCTGTTGCGTCCAGGTGGATGAGGTCCCCTTGCAGACCCTCCTCCCCTCTGGGTGTGGTTAGGGTATCTGTTCTACGTTAAGGAATATGTGGCTAGTAGTCTCTATCAGATGTACGAGTTACTTACCTTCGGTAACGATGTATCTGGTAGAGACGATTCTAGCCGCAGATTCTTTCACGGCCCGCCCTTCCTCCCCGTTCTGTGAGGACCTTCAGTTTGGTCTTCTGCATTCGCCTCCCTGTGGGTGGCTATGTCTTCAGTGAGCGCATTCTGCGCTCTTTCTGGCAGGATGTTCGTCCTTTTTATTTGCTCCTTTCCTCACCTTTTTTTTTCACATTGGAGGATAGGTTTATAGGTATTTCTGTGCCCTGCGCTAGTTGCCCCAGGTTGGGACCTACCTTCTACCCCCCCTTCCCCTTCCATTACTAGGGTTTCTGACCCCTCTGCTATCCTCTAGGTTGGAATCTTTTGGCCGGGTCTCTGCCCTTGTTTCTTATGGGGGATTGTCACTCTCTGTGATGGGGTTGGAGTCTTGCAGCTCCTTGTTTGTCCTGGACTGGTTCCCCTTCATTGTTCTTGGTTGGGGTGGTAGTCCCGCTGTATGTTGTCCTGAAGTTCTTTCATATGTTCCTGTCCCCAGGGGGGGCTATCTCCATACTGACAGGGTTGCTGCTCAGGGCTGTGCTCTGTTCTTTATTTTTCCTGCCTTTGGGTACTGCAGTGTCTGGCACTGCCCCTTATGGTGTTGTTCCTCACCATACCCTTTGTCCAATTTTTCTGCTTTTCGCACACTGTTTCTATACTCTCACAGTTTTGTCTGATAGCTCCGTGTTGTGGCGTGGAAAATTTCTCCGAAGAAAACTGACGTAGGCGAGCCGGGGCAGGACTTATGTGACCTCGCTGATGTCACATACGCGGACAACGCCAGGGCGGTGTCGCGTGATGCCGTCCCCCCGGCGCACAGGGATAATGTGGCACAAAAAATTCCGGATCCAGTCTCACGCCTGGGGATAATTCTATGTTAAGGAATTTGCGGCTATAATTGTCTCTACCAGAATCATTTGTATTTTCACCTTCATGTGTCCGTTTTGCATGACCCTTCAGTCACCAGTACACTACTGCAAGCTCTAGCATTTCCTAACTATATTTCAAAAAGCACAGGAAAGTGACACGCGGGACCGCATCACCCGCGGAGAGCCCATGCCCTCAACAGGCCGGAAACCAGCCCTCTGGGACAAGCTGCGACACTTACCCACAGGGGAGCGACGCTCTTGCGGCACAGGAGAGGGATGAGGACGACGACGACGACGGCCACTCTGAAAACCTTCCGCAGAGGCTGAGCCAGGCAACGAAGCCGACCTGGACTTGCGAGCCGAAAGCAGTTTCATCTGGCGTTCTCGCCACGACTCCGGCTTCAACCGCTGGCAAGCCTCGCAATCAGTGGAGCTGTGATCCTCCCCCAAGCACCACATGCAAATGAGGTGAGGGTCCGTCGCCGACATCAAGCGTCCACAAGACGAACAAGTCCTGAAGCCCGAAGGCATCCGCACACACGAAGGATTGAAGGGAAAGGCCTAAACCGGCCCGAAGCATGAACCGGATCCGCGTTGCACGTGGAAAAGGAAAAAAACGGACGTAGGCGCGCCGGGGTGGGACGTATGACGTCACGTACGCAGGCGACGCATGGGCGGAGCCGCGTGATGACGTCCCCCCTGCGCGCAGGGATGCTGGGCAAAAAGTTTCCAGATCCAGTCTCACGCCTGGGGATAATTCTACGTTAAGGAATCTGTGGCTATAGTCTCTATCAGATACCGGCGTCAAATGCTCCACCCAATAATAGACCTCGATGTCTGGCAAGGATATCCCTCCATTATATTGGTTCTGCTGCAGCGTACTTCGGGCAATCCTTGGTTGCTTCCCAAGCCACTGCTGGGAGCACACTTCCGCATCGATCACCCGGAATGTCTGCCTGGGGAGGGGGAAGTACTCCTTTTGGAGGGCATATAGGAAGCGTGGCATGGGTGATCATTTTGAATGTCGCAGCATGGCCAAGGATCGTGAGGGGGAGTGCTTGCCACCTCAGCGCGTCAGCTGCAAAATTCGTTATGACCCACTGGATATTATTTTGATACAACAGGTTTTTATCTGTGTTAAGATAGTTGCCCAGATGCGTAAATCCTGTCTGCGCTAGCTGAAGGGCCCCAGGAAGGGAAGGCCACTCCTCCCTGGCTCTTGGGCTATATATGACCGATTTATGCCAGTTTATGGCATCGCCTGGGAAGGACCCATATTTGCCCAGAAGCTCAAACAGGGCGGGGACCGTGTCATCCGGTTGGGTAACCTATAACAAGATATCGTCCGCATATAGCGAGATTTTTTCTTCCCCCGTGTTTGTCGGTGTAATTTGAAACCCCCGTATCTCCCTTTTCTGTCAGATCTCGCACGCCACTATTCTGATTGTGAGGGCAAATAGAAGGGGGGACAGTGGGCATCCCTGCCAGGTTCCCCGTCTGATGGGGAAGTCATCCCACAACAGCCCATTCACTTTCACCCGGGCTCGGGGGTCCGCATAGAGTCCGACCCATTTTCGGAACTCGGGTCCAATGCCAAACTTGACTAGAGCAGCCTCCAAAAAGGGCCAATGTACAGCGAAAAACTCTTTTTCGGCGTCTAGGGAGAGGAACATGTGGGGATCGGCTCGGTCCTGCACCTCCATGAGCCAATTGTGGGTCCTCCTTAAGTTCTGTCTGGTCGCCTGGCCTGGTAGGAACCCTGTCTGGTCACGATGCACCAGGCCCGAGATTACCTGGCGTAAACGGAGGGCTAAGATGGGCGCCAGGAGTTTAACCTTTATGTTGTGGAGTGAGATTGGGCGATAGGATGCGCAATCTTCAGGGGGTTTCCCCGGTTTATGGATGGGGATAAACGTGGCCATCCTGAGATCTAGAGTGAGAACGCCATCCTGTTCCGCATCTTGGAACAGTGCTAAGAGATGCACCGCCAGGAGGTCTGCCCCTCTATAATTTTCCGCTGGGAATCCGTTCGGACTTGGGGATTTCCCAGGACGCAATTTAGTTATTGCATCTTTAAATCTGAAAGACACGTTAGTGATAGATTCCTTACCGTAGAATATCCCCAGGTGTCAGACTGGATCCGGAAAGTTTTTCGTGAGATTCCTTACCACCCCTCCCTTCCTTACTGTTCTGCGAATTGATTTCTAGGGTTAAGGTCATCCCTTTCAGGGCCCTAGTTTTCAATGCACCAGTGGTCAGAATCTTGCATGGCTCTGCGTTCCTGGCGTGGAAACTCGTGTACAGAACTGACGCCAGCACGCATGGGTGGCGCCTAAGTAGTCTCCGTGACGTCATCTCGGCGCACACGACGCCAGTGACGGACGAGGAGCCACAGGCCGCCACCTACTGACGTGCAGGGGTACTGCTAAGCAAAACTTTCTGGATCCAGTCTGACACCTGGGGATATTCTAAGGTAAGGAATCTATCATTAACTAATGTCTCTCACAGATATATTGTTACACAAGTGGTAACTTGTGCGTTAGGCTCACTTCTAACTGTTTCCAAAAGGTTAGGCAAGTCGTATTGCTAGAATCACACACGTTGCAAAGATAAGAAATACTGCAATGCGTATTCTCTTGTACTGTGCAACAGAGAAACAATGCCATACGTAGCGCCACAGTCATGTTTTTTGCAATAGAGAGAATAATGCAATGCGTAGCACTACCAGAATGCTCTGTACCAGGAAGAAACAAAGCAATGCGTCACGCTACAATCCTGTACTGTCAAATGAAGAAATAATGCACTGCGCCATGTTATGATCAGATACTGTACAATGAAGAAATAATGCAATGCGCCACATTACAATCGGGGAATCTGCAAGGGAAAAATAACGCAGTGCGTAGCGCACCAAGCATGTAGTTTGTCAGGCACAAGTGAGGTAGGTCAGGGGTCATACGACAGTTCGATAGTTCGTTAGCAGCAATAAAGCAAAGTGTAATATGACAGTTTCGGTGCTGCTTCTCACTCCAGCCCCAGTACTGCCCCTCCTTGGGTCAGCACGGGCTGAGATCCGAGCCGATGAAACAGGCTCGCACAGCTGACCGAAGCGAGAGGCCAAGAGAGTGTCCCTCTGGGCCCGCACCCCACCCCAGGTGGTGATCCACGTTACCTGGGGGAGCGCGACCCCATTCTCCTTTCTGACTTCAGCGACTTGCCCTTGATCCAGAACTCCGTCATGGGGTATGGTGAGCTTGGGCCGGCGGCTCATCTCCTCTGGGAATGCCGGTCCGGGCCCCTGCTGTTTCACTCTGAGGGCCCAATGACCTGGACCGTCTTCCAGCGGTCTCCTTCTTCCAGCGGTATCCGTGAACACCAAGAGCCACCCTCAGCACTGTGGAGACTTTACTTCGAATTCGGTGCACACCATACCCAGGCACTCCTCACCAGCTCCTCAGGTTGCACCTCAACACGCGCCCTGCCCGTCCGAGTATCTCCTCTTCTCCCAATGCAAACAATGTCCAGGTGCTGTTCACCAATGCCCTGGCTGCACCACGACATGCACTCTGCGTGTCGGAGACTCACTTCTTCTTTCGGTGCACACAACGACCAGGCGGGCCTCACCAATGCCTTGGCCTGCGCGTCTGAGACTCCGCTTACTCCTGCGTGCCCACGATCACAAGACAAAGCTTCTGAGGGTCTCAAGCTGCAAAAGCATGCGCACACTGCGTTGCTTGGGACTTTTATGATCCGGTATTTTCAAACAGGGAGCCAGCTCACCTCGGGCCCTTGGGGTTACAAGACACAGCACAAAGCACCGTCTTCTTCAAGCAGGGGAACCCAGTGTCTCCAAGCACAGTCCCAACAGCCTCTCCCTCAGTTAGAAGAGCAAACTGCAGACCAGCCCCCGATCATGAAGCAAGGAATGATCTTTCCACAGCAGTCTCTTCAGTTGCGCCTTCTTTAGCAGAGGTTCCTCTTGATCACAGAATGGGCCCAAGCCTTTTCAGTCTCAATCCATTTCTGTTTCATTCCAACGTTCAGGGGTTTCAGCTCTCATAATTATACCCCTTAATGTCTTTGAAGTTCGTTTGTGCTCAGGGGTCCCTGACTCCTCCCTTAATCAGTTCCGGGTGTCTCCTTCCCAGTGTCACCTTTCTCCCTTTGGTACTGGGGGTCTGGATCCTTAATCACTCAGCAGGAGATGGGTCAATTGGTTGCACCAGCCCCACCCTTTTAACCTCCCGGGCTTCTCCTCCCCCTCCTCTCCAGATGCAGGGCAGCCTGATGCCATCTCAACCCCTCCCTGGGTCAAGACCTCTACCAGCTCCTCTCACCTTTCAGATCCAGGCAGACAATCCACATTTCAGCAGAGACACACACAAACTCAGCCAGTTTCTAAAAGAGTGGTTTCTGAACACAGTGACAAAACCACCTTCACAGAAAGATGTGTTATGACACTGAGTTCATTCATACTGAACTTCGACTCTCCATTATAAACTTACAGGAAACTAGGCTAAAAAACACAACACCCAGCCTCCCCCATTCTGTACTATGGGCAGGATGGCCTTTCAGCAGTGAAAAACGAAATGGAGTGTTTTTCACTGTCAGGACATAACACACCTTAGTACAGTGGTTCCCAAACTTTTTTGACCCGTGGCTCCCTTGACCTAATTGGCAGTTGGCCGTGGCTCCCCACCATTTTTTTACCGGTGGGCGGGTGGGGTGGGATGTAAGCCCGACCTCGGGAGTACTTCCTGTTGTCTTCCTTAAATAATTGGGATACAATCCCAGTGAGATCCACAGAAGCAAGTGGTACTGGCCCACTTTGCCTTTGACCAACCCAAGCTCTGCGTGCAGTTCAAAGTGTGGACTGAGGCCTCTGCTAGAGGAGGCCTGAAAGCTAAAGGGAGTCTGACTCAGTGGGTGAATACAGAAGTGGATATACTGAACATAGGAGTTTTCTGGCCTTAGCTGGAAAGGCAAACGTGCTCAAGAAACAACCACTCCCCGTGACTTTGTGGGCACATGCAATGACCGGTGCTTTTGCCAAACTCTGTATGGAGTCATACAGTTAAATCGATGTCTCTACCCTTCTTATCTTAATTAACCTTTTAATGTCCGGTTCTTTTCCGCGCCTTTATTCATACATTTCTTAAGTGTTGACCCCAGCAAAAAAAAAAAATTAAGACATTTGAAGATGGGAAAATCCCAGGTAGCTTAGCATCTATCAAGGTGCTGACATCTGGGCATTTCACAACCCTTGGGGATACCTAAATACACCTCCGACTACAGAACCGGGTTCGAGTCTCGGCGAGGATGTTTAACATCCTGTGATTCTGGGCAAATCACTTAATCTCCCCGTGCCCAAAATAATCTGTCTATATGAAACGCAACTGGTGCTCCGTAAATCGCGCTGATACCTTCGGTCAAGTTCGAGCTATATAAAACTCCGAGACAAAAAAACCCACCCTTTTAGGACCCTTCATCTGATTGGGCCTGGCGGGACACCTGTTCATTTTGAAACATTTTCAGAATCCGTATGGATTCAGTGAGTGTAGCACCGCCGCTCTGAATATCATTCCAGCACCATGTAGAAAAAAATATATATAAAAATACTGAGTGCTCAACCCTTTTATGACATCTGGAAAGATCTTTAACAGACATGCCTTATCTTAAATGCAAATCCTTGCAGGCTCCCACTGTGTGCACATACATTTTCCAATTTTAACACCTCAGAAACATTTCCTCTAGCATTTTTAATGAATAAAAGATGCATTCTTCGCAATAACCTACTTTGAACTTATGCAGCAGCAGACATTACATTTTACCGAAGGGCCGTCATTGGTAGCGCTTTCGTGAATTCTGCACAGAGGTGCGCTTGCACTTCATTCACGTGTGCAATGCTGCCACGGGACCCCAGTGCAGCACAGCCGCCCCCAAAATAGTGCCGCCTGGGGCGGCCCGCCCCCACCGCACCCCCTTAGCTACGCGGGCATTACTCTCGCCAGCATTATGTTTAATGTAAAAACAGAGCACTTTAGAAATCAGAGATAAAACATAAGCCAAGTCAAGGCTTTCTCTCAGCGAGAGGAAGGCCTTGCCTTGGCTTATGTTTTATGTCTGATTTCTAACGTGCTCCGTTTTTACACTAAACATAATGCTGGTGATGTGTTTGGCTGCAGAAAAAAGAGGCTTTAGGTTTTCACATTGTGGTCGCGGCGCCCCTGGCTCCTGATTACGGCGCACCGGGGTGCCGCGGCGCACAGTTTGGGAACCACAGCCTTAGTATATGTCCTGCTTTTTACCTACACTGCACCCTGCCCAGGTATTTCCCGGGACCTACCACAGGGGTGCCCAATGTGTATGCAAAAGGGAAAGTTAGGCCTAATAATTGGTTGCACTTGTCAGGACAACATGCTAACTTAGCAAACTGCGCGCAGGCCCTACACTGCAGGCCTGAGTTCCCTTCTCCGCGCACCTTTGCATACTAGCCCTGGCACCCACAGTGCAACTCACTAGGGACTTTACTAGTAAGGCAAACATACCAATCACGGCCAATCAATTACCATTATATTTTACACTTGTACTTTGACACTGATCAGCAGTGGCAAAGTACCCAAAGCATCTAGATTGCAAAGAAGGCAGAGGCAAAAAGTCAAGGTAATCGCACCAAGATATGCTAGGTCTAATGTGTCCCCTCCAGCCGAAAGGTAGGGGGGGGAACTACCCACCCTCATTGGAGTTCTCATCACTAAGGCGGAAAAAATCTGGACAGACCATCATCATTGGCATGTTCTGTTCCTGGACGGTATTCCACCGTGAAGTTCATCCCCTGTAGGTAGATGGACCACCTCAACAGCTTTGGGTTCTCTCCCCTCATCTGCATCAACCATCTGAGGGGCCTGTGGTCGGTCTGAATCAAGAAGTGTGTCCCAAACAAGTAGGGCCTCAGCTTCTTCAGCGCCCAGACGACAGCAAAAGCTTCCCTTTCAATTGCACTCCACCTCTGTTCCCTGGGAAGTAACTTTCTGCTAATGAAAGGTACGGGCTGGTCCAAGCCCTCGTTCTTCAGTTGTGAAAGCACTGCTCCCACCCCATGCTCTGAAGCATCTGTCTGCACTATAAACTCTCTGGAGAAATCTCGTGCCCGTAACACGGGTGCAGTGCAAATGTCAGTCTTCAGGGCATTAAAGGTGTTCTGGCAGGCATCAGTCCAGACCACCTTCTTGGTCTGTTTCTTGGACGTCAGTTCCGTCGAGGGTGCCATACCCCTTCACGAACCATCTGTAATCCCTAATAATGTCCTAGAAAGGCCCTCACTCCTGTCTGGATCTTGGGGGTTTCCCAAGCCAGGATGGTATCAATCTTTGCCTGTAGGGGCGCCACCTATCCGCTCCCCACCAGGTGTCCCAAGTACACCACCGACCCCTGCCCTATCTGGCACTTACTTGTCTTGATAGTTAGGCCCGCCCTCTACAAGACCTTCAATACTTCAGAGGTGTTGCAAATGTTCCTCCCACCTGGAGCTGAACACTGCAATGTCATCCAGGTAAGGAGCGCTGAATTCCTCTAGCCTGCTCAGCACCTGATTAACCAGTCTCTGGAAGGTGGCAGTGCCTCTCCTTGGCCCCCTCAGTCAAGGCAATCTGCCAGTACCCAGATGTCAAATCAAATGTACTGAGGTACCGGGCAGCTCCTAGCCGATCCACGAGCTTATCAGCTCTGGGGATGGGGTGCGCATCAGTCTGCGTGACCGCATTGAGCCCACAGTACTCCACACAGAACCAAAGTTCGGGAGTGGCATCCAGCGCAGCAGCTTTTGGTACCAGGACCACTGGGCTGGCCCAGGGGCTGCTGGATGGCTCAATCACCCCTAACGCCAGCATCTTGGAAACCTCATCCTTGATGCTGGTCCTGACCTTATCAGCTACCCTGTAAAACTTTTGTTTCACAGGCAGACTGTCTCCAGTGTCCACATCAGGGACGCACCAATGGGTGACTCCTGGGGTAAGGGAGGTGAACTGACCCAATACCTGGCGACAGTCCCTCTGCTGTTCCGGGGTCAGGGTAGGCGAGATGTATACCCCATCCACGGACCCATCCTTCCCCTTGTCTGACAGGAGGTCAGGAAGAGGTTCACTCTCCTCTTCCGCCCGTCCTCTGTAGCCAAGAGCATGGTCACCTCAAACCTCTCAATGTATGGTTTGAGACGGTTCACATGGAGAACCCTTAAAGGATTCCTAGGAGACTGTAAGTCCACCAGGTAGGTCAATTTGCTCCTGCGCTCCCCCACCTCATAGGACCCCGTCCACTTTTCCTGGAGCACACACAGCCATCACCCACACTTTCTGACCAGGTTGAAACTCGACCAGAGTGGCATTCTGGTCGTACCACAGTTTCATATCCTCCTGGCTGGCTTCCAGGTTCGCCTGAGCGACCTGCCTGAAACACCTAGTTTGGTTCCTGAAGGCCAGCATGTAGCTATATACATCCTGGGGGGGGGGGGGTTACTAGGAGCCTTCTCCCAGCCCTCCTTCTTTATTGTTATTGTTATTGTTATATGAATATTTATTGCTCACACAACTACTCAAGAGTATCCTGGCGCGAAGCATAACCACAGAGAAGTCAGGGCTGGGCAGCAGAGCGAAGCAACTTTAATAGGCTATGTTAAAAAGATGGGTCTTAAGGAGCTTCTTAAAGCAGCCAAGGTCTCTGGTGTTCCTGAGAGTGAATGGGAGGGAGTTCCAGAGGGTGGCGGCTTTAACCGAAAAAGATAGACCGCCCAGTCTGGTTCGCCGGAAGCGGGGAACTACCATCCTGCGTTGGGAAGCCGACCTTAGGTGGCGACTTGGGACATGGAAGGTCACTCTTTTCCTGAGGTAGGCAGGGCCTGTATCATGGAGGGCTCGATGCGTGAGTACCAGAGCTTTAAATTGGACTCTTTGGGCCACCAGCAGCCAGTGAAGGGTAGCCAATTGATGTCTTATGCGGTTTCGTCTAGAGATACCCAGCAGGAGTCTTGCGGCAGCATTCTGGATAAGCTGAACTTTATTAACCAGAAAGGAAGGGGAACCCAGATACAAGGCGTTAGCATAATCCAGGCGGGACAATATAAGGGCCCTAGCGACCGTTTCTTTAGCTGGCTGGGGTAGGAGAGGAAAGAATCTACTCAGAGATCTGAGGGTCCCGAAGCAGGCACCCGTCAAACGCTTGATCTGCTCTGCGAACCTCAGATCTTCATTAAACCATATGCCCAGGTTCTTGGCTGGGCCACCTTCAGAGAGGGGACGGGGAAAATCAGGGGGCCAAATTAGTTCAGTGAATTGGCTTGGGAATTGACCATATAGTAAAATCTCTGATTTTCCCTCATTACATTTGGGTTTGGCATGAGCTAACCAGGTGAAAACGGCTGCCAGACATTTTTGTGCTACATCAGTTTCTAATGTCGAGTTGCCCCATGTAAACAGAAGCTGGGTGTCATCGGCGTAGGCCATAATTTTTGCACCCAGCTCCTTGGCCAGGTAGATCAACGGGGTCATATAGATGTTAAAAAGAAGTGGGCTCAATGTAGAGCCCTGTGGGACCCCGGTCTGAACAAGCCTGGCCGAGGAAGAGTACGGGGGCATCCAGACTTGCTGATAGCGGGAGTCCAGAAAGGATTCCAGCCAGAACCACACAGCCCCAGTGATACCAATCTCGGTGAGGCGAGCCAGGAGGAGTCGGTGAGGAACCGTATCAAAGGCGGCAGAGAGGTCCAATAAAATTAGCGCCGCTCTGCCACCCTTGTCCGTGCACTCCCTAATGGCTTCCACCACCTCCACCAAAGCTGTCTCAGTGCTGAAGGATGACCTAAAGCCCGACTGGGCTGGATGTAGCGCACCAGACTCCTTCTCCAAACTCAAGGGTCCTCTGACCGTGTTCCCATACAGGAGCTCAAAGGGTCTGAACCCCAATGACCTCTGTGGCACCACCCTATACGCAAACAGCAGACATGGCAAGAGGATGTCCCACTTACACCTCATGGGTTCCTCCAGACCCATAATCGTGCCCTTCAAGGTCCAGTTAAACCTCTCAACTAGACCATTACCCTGGGGGTGATAAGGTGTGGTGAACTTATAAGGTACACTGCATTCCCTCCACAGAGATTTCATACACCTCAATATGAAATTAGTACCCCTCTCGGACACCACCTATCTGGGGAACCCTACACGGGGAAATATCCCCATCAGTGCATGACCTACCACAGGGGCTGTCACAGTCCGGAGAGGGATGGCTTCTGGGTACCGGGTGGCATGGTCCACCAAGACCAGGATCAACCTGTTGCCCATGGCTGTCTTGGGATCCAGAGGCCCCACAAGGTCAATGCCCAATCTCTCAAAGGGTGTGCCGACCACAGGGAAAGGTTAGAAGGGAGTCTTTCACTTCCTTCCACTCTTACCACTCGCCTGACAGGTCCTGCAATGAGTATCAGAACTCTTGCGCATCTGGGGCCAGTAGAAGTTGGTGACAAGCCGCTCAAAGGTCTTTTCCTGCCCCAAATGTCCCCCCAAAGGTACATCATGAGCCAACCCTAATAGGAAGGCTCTTAAGCGCTGGGGTACCACCAGCGCCCGGGCTGACCCAGACTCCGCCACCTTTGGCTCACTATACAGGAGAATGTTTTCCCAGTAAATCAAGTGTGATCCGACTGATCGCCTGGTTTGCTACCTGCTGGGAATTACTTGCTCTTCAGACACCCACTGATTCCGGACAGTTGTCAAACTGGCACCGGTGTCCCTCAGAGCCTCCACCCTCCATCCATTGTTGGTCACCCACTTCCTGTACTTTTTAGTGTTCTCAGGCAGAGGGATTTCCTGGACCATCTCTGGATCTCCTAAGGAGACCAGGGTCATAACTGCTTGCTCCTCCCCATTCCAAGGACTCGATTCCTCCCCCAACGCTGCACTCCGTAAACCAGGTGTTGGAGCACCAGTGGGTGCAGCTGACTTTTTGGGGCATTTAGGGGAAATATGACCCACTTCTTTACAGAAGTAACACGTAGGAGGACCTCGGGGCTCCTTCTTGCCCTTGAAGGCCCAGGCCCTCTTGGCCTTGTGAGAATGGGACCCTTTCTTGGGGGAACTACTTTGGGGCCCTTTAGGGGACTCCTTGTGGTTCACAAGCAGCTAAGAGGTATTTATATTTTCCAGATTAAGTAGGCGCATCTCCCGGGTTACCACTAGATGATGGATTCAAAAGTTGCTGTGTGTCGGCAATGAGGCGAGCGGTGTTACCCCCTGAACCGCTCCAACAGGATGATCAGCAAGCTGATCTTCACAAACGGAAAGTTAAACAACTATGCCCCTGCACATGTACACATTCAAATGTCCTGATCACGTTGTACGTATAGTGCTATAGTCACAAGAGTAGATAGTAGCATCAATATCAAACGCAAATAGCTCTTCAAGAATCAATAATTCTAATTCTAGATGTACAGATGGATGTCCAGTTTCGTTGGTGTAGATACTTCTGTTTATTGTTCCATAACACAAGCCAACACGTGTTTCATCGCAGGGAACAGTCTGCGAATCTTCAGGGCTTCAGAGGAAATTATCTTTGAAAAACGGCGCCGGGCATCTCAAGAGGGAGACAGAGAAGAATTAGGTGCTTTTACTACGTGGCTGCTAGGGCACATCCGCCCACCCACGACCATTTTCTCCGCCCGGTTACAATATAGACCTAGTGACACCAAGATTTTGGGATCACGATTTTTTAATTATCTCGACGACTACTTTTGACTAAACGCCCCGACTGGGTGCCATCCTTTGTACTAATAATTTCCTCTGAACAGAAGTATCTACACCAACGAAACTGGACATCCATCTGTACATCTGTACATCTAGAATTAGAATTATTGATTCTTGAAGAGCTATTTGCGTTTGATATTGATGCTACTATCTACTCTTGTGACTATAGCACTATACGTACAACGTGATCAGGACATTTGAATGTGTACATGTGCAGGGGCATAGTTGTTTAAGACTCCTTGTGGTTACCCTTGTCCTCCCCCCACCCTCTGGCGGGAGACCCTGCACACTCTTAGCAGTGGTACTCCCAAACCCCTTGTGGACCCGGGTACTAGTCCAGCGGACGGCCTCCTTAGCAAGCTTACTGGGATCAGTCAGCTTACTATCCAATAGATGCTGGGGCAGCTCTAGAACACACAGACTACTCAAGTGCTCCCAACTGATTAAATTGTATAGACCCTTAAAATCATTGACCCTGCTGCCCAACATCCAACCATCCAATGCCCAGGTGTACTCATTCACACATTCTATCCAAGTATGGGATTCTAGTTTCTTGGAGGTCCTGAACTTCTGTCAGGATTGTTCAGGTGTGAGCCCATACTGGAGCCATAAAGCCTCCCTCATGTCTCATGTTGGTGTAGGTCAGGGTTCCCGCCCTCTCTAAAGGTGATAGAACGTCCCTCCCCGAAGCCTCAAAGTATTTCCATAGGATCGCCCCCCCCCCAAATTCTTTTCAGGCACCTACTTCATTCTTAGTGCGATCTCATATGCTGTGAACCATGCATAAATGTGATCACCTCTCTGGTTATCTCCCACTGAATCCTTGGGAATGTACACCTTCCCTACTGGCACTGGTGGTGCGCTGCCACCATTCGAACTGGGCTCTGCTTGTCTACCCTTAATGTCCAGTTCCCTCATGCTTAACTCATGAGCGAAGAGAATCTGTTTCTCTTCCAACGCGAGAGCCTTCCTGCTCTCCTCTGCTTGAGTTTTAAGTTTTAACACCTCCAACCTATGCAGTCTGACCCTTTGGTTTTCCTCTAGCTCCTCTGGTGAAAACTCCTCTCTGAATGACTACTACCAGCCCCTGCGGCTGTTCCCTCCACTGGCAAATCCTGTGGACCAAATCCATTCCCTGGGTCATCCTTATCCACCTCACCATTACCCGTCTCCTGAGCCTCTTTGGCTGCCCACCAGGCCCTCCAGACCACCTGCAGCTCCTCCTTCTTGGTGCTACTCATGGGACATCCCAAAGCCCTGCAGACTTTCCTCAACTGATCAACCTTGTAGGTAAACAGTGCCTCAATGTCAAACTCTTAATTCTGCAGCCTCAGCCTCACCGGCTATCTGGCTCTCCCCCTGAGACATGATGTTGTGGATTAAAGGTTACTCAACAATAGAACCACCAAATCAAAAACAATATGTTGTTGCGTCGTGGTCTGCAATCAATTTATGATGAACACCAATTACTGTGAGTGAATTAGCACATACGCGTTTAATTTATATTAGGATCGAATCCCAATGCTCTGCCACCAAATGTTCGAAGTGGGGGTCCTTATCCCTCAAAGCCGCCACCAAATGCTGCAGGAAGGAGTCCCCGACCCCTCGTTTCAATGTTAGGCTAAGTAAGGACACTGTCTGAGATGGCCCTGCTCACCTACTTAATAGCTTGACACGACCAGCCAGGCTTATCTCCACGGTACAAGTGTACAGTATGTGCAACCACACTAAAAGCAACCCAATTATGTCACCACAATGAGACTCCACACAAGTTTTTATAAAATGAATATAATCTTTATATAAGAAGTTATACGATATGACCACACAATACAAAACCAACATATAAGAATGGGTAGTATGCTTTCCGGTGGGTTGGTAGGTTCTAATCCCAACCACCACTTCTAACCAACAATCTGAAAGAGACACGTTAGTGATAGATTCCTTACCTTAGAATATCCCCAGGCGTCAGACTGGATCCGGAAAGTTTTGCTTAGCAGTTCCCTTGCGCGTCAGTAGGTGGCGTCCTGTGGCTCCGCGTCCGTCGCTGGCGTTGTATGCGCCGAGATGATGTCACAGAGACTACTTAGGCACAATCCATGCGCGCTGGCGTCAGTTCTTTCTTTTTCTACACCAGTAAGAGCAGATCCGGTTAGAGCACGTACCCTAGTCTTGTTTAGGTCTCGGCCTGCGTAGGCTGCGCTTGTGCAGTCTCGCCGGCGAGATCTTATGTCTCTTAGTGTGGGTCTTGAACCCGCCCCTCTTCTCCATTGGCTGACTTCCTAAACGGAGGCCAGCCATTAGAGAAGAGGGGCGTCTGTCAGTTTAAGCCCCGTTATTTTGGGATTTGGGGGCGTGTTTTTTCATGTTCTTTCTCTCCTCTTCCCATTGGCTGGAATTTTACATTCCAGCCAATGGGAAGAGGAGAGAAAGAAAAACACGCCCCCGAATCCGAAAATCACGGGTCGTTTCTCCGAGGCATTTCTGCTTCGCCTCGGAGAAACGTGGTGGCGTTCATGGCGTGGTCCGCACCTTTTCATGGAAAATAGGATAGAAAAGGTATCACTTATTTTTCACTAATATTTAAATCTTTCAGTGTTTTTTATTTTTATTTATTTTTATTGAATTGAAAATCAGGGCAAACAGTACATTTAAAAGATAGTCATGATTGGCTGCAATTAGAGCTGTAAAACAAGGCAACGCTATTCTTACCCACATCCCTCATACGTAGTAAACCGTACATTTGATTCGCTCTCCAAAATCCCAATGAACATGATCACATTATGTGGACACATCATCTGTTTCAAGTTCAGGTGGATCACAGATATAACCTCGAAACATGTTCTATGCTTCCCATACCCTCTCCCATTTACGGGGACAACCACGATGTATAAAAACAGTCTTCTCGGCTATCATTGCCTCATCCATGTCTTTACACCATATCCGGAGCATAGGTGTGTCACCCGACCCCATAGCATAGCAATGTTGCGCTTAGCGAATGTCATACCGAGCATCGCCCAGTCCTGATCTTGGTGGGTGAGGTCATTGGGCTCCCACACATTTAACAGACAGCGTCTGGGTTCTGGTAATAAGGAAATTTCCACAGTCTGGGAGATAGTGCGCATCACCTTGGCCCAGCATGCTGCCACATGAGGGCATTCCCATAAGGTGTGAAAAAATGTACCCTCTTCCCCACAATTCCGTAAACAGTATTGGTGTTGGGCTTTCCCTATTGCATAGAGTGTCGTTCTGGTGTAGTAGGTGCGATGTAATACTTTAAGTTGGACCAATCTGAGCCACGCGGGTATGGCCGTCTCACGTGGCGATGACAGTGCCTCTTGCCATTCTGACTCATCAAAGTCACCCACCTCTCGGGACCATTTTTGTCGGAGCTTGGGTGTCGGATCTGGCTAGTTGTTAATTAATTTGCGATACGTAAAGGATGTCGCCCTCGCAACCATATGTTCCGTAAGGAGTCTATCCTCCAGTGGGTTGGCCTCTGGTATGGTCGTGGCTGGTGCCAGGATTGCCTGAAGTGCATGCCGGATTTGTAGATATCTAAACTTTTCTGTTTGCGCCATGCCATATTGTGTTTCCAAGTGGGAAAACTCCACCATCTCGCCCTACTTCCAAAGATCGCCCACCGTGGAAATACCAATGTTATCCCAATTTGTGAATCCCTTACTATTTCGAAGTCACCCAAGTCTGTGTGAGTCCCAGAGTGGTGTCATTTGTGTGATATTTCCTAAACAGTGTAAGCGAGCCTGCGCCTGATACCATATGTGAATCGTGTGTGCAGTGGGGCCAATCAGGCCCCACTGCACAGACGATTCACATATGGTATCTACGCTTGCTGTATAAGGCTGCCATCATTCCGCTCTCCCCGAGTGTGTGCCTGTCCGCTTGGTACGCAGGTTCATCCTGTGGGATATGTAGCCAGGAGTTGATTATTTTGAGGTGTGCCGCCCAGTAAATCTTTCAGTTTTGACGCATATATATTGTTGGGATGTGTGTATTTCAAACTTTGCTTTGCCCCAATGTGAAATGTTCCTTTGCAGTTTTAACTCTCTGACCGTGTGCAGCCTTTTCCAACGTCAACCTGTAGCTTTGTGCTAAACTAAAAGGAAATATACGAAAATATGTGTCCTCTTTTTCTCTAATCCTTGTAAGAGAGCTCGCTTGTTGTAGGGATGTTACCCGTAAAGGTCTTACTCAGCGTCAACCTTTGTGAGTGGTGGTCTGTGAATATCGCGAGAACAGGCAAGAGCAGTTACCGCTTATCAGATTTTTTTGCGTAAAATGCCCCGCTGCACTTCAATTTTAAACTTTTGAACTACTGGTAACGTTACAAAAATACAAGTTGTCAAACCGCATCCGTCCGTCTCCTCGCCCGGGGCTTCTCCCCGTCTCCTGCGCCCTCGCACGCCTTCCCAGCTCTCTGCCGCGGTGGCTGGCTCGGGGTGCGCTGAGCACTGTAAATAAAGGCACGCCCCCTCCCGCCCCTGACCGAGGCTGCCCGAGATCCGGAGGGGCTGAGGAGGTGCAGGGGGACGAGGGGCGTGAGACAGCAGACCTAGCACTCCGTGTCTGAGACTGCGACACCCTCCGACTCTCCTAGACTCCCTCTCCTCTGTTCTATCTCATCCTCCCACTCTCCTCTTCACCTCACTCCATTCCTATCTCTCCTTTCACACCCTCTTTCCACATTCGCACATTTCCATTCTTCCTCTCCCCTAAACCCTTCACCCCTTTCCCTTCCCCCTCCCACTTCCTATCTGTGCTCTAATCTTTGTATCCCTCTCTCTCCTTCCCCTCCTGTGTTTCTTTAGCCCTCTGCTCCCATTCTTCTACATCTCGCAAGTCACCATCTTAGTTACTCCCTTCTTCAGTACCCACATTTGCCCCCTACCCCCGCCTTCTTTCGGCTGGTGCGGCTACCTTGGTGCTGGTGTTGGTGTCGGGGGGAGGCTTCCCAGGGCTATTCCTTCTCTCCTGGCGGGGACTCCGGGAGCTGCCAGGGCTAAGATGGTGCGAGCCGGACGTGGTCATTGAGTCAGCCAGGTACGGACCTTCCTTCCCCCATCCTTGAATCCATCAGGCTTCCCTTGCAATGCACCTTCACCCTTGCTGACTCCCTACATCCCTCAGACCAACCCAGCCTACCACTGAAGCACCACGCCTCCGAGCAACCCACCCGTGACCCCATATCCAGCAACCGTGCACCCCACCGACAGCATTACCGAAACCACAGCCTCTGCCCCGTATCCCCTTAAGAACCAGGGGCGTGGCTAACATTGGTGCAGAAGGTGCAGTAGTGCCGGGGCTCAGAGCCTCAACGGGCCCAATGCGCCTAATTGCTGTATTTTACTGACCTACCAGTTGTCTCATTACAAACGGCGAAGGCCTCAACTGCGTTCTCTTACATTCTGTTACAGATACTCCTGTCCTCCAAACCTTTGCAATATTTCCACTCTTCTGGTTGATCCTGTTTAACCCTGCAATCTAACAAACTGTGAACTGCTCCTTCCATATACTTCCTCTAATTTCGCAAAATGTCCTTAGATTCCCCCAGCTGTCCTTATGTTCTATGGTGTTTCTTCACAGTTTAATCCACTCATTATCCCACTGCCGCTCTTACACTTACTCTATATCATTTATAAGGTGTCATGGCGTGGTCCGCTTTCCAGCCGGAGCTCGCTTGTGTATTTATAATATATGTATGCGCTAAGAGGTATGGCGTACTAGCTGCTCGCTCCGCTCCTTTTCATGGAAAATAGGATAGAAAAAGTATCACTTATTTTTCACTAATATTTAAATCTTTGAGTTTTGAGTTTTGACGCAAATATAATGTTGGGATATGTGTATTTCAAACTTTGCTTTGCCGCAATGTGAAATGTTCTTTTACAGTTTTAACTCTGTTTCCTCTCTGACCGTGTGCAGCTGTTTCCGACGTCAACCTGTAGCTTTGTGCTAAACTAAAAGGAAATATACGAAAGCATGTGTCCTCTTTTTCCCTAATCCTTGTAAGAGAGTTTCAGTGTGTAGCCCGGGCATATCTTTCGTTCTGTTGCCTCTCTGGGTATGTGCATCTTTTTCTCAAGCAGCTAATTGAAAAGTCAAGAGACTAACACACACCTTTGTCTAACAGGCACTTTTAAAGAGAAGGCATCCGTGTCAATACCCCACCCCATACCCTGGGGTTGATAATGCACCTTGACAAAGTTTGTGTATTGCACCTTTCTAGCCTCAGAATCAATGCCACTTGACAAGACAGTCATACAAAGTGTCATGTCATGACTGCTTACCCCTATCGCTACCACAATTGTAAACCCCTATAATCAAGATAATTTCTTTTTTATATAATGAAACTTATTATCTTTATTTCTGATCATTATTAGCAGCAGTTGCACTACTGTATTCGTCCACTGCGAGTGAGATATTGTAGGCTCTCTCTCTCTTCCCATTTCTGATTTTATGGCAAGGGACATAAAATGTACCCATTGTTTACCTGTATGCAGGAACCTACTATCTGTAGGGAATTTGGACCCTCCAAATACTATCTTCCTCAATTTGTTTCCTGGATTTATTGTGAGATGCTTTACCCATCATTCTCTTAGTTTCCATTTCTTCCAGTGACATTCCCAAGCCTTATAAAAGGAGGTCTCTAAAAGTAAACCTCTACCCATACTTATTTGCCAAATAGGTGATTGTCTCTGTTTCCAACGCAGTGCGTTTTTCTTCTAATAATGCCCATGCCAAAAAGGTTTTAACATACTTTGCTGATTCATATTCTGCCAGTGGAGCTTAGGGTTCAGGTTGAGGTTCACCCCACTCCTTTAAAAATTATTTCCTCCCCTTCTGTCAGTATGTGCATATACCTAAAGTTGCAGATCGTGTGAAATAAATCCCTTTTTTTAGCCTGACCACTTAGTTGAGTAGGTTCCTTATTGGAATTCATTTCACTCTGTCTTCCTTTCATGCTTTGGCCCTATGAGGAAATTTGAAATGTATTTTCTCTGAGTCCCTATAGTGCCTCTCTTCATTCTGTCGTCTAATCTCCATACACATTCTTCCCACTCCCCTCTGTGTTTGGAGGGATTGTCAGTTGAATTTACTGTCATGGTCCTGAAGTTCTAGGATATATATTATTTTGTACCTACCTTGTTTTTCTTGCCTCTGCCCCCTGCTTGTGATCGGTTTTTTTTCTTGCCTCGCCCCCTGCTTGTTTTTCTTGCCTCTGCCCCCTGCGGCGTTACTGGGCAGAGATGGGCGTGTGGCTAACCTAGACTGAGGGAAGCAACGGGTGAGCTCTGGGAGTTGGTGGGGGCCTCGAATAACCCATTTGTAAATAAGGAGACTCCCCGGGGTGAGGGTGTGTGTGTGGCTCTCTGTGTGTGTGGCTCTCTGTGTGTGTGGCTCTCTGTGTGTGTGGCTCTGTGTGTGTGTGTGGCTCTCTCTGTGTGTGTGTGTGTGTGTATGTGTGTGTGTGTGTGTGTGTGGCTCTCTGCGTGTGTGGCGGCTCTCTGCGTGTGTGGCGGCTCTCTGCGTGTGTGGCGGCTCTCTGCGTGTGTGGCGGCTCTCTGCGTGTGAGGCTCTCTGCGTTTGAGGCTCTCTATGTGTGTGGCTCTCTATGTGTGTGGCTCTCTATGTGTGTGGCTCTGTGTGTGTGTGTGTGTCTCTGTGTGTGCGTGGCTCTCTGTGTGTGTGTGTCCCTCTCTGTGTGTGTGTGTGTGTGGCTCTGTGTGTGGCTCTGTGTGTGTGTGTGGCTCTGTGTGTGTGTGTGTGGCTCTGTGTGTGTGGCTCTGTGTGTGTGTGTGTGTCTCTGTGTGTGTGTGTGTGTCTCTGTGTGTGTGTGTGTGTTGGGCTCTGTGTGTGTGTTGGGCTCTGTGTGTGGCTCTGCGTGTGTGTGTGGCTCTGCGTGTGTGTGTTGGGCTCTGCGTGTGTGTGTGGCTCTGCGTGTGTGTGTGTGGCTCTGCGTGTGTGTGTGTGGCTCTGCGTGTGTGTGTGGCTCTGTGTGTGTGTGGCTCTGTGTCTGTGTGTGGCTCTGTGTGTGTGTGGCTCTGTGTGTGTGTGTGTGGCTCTGTGTGTGTGGCTCTGTGTGTGTTGGGCTCAGTGTGGCTCTGTGTGTGTGTTTGGCTCTGTCTGTGGGTGCGTGTGGCTCTGTCTGTGTGTGTGTGTGGGTGCGTGTGGCTCTGTGTGTGTGAGTAGGTGCAAATGCAATGGGTCTCGCATTTGCGAGAAATTAAGCTATTGGCATTGTAAATGAAAATTACATTTAATTATGTTTTAAAAACAAAAATGTCATGAGCTATGCCAATAACTATAACTTTAACAAAGCCGAGACCATTGCATTGTAAATGCTTGTTTTACTATCTTATTGAGACTTTTGTCTCGTTGGTTTCTCTGGTGCTAGTACGGATGCCTGGTTTTAAGTCTTGCGGGACCTGCTGTCGAAATATGTCAGGGGCGGACCCTCATGACATCTGTCTCTACTGCCTGGAGCATGACCATGACGCCCGGTCCTGTCTGGACTGTAGGACTATGGCCCAAAGGCCCTGAGGGAGCGGCGCTGGAAGTTGTTTGAAGTTTGGCACTCGTCCCCGTGCCGCTCCAGATCCAGGGGTCGTTCCCGGGACCGCTCGCGGAGTCGTCACCACCACTCCTCTTCCCCTTTGGATTCGGGTAAGAAGCGGCACAAAAAGAAGTTGAAGCGTTTTCACTCTCCGACATCTCCCCGTCGGTCCCCCGATGCGGACGAGGGGGACGGGGCTCCGCCCCTGCGGCTCCTTTGGAGCCTGGGAGTCCCGTGGCCTACCCGCCTTACCCGGAACCATTGTCGACTCCCGCACAAATGTAAGAATTCCTTGCTGCTATGGACCGCCTGTTTAGGTCTCTGGTTCCTGCCGGTGTGCCTTCGGGCCCCGCGGTCCCATGTCCAGATCCTGCTAGTCCGTCGACTCCTTCGGCGGACCCAGCTCCGGCGCTGCAGGATCTTGCACCCCTGGCTCTGGCCTCGGTACCAAGAGGTCCCATGCTGCCGGCTCCAGGCCCGGCGCCGCCTTCAGCACCATGAGGTCCCATGCTCCCAGCGCCGCAGTGGATCCCACTGGTTCCACCTCTGCCCCGGTTCCCGGAGGGCTTTTTCCCCGCCTGGGATCCAAATTGGGAACCGGCGCCGGCTCGGCCCCAGCTGGCGTTGTCCTCGGCGCTGTTCCCGAAGCTGTTTATTCCTTCACCGGGCCCTGCCTTGCCGCCAAGACCTGTGCCTTCGGGGCTGGTGGAGGAGGATAACTGGGAAGGGTTTTAGGACCCGCTTGCTCATCAGTGTGCTTCTGAGAAGGACTGGGTGGATGACTTGGAGGAGGCTGGTGTCCTTAACGTCTCTTCTGATCCGGGGCTTGCCTTTCCCCTGCCCACTATGGAGGAAGGCGCCTCATATACGGTGGTGCTCCGTCGGGCTGCTGAGGTCCTTAACCTCGATCTCCCCACTGTGACCCTAAAGGCAAATATCCTCACTGAGGTGCTCCAGCGGCGTCCACTTCTTCGGAGCCGCTGAGCCCTTTAATGATGCCCTCACCGAAGTCTTGTTGGGCACTTGGCCACGGCCCACCATGGGTACCCCCGTGGATAAGAATGTCGCCAGGCGTCATCGCCTGGCGGCGGATGACCCTGCCTTTCTGACCACTCATCCTACACCCGAAAGTATGGTCATTCAAGCTTCTACGTCCCAAAGTGCCTTTCCCACGGCTCCGCCGGATAAGGACTCTAAGAGATCGGAGCTGTTTGTCAAGCGGTTGTTCTCTTCGGCCAGCTTAGGACTGCGGTCAGTGAACACTGCATGCCTTCTGGGCCGCTATTCCCACGCACTGTGGGATTCCGTGGCTGAGGTGTTGCCCCGGTGTCCGGAAGAGGTCCAGGCTGTGCTGTCTCAGGCTGGGGCTGACTGCAAAGACGCGGCTAGATTCACCATTCGTTGTGGCTTGGACCCCGCAGACTCCCTTGGTAGGGCAATTTCCATGACCGTGGCTCTTCGGTGCCACGCCTGGCTACGGTCCACTGGGTTGTCCCTGGACATCCAGAGCTCACTCAAGGACATACCTTTTGACGGCACTCGCCTGTTTGGTGGTAAGGCCGACACGGCACTGGAACGTTTTAAGGACTCTCGAACTACGGCCAAGTCCTTGGGCCTTTCCATCACATGCCCGGCCACATCCACATTTCATTCTTTTCGTGGCCCCGTTCTGTCGGCCCACCGGCGTTATCTGCGGTTCATGGTAGGTAAGGAGCATTTTCAGTTTGCCCTGCTCCCCTTCGGCCTTACCTGCGCCCCTCTGGTGTTCACGAAAGTGATGGCGGTGGTTGCAGCTCACCTGGGTTGATATGTAACAATCTAGGCAATCATAAAAAACAAATCCACTCTCAGTAATAATAGAATCAAGGAAATTAAGCTACAACAAATTTATAAAGTTACAGTATTTTATTAATGATTAGACATGAGATCATATTTCAAGACCTTTAAAATTCATATTAAAAAAATCAGCAATTAGAAAGGTGACATAATAATGAAAACATTTCACATATTAAAACATTCTTATTGTTGAACAAAAAGTAAAAGGGAAATAAGTGGCAGGTTGGTACTCTACGCGCGTTTCGGCGACCAGCGCCTTCTTCTGGAGCAGCCACAGATAATTATGATCAAGATATATTTTGGTGTGTAGATCAATTGGTTGGGATAAAATAGAAGCAGCGTCGATGTCTTGTATTTATACTAGGATGTCCAAGTGACTTCGCACTTTCTGTCTTTGTAGATGGATATTATCTGTTCACCGATGTGAATTTTTTTCTGATAAAGTATACAGATTTTGAAGTTACTCCCGCCGTCCGGAACCTTTAGATTATTTAGGTCAGTTTAAGGTGTCTTGACCAAGCTTGAAAAACGATAAAAATCCACCTGATATGGGGATCTTACTTGAAAGAGACTTTCCTTTGCACTTATACTTTGGTTTTGGCACAGATATAGTTGTGGCAAAGATGTAGTTAAAATAACTCCCTGTCCAAAAAGGTATAACAGGGCTCCAGACTTCCGGCGGCGGGACATCACCGCGTAGAACGCGAGAACCCGCAGTCCCGCCGCCGGAAGTCTGGAGCCCTGTTATACCTTTTTGGACAGGGAGTTATTTTAACTACATCTTTGCCACAACTATATCTGTGCCAAAACCAAAGTATAAGTGCAAAGGAAAGTCTCTTTCAAGTAAGATCCCCATATCAGGTGGATTTTTATCGTTTTTCAAGCTTGGTCAAGACATCTTTAACTGACCTAAATAATCTAAAGGTTCCGGACGGCGGGAGTAACTTCAAAATCTGTATACTTTATCAGAAAAAAATTCACATCGGTGAACAGATAATATCCATCTACAAAGACAGAAAGTGCGAAGTCACTTGGACATCCTAGTATAAATACAAGACATCGACGCTGCTTCTATTTTATCCCAACCAATTGATCTACACACCAAAATATATCTTGATCATAATTATCTGTGGCTGCTCCAGAAGAAGGCGCTGGTCGCCGAAACGCGCGTAGAGTACCAACCTGCCACTTATTTCCCGTTTACTTTTTGTTCAACAATAAGAATGTTTTAATATGTGAAATGTTTTCATTATTATGTCACCTTTCTAATTGTTGATTTTTTTAATATGAATTTTAAAGGTCTTGAAATATGATCTCATGTCTAATCATTAATAAAATACTGTAACTTTATAAATTTGTTGTAGCTTAATTTCCTTGATTCTATTATTACTGAGAGTGGATTTGTTTTTTATGATTGCCTAGATTGTTACATATCAACCTTTGTTTATCCCTGGTCTAGGAATCTGATTCTTACTGTATACAGGGGGTCCTTGTTACATATACACTAAGTTGCAGCTCACCTGCGCAGGTCTGGTGCAGTCTTCCCTTACCTTGACGACTGGTTGTTTAAGGCGGGCTCGCCCCAGGCTGTCTTCACCCAAGGCAGTCTTCACCCACCTTCAGACTATGGCTGACCTCCTGCACTTGCTGGGGTTCTCCATCCATGTGCCGAAGTCGCACCTGAGTCCCTCTCAGAAGCTCCCCTTCAACAAAGCGGTTCTGGATTCGACACGGTTTTGGGTTTATCCCCCCCGAGCAGCGCGTCTGGAATATTCAGGCTATTATTCCGATCTTTCAGCCTCTATCCAAGGTTTCAGTCCGGATGACCTTCCGGCTCCTGGGCCTGATGGCATCCTGCTAGTGCAACATGCCAGATGGCATATGCGGGCTCTGTAGTGGAACCTAATGTTCCAGTGGGCACAGCACCAGGGCAACCTATCCGATCATGTCCAGATCTCGGAGGGCACTGCACGACACTTGCAGTGGTGCCTCACAAATCTCGATTGGGTCAATGGCAGATCCCTCTCCCTTCCCCAACCGGAGCACACAGTGGTGACGGGTGCGTCCCTCCTGGGATGGGGGTGGCCACTTGGGAGAGACGGAGATCAGAGGCCTCTGGTCTCTGGCGTAGTCCCGGCTCCATATCAACCTTTTGGAGCTTCGGGCGATCTGACTTGCATTGAAAGCATTCCTTCCCTCTGTCCGGGGAAGTGTAGCGCAGGTGTTCACGAACAACACCACCGCCATGTGGTACTGAAACAAGCAGGGCGGGGTGGGGTCATGGACCCTATGTCAGGAGGCTCTGCGCCTCTGAACATGGCTGGAACATCAAGGCATTACCTTGGTGGTTCAACACCTGGCAGGTTCTCTGAATGCCAGGGCGGACAAACTCAGCCGCCGGTGCATGATGGATCTCGAATGGCGTCTGAACTCGGACATGGCGCAAGGTCTCTTTCTGAGAGCCTTGGTTAGATCTATTCGCCACCAAAGAGAACGCGCAATGTCATCAGTTCTGCGTGTTGGAATTTTCAAGGCGGCACTCGCTCAGTGATACTTTTCATCGCGAGTGGAGTTGCGGTCTGTTGTAGGCCTTTCCGCCTATACCACTTCTGCCCAGAGTACTGAAGGAGATTTGGCGCGACTGGGCCGAAGTCATCCTTGTGGCTCCGGATTGGGCACACTGATACTGGTATCCCGAGCTACTCAGCATGGCGATCGATCCCCCGATCCGACTGCCTCTTCGGGAGGATTTTCAGTCGCAGCAGCAGGGGACGGTCCTCCACCCGAACCTGTCCAGCCTCTACCTCCATGCATGGAGATTGAGCAGCGACAGTTGACGGCTTTCGATCTTCGCCATGAAGTCTGTGATGTCATTCTGGCAGCCAGGCATCCCTCCACTAAAACGGTATACTTCTGCAGGTGGAACAAGTTTGTGGCATGGTGCGCAGCTAAAGCTGTGGATCCCCTTTCTGCCCCTCTTTCCAAGGTTCTTCTGTTCCTTCTTTCCTTGGCCCAGAAGGGCTCTGCTCTGGGCACTGTCAAAGGTTTTCTTTCTGCCATCTCCGCCTTTCTAAGGCTTCCTGATCAACCTTCTCTTTTTAGTCCCCGGTTGTTAACCGTTTTCTGAAAGGCATTACGCACACGTTTACTCCCGTGCCGTTCATAATGCCTCAATGGGACTTGAATCTTGTCTTGACTTATCTGATGTGCGCGCCCTTTGAGCCCCTTCATAACTGTCCCTTACGCCTTCTCACTCTCAAGACCGCTTTCCTGGTAGCTATCACGTCTGCCAGAAGAGTGGGTGAGCTCCAGCCTCTTTCTTATAAACCTCCGTCCCTTTCTGTTCATCCGGACAAGGTGGTTTTAAAGACCCGTCCTTCTTTCTTGCCAAAGGCTGTTACGCCCTTTCACATCGGGCAGACCATCACTTTGCCCACCTTCTTTCCGCCTATGCATCCTTCAAAATAGGAAGAGAGGCTTCACCGTCTGGACCCAAAACGTGTGCTCTCGTTCTATCTGAAATGCACACAACAGTTCTGGGTGGATGACCAGCTCTTTGTTGGCTACGTGGGCGCCAAAAAAGGTCGGACCATGCACACACGGACCATCTCCGGGTGGGTCGTTCTCTACATCAAGGCCTGTTACTCGCTGGCTAAGAAGGAGCCTCCTGTGGGGCTGCGTGCCCATTCCAACAGGGCAACGCCAGCCACTACTGCATTAGGACGTGGTGTTCCCTTGCAGGACATTTGTCGGACAGCTACGTGGGCCTCGCTGGACACGTTTACCAAGCATTATTGCCTTGACAGTCCAGTCCGGAGAGACCGCTTCTTTGACCATTCTGTCTTCCGTGACTTTCTGGTGTAATCTTGTTTGCAGACCCACCACGGGGTTGGTATTGCTGGGGTATCTATTTTAAGGTAAGGAATCTATCACTAACGTGTCTCTTTTAGATGCACAAGTTACTACTCGTGTAATGATATATCTGTAAGAGACATTAGTTATTGATAGATTCCTTACCCACCCCTCCCATCCTCCCCGTTCTGCGAACTGATTACTAGGTTTAAGGTCATCCCTTTCAGGGCCGTAGTTTTCAATGCACCAGTGGTCAGTATCTTGCATGGCTCTGCGTTCCTGGCGCGGAAAGTCATGTACAGAACTGACACCAGCATGCATGGGTGGAGCCTAAGTAGTCTCTGTGACGTCATCTCGGCGCATACAATTCCAGTGACGGACGCGGAGCCACAGGATGCCCCCTACTGACGCGCAGGGGTACTGCTAAGCAAAACCTTCTGGATCCAGGCTGACTCCTGGGGATATTCTAAGGTAAGGAATCTATCATTAACTAATGTCTCTTACAGATATATTGTTACACAAGTAGCAACTTGTGTGTTAGGCTCACTTCTAACTGTTTCCAAAAGGTTAGGCAAGTCGTATTGCTAGAATCACACACGTTGCAAAGATCAGAAATACTGCAATGCGTAACGATATTCTCTTGTACTGTACAACAGAGAAACAATGCCATACTCAGCGCCACAGTCATGTACATTGCAATAGAAGGAATAATGCAATGCGTATCACTACCAGCATGCCCTGTACCAGGAAGAAACAGAGCAATGCGTCACGCTACAATCCTGTACTGTGCAATGAAGAAATGGTGCACTGCGCCATGTTATAATCCGATACTGTGCAATGAAGAAATAATGCAATGCGCCACGTTACAATCTCACAAGTTACTACTTGTGTAACGGTATATCTGTAAGAGACATTAGTTAGTGATAGATTCCTTGCCTAAGAATATCCCCAGGCGTTAGACTGGATCCTGATTTTTGTTGTTGTTGCTTGCAGTACCTCTGAACGTCAGTAGGTGGCATCGTGTGGTTCCGCGTCCATTGCTAGCATCGTAAGCGCCGAGATGACATCACGGAGACTACTTAGGTGCTACCCATGCGTGCTGAAGTCACTTCTGTACACGACTTTCCGCGCCAGGAATGCAGAGCCATGCAAGAAACTGACCACTGGTGCCAAGAAACTAGGGCCCTGAAAGGGATGTCCTTAACCCTAGGAATCAGGTCGCAGAATGGGAAGGATGGGTGGGGCGGTAAGGAATCTATCACTAACTAATGTCTCTTACAGATATAGCGTTACACAAGTAGTAACTTGTGCATCTGTAAGAGACATGTTAGTGATAGATTCCTTACCTTACAATAGATACCCCAGCAATACCAACCCTGGTGGAGGGACTGCGAACAAGATTACACCAGAAAGTCACGGAGAACAGAACGCCCAAAGAAGCAGTCTATCTGGACTTGACTGTCAAGGCAGTAATGCTTGGTAAACGTGTGCAGCGAGGCCCACGTAGCTGCCTGACAAATGTCCTGCAAGGGAACGCCGCATCCCAAGGCAGTAGTGGCTGCTGTTGCCCTGGTAGAATGGCCACGCTGCCCCACAGGAAGCTCCTTCTTAGCATATGCGTAACAGGCTGTGATGCAGAGAATGACCCACCGAGAGATGGTCAGTTTGTGCATGGCCCGACCTATTTTGGCGCCCATGTAGCCAACAAAGAGCTGGTCATCCACCCAGAACTGTTGTGTGCATTTCAGATAGAACGAGAGCGCACGTTTTGGGTCCAAACGGTGAAGCCTCTCTTCCTCTTTTGAAGGATGCGGAGGTGGAAAGAAGGTGGGCAAAGTGGTGGTCTGCCCGATGTGGAAGGACGTGACAACCTTTGGCAAGAAAGAAGGATGGGTCCTTAAAAGCACCTTGTCCGGATGAACTGAAAGGAAATGAGGTTTGGAAGAAAGAGCCTGGAGCTCACTCACTCTACTGGCAGAGGTGATGGCTATCAGGAAAGCCGTCTTTAGAGTAAAAAGAAGCAAAGGACAGTTATGAAGGGGCTCGAAGGGAGAGCACATCAGATATGTCAAGACAAGATTTAAGTGCCAATGAGGCATGATGAACGGCACGGGAGGAAACGTGCGTAATGCCCTTCAGGAAACGGTTAACAATTGCAGACTTAAAATGAGATGGCTGAAGGATAACCTTTGATAGCTCCCAGAGCAGAGCCCTGCTGGGCCAAGGAAAGAAGGAACCGAAGGACTTCGGAAAGAGGGGCAGAAAGGGATCCACAGACTTAGCTGTGCACCATGCCACAAACTTGCTCCACCGGCAGGCGTATACCGTCTTAGTGGAGGGACGCCTGGCTGCCAGAATTACATCTCAGACTTCGGGAGGAAGATCGAAAGCAGTCAACTGTTGCTGCTCAATCTCCACGCATGGAGGTGGAGGCTGGACAGGTTCGGGTGCAGTACCGTCCCCTGCTGCTGCGACAGAAGATCCTCCCGAAGAGGCAGTCGGACTGCGGGATTGATCAACATGATGAGTAGCTCAGGATACCAGTATCTTTGTGCCCAATCCAGAGCCACCAGAATGACTTGGGCCCGGTCGCGCCGAATCTTCTTCAGCACTCTGGGCAGAAGTGGTTTAGGCGGAAAGGCATACAATAGACCGCAACTCCACTCACGACGAAAAGCGTAGTCGAGTGAGTGCCGCCTTGGAAATTCCAACACGCAGAACTGATGACATTGCACGTTCTCTTCGGTCGCGAATAGCTCTAACCAAGGCTCTCCCTACTGCTGAAAGAGACTTTGTGCCACGTCAGAGTTTAGACTTCATTTGTGATCCATCAAGCACTGGCGGCTGAGTTTGTCTGCCCTGGCGTTCAGAGAACCTGCCAGGTGTTGAACCACCAAGGTAATGCCTTGATGTTCCAGCCATGTCTAGAGGCGCAGAGCCTCCTGACATAGGGTCTAGGACCCCACCCCGCCCTGTTTGTTGCAATACCACATGGCGGTGGTGTTGTCCGTGAACACCTGAACCACACTTCCCTGGACAGAGGGAAGGAATGCTTTCAGTGCAAGTTGGATCACCCGAAGCTCCAAAAGGTTGATATGGAGACGGGACTCCGCCGGAGACCAGAGACCTCTGATATCCGCCTCTCCCAAGTGGCCTCCTCATCCCAGAAGGCACGCATCCGTCACCACTATGTGCTCCGTTTGGGGAAGGGAGAGGGATGTGCCTTGACCCAATCGCAATTCCTGAGCCTCCACTGCAACTGTTGTGCAGTGCCCATTGAGATCTGGACATGATCGGACAGATTGCCCCGATGTTGTGCCCACTGGAACTTCAGGTCCCACTGCAGAGTCCGCATATGCCATCTGGCATGTTGCACTAGCAGGATGCAGGAGGCCATCAGGCCCAGGAGCCGGATAGTCATCCTGACTGAAACCCGGGATAGAGGCTGAAAGATCGGAATCATAGCCTGAATTTCCCGGACTCGCTGCTCGTGAGGATAAACCTGAAACAGCGTCAAACCCAGAAGCGCTCCGAAGAAGGGGAGCTTCTGAGAGGGACTCGGGTGCAACTTCGGCCTGTGGGGGGAGAACCCCAGCAAATGCAAGAGGTTGGCAGTAGTCTGAAGGTGGGTGACTACTGCTTGGGGCGAGCCCGCCTTCATCAACCAGTTGTCGAGGTAGGGGAAGACTGACACCCCTCACCTGCGCAGGTGAGCTGCAACCACCGCCATCACTTTCGTGAACACCTGAGGGTCGCTGGTAAGGCCAAAGGGGAGCACAGCAAACTAAAAATGCTCCTGGCCTACCGTGAACTGCAGGTAACGCCGGGGGGCCAGCAGGACGGGGATGTGAAAATATGCGTCCTGCAGGTCCAACGCTAGCATCCAGTCTCCAGGGTCGAGGGCAGCCAAGACCTGAGCCAGAGTCAACATCTTGAACTTCTTCCGAAGGAAGTGATTGACGTTCCTGAGGTCCAAGATGGGGCGCAAGTCCCCTTTGTCCTTCTTGGGGACCAGAAAGTAGTGGGAATAACAACCACGTCCTACTTCGGGCCCAGGAACGCACCCTCTTGGCCAAGAGGGCCAAAGCTTCCTGTTGGAGAAGCGCAAAGTGATCCCTGACATGCGGTGGAACTGAGGAGGCATGGCTGGTGGGGGTAGACTCGAAGGGGAGGGAGTAACCACTCTGGACAAGTTGCAGCTCCCACTTGCCGGAAGTGACAGCACACCAGTGGTGGAGGTGATGACGAATCCTGCCGCCCACTGGCTTGGGGTGCACCCCAAAGCTCGGACTAGGTAGGCTTCGAGGCATATGCTGCGGGTGCGGAGATGGACTGACCCAAACGCTGGCCCCCTGAGCCGCAACGGTGGCCTCCACGCCTACAGCCGAGCTTGGTTCTGCGAAGGCTTCTGAAGGAACGAGTGGGCAGGGGTGTCCCTTCCGTGGCCACAAAAGGAATGAAAAGTAGACGTGGTCAGGCATGGGGTGGAGAGACCCAAGGACTTGGCCATAGCCCCAGAGTCCTTAAAACACTCCAGCGCACTGTCTGCTTTATCGCCAAACAGGCGAGTGCTATCAAAGGGCATGTCCATGAGCGAGCTCTGGACATCTGGTGAGAACCTGGTGGATCTAAACCAGGCATTGGGATGAAGCGCCACAATCGTAGAAATTGCCCTACCGAGGGAGTCTGCGATGTCCAACCCACACCGAATGGCAAATTTTGCCGCATCCTTACCCTCTGCCACAGCCTGGACCTCTTCAGGACACTGAGGCAACATGTGTGCAACCGTATCCCACACCGCGGGGGAATATCGGCCCAGTAAACACGTAGTGTTCACCGACCCCAGCCCCAAGCTGGCTGAAGAGAACAACGGCTTATCGAACTGCTCCAGCTTCTTAGAGTCCTTATCTGGCGGATCCTTGGCAAGGCACTGTGGGACGTTGAAGCTTGGATGACCAGGCTCTTAGGCATAGGATGAGTGGTCAAAAAGGCAGGGTCACCCGGCGCCGGGCGATGACACCTGGCGACATTCTTATCCACAGGGGCCCCTGTGGCTGGTTGCGACCAAGTGCCCAGCAAGACGTCAGTGAGGGAGTCATTGAATGGCAGCAGGGGTTCCGTTGAAGTGGACGCTGACTGGAGCATCTAAGTGAGGAGATTAGCTTTGAGGGCCACCGCAGGGAGATCAAGGTGGACGACCTCAGCTGCCCGACGGAACACCACCGTGTAAGAAGCGCCCTCCTCTATGGTAGGCGGGGGAGAGGCAAACCCCGGGTCAGAAGAGACATCAAGGCCGCGGACCTCTAAGTTGTCCGCCCAATCCTGCTCAGAGTCACACTGACAAGCAAGATGGTCCTCCGACCCCTCCCAGTCGTCCGCGGTGGCGGAGCAGGGACCGGGGAAGGAACAAACGGCGTCAGGAACGGCGCCGGACGGAGCCGAACCGTCGCCATGTCCCAATTTGGATCCCAGGTAGGGACAAAACCGTCCTGAAATTGGAGCAGGGGAGGAACCAATGGTATCCACTACGGCACCAGAGACTGAGCCGAGGGTGGCGCTGGAGCCGGAGCCGGCAGCGTAGGACCTTGTGGTGCTGTGGCCGGAGCCAGCTGCGCAGGATCCTGCAGCACCAGGGCCGGAGCCGCCAGTGGCCCGACATTATCAGGACGAGGGACCGCGGGGCCAAGGGCACGCCAGCGAAAGCCCGAGGCCTAAACAGGCAGCCCATAGCAGCAAGAAAATTCTTGGACCTGTGCAGGAGTCACCAACAGACCTGGGTAAGGTGGGTAGGCCGCGGGACTCCCGGGCTCCGAAGGAGCTGCAGGGGCAGAACCCCTGTCCCCCTCGTCTGCATCCAGGGACCAACGGGGGGACGTCTGAGTGCGACAACGCTTCGACTTCTTTTTGTGGTGTCTCTTACCCGAATCCAAGGGTGAAGACTTGGAGCCCGAGGAGTGGTGACGTTGGCTCTGCAAGCGGTCTCTAGAATGGTCCCTGGACCGTGAACGGCGCTGGGACGAGTGCCGAACCTCAAGCAACTTCCGGCACCACTCCCTCAAGGCCTTCCGGGTCATGGCCCGACAGTCCAAACACGACCGAGAGTCGTGGTCGTGGTCCGGGCAGTAGAGACAGACGTTGTGGGGGTCCACTACCGACATATTGCGATGGCAGGCACTGCAAGACTTAAAACCAGGCATTCCTCCAAAGAATGCGTACCAAACAACTCGAAGTGGTGGCATACCAAAAATAGATGGTCTTGACCAGACTACAGGCCATGCACCATAGAGCATACGAACTCGGGGACAAGGCAGGCAAATTATTAGTGTGGCTAGATAAGAAAGAAACGGTGGGTAGGACGATTGCGCAGCTGCGCGCGTCCGATAACACCTTGGTGACGCTACCCACTGATATCGTGACAACACTGGCTGATCACTTTGAGCAGATCTATGCCTCATGCTCGACATTAACGGTAGAGGACTCACTGGGATGTATTAAAGACATAACGATGCCGAAGCTCGCATCTGCAGATGCGTTGTTATTGGAAGCTGACCTAATGATTGATGAATTGCAGGCGGCTATTGGCTCCCAGGCCTCTGGCAAAGCGGTGGGGCCCAACGGGATCCCCGTCGAATTTTACAAATTAAACGCTGACTTGATGGCCCCCTATCTCTTGAATATGTTCCAAGACAGCCTTGAGATGGGAGAATTGCCTCGTGATCAACGATTGGCCACGATTGTAGCGATCCCCAAACCCGGTAAGCAGCCGGATGACTGCGGCTCCTACTGCCCTATATCCCTAATTAATGCCGAAGCCAAAACTTTGGCCAACTATTGGCTCTATGGTTGACCCCTCACTTATCCTCTCTAATACATCCAGACCAGTCAGGCTTTATGCCCCACCGCAATACGGCACTTAACCTGCGACGCCTGCAGGCGGTGCTGGCCCGCCAGTCCTTTATTCAGGAACCTGCAGTCATCCTTTCCTTAGAAGCCAAAATGGCATTTGACGTGCTGGAGTGGCCATACCTGTTTGCGGCCCTGCAGCACCTGGGCTTTGGCACTAAGTTCTGTGCTTGGATCCGTCTACTCTACCCTAACCCCTTGGCGCACGTCGTGGCCAACGGCCACATATCAAGAGACTTCCCGCTCTCCCGGGGCACTCGTCAGGGATGTCTCCTGTCACCCCTACTGTTCGCCTTGGCCCTGGAGCCGTTGGCGGCCTGGATTAGATGGGAGCCTTCCATTCGTGGACTTTGCTGGGCGGATTCCTGGGAGGATCGCATATCCCTGTATGCGGATGACGTGTTGCTCTATTTAACGTCTCCCAGGAAATCCATTATGGAACTCCTGAACGTCTGCGAAAAATTCGGCAGAGTATCAGGCTATAATATTAACTGGTTGAAAATGGTACTGTATGTGCTGAAGGGGACCTCGCCGATCCTTCCGTCGGGTTGTCCACTACGGGCCACCACTGAAACCTTTAAATACCTGGGCATCTGGGTGACACCAGATTATAATGAGTTTTATGTGATGAACTTGAAGCCCCCACTGGAGCGCTTTAGACGGGACACGATAGTATGGCGCAATTTACCGCTCACGATGCTTGGCAGAGCAGCATTGTATAAAATGATGACACTCCCCCGCTTTCTGTATGTGCTTGAGAACACGCCATTCATGGTCCCGCAGTCTTATTTTAAAGCAATTGCAGCAGAACTCTCGGGTTTGTTGTGGGGATCAAAACCAGCCCGGATCGCCCAAAGTAAGTTGATGCGTAGTTGGTACGATGGCGGAATAGCACTCCCCAATGTCCAATTCTACTATTGGGCAGCACACCTCAAAATAATAAATTACTGGATTCATACTTCACAGGATGACCCAGCATATCAAGCAGACGGGCAGGCGCTTGGGACGGACGGCCTGCTGTCGGCACTGTACCGTAAGCGGGCGCCACCCACACTGATCGGTCCAACAGCGCGCACGATACGCATATGGTATCAAGCACAGGCCAGATTGAAGTGTTCTGATACTATCACTCAGATGACACCATTGTGGGATTCGCTGCGACTGGGGCGTCTCCGGAATACTAAGGGCTTTCGCCAGTGGGACAACATAGGCATCTCGTGGTGGGCGACTTGTGCCGGGGAGGCAAAGTGGTGGACTTCACACATCTAAACACCCAATATGGCCTAGTTCCGGCTGAAAAGTTCCGCTATCTCCAGATCCGGCATGCATTACAGGCGATACTATCGCCGGGCGCCAGTCTGAAAGAGGCCACTCCACTAGAGGACAGGCTATTGACAGAACATATGACCGCGGAGGCAACGTCATTCACCTACCGTAAATTGATCAACAATATACCCGTCCCGACAACTGGGTTGCGACATAAATGGGTCCAGGACGTGGGCGACTTTGATGACTCGGAATGGCAGGAGGCCTTGTCCTCCCCCAGGGAAACGGCCATACCTTCACGACTCCGCTTAATCCAACTTAAAGTACTGCACTGTACATACTACACTAGGGTCACATTGCACGCAATAGGGAGCGCCCAGCATCAATACTGTCTCCGGCGATGCGGGGAGGAGGGTTCATTTTTCCACACAATATGGGACTGTCCTCAGATAGCGGCATACTGGACTAAGTTTCTGCGCACCATTTCCCAAACAACAGATATCTCACTCCTTCCAGAACCTAGGCGATGTCTCCTCAACGTGTGGGAACCTAATGACCTTACCCATCAGCAGCAGGACTGGGTGATGTTGGGCTTAACTGTGGCCAAACATAACATAGCTATGCTATGGGGGTCGGAAGCTGCCCCAACGCTCAGACAGTGGTGTAGGGATATGGATGCGAACATGGGGGCAGAAAAAGCGGTCTTTATACAGCGTGGGTGTCCTCGCAAATGGCAAAAGGTCTGGGGAGCATGGAATGCATTTAGGGGATACATCTGTGATCCACCGGAAACCACCACGAGTGAAGAAACCCTGTAATACGCTACTGGCTTTGGGGCCTATGAGGGGGACTAATTGTGCTATGAGCGCTTGTATTGTCAAATTGGAACTGTGTACTATTGATGCTTGTCTTAGGATCTCACTGTATTTCTTTATGATTGCTCCATGCCAATGTTACAGCCATTTAGAAATCCTTCCTGTGTCCACTATTCTTGATTATGACTAGTTATTGAAAGTATTGATTGCCCTGAATTTTTTCAATAAAAATATTAAAAAATAAAAATAAATAAAACAGGCATTCCTACGTGCACCAGAGTAGACTGACTGGAGACAAAAGTCTCAAAAAGATAGTCAAAAAGTGACTGAGGTATGTGCTCTAACCGGATCTGCGTTTACTGGTGCGGAAAAAGAAAGAACTGACGTCCACAAGCTTGGGTTGCGATTAAGTGGTCTCCATGACGTCATCTCGGTGCTTACAACACCAGTGACTGACGCGGAGCCGCACGACGCCACCCACTGATGCGCAGAGGTACTGCTAGCAAAAAAAATTGTGGATCCAGTCTGACGCCTGGGGATATTCTAAGGGAAGGAATCTTTCACTAATGTGTCTCTTTCAGATAGGTAATCTTCAAGGGGAAAAAACACAGGGCGTAGTGCACCAAGCATGTAGTTCGTCAGGAACAAATTAGGTCAGGCATCATACAACAGTTCGATAGTTCGTTGGCAGCAATAATGCAAAGTGTAATACAACAGTTTAGGTGCTCTGTTAACATTGCCCCTAGTATGGATCAATGATGACACAAAGTACTGCTTCTCACTCTGGCCCCAGTACTGCCCCTCCTTGGGTCAGCACGAGCCAAGATCAGAGCCGAAGCAACAGGCTCGTGCAGAGGACAGAAGCGAGAGAGTGTCCCTCCGGGCCCGCACCCCACCCCAGGTGGTGATCCACGTTACCTGGGGGTGGGTGACCCCACTCTCCTCTCAGACTTGGGCCTTGATCCAGAACTCCGTCACTGGGTACGGCGAGCTCAGGCCGGCGGCTCAGCTCCTCCAGGGCTGCCTGTCCGGGCCGCTGCTGTTTCACTCCGAGGGCCCAATGACCTGGCCCTCCTTCCGGCGGTCTCAGTGAACACAGAGACCCACCCTCAGCACTGTGGAGAATTTACTTCAAATTTGGTGAACACCCTACCCAGGCACTCCTCACCAGCGCCTCAGGTTGCACCTCAATAATTACAAAAAGGGGGTGGTGATGGACGGAGTATCTGAGTTAATCAGAACACTCCTACCCAGTCAACAGATCAGGGCTTGATCCATCACCGTTTTTTAGCTCACTGCACCATCCCAGTTCAGAACCTGGCTATATGCAAATTAGTCTGTCCCTGGCCCAGTGCATCATGGGAACAGGGCAGACCAAACTACCAAGCCAATTCTTCACTGGAAAGGAAACAAGCTTCCGGGGACCGGTTTCTGGCATTACAGCCGTCTTCGGCCCGGCTTGCTTGAATCCTGATGGTGCAATGAGCAAGGGACTCATGTCTGAGCATACCCTTCCACACTTATGGTGGCCAAAATAATTACAAAAAGGGGGTGGTGATGGACGGAGTATCTGAGTTAATCAGAACACTCCTACCCAGTCAACAGATCAGGGCTTGATCCATCACCGTTTTTTAGCTCACTGCACCATCCCAGTTCAGAACCTGGCTATATGCAAATTAGTCTGTCCCTGGCCCAGTGCATCATGGGAACAGGGCAGACCAAACTACCAAGCCAATTCTTCACTGGAAAGGAAACAAGCTTCCGGGGACCGGTTTCTGGCATTACAGCCGTCTTCGGCCCGGCTTGCTTGAATCCTGATGGTGCAATGAGCAAGGGACTCATGTCTGAGCATACCCTTCCACACTTATGGTGGCCAAAATAATTACAAAAAGGGGGTGGTGATGGACGGAGTATCTGAGTTAATCAGAACACTCCTACCCAGTCAACAGATCAGGGCTTGATCCATCACCGTTTTTTAGCTCACTGCACCATCCCAGTTCAGAACCTGGCTATATGCAAATTAGTCTGTCCCTGGCCCAGTGCATCATGGGAACAGGGCAGACCAAACTACCAAGCCAATTCTTCACTGGAAAGGAAACAAGCTTCCGGGGACCGGTTTCTGGCATTACAGCCGTCTTCGGCCCGGCTTGCTTGAATCCTGATGGTGCAATGAGCAAGGGACTCATGTCTGAGCATACCCTTCCACACTTATGGTGGCCAAAATAATTACAAAAAGGGGGTGGTGATGGACGGAGTATCTGAGTTAATCAGAACACTCCTACCCAGTCAACAGATCAGGGCTTGATCCATCACCGTTTTTTAGCTCACTGCACCATCCCAGTTCAGAACCTGGCTATATGCAAATTAGTCTGTCCCTGGCCCAGTGCATCATGGGAACAGGGCAGACCAAACTACCAAGCCAATTCTTCACTGGAAAGGAAACAAGCTTGCGGGGACCGGTTTCTGGCATTACAGCCGTCTTCGGCCCGGCTTGAATCCTGATGGTGCAATGAGCAAGGGACTCATGTCTGAGCATACCCTTCCACACTTATGGTGGCCAAAATAATTACAAAAAGGGGGTGGTGATGGACGGAGTATCTGAGTTAATCAGAACACTCCTACCCAGTCAACAGATCAGGGCTTGATCCATCACCGTTTTTTAGCTCACTGCACCATCCCAGTTCAGAACCTGGCTATATGCAAATTAGTCTGTCCCTGGCCCAGTGCATCATGGGAACAGGGCAGACCAAACTACCAAGCCAATTCTTCACTGGAAAGGAAACAAGCTTCCGGGGACCTGTTTCTGGCATTACAGCCGTCTTCGGCCCGGCTTGCTTGAATCCTGATGGTGCAATGATCAAGGGACTCATGTCTGAGCATACCCTTCCACACTTATGGTGGCCAAAATAATTACAAAAAGGGGGTGGTGATGGACGGAGTATCTGAGTTAATCAGAACACTCCTACCCAGTCAACAGATCAGGGCTTGATCCATCACCGTTTTTTAGCTCACTGCACCATCCCAGTTCAGAACCTGGCTATATGCAAATTAGTCTGTCCCTGGCCCAGTGCATCATGGGAACAGGGCAGACCAAACTACCAAGCCAATTCTTCACTGGAAAGGAAACAAGCTTCCGGGGACCGGTTTCTGGCATTACAGCCGTCTTCGGCCCGGCTTGCTTGAATCCTGATGGTGCAATGAGCAAGGGACTCATGTCTGAGCATACCCTTCCACACTTATGGTGGCCAAAATAATTACAAAAAGGGGGTGGTGATGGACGGAGTATCTGAGTTAATCAGAACACTCCTACCCAGTCAACAGATCAGGGCTTGATCCATCACCGTTTTTTAGCTCACTGCACCATCCCAGTTCAGAACCTGGCTATATGCAAATTAGTCTGTCCCTGGCCCAGTGCATCATGGGAACAGGGCAGACCAAACTACCAAGCCAATTCTTCACTGGAAAGGAAACAAGCTTCCGGGGACCGGTTTCTGGCATTACAGCCGTCTTCGGCCCGGATTGCTTGAATCCTGATGGTGCAATGAGCAAGGGACTCATGTCTGAGCATACCCTTCCACACTTATGGTGGCCAAAATAATTACAAAAAGGGGGTGGTGATGGACGGAGTATCTGAGTTAATCAGAACACTCCTACCCAGTCAACAGATCAGGGCTTGATCCATCACCGTTTTTTAGCTCACTGCACCATCCCAGTTCAGAACCTGGCTATATGCAAATTAGTCTGTCCCTGGCCCAGTGCATCATGGGAACAGGGCAGACCTGTTCAGCCCTGATCTCTTGACTGGGTGAGAGTATTCTGCTTAATTCAGAGACTCTGTCCATCACCACCCCTTGTTGTAAATATTTTTGTCCACCCTAAGCGTGGAAGGGTATACTCAGATGTGAGTCCCTTGCTCATTGCACCATCAGGATTCAAGCAAGCCGGGCCGAAGACGGCTGAAATGCCAGAAACCGGTCCCCGGAAGCTTGTTTCCTTCCCGTGTAAGAATTGGCTTTTGTAGTCTGGTCTGCCCTGTTCCCATGATGCACTGGGCCAGGGACAGACTAATTTGCTTACAGCCAGGTTCTGAAACTGGGATGGTGCAATGAGCTAAAAAACGGTGTTGGATCTAGCCCTGATCTCTTGACTGGGTGAGAGTATTCTGCTTAATTCAGAGACTCTGTCCATCACCACCCCTTGTTGTAAATATTTTTGTCCACCCTAAGCGTGGAAGGGTATACTCAGATGTGAGTCCCTTGCTCATTGCACCATCAGGATTCAAGCAAGCCGGGCCGAAGACGGCTGAAATGCCAGAAACCGGTCCCCGGAAGCTTGTTTCCTTCCCGTGTAAGAATTGGCTTTTGTAGTCTGGTCTGCCCTGTTCCCATGATGCACTGGGCCAGGGACAGACTAATTTGCATACAGCCAGGTTCTGAAACTGGGATGGTGCAATGAGCTAAAAAACGGTGTTGGATCTAGCCCTGATCTCTTGACTGGGTGAGAGTATTCTGCTTAATTCAGAGACTCTGTCCATCACCACCCCTTGTTGTAAATATTTTTGTCCACCCTAAGCGTGGAAGGGTATACTCAGATGTGAGTCCCTTGCTCATTGCACCATCAGGATTCAAGCAAGCCGGGCCGAAGACGGCTGAAATGCCAGAAACCGGTCCCCGGAAGCTTGTTTCCTTCCCGTGTAAGAATTGGCTTTTGTAGTCTGGTCTGCCCTGTTCCCATGATGCACTGGGCCAGGGACAGACTAATTTGCATACAGCCAGGTTCTGAAACTGGGATGGTGCAATGAGCTAAAAAACGGTGTTGGATCTAGCCCTGATCTCTTGACTGGGTGAGAGTATTCTGCTTAATTCAGAGACTCTGTCCATCACCACCCCTTGTTGTAAATATTTTTGTCCACCCTAAGCGTGGAAGGGTATACTCAGATGTGAGTCCCTTGCTCATTGCACCATCAGGATTCAAGCAAGCCGGGCCGAAGACGGCTGAAATGCCAGAAACCGGTCCCCGGAAGCTTGTTTCCTTCCCGTGTAAGAATTGGCTTTTGTAGTCTGGTCTGCCCTGTTCCCATGATGCACTGGGCCAGGGACAGACTAATTTGCATACAGCCAGGTTCTGAAACTGGGATGGTGCAATGAGCTAAAAAACGGTGTTGGATCTAGCCCTGATCTCTTGACTGGGTGAGAGTATTCTGCTTAATTCAGAGACTCTGTCCATCACCACCCCTTGTTGTAAATATTTTTGTCCACCCTAAGCGTGGAAGGGTATACTCAGATGTGAGTCCCTTGCTCATTGCACCATCAGGATTCAAGCAAGCCGGGCCGAAGACGGCTGAAATGCCAGAAACCGGTCCCCGGAAGCTTGTTTCCTTCCCGTGTAAGAATTGGCTTTTGTAGTCTGGTCTGCCCTGTTCCCATGATGCACTGGGCCAGGGACAGACTAATTTGCATACAGCCAGGTTCTGAAACTGGGATGGTGCAATGAGCTAAAAAACGGTGTTGGATCTAGCCCTGATCTCTTGACTGGGTGAGAGTATTCTGCCTAATTCAGAGACTCTGTCCATCACCACCCCTTGTTGTAAATATTTTTGTCCACCCTAAGCGTGGAAGGGTATACTCAGATGTGAGTCCCTTGCTCATTGCACCATCAGGATTCAAGCAAGCCGGGCCGAAGACGGCTGAAATGCCAGAAACCGGTCCCCGGAAGCTTGTTTCCTTCCCGTGTAAGAATTGGCTTTTGTAGTCTGGTCTGCCCTGTTCCCATGATGCACTGGGCCAGGGACAGACTAATTTGCATACAGCCAGGTTCTGAAACTGGGATGGTGCAATGAGCTAAAAAACGGTGTTGGATCTAGCCCTGATCTCTTGACTGGGTGAGAGTATTCTGCTTAATTCAGAGACTCTGTCCATCACCACCCCTTGTTGTAAATATCAGGTTGCACCTCAACACGCACCCTGCGCGTCCGAGTCTCCCTTCTTCTCCCGGTGCACACGATGACCAGGCCCTCCTCACCAACGCCCTGGCTGCACCACGACACGCACTCTGCGCGTCTGAGACTCACTTCTTTTGATGCACACAACGACCAGCCGCTCCTCACCATCGACCCTGTCCTGCACCACGACACGCATTCTGCGGGTCCGAGTGTTCACTTCGTCTCCCCGTGCACACAACGACCAGGCACTCCTCACCAACGCCTTGACTTGGCTTACTACTGCATGCCCTCAATCACAAGGCACAACTTCTGAGGGTCTTAAGCTGCAAAAGCATGCGCACATCGCGTTGCTTGTGACTTCTTCAAAAAGTTCTATGATCCTGTAATTCCAAACAGGGAGCCAGCTCACTTCGGGCCCTTGAGGTTACAAGACACAGTACAAAGCACAGTCTTCTTCAAGCAGGAGGACCCAGCACCTCCAAGCACACTCCCAAACACCCTCTCCCTTGGTTAGAACAGCAAACTGCAGACCAGCCCCAGATTATGAAGCAGGGATTGGACTTTCCACAGCAGTCTCTTCAGTTGCTCCTTCTTTAGCAGAGGTTCCTCTTGACCACAGTATGGGTCCTAGCCTCTTCAGTCTCAATCCATTTCTGTTTCATTCCAACGTTCAGGGGTTTCAACTCTCATAGTTATACCCCATAATGTCTTAGAACTGATTTAGGGAGGGGTCAGGGACCCCTGAGCACAAACCATTTTCAAAGTGTCTCCTTCCCAGTGTCACCTTTCTCCCTTTGATACTGGGGGTCTGGATCCTTAATCACTCAGCAGGAGATGGGTCAATTGGTTTATAGCACCAGCACCATCCCCAGCCTTTTTTCACCCCCAGGGCTTCTCCTCCCCCTCCTCTCCAGATGCAGGGCAGCCTGGTGCCATCTCAACCCCTCCCTGGGTGAATTTATTTATTTATTTCTGACATTTATTGAGCGCGAACGAATACCCGTAGGCGTCTCGGCGCTAGACTATTCAGCTATCTTTCCCCAAAATGTTAATGACTTTGGATGATGACAGGTCAGTATCACTGGTAAAAAAGCCAGGTCTTTAGTCTCTTGCGAAACTGCAGGAGTGAGGGGCTAGTTCTCATATGTTGTGGCAGGGTATTCCATACTTTAGGTGCCGCAACTAGAAAGCGGCGGTCACCCCAGGAGCGCGGGACCACTAATTGGTTGAGGGTTGTGGATCGGAGCTGTCTGGCTGGTTTGTAAGGTATCAGCTGGTCCTTGAGGGGGCGCGGTCCTTGATCGTGGAGTGCTTTGTACACTATGCAAAGTGATTTAAACTTGATCCGGTTTTGGATCGTCAACCAGTGATATGTCCTTATAGTATCAGAAATGGGCGCAAACTTGGGTGTTCTGGACAGCAGACGTGCTGCTGCGTTCTGTATCGTCTGAAGCTTTTTAGTTACCCTGGCCTGGGCGTTTAGAAAAAGTGCATTGCAATAGTCTAAGGATGATAAAACTAAGGAAGTGACCAGTGTTTTAGCAGCTACATCTGGTAGAAACGGGATGATTTTCCTTATCATTCTTAGTTTATGATGGGCTGTGGCCGCTATTTTGATCGCATGTGCCATAAAGTTGAGACGCTCATCAAAAATTACTCTCAGGTTCCTAACCTTAGGGGCCGGGCTAGGAGGGGTACCAAAGGCTGGTGGCCACCAGGTTGCAGATCAACCCGGTGAAAGGGGTCCAAAAATGACCACCTCCGTTTTATTTGAGTTGAGCTTCAGGCAATTAGATGCCATCCACTCGCCAATAGCCATCATTCCACTTTGGAAGCGCTCTGCCACCTCAAATCCGTCACCTTTAATGGCCAACACCAATTGCGTATCATCCGCATAGGAGGTTAGGCTCATCCCATATGCTTTGATCACACAAGCAAGGTCCGACACATAGATGTTGAATAGTGTCGGACTTAGAGATGAGCCTTGAGGAACCCCACACGGTAGTGACAGCTTGGTAGATTGGTATGGCCCCAGTGTGACGGCCTGTGTTCTATCGGCCATGAAGGAAGCGAGCAGATCTCTCGCAGTGTGGTAAATGCCCATCCTTCCGACACGGTCTACCAAGATCTTGTGGTCGACCGTGTCGAAAGCTGCCGAAAGATCTAGCAGTACAAGTACTGCTGTCCCTCCCTGGTCACGGATTGTTCTGATGTCGTCTGCTGCTTTGATCAGGGCGGTTTCCGTACCGTGATACTTACGGAAACCAAACTGTGTATCATCCAGTAGATGGTACTTCTCTATATGCTCAGATAGCTGCTGGTTCATGGCTTTTTCAGCCACTTTGGCTAGGAAGGGGAGGCTTGCTATGGGCCTATAATTCTTTAGTTCTTCCTTATCTAAACTTGGTTTTTTCAGTAGAGGTTTTACCAGGGTATTTTTTAAGGAGTCTGGATATGTCCCTGAACTCAGTATTGAATTGCAGACTTGAGTAATGACCGGGACAATAGTGTCCATCACCAGTGAGAGGACTGAGGAAGGGCAAGGGTCCAATGCCGATCCCGTTTTAATCGACAAGACCATGATCTTTGTTTGATCGGTCGTGAGAGCCTTGAAACTGGTCAGGGTGTTTCCTGAGGGCATATGAGAGGGAGGGGCTGTAGTCATATTCGTTTTAAGAGTAAAAGCTTGGTATATGTCATTCACTTTAGAGAAAAAGAAGTTGGACAGTGCGTCGCAGAGTGATTGTGACGGGGGCGGATTAAGATCTGGAACATTACCTTATAAGGTTTTGGTGATATCATATAGTAGCCTGCTGGAATTTTTAGATTTTTCGATTTGCTCCCAGAAAAATGTTTTTTTAGCTTCAGTAATCATTGCTTTATAGGCAGCCAATGATTCTTTATATTTAATCTTGCTCTCGGTGTCGTAGGTTTTACGCCAATGCCTTTCCCTATTCCTACTTAATTATTTTTGGGTTCTTAATTCCTCTGTGTACCACGGAGCGGTCGGTGTACTTCTATTCCTGGAATGGAATTTAGTAGGTACTAGGAGATTCGTGGCATCGCCTAGCCATTCCTGGAATTGTCGAGTTGCAGTGTTGGGTTCAGTAGATAAAGATGGGCATGTCCTGTCCAGCAGTTTTTCTAATTCAGTGTGGTTTATATTCTTCCATACTTTGAAAGAGCCTGGCTCAGGAGTTGTAACCTTCTTCCTCAATGATTCCTTGATTGTCAATCTACTGAATATGGCAAAGTGGTCCGTCCATGGCATAGGTAGGATGTTTAATATGTGCAAGCCCTCTACATTGGAGAAAATACAGTCTAAAGTGTGTCCCGCCTGATGGGTGGGAGAGATGACCAGCTGTCTGAGGCCCATTATTTCTAGATCTGAGATAAGGGCGGAGGTGTCCCTATCGTTGTCTTGTTCTAGGAGAAAATTCATGTCACCCATAACTGTCATAGACTCTTCGGTGGCTATTGATTCCGTTATCGTGCTGAAGTTAGTCAGAAAGCCTGCTCTTGTCCCTGGAGGACGGTATAGGAGTACTCCCTTAAAATTGAAAAGGGCAGTGAACTTTATGTTGAAATGCATGGCTTCACATGATGTGACGGGAATGGATGATGTTCGGACCTCAAACCGTTCCCTTGCTATAATAGCCAGGCCACCTCCCTTTTTTCTAACCCTGTCCTGTCGGTAAGCTTTGTAGCCGGGAGGGACTGCAATTGCTAGGTCGGGGGCTGATGAGTCATCAGTCCATGTTTCTGTGATGTAAAGGACATCTAGGTTGATATCAGTGATGAGGTCCGCTAATTTCTTGACTGTGTTTGCACAGTGACCGCGCGTTGATAAGGGCCATAAAAATGTCAACCTCCTTAACATTGGTTTGCAACTTAGATTGGGTCTTAATGTTGTTCATGAATATCGCATTATTGCAATGAGGGCATGTTAAATTGAGAACCATAGGTTTTTGTGATAGGTCATGTTTTGTGCAGCGGGGAGAAGGGGCTAGTCGGAGCTCCATCAGAGCCATGCAAGAGTAGGCTAGCTTGTGATCTGAGGGAGCCCGACCAGAGTTCTTGGCCCTGGGGCCGGTCCAGGCGCGGACGGGCGCAGACGGGCTTGCCTTAGGCACGCCCGCTGCGCCCGCCCGCTGCGCGGACGGGCCGGTCTGGTATTTTTATACATATTCGGAGGAGGGTGTGGAGGAGGGTGGGAGGCGTCCAACAACTGGACTGCAGCCCTTTCCTCCCAGCAAGATGGCGCCTGAGGAGGAGCGAGTCACTGTGTGAGCAGCGCCTGAATCGGCTGCGCCGTGTCAAAAGGAGGTATTGTCCGCTTCGGTACGACGCAAGTCTCGCACTGAAGTACCGGGAAGTGCAGGTTAAAAAAGAGCAATTATAATATTTACAGTTTTTAAAAACACAACTTCACTGACTAAAAGATCGTACAATTTAGTAGTAAGCAAATAGGCTGCAGAATGCCCCCGGCTTCCGCCTCAAGGGAAAGTATAAGCAAAATGTCCCTAAGATTGTAGGTAAGCCCCTTAAATATCCCAGGAGGGCGGGAGGTGTCCAACAACTGGACCGCAGCCCTTTCCTCCCAGCAAGATGGCGGCTGAGGAGGAGCGAGTCACGGTGTGAGCAGCGCCTGAATCGGCTGCGCCGTGTCAAAAGGAGGTATTGTCCGCTTCGGTGCGACGCAAGTCTCGCACTGAAGTACCGGGAAGTGCAGGTTAAAAAAGAGCAATTATAATATTTACAGTTTTTAAAAACACAACTTCACTGACTAAAAGATCGTACAATTTAGCAGTAAGCAAATAGGCTGCAGAGTGCCCCCGGCTTCCGCCTCAGGGGAAAGTATAAGCAAAATGCTTAGCCATTTGTGCCTTCCTAACATCCCAGATGTAAGACCTCTCCCAGCTCCTCTCACCTTTCAGATCCAGACAGACAATCCACATTTCAGCACAGAGACACAGAAATGCTTAAAGCACAAAACTCAGCCACTTTGTACAAAAGTGGTTTCTGAACACACAGTGACAAAACCACCGTCACAGAAAGATGTGTTATGACACTGGGAGTTCATTCATACTAAACATCACCTCTCCATTATAAACTTACAGGAAACTAGGCTAAAAAGCACAACACCCAGCCTCTCCATTCTGCCGTATGGGCAGGATGGCCTTTCAGCAGTGGAAAATTAAATGGAGCTTAGTATATGACCTGCCTTTTACCTATACTGCACCCTGCCCAGGGATTACCCGGGACCTACCAATGTGTATGCAAAAGGGAAAGTCAGGCCTGACAAGTGGTTGCACTTGTGAGGACAACATGCTAACTTAGCAAACTGCGTGCAGGCCCTACACTGCAGGCCTGAGTTCCCTTCTGTGCGCGCCTTTGCATTCCTAGCCCTGGCACACACAGTGCACATCACTAGGGACTTTACTAGTAAGGCAAACATACCAATCATGGCCAACCAATTACCATTCCATTTTACATATTGAACACTTGTACGTTGACACTGATCAGCAGTGGCAAAGTACCCAAAGCATCTAGATTGCAAAGAAGGCAGAGGCAAAAAGTCAGGGGTGATCACGCCAAGATATGCTAGCTCTAACATTCTCAATTTACAGATCCAAGAGGCCTCCAATTTACGTAAACGGTGTACCTTGTCACCCCCTCTAGGATTGTCTACAACTGTCTCAAGCCCATGAAATCTCATACAGGATAGCACTGCTGGGCCACCCATTGCATTAAAATGTACAGCTAGAGGATAGTTGATATTCACATTTCTGATGGCCCGTATGTGGTCTTGTGTCCTCTCTTTGACCGGTCTGATTGTGCTGCCCACATAGATGTAATTGCAAACACATACAATATAATAAACCATGAATTTGGTGTTGTAATTCATGAATGAATTGATCTTATATACTGTTTGGGTATTGGATCTAAAACTCTTGATCTTGTCCAATGTGTAGGGACAGATGGACCAATGGCCACATTTGAAAAAAACGACCGGCGGGGTGCCTAACCACTGTGTGGCACGCCTATGTTTCTTGGGCTTATAGAAACTCGGACAGAGAATGTTTCGCAAGGTCTGACCCCGTTTGAATACTACACTGGGTTTCTCAGTCCTGGAGATTGACCTCTGACACTGTTTTACTTACCTTTGAGCAGCGCAACATTGATCACCCCTGTTCTCCATTGGTTAACATTTTGCTCCCAACCCTGAATTTGACCTCTGCACCCGGCCGCCGCATGGTTTGTGCACTCTTGGTGTTCATTTGTACCATGCCTGGTGTTAACCTGAAACCTAGAAGGCTGGATTTGTAAGCTGTGTACTTGCCTTCAAAACTGCATTCTTGTTTTCCTCCCATAGATTAGCATTACTGAACAAAAACGGTAACTGGACATAATATCGACTACATAATATCGAATGGACAAAATATCGACGGAAAAATATCGACATTAACAAAATATCGACTATAGGAATATCGTTGAAAAAAATATCGACTGCAAAAATGACCCAAAAATATCGAATACAAAAATATCGACTTAAAAATATCGACTAGACAAAATATCGAAATATAGTGAAAGTAAAAAATATCGAGAAAATGTTAGAAAATATTGATTTTATAAAATAATATATATATAATATATAAATAAATAGTACCAAATGTTTAGGAGCGGGTTGTGGGTTTATAGGGGAATAGGGTGGGAAGTAATTTAATAATAATTAATTAGTTAATATATGTGTGGTAATTGTTTTAATTAGATTGTAATTGGTAATTAATATTAATTAGTTAATTGTTTAATTGATTAATTAGCATATAATTTAATTGATTAATTGATTAATTGATTATTAATAATTAATATTTTTAAAAAAAATTGGTATATGATTTTCATTGATACATTGGTTATTAATTAATAATAATTAGTGATTTATTGTATTAATGTTTAGGAGCGGGTTGTGGGTTTATAGGGGAATAGGGTGGGAAGTAATTTAATAATAATTAATTAGTTAATATATGTGTGGTAATTGTTTTAATTAGATTGTAATTGGTAATTAATTAATATTAATTAGTTAATTGTTTAATTGATTAATTAGCATATAATTTAATTGATTAATTGATTATTAATAATTAATATTTTAAAAAATATTTTGTATATGATTTTCATTGATACATTGGTTATTAATTAATAATAATTAGTGATTTATTGTATTAAGAATTAGTATATTATTTACATTTATTAATTGCTAACACATTAATTATAATTAGTTAATGATGTAATTAATATATTGCATATCATTTAAATAAATTAATTGGTAATTAATTTATAATAATGACTTAATTACATTAATTGTATACATTTAAATGTAATGTGTTAATTAATGTTGATGTTAATTAATTAATTGGAATTAAACAATATTAATTAATCTAAATTATTATTATAGCTAATGTGATAATATATTTTATAATAGTTTTTTGAAAAATATTTGTTTTTTTTATATATTTATGTTTAATGTTGTGTTCATTATTATTGATAGTGTTCTGGCTTAGTTTCATAGTTTTTGTTATAGGTTAATTGTTTAGGGTTCAGGGTAATTTTGGTAGTCGTGAGTGAAGGTGTATTTAGTGGGATTTGGGAAATTTTTAAGTTTGTGGGTAAATGGGTATTTTTGAGGTTGAGGGTCAGTTTTCTGTTCTTGTGTAAAGGGCTATTTGTAGAGTTCAGGGTCAGTTTTCAGTTTGTGGGAAAAGGAGTATTTGTAGGGTTCAGGGTCAGTTTTCAGTTTGTGGGTGAAGGGCTATTTGTAGGGTTCAGGGTCAGTTTTCAGTTTGTGGGTAAAGGGGTATTTGTAGTGTTCAGGGTTAGTTTTCAGTTTGTGGGTAAAGGGGTATTTGTAGGGTTCTGGGTCAGTTTTCAGTTTGTTGGGAAAGGAGTATTTGTAGGGTTCAGGGTCAGTTTTCAGTTTGTGGGTGTAGGGGTATTTGTAGGGTTCAGGGTCAGTTTTCAGTTTGTTGGGAAAGGAGTATTTGTAGGGTTCAGGGTCAGTTTTCAGTTTGTGGTTGTAGGGGTATTTGTAGGGTTCAGGGTCAGTTTTCAGTTTGTGGGTAAAGGGGTATTTGTAGAGTTCAGGGTCAGTTTTCAGTTTGTGGGAAAAGGAGTATTTGTAGGGTTCAGGGTCAGTTTTCAGTTTGTGGGTGAAGGGCTATTTGTAGGGTTCAGGGTCAGTTTTCAGTTTGTGGGTAAAGGGGTATTTGTAGTGTTCAGGGTTAGTTTTCAGTTTGTGGGTAAAGGGGTATTTGTAGGGTTCTGGGTCAGTTTTCAGTTTGTTGGGAAAGGAGTATTTGTAGGGTTCAGGGTCAGTTTTCAGTTTGTGGGTGTAGGGGTATTTGTAGGGTTCAGGGTCAGTTTTCAGTTTGTTGGGAAAGGAGTATTTGTAGGGTTCAGGGTCAGTTTTCAGTTTGTGGTTGTAGGGGTATTTGTAGGGTTCAGGGTCAGTTTTCAGTTTGTGGGTAAAGGGGTATTTGTAGAGTTCAGGGTCAGTTTTCAGTTTGTTGGGAAAGGAGTATTTGTAGGGTTCAGGGTCAGTTTTCAGTTTGTTGGGAAAGGAGTATTTGTAGGGTTCAGGGTCAGTTTTTAGTTTGTGGGTAAAGGGGTATTTGTAGGGTTCAGGGTCAGTTTTCAGTTTGTGGGTAAAGGAGTATTTGTAGGGTTCTGGGTCAGTTTTTAGTTTGTGGGTAAAGGGGTATTTGTAGGGTTCAGGGTCAGTTTTCAGTTTGTGGGTAAAGGGGTATTTGTAGGGTTCAGGGTCAGTTTTCAGTTTGTGGGTAAAGGGGTATTTGTAGGGTTCAGGGTCAGTTTTCAGTTTGTTGATAAAGGGGTATTTGTAGTGTTCTGGGTCAGTTTTGGCCTTTAGGGTCAAGGGGTCTTTTTAGTGTTTTGGGACAGTTTTGGGTATTTTAGAGTGCTGATGTATAGTTTAACTTAACAGTGATACATTAAATTTATCACACGAAAATAGATATTATTATAACTTTACATTAGTACACTTTATTTAGATAAAAACTATTTATGTATTAGCATGTTTCCAGACAGTAGCTAGAGTGGAGTTGGAATTCTAATTATTAATTGGTTGGTGTCCAGCACCATCAGTAATATTACCAACACTGGAGTTGGATTAATAAAAATACATTGGTTAGTCTCCACCACATTTTATGGTATTACCTTGAGTGTAGTAGGAATAGTAAAATAATTTTTGCTAGTGTCCTGCAGCTTCTATGATTTTAGATTGACTGGAGTAGTAACAATACATATAAAATTGGTCAGTGTGCAGCACATTTGTATACATTTGTTCATTACTGTATTTTAATAATAAAAAATTATGCAACATAGATGTTTTCAAATTAGTTTATTAAACAATTTTTAATTTTTTTATTGTGTACTACAATAAAATCAAAAACAAATATAACATCACATTTTTTTTTACTTTTATTATTCACACAATAACATCTTTACATTTATATACATGTGGTCAATGTAAACAATAATTTGGATTACTAGATTCTTTCAGTAAATTTTACATATTCCCATCAGTCATTTACAATTTAAAGTATTTATATAGAAATACATTAAACAATGATTTGTTATATATTTCTTACATTAATATTTAATAATGTTAATATTAAATATTAATATAATAAAATATATAATACATATTTCTTTGTAACAAGTAACATGACTATTATTACATTTCTTAGGATAAATTGAAATACCAAAATAAATTTTCTTGGTGTATATTTCACACAATGTTGTTTTTACATAAAACATATAAATCGCTTTGGTTGTAAAGTTTATAATTGTATAGGGAAACAATATGTTTAATTATAATATCTGGTATTTATCAAATATTAGTAAAGCAATTATATAATTTTGTTATAATTAGAAATAATTATATATTCTTTTTTTAATAATTAATAAAAATAATAATTATTTTAATAATTATTATTATTATTAATTAATAAACATAAACATTCATTGATTATTAACAAAAATATATATATTCACAGATAAAATAGAGACTTTTTTCAGGGCATTCTTTATATACTAAATGGTTCTACTTGTTATATTAATAACAATAAATAAGTTATATTATTTATCATTATTAATTATTCCCATAAACATTTATAATGTTTTATAAAAATTATACACAAAATTATTCTTATAAATATACAGAATAACTAAATATTTACATCTTTTATTCAAAGTTTTACATAATTATTTTATATTATTAATATATAATACATATTATATATTAATTTATATTAAATATATTATTTTTTGTTAATAAAGGAAAATTGTCATGAGTATAGTGTATTAATTTGTTACATTATACATGTGTATGTATTATATATGTTTTATTTCACATTGTTTATTCTATTATCCTTTTACACAAATGGGTTAAGGGGACTACTTTTTTACCGCGTAAGGTTATTGCGCTCCATTCAGGACTGGAGAAGCTCGCGGTTGGGAGTTGCTTCGCGTGGAGAGAGGTAAGGTTATTTTGTAATACTAATTATAAGTAAGTGGTCATGTTTGAGGGTGTAATCAAACTCTGTAGTGTTTTTTGGTGTATGTATTATTAGTTTAAGTAGCGTTTGGGTGAAAAGTCTGCGTTATAGATGTGTCGTGCTTTTTTTCCTTCAAGTCTAATTTTAATTGTTCGGAAATGTCTTCTTACATGGTTAATGTTAATTGTTAGTATATTTACAAATGTGAAGGGGGTATTTGTGGGTGGCTTTCGTTATGTATGTTATTTTACAGGTTTCGGTTCCTCGCATGAAAACTACATGGAAGGAAGCGTGTTTTTTAACGGAGAAACAAATGTTTAAGTTATTATGCTTATATTTTGACTTTTATCTCCTATTTTTCGTGTTTGCCTGGAGCGGTTTGTTCACTTTTTAAACCTTTTTCGGGTTTTTTGGAGGGTTTCGAATAGGATTGATACTTTGATATGCGTGACCGTTTTTTTTAAATTGTGTGTATATAACTTTAAATCCTAACGTGTACACACTACTGTTTTCGGGATTTCCTGGAGCGTTTTTTTACGTTTTACAATTTATTTTCGGGTTTTTGAGGGTTTCCCATATTGGAATAGTAAGATATTGGATTGGATTGTATGGATTGATTTTTCCTTGATTGCGTCTCTCAATTCCAAAAATTTTTAGTATTTATTTTACAATTTTGATTGGGTGGGAAATGTCGATTTCTAATGTTATGTGTATGTTATAAAAAATTATAAACATTGCATATTTGTTACGAATTTTTTTACATATTTTTTAAAAGTTTGTCAAACAAATATGTTTTATTTATAATTCATTATATATGTTTATGACATGTGATTTTTATTAGTATTGTAAGAAGACATTCGTATATTTACTTGACATTTTTATAGAAGACTTTTTGCTATTATTGCCAGGTATTCTAAACCTCTAGTTGTAGGGTATAATGTGACTTGACTTTGAAGTAGTCGGAACATTTGTTGGGTTTGTTTAGTGAGTTTGGGCCCTATTTGTGACACTGATTGTTCCATTCTTAGTTCCTGATAGCTTTGTTCTTTTTTCAAAGCTTCAAGAAGGTTGTGGAATGTGGGTTTGCCTCTGTTTCTAGTTGCTTGGAAAGCATTATGCCACCCTTCAACACTGTTGTTGGTTTTCGCCTCTTGGTTTAAAGTACTGAGATAGACATTCCACCAAGGGATTTGGAATTTGGGCTGGCGTCGATGTCCTGATCTGTGCAACCTTCCCACCCAAGTGTCTTCAAAATAGTCTAGCAATGGTGTTAGCTTATCCTCATTCCTCTTATAATATGCGCTGTCAATTAATAAATTGTAATGTTCAGCAACATCTGTAACAGGGACGTAGGCCAGGGCTATTAACTTTTTAACTTGATAGGCAAAGGTGCTATCTGTAGAGTATAGTACACTTAAAGTAGATTTTTGGAGATGCCTCCATATACTCTGATTAAAATGATAATAGCAACCCTGGATTGCTGTGTGGGGAAATGTTCTCAAAATGCTATTTATCATAGCTAATTCGAAATCAATAATTATTTTTTCGGGAAAATAATTATTGATTTCCGTTTTGAGAACATTTAAAATTTCGGTGTAGGTTGTTTGCTGTTTGTTGGGTAGCAAACAGTAAATGAAAGGTATGTTAGAATGATGGTATAAACCGTGGATGGAATACAGTTGGTAAAAAGGTTTTGGGCAGGGTTTAAATGTTCCATCCATCATCCATTGGGGACACTGTTGGATTTTTCGTAAATTACTTGCAGTTGCAAACATAATTATTCTGTTTGTACTGCTTTCATTATCAAAAAGAATAAATTTATCTTTATTGTGTGTGATGGCCATTTCGGGTGAAATAATAATTTCTTCAAAACAAGTTGGGTTGGGTTGGGTTGTGCTAGTGAGTCGTTTGGTGCGTGCAATTGTGCGTTTCAGGGAATCAATAGAGGGTAGTTGCCCTGAAGCATGGTTAGGGATTTTTACCAGTTCTTCTTTAAGTATTTGGGTGGTGGGTTTGTCACTTTGTGTGCTAGCACTTTTAATACTTTCTAAGGCATCTCTAATTTCAATTTCGGTGACATTTGGGGGATGATTATGTTCTCTAGTAAATAGCACATTAGTTTCCTTGGTAGTGGCCCTCCCATAACATTTGTTGGATTAATATTGTGTACACTTCCAAAAAACCTTTCTACCACTTTGTCTCTCCTGATTATACACATAACCCATGTAGCATAATAGCAATTTATTTTTCTGAGACATGACAAATTCTGCACCTTCAGTCATTTTGATTTACTTGTTCTAGGAAAGAGTAGAAAGAAACAAAATCAGTACACATTTTTTTACTTATGTGGTGCTAACATCATTAGTGATGCATTTATACTTACAGTTAATCAAAGTAGTAGTCACAGAAGCAGAAATGTCTTTTGAATGATGTTCTTGTATGTATGTCTTTATTTGCTGTTGGTATGAAAATATAGAAAAACAACGTTAATGTTTATATATAACAAATGTATTTCCTACTCAAAAGCAGTTGTCATTTTTGTCTACTAGTGCATTTGATGTAAACATTACATATACTTACTTGTTTAAATAGTAGAATAGTAGTAATTGCTGGAGTTCATCAATTTAGTACAGGTATGATCTGTAGAGTAGATAGAAGAAATAAAAGCAAAATATTATAATTTTAATACTGAACCGTTTGGAAATGTAACAGATTTAAACGTATACTAACTTCTAAATATGTCGTTTTCTTTGTTGTAGGTAGAATAGCTGTATGATGTATTCAGAATATCTGTAGAGGAAATATAAAATAGATAAGATGTTGTTAAGAACATAGACTGTGTTATTTTCGGCAGTTTTAGAGAAATGATAAATATACTTACATTTTTTACAAGGCGATTCTTCTATATTGGTATATTTTGTGTAGGATGTTTTCATATGATATGTAGAATAGATGTATGATGTTTTCTGAATATCTGTAGAGGCAATTTAAAATAAATAACATGGTGTTAAGAATATAGTTAGCGTTTTTTGTGCCAACATTTTAGCAAATAACAATTATACTTACTTTTTTCTGAAGGGTATTTTTGTGTTTTGCTATAGTTGATCTTGGATTTTTCAAATGATCTATAGGGAAGATGTAAAAAGCAAGATATGTTGTTTAAAAATGTGCATTAATGAAATTGGCCGTTTTATAACAAACACATCTATACTTACATGTGTAATTAGGTTAGTTTTATCGTTTTTGCTGTAGAAATAGCACCATTTCTGTATATCTGTAAATATAATGTCAATGAAAAATAAATACTCTTGTAAATTAGTGTTTAAACAAAGCAGTTGGTGTGTAACAGAGAATTATTATATACTTACTATCTGATTTTGCACATGAAGAAATATGACCATGTAATAGGAATTGTGTTGGAGTAGTTTCTATCAGAAAAGTAGGAAGACATGAAAATAAAATAAGTCTAAGAGTTAGGAGATGTAAGGAAAATAGTGCACTTCTAATGTAGTTTTCTACTAAAATGCTGTGTTACTTACTTGATTAATTAGCTAGTAAGCTGGATCTTTAAAGATGTTTATTCTGCAACAAAATCTTCAAAGTGTTGGCATCTACTTTCCAGATAGGTAGCAGCAACAAATGGTAGAATGCATGTAGCCCTTTTATAGTATATGTGTTATGTGTGCTTTGATTTGATTGGTTGTAGGATGTAAGGAAGCATAGTATAGGCTAGTTTGAATTTTTTTAAGTTAATTGGAGTGTTTGTTGATGTGAGAATGGTGGTATGTGGTTGTTCCCGCATTAAAGCAGGTTCGTGTTTAAATGAAATATATTTATATGTGAAAATAAGTAATGAAAATGTTAGTTAAATGCAAAGAATAATAGAAAATGATAAAATGCATGTAATAGAATGTATAGTAAATGTGGATTAATAGTAATTTTATGTAAGAAACAGGTATTATATGTGAAAAGTTTTTTTTACAGAGAAATGACTTTTATTGATGATAAAGATGGTATTTTAGAAAGAAAAGTGTGCAAACATGAACTCGATATTATTTTTTTAACGATATTGTGGTAGTCTATATTTTTGTAGTCGATATTTTTGTAGTGTTAGGGCTAATTTCATGTCCAACGATATAATTGTAGTCGATATTTTTTTAAGCGATATTTATGTTTTCGATATAGTTAGTACCCGATATTTTTTAGTCAATATTTTTGTAGTTTGTGTAATAAGTATAGTAAGTCGATATTTTTGTTCTCGATAATTTGTCAACGATATTTTGGTAAGTCGATAATGTGTCCGTCGATAATATTTCAGTGATCCAACAAAAACATTGTACCATGTCCACTTTTTAAAGTGAAGAGTATTATTTTGTTTTATTTTATTTTTTTCATAAAATTGGTGTGGATCTCTTTTTTTGAGTCGTGTCATTAATTGGTCAGTGCGTGTATAACAAATGTCTTGCACTCCTCCTGATTAGAACTAAGGCTGCTCGACCACACTACCACAAATAGAGAACTTTGAGTTTGCATTGAGCCCTGTACATTTCTGGGGGAATCTCTGTACACGCTATAACCAATTATTGTTAAATCACATAAAGAGCCAGCTTCCTACACTATCTATTAGAGCTCCCAGATATTGTACTTTTTGAACTGGGGTACGAGTGGATTTTCTGAGGTTTACCTGAAGGCCTAATTTAGTCAGAGTGATGAAACATTTGTGAAAGTGATTGAGTGTTTCTTCCAAGGGTGTTCCTTTTATTAGCCAGGTGTCTAGGTAAGGTTAGACTAATATTTTTTTTATTTCCTCAGTTGTGCAAGTCAAAGGCCATACATTTTTCAAATAATTGAGGAGCTGATTTCAGTCCCTAGGGGAGATGTATGTATTGAAAATGTCTTCATCCTACTGTGAACCTTAAAAACATTTGATGCTCTTTTTATATCTGGAGTGCGGAAGTAGGCATCTTGAAGTTCTGTTGCACACAACCAGTCTCCTTGATGTAGCGGAGGACAGATGTGGATGTAATGCAAGCATTCAGAATTTTCTTTCTGATGTACATGCTCTGTATGCTGAGGTCGAGAATGGGTCTGCACTCCTCCTCTGGTCCATTCTTTTGAACCAGAAAGTATCTGGAATATATTCTCCATCCTTTTTGATGTAAAGAAACCTCCACCACTGCATTATCCTGTAGTAAAAAGTTAACCTCATTTTGTATAAGTCTTGTTGATACGTCAATGTTTTGCTTGGAGGAGGGGACTGAAAACGACTGAAAAATATTCAAGAACCATCCGTCTGCAGTTATCAGCTGCGGCTTTGAAAAGTGGGCTACAAAACTTCTCCTCCCAGAGTGTTTCACAAAGCTGGGGAAAGAAGTTACTAGTTGATAAGTAGAAGTCTTTCCTGCTACAGTTGGCTGATGCTGGCCTAATCTCCCTCTATTGATTCTACGTTTGTGGTTTTGCTGCTTATGTTGATGGTGATGTTGCTTATGTTGATGGTGTTGTTGCTGGTGGTTTGACCAGTGAACCCTCAGAAGATAGTAATACCTTTCATAGGCTCTGCACCTCCTTCTACATTTTTTTTATTTTTATTTTCTAAGCCAGCAGCTGTTTGTGTGTCCAATTCTGTTTTCTTTGTGACGTTTCGTCATCTGCATGCGATTCGGACAGCGTGTTTCCTGAGAACTGTAGGTTCAGGATTCTACATTTACCCTTCCGGCTTTAGACCTATTAGTCTACGCCATGAGCTTCGCCTAGTGCAAATAACATGACAGTAGCCATGCATGGATAAATCCGATATGTCCGCAGCATTTGAGACCAACATGCACTCATTGGTGATCTGAAAATGTTGGTGAGTTTGTCCAAAAATCTTTGTAGGGAGTCCCAAAAAGAACGGATCCTACTTCCCTAAAAGGCATTAGAACTCGCTGCTTTAAATGTAGAAGCCCATGTTCCTCACATTTCTCTTCAGAGAGAGTGTCTTCTTTTACTCTCCTTATTGGGTGGTAGAGCAGAACATTTTGCTACTGTGTGTGACTTCCTTGCTGCAGCCACAATTACTTAATCCGGTAGTGGGTCTGACTTGAGAAATGGAGGAACTTGGTTAGGAGGCTTATAGTTTAAAAGCCTAGATGATGCTGATATTATTGATACATGTGTTAAAGGTTACTGGATCTGGGTCTTCTTGAGCCTGCTATGCAGAGGAAAGGGAGTTCTTGACTTTCCTTGATATAATGTGTCAAAGAAGTAGTAGGAGCGAGCATAGTAATATTCTCCTTAAAGGTTTAGTTATTAATTTGAGATACCTGCGGTGGAGGTGTATTTTGACAGTGTCTGAGAATAATCTTGGATTAATGATCTTAAGGTGAACTCTCCACGATGAAGACTGTTCTGTGATCTCCTGCTATGCCTTGTACTGGATCTCTGTTACCTAGTGTGAGAAAACTGACGTCTTTCTCTAGAGTTTCTTCGAGATATACGTTTGGATCTGGATCTCGAGTGAGGTCTATGACACAACTGTGGACTGTCTTGTGGAAAGAGAAAGATGTAGGGGTGTCATATGCTGGCTCTGCAGTTAAATCTGAAGTCTCCGTGGGCCCAATATCAGGGGGACTTCTTCGACCACAATCAGATTTTGACGGTGAAAGATCTGTAGTGGTGGTTGCTATGATTGGGTCAGTGGCAGAACCCTCTCCCCAACACCCCTGCGTAAGCTGACCGTGTTAACTGACGTATTGCTACTGGGCGGGTACTCTGTCCTATCCACCACTGCAGAGCTCCTCACACTATCCCTTAATACCGGGGTAGAGCCAAAGAAATAGAAACACAACTGTTAGGCCCCTGCTGAAAAAGCCCCACCTTGATCCAGCTGTACCGGGGAACTTTCGTCCTATTTCGTTGTTGCCCATCTGGGGGTGATTAGCAGAAAAACATGTTAATCACACCCTCTCACAGATCTTGGAAGAGAACAACATTTTACACAAGACTCAGATGGGTTTCCGACCTCAACACAGCACAGAATCGGTACTCCTAGTGGTCATAGAGGAGCTTAAAGGGATATTTAATCAAGGCGGCTCAGCTGCAATCTTGCTTCTGGATTTAAGGGTGGATTTTGACGGTAAACAGACATAATATCGACTACAAAATATCGAATGGACATAATATCGAGTTTAAAATATAGACTGGACAAAATATCGAATGGACAGAATATAGACATCAAAAATATCGTTTTTAAGGTAAGTAATGTAATATCGAATGTTAAAAATATAGAAAGTTAAAATATCGAAGTATATAATATAGGTTATTAAAATTATCGAATTTTTAATAGTATCGAATTTTTTATAGTGTTTTTTATGTTATTATATGTGTGAAAATTGTGTATTTATGTTATAATTAACTTTAAATATAAAATGTGTTTTTTTAATTTTTCCGTAATTTAATTCTGTAGCGGGTTGTGGGTTTATAGGGGAATAGGGTGGGAAGTAATCTATACTACTATTATAAAGAGAGAGCTGAAACCTTTGAGGCAGGTAAACTCAAGAAGTACAGCACCAATCACAACACCCAATACAGCATTGTAAAGGGGAGATGCAGCAGATGGACATAGGCTATACAGCTGGCCACCATTAACATTACAAAGGTCAAACAACCTTAGGGGTAAAGTAGTCCCTTGTGGGTTTTGGTGTGGGCGTGTCAAAGTACACTTGGGCGTTGGCGTGTCAAACTACACTACATTCTTCCTTTGTGGGCGTGTAGCATCGACAGAGGGGCGTGGCACAACAGCGTTGTCAGAGGGGCGTGCCACAAGTAAAACAAAAAATGGCCGCGTACTTCAGTAGCGCGCCTTTTCAGAAACAATGTGCGCGCCCATTCATGATCCACCTTCGCGTCTTACACGTCCGTCTACAAACACCAGGCTGCGCCGCATTTGCCATTCAGGCGCCATTAATCACATATAGTGCGGCGCAACCTTTGTGGGTGTCAGCATTGTCCGAGGGGGCTGCACCAAAATTAAAATAAAAAGGGGCGCGCTTTTCGCCAGCAATGTGCGCGCACATTCACGCTCCACCTTGGTGTTCTGATGACGCGACATTAATGATATATAGTGCAGCGCAAACTTTGTGGGCGTCAGCGTTGTCAGAGGGGGCTGCACTAATATTAACAAAAAAAAGGGGCGCAGCTTTCGCCACCAATATGCGCGCACATTCAGGCTCCGCCTTGGCGTTCTGATCACTTCTCATACGGCCGTATCAAAACACCAACGGGCGCCACATTGACAGACCGGACCTTGCCATACTGCCTACAAAAATAAACTAACAAAACAAAACTTTACTCCTTTAGGAACGTAAGATTTCGCAGAAGTGGCTGCAGGGAAGAAAAAAATGGGGGGCACACAAGCGTGACATTCACTCTCCAACGGCTCCAGCGGACACTGAAGGCAGGCAGCGTACCACATGATCTAAGCCACTTCACAATTCAAATTTAGTCCAGGGCACAGGCGGGGTGTCAAACCAGCCCTCGCAAACACGGGATCACACCGACACAGTCAGCGTACACACATTAAAGTCAAAGACAACCCGCTTGGGAATTATATAACCAACACACTCCACGACACACAAAAGCTGCAAAACTTCAAGCTGAGGACGCACACATAACGAAGGACAAGCAAATACGGGACAGCTAAGGAGGCACATATGAAGAACGCTGTTACTAACAGTGCATGCACAACCGGACAAAGACGTTCCAAAAACATTACAAACTGACCTTAGCCTATAGGAAGATGTAAAACACCACGTGGAAGATCAAGGTTCAAATACGCGTAACATTCCTCTTGCATTTTGTCATACTTGCGTAATGCTGCATAACTCACAATTTGAAATTATATTTAAACACACACTTCATCAGAGGCTCCTTCTGAATTATGTATAGCAAAGGGATCGCTTGCTACGCTGCCTGAAACACACATTAGCACAACAATAAACATTACAGAACACTGAAGGTCAGCCGCAGTATCATTAATATTTTTATTTCTCAACTGTACTGCAAGGAAACAATAACAATGGTGAAGAGGAAGACGCAACTTTCAAAGACAGCATATAAAACACGGGCACAGAGGAATAAGCGCATACGAGAAACACAAGAAAGAAATGAAGAAATGTTAACAAACATCTCTGCTCCCTCAACCTCTGCTGTTTCAAATCAACAAACTATGCGCCGTTCAGAACGTCTTGCTCACAGGAGTACAGACACCACAACCTCCACTACTACACACCCAAACAACATTCAAAAGCACATACCTCACACTTTCATTCATACTAACCAGCACAACACACACAACATACCTCAAACCCAAACTTTACAGCACACAACACTGCAAGCTGAAACACAAGTAACACAACTCCATTTACTACAAAAGCCGCACACTGTACACACTGTCAGATCTGCATTCCACTACAACCCACTTACTGACTACATCAACAATCCACATGTAAACATTGGGAATATGGACAATGTCTGTAACAAGTGCTACGCACTTACATGGAAGGCTGAACCTCAAGGCTCCTCAGGAAAAGTAGTTATCAACAACATTCAAGATCCACCTCTACTCATTAGACAACTACTTGATGGCACTCACCCACTTTCAAATCATTTCATTACAAACACACGCAGTTATAATACTCTATTCCAAATGACATCCTTTGGGGCTAATGAAGTAAGGGAAGGAAATTACATGGCCAGTTATACGACTTAATTGGCAGTCTGCTTCCACAACAAGGCAAGCCTCCACAGTTTCTACAAATATATTTCCTATCTCAACAGCAACAACTAGACGCACGGTCACACATGCTGCAAAATTTAAACAGACAGCTTATTCAAGAACTACAAGACACATAGCACAATCATAAGACCTACATTCAGTCACTAAAATACAACTATGAGATAAATTTCCATGAAGAAGATTTGAAAATTATTATACACGCACAGCAACGTCCTGCAAATACACATCCTGGAAGATATAATGCACCAACAACGGATGAGGTTGCAGTTCTTTTAGTCAACGAAAACAAAGGCCCACGCGACATTGTCTTACATACCCAGGACGGACTATTACGTAAAGTGTCTGAATTGCATAGATCATATAATCCTTTACAATACCCCATTCTATTCACTAGAGGGGAATATGGTTATTGTCTCAATATACCCCAAGCGCACTCTGTTACTAACAAAACGGTAACATGCATGCAGTACTATGCCTATACTCTTATGGTTAGATCCACAAGTTTCAATACCTTGCATTGGTTCCGCAATCTGTTTAATCAATACATTGTGGATATGATGGCAAAAATGATCACGGAAAGACTCGACTTTATCCGGCGCAATCAAACACAACTACGCGCAGACAACTACATCAATTTATAAGATGCCCTTAATCAAGATCAAACCGTTCATGCATTAGATATTGGACAACACGTTATTTTACCAGCTACCTTCACTGGCTCACCAAGGTACATGCATGAAAAGACACACGATGTTATGACATACGTCAGGCAGTATGGCAGACCAGATTTGTTCATCACTTTCACATGCAATCCAGAGTGGCCAGAAATGAAAGCTCAATTATTTCCAAAACAAAGATCTTGCGATAGACATGACATTGTTGCACGTGTATTCAATTTAAAGGTGAAAGCACTCATGAAAATAATAACACAAAAAGCTATATTTGGATCTGCAAAAGCTTACATATTTACTATCGAATGGCAAAAAAGAGGACTGCCTCACGTACACATCTTATTGTAGCTTGAACCAAAAATACAGCCAGACGAGGTTGATCTCATTATATCCGCAGAGTTGCCTGATCCTGTCAACGATCAACAACTCTTTCTGATCGTAAAAAAAAACATGTTACATGGTCCATGTGGTGAACACAATATTCTTTCACCATGTATGAAAAACGCCATTTGTACTAAAAAATACCCACGCCCTCTCACTAATGAAACGGAAACTGGTGTTAATGGTTATCCCATTTACCGTAGGAGGAGCCCCGAACATGGTGGACATACAGTCACAATGACTGTTAGAGGACAGGAAGTCACTGTCAATAATCAGTGGGTGGTTCCATATTCACCTGTACTGTCTCGCAGTTTTAATGCTCACATTAATATTGAATACTGCCAATCAGTTAAAGCTAAAAAAAAAATATTTGCAAATATATTAACAAAGGATCAAATCAAGCAACTGCTACTATCGAAAACAAACACAATGAGATAGAAACATATCTAAATGGACGGTATATTAGCACTTCTGAGGCAGTGTGGCGCATTCTAGAGTTTCACATTCATGAAAGGCATCCTACTGTCACACATCTAGCTGTACATCTACCAAATGGACAAAGATTATACTTCCATGAAAAAAACATGAAACACGTAGCACAAAACCGAACACCTACAACACTTACTGCCTTCAAATTGTGTGACACAGACAGTTTTGCTAAAACATTGCTATACCAAGAAGTACCACAATACTATACAGTGGGCTAATCCAACATTTACACGTAGGAAACTTGTCCAAGAGGTATTAGGACACCCTGGGGTAAAGAAAGACTCAGCTCTTGGTAGAATGTACAGTATTCACCCAAACCAACCAGTGTGCTTTCAGTTACGCATTCTTTTACAACATGTTCGTGGACCTACAGGGTTTAACAGTCTTTTAACCGTTAATGACCAATTAATGCATACCTATCAGGCAGCGTGTAAAAAACTCGGCCTCATTGAAGACGACGAACATTGGAAACATACATTAGGTGATGCTGCACTTTCCGATTCACCATCAAAGCTACGTCAGTTGTTTGTTACTATTCTGTTGTTTTGTAACCCATCTGATCCTATGGCTTTATGGGACGAATACAAACATCATTTATGTGAGGATATACTACACACTAAGCGTCAACAAACACATGATAACTCAATGCCAATAACTAATGACATCTTTAACCAGGGAGTAGAAATAGAAGACTTGCTCTATGAACTAAGCGAGAAATCATTAACAGATTTCAAACTGCCGCCAACAGACAGGACAATCCATACACCGTACAACCATACAGAAATCGGACATTCTATACACAACCTACATGAATACCTTGCGCAACATTGCCAAACTTAGTTCCTGATCAGACAGTCGCCTACAACAGCATTGTTCATAGTGTAGAAACAAAAGAAGGAAAACTATTCTTCTTAGACGCACCAGGAGGAACTGGCAAAACTTACTTAATCAACCTCATACTAGCAAAAATACGCTCTTTAGGACTATTGGCTCTTGCTGTTGCATCGTCGGGAATTGCAGCTACTTTGCTAAGTGGAGGCAAAACAGCACATTCGACTTTTAAACTACCTTTAAGTGTTTCACTTGAAAAGGATTCTACATGCTCGGTACGCAAAAACGTACCTTTAGGCATGCTGCTTCAAAAGGGTGTCTCTTATCATGTGGGACGAATGTACTATGACACACCGCGCACATATAGACGCTGTGAACACAACTCTAAAAGATATTAGAAGTTCAACTCTAATCATGGGTGGTGTCACTTTTGTCTTTGATGGTGACTTCCGACAAACTCTTCCTGTTGTTCCAAGAGGAACACATGCTGATATACTAAAAGCATGTTTAAAAGCATCACACCTCTGGGACTCAGTACAAACTCTCACCTTACGCACTAACATGAGGACACATTTGGGAGGCGGAGATACTCACTTCGCAGATCTTCTACTACAAGTTGGTAATGGAGAAGTACCTAACAGTAATGGGAATATTAATATTGAAAACTTAGGTACGCCTGTCTCTAACTTAGATGAACTCATACACCATGTATACCCCGACATTCAACAAATTCTTACCAAAGACTACCGATGGATTTGCGAAAGAGCTATAGTTGCCCCCAGAAACTGCACTGTCAACCATATCAATGAACACATACTACTACAAATCCCAGGTGAGGCAAAAGTCTATAAATCCATTGATACAGTATTAGATACTCAAGACGCCGTACATTATCCTCAAGAATTCCTAAACTCACTTAACCCTTCCGGACTTCCGCCTCATTTACTACAAATTAAAGTTATTACGGAACCTACAGCCGCCCAATCTATGCAATGGGACACGCCTACAAGTTACAAGTGTTTTGCCATATGTCATTAAAGCAACTATTCTCTCTGGCCCTGCAGCAGGCCAGTTAGCTCACATTCCACACATACCCATGATCCCTACTGATCTACCATTTCAATTTAAACGCTTGCAGTTCCCTATTAACATTGCCTTTGCTTCTACTATTAACAAATCTCAAGGTCAAACATACAAAGTAATAGGCGAAGGCTTACGAGAAGACTGCTTCACTCATGGACAGTTATATGTCGCACTCTCTAGGTCCGGCAATGTGCAAAATCAATTTATTCTACGGCCACATTCAAATGAGACCAAAAATGTGGTATACCGTGAAATCTTACAATAAATTAAGATTTACTATTACAAACATTACACACATAACATTTCATACCCGGACAACGTCGGGACGGGCTGTTAGTTTAATTATAATTAATTAAATATGTAAATGTGTTTATTGGTATTCATTTTTAATTAATTGTTCATTAATTCATATTTGGTAATTAATTAAATTTTAATTGGCAATTAATTTTAATTAATTGATTAATCAAGACTGGTTGGTCCATGCGACTAATGAATTAGTACCAATAAAACAAAGGTCCAAAAACAGAAGTGCTCCTTCGGCACCCTGGTATACGGAGGAACTTAAAAAACATAAACAGCTGTGTAGAAATAGGGAGAGGCACTGGAGGAAAAATTATGATGAGGAAAGTAAAGAAGAGTACAAGAAGCTGTTAACACAGTACAAACTATTGATCCTGGAAACCAAAAAGAAATATTATAAGGAGCAAATTGAGAAATGTAGTAATTCCAATAAAAAGCTCTTTGATATAACCAAACAACTGGCAGGAGCTACTCCTGATCTACATCCTCCAGCCTCACAAAAGTTTTGTGATTCAATAGCCTCCTATTTCTTTACTAAAGTAAACGACATCTTTACGTCATTCACGTCATCTGAATACCCAAAAAGTAACGATTTAAGGAGGCCAAAGACCGATAAAACACTCTTGCAATTTGCGGCTATTTCGGATAGTCAAATCCAGGAAATTATCAAATCCATTAAATCCGGCTCGGCACTGGACCCATGCCCATTGAACACCATACGCCCTTTAATGGATATCCTGATCCCGGCAATAACTCACATCTGTAACCAAATGTTCTGTACTGGAACTTTTCCCATCCCTCTAAAGAAAACTTTACTGAAGCCACTCCTGAAAAAAGAGGGCCTAGATAAAGCAGAGCAAAAAAATTATAGGCCCATTGCTAACCTCCCATTTCTAGCCAAAGTGGCAGAAAAGGCCATAAATACTCAACTTACGGAGTTCATCGAGCAAAATCAGCTGCTCGATGAAACGCAATTCGGATTCCGTAAGTTTCATGGTACAGAGACAGCCCTCATTAAGGCAGCGGATGATATTAGTCTGATTCGAGATCAGGGGGGTTCAGCATTATTGGTTCTTCTAGACCTGTCGGCCGCCTTCGACACGGTCGATCATAAGATCTTGGTCGATCGTGTCGAGGGGATGGGCGTTAGTGGCCTGGCCAAGAAACTGCTGGCATCGTTCCTGGCGGACAGATCTCAGGCGGTCGCCTTGGGACAATTCGAGTCAACGGAGCTGTCCCTTCCATGTGGGGTACCCCAAGGTTCATCCCTGAGTCCGACACTCTTCAATATCTATGTGTCGGACCTCGCAAACACCATCAAAGCGCATGGGATGAACCTTACCTCATATGCTGACGACACCCAGTTGATCTTGACGGTCAGGGATGATGGGGAAGCAGTGGCAGAAAGTTTTAAGGCAGGACTGCTGGCTATCGGACGATGGATGTCCGGAAACCGCCTAAAGCTGAACTCTGAAAAAACAGAGGTGGTAGTGTTTGGTCGCCTTAATCCTAGCTGGTCCCCGGCATGGTGGCCACCATCCTTTGGAGCCGTGCCTAAACCAACTGCGAAGGTGAGAAACCTAGGTGTCACCTTCGACGATAACTTGAATTTTATGGCTCATGCCAACCAGACGACCTCGGCAGCTTTTTATAAACTACGCCTGGTAAGAAAGATCCTACCATTTCTCCCTGACTCTGTGGGTAGAACCCTGATAAGTGCCCTTGTTTTGTCGGCACTAGACTATTGTAATGGCTTGTTTGCCAACGCTCAAATTAGAGTTATTAAAAAAATGCAACTTGTACAGAACGCGGCGGCCAGGCTACTCTCAGGTGTTCCGAGATTTAAGCCAATAACGAACACCCTGAGAGATCTTCATTGGCTGCCTGTAAAAAAATCGAATAAAGTTTAAAACCTTGTGCATTGTATATAAAACACTACACCAACAGGCCCCACAATTTCTGAGAGATCATCTTATCCCATATCAGCCTTCTCGGCCACTTCGGTCCGCTAAGATGAACGATCTGGTAGTACCACGCACTAGATTGGTTAACTGGGGAGACAGACGTTTCTTGGTGGCTGCCCCGAAATTGTGGAACACACTCCCGCAAACCATAAGATCCAGCCCTAATTTGCTTGTATTCAGGAAGCAGCTGAAAACATGGCTGTTTAACCTCTAGAGTCCAGAAGCCAAAGTTAGGAGAGCCTGCAGTTTACAGCGCCGAGACGCCTCCGGGCATTTGTTCGCGCTATACTAAATGTTAAAAATAAATAAATAAATAAATAATTATGTTCATTTTACTAATTTATTTTCTGTAGTGGGTTGTGAGTTTATAGGAGAATTGGGTGGGAAGTAATTTAATTATAATTAATTAAATATGTAAAAATATTTATTGGTATTTTTTTAGAATTAATTGTTAATACATTTTTTATGGGTAATTAAATACATTTTAATTGGCAATTAATTTTATTTAATTGATTAATTGCTAATTATGTTAATTTTACTAATTTATTTTCTGTAGCGGGTTGTGGGTTTGTAGGGGAATAGGGTGGGAAGTAATTTATTTATAATTAATTAAATAACTCAATTTATTTAATTGTATTTAATTTGAATTAATTGTTAAATAATGTTTAATTGTTTATTAATTAATTGTTAATTTGTAATTAATTTGGATTAATAGGTAACTAATAGTAATAAATAACTTTAATTTGTAATTTTAATTGATTAATTGTTATATTATATTAAATTGGTAATTACTTTAAATTAATTTTTTATATATATTAATTTATATTTTTTAAATAATATATGAAGTATTTACTTTCCCTACTGTTGCACTCTCTGGAGTGGGAATAGTAATTTTTATCCCTCCGCTATCCAACGCTTTCCCTATTGTTGCACTCTTTGGAGTGGGAATAGTAATTTTTACCTCTACGCTTTCCAACGCTTTCCCTACTGTTGCACCCACTGGAGTGGGAATAGTAATTTTTACCTCTACGCTATCCAACGCTTTCCCTACTGTTGCACTCACTGGAGTAGGAATAGTAATTTTTACCCCTACGCTATCCAACGCTTTCCCTACTGTTGCACCCACTGGAGTGGGAATAGTAATTTTTACCTCTACGCTATCCAACGCTTTCCCTACTGTTGCACTCTTTGGAGTGGGAATAGTAATTTTAAGCCCTACGATATCCAATGCTTTCCCTACTGTTGCACTCTTTGGAGTGGGAATAGTAATTTTAACCCCTACGCTATCCAACGCTTTCCCTACTGTTGCACCCACTGGAGTGGGAATAGTAATTTTTACCCCTACGCTATCCAATGCTTTCCCTACTGTTGCACCCACTGGAGTGGGAATAGTAATTTTTACCCCTACACTATCCAATGCTTTCCCTAATGTTGCACTCACTGGAGTGAGAATAGTAATTTTTACCCCTACACTATCCAACGCCTTCCCTACTGTTGCACTCACTGGAGTGGGAATAGTAATTTTTACCCCTACGCTATCCAACGCTTTCCCAACTGTTGCACTCTCTGGAGTGGGAATAGTAATTTTTACACTTCCGCTAACCTACGGTAATAATATTGATTATTATTTAATTATATTATGTTACTATATATATATATGTTTTAACAAATATGATTGTAAAAAATTGTTTTTATAACTTTCATTAATTATTTAATTATTATAAGGTAATTTAAGTATTTTTAAGTATATTTTAGTAATTAAGTTTTAATATTAATTTAATTTAACATTGTTTTTTATAAAGTCGATATTTTTATAAACTATATTTTTGTAAACAATGTTTTTTACTCGATATTTTTGTACTTACCTGTTTGTAGATACAAAGTCGATATTCTGTCTGTCGATATTTTGTCAACGATATTTTTGATAGTCGATATTATGTCCCTCGATATTATGTCAGTGATCCGATTTTGACACCGTGGACCACCACACCCTGATACTTGGGCTTAGAGAGGCCTCGATCAGGATAAAGCCCTCCAACTTCTCATCTCCTTTCTGAGTGACAGATCATTCCAAATTATGGAATCCACCTGTCTATCAGACACGCTGCCTATCACATTTTGTTTAACATATGTATATATATATATATATATATATATATATATATATATATATCACAGCTCAAGTTTCTTTCAAGTCCAAAGAAAGAAATTACGGCACTCACAGGGAAAGTGTTCAGTAAGTTTTTACTCGCTCAGCAGACAATCAAGGATATGCCGGGCTTTTTCCCGTGCGGCAAGTGCAAAGCCTGCGAAAAGAGTAAAAAAAGAACAACTTTCGAAATTCCAGGGTCAGGACACAGCAAGAAAATATCCAAGTTCCTCACCTGCAATACCACATATGTTATTTACTGCTTACTGTGCCCATGTGGATTAAAGTACATAGGCAGCACAGTGAAAAATGTCAAGCTGAGGGTATTGGAGCACCAACGTGCAATTATGAATAAAGATTTTAACTACCCCGTAGCTAAACACTTTGCCTTGAAACATAATAGCAATAGGGAACTCTTACAATTCTTTGCACTAGACCATATACCAGCAGACCCAAGGGGTGGAGACAGGCTGCGGAAATTAAGAAGATTAGAATCCCGCTACATAATCGATCTCCAGACTAAGGCCCCGCGGGGATTAAACAGAAATGAAGAATTGTCCTCCCACCTGGGTAAAGCATAAGCTCTGTAAAAATGAGATTTATTATACCCCGTGAACTATGCCGATCCACGGCTTAATAACTTACACTACACAACTAAGGCTAATATACTTTACACTTGTAAATCACAAAATACAAAGTGCTTCTAAATTTGAAATGTAATTTACATGCCTTAATGATTGTGAATACTGAAATGTTGATGCAAAAAGTAATTTACTATGTTAATAGCGGTTTTCACGGAGGTATAACGTCAGTCCTCTTTCTACGTATATGCACAAATGTGACGTAAACCTTTTAAACACGCTTCCTTCCGTGTCAATGGTAATGTCTGCTGAGCGAGTAAAAACTTACTGAACACTTTCCCTGTGAGTGCCGTAATTTCTTTCTTTGGACTTGAAAGAAACTTGAGCTGTGATTTACACGTGGGGCGCCGCCACGAGAGGCACCCGCCTGCGAGTGACCCGGATTTTGGTGCAACGGAGCGAGAATATATATATATATATATATATATATATATCCAAAACACCCTCCAGAACTGCCAAAGGAAGGAGCCACAGACGGGGACTTGTAACGAGGTTCTTTATTAGTTGGCAGATACAGCGTGATGCATTTCGGCGTGAGCCTTCCTCAGACGCCTCTGCCCAACTGAAAGTTCGTGCGCCCAGCTGTATTAAGTCTCTGCAGCCTCCCCCAACCATGTGATCGTCGGTTGCAGCGTAGAACTACTCACACTGCAACTCCCAGCATGCTCCAAATCTGGGTTGGTGTGACGAGGGGAAACCAAGGTAGAATCCTTGCGTTTGAGGCATGTGCAGGGCTGGGCGAACAAAATCAGTCAATACAAACTTGAAGAACCTCTCGAGTCCCCGCACACCGCTTCTACCTGCAGCTTGCAGGTCCGCCAGGTCGTGGGCTGGTAACAGTGCACCAACTCCATCTGTGAAGTCACAGATTGCCTCTGAGCAACGTCCCAAACTTATCCTGCTTCGCTGTCGGTGAGCTGCCTGTTGCCAACACCTTGACGAGAAACAACCTGCTTGCGCAGACACCAGATGGCAGGCAGCCAACTTGCGAAACGTGAGCTCCTTAGCGTGTCCCTGGTCGACACGAATAACATCCAAAACACCCTCCAGAACTGCAAAAGGAAGGAGCCACAGACGGGGACTTGTAACGAGGTTCTTAATTATATATATATATTACTATCAATCGCGATGTATGCGGACGACACACAACTGGTGGTATCAGTGGCAGAGGGACCAAACTCAAACAACATACAACTGGTACCTTGTATGGAAAAGGTGGCAACTTGGATGGCTAGCTGTAGCCTCAAACTAAACCGCCCTAAAATGGAATTGATGATCTTGGGAAAACGTCACAGGCCCAAGGGCATGATTAGCTGGCCAGTAAACTGGGGTAAACCTCACGACCACAAGCCGTTAATAAAGAATGTAGACATGTGGCTAGACAACACACTTTCTCTGGAAATCCAAGTAAAGAATCTAGCAGCTACCTGTTTTGGCGTACTCCGAATGATTCGTAAGATTATAGATCTTATCCTACTACACTACACGCAGGAAGATTCCTGGTCCAGGTCCTTGTGGTCTCGTGGCTGGACTACGGCAACTCCCTGTACTTGGGATCTCCAAAGTCTTTTAGACTAAATGCTTGCTTGTTATATTCAATACGTGTTTGCATTTACGACAACAGTGGAGTTGTTAGGTAGCAAAAGAGTTACATTTTTCCATTAGTTTTGTGCAATAATTTGGAAACTATAAATGAGTTCACATTAATTTGTTAGAACAGGACAGTATCGTTCTAATTTCGCAATGCAATGCTTGTGTCTTATTCAATTGAGAAGAAACTGGAGACTTGGCAACATAGTTCAATTCAACATCCAAGTTCATGAGTTGTTTGTGCTGATGTCTGAATAGATATCCATTCCAGATACAATTCCTAGGCGAAAATATAACAAAAAACATTGGCTAAAAGATTACCATAATGTTACTACTAGCAGAATGGGAACCACACCAAAATCCAGTAAATGATAGGGTGTTACTTACCTGTTCTGCGTTCTTTTCTAATTGCCTGCCTTTGACTTAAACAGGTCAATATTGGGAATCCTTTATCATCTGAGGAGGAAGTCAAAGCTGCTTTCCTGAGGTCCAAATCTGTCTTTCTCAATGACCCCCGGCTGTGGGGTTTTTAGGTTCTCTTGTCCCAGTGATTTACAATATGGTATTGCTTCTTGTCAGCTACAATCTGGCCAAAGCAGTGGAACCTTGCTGTGCCCCCCCTCTCCCCCAGTCCCTTTAGAACCGCGGTCTTCAATCTGTGGGGCGCGACCCCCAGGGGGGTCGTGGAGTCCTGGGAAGGGGGTCGCAGATTCTGCAGAGTTCAGTTCCTGGCGTTGGGCTGATCGAGGGTGCTCACGGCTGAGGCCTAATTCACTCCGAGGTGTGGAAAACATCAACGCCTCATTAACAAGTAAAAGGTCTTTTAAAGACCTGTCAAGTACTTGGGTGTGACTGTGTGTGTGTCCCTGAAGCTGTTTCAGCCGGGCTCACATACACGAGCTGGGGGGGGGGGGGGGGGCCGGGGGAGCAGGCTGTAGTGTAGCCCTTTGAGTTTAATGGATGTTGCACGCCTGGAGCTGTGGGTCCCCACGTCCCCCGCCCCCAGCAGGGAGGCACAGAGATGCCCTCCCATGAGCGGGAAAGAAGAAGGAAGACAAGGAAGACGACGCAGAGAGATACTGATCCCCCCCCCATGAGAGAGGCACCGAAAAGGTGGGTGGATGAATGATGGGTGGATGGATAGATGTAAGGCCTAAGGATGGATGGATGTGTGAAAAGGTGGGTGGATGAATGATGAGTGGATGGATGGATGAATGAAAGGGTGGATGGATGAATGATGGATGTATGGATGGAAGGATGAAAGGGTGGATGGATGAAGGATAGATTGGTGAAGGATAGATGTATGGGTGGAAGAATGAAAGGGTGGACGGATGAAGGATGGATGGATGAAAGGGTGGATGGAGGAATGATTGATGGATGTGTACAAAGATGGGTGGATGAATGATGGGTGAATGGATGGATGAAAAGGTGGATGGATGAATGATGGATGTATGGATGGAAGGATGAAAGGGTGGATGGATGAAGGATAGATTGGTGAAGGATAGATGTATGGATGGAAGGATGAAAGGGTGGACGGATGAAGGATGTATGGAGGAAAGGGTGGATGGATGTATGGATGGCTAAAAGGTTGCATGGATGAATGATGCATGGAAGGATGTGTGAAAAGGTGGGGGGATGAATGATGGGTGGATGGATGGATGAAAGGGTGGATGGATGAAGGATGGATGTATGGATGGAAGGATGAAAGGGTGGATGGACGAAGGATGGATGTATGGATGGGAGGATGAAAGGGTGGATGGATGTATGAATGGATAAAAGGTTGCATGGATGAATGATGGATGGATGTGTGAAAAGGTGGGTGGATGAATGATGGGTGGATGGATGGAAGGGTGGATGGGTAAAGGATGGATGTCTGGTAGAAGGATGAAAGTGTGGATGGATGAAGGGTGGATGGATCAAGGATGGATGTATGGATGGAAGGATGAAAGGGTGGATGGATGGATGTGTGAAAGTGTGGGTGGATGAATGATGGAGGGATGTGATGGGGTCTAACAGGCGCATTTATGGTTGTCAAAAGTTGATGATGAGGAGTACCAGTTTCTAGAAACTTTTGTCGGAAGGGGGTCCTTACGCCTAAAAAAGTTTTACAAGGGGGTCTCGGCATCAAAAAGTTTGAAGACCTCTGCTTTAGAAGAAGGCTAATGTCTGCCTGATATGTACAACTATTGCTCCGTCACACTTCTCCAGCAGTTTTCCCAGCATGGGAAGGAGACGGTGCTAACCAGCTATCTGATTTCCCTGAGAAGCTAGCATTGTTAGTCCTTAGAAGCTGTAGTTTAATCCTGGCTTAGGCACTGAATCTGCGCCGGTCATTGCCCTGGGTGAAATCGTATTCATCCTTTTTTGGTGATTCCACAGGAATGATTGTATTAGATTTATCTGCTGCATTTGATACTGTAAACAAGAGCTCTGATTCAAAGAATATCTGAAATGGGATTGGTGGCAGTGTTCATGTGGCTTGTCATTCTTAGAGGGGCTGCCAAAGTCCTCCCCGCCCCTTTTACATCCACAAAATCTTCTGTATTATTATGGGTGCCCCCGGCTGGTTGCTATCACCTATTCAATCGAATATTTATATTTGACCTTTTTATGAACTAAAGCGGTCATGTGGCCGTGATGACACCAAGCCCTTTGGGTTGGATAAGAATGCCTACTAGGTTTGTTGCCCATTTTTCATGCAATGCTTTCTGAAGCTCAAAACCAATTAAACAGTTGCTTAAAATTGGGAACAACATGGCACGGTGCTCTGTGGACTGTGTACCATAAAGCTCCACCATTATCTGCCTCCAAGGTTAAATTCTTAGGAGTCCTGCTAGATCAGAAGGTTGCTTTGAAAACCCAAATGAACTCTGTGGCCAAAGCATGCTTCCACTTCTGCTATCTCCTCAGCAAGGTTCTCCGATTTCTCCCTCAAGAACACCACCCCTTCGTTGCTTTGTGCATTTTATTCATTTATTTATTTATTTATTTATGGTTTTTGTAGAGCGCGACACTCATCCCAAGGGATATCACGGCGCTTATACCAAATGAACACTGCTGAGGACTGAGGCGATAGGACCTAACGGTAAATAGGAAAGAGGTGGGTCTTCAGCTTTTTCCGAAACAGGAGATAATTTGTAGTGTGTCTAAGATCATCCGGAAGCTCATTCCACCTCCTGGCTGCCAGATAGGAAAAGCAGCGGCCACCTGTTCTAACTTTATAAATGCGTTTCATCCTGGCTAATGCTGATTGAGCTGATCGTAGGTTCCTAGTGGGGACATAAAATTCAATCTTCCCTGAGAGAATGGTAGGGCCCGTCCTATGCAGGACCCTATGGGCATGGCAAAGTAGTTTGGAGGCAGCCCTCTGACGCACTGGAAGCCAATGAAGTGTATTCAGACATTTATCTGGAACAGTATGCAACTCTCCTTCCTTCTGAACCCTGATGCTCACTCTGGGCTGTCCTAATCTGAATAAGAAGTATGTTAATGTGGTTATGTTGACCAATTGCAGAGGACTGGGTAGGATAATTCTGTGAGTAGTTGAAAACCTGTGAATGTGGAGTAACTGCGATTGAGAATGTAGATTTCTCCTGCTCCACCTTCATGGCACCTGTATTATCAACCTGTAAATCGATTGCACCTCAAGAGGAGAGAAACCATTTGGTAGCCAGTTGGAAAGAAGTACCTGTAACTGTAGCTTAGCAGCATTGGTATCTTTCATAGGCTCATGTTCTTTAATTAGTCCCATTGTTCAGGCTGGGACTCCTCTGTATGTATCAGTGTAAACATACACTTGATTAACATGGAAAACAGCCATAGACTGCATTTTTTTGTTTTGCAGTTTTTATATAGCGCAAACTCGACCTGAAGGTATTAGAACCCTTTACATGAGCACCAGTTACATTACACAAGGACACATTAATTTTTTTGGTAGGCAAGGGGAGATTAAGTGATTTGCCCAGAATACCAGGATGTGGAGTTGACCCTTAGGCTGGAACCTTGGTTTCCCATCTCCAAAGTCGGCAGTCTAGCCGTGTGACCACATCCGCTCCCTTATTTAATCTGTCCACATCATTGGCCGGAGTTCGGGCCACTTAAGGTGGAGATGACAATGACTCAGATGCTCAAATTGCTATTTTCTGATCACATGGAGAACAGATAGTTCAAGGAGTTTTATGAAAGCGATAGAGAGGAGTCATAACTGATTCTGGAATGGATACCAATGCTGAATAAATGTGGTTAAACAAAAATAACATTATCTTCTGCAGTATGGATCTTTTCTAGAGCGACAATGTTAAATTACAACTAACAAACTAAAGCAAATTATGAGTGAATAAAGCTCAGCATAAGCAAATGTGTTTCGAAGACCTATCTCATCGCCGGACAGTGCATCAACGCTGTAATACTTGCAAAGGCATGAGTAGTCCTCTAAGTCACAATTCTACACATCTCCTTCAGACACTCCAGTGAACAAAATCGATTGTAGCTGCCAATCCTCTGGTAGAGTATGCTCTGACCTTATCAGGGATATCTGCCCATCATAGTTTTAGTGATTCAGGGTAGATTCAATACAGATGTCACTTGTTTCGACAAAGTCCCCCGTTTATTAGCCTTGCCAAAGGCTACACGAATTTGTCAGATTGAGGAGTCTCGTTTGTTGCAGGTAGAATTTAAAACAAGGTGAATAGTGATCTTCAGCTGCTTTCGACATGCCCTAATAGTAAAGTAGGCAACATGATCTGTTGATTTACATGGAGGGAGGTGGCCATCTTTGGTATAAACCTGGGACTGAATTGAGAAAACCTTTATCTTCTGGCTAGTATAGTGGCTGCTTTCCATCAAAGGTACTTGGATGGCAGTTCTACACATTTATTTGAAAAGTTCTTCTGGTATTCTATTTACCTCTGTGATGAAGTGAGTATGGTTGAGGGTTGAAAGTGAGGTAAAGTCCTCTCATTAGTTCTTTTACAATTCTATAGCGGGATAGTGAATGACGGCTTGATTTCCTTACATATATTGAGATTCCAGCACTGTACACTCTCATTGATAAATACCTTAATCCTGCTGTAGCAAGATGGAGCAGCTGAAGCAAAACTGATGATGGGACGTGGAAAGTGGATCCAGGATCTTCAATCACAACCAGATAGTCCGATGTTTCCATTTCATCTTGAAGGTGTTTTTGTTTTACTTGGATGGTGCTTTACCAGACTGCAGTATTTGCTTGCAATTTTCTGGGGATCTAGGAAGCTGAACTTGTGAACCCTTAGCAGCCATGCCTTGTATTGCATAGGCTGTGATGACCTTGCCAGTTCTGGGATAGCAGATGAAGGTACTTCTTGAAGTGGATCTGTCTGTAATGACCTCTCCTGCATCTCTGAGAACAAATGCTGCTTCGCTCAGGTTGGTGCTTTCAAAGTCATTGGGAAAGGTTCCCATTTAATTTTGCGCAAGGCTGTGTAGATCAGCAGGATTGAAGCAAAGGCATGGAGGAACTTGTGATTCCAGTTCATTAAAAAGGCCTTCGTCAGAAACCCGGGGCAGAGCCAGCGGATGGCAAACAAAGGACACCTGGTGAATATTAACCAAGGTGGTGTTCCCCGGTATTCAAAATTTAGCGATTGTGCTCAGTCATCTGTCTCCCGTTCGGGTCTAAAAGACTTCTGTGCTAAGAGCATCTGCACAGGCATTTATGATGTTTGGCTGCATTGTTCAGGTTGCATTACAAGGCTCAACGCCTTGGTCACTAGGCCACTAGAAACCACTCTCGGTACAAACCATCACTTGAGAGAGTCTTTAAAATGAGAGAAAAGCTTGCCTGGCAGCCCTACATTACAGTAGATGGATATGTAGCTTGTCCCCCAATTGCAACATCGCACTGCAGACCTGAAGATTCTGCTGGTGAGCCCCCTTCCCAGAAAGGCGGCATCTGTTAGAAAAAGTTGTGGAATCTAAGTTACAGATTTAGGCCTCAAAATTGTTGTTGCAGACCATCTATTGCTAGAGGAATTCCTTCATTTGAGAAGTGACCAAAATCGAATCTATCCATGCTCCGTTGGCGTGTTGCCATTGAATGATCAGTTGCTCTTGGATAGGCCGCATATGGAAGCATTGTAGCATCACAGAATGCAGGCGGACGTGTAACCCAGGAGTAGTTTAAACTCAGTTACTGTGATTCTAGTAGCATGTGCATGTGATATATCTCTGCTGAGGGAAACATTTCCTCCCATCTAATTAGGACCCTGACATTCAAATAGATTGTTTTTTTAAAAGGGTGTATGTTGAAGCAGTTCTTGGCTTAGAAAGTGAGATTCAGCATAGAAAGAGACTGATCTGCCTGGTGTGCTTGACTAAGAGGCTAATTTATGATTATGTAATGTCTGCGTAGAGATCAATCATTAAACCTTGCAGCAGCAAGCAAGTTGCTACTGAAGCCATGCTCTTTGTAACTATGAGAAGCTGACTTGAGGCTTAAAGGAAGGGCCTTGATTTACTAGTTTTGTCCATCTTCCGTAAACCACAGGTACTTCATGTGTCCTGTATGGACTGAAATGGTAAAGTACGCCTCCTCCAGGGCGATGGAGCAAGTCAACTCCTTTGATGAAGCAGACTTTCACCTGATGAGTGATGATGCAAACGTATTTTTTCTTGAGATGTTAGTTGATCGTGCACAAATCTAGAGTTGGGTCTCCTTCTCCAGATTGCACACGCAACATTTACAGTATAATCCTCAACCCCTTCTGCTATGTTTACTGCTTCCAAGTCCAGAGTGTTCCCCAGGATGGATGATATCAAGCACTCATCTGTACAATGTGTTGACATATAGAAAATGTTGCATACTACCACCCCTCGATTGAGTCAAATGGAAGATGTAAAGCCCAACTAAGTCAAGGCTGTTAGTTTTGCTTGTGAAAGGGCAACACCTCTGCGTTTCTGGCCTGATTGCGTTGTTTGGCTGTTTTATTGCAGTGACTGTCTGTAAAATTGCTGTGATCCATAATCTCCATACTTTAGGAAACATGAAAGTTTACAACTTGATGTTGATGTCCTCTTTAAGTCTGCTCCTTTCAACTTGTATGATTGTCTGCAATAGAGGGAACCTTGGAACAGGGTGGACTCCGTATCAGTCGTAATGTACTTGAGTGTTCACGTCCAACTTCCCAAATATGATCGCCCCATAGAAACCAATGTTCATTATTATAGTTTGTACATCTGATTGCAAAAAGGTTATTTTAAGTCATATTTGATTTTTTTTTTCTTTAAAAATCATAATAAAACCAAACCCACACACGAAGTATGTAATACATCATCAAATAGCAATTAATTTAAAAATCCATAATAAAAACCAGAATACGAAAATATAAAACCATCTAGTGTTACGAATGCATTTCCTTAATCAAATCACAGACCATAAAAAGCAGGATACTTTACAACAAATTGCCAAGGAAGTTAGCTGTTGAAGAAACAGCAAGGCAGGCCTACACTCCTTAACCGCATGCGTGCGGGCGGAATTCCGCCCGTACGCTGGGTTTTAGGGATTCGCACTTTACGTGACGAGCTGGGCTCGTCATGAGCGTGCGAGGAGGCTACGCCATGACGAGCCCAGCTCGTCACGAGCGTCGAAGGGGTTAAGGTTATGGCTGCGAAGAATAGGTAAAATATATAGGGGCAGATTTATGATGACTGGCGCATCCCCAGGGATGCGCCAGTCATCCAGCGCCGCTGCTCCGCCACCCATGGTGCGCCGCATTTACAATGCGGCGCACCATGGGGTAAAAACGGCACAGATGCGTGACGCATCTGTGCCGTAAAGGTGGCGCATTGCTGAAGCTGCGTCGCAAGCGTGACGCAGCTCCAGCACGGCTCGGGGGTGACCCATCTCCACAATGTTGAGTCAAGACCTACGCCTGCTTCAAGCAGGCGCAGGGTTTTGATGCAGCATTGTCCTGAAAGTGACTGACTCAGCCACTTTTAGGAGGCGCTCCGGCGCAGGAACGCCCCCCCCTGCGCAGGAACGCCTCCTTATGGCGCAGGGCTTTACAACGTGACACATCTCCTAGATGCGTCACGTTGTAAATAGGGTGCATTGTTTGCGCCGCCGTTGCGTCAAATAAAGTGACGCACCGGCGGCGCAGGGCCTTCATAAATCTGCCCCATATAGTTTACTTGGTACAGCATAATAAGGGCAGAAAAACAAAGTTTAAGGTTTTTAATCAAAAGGCCATCGCAGGGACAATTAATGAGGGCATGTGGCCAATCATTATCGGCCGGAATAGTAATTAAATGGTGAAAAATATCCAACCTAAAGCGTGTCGAGAGGTACCGATGCCGTTGATTATGGCCGGCAGTCAGGTAAAGCTAAATCATATCAGTAACTAAAATACACTGGTTCCTAATGACGCTAGGTTTGGCCATTTCCTTACAAAACCCTTGGTCTGTAAGAAAGGTCAACCAGTAATATTTTAGGTCCCTTCTGCTCACTTTTGGATAAAACATTGGGTGTTTTGAAATTTTCAGGATGACTCAACTTCATGCAAAAAAGGAACCAGAGTAAGTTAGGATTAAACCATCATTTAAAATCGTACAATTTAAAATAGTAAAATCATTGGTCCAAACCTTATTCCAGAGTAAAATGGGCTGTGTAATAATTAAGTTAGCTAAAAAGGGGGGCCCTAGCTCAGCATGGCAAACTGCTAGGAACAGCTAGAAGGTTCTTAAAAATGTGTTATCAAGTTTCTGGAGCGAGCTAACATTTAAAAAAAAACAGATGCCCGCCCCATGGAGTACTACGGAAACACATTTGGAATTGTAAATGGTTAGTATTTCTTTAACTGGTTTGTTCCACAAATTAGTTGCAAATTTAGAGAGTGCGAAGAACGATTTATCAAAATAGTGCAATCTGTTCTTTACGGTTGGGGACCAAAGGCCACAGTCATCAAATACGATACAAAGATAGCAAAAGGTCTGTGCAGAATCCTAGTTTAGCACTATATATCCTAAAATCGCAGCATTTCCGATGGTGACTTGCTTAAGGGGTGCATAGTTGGACTGGTGTTGGACTTTTAAGTCCAATAGCTTCCCTACTGTTACATAGACTGGAGTTGACAGAGTAATTTATACTATTCCAAAGTCCAGCGTCCCCCTTAAGCAAGTTATTGCAACGACTTGCTTGGTAAAGTAACGTTGCAGTCAGGGTAGTTGCTGAGTTGTAAAGGCATGCGCAGTAAATGCATGCAGGGTTCCGTCAAACAACCATCTGAATGGGATCGCTAAGTATGTTGGACAAAACAGACTCTAGGTTGTTGATATATAAGGTAAATAACAGCACGGCGAGTATGTAACCCTGTCTGACCCCTCTTCAGAGGTCAAAAGTGCTAGTGCATTTGTCCTTGAGGCCAAAACTTACTCTGACTTTCCCTTTAGAATATAAATCCTTAAGGAAGGCTATGATTGACGAATCTACCCCTAGATCTGAAAAATTAGCTTATAAGTGACTAAGCTGTACACAATGAAAAGCACTCGATTGAGCTACAAATGCTAAAAACAAACCACCTTTTTTCATACATTTTACGGTTGAGGCCCTGTTCCTTTGTTCCCAAACCTTTACAAAACCTATACTGGAGATTGGATAATCTAGTGTTGGACTCGGCCTATTGCTCCAGGCGATTCAGCAGGATTCTCCCCGCCACTTTGATCATAGTCAAGGAGTGATATTGGGCGGTAACATGTAAGGTTAGCACGATTACCTTTTTTAAAAGATTGGTACAATTACGGACTCTGACCATGTACTAAGAATGCCAGGGAGGCAACAAGCACCTAGGACCCTTGTTTCGATGGGGCCCCATACGGGGAAGTTTGCCTTAAACAGGTCGATGGAGATGCCATCCTGACCATGAGCTTTACCGCCCCTGCTACCTTCCAAAGCCATGTTGACTTCATCCAAAGAAAAACACAGAGTGGAAATGTCATAGGTCAGAGAATCTGATGCGGTATTATCAGATGAACAAGTTCTTGCTCTACTAATGAACATGTTCTTGCTCTAAGGCTCTTGCACCTTAGTAACCTTTCACAATTACCTTATTTGCTATACCCATGTATAGTTTTGAACTCCTATGATCTTATGGGGCATATTATCAAGGACGGGTGATACATTATCGCCGCTTTTATCGGCAGGAAACTGCCGATAAAGCGGCGATAATGGCCTTGATAATATGCTCTATGAATTCCAATCGAAGCCCATGTTAGATGTGTTCACATCTAACATGGGCTTCGAATGGAATTCATAGAGCATAAGGTAAGCCTCGAGGTAAACACGCAGCAGGCACTAGAGGAAGCCCCTTACATGGAAGAGATATTGACCGATGTCAAGAGCCTACCTAAAGGGAAGGCAACAGGTCTTGATAGTATCCCTTCGGAGTTCTATGGCACATTTATAGACGAAATAAAACATATCTTAAGGGATTTGATCATCCATATTTTCTCCGGGGGGGAACCGCCCAGTTCCTGGTCCAGGGCCAAAATAGTAATTTTCGCTAAAAAGGGGAAACCCCAGAACTTCTAGGTTCATATCGCCCCATAACCCTTATAAACGCTGATTCCAAAATATACTCCAAAATCTTGGCAAACCGAATAGCACCTATAATACACAAAGTTATCTCCAACAGCCAGCACGGTTTTGTTCCCGGAAGGTCAACGATAAATCATATTCAGAGGGTTATCACGCTTTTTGACGGAACAGAAACTACAGGAGACCCTATGGCCCTGATCCTTTTGGATGCAGAGAAGGCCTTTGATAGGGTCTCCTGGCAGTTTCTCTGGAAAGCAATGGCGATGATGGGATTTCGAATTAAGTTTATTCAAGCGATACAAAAAATGTATATTAATCCTAAGGCTGTTGTATCTGTTAATGGAAGCTTAACTAAGGAAATCGCCATCTCCAGGGGAACTCGCCAGGGGTGCCCATGCTCGCCATTGCTCTTTGCAATATATATAGATTCTTTTATTCGCTATTTGGAGAAAAATAACAACATAACACCCATTATATCACAGGGGTATGCTACAAAAACATTAGCATACGCGGATGATATTGCTATAGTTACCACAGACCCCACAGCAGCAATGCTGACCATCGAGGCCGAGGCCAGGAAATTTGGGTTGGTTTCTGGCTACGCGCTAAATCAAGGGAAGACACAAATCGTTCTAAATCAAAAAATTGTGATGGATGATACTAGGGTGGTGAAGGGAGCGTCATACTTGGGTGTCACAATTTCCTCAAAGCTGGAGGAAATTGTGGACATAAATGTTAAGCCAATGCTGAACACAATACAAAAGGATCTACGACGGTTAGACAATCTCCACCTGTCCATTATCGGGGGAGCAAATGCAATTAAAATGGTGTATTTTCCCAAAATACTATACTTATTCAGGGCAGTTTGCCTAGAATTTTCTAATCAGTGGTTTACGGTAATGGAACGCGCCTTCTCTACATTTATATGGTCATATGCACAACCCCGTCGGGCATATAAATATCTTACCCTTCCTAAGGACAGAGGCGGGCTAGCTCTTCCCAACTTAAGGAGATACTACTGGTAATGTGTATTACTCTATAGTAAGGAATTATTGCAAAGGGGAAAAACACAGAGGAACATACCGCTTCAATCTTTCAGCTACTGGTGGGGAATTCCTGCTATGGCTATTTATGGAGGCACATACACGACAGCTACCATAAAAAGGTCAAATTTAAGACTCTGTATAGCTGTTTTAAGGTATGGAAGGTCATAAAGAAAATATTAGGGATAGGACAAATCTCACATTATACAACGGTATTGAACAATCCAATTCTTCCACCAATAATCTTTAAGGATAACTGTGTAAACAAATGGTATAATTTAGGAATACCACAATTAGGGGATTTTTATACTACTCGGGGGATTAAATCTTTTGATGCTCTGAAGGAAGAATTTGGCTTAGATTGGCGGGATTTTTTTAAATATCTCCAAATTAGGGATTTCTTAACTCACAAACCTGGGGCAAGGACACTCGGGGAAGAATCTACTGTAGTAGAGACAATTATACACTCTAAGAAACATACAATAGGCGGGGTTTATGTGTCATTGGTGGACATGTTCCCGGATGATTTAGATAAAACGGCAATGAAGTGGCTAAGTAAACTTGAGATCTCAAAGGAAGGATTTTTGTATTCCTATCAGCTAGCCCAAACTATTCTTATTTCTACCAAACTCCGGGCACAATTTTACAAAACCTGTTTTTTTCTCTACTATACACCCGATAAGATCGCAAAATGGGGAACCGGTAAGGGGACTTGCTGCCCGAGATGCAACCTATTTAAAGCAGATTCCATTCATATCTTTGCCTCTTGTCCGGTGTTAATACCTCTGATACAAGATATAGAGAGGTTTTTAACTTCTGTTCTTCACAGAGAGGTTGCTTTGTCACCTGAGGCAATGGTACTTGGGGCGGAAGATCCAGATAACCTTGAGAGTGGCCACGATTTTATTTTTGTCGCTATGACCGTTTTGCGAATATGCCTAGCCTCGGCTTGGCCCGCTTCCACCCTCTTTTCAACAGTGGCTAGCCAGGCTTTTACCAGTGCATAATATCGAGATAGCTAAATATAAGCGGAAAGGTAGACGGCGACGCAAATGGGGTATGAAAATCTGGACTCCTCTCACACACTGGCGAGATTTACAAAACAAATTTATTATTAATGCTGTAATGTATTTATGTTATTGTTTTAGTTTGTTTTCTGTGAAGCCTTGAATATATTCTGTAAATTTTCTATAATGAATATGTACGTATGACAAGCATAATGTAAAGCTCATGATGTTAATGTGCAGAATGTTAACCTGTCCGGGGGTGGGGGGGGGGAATATATATGTTAAAAATAATAAAAACATAAAAAAAAAAAAAGGAATTCATAGAGCATATTATCAAGGCCATTATCGCCGCTTTATCGGCAGTTTCCTGCCGATAAAAGCGCTGATAATGTATCGCCTGTCCTTGATAATATGCCCCTATATATCTGAAAGAAACATGTTAGTTATAGATTCCTTATTTTAGAATTACCCCCAGGCGTCAGGCTGGAACCGGAAAGTTTTTTCGTCAGCAGTTCTTCTGGGCAGGTGGTGTCGGTCGGCTCCGCGTCTGTCAACGGCATCGTGGTCGCCGGGATGTCGTTGCGCCAGCTACTTAGACTCCGCCCTCGTGCGGTGACGTCAGTTCTTTCCTTTTCCGCGCCAGCCAGCGCAGATCCGGGAAGAGCGGTTCTTCAGTCAATTTTTAAGTAAGTTTTTATCGACTTTGTCGACTTCTTGTTTCGAGTCTTCGACTCCGAGCAGGTGCATGAGGGATGCCCAATTTTAAGGCCTGCGGTTCCTGTAACTGGCTGATGTCGGTGACTGATCCGCACCCCTTGTGCATGTTTTGCCTGGAGCGCGACCACGACCCCAAGTCGTGCTCCGACTGTCAGTTGTTGTCAGAACGATGCTCCTCAGGACTTGCACGATGTTAGAAGGGTTCCACCTCCAGGCACCTCCAATCTCTGATTTGTGGTTATCACACAGAGCTTTAGAGTGGCCAGGTGAGGGAAAGGAAGGGAGGAAGGGAACTGCGGGGAAGGAGATCTGAAAGGACAAGAGGATACACCTTTACACTTGATCTTCATAAATCTATAATGTTCTAGGCTATGAATTGTTAATAATAATCACCTGTTCTTCCCTAAGTTCTGCCAGGAACGTTTTCTGTATAGCTATAAAAGAGTACAGAGAACATTTAGTACATTGCTTACGTTAATCAAGAATTTTAACCAACGTTTCTATTACATAGAATCACAAGAATACCCACCACGTTCCTTCTTTATGTTGCCTTTTAAGCCTTTCCATCATAAGTCCTTAAAAAGGTTCAGGATTAATCATGCGGATGCGGGCCCTGCCTCGCAACTTTATACAAGAGTTCTTTTAGTCCAATAACATCGTTATTTTCTCTGAGTCTTAGTTTTTTCAGTATAAAAATGAGCTCGATTTAGTCCAGCCTTTAAGTAATTTCACAAACAAATTCTCCGCTGAATTTTCTCACTGCTAAGTCTCTTCAATGTCTAACGTCTAAATAAAGTTCCTCTTAGACTTGTTCCATTATAACAGAAAACTGTAGTCTCAACTGCTCTAGGAATACTTTTAACCTAGTGGGACTGTTGGAAGATAGCAGCTCGAATAAGGAAGAGCCCTTACCTTGATTCAATGGACTCGGCTCCTCTTTACACTGTATCGTCGTTGAGAGGCGCCTCGCTGAATCAGCTGCTTCAGAAACTCCGACCGCCGATGGAAAAGACCCGTGATGAAGAAACGCGTTCTGCTGTGGCTCCGTTGGACGCTCTCGGGGTGGGCTCCCGTGTAGCTCCTTGCGTCTTTCCGTCATCGCCGACCTCGATCACGCCGGTCGATGTCTTGCACACGTGGCAGTCCTTTCACCCTCGTCGCCAGATGTCACGTCCCTGTTGCAGGCGCCGTGTAGTGCAATCACACGCAGGACACGAGGTGGGTGCAAATACAATTCTTTATTCTTTCCTTATCATGACGCTGGTCACACATGTCCGTCCCCTTGCTCGTTCCAGTCCAGTCTGTCCTCTTCCTGTTCCCTGACCGGATGTGGTGTCTGGTGACCTGGTCACCTCCCTCATGACCCACAGGGTCCTAGTGTCCGTGGTCCCTATTCGTCAGGTCACTACATCCGGCTCCGGCAAGGTTTGCTGAATAACGAGCATGCATCGTTGGGTGTAGTTCCCTTTTATAAGAGGGTACCACCCAGACGTATGCAACACTGAAGAAAGTTTGTGAGTCACGCGGGGGCGTGGTTCAGAATGAATTGGCTCAACCTTCGTTATGAGGAAGGAAGAAGCATCAGCAAAACGAACAAGGCAGTAACAGCACGAGAAGGCAGCATAACGTAATACACAATATAACGAGGATAATAAATGTGCAAAACAATGTTTTATAATGTCTTCCTTTTATCAAAACACAGGTTTACTCAGTAATTGTCGCAATCTGTAAAAGGATACGTAACAGGGGAGAAGCTTGAATGTTTATTAGCAGGAAAGATGCTCTAATGTCTCTTGAAGGGGGTAGAGCAAGGATCTTGCAAAGGATAATGAACTCTGCCACAGAGTCTGCGAGGACACACATACCTACAGCGGGATGGAGTGATGGAGGTGACGCGGCAGGATGTGGTGGTGCCTCTAGAGCCGCAGCCCTTAACCATGATAGTTGTTGATGCGAAGGCTTTGCGGAAGCAGTCCCGAAAGCTGCTTGAACGATGAAAATCTGTTTCGCGCGTTCGAGGTCCCGGTCGAGGAGCCATCGCCATTCCAACAAATCATCGAAGTCTCTGCACTTTGGTTCGGGTAAGTCGAAGCATAAGAAGAAGTCAAAGAAGCATCGTAGCTCTTCGACTTCTACTCGTTGGTCGGCCGATCCAACGAGGCCCGCAGGTGATGCCCCTCCCACGGCTCCATGCGCAGAGCCCGATGGGTCGCGCTGAGCTTCCCTCCCTTTCCAGGACCTGGAGCGACTCCCGCCCAGCTCCGTACGGTCTATGAGGCGATGCATGCACTCTTTGAGCAAAATGACCGCGCTAGCGCGACTTCGGGCCCCGCGGACTCGGTTGGGGGGCCTAGGTCTTTGCTGCCTGCTGCTCCGGCGCCGCAGGCACCCTAAGATCCAGGCATGGATCCAGATCGGGCCGGTTAACCTCATTACACCTCCGCCGGCGCCGCTTTCTCCGGCACCACTAACGTGTTCGGCGCCGGTCGGCTCCCCGACCGGCATCGACCCGACCTCCATTCCGACATGGACACGGAGCCGGACCAGTGTCGGGCGACGCCGCATCCAACGCTGATGGGTACTTTTGTCCATGTGTTCCTCCCTGGCCATTTTCAGCCTGATTGGCAGCCAGTGGAGGGTGAGGAGGACTGGGAGGGGTCAGATGATCCTTTACCTGACCAGCTAGATACTGAGCAGGACTGGAGAGAGGAACTGTGGGATGTCATTGGTCTTGACACTTCACCCGACCATGGCATGTTGTCTCCTCCTACCATGGCTATGGAGGAGGTAGCGTCATACTCTGTGGTGTTGCGTAGGGCGGCCGAGGCTCTCAACCTCGAGCTTCCTACATTGGCGGTCATGACAAACCTCCTGACTGAGGTGCTTAAACCAGCGGGAAGCTCTTCGGAGCCCCTGCTGCCATTTAATGAGGCCCTCACCGATGTCCTTTTGGGCACGGGGTCCAGGCCCAACACGGGGGCTCCCATGGACAGGATGATCACCTGACCCTACCACTTGGCTCCGGACGACCCCACTTTCCTCTCCCAACAACCCCCCACAGAGAGCTTGGTGGTCCAAGCCTCCACCTCCAAAATTGCCTTCAATACTGTTCCACTGGAAAGGGAATCCAAGAAGCTGGACCATCTTGGAAAGAACATTTTCTCTTCCGCCAGCTTAGGACTGCTGTCTGTAAACACGTCTCTTGGGCCATAATTGGCATTCAGTGTGGGATACGGTGGCGCACATGCTGGCTCAGTGTCTGGAGGAGGCCTGGGCAGTGCTCTCCCAGGCTGTTGCCGCCGGGAGAGATGGGGCAAAGTTTACGATCTGTTGTGGGCTGGACACCCGACTCTCTGGGCAGGACCATTTCAACGTCGGTAGCGCTTCGCCGCGATGAGGTCCACTGGCTTTTCAGGGGATGTTCAGAACACCCTGATGGACATGCACTTTGATGGCTGTCGCCTTTTTGGCGACAAAGCAGACAATGCCCTAGAGCACTTCAAGGACTTACGGGCTACGGCCAAGTCTTTGAGCCTCTCCTCCTGTCCGGCGCAGTCTGCTTTCCGGCCCTTTCGTGGCTACGAAAAGGGTGCCCCTCCACATTCCACCCAGGGCACAGGCCGCAGCAAGTTACCCAGCCTTCGTGCGGCCAGGGATGTGGAAACAAACGGCGAGGTTCCGGGGGCCAGTGGGCGGGCCAGTCCACCAACCCCCCCTCTGCAGCAGCCTCCAAACCCTCCTTGTCCTTCCTTTCAGGCCCATCAAACATCAGTGGGCGGCAGGATTCGCCATCACCTTCCCCACTGGCGCACCATCACTTCGAAGAGGTGGGTTTCTCCTTCCCCTTCGAGACTACCCCTCGGCACGACTGATCCTCGATGTACCCGCCACGGCCACATCACCCCCCACCTGAGAAAGCTACACTGGTTACCTGTCAACAAGAGGATATCCTTCAAGCTCCTCATCCACGCACACAAGGCACTTGTAGGAGAGTAGGGTCTGCTTTCTATGGTTACCCCCACTTTTTGCTGTGATTCACTGGTTTTTCGACTTTAGTATGGCTGTGGTCCTGCTAATCAGGCCCACAGCCTAGCTGTATGCTCTCTAAATTGATACCATGTACTTTAGGTACATACCAGATTGGTTACTGGGTCACCCTTGTGAGCCCCTGTATATGGTACCCTAGGCCTACCAGGGGCTGCAGCATGTATTGTGCCACCCCTGGTTAGCCTTCCAAACCGACACCCCAGGTCTGTTCTTACAGCCTGGGTAAGGTGGTGTAATCACCCCTTACTTACATATAGTATATCTATATCTATCTTATATGTAGACACATAGTAACCTGTAAGTCACTCCTATGGCAGGCCTTAACAATCCTGGAGGCAGAGTGCTTGGTTTTGTGTGAGAGGGTGCCCTAGCATGAGCTGAGCCCCTCTGCAGCTTTCGGAAGCATCTCCTTGTAGCTGTTCTATGATATAGCCATACCATATACTCTTAAGTGCATTATAATCTTTGCGGTTAATGCTAACTTTGGTTTGGCTTTATCAAAACATGTCATGTAAGGTGTCAAACACTTTGGAATACTACCCCCCTGCCAATTCTGGCGGCAGGGGTAGCATCCCACCCTTCTAGAGGGAGAAGACATGTAGTTACTGTTAAACCCGGTTAAAGTTAAACAGAGCCCCAGCATCACAAAATGGATGCTGCTGCCAAAGACATGAGTCTGCCCTCCTACTGCTGGACGAAACTCCGGCAGGGGAGGCCTGGACAATAATTTTCCTGTCCAGGGAGGTGCTGGCACCTCCCCAGACAGGCTTTAGTGTATTGGGCAGGGAGGGCTGCATTCAGTGAATGCTTTCCAGACACTGCCTGGGGCACACAAGGTGCTCCATGCATTTCCCAGTTCAAACCGGTTTCTGGGGCACTCAGCCCCAGCTCTGGCACGCTACGGGACAAAGGGGAAGGGGTGTTACCACCCACTCCCCAGGTCCACCCATAGGGGGGACCTTAGAGTTAGTCCAACCCCTAAACTTACTATAAGTATAGAACCCCAGTCCCTAGGGCTTTAGATTACCCTGGACGAAACTCTGCAACATATATCTTGGACCTTCGACATTCCATATCGACTGGAAGATGGAAGAAATCTCCTTTGTGGTCAAGGAGTGACCACCCTGTTCAAACAGGCACCAACAGCATCTTTACCGGTCTGCATTTTCGAGGCTCCCGCTGGATCCCGAAGATTCTGCGAGACAGGACACTGACTTCTAGACATCTCTGATGCTGACCTGCGCTCCCAGCAAAGCTGAGACCTGTGGCGGACACGAGAGACGTGGGGCCGGAACTCCTGGACATCCTGCATTTCTGCTACTGCACCGACTTCCCGAGGTATCCCGAAGTTGTGCATTGGGGTGCTTGAAGCCCCAGCCCCGAGCACCTTTTGCACCAAAGCTCAGAGGCCACACTCCACTAGTGTCCCATGTGCCCACTTTGTGCATTTCAGCTTGGCGCGTCTTCGCGGTTCCTAGTCTGTTGGCTAGTGAGCCCCCAAGAAGACCAATCCTTGATTTAATTTGCTTTTCTGGTTGCTCCAGGCTTGCTCCAACTTTTCCGCAAAAGAGAAATTCCTCAGACCTTGCTGGTCTGCACCGAAGCCAAACTTGACATCCTGCATGGATTGCGTTTGCCAAGGCTGGGTCCAATCCGGATACCGACACCACAATCAACTAGATCCTTCATGGGACAGCTCGAATCCAGCTCCTGGTTGTCGTCGACGCCTCCTGGTCCTCGTGGCTGAAGAGACAAGCTTCACCTTTTCACCTGAAATCACCCGACATCTGGTGGCATCTTCCTATCGCCATCCTGGTCACTGGCTAGTGGCCCAGACTCTTTCTCCTCTGCTTTTAGGTTCTTCACATCTCCGATCCACCCTTGGATCCACCGGACACTTTTCCTCTGGTCGCCTGCAGCATTTCTTCGAAGCTCTCCATTGGAATCGCTGACGAAACCCGACATGAAAAGGCACCTATGCACCCGGGTTCCCTGGGTGAGGTAACACGAGTACTCCGGTGCTCCCGTGGGTCTTGACTCTCAAAGTGACCTAGTCTAAAAGGGTTTCATCGTAGTTCTACTAGAAGTACCCTTAAACTATAACTTTGTAACTTGTTCGTTCTCCATAGAAAGTCAATGGTAACCCGTGGCTTTGTTTAGATACTGCACGCGTCTCCCGTGGGCCTCCTGCATCCTAAACTTTGGTGGTTCGAGCCAGCCCCAGCGATTCCACAGTCCCTAGGCCTGCTCTCTAACTCTCACGTGGTTCTTATACCACTATTTTAGTATATGGTTTGTGAGACCCCTAGGGCATAACGTATACTGTGCAACTTATCGTATGCTAATTAAGTCCCTTGTATTGTACTTTTACCTCTGACCTCATAAAGAGTGCAGAGGGGTTGTGTTTAGAATAAATACATATATATTTGATATATACCTTGTGTGGTGTGCTTTCATTTGGTACTCAAGAGATTATAAATGGTAAAACAACTCGCTTAACTCGTCTCCAAGTCTTAGCCTGAAGGCTGCTCTTCACAGCTGCCACTAGGATCGCTTTCTATAAGGTTGACTTTATAACCTACCATCAATAAGGGTCGATTGGACTGGTGCAAGGTGCCCACTAGAATAGTGGACATCATATACCAGGCCAACTTCTCACAGCACTCCACAAGACCGGCCCAGCGTACCTCAACAAATGACTTTCCTTCTAAACCGCCAACCCCAGCGCCGCTCTGCTGACCTCGCACTCGCCACCGTCCCACGCATCAGAAGAAAAACCACCAGCGGGAAGTCCTTCACCCCCCTCACCACCAAGACCAGAACACCCTTCCACTTAACCTACGACAGACCCAAGACCTGCTGACCTTCAGGAGGCTATTCATGACCGATCAGTAGTGGCCCCCCCCTCCAGTGCCTTGAGACCCTCACGGGTATGTAGTGCGCTCTACAAATGTTGTTGATTGATTGATTGAATGACATGTCAGGCGGCCACGTGGGCATCACTGCACACGTTCACCAAACACTGCCTGGACAGCTAGTTCGGAGAGAAGGCTTCTTTGGCCGTTCTGTTCTCCAGGATTTTCTGGTGTGATCTTGGTTCGCAGACCACCACCGGGTTTGGTATTGCTGGGGTATCTGTTCTAAGGTAAGGAATCTATAACTAACGTGTTTCTTTCAGATGCACAAATTACTTACCTTCGGTAACGATATATCTGTAAGAAACATTAGTTAGTTATAGATTCCTTACCACCCCACCCATCCTCCCTGTTCTTCGAACTGATTTATAGGGTTAAGGACATCCGTTTAGGGCCCTAGTTTTGTACACCAATGGTCAGTGTCTGGGTTGGCTCTGCGTTTCTGGCGTGGAAAGTCATGTACAGAACTGACGTCAGGGCGTCTAAGTAGCTGCCGCGATGTCATCCACGACCGCGATGACAGTCGACGGATGGGGAGCCGACCAACACCACATTCCGACGCGCACAGGTACTGCTGACGAAAAAACTTTCCGGATCCAGTCTAACGTCTGGGGGTAGTGCTAAGGTAAGGAATCTATAACTAACTAATGTTTCTTACAGATATATTGTTACCAAAGGTAAGTAACTTGGGCATTTTGTGGCAACTTGGTCCCATTGGTGGCCTTCTGCCTCGTTTTGGGACCCACTGCATCTTGTTTAGCTCGTGATTTTGTTTTACTGATTCATCTTTCCTGACATCTTGTAAAGCGCTCTGACACCCTTTTGGGTCATGTTCGAGCTATATAAAACGTCATAAATAAATAAACAATTGAGGTGGATTACAATACAGCTTGGAGAAATAGGTAAGCACTCAGGTTCTCTAATTGCCACCTCAAGACTGTGGTCTGATTGGGCCTTTAAAAGGGGACCATTGATAACCTGCCAGAAAGCACAGGTGTATTTAGAAACACTGGCTTCAATCAATGAAACCCAGGCCAAAGTTTTCAGGTCCCTCTTCCTGTTTTTTAGTGCCAAGTTATAGCCAGATCTACATCGTCTCATATCCTGAGGGCAACGGGGTGACTTGGGGAGAGCTAACACAATATGTTTATGGGCCCTTGAACAATTACTATCAAACCTGCCGGGCGACCTGGCTTGAGCTGTGTGACTGATCTAGTTATGGTAATTTTAATAGCTTTTGCACAGACAAAAAGACCGGTATCAGCATCAGTAGATGATATACCCAAGCGTCCCGCTGAGAGGAAACACATTTTCAAGGAAGGCACCGGGATCCATGTTGTCAGTATTATGAGAGGCTGGAGGCCTTATTTGGATCCAAATGAACTAAAGTCCTGCGCACTCAAAACGGAAAAACACCAATGTGTTTAGTAAAAGTTCTGGAGATGAAGAAAACCATCCAACGTCGGTAGTATAATCTGGAGTTTTTGTTCTCCCTTTTTAATAGGTCACCAAGTAGAGGTTATACACAGCCAGCCGACACGTGTTTCGTTGTAGACAACACAAATTTCTACAACTCCTCAGGGCTAAGTGGCTGGATCCAAAGTCAGGTAGGCCCAGTTCCGGTGATAATTCTAACCCGTAAGGGTAACCGAAATCATGTGATCAAGGGTAGGTGATCAAGGATAGGTAGAGGTCGAATAAAAGCCTGTTGGCAGTATTATCTACAGTTAACAGGGCGCCAGTTCGCAAGAGTCATAAGTAACAAAAAAACGTATCAACTCCTGCAACTAAAATGTAGGGTGGCAAGGATTCACGAATGGAGAACCGGCTTGGTATCCGGTGAGGCACGGGTACGTGCGTGTCACGGTTAAAATTGATGTTCCGCTCTCGATAACCCCGTCCTAACCCGGAACGTTTCTTCAGCCTTATTTGGATCCAATGCTGACGCAGTTCAAGGTATGCAAAATGTTCGGTATCACACTGATGAGGATGCAGATAACCTACTCCCACTTCACTATGCTGATGAAGGGCTATGCTTGGATTTATAGAATGCCTGTTGAATGGATATGTTTCCAGAGAACAAGATAGACTCACCACCTGGGTCACTAATGGAAAAAAAAGTACCTCTTCTCCAGTTGTTGTGCTTAGTGCAGCAGTTGACTGTTGAAACTAATGCAAACTCATTGACTGAGCTCCTTCAACATGGACAAACCTCTTCTGAGTCTCTATTTCCATTCAACGAGGATCTTGCATACACTGTAATAGCAACTTCCTACAACCCATGCTTGGGCCCTCGACCTGTTGCCAGGTGACGTAAAACAACATCCCGTGATCTCTATTTTCTCACAAGACATTCTAAGCCAGAAAGTCTAATGGTACAGAGGATGAGTAAGATCACTCAATATGCCTTCAAAGCCAATACTCTGTATGGAGAGATGAACCACATTGTTGCCTTCAGGGAAATAATGTTCTCTGCGGCCTTGTTTGCCTTAAGATCTTTGAACACGGTGTGCCTTCATGGCCAGTAAGATCTTGATGCCTGTCTGGGAAGACCTTAGGGCCTCGGTGGCTGAAACGATACATGACGGCAAGGACATGGCAAAGTATGTCTTACTCGCTGGCTTGGATGCCAGAGTGTGCAGACAGAGATACTGACACCAGTGCAGTGCTTAGAAGGCACGCATAGATTTGACTGACAGGGTTTTCTTGCAATGCCCAAGCTTCCCTTGGCTCTGGATTAGGTGGAGAGGATAATAAAGCACTTCAACAATTTAAGGACAGTCAAGCCACAGAATGATCAGTGGGATCTTGTCTCCTGCCAAGCAGTTCACCTACAGTGCCGGACATTCAGGGGTTATTCGAAAGGCCTAGGTTTCAGACCATGCCAGACACCCCGCAGTAACAGCAGACTCGGGCATATTCTCAAGGATCTACCACCGAGTTATCAGCACTTTATCGCAGCCAAAGTGGCGATAAATTTATCACCCCATTCTCAAGCTGGTGCAAACAGCCCATATCACCAGTTTACCTGCGATAGCAGCCACAAAAAACATCGCCACAGATGACCCCGGCAACTATCGCTAATGAGATGCAGAGTAGGCGTTCTCGTGCAAAAAGCTGTGACAACCCCACTCCGCAACATTCTCAATGACCAGCCAGATTGGCACTGAGAACCCAAAACAGGTGATAAGGCGTGTTAGCAGCAGGAAATTAACACCTGCTTTGACCTGGTGTAAAGTCGGACGACAACCTGCAACAGAAAAGGGAGCCCAGCCCAGAACTACACCTGAAGGGCAAAATATGCCTTGTAGCCACTGATCATGCAGGCCAGACACCCAAGAGTGCCACAACACACACTGCCACACCCCCAGGACTCCCCCCCCACCCCCGCAACCTCCACCTCCCCCCACCGGGCCAACACTGAGGTAGGGCACACAAAAACAGCGACCCCCCTCAAAACACAGCAACCTCACAGACCCAACACCAGAGAATGTCATTGCTCACTACAGGCTCAAAGGGACAACCATCCTCCGCATCCTAACCAACATTGCCCACAGGCTGTTGGTACCAACATAGCGGACAACCAACATCCCACCTCAGACAAAGATTCTGGCCGTGCTGCAAGTGTTGGCCTCTGGTACCTTCCAACCAACAACTGCCAGAGTCGGAGAAGTCTCACAACCAGGTTCCTCACAACGGTCGTGGATGAGATCATCACCTTGGTACCCCACTATCTATACTTCCACCACCCTGCGCAGGAACAGCTGGAGACCAAGCAAGACGTCTACACCATAGTTGGCTTACCGCACGTGTTGGGGTCAATTGACTGCACACATGTCCTACTTGTGCCCCTTGGCAACACTGCACACAATAACCGCAACAGAAAGCACACATATTCCATCAATGTGCAGGCAACAGTGGACCACCGGGGAATCTCCACCAACCTCGACGCCAACCACCCAAGCAGTGTGCAGGATTCCTACATCTTACGACAGTCCATCATCAACCAGCACTACCAGGATGTCACCTACGGAAATGCTCTGCTTGTTGGCAAGTACCAAATGAAACACCACACACCTCAACTCCACAGTCATGCAACTCGCAACACTGGGAATGCACATGTGACAAACTCACATACAACATGCCAAACAACAAGCCCACTCACCAGACACAACAGCAAAACTTACTGTGGCAACCTGGGCAAGCCATGCACATAATCCATCAATGGCATGGCACCTTAGCCACACAATAGCAGATTGTGGGAAGAGGTGGGGACCAGGCATGTGCGATGGAGGCAAGTGACCAATGAAAGAGGATGTACACAATGCCAAGTGTGGCGGTATGCAGACCACACACATATCCATGTCGACATACACCGCTGGAGTTTGGAGTGTAGTGGACAGTGGACGCAACCATGTCACCCCAGCCAGTGGGGAAGCTCGCGGAAATATAGCTTGTTACACCCCCCGTAAGCGTGTGCAGAGTGGGCTGGCTAGGCGTACGCCAGGCCAGTGTAGGGGTGTGAATAAAAAGCACGTAGCTCTGGGCGTGGTTGTCTTCCAGAATGCCCAATGTCTCTACCAGTGCGGCGCCTCTCACCCCACCACGAGGCCGTCGCCGTGAGCGGTTTGCCTGCAATCCTGTGCGCCTGCTGAACCCCGGGCCGCTGGTCCCCGAACCAGTCTTGCCCGCCCCAGCCCACCCAGGCCTCAATGCTCACCTGCTGACACTGGCAGTGTGTCGAAGAGGGCCCACCACGTGCCGTGCAAGCTCCAAGCCAGAGGCCGCGACCTTGTCAGCCTCCTCAGACCATCACGGACTCGTGAGCAAGGCCCGCAGTACTCCTTTCTCGTTGACATACTCCATCGGCTTTCACCACGGACTAGTAGGTCACACATTTGGAACCGGGTCTTGATTACACTATGACAGAGAACATTATTTATGGCTGATTTTATGTCCATATACTCCGTTCGATGTGGTGCCACCAAGTCTGTGCATAGCTTTCCAACCACACATGTGTGTGGGCCCACGCGGACTACTGCCCTCGGGCCACACTCCGCTCGAGTAGGTCACACATTTGGAACTGAGTCTTGATTATGCAATGGCCGAGTACACATGTCAATGCAGAGTTCAAATCACTATACTCCTTTCGATGTTGTGCCCCGACTCTGTGCATAGCATTACAACCACACATATCTGTGGCCCCTTGCTGGCAACGCCTTCGGCCTACACTGCGGTTGAGTAGGTCACACAGTTGGAACTGAGTCTTGATTTATTCATGGCAAAGTTCATATCATAGCGAAAAAGACCAGGAGTAGGACCCATAAACCACGTCGGAACTGGGTAGTGTATGCATAAAGAGAAACAATGTTCCAACAGGTTTCACTTGGAAAGACAATTAAACATGCATGCAAACTGCATTACATAAGCAAGAAACAAGGAGACTCAATGCAGGTGTTTGAAGGCTGTTAATCGCCAAAATTACATCAAACAAAATTGCACAAGGGCATACAGTTAAGGCAGCACTGTACAGAAAGAATCTTATGACAGCCCGAGGGCACTTGGCGTAAAGTGATATATACAAGTGAAAAGTGACAGCGCAAGTGAACAGGGTGAACAGCGTGAACGGCGCAAGGTGAACAATGATGACAATATATACAGGTAACAAATATCTACATTAGCGATCATTATTTGTCATTTTAATTGAGAACAAAGAGGTTGCGCCCATCAATTGCGCTGTGGTGTCGACGACGTTTCGACCCTCGTTACTTGGGGTCGTCTTCAGGACTGGGCTGTCAATTCATGGGCGTGCTGCAGGGGAAGGAAAGAGGATAAGCATAGGGGACGGGTAGGTGTCCGACAGAGGTGACGGGTGTCAAGTGACTGTGAAGAAAACTAACAGGCTGGTGAGTGATTTAAAAGGTGATGATCAAGTGTGGGATCAGTAAGGGTGTCCAGATTGGATCGTAACGTAACGAGATGAAGGACACACGATGCCAGTAATTAATGGCCAAAAGTCGCTTGCGGCGTGCGCTTAAGCCAACCAGCATCAGGGGCCGGGCGATCGAGGTGCTCGGGGCACTAGCAGCACGTGTGCAGGGCTGGGGGCCATGCAGGGGATGCCAGGACTGGCCAGAGGCTGCGATCAGGCATAGAAGAAACTGCATAAGTCGGTGCAACGGCGGCTAGGAGTGTAACACCAGGAGGCTAAAGCAGTCAATGTGAGGGGCCATGCACGTGGGTGCGATCAGGCATAGAAAAAACTGCATAGGTCGGTGCAACGGCGGCTAGGAGTGCAACACCAGGACGCTAAAGCAGTCAAAATGAGGGGCCATGCACGTGGGACTGAGTCTTGATTTAGCAATGGCAGAGTTCATATCATTGTACCAGTCTCATCCCAGATTGCATCACCTCTCAGACTGTCAGAGTTGCTCACACCTGTCGTGGATGCCATAATCTGCCCGATACCCTGCTCAGCACTCCAGGGGCCACTTACTCAGTGCACCACGACTCATCCTCCATTTCTGATAAAGTTTTGTGCTGTGGAGAGGTTACGCAGCAATGTCACCTCAGGCAGTGTGGGAGTTCTGGGACGATGACGAGGAAAATGATGCAGGTGTAACACACCTCACTGCAGCTGCATCAGGAATACCCAGAAGGGACACAATCCTAGACATTTTCTTCACATGAGCGCGCTCAGCTCTAGTGCCCCAACCTCAGTGCACTGCAACTCACGGACACTTCTGTTTGCTCATTGGGTGACCTCTGTACTTGCACCGGCTATTGCCATGATGCTCCGCATTGGTCTCTGTTATGCTGGTGTTTTCTGTTTCCATTTTAATAATGTTCGCTGTTTTTGTTGTTGCCAGCACCAACCACTCTGTGAGGGCTGGCTTGCACTCACCCCACACACATCCAGCACAGGTGTCACTGTACATGTGGCCCTGCCAATAAAGGGGCCGGGTGCATGTGCCCGTAGCCAGTCCCACAAACTATCTGCATGTGTCTGTGTGGTCATAATGTATGTATGAGGGCCCCGAGCCCTACAACATTACATTGTGCTGTGTACAGCGGGCACAACCATGCCCCTGCTAGCAGCGGGTACGACATTGGACATGTAGCTTTGTCGTCACCCACTCAATACGTAAGAAGAGTGGACCGGGCTGTCGTACGGAGGTCCAGCGTGGGTGTGTGAATGGTAATTCTGGGTCTCTGGGCATGGTTCAGTACAGGAAATGTGCAAATGCATTTGTCTCTGTAGCAGTTTGGGCCTCCTTTGTGGGGTGTAGGTGGTCCCTAATGGGACTTAGACACCCATGTATGTGATGTAGTTCGGCTTCCATGGGCTCTGACCCCACTCGCACCTGTTCGGCCACCTCCTTTTGGCATTCTGACACCTGGCTTTTGAATGCGATGTGTGCCTCAGTGGAGTGTTGGGAGCCAGCCGTAGTGGCGAGTGCTTCCTGCTGTGTGGTCTGTGCAGGGGCTGGGGTCTCCTCGATGTAGCTTGGCTGCCCTGCTCCTTGGGGTCGGTTGCCTAAGATGTCCATGAACTGTTGCAGGGTGTTGGTGTATGCCGCAGTGTGCCACGGGGATCAGGGACATGATCCTGGGTCATTGTGGTTGTGCAGTGGGCTACACATCATTGTGCATGTGTGAATTGTGCCCATCTCCCCCATCCACCCAGTCCCTGGTTGTTAATCAACCTGTTGATGTTGTGTCAGGTCCTATGGAGCTGTGTCCGTACTCCCAACTCCTTGCTCCGTCTCCACACTGATGACTGTGGCCTCCATTTCATTCCAGCTCCTCCTGTGGCGCAGGACTCCCACCTCCTGTCGCCGTTGCTGCCTTCCTGTTGGCAGCGGGTTTGTGCTGTGTTTGGCTTTTCACATCATGCCAGCGCTTCTTGGCCTCCTCCATTGACCTCCTCAACACTCCAACTGCATTCACGTTAGTCTAATTGTGGGTCAGTTGATGGTAGTATTCTGTCACCTCCGTAACGCTGATCGGTTTTCCTGCGGACTGCCTCCTCTCCTTGGCCTTCCCCAATCCCGTTGTTCCTAGCTGGTGGTCTGTGGGGCTTGTGGGGTTCGCGTTGACCTCTGCACCATCCATGGTGCGATGCACTTTGAATTATTTTTGGTGTGTTCTTTTAGTTGCTTTTATAGTGCATTTTCTCGCATGACGCGTGGAATTTGCAGGCTTGTTGCTGGTATTCGCTGCATTTTGTATCACGATTGGCCGCATCACAACTTTTTTTGCGTACGCCGCATTTTGTTCGGCATCGCGTTTACTTTTTTGTGGACATTTGACGCATTGTCGTAGGTCTATCGCATGGTACCGCCGTGTTGTGAATACTTAGTTAACACAGCGTTATTTGCCCGCAATAGACTGCGATATGGAGAGTTGCGGTAAGCTAATTTTGCGGTAATTATCACACGTTCTTGAGAATATCCCCCTCAGCAGGGACAGCTCTCCTTCAACTCTTCTTCACTGGCTGCAGCAGCTGCAGGGTCACTTTAACTTTCCTTCAAAACTCAGCTGGAAGAATGAAGGATACATTTCCGCCCCTGCAGGAGAGTCTTCATTTCAGATAGATGGGTCTTGCAAATCTTTTAAAGGTGCTATGCTCAACATTTTGTTGCCTCCCCACCCATATTGACTCGGTCAGAATAACTGTCAGTAGACCACTCCACAATCTTACTGCAAGAATTAAAGCTTCTGCTAGCTAAAGGTTCCATTGAGTGGGTGTCTGCTCTGGGGAGAGGAGAGGGGTGCTATTTATGCTGCGTTGTCGTGCTGGAGGAGGAGGGAGGCCATAGTCCTATACTGAAACTCTTCCCACAGAATGAATATCTGCAGAAAGGCCCATTCAAAATGCCCACACTGGCTCAGATTATTTCTGCTTAGAACCTATAAGACTTTATGGGTCCCTTGACATGCAGGATGCATATTTTCATATACCCATCCTGAAGTCTCACAGGTGTTATCTGTGGTCCATGATGAGGTCAATTTCCTATAATCCCTTCGAGGTTTGGCAACACATTTATCACTTGACTGCTGTCATCACTTTGATGAAAAAAGAGCTGAGGTGAGGCCACAAGGGATTATAGGAATGCATTTCCCCAAGACTTCTGTGAAAACCTGCTGGCGTACCTCTTTCATTTCTTGTTTTGAAAGGTGGTGAAGAGATCCAGAATCACAACACCACACTGCTGAAACACCTGCAGCAATTGCCGCAGATTCAGTTCACACTTGTGACATTGTTGTTTCTCTGTTCTGCTTAAGGAACCCGCCCATTCGTTCTCCACACCTAGAACATGTTCCACTTTCAGAGTGATCTTGTGGAGAATCAACCATTACCAGATTTGTTGAGCTTGAGCTGACAAGCGATCTTCTTCCTCCCTATTTGGTGAGATAAAACATTGCTGTGGTATAGTCTGTTTTTATCAACACTGAGGAATTGCGAAGCCTGGGAAGAAAAGATTAGAGAACCAGAAAAACTGCTTTCAGTTCTAGAAGATTGATGTGTGACAATGCCTCTGAGCAGACCATCTTCAGTGAATTTCCAAGTCCTGCAAAAGAGCTCCCCAGCCCTCCAGCTACATCAAAACGATATGGGATTGCACAGGAATGAACGTTAGACCTTGCCAGATGTTTGCTGAGACCTTCCGCCAATCCGTCGCTACTTTCATAGTTGATGTAATTAAAATGATAGTTGAAAACAATGGGGTAGACCCAATAAGTCAAAGGACCTGGGTAATAGTGTATATAAAAGTAGTGGTCCTAGACAAACACTCCAAACATCAATTAATGTAAATCTTGATTACTCACAGAACAGATAATCAAATTAAATCTGTAACCAAAAGGGGGAGATATAGTACTTGCATTATAAATGTAGTAAGCCCAACAAAATTCTTTCAATGAAAAACATGTGTCTCATAATCACATTTGTATCACAGTTTATTTACACATTCATAAAATTGAATAATAGAAGAGGGAAGAGAAGGGGGTGCTCAAGTGAAGCCAGGGTCGAAACGTCGACGATTACGCCCCCTTCATTTGTGGCCTATACCATTTATCCCCTTGCCCCTTTTGTAATAATGTATATAGAATTGTATGGTTAGGCCTTGTGTTTTGTGCAACCTTAAATTGTTCCCTTGTTGTACATAATTATCTCAAATCTGTGCCTTGAGCTTTCCTTCCTTCCTTCACTTGAGCACCCCCTTCTCTTCCCTCTTCTATTATTCAATTTTATGAATGTGTAAATAAACTGTGATACAAATGTGATTATGAGACACATGTTTTTCATTGAAAGAATTTTGTTGGGCTTACTACATTTATAATGCAAGTACTATATCTCCCCCTTTTGGTTACAGATTTAATTTGATTATCTGTTCTGTGAGTAATCAAGATTTACATTAATTGATGTTTGGAGTAATTAAAATGGTGTCCTCAAAGGTGTCATGGCACTGGACCCACTGCTTGTTCCTGTAATGATTGCATTCGAAGAACTGTGTGAGTGGAAGGTCTCAGCAAACATCTCTCATGGTCTAACGTTCATTGACATCAGACATATGACATCATTTCCAACATTGGCTTGTACTGCGGGACAGAAGTAGACCTTCTTTTCGGGAGGGAAGCTGTTAATGACTTTAAGCGATTAATTCTCTCCATCAGAGAGAAAACCTTGGAAACCTGTTTATCCAGGACTGCTCTTAAACAAACTATAGCCCTGAACTGGGTAGGAGATGATTTTTCTCAGTTTAGCTTGAGGCCTAATGTCTTGAACAAATGCAAACATGCCTCAGTAGACTTTCTTGCTGAAGGAAATGTGGGACACTTTATAGGCCAGTCATCCAAGTACGGGAAAACCTGGTGACCAGTTCTCCTCAGGAAGGCCGCCACTGGGGCCATACACTTTGTGAACACGTAGCCTAAAAGGAAGCACTTTGCATTGGCAATGGAACCCTACCACCTCAAACCTTGGAAACTGTCAATGCCTTATTTGTATGGGGATATGGAAATACGCATCTAGAAGATCCAGAGATGTCATGTAGTCTCCTGTATTCAGGAGTTGTAGGATCTCTTGTAGGGATAGCATCCTGACAGGTTGTTTCTTGATGTATTTGTTTAAGAGCCACAAGCCCATCACTTATCTTAATTTTCCTGCCTTCTTTTTGATGAGGAAGAAGTTGAAGTAGAAGCCCGGGTTGCGATGAAAAAATGGAACCTCCTCTATCACATCCTTAGTGAAAAGCAAACTAATTCCTGCTTCAGTAGAGACAGATGATGATGAGATTGTCTACGAGGAGGAAAATTGGGAGGCTTTTGAACAAATTCCAGGTTGTGACCATGTTGTATTATGTTTAACACCCAATTGTCAGAAGAGATGCTCTTCCAACGACTGTAAAATTTGGAAAGGGGATTTCCGAATTGGTGTGGAGGTGGGACTGAGGTGGCTGGTGCCTGGGAAACATCACTGGCATCTGGAAGCAGCCTGTGATTTCTCTCCCGCTGGAGGACATCATCTTGATGATTGAAGAGGATATGATGATGTTGCTCTGTATGGCTGTTGAGATTGGTATTGTGAGGGATACCTCTGCTGGGAGTAAGGCTGGTACCTGATTGCTTGATAAGGCATTCTGGAGGCAAACGACCCTCTACCCTCTATGGCGGGACTGAACAAGGTGCAGACAAATTCTTTGAACGCCGTTGGGCTTCCTGCAGGATGACAGAATCAGGGATAGGCTGACTGATATGACATGTTGGTGAGTTGTCCGGCGCCTTTTTGTTTGTCTGCTGCAACTAAAGTGGGGGGTTTCATTAGCTTTAATCCTTCCTGCCAAATATATTCAACAATGGGGATGGATCTTACTGAGCTCTGTGCTGAATCCTTAAGGTCATAAAGAAAACACTCACTCTGCTTGACCAGGAGAGGTAAGTCATAACGCTTGGATGCTCGTTCGAGGAGCTTGTGAGCCTGTAAAAACCTTCAATGTCAGCTGGTGGTGAATCAATCGGGGTTGATGAAGCAGACAATGGTGCTACATAGTCATCCCATTCTGGATGGTCATCTGCATTCCCAAAAGGAATCTCGCCCTCCTCCGGTTGTTGGTCCTCATCAATATCAGCAAAAGTATCCCTTATTGTGCTGGTAGGAGATCTATGTCCTCCCTGTTGTGCACAAGGAGACTCTTTGGAAGGTAAACTACCTTTGGAAATTCCAAAAGGGCTGGGGATTGCTGTGCCGGAGCATTCGCCTCCAGAAATCATTTGTAATAATCATTTTTAACATAAGGCACAAATCAGTGACCAGAGATGTAGGAATTGTAACTGTGTCCCACTGTCCATACTGTTCTTCTTCTTCCGGTTCATTATAAGGATGATGATCCTGAAAAGTGTCATATTCTTGGGTAGGCTGTGGCCATCTATCCCAGATGAAACTTCCCTTTCAGGATATTTTGAAGTTTCCTGATCAGGCGCCTCATCATCAGTGTCCTGACACTTAGTGTTCATTTGGGATGGGCTGTAAGCAGGGCCAAATAGATTCTCATCCCCATACTTTCCAGAAGGCATCATAGATGTAGCAGATACACCTTGGAAAAACGTGATGGAATGCCATCATCTTAAATGGTTATGGGTTCTGCTACGGGGCTGGCGATGAGGTTTGTCTCAATGGAATCTTCATCGACGGAGTCTTCTTAAAAGAGCCTGAGGGCACTGACATCGCTGCTGTCGATATTTCTGACGACAACGGTTTCGTTGATGACGAAGTCATCAGTGTCTTCGTCGACGACAAAGATTTCGTCGTTCTAGTAGTAGAAGTTGTCAATGCTGCCGTCGTCACTGGCACTGAAGGGAATGTGTGCGCCGATGCCTTCTCCATTGTCAGGATGTTTTTCGACGACAGATCCATCGACAATGGATTTTCTTCGCAGAAGGTTCCTTAATGGGTGTGACAGGAACCGAAGAAGGTGAAGTTCTTCTGTCAGAGGGTAAGTGCTCAGCAGTCTCTTTACTTGAATACCTCTCAGCACTGATATGTTTGCTAAGTAGTTTCAACCTTTTAGAGTCCTTCCTCAATGAAGCTCACCTTTGAGCTTCATTGAGGAAGAATGTCCCCTTTCCTCACTCTGAGTCAAAGTCAGTTTGTTCCTTTTTCTCCTTGAGCCAAAGGAGTCTGGCCTCACAGTCCTTTAGGGTTTTGCCAGAGAAAGTGCGACAATGCTTGCACTCTTTAGGCTTATGCTGAGGGTGCAGACACTAAAGACACTCTGAGAAAAATCTTGGCTTCCCACAGTATCCACAAGGCCTTTTTTTGGATCCCTCAGACATGTTGAAAATAGGGAAATAATCCCAAAAGACTGTGGGGATATTCTCAAGAATGTGTGATAATTACCGCAAAATGAGCTTAACGCAACTCTTCAAATTGCAGTCTATTGCGGGAAAATAACTCCATGTTAACGTTGTATTCACAACACGGGGGTACCATGCGATAGTCTCACGGTAACGCATCAAATGACGTGTAAAAATAAACGTGACACCAAAAAAACATGAAACACGAACGAGAAAATAGTAGCGATGAGGCCAATTGTGATACAAAAATCAGCGATAACCAGCAATAGGCCTGAAATTCCCACGCGTCATGTGGGAAAATGCACCATAAAAGCAGAACAAAAAAAAGAGAGAGAAAAAGAAACTGCGTAGCACCATGGATGCACCCGAACCGAGTGCAGAGGCCAACGCGAACCCCACAAGCCCTGCAGACCATCAGCAAGGAACCCCAGGATCGGGGAAGGCCAAGGAGAAGAGGAAGACAGGGTTCAGTCCGCGGGAAACCCGGATATTCGTCACGGAGGAGATAGAACACTAACAACAACTGTTCATCACCTCCACTGTGTCATTGGCAGCACAAACGGACTCATGCCAGTCCATCGTGGACCACGTGAATGCAGTTAGAGTGTCGAGGAGGTCTATGGAAGAGGTCAAGAGGCGCTGGCATGATGTGGAGAGCCAAACCAAGCAGAAACCTGCTGCCAACACGAAGGTAGCCACAGTGACTGGAGGTGGGAGTCCTGCACCACAGGAGGAGCTGGAGGAAATGGTGGCCACAGTCATCAGTGTGGAGACGGTGCAAGGAGTTGGGAGTCCGGACACAGCTCTATATGACCTGACAAAACATCAACAGGGTGAGTAACACCCAGGGACTGGGGGGACGGGGGGAGATGGGCACAATGCCACACATGCACAATCATGTGTAGCACATTGCACACCCACAAGGACCCTGGATCATGTCCCTGATCCCTGTGGCACACTGCAGCACACAGACAAACATCAAGTAGGCCCCCGTCCACCATGTGCCCAAAGGGGTCCCACCCTACACATCACCAATCTCACAACTAATACATGCACATGTGCGAAACACAGCAAAGATGCGTTATTTGTGAGCCACACTGACAATGCAAGTGACACTGCATGACGATCAGCATGGCTGCAGTACAATTATTATGATATTGTGCACACCACGACACTGAGGTGGCTGAGTGTGGACCACATCCGTAGAGGAGCAGGTCACACTTTAACATATCCACGTGCACAAGCAACCCCTGACGTCAACAATACATCTGCAGACAAACCATGCACAAGAGAACAAAAGCCATCCAAGAGCACAAATGACCCAAGTCCCCAACATCTCAGTACCGTAAAAGCACAAAAGTCAAAAGTACACCGCCTCAAATGGATAAGGGGCAGCAAAATCACTGCTGCAGGGGCGAATACCCCACAATGCAGCACACACACATAGCAATAACAGCACATCCACATTGACGAAAATGTGGTAAAAAGTGCAACACTTACACTGCAGAACAGAGGACACAACTGGGTCTGCTTGTGCGTTGAAACTGGCCAATCACACCTGACATAGCAGGAAACTGTGAGATGAAAATGTACGTGTACAACCTCACATCCATGATGTAGTCCAAATATCCACTGTACCGCATCAAATAGTCTGCTCCTCCCAAACAGTCACAATGTCCATTGTCATGCATACTGTATGTAAACGTGAACTATGCGTCAACATACATGTCAACACAATGTCAAAATGCATCTCCCCTTCACATTGCAGAGGGACAAACAACACCTCCAGCAGAGCAGCCCAGACAACTCATCAGTGATGCTGAAGAGGACCTCCAAACCTTCAACACCGATGCCCTACAACAGTTCATGGACATCTTAGGCAATCCACCTCCAGGAGCAGGGCAGCCCAGCTGCATCAAGGAGACCCCACCCCTTGCACAGACCACACAGCTGGAAGCACCCACCACCATAGCTGGCTCCCAGCACCCCACCGAGGAACATATCGCATTCCAAGGCCAGGTGTAAGACTGCCAGAAGGAGGTGGCTGAACAGGTGCAGGTGGGGTACGACCTCATGGAAGCCGAACAAGATCACACACGTGGGTGTCTAAGTCCCATCAGGGTCCACTTACACTCCCCAACAGAGACCCACACTGCGACAGAGACACATGCATTTGCACATTTCCAGTACTGAATCATGCCCAGAGATAATCATTCACACCCCCACGCTGGACTTGCGTACGCCAGCCCAGTCCACTCCTCTTACATACTGAGTGGGGAACAACAAAGCTACATGTCCAAGGTCTAACCCGCTGCCAGTGGTGACATTTTGCATCCGCTGTACACAGCACAATGTAATGTTGTAGGGCCCGGGGCCCTCATGCATACAACATGACCACACAGACACAATCAGATAGTTTGTGGAACTGGCTACGGGCACGTGCGCCCGGCACCTTTATTGCCAGGGTCACATGTACAGTGATGCCTATGCTGGATGTGTGTGAGGTGAGTGTAAGCCAGCCCAACAACTTGAACAGTGATCACAATTAAAGTGGAAACAGAAAACACCAGCATAACAGAAACAACTGTGAAGTATCATGGTGGTAGCAGGAGCAAGTACAGAGTTCACCCAATATGCAATCAGAAGGGTTCGTGAGTTGCATTGCACTGAGGTTGGGGCACCAGTGCTGAGCGTGCCCATGTGAACAAATTGTCTAGCATTGTGTCCTTTAGGGATATTCCAGCTGCAGCTGCAGCTGCAGTGGGGTGTTTTACACCTGCATCATCTTCCTCATCTTGTCTGGTCTTCCACACTGCCTGAGGAGACATTGCTACGCGAGCTGTCCACAGCACAGAACTCAATCAGAAATGGTCCATGAGTTGTGGTGCACTGAGTTAATGGCACCTGAAGAGCTGAGCAGGTTATCAAGCTGATGATGGCACCCACGACAGGTGTGAGCAACTCTGATAGTCCAGCAGTGAGACTCTTCCGACTCTGGCACTTGTTGTTTAGAGATGGTCCTGGCGGTGGTGGCGTGTGCATCCTGCGGTGATGCGACGTCCTCACAGGTCAGGACTTGATTTGATGTGTGAGCCCAGGTGGACCGCAGTTGAGGCCGGAGGCAGTGGACAGCGCAGGGTCACTGACACATGGCGTTGATGACCCCCAGTCCATCGACCCAGAGGCCATCCAATATTCAATCCGAAAGGGTCCATGACTTGAGCTGCACAGAGTTAGTGGCCCCGGATGCACTGCGGCCGGCACAGGCACACCGCCACGGGGCGGTCATTTGCTGTGCACTGAGGTAGGGCCACGTGAGCTGAGAGGGTACTCGTCGATGTTGAAGGTGAATGTAGCAGAGGGTTGTGGGGGACAGTGGAAGGTGTCCTCCCGGGGGCATGATGCAGAGGGCAGAATCGGGCAGGAAGCGGCAAATGGAGGATTGGAATGCTACAGCCTCGTTTTTACCACCAAGTCAGTATCACCTACATGATGATGAAGACTACCCCCAGTCCATGGACTCAGACGCCACCAAAGTTCAACCAAAGAGTGTTCATGAATGTCGGGGCACAGACTTAGTGGCACCTGAGCTGAAAGGGGATGCAGTCTGCGATGAGGCCTGTACACTGATATAAACTCAGCCATAAATAAATCAAGGCTCAGTTCCAAATGTGTAACCTACTCGACCGCAGTGTAGGCCGGAGGCAGCGGTCAGCAGGGGCCCACGGCTACGTGTCGTTGGCTCGCGATGCACAGAGTTAGTGACACCAGAGCAGTTGTTGAAAGTGTTTGAGCACCTCCATAACAATGATCTTTCTATCCTCCGGACTACAACGAGTTTTCCTCTTCCACCTCTCCTAGCGTGCAATAATATGAACTCTGCCATTGAGAAATCAAGACTCAGTTCCAAATGTGTGACCTCCTCGACCACAGTGTGGGCCGAAGGCACTTGTCAGCTAGGGACCACAGACATATCGAATGCTATACACAGACTTGGTGGCACCACATCGAAGGGAGTACAGTGATATCAAACATCCCATGAACATATGAACTCGGCCATCATGATATCAAGAATCAGTTCCAAATGTGTGATCTACTTGACCATAGTGTAGGCCGGAGGCAGCGGTGGAGTACGTCATCGAGAAAGGAGTACTGTGGGCCTGTATCGCGGAGGCCGTGATGGTCGGAGGAGGCTGCCAAGGTCGCAGGCCTCGTGCTTGGAGCTTGCACCTGCACATGATGGGCCCTCTTTGACACACACCGGTGTCAGCAGGTTAGCAGTGAGGTCTAGGTGCACAGGGGTGGCCAAGACAGGTTCAGGGACCAGCGACCCGGGGTGCAGCAGGCGCACAGGATTACAGGCAACACCCCTCATGGCACTGGTGTTAGCCTCGTGGCGGGGTGAGAGGCGCCGCCCTGGCAGACACGTGGGCATTCCAGAAGAGAACCACGCCCAGAGCTGTGTGCTTTTTTTATTCACATCCCTACGCTGGCCTGGCGTACGCTGGGCCAGCCCATTCCACTCACGCTTCCCTGGGGGGACGTAACAAGCTACATTTACGTGATCTTCCCCATTGCATGGGGTAAAATGGTGGCGTCCACTGTCCACTACACTCCAAGCACCAGCAGTGTATGTCGACATGGATATGTCTGTGGTCTGCATACTGCAGTCTGTCCAGCACATCCACGCCACACTTGGCATTGTGTACATTCTCATTCATGGGTCACATGCCTCCTTCGTACATGCTTGGTTCCCACCTCTCCCCACATTCTGCTATTGTGTGGCCGAGGTGCCATGCCATTGATGGCTCATGTACATGGCTAGCCCAGGTAACCACAGTAAGTTGTGCTGTCGTGTCTGGTGGGTGGGCATGTTGTTTGGCATGTTGTATGAGAGTTTGTAACGTGTGCATTCCCAGAATTGTGAGTTGCATGATTCTGGAGTTGGGTAGTGTTTATTTGGTACTTACCAACGAGCAGAGCATTTCCGTAGGTGCCATCCGGGAAGCGCCGGTTGATGTTGGACTGTCGGAAAATGTAGGAATCATGCACACTGCCATGGTAGTTGGCGAAGACATTGGTGAAGACTCCCCATTGGTCCACTATTGCCTGCACATTGATGGAATGCGAGTGCTTTCTGTTACGGTAATTGTGTACAGTCTCGGCAGGGTGCACAAGTAGGACATGAGTGTAGTCAATTGCCCCCAACACGTGCGGGAAGCCAGCTATGGCATAGAAGCCTTGCTTGGTCTCCAGCTGTTCCTGCGCAGTGTGGGGGAAGTGAAGGTGCTGACGTATTAAGCTGACGATGACTCCTCCGACTCGGTCAGTTGTTGGTTGGAAGGTACCTGAGGCCAACAGATGCAGCACAGCCAGCAGCGTTATCTGCGGAGGGATGTTGGTTTTACGCCGAGTTGGTACAGTCAGCCTGTGGGCAATGATATTCAGGATGCGGAGAATGGTTGTCCTTTGGAGCCTGTAGTGGGCAATGACATCCTCTTGTGTTCGGTCTGTGAGGCTGGTGCATTTTCTAAAGGTCCGCTGTCTTGGTCTGCACTGCCTCTGTGGTAGTCCGGGGGTGGGGGGAGGCAGGCTTGGGTATGGAGGCGGTGGGTGTTGTGGCCCTCTTGGGGCTCCGAGCTGCTTGATCAGTAGCTCCATGGCATCTGTTGTTCTTCAGGTGTGGCTCTGGCCTGGGCTCCCCTTTCTGGTGCAGGTTGTCGTCCAACTGTACACCAGGTCAGAGCAGGTGTTCATTTCCTGCTGCTAACGCGCCTTATCGTCTGTTTTGGGTTCGCATCGCCGATCTGGCTGGTCGTTGAGAATGTTGTTGTCGCTGCTTTTTGCATGGGATCACCTACTCTGCATCTCATTAGCGATAGTTGCCGGGGTCATCTGTGGCGATGTTTTTGGAGGTTGCTATCACAGGTAAACTGGTGATATCGGCTGTTAGCACCAGCTTGTGAATGGGGCGATACAGTTATCGCCAATTTGGCTGCGATAAAGGACCGATAACTCGGCGATAAGTCTTTGAGAATATGCCCCTGTATCTCAGATGTTGCTTGATGTTCAGCAGGCAAAATGTAGAGTTGACAAAGCAAAGGTTGACAGTAGCAACACCGTGACTGAGCAGATATCGGGAAGATTCACTAACACATGATGGGGCATATTCTCAAGGAGCTAACGCCGACTTAACAGCACTTTATTGCTGCCAAAGTCGCGATACATTTATCACCCCATTCACAAGCTGGTGCTAACAGCCCATAGCACGAGTTTACCTGCGATAGCAGCAGCAAAAACATCGCCACAGATGACCCACGCAACTATCGCTAATGAGATGCAGAGTAGGCGTTCTCGAGCAAAAAGCCACAACAATACCACTCCGCAACATTCTTAACGACAAGCCAGATCGGCGATAAGACCACAAAACAGGCAATAAGGCGCGTTAGCATCAGGAAACTAACACCTGCTCTGACTTGGTGTTACAAAAGGGGGTGGTGATGGACGGAGCATCTGAACCAATCAAACACTAACACCCAGTCAAAAGATCTGGGTTTGATCCATCACCGTTCTTTAGCCCGGTGTAAAGCCGGACCAAAGCCTGCACCACCAAAGGGAGGCCAGCCCAGAGCCACACCTGAAGAACAAAAGATGCCATGGAGCCACTGAACATGCGGCCCAGACACCCAAGAGGGCCACAACACCTAACGCCACCACCCCTCTTCCCCAGGGTCCCCACTGTCCCCGACCAACACCGAGGCAGCGCAGACAAATTCAGCGATCCTCCAAAAATGCACCAACCTCACAGACCCAACCCCAGAGAATGTCATCGCCCTCTACAGGCACAAAAGATCAACCATCCTCTGCATCCTGACCACCATTGCACACAGGCTGACGGTACCAACACAGCGGACAACCAACATCCCATCTCAGACAAAGATGCTGGCCTTGATGCACCTGTTGGCCACTGGTACCCTCCAACCAACATCCGCACGAGTCGGAGGAGTCACACAGCCAGCCCAATCCAAGTCCCTCACAACGGTCATGGATGACACCATCAGCTTGGTACGCCACTATCTATACTTCCCACACACTGCGCAGGAACAGCTGGAGACCAAGCAAGGCATCTACGCCACAGCTGTCTTCCCGCATGTGGGAGAGGGCAATCATCTGCACACATGTCCTTCTTGTGCCCTCTGGCAACACTGCACACAATAAGCGCTACAGAATGCGCACGTATCCCACCAATGTCCAGGCAATACTGGACCACTGGGGAATCCCCGCCAATGTCGCCGCCAACCCCCCAGGCAGTGTGCATGAGCCCTACACCTTCCCACAGTCCATCATCATCCTGTGCTACCAGGATGGCATCCACGGAAATGCACAGCTCGTTGGCCAATACCAAATGAACCCACCACACACCTCAACTCCACAATCATGCAACTCACAACACAGGAAATGCACACGTCACAAGCTCACATACAACATGCACACCCACCAGACACAACATCACAACTTACTGTGGGAACATTAGCCATCAACGGCATGGCACCTCAGCCACACAATAGCAGATAGTGGGAAGAGGTGGGGACCAGGCATGTGCGAAGGAGGCACGTGGCCCATGAATGAGAAGGTACACAATGCCAAGTGTGGCGAGGATGTGATGGCCAGACTACAGCATGCAGACCACACACATATGTATGTCGATATACACCGCTGGTGTCTGGAGTGTAGTGGACGCAACCATGTCACCCCAGCCAGTGGGGAGGAACGTGGAAATGTAGCTTGTTACGCCACCAAGCCCCCCCCCCCCCCCCCCGTAAGCGCGAGCATTGCCTGCAATCCTGTGCGCCTGCTGCACCCCGGGCCACTGGATCCCGAACCAGTCCTGCCTGGCCCTGCGCACCCAGGCCTCAATGCCCACCTGCTGACACTGGTGTGTGTCGAAGAGGGTACACCACTAGCATGTGAAAGCTTCATTGATGGGAAACGTTGGAAATGTTTGCTCTCACAGGTTGGTGATCTCTTTATAGAGGGTACAACCGGAACTTTTGAGATGTCACTGTTTTCTGCCAGTGTCTCTTGAGATGCTTGCTTTGTTGGTGGGGAGGTCTGTATTGCTGCTGAAAGGGCTGATAATACTGATACCTCTGGTAGCCCCTCTATATGAAAACAGCCTCCTCCACGTGCCCCTTGAAAAAGGCACCTTCCTAATTTGAACACAAATACAAGGAGCGTCTAAGTATACACTGTTATCAAGCATAATGAATTCATGCAGTCCAAAAAGAATCAAAAAAGTTCCATGCAAGCTTCCTTCACATTTGGATTCAGTTCAATACTACAATAAATGAACTGAATACAAACGTGAAGGAAGCTTGCATGGAACTTTTTTGATTCTTTTTGGACTGCATGAATTCACTATGCTTGATAACATTGTATACTTGACGCTCCTTCTATTTGTGTTTGAATTTTTGCCTCAGTGGCTTTGACGGTGGGCCACTAGAAATTGAGCGCCAGGGAAGTGATTTGAGATACTCATTGTTGACATTTTTTTGTAATATCTCACTGTGCACACGAGTGTAGTGCCCTCATCGTGCCATTAGTTGAAACTTTCCTAATTTGTAAGGTCCCAAGAATCTTTCTGTGTCTGTGTCGCCTTTATTGCTAGCAAGGTGTTGTCAACGTGCTTTCCAACCAAAGACTCTCCATTATATGGTATATCTAATATTTTGCTCTGCAATTCAGGCCTAAATGATGTGGCCTTCAACCATCTTCGACGCCTAAGAACTGTAGACCCAGCCAACTGTTTGATTCCTGAAGAGGCTATACCGATAGCGCAATATAAAATCTCTGCAGAGAGTCTCTCTCCTTCCTGCAAGATTTGTTTGCCTTCCCTTTTTATCCTCAGGCAGAAGTTCTATATATGCTGCGATGTCTGACAACATTTGTCGTATTTTTCCAATATTGCTAACGAATTGGTCACTCTAATCATTGTCGCTGACAATGTCAAGAACCTTTTGCCTATATTATCAAGGCGACAGCGTTCTGTCAGGTGGGGTTGATATTGGTGTTAAGGGGTTCTTTTACTGGTGCTGGGCCCCCGTTGTCACCACAGAATCTGGCTTTGGGTGTCCAACGAGACATGCAGGCAAATCCTCAGGTGCCTTGTATTTTTTTTATCAATCCTTAGCAGGACAGCTGATACTGCGGCAGGAGTTCCTATAATCTTCATGCCTTCCTCCCAAATGTAATCCATTATTTGGATTGCACTGATAGATTTTTTGGAGTAATCCTTGAAATTATACAAGAAGCAATCAGATTGCTTAATCATTAAAGGCAATTGAAATCACTATGCCACTCTCTCCATGAGCCTATGGAAGCCTCCGATATCACATGGTAGGGAGTCCATTAGTTGTGGCTCAGGTGGAGAAGGTGTTGGAATGAGATAATCATCAGTAGAATGATTATCAGGGATTTCCCCTTCCTTCCTGCCCTCATTCGAGGAAGATGGATCGTCCACAGGAGGCATTACAATGTTAGTCACCAGGGTCGTTCTTGGAGTTGCAGGTGTTGGCATAGGGTAAGGAATTCTCATTGGTGGATGTATCGGAGATGTTGACTTAGCGGGTTCTGGGAATTGTTTATGATAGTCCTGTAACATGCCCTGAAGGTCTTGAACTAGGGTTATCAGAACCTGAACCATACTTTCTTGAGATGATGGGTGAGTGACATGTTGAAAATGCTCCCCATACTGCTCAGGTTCTTCTATGTACGGTTGACTTGATTCATAGAAATGTTCATAGTAGTTCTCCTCATTCTCCTCCTGATGGACAAGTTACTTACCTTCGGTAACAATATATCTGTAAGAAACATAGGTTAGTTATAGATTCCTTACCTTAGAATTACCCCCAGGTGTCAGACTGGATCCGGAAAGCTTTTCGTCAGAAGGACTCCTGCGCGTCGAAAGGTGGCATCAGTCGGCTCTGCCTTCGTCGTCAGCGTCGTTGTCGCTGGGATGACGTCGCGGCAGCTACATAGACGCCTCCCTCTCGCGCTGACGTCAGTTCTGTACGCAACTTTCCACGCCAGAAGCGCAGAGCCGGATGTATGACGGTACCACGCGTACTTTTACAACGCGTACCGTTACAACGCTACTTTTACCACGCAAGTCGTTACAACGACTTGCGTGGAGGGGCGCTGGATAGTAAATTTTTTAATTTACTATTCCAACTCCAGTCCCCGTGGACTCTAGGGAAAGGAGTTGGATAGTAAATTAAACTATTTACTATCCTGGAGCGCCCCCCAGCGCAAGTCGTTGTAACGACTTGCGTGGTAAAAGTAGCGTGGTAACGGTACCGCGTTGTAAAAAATGCGTGGTTACCGTTGTATACCCGCAGAGCCATGCAAGACACTGACCACTCGTACACAAAACTAAGGCCTTGAAAGGAAGTCCTTAACCCTAGAAATCAGTTCGCAGAACAGGGAGGATGGGTGGGGCGGTAAGGAATCTATAACTAACCTGTTTCTTACAGATATCTAGTTACCGAAGGTAAGTAACTGGTTCAACTGAAAAAAACAGTTAGTTATAGATTCCTTACCTTAGAATAGATACCCCAGCAATACCAACCCTGGAGGTGGGTCTGCGTACCAAGTTCCCACCAGAAAGTCCTGGAGAACAGAATGGCCAAAGAAGCCGTCTCTCCGTACCCGACTGTCCAGGTAGTAGTGTTTGGTGAATGTGTGCAGCGATGCCCACGTAGCTGCCTGACAGATGTCATGTAGGGGGACTCCTCGTCCCAAAGCAGTAGTAGCTGCCATCGCCGGGGTGGAACAGGCGAGCAGCCCCACTGGAGGCTCCTTCTTTGGCAAAGAAAAGCAGGCTTTGATGCACAGACCGACTCACCTGGAGATGGTCCGTTTGTGCACGGCCCGACCTTTCTTAGCACCCACGTAACCAACAAAGAGCTGGTCCTCCACCCGGAATTGTTTGGTGCGATCCAAGTAGAAGGAAAGTGCACGTTTTGGATCCAGAAGGTGGAGCCTCTTTTCCTCTTTTGAAGGATGCGGAGGCAGAAAGAAGGTGAGCAAAGTGGTGGTTTGGCCGATGTGGTAAGAAGTAACCACCTGTGAACTTCTTGGTCCTCGGGGTCGACCTGACGCCAGCGAGAACAGTGCTGAGGAATGCGTGTAGTGTACCAACCACTGCCTGGCTGCGGAGTTCCTGTGGGAGTGGGACAGAGGCCAAGACCTAGAATGTTATCCCCGACTCAGCAAACAAAAGCCAATACAAATGCCCAGACAACAATGTGATAAAGTACTGTTAGGCGGTTTAATGCGGTACCAAAGTAAAGATTACACACCCAGGAAAATGAACAATAATGTAAAGTCAACGATACCCTTCGCCGTTCAGCAACTCCAGGCGGAACCCCTCTCAGCCGACAATGCCGAGCGAACCGTAGAGACCAACCGTCCTCCGCAAGAGCCCCTGTCCTGGTAGCTCACCAACGGAGGACACCGTGCAAAGCAGCGGCCGAAAATGCCGCTCGAGTTCCGCTTGCTGCGGCAGGGTATGTGTTTATGCTGCGGGGTTACTGCACCAGCGGTTACGTCACCGCTTTGAACCCTTTAGCACTTCTTAGGAGCTGGCCTGTTCAGGAGGGCTTACCAATGCCCCAGCCGATGGTTCCTGTTCCCCCTATGAGGCAGCTGGCAAGCACTAAAGCAATACCAAAGCAGGACGGACGACCGCAGCTCCCCTGTCTAAGGAATGTTCCTTAAGGCTCAGAAGATCCAGCAGTGACGAAAGGGAGACAAACGCCAGCCTCGTGTTTCTCCCGAGGTAAGCTAACTGGAGCTTGCGTCCGGCAATATCCGACGCTGCTGCTAACTGGCGGCCGCCATATATGCCGTGAACGGCCTGCGCATGCATCGCGCACGTCCCACTGGGCATCGTAGTTCCTATGGCGGAGACGTCATGCCTGCACCGCGCGTAGGTTGCAGGCTCGGAAGGCGGCTGCCACGGACGTCGTTCGGTGTCTTCTTCTGTCCGGCCATGTTCCCAGGTATGGGGGGGGGGGGTTCTAGTTCTGAGGACGACCTTGTTTGGATGGACAGCCAGAAAGGGAGGCTTGGAAGAAAGAGCTTGTAGCTCACTCACCCTGCGGGCAGAGGTGATGGCCACCAGAAAGTCAGTTTTCAGAGTGAGAAGTCTGAGAGGACAGTTATGTAGTGGCTCAAAGGGAGCACACATAAGATAAGTAAGAACCAAGTTCAAGTCCCACTGAGGCATTACGAAGGGAACAGGAGGAAAAAGATGAGTAATCTTTTTACAACAGGGGACTTGAAAAGAGAAAGCTGATCAGGAAGCCTAAGGAAGGCTGAAATGGCCAAGAGGTAGCCCTTAAGAGTGCCCAGAGCAGAGCCCTGCTGGGCCAAAGAAAGGAGGAACAAGAGAACCTCAGAAAGAGGGGCAGAAAGGGGATCCACAGCCTTTGCTGTGCACCATGCTACAAATTTGTTCCATCTTCAGGAGTATACCGTCTTAGTGGAGGGACGCCTTGTAGTGTAGTTCCTATATTCCCAATAGGCTCTGCGCATTGGAATAATATAAACAGCAGTGTAGACGTAGGACTGAGGTCGACTAGGTCTCTACTGACTATATTAGACTTAATTAGTTTTGCCAGCTAGCTCAGAGGTCACTAGAAACGTTCTCGAATAAACAAGGAGGAGTTTAACTTCCCTGGATAGACAAGAAGGGATTAGCTTCTGACAACCATAAAACATGACAACTTTGCTCCCTCAGAATAAGAGTGTATCTCTAGAGTCGTGTGAAAACAATAGACAGCTATTTCACTCAGTCAAGTGTGCATACTTAGTTTCACCAGAGTGCAGAGAAAAGAGAGACGGGCGTTTTCAATAAAAGGTGTTATTTATTGAGCAGTCTTCTTTCTCATGCAAGAGAAATTAATTGCCACAATTGCAATACTTATAGTAAAGTAAAGTGCGTACAGTAAAAGGAGTATTATGAAATAATTCTGTAAAAGCATTGATATGGTTTCTAAGCCATATGATACTTTAAAATAGAAAAAATATATACATACATATATATATTGTCTAACGTACTCAACTGGTGCTGCTAAATACGCCTACCCCCGTGTACCTGACCTAAGCCTAATACGTGGGAAGGAGTAAGTAAGTAGCAGTTTAAGTTAAGTTGGTTTTGCCAAGAATCTGAGTCAAGAATTCTCTTTAAGGGTTTAGTCAGCTCCGTACCTGGGTAATAGAAAGCAGGAGGTCTGGTATCTCTCTTTCAGGACTCGATATCCCAGTAACCCGCGAGGGTATCTGGAAACACCGGAGCTGGATTTCTCGGCAGGAGAAAAGACAGCGTCTCTCTCAGTGCGTCAAAGGGGAGGGGCGGCGTCCGTGGGCTCTCGCATCAGCTGGGCTCTCGGGCAAGTAGATAGCCGCTCTGCTCCAAACCACCGTGTGTTTGCTTAAGGCAACGTTGGTATATTTATACCTGAAAGGTGCCGGGTTTGACGTAAGGTTGGACATAAGACGTCAATAAAGATGTCACTAAGAACTGGCCGTTCTTACAGTGCTTTACAGGAGTTCTAGGACGAAATCAAAACAAAAGCAAGGGGGATTTCCCAGGTTGCTGGAGGTTTGGATTGTTTAGAGAACTCGTTGTGCTTTCTAGGGGGCCGGGGAAGTAGCCTTGCTTAATGTGACAGCATGTGCTACGACTGAATATGGATATGATTATTATGCCGTTGTATGGATATTATTGATTATAACCGAACAAGGGCATAAAATAGTAATATCGATTTAGGCTCCTGGATAAAAACACAATACCCACTCCACGATCTAATGTCCATCATTACTAAAAACTAAGCAATAGTAAACATTTATAGGTGCATGTGTATTCCAACCCACCTCAAAATAAATTTTTTGCATTTGAAATGGTGTATGCGAAATACATGAAAATGATATTGGTACTGTACGCTTTTCAAGCAGTGTAATCATTCAGTTAAAACGATGCATATATATGATTAGCTGAACGATTTGCGAAATTTACACATGAAACGGCTCTTAATACAGAAAAGAAGGTCGAGACCGTTCCATCACATATAAATACAGTTGCTGTAAATGTGCTAGAGGCTGAGGTAATATATTGTCTCTAGAGTCCCTAAAATAGAAGCTCTGTTCTCTAAGAATAGTTCTACTTTAAGCAGAGTACATGTGCCAGAAAAAGGTAAATATTTTTAAATTGGAAAAAAATAATTTTGTTTTCAGGGGAAAAACAGTTCCAAATGTTTTCAGTAGCTTTTGTTTATCAAAGCTGAAGGCCGAATTCAGAGTTCAGGGAACGCTGTGTGCTCGTTGCTTAAAAAAGTTATTCTTTCTGTTCAGGGGAGAACATCATTTCAGACAGACTCTCAAAAAATTGGTCTACGGCTTCAGGTGAAAGTTCGTCCAAGTTTGAAAATGCCGCAACAGTACAGTCGTGAGAATGATTGCTATCATCGATGTCAGGATCAGCAATGCTCACAGAAGGTCGTACCTGGGTGATGCTTCTCTCATCTCGCACTTCACTGCCACATAATCGTATTGATGAAGTCTCAACGAATGCCGTCATCAGAATGGGTAGCCGCTGGGGACAACACGATGCATGAGCCGTTACAGGACTTAGCAAAGTATCTGTATCCAATGGTACTGCTGATGGTAGTGTAAGACAGACGTACAACACGCATTCTTCTCCGCATAGCATACATCGAAGCACAGGTAAGATGCAATTCTGCCAGATGGGTCTGAATGAAAGAAACCAGGTCATATTCAGATCTCTTAGCCGGGCTAATCCAAGGACTTTAGTTATGCGGTCCCGATAGCGTATAGCTAGGATCGTTTCTTCCATCGTTGCTGGAGTCTTGTCTGTGACTTGGCTTGCCATATCGGAGCAGAAGGATCAAAAATAAAGTTCCTGCTACGAGTCCCAAAAGAAGTGGTAGGCCGCCAAAGACAGAATGGACAAAATTAGGAAAAATGCCCCGAACTGTTTCGAAGGGTGTTAACAGTCCCGAAAAAATTGTCTTAAATACATGTGGGATACCACTGGTATCTGACATATTTAGGATTTGGCTTAGCATTTCTACGAAATGCATGGGGCAATTTGTTGATAAAAGGGTATGTATCTCTGCCGTTGTCCTTGGGACTTGCAGATCATACGTTTCTTTTGATGACGTTAAGGGCACAGTTGTCTGTAAAAGAACAGACTTTATTCTCCTTAAAGTATCAATTCGAATAGAAGAGATATTCAAAGAAGGCCAAATTGTTGCCTCCGTATCTGGAGTGCTGTTTGGATACAATACTTGCATACAGCAAGTGACCATGGAACTCACGCTGACGAGAGAGGCTTTTCCTGGCACCATGCCACAACAGCTGTGGTCCGTTATTAGAATATAACTCCCGTTAGAAAGTTGTCTAAAGAATGGCTCTATCTGTGTTGCAGGAGTGCCGTGCAGGTGACATGAAAGGTTATTTGAATACCCATCGCAGGCTCCGTGCAAATTAATGCCTTCACAAAGAAGTGTACCGCTCAGTGATTTTTTACATTTGTTACCACTAAGAAATACATTCTTTTTCTTTTCACTGTAGCATGTGTGTGTATAAGGTAATTTCCATGTTGACTTGATGTACCCTTTACCCAACCTTTCATACTGGCCCGCTGGTATATACTCTTGGCAGTATTTAAATTGGAAAGTTGTTATCGGAATTGTAATTATTCCGTGTATTATCCATTCAATGACAGGTCATTCTGACATTGTCAATGGTAATCTCTCAAGTTTTTCAATGCTCAGAATCGTATAGTCTGCTCCTTTTTGTGCCAAACTGATTTGTTTATCAGTAAGGTTAAAGATAGAGAATAAAGACGTTGTGTTGATTAAACGCCATGGTACGTAGCCTGAATGCAGATTTTGCAACGTCCAGCCAAGCTGTACAATAGAACGTAATTGGGACTGACCGTGTTGTAACATTAGTAAGTCCTGCTCTATTATATTAATAGCAGATGATACAATACTGTCCAGTGAATATATTCTGGAGGACAGAGTCATTAACCCATTGTCCACAACAGAAAGTGATTTTTCTAAATTAATACGATCAATTTCTCGTATTTTTTCTGCTGTTTCAATTTGCATTACTTTCCAAGCTTCGTTGTACGCAGCGTATATACCGGCCGCTATGAAACGTTTTTGACGCTGTTTGCGTGGTCCCATTATGAAATCACGCAAGTCAGCACCGTCTTTAAGTAAAGTCAAGTGTTGCTTAATTTCAGCCAGTGTGGATTTTTGTAGCCACTCAAGGCATAGTTTGCCTACACTGTATGTTGTAACTATCCTTGGATGTTGTCTCTGGGAGTATCTAGGGTCTGGCCTGGTCATTTTGAACCCCTGTATTTTGTTCAGGAATCTATCTTGACAGTTATTTGTGTCTGTGGGCCAGATCAACCATTTTTCCCAATCAGGATGTGTTCTGTTTTGGTTAAAAATATGGGATACGTCTATCTCAACATCTGTAGTGCTATTACTGTCAGGTGTTGGCTTTGGAATAGACGGTTTGTTTAAATCTTTTATCTTGGCTAGGCCAAGACAAGTAGTCAGTTGAATGGTATCATTCAAGAATATTATTTGTTCTGGGATCATGCAGGCTCTAAATAATGCTTCTAAACCTTGGACCTGCCAATCTTTGGTACCCCAGATGGTTTTTGTTTCAATGTTGTTTTTCCAGAAATCAAAACCAAACGTATTCATTTTTTCATAAAATGTGTCCGAATAGATCAATTTAGTATTTGTCAGCATTGTTTTCACCCCTGTCTTATTTAACACTTTGAAATAAAACGTTTCTGCATCACTTGTGTTAAACCCTGAGAAGTATGGGAATTTCTCGTAAAATGTTTTCGAACTGCTTTTAGGTGGAGTTGCACAATGTTCCCATTGATTATAATTAAAAACATTTCTAGGTTGAGCAGATTTATGCAAATAGTGATGTGCAAAGTGATTATAACAATACATTTCTTCATAATTTGATGAACCCTGTAAGTAATCATGTTCTGTAAATTTTGCTGATATTACTAAATCTGACATCATATCATTAATACTTTCAAAGTCCCAATCATCAGAGAATGTACATCAGTTTTACAAAGTCACTTAATGAAACCTTGAACTGATGTGGATATTTCAAGAGCTCAACCGGGACATAGATTTCATAATCCGTTTTGTCCCATGCTACCCCACCGGGTATTGGATTGGCTGTGACATTCACTGATGATAGTTCTCTTTTCTCGATGTGAGATGACTTGTGTGGCTTTAGGACCAAGTTGATGTTCTGACTTGCTGTGTCCATTGTACTGTATTTTCCCTCAATTAATTTTCCCAAACAAAGAACCATGATGAGCCAAAGCAGGAGGAAAAGTACACCTAACACAATCCCAAATTCAATCCATGGAGAAATCAGGTAGGTTTCTTTGAGTTGATGAAAGAGTTCAGTTATTTTGTCTCTCAGTTTGAACCTCTTGTATTGTAGCAAATTTTGGTACTCTGCTATTTCTTGGGAGTCCACTGGGCCTACTACCTATTATTGGCCACATGATTGTGGTTTTACCAGGTCGATGGATACAACTCGGTTCTCCTTTTTACCAGCAAGGGGCGGTAGTACAACTGATCTTGTTCCGCTGACAGCTAAGACAGGTACTGCTTTTCTGTAAGAAGGCCCAAATTCCTTCTTTACCGCGATCTTCTCTCTGACCAGATCCCCAATCTTTGGAATCCAGACAGGCCTTGCTGGGACAGGTGGTTTTTCTTCAGTGGCTGTTGGCTGTTGTTTTTAACTTCACGTTGCTCAGGCCTTTTCTTGTTTCATTTAAGTCCTGTAAAATAGCCAAACGATCTTTGATTTCAAAGCATTTTTCTTCTACCACTGAAGTCTGACTATCAAGGTCCTGAATATGCATTCTAGTCCCGAACAATAGTTCGTACGGACTGAAACCTTTTAGAGAATTTCTTGGCAGATTATTAAGACCACGTTGGACACTTGTTAAATGTTGGACCCACCCATCACCCGAACCTAATACCCTCGCCGTTATAGATTGCTTTATGTCCCGGTTTTTTCTTTCCACTACCGCATTTCCCTCAGGATGGAAGGGACAAGAGTACCGCAATGCAATGCCCAAGCTGGTCATGGCCTCCTTATAAGCCAGAGAGCTAAAAGCAGGAGAGGTGTGGCTCACTGGTTAGAGGCGGCATACCTGTAAGCAGAGAACGGCCCGGGACCAGGGTTCAATTCCCGACGCGGCAGGGTCTTGGACCAGGGTCAACGGACTCGATAATTCTCACCTCAGTGCCTACTCTAACCAGGGAACACACTCGGTAACTCTGGGCATTAAGCTTGCCTCATCTCTACAACGGTCCCCCACAGACGCCGGGGATGCCTGGTTTCACCCTGGAGATACCCAGAAAGGGACCATCTCACAGGGAAAACCAGGACGGGTTCCCCAGCGGCCTACAGCGCCAGGACACTCGGGTAGAGTAACAGTGCGCTTTACAAGTATCCCAATTTTTTTTTTTTTTTTATAGGACCCTGGTCAGAATGTAGCATGCCAATTGCGTATGTGCCGATATGGACTCGCAAATCTTTGTATAACAGTTCTGGCGTTAGCCGAGTGCTGGTGTATTTTAAGTGAATCTAGTCTTAAACATTAATGGGACGCATTTCTCCTATTGGATTTCTGCGTATAGATAGCCTTATGCTTTCTAAAAGAAGGGTCCTGGCAATACTCCGGTCAGTTCACCACTGCGATCTCTGTTGCAGTTTGGACAGTCCATTGCAAATTTGTAATTATGCAGGCTCATCCCCGGCCACCAGTATTCTGATTGTAATTCTTTCAGAGATTTCAAGATCTCTTGGTGCATTAGACCCTCTCCCATATGTGCTTCTTGAATCAAGAAGACTCTCCGTTTCGTGTTTGGAATTACTCTATCCCCCACTCCAGGGATTCGAGCAAAAGGAACGGAGTTTGCATCAATTATGTATGTATAATTGAGTGGATAGTTCACGGCTAGTGCTGCACAGTCGCCTTTTGAAGACGTTTTTACCGCCAGCATGGTTTCCCCGTCTATGTATTTTTCTGAACGCTTTTTTGTGGCTACGGAAGCCGGATTAGTTGCTTCCGCTGTGGCTGTGTTAGCCAATGAATTCCCTGCAGCGTGAACGCCATCACGCTGATGACTCAGTGTATGTATCACGTGAGTCTTTCGTAGTTCTTTCTGCAAAAGAACTACCTGTTCCCAAAGCCTTTTATGCTTTATTGTGGCACCTGTGTCATCTTTGTATTCGTTTTGAACCCAATTCTGCATGTCATTATTGTAAGACTTGACGCAGTAATGTCAATCGCACACTATTAGTGTGGGGAATTCGCGATCAGCATTTTCAAAAGCGCCATCTTTAAAGATCTTATTTCAGCTCGTTGATTAGAGCATTTTCTGAGTGATTCAGTTTTCGTGACTATTGGTCTGAATTTACCAAAGCGCCAGCGACCTTTAACAATCGCGCACGCAGCGTTGTATGATTTTTTTCTCTACATCGTAATGTTGTGTAAATCTGTCCATGTAGATTACACATGTGTACTGTTCGAGAGGCAAATTTCGATTGGCAGAGGATATTCTTTTTCATATGTTAGACCTTTCAGTTTTTTCATTTTTTTGGGTCAAAATAGTATTTCATGTCTTCTGCAGCAAGAGAATTTTCCCATTCGATCATTTTTGGATCTAATGCCACAGCAGTCAAATTGTGTGGGCTTGTTAATGCCTCAAAGGCTGATTCTGCTGTTAAAACAGTTATCCTTTTGCCTTGTGCTTGGGCTCTTTCTTTTGCTACAGCAGTTTGAACCGCATTTACAATATTTTCCGTAAGACTGAATGTCTTTTCCGCTTGTGTGTACACGTGTGATTTGTAAGCTATTGGTACCGTTTCTCCCTCATTAGAGGTCAGGTACGTGAATCCGCATCTTCCTGGGATGACTCGGATTACAAGGTTGCGTATGTTTTCGCGAGTTTGCAATTTTGTTTTAGCTAACATGTCTGTTTGCAATGATCTCAAAATTTCTGTGTGTTTCTGAGTCCAATTGATTGGTTTGAAATCAGGTTTTATTAATTCATAGAGAGGTTTAACCCTCTCTGCATAATTTAGAATGTATGTTCTTCCGAAATTCAGGAAACCTAGTATTGATTGTAAGTTCTTCAGCGTTTTTGGTGCTTGGAGTACAGCACACTTCTCTAAGAATTTGTCTGCTAGGCTCTTGCCTTCACTTGATAATTCATATCCTAAAAACAGGACTGTTAGATGGGCAATTCGTGACTTTTTAAAGTTGAATTTGTAACCCTCAGCTGCAAACCCAAGTATTATGGTGTTTACTCTTTTCAAGTGAGTCTCCAGGTCATCATCTGTGAGATAGATGTCATCGACATAAGATAATGCTTCATCATCATATATTTGTAGTAATTCTGTTACTCTTGCTGAGAATAATCGTGGGCTATTCTTGAATCCCTGTGGGAGTCGACAGAAATTTTCTGTGACCCCATTATTGAGAAAGCGGTCAAATACCTGCTTTCAGGTGCAATGTTTTGACAAAAGAATCCATTAGAGATGTCTAATGTTGTTTTATATTTTTTGTGCATAATGTTATTCATTAGTGCTGCACTGTGTGAGTTTTGTACTGCAAATGTTTTGCAACAGGAGTTTAAGGGGTCCATTAGGATGGCGGGCGGACTTTGTCCGCCCGACATCCTAACGGAGATCGGGACAGCCCGCCTGAAGGGCGGGGGTCCCACCATTGGCATTAGGATGCGCCCGCATTCCTCAAGTTAACATTGTGGCTGGCGGTGCTCACTGCACCGCCCGCCACAATGTGAAATACAAATGCACGCATTTGCATAATCGAAGCAGCAGGCACTGCGCGGTGCCTGCCGCTGCGATCATGCAAATGCAGGGGGGGTACCACAGGTACCCCCCGTGTGCCACCCCCCTTTGGCCGTCACTCTGGGGGCCCACAGGGGGCCCCCGCAGCAATCACCGCCTGCCTTTCCGTGGCGGCATTGCCACCGCGGAAAGGCCCCTAATTTCAGGCATCGTAATATGGCTGGCGGTGTCCATTGGACACCGTCACCATATTATTCCATCACCGCCACGGTCGCCGTGCGACCGCGGCGGTAAAGTGGCGGACGGCCTTTCCGTCCGCCGCTGTCCCCTCCGCCATGCTAATCTGGCGGAGGGGAAAACAAGAGTGCTTGTCGGGCGGATTGCCTCCGCCAGGGTGGCGGTGGCCACCGCCACCCTGGCGGAGGCAATCCGCCCGACATACTAATGGACCCCTTAGTGTCTGTAGTCCAAAACTAGACGATATGAATCGTCTGGCTTGGAGACAGGAAACAAAGGATTGTTCATCTGAGAGGTGCATGTTTCAATCACCCCTTGGTATTCAAGTTGATCTAAGATCTCCCGGACTTGCTTTTTAGCTTCTTGTTTAATTGGGTACTGCCTTTGTACAGTGGGTTGACATTTTAACTGGATTTTGTGAGGAGGAGAGTCCTCATCCCATCCTACATGATTTTTGTATAATGCAGGAGCTTGGGCTACTGCCCATTTTCTTGCATATGTATATTTTCTATGAATTGGAATATGATTTGAGAAGGCAGGCATAATCATTTCTTCGCCATGAGGGCAATCCCTGACAAACTCTGGTGGCCAGTCTTTCTCAGCTAAAAGGATGTCATAGCCTTTCGAAAGATTATCCCAAAAGAGACCTCTTACTTTCCTGGTCTTATCTCCCTCTATACGTAAAGTTATCTCGTATATTTTATGAGGTTTGCTAACCCTGGTATCCGTAGTTTCCACCTGAATGTATTCATTCGTGTCCACTGTCTCCAGAAGATTCATCAGGATCTTGCGAGCTATGGTCACTTCTGCTGCGCTGTCTAGCATTGTCTGGGCCCACTCTCTGTTTTTCAGTTGTGTCCTCAGTATCCTCGGCATGTTTAATTATTTTAATACTGGCTACCTTCTTTCTTGGAAATTGTAATTTTTTACTTTGATGAGCAGGTTCCTTGTCTTTGGACTTGACGTGCTCTTCCCTGTTGTCTGACCGTCCTCTTCTTTCCGATTTCTGCGAGGAAGTCTGAAAAATCGAGAGGGACGTGTATCAATATCTTGATATCTATCAGGTTTTTTCAAATTATCCCTATTTCTAAGGTTGTATCTTTTCTCAGAGGGCTCCCTCTGGGGAGACTTGTTTCCTCGGTCAGGAGATCTTTCTCTTCGTTGAGGAGACCTTCCTCTGGACTGGAATCTTTTTTCTTTGGGAGTGGATTGTTTATTTCCATCCCAACTCTTTTTTGGAGTATCTAGATTATTTTTAATAAAGGTTTTTTCAGGATTTTCAGTTAGTTGGGGGTTTTACTGGTTTCCCACCCAAACTACCTCTACCTAGTTCTTCATAGGACTTTTCTATGATTCTGGTAAGTTCAAATGGCTGTTTTGCTATATCGGTTTCTTTCAATTTCTGGCGGATCGCCACAGATGCTGCTTCTCCTTTTATGTTGGCTAATAATATAGCCAAGACCTGCTTGAAGTATTTCAGTAATTTCATACCCAGAGTTAAAGCAGGTTCTGGACCGTATTCATTTTGAATCTGTCTTAGCACATCTGGTATTATCGCCATAGATGGAACACCATGTGTTTTTGTGTAAATTGAAGCAAAGACTGTGCCCCAAGTGTCACAGTCCTCCACATGTGGTGCGATCCCTATTGGAAGACAGATAGTCAGAATTCTGTGTTTCTCAGTAGGTGTAGTATCAGGAAATACTGCCTCTATTTGAGTAATTTTTTGTGCTAACCAGAATGGAATTTGTTCCCGTTTTGCGGGTTTTTTACCAAGACATGATTGTATGTTCTGTGGTGTAATTTTGTTTGTGTTCCCCTGATGAGGGGTCAGCTGTGGAATGTTAATTGCTGGTTGGACTTTTGACGTCCGCATTACGTATTGGACTAATTGTCTATGTATTTTAATTAGTGTTTTTAGCTGAGCTAAAAGTTCCCGGTTTGTCATTGTTTCAATGTCGGGGTGTGGTGTGTAGCTGGCTAAAACCGGCCACGTTGCTCCTGGTCTACCTAGTGGACCGAGCCTGGTGATGTGATTGTGATGTTTTAGGGCGCCTTTAAACCAGAGCAGGTGCTCTTGGTAATTTAATGGGATTTCAACATCCTCGAAAGGAGTGTATACATCCGGAGGTTCCTCTATTTTGTAATAGTGGAATTTGTGTGTTACAGCGTTTGCTGCTGGTAAGTTTATCGATGAGTAGAATACCTCTGTCTGCCGATATTCATGGGCCTCTACCACGAATATGACTGTACCACCTTGTGATGTCAGTCCATTTTCTATAAGTTTTAGAGTTATAGTTTTTCTTATGTTGACCGGAATGAGTATAACATTCGGGTCATTGTCTCGGAGACTTGTGTCATCCGCTAGGAGTTGAGCTGCTATTCTAGCTGCCTCCCTTTTGTCGTCACTTTCCGGCATTTTTACTAACAGAAAGGTTTTTGTTGCAGATCAAGTTTCAAGGAAACAAAGATTAGGTGCACAATATTTTGGAACACTGTATCCTTCAACGTTGACTATACCAAAAACTATACACAGGAATCTCTTCCTACTAAGTTCCGGCGGATTTTAACCTTTTACCCACTCCAGACGTCTTTTGAAGTATTTACGGGAAAAAGGGGTCTGTGTGAAAAAGCACGACTGAGTTACTCTAACGTCTTGCGTTAGATTTATCGCCTTACCAAACGTTGGGCGCCATGTAGTGTAGTTCCTATATTCCCAATAGGCTCTGCGCATTGGAATAATATAAACAGCAGTGTAGACGTAGGACTGAGGTCGACTAGGTCTCTACTGACTATATTAGACTTAATTAGTTTTGCCAGCTAGCTCAGAGGTCACTAGAAACTTTCTCGAATAAACAAGGAGGAGTTTAACTTCCCTGGATAGACAAGAAGGGATTAGCTTCTGACAACCATAAAACATGACAACTTTGCTCCCTCAGAATAAGAGTGTATCTCTAGAGTCGTGTGAAAACAATAGACAGCTATTTCACTCAGTCAAGTGTGCATACTTAGTTTCACCAGAGTGCAGAGAAAAGAGAGACAGGCGTTTTCAATAAAAGGTGTTATTTATTGAGCAGTCTTCTTTCTCATGCAAGAGAAATTAATTGCCACAATTGCAATACTTATAGTAAAGTAAAGTGCGTACAGTAAAAGGAGTATTATGAAATAATACTGTAAAAGCATTGATATGGTTTCTAAGCCATATGATACTTTAAAATAGATAAAATATATACATACATATATACATTGACTAACGTACTCAACTGGTGCTTCTAAATAGGCCTACCCCGGTGTACCTGACCTAAGCCTAATACGTGGGAAGGAGTAAGTAAGTAGCAGTTTAAGTTAAGTTGGTTTTGCCAAGAATCTGAGTCAAGAATTCTCTTTAAGGGTTTAGTCAGCTCCGTACCTGGGTAATAGAAAGCAGGAGGTCTGGTATCTCTCTTTCAGGACTCGATATCCCAGTAACCCGCGAGGGTATCTGGAAACACCGGAGCTGGATTTCTCGGCAGGAGAAAAGACAGCGTCTCTCTCAGTGCGTCAAAGGGGAGGGGCGGCGTCGGTGGGCTCTCGCATCAGCTGGGCTCTCGGGCAAGTAGATAGCCGCTCTGCTCCAAACCACCGTGTGTTTGCTTAAGGCAACGTTGGTATATTTATACCTGAAAGGTGCCGGGTTTGACGTAAGGTTGGACATAAGACGTCAATAAAGATGTCACTAAGAACTGGCCGTTCTTACAGTGCTCACAGGAGTTCTAGGATGAAATCAAAACAAAAGCAATGGGGATTTCCCAGGTTGCTGGAGGTTTGTTTTGTTTAGAGAACTCGTTGTGCTTTCTAGGAGTCCGGGGAAGTAGCCTTGCTTAATGTGACTGCATGGGCTACGACTAAATATGGATATGATTCTTATGCCTTTATAAGGATATTATTTATTATAACCGTACAAGGGCATAAAATAGAAATATCGAATTAGGTTCCTAGATAGAAACACAATAGCCTGGCTGCCAAGATAACATCGCAGACTTCAGGAGGCAGGTCAAATGATGTCAACTGCCACTGCTTAATCTCCACGCAAGGAGGGGGAGGCTGGACTAGTTTGGGTGGAGGACCGTCCCCTGCTGCTGCGACAGAAGATCCTACCGAGGATCGATGGCCATGTTGAGCAGCTCGGGATACCAGACTCTTCGTGCCCAATCCGGAGTCACAAGAATGACTTGGGCCCGGTTGCGCTTAATCTTCTCCAGCACTCTGGGCAGAAATGGTATAGGCGGAAAGGCGTATAGAAGACTGGAACTCCACTCGTAATGAAAAGCGTCGCCTAGCGAGTGCCGCCAAGGAAATTCCAACACACAGAATTTCTGACTTGCGCGTTCTCTTCGGTGGCGAATAGATGTAACCAAGGCTCTGCCCACTGTTGAAAGAGTCCTTGCACCACCTCAGAGGGAAGACGCCATTTGTGATTCATCATGCACCTGCGTCTGAGTTTGTTTGCTCTGGAGTTCAGGGAACCTGCCAGGTGTTGAACCACCAGGGATATGCCCTGATGTTCCAGTCCAGCCATGTCCAGAGGCGGAGGGGCTCTTGACATAGGGACCACGACCCCACCCCACCCTGTTTGTTGCAGTACCACATGGCGGTGGTGTTGTCTGTGAACACCAGCACCACTCTTCCCCGGACAGAGTGAAGGAATGCTTTTAGTGTAAGACGAATCGCTCGAAGCTCCAGAAGGTTGATGTAGAGCCCGGACTCCGCTGCCTCCCCATCCCAGAAGTGATGCATCGGTCACCACCGTGAACTCTGACTGAGGAAGGGAGAGGGATCTGCCGTCGACCCAATCCTGGTTCGTGAGCCACCACTGCAGTTGGTGTGCAGTCCCTCCTAGATCTGGACGCAATCAGACAGGTTCCCCTGATGCTGTGCCCACTGGAACTTCAGTTCCCACTGCAGAGCCCACATATGCCATCTGGCATGATCCACCAGCAGGATGTAGGAGGCCATCAGGCCCATTAGCCGGAGGGTCATCCTGACCGAAACCCAGGATAAAGGCTGAAATATAGGAATCATAGCCCAAATATCCTGGACTCGTTGTTCGGGAGGATAGACCCGAAACTGCATCGTATACAGACCCGCTCCAATGAAAAGGAGCTTCTGAGAGGGAGACAGGTGTGACTTCAGCAGTTGATGGAGAACCCCAGCGAATGCAGGAGGTAAGCCGTAGTCTGTAGGTGGGAGACAACTGCCTGGGGCGGGCCTGCCTTCAACAACCAGTCGTCGAGATAGGGGAAGACTGGAACCCCTGATCTGCACAGATGAGCTGCGACCACCGGCATCACTTTTGTGAACACGCAACGGGCGCTGGTAAGGCCAAAGGGGAGCACGGTAAACTGAAAATGCTTGGAGCCTACCATATACAACAGGTAACGTCGGTGGGCTGGCAGGAAGGTGATGTGAAAATAAGCGTCCTGCAAGTCCAATGCTACCATCCAGTCTCCAGGGTCGAGGGCAGACAGGACCTGAGCCAGGGTCAACATTTTGAACTTCTCCTTCCGGAGGAAGTGGTTGACGTTCCTGAGAGCCAAGATAGGACGCTGGCCCTTGTCCTTCTTGGGCACCAGAAAGTAGTGGGAATAGCAACCACAACCTACTTCTGGGGCAGGATCCCGTTTGATGGCTTTCTTGGCCAAGATAGCCGTAACTTCCTGTTGGGGAAGAGCCAGATGATCCCCAGACATATGATGGTACTGAGGTGGCATGGCTGGCGGGTAGTCTCGAAGGGGAGAGAGTAGCCCCTTCAGACTACCTGCAAAACCCACCTGTCCGATGTGATGGTATGCCAGTGGGGGAGATGATGGTGAATCATGCCACCCACTGGCGTGTTAGGGGCCTGAAAGGTCAGACTAGGAGGGTTTGGAGGCAGCTGCAGAGGGGGCTGTGGTAGATTGGCCCACCCGCTGGGGCTGAACAGCTTGCGCTGGCCTGTGGCCCTGGAAAGAACGCGGTGGGCACCTCTTCCGTAGCCATGGAAGGGGGAAAAAGCCCAGTGCAGGGCGTGTGGTGGAGAGGCCCAAGGACTTGGCCGTAGCCCGAAAGTCCTTGAAGCGCTCTAGTGCACTGTCTGCTTTGTCGCCGAACAGGCGACGGCCATTAAAGGGCATGTCCATCAGTGAGTTCTGGACACCCCCAGAAAAGCTAGTCGACCTCAGCCAGGCGTAGCGTCAAAGGGCTACTGACGTTGAAATCGTCCTACCCAGTGAGTCCGCGTGTCCAGTCCTCCGGACACTTGGGCAGCACTTGCGCCACGTGTCCCACACAGAGTGGGAGTAACGGCCTGACAATCGGTGTTTACCGACCACAGTCCCAAGCTGGAGGAAGAAAACATCTTCTTCCCAAGTTGGTCCAGCTTTTTGGATTCCCTATCAGGTGGAGCAGTAGGGAATGCACCTTTGGATGTCGAGGCTTGGACCACCAAGCTCTCAGGGCGGAATGTTGGGAGAGGAAAGTGGGGTCGCCCGGGGCAGGGGGGTGGCATCGGGCAATCATCCTATTTACAGGAGCCCCTGTGTTGGGCCTGGACTAGGTGCCCAAAAGGATGTCGGATAGGGCTTCATTGAACGGTAGCAGGGGCTCCGTAAAGCTCGCTGCCGTTGAAGCACCTCTGTCAGGAGGTTAGTCCTGACCTCCACTGTAGGTAGCTCGAGTTAGAGAGCCTCGGCCGCCCTTCGCAACACCACTGCTTATGACGCTCCATCCTCCGTAGCCACGCTAGGAGGAGACAACAAGCCAAGGTCTGTGGAGGTATCTAGACCACTGGCATCCCCCAATTTCTCTCTCCCCCGTCCGGATCATAATCCAAATGGTCGGTCAAAGGGTCTCCAGACCCCTCCCAGTCTTCCTCACCCTCCTCTATCTGCCAATCTGACTGAAAAGAGCCAGGGTGGAACACAGGCACAAAAGTACCCATCGACATCGGTCCGGCTACGTGTCCACATCGGGGCGGAAGAACAAGTTACTTACCTTCGGTAACGCTTTTTCTGGTAGATACAATATCTGCCTGTGGATTCCTCACCTTGTGAATATCCCCTTGCGCCAGCAACGTTCGGAATTTTTCTTCATAGCACGCCGGCGTGGATGACGTCATAGGAGCACTGCATCGTGCGCGACTCCGTCGGACGTCACCGACTCCTTATTAGGCCCACGTCGGCGTGATGACGTCAGTTCCGCCCTTTTTTCCGTGCCTTCGAGGCACACGGACGGACCAACGACAGCAAATATGCAAATATACAATGTACACATGGCAAACAAAGCAAAAATCGCACACAAAGTGTGCAGCAGAAATAGCACAATAGCAGAACCATATACACATAAAAACCAGGTATAACAGAGTGGACAACGGGGAGGCGGGTGGGCATGTGAGGAATCCACAGGCAGATATTGTATCTACCAGAAAAAGCGTTACCGAAGGTAAGTAACTTGTTCTTCTGATAGATACATCTGCCGTGTGGATTCCTCACCTTGTGAATAGAGTCCCACAGCAGTCCCCACTCCCGGAGGAGGGTGCCCACTCTGCTATACCAAAAAAATCTTGGAGGACAGAGCGCGTGAAGTGGCCGTCCCTCCTCACCTCGGTATCCAAGCAGTAATGCTTCGCGAAAGTGTGGAGGGAGGCCCAAGTCGCGGCCCTGCAAATGTCCTCAACAGGTACACCCCTAGACAAAGCAGATGTTGCAGACTTTGCTCTAGTAGAATGTGCTCTAATACCCTCAGGAGGGTCCTTACCCGCCAAAGAGTAGCAAATCTTGATGCACAGGATTATCCACCTGGAAAGTGTGCGCTTGTGCACCGCTCTGCCCTTCCGACAGCCAGCAAAACCAACAAACAGCTGGTCGTCAATCCGGAAGTCTTTAGTTCTGTCCAGATAAAAAGACACCGCCCTCTTAGGGTCCAGACGGTGCAGTCTCTCTTCCTCCTTAGAAGGGTGAGGGGGAGGATAGAAGGTAGGAAGGGTAATGGACTATCCAAGATGGAAAGGAGTTACCATCTTAGGCAGAAAAGCAGCCCTGGTCCTAAGAACCATCCTTTCAGCATGAATGGTCAGGAATGGGGGCTTGGAACTAAGAGCCTGAAGCTCACTTACCCTCCTTGCCGAGGTGATTGCAACGAGGAAAACCGTTTTAAAAGAAAGAAGTCTCATGGGACACTTGTGCAAGGGTTCGAAGGGAGAACCCATCAAAAAAGTCAGCACAAGATTCAAATCCCAATGAGGAACAACAAACGGAGAAGGAGGGAACTTATTAGTGAGACCCTTCAAAAATCTTAAAACCACTGGAGACTTAAAAAGAGAGGGCTGATCCGGCAAACAAAGGAATGCCGATAATGCTGAAAGATACCCCTTGACCGTGGCAACAGCAAATCCTTGCTGCGCCAGAGAAAGAGCAAACTGCAAAATGTCAGACAAATGAGCCTTCAAAGGGTCAACATCCCTCTCCCTGCACCAAGAGACAAATTTAGACCACCTATACGAATAAATGGACTTAGTGGAGTCACGCCTGGCAGAAAGAATGACATCCACCACATCATGAGGGAGAGAAAAAGAACTCAAGTTGCCCCGTTCAATCTCCAGGCATGAAGGTGTAATGTCTGGAGGTGGGGGTGTAGAACCTGCCCCTCCATCTGAGAGAGGAGGTCTGCCCTGTGAGGGAGACGGAGCGGCGGGTGAGAGGAGAGGTGGAGAAGGTCCGTGTACCACACCCTTCTTGGCCAATCCGGGGCGATCAATATGACTTGGGCCCGGTCCTGGCGAATCTTCCTCAGAACCCGAGGAATCAAGGGTATGGGAGGAAACGCGTAAAAGAGTTGATTTCCCCAACTCAACTGAAACGCGTCCCCCAAGGCTCCTTGCATCGGATTCTGGAGACTGCAGAATGACAGGCAGTGAGCATTCTCGCGAGTGGCGAACAGGTCCACCCGAGGAGTCCTCCACATCTGAAAGATGTCGTGAACCACCTCCGGGTGAAGCCTCCACTCGTGGTCGGCAGAGAACTGCCGACTGAGACTGTCTGCACGAACGTTCAGTACTCCGGCCAGATGATTTGCCATCAGACAAATCTGATGATCCTGAACCCAGGACCAGAGACGCAAAGCCTCTCTGCAGAGACACTGCGACCCTACTCCTCCCTGTTTGTTGACGTACCACATCGCGGTCGTGTTGTCCGTCAGGACTTGAACTGACTGACCGCGAAGGGAAGGGAGGAAGGCCTTGAGCGCCAAACGTATCGCCCGCAATTCTAGAAGGTTGATGTGAAGCAACCTTTCCTCTGGAGACCAAAGACCCTTGATCTCCAGATCCCCCAGATGAGCACCCCACCCTAGAGTGGACGCATCCGTTATCACTGTGGCCACCGATGGAGGAAGTTGAAAAGGCTTTCCTTGAGACAGATTGCCTTCCACGCCCCACCAAGACAGATCCGCTGCAGTTTCTCTGGAGATCCTCACTGACTCCCTGAGATCTCCGTTGTGCTGATACCACTGCCTGCGGAGGCACCACTGGAGTGCCCTCATGTGCCAGCGTGCATGATTGACCAACAGAATGCAAGAAGCCATCAGACCGAGCAGACGAAGGACCTTCAAGACTGGAACAACCGCTCCATTGTAAAATAAAGGAATCATTTCCTGTATGTCGTGAATCCTTTGAGGTGGAGGGAATGCACGACATACAGTAGTGTCCAGTACCGCACCTATGAACAGGTTGCGCTGGGAGTGCACCAGGTGAGATTTGGGTACATTTATCGAAAAACCCAACCTGTGTAACAACTGAGTTGTCTCTTGCAGATTATGAAGCACATTTTCCGGCGACTCCGCTTTGATCAGCCAGTCGTCCAGATAGGGGAACACAGGAATCCCCGATCTTCTGAGATGCGCAGCCACCACTGCAATCACCTTGGTGAAAACTCGAGGCGCAGTAGTAAGTCCAAATGGAAGGACCGCAAACTGGTAGTGTTGCGATCCCACCGTAAAACGGAGATACTTCCTGTGCGACTTCAGGATTGGGATGTGAAAATACGCATCCTGCAAGTCGATCGACACCATCCAGTCTTTTTCCATCAGCGCTTGAAGAACCTGTGCAAGTGTGAGCATTTTGAACTTCTCCTGTTTGAGATAGAGGTTCAAAATCCTGAGGTCCAGGATTGGCCGAAGTCTGCCATCCTTCTTGGGTATCAGGAAATACCGGGAGTAGCACCCCTGACCCCTTTCCTGCTCTGGAACCACCTCTATCGCACCCTTTCTGACTAGTGCCAGGACTTCTTCCTGCAGGAGAAGAAGATGGTCCTCCGAACAATAACCTTGGCAAGGAGGGTAATTGGGAGGGAACTCCTGAAAAGGAAGTGCATACCCATTTTCTACGAGATTGAGAACCCAAAGATCTGATGTAACCGATTCCCAATCTCCTAGAAAATGAGTAAGCCGACCCCCTACCGGACCCACATGATCCAGAATGGTGGATCTAGGGCTGCTTTGCTGATGCGGATGGGGGTTGGGCATTATTGGAGGAAGTGGAGGAAGAGGAGACTTGACGTCCACGTCCACGACCCTACCGTCTACCTCTATAGGATTTGTACAGAGGGTTCTGCTGCTGCTGTTGTTGCTGTTGGCCTTGCCTGAAGGGACGAAAAGAGGATCTACCGAAACCTCTAAACTTCTTAGTTGCCGACCCTCTCGTCTGGAGACCCAAATATCTTGCAGTAGCCCGGCTATCTTTAAATCTTTCCAAAGCGACATCTGCCTTTTTTCCAAAAAGGCCAGTCCCGTCAAAGGGCAAGTCCAGCAACGTGGATTGTACATCTGCAGAGAAATCAGAGGATTTCAGCCATGCGGCTCTCCTGGTGGCAACAGTAGAGCCCATAATCCTGGCAACAGAATCAACTGTGTCCATGCCACTCTGAATCACCATGCGTGCCGCAGCCTGAGTATCGGAGACCACTTCATTAAAGTTCTTTCTATCCTCCTCTGGAAGCTTAGATGACAGTTGCTTCACAGAGTCCATCAATGCATGGACATACCTCTCCAAAAGACAAGTAGCATTAGTGGATTTTAGAGCCATACTGCTCGAAGAGAAAATCTTCTTTGCAGACTGATCCAACTTTTTTGAGTCTTTGTCTGCTGGTACCTGAGGAAAAGAACCTGCAGACCTGTTGGAACATGCGGCCTGCACTACTAGACTCTCTGGAGAAGGATGCGAAGAGAGAAATTCAGGGTCACCAGGAGCCACTCTGTAGCGTCTTGCAACAGACCTTGAAACAGCAGGAGCAGTCAACGGCCTCTTCCAGACCTCCTTTATCGGATCAGTTAAAGCATCAGTGAATGGCAATGTAGGCTCAATAATAGAAGAAGGAGAGTGCAAAACTTCTGTAAGGATGTTAGGCTTGTACTCAACAGTAGGTAAGGTTAAGTTGAGAAGATCTGCAGCCTTCCTAATAACCACTTGGTAGGGCGCCACTTCCTTAGATGGTGCATCAGAAACCGAAGGCAAACCCCACTCAGGAGAGAGCTCCAGACCACTAGCACTATGTAGGTCTTCAAAATAATCATCCTGATCAAGAAGCTCACCCTCTTCCACATCAGAATCTTCACCCCTTTTTTCTTCCAAGAGACGCTGAGCCCTGCGCCTCGACCACTCCACACGAACCGAAGTCGACGGATCCGGTAACGACTCCGACGGAGCCGGTTCCGACGTCGAGCGAGGAGCCGGGGCAGCTGGAAGACGAGACTCACGGACTGGCGTGGCACCTCGATCCAAACTACGAGGTCGATCCGGAGCCGGCGAAGCCGTATGCGGAGTCGAAGACCTCGGCGGAGCCGTACCGAGCAAAGGTGTAAGTGGCGCCGGCATAAATGGCATAAATGGAGCTGGGGCGTAACTCTGAGGAATGCCCAAACTGTAAGACAACGGACCCATGGGACCAACAGGTGCACCAGTGGGGTACATTGCTCTCGAGTAAACTCCAAACATCGCATTAAGGAAATGCGAGGGGTCCTGTCCAGGACCAGGAAAGGGAGGGTACGAACCTACTGGATGTTCTGAAGGAGGTCGTTCCGACATAGGCTCATTCTGACCCTCTTGATCCACAGGAGTTTCCACTGGAGTCGGAGTTTGAGGAACTACCTCTTCCTCTTCCTCATGCTCCGAAGAATGTTGAGACACCGGATCCGGTTCTTGTTCCGGAGTCGGGGAACATCCGAGAGACTGAACAGGAGAAGGAGAAACGAAGTCCTTATGATGCTTACGAGACTTCTTCTTCGAATCCAAAGACTCCTTTCCCGAATGATGCCTAGAGCTGTGCTTTCTCCTCTTGTGCTTTCTCTTCGAAGAGCTCGAAGCGTGACCCGAAGCCGACTTGGATCCAGATCTCGATCTCTCCCTGGATCTCGACCTCGCTCTGGACCTTGACCTCGAAGCCGACCTTGATCTCGACTTCGAACGCGACTTCTGCCTTGACTTCGAGCGTCTCGACGTCGACCTCGAAGATCTCCCAGTCTCTCTTCCCTTTACCTTCGCAAGAAGAAGTTTTGCTTCACGTTCTCGTAACGCCTTAGGGTTCATCTTGAAACATGACCGACAGTTCTTAACATCGTGGTCTGATCCAAGACACCATAAGCAATCGCCATGAGGATCGGTGATCGACATCATGCGTGCACAGGAACCACATTGCTTAAATCCTGTCTTCCTCGACGACATCTTCGACGAAGAAAGAAGAATTAAAGGAAAAAACAGCAACACTGTAATTTTAGAAGATACAAAGTATCGCAGAAGATCCCAGAAACCGTTAGCGTCGAAGACGCGGAAAAAGGGAACTGACGTCATCACGCCGACGTGGGCCTAATAAGGAGTCGGTGACGTCAGACGGAGTCGCGCGCGATGCCGTGCTCCTATGACGTCGTCCACGCCGGCGTGCTACGAAGAAAAATTCCGAACGTTGCTGGCGCAAGGGGATATTCACAAGGTGAGGAATCCACACGGCAGATGTATCTATCAGAAGCAAGGGTTGACGCCGGCTGCGGCCGTGGTGCAATAGGTGCCGGTGGAGGTGTCACAATGTCAAGCGGCGCCGATCCGGATACAGGCCTGGATCCAAGGGGGCCCTGCGGTGCAGAGGCCGAAGCCGCCGGCGTCAAAGGCCTAGGGCCCCCAGCTGGGTCTGCGGGGCCCGAATGCGCGCCAACTGAGTTGGGTTGCCTAAAGATGGCATGCATCGCTTCGTAGAACTGACAAAGCTGGGCAGGGGTCACTCCCGGTCCCGGGAAGGGAGGGAACGCCAAAGTCGACCCTGTAGGCTCTGTACGCTGAGCCGCGGAAGGAGCACCACCCGCACCCTTCGTCATGTCGGCCGACGGATGAGGGGAAGTCGAAGAGCGATGATGCTTCTTCAACTTCTTATGCTTCGACTTACCTGACCTCGAGTGCGAAGACTTAGAAGAGGAGTGATGATGGCTCCGTGATCCGTTCCTCGACCTCCCCCGCAACCTCGAGCGACGTGGAGCTGACTGCTGGGCCTTGAGGAGCTTTCGGGACTGCTCCTGCAAAGACTTTGGGGCCATGGCTCGGCAGTTGGAACACGACTTGGGGTCATGGTCGCGCTTCCGGCAGTAGAGGCACACGCGGTGCATACCCGTCTGACATCAGTCGGTTACAGGAACCGCTGGCCTTGAAACCGGGCATCCTTCATGCACCAGGAGTTGATGGACTCAAAAACAACGAAGTCGACAAAAGTCAAGAAAAAAGTGACTGGAGGTAACGCTCTCTCCGGATCTGCGCTTGCTGGCGCAGAAAAAGAAAGAACCGACGTCAGCGTGCGAGGGCGACGTCTATGTAGCTGCCGCCCTGTCATCCCGGCGATCACAACGCCGACGACAAATGCAGAGCCGATCGACGAAACATTTCGGCATGCAGGGGTACTGCTGACGAAAACCTTTCGGGACCCAGTCTGACGAATTATGCACAGATTCCCGCCTCGGGGCTCTTGGACTCAATTTCCCCGGACCTGATCATTCTTGCCTCGGTGCCTAGTCTAATGATGGGTCCCACTCTGTGACTCTGGGCAATAGCTTGCTTTATCTCCACAACGGCCCCAGCAGCGCTTGGATGCCTGGCTTCACCTTGGGGGTGCCCAGGAGTGGACATTTCACAGGAAAGCCAGGATGGGTTCCATAGCGGTATGAATACAGTGCTACGAGACCTCTGGGTAGAAGTGCGCTATATAAATACAAATACATACATACATACATACATCTGGCACTAAGACAGCGATTACTCAAAGTCTAACAACCAAAGTCAAGTGAATAGAGCATGTGCAGCAAACAATGATGGGCAGGTTTCAAATTGTGAAATGGCAGTCGGAGACCAACAAAGCGATGCTAGGGCTATTTCGCTTTACGACTAATGCTACTGAGGGCATCACATTGCTATATGTCAGCATTGAGGTACTCGATATCCTGCAGGGAAGATCCAATCTCAGAGTAAACAAGCATTTGCAATGCAATAGGTCTCGCATTTATAAGAGTTTGAGCTATTGGCATTGTAAATGACAAAGCCTTTTATTTACTTGTTGATTTTTAAAACATAAATGAAATGCATAATTATTTACAATGCCAATAGCTTAAACTCTCACAAATGCGAGACCTATTGCATTGCAAATGCTTGTTCCTCACATGTCATTGAGTGGACTGCAGACAAACGGGAGATAAGCACTTTCACCTCCCCCTTTCACATAACCCATGTATCGGGAATGTGGCAGCAGCTTCCAGTCTCTGGATAGATAGACGGATCCCAGTGCATTAAACCAACCAAGTCACTAGTTTGGTCTACCCCCACCCCTTCTGCTACCTGTTAAACCTCCCCACCCCTTCTTCCCCAGAGTTGCCAGCACCCGTGCCCCCCTCTGTCTCGTGTTCTGTCACTTAGCTTGTATAAATCGGAGTGGGGTTAATACAACTCTACATTTAAGATGCAGAAATGTGCCCAGTTTCATCCAGGTCCCCTGCTCTGGGGTCCCAAGAGTCGCTCCACGAGGAGAGATTTCACGCAACATAAAACGCCACATAAACGAGTCTCCTCTGCAGTCCGCGTCTGCATTTGTGTGTGTGAATGCACATACGTGTGCGTGTGTGTGCATGTGTGTCTGCGTGTGTGTCTGTGTAGGTGCGAGTATGTGCATGCACGCGTGTGTGTTCATGCTTGGTGTATGTGTGGGTGTGTGTGCGCATATGTGCATTGTTTGTGTGTGTGTGTGCGTGAGTATGTGTGTATTGTGTGCAATGCCACGAGCTTTCTCCTAACCACACTTCATCCCTTTGTAGGCCGGGCCAAGAATAATCCATCACACACGGTTTTATCTGTTGCTCAGGAATGTGTAATCATGAAAAAATCACAAAGGCTACGAACCCGTAAATCATTAAAAAGTACTCCGCTTGAGTTTACAAGGCAGTAAAGCACACTCAATATTATCAATGCTTGTGTTAGCCCCCAGTTGTAAATGAGACACCACAAATAGCCACCCGTTTTCCTGCACTGTTGTATCTGCGGTTCTACCAACCTCAGTAATGCAGGTCTCCTGATCTAGGGTCCCAAGAGTCGCTCCACTAGGAGAGATTTCACACCACATAAACGAGTCTCCTCTGCAGTCCGCGTCTGCATTTGTGTATGTGCATGCATGTGCATGCACTTACGCGTGTGTGTGTATTTGTTTGTGTGTGTGTGTGTGTGTGTGTGTGTGTGTGCGTGCGTGTGTCTGTGTAGGTGTGTGTATGAGTATGTGCATGCACGTGTGCGCATGTGTGTGTTCATGCTTGGGTGTATGTGTGTGGGTGTGTGCGCTTGTGTGCATTTGTATGTGTATGTGCGTGGGTATGTGTATTGTGTGCGATGCCGTGAGCTATCGCCTAACCACACTTCATCCCTTTTTTTTGGCCGGGCCAAGAATGATCCATCACACAGTTTTATCTGTTGCTCAGGAATGTGTAATAATAAAAAAAATCACAAAGGCTACGAACCCTTAAATCATTAAAAAATTACCCCGCTTGAGTTTACAAGGCAATAAAGCACTCTCAATATTAAAAATGCTCGTGTTAGCCCCCAGTTGTAAATGAGACACCACAAATATCCATCCGTTTTCCTGCACTGTTGTATCTGCAGTTCTACCAACCTCAGTAATGTAAGCATGCACAAACCTTACCCAATCACAAAGAAGCGCCTTGGGTCTCGTAAAGTATGTGAAGCACTGTGCTGATAACCCATGCAGAGTAACTCATTGCGATACAGATCTGTCAGTAATAAGACGAAGTGACGTCTGTCGACCGCTACATCGCTCATAGTAACTCCCGAGGGGGTAGGTGCAGAGAAGAGCTCTCATGTTACATAGCTCTGGAACATTCTCTGCAGACCAGGGCTGCCCCTCAGTATACAAAACTTTAACTAAAGACAGGCAGCTGGGCTTTCTCCGCTACAAAATAAAACAAGGGAAAAAGAACTGCGGTGTATATCTTCTGCTGCCTAGCAACACTGAAACATTAATGACAAGTTTTCCCTTAGGAAGGGCTTTTTATACGTAACAAAGTAGGAATTAACAGGACGGCAGATTAGAGCCTGCAGGCTACAGAGCAATTGCTGCACAGACCGTTCTGCAATAATCACAAGCTGCCTCCTGTACACAGAGTGCTTATAAAGTACATTGTAATTCTATAAATCTCAACCACGGGAGTAATAAAAAGGAGTTAACTTGAGAGGCAGATCTAGGGAGAAACCAAAAGAACTTAGCTTCAGTGGGGTAACTCGTCACGGAGCTCACATTCAGCTCAATTCCAATGGCGACTAGAGGTCACTTCACATTCTGCATGGGGGGCCCCATCATTTTCCATTACGCCGCCACTTTGCTGAAGTGCTCGAGCAGGCCCTATGCAGACTACAGCACGTGCAAAAGTATTACATATTCTGTTTTTCAAAAGCGTCCACTTTACGTTATGTGCATGATAAGAAAGGTCATTAGGGAATGGTATCTCTAACAAGGTATCTCTAACATCCAAAATGGATTAGGCAAAAAAGTACTCTAGCAGGAAAATTCAAACCAGGAATGGGAAAATGAATGTAAATTCTAAAACATAACGTTTATTCAGATGTTAGGCATAGTTCAAGGTGTGGTTGTAAAGATCACATTAATAGAATTGTGCGCATGAAACACCAATGAAGGCACTTCAACTCAAACAGCATGCTTTGGATTCCCAAAGGATGTGTAATGCAATGTACGAAGCAAGTCTCCTGCCGCACTACATAAATCAGCCAGCTAGGGAAACGTTTACCGAGTGTTGCCCGAAATCAAAAAGTTACTTTCAATTCTGTTTTTCGCCATCAGGTTCGGTAGCAAAATAGAAAAGAAATGCAGAAGTTGCACACGAATGTTTTAGTAGAGGAAAGTAGGAGTTAAAATAAAATGTGTTTAAACACAGCTATACAAACTCCTTCCGCGATGTGTCCGGAAGTCAGGCAAAGTCGCCTGTGACGGGGGCGGGGCTGCGTCTGCACCGGAAAAGAAGGCAGGCGGAGTGAAAGCGTCTCGGGACGCCAGAAGGAGAGCGGAGTCCCTCTACATTGAACTGGTAAGTTGGGGGGGGGGCTCGGTGCACTTGTGTGTGTGTGTATGATGTGTGCGACGGCGTGTGTGTCTGTGTGTGTATGTGCATGCGTGTGTGTGGTGTTTTGAGCTTCCTAGGAGACAGCGCCTGGCCGCAGCGCTCGTTCACGTGCGCGTGGCAGTTTGGAATCGCCTCCAAGGCGATGCGCGCGGCCAGGATTGTCTCCTGGGAAGCTCACATGGCAACAATAGGGGCTCGGCGGAGACGCGCTTCGCGCGGCTAGCCGAGACCTAAAAAGGGTTCCTCTCACACACAGATCCAAGTTGAGTAAAGATTTTAGTAATGGAAAATATGCAGATGAAACAGTGTGGCAGTTGGTGGAAAAACAGTTTGACTGCTGCAGAAAGCTCTTAGGGATAAAACTAAGAGGCAAAACTGTGACAGTCATTTTGAGGTCAGCAGGAGTCTGGTTACAAATCTGAGAAGTGGAGGCCTAATGAGGTGGATGGGCCACTCCTAGTACTCAATTTTTTACTATGCACAAATGCATTTATTCAACAGTGATAATTCATCCATGTAAATCTATAAAAGATCTCGCTCTGGAGAATCATGCTGCCTATGCATTAGAGACTGACACTTCTTGAGACACGTCAATACAAAGGATGCATATACCAAGCACTTTATGGCTGCTTATCAGAGTGCATATGCAATAAGAGTTGGGGTCTACTGCAGCAAACTTTGTGACACTACGGGAATGCTTTGGAACTTGAGCATTGGAGCAAAAGATAATAGGAAAAAAGGCAGACCCTGGGGGGTTCCAAGTTGGGTGATCACTGTGAGAAAGAGAAGCCGGTTCTAGTCTATGGAATGCTGGGAGAAAAGGTAACATGGCTGCCTACTGCATGTGTGGAACCGGCTGACGCTAACGAGGTGCTGACATGCTTATTTATTAAAGCTAGTGTTTGTTCTCAGGTACGTACCCGAGATTCTCATAGGTCCATCTGAACTTGAGCTGAAAAAAAGAAAGTATTCATTTCCAATCATTTGTATGAGACAATGTCTGCAAATAGAGGAACCGGGGACTCAGTTGTACAGTGTGTTCTTTATTTAGTAGATTCAGTCTTATATGATATACAGATTAAAAGGAAAAAAGGATTCCACATATTATGAAATCAGTGCATTTTAGCAAGTAATACCATGGAGAGAAGAGCTCACTGGTCTGTTGTTAAGTGATAGGGGCCTGTGCTAATCATTCCACGTTGCATCACATATAATATTGACACACATTCTAAGAATTAAAATATTAAGCCACATTTACTTTAAAAATCCACCGTATATAACACAATAAATATTAATTTTCATAGATAAAGCATTGAAGAGGAAGTCCTCGTCTGCTTAAAAGACTCGCACTTAGCAGTAGGGAATTAAAGACTGAGAAGTAGCAGTGAAGTAAAGTTACTGTCTTTCGAAGTCGTATTAAGTGCCATATGCTTTGGAAATCTTCCCCAAAGGTCAGTGTCCTCATACATTACCTGCTTCATCTCATTTTATGCCCGCAAGAAACCAAATATTCTCAGGTTCATTGTGAGCACAGAGCATTTCTTATGGCTCCGACCTCTGCTCTTAAGCCTGTTGAAAGACTCCGCCTTGAGGGTTTTGCCTTGACTTCATGTAATAAAGTAACTGTCACCTGGACAGAGGGTCTGCAGATTGACCCCCCTTACAATGAAAATATTCAAAATATCCGTTCTAGCAGCAAAGAACTGACGACTTTTTCAATAAGCAAGCATTAAAAAAACACAACAGTCACCATGTGTTTACTTCAATCCAGAAAGCTCAGTTGTTGAAAGCTGAGGACAGGTTTGCCACTGCAGATTCAGATTGATTCACAGCAGCATCTTCTGAACTTACCAGAGTAAAGAGAGAGGTACTGTGTGATGATGGGAGGTACCAGAGGGTGTTGCGGGCAGCCTGAGTGTGAGATATGGTGAAGTGAGCAATGCAGGAGGGGACAGTGTGCGACTTAGCAAAGCAGAGAAGATTCATGAGGGCCCCTTCCTCTTCAAAGGCTGGGCTTGCAGACCACAGAGGAACCAGGGTTCTGTACATGTAAACAGCACACTTTCACTGAGTCCAAGATCAGGAGAAATACAAAGATTCACATTGGTCTTTAGGTAGCGAGAGGAGGGGGGGACTCGGGCTTTCAGCTAAAAATAAAAACCAACAAAGTCCAACGATTTACCAAAGCACCACTAAATGATATAAAAAATTAGACACTGGACGGCCTTCGGTTTGTGTCCTGGTGAAATACCATGCAGCATTTTAAAAAGTTGTACAAAAAAATTACAAATCAAAGGACGGTCTGCCCTCTGAGGTCAAAGCAGCATTTTCAGAATAAAACAATGGAAAATCTGGCAGCCCACCAGGGGAGAAAGGCCATTTTGATTTCTGAGGTCAGGAGGAAGTAAATTTGAATATCAACTGTTGGCTAGGCCCTGGTAAGGCTTTAGCATGGAGTGCACGGGGAACACTGGATTTTTCAGGTGACTATGGGTTTTAATTTCTATTCTTTCACAAATTCAAGCTGCTCTTAAATCTTGTGCTTCTCCCAATAATATCCATACCCTATTTCACTCAAAATAATAATTTGAGAAAGCAGATTGACTGACTTTGTCAACTGTAGATTTTGTGTCTGTTACCTCCATTTCTGGCCTTTACCACAGTGAATTTTCATGTTCGAACAAGGCTAGAACAGCCTTCATCACTCCAAAGGACAGATTTAAAAAGCGGTTGCCCGGGCACAAAGTGAAGCAAAGCATCAATCTCTTGCTAAATATTTACTTTCCAGCGCAAAAGATATTTTGCATTGGAAAAGTTCCCATTTTCAGCACCAATAGGGCTTTGCGCCACTCTGTGTCAAGAGGACGCTACTCTTGTGGACTTTTTAACCCAGTTTTTGTACAAAACCTGATTTCCTAGGATAGTCAGAGAGGGCTATGTATCAAAACATAATGCCTCCTTTTAAGCCGATGCTAACTTGGAGAAATATTTTTATTTCTTCAAACACTCCAAATGTTGCATGGGTGCTGCACTGTACAGATAAATCCAATGTGCATAATATTTTATTATTTGTCTAGGCCTGTACAGAAAGGTATGCTGCAGATCGCACACACAACCAGTGTAAAGAATGAGCAGCAGCAGACCACCTTTAATAAATATGAGTTTGTGCTGCTTTCGTCCCCTTGCGCAAAGCAGAAGAGCAACTTTGGTTGCTAACAAAATAATAAAATTGCCCCAAGTGCTAAAGTGCCCATAAATGTTCAACACAAGACTAGAGAAACAGCCCAAAAAATCAAAAGCACTCCAGTAGCTGGCGTATCGTCTTCTGGCTAAACTAAGGGCCAAATGTACTAACCTTTCAAGCAACACAGTGTAGCAAGGCAACTTGCTGCGCTACATTGTGCGACAGGGAGAGAGCAGAAATGTGCTATGTCTACTACGATCTTTCACAGCGCTGGCACCCTTCAGACAGCCTACCGCCAATCCAGGGACACCGGCACCATGGTGCAAGTGTGCCTGAGTTACAAGGAGAATTGTTTTTATGTAGTAAGAGATCATTCCTGCACAAAACCAATCTCTCAAGGCAATTTCCTCCTTTGATGTGTGTTGCAGATTGCAGCACACACAGAAAGAGGAAATAATGAGGATAAAAACATTACGCCATCCTCTGGGAGGCGGAGCGATTTCACGCAGCCCCAGGTTTACAAACCTTTGTAAATCTGGGACTGCATGAAACCCATGGGTGGATACATGGGAACACCTGTGTTCCACCCATGGAACACCTCCCACAATGAAATGTAACGTGACGCAAAGCATGCAGCTGTATTGCGTTACTTTTTTTTTCTACAAAGCCACTCAAGGCGGCCCGAATCGGCCCTTGCGTGGTTTTGTAAATATTTACGAGCATTTTGTGTCATGGATGCACCACAAAAGTGGTGCAATCATGAAGCAAAATGTTAGTAAATCTGGCCCAAAGTCTGTTCACAGCAGTGACATTTTGGTCTGGAATTACTACGAGTTGCGTAAGTGGTGCTGCACAATTTTGCACTGGGCATGCAGATCTTTTTCATGTTAAGTAAATGGATGCCATGCTGCATATGTGGCACAGCATAATACAACATTGGGTCAAGTTGTTAACCCAGCTGTTAACAATGGCATCCCAAGTTCAATAAAATGTACAAATATAGCATGCCAGAAGGTGTTACAGAGGAACTATAATGTCCTATAAAACGGTGTCAGACTGCCCATGCTCATGGCAAGCAGTGACCACAAATATTGTTCTCTTTTGAGCTATCCCGCCTGTTGGGAATAAAAGTTGTTCTCTACATACAGAATTTAAGTGCTGCCGAAGGCCAAAGTGAGCAGTCTGTCATGCTCAACCTCCACCCTGTTCTGAGAGAGATGGAGCAATGGCTCATAGCTTCTCTCTACTTCAATACATGGGACAAGTGCTCTCTATTCAGTGTTTATCATAGGTTTGGCAGCGGGACTGGAAGAGGTGCGGCAGTATGGGGAAGTGGCAGTGTGAAAAGCTGCGCTTCATAGTTGTTGACGCTTAGAAGCGGAAAGTGGTAACTAGTTTAGGATTGAGTGCTGTTGAGGTGGGAAGGGGAAAAGAGCGAGAAGGTACATTCCTATAATGCAGTATGGCCATTCACACAATCTCCCCTCGAAGAGGAGCTTGGTCAGAGTGCAGGAACATATGGCGCGTGTAGCCTTCCAGGAATGGGGTACCAGGTCTCTCATTGACTGGTCCCCAGTGAAGCAATAAATCCACTCCCAAAGCTCTACTCTCAAGGTCCAGGGTGCAATGGGGACCCTTTGCTGGAAAACATCCATTTAGGGAGGTTGCCCATCATGAATCCTATGATATGCTATTGCAGTACCATAATCTTGGTGGACCCTTTGCGAAGGATTAATGGAGCTTCTTTTTCGGGATAAGATTGGGATGAGATTTTGAACCAGACATTGAATCTACATGAGCACCAATTTTTGAAATGAAGTCAACCAGGAATAAACAAAACACAGCTGCTACATCAAGGCTGTCACGTGGGTAAAGCATTAAAGAAGCTCAAGAAAAAGTTTGCTTGATGGTGGACCCTTACCAGCAGGTTCACAAGCAAGATTGGGAGATGGTTGGAATGCAAGAGGTGGAAGTGAGGAAAGAAGGGAGGCAACTGCCCCTGCTTAAACCTCATGAGGTTGTAAGGCTGAATGTTTACTGTTCTTGAACATGGAATATCTGCCTGCAAGAGTTTGCATAAGTTCTAAAGGACAACCACAGACAAGTGGAAACACCACATGTGGAGTAAAAATTTCACAACTGAAAAATAACATGTATGAACCTCCAAAGACCCGTTTTTCAATGTTTACCCATATCTGGATTATGGAACAGTCAGGCCAGACCAATGTAGCCCAGCAACACCAAGAACAGACATACTTTTGTTTACGTATAGCCTTCACATCTCATGTTACGAAGACATATACAAACATCATGTGGAAAACACATCAATATAAATTTTGGGCAACTCGTACTGAAGACATCTCAATGCACATATGTTCCTTGATTTAAAACAGAAAGACTGCAATAAGGAAATTCTAAGTACAAACTGCTTCACAACTGCAAGGGCAAAAAACTTCACCAGAGGCCATGACCCATGGTGCGGGAAGAAATGAGACCTACAAGGAAACGTCCCTCTATATTGCCACAAAGTGCTCACCCTCAATGTTGCGTTCACCTACTGCTGGCACTAGGCTGATCTTTCTCTTCTCAATGCCGCCCAAGTGGAACATTTCTCCTTCTTATAGGATTCCTGCCTTCATCACTATTCCTTCTCGAGGCCCTCTGAGCTTCCCAGCGTTGTCCAAAAGGGTATCTACATTTTCTCCTCAGTATCCAGAGTTGACCCATAAACCTTTGATGTTGCCATCTCCAGCATTTCACACAAATCGTACAGCTGCTGAAGCCTGCCCATATTATCCTGTGAACCCTTATCAGTGGGAGGAGTCTGGTAAAATGTAAGCACAGAATAAACTAACAAACAAGTCAACCCACTTTGTAGAACACCCATGGGGACAATTATCTGTGTAAAGGTCTTCATTTGCCCTCCTGAAAGCTACTGGATCACACATTTTAATATGAGGAGTGATCAGGAGAGATTGAAAAGCAGACTTTTTAACTGGTCACGCAATATTACCCAAAGCAACCACCAACGGGAGAATAATAGACCACCCTCTCGGGAAACAAGGGCAACACACTTATCCCGTGTTACTTTGCTGAATGATACAGATTACCTGGCATTGGTTTGGTTATTATCTTCTCTTGAGGTTTGAGCTATGGTCTGTGTTAGCAGCAGGTTTAGATATTGCACAAAGTGGAGAACTATTGCCTCTCCATAAATTGTGAACTTGGTACACAATCAGCCCACACCAATGCTTTGTGAACAGTTTTTGCAACCTATCCAAATATGGCTCAACTTCTCATATTGTATCCACTCCTAAAGTGAGGAAGTGGAGGTACAATAGTAGCATGTTCCATTTGCTTACGTTGTCAGCTATTTGTTACAAATGTACATGGGTACATATTCATTTTTATGAAACATAAATGCATATAATAGGCATCCTATTCTTCCACACTTCATTCTTGAGGCTGCATGCTCTTTGAAAGTTCTGCATTTTCACTTTAATGTTATCCCCAGTCTGAACAGTGACTCGTACCACAAAGCATAATTTAGTTGGGCTTCAAGACTGGCTTTACTCAAAGAGAGACTATTAATATACTTTGAATCAACAGCAAAAGTCATTACCCCTGCTGATACAAGAAAGGTATTGTGACTGTTTATGACTGACTTGTTAAATGAAAATTGGAATGGATCATCAGGAGTTTCTCATTGGTCTGTTAAGGAAGGAGAGCAAAGACAGAAGGGTTTTTGTAAGCAATAAAAGGAATGTATGATTCTAAAATGTCTGTTGAAAGGAAAGGTAAGAATATTTTTTTTCTGGTTTGTCTGGTAAGAGTTTTGATTGGAGAAACAAACAGCAAAACACTCCTCCCACCAAAAACAATGTCATGTCAAATCTCAAGTTAGACCAGTTGAAGAAATTAATTAATGTCCATTAATTGTCCAGCCCAGTGTACTGCATGTATGCATTGTTTCTTGCAACAGTCTTTGCCATATGTTAGCCTCGACATGACACCAAGAAATATTTCAAGATAATTCCTTCCTTCATCAGTGTTTCAGCATCACTCAGGACATTTATATCAGAGTAAATACCCTGTAACAAGACTGAATTTAATAAAGGAATTATAGGCACAGAAACGATTCTGGTTCTATGATTAAAACAGCAAATATCACATACAGACATCTTTAGTTTTCCCTGATGGAGAGATATTCTCGCAAAACACGTTGGTATCATTTTGGCAAAGCTAACGAATTTGCAAAAAACTGTAAACAGTGTCTTTATCTGAGCACTTAAGTACTATAGAGAAAGCACTGGAAAATTACTTTTTTCAGTTCAACAAATGTCCAATTTTGAGATTTGACATCACATTGTAAGGTTTTTGATTGTTTGATTATTGTGCACCCTAATATGGGTGACTAATAAAGTGTGTCTATGATCACTAACCTTTTGATGGGGGACCAGTCATTTGGTTTGAATAGGGAGGGAAAAGAAAGTGGTTTCGTTTTAATAGATTGCCCTTTAAAAGAGAAGCCAAGACAGGGGTTTCTCATTAGCGTCTTGAAATGACAAGGAGTGTCTGGTTTCAAAAGGACTGATGAAAGAAATAGAAACAGGACAGTTCTTGTTTTCCCGTTAAAGAGTATGGATTTTTATTTTCTGATACTCCTCAATAAGGTGTACAGGCGTGGTTTGCTTTTTTTTCCATCATCTTGTTTAATGCACAGGGATGATTTGGTTTGGTCTGTAGATTTTGACTGAAGAGCAATAAATGTATTTTGTTACCAACAGAGCTTTTGAGGTTTGGCATTTGTTGAATTTTGGTGGGTTCTTTGGCCTGCTGAAGGCTAAAGACAAAAGTGATGTTTGGTTTAGACAGACAGCGTGTTGAAAGGTAGGCAGTTTGGATTTAATCATTGGCTTGCTGAAGAGAGACACATTTCGTTTGGACAGAGTACGAACGGGGCGGCAGCTGTGAAGTGACTTGGTCCTGATCACTGGCCTGTTGTATTGAGACAGGTGTTTGTTTTGAATAGACCCGTGGAACGGGTGGATTGGTTTGAAGAGAAGTCTTTCTGGGAGGCAATGTTTTGGTCCCAATTCCAGACCTGCTGAAGCATTACAGAATCGGTCTGGTTTGGATAGACTGGTTGCAGGGAGCCTGATGTTCGGTTTGCAAAAGTTTCCTACAGGAAGGCAGTTTGTTTGGTCCGTATCAAATCTTGAAGTGGGTAGGTGGTTTTGTTAGCGAGACAAAAATGGCTTGGCACTGTTTACTGGCCTTTTGTAACGAGGCAGAGCAATCTGATTTGAAATTACCTCTCAGCGTGATACAGGACTGATGTATTTATGTCTGACAAATGGGTGGAAGGCTGGTGTATCTCTGCTTGTTGCAGGAGAGAAAGATTATTGAGTTAAGTAGGACTTGATGAAGATTGTGGGTGGTTGGTCTGCTTCTGTTTATTTTCTTTTGAGTTATGAAGTTTTTTTAACTTCTATATCTGTAAAATCTGATAAAAATGGTTTGGTTCACATTGGCCAGTTCAAATTAAATTGATGGAGTTTAGTTCTTTTCAGACTTTTGGTGGAGACTAATCAGTTCAGGTTCAAAATGGTGTCTTTGAAAAGACAGTTTGGTTTCTACAGTTTGTAAGAAGACCGGGCTGTTTTAGGCCCAGTTGTTCAGTCATTGGATTGCTGTTGAAGAGTTCATGGCACAACACAATGTAGTGAGGTGTCATGGTGCTGTTCTAATTGGTCTAATAAAGAAAAAGCTGAGTTCTTACCCGCTGAAGAAATGGTCACGTGATTTGTTTCTGCCTGGCTTGTATACTGATGCAGATGGGATTTATAGGTAAGCTGAAGGATTCAAGTATGGGTTGGATCTGGTTGTCAGTTAAGATTGAGATGGTTGTTTTATATCTGACGAACCATTACATACGAGATGTGGCTAGTGATGTCAGATTTGCTGTTGAGATAAAGCTGCCTCTTGGTTAGCCTTTTTAATGGAATTGTGTTGACTTTCACTGATATGCTGAAATGAACTTGGAATGGTTCTGCTTTGTTAGTTGAAGAAAGTTGGGTTTGGGTTTGTGTGGTTTTGATGGCCCTACTGTAGGTATTACAATGTAATGTGCAATATCTACACCATTGATGAATAAACATTGCCTGGGTCGGTTTTCTCTATTTGATTTGTCAAGAACGATGGGGTGTTTTCATTCCAGCTGACCTGCTGAAAGTATATCAAGATGATGTAGTCCTATGTGGCTGATGAGATGTAGATGATATAGGTTTGATATGGCCATTAAGGAAAATAGTTGAGAGGTACAGAGGAAGGAGGTAACAGTTTGCTTCTGATTGGCTGTTGAGGTCGATGGGGAAACTGTACCTGAATCACCTTTTCAAGAGAAACAAGAACTGGTTGGACGTAGATGGCCTGTTAAATATGGAGTGGATTAATTATGGTAAACCCATAAGACTAGGCAAAAAAAGTTGTTCCTGACTGGATAGTTGGGGTAGTGTACTTCCAATGAAGAAACATCGGGTTCAGGGGCTCGGCAATGAAATGGAGTGGGGGAACTGTTTGTTCCTGATCACTTGATGCAGGGGATAAAGATGATTTGTATTCTGATTTTCCATGCGGGAATGACGTGGATGGTTTAGTTCCAAGTATTCTAAAAAGACTGATTGGTAGAACCGGTCCCCTTAAGACTAAAGCAAACAATTCAGTACTATCTGGCTTTCTGAAGTGCATTTTGGTATTTACTGTTCTTTTGGTGGAGGTGGTCCCTTCTTATTGGTCTGTTCAGACCGATGGCTTCATTATGCTTGACACTTTAAAATGAGAGAACTAAAGTTTGTTATAGGTGAGAAATGGGACAGGCATGGTTCACAATGCTAATAATGTTTTTGATATTCTTGTTGGTTGTAAGTACTATTACTTCAAGTACATTTTGAGATGGAAATGAAATGGCTGAACTCATAGTAAACATTATAATGTAATTTAACCTAAACAAAACTTTTTATCTGATTTTGGTAAGTTTCCTGTAATGAGATGAGAGATACTACTTTCTCCAGCCTTAAAGAACATACAGGGAGGTAACTGGAGAGAACCAATTAAACTAACTTCGAGCTTCGCTGAAATGTCTAAATTCCTCTTACAATTATCCAGCAGCACATCCAACCTATAAGCCGCATTCTCTGTCTCTGAGGGCACCCAGAAGCCTTGGATAATTTGACACCTGCAGTGTGTCTGGCAGAAAATGTGAGCCTTCTGTCTCCTTGAAATGTTTTCAAGAAGCAGGGGTATTTAATTTGTTTTGGATAAGTTCCTGTCTGCTATGTAGGTGTTTGAGTGTGAGGGGACTAGACAGATTCGCGAGGGAAGTCCACGGTATTTTCCACCTGAGTATGGTTGGCTCTTATCCTGTGAGAAAGAGGTGCTAAAGTTATTTCCTATGGAAGTCAGTTGGCCTTTCTCCATCACTAGTTCCAGTCCGTTGTATTGGTTTCAAATCCTTCAGTACAGAAGATTAGTGGGAGTGTGCAGATTTGGATAGGTTTCTGTTTGGTTCAGGCTGATGGGTTGGGACGGGGCATTATGGCATGTCACTCTTCTGTGTTTCTGCTTTCAACGATGAAGAGAGACGGTGAATGACATATGATAGATCACTAAAGTACTACTGCAGAAATCCAGACTGAGGTTTCTTAGGGTGGTATGGGAAATGTTTAAGTGGAGCACTAGATCATAGAGTACACACCTTCAAAAGACAAGGCTTCTCATTGTTCAGTTCTAAAGTGGTTCTCTGAAACAGCAGTTTCAATCCAGGCTGAACCAAAATGGAATGGTGAGGCCCATTCCGTGCACCTTCTCTTGGACCTCGACCCCACATTTGAAGTGATATGGAATGTTAACATTTTCGTGTGAGAGAAACATATATTCTGTACAAATGCAAAAAAAATCCATTTTCGGAAAAAAATAAATTACAAAGGGAGATTTTACCCTCAATAAATATGTGATTCTGCCTAGCTAAGACTTGGAAGGTGATTATCTGGGGATGGGACCACAAGGATCATTCTAAATACATCCGCAGCCCCAATCACACAAAGGCTCGTCTGGAGGCTCTCAGGCTGCAGTGTGCCTAAGCAGTTCGAGATATCTCAGTGCTGCAGATCCGGGGTTTCTTCCCGCTAGAAGAGTCGAGCTAAGATCCAAAATCTGACCTCATGCTCAAAATCCCAGATACTTCAGCGGTGAAGAATCAGCACCGTCCAAATCCACCTTTAAAATAGAATGTACGAGCTAGTCGATGGTTGGACGACAGGTCCTGAGGGGAGCCATGCTCCACAGGGTCTTCTGCAAGAGGAGTCAAACAGAGACCATTAGTCAATTTTGCTGCAATATGAGGTTTTCCAGTTCATCTGCAGAGCGAAGAAGAAAGGCGGCTGATTCCCGATAGCCAGCAATCAGTTGTCGTACAGCGCTGATTTCTGTGGGACTCAGCTGAGCTGTGGGTATTCCTCGGGTGCTGCTGTTGTTTGAAGGGGCAGTGTTGGAGACTACAGCCTTCATACTGAGATCTGTAGGCCCTGTGCACAAACAGGAGATAATAAAGGAAGAGTTGTAATATAAATAGTGCAATCAGAATAAACAAGGCAAAAAAGGCATTAAGAAATAACCCGAAAAGTAAAGAAACAAACACATTCCATTCAAGTTCAAAGTCCGATTTCCACAGAATACAAGGTCATACCATAAACCCTAGAAGGATCCTAGAAACTAAGGGGCACATTTACGAGCCCCTTACGCCGCAGTTGTGTTACTTTTTGTGACGTAACAGCAGTGCAAATCACCAAATCATATTTATGAGGCCATGCAAAGCCACTTTCTGTGATTTTGAAGGGCCCCATAGATATGGAGTAAGGCAAGGCAGCACAAATCACTGCGTTGCTAGGGAGGTTTTGCGGTGGGTGTTTCACCGCAACACCCATGGATTTTGACACATCCTCAGATTTGCAAGAACATGTAAATCTGGGGATGCACCAAAACCTTACGCCTCCCCAGGGGAAGCACAATGAGGAGAAATAACGTTTAACGAGGAGAAAGAACTTTATTTATCCTTGTTTTCTGCAGCACACATAGAAAGAAGAAAAAGCCTTCCAGGATTGTTTTAGTGCAGGAAGGTGCCCCTTCCTGCACAGAAACAACTCTGCATGCAACACAGCACCCTTGCACCGCAGTGGAAGGGGGTCTGTGTTGGTGTTAGGCTGTCAAAATGGTGCCAGTGCAGAATGAAAATTGAGGAAATCGCCGTATGCCATAGATACAGCGCATTCCTGCCCTTTCACTTTGAGGAAGGGCAGAACGAGGTGACTTGCTGCGCTACCCTGCGCCAAATTCCCATAAATATGCCCCTAAAGGTTAGTCACCATAGAACTCCTGCCTGTAGTCCTCCGACGGCCTAGCGCATAAGCACGTTCGAATACCAAGCACAGAAGCCTGGAATTCCGCCCACTCCTCTGCCCTCGTTTATATCTTTTGATCTGTAAAGTATATTATTTCAAGGAAGTAGTGTGGTATGTGTGAATGAAGAGCCTGAAAAACTAACCATACAGGAGTTACTATAATTTACAATGTTTACTTATAATTTAAGCTCCTTTGCTTCAAAGTTTGGGTGGATTCTGGAACATTAAAAAACGGGCGGTGGAATAATTTTTTTACCAGTCAACTTAGTTTCCCAAAAATGTTTTTGTGCAAGAAAAAATAAAAGAAAAAATGTATTTAAATTTCCACTCCAGGTGGCGTCCTCCACCTTGGAACACTAAATTAAAATAAATAAATAAATAAACATTCCATATGTGCATGCATACTCATCATCATCACAAATGCACCTGCATACTGAATGATGTGACCACCAGCAGCATCATGATGCAAACTCACTCATTCATGCACGCTTTCATGTCATTACTCAGTTTCTTTTCTTTTTTACATTTTGTTTGCTGATGCTGCAACGCAATGGCAAAAAGCCTCAGCAAAGCTTATCAAATCAATTTTAGAAAATACGGGCACCACTTTCAGTATAGCGACCAGAAAAATCCCTCTCACAAACTTTTAAAAGAAAAAAAAAAAGGAAAAAATTGACCAGATAGATAGGTCCACAGCCTATAAATGTGCTTTTCATTTAAGGATTCCAATATCTCCAGTGTCCCATTATACCCCGTCAGAGACAGTCATCAAAGGATCCTAGTACAACAGTACCCATGGTCTCGTTCTTTTTCTTCCGCTAAGGAGAGTGGGTTGCGTATGACTTTAATGAAGTTTCCTCTGGAGAAGTAGTAGTTTACAGGTCAGTAACTTTTCCTTCTCCTTCAAGGTATCTTCATTAATATTAATAGCACTGAATATAATAGAAAGCACATCCCCACTGAAAGCGTGGAAAAGAAACAAAAAAATGTATATGCAGGCTACTCACTTGAGAAAGACAGGCGACTACAAAGACCAAGAGGCCATCTGTTTGGCAACGCCCACTGAGGCGGGAGTTATAATGCTGCCTGAAAAAATGTTTGCTTTCGAGTACAAGCCCAAGCCTCTGATGAAGTAAGGTTATGAAACGCGTCAGGCTGGACTGTGATGCTGTTGCTGGAATTTGCATCCATTTCGTTGCTGCTCTCAACAGGAATAAAAAGCCGTAATTCTACCTTGCTTGTGGGCTCCTTCTGTTTGCAGGCAAACTTGTGCTTGATGTATATATATATATATATGTATATATATATATATACAGACATCATGCAACAAAGTACTAATAATGTTACAATCTTGCATAAATACATTTGTGCTCAACATAGGCAGAAGAATTAAAAAAAACATAGAGTAAGTATGTCAAAAGCGTCTAAGAAAGAGCATAGTGGAGGAGGGAGAACAGAGGCTCACCTTATTTAAAAAGATTGCGGAGAACAGCATGTCCCACTGACGTATCTGCGTCACTTGAAGCCTTTAAACAGTAGTGCTTGGTAAAAGTGTGTCTGCTGGACCAAGTTGCTGCTCTGCAGATCTGATGGCGAGGCACACCGGCAAAAAGAGCGGTAGATGAGGAGATTGCTCTCGTAGAATGCGCTCTCGGGGTTGTCTGCAAAGGTCTTACCGCCTGTTTATGGCAAAGACAAATCGCAGCAGAAATCCAACGAGCTATGGTCTGTTTGGATAGAGAGTAACCTTGACGTAACCTCCCGTATGCCACAAACAGTTGGTCTGATTTAAGAATTGCCTCAGTTCATTGAAGATAGAACTTGAGACATCGTCTGATGTCAAGGGAATGCAAGGCTCTTTCCGCAGGTGTTTGAGGATTTGGAAAGAACGTTTTCAAAATTATTGGTTCATTAAGGTGGAAGTCCGCAGGCACCTTAGGCATGAAACTGGGGTTGGTGCGCAGCACCACTGAATTAGAGGTGAATTAAATAAAAGGTGGCTTTATAGTGAATGCTTGAATGTCACTGACTCTCCTTGCTGATGTTAGAGCCAACAGCAAAGAAACTTTCCACGAAAGGAACTTTTAATCCACTCTATGAATAGGCTCAAATGGGTGCCGCATAAGTTGTCCAAGCACCACATTTAGATGCCAGGATGGAGGTGGACGCCGGATAGGGGGAAACATCCGAATTAATCCCTTGAAGAACTGCTGAATGACTCTAGTGGAGTAGAGAGAATTGGAACCATCCTGTCGGAACCTTGAAATAGCTGCCAAGAACACTTTCAAAGTGGAATGGGATAGACCCGATCTTGCCAAGTGAAGGAAGAATGGTATAATCTGTTCTGGTTTTGCATGAATCGGATGTATATTGGCGGATTGGCACCACATGCAAAATCTCTTCCATTTAAGTTTATATGTCTTAATCGTAGAAGGCGCTTGAGCATTAGCTAAAACTTCCTGACAGTCAGCAGGAATATTTAGGTGTGAGAATTCATGGTGTTGAGGAGCCAGGCTGCTAATCTCAAGGATGCTGGGTCTGGATGACAGATCTGTCCATTCTGGATGGACAGAAGGTTCGGTATTGGCGGAAACTGAATGGGATCGCACTCTGAAAGGAGGAGAAGCTCGGTGAACCAGAACTGGCGAGGCCATCTGGGAGCAATGAGAAGCAGGTGGCCAGGCTGTTTCTTCATCTTGTGGATAACTCTGGGAACCAACGGAATCGGAGGAAAGGCGTAGGTATATATTTTATGACCAATTCATCGAAAGTGCATTCCCACATTAGTCCTTGTGGGGAAGCCAGCTTGCAAAGTGTGGGCATTTGCGGTTCTGACTGGTCGCAAACAGGTCCAGATCGGGACGGCCCACATTCCCGAAAGACTCGTTTCAATGTTGGTTGAAGCAGCTCCCATTCGTGATTGGATATTGTTGACCTGCTGAGGGAATCCGCTAGGGCATTGGAGACCCCCGGAACATGAACAGCTGAAAGGTTGATCCTGTGACGTATCGCCCAGTCCCAGATCTCCTGGGCTTGTTGAGAGAGCAGGGCCGACTTCGTCCCTCCCTGCTTGTTCAAGTAATGCATACTCGTATCTGTTGTCTGTCCAAATTAGTACTGAAGCTCCCAGAATGACAGTTCGAAAGGACTTCAAGACCAAGAAAATGGCTAGCAACTCCAGAAGGTTGATATGCCACTTCTTTTGTTGGACATTCCACTTGCCATTGACCATCATTCCCTGAAGGTGTGCCCCCCATCCTTCGAGGGAAGCGTCCGTGGTGATGGTGAAATTTGACACCTCTGCCAGGAATGCACATCCTTCCTGTACGTTCTTCACCTGAGTCCACCAGAGGAAGGCTTCTCGCATCCGAGGAGTGATGCGAATGACATTGTCGAACGACCCTGAAATCTGCAACCATTGGAGGTTGAGCTCCTCTTGCAAAGGCCTCATTCTGAGACAGCAGTTGGGTATCAAGGGGATACAGGAAGAAATCATCCCTAGGAAAGACATGAATAGTCGGACTGAAACGCACTCCTTTGATTGCAATAGGCGAGCTAGCTTGCAGATCTTGTGTTGTCTTTCTTTTGAGACAAAGGCCTAAGTGAGCTGGGTGTCAAACGTGGCTCCCAAGAAGGTCTTTCTTTATGATGGAACCAGGTGAGATTTGTCGAAGTTGATGGAGAGACCCAGCAACTGGAATAGTGATAGACATTTCTGAACGTGTGCGCTTGCCGTTGGAAAGGAATTCGCCTTGATAAGGAAGTCGTCCAAGTATGGGAAAATTCGAATGCCTTCTAGACGAAGGTGTGCGGCCACTGGAGCTAGGACCTTCGTGAACACACGGGGTGCTGACCGTAGTCCAAAAGGAAGGACTCTGAACTGAAAGTCCCTGCCAGCCACTCTGAACCGTAAGAATTTCCTGTGTCTGGGTAGGATCGGCACATGAAAATAAGCATCTTGGAGGTCCAAGGTGGCCATGTGATCCCTGCCGAAAGGAGTTGGGGGATTTCTTGAAGTGTTAAAATTCAGAAAGATAACCTTTTCAGGTATTTGTTGAGGGCGCGAAGGTTGAGAATGGGGCGCCACTCTCCAGACTTCTTTAGTATCTGGAAAAATCTTGAATAAAATCCTGTTCCTCTTTGTAAAGGAGGGACCTTTTTGACTGCTCCTTTTCGAATCATCAGATTTATTTGGGAAAAAAGCTCCTTGAGATGAGCAGGAGGTGGGCCTTTGAGAGGAGAGTTTGGGGGAATCTTTATGAACTCCAGAACATGGCCTCGGGCCACTATATCAAGAACCCACTTGTCTGTGGTAATTGCGGACCAGTTTGAGTAGAATTGGGATATTTTTCCTCCAACTTTTGACTGGGGGACCGCAGAAATGGTGGCAGGTCTCATTGTTTTTTAGTTGAATTCCGTCCACGGTAGGAGGGCTTCCTTCTTGATTGCGAGTAGGAGTTACCTCGCTGCCCATATGATTGCTGCCTGTAGGGCTGGTATCTTTGTTTACCTTGAGAGGTTTGGTATGACCTTTGTTGGTTGTAACCTTCTCTATTGGAGAAGGATCCACGCCCTTTAGCACCTCGAAAGGACGACATGCGAAACTGAAGGCTACCAAGAGATCTTGCCGTCTCTGTGTCTTTTTTTAATAGCCTGAAGGGCCTCATTAACATGCTGGCCAAATAGTAACTCCCCATCAAACGGCAGGTCAATAATTTTTGCTTGGACCTCTTGGTGAAAAGATGTAGATTTCAGCCAACCTTGTCTCCTTAGCACTGCTGCCCCCGCTAACTGTCTGAATCCTGTGGATGCAACATCCTCGGCTGCGTCAATTATTTCCGCAGAGGTACACTCTCCTTCATGTAAGATCTTCAAGGCCTCGGACTTGGAAGGTTCTGGCAGCATGTTAACGTAGGGGGAGATGTCTGACCACATCTGCCTGTCATATCTCCCTAATATGGCTAGGGAATTTGCGGCACTGACAGACGTCGCTGCCATAGTGGAAACTTTCTTCCCAATCGAATCCAGCCGTCTTCCATCTCTGTCTAGTGGAGCTGTTACAGGCGAAGAGGGGTTCCTGGCCCGTCTCTGCGCAGCTTGGGCGATGACCGAATCAGCTTTTGGCTGACCTATGAGGTGCTTGGTGCCTTATATTTTTTGTCTAATCGAGGCAAGACTGCAGGAAGAGAATTAGATGCTGTCATGATCTGTAACCCTTCCTTCCAGATGAAGTCTATGATGGGAATGGTCCGTATTGGTCTTCGTGGTTGATCTTTAAAATCATAGAGAAAGCAATCGTCCTTCTTTGTGTCCATTGGTATGAGAAACCTTTTTGCCGCCCTCTCCATGAAGAGATGAAAACCTCCGATATCTACTGGAGGAGAGTCAACCGGAGCTGGAGTTGATGGTGATGGCGTCTGAATATGGTATTCGTCCCACTTCGAAAGAAGACCTGTCATTCACATCTCCCCCTTCCCTGTCATCGTCCGTGGTGTTAGCATCATGGGAATGATGAGATGGTACTGGAGAAGGTGGTCTAGAAGATCTTAAAGAAGATACAGAAGCCTGAGGCATGGACATTGCTGGAATATACTCTGCCGATTCAGATGGAGGAAAACGGCGATAATAGTCGTCCAACACATATTGTAAGTTATTGAGCAGGGCTGGAGCTACAGACTCAGGGAACGTTTCTTCCTCCTGGTCTTTGTCTTGATACTTAATAAGCAATTCTGACGGACCTCTAGCAGTGCAGAATCTGTCGTCCTCTTCGGATTCCTCTTCGTTCTCCTCAGAATCCAGCAATTTCTCAGGCAACTTCATTGGAGAGAGAGCGCCCAATTAAGAGCCACGTCTTTCTAGCAAGGAAGCTGCCGTCGTAGTCTTGGCAGAAGAGGCAGTAGCCGTTGTCGCAGACCAAACTTGCAACTGTGTGCAAGATGACAGAAGAGGCTTCGACGAGCGGGCCGTCGACGATATCATCGTCAATGGGGTTGGCGTCAGTAAAGTGACCGTCGACGATGTGGCAGTCAACGAGGAAGTCGTCGTCGACGAGGCAGTCTTCGATGATGAGGTGACAGTCGACGAGGTAGTTTTCGCTGACGAAGCGATCGTTGACGAGGCAGTCGTCGACGGGATCTTCTTAACTTTCGCCGTCGACAGAGCGCTGACGATAGATGAAATCTCCTTCGTCGACGAGATGGGTCTAACAGCAACAGAGACCAGCATCGACGGATATGAAGCTGATGACATGATCATCTTGGGCCTCGACGACGAGAAGGTAACTGTCGACGTAGAAGTAGCGTCGACGATGATAATCGTCGACAGATGAGCCGTCGACGACAAAGCTTTTTTCTGAGGGAAATCTTTCTCAGGAAGTCTTTTTGACGCCAGACACTTTCCAGATTTTCTCGGGGGCGTACCAGATTTAGATTTTGAAGGTGGAGAAGCCTTTTTTTTTAAGAAGAAGAAGGCAAGCTTGAACCCTTAGAGGGTTGAACGTTTCTCGACACCTTAGCCCCAGGAGAAGATAAATCTTCCTCAACCATCCTCTTCCTAGAGGATATAGATGAACCAGAGGCCACACTTCCCACCTCAGATAAGGGGTTATCCTGATCTTTAATCTTCTGTAGCCACAGAAGTAGGCGCCCTTCTCTATCTCTGAGGGTCTTCTGAGGGAAGGTCCTGCAAATTTTACAATCTTTCACCGCATGCGCTGGATAAAGGCAGTAAATGCACTTCTTGTGAGGATCTTCTGAAAACAGCCGGAGCTTCCCACAAGATTCACAAGGTCTAAAGAGAGATTTCTTAGAAGATGACATTCTGAAGAGAAGAAAAAATCCAAAGAAATAGTGAAGTACTGAGCAGAGCTCAGGGAGACTCCCTTCACACGACGTGTGGTAGAAAATTTGAGAGCCTGAGCCTCTGGGGAGAACATTCTGGTGGGTGCTGTCGCCTGATTGGCTGCAGTTTGGACAATATATAATGACTATGATAGTCATAGGTGTGGAAGATATTTCCTTGTAGCTTAGAGCTACATTACTTCCTGGTTTTATGTTACCAAGGTTTTTGGGTGATTAAGGAATAATTATTGCTTTTTTATGTACCGTGGGACTCGCACTCCGATGACAGGGAATGCTTCAGGCATGTGGATTTATGAAAGACACCCCAATACTGGGGAATGGCTGTTATTCACAAGTTTGTGGCAGAAACAGCTGTCTCTATCTTGTACCTCCCTGTTTGTTTAGATAATACATTGGGGTCTTATTGTCGGTGTGGTCTAAAAGAGAGATTGTCTTTGATGATGCCCAAGAAGACTTGAGGGGTAGGAGGGCAGGTCTGAGCTCCAGGAAGCCTATGCGGTATGTTAACTCCTTTAAGACAACATACCCCAGACTTAAAGGTGATCTCCATTCAACTAGGGAAGCCTCTGTGACCATTTGTTTTGTGATGCCCCTATGAAACAGGATGTTTGAGAGCATGTTCTTACCTTGCCATCCCTTTCAGATGGACTAGATTGCTGCCTGAGAAAGAGTCAGTTTGTCTTTCCAGTTGCTGGAGTGCTGGCTCTATTGGTCTCTGGGCACTGAGGCATAGGTCTCCTGCAGATGTGAAGTACTAGGGGTATGCATAATGTCATGAGGCATGGAACCCATGAGAACTGGCATGCCAAAGATTGTGTGGGTTTCTGCAGTGTGTGAGATTTCAGACAGATGTGAATCTCTACTAAGAAGGAAATACTCCTGACTTTTGAGTATGCTCCTACATAATTTACTAAATTGGAGTGGATGTGGATTGAAGCGTGTAACATGAAGGTCTAATTTATGGAAAATGATGATGCCAGATGGCAATACTTTGGGGCCTATTGTAGAGTGAAGACTTTAAAAGCCAGTTTTGGAGATATGGGTAAACAAATATATGTTCCTTCTCAGTGGCTACTGCTGCCTTGCAGATAGAAAAAGTCCTGGGTTCCAATTTGAACCCAACGGGAACGATCTTATGCTGTATATGATTGTGTCCTCCCATGAACCTCATGATGTTTCAATGCTCCTGGGATAATGGTATATGTGTGTAAAAAACGAGAGAGACCTCGTGCAACCAGGGGATTAGGGTACTAATCAATAGTGAGAAAATGGAATCCCTTGGTGATATCACCTATCAGTAACCTATGATGCATATATTACATCACCGAAGCCCATATATAAAAAAATAGAAGTTTGGCACAAAATACAATTTTCTTTAGGTTTCCTTTTTATTTTAAGTAAGAAGGAATTTTTTGATATGTGTACAAAGTTAAAAACACAACATAATAAAAACATTCAAATGCATATACATTTCATATTAAAATCAATCATTTGCTTGAAGGGAGCGTACTTATAAAAACAGAAAATTTCACAAAACAGGATAAAAAAAAAGTAGAAAACAAAACAGTCACTATAGTTTGTCAAATGGATACATATCAGGGAACCTGCAATTTAAGACCCACTCCAGGACACACTCAGAATTTGTTATCTCTGGGGTAAGCTCAATCCCTTGATTATGTTAATCTAAGCGTCGACGCGTTTCGATGGTTTATTTGTGATTAACCATCTTTTTCAAGACAAGATGGATAGGTTTCTCCTATTTCAGGCACTGGGTGGTTGCCGTTTTCAAACAGATCCTTATATCATCTTACTTGGTTTTCCTTCCTTCATCATGGTTACATCCTTATGTTTTGTGGCTTTATACTTGCTCACACAGGACTTTTATTAGTATTTGATCAGTCTGATTATTATCAGTCTCCTCTTTTTCGCCACTTTAAGGAAAATCGATAGAATCATGTAAGAAGTAGTGCTCGTTTCCCGACTCTTTTCGGAGTCTTGTTTTTATCTCACAAAGGGATCCACTTTATTTTTTGATTCTTTTAATTCTCTGATAGAGAGTTCTGTAAACTCTCACTATTTTTATTCCCAGCGAAGGGATGGATGGAGTCCTCCCTACTCGGTATTCTGCCGTTGTAGGTAGTCTTAAAAATCCCTCGTCCGTCTTGGGTTACTCTGTATACAAACGCGACGAGCGCCAACTCCGGTGAGCAGTCCGACCCCCCTTCAATAACGCCGGTGCGAAAAGGCTTTTCGCACCGGCGTTATTGAAATACTAATAAAAGTCCTGTGTGAGCAAGTATAAAACCACAAAACATAAGGATGTAACCATGATGAAGGAAGGAAAACCAAGTAAGATGATATAAGGATCTGTTTGAAAACGGCAACCACCCAGTGCCTGAAATAGGAGAAACCTATCCATCTTGTCTTGAAAAAGATGGTTAATCACAAATAAACCATCAAAACGCGTCGACGCTTAGATTAACATAATCAAGGGATTGAGCTTACCCCAGAGATAACAAATTCTGAGTGTGTCCTGGAGTGGGTCTTAAATTGCAGGTTCCCTGATATGTATCCATATGACAAACTATAGTGTCTGTTTTGTTTTCTCCTTTTTTTTTATCCTGTTTTGTGAAATTTTCTGTTTTTATAAGTACGCTCCTTTCAAGCAAATGATTGATTTTAATATGAAATGTATATGCATTTGAATGTTTTTATTATGTTGTGTTTTTAACTTTGTACAAATATCAAAAAATTCCTTCTTACTTAAAATAAAAAGGAAACCTAAAGAAAATTGTATTTTGTGACAAACTTCTATTTTTTTTATATATGGGCTTCGGTGATGTAATATATGCATCATAGGTTACTGATAGGTGATATCACCAAGGGATTCCCTTTTCTCACTATAATGGTATATGGAAATAAGCATTAAGGAGGTCCAGGATATTGGTTAATGGAAATAAGCATGCAGGGGGTCTATAGTGGCAGATGAAGTCCCTTCAATGGATCTGAGGGCAGAGCTTATCCATTTGTTTATCGTTTTTAAATCCAGCAAATGTCTAAATTCTTATTTGGACTTTTGTTGCAAACCACAAAGTGACGACAATATATACCCCCTGTTTCCTGGGAAGTTTAAACCTTTTTGGTTTAAATCATTTGTATTGATTTATATAGTGTACCAACAATACAGTATGAGCCACCTACAACCCTTGCCAGTGGTACGTGAGGGAAGTTGAAATCTTTCCATGGCTTGTTCCGTTTAGAGGATGGCAACTTTACAATGCATTTGTCTTGGTGTAGTGAGAGTATTTCTTTGGTGGAGTTGCTGGTGGAGCTGACTTGAATGTGAGAGAGAAGCCACTTTGTATAACACTCAACACCCATCTGTATTCTGTGATAATCTGCCACTCTGGAAGATTGTTTAAGGTGCTTCACCCTACTAGAGAGGTCAAAGGCAGAAGAGAGGAGTCACTGTTTTCCCCAGCCAAAGAGATTCCCTGCAACTGAAGATGATCTCTCCCCCTGTTGGTACACCCTTGTTGGAATCTCTTGTTGTTGAGGCTGGTACTGCAACCACTGAGGTGTTTGAACGCTCTGTTAGTAGTCGCGCTTCTCCTGAGAATTATACTGGTGCGTCCTGGTCCCTTTCCTCTTTTCTATCACCCTACTGCTTTCATTGTTTTAGTTTCTGTATTCCTGTGAGGCATTTCACCATCAGCGTTTTAGCTAAGGTGCTTCCTGAAAATGGCAAATTCAGAATTCGCTGTAGGGTTTCTAGCTTAAAACCTCCAAGATGCACCTAGGACTATCTCCTTCTGGTAAGAACATGACAATATCTGTGGGCAGCCAGATCTGCTTAATCCACTGCAGATATGATGATCTGGTGCGAGACCATCATGCCTTCATTATGGATTCTTCACAATCTGCTTGTATGTCTGAGGGCAGGTTTTCAACAAACTGCTGTGGGGAATCCCCTGGCAAGCAGTCGTAGCTTGCCAGTGGAGCCGTCGCACCCGCTGTCGTCACTGAGACATCAGAAGTACCACATACTTCTCTCCCTGCTGAGACTAATTTCTAGCTCAATCGCATCTTGGGAGAATAGGTATACACCTCTTTATTTATGAGTGCCTGTACTCTAGGAGCCGGGGTTTCCCCAGTCTTAAAGTTGTAATGCGATGTAGAATGGGGGGTTGCACTTTGGGAATTTGCAGGAGGTGATGTAAGATGAATTAGTGGCACAGTAGCCGGGGCCACAGATTGGATCCAAGAAAAGAGTTTGATACAGCCACAACTGGTGGCATAAGCTCCTTGGTGGACAACTAGATTACTGAATATTCAGAATCTAAGGATTTTAGAATGTGCCTGAGCTTTTAACTTCTTCAGCCATTTTGATCACACTTTTAGAGGAGATGATCTTTGCTTCAATATTAAAATATGGGCCCAGGCCCAGCTGAGGCATAAGGAGTCTCTTCTCCTCGCCCACCTAAGCCTCTAACACTGTCCCAAATATTTTCACTCCAGGTCAATTAGCATGACCATCTCGCTGACTCTCAGGGTCTTTGTTAAGAAGAACCTTTTCCCACAGAAAAAACTAGTCACAACTAGTGAAGGTATTTTTGAGAGAACAGAAATATTTTTCTGTTTGGTATTTTTCTTTGGTTTTAAACCAATTCCAGAGATGTTGAGTGGCACAGACAAAATGGTGTTTGGAATTTTTTTTTTTTAAAGACAACATAACCTTAAAGGCTGAGCTCACTGTCGTTGCCACAGGAGCCGTAAAACATATGAACGGACATTACTGTAACTGATGGAAATGACGGGATACATTATGGGATTTCCTAAAGAAGTGGTGCCGGCGTCAGCCTTGCTATACAACTATTCTCCCTGGGACATGAGGGTCCTTAGATCCATTGCTACTCTCCGGAATCAGTAACCTGCGGCTATCAATGAAGCGTGTACCTGCATATTCTGGGGCAGTGTCCGCCGGGCTGTGTGTAGGATATCAATAACGTCCAAATAAAAGGTCAAGACCAGTTCACTCTTAACATTCCCAGATTTGTTGTTTCTGAATTCGTTACTCGACTGTGAGCACTACTGGAGCAAAACGTTTATGAACACGTCATTAAGACACATTTGTAGTGGCTCTCCAGCAGGGGCGGATTGGCACTGCAGGCACTCGGGCATGGGCCAAAGGGCCGGTTTCTCAGTGCCCTCTGTGGGCCGGTTTATTTTTCCCCTTTCCCAGTCCACAGAGAGCACTGACAGGGAAAGGAAAGAATCTTTGCTGGGCGGCCGCTCAGAGATGATCATCTGTGGCCTCCCATTGACCCCCTGCCAAGCAATCACGCTGATGGTGTCTGTGAGACATGTGAGACTCGGGGTGGAGACCCCATCACAATGTGCAGGGGGTGCTCTGAAAATAACACCTTTATAACCCTTGCTTGAACCCACATCCGGGGACTCCAACATTTCTGTCAGCCGTGAAAAGAAACCAAAGACAGGCGTCCTTAAAGAGACTATCCCCACACACACCTTGACATCAGCGCCCCCTTCTGGAAGAGTCAGCAGTGACAAGTGCTGTGTTTTATCTACATGCGGCAGACGCCTTCTGTGAGTCCGGACGTATGTCAATGTGCACATTTCACAGATCACTTCATTGTAGACGCCTAGGGTGATTGTGTGCCAGAATCGGCCTCCCTGGGAGCCAGGTGTCCCTCAGACCTTTGAGCCATTGTCATCTCGGCCCCCCTGGGGCCCATGCAGCCCAGAAACAGTGTTTGCATTAACACCTCACCCACATCCCTTCTCATTCAGGGCTTAGTGGGCGAGGAAGAATGGGTCTCGCTGTGGGGGCCAGGTGATGTTGGGAACTCCCACCATCTTCCCCCTAGCCTACCCCCACTCCCATCGATGGCCCAGCAGCTGTGTTTTTTGCTTTATCCCCTTTCCTGCCAGGCCATTGCCCTGAGGCAGTGAAGGGCTCAGTAATTTTTCAGGTGCTCCTGCGCTGGAGGGCTGGGGTATACTTTTGTAGTAGAAAGGGGCCTCGCTGTTTTTCAGGTGCTCCTGCGCTGGAGGGCTGGGGAATAATTTTGAAGTAGAAATGGGCCTCGCTGTTTTTCAGTTGCTCAGCTTGTAGGTCATTGTCACCTTGGCCCCATGTCCTTCCAAAGAACAATATCCTCCCACTTACATTCCTTGTGTGTTTCATAAAAGGGCACACCCTCAAATGTGGGCCAGGCCCTGTGAATGTTGGTCGCGCCCTGTGAATTTGGGCCGCGCCCTGTGAATGTGGGCCACGCCCTGTGAATGTGGGCCACGCCCCGCGAATGTGGGCCACTTTTTTCGTAAGTGCCCGGCCAAATTGTGATCCCAATCCGACCCTGCTCTCCAGCGTCTGAGGAACTGACACCTTTGTATAATATCCTATAATAAGGACAACGCTGCCCTCTAATGGCGGATGATTTAGTTGCAGGAAGCACAGATCTGACAACAACCATATTTATATTTACACTAAAAGATTTGTGCTAAGGAGGTGCTTTGAGTGCACGGCTCTAATAATAGATCCGATTTATATTGCGCTACTTAGCCCATAGCGCGTCAAGGCGCCTAATCCAAATGGCTATGATGTCCACAGAGCAAGCTTATTGATAGGCCTTGATAAAACACCATGTTTTTAGTGCTTTTCTAAAAAGGGACAGTGAGGGTTGCACCTTAATGTCAGCGGGGAGGGCATTCCACAAACGGGGGGCCACGGTGGCAAAGGCCCTACCACCCCATCTGACCTTCTTTATGCGCGGGATACACAAAAGGTTCATGTTGGAAGAACGAAGGCTCCTGCTAGGAATATAGCAGGTTAGCAGGGAGCCTAAGGCATCTGAAGGTCCTGCCAATAGTGCTCCAAAAGTCAGACACAGAATTTTAAACACAATTCTGTGCTGAATCGGGAGCCAATGGAGATTCTTCCTGGCTAAGGTGGCCGAAAAAGAATAGGGGACGTCCAACACAAATCTCGCAGCCGCGTTCTGCACGCTCTGAAGGCGTTGAATAAGGCCCTTATTGATATCTGCATACAAAGCGTTGCAGTAATCTAGTCGAGAGGACACCAACGCGACTACAGTCTGCTTACGTGCCTGAGGGGAGAGATAGTGAACGATTCTCCTAAGAGTCCTGATAACTCCCCAACAGGTAGCCACAGTTCTGTTTACCTGGAGATTCATAGTCAGCGAGGTGTCAAAAATAACACCAAGATTCCTGGCAGAGTGCGATGGTGTAGGACAGGCTCCCAACGAAGGAGGCCACCACTCACTGGACCAGACATCCTGTTCCTTACCAAAGATCAGCACCTCAGTTTTATCGCCATTCAGCTTCAGGGAATTTTGAATCATCCATTCGGAGACTGCTTGCATGCAGTTCCTGAAACTGAACGCAGCGGTGCTGACCGAATGAGCCAGGGACACCATGATCTGTGTATCATCTGCGTATGATACCACCTCCATCCCCTGCGATTTTACTAATCTAGCAAGTGGGGCCACATAGATGTTAAACAGGGTCGGACTTAACGCCGACCCTTGAGGAACCCCACATTGCAACGGTTTGGCAGGGGAGAGGAACTCTCCAAGCTTGACCCTCTGCTCCCTAAGTTCTAAAAAGGAGGACAGCAGGCTGAGTACTGGGCCCTGTAACCCTATCTCCCTCAGACGAGCTGTTAAAGTCGAGGGAGACAGGGTATCAAAGGCTGCCGTCAGGTCTAAGAGGACTAGCAGGGTGGACTGTCTTTGGTCAACCTTAGTGCGGATATTATTCATCACCATAGTAAGTGCTGATTCCGTACTATGTGATTTCCTGAACCCATGCTGGGACTGGTCCAGGTAACCAGAGGAATCAAGGAAAGCGGTGAGATGTGAATTAAGGTGAGATTCCAGCATCTTGGCTGGGGCAGGGAGCAGGGAAATGGGTCTAAAGTTTTTGAGATTTTCTGGGTCCAAGGTGGGCTTTTTAAGAAGGGGCTTAACTATCGCCTTTTTCCAAGGTCCCGGAAAGATACCCTGGAGGATAGCGCCATTCATCACCTCCAATAATGGTGGTAATAAGGTATCCCTACAATCCTTCAGGACTTTTAAAGGACAGGGGTCCAGCGGGGAGCCTGATTTAGTTTTATTCAACAGGGAGTCGAGATCTTCAATGGTGAGGGGGGAAAGACCATAAGGGTCTTAGTCAGATCTCTAGACCAGGTCTCCAAACTATCGTGGGTCGGACTGGGGATGACGTTGAGAGTCTTTCTTTGTGCATCCTAGCGTAAGATAAATATCCACAATTTTACAGTGGAAAAACTCTGAAATCCTGTCACAGAGCTCTTGCGAGCCTATGACCGGGTCCGGTTCTTGTAGGGAGCACAAAGAATCGACAATCTTAAAAAGCTCCCTGGATGAAGTAAGGGACACCGTGCGTTTGGAAAAGAATTCCTGTTTTTCCTTGATGATCCTGGCCTTATACTCTCCCAACAACTGTTTGTGACAGTCTCTTTCGGTTGGTTCCCAGGATTTCCGCTATTTCCTTTCCTGCCTCCTACACTTCTGCTTCAGGAGTCTCAAAAACTCTGTGAACCAGGGAGCTGAGGGTTTAGCCCTTGCTGAGTAGCGAAGCGAAGCCGGGGCTAGCACATCAACTACTCTAGCGATGGAATTATCAAGCTCCTGTGCAGCAGCACCAGCATCCATAGTGGCTAGAAGTGCCACGGATCCTATTAAAGGGGCAAGGGCCTCGTTAGTAATATTCCTAAGGCATCTCTTGGGGATTCTATTGGCGGGAATCTGGGAAGTCAGGGGAACTGGAGAAGAAATCAGCTCTAAGGGCACGGCCAAATGGTCTGACCAGACCAACGGAACGGGGGCCCGAGGAAAGCCTAGGGTCGTTGGAAAACACCCCGTCCAGGATATGCCCTGCCAAATGGGTAGGTCTGTTCACCAGCTGCAAAAGACCACACGCGATAAGAGGATCCGTCAAGGAGAGAGTGTCTTTCGAACTCATGTCGTCTAGATGAAAATTTAGATCCCCTAGAATAGTAAAATGAGGTTTACCAAAGTAAGGTTCAAGAATTCTAAACAAATCATGACTGAAATTGGATCTGGGACTAGGGGGTCTATAGATAAGAAGACCCGTGAAGGATACCGAAGGAGAGGAGGAAATACAAAAGTGCATAGCCTGGAAAGAGTCAGAGGGCTCAGAGAGGACTTTAATGCGACAGACAAGAGAGGTTTTTATATAGAATCGCCAATCCCCCCCCCCCCTCCCCCCCCCCGACGTTTTACTTTGGCAGATCTATGTAGCGCGTAGCCTTCCGTGATTGCATTCAAAAGATCCGGACCCGATGAATCCATGGCCCAAGTTTCCGTTACGAAAACCCACGATGGATTCCTGGCCGAGACAAAGTCATGGAATGCGATGTTGTTTTTAATGAGCGATCGGGCATTAATTAAAAAAACATTTTCCGAATGAGGGGGGACCCTATCGATGGGGGGAGCTTGTATACTTCCAGTAGCCAAAACAGGGAGGGGGTCACCATAACAAATACAGCAGATGGAAGTGTTTAACAGGGTCTCAGGAGTAGATTTATGATGACATGGTAAGAGAGACGGTTTCAAGGCAATAAGGTCTGCAAAGGAATAAAGGCGAGATACCTGACCGTCTATCGAAGAGACATCATCCTCCCAACATGGACCGTCCTGCAGTGCGTCCTCGGTGGTACAGGCGCAGACGGGCAGAACTCTGGCATAACTCCGGCAGAAATCCGGCGATCCCGCTGCGCGATTCCGCTTCGCTTCAAAGTGACGTGCTTAAGTAGACGACTAGCGTCGCCTAGCGTCCTTGTGACGACTAGACTGTCGCAGCATCTAAAGGCGCCGCCGGGCGTACCTCTACCCCCCCAATATGGCCGCTAAAATGCTACTGTACCGGGGGTACCGGGAAAGGGACCCGCCAACCAGCGGTGCTAGATCCGATTAATCTGCGGGTGAGTGGGCAGTGAAGATAAAAGGGGGAAAAGGCAAACAATAAAAACAAAGATAGCAAAAACGGGAGTTTTAAAAAAAAGCCTAAAATAAGGCAAGCAATGCGAGAATCACCAGCGCAGCGCGTACAAAGCACTCTGCATAAGCAAACAGGGCTTCTCCCTGGGTTTTCCCTGCTTAAGTAGACGACTAGCGTCGCCTAGCGTCCTTGTGACGACTAGACCGTCGCAGCGTCTAAAGGCACCGCCGGGCGTACCTCTACCCCCCCAATATGGCCGCTAAATTGCTACTGTACCGGGGGTACCGGGAAAGGGACCCGCCAAACAGCGGTGCTAGATCCGATTCATCTGCGGGTGAGTGGGCAGTGAAGATAAAAGGGGGAAAAGGCAAACAATAAAAACAAAGATAGCAAAAACGGGAACTGAGGGGGGAAAGCAGGGGTGGATTTGCGCCTATTTAAACTGCAGAAAAACACAGGGGGTTATTTATTAAGGATTTCAATGGGCGCACACTGGATGCAAAGGGCTGCGTCAATTTACTTACCATTATAAGAACTACGATTGCAGCGCAAAGTTGCACAGCACCGTGCAAGAACCTGCGGAAACCTTACTAGATAACCCAGGCATTCAGGGCCTCCTTAACTATATACTAGCGTACAGCAGCGCAGCAAGCCATCCTGCTGCTCTGACGTGCATCAAAATAACAGGGCAGGAATGAGGCGTATGGTCAAGATTCAGCGCATTCCTGTCCTTCTCCTCTGCGCAGTTGCACAAACAACAGCCATGAGCCAATGCAGATACCCTTGCGCCATGGTGCAAGAGTGCATGCGTTGCAGGGATGATTGTTCTTGTGCAGGAATGGTCACCTTCCTGCACAAAAACAATAATTAACAGCGTTTTTTTTAGAAAGAGCAAAAAAACAAGGAGAATAAAAGTATTTCTCCGCATTGTGCTGCTCCTCGGGTAGCATAGAATTCGGACGTATGCCTAGGTATACAACACTTTGTAAATCTGTGAATGTATCAGGTTCCATGTATGTTGCGTGAGAACATCCACAGCAACACCCATAGAACGCCCCTTTCAGGCACAGTAATGCGTGAAAGGGGCCCATATATACAAGGCCATCAAAAGTCACGCAGGGTGACTTTATGTGGCCTTGTAAATATGGGCAGGTTCACTGTGCCGCTGGCGTGTCAAAAAAAGAGACACACCAGCGGCGCAATGGGCTTCTTAAATAAGCCCCTTAGGTTCTAGAAATCCCCGCTGATCTTACATGACATTATTTTCTTTTAAGTTACTTGTTTCCTTACGATTTAATCTAGAAACAACAGGTTTTCAAGTTTTGAAGGCTGTTCAAGACAAAATTTACATATTGTTTACCTTCTTATTTAATAAAATATTTACGACTTGTAAAGGTCAGAATTTGGACATGACTGGATGTAACTAAAGCTTTTAAAATCCATTTTAAGAGTCAGTAAGAATGCACAATTAAAAAGGGCATCCTCTAAGATTGAACTGGGGCAATATAGGCCCTGGCGTAGGACCATCCACCTTTTTTAGAGCTCCCTGCAATTTTTTTTATGGAATGGAAGCTATCGCTACAGCAGCTTACTACACAGCACTGATGGTTTGCTGAGTTCTTGCCACGTTTTAAGGTGCCTCTTCTGCAAACTCTTTTGTTTAAAGAAAACACATTCTCAAAAAGGGAGTTTGTTTTTTCTATACAAAAAAACAACATTGGCACCAATGCGCATGGGGTGTTTTCTCTGTGTGTGTAGGGGCCTTTCTAAATTTTCCCTGCCTGTGTCTGCCATAGTAGGATCGTCACTCTCACATGATGATATTTGAGCAGATAGTAGGCAGGTCAGGTTTACACCAGCTGAGTCAGCAAATGTTATGTTAGTGAATTTGTAGAGCGTGAATAATCACCTGTGAGGGAATCAAGGCATTGAGTACGGCAGGCGGAGGAGGGGGGTGGAGGATATCATGCCTGTTTCATCTGAAGAGGCATGTATTGAGGTTCCTTCAGAAGTCCATGAGAGAGGGGAAAGTTCTGAGGTGTTTCGGGATGTCGTTCCAGGTCTTGGCTGCGAGGTATGAGAAGCGCCCTCCGCTTCTGGTCTTGATGCTAGGGAGGTGTGCTCTTGCCTGGGATGCAGATAGAAGGCGTTTGATGGGTTGGTAGAAGTTGAGGCAGTGGATGAGGTAAACTGTACCGGTGATGTGAAGAGCTTTCTAGGCGTGGATTAGTAGCTTGAACTTACATCTTTCCTTGTAGTCGCCAGGGGGGTGGGGGGGGGGGGGTGGAGAGTGGGGGGAGGATAAATAAAATAGGAACTTTGTTCCTGGAGGAATGTAGGGGACAGTTTATATTTTCATCAATGGGAGATTACAGAGTGATATTCCAGCTACTTTCCTCATGTTACAACAATATCAACTACGATAATTGACTGTTATTAGTTCTTATATGGTTTTCCTCTATTTATCGGATTTGATGGTAATAAATAATATTTAGAGTGACCACAATATTCTCCTTCTTAAGCTACAAAAAGAATTTCCGAATGTTGCTGACGCAAGGGGGATATTCACAAGGTGAGGAATTCACTGGCAGATGTATCCATCAGAAATTCTCCTTCTTACCATCAATGGGAAACCAGATGATGTACATTCATGGCAGATATCTGATAGTGATGAAGAGTTATTTAGCGCTGTGAATGGGAAGATTTTATTGACTAAGAAAGATAGACAGTCACTATCAGTAGAATTAAGGAAAATTACTGAAAACTTTCCCCCATTATGTTGGCTACCTGCAGGCATATTTGAGGAGCACATGGAAACATTTGTGAGGGTAACCCCAAACTTGGTAGGTAGCCCATGCAAAAAATCCACAAGGCAATCTAATAATTTAAATAAATTGTTTGTTTTTAACAAGCTTATTAATCATTTGCAAAGAAGGCAATTCACTGTTTACTCTAAGGAACTTAATAAGTGGATCTCCTGTTTGAAAAGAAGAAGTAGGTGGGTAAGAATCCAAAAAAGGCGCATCTCCGAAAACATCTTGGTAAAAATAACAGAAGCAGTAAAAAGTAAAAATCAACAAGCCTTTAGAAAAATTATATGGGGAAATAGAGGCTCTTTCTCTAAACCTAAGATAAATAATATTACCAGCATGGAATGGGAAGAATACAAAACCTATCTCTATGCTTTGAATACACAGATGTCCAGCAACAGTGTTACAGAGTACCTAGATGAGGTATCAGTCAGGAGATGCTCTCCCTTTTCCCCTCCTTCTAGACAGGAGGTGTTGCATTATCTTAAGGCTGCTAGGAATACTGTTACAAGAATTCCTGACCAACTACCTATCACTATCATGAAGCTGGGTCTGGACCTATGGGCCTCCTACTTAGGGCCCGATTCTGATGTGGTTAGGAAATCTTCCCGATCGAATCGGTTTGGAAATGGTTTCCGACCGACTCGGATCGGGATAGTCCGATCGACAGAGTATGATGCATCCGGATGCTTCCAGATACTATTTGGTTGGACTCCAATTGACTTCTATGGGAGCTTATGTTACTAACTGCATCGTAATCTGTCCCTCGGTCGGGAAGACACTTTCCCGATACAATTTGGAAGGAGCAAATGCCGTTAGGAGGCCTTCCTAACCGCATCGTAATTGGGCCATAGGTGGGAATGCTTTCCTAACCGCATCGGAATCGGGCTCTTAGTGGCGTTTCCCACTACTGTCATTATACTGGGGTGGTCCCTAGTTCAAGCAGGGGTAGTGTTATCTTGCTGTACATAAAAAAGGCCATTTAAACATAAATAGCAATTATAGGCAGATTACCCTGTTGGATGCCACAGGAAATATTTCTTTCTAAACATGTCTTATCTAATCTACTAGAATGGGTGGAGGAAAACAATATTATAAGATTGGAGCAGGCAGGGTGTAGAGCTGGGCACTCGAGTCTGATTAATAGAACTGTAATTCATCTTATTTTGGAGAAATATGATAAACAGAGAAGGGTGCCTGTCTAGTTGGCCTAAATTGATTTCTCAACTGCTTTCAATTGTGTAGAGGCAGACCCTTTGGAGAAAGTTGTGTACCATGGGAATGCCATAGGGTCTCCTGAAACTCATCACTGCTCTTCACACCACTACCTGGTGTCATGTTATGCTAGGAGGCAGGCAGGATATGGCTCTGAAAATCCCAACCAGAAATGGCTTGAAACAGGAATGTTCATTGGCACCCCTTCCTTTTTCACTGTATATGGTGGATCTGCCCGATGTGTTGAATAAGGTGATGCCCCAAAATTAGGCTTCTATTCTTTAGGTATACTCCTTTATGTAGGCGATATTGTCTTGCTAGACCTCACTCCTAAAGGCCTGTAGGGACGTCTTGATAATTTGTCATCTTACTCAAATGCTAAGTTACTGAAGGTTAATATAAATAAAACCAAGGTCATGAGGTTTTGCCCAAAGGGTGTTGGATTATTACGAAGTATAAGTGGTTTACAATAATTCTAGCTTAGAAGTAGTAAAATCTTGTCGGCAAATTTGGCTGACAGTGAACATATTGCACATATATCAAATAAGGTGTATGCCCTTGGAAATGCACTAAAGATACTGTATGGAGCAACAGGTCACAGGCAACTAAATCATCACTTACCAGTATATAAAATGAAGATTTCACCAACTCTTTTATACACTATAGAGACAATAAATATTAACCAATGGCACTTTATGCATAAGGTGGAGGGGAAGATTCTTCGCCCTATTTGCACTTTAAATACTATGGTTTCAATACAAGAGCTAAGACTAAAATTAGGATAGGTGAGCACTTTCATATTATATGGCATGAGTATATTACATGCCAAGGATACGTCTTTAAGGAGCCTTATTGCTTCTGGATGTTTCATTCCTACTATAAAGACTGGATCATTTTTAACTAACATTTTAAATGCACTTCAGCAGTTTTCATTGACTAGATTAGATATCCAGAATATGAGCTATGTTCGCCTAAACAAATATTGAAAGCATACCATGAAAAATTGCTTCATGGAAAATGATAATAGACATATGTAGAGCGAAATCCTGTTTCCATTGTATTATTCATTTGTGTCAGCCACAGTCTCTCAAGTGTATTTGAATTGGAACCTGGAACAAAGGGTGCGAAGGTGTATAATGCTATATAGGCTGAAATGTTTACTGCTAAAAACCGTGACGGGTGCATGACAGAATTTAGCTTGGGAAAAGAGAATATGCACTTTACAGTAAGATTATTTACAGACTATTGAACGTGTTATATTTGTCTGTCCCATTTTTTAAATTTACCAACAGAGATTTTGAAAACCACTTTTTAAAAATATTTTTTTATTACAATAGCTAAAGCTGCAATGGAGATGATAAAGTGCCCAATGAATGAATGAACGTGTTGTAACATTTTTTTTAAATGTAGTTCTCTTTTAAAATTGTATTAATCAATGTAATTTTGTATATGTTAGATCTCATTGCAAGATATAAATCGCGAATAAAACTTTGAACCTACATCTTTCCTGGACTGGAAGCCAGTGGAGATTGTTTAACCCCTTCCATGCTCATGACGAGCTCAGCTCGTCATGCAGTACACTGGTCGTGTGCTTATGACGAGCTGACCTTGTCATAAACAATGGATTTTTATATTATTCAGCACAGGAGGGGAAACGTCATAGCACCCAATGTGTTAAGTGTGGAGAGACGTGGCCGCGGTGTTCTGGGTGGTTTGGAGTAGGCGTAGGACATGGGCTGGTATTCCGACGTAGAGGGTGTTTCCATAATCAAGTCTACTTCTGCAGGATGTGGAAGCATGATGAGGAGATGGTGTTGATCTGTCTGCTCATGGAAATGCTGGTGATCAGGATGATCACAGGGTTCTTGGTATGATCCGCAGTGGTGGGTGGGGGCCATGTTCGGAGGGTGACCAAGGGGCGTTCCAGGGGGTGTGGCTGTTGCCGAAGATTAGGCTTTCCGTTTTATCTGTGATGAGCAGGAGGCAGTTGTTTTTTTCTAAGCAGGGATGTTGCTCATGCAGTTGGGGAAGTTTGCTTTGGCGGTGCTGCTTGAGTCGGTAAGGGAGAAGGTGAGCTGTGTGTTGTCAGCATGGGATACTATGTTGATGCTGTGGGCTCTGATGATGCCGGCAAGGGGCGTCATGTAGACGTTGAAGAGTGTTGGGCTAAGCGACGATCCTTTAGGGACTCTGCAGATGATTTCTTGGGTTCTGAGGTGTATGGAGGAATTCTAAACCATTGAGTTCTGTCCATGAGGCAGGAAGATATTCACTTAAGGGCTGGTCCGCATATAGCCTAGTGCTGAAGCTTTCTGATGAGTGACTTGTGGGACAACGCATTGAAAGTTACAAAGAGGTCGAGGAGAAAGAGTGCGGCCACTACTCAGTCGAGAATGCTTCTGATGTCATTGGTAGCCGCAATGAGGGCTGTCTCTGTGCTGCGGTTAGTGCTCAAGACTGATTGAGAACTGTCTACTAGTTGATGGATTTCTAGGTGGTCTGCGAGTTGGGTATTGATGGCTTTCTCAATGACTTTAGCTGGAAAGGATAGGGGCGAGGTGGGTCTGTAGCTGCTGAGGGTGTTGGGATCCGCAGTTGGTTACTTCAATATGGTGTTGACTTTTGCATTTTTCCAGAACGACGGGAACGTGGCACTGGTTATGGAGGTGTTGATAAATGGGGTGAGCGTGGGATCACCAATGGTTCTTCCAAGGTTGTATATGAACCGGGGGCATGGTGCTGAGGGGGCTCCTGAGTGGATGGTATTCATCATAACTGTGATTTCTTTGTTCAAAAGGCGCTTCCAGTTTCTTAGCTGCTGAATGGCGATGAAGGAGGTGTCATTCTGATCAAGGGAGTTCATATCGGTATGCTGTGGTTCGAATGTGTTGTATATCTTGGGAATCTTCTGTTCGAAGATGTTGTCTTTGGAGAATGCTTGAGATGGTATGATGTAGTTTCAACTGTTGGACTGGAGAACTCATTGGCGATGGTAAAGAGTTCCTTGCCGTAGTTGGAGCTGGATTAGAGTATGAAAGTTAGGGCCTTTTTTTTGCATCTCATAGATGTTGGTGGTGGAGGTCGAGAGTGGCTTTGTATGTTAATCTTGTGGTGGTGTTTCTGTCAAGTCTCCATTTTCTCTCAAGTTGTTTGCGTCCTGAGGTCGTTCATGTATCAGCTGGATCGTTTGTTGCTTTTGTAGGTCTAGTTTTTGGTGGGAGCAGTGCAGTTGGCATAGTCCAGTTGGCGATTCATTTATTGAAGTGCTTGGTGTTGATATCGAGGTTGCGGTGTGCCGGGGTGGGAGTTCCTGTGAGGTCTTGATCCAGTTTTTTTCTTCAGATATTTTGCCCCATAGTTTTGATGGTGCTTTGGGATTTTCTGGTGGAGTGGTTTGGTGGGCAGGTATCATGAAATACATGATGTAGTTGATAGGGTCAAGGGTGTGGTCTGCTGTGTGGGTTGGCCGTTGGATGAGCTGGGTGAGTCAGAGGTTGCTGAGGCTGCCAAGGAGGGCCATGTAGTTAGTGTCTGTGGTGTTTTCCAGGTGGAAATTGAGGTAAAGAGGAGGATGTAGTAGGTTGATCTGATGGAGAGTGAAGCAATGAAGTCAGCGATTGGTTGCAAAATTCCACCCAGCATTGTAGTCTGTTCGCAGTTTGAAGTGGAACTCTTCCATGAGGTTGGTGTCCGAGTCCGTGGAGGTAGTCCAGTCAATCATGATTTTGTAGATGATTGTGAGTCCCTTGCCTGGTTTGTGGGTTCAGTCCTGGTGTATGATTTTGTAGGCGGGTGGGGTGACAGCGGTGATGTCCCGGTAGGAGGCTGGGTTAAGCCATGTTTCAGTCAGGAAGAGGGGGTCGCTGTGTTACTGTAGAGGAGGTCCCAGATTTCGGTGGAGTGCTTCCCTGGGATCGGACGTTGAGGAGTATGGCAGACAGTTGGAGCTCGTTAGTAGCATACGGCGGTTGTTTGGGGGTGGTGGTGTCGGCGTATGAGGTGTCGCAGGTGAAATCGCAATGGGTGCAGGAGAATGGTCCAACTGTGGTGCTGGGAGACGCACGGCAGTGACGTGTTTGCCAGTGTGTTGTTGAGGTTGCGAAGGATGGGAGAGGAGTAGTGGTGGTGTTTGTTGGCTCTGGTGGCGGTTGTGGCATTGCGCGGGATGGTTGTGGGGTCAGGGTTCCTGGCGTGGCTTGGGCAAGGATGGGTGCAGACGAGCTTGCCTTTGGCATGGCCACTGAGCATGGTTGCGCTGCGGCCTCCATTAAGTAGGTCCTGGGGTGGGTGGGGCTTATGTTGGCGGTAAGAACAGTGAGCGGGAAAAACCCAGGAGGGAAAAATGGGTCAGTGGCGGTTTTACTTGGTCAAAAGACAGCAACTGGATCAGGCTGGAACAAGCTGGAACTGGGGGCCACTGACAAGTGGCAAACTAGATGTTCAGGTGAAAATGGTCTGCTCACATACTTAAAGGGCTTCCCACAACTCTAAACAGTGCGACAGAACCACAAGTTTAGTGAGGTAAGAGCATTGTCGATTTACTGCAGTGTTTGTGCACCCCCTGTGGATCTTATTTAGAGTGTGGCGGATGTGAGGCTTCAGCCAAAAAATGGCTGATGCCCCGTTCACGTTATTTAGAGCAAATTATGGCCCTATGAACTCTAACTAGAGTAGAAAGGATATTTGCAACTTTTGATAGATGTATGGCATCCCCTAAACTGGCTAACTTGAAATTTGGCTCCTAAGGACATATGTATGAAACATTTTTGCCATGGCAAACGGCCCAATTAAAAAAATCGGCCCGATTGCGACGGCAAAAATGTTTTTCCACATGTACAAACATCCAAACTATGATTCTCCAGAATCGCAGTTTAGGTGTAGAAATCTGTATTTGGAAGGGGCTTGTTTAGGGCTTCGTTTCCAAATAATCCAGGGTTATGTATCCAAGTTTTGCGCAAAACCTTGATATTTTACCACCAACTCAACATTGGTGGTAACGCATTCGCAAATTGGAAGGGTTCCCATGGGACTACTTCTCCTTTGTGAATGTTGGAAAAGCCCATGGACCACTGTCTGCTCTAAAAAAATAAAAACAAATCACTTAATTTTTATTGTCAAACCGCATCTAAATTTTCTTTAAGGAAAACAGGTTGCATTTTAACAACAAAAAATAACCTTTATTTAAAGGAAATCAAAGACATGGAGGTCTGCTGACCTCAGCAAGCCACCATCCCTGTGATGACAGGCATTCCTAATGGGCCGCAAACTGCAACCTACCTCATGAATACTCATGAGGTAGGTCGATTTGCAACCCACTAGGAATCGCAAGTATGAAACGAAAAGTTTCATACATAAGGAATAGCAATTTCCAAATAGTTATTAGGATAAAATCACTATTCCTACTCTTTGGACATCTGGCCCAAAGTCTTTAAGAGAACTTGCTGTAAAATGTTCTTTAGAGGAGACCTGTAGAATATTCTATAGCACTTAGAAGAGCGAGATTGATGAGCGAGATTGACAAGATGAGGTTGGAGTCAAGGAGTAGACGGAACCGCCCACCCTGAGGCTTCTGTATTTAGAATTGTAAGCTTTCCAAATGCTGTCCAACTGCAGTACATTTGAAATGCACTAAAGAACTTACTGGGAAATAAGAATAACAATCTGTGGTTTACAGGAGGTAGTGTATACACATTTCATCAATTACTGTCACACAGAACTCATCAATAGCTACCTACAGAGGGATTTATAGTATTCGATATTCCTCGTACATTTCTGACTGCAAGCAAGATACTTCAATGAAGAATACATTTTTAAAGTGTTTATTTTTTTAAATATAGTTGTTTTTGCGAAGTGACCCCTTTTTGGGTGGTCACACCCAGCTTTTCATTTTTTGGGGCTCTAACCAACTGGTAATCTGGAACTCTAACCCTAGGACACTGCTATTCAGTGCCCAGTGCATGAGCTCAGACCACTAAAACAAGTCACAATTATCTTGAAACCTGATAGGCACATTTAACTTTCCTATAAGGCAATAGTATAGGATGCTTAAATACACCCATGGTATATGAAAGTTAAATGCCACATGTGGACTGCAGCATCTATTGTGCCATCCACTACAGTTGTAGTAAAGACATGGTTTCAGATCTTTGGCATTGACAAGACAAAATCACCCTGTTGACAATGAAAAGGTGATTTTAAATATTAAAAAAAGCCATTCTTAAGCGCACATTGCTGCCCACATATATATTTTGATGATATTCGTGTTTAACCTCAGTATTTTTATTGATATTTTGGATGCAATACATTTGTTCTATGATATTTTTGTTCCCGATATATTGTCATACAGGTGATGAAATGTTTTGTACGAGCTCTTGTGTGAATTAAAATTAGAATTCAATAGTTGCTTAGGACTGATATCCTAAAGCTCCTAATCGGAATTAAAACTAGGCATGCTGGATAGCGTGAAAAGGCAAAAAAGAAAAAACTCAAATGAAAAGAATTTGTAAACTCAACAGAGAAAAACAAAGAGCATAAAAAAACATGCAATGTCCACATTTTCCTACAAAATATGTCTTTTACACTGAACTTTGATGCAATCCTGAAGAGGCTGATGACCATTTGGAGAATGACAGTGAAAGATGCTTTCACCATGAACAGTGACATGTGCAGTGTTGGGCGGTTTGCTCACACATTGTGTAGATGAACTGCATGCACACTTTTTACCTGGGAGGTGTGAGGTAATAGTGGACACGTTTCCTTCACAATGTAAGGTGTGTCACTGTGCTGGAGTAAGTGATAGACTAGGTTCCACGCTTATGAAGTATTGCTCTGATACATAGTATGTCAAACAAATGCCGCTTGCTTTGTTTCTTACCATTACTGTGGTTTCCTGTTTGGAGTGTGGCAGGAGCCGGCAGGGCGCCTCCCAGAGACCCATAGCCACGATAACTGTAGTTCAAGCTACCATTGATGTAGACTGGATCCTGGGTGTAAGACGATGCTGGCAATGGGAAGGAGTGAGTAAGAGCTGCAGGGTCACGGGGGAGTGGTTTGTCCAGCGTGATGGCATCATCCTGCATCAAAGAAAATATGGTTACTTCTGCAGAGGTGTCCCCAAAGCCCAGCACTAGATGGTAGGAGTATGCAGTACAAGTGCATCTAAAGAGACACATGCCATGAACATATGATTACTTCTACAGATGTGCACCCACATGTCCTTAGTAAGACTGATGGGGGAGCTGTGGGCACCACAAATAGAAAAAGATTGCTTTATCCCAGTGTCAAGGACCTCTACAGCCAGTATATATCACTATTGTACTAGTGCCCCTTAAAACATCCCATTTCTCAGAACAGCAGCATCAGACTCGACAGCAGGGGCTACTTCACACCTTGGGGCAGTACCGTTGCCAGTTCTGCCAAAAAGGATAACGTGTTCTATACCTATTCTCTCAATAGAGGTAACATCTGTGGTTAAGAATGGAAGTGGTAGCCTCTCTTCCATCAAGAGGTCCCACTAGCACAATACCACCATGGTGACGTGATCAGGCCAGTCCTCACATGGAATTAACCTTACACCAGTAGACGTGGTCCACTGAGATTTCAGTTAGTACTACTCTTACATTTGCCAGGTTAGGTTAGCCCAGTGGACACTAATCTAGGGGTGGGACATTGATGCTTCTCTCCCACATTCTTCAAATAAATCTGAGCATCACTACCTAGGGGAAAAACTTTGCCTCTAGTCTCCCCCACATCCGCAACACCCTTTCATAGCTACCTCAGAACTATGTCGCCCTCATATCCTTCTGTATGTTGTATTCAGCTACCTCTGATTAGTTTTGTCAGCATATCCTACTGTTGTTCCTATACTTCTGTTATATACTGTTACTTTATATTTTTATTTACCCAATACGTATCTTGTATAATTTGCTGCTGTGCTATTTATGCGAAGTGCTTTGATGCCTTCGGGCCTAGCTCACATTATTGTCCATAGACTCAACTGTTTATGGTACACTTCTCTTATTAATTTTGTCTATGCATTTTATTTACTACATTTGTAACTTATGTAACTTCTACTGTTTTAACTCTGTGAAGCGCTTTGATGCCTTCAGGTCAAATTTGCGCTGTACAAAACTCAATAAATAAAAATAAAATAAATAAAAACTTTCTGTGCAGGGGCACACTACTCCTTTTCTCTAAATTGTTATTCTGACTTTTTGTTCTCTTTCAGCGAATGTAGCTTATGTCACAATGTGCCGGGTTTAAGCCATGTTAGTCCCTTCCCCACCCATTTGCATGATCTGACCTGCATAAGCTTTGTGATTTATTTGGGGAACGGTGAATGAATTCGCATATGTGCTCTGAATGCTACTATGTTAAAGTCGATCCTCTGGAAGCTATTGGCAATCAAGGCTGGGCGTAGTTTGTATTAAGCTACAGTAATCTCGTGCAGAACTCCTGTAGTTCACAGATGTATTCCATTAACTAAGCTTATGCAATTGAGTACTTTTTGAGGCAACTGGCATATGTTTGGCTAATTCTGCTGAATGTATTTGTTGCAGAGGAGAGATGCAGCACTTGTATCAAGCGTGCAACATTTACATCTGTCAGGTTTTGAACTTTGAGTGTCAGCTACGTTTTTTGTCATGAACAAACAATCAAAAAACAAACCTTGTAACAAAAACACTGCGAACTACCGATTTTTGCACAAGGACAATATTTATGCTAGATACTCATAACACGCCAAATAAATAAAACTAGGAAACTTTGACCAGCATTGCAGGCGACACTGGATTTCGTCACAAGGAAGAGAAGTCAAACTTCTACTATGGGAGCTCAGTATCCGAGTACAATCCTGAGCACCATCTCTGGCACAGGGGCAATGAGATACACCAACCTGGCACCTTACAGTCTAGAGGTCACTCCATAAGCAAGGGTGTGAAAAACCCCAGATGAAGTTCAATAATAGAAAATATTTCCACTGGTACATGACATTTTGTCAAAGCGTCATACAGTTGTCAAGGTCCAGGAATGAGTCACTGGATACCTCAGGTGTTCTTTGGGGAACAAATACTCTCTGGCTAAGGATACTCCATCGTTCCGTTCAGTTGAGTCTTATGCTCCCTTTGGGACCAAAATCTAAAGCTGTTATTGCACATTGAGAGTGAGATATAATTGTTCCTTCTGGGCATACTGCTACTGAATCACAGCACCATTAGGTCAAAACATTGGCACTCCTTCGGACATGTCAAGGAGTAGAGCTCTTGTTGTGGGCACCTTCAGCTGCAGTACCAGCCGTACAAGACTCATCCAACTTCTGCTTCTGCCAACACCTTCTCTACACCAGTTGGTGCAGGAGATTTTGGAAAGTGAAAGACTGTTAGTTCAATAAGGGAGAAACATCAATTTAGGAACAAGCAAAAATGTCCAGCCTCCTCTTGTGCTTGAATTCACTCTCACTTTCCCACCCAGGCAGAGAAAGAAATGAATGCACTGAAAATCATGTGTCCAGCTGAGTATTTCTCAAGGCAACCGTCTTCTGAAACCGACGAACAAGCTACTTAACTTCAGCAACACCTTATCTGGTAGAGACTCTCTATAGCTGCAGATTCTTTACCTTAGAATTATCTCCAGACATCAGACTGGATCCCGAAACTTTTTGTGAGGAGTACCCCAGCATGCTGGTAGGTGACGTTGTTTGTTCATGCCGGAAATGACATATGCGGTGCCTATATAGGAGCCACCGCAGCATGCAGACAACAGTTTCTTTTCGGGACTTTCTGCTCCAAGAGCAGAGCCACGAAGAACACTGACCACTTGTGTGGAAAACTAGGACCATGAAAGGGGAAAGTCCTATCCCTAGCAATTTATTCGCAGAGCGGGGAGAAAGGGTGGGTCAGTATGGAATCTGCGGCTAGATAGAGTCTCTACCAGATAAGGTGTTATACAAGGTAAGACTTCTAGCTGCAAATTCCTTACCTTAGTACAGATACCCAAGCGATACCTCGCTGGAGGAGTGTCAGCAAAATAATTTCCTACTAATAATTCCTGCAGGACGAAGTGCCCATCCCAACAGACCTGACTGTCCAGGCAGTAATGCTTTGTGAACGCATGTAGAGAAGCCCACGTTGCTGCCAAGCAGATATCCAGGACCCTGACCTCCACATGCTGATGCCGTGGCTGCAGCCATAGCTCTGGTGGAATGAGCGCGCAAAGCCTCAGGGGGTCGCTTCTTGGCAAATGCGCAGCAGGTCTTAATGCAGAGCACGATCCATCGGGAGATGGTCCGCTTCTTTATGGTCTTTCCCTTCTTTGCTCCGACATACCCTATGAAGAGCTGGTCATCCACCCGGAACTCTCTTGTGCAGTCAAGGTAGTATGACAACGCTCTTTTTGGGTCCAGTTGGTGAAGTCGCTCCTCTTCCTTAAGAGGGATGTGGGTGAGCATAAAAGGTAGGCAGGGTGATGAACAGGCCTACATGGAAAAGAGTGACAACTTTCGGGAGAAAGGAAGCTCTCTTATGAAGAACCAGCTTGTCTGTGTAGATGTTCAGGTAAGAAGGATTGAATGACAAAGACAGAGTGTTAAAGGTAGGCAGGGTGATGGACTGGCCTACGTGGAAAGGAGTGACAACTTTCGGCAGGAAGGAAGCTCTAGTACGAAGAACCAGCTTGTCTGGGTAGATGTTCAGGTAAGGAGACTTGGATGACAAAGAATGAAGCTCAGAGGCCCTTCGGGCAGATGTTACTGTCACCAGGAAGGGAGACTTGATGGTAAGGAGCCTGAGGGACATATTGAAAAACCCAGTGGTCTCATGTTATAGACCTCCAGTGGGGCAGGTGATGGTGTATCCTGCCTCCGAATGGGTGTCCTTGATGGGAATAGGGCACACCAAAGGGGTTTGGAGACTGTGACTGCTGGGGGCGTGGTGGACTCGCCTGACCTCTGGCTGCACCGACTTACGGGGTCTGCGTCCTTGGCCATGCAGAGGCTGGGAAGCTTGTGCGCTGTGGTGGCTGGGTGGGTAAAGTCACGGCTAGAAGCCCCTTCTGTGGCCACAAAAGGAGTGAAAGGTGGACTGGGGTGGCATGGGGCCATGGAAAGCCCCAAGGACCTTGCCGTAGCCCTGCTGTCCTTGAAGCGCTCCAGCGCTGAGTCTACCTTGTTAACGAAGAAATGAAAGCCATCAAACGGCATGTCCATACGAGATGATTGGACATTGCCAGAAAAGCCAGCTGTTCTCAGCCAGGTGTGGCACCATAAGGCCACTGCCAATGAAATCGCTCTGCCTAGAGAGCTCTGCTCTCCCATCAGCAACAGCTTGGGAAAGTATGGCCTGGGCCTCCGCCGGAACCATGTGCAGCACCTACACAACCGAATCCCATAGCGCATGGGAGTAATGGCCCAAAGGCACGAAGTGTTCACGGACCAGAGGACCATGCTGGTGGAACAAAACATTTTCTTGCCTCAGATGTCCAGCCTCTTGGATTCCCTACACTTGGGGCGGTAGGGAACGCGCCAGGATTTACACGGGAAGTAGAGGCTTTGAGGAATAAGCTCTCCAGGGTAAGGTGTTGCATGAGGAACTGGGGGTCCCATGGGGCGGGCAATTGTCCTGTTCATAGGCGTCCCTGTGCTGGGATTGGACAAGCCCTACGTAGGACGTTTGTGAGGGCTTCATTAAATGGGAGAAGCGGTTTTGAGGGGGTCACTCCCGGCTGAAGCACTTCTGTCAAGGCATTAGTCTTGACTGTCCCTAAGGGTAGGCTAAGACCTAGGCCCTCGGTCTCCTTCTCACGACCATAGCTAATGGAGCTCCCTCCTCCATACCCACAATAGGAGGAAAATGAATGCCAGTAGCTAGGGAAGTGTCCAGTTCACTGGCCTCCAAGTCCTCACACCAGTCCATAGTGGGGTATAGGGGATGGTGTTCTTTAGGGTCCAGCAACCTCTCTCAATCCTCTCCAAGTCCTAACCCATAGGAATAGGCTCTGGCCTGGAAGGAATGGCACTGTGTCACAGTCGGGAATTAGAATGGGGGTGGTACCGCTGGAGGACGCCAGCAATGCTGGGAGCATCGGCATGGGGAACGGTGCTAGGGAAGGTCTAGTTGGTATGACCTGTAGCCGGTCCGGATTAATCTGTGGATCCAAGGGACCCAACTGGTGCCTGGAGCAGACCCGCTGGGAGAGAACCAGTTTGGGCCCCTCCCTAACCCAGGGGGCCCGAAGGCGCACCTGCGGGGATGGGCCACCGACATATGAGCTCCATGGCCTCTTAATACTCTCAAAGTTAGGTGGGGGTCGCACCGGTTCCAAGAAACTCAAGGAGGCATGGTGCTGACCCAGGCACAGGCTCAACCACGGAGCCAGGCCTTGAAAGACAACGCTCCCTTGTCTCATCTAAAGAATGTGGCAGGTGGGGCGAAGTCGGAGACCTCTTTGACTTCTTATTCTTCTTTTTGGTACTTACCTGAACGCCAAAACAACTTTGAGTGCGAGAAGGATCTTGGGCTCTGCGACCGATTCTGGGACCTTCCTCTGGACCGGGATCAAGACTGTTGTGACATCTAGTGGCAAGAAGCTTGAGGGACTGCACCCTCAAGACCTTAGGGTGCATGGTGCGGCAATCGGCGCAGGCCTTCGTGCCGTGTTCCCGCTCCAGGAACCAGAGGCTAACAAGGTGCAGGTCTGTCCTTGGCATCTGTAAATGAAAGGAGGCGGAGGGCTTAAAACCGGCCTTCCTAGTGGACATCCCTGCCACACCAGGAGAGGATTTCTTAAAAAAGACTTCAACAAATGTAAAAAAAATGTCAGGCAAAAATTGACTGGGGGTAGCTCTCTACGGATCTGCACTTACTGGCATGGAAAGAAAATTATTGACGTCAGTGCCCTGATGTGGCACCTATGTAGGCACCGCGCACGTCAAATCTGGTGCAGACAACTCTGACGACGCCACGCGGAGCTGAACAATGCCACCTAACGGAGAGCAATGGTGCTGCTCACTAAAAGATTTCAGATCCAGTCTGATGCCTAGAGATAATTCTGTGGTAAGGAATCTGTGGCTAGACGTCTCTATCAGATTAAATCTGCAGTGCTCTGTAGGTCTATTCAGATTTGCACACTCAACAGTGCCCTCTGTTACTCTCATATTAGATGCTCGATTTGCATAATAATTCCACTGCTTTTGCCTACACCTACACTAGAAGTTGCTGGCAAAGCTTAATCTTACTTCATAATGTATTATTTTCTCCAGGTCACATCAGAAGTGCCACTCGCATATGTTGGTAATGCCTAGTCAGATGTCAAAAGAACAAGTACCATTTACTAAAAGAGAGCTTAATTTACACCTAATAACATCAGATGTACAACTCTATCCACAACATCAGCACACATGCCTACATCATGAGTACCACACATCCCACAACAACAGTGCATACAACTGCATCCCAAGTGACACGTTCTACAACAACAGCACATCCCAAGACAGCAGTGCTCACTTCTATATCAGAGGTACCACTTCACCCTAATTTACAGCAGCTCTCACTCCTACATGAGAAGATGTATGACTCATACCTTAACAACAACATAGCTCACCTCTATATCAGAAGTATTACTTGTATTGTAACAATAGCAGTGCCCACAACTATATCAGAAATAGCACCTACTTTACGTTAGTCCTCATTTCTACATCATAAGTACCACTCACTTCAGAACGAGAGCAGGGATCATACCTATATCAGAAATATCAATTGCCCCATAACAAGACCAATACTTACACCTACATCCAAGAATAGTAGTGCTCACTCGTACATTAGAAACACTGCTCATGTGTTATCAGCTCTTACTGCTAATTCAAAACCAAAAGTACCAACTGCACCATCATAATAGTGAATGCTGTTATTTCCATATCTTCAAATGCAGCTTGTACCACCAAATCTTTCATTAGATAGCAAGGCTTACACCAACCCCCAAATAAGATGTCTCACTCTCCTCATAACAATACCAAGGTGGATTTTTCCTTTAGAAGTACCTGTTGCCTAAAGTAAGTAGTGCTCCCTCTGGTTGGTTTTATAGTACAAGTGCTACTCTCCCCATAATAGCGTTGGTTACTCCTACATCACACGTCCCACTTGCGTAGTTAGCCGTGCTTACGTCTACTCGCAATTCAGAAGTATCATTCTTTCTACAATTATAGCAAGTCTTATACCTGCATAGTAAGTAACAGAACAGGGGGGCTTACTGATACTATCCCATTGCTAGTAATGTGCACTTAGAAAAGCAACAGCTTTCATTTCTACTTCCTGATTAGAAGGGGTTCTTACCCCATCCAGAACAGTGCTAAGTTGTTATGTTCAGTTCAAACGATACCACTACTTCCCCCCTTCCTCATACTTCAGAATTAACAAACAGCATACAACATAACAGTCTAGATGTCAATTCATCAAAATTACAGGGGTAGAAAAAAGAAGTGGCATTACATACCGTATGACACTCAGATACCACATGGTTGACCACCTAAGTCACCACTAACCCTTAACTGCCAGCTAATTGCTGATGAGTGTACAGGGGAAGGAAAAGGAGTGGCAACTACATAAACTAAACAGGCCTTTAAAAAGCCTGCTCACTTTCGGTTCCTCTTTCTACCTTTAAAACCCAAGACCAGGGGTAGTAACAGTTAGAGACAGGGGAATCAAAAGGGAAGCCAAGGGTAGGAGGTGCTCCACAATCCCCCCGCCTGGCTACTCCTAGCTGATGCCTACATTTAATAGCCTTAGCAGCCTCAGTAGTCACTCCTTTACAGACAGTAGTGTTCCTCTCAACCTTTAAACTCCCAGCCCTTAAAGAGCAGAGTCTCGTATTTCTCCCTGGTGAGGATGCCATTTCACATTCATCTCCTATTTCCCTTCCAACAGTTGACATATCATTGAAAGAAATAGTGTGCCCTTTACCTGTGAGCTTTGATATATTTCCAGCCTCATTCGTTTTGCTGCTTTTCGGGTCTCGCTTTCACAGGCTGCAGCGAGAATATTCTCAGCCATGGCAGATGTCAGGTGAGGGGGTGTCGGCCTTGCCTGTGGAGAAAGTTCAGACACTCTCAAAGGAAGAAATCTCATGAGAAGCTAATGTTTCAGTGGGAAATTCAGATTTAGATTGAACTTTCATATTGTGATCTCTTACAAAAAGATTGCCTGAGAACAGTTATAAGGAAAAGTGGAGCATTTTCTTTAAATTATGATCATTTATTCACTTTGAAACTCACAATGCATAATTGTGGACTTAAACTAGAGACTACTGGGACAAAACACAAACATTTGGGTTTCTAATCTCGATCACAAAAGAGATTAGAAAGGGTGAAAGAGGGCAATAATAGGTAATTCATCATCAGCAATGATTTTCCAGCATAGGGTTCACTGAAAGCACCCTTGCTAGAATATTCCTGTCACCATCTAAAATGTTTGTTAACACTTGCTTCCTCAATTCCAGCCCTCATGGCACTCCCTTAACTGAGATCTGCCCACAAATTAATCTTTGGTTTCCTCTTCCATGTGAATAAGAATGGAAAACGCCTTATCGTTGTGGGAAAAGTTGATTGGAATATGATTGTGAATTAGTAGAGGTTATTTGAAAATTGAACACCTCAAGTCAAGTCAATAGCTCTTCATTCGGCCAATATAGACCATAAAAGCACATGTGAACACCCAAATATAACACCTTATTCTTCTCGTTCGTCAGCCGGTGGTAAGATGGAAAGGAAAGGGCCTACGTGTAAAAGTGTTCAAGAATAACAGCCAGATATTGTTTATCTGTCGAAATTCCAAAAAGTGATGCTTGCAGAAGCATGATCTAACCACTATTTAATGGCTTTTCAATTTATTGCCAAAGGACAGTTTGCTTAATAACATCAAAGTGTGATGTATTTATGCCTACTATCTCACATCCAGAAATATGTGGGCACCTCTGAAATAAAATCTGGCAGACCAAAGGCAGGGGTGTAGGCACAAGGGTCCTCGGGGGAGCATGAGTCCCCGTAAAAAGGTGCACATGCTTTAGTTGCTATTGAGGCTATATGCTTGATTCACTGTGGATCTTGAGGCTGGATGCAGTGAGTGGGGGTTGAGGTGATCCCTTACGTGGGACGCAGAGTTTATTCCCATTTTCGGATTGCTTAGGAATGCTTAATCTGATTTCTGAACTGGTTTGATGTTGATGTAATTTGTCGACAGATTCATTGGCAATTGGGTCTGTTGGTTACCCGTGGATGGTGGAGGTGCAGACCTTATGCCCCACTTCTTCTTCGGCTATGCGCCTCTAGAGGTTGAAGGGCGACCCTACTATGACCGGAAGTCTGTCTTTTCACAGCAGGAGCAGAGGGCCTCTTATTTATTGTCACACAGGATTCTGAGGTAGCCCCGCAATCTGAATCTTGATGCAGATGTTTCCAATATGCGTTTTTTAGATTTCAAAGCACTTTTGTCGAACAATTCACCAGCCTTCCCTCTCTTTCCTTTAGGCTTTTGGTACTAAAGGTCGCACATGTGCTGCAATCTTTTGGGTTATGGTCAGATTTATGCAGACAAAAAAAAAATATGTGTAAGGGTCCTCAAAATATACCTTTTTGGCCCCACCAGTCTCACATGGCTTAAACGGACTCCTTAAATGTGAGGGTTCAGCCTTTTTCCAGTAATTAAAATGAACAGTGTACCTCAGCACCTTGTACTTCAAGGGACGAACATGATCTGCTCACATGAAATGAAGAGATCAGCTTGTGTGTTTAGCTGAAGAGTAGCCTAGCAGAGCGCAGAGAATTGTAATGTTGCATGATACCAGAAGGTAACACATCTGGCGTTTGGAGCCTCTGAGAAGGGCTGGAACGAGGTGGTGACTAACTGGGCTCTATGGCTGTTTACTCATATGTTTTCAATGTCAACTGCTGTACTGAAAAACTGCCATGTTAAAACTGACTACCAAACGTTACCACCTAGATGCTGGGGAATAATTCAAGCATTTGAAGCTATGAAAGATCCATTGCTGCAGAGCTTTTTTGTCCAGTTTCCTTAATGAGTATTTATAATACAATGACATTTGTGATATCAAGGAGGACAAAAAGCATTCCAGGTTGGTATCTTATCTGGCTATTCCTGTGCAACCCAAGCTTTACAAGATGTGATGCCTCAAAGAGTATGAAATGGGATCTAAGGATCTGAGACCCACAGGAAGGAGAGTTACTCACTGCAATGAAGCCGCCTCATGAGGCAGTGGCCTTACCCACTTGGTAAGGTGTGTTTAGTGGAGAATAAAAGAGGTTGACTGTAAAAGTTTGGATGCATAAGATTTGGGTTAGTATATTTTGAATGCATGGGCCAAGAGACATAGGTGCTTATTTACAAGGAATTGGAGTTTGGAGTAGGGCAGTGCCACAAGTCATTATGCTGTGCTGGCCTAAGGCAATTCAAAGGGCCGGGAATGCACCTTATTTACAAGATACAGTGTATTCCTGTCAATTCAGTGAGCACCAGTGGACAATTATCCTTGCATGGTGCAAGGGCGTCTGTGTTGTTGGCATGATTGTTTTTTGTGCAGGAAGGGGCATCTTTCTGCACAAAAACAGCACATATGGAAAGAGGAAAAAGCAAGGAGAAATAATATTGTTTGTTCTCGGTACGCCACCCCTGGTGAGGCGCACGGTTTTAACACATTCACAGATTTACACCATTTTGTACAGCTGGGGTGTGTCACCCCCTATGGGTGCTGCATGGGAATAGCCATCGCAACGCCCATGGTACGCCTCCCTGACGCAGTGTGAGGCAAAATAGCGACTTGCGCTGTGTTGTTTCACTCCATATCTAAAAGGCCATGAAAAGCCACAATCTTTAAAGAATTAGATTTCAAACCAATAGAAGGGGTTGCAGTGAATGTGATAAACAAGCTTTCAAAAGCATAATAGGAGTTTCTGCATCTTGTATGAAATAGAGATTTTCTAAATAATATGGAACTCCTGGCATGGAGCATTGCAGTGGATAAGGGACCCTTATTGACAGTTTGTGTTTTGGTGCAGCTTGCTTGTGTTTACTACAGGTTCAAGGGAACTGTTGTTTTTTTAAAGAAATTAGTTGATTTGTCTTTGCTGCTGCTGATTAGTAAAGATTTGAGAACATAATGCTCGCCTCCACGTCTTTCATAGAATCCAGGCTTTCTTTAACACTGTCCAGAAAATCTCAATTATGAGCTTCTTGGAGAAGTAGGTACTATTTATTGTATCCGATAAAACTCAACTTCTTGGGGTTTGGAATTTATTGAGTGCAATAAATAGCACATATTGTGAGGTTTGGGGAAATGGCAGGTGGAGTTTGGTACTTACCACACCAAAATATGCTCCGGTAAATAGCATACTGTTTTCCCCCATTATTTCTTCCTGAAGGGTTCATCTGCCGAAATTTAACAACATCTAATGATGGTTTAGGTATTTAACACATCCAATAATTACTGAGTGTGACAAATACTATACTTGGAATTCAGACCCCTGCGCAGGTCAGAAAACACTGATCAACTCATCATCAGTGTCCAAGTCCCTAGCTATGTTAGGGCTCCTTTTACTGATAAAGACCCACTCGACGACAAAGACGTCTGTGGCACTTGACATCTTTTCAATAATTATGATATTTTTTAACATTGCAACTACTGACGAGCTGCACTTCGTCAATGGTTGAGCTGTTGATAGTGTGGTGGTGTTATTCAATGATGCAAATGAGACTTAAGCAATGATGACACCTTAGCCATGACAGGAGTGGAGGCAATGGAGATGGAGGGAGAGAAACTGTATCCCACCCAAACAGTGAGTTAAGAGAAGAAGCACTGAAAGACAAAGGTGGGCATTTTGTCACTGGTGGCAAGAAGTGGACAGTCAGTTGTCATATATGTATTTCTGTACATTTCTACATTTATTTATAATGCGCTAAATCCCTTCAGTTTGTGAAGTCTGAGTATCAAAAAGAAAGAGTATTTGATGATATGTGAGAAGAAAAGAACAGTCAGGTGCTCAACCTTTTTGCAAAGGTCCTCAGATTGCTTTCAGTTCTGAGTGCAAGTAGGAGTAGGTCACAGGCTATGGCATCCTTAAATTGAAAATGTTTTCCTGTAAAAGAACTCGAATTGAATTTGGACACCTTAAACTTAAATGATGATGCTCAATTGTTTCTGTGGCTAAACAGGATTTCCTAATGAGACTTTCATGAATAAGGGAAATAACTATTAAACTGGTTGGTGGCATTAAACAGCAGTGACTGAAGTTGTATTGAGACTCCCTAGGTAAATCTACAGTTTTTTGCTCCTACCACCACTCTGGCAATAGCATATTGCAGCCTTGAAACTGAGTTATCAGCTTTGTGGAGTCCTCTGTCTGCAAGGCAGTAATCCAACTGAACACTGATAATTCCCGATGATAGTCAAGCAGGTTTGAACCAGGAAGGGCTTAGATTCTGCAATGGGCTTAGATAGTAGCCAATCAAACAGGTGACGTATACAACCTGGGGTTGCAGAGGCAACTTGGACAAATGAGTTAGATGGGTCATTAAACGTTGAGAGCTTTATAGAGTTCCATGAACAACTCTGTGTCATCAGCATAACATTGAAATTGTACTCTGAGGAGGTTACAGGGAGGTTTGATGACACTTTTGAAAGATGTGATAAGTTCAGCGAACCACATTTTACTTTGACCACTTTCTCATGCTAATTTTAAGTCATGAACAAGTATGCCGAAGGCTGTACAAATGACAGCATTCTGATTTGTGTCAATGAAAAGGCTTGACGTCTGTACAAAATGTGCCCTTTTGGGACAAGTGGCACTGCATCATAAAATGAAGTGAAAACTATTTCGGAGAGTGTAGGCCTTTAGGAATCAAATCTGTAGATGGTGGTATCTCCTGAAAGTTCCAGTCAGGTGAGTCTGAGATAGGTGAAATAAAATTATTTTACTAAAAACGTCCTCTGATCAAAAATCTTTTAATTCTTGTAATGTGTAAGGGCTAAAGTCTCAGAAAGTATGTGCAATAAAAGAATGCAACATGGCTGCTAGAGACAGTATGAGAATGTGGGATGCCAGACACTCACTGGTTGTTTCAAAATACCTAAAGAGCACTCTCCAATCTCGGGAGATGGATATACTATTTGTGTCTGAAAGTTCAATCAGAATCTTACCATGCAGTTGAAGCTCCTCTTCGTGCGTAGGTAGGTGTGTTGCGTTATGTGCGTGTCTGGAGGACCGTTGAGAAGTTTAACATCTCGATGCTGTTCTTCTTCCTGGGGAGATGGAAATGTTGTGTGTGTCTGAAGGTTCAATGAGGAGAAATGGGTGGTGTAAGTCTGTGTGTCCGGAATTTGGGGAGGGTCTTGCCATCTCTACGCTAGTCTCTTTGGGGAGGTGGGAGTGTTGCATATGGACATAGTTAGTGAACATCTTACCATCTCCATGCCACTCTTCTTCATGCGCCGGCAGGATTTGAGGTAAGTGCGAATTCGTTTCCGTGCTCGTTCTTGGAACTCGGGGAACTGACGGCTGCATGACTCAATTATAGCTTGGATCTTCTCCTTTGGCTGTTTAGATATTGGGACCATGCGATCCAAATTCTCATCCACAAAGAGCCGCACAAACATCTGAAATCAAAGATCCAAGCTAAGCATTTGCATCTTAAAAGTTTGAAATAATGGAAGAGCTTAATTTTGTCAGGTTTCTTACATTGAAGGCCTTGAGACGCTCAGGGTCTAATCCCTCGGTATCGTTGATTTTATCATTATCGTCATGGTCATCATGGTCATCATCATCATCATCAACAAGGGGAACTCTACCCATAGTCAGGTCCTCTGGACAACCGCTCATCTCCGTCTTAATGGAGTCATAACTACCCGAGCTGTAAGGAGGCGACTGGAGAACCACAGGAAGGGAAAGGCCAAGAACAGAAGACGAGGAAAAATATGTAAATGTTGGATATGTGAGGCACAGAGTAAATAGAAGGAGGTGGAACAAATCAATGTATTATATATTGCTTTCACAAAATTATTTCCTTTCAGTGTCTGAGACTGCCACGCAGCTTCTTCCATTTTCTAAACTGTTGCTCAGTTTCCTCAAATGTATTGGCTACCAGTGGATATTTTCAAATACCATTCATCTGTCAGGCCTTTTGCTCCACTCTTTCCTAAAGCCATCACTTAATTCCTCATAATTCCATCTGCTGCTTTAGCACCTACCAAATGGCTTGCAAAAAACCTTGTAACTAACCAATGCATTTACTATGCTAACCTGCTTCCAATCTAGGCTCCTCTAAATCCTTACGGCCCTGATGGTGCTGGAGTTATACTTAACCACTTCCCAACAACCAGAGTACAGCCTAATTCTTTTCAACACTATGCTGTCTGTCACTTCCTTGCGGTACCCAGGCTTTGACACAACTAATTCCCAAAGTATAGGTTGAAACCCAACTCCATCATGTGTAAGAACCGCTGTTAAACACCAACCAGTGGTCAACCTACAGCTCACGTATTTTCCCATGATGACTGCAATGCTGAATGTTTCTTTTAGTGCTTTGAATACATCTATCCTCTTTCCAAGAGCTACATTACAGTTCAGCCCCCACTAGTTTCTTATTCATCTGCTATTGAAACCTCCATCCTTATATTGAGGTAAATGCTATACTTGATCCCAGTACTGAAACATGCTTCAGGGAACAGTTACACTCAGCTTTAACACTATAAGGACCTGATTTAGGAGATGAGTGATAATATAAAATCCATGGTTTCCCAGAAAATGTGATAAATTCGCCACTGCTAGAGTTCCTGCAGCTATGTTGTAGTATGAAGGTGGTAATAATGACAGTGGTAATTCTACTGGTGGCAAACAACATCAGTGACACACTGACTGCATCAAACAGGAACTGTTCTATTTTACATTACTGCAAATATCTAAACAAGGTCCTTAATAACAAAGGTACACTAATAGTATATGGGTACCTTTCTATAAACGAAACCATAGAAATACAAATAGAGATTCATGATTACAGTCAAAATGCCCTTCAAAGTTAAGGTACATTAGTCCTGATTGAGAATGAGGGCACCATATAGAGCAAGCCTATATAGCAAAACTTAACAGAAGGAGTGTTATTAGGTACGATTGCTTCCAGCAATCGGGTAAGCTACCATGCTTACTCCAGCTTTATTTACTCATTCCTGCTATTTCCAAAACATAAGCCTATCATAAATACTGCCGTAGGACTGAGCTATCACTTATGGTGTTCAAATGTTTTAGCTATTTAGAGTCTTATTTACACCCCCCCCTCCTTCCCGCCTCGTCCCATGATCACAGTGTGGCTCATCCTTCTTGACCATACCTCTGATGTCGCCTTCACAGCATATTTCACCCGGCTCCTAAGTACGTCTGCGCTACATGTGTCAGACTGAAAAGAGGGCATCCCATGAGCATTTTGGAGTTTATCGCTGAGGTTGATAGGTTGGTCCTCGGACGAGGTTGTGAAATCCAGTGGGACAGCTGTTCCATTCCCATTCATCTCAGGGAAAGCACTGTCTCCCTGAGTGCTGCTTGAGGTGGAGGGGTTTAATGTGGAAAATCCATTCCCACTGCAGCTCTCTGAGGAGGAATCATCTGAAATAAAGAAACAGTTACTTCAAACTAGGGAATCTTCTCACAAAAAGCACCATTAGCCATGCCCACTCCATCAAAGGCTGTGCTAACACACAAACACATGCATAGATGCATAACAACCCAAAGGGTTTCAAACTTACAAACTATTGCCATCCTAATGATTCACCACTGATTGTTCCCAAACAGAGGACACAGATCATACAAGATCATACAAAACCTTTTAGAGGATATATGGGTATAAACTAGACTTTGGAGCTTCCTAACAAAGTTAGATTGGTTAAGCTATGGCCTACAACTAAGGTAAACCTAGAGTAAATATGTAAAACAATAAAGCAAAAAGCATTTTCATAGATTAGATGTGAATTAACTGGTCATGTGTTAAGTAAATAAAATGGAAGAAATTGATATGCAAGTGAGGAATAAGTATGTGCACACATTCATCAATTTCAGGCCTTCTGTAGTCTCACCTAGTACCCGGAAACAGCACAGGTGTAAAATATATGACACTTACCTGCAATGTTAGATCAATATTACCATAGCCTTCCTGAATGCTTCTCTATAGAGGAACAAAAGCTTGTTCACCACATTTTAAATTCCTGGAATAGGATCAGAATCCTACCCATAATAAATATAGCCGGTTCCCAAAACCTCCATTTACATCAAGCAGAACACATGCAAATATGAAGCCACTAAGGAGGGAAAGGACAGGTTGAAAGGGGAATGTGCACAGACAACAGAACTTGGACTATTACAAGTATGAGTGAATTTTTCATTTTCCCTGCTTCTATTGATGCATTTGGTCCTAGTGTCTTGAGCAAATATCTTAATGGTGGATTGGTTGGAGTTGAGATTGGATAAAAATACCAAGAACATTTCTAAACACATTGGGATCAAGCACTTTGGTGTTTTGTGAACCCATACACAGAAGCCAAGTAATAGCGTTGCTCATTTCCAGAAGCCATACCTGCTCTGGCTATGAAAAAGAAAGCACATGACCTAAGAGATCAGGCTTCTTATTAATACTAAAAGAGAAGGCAAAGAAAGCCCTGCAACAACCCCTTGAAAAATGCACGGAGCCATAAGTTCCTAGTGCAATTTTGACCGAAAGCCACAAATAGTTAACTGGATTGTCTTAAAGGATGTTAATTGTTAGAGCAGAGCTTCAAAGTTCTTCTAGCATCTAGCTTGTGCAACATCATATCCCCAGGGAAGCACTAAATAAAGTCAACAGCAGTGACTGAAGACAAAATTCAAAAATATGAGTACTTGAACTTAGTGAATCTTACTCCTGGTGGCGCACAGTATAGTGGTCAGTAGAAAGGCTTCAATCTCATTTATGGTCCATAGATGAACAAGAAATAGTTAACAAGGCCTAACCTATTTGGAAGTGATTTTGATCACTTAATCCATGAAGAAAAAGTGGAGGGCCAGACTCTCCCCCACAGAGGCCATTAATGGGTATTATTTTCATAAGGAGACTGTTCTAATGTTAGGGGGGTTCAACACCAATCTCTCCACAAAAGGCGAACGTAGCTGGTGTGGCCAAAGGGGTTAAAAAAGCAAACAAGACTGTGTCTGATGGCTAAGAGGGCCTGAAGTTATTTGACCCTCAAGAGAATAGTAAAAGAAAGGGGAAAAACAAACCACAGACACAACAAAAGGCCTCGTGTTTCTGTAGGAAGCACTACAACAGCACAGAATCGGGTGTTCATTGCAAAGAATTCCAGCATACTGAATGTGGTATGTTTATGTATTTGTAAAGTCCTGCAATTTTAAGAGGCATCCATTCGACGGCTCTTTCTAAGTAATTTCAATTTGTGACCTGCACATGACACGGATCTCAATCGTAAGCACGTAACTCATTGAGCCATAACTGCTGGACATTTAGGATACATATGCCATACATCTTCAGAGAAGTGAAAAGAGTCAAGGAGACAGTGCCATTTGTCCTTACTGGTGCCTGTAAGGCAACAGAGACCCAAGACTCAGGGAACAGGACTGCCTGCATGACAGCTAAAATTATCTCTATTATGTGGGAGAACTATTTCCTTCTACTCAGGAAAGCCTTCAAAGAATTGCATAGGTGGAAAAATATATAAGGGGTTATATTCTCAGGTAAGCTACAACAGCATTGCTGCCTTATTTCGCACAGAAAAGCATCATATTTATAGTAGGAAGACCCGTTTACCAAAATTAGCTGGTAGAACAAGGGAAAGAGACATCTCTTAAGCAGTGGAGTGGCACCCGGCAGCGAAATCTAGAATGCTCACCTCTTGAAGTTGCCTGGTTCAAGTGAATCCCTGAGCCTGCCTCATGTTCCACCTTCTGCAACGCAAACCTAAATACATAAGACCATGAGGCCCATCGGTGTAATGAAGGTCCTTGCAGGAAGTGGCCCTTGAACAAACCTCTTTAGAATATGTATACTGTGGAAATCGTTCACGTGAAAGGAAAACCCGCCAAACAAAGTGTCCCGCAGTGTTTCCAAAATAAACCATTTCAAATTAAACTGCTCCATTTTGTTGCAATTCCCAGTGAAAGCAGCAGACCAACAGCAGCCTTGACATTTTAAAAGTAAGCATGCAAAGCCTGGTAGCCACAAAGGAGAATCCAGAAAACAAATACAATATACACTAGTACATGATGAAAATGAGGCCCAAAATCTATTTTTTAGCAATATACCTCCAATGTAAATATACAAAGCCTCAAACATCTGCATGAATAGCCCTCACAGATTGTAATGCTGAAACCAGCCATCAAAAGTCTTTACTAGCCTGAGATCTTACTAAAACAGAGAGCTCTTTCTACATAATTTTCTCACCTACGTGTCCCTCCTCGATTAGATTTCCTCATTTGAAACAGGATCTACCAAAGCACATTTGTGGGAGACACCTACAGTGTAGAAGAGTCCATGTACAGTGCAGACCCTGTAGTATTATTTTGCATGTCGACTGGCCTCTTTTTCATTTTTAGAAAATTATACATTGGTTTTTTATTAAACTCACAAACAATTGCTATTAGGCTCCTAATACGGTCGGAAAGATTTTCCCTAAAAATATATGGTTTTGCTTCCTGCAAAGAAAGGACAGGTAATTTAATTATGTGGAAAGTGCGTGTGATGTTGAATTCTCACCCTACTCAAAGATATTCCAAAGGTCTAACAATACCTATTTGACTTGCCCTCACTCATTCTTCTTCACTCTCCTAATAGACCCAATGACACTACTTACTGCAGTAGGGATACACGCTTTGCAAAGCTCTCTCACCGATGATTTGTTTATGGCACAAAGTCAAATGTATGACAGGCAAGCAGTTCCACAAGTAAAGCGGTAGGAAGTGAAATCTCTATTGAGTGAGAGATGAGGAGGAGTGATAGCTGTATTTCATATTCAGCCTCACCCTTCTCTGGTTTACACTTATTCAGGAACAATCAATAAGGATTTTTTAATGAACCTTGGGTGATACCACTATTCAGTCCCCTCTTCTTCTGTGTGGCTTACACTTTCCCACAAGGAAACACTAAGAAATCTCTAAACCCTGATGAAGTTCCCTGTCGGACGAAATGCGTTGGCTAGGCTGCAGTTTGATGTTGTGAAGTCTAAAGAAAATCTTTTTGGGAAATATCATATCATGGCACCTGCGTTATATTGGATCTATAGCAAGAATTCATATGGTTGAATAATCTGGATTAATATGTGATTAAGTGAACTTTCAGTAAAAACATTGTACTTCCTAAGCACTCACTTCTGTATATTGTTTTTCAGTTTGGTTTATGGTTCCGGAGCAGTAGGACCATTAGAAGGCTGGGTGCTATTGCATACATATTAAGAATACAAAATGACTGTGCTGTCAGTTGGAGCCAATACTGCTCTTTTTTGGAATTACTAACATATAAAACAGGATCTCCCCATTGCTAAAAGAGACCGTGCACTACCTTTGGATGGAGAAGCCAATTGTGATCCACTAGGCATTTTCGGCTGAGTTTGTCTGCTCTGGCATTCAGAGAACCCGCCAGGTGTTGAACCACCATGGAAATTCTCAGATGTTTTGGCCATGTTCAGAGAAGTAGGACCTCTGACAAACGGTCCACAGCCCCATCCTGCCCCGGTTGTTGCAATACCAAATGGTGGTGGTGTTGTTTGTGAACAACCGCACAAGTCTTCCCTTGATGGAGGGTAGAAAGGCTTTCAATGCCAGCTGGATCGCCTGGAGCTCGGTTGATATGGAGCCCGCATTCCGATGAGGACCAGAGTTCACTGATCTCCACCTCACCCAGATGGTTGCCCCAACCCAGAAGTGACGCATCTGTCACTACTCTCAGATCTGTTTGGGGAATGGAGAGGGGATTACTACTAACCTAACAGTGGTTCGTTAACCACCACTGCAGATGCTTTTGCAGTGCCCTCGAGATCTGGACCATGTTGGAGAGATTTACAAGCAGGATTCGGGAGGCCAAGAGGCGTCACTCCGCCCGACACTCATTTCAGGACGGGGTGAGGAAATATAAAATGGTAATGAATTAGCTTCATTACCATTTTATTTTTCTTCTCTGGTGGCCTTTCAGTGGGGCGACGCTCCTCTGCTATAAGAGAGGAGCTGCCCCTGAACCTAATCTACTTTCATCTTTAACAGTAGCCCCCATCCTCCATTCTCTAGTTTGTAGCTTTCGTGCATAGACAATTCACGGTTTTCCTCTAATCAGAGGCAGCAAATCTGAAATGAAGTAACCTGAAGTTACATCAGGCCTTTTTCCTACCTCATTTAGCCGTCCTGGTTCTGTCCCCCCTTTGGCAGAAACTCTGTGTTTGCTGCCCACTATAAAGGTGGGGCTGGCCTCTTCAGGCTTGTGTGATGGTCTGGGAGCCAGAATGAGATCGTCAGAACTATAGTGGTTCTCTGATGTGGAGGTGAGGGGTCCCTTACTGATATGAATGTACCAAAAATGTGTGTGTATCAAATACTCGCTCGAAAAAAGCATTTAAAGATATTTTCCGAATTTCTGGTGATGTAATTTGTTCCTCAGGTTCACGCTATTTCGCAGTAGGGTAGTCTGTGCCCAGAGAAGCCCCATATCTTTTCTCTTTCATATGGTCTTGCCTTGACCAACCTGCATGTGGCCATTCCTAGAGAAAATTGATTCCACAGCCTTGGTATGTTAAGTAATTAATTAAGCCTTGCATTTAATCTTTTAAAGCAGCATTTGTCAAAGGCCTTCATATGGGTCCAGTTAGGAAAGTACATTATCTTCAGAAAAAAACGCAATTGTAGTTTTATTCATATAGCGCTTACAACCCCAGACGAGGAGTTGAAACACTTTTAAGCGAGTAGCACGCTAATCCAGAAGCCAACATGGATTAGTGGGCGATTTAGTATAGGGAAATATAAATTGTTAATACGAGTACGAGCGGTGGACATGTGAGTCTTTGAGTTTAATTTCATAGCATAAAGGAGGGATAGAGGAGGAAAGAGCCTGGAAATTGTTATTTGGGAGATCAAAGTAGTAAAATGAGGTTTGGGATGAGTCAACGGAGGGCTAGAGGAGGGGAGAATCTAGAAAGGGTAATTAGGGAGAAAATATTAGTAAGGTTAGGTTTGGGATTAGTCAAGGGAGATATAGATTAGGGAAGAATCTAGAAGGTGTTAAATAGGGAGATCATAGTAGTAAAAGGAGGTCTGGGATACGTCAAAGAAGGGACAGAAGAGGGAAGAGCCTAGAAAAGGGTTATTAGTAAGAAAATAGTAGTAAAGTGAGGTTTGGGATTAGCCAAGGGAGGTATAGATAAGGGAAGAATCTAGAAAGTGTTAATTCAGGAGATCATAGTAGTAAAAGGAGGTATGGGATAAGTCAGAGGAGGGACAGAAGAGGGAAGAGCCTAGAAGGGGTAATTAGGGAGATCATAGTAGTACAATGATGTTTGGGATGAGTCAGAGTGGATGTAGAGGATATAGTGAGAGAGGTATAGGATGCGATATAGAGGAGCTTATTGGAGAGAGCTGAGTGTTTTTTTTATTTCTACAGTGGGAGTAAAGTAATAAATCTATAGATATATAACTACATAGAAAGGTATACATATATATGGAAAATAAACAAAGAGATATAAAGTCGTATTTTATAAAGTACCATCTGTGCATGTAAAGATAAATTGTCAGAACCTCAGACTTTCAAGTATTGCTGTACATAAAGTTAAGTTCCTTTTGTATTTGTATACATTTTCTTGGGTGGGGGGTGATTTTATGCATTTTTTCTTAGTTTATTTATATTGATTTTATATTTTCCCTATATTTCAACTATGAAACGCTTATGAATAAAATGTTTATGATTATATTTACACACTGTGATAGATATGATAAAATAAAACAGAGACTCATAAACATCTAATCAAATAACTTATATAACTTATCACACATAGTGATAGATGAAATAAAGCAGAGCCCCATAAACATATTTGTTTTATTTCTGCAGTGGGAGTAAAGTAATAAATCTATAGATACATACTTACATAGAAAGGTATACGTATATATGGAAAATAAACAAAGAGATATAAAGTCGTATTTTATAAAGTACCATATGTGCATGTAAGGATAAATTGTTAGAACCTCAGATTTTCAAGTATTGCTGTACATAAAGTTAAGTTCCTTTTGTATTTGTATACATTTTCTTGGGGGGGGGGGGGGGGTGATTGTACGCATTTTTTCTTAGTTTATTTATTTATATTGATTTTATATTTTCCCTATATTTCAACTATGAAGCGCTTAAGAATACCATTTTTATGATTATATTTACACACTGTGATAGATATGATAAAATAAAACAGAGACCCATAAACATCTAATCCAATAACTTATATAACTTATCACACATTGTGATAGATGAAATAAAGCAGAGCCCTATAAGCATATAGCCAAATAACTTAAATGTAATTATGCAGGGACCTATATACATGTTAAGCATAAATAATAATTATATATATATATATATATATATACATACACACACACATTATATATATATATATATATATTTTACCTGATAAGTAATATATACATTTCTTAAGCATACCTAGAAGAATTTCGATATCTTTTTAAATCATAAGTAGTATATATATTTCTACAAAGAAAATGCATGCTTTCTTACCTGTAGTCCCAGTTCTCTCTTAAGGGAATCTCCATTGAAGTCGTACACATTGAATAAGGGTTGCTTATGACTTCAATGGAGATTAATTCCCCTAAGAGAGAATTGGAATTACAGGTAAGAAACCATACCATCTCTCTTAGGGGATCTCCACTGATAGTCATAAGCATTGAATAGAACAGCAAGCCAATCGCCACCAGGAGCGGTGGGAAAGACAGAAATGACGGAAGGAATGAATTAAGCAAATACGTTTCTGAGAGAGTCTTGTACTTGAGCATCCATTTGAGCATCCGATTCCAAACAATAGTGTTTGGTGAACGTGTGAACAGATTTCTATGAATGCAATTTACAAATCTCCACTATAGAGACATTTCTCATCAAAGCGGCAGTAGCTGCTTTGCCCCTAGTAGAATGAGCCTTAGGTCTAGCTGATAAAGTCTTGTTGGCTTTTTGGTAGCATAACAGGATGCAAGACACTATAGAGAGATGTATTGTTTGGAAGTGGCTAAACCTATACGGACCGAGCCATAATTAATAAATAATGGTCCGATCTGCGTAGGCCACGTGTTTTATCTTGGTAAAACTTCAAGGCACTCCTTATATCCAGACAATGAAGGGTTCTTTCAGCTGGGGTTGAAGAAGGTTAGTAATGAAATCGCCTGAGTGATGTAGAAATCGAAAATAACCTTCGGGAGGAATGTTGGGTGAGTCATCATGACTACTTTGCTAGAGTGGAAAATTGAGTATGGTACGTGAGAACAAAATGCCTGGATTTAGCTAACTCTACGACCTCATGTGATTGTTACGATTAAAGCAGTTTTCCATGAGAGATGCAGGGATGACTTGTGAATGTGTTCGGAAGGGTCCTGCATAAGTTGAGAAAGGACTTTGTTGAGCTCCCAGGGAAGGAAAGAGAAAACCTTCTTCAGCCCTTCTAGAAAAGCTTTGCTCAAAGGAATTTTGAAAAAGAAGGTTTGTGAAGGACATTTTCTGCAGGCAGTCAGGTCTGCCAAGTGAACCTTTATAGAAGAGAATTGCAAGTCAGATTTTGAAAAATGAACAAGTATGGAAAAATTACATCTTCCTGATAAGTTGTAGGGGCCACGTTCTTGGAAGAACACTACAGGCAAAATCTCTTCCCTTTGAAGGCATATGCATAACGGGTTGACAGCCGCTTAGCCTCCTTGAGGATGACCATACAGTCTTGAAGCAGGCTCAAGCTCAGCTCAGAAGCCATGCTGCCAAATTCCTGGAGGAGAGACTGAGGTAAACCCTCTGGCTTCCGAATATCGTTAGCAGGTCTGGTCTGTATGGCAGCCTGAGATGTGGACGCTCTGGGCGGTGAATTAAGTCCATGAACCACCATTGACTTGGGCACTACCAAATGTCCCTGGTCGGATATATCTCAAGGTGAAGCCTTGGAAGTTTTTGCTTTCTGTGGTGGCGATCATGTTGATGTGTGGAGCGCCCCACCACAGCCTGACGATGTTTTGGACAACATGTTTGTGAAGGACTTATTCAGGATTTTTTTTGCAGATCTGTGACACATACCTTTTTAAGTGAACTCCCTTCCTACCAAAAAAAAAAAAATAATTACCTACCTGTAACTGTAGTTTTCCAGTATTGGTATCTTTCATGGATTCACCTGCTTGAATCATTCACTGTCGTCGAAGTGGGAGTCCCACAGTACAGTAATAGAGCAGTACTTATCATAAAGACAGGCATTAATGGCATTGAACAATCACTATAAAAGCCTGTCTTTGTCCTTTTTTTTTTTAAAGGACCAGACTTAAAGTATAACCAATCAGGTCATAGCACCCTGTAGAACACTCCCAAGAGAGGCTGAGTCCCTAAGATTTTCAAAGCACAAGTTGGAAATAAATCCCAAGCTATAAATGGAGACTCTCGGGAAGAGGGTGGGTTGCATGTGAATCTATGAAAGATACTAACACTGGAGAACTACAATTACAGGTAAGTAACTTATTAACTTCTCCACTATTGGATTTTTAATTGATCCACTTGCTTGAATCAGAATAGCGAGCAGTTATTGTATTTGTATACTTTATAGAATTAGAACAAATAGCGAATGGTGGGTAGAAATATATACATAACATATTCCTATGAAATTTGCCATAAACATATATGCTTATACACATATATTCTTATCATCGTAGTTCATTGCAATGTTTAATGCGCAAATGACGTTTCTTGACCCTTATCTTTGGGTGCAGTTTTTTACATAATCTGATCGCCACTGATGTTTTTTACCTATACATTTATTTGAACAAATAATGCGTTTAATGGAGTTTTTTTATATGAACCAGGACAATATTTGTTAGCAAAACTCATGAATACCAAATGTAAATAGCACTGCAAAGATGGCCGCTATTCTTTTCACAATACCGCTGTGGTGTGATTGTCTGTTGTTTATGTTTACTCATTGCAGTTACTAAAATGTGTGCAAACAAACGCCAAGCGTGAACAAGGCGAGAGCTGAAACGCGTTGCTTTGCAGCCGCATTAAATATCTGCTGCATTACAAACCACGGTGTCCGTGATACTTTCTTGAGTGGATAATATTGAAGCGTCATATATGCTGGGCTGATAATAAACACAAAATTGCACTGAAACTACTTGGGTTCGCCTCGTCTTTTCCTGGAGATTGTGGAGCTGTGAGACGAGCATGTTGAATATATATCACTTTGCACACTTTCCAAAAGAAAAGATGAGAGGCCACACGGGGAGTAGGGAACAAGCAGCCGTTTATTCAGAGGTCCCGGATTGGCGAATGCATTTCGGCTTATGTGCCTTCTTCAGCGCCTTCCTCCTTGACGACCTTTCCCCCAATGGACTCCTCCTGTGAATAAATGTCTGTGAGCACTGAGTTCCCTCCCCCTAATGCGTTCTGCACAGCGAATGGCAGTCCGTTTTGAGTTTTACGGACTCCAAATCCCAGCATGCACAGTCTTGGCAATGTCAGGTAGCTGGTGTGGGGGAGTGGAGAACAATGTGGTTTTGTGCCCAGACAGGAGGGTAGGGTGGTTGAAGGACAACGAACATCGCGCTGCCAGTCCTGTGTCCCCGCTTAACTGCAGCGCCCCTCCTCCCAGGTTGGACGTGAAACTGGGGCGGTCAAATGCGAGACAGTTTGCCCCGTCGAGATAAAATACCTCAGTCAGTTTCCTCCTTGCTGAGAATGTTGGCGGACTCCCGGGGATATCAATTCCTTGATTGTCTTAAAGCTGCAAGCAGCGTGGTGCCAGTAAATCCCGTAGTCACTTGTTGCTGCAGGGCCATCTCTTCTGCGCGTCTGGCTGCGCAGTATACATCACTTTGCACACTTTCCAAAAGAAAAGATGAGAGGCCACACGGGGAGTAGGGAACAAGCAGCTGTTTATTCAGAGGTCCCGGATTGGCGAATGCATTTCGGCTTATGTGCCTTCTTCAGCGCCTTCCTCCTTGACGACCTTTCCCCCAATGGACTCCTCCTGTGAATAAATGTCTGTGAGCACTGAGTTCCCTCCCCCTAATGCGTTCTGCACAGCGAATGGCAGTCCGTTTTGAGTTTTACGGACTCCAAATCCCAGCATGCACAGTCTTGGCAATGTCAGGTAGCTGGTGTGGGGGGAGTGGAGAACAATGTGGTTTTGTGCCCAGACAGGAGGGTAGGGTGCTTGAAGGACAACGAACATCGCGGTGCCAGTCCTGTGTCCCCGCTTAACTGCAGCGCCCCTCCTCCCAGGTTGGACGTGAAACTGGGGAGGTCAAATGCGAGACAGTTTGCCCCGTCGAAATCCCGTAGGCACTTGTTGCTGCAGGGCCATCTCTTCTGTATATATATATATATATATATATATATATATATATATATATATATATATATATATATATATATATATATATATATATATATATATATATATATATATATATATATATATATATATATATATATATATATTCCATTAAAATTTGTATAGATACAGACTGGAACACATGTAACCCCAAAGAAGCTCACGTTATAGACGTAAGTGGTGTAATACAACCTGTCCAACAGCAGCATCACTGCACTGTGCTGATTCCAGGCAATGATGCTGCAGGAATGTATGCACACTCTTCAAGGTCGCAGCACAACATATTTTCTTCAGAGGCACTTCCACAAAAAAAGCAGTTAAGGCAGACACAGCCCTAGTTAAATATGCCATGGTTTTGGTTGTAAGAGGTTTACTTGCCTTCCAATGGCAAAAACTGGATCGCGGCTGAGATACATAGATTGATGACTGCTTTTGTGATTGCTGCACCTTAACGAGTATGTGCATATGACACCAACAGCTGGTCAGCTTTTCTCAGCTGTTTAGTGCGATATAGGCAGAACTTTAGAAATATTTTAATATCTAGCGTATGGAGAGATCTTTCCTCTGGTGAGGTCAGATTCAGGAAGAAAATCTTTAACCCCTCCCATGCTCATGACGTGCTCAGCTTGTCATGTGCCACGGCTCTCGTGTGCTCATGACGAGCTGAGCTCGTCATGACCGTTAGAACGCTCGCACGCTGGGCAAATTCCCCTGCTGTGCGAGCGTTCTAATGAAACGGGTGTGGTCATGACGAGCTCAGCTCGTCATGAGCACACGAGAACCGTGGCTCATGACGAGCTCAGCTCGCCATGAGCACCGGGGCGCTGTTCGCACCCCCCCCTCCCTCCCCCCAGCACGGCAGGGGAATGACCCCAGCAGCCAAGGGGTTAATAATAAAGCTCATTAAGGTGAAAGTCAGAAGGATCTTTAGGAATTCATTTTGGATAGGTTCTCAGCATGACAGACTCGACCTTGAAGCGGAAGAATGGTTCTTGAGTTGTGAGAGCCTGTATCTCCCTCACCCTTCTGGCAGATGAAACTCTAGCAACAATACAACCTTGCATGTGAGACATTTGACGTCTGCTCCGTGTATGGGCGCACAGCCCCCTGAACTTGGCGGGAGATCGTTAATGCCGTCAGACATTAACGATGGAGGATCTTTATTAAGTTGCCCTGCAGACTACATACTCTACATCCAAGCACTCCGGAAGAAGTAGCACCATTTTCTAATTTGAAAAGCTCTGGAAGAAGTTTCATTTCATAGAAGTTTTAACTCCGAGGTTTCATAAAACATCAGTCCATTTCAAAGGACATCCAAACTTAATATCTGATAACTTCCATTTGGTTGAACAGACACCTCCTTATATATCATGTGGGTGCATCACATGATGAGAGGGATGTGGCCATATTATGAGAAACACAGATTACCCCATTTTTCCCCACCACAGGACATGGTGTTTATTGTTTGTCCCTGAAGGTGGTGGTTGTTCCCATCTTGGATCCACCGAAACGTGTGTTGACTGCATTTCTGGGAGATCTCAGTCCACAACACAACAACAGCAGAAATTGGAATTCTATTCCAGTTATAATCTGTAGTGCATGTTACAGTTGATGGGACAGAAATGAGTGATGTATATGAGAAGATGTGTCAATTTCAATTAAAAACTTTATTCGGATACAGTTTTGAATCCATAAAAGTATACAAATAAAAAATACATTGTTTAAAATCATTAAAATATTTAGTACACAATATAACAGAAACAGCAACAAGCTTATAAGTCCATTAGTTTCTGTTACGAACCCAAGACACAATCTGTCATTTTACGCAGAGTCATAGTTTGCACGGTATTTAACACATAGTTTTAAAAATCGGGCTATTGGGACGATGTTATACTCAATGTCCAAGCATTGCAGGGCAAGGAGGGCCGGTCGGCAATGTCGCACGCCCATAAGTTTCACCAGAGGAATGATCCACCGCTTACGCGGAAATTCATAGTATGGACAAAAGAAGACTATGTGTAGTAACGATTGCTCTGAGTGCCCATCACATGGGCAGGGGGACAAGGTGCTAGACCAGTCTTTTATCTTCGGAAACGTTACCTGTCGATGAAAGGTATTGAACCGAAATCGCGTCAGAAGATATTTATCATAAACATTGACACTAGTTAGTAAGTATGGCTGAATCCCATGTGAGACTTGCACCGAGAGTAGATGTAGATTTGTGGGTTTTAAAATCTCAGATGCAGAGCGAAGCTCACGGAGATGAGATAGACACACATTTTTCAACTTTTTACGTGAAACTTCAGTTATGGACTCAGATAATAGAAAGGCTGTTTCCATATTTATGTCTCTGAGAAAGTTATGAACATAGAGTAGCCATGGGATATTTTTCCACTTTTCTAAGAAAAGACAGTCAGAAATAAGCAGGCGTGTCAGTTTACATTCTAAAGTTTGCCAAAGACGGTGCCATAAGAGGATTGGTTGGACAGAAATAAGATCGGAAATATAGTCCTCACCCAACTCCATATGGCAACCGAAAGTTGGTGAACTTTTTGGGGCTGCCAAAAGATACCGCAGGAAGCCGTTTTCTACTTTTTGGATGGATTCAGAGTTTACGTGCCCCCATACCCCTGCCCCATACATTGCCACGGGGCAGCATTTAGCCCTATATATCTGGATGAGTTCCCGCGAGGGGCGCTGACCCAGTTTCTGGGCAAATGTAACCAAGGCAGATGTAGCTCTAAGGAACCCCATCTTTCTGGCTAAAATTGCTGGTCGCCAGATGGAGGTGTTATCTATCTGGATACCTAGATAAGGGTATGAGTTTGTGCTTTCCAGGGTAATATTGTTGATCTGTGTACCGCCAGGATGTTTAAGGCGTTTCCCCAAATGCATGATAAATGTTTTCTTTGTGTTTACCTTTAAGTCTAGGCTTGCCATAAAAGTACTGTATCTATCAAGAAGGTGTTGGAGTTGCCAAGGAGTCCTGGCCATGATGACCGCATCGTCTGCATAGAGCAGTGCGGGTATTGGACGGCGGTCTATCATGGGCAGGTCCTTGCTTCCTTCAAGCATCGCAACCTCCAGTCCATTCGTGTAAAGATTAAAAAGGAAGGGTGCCAGAACGCACCCTTGTCTGACACCCTTGTCTACTGAGAACAATGTTGTCAGTTGGCCCACGGTACCATACCGTACTTTAGCAGTGGCCCCCGTGTAAAGATTTTGGATAAAATATACCAAAGGAGGGTCTACCCCCATGGACAGGAGGAGTTTCCAGAGTTTGCTGTGGGAGACACAATCAAACGCCGCTGAAAGATCGACGAATGCTAAATGCAGCCTCCCCTTTTTTGCCCCAACATATTTACCTATCAACAAGGACACGTTTAAGGCCTGCTCCACTGTCCCCAGACCCTCTCGGAATCCGTACTGCAGGTCTGAAATCACTTGATTACATTCGGCCCAGTCTTGAAGTCTTTTAAGAAGGAGCCGACCCATAACCTTGCCTGTGGAGTCCAGGAGGGAAATTGGACGATAACAGGCAGGGTTATTTCGGTCACCTTTTTTAAAAATCGGAAGCAGAATAGACGTTGTCCATGACTTAGGTGGGCCTATTTTAGTGGCTGCTTCGATGACCTTTGTAAGGATGGGGGACCATAGTTCTAGGTTATTTTTAAATAAGTCCACGGGGACCCCGTCGGGGCCTGGGGCTTTGCCACACTTAGAGGCTTGTAGTGCGTTTAGTACCTCTTCAAGATCAAAATTAAGGTTGGAAGAAACAGTCCTACTTTGACCGTTTTGGGGAGCCGGCAACTCCTGCGTAAGTAGGGGAAGCTGTGTTGTGGGGTCCTCCAGGGTGCCAAAAATCTTAGAGAAATGGTCAACCCAAGCGGCTTCGCCTACTGCAACCTCTAGACGGGGAGTTGATTGCTGATCGGTTAAAAAAGGTGTTCTTACTATTTGCCAAAAGGTGGCTGAATCCTTAAGGGAACAGCTACAGTGAAGCTTACCCCATAGTTCTTTCTTGACATCCATTTTACAGAATTTAAGTTCTTGCTTGTAAAGTTTTCTTAACCTAGCTACTTCCCCTTTATCCCTATCGGTGCTAGTCAGGGCTTTCTTTAGTAAGAGGTAAGCAGTCCTTGTTGCAGGGTTAAACCATCCCTTTTTTATTTGATTAGGGCCCTTGATTTTATGAAACAACTCTTTTTTAATTTCAGTTGTAATGGCAGAAAAACCAATCAATACCTGGGCGGGATCCGAATATGGGCTTAGGCACACTTCGACAGATGGAAGAGTGCGTTTCAGTACTGCAGAAGTAACCTTTTCGGGATCCACTTTGTCCCATTTTAATGCGTACCCATTCAATTTATTTACCCTTAATGACTCCTGAGACAAGAGTGTTTGCTTGGTACATGGTACAGACATATTCGGGATATTGATAGTAAGAGTGTTGGGAAAATGGTCACTACTGACATTGGTGACTGTTCTAAAGCTAAATAACTGATCTTTTGTAGCTTGCGACACCAAGATGTAATCAATCAAGGTTGACAGACCCCTGCCATTAAATGTCGGGGTAAAAGGCACAGGAGGGGATACTAACTCGTTTGCGAAGCCCATATCTAAGTTAATCATTATTTCAGTGAGAAAATTCCCTAGTTTTGTATGTGGGAAATGTGTTAGGCTAAGGCCCAGCTCATCCACAATACCACAATTAGTTGCGTTCCCATTCTCACAGAGATTTAGATTAAAATTCCCTCCCCAAACAATACTTATAGTAGAGGTGGGGTTTTTAAGCCGCTCTTCCATTAGAAGAGAAGAAATATGTTCCAGAACTGGGAGTGTATCCTTTGGAGAAAGGTTGTTATAAAAATTCACTATAAAAAACAAGAGTGTTTTATTTGGTGTTATTTTAAGAATCTGAAAATAAGGGTTGATATTGGTTAATATAATATTGGTGATTTGTAAATCATTTGAGACGTATAACACCAAACCACCTTTCGCTCTACCACATGAGGAGGGTTGTGCAGGGGTATTAAAGGTTTTGTAACCTTGCAAGTGAATGGGAACAGTTAACCACGTTTCTTGCAGGCATAAGATATTATAAGACTTTATGGTGAAGAGCCAAGGTGGAAGGGCAACCTTAGTGCGCAAGCCATTTACGTTCCAGAATATCAGGTTTAGGGATAGATCAGGTCTTACCGAACCCCCCGCAGTTGTAAAATCTACAGTTGGTGGTTTAGTCAGGGCCCTATGTTGGACCTTGCCTGGAATTGCCGCAAGCAGAAGGGGGTTGGAGGGGGAGGTCTCCTGCTCACACAGATGGATCTCCTCCACAGCCCTGCTTGGGGAAGGAGGTTGGGGTTCTTGGTTTACTACATTGATACATTCCGGGAACGTGGGGGACAAGGAGACAGGGAGCTTTGGTGAGTGGACCAGTCAATCGTTAGCATCCAGGCCTGATAGAAGGTTAAATCTATTAGGCGTTTCGAAGGGTTCAAACCAATAAGATGGATTATAGGCATTGTAGCCATTACTGCTAAAAGCACAGTAGTTCTGGCTAAACCTAGAGCGATTGGTAGGATAACTAGTTTGGAATCCCAAATTTGGGATGAATTCTACTACTGATCTTGGGTAGAAAAAAGTCAGTTCGAGTGTTGTAATGCCCCCTAGTCCACTTTCCTGGAAATCAGTTAAAATGTAATTCACAGCCCTAGTGTCTGAGAAATTTACAATGATAATGTCTCCCGGTAGATCTTTTTTGCGACAGCCCAGCCAGCCTAGACGTCTGACATGGGTAATTTTACCGTTCAGAGACGGAGGGAGTGGACGATTTTGACGGAGCCAATACAGGACTTTGTTTTTCAGTTGGAAATATTTTTCCGTTTTGCCTTCCTCTAAGGGTGGAACGCCAGTCAGGACGACCACGTAGGGAACCGCTTCTGGGGGGAGATCTACAGGCCTAATCCTAGACTTACTTGATTCAACATATTTTGGCCGTGTGCCTTGGGCAGGCATAGGTTGATGCTTAGGAACATTCCCCGCCCTCTGTGTGTTGTTTACCCTAAGAACAGGTACTATCTGTGGTGCTTGTGGTGTTTTAGTTTGCACAGAATTTAGGGTGGATGGATTGATGGTCTTTGCTCTGATCTTAATAGGGGGTAGGGTAAGATTACTATTTGTAACACCAGGTTTTGCCACAGGAGCAGGTTTTGACAGAGCAGGTGACGAAGATGGGAGTGCCATTTTTTTACTAGTAGCAGATGCTGGAGTTGGAGCTGTCATTACCGAAGGTGACATTGGTGAAGCAGTACCTGGTTGAGCTTTATCTGCTACAATATTCTCCCTAACCACTTGTTGTAGGGATCCTAACTAAACAGTTATTTGTTTAAGTCTCTCTATTACTGGGTGGATAAGGGATCTTACTATATGCTCGATGGGCCCCAGAATGTCGGAGTTAGGGTATGCCTTATGGGGAAGAAATTGTGGGACAGGACTATTTTTGGGATCGGGCTTAGACGTTTGAGTTATCCTGCTCACTTTTCTCTGTGTAGTACTACCACACTTCCTCCTTCTTTTTGTGGGAGGGGGACCTGTACGAGGGACGAAATTGATTTTGGAAATGTTAGGCTCTACTTGAAAAATATCCGCCACAGATGCTAATGGGGTCGGGTGGGGCTGAGACTGAGGGAGGGGAGACACATTACGTTGTGGCGATGAGATAATAACGCTTAGTTGACTGATTGTATCAGTAATAGAGTCAATTAAGGTAGGCCTATCCTGAAGAAGCAGTGGAATACTGTCATTTCTTGAAGATTCACAGGCTACAGGAGATGTAATAATCCCATCCTGGGCCGAAGTTGTAGGAAGAATAGATGGCAATAATGTACGCATATTCTTTATGTGATCAATGGAGCGGCGTCTGTCAGCCCGTCGCTCAGCAAGAGAGTCCTCCCTGTCAACGTCTGGGAGCGCTCTAATCACAAAATGATCCAGGGTTCCTTTATTAGTCGTTTTTATTAGTGGAGATTTTCCCATAGTGTTCATGGTTCATGCAATTTGGGGAACCAAATATAGACTGTAGGCTCTGACCAACAATGCCTATGTTATAATGATTACGTAGTCAAAACTTCAGCGGGATAGAGACCAGGGGATGCAAATATGAATGGCAGTTATAGCAGATTGTGTTACTTGAAGAGGACGCCGTGCCCGTCTCATAGATGTCAGGGGGATGGCCCAGCCCGGCCTCCTCTGGCCTTTGACGGCCGTGGACGGCCCGCCCTTTGCCCGGCGCGTCCCGCGCGCGATCCCGCGACGCGGGAGCAGGGCGCGTTTGTACAGCGCCTCCGGGCGCGGGAAGTATCGTGGGCGGCTCCTGCCGCTAGTGTCCCTGGTAAAGGTAGTCTTGTCCGCTCGGCGGCCGCAAGAGGCAAAGTGCGGCGGCGGGAGAGCTATGTGGAGAATACAAGTCCTGGTCAGCAATATCCCAGAGTCCCAAAAGAAATGAGCAGCGCCCGCTCCCACGGAGCAGGGCGCGTTTTTACAGCGCCTCCGGGCGCGGGAAGTATCGTGGGCGGCTCCTGCCTCTAGTGTCCCTGGTAAAGGTAGTCTTGTCCGCTCGGCGGCCGCAAGAGGCAAAGTGCGGCGGCGGGAGAGCTATGTGGAGAATACAAGTCCTGGTCAGCAGTATCCCAGAGTCCCAAAAGAAATGAGCAGCTGTGTCTCTCTTGTGTATGAGTGAGAAAGTGGATCGCAATATGGGGATGTGTAAAATATATTATTTGGTTATATTATTGACATGTATATTGTAAAAAGTTTTCATGTAAAATGTATGAAATTATCTTTTCTTTGGTTCTGCATAAATGTATTTTGAAAGATTAAAAAATTCACATGTATACGGCTAAAACAAATGTAAATAATGCTTAGAACATGTAATTTGTAAAATGTGGTAGGATATGCACTATGGTTAAAATGAATACAAAATTATATATATATATATATATATATATATATATATATATATATATATATATATACATACATACACACACACACCAATAATCATATGCCTGCGAAATTGCTTATGGTCAGGACATTGGGCACATAGAGCCAATTTTGAAGACATCCAGGTCACATGGCATATTGTTCTTCAGTTGTGAAAGTCAGATGGGTCTTCTGGAATTCATTTTGGATTGGTTCTGAGAATGACAGAATCAGCTGTTATGTGCAAGAAGGGTTCTTGAGTTGTGAGAGTCTGTATCTTACTCATCCTACTGGCCAAAGTGAGCTCTAGCAACAATACAACCTGCCATGTGAGACATCTGAGGTCTGCTCGGTGTATGGGTTCGAATGGATTCTTCATGTGTTGAGAAAGAAGTACATTCAAGCACCAGTCCAGGGCAGGAGCCATTACCGGAGGAAAAACTCTGAAAAATACTTTCATGAACTGTTTGATGAATCTGTTCTAGCACAAAGAGAGTGAATGCGAGGAACGCCTGTATCTAAATGTTAAATGTCATAGATCCCAGACCATCTGATTGAAAAATTATTCCCCCATGATCCTGACTTGCATACCAATGGCATTTGCGATTCTCATTTGTTGCTAAGAGATTGGGTGCCGGTTTGCCCCAGAGCGAGAAGATCCTGTTTAGCGACGACTGATCAAGATCCTATTCCTGGCAGCGATTCCTAGTTCTGCTTAGCATGTCTTTAAAGATATTGCTTGTCCCGGGAACATGTTCATCCAAAAGAATTATTGTGTGCTGGCAGCCAGCTCCAGATTTCCTGAGCTTCCTTGTACAGTGCCAGTGATCTTCTGCCACATTATTTGTTCACATAGTGCATGCTGGTGGTATTGTCTGTGCAACCCAGCAGCTAAGACTCAGCTATGCTTGGAGGGAAGCTTGGAGACTGAGATAGATAGCTTTGAGCTCCAGGAGACTGATATGCCTGTTCCTTAGGAGTGGAGACTACTTTCCTTGAATTTGCAGATCCTGCAGATGACCGCCCAAGTCCTCTAGAGAGGCATCCATAGTAAATATGAAGTCTGGCATTAGAGGTAAGAACGTGAGACCTTCCGATAGGTGGGAGATTTGGGGACTTCTGAAGAGATCTTCGACAAAGAGCCCTCTCATGGGGCCCATGGGGGACTGCAGTACCACCCTCAAGAGGAGCAAACGCCTAATGATGAAGCATGACACCCTGATGGGTGTGTGAGGAACCCCTCTTATCCAAAGTTTGATTACCTATATGTCAAGTTGACAAATGGACAAGCTATGATTTAAAGGAACAGTTACCCTCCAGTGATTGACACGTCTTAACTTGGGAGCAAGGGTACTGGACCTTTTTTTCCTTAGCTCCCCGTCCCTCTCCTTGTGTATTAGATGGTTGTAATTACTCCCAGATATCATCAACAATTCGAATAGCTCTCACAGCATGTTTGTTATTGGAAGTTGGAAGCGTTTGGCCACCCGCTCCATGAGGGTATGGAAACCACCAAAAATCATCTGGTGAAAAAGCCAATGGTTGTGGTGCCGGAGGTGAAGACATCAGTATTAAATAATCACCACATATATCGGGTTCAGATTGAGTATTGTAAATGTTATCTTCTTGCTATCATCACCCGAAGCGAACGGATCGTTCCGAGGAAGCATGAAATAAAATGAAAATAAATGAAATACCAGCATTTGTTAAGTGCAGAGCTATCTCCGGAGCGATTAAGCAAGCTTTTGACCAGAGTCACAAAGTGCTGGGCTACCCTGCCGCCGGATATCGAACCATGAGCCCCCGTGTTCCGGAGTTAGGCGCCCTGGTCGCTGCACCACACCTCTTCCTTCATGGCAATATTTGACATCAGGGTCATTCTTGGAGTTTCGAAGATGATGTGACCTTGAAGGCTAAGGAAAGTGTTTGTAGTAGTCCTGTAACAAGTCCTGTAGGTCTATAACTAGAGTTACAGGGACAAGAACCATGCCCTCTGAAGTTATTGGCGGAGCGAAGTGGTAAAATTGCTCCACATATTGCCTTTTCATATATTGCTGCCTGTTTTAGAAATGCTCACATTAGTTCCTTATGAGATTCAATTCCTACCCCTGCCATTAAAGGCTCTTGAATGTGAACTTTATTGACTCTCTTATGTAAAACGGTGTGAGAAGGTATTTTGTGTATATAGTAGTGACACTATAATATTTGGTTTTGATATATAATTGTTTTTACAGAGAATTAATTTGGAGGTGAAACTCCTGAGGAAGGCAGGTTTCTGCCGAAACACGCGTTGAGACAACTTGGAAACCACACAAAATGTATATGATTATTGGGATTCTCTGCCATATTCTCAATGCATTGTCTTTGACTAATTACTATATAAATCAATGAATTGTATTACCCTTTATATTGATAATTTAAACAAATATTGGATTGTGTTATGTATATGTGATAGATGTATGCATTGAGTATGTTGCACAAATCATTGTCTCTGTAAATTTATGCTCATCATGTTTTTTAAATTCCCAACAAAAAACTTATATAATAAAAAAACCCTTTGCACTTTTCTAATTTGTTGTGTCACTACTATCATTTGACATGTTCTGATTGTTGTTAATATATTGAATTGAAGTTCCCCTAGAACATTTACAGTACACATTAGTCCCATCATCCTTGACATTACGTTATGATAGACAATGTGGTGTCTTTGGTCTCTGTTGAGGACTATGGTGCCTTATTCGTCATTTGTAGTGTTAACAAGATCGTCATTGACGAAGCCTTCGTCGTACAGGAGGCCGTAATAGACGATGCCGTCAAAGATGAGGTTTATCGTAGAAGAGTTAGACAAGGCTGTCATAAATGATTCAATCGTAGATGAGGACATCGTAGACAACTGTCGTAAAAGAGGCTGTCATAGACAATGTCATTGCTGATGAGATTTTGACAGAGGTTGTGCCGTAGCCGGCTCCTTGTCAGGTTATGTTTCACCATGACTGACTTTTGAAGAGTCTTTCTTTGATGTAGTGTCAGGGCTAAAGAGGGAGTTGTAGGGTCTGCTATTGCCTCTTAGGAGGTTGTTTTTTAACCTTTTTCTCTCTCTGAGAAGGGCCTTTTGATGACTCATAGAGAGTCTTTTTTATGCATTTTCTCCACGCCTCTGGAGACCCTTGGCACGACCTCTCTTTGACATCTACTGTGAGGTGAAGGAATCCTCACTGTCCTCCTTATCAGAACTGATAGATTTAAGTTTCTGTTGCCACGATAATAGCCTCATCTTTCTATACGTCAGAGTTTTAGAGGAAACGGTTAGACATATGTTGTAGTCCGTTACCTTGCGGGCAGAATGAAAATAGTAGATGCACTCCTAATGTCTTCAGGGTGTAATTTCTCCTTTTTTCTGTTGCTCTGAGAAACGAGTGCCAAGGTCAGAGAAATGAAATAGGAAATATAATCTTAGATGATGCAAAAAAAAGTAATAGCTGAAGAAACTGTGTACGGCTCAAGGAGACTCACTTCACATGATGTGCAGTAGAAAATCTGAGGGACTCAGCCTCTCTTGGGCGTGTTCTACAGGGTGCTATCGCCTGACTGGTTATAGTTCAAAATTGTTTTTTTTACAAAGGGCAAAAATAGGCTATTATAGTGATTGTTCACTGCCATTATAGTCAATGATAATGATACATACTGCTTTATTAATGTATCATGGGACTCCCACTTCGATGACGGGGAATGATTCAAGCATGTGAATCTATGGAAGATCCAATACTGGAAAACTCACAATACCAACTGAAGCGACATAAAATGTATCTTAAAAGCTGAGCAATGCTACAGAGGTGGTATCCACCAAGGCCCCCTGTCCCTTCAACTATCACTTTATTTTAAGCTCATCACACCAACACATCTTTTTTAATGCTTCTTTTTTTAATGAAGAAGAGAAATCCTTCTTGGCCTTTACTCACCTGATTTGGTGCCTTCAAAAAGGGTGTCTGTTGCCACTGTCTATTTTCTTTATTGCTCATAAACTAAGATTTTCATTGTTTTATCTGATTCCTGTTTTGGAAGTCTCATAAAACTGTCACACAATCATGCTCCCGCTTCTGTCTCCTCGCTGTTCCTGCACTGTCTGTTAATTGTTCTTGAGTGCAGGGACTTCCTTCCTGCCATGTCCCTGTCCCAGTTGTTGCCGTCCTGATATTCTTTCTCCCTCTGGCCTTAGGTTCATTTTCTGTTCTGTTTACTTTTTATAGGTCTATCAAATAGCATTACTGCCCCTTGGCAAGTGTCCATATCTATCTATAGAGCAATTCTCTCATGGATACATGGTTCACTTAGGCACCTCCTGATATGTGTTCACTTTCTCCAGCTCCAACGCTCCACTTCTTTCTTTGGACAAAACTCTCTTTCTCACAGACCATTCAGACGATCTGTCCCAGGATTTTTCTATTTCAGGACAGAACCACGTGACTACATAATGTCACCTTGTGTTCTCTCATGTACCTGATTTGTCATGTTTTAAATGGGATCTTCCCCTTTCTCTTCCTGGGTAACATCCATGACCATAGGGTCACATCAATCACGTTCTCTAATGCCACAGATCGTATATGCTTTGAGGCCAAGCTAATCCCATCATCTGAGGTTCGAGACATCATTTATATATATTATATACCAACAAACATATACACACGGCAGATGTATCTATCAGAAATCATTTATTGAAGGGCACCTACAACCACAGAGGCCATTGTGCTCACATACCACATTATTTATATCCATATGCCACTCGTATTTACTCACATTTACACAGACCACTTCACTTGCATCCACTTAGACCACTGGATTCACACAGAAGAAACACACTGTTCCTAAAGTTATTAAATAGCACATGCAAGCACGAAGGACATGACACTACTTGGCAAAGGCTATGGCACTCACAACCACTTTACGCAAAAGGACTTACGAAAGGCAAACCTATTGAACGGCGGCGCTCATATATAATGGACTTTTATCCCAATCCAAAGACCCCGAACTCACAAAGATCTGCACCCACACTCAATAAGGACAAAGCGTTTGCATTCACTAAAGCCATTACACTCATCGACAAATGCTATATCATTTACAATCACTGAAATAATGAGTGGTACTAAACCTGGCAATATTTGGCAGCTACCGGCAACCCCAGAACACGGCCTAATCCCTGCTGATGAGGGGTAAATACCCCGAAACACGTGTCCAGGGATGGCGAAGATAGCGAAGATAGCAGAGAATCGAAAGAAGATGCATCGCGGAACACGAACTACACTTACCACAGTCCTTAGGGGCGATCCCGCTGGTGTGTGAGTAGTGTGCGACCCCACCCCCATTTGTAACACTGAAATAATGACCCTTCACTCACATCAAACGAAGCAACCGTAATTATGCACTGAACTTTCTTCCAATAAGGTCAAATAAGCCCACATTTTGAGTCACAATCACTCGGGCCACAGTTCTTTATCTGAGTACGTTGAATTTGTATTGGGCCACAGCCCATGTATCCTCCCAAATTCATGCCATATCTACATCTCATGCTGTTACAGAGTGCATCTACTAGAAAGCAAGGGCAAATTCTAGTCTATCCTCTGTGGTCATTGCATCATGATCCACAAAGACAACTTCACAAATTACCACTATTGGCACAATGCTGCAAGTCACGATACTCATACAACTTTATTGTAGACTGAGTCCACTCTAATTCGGTACTCTATACATGTGGCATTCTTGTACTCGAAGCCTAGAGCAGTATCTTGTTTCTAAACTGTGTTTTTCAAATGTCTCTCCACCTACGTCACTTAAGACACTTGAGCCTACATCACTCATATACTCTTGAGGCTATGTCACTTAGGTATTCCAAAGCAATGATGTTCAGATATAAAGACTAAAACGATTGCCTTGATCAGTCACGGTACTTGTATGCTTCTATGTTATTAAGAAAGGACGCAGATTTTGTCCTAAAAATACAGAGACAACGGTAACTGACATCATGCAGAGAGGCACTTTGAACGATACACAACAAAGCTTTGGACTCTTATTAGAGCTGTTCATTGATTTTTCAACAGGCAACCAACTTAAGTAATAACACACTACATGGGAGCCTGCAATCCCTGTATAAAAGCTTGATACAAATGTTCTCATTACAGGCACCTTCTGACATCTCTAGTCGCCTGTAATAAAAAAAAAACTGTAGTTGCTTAACTGTAATAAGTTACAACAACTGAGTTGTGATGTCACAATGCCTCTTAGCAAAGCCAACAGCCAAGGGAAAAGGCAAGAAAAAGAGGATAATTAAAGCTGCAGTTTAAACAATAAAAATTAAACCTGATGTTTCCTTCCTCAGATAACTTGTTTTTTCTAAATGAGCTGTGGTCAGCAGATGGTAGGTATTTATAACATGTTTATTTTTTGCACGCTTTAGGTAATTATAGGATCAAATAAATATATATTTCCACACACGGATCTACAACTTTTTTAAATTGCAACAACTATCTGACTGCCTTTTGGTGTGTTTAATTTTGCTCAACTGATTCTACTTTTATTCTTCACATATGCAAACGTCCTATCTCTTTCATATAAAAGAGCAACATACTTTAAGCTGTTTGTGGAAGGGTGAAGATGTAACCATGCATTATAAGGAATAAAGTGCTCCTGCTGTACATTATGTAGATATTTCAAGTCAACTCGAAGCTCCACAACCTTATAAAGGAACTAGGTCTCCCACCTCATACCTCTATACTGTCACAAGACTTCTCGATTTTTCCTCTATATGGTCAAGGAACTTCTCTGTGACTTGCAATGTCCTTATTGTGTATGGCATGGAGTATTGTATGCCATGTATACAACATATGAGCCTCTTATCCTTGTAAAAGAAGTCTCTGCTTTCCTTATTACAGTTGATTTGGGATGACGCTAGTCACCTATAAAAACCAAATGGCGCATCTGCTCATAAGTAACAAATTAATACTGCCAGCACCAACGGTGAAAGGCAGGTCCAGTTTAAACAATGGACACAAGAACTAGCTATTTGTCCTTCTGATCTGTTTTTATTAAATGAACACTCACACAAAGAAATGAGACATGTATGGCAACATGTCTATTTTTTTGCACTACAGGTGATTACATTCTGAGCTACAAATTATTTATCTAACTTATATTAAACTAATTCTAATATCATTTTTGCAATAAATTACTGTTTTTAGAATTATTATTTTTTTTGTTTATATTCTGTCTGCAACTGTACTCTTTTATACCAAAGAACAAGACAATATGCCACAGTGATGGCCAGGCTCAAAACCCACCACCTGAGTTGTAACCAGCACTTGGCGAGTCTGGCCATTCTGCCATTTCTCATGTGGGCTGCCGGCTTGGGGCTGCTTTCAGAGGAGGATAGGCTACCGTGACCCAACCATGGCCTGATATGCCTATTCTAGTGACTCTAAGAAATTACTACCTTTTGCACTACCCCGCCAAAGTAGGATTCAAGTTTGCTTACCAAGAAACTATGAGAACGCACTAAGCAATTATTTATTCAATGAGAAGACTTATACATTTAAATTGAGATTAATAATCAATGTCTAACTATGTGTAAAGATTTTTCCGCATTTATTTTTTAATGTCCATTATATGTTATACATACTTAAAATCACACATGTAAATTAAAAACATGCTTCCCACAGTGCAAACTTTTCTAACACATCTATGGATCCCAAGTTTAACAAGAAAATTCTGTCAGAATTGCTCGAATTGCTTTTAAAACTGTTTTTAAATCGTTTTAACAACATGAAATAACATTTTCGTGTGCATCTTAGGATCATAGATGTATTAGAAAAGGTTGGTCAGTGGGAAGCATGTTTTTAATTCATGTTCGAGGTTTTGGTTTCCAATCTGGCCCTTAGTGACCACATTGGAGGAAGCTTGGGTGTTAATGTGTTTTGCTTGGAATGGTCCAACTTGAAACTGGGGTGTGCCAGAACTCGCAAGGCGCCTCTCCTTAAACTGACAATCCGAACATACTGTAACTTAATCGTTTGAGTGACTTCTAGCTTCTGCTCCCTGCCTGCAGTTCTGTGACTGCAGACGTCCTCTGGACTATATCTAGCAGTGGGGTCACACCTTACTCACCTATCTATCTGTCTGTCTGTCTGCCTGCCTGTCTGTCTGTCTATCTATCTATCTATTGATCTATTTATCCATCTATCTATGCCTCTTTCCTGTCTGTGTTGAGGGGTCGCCAGGGTTTGACCGAAATTAAACTATGAAGGGTTGGAATAACCCTTTCAAAGTGAACAGATGGGAGTGCAGAAAGGTGATGAAAGATGACACAGCTCTCGTCTCCTCCGCCTCCCTGACTCTCCTTTGCAGTCTGCACCCTTTCCCTTCCAGCTGCACCTTTCTGAACACCTCTCGCCCTTCTTCATTTTATAGCTTACCTACTCGTCATCAGCAGTTCTGTTGCCCTTCTTGCCCTATTTCCTGTCTCCTCCCCAGCTCTCGCGCCATCCCTTCCACGCCCGTTTCCATCTCCCACTGTTCCTCCAGTGCCGCCCGGAAGGGGCTCCCAGAGGGAGAGCGGGCCTTGCGCAGCGCTGCCTCTCGCAAGGATTGAGGAGAGGTATTTGTCATGGAGCCCCGGCAGCAGCGGGAGCTGCCCTCCGCGCCGGCGGTAACCCTGGCATCTCCACAGCAACACAGCGGCTCCCCTTCCGCTTGACCAATCTGCGGCCGCCCCGCAGGCCAATGGAAGATCACCTCAGCTGTCCGTCAAATCCGGCTTCGTGCCCTCCCTCACAATGTCACGGGCACCGCGGCCTGCACCCTCACACCTCCGACGACCACTCGGTGCTCACACTGACTCTCTCCCTCAGTACTACGTCATCAGTGCCTCCCACGGCGACCCCCCTCTTCCAACAGACCCCCCTCCCAAACCAGCAGCCCTCCTCTCCCTCTCACCCCACAGAAACCGTGCCCGCACTCATAACGTACACGCCGTCCTTTCCTACCCACACACCTGCGCTCACACTGCCTCTCATCTTCTGCATCCCACAGCGACAGTCTGTCCTATCCCAGGCGTCCCACGCTGAGTCTATTTCAACTCCGGCTTCCCACAATGACAGTCTCTCCCGCCTCATGACAGTCTCTCGTATCCAGCGTCTCTATCTCCTGCATCCCACACTGACAGTCTCTGTCGTATCCTGCACGCCACTGACAGTCTCTTTCATTTGCTGCATCCTACATGAGTCTCCCTCGCCTCGTACACCCCGCAATTACAATCTCTTCCGTCCCCTGCACTCCACACTGACGGTCTCTCTCATTCCTGCACTCCACACTGACGGTCTCTCTCATTCCTGCACTCCACACTGACGGTCTCTCTCATTCCTGCACTCCACACTGACAGTCTCTCTCGTATCCTGCACGCCACACTGACGGTCTCTCTCATTCCTGCACTCCACACTGACGGTCTCTCTCATTCCTGCACTCCACACTGACAGTCTCTCTCGTATCCTGCACGCCACACTGACAAGTCTCTCTCGTCTCCTGGATCTTAGGCTGGCAGTCTCTCTCATCTCCAGCATTCTACAGTGACACTCCTCTTTCATCCTGCATGTCTCAGCCACCTTTTAAATCATCTACGCTCCGCGCTCCACCAGACAAAGGCATCACGAAGCTTTGCTGAGCGGCTGTAACTGTCAATGCCTAGAGCGTGAGCGTGGAAACAAATGTCTGGAGCTCCTGAAGCAAACACCCTACAGTTGTAACTAACATGTCATAGCCTCGGACAAGCGGTTACTTCAATTCTCATGCACCTCATATCAATGCAATGCCTGCCCCGTGCTTCAGGTGACACCCTCCGGTTCAGACAGGAGTGACACGCATTCTCCAACCTCGTGCATTAAATGGAGATCCTACTAGTGCACTAGATAGGGTGTGACCACTGACAGTGGCAACCAAGCCTCAATGGCCACTCGCACACCCTAAGGGATCGTGCAGAGCTGTGTTTTTCGTGCTGGGATTCCTGGGGTGCACGAGTCGCCACTGAGGCCTGGTAGCCCTTCAGCATAGGGTTCCTAAAACGCGTTACCTTTAGACAGAGGCAGCATTGACGTCACAAGGTGATTTACCAATAGGCAGCGTCTACTGTGCGCGCTCAACAAATGATCTCTGTCACTCATCTAAAGACAAACTGGAAGCGTCACCTTCACCGTTGACCTACCGTAAACGTGCGTGACCGCCGCAAACAGCTCAACAGAGGCCAGTATTACTGAACAGAAGTGGCTTAAGCTGAACAAGACGCAGATGTTGGTTCTGAACTGATGTTAAGGAGATGGCAATGCTTGACAGACATACCGTTATTACTAGAGGAAAACCACTGTCCGTTTCCATGGTGCTGTCTGAATGTGCTGCGACCAAACAATGCATGTCGAAGGACTCACTGCTACAACTTGTCATGTCATGGTACAGCAGATTGTATGGCTTTTATGACACTGCAGGCTGCTTCAAAGTGCTATGGAACAACAACCGTGTGAGGGAAGGCTCTATTACCTAACAAAGTTGTACAAAAGGAGGTGGTGATGGACGGGGCATCTGAACAAATCAAACACTCACACCCAGTCAACAGATCTGGGTTTAATCCATCACCGTTCTTTAGCCCACTCTGCCACCCCAGTTCAGACATGGCCATATGCAAATCAGTCTGACCCAGTGCCTCATGGGAACAGTCCAGCCTGAACTGCCAAGCCAGGCCTTCCCTGGACCGGAAACAAGCTTCCGAGGACCGGTTTCTGGCATTTCAGCCGTCTTCAGCCCGGCTTGCTTGAATCCAGTGGCAAAGTGAGCAAGGGACTCACGTCTGAGCATACCCTGCCAACTTATGGGGAATAAAGTTGCCAATGTGTTTTAGCTATGTTGTACTTGAGCGTGGCTGCTGTGTTCAGCATGGCTAAATGTTAGTGGCACAGAGAAGAGTGGTGTAGATTGGCATAGAGTGTTGTGGAGTAGCGTAGAGTGGAGTAGAGTGTAAGGGTGGAGTTGCATAGAGTGGAGCAGAGTGGCGTAGAGTGTTATAGAATCGAGTGGAGTAGATTAGCACAGAGTTTCATAGTGTCGTGGATGGTTGTGAAGTAGAGTGTGGTAGAGTAAAGGGTCGTAGAGTGTAATGGAGTGGCATAGATCAGTGGCAGCTCCTCCAATATGGCGGAGGAGTGTCACCCCACTGCTTTCAAGAAGTGCAAGATGCATAAACGGGCATTGCGAGCAGGCGGGTGTGCTCTGCTCTCGAGCAAGGCAGTGGACAAGTGGTTTGCCCACTCATAACAGCGCAATGACTGTTTGGTCGGCCCTCTCGGGTCACCCAAACCAGTCATGTGCACTTTCCCCGTTCTCCATGCAGGATGCATGGAGAACATGCACAACCCTCCAGCCCCTCGCTGAGTGCCTTGTCACGGCACACAGACCAATCACAACACTGCATTGCAGTGTTGTGATTGGCTTAGGGGAGGGATCCTGGCTGCCTGTTCCTGAAGTCGAAGGCAGGAGAGCAGAAGCAGAGACGCGGTACCCGGCAGCGGCAAGGTAAGGGATTACATTTTTTTTATGTTGCTCACTCCCTCCATAGCGATTCCCCCCACCTTTCTGTGTCACTCACGTACTATCCCGTGCCCGCCTCCCCCCACCCAAGAGCCATGCCAGACACCACTGGCGTAGAGTGGAGTAGAGTGGGGTGGAGTGGCGTAAAGTGGAGTGGAGCAGAATGGCTTAGAGTGGAGTAGAGTGTTGTGGAGTGCCGCAGTACATCTCATTCAAGGCCAGAAGAAATATGTTCACATCACCCCGATCCTGATGGAATTCCATTGGCTGCCAGCCTGCACCAGCTTCAAATCCAGCTGCACCCTATATAAAGCCCTCCTGACCAGAACTCAGGCTTATTTGCTCTGGATCTGGAACAACATCCCTTGACCCATAAGTAAGACCCACAATGCAGCTTCAGTTTAGGAAAGAGTTGAAGGCACATCTCTTTACAAAACACTACATCACAATGCAGTAACAGTCTAATAACCAGCAATCTCTATCATTCAATGTCTATTGCTTGTGTTACATTCTGTAAAGCACTCTGCAGCCTCTTCAGTTAGGTTCACACTATACAAACTGCACATACATATGTATATTTCATTATATGGTTTGGGCTGTGGGCCCTTGCAATAATGACTCTTCTCTGTTTCAACTAGGAGAATACACTGAGATCCAAAGACCCAAGCAAAAGGGCCTTGCACTGTGGGAAGTGGAGAGTACAGCCTATTCACGTGCAGCTCCCATGATACTGAACTACCTCTTTGTGGTTACCAAAATGGCTGAGAGTCTTACATTGCTTCCATAATCCGCCTTCGGCACAATTTTATGCTGATCTTTCACTTTTTCTAAGACCCTTGTTGCTGCTAGTCTAAGATTAATGATTAGGAAGATATCAGAGATTCATCAATCTTTGCAAATGTGGTCTCCGAGTTGGAAAGGGCTCAAACTGCAATACTTTTAGTCTAAAAACCAAGTTGAAATTGGACACAATTTCAGACTTCTTGATGAAAGCCACTGGAGCTCAAATGAAGTGACCTACTTTTCCTCTCGTCAAATCATTAAGACTAAACAAATTCAATTTCTACTCACTAACTGCAAAACTCTTAAGATAAAAGCGTGGTCTACAACTGGGATTCTCTGAGGCACTTCAAAATCACATCTTCACCCTGTTAAGCTGGGCCCATACATTTGTAAGAGGCTTGGTTGAAGTAGAACACAAATCTCATCTCCAATCTGGTTAGTCTGCATCTTTCTTGTAAGATGAAATTCAAACCTTGGTCTTCAACTGAGTCCACTGACAATAATGCAACAAACCTTTGGAGCCTATCAATTTTGGGTCTTGACGCCTACAGTAATTCAGCTCCAAGTTTAAGCTATAGCATTACACTTTCTTATTGTTTGCTTCAGTTAGAAGAGAAATAACATATCCATTGCTTGAGCATGTCATCAGCCCATTGAGTCTGCACCATGTTTCTCACTTTTGCCTCAATATCGGCCAATCAAGTTTAGTGTTACGAATGTCAACATCCTTAGGTTTCTCCCATCTCATAGGATTACAAAACCTATTTTTAGTTTCTGCTCATTGAGACCAATATGACTGATGTCTGATCCCTTTAACTGAAATAGTGAGCTCTTCTTTCTTCTGGAGCTGATCTATAGAGCCAACAGGCTCACTTCAAATTTAAACAAATAAGATAGCCCAGCACACTTTGTACACACAATATAGCAATTTGAATAATCAAAAGATGCAGAATTATTTTAATGATGAGTCAATGTTATGTTCCAGTTCATCCTTTATTTTTCATCATAAAAACTTTTGAAACCGCCAACGCGTTTCGTCCCATCCAGGGACTTCTTCAGGGCTTATGCTAAGTATAAAAAGAAGTCTGGTATGACAGTTCCTCATGTATTAGAATTGGGTAATTTCCATTCGAGTCAATTTGCACGCTTCCCCATCGTTTGATATTTCAAGTAGTTTAGATAAATGTCTTTTTTCTCTCTTTCTTTTTAATGGAAACAATGTCCCGAATAGTAGAATTCCAGTAACGACAATCCTCGTCAAAGTCAGGTAGCGTCACTTCAAATTTAAGTAGCGTGGGCCTTTATGAAGCTGATGTTTCCCGCATTGCAAGTCTCATTCCTGACCTTAGGTCACTTCATAGCACCATTTATAAAGCACCTACATATCCAAAGAACCTTTCAACACAGTGCCACCAATCTAGAAGGAGGAAAGAGACAGCAAAAAAGTGGAGAGCAGAGAGGTGTGTCTAGCTGGAGAGCGAGAGATGGAATTAGAGGTCCCAAGATAAAATGCTTTTGAGATTTCAAAAGCTTTCTTACTATTTTTGGTTTAGTGTGCTTTTTTCAATTTATGAAGGTCCGAGCTTTGCTTACCATGGTCTGAACTTTGTCGTAGATGGCCATCAAATCACAAAAGGACTTGTATATGCGAGTGCCCTGGTCTAGAAGACCCAATATGACTCCTCCTAATACCCTTAGGTGACTCTCAAAAAATCTCCTGCCATTGACTGCTGTTCTGTCTTGCTTTGGAAACAGCACGGACCAGGCAGTTTGTAAATTATACAAGAGTAGCACTCTAGCCAAACCATTTGTATTATATATTTGTAAAGCGAAAGTCAATACGAGATAATTTTTTTTATTTGTAATCATTTAGAAGATATTGCTGAATCACAGTTCTCATAGTCAAAGCCATGGGCTCTCTGTTGTAGACAATTATGAAGCAGAAAGAAGGCATGTCCCGTGAAAACCCACCCATACCACACCTTATTTTTCAGTGATGGCCTTCCTCCCACAATCAGTAAGAGGGAAGATGTTATGCATCTACAAATTCTTACTGGAAACACCCGTTTTTTATTCTAAAGTGTGCAGGAAAATGCCCAAATAATGTCACAATGAAATGTCATTTAAATATGAATGCTACAAGCCAATAGATATATAATGAGGTGCTGTTTAAAGGATTACATAACTGATATAAAACAAAGACGGTCAACAAACACAGACACGTTTTGTCCTGTCCAGGGATCACTAGTGAGAGGCAGATGACGGGTTCTGAAAGAAATACAGCCGAAGGAAGGCAGCTAACATGGAGCTCAATGTGATGGTGAGTACAAAGAATCAAAGAGAACTGATCCATTCAAACACGCTTTACACCCCATGATATGTCAGATACTAATGAGTCAATGCATGTTTTGTCTGCCGTCACAAGAGGGGGTGTCGAAGGCTCAACAGACCAGGAGGCTCGACATGAAATGATGACGTATGACTGAAGAAATATCTTTGTCATTTCATATAACTTTAAGCTAAGCTTGTGACTCGAATACGACCCTCCACATGAATGGGTGACATTGTTTCCTTCTCTTGACACATTTCCAAATTTCAGACAAAACGCCTTTCAACTCGCATGAACAATGGCCTAATGTGTCAAGCACCAACCTCGAGCATTCCCTGCCCTAAAATATTTACCAGTCAGCACCAAGAGGATTCAAAGCTCCAAGCCGCTAGCAAAACGTGCAAGAGGCCCATGCAATGAGCCCAGTGTGTCCAGAGTGGTGCCAGTCAATGTATGTGGGATGTGCAGATGGCAGCGGTAGGTCCAAATTCCCCTGCTACAGCCTTGCCTAAGTCCAGTGGTCGATTTCCTCTAGAAGTAGGAAGGTGAAAGAGAGCTAAGGAACTCTGTGTGTGTTCACACACGCTAGATGGTCGATATCTCTCATTCCATACAGTCACACACATGTTCTTTCCGCTACTGCTAATCCGCGTAGACCCATCAGCCCATCCTTTGTCCCCTTCAGATGTGGTTCTCTGTCTCCTGCATGCTTAAGACCATCAGCCTCTGTTTTTCTTGCATGTTTTATGTCTTCACTGAAACTTCTGCTGCTGCCGAAGGCACCATATTTCCTTCCTGTTGCTTTCGAGAGTCTCTGGATAAAACTCTTCCATGTTTGTCAGAAGCTGCACTAGACTCACTGAAGCAGCTTATAAACAATTACTCTGTTCTGTTATTTTCCAGAAGGTCGTTGACAATACCGGAAGTATATGTCCTACTGAGGCTTGCGTGCTGGAGACGTCACAGTGTGCTGAACTACTCTCAGAGTACCTTCTGAAAATATATTAGAACACTGGACCACAGACAACCATTTGAAAATGTGTTTATGTTCCAAGATAAAAATTAATGTAGAATGGAACCAAATAACTGTGACTCCAAGCCAAGGTAACTCTTAAGGAAATAAAGGATTCCCTCTGCCATGACCTTATGGCCAATGGCCTATGCCATGGCCAATAGGCCTCTCCTGTGTGATCCTCTACCGGCCTACAAATAAGCCCAGTCACTACAGACTTATGTGGGGTAAAATGGCCACAGTGTAAACCACGGTGATGCATGGAAGTGCTGCACTGCATGAAAACACTGCAGCGCATTACAGTACAGCAATGCAGGACAATATTGCATATGGAAGTGCTGGAATAAATAACGGGCGGCACTGCATGCAAGCACTGCAGGCACTGAAGCGCTGAAATCACCAAGATGGAGAGCTGTACAGTCTGGTCTTCGGTTTGTGTGGACAGTCTTAGAGCGTATGCTTCCCATCACTTCCGGCCCGGGCACATCATGGGCTCAGCCCTCCCTCATCAGAGCATAATGAGAGCAGCAAGACAAAATGCACCATAAATTATTCACTCAGAGGAGAGGGGGAGGGGGTGCAGTAAAAAAGCAGGCTGTACTCGGGGCAACTGGGAGGAGAGCGCTGGAGAGAGAAAGGTGACAAGGAGGATGAATGTGGTAAGGGATGAGGCGTGAGTGGTGGAGAGGGAGGGAGCGGGAGAGAGAGAGTGCTGAGGTGAACAGAAAAGAGCGCGGACTGCAATTTGAGGGGAAAGGAAAAACGAGAACGGAAAAGGTGAGTGAGGAAAGAGAGCAAGGCAAGAGGCGGCATGTGGAGAAGGAGAGGGTTGTGAGAGGATACAGGAAATCGTGGAGATACCGTTTGAAATCAATCGGGCTGAAACCAGAAGCCCTTTAACATTACGCAGAAAAAGTGCACTGGGCCTTCAGCATTAGGAGCAGTGTTTTATTTTTTATTTTTTAGAAGAAACTGTTATTAGTAAGAGCCAACATGGCAGCATAGCCGAAAAAGACTGCAACGAAGGTACGAAATGTGGCTTGACTAACTAGCATCGCTAACTGCATTCCGATTTAAAATATGTAGGTCTCGCCTTTTGGAGGTACTGGCTTTACCAATGCAATTTGCGACGCAAAAAGCACAAAAAAAAAAAAAGGTGCGCTGAAGCAACTTTTCTTCCGTATTTTTTAATATACCAATCCAAGATGGCAGATGTCACTTAGGTCAGAAAATAAAATAATATGTTTTTGTACAATGGCACATTAAAAAAAAGACAGCAAGGCCTGAAGGCAAAGGAGGAATGGACTGGAGGAGAGAAGGCAAAGCCGTCACGACAGAGAGCTAAACTAGGGTGGAGGACGCACCACACGCACCCAATGGAGAGAACACATAGGGTGGTGTGTCAGAAGAGTGTACGGGGGAGAAGCAAATGAGAGCGGGTAACAAACTAAGGAGAGGGCAATATTGGGCGTGGGACAGGTACACAAGAGAGAGCAACACAGAGCACGTGGGTGAGCAAGTTGGCGGTGGCGAAGCACACGAGAGAGCTAGAGCGAGCATCCAGCACACAAGGGAGAGTGCAACACAGAGCATGGGGAGGCAGGTGTTTTGGCAGAGGGAGAAGAACACGAAAGAGAGAGCAGAAAAGCCCATGCACTCTCATGCTTCACAAAAAAGAAAAAAAATAGTTCCCTAAAAGTGAGCGGTGGAAGGATACAAGTCAACCAACCAAACAATGGCAAAGAGGAATTGCTCCTTGGAGTTGAGCAGAATCATGAGGGACAACAACAAAACTGCTTGACAGCTATGTCGAGTTTCAACTGATGTTTAGTAATGCACACCTCTTTCCTATCTATTCACTTCTCGCATGGTATCCCTCGCCCTCCTACCAACACAGCAAGTTGGTGGTGGTAAGCAAGCCTCTCAATACTGTTTTAGATAGTGTGCTGCTGGCAGATTGTTTATGGGGCCCCCTCTCCACTCTTCCCGCTAAGTATTGAACATTATTCTAAATCACACACTGATCCACTAAATGCTTACTTTGATACTAGTATTCTATAAGATTTCGAGCCTGACTAAGTTGAGTGTTCTAGTTTACAATTGTACTCACTTGTTGTTTTTCGTTCATATGTTTGGCACATGTCAAGGGTCCTGACTGCTACTGGGCTGTGTAATATGATCTTATTGTACCAGTGTACGGATCAACAGTAAGTCATCTTATCTCACTGTAGCCCTGAATAATAAAGTCACAGTTATGTTTTGTGTTCACTGTCGACTCATGTACTGTGGGCTATCTTGCTGGTCCGTTTGTTGTGTACCTTGCAAAATGTAATAAAAATACTTTAAAAAAAGAGGATAGGATCCAGGGAAGGGACAAACACAAGAGGAGGAAGGCAAACCATTGAACAGGAAGCAAACAGATGGACAATAAAGACAACCAATGGAATGCAATGTTCAGGCTGTAGACCTACTGTAAGTTCATAACAGGTCTTTCGTAACCAGACAGCTTGCACTATCTGGTAGGCGAAATGTAAAAATGAGCAGAATTTTTTTTTTTAAACTGCATACAATCGACAACTACTGGGAAAAACAGTTTCTACTTATGGAGAAGATGAAAGATTTTAACTGTAACACAGCTTTCCATAATAGATACCTTAATTAAATTTACGAATATCGGAATAGCTGTGTGCACCAATGTGCACAGATTATTCTAATGTTCCTAAATGTGAAGGAAGATGCTACCATGGGGACCCTTTTCCATTATATGGTTGAAAGTCATACACATGGCACACATTTTCCCATTTCAACCAGTAGGTGCAGGGACTATTGTCATGGATTCTCAGGCAGGGGTCTACAAGTTTTTTGCTATTGCTAAACAATGGAGTGTTAGGCTCTGTTGTGAAATTCGGGAACATCAAATTCATCATGGATGACAACCTTCCCCGTGACCAGGCCATGATGGGACTACCAGTGTGTGGCAGCTGATTTGCAGCGGAGGGGTACGGGCCTCTATACCCGAACCCATGTCGGGAGACAGCCTACTGGCTCACACTGTTTATTTTCGTGGCCTGTATTGACGGGCTCACTAACGCCCCCGATTGCATGTTGTGTACATAAGTAGCACTAGGATGAATGAGAAGTGTCGTACTCTTGATCTGGAATCCTACTTGTAAGTAAGTAGCCCCAACAAAGTAGGGTGAGTGATAGGACTTAGGTTGTAGTCAGAGCTGCTGGCTCCCCTTTTCCTACCTGCTCACTTGTGCTGCTCCTTTCCTTTCTCCCTCATTGCAGAAATCAGTTTAAAGCAGTTTTCTCAAACGAGTAGCTTGTGAACTACCAGTAGTTTTTCAGCTACCACCGAGTAACTCCCTTGTGTACATCCCAGCCTAACAAATTAGAAGCTTTTGCTTGATTGAATAAATACATGTATGTCAAAATTGAAAAGTGTGCATTTGAGACAAAATTGTGTGCATTTTCCGAACTCAAGAGCTGGTATTTGGGGAGACATTCCTAATATTAACTTGGTACCAGGGGCATTGCAGCTTGGGTTGTTATGTACGGCCCACGTAGTATTCCCCATTAACAAAGCATTTTTTACATTAATGCTGGGAACCGTGCCTGATGCACTGAGGTGATCACTGCGGGCAATCTTGCATATGTTGGTCACTAATGCAATTTTTGATGATGTTGGCAGTATTAAAGCTCTAAAAATATTCGTAGCTTGGGATGATTTTCGTGGTACACGAGTACCTCTCACTACAGGAAAGGTTGGAGACCCCTGTGAAGTTAATGTGTCAACTTCACTTTCGATCGATCATGTCAGTTCTAGCAAGTCTGCCTGTGGCCTGAGGAAAGCATTACCTGAACAAAGATTGTGTCCGTGGGCACGGCCAAACTGGCACACCTTGGAGAAAGAGTGAGCTATCAGACCAGCCCACACATCCTATGTCATCATGTTCTGCCATTGAAACCAGGACCAAGAAGCGACATCTGATTGAACCAAGGTCATCGAATTCCCAATCGACAACCTGAGAACGAACCTTTGTTCCCATGCTGCTGGTCACCATGGCACACCGTACAGTAATGCATTTTTTACTTTTTAGCTGCCTCCAAAGGTTTGGGTTTACTTTTTGAATATGGGTGGCAAGATGGCTGTAGCCAAAATGCTACTGTATTTGATATAAGGTGTACCCTTCGCTTATTCAGTGTTTATCTTTTACTCAGAAGTGCAATGCAGACTTATACAGAGGAAGGGTGGGACCAGAGCAGGAACTTTTCCTGTCTCCCACTGCGGGCAAAGAAAATACCACAGGACTGAGAAAAAGACAACACTGCTACAAACAAGGAGGAAGAGACAACAGAAGGCCTGGTGTGCAGAGAATACGCTTTTAATTAAACCAGCGCCCAAGTCAAGAAAATGTATTCACTGGCTGGGGCTACCACTGGAGTTGGGAGGGTATATGTGCTTCTGCCAAGGCCCCTTTACCTAGCAGAACTATTGATTCCCTGAGGTTAGTAGCAAAGACATGGGTTGACTACGTCTGTTTGTCCATTTCATATCAGTATGGCCCAAAAAACCAATCCACAAGCAGCTACTTGTTTTCCTTCGACCAGTGAATTAAGCAACCAACTGAACTGTGTTACTTTGCCCGACTGGCCCATACACTGTGCTCTGGCTGTAGCACCTGCAACTTTATGCTTGCCTTGAATATGCACCAATCCCACTTACTTTTAGATTATTGGGGCCTTTTTTCAGATCTCGCAATTTAGAGGCCAGACAGTACTTTACGGGCCCTACCAATCGCCTGTGCCGGCTGCACCTGGGCTCTGCTTCAGACAAAACCACAGATCTCCAATGGAGCGCCCAACAAGGCCCAGCACGGCCTGACACAACACGAACGCGGCCTGTCAAATGAAAGATTTTAGGCCTGCGTGCCCCGTTGCACCACCTTGAAGATTACTGAAGCATGCCATCAACCTCTTGCTGCTCATGCCTGGGCCCTGACTAAAACATAAGCCACGGGTTCCAAAAGAGGGGGCATCGCCCTCCACAGACTTTGTCCAGGCTGCCTCAGTGAGCGCGGAGCCCATGGAGGAGGGAAAAAAATGTAATGCCCGCTACTGACATCAGGTGTCCTTCGGCAAGACTTATGCCTTGATGTGAAGGTGTAATACCCTCAACGTGGATTCGAGGACATAACACCTCCTAATTCGGTGGCTGGAGTCCACCCTCCACAGGAAAATGCGGTCTGGGTGCCACAGAGTGAAGGGAGATGCGATAATATATTTATTTTATATTTAAAGCTTCATGATGGATGGCAGGGGAATATTCCCCCCTCCCTTTCGGTCTCCCCCCAAAAGAGTCTGGTGGACTGACCCAGGCTCCAACTGCAGATCTAGAACACACAGGTAGGAGGGGGACTTCAGGAGCTGTTTATGTGTCGTTGTCCCCTACCGCCGACCAGAAAGAGGTGTAACGCAAGTCAGCACTAAGACAACTAGCTGCCTTACTCACTACGGATGGATACACCAGAGAGGTGCACACAGACACCACAGACCCCATCGGGTTGACTCGATATGTGAACAATGCACTCACTGACTGCTGTGAGAGGACAATTATCATTAAAGATAAAGGTCCAGTCGCAGGTGCAAAAATGGAGCATTAGATAAGGGGACCCCCCAAAGTAAAGTAATTGTAGCATCAGATGGGGACCAGCTTGCACACAAAGACAGCCTGGCATCCTTGGCCGAAGCCATCAGTGGCATCAGTCTGTCATTAGAAGACAAAATGGAGGAAATGCGAAAAGACGTCCCTATGCGGAACGATTTCCGCAGACACAGAGAGGGTGACGGAGGCAGAGAAAAATACTTCAGCATCAGAGAATCAGGTTAATGCAATGCAGGCCACAATTTCAAAGCTACTAGAAGTAAATTAGCACCCGGAAGAGAATGCTGAGAATGTGGAGCGCAGATCTAAGAAAAGTAACCTAAGCATAGTGGGTATACCAGAGGGATCAGGGGACACATGTGCAGAGTGCAACAGACTGGCTAAAGTCGTGTTTCCCAATCAGGGATCTGCCTCACTCAAGGAAAGAGCACATTGTGCCTTGACAACTAAACTCCCTCCTGGGACACCTCTTCTGCCTGTTATTCCGCGCCTTCTCAAGTACAATTACAGAGCTGCTATCCTGAGGAAAGCCCTCGCGCTAGGAACGGTCACCTATGAAAATCATAAATTCAAGGTGTTTCCTGACTAGACACGCATAGTACAAAAGCAGCAACACACTTTCATAGAGGTAAAAATGAAACTGAGGGTGATGCAGTTTGAAAATGTCTTGATATACCAATTTTAAACTGTTCTGATTTAGGCCACCTAGTGATCTCGATTATCACTTGCATGCAAATCCTGTTTAACCCTTTCATAGGTTCCAGAGCTGCTTTGCAGTGGGATTTTGTTATTCACTGCAAGATGTTGTTGAAGTTCACGACCATCTAGTGATTGCCAACATAACATAGTGGGCATATACAGGGGCCATGGTTTTACTGCTGGATTACTCAGCTCAACTCTGTGTATCTTCAGCAGCAGGTCCTTCTTCTTCGATACCTCAGAGGCTGTATGGGATTTGGTTGAAGAGAGGAAAATGCTACAGTAATGACAAATGGGACCAGAGCGGGGTCTGCGAACTCAGGGGTGTAGAGAAAAAGAGGCCACAGGTAAAAAGGGTCTGATGATGACGAGGGAGGCCAGATGAGAGCCAGGAATGGGACAGCTATGACGAAGACACAAGTGGCTCAGCTAAATAGGAAGCAGGGTGGTGACATTACGGCCCCTTACTCCATGATGAAATGGAGGGCTCTGGCTTCTCTAAGCACCCATAAGACAATGCTCTGCTTCTAGGAGAACAGGAGACGCTGAATCAAGAAGTAGAGCTGCGCAGCTGGGGTTCACTGCCTCAGAGGGGACACGATGTAGCATCAACTCATGTGATCATCAAATACAGATGGATACATTTTGGGTGCAGACTAAAGCATTTGTAACATGAACATTTCGGGTGGTGGGGATCAGGGCAACAGATGCTTCTAGGGAAGAAGGTTAGTGCAGTGGGGGTTGGGAGCAAAGGGAAGATTGGGGTTCCAATGGGGCCATGCAGAATGTTCATTCTTATTTTTAGTTTGTTCTACTAAAGACATAAGGCACTTCTGGTCCAGCAGGTTGATGTTTTTGCACTCTAAGGATCTAATGGGTTTTCATTTACGTGTGTGCATGGAGAGACATGTTAGAAGTGCTTGCTCTACCCCAATATATGGAGGTCCCGCGAAGTACACCAAGCCCATAAAGTACATGACCACGGAAATACCGGAGGTTTGGCCTAGTAGCCCAGTAGTAAAACACATCGCCGCTCACCGCATGTCCATAAGCCAATTCCAAATAATCTCTTGGTAAATAAAGGGTTAAATAATAAAATGAAAAGAAGAACAGTTAAGCTGTAAGCCAGAAATCACACTCCGATGGTCTCCTGCTTCAGGAGACCACCTTTATGGGCACCAAACGCCACTTTCTCAGCAGATATGAGTACATGAAGGTGTTCCACTGAGGTTAGCATGGGGCTCTAGAGGAGTTGCTGTCCTGATGCGGTATACATTCCCTTTTACCCTATCAAACACACAAACTCTAGCTCCATACATCATAGTGAAAGGGAGAGTGGAGGGGTGTCTGTGGAAGCTTGCATACTTATACCTACCCCCTGGCCTACAAGAGGACACTCTTGGACACATCTCTGAATACACCAGTAGGGATGACAAATAGTAGGTGGCGATTTTAACTCAGTAATAAACCCTGCACTGGACGTCTACAGCATTCTACGAGCAGATCACGGTCCCTAAGCAGGTGGGTGGTCTCCTTGTGTCTTAAATACACATGTCCCCACTGGCATGGGATAGATCCGCAATACACTTATTATTCCAATGCACACCGTTCCCATTCACTCAATTACTATATGCTTATTCCTGCTGCGGAATACACTGCTATCACTCAAGTGCTATCTTTCCAATGGGATTCTGAACCACTCACCTATGGAAGTGTGTCTCGGAGGGGGAACAGTGACCCAAGAGGAGGATGGTGGTTGAACACTTAGTGGCTATAGAGCGAACACATAGATGACCTGCTCAGAGATACAATTAAGGATTATTTTCAATATAACAAGAGCTCAGTCATTTCACAAGCATCCGCCTGGGAAGCATTTAAAACGTCTGTAAGAGGGTGTTCAATGTCTTTTCGTAGAAGCAAGGATAGGGAATGGTGAAGAGAGGCAGGGGAGTTGGAGGCGCAGAATAGGCAGCTGGAAATGCACCCTAGTCACACAAAGACAGGAAAAACGTCTGCTGCTGGAAACACTTAAAAACCACCCTGAGGGGAAAAAATGCCAAACTCTGCCACCTGTGCTTGGTTGCACGATTAGCATAGAATATACGAATGGGGAAACAAAGCAGGCAAACTATTCCATTGGCTTGACAACTGGGAGGCTGAGACGAGGTTGGTCTGCTCAATACAGGTAGTTAGGACAAGTGGTCAGTGATGCAACTAGGACTACAGAAGCCTTTACGGGTATTTATACAGAATTATATGATCGGCAGGACACCCGTGAATAGAGCAAGAGTGTTCAATAGCATCAGACCTAAATAAAGGCGCTGTCATGGGCAGATCATGCTGAACTAGACATCCACTGGGCTATCATGGCTATGCCTTCTTGTAAAGTCCACAGGCCAAATAGATACACCCGGAATTCCTCAAGAAATATGATTTGCTGTTTTTCACTGTTTTTTTCCACGCATTCTTTAAAGACTCGTTAATCACTGCCACACTCTCAGCGACCTCAGGGGTACCCTAATCACAGTAATCCAGAAACCTGGTAAACCCCTCACTCAGTGCACCTCATGTCGATACATATCATCGATAAACATTGACACAAAGCTTCTTGCTAAAATCCTCGCAACTATATTGGCCAAAGTGATATGCACTCTGATACAGAACAGCCAAAACGGCTTCATGGCTGATGGGAGCACTAAGCATTGTCTCCAATGCCTTCAGGTGGCCATCGCGCACTCGAGTGAGCTTGATGGCCCAGCAGCTCTGCTGTCAATGGATTTAGAGAAAGGATATGACATGGTCCTTTGGCTCTTTATGCGTCAGCTTCTATGGATGAGAGTCTTTGGTCCCACTACCTGAGGTATGTTGCAATTTTCTATGCTGACCCCTGGGCGCAAGTCAGGTTAAATGAAGTACTATCCAACCCATTTCCCCATTGCTCACGGCATGCGTCTGGGGCGCCCACACACCACTCCTATATGCAATGGTGACAGAATCTCCAGCAGAGTGGGCAAGCTAATGGCCTTTGAATGGAACAGTCGTGCGGAAAACAGAGTGCCACCTTATGCTTATAATCTACTTCACTATGTCCAAAGGCCTACTCAATCCATCTCAAACATAATTCAAATGTTGAAGGTATATGAGGAAAGCTCTAGGCTCCAAGCAAACTGGGCTAAATCCACTTACTTGTGTGCGGGGCAGACCGCCGACAGAGTTAAATGGAACCGAGCTGAGTATAGCAGACAACCATTTTAGGTAATGTGGTATGATGGAAACAAAAGTGCAAAGGAGATGATGGGAACTCAATATCGTCCCGCTGCTTCAACAAACAGATAGGGATATTGAGGGATGGGTAGCCTTGCTCCATCTATTAAGGGAGGGGGCATTGTTTAAAATGGTCACACTTCCCTAGCTTCTCTACACTATCTACACTAACAACATTACCCCTACCCACTTATAAAGCAGTGAGCACCAGGTCCCATTTGGAAAATATGTCCACTCTACCTAAGTAGGGGGTGGGAGAGGTATGGAGGAAATACCTATGTACAAAATTATTACTGAGCCTCGCACTTTGCCTCAGTAAATGACTGTCTTTTTAATGACAGATCATACTCTGCCTTATGGCTGGAATTAGGCTTCCTGGAGCTGTACGACATATACTGTACCGTATTGAGCTCCCATCTCACATGCCTTGCCACCTATCACAAAAACCCTACTGATATGTTAGTCAGCTGCCGTGAAATGAATTAAGTGGCAGGGAAAGCTAGCTAATGAAACTCTGTTGTGGCACGGGACATGGCTACCACAAATATCTGCCTTACAAGCATTTTATTCCTAGGATCTCTTTGGTATCTTTAACCTGAGGGATGTGTGGGCCTCGAGCCATATTAAGGCATTTGAGCAACTAGCAAAATAATTATCTCTTAGAAAACCCAATTCTTTAGATACTTGCAACCTTCCCACACATCGGAACCCTACGAAGATATGCTACGGGCAGTGCCCGAGTTTAACCCATTCAAAAGTATAATAAGAATGGACCAACTGGGTAAAAATGGTATATCCAGGATGTATACATCTCTGCTGCTTAATGAGCCAGATCCACTTCTGTAATTGAAGGAAACATGGGAAAGAGTCCTTGGGCAACTTGAAGATGATGAATGAGTAGAAGCAAAAATGGCTTTGTGCACTCTCTGGCCACTGCCTGCCGCCTGAGACTCATACGATATAAATATTTCCACAGTGTGTACTGTCACCCGACCAAGTTATGGCAAATGAGTAAAGCTTCCTCCCCTTGTTGCCCACGTTTTGCAAATGCGCAAGGCACATTCCTACATGCCATATGGATATGTCTGGAAATTGGGAAATATTGGCAACAAAACAAGAGGGTAGGGGTGGTGGGCCACCTGGTAGAGTTTGACACCAGGACATGTATTTTGGACATTACGAGCAGCTGGGAGGGTTCTTCAAGTTCAAAATATTCCAAGGTTCTAGGGATTGAATTCCTAGTTCCCAAACTGGATACTGCATGGAAATGGAGGTGTGAGAAAACCTACTCATTGGGGAATGGCATTGGAGTATAGATAACTGTGCATCTGCAGAGAAAACAGTTTACAAGAACTGTGTATGTACAAGAAAGTACCGTAGAATTTGGGGTCTGTGTTGGCAGGAAGAGGGCATTAATGGACAAGGTTAAAGAACATATATCAGCATCTAAATCAACTCCTGGAGTTCAATGGGAGATTTAGAGGAGTAGGGGCAGAAGAGGTAAAGAAATCAATGGAAAGAGCAAAATGTACACCACTTTACGTTTTACGGCTTGTCTGGTTATACACATTATACCTGTCCTGTTCAAAGAAAACAATAAAAATTAGTGATCAGAAAAAGAATGTGCACTAATCCTAGCACAATAACCCCAGCACTTTCCCAAGAATATGGATTTATGACTTTCTGAAATAACTAACCATATTTTCATAACGTAAATGAAGACTTGTCCCTTTTCTTCTTAAAGGATACCACTGCTTGAACATGATATATTATTATGAGTGATAAAAGTGCTCTCTGATCTTGGCGTTCCACCCCCACACCACCCTTCAACAGTAAGCCTCCACTTCTCGACCTACCTACCCAAAAAAGTCAAAGCCTTAAGAGGGTGTACTTTGTAAATTAGTGAGCTAATGGCTTGCAATATCATATGGATTTTGTGGTTGAATAATCGCAGAAAGTTTTACAAGAACTGCCTAGTTGCACTTGAGTTCCACAGCTCCCTGAAAACTGGCACTACAAAGACCAAGCAAATGTCTCAGCAAGGATCTTCTAACCACTTAAGAAATCCAATCCTATCTGGAGGAAGATGTACATTTTGATACTCTCTGATTTCTGTGTACCCACCTCCATCAGCGGTTGTAGGAGCTTAAATATCATTTGGGACAGAAGCTACAGCCCGCTGGTCAGTTTGCAGCACGGCGGAGGTGACTAGGCTAGAAATTTCTGTAGATATACTAAAGTAAACGTCACTCCACATGGACTTCACAACTGGGAATTGAAAACTTTGGCAATTTAATGCCTTGTGCTGCAAAAAAGATCAATGATAGGGTTTTTCCCATGCATGATGTTTTTGCGTTTACCAAAAACATTTTCCTCAATGGGCCAGAATCCAGTGAGCAGATATTTCTTAAGCATAGGAGATTTTGGTTCCGTTCTGTTCGTCACTCGTTGTTCCTTAATGTAATGCATGAATGTCTGGTAAAATGAAGGCTTCGGCCCTCAAAGAGTTGAAAAGAAAGCTTGAATACTTCATCTTACCAACGCCAAAGCCCAGGAATCTGATTTAATTAGGATCAAGTTCAACTGATGACTAAACCACTTCAGAGGGATCTCCCCTGTGTGAACATCATATTCGAGGTGAAAGATCTGCCTGCTAATGTGCTGACTTCCTCAAAGGTTCCAATATATTTTCATCTTCCACAGACCTAAGTCCTCTAGAAAACCATGAACTTAGGCAAGGCACTTTCTCTAGTGGCCAATTTAAAGTTCAATACAGAGGTTTCCTAGGAAGCATACAGCCCACCTGATTACAAGTACACAGAGTGGGGAGATGCCCGGTATCACCTACTCAGTGTCCATGCTGGAATTCAACCTCCTTAGGGCAATATGAGTTGCTTTCCAGACATGTGCAAGGAATTGGGACCCTGCGTGCAAAAAGCCTTGCAGCAATTCCGGAATCAATCAATCAATCAGCGAATTTGTATAGCACGCTACTCACCCGCTAGGGTCTCAAGGCGCTGGGGGGAGGGGGAGTTGCTAATGCTCGAACAGCCAGGTCTTGAGTTGTTTCCTGAAGGAGAGATGGTCCTGGGTCTGCCGTAGGTAGGTGGGGAGGGAGTTCCATGTCTTAGCCGCCAGGTAGGAGAAGGATCTTCCTCCGGCGGTCGTTCTGCGAATTTGTGGGACGGTGGCGAGGGCGAGGCTGGCGGAACGGAGCTGGCGGGTGGGTGTGTAGAAGGTGAGGCGGCTGTTAAGGTATTTGGGGCCCATGTCGTGGAGAGCCTTGTGTGCGTGGGTGAGGAGTCTAAACGTGATCCTCTTGCTGACGGGGAGCCAGTGCAGGTCTCTCAGATGGGCAGAGATGTGGCCGTGACGGGGGATGTCCAGGATGAGTCGTGCAGAAGCGTTCTGTATCCGTTGGAGTCTTTTCTGGAGTTTGGCTGTGGTACCAGCGTAGAGGGTGTTCCCGTAGTCCAGTCGGCTGGTGACGAGGGCATGGGTGACCGTCTTCCTGGTTTCGGTGGGGATCCACCGGAAGATCTTTCGGAGCATGCGCAGGGTGTTGAAACAGGATGACGAGACTGTGTTGACTTGCTTGGTCATCGTGAGGGAGGAGTCCAGGATGAAGCCCAGGTTGCGTGCATGGTCCGTTGGCTTGGGGGCGGTGCCCAGGGCAGGGGGCCACCAGGAGTCGTCGCAGGCAGAGGGGGATGGTCCCAGGATGAGGACTTCCGTCTTGACTGAGTTCAGTTTCAGACGGCTGACCTTCATCCATTCCGCGACGTCTTTCATTCCTTCCTGGAGGCTGGCTCTGGCGGTGGTGGGGTCGTTGGTGAGGGAGAGGATCAGCTGGGTGTCGTCAGCGTAGGAAATGATGTTTAGGTTCTGTTGGCGTGCGATGGCTGCGAGGGGGCTCATGTAGACGTTGAAGAGGGTGGGGCTGAGCGAGGAACCTTGCGGAACGCCGCAGATGACTTCAGTAGCCGTGGATCGGAACGGGGGGAGGCGGACTCTCTGGGTTCTACCGGTGAGGAACGAGATGATCCACTCCAAGGCCATTCCTTGGATTCCAGTGTTGCTGAGGCGCTGTATCAGGGTGCGGTGGCATACGGTGTCGAAGGCTGCTGAGAGGTCCAGGAGGATGAGGGCAGCTGTATCCCCGTTGTCGAGCAGGGACCTGATGTCGTCGGTGGCTGCGATGAGGGCGGTCTCGGTGCTGTGGTTTGCTTGGAAACCGGACTGTGAGGGGTTGAGGGATCCGTTTGTCTCGAGGAAGGCGGAGAGTTGTTTGTTGACGGTCTTCTCGATGACTTTGGCAGGAAAAGGGAGGAGCGAGATGGGGCGGAAGTTCTTGAGGTCCGTGGGGTGGGTTTCTTCAGGAGGGCGCTGAGCTCGGCATGTTTCCAACTCTCCGGGAAGGTGGCGGATGCGAAGGAGCTGTTAATGATGTCCCGGAGTTTGGGTGCGATGATGGAGTCGGCTTTGTTGAAGATCTGGTGTGACAGGGGTCGGTTGGGGAGCCGGAGTGGATGGTGTTCATCGTGCGGGTGGTGTCTTCGGTGCTGACCGGGGTCCAGGTGCAGAGGGTGGTGGTGAGGGGCGCCGGTTCGGAGGTTGGGTGCGTTGTCTGTGCGCCGAAGCTGTTGTGTATATCGGCGATCTTGCGGTGAAAGAACGAGGCGAGTGAGTCGCAGAGGTCTTGCGAGGGTGTGATGTCGTTGTTGCAGGCGCTGGGGTTGGAGAGCTCTTTAACAATGCAGAAGAGTTCCTTGCTGTTGTGGGTGTTGTTGTCCAGTCGTTCTTTGAATGTTGTCCTTTTGGTGGTGCGGATCAGCTGGTGGTGTTTGCGGGTGGCGTTCTTGAGGGCTGTCATGTTTTCTGTTGTCTGGTCGTGGCGCCAGGCTTTCTCGAGGGTGCGGCAGGTCTTCTTGGAGTTTTTGAGGTCGTTGGTGAACCACCAGGCTTTCTTGGTGCCGGGTCTGCTGGGAGGGTTCTTCAGTGGTGCGAGTTCATCGGTGCAGTTGGTGAGCCACTGTGTGAGGTTGCGGAATGAGTACGTTAGCCCCCCAATTCAGCCCAGGACTTTGGAATGTTGCAGTGCAGGTGGGGAATTATTATCCAGGATTGGTAATCTCATCCCTAGTAATTTTAGGCTCCCAGGGCTTATAGCTCAGAACTTAGAGCTAGGAAACTACATGATCTTCGAGGCTTGCTATTATTCCCTTATTTGGAAGGATGCACTCAACTTCTTGGCAGGGGATGTATGGATGTGGGATGGACAAATGGCGCAAAATGGGCTGCAGAGTTGGATTATTGTACGGAGAAGACCATGTAAATCATACTGCTTTCAATCAGGATGCTAGAACACTAATGCACACATAACAGTGGTAGCAAGGGTGTGGAGGAACTCAAGTTAACTAAAGCAGGCTTTGTTTGTCCCTACGTACTCTATTTCTGTTTAATATTGTTCCTCCCTCTTGGAGATCCCGGTCACTTTCACAGATTTATCGATTCATTGGCTTATTTTAAGCCGGGTATGAAACTTCCTTCTTGGTTTTATTTTAGAAGCTGAATGGGTTTGGTCTGCACTGCTCAGAGCATCATATTCCTAAGGCTGTATGCGGACAACATTGTTGGTTTCAGGCTTAGTCCGTTCTAACTTGCTGTCCACTAACAGTTCAACAACTCAGACACAAGAAAGAGCTTATTAAGGATCTTAATCTGTATTTAAAGACGAAAATCTGACACCTTGACCTAATGTTGACTTCTTGGGCAGTGCAAACTGTGATCACCCTGGAGGCGAAGCCTTTGAAATAGGATAAAGCTACCTTCATGCTGACCCCTGTACCCTTAATCCATGCTTTCTCTCCTTCACATCCCAGTGTGATTCAACTCTGGCTTTCTAGTCCAGCCTGTAGGAAAGATAATACCCGCCTTTTTGGGAAGGACAGAGAGCAGGGCAACACAGAAACGAGAAGGCTCCAAGGTAATGATTAGTAGTCCATTTCCAAAGACCTGTGGGGTTCTTGGCCTCTTCTTGTTTATACTAAAGAGAATATTCCCAAACATTTAAAATTGGGTCCAGTGACAGCTTATAATGCCTGACTGGCACAGTCAGGGAATTTGCTGCTATGAGATAAACCAGTAACAGAGGAAAAATATACGACTGTTTAACAGTAGTGCCAATTACATCTAAAGGAATGGACCACAAAGCAACTCCCAGTAAATCTTTTCCTTTGGCAAGACAAGCAGCAAAAAATGTCACAGAAGATTCTTTTTAAAATGTTCCTTTTTTACAAAAAAACATTTTCCTTTGTCATGCAACTTACTGCGATGTCATCACTTCTAGAACTTGGCCATGAGCGATAAAGACCAGAAATTGCATATTTACGTTTGAATATCCAGAGACACAGGCATCAAAGCAGCAGAGGGGTCAGTTCTGATTCACTGTACCATGGAGTATGACAGAGTGTGACCCACGCCAAAGGTAGCATCAGTATCTCTTACACTAGCTCTCCGGTATTAACAGGCAAAAAAGTGCATAGTGTAAAAAAGCAGCCCCATTAGATTGCAGTACAGCGCTTAATTTCATTATCTGAATCCAACAATCAAAATATATTGATTGACATTTGACAAGGAGGAAGCAGTATTCAGAAGAAATTCTCTGAAGATGCCCTTTACAGCCCAAAAAAATTCTTGTGAAGAGGTTTTTCAATGGGAGCAGTGTTCCAGAAAAGATGAAGGCCACCGTCTCCATTTGTATCCAAGTCTACATAAAAATCAGGCTTGTGTGCAGCATCAACGATGTCCTTCTGTATAACATCTGAATGACAGATGTCAGTGGCATGCCCGCTGATGGCCTGGGAGCCAAAGATATTCACTGCTTCATTAATTTACAAGGAACTGGCCACAGTAATTACCAGTGGGTGAGATAAATTCAAGCAATCCACCCATCCTTCTTTTGTTCTCCTCAATGTGATGCCCAGAGTGCGACAGGGATGCCCAGGCATTGGTCCTAGGCACACTGTGCCAAAGTAATCAATCTGCACCCTACTGAAGAGGCCCAAACAGGCCAAACTGGTCTGAGGGTGCTTGTATTCCTGCCCGGAGAGGACGTGGCTTGGCAATATGGGCTGCACTGTGTGAGCCGTACCAAAGCTGATTTGAATAATATGGTTGATTCCTGTCTGAGGCGGCAAGGTGGGGAAAAAAAACATGCACTGGAATGGGGCCGACAGTAATCGCCAGTGTCTGAGTTTAATTCAAGCAATCCGCCAATCACATTTTTGTCTTCCTCTAGTTTTAAGTACTCCCTACCGAATGCTAATATTATATAGGTGGTAAGAAACTGGAACAATAGTTATTGAATCATCCAACCCGCTATCAAGGGAATGGTCACCAGGCATAGACTCGAGAAGTAATATAGGTAGACTACCATATCTGGGAATCCATTTCTCATTGAGGGGAGGGGAAGTGACACCTGTCTTGCATGTCTGGCCTTTCCAGTTGACTGACAGACAGACATTATCCTGAGAGCATTCAACTTGAAAACCCGACAATGTTCGTACTGCTTTATCTCGTAATATGACAGAAAACACATTCAGCTTGTCCTTCAGCAAACACTGTGTTCCTGCGTCAAGCATCACAGACAGCATTAGAACAATCTTGTGTCCATGACTACGAGAAAAGGTAGAAAAACCAACAAAGGCATTAAAAAAGTAGTTCTACGCTATTATGTCTTTATTACAAGGACACCTATGGAATACTTATGTTAAAAACCCATTTTTACCACCTGGATAAATAGGAGTGTGATTTGTGCTCTATATTCTACTTTGGTTACAGGAAGATGTTTACAGGGATCTATTCTAATGAAGGTTAGTAGTTCGTATTTTGAATAGTGCTTGAATAAATGTATGTTTAGAATTTGTTTCCTGTTTGCAAGCTTGTATAGTTCTTTTTGAGCACACATATGGGTCTTTGCTGTTTAGGCTCGCTCTTCCTCTCACATTGTTGATTAGAGTCTGAAAAAAGAGTGCACCCACTATGTCATGCTGCAGAACTGGCTTGTTTTGATTCATTTCGAAGTTTCCTTCTCAGGCTTCCTTCCTTTGTCTAGAGAAATGTTTTTCGCAGCAGGCACCATAGGGGCCATTTTCAATGAGAAGTACCCACAATATCGGGCACAATGAAGTGCGAGAACTCTCTGCCTGGCTGTCATTAACTTTTCTGAAACAGCAATTAGAGACAAGGGCATGCCTGGTATAGAAACATCCTCTTCTAGAACAACAGAAACTACAGCCCCGTGCTTCATCGTTACCATTTATATGAGCTCAGGAAGAATTCATTGGCTGCCCTTTGCTAGAGATGTTCATGGAATTGATCAAATTAGCTCAGTCTACATCCTTCTTACTTCATTGTGTGGGTACCACCCTCTGGCTACAGGAATGCAGGCAATGAACTTCCACTGTCTGGGTAGATATCCTCATTTCCATTTTGTGCTATGCAATAACCAGGGGCATCCAAAAGGGATGCAACTTAAGCTTTCGTAATTAATACTGTGAGACAAGCTTTTAAGGTGCACATCGGAAGACATCCACTCCAGTATTTTCAGAACCTCCTTTTTGATGTTTGCATTATTTGTCTCTTCAGGGCCACTGGGATTATGTGATTCTGCAGCTGGGAGTTTCTCATATACTTATGAATTTGCCACATTTGTCACATGATCCATCATCAGCTACATAATCTGCAGATTTTAACAAAAAAAATATTCTAGCCAAAAAAGGTCAACAGTTAAAGAAAATGTCCTGCACAGTGGAAAGCTATATGCAAATGTGGTCTCCTTTCAGTTGCTTATTACTGAAGCTTCATGTTAAACTGGTGCTAAAGAGGGGAGGAAACTTTTGCCCAGGCAGTGTAAAAAAACGACAAATTTATGAAGTGATAGTGTCACAAAATATGTTGCATTAGGTTGCACAATATGCCTTTTCTTGCTGCATAATTTAATCAAACCTGTTGCATAATTTGGTCTCTCCTGTCGCATAATCCAATGGCCCTCCCTATATCTCTCATTTCGCTATGATAATGAGGTTACCTCAGCGTGCTTATCAAAAGTACCTAATATAGCACTCTCCTACATGTAAATAAGGTTGTTTCTTTCTGCAATTTTGTATCCTCCAATTGCATACAATCTCATAAAAGCATACTTTGTATTCCAATGAAAATTGACCTTGACTTAAAACGTATGATTGTTGCCTCTCCTTTTCTTTCAAATGAATCGCTCCTTCCTTTCCATCCTCTTCAAGTCACATGCATGTTGGTTGTAACCCCTTTTATTGTATCTCTGCAAATTACTCACACCTCACATCAAAGATCACTACCTCTCTTTTAAAAGTCATACCGTGCAACCTCACAATATCTAATCTCTGATATCTCATCTATTAATATATCCAACCATTTGTATAAATTCACATACCCCCTCCTACTGAAGATCAAATCTAACTCCTATTTACTTAATCTACCATATAGAAACTGGAGTAAATATATGGAACGATTTACTTAAAGAAACAAAATGAATCCCAGTACCCACCATTAACCACTTAAAATAAAACTTAAAGCTTGGGTTCCGGAGTAGCATGCTGTCCCTGCATAAAGTGACTCAAGTCCCATCGGGGTAGTAAGCATTATATAGATGCAACAACAATACAATACGTAACCCATCACTCAGCACTTAGGCAGGTGACTGTGGGTATACAGGCTGCATAATAATTCCCTTATTCGGCTTGACAATCTCACACTCACATGGGCCACAACCACTACGGGTCATGTCCATCGTCCAGTGCTGTAGAGGTCCACAACATTAAAACACCCATCATAAGCAGATGAGGTATAGAATAACTGAAGAGATCTGCCCCGCGCTGCTGGCCAATAGAGGACTTTCATTAAGTCCACGAATGAAGGCCTCAACAAACGACATACTATAACCGCTTCTTGGCATCACACACTGGCAATCCATATGGCATGATATTAATAATCACAGCAGATCTCTCTGTTATGATTATGTATGACATGGAAACACTTTCCACACAAGACCAAAACAAAGAGAACACACTTCCAACCATAGTGGGCCACATGTAGGCTAGCGCTTCAGGGCCCACACAGGTGCAGTAAGCTCTATATAAATGTTGCAATAAAGTTCAACACAATACCAGACAAGTTACTCTGACAAGGCATTTATAATGACTAGTTAAATAAAAAGAACAATGGCAGAGGACAGGATGTTAATGAGCCAATTTCCACTAAACAATTGAGCTCAAATTGTGAAATCTTTACCAATACATCACCGAAAGGCACATCCCGACAGTGTTCCTAGTTGATTCAACTATCACCAATGTTTCTATAGCAGTTACCGTTGTGCTTTAAAGCTTGTTGTATTAAATTGTGAATAAAGTTCCCTTAGAACCATGCAACCTCACAGCCCTCTTAAGCCGGCTGAGGTCATGATTCCCCAACTAATTTCATTTGACTGCCTTTCCTTAATGAATGCTGTTTATTCGAAAGAACATGGCTGACCACAAAAGCAAGCACCACCCGCTAACTGAAGAAAGAGTGAAAGTGTGAAGTTGGTGACACAGCATGGATGTCTCTTACGGAGGGGCCTCGTAGCAGCTTGCTGTAAGGTCTTAAGTGGGCATTCAGAGAAAACAATGAGATTGTTTTCTCGATTCAATCCTTCATTACCACCAATCACCAACATTAAGCATTCCTTTGATGTCTAGGTTAGTTTGATACCTACTGTGGCATCATTTGCTGTGCGGCCCGACTAAGAGAAGGGTAATCTGCTCAGATTCTTTAGTTTCGTGCCGGTGCACAATTATCTATGTCGACATTGAGAGTAGACATGCCATTCTTAGGAATCATGAGTGGTGCCAGACCAGGTGAACGCTGAAATAGAACCAGAAGGCTTTTTCAAACAAAGGGAATACTGGTCATTAAACCAGTCCCTATCGGACGTACTTATCACATATACATCTTCTTTCTTCCTTTTTGAGGAATGAGGAAATAGCCGTCCCCACCGTCACAACCATCTTGTGAAGTTCCTTACAGTGGTGACATGAATACGTACTGTGAAACAGACTGCAAACACAGCATGCTCTGAGAGTGCCCATCTGTGTCTCTGGTTCCTACCCGCGACATATGATACAGTTTGTAACAGACCCCCGGGCGCTTTCCCATGCTGCTTCTCACATGGTACGCACCCCCTTAAAGTCATGGTTCAAAAGGGAGATTTACACAAATGTTCATATTCGAGAGAGCAAAGGAAGTTCATGACTTCCTTAATGCAATTTAAAAAAAGATCATAAGGTAGTGCTTGAAAATAGAAATGAAAAAAAAGGACATGCAAAATGTTTTAACAATGGTCAGTCACAAACGTTACCACATGTTGCCTTATGCCGCTCTTAGACTGCCTCAAAGCGCATTAGTCTATTGCACTGGGGCCCATGGCAAAATTTCTACCCCACTCTAGTGTCCAGCGTTTCTTAAGGGGCCATAGCGACAGGGCAGGACAATCTGAGTAGCCTGAGAAAAGGTGGCATAGTGCAGCAGCACCACACTAACGTCAGAGCCACAGAAACAGTTTCTGATACATTAAAGCTGTCACGCTCTGTTATGGCTCTGTTGGAATATATAAAAATTCGAACTTTTCAGTCTAATATCTAGCACCGGGAAATAAATAACCATCAGGGTGTATTGGCGCTTCCATCTATTGCCTACATGCCTAGTGGTCTATATTTGGTGCAAAAATAAGCGACGGGGGCCCCAGCATTGACAGGCACAGTTAATAATGCTACTAATAGCAGAGTGTCCTTAAACATGCACACAATAGAGGTACAACAGAGAAAGTGCCAAACACGCAGAACAAAGAGAAAGTACAAACATCCCTATGCGTGTGGACACATAATTAATACATGCCGTGTACAAACATCCACATTAAACACGGGCACAGACATAATTGCAGAACGAGCTCACGCGCCCTCCTGGAAGGAGCACTAGAACGCATCCCCTCGAGCGCCAAACCTGCATGCATTCAGCCCCGTCCAAGGCCGCCCCGAGGTATCGACTGTCAGACGGGAGGGAGGGAGGGAGGGAGGGGGGAGACAAAAGGCAGCGGGAGAGGATGCTGCCGGCCGCGGCACCTGCGGGACAAAGGCCTCTCTCTTGCTCGCAGTGTCCGACGCCGCTCGGGTTCCCGTTCCCGGCTGGGCCTGCCCGGCGCGCGCCGTCCGCGCACACCCAGCTGCCTCGCCTCGCGCCTCACAGCGGCAAACTCCAGATTGGGAAAACAATGAGGCATTAAAAGCCACCCCCAGGAGAAAAAAAAACACGCTGCCTCTGCCCAGATACCATGGAGACGAACTTTGACCTGAACTCGAAAATGTCTCTTCCCTGTTTGCTTTCTGCAGCGTACCTATTTCAGCTTACACACCTTTTCTGTTCCAGAAGGACCTGCGCCTCTCCCTCGCTTCCCCTCCCACACATTTCAACGTTACAGCCTTGCGCCGCTCTGCCACCTGCGACGGGAACAGGTGCAGACTCCGGTGGCGACCACCTCCGGTCACACTCCTCTTACCACCTGCGCTTCACGCGCCCTCCACTCATCCAAAACACCAACCGTTGGCCAGGCTTCACATGAACTCCTTTCATCTAACCATCACCACCGGTGCTTCACATGAACTCCTCTCATCCAACCATCACCACCTCCGCTTCACATGAACACCTCTCATCCAACCATCACCACCTCCACTTCACATGAACTCCTCTCATTCAACCATCACCACTTCGGCTTCACATGAACTCCTCTCATCCAACCATCACCACCTCCGCTTCACATGAACTCCTATCATCCAACCATCACCACCTCCGCTTCACATGAACTCCTCTCATCCAACCATCACCACCTCCGCTTCACATGAACTCCTCTCATCCAATCATCACCACCTCTGCTTTTCATGAACTCCTCTCATCCAACCATCACCACTTCCGCTTCACATGAACTCCTCTCATCCAACCATCACCACCTCCGCTTCACATGAACTCCTCTCATCCCACCATCACCACCTCCGCTTCACAGGAACTCCTCTCATCCAACCATCACCACCTCAGCTTCACATGAACTCCTTTCATCCAACCATCACCACCTCGGCTTCCGATTAACTCCTCTCATCCAACCATCACCACCTGTGCTTCACATGAACTCCTCTCATCCAACCATCACCACCTCTGCTTCCCATGAACTCCTCTCATCCAACCATCACCACTTCTGCTTCACATGAACTCCTCTCATCCAACCATCACCACCTCGGCTTCACATGAACTCCTCTCATCCAACCATCACCACCTCGGCTTCACATGAACTCCTCTCATCCAACCATCACCACCTCTGCTTCACGCTCCCTCCACTCATCCAACACAACAACCGTTAGCCCCTCTTCACATGAACTCCTCGCATCCAACTATTACCACCTCTTCTTCACATGAACTCCTCTCATCCAACCACCACAACCTCTGCTTCACATGAACTCCTCTCACCCAATCATCACCCCCTCTGCTTCTTTCCTACCCTCATTCAGCACACCAACCATTGTCTCCACTTCACATTCACTCCCCTCATCAGACACACCAAACATGGCCACCTCCACTTTACATTCCATCAACTCACTGAACAATCACCACCTCTGCTTCACATCAACTCCTCTCAACCAACCATTATCACATTCCCTTCACTCATGCAACACACCAATTGCCTCTACTTCACATTTGTTCCCCTAATCAAACACACCAAACATGACCACCTCCGTTTCACATCCACTCCTTTCAACCAGCTATCAACAACTCCGCTGCACACTGTCTCCACTCACCCAACACACCAACCATTGTCTCTGCTTCACCTTCACTCCCCTCATCAGACACACCAAACATGGCCACCCCTATTTCACATCCACTCCTCTCAAGCAACCATTGCCACCCCCGCTTCACACTCCCTCCACTGATCCAACACACCAAGCATGGCCCCCGTCTCACATCCACTCCTCTCACGCAACTATCACCATCTCCTCTTCACATTTCCTACCCTCACCCAGCTCATCAACATTCCCTTCATTCATCCAGCACCCCAACCATTGTCTCTGCTTCACATTCAGTCCCCTCATCAAGCACACCAAACAAGGCCACTTCAGTTTCACATCCGCTCCTTTCACCCAACTATCACCACCTCCGCTTCACACTTCCTCCACTGATCCAACATACCAAACATGGCCACCTCTGCTTTACATTCCCTTCCTTCTTCCAATACACCATCACTACATACTGCACTGTACACAAGCCACCTGAGGCAAAAGACAAAGATACATACAGACACTACCAACATGCTATAATTCAACCAGGATCCTAAACTCAACAGCTGTGCACCTGATCAGCCAAAGAATCTTCAAAGGATGAAAAATGGAGGCATGACTGGGGGCCAGGGCCAGAGGCTGCAGAAAGCAATGGATTATAACACTGGAGCATGGAAATTGTTTCATTTCTTGGACTTTTATGAGATGAGCTCTCGTGCACCGACAAGAAAGGACTATGGAATTGCATTTTTGAGGAATTTTCTGTACTGGCTAATAGACTTCATGATTGCAGAACTTTTTTTGCAAAATGTTTTTATTAAGGTTTTTCAACACGTCAACAGTTCAATACAAATGGTGGAAGTCCAAGACGACACCCACTGAACATGCATGGCACAAAGAATTAATACGCTCGGGTGGCGCGGAGAGTGCGTCAATAAGGAGGGAGGAAGCAAGAGGATTGCGGAAAATGCCAATAGCACTAGAATGGGATGTCATGATGGAAGTCTGTAAATCACTGGACATAGCCGATATTAATGCGACAAGAAGTACACAATAAGACCTACAGAGCTGAGGACATAACCCGAATAACATAGACTTGGAAATAACCTTATTTCACGAGGTATGGATTGGGAAGCAGCAGAGCCCGCATGTATCAGACGACATTACATGCTGATATAGGACTAGTGCGTGGGGGGGAAGGAGTGTTCAAGACAAGGGGTTGGTTAGTTATAGGTTACAAAGCAGTAATGATATGATTTAAGCACCGACACTGAGCAGTGATATAAGGTACGGCATAGGTATAAAACGCAGACTGGAATGATGCGAAACAGGCATGTGATGAAGGAGATATGCAATGTACTGTACTATAATGGGGCCTACGCACAGAAGTGTAATGATATCAGACCTAGTAAGGAACTGCATAAATGTATAATGTAAAGTACATTAATGATGCACTGTGTATGGCTATATGATGAGTAAAGGAAAAACATAATAACATTTGTTTAAAAAAAAACAGTTCAATAAAAATGAAAATATAAAAGCCGGCTGGCTTAACACAGAGAGAAAATAGCAGTAGGCGGATAACATAACACAGGTACAGCTAGTAGCGATAGTAACCGCGCTGTGCCCAACAGAGGAAGAGCAGCATCATAGTTAAAAGACAGAGGCAAGGGAGCCCTCTCAAATAAAATAAACCAATCAAAGAAGTACCCAAGCAAAACCGGCATCCGATGCATCAAACATGCACGGGCCCCTCGTTTCCCCATTCATAAAAAGTGGGGAGAAGTAAAGACAAGCATTTGCAATACAGTAGGACTCACATTTACGTGAGCCCTATTGCATTGGAAGGGGGAGTGCGGGCAGGCGTGAGAAGGCACAAGCACGACCGGGAGTGCGTGGGAGAGGGGCAGGCCCCCAAGAAGTCACAGACTGCAGGAGGGGGGAGGGAGGCACGGGACGAAAGTAGTTGTGCAGTAAAGGGGCCAGTAGCCATGGAAGGACACAAAAGAGGACATGGCCGTCGTGGGGAGGGACTAACAAGCCTAGAACCAATTGGAAGGCAGCATTCTAGACCAATAAAAAAGATGGGCAGAGAGTGGGCGGAGCTTCCATGAAGCTTCCACACTATAGTGTATACTGCATATCTCGAAGAGCCAGCGCAAGCGCTGTATAGGCGAGACCTAAAAAACAGAGGGAGGAATAGGCCACTAAGGAGAGCCAGCTGGGGCCGGTCTCTGGCGTTGAGGCTAACGCAGAGCCGCTGGGGGCATCAACAAGCACAAAGAAGGACTCAGAAGAAATTCTCTGACTGCAGTCCTGCATACCACCTGGAAGACAGTCGTCCAATAGGGTAGTAAGATCGGGCAAGATCAGACCATGTGGAAGAAATGAGCGTCCTCAATGTTGCACCGGGGACACTCCGAGGCCACAGTAGGAAACATAGCAGAGTTTGAAGCGGAAATTGCTCAATATTTTATAACTGGATTTCAGGATCCTCTTTCATGAGGAATGAGTGAGAGGCGACCCCAGCTCTGCTTCCCAATGTGATCCGAGAGACTTGAGAGACAGACGTGCCCCTTCCAACAAAGCTCTATAAAGAAACATGATCGCTTTAGTTCGATCCGTAATAAGGGAGAGATGATGCAGGCAGTCATTTTCGGAGGTTCTGCAACACCGGTACCCTACCACTCCATATCTTAAATGCCAATCAATCAATCAGGGGTTGGTGAAGCACAGCTACTCACCCGTAAGGGTCTCAGGGTGCTGGGAGCGCAGGGGGTGGGGCGGCTCTGTTGAGTGCTAGGGTCATCCGAAGAGTCAGGTCTTGAGGTCCTTCCTGAACTGGAGCAGTGTAGGGATTTGCCGGAGGTGGAGGGGGAGGTTGTTCCAGGTCTTGGCTGTGAGGTAGGAGAAGGACTATACTCCCGTTCTGGTCTTGTAGATGTGTGAGATGGTGGCCAGAGGGAGGTCAGCTGATCGGAGGTGTCTCTTGGGTGTGTGGAAGGAGAGGCGGTTGTTTAGGTATGCTGGTCCGATGTTGTAGAGGGCCTTGTATGCGTGGGTGAGGAGCTTGAAGGTTATTCTCTTCTAATGGGGAGCCAGTCAAGATCTCGGAGGTGTTGGGTGATGTGGTTGCGATGGGGGATGTCTAGGATCAGTCTGGCTGCGGCATTCTGGACGGTCTGGAGTTTGCGTAGTAGTTTCTTGTTGATTCAGGCGTAGACAGCGTTGCCGTAGTCCAGTCTCCTACTGATGAGGGCGTGCGTGTTCATTTTTCAGGATTTGGATGGGATCCAATTAAACGTTTTTCAGAGTATGCTAAGGGTGTTGAAGCAGGCCGAGGATACGCCAAAGCGCCGTTGAAGATGAAATGGCCCACTGTTATATCATAAGATTCCCAGAGGTCTGAAAAAGGACACAATTCACCAAGCACAAAGAGCACCCAGGACATTAATCCCCACCGATGGCCACTCATGGAGACCCGACCACTTTCTGGATGACCCCATCACCAGATTACCAAAAGAGGAAGCTCACTGGAGTACGGGGTCAGCGTACAAGTCCACATGATTGCAGAACTTCTAGTTTTATATACGACATTTCCCTGCAAAAGTAAAACAAGCATTTGCAATGCAATAGGTCTGGAATTTGCAAAAGTTTGAGCTATTGGCATTGTAAATGACAAAGCTTTTATCTATGTGTTGGTTTTGAAAACAGATAAATAAATGGCATTGTCATTTACAATGCCAATAGCTTAAACTCTCGCCTTGTAAATGACAATGCTTTTTTTTAATGTTTTTAATAAAAAAACATAAATAAAACGCAGTAATTTATAATACCAATAGCTGAAATTCGTGTAAATGCGAGCAGTTATAACCCAGACGACAAAATTAAGTAATGACACGCCTCCGCTGCCCCCTCGAAAGTTCGAGAGAAAGACAAACAAGGCACCACGGACTGAACGTAAATCAACCAGCTGCTCAGGCTTTTCGATTAAATTATTACAATTTATTGCACAAGGAGGTCGGCGTTGGCAGCCCTGGGTGGTATGTGCTCCAGATTTGGAGCAACAAAGGAAGGTCCTGCGGCTGTGCTCTGAAAGAACCATTTGGCAGTTACACAGCCGCTTCCACATGCAAACACACACAGGCAGACACACATGCAGAGAGGCAGCCGCACACGCTTTCAAACCACACACACTCATTCACAATCTCACTGAAACACGCAGATAAACAGGCAGACAGAATTACAGACACACAGAGAACTAAATTGGCTAACTTAAAAAATGTATTTCATTGTGAATAATTAAAATTGAAAATGTTTCAATTCTGAAAATATGTGACTGTGAATTAAACATTACTAAGGTTTATGGATGTGGTAGTGGCCTTCATGGTGTTGCAGACACCCCCGTTCTCCTCTTCACTTTCGTCTTCAGTCTCTCATTGCTAGACACCTCCACCCTTTCAAGCTTTGTTTCTGAAATCCCTTATTTGCATATATATATCTTACTTTCCCACACTTACCATTACCACATATATGATTATTTCCTACATGGGTTCTGCAAAGAGGTCAAGGATTGGATGGGCATGGAGTCTGCAGACCTCTATGACCCACTGACAGGCACTGTGAGAAACTCCCACTGCCCTCTGCTTCAACTTCAGAGCTCTGAGCTGTGCAGCGTCATACACACCCAGCCACAACCCGAACTTAGACAACTAGTTCAATCAAGCACCATACAAGAACTGTACGCTGCGTGATAAAACTAAGACACAGCAACTGGGGAAAAAGCAAATACTCATTAGAATGAAGTAAACGCATTAAAAATGTGAACAGGGATTGTATCACTGATATGTAAAAGTTTTAGTGCTTTTACAATCATTATTGAGAAACTGATCAGCCTTTTGCCCGTCCTGTTTAAGGACATCAATACAGGATCCGCATCCAAATCGGTCTGAGACCAGGCAGGACCCGCCCACAATACACAGTTTAATTTGGTCTGAAGACACTGCTATCAGGTGTAAATTCCCAGTCCCTTTAACAAACCGCACAATTCTGCACATTTTATGGCATTTTAAAACTTTTGGCTACGCTTTAAATCGTAGATATCGCTCTACCTGACAGAAACATTACAGCAGGAGGATTGCAGTGATTTTCAAATACTTCTTGTGCACTCGGCAGCACCATTATAAAACACCTTACCTTTCTCTGCCGCTGCTCAGGTTTTCAACATGCGCACTACATTCAGTGTCTGCCGAAAATCAGGACATGCTTATAGAGGAGGCTCTGACTCACCGCGCTTCACAAACGGAGATCCCGGCCGGGTTTCTCTTCCAGGGTGAGGTCGGAGCATGAAGTGTTACGGGACATGTCTGGGAGCTGTAATCCTGCTACTTCCTGGTTTACAAGCACGGGAAACTTCAGGGAGTGAGTGAAAATTACCCTTACTCCGAAAGCCTGTAAAACCGCTTATTTGTGTCATGTCCTTTCAGAGCTAAAGGCGCGCACTCTTGCGGGCGATTGTAGCAGAACTCACTTAAACTGAGGCGTAGTGTGTACGTTTGATGGGCATGGCATTGAAGAAATCGTTCATCCAGATAGTAGAGCAAGGGCGAGGGAAGTATCAGTTTAACACGGGAAGAGAAGCAAATTAAAAAGGAAGAGACAAATGAAGAAAACGCACAGCCGGACAGCCAATTGCATCGCGGCCCGGCCGGAAGTCCCGCCTCCTCGAGCACCCGAGAAAGGAGAGGAAAAGTCTTCCCGCGGCCCGGGGCTCCCGTGAGCTGCGGAGTGCCCCGGAGCCGCCTGCGCAGAGGAGTAGCTTTTGTCCCGCGGCCCCGGAGAAGAGCTGCAGAGCCGAGGAGTCACACCGGGAGCAAAGAGAAGTGCTGCGGAAAGAGCCCCGAGGAGCGGGAGCTCTCGTGTAGCCCCCGCCAGCAGAGCCCGGAGCCGGTAAGTGTTGTCAGGTGGGGGGGAGAGCTGCGGCGGGGGCGGGGGAGGGGGGGAGAGCTGCGGCGGGGGCGAGGGAGGGGGGGGAGAGCTGCGGCGGGGGGGGAGAGCTGCGGCGGGGGCGGGGGAGGGGGGGGAGAGCTGGGGAGGGGGGGGAGAGCTGCGGTGGGGGCGGGGGAGGGGGGGAGAGCTGCGGTGGGGGCGGGGGAGGGGGGGGAGATGTCTCTGTATGTATGCGGCGGCCGGGGGCGCTTCTGTGTATGCGGCAGGGCGGGGGGAATGTCTCTGTATGTGTACGTGTGTGTGCACATTAGATGCAGGCAAAGCGCGCTCACGAGGTCAAAAGGCACTCCACATAAAGAACTACCAGACGCCCACGTTAAAAAAAAAAACACACACGCATTAGATACAGTCAAGGCGCGCTCACGAGGTCTAATCTCCAGCAGAAGAAATTCGAAACAGTCTGCTGTCCACATTCCCCTTCATTCCCCAGAAAGCGGCAACATAAGTTGTCTCCTTCTAGACAGCAAAAGCTTTCGCTTTTGCTTTAGTCTAGGCGAGACCTAAAAAGGATCTTTTCATATATTTAGAAGTTAAGTTTGGTATAAATGTGTGCTAAATACTCTTCCTGAAATTAATTAATGTGCATATAAAAGTAATTAGTGCCCAGTAGGGTTTTTCGGCTTCTATATTATGTAAGAGATGCAAGGCCACTAAGAATGACAAAAATCTGTGCTCTGCAAATGTGAAATTGCACTTTCCTGTTCTTTCTGAAACCCATTAACCAAACCATTTACTCTCCTTCTGCTCATCCAAAAATGTACACTGCCTCCTTCGGTCCAGCCCACCAAGCAAGTAACTAAATACACCTCCTTCTTCAGACCAATTCATATGTCCAACCACTTAGGTCTTGTTCTCCTACCAAAACCTCAGACATCAAACTAGTTACACCTCCACCTTCAACTTAATCAGCAACACAGCAAATCTATTACAACCCTGTCCACTGCTCTTCCACCCGAAATCCAAGACATCCTACTATTTAACTTAATCTTTTAGTATGATCCACCACACACCCAACCCTTTATATGTCCCCATTTTGTCTAACCACAACAAATTATAATCATTAAGACTTCTCTCCTTAGCCCTACCCCCTAACCGAATGAGTGACATTGCTGCATTCTGATAATCACAGTTTGTTTATACCTCATTCTTCTTATGTCTTGTTTGGGACAAAGACACCTTCTCCACAGGATGGAACATAAAGCAATTCATCCTTGCAAAAAGCGTAAGGCTATGGCCATGCAGCTACTATACATATTTCATACATAAGCCTATGACTAGAAACAAAACAATGCTGCTTTTGCTCTTAGACTGCCTTAGAAGAATCCTGCATCCCATAAAGTTGAAATACTGGAGAGGACCCATTTAGCAATGGTGACCATATCCGTGGGCTCTCCTGTTTGAGCCTGCTGGAACCAACAGCGAGATAGGAAAATGCTTTAAAAGAGGAAACCCTATCAAGACAGAATTTGAGAGTTCTGCTCCCATCCAGATTTTTCATAAAACGGTGCGTGCCTCATAATCCCAAGGTACCTTGGCAATAACAGAAAAAGAGTTCCAACATGATAATTACTTTTCCTATTTTAAAAAATGTCTTGGGGTAGGAGATGGGCCTTGGAATTAATCACATGTTTACATTAAATCATTTCAAACCAGGAGGCGAGTAGACACTACAGATGTGTATATATGCTTCCTTGAATACCATAGTATTGAGAATTATAATGTTGGTGAAGAGCAATGAAGGCATAAGCAAACTGAAAGGTCGAAATTCACTTGTAGTGTTTACCTCCTACTAAGAATTCTAGGAACAGGTCCATGCCATCACTTTTGGAAGATAAAAGTATGTGTCCTGCTGGTCTACTGAAGGCTGCCATTAACCCTCACGGACTATTCCCTCAATTAAAGCCAGTCATCATTTTGGATGACACAAAAATGCCGGATGTTGTTAGCATCACCTCACAGTAACAAGGCAAACATTTTAAGAGTCTCAAACAAAATGTGTGTTTGCATCTCTGATGGCCCAGGGGTGTGCTGGTTGCAACAGGGGGAATGGAAGGGCAAAATATGCAAGAAGGTAGTGAGGGGTTTGATTGGAATACCTGGGTCTCCATTCCAAAATTCGGTGACAACTCAAAGTCCTCCAAGGAAAACTGAAAGCCTGGGTTTGTAACCTCTTTCACACATCTGTCAAAGAGTTGATTAGGTTGCATAGATACACATTCCAATAAATCAAATTGCTTCTCCTAGTCAGAAATGTTTACCATCTCTGATGTAGGAGACACCAATTGTTAGTTTTCAACCGCCTACAGCAGCATTGACCCAAATAGGAATGCTCTATTACTTACCGGTAATCTTCATTACTCCTGGTCCCGTTGTCCTCGGCCCATTCAGAAACTTATGGAGATAACCATCTTCCAGACAGAAAATAAAAACAAGAGGAATGCTGGGATATCCCTACTGCCCCTCCCCCCGGGAGTATAAAGGTAGGATCTACCCAGCAGCCCTCCTGTACAAACAAGCCCAGACAGGAAGGCCGGCCGCCCGGGAGGGAGGGAGGGGCGTATGAATGGGCCGAGGACAACGGGACCAGGAGTAATGAAGATTACCGGTAAGTAATAGAGCATTACCCCCAGGTCCCTTATGTCCTCGGCCCATTCAGAAACTTATGGAGAAATACCAAAGCAGAAAAAGCCGGCCTTCCCAACCCAACAGAAGCCAACCCAGGAAACCACACCAAGGCAGCAACCGCAGAAGGAAAAAGGAAGAACCGGGGAAACCCCAGGCAGAGCCCCCGACAAGAGGGACCCCCACCAGACCAGCAGACACCCAACAAGAGCAAGGGCGCACAGCCAGACGACCAGACCGGCCACCACAGAGGCCAACCAGCCCACCGCAGGAACACCCGTCAGCCAACCAGCGAGAGGGTGAGCACAGACACCCAAGCCACCACAGGCAAGGGGACAACAGCAGAAGAGAGGCCAAACAAAGAGAAAGGCCAAGAGCCACCAGGCCAACAAGCCAGAAACGGGCAGAAGAAGACAACCCACGCAAGAACAGGCAGGAGACAAGCGGACCAGAGGAACCAAAGACCCAACAAAGAAGAACAGCGGAAGCCCACCAGAACCCAACCCGGAAGGCAAGACCGAGCCCAAGGCCAGGGAAAGAGAGAAAACCCAGACACCAGGGAACGAAGAGCAAACCCCAGGAAGCCAAGCCACCAGGTCCCGCAAGACGAGGACACAAGGCAAAGGGAACCAGCACCTCCAGGAAACCCGAGCAGGAACAACCAACAAGGGCAACCAACCAGGACAAAGAGACCCGGAAAAAGAGGAAAGGGAACCGAAGAAACCCCAGGAACCCCAAAACAGAACTCCAGCCAAAGCGGAGGAAATGGGAGCAGGAACCAACAGCCCGAAGAAGGCAAATCTGAACACCAAAGCAGGAGTGCGACCGGACGGGCCTAGGACCCGGAGGACCCAAGACAACAGCAAGGGAACCACGAAGGACACAACAACCACAGCCAAGCCAAGCCAAACCAGAGACAGGCCAGGCACAAAGACCCCAAACAGCCCAAGCAAAGGACCGGGGCAGAAACCCAGAGGCCAGAGAGACAGAGGCAAAACCACCCCAGAGGACCCCACAGAAACAACCGCAGCCAGGGAGGAAAGCACAAGCAAACCACACCCCACAGCCCGGCAAGACCCAAGGCAGGGCACGCACAGGGGACGAACCCCGCACGGCGAAAAGCCGCAACCAAGGATACAGACAGGAAGCCAAAGCCGAAGCCCAAGCAACCCGCAGAACCAACCCGAAACAAGGGAAGGACAAAGAGGGCAAGACCCCAACAGAGCACAGGCCCGAGAGCCAACAGCCCCGCCGATGCCCCAACGAACCCCAGAAGAGGCAAGAAGGGAAAACAAGAAGGCAACAGTGTGACGGCCAGAAACAAGAATCAGACCGGAACACACCACACCCACAAGCAACCGGAACCCCACGACACAGGGACCAGCCACCCCACAGGCAGACAGGACACCCGCAAAGAAGTGCCAAGCCACCCATGAAACGCCCAGAAGAGACACAACCAGGCAGCCCAGGACCGCAGAAAGAGCACAACCAGGCAACCCAGAGCAGGACGCACAAACAGAAGGCAGACCAGCCCAGAACAGGAGCCAACAGGGAGGAAGCCCAAGGCAACAGGCCACCACAGAAAGCCACGGCCGAAAGCCAAGCAGAAGCAAACGCAGGCCACAGCAACCAGCGCAGCGCGCCCCCCACACGGCCAAGCAACGGGGAGACGCGCAGAGCGGCCCGGAAGAAACGGGGAGGCGGCGCCCCCGCCCCAAAGGGCCGAGAAACCGGAACACCGGCCAGGAGGAAGCCATGCCGCCCAGCAAGCCCGGCAGGCCGGGAGGCAGACCCAGCAGACAACCTGCGAGACAAAAACCCACAGGCCCAGGAGAGGCAACAACAACGGCCACCCCGCACCACCACCAAAACCAGAAGAGGCAGGGAAGAAAACCAAAGGAAGAAGCCAACCGCACCCCGCAGCTCCAGGCGGCCAGGCAGAAACCAACCAGGCCAGACCAAGCAACCGAGCAGACATCGGAGCGTGGGAACAACACACCAACCCCGAGAATAGGAGGCATGACAGGACCCGGCAGCCGTCAGGAGGCCCCAGGCAGTCAACACAGCAGACATAGGAGGGGATGCCAGGAAACAGCAGAACCCAGCAAAGGGAAGGCCACAGCACCAGAAGGACCAAGCAGGCCCCCACCACGCACCACGCCCGACAACAGGCGCAGGCCGGGAGGAACAGAACAGCCGGACCCAAGGCAGCACAAGCCACCCAAGCAGAGGCAGAGGGGAGAGAGCACCCCAAAGAACCAACGGCACCAACGAGAGGAACCAGGCGCAGCCAAGGAAAAGGAGGAATAGGACCAGGAACCAGGAGCCCAAAAAAACGGACAACTACACAGAGGCCAGGAAGGGTAGAAACAGGACCCCCAGGCAGGGCAGAGGCCACAACAGCCAGCCCGCAGCGGAGGCAAGGCCACCAAGAAGAATAGCACGGCAGGCCCACCGGAACGAGGGGAGCCCACAGGAACCCCCCCCCCACCGCGCAGCGGCCCCAGAAGCATGAACAACGACCCACCACCAGACGGGGCAGAGAGCCGGAAGCAGAAGGCAACCCAATCAGGCCGCCTCAGTAGAAAAAGAAGCGACATCGACACCGGAGCACCAGAGGGCAAGGCGCAAGCAAGCAGGCAGGAAAACCCCAACCATACAGGGAACCCAAGAGCAAGCAAAGGCAGGAGCAGCGAAAAGAACCAGACACCACAGAGGCGACCGGGACCCCCGCCAGCCCGCGGCAGCCAAAAATGGAAAGGGCAAACACCCCCAGAGGCGCCAAGACCCAAAGCCGCACAAGGGACCGGAGGACCGACAGAGGGCAAAGCGCCAACCAATACAGCAAAAGAAAATGCCAGTCAAGGCAACCCAGGAGGCGGACGAGCAGCAGCACGGCAGCGAGGAGCCTACAACAAGGACAAAGGCACCCACACCCAGCCGCAGCGAAACAGCCAGGCAACAAAAACAAGGAACGCACCCCGCACAGTGACACACCCAGACCCCTGCACAACAAGCGTACAGCAAGGCCAAAGGAAACCGCACACCCAGAAGGGAAGAGGGCCACAGAGCCACCAGACCCAGCACAATACAGACGCCAAAGAACCGCCACACAAGCCATCACGGCAGGCAGCAGCTCACACACCCATCCAGACCCGGGCACAAGAAAGCACACCAGAAAACCGGGACCCAAACCCCCTCGCTGCAAACGCAAGCGTGGCGAGAGGACAGGAGGCCTGAACCAAGGGTGGCAGAACAAAAGGCGGCAGAGCCCAAGACAAGAGGGCAAGACCGACAGTGAGCCAGGGATAGAGCAGCCCTCACCACAGCGGCAGGCAGCACACCCCCCCAGACCCGGGCCCAACAGAACACGGGACTAGCAGTGCAGGAGCAAAAAAACCCCGCCGCATACCCCCAACTAAGAACGCCCACGACGAGGTGAGCAGAGGGGGCGCAGGGCAGCAAGTATCGCAGCACCCACACAAAAGGAAGCTTCGGACATAAGGAAACCTCCGGGACCAGAGCCAGCAGCCAAGAGGGCAGACCAGAAAGCCCCTTGTCATGATGTTCCTTAATAAACTACACCATTCAACACAACTCGTGTAGTATTCAACGTTACACCCCTGCAAACATGAAAATGAGCATCAGGACAACAAAGGACTAGGAGGTATCCAAACGCTGGTAACACAGTCAACACAAGCCGTAAAAGCAGACTGCAAAGCCACACTGCACGAACACACCGCAGGCAGAGAAGCATCAACTGAGCAGCCACCGGGTGGACAGGCAGAAAAGCAGCCCGAGATCGAGCAACACACTCCGAAGCAGGCCACAGCAGCAGCGGCAGCCTCGAGACATCGGCATAGAACACAAACAGCACCACCGAAGTAGTGTATAGAGGCAGCAGGTGCCGGACCGGCAGCGTTGTACTGAGACACCCAGCCCAAGTGCGGAGATGGACAGAGAAACAGCACTACACACTCAGATAGGGTAAAAAACACCGCAAAGCGGGACTCACCCGGAGCGGGGGCCCGAGCAGCAACAGAAAGGCCCCCACACCAACAGCCGGATCCGGGAACGAAGAGCCAGCGCAGCGCGTCTCCCACCCGGCCAGGCACGGGGAGACGCGCACAGTGACCCGGAAGCAACCGGGAGGCGGCGCACCAGCCGCAAAGGGCCGGAAACCCGGAACAACGGCCGTGAAGAAGTCAATCCCCCCCAGCAAGCCCGGCAGGCCGGGGGGGAGACACATCAGGAAATCCAACCCCTGCCCGCGAAGCCAGGCAGCCGGGCAGGAGGAGCCAGAAGAGTCCGCACGCCACTCAAGCCCAGCAGGAGCCGGTGCAGCCCCTCATCACCAACAGCATCCAACAGCCATTCTGTCGAAGACAGAAAAAAAGAACAGGAGGGCTGCTGGGTAGATCCTACCTTTATACTCCCGGGGGGAGGGGCAGTAGGGATATCCCAGCATTCCTCTTGTTTTTATTTTCTGTCTGGAAGATGGTTATCTCCATAAGTTTCTGAATGGGCCGAGGACATAAGGGACCTGGGGGTAATAGTTGGTCAATTGCCATTTGCCACAGTGTCTGGTAACGGTTTGTTTCCTGGTACTGATTTATACTTTTTCTCTGCATTGCCCTTCTTTGTGAATTAAAAATGGACAGCAAGTGTCCGTCCCATCTTGATTATTGGTACAAATGTTGACACTTAACGGATTCTGGTGACACATCCACACTTTAAAGCGCATTGATTGCTCTGGCAAAAATGGAAATTAGAAATGTGTCAAATAAGGTGGCATTGGGAAATAGAGGATGAAGGAAAAAAATCAGACCCACTATCAGACAGATAAATACTTTTTAAAACGACCCCTAATCAGCCCACAATATTGAATGTTATAAAGACAAACCCTGCTCTTTGCATTGTGGGATCAAATATTGTCCATACAGAATAATCAGAATGTTTATTCCTTTGACAAAAATATATGTGGATTGTCAATCTAGACGACATGTAAGATGGTCTTTTTTTGGTAATGTGCGCCAGACTTTACTGGATAATGAAGAGAGAACAGTTTTACCCAGTAGCGGTATTGGCACAAACCAATGTTTTATATGTACTCGCAAGCTAAAATAACATCACATAATAAATGCTGTTTTGAAGGAATTAAGCTAATCCTGACATACTTTCAATGTCCGATAAAAACATTCACCTCAAAAACAAAATTGGGTAAAATAGCACTACAAATTTAAAATAAACATATCAAATTTGTCCCATGGTATCATAAAAAAACACATCCACAGAAGGCCCTATAACCAGGTCAACCTCATTCAATACAGAAGCCCAGAATAAGAATAAACAAACCAAGACATTTCTAAATCATGTTGATATTAAGATATGGTTAGGCAATTCTACTGTCCTAAGACAAAGTCCAAAAGCAGGGGTTTGGTGATAGAGACATTCCGCTTTGACATTTGTTACTCAGCAGACAGTGATGGGACGGAGTTACCGACGTGCAACTCTGGTTCTCTAGAACTGGCATGACTTATACATCTGCATGCTAGGATAATGCCAGCGTACAAGTTATCCCAACATGAGAATCTAGGAAAGATCCAACGATGGAGAACTAGAAGGGTCCTAGAGGAAGCTCTTGTGGGCACATGTTCATTACAACAGTCACACCTTCCAGTGCACTCATTTCTGCTGTATCCACACCAAGACCAGAGGCTTGGGGCGCTGACCAAAGTTTCATCATTTATTTGTCAGTAAGTTCAGTGATAGGACAGAGTTACTGCCTAACCTGTAAGTGCTTAACCTGTAACCGCAGTTCCCCAGATTCTGCGTGTTCTACGAATTTACATGTGGGGATGAATTATTCTTCCGTGCCAAGCGATGGCCCAGCACAGGAGTCTCCAACCCTTTCTGTAGTAAGAGCTACTCGTGTACCATGAAAATGATCCTGAGATACAAATACTTTTACAGTTTTAATACTGGCAACATCAGGAACAATTACATTAGTGGCCACCATGAGCAAGCTTACCAGCAGTGGTCACCTCAGAGCATCAGGCAAGGTTACCAGCAATAATGTAAAAAATGCTTCGTCAATGGGGAATGCTACGTGGGTAATACACAACAGCCCAAGTTGCAATGCCCCTGGCACCAAGTTAATATTAGTAATGTCTCCCCAAACACCAGCTCTTGATTTGAGAAAATGCACACTATTTTGTCTCACATACTCACTTTTCAATTTTGCATACCTGTATTTATTCAACCATGCAAAAGCTTCTAATTTGTTAGGCTGGGGTGTACACATGGGGGGCTACTTGTGGGTAGCTGAAGAGCTCCTGGCCTAGCATGATACCACTGGATAAGTCATCACAACATGAGAATCTCTAGAAACGCCTAGGATGGGGAACTGGAAGGCCCAGGGCGGAAGCTCTCGCGAGAGCACGTTGGTTACAAAAGGCACCCCTCCATCCCAAAGCCAGACCAGACAGGCGGGCAGTGTGCGGCAAACAATGGCGGGCCGTGTGCTCCTTACCGTCCTCCTGGCTGTGGCGGTTGTGTGGGCTGCGCATTCTCTCGTCGTGGCTGGGGCTGGCACGCTGATCAGCTGATAGCCATGTGCTGTCATTCATATCAAACTCCTCGCTGCTCAATGAAAGTTCATCCTGTAACAAAAGACAAGCAGGTCAGGGGATTGGGCCCAGCAGCTCCCGGTAGCAGGCGCGCGGCAGGAAGCACAACAAGGCCTGAGAGACGGCGCGCAGTGCCTCGAGAGCTGCCTCCCGAGGCGGCGCTGCGAATAGCTCTCGTGGTATTTTAAAACATCTCTCTCTGGCTCTCTTCCTCTCCCTCCCCTCCTCCACCCGGAGTATCCAAGGAAATAAATATGCGCTGGTGCATCGTTCGCCAAGGGCGCCCTCAATGGAGGCTGCGCGTTTCCGAAAACGAATGGACTGTAAGAACTTGGCGACATTTTTAAGTCGGTCCAAAGAAAGGTATCCTCTTCGCCATGGAATGCCCTGGAATGGAGCCCCAGAAACAAATACAGGGACTCTCGGGGCAAACTGTCTGCGACTGAGAGAGAGTCCCCTGGAATGACGTCTCTCTTTGCTTTCCAGTCTGACAGAACTGGCGTGGGAACGTCAGCAGATCTCTTGAGAAAGTGGTGTGGGAGCAGTGCACCAGCAGGTCTGGTGAGGAAGACTGGTATGGGAGCACCAGCAGGTATGGGGAGGGAGACTGGTGTGGGAGCACCAGTTTGTCTGGTGAGGAAGAGTGAGGTGAAGCACCAGCGGGCCTGGTGAGGAAGAGTGAGGTGAAGCACCAGCAGGTCTGGTGAGGAAGAGTGAGGTGAAGCACCAGCAGGTCTGGTGAGGAAGAGTGAGGTGAAGCACCAGCAGGTCTGGTGAGGAAGAGTGAGGTGAAGCACCAGCGGGCCTGGTGAGGAAGAGTGGCGTGGGAGCACCAGCAGGTCTGGGGAGGGAGACTGGTATGGGAGCACCAGCAGGTCTGGGGAGGGAGACTGGCATGGGAGTACCAGCAGGTCTGGTAAGGAAGACTGGTATGGGAGCACCAGCAGGTCTGGGGAGGGAGACTGGTGTGGGAGCAGTGCACCAGCGGGTCTGGTGAGGAAGAGTGGCGTGGGAGTACCAGCAGGTCTGGTGAGGAAGACTGGTATGGGAGCACCAGCAGGTCTGGGGAGGGAGACTGGTATGGGAGCACCAGCAGGTCTGGGGAGGGAGACTGGTGTGGGAGCACCAGTTTGTCTGGCGAGGAAGAGTGACGTGGGAGCACCAGCAGGTCTGGTGAGGAAGAGTGAGGTGAAGCACCAGCAGGTCTGGTGAGGAAGGGTGGTGTGGGAGCCCCAGCAGGTCTGGTGAGGAAGGGTGGCATGGGAGTACCAGCAGGTCTGGTGAGGAAGGGTGGCATGGGAGTACCAGCAGGTCTGGTGAGGAAGAGTGAGGCGAAGCACCAGCAGGTCTGGTGATGAAGAGTGGTGTGAAGCACCAGAAGGTCTGGTGAGGAAGAGTGACGTGGGAGCACCAGTTTGTCTGGTAAGGAAGACTGGTATGGGAGCACCAGCAGGTCTGGTGAAGAAGAGTGAGGTGAAACACCAGCAGGTCTGGTGATGAAGAGTGGTGTGAAGCACCAGAAGGTCTGGTGAGGAAAAGTGGTGTGGTAGCCCCAGCAGGTCTGGTGAGGAAGGGTGAGGTGAAGCACCAGCAGGTCTGGTGAGGAAGAGTGACGTGGGAGCACCAGTTTGTCTGGTGAGGAAGAGTGAGGTGAAGCACCGGCAGGTCTGGTAAGGAAGAGTGGTGTGGGAGCCCCAAGCAGGTCTGGTGAGGAAGGGTGAGGTGAAGCACCAGCAGGTCTGGTGAGGAAGAGTGACGTGGGAGCACCAGTTTGTCTGGTAAGGAAGAGTGAGGTGAAGCACCGGCAGGTCTGGTGAGGAAGAGTGGTGTGGGAGCCCCAGCAGGTCTGGTGAGGAAGAGTGGTGTGGGAGCCCCAAGCAGGTCTGGTGAGGAAGGGTGAGGTGAAGCACCAGCAGGTCTGGTGAGGAAGACTACTGTGGGTGCACCAGCAGGTCTGGTGTGGAAGAGTGAGGTGAAGCACCAGCAGGTGGCCTGCCACAATATATCAATCGTCCAGTTTTAACTACTTTTTTACCAATTCCTCTCAGAATTGTATTTTATGTATAATTGTTGTTTATGTATTTTGTATGTCTACATTGTATTGTTTTGGATAAAGTGCTTACCGCTCGTAACCTATGGTAAATACAATATAATTGATGTATAGGCACCTATATGTAAATGTTTCTGAATCTAGCCTTTTCATGTTTGACTTTTTAGATAAACCTCAATAAAAGAATAATCAATATGTTTTAAACAATTGTTGACTTATTGTACTGAGCTTGGGTCATCCCCCACATTATGTTAAATAAATTAATGTAATATTTACGGTATTTACTGCCTAGGAAAGGTTTTCTCTTTGGTATTTTGCCCTGTCCTAGGAGTTCTAGCGCCATACAGGGGGTCCTAGTTTTTCACACAGTATGTGGGAACGCCAGCAGGTTTTGTGAGGAAGAGTTGTGTGGGAGGTGAGGGCACGGAGTAGGCCCGCCAGCCCAGCAATTTCAAATGCTAACAATAGGACTGTAGAATCCTCACTAATCTGAAATAAACCCTCCTGCCTGGTTGGGCGGCTTACACTTCAACCCAAGTGCTGAAATGCCATACACCCGATTCCCTCCTGTCAATGGTCCCAATGGGCAAGTCACAGATAGCAGCTGCTACAACCTGCTGCCCCTGACATGTAGGCCCCCACTACCGTCTATAATCTCTGGCCTCACCAACTATGTATCCATAATATCCTTATCACAATTGGGGGCTTAACTTCCTATCAACAGGTAATAAAGAAAATGTAGTTCCAAAGAGCATTCACCCTGTTGCATATCTGTGAAGCTATCATGAATTCCTGCTCACTCATTCAAAAGAGTAGACATTCCTCAACTACTAACAGCTGAACTGAAACCAGGGCAGTCCCCCACTCACCCCGCTACCTAATGTGAATGCGGCTTTGGCCCTATGAATGTAAAACAGGGTAAAATCATGGCACAAGTTCTAAAAAACCGAAGTGGGGGAATATCCAAGTTAATTAGTATGGAAGTAACATCATGACCGAGACATCGCATGTGGCATGACATGAAGTGACATCACAACCCTTGACATCACAAGAAGTGATATCAGATCTTAAGACCTCACATACATGTAGCAGATCTATCATGAGTACAATGAAACTCATTACGAGATTTTACACATTAGATTTTGCGTCGGGTTGTGCCAAAAAAAAAGTGGTGCAACGCTGACGAAAAATCTAGGCCTCAACGTATACTTTTTTTTAACTCTGCCACAAATAAATTGACAGCAAGAAGGTTATTAATTTGAAAACACAGAGCGGTTACTTGCAGTTCAAAAATAAAATCCTTCAATATAGCACAGTGAGGTATGATGGAGATGTGACTCCTACACATTTTAACACTCAATGTCTTATATAACACATCCTGTACACTGATTTACACAATGATGTAAACCACTTTGACACCTACATTGGAATGAGTAGTTCTATAAACAAAATAAAACAAAATACTGGCATTTAAATTGCTATTGAGTAAATACTGGGACAGACAATACATCTGACGTTGTCACTGTGGATGCATATCTCATACACAGGGATTGAACAAAGTCAAAAACATGTCTCTCTTACGTACTTGTGAAGTAAGTAATAAGCTGTGTGCCTTTGTTTCTTTTTCACTGCATTTGAATCTAGCTGTTAGGCTCCAGATAGCTCCCCGGCATGATACTCGAACAAAGGGCGGCCTGATGGACCCTTAAGTTCGGCATTTGGTGTGGGCCCAGCTGGAATTTAATATAACAAAGCACCCTTGCCCCTGCACATTGCTTCTCGAAACGAAAGCAGACAAAGTGCAGGCGCAGCTCAATGTGTTCTGGGGTTTGAAAATTACACCGAGCAGTACAGCATATTTCAGTAGGGCCCGACTTCTTGGCAAGGTGGACAGTCTCTACCCAGTGAAAATAGTGGGTGGACACTGTCTAACTGTGTGTACCTCCAACTTGCACCCTGGGTAACACTCCCTTATATATAACAAAAGGTAAAACCAGGTTAGTGTAGAACAGAAGGGGCTTTGGTAGAAGGAACGTCTCGGATTAGGGCTAATCTGGCAGAATGACTGCCTGTAGGCAGCGCTAAGGCCCATGGTACACAAGAGGACCACCAGGAAAACACGGATTGGAGTCAATCTGGAGCTAGGAAACTGGACGAAGAAGGGGCGGGAGGAGTGCAGGACAGCAGACACAAGACTACCACACCAACGCACAGAGATGGATGGGGCTCTGGGAGAGGAAGAATGCAGAAAGAAAACAACAGCAAGTGGAACTGAGAAGAGCCGGAAGTGAAACAAAGTGAACCACTGAAAAATCGCAACCAATCACAAGTGAAAATACAACACAGCCGTAGTGGAAACCAGGGAACAGCAGACCTTACACTGGGTGGGATGGAGAAGAGAGCTAGGAAAGATACAGGTGAATTCCTAGCAGTAGAAAAGGTGGGTGCTGTGGGGATGAGGAACACAGAACACTGCCAAGAGGACCCAGGAGCCCACCCAAAAAACCCAAAGCAAACCATTTGAAAATGAAAGGAGACAAGAGAGCATGTGTGGCAAGAGACTGGGACAAGGAAAGGTCAGGCAGCACAGAAGTGCGGCATTAAAAAACAAGAAAAAAGCACAAGGCAGGCTGGGCCAGAGGATGGGGGCTGTCAATCCATCTGTTGAAGGACAATAAGGGGAAGCCAAGGACAATGGGCAGCCAGCGACCCGTAAAATCAAGAGGTCAGATCAATCGCAGGATGAGGCCACGGCCATGGAAAGAGGGCTACCTTCCTCCCTCTCAAAACGGCAGAACTTCATTTGGGCTAATTTTGGCCTATATTCTTGCATTCGATTGAATTTACTAGAACTGTCTGAAAAACACAGACAGAACAGATATCCAAGAGTTTGGCAGTCATAATAATAAGGCATCAGTGCAGTCAAACGTGATCCATTAATCAGGAAGATGAATCTATAGTCCAATGGACATAGACGCCTAGTTTTGAGAGTTTACTGATAATAACAATAAATTACTGTTATAAACCTAGCGCTCCAAAAGTTTTGCTTTTTGCTTAGCGCAGTAAATAACATTAGCCACTGTAAGTTAACGTAATTGTACTCAGTCTATCTACTTAAGGAGGATAAATAGCCTGAGTAGGACCTGCTGGGATATCACACACAGATGCCAGCAGCAAACACTTCATTCACTAAGCCATGTTACCCACCGAGTTATCTAACAGGTTAATGAATAGCTAAGTACACTGACAGTAGTTATGGTCAAGGTGTAAGAGAACTTTGTATGAAATTAGACTCTTTGAAATTTCTTATCAGACACAGAACGAATTCTCGATAAGTCCTTGTTTTCTTGCCTATCAGCTACCAGTCTATTACCATGAACATCTAGAAATAGCAAGAGATGATCTGGAACAACTACATAAAGACCAAGGTGCTCTGGTGAACAACCAATGATTTGTGGATCTTTTCTGTTGGACCATTCATCCTCAAACCACAGAGAGTTCAAGAGAAAGTGGTTTTTCAGAACCCTTTGTACAGTGGCTGCAACAAGAAATGGCATCCTTTAAACTGTCTCCATGGGCAAAAACTGCTCTCAAACTAAACAGAACATCTGAAAATACCCTAAAGAGTTTTTTTCTTGAATTAGTGGACATTCAGAGACTAGAAAAAGAAGCATGTGAAGGTGGACACAGAGCACCACCATACCACAAAGAAAACAAACCTGTCTGTAACTCCTCATTGAAGTCTGAGCCCTGTTGTAAAGATGTTGCAAGTGTGGTAACAGCAATACCTATACTATAATGAACAGGTGGCCAGTACCATAAATGGAGCCTCTAAGGGTAAAAATGATGTAAGTAGATGCCGTGAGCCAAAGCAGTGCATGACAACAAGATCTAAAGCACAAACTGTCCATAGCCAGTACATCGTGACATATGACCAGTGTTTTCTAACTTTATATTCCTGGAAGAGGTTCTACCTACAAAATATAGGACAACTCTTCTGATGCGTCTTCTGGGGCACAATTTCTTCCTCATGGTCCTACACAATCTAGTAGACCAGCCTCGAATGAAGCCTTTTTTCAATGGCATGGTGAGTTATGAATATTTCATACTCTCAGCCTCAACTATGCCAGGCATGAACCACACCAGCTCTGATCCTAAAACGGCACATATCTACCTCTGCTAACCATCGAGTTAAGCAACACTCAAAGGTCTGAATCCTTCGTTGTCACATACATGAGAACATAGATAACTCCAAACTCTACCACATGCAGAGTGTGGGGATCTGTAATCCAGTTGAACCCTGGACACCCACAATGCTGTATGTACCATGGTGCTGATGAGATAAACCAGTGGGCAAACTATAGCCAAGGATCAACAAACTCAAAAAGGGTCTTGAAACAGACAAGAATCGAGGGCCTTGGCATAATACTCTACATGGAGAGGCAAGGGAAAGAGGTACGAAATCAGACACAGTCTAAGGACATGCATTCTATATTCCCGAGGGTAAGCTGAATAAGAGGGTGAAGCCAGTAAGATACCACGGCAGGAAGAGAAGAGGGAACATACAGGAGACACAATCTTGATTGTGTGTAGGAAGGCCTGCCATGTTGTCTATTCTTAGCTAAGAGACCCTTAATGAAAAGAAATGGAAACCAGCGAAGTTGGGAATCTGCTGACACAGTGCACTGAACGCTTTAGAGAAAGAACAGCACAAAACACGAGCACACCTGGAAATTTGTTTAGAAGGGAAAAGATGGAGAAATGCAAGGAAATTACAAGGATAGAAAACTAACTGAAGCGCCAGGGTAGAAGGGCGTGTGAACCACAAAAAAACTCTTGTAACACACTCTGACCTTCGTATTAACACCCATTAGTTGTGATATTAAAACACCAGCATCATGGCTTTCGGAAAATGCCTGTTCGGGTCTTCCCAGTCGCTGGCATAACCCCTTCGTGGGGGAGACGCGTGCTCCAGGCACAGAAAGTCCTGTGTGCGAGCTTTTCAGGTGCTACCTGTGACACTCCTCCGAGGCTCGGCTCTTATCTCTGCAGCTATCGTGAATTACTGCTCACCCATTCCAAAGAGCAGGCAAGTTCCTCAACTGTAAAGAGCTGAAACCAGGGCACTCCCCACCCCTCTCCAAATGTGCACGTTGGTTGTGCCCAATGAGTGCGCCGCCGAGGGGGAAAGGCGCTGCCCCGCCAGCCCGCTCAGCCAAAGTTCAGAGCCTGCCCGTGCGTGACAGACGCTTGCCAAGGCCGGCGTTATGTTTCCATGACTCGTGCAAGCTGCTGTAGTTCCGCGCTTCCCTCAAAAGCGTAGCGGCGGCCCAAATATTTGAGGGTAGAAACCGTAGGATAATTTACTATTCTAACCCCACGTCTCGAATATTTTGAGGAAAGTGTGTTTTCGCGAGTCTGCATGCTTGCAATGCATACACTTGCTCAGTCGAGGCGGGAAAGCATGGAAAGACAGGTAGTTACAACAGACGGAACTCCTGCGCAGGGCCATGGCGTATTCACAAACAGCCTGAAAGGGGTTGGGCAAAGAGCTCGGTCTAGTTGGCATCACGCACAAACTCTTCAGAAGAAACCGTTTGTTTTTCTCCATTCGGGTGGCCACGATGGTTATTTGTTCTGGAGCCAGGCCGGCTGCAAACACGCATGCCCGGCTCATACCCCAAGATCTTTCATTGTCTTCACGCTCTCTAACATCAAAAGTCTGACTTCACCACTCAGTTTGTCACCTTGTTTCATTCGCTCTTAATTGGCCTGTGGCATAAACCCCTTTATAATAATACTAATCACTTCATTCATTCACAAAACCATTCCATTCTTTGCTCTATGAATGAATAGTAACTTCTATCTTTAAAGAGCTCAACTTATCCAGGTAGGCTGGGACACATTGCAAACCAACAAGTCCCTTGAAATCCTCAACGCACAGTAGTTACGTGAGAATAATAATACTTTGATTTTGTAGAACGTGTAACACTGCAGAGTCTAAGCGCTGAGAAGGAAGCAAAAGCAGTCTGAAGGCGCCCTTATCACCACCCTAGTTCCTGCCAAAGTCTTCAGGCAGATCTGCTATTTGTTGAGCGGTGGGCACTAGGAGAAGCTGCTAGCAGGTAAAATTAAGTGAGAATGTGACAGACAACCTTGGAGCCCAGCGGCTCACGCAGATGGACAATGTTTCCCCTACCAGCTAACACTGCTAAAAATAAATTTTGGAGCACCAGGAAAAACTGCATTATGCCATTCCTATCTTTACACTTGCTCAAGTGCCTTAGTATATCATTTGCAGTAATCTGGACCACTCCTGTAGCCATTTCTATGTCCAGCCTCTCAGACAGAGCAACTACCTGGTTGCAAACAACATGCTGTTAGCTTACCAAGAATTTACAGTGGGCTTAAAGCCCACCCATCGCTTACTACTGGTTGGCTTATTTGTCACTCTTATCTACTTGCTTCTTATTCGATGGCTTGCTTTGTCCATCTTGTCTTTCTTTCTCCAATGTGTTCCTGTCCCCACCCGCTCCTACGTTACTCGATGCTGTACAACATGAACAAAAGGCATTGGAAAATGCAAGACCTATAGGCTTTGCCAATGCTTGTTTTAGATGACACCACAGGGCAGTTTCTTGCTGGCCTTAATGTAGTACTGACCCTGCTCAGGTACAGGAGTCGAAATGCCTCAACCCTGTTCCCACCCTCAAGCAACCTGGCCTCATGAAAGTAGGAGATGCCAGACAACCATCCAACAAATAACCAGAAGTCACAAGGAGGGGCTAGATAGAGTGTGTAATAGATAAAACAAGAGTTAAACAGTCTTTGCAGGACTTCACCCACTCTCATACAACTTCAGAAGGGGGCAGCAAACATCCTTACACTACTAGTCCAAGGCATGGTTCTGTATTTTTCACTTCAGAGGTTCTTCATTTATTAACCCCTTCGATGCTGATGACGAGCTCAGCTCGTCATCAGCTACGGCGCTCGTGTGCTGATGACGAGCTGAGCTCGTCATGTAACGCGGTAAATTGAAAATTGCCGCACACAGCGGGAAAAGCCGCCGCAGCGATGCGGTTAAAGCTCAAAGGAAGGCCCTTTGTGTAGATTAACTTTCTAACCTTTAAAAGCTACTGACAGTAGAGGTGTGGAGAGGTCTGTGCTTGTGCAGATTTCACTAGTAAGACCTCAACTAATCAGTTGAAAGCCAGCAACAAGGGACAGATGCACCTAACCTGGCTAGGAGAAAATCTGCACAAAACACGCAATCACCCTGACTGAAGACAGACATACATTTTTAGGTTGAAGCCTAACAGACAGCGCAGCTGTCTGGTTTTCTAATGACAAACTGGGGACATTCAAAAAGTTTCCCTGGGAAGGCCTTCCATCCATTTCTTACAATTGACGTTGTGGTATGTAACTCACATTTGCTAGCTTTCTATTTGCTGGCTTAATTTGTTTTAGGCTGTCCGGCTTGAGTTCGCCCCTTTCCTTGCCCAAACCCTATTTGCTGTATTCTTCCACCAGTGCTGAATTTCTGCAAACAGGCCTTTAAATCTTGTTCTTATCTTGTCACATTAGCTGTGCTTTCAAAGGCAGGTGTCAAATGTCGGGCTCTGTTTCCAGGGAGCTTGGGTTTACTTTTCTTTCTCTGATTTCAAAGTGAGAGGATTTATGTGACAATCATGCCGGCTACTCAGGGTGTGCTGTGTGATATTTCTTTTCTTTATGACAAAATATATATATCTGTAAATGAACTGTGTAGATATTTCATAATATGGAAAGCACAAATTAAGCACACTTTTTGGTAATATTGAGGTGTGGAGGAAACATATTTTAATGTGATCAAAAAAACATTAATACACTAGGTGATGACATTTCCATACATTATCATGTGTGCACTGTATACTTTTATCAATAAAACTTTATGTCTGTGCAAATATAATGGTAATTTCAATTGAAGGTGTGTTGTCTGTAATGGCAGTGCACTACCCCACCATGCATACTCCACTTTACTCCACTCTACACCACTCCACCCCACTGCCCTCTACTCTGCACCACTCCACACTATGCAACTCCACACTGCATTACTGTACTCTACTCTGCACCACTCCACTCTTGGCCACTTCACTCAAAGCCTCTCTTCTCTACAACACTACGCCAATCCACTCTACCCACACTCCTCTACTATGCACTACTGCACCCCATGCCAATCCACTTAAAGCCACTCTAATCTGCTTGCACCACTGCATTCTACGCCACTTCACTTTGAAACATTCAACTCTATGCCACTGCACTCTGCACCACTCTATTCCACTCTGCACCATTCAGTTAAATGCCACTGCAGTCTACCTTGTGCCACTCCCCTTCACGCTGCAGCATCCTACGCCACTAAACTCTATACCACATTACTCAAAAGCAATACACTGTATGCCAATTTACTCTGCACCACTGCATTGTATGCCACTATACTCTGCCACTCTCTACGTCACTGCACTCTACTCTACAACGTTTCACTATACTCTGCACCTCTCTACGCCACTGCACTCTACCCTTATGCACTCTGTGCCACTCTAATCTACACCACTACACTCTATGAACTTCTCTGCAACACTGAACTCTCTGCCAGTGAACTCTATACCACTCTACTCTGTGCCACAGCTTTCTACTCTATAACACTTGACTGCACGCTAAGCCAATGAATTCTATGCCACTACACTCTACTCCAATCCAATCTACGCCTCTCTACTCCACTCTACTCTGCCAGTTCACTCCATATCACTGTATTATGCACCCCTGCACTCTTAGCCACTGCACCACTGAACTCTGCATGCCTGAACTCTGCACAACTCTATGCCAAGGCACTCTACGCCACTGCACTGTACTCTAAACCACTCAACTCTATGCTACTCTACTGCACTCTATGCCAATGCAGGCAATGCCACTACGCTCTACGGCTCTCTAATCCATTCTGCACCCCTGCACTCTACACCAGTGCGCTCTACGCCACTGTACTCTACACCTCTGTACTTTACCCTCCACCACTCTACGCCACTTCACTCTACTCCAAACCAATCTACTCTACGTTAGTGAACTCTAGGCCACTCTATTCCATTCTATGCCACTGCAATCTACTGTATGCAACTCTACTCTAACTCACTGAACTCTGCACCAATGGACACTGCATCACTTTACTCAAAACCAATGCACTCTACGCCAATCTACTCTGCACCACTGCACTTTAGGCCTCTTCACTGAAGTCCACTCTACGACATTCCACAATACTCCACTCTATGACGCTCTATTCAATTAAACTCTACCCCATTCTGTGGCACTCCATTCTACAACACTCTACTCCACTCAATGCTATTCCACTCTCCTACACTACTCCACTCTATGGTGCTCCACTCTATGACAATCTACTTTGCTGTAAGTCACTCTCTACACCACTTCACAACACCATGTCACTCCACTCTACAACCCTCTCCACTCTGACACACTACACCCTCCACAACACTGTACATGACTCCACTCTATGACACTCCACTTCACTCAACACCACTCCACACCATTTCATGACTGTCTACTCCAGTCCATAACACTCCCCTCCACTCTCTTTCACCCCATTATCTTTTAGCCATGCTGAACAGCAGCCACGCTGGTGAACATCGTAGCTACAACATATTGGCAAAGTCAATAGCTCTTGGACAGGCGTGATCTATTGGCTTTGATAATGTTTGTTCCTTCTGCAATCAGCAGACCCATGAATCACAAAACCAAGATGTAGGGACCTTTAGGCACTCTCTCTCTCTCTCTCTCTCTCACTATGTCGTTCAGACGCTTTTAAAGCACAAAATACAACAGTATAAATGGTATAATATGGACACTATTTCACAGATACCTGTGAAATATGGTTTTCATAACCACAATGACTGCCCCCCAACCACCATGCAGAACACTGTATGCGGCAATGGGGAAACAAATTATGTGGTACAGTTATCTAAATTATACTTTAAGAAAGACAGATTAGTCAATATTAAATAGCATATTATCTGGCTGTATTATCTTGATCCACTGAGGTAGAAACAGCATGTTTAGTTGAGATTGCAAATTATGTGGCAAATTTACTTCCACGTACATAAAAGTCCATAACAATGCAGTAAATGCTCCAGCCATAGATAGCACAGTTGCACTTGTCTTTACAACTATCTATTGTTTTTTTAACAACCTATCCATGAAAGGTAAACAATACTTAACCATTCTAATTCCAATCAGTGCCCATTGTTAGCTGCAGCGTGAACAGAACAGCTTAAATAATCACCGATTTTCTTAACAAAGCAAAGGGTGTTTTCCTAAAATTCTAGGGCCATAACAAGATAATAATGTATTAGTCTCTTCTTTTTACTGCAAACTGACAAACAGTGGAAGATCCGTTGCAGATAAAATTCCGTAAACTAAGTCTTTCCCTACAGGTTCAACACCCCAAAGTGGATGTTAAGAGCACAGCTATCACTTACAATGCAGGTTTTGCACCTCCTTCCCTCTGCAGGCAACGCTTGGCCTGTTGTTTAAAAAAAAACACACCTGTCCTGAAAGCCACATCTCTCAAACACGCCACTCCCTGTACTTGGTTACATCACCTTGGGACCCAGCTGCGCAGCGCTGTCTGTGGGATCAAGAGCAGCGCCCGCCTCCGAAGGAGACTTCAGCCCTTCCGGCTGCGCGCTCTGTGGCAGGGAGAGAATCAATACCGGCCGGCCCCACCCTGCGGGCTGATATGGCTTTCAGGAAAGGTCCCTGCCTTTGTTTGGCAAGCAGGTAACCGGAGATGGCTAGGGAACCTCTGCCAAGAACATGTTTCTGGGACATCGATGTTCTCAGGAGAGGTCTGGCAGGTGGGCCTGCAAACCCCTACAATCCACTTCCGATTTGGAGCCCTGTCCCCAGACCCACGTGCCCCAACCTTTATAAATCCCAGCCCTGCGAGAGCCTCCCTGAGTCATTGTTATTCCTCGCTTCCTAAATCCGTTCAGACCCCTAGCCTATATTCATGCAGTATACAGCGTAGGTGAGCGAGGGAGCGACCCATCCCCGATCTGCATGACATCAACATAAAATAAATATACCTACAATATGCCTAAATGAAAATAATGTATATATATATTTTTATATCGCACTCGGACCCGAGGGTACCTAACAGTTGTAGCAATAGATGTGGAACACAGTTCGAAGCATTTAGTTTGACAATTTTAATTCAAAGAACAGTCACTTAAATTGCATTCTGTCTGAAATTAAAACTTTAGGCCAGATGTAAAAACATTTTTAGCTGTTGCAAACACTCCAATTCGCAAACTTGGAGTGTTTACGACCCCCAAAAAGTTATTTCCAATGGACCAAATCCATTTTAGGAGTTGGTTAAGTTTTGAGGACTCCTGAAATGGGTTTCTCAATGGATACCATATCGCAATTTGGAAGTGTGTTGTGGGCGTCCCTTCCAAATTGTGGAAATAAATATCGATGTATCAATGGTTTGCAAACGGATTTCTGGCTGCAAGCCATTGAAAAGTTACTGACTTCCAAGTTGGAGTGGTAACTCATTCGCAAAAATGGGTCCAAATGGACCCATACCCCATTGGATCTCTTCCCCTATTGAAACTGAGGTGGCTGCTTCAGAGGGAGTTGTCAGTGGTCCAGAGGACCGCTGCAAATCTCAGTGAAACTTTCCAAAAGTCAAACTTTTTAGGTCTCGGCTGGCGTAGGCTGCGCACATGCGCAGTCTCGCTGACGAGATTTAACGACTTTGAGTAGCGAGGTTAAGCCCCGCCCCTCTTCTCCATTGGCTGGCCTCCTAAACGGTGGCCAACCATTGGAGAAGAGGTCCCAGTGACGTTCTTCTTTGGATCTTAGCTCCGTCCTTTTCGGATTGGGGGGCGTGTTTTTGACTTTCTTTCTACTTAGTAACATTGTCAGTCAAAAACACGCCCCCCAGTCTGAAAAGTACGGGCCTAAGGCTCTGGGTATAGCTCCTCCCGCACACAGCACACCACTAACTCCTTGTTTGTTCTCCTTCGCCTCCCAGGCCTCGCCTCCTCCTGTATCAGCGCGGAGGGTGAAGCCATTATTTTCCAAGCCCTCCCCACCACACACCCTCCTCCCGCACACAGCACACCACTAACTCCTCGTCCCCCATCTTACCTCAGCCAGCGCCTACCCGTGGGTGAGCAGGCTCGGAATTAGATCCGAGGGGGAGCGGCGCCAGGCCCGAGAGTAGATCCAGGTGCTGCGGAGGGGGAGAAGGCCCAGGGCCCGCGCGGAGGGAGGTAGTAGTGTGTTATATACTACACAACTTGGAAGGGAGGGGCTTAAGCGCCATCTTGGTCAGTGTTCTAGTGTTTATGGAAGCTGGCCTTAAAAGCATAACTGCTGCAATTCCACATCTCTGCTATAAGTTTTCAAATAGTTTATACTCTATGGGAGTCGCATGTCAGCGCCACCCCAGATACTGTTTGTTTTAATGTAACCGCTTTTAATTGCTTTTTTCCACTTTTGAGGGTTTTCTAAAGGAAGCATTAGAATGGGTTTGGTGAAAACTCCGTTATGTTCACTAGAGTGGGGTTAGTGTTAAGAGGTGAGGTGGAAAGGTGTAGTGTCTCAAATGTAAATGTAAATGTACAGGAATTTATATAGCGCAAATCACGAGCGGTTTCTAAGCGCTTGCTTAGGGAACCCGTCCTGGTATTCCCCTGTGAGATAACCCCAGCAGGGTATCCGCAAGGTGAAAGCCAGGCATCCCGCCGCGAGGGGCCATTGTGGAGATTAAGCAAGCTATTGCCCAGAGTCGCAGAGTGTGAACCCGTGAATCGAGTAGGCACCGGAGCGAGAATTGTCGAGTCCGTGGACATTTTAGGACTCAAGACCCCGCCGAGCCGGGAATTGAACCCTGGTCCCGGGCTGACCTCTGCTTCCAGGTCTGCCTCCTCTAACCAGTGAGCCACACTTCTCCATCATCTTCTGTATCTCGTCTGATACAGTCCACTTGCACTGTCATGCTTTCTTTTGCTCATTTTGGCATACCACCTGCTTTTTTATCTTTGTGAAACTTGCCTAATGACTCCTATAAGGTTTGCACCAATTTGTAACTTTGTTTGGTCCCATAACCGAATTCCTTATGCTTCTGTAGGAGGTTACTCCAAAAAGAGCCAATTCATAGTTAAGGATGGTTACATCCCCGGGGATAAAGCCAATCCATCACTCATAACTGGAAGCCATTTCTCCTCACCCCTTAGAGCTTGTAGATGTAATCTATGTAGAGAATCAACATTACGACAGCCAAGATGGTGGCTCATAGTGCGAAAAGGAAAGCTGGGTTTCCGACCGCCCGCCCCCCCTTTAACATCCTTGCCGTAGCGCACACATGAGACTGTTCTCCAGAAATGCGGTTTTGGTTTCAGACCTTGAATCCACTTCGACCTAAACTAGCCGACTTTTATTTAGGGAGAGGAAAACATGTTCTGGATGGGTTTCCTGCATGGTTTTGAAGAGCATGCTCACCTGCATCGAGCTCCCTGTGTCAAACTGAACGCTCTACCGGCTTGCTGCCAAGGTAAACTTCTGTTGCACTCAGCACTTTACGCATAACTGCTGCAATTCCACATCGCTATTAGTTTTTAAATAGTTTATACTCTATGGGAGATCGCATGTCAGCACGACCCCAGATACTGTTTGTTTTAATGTCACCGCTTTTAATTGCTTATTTGCACTTTTAAGGGTTTTCTAAAGGGAGTGGAAAACCTGTTGGGAGTGTTGTGTTATATACTACACGACTTGGAAGGGAGGGGCTTAAGCGCCATCTTGGTCAGTGTTCTAGTGTTCCGTTTCGTGATATTTACTTCCCAAATAATGCACTCGAATCCCCACGCTAATTCTTCGACACAATACAATATAACTAACCCGCGGTCAACTTTCTGCAACAAACTACCCCACCACATCCACCACCACCACTTCCACCACCACCACCACATCCACCACCACATTCACCACCACATATCACCCACCCACCACATCCACCACCACCACATTACCCACCACATCCACCACCACCACATCCACCACCACATCCATCACCACTTCCACCACATCCACCACCACCACATCCACCACCACCACATCCACCATCACCACCACATCCACCATCACCACCACATCCACCACCACCACCACCACACCCACCACCACCACATCCACCACCACCACTTCCACCACATCCACCACCACCACATCCACCAGATCCACCGCCACCACATCTATGTGTGTGTGTGGGTGGCTCTGTGTGTGTGTGTGTGTGTGTGGGTGCAAATGCAATAGGTCTCGCATTTGCGAGAGATTAAGCTATTGGCATTGTAAATGACAATGCCATTTATTTATCTGTTTTCAAAATGAACACATAAATTAAAAATTTGTCATTTACAATGCCAATAGCTCTAACTTTTGAAAAGGCGAGACTGTTGCATTGTAAATGATTGTTTTTAAAGCTGCCCAGTTTCCTTTAAAGAAATTGGGCTGTTTTTTTCTCGTATTTTTTAAATCTCATTTTTGAAAAGCAGTCATCTGGATGGTGGCGGATTGACTCTTGCAGGCCACCATCCCTGTGATTGTAACCATTTGCAGTGAGTCCCAAGTTCTGAACTGCCCTATTAGTATGAATTAGGCAGGTTAATTGGCAAATCACTAAGATTCAGTAGTTTTTGAACTGACCTATTAGTACATAGGTCGGGTTCGCAATAATAAATGCTGATCACAAACAGAAGTTGCAACTACTTTTTGTGACCAGTGTTTTAGTATATCTGCCCGTTTGGTGTTTACTAAATTTACAAATCCAACAACTTAGCTTAAGTGTCCGAATTGGCTAAGATAAGAGTTGGAAAAGATGGCTCGGCAAGTTGAGAAAATGTACTAACCAAAGCCAAAGTTATGACCAGGTGAAGGTTGTTAAAAAAAAAGAAGAAGTTTTGGAAACTTTTTAAACACTTGATGAATTATTTAAAAAAAACATTTGGATAGTTAACACAAACATAAGTGATGTCCTCCTCAATGGTACCCCTTTTATAAAGACCTCTGCAAACAACTAAGTATAATTTTTCACCCCAATACCCCCTCACGCCACTTTGACCCTATGCCTTATTCTTTCAACTATGTAACAGCAAGCCACAAACCTTCTCTCCTGCTGAAACTAGCAGACACTTTGCTTAAGGCAAACTGTTAACCCATGCTGCAGGACTCCTAACTGCTGCTACTGCCAAGAGCTTCCAGTGTCTGGCTGCCAGTGTGAGCTTGGTGCCCAATCAATGCTACAGGAGTCTAACAATTTGAAGATCAGTGTGCTGTCAGCACTAAGGAACCTTGGCAGAGTCTGCTTCCATCTTTATTACTGCTACATGATGACAGGAGTGGAAGCGTCCATTTTTTGTCAGTTCTATGCGATTGCTCAAGTGTGTGCTTCCACCTTTGTGTCCGTGCTATATTAGTCTAGCCAAGGCTTCCACCACCCTTTCAGTGCTACATAATCCTAGCGGTGAGCCTCCATGTCATCGTTCACCTTTCTGTCAATGCTACATGATCCTAGTGGTGAGCATCTAGTCGAGCTTCTACCGGTTTGTTAGTGCTACATGATCCTAGCGGTGAGCTTCCATCTCGCTGTCAGCACTACATGATCATAGCGGTGATCTTCCAGGTCAGCTTCCACCTCTCTGTCAGCGGTACATAATCCTAGTGGTGAGCTTCCAGGTGAACTTCCACCTCTCTGTCAGTGCTACATGATCATAGCGGTGATCTTCCAGGTCAGTTTCCACCTCTCTGTCAGCGGTACATAATCCTAGTGGTGAGCTTCCAGGTGAACTTCCACCTCTCTGTCAGTGCTACATGATCCTAGCGGTGATCTTCCAGGTCAGCTTCCTCCTCTCTGTCAGTGGTACATAATCCTAGTGGTGAGCTTCCAGGTGAACTTCCACCTCTCTGTCAGTGCTACCTGATCCTAGCGGTGATCTTCCAGGTCAGCTTCCACCTCTCTGTCAGCGGTACATAATCCTTGTGGTGAGCTTCCAGGTGAACTTCCATCTCTCTGTCAGTGCTACATGATCCTAGCGGAGATCTTCCAGGTCACCTTCCACCTCTCTGTCAGTGGTGCATAATCCTAGTGGTGATCTTCCAGGTCACCTTCCACCTCTCTGTCAGCACTACATAATCCTAGCAGTGTCAGCTTAAAATAGCCTATAAAAAATCTTAGTTAGTTGTCCGTGTCATACGATCCTTGCATTGTGAGCCCATGTTTTAAGGTCGAGCAGACCTGCATTCAATGCGAAGCATTGCTTGCTGTTTGCTTCTAGACCTATTGTCAGCCGTATTTGGGAATGTGGACACGAGAGGGGCACGAGCGCAGATTTGACCTCGTGGGCGCGCACGGCGCCGTGCCCCTCTCGTGCCTCATATTCCCGTGCGCACACAGCCAGCCCCCACAGCCCTGCACACACAGGCACACATACACACGCTGCCGCCCTCCCCCCATCACACACACACATACAGACAGGCACGCATACACACCCCGCCGCCCCCTAACCCCCCCTGCACGCACACACAGACACACACCCCCGCCCCATGCATCGGGAGATCTGCCATACAATCGGTACTTACGCCAGCCTCCGCCAACATCGCAGGGAGCGGCGGTTGCAGGCCCCCAGCGTAGGAAACAGGCCCCCGCGGTGCACACACTGGGCGGGGGCACTACCAGGAGCGGAGTCTTCCAAACAGAAGAGGAAAAGGGGACGAGACCCAAGGCGCGCGACACGACACAGGCTTCCGTCGCTGCCTGGAACCTGTGCGCGCGCTCCCCAGCCTGTCGCGAGCACGCCTCCTTCTGGTTATATCCTTGTGGCCAAAACAATCACGCTATTGCGTTTTAAATAACCTTCTCACTATATCCGGCAGAAAGATGCGTCCTGCATCTGGAAGAAAAGAGGCTTGCACGCCTTTTGAAAATGAAACGAAAATAAACGCGTCCTCGCGTTTTGAAATGAAGTGGGCAGTGGCTTTGTGCACGGGAGCAGGTCTCGGGGAATAAACACGTCCTTGCGTTTTGAAATGCAGCGGGCAGTGGCTTTGTGCACAGGAGCAGGTCTCTGGGAATAAACGCGTCCTCGCGTTTTGAAATGCAGCGGCTTTGTTTGAACTATAAAGTTCACCAAAAAAAAAGAAGCAATGCCTCGTGGAGTAAGGTTGTTCTTTAAAAAGCAGGGGAGAAGGGAGTCTTTCGTAACAACACCAATAGTTCCAATAGTTCGGAATAGGAATCCCAGAGAGGAAGGTGTACCCAAAGGGAATACACTGTTCTTCTGGCACCAAACACGGGAAACACGGATCATAGGACGAAATACAGGGAGAGGCTTCTGAAAGGTCTAAGGAGGGTTGAGCAAGGAAAACCAAGCACCGCCATATTGGTAGGAGAGGCTTATGAACCTCCCTTCAGGACACATGACAGTTCTCAATGGCCTTATGGGACAGCACATTACCTCCCTCTCTGGTAAGGCATTCTGGGATTTGTAGTGCGGGAAGCGCTTACATGTTTCTAGTCCTAACAACACACTCTCTCTCTCACACACACACACTCTCTCTCACACACACACTCTCTCTCTCACACACACACTCTCTCACACACACACTCTCTCTCTCACACACACACACTCTCTCACACACACACTCTCTCTCTCTCACACACACACTCTCTCTCTCACACACACACTCTCTCTCACACACAGTACAGCCTTCTACCGCCGCCACTCTACCACTCTCTCCATCAACACTCTACCACTCTATGCGCCACCACTCTATCCACCACCACTCTATGTGCCACCACCCTATGCACCACCACCCTATCCACCACTCTAGCGCCCACACTCTAGCGCCCACACTCTAGCACCACCACTCTAGCACCACCACTCTACCCGCCCACCACTCTACCCTCAAAATCCACCATCCAAATCCACCATCCAAGCACTACTACACCCTCCAAATCCACCCTCCGACTACACCCTCTAACTCCACCATCCAACTACACCCTCCAACTCAACACTTCAAATCCACGCTCCAACTCCTTCCTCCAACTACAAATCCACCCTCCAAAAACAACATTCAACTCCACCCTCCAACTCCAACATCCAAATACACCCTCCAAATCCACCCTCAACTACAACTCCAGCCTCCAAATCCACCCTCCAAAGCCACCCTCCAAATCCACCCGCAAACTACAACTACGGACTCCAACCTCAAAATCCAAATCCACCCTCCAACCCCACCCTCCAAATCCACCCTCCAAATCCACCCTCCAAATCCACCCTCCAACTCCACCCTCCAACTCCACCATCAAAATCAAACATCCAAATCCACCCTCCAACTCCACCCTCCAACTCAAACTCCGCCCTCCAAATCATCCCTCCAACACAACCCCTCAACGCCACAGCATCACTCAATGCCACAGCACCACTCAGCGCACAGCATCTCTCAACGCCACAGCACCACTGAATGCCACAGCATCACTCAGCACCACTGAATGCCACAGCATCACTCAGCACCACTGAAGGCCACAGCATCACTCAATACCACTGAAGGCCACAGCATCACTCAGCACCACTGAACGCCACAGCATCACTCTGTGCAACAGTTCAACAACAACTGGTTCTAATATGTTCTCTCAATGTTTCAAGCTTTATTACAAATGTCACAAAAAGAAGTTAATATTTCACTTCTGTTCTTGGATTTTCATCACAATAAAATACACTGAACATAATCTTCCCAAAAGTTATTTACAAAAGTTTAAGCTATTGCCAAATTACAATAACTTTTATTTAAGTATTAATTATTAAAAAAAATAAAAGCCATTGTTATTTGTAATATTAATACATCTAAGTCATGTAAATACAACACATATTGCATTACAAATGCTATAGGTGTCACGTTTGCGAAAGTTAAAACTATTGGCATTGTAAATGACAAAGTTATTAATTTCGCTATTTTCAAAACCAACACATACATAAAAAAATTGTCATTTACAATACCAATACCTCAAACTTTCCTAATGCGAGACCTATTGCATTGCAAATGCTTGTTCTGTTTATGCTGGTAGATCTTAGCAGTGTGAGCTTACAGCGTGTGGTCTGTGCAACAGGATCCAAGGAGTTGTAGCCTACAGTCCAGTCTCTGCTATAGGATCCTAACAGCATGGGTTGGTAGTGTTACATCAGCGCTATAGGCTAGCAGTATGGGCTGCTACCTTAATTACCACAATAAGATCCAGCCGTGTGAGCTTCCACCTTTCCATGAGTACTATATGGCCCCCGCAGTGTCACCTTAAAATATCCTGTCAGTATTCTAAGATTTCTGTAGTGCTAGCTTATAGTGTGCTAAGTGTGCAACAGGACCCAAGTAGTCTTAGTCCATAGTGCCCTGTCTGTGCCATAGGATCCTAGTTGTGAGGGCTTACTTTCATTAGTGCTCTTACAATCCCTCATAACAGTGTCTGACCGTGTCCTGTCTGTGCCACAAAATCTTATCATTGTGCGCTTTTGGTGCCCTTTTTATGCTATTGGATCATATCAGGATGCACAGTGGAATCCAAACAGTCTTAGCTCATCGTATCATGTCTGCACTACATGATCCTAATAGTGTGAGCTTATGGTGCCAGGACTGCACAACAGAATCGAACCAGCCTTAGCTCATAGTGTCCTGTCTGCCCAATGGAATCCTAACAATGTGAGCTTATAGTGCTCAGGAATTTGCAACAGGAACCAAGCTCTCTTAGATCATAGTGTCTTGTCTGCCCTATAGGCTTTTAAAAGTGTGAGCTTATAGTGCCTAGACTGTGCAACAGAATCCAAGCAGTCTTTCTTACCTTATAGTATCTATCTGTGTTATACCATCCTTGCAACTCCATAAGGACCTTACCAGTGTGCACTCCCACCTATATGTCAATGTCATATGAACCCAGCAATGTTATGTAAGCAATATAAGGCCCTGGCAGTGTTGGTGCATTGTATTCTGCCAAGGAAGGCAATAGCATTTTAACAGCGTAAGAGCATATTGCCTAGTTTTTGCTCTAGGATCGCAACAGTAAGAACACATGCTAGATCTTAGCACAGTGAATTTCCTTCCAGCGGGGAACTTGCAAGTTTTGTTGGATCTCAAAGGTGTGAGCTTCAACCTGCCTCCTCCCTATCTTTGCAACAGTACGGTGAGTTCTAAAGTCCAGCAGTGTCTGTCCATGGACTCTGGCAGCATGAGATTACTGCATCCCATCAGGGCTTGAGGGGCCTATCTCAGCGACTTTTTAAATTACAGAGTTCTTGCAATGTGTGCTTCCTCTGAGACTTCCCTCCCTTTCAGTACATCAGGAAAATTATAGGGTGATCTACCACTAGGAAGAGAGTCAAGGGCCATAGGGTACTGGCAGGGTGAACCAAATCAAACAGCATTCTAGACTTGTATCCAGACCACATCCTAAGAATACGTTGACCATGGTAAGCTACCACCTTAACCAGACTACAAGACACTGAGACAAGCCTAAGAATATTTTCAACTCCAGTCACTGAAGCCCCGAGAAAGCCCTATGGCCATAGGCCATTAGATGGTGAAACGTGCTGACTGTCAAACTCAGCATTATAGTGTAACATTGAAGAAATGTAACATCGAAGAAATGAATCTGAATGATGATGTACCTACTGCACACCAAGAAGGATAAACATGTATGTAACTTACACAAGTTTACTTGCACTGCTGTAATTTGTTCTAGCATCAGGTGAAGATTGAACAAATTCTGGGAATATACAGTCTCACATATATCAATTATTACTGCAATTGTTGTGCACTCTATTTAAATATTGAGGTAGTTTTGTGTCCAGAAATGGGAAAGAAGCCATATCTGTTAACTAGAGAGTAAACATTTAACATATTCACAACAAATCAAAAAAATATCTAGCGAGATTGTGATTGGGAAGAAAGGCCTGTCCACTCTTGTGGTTATACTTTACGCCTCTTGCTGTAACGGACTGAACGTCATTGCTCTTTGCGAATCCTACCCTGGCTCTCCACCGGGAACAGTAGCAGGCAGACTGGGAGGGTGTATCAGCGGGTACACACCCTTGTGCAAGACAACAGCCCATCAACCAGCCCTTACTTCTGAACCTACACCAATGTGACTCAAGGATATAACCTTTGTGCAACACCTGACTTCGGGCTTGTGCTCAGGCTTAATGCTTACTGGTGCATATGGAATGCATGCACTTTGCACCTGTGTGGCTGTCTCTATAGGTGTGTGAGTGATGTATGTGGTACCCACATGAGTTCCATCAATTGTCTGAGCATTTCTCCTCAAACTTGTGAACTCAGTCAAGTGTACAGCTAGACCACCTCTGACAAATTTGATCCTCAGAGAAGCAACACAATTTTTTTGCTGTAAAGTCAACTACATTTTCACAACGGAATAACCACGACTGAGGATGGCACATGTGCTAAACCATACAATTAGTTCATGATTCACTATAATCACCCACCATCGGAACAATCCTCCTCATCCCCTGGACGGGGACTTAGAATAACGTACATTTTTCCTTTTTCTCATTAAAGGGTTGCATTGACATTCGTCTGCTTAACATAATTATTTTAAAAAAGCTAACGTGGCCATCTCTGTTGCCTCTTGTTATCGTGGTAGTAGGGCACGAACCTTTATGAGGAAGACAGAATGGAGTAGCATTTGTGTATGCATCATACCTGCACCGTAGAGGCAGGGTGGCTGAAACCTCAAAGGACAACAAGAACACTTGAATTTGATAACAGAACCTTTATCCATTTTCGACTACAACATGTCCCAGTCACGGGCCCTTAACATGTCCTTAATAACATCCCTGCAGTCTGAAGCAATATGCAAAGTCCGGCATTCTAATATCTCTGATTCTGGCGGACAAACAAAAGGATTCTGGTGTGAGCATAACTCAGTTGCATCTAATAAACAGGGTATAACTATCTGAAAATGTGTTATGGGGGCGGAGTTGGGATGAGAGGGTGATGAATGCAAGAAATAGATTCTCCTGACCCAAGTCTGATCTGTAAGCATCAAACGCTAGTAGGCATCCCATTGACCTAAGAGAATAGTAAGCAAATCCTCTGGCCATATGTCTCACTAAATGTTTACACTTTCAGCTCACAGAGTAAGACATTTCCCCACAAGCGTCTCACGTGACCATAAGTGATCCTTCTGCAACTGAGTGGACAGTCAACCCTCACACCAACCAATGAATACGCAGTATTACAAGTGGACCAGAACAGAATACCCGATCCTTCATCGTACTGTGAATCAAACTCCAGTGTGTGCAGAAACCCAGAATAGTGTGGAAACAAATGCACCATGGAGGCATTCTAATGGTAGATGATGCTGGTAACACAGCATACAAACACCAATAACATAACACACGCTTTGGAAATTGAGACTGTCAATTTGTTGAGAAGCACAAAGTGCGATCGCGTGCTTTACCCTTGAAAGCAGCATGCAAAAGGTGAAGAAGTTAGTCTTTCGCTGGAGGCTGAGGAACTGATTATCTGAAAAAGAAAGCCCGAATTCTCCAAAATAACTTAATGTTAAAGTTAGGAGGACCACCACCATCGCTTGTAATGTAGTAAGAATAAAAGTCAAACATTTAGAGTGGCAGCTGGAAGCAAAGCACACTCCACCAGCAAAGGGAGAGTAATAGCGGCGTGACAGAAAGAAACTGAAAACGTATGTTTGTCTTTGCATTAGCCCATATCACAGGATTCCAAAATTGCTCTCTGTGGCACTTTTCTTTGAGGGGTAAACATGGCAGCGTCCGAACATCAGTGGTACAACTCACTGGTGAGGTGTTCTTTGACAGCCTTCTTGAAACTGAAGGGAATGGGATGCTCTCAGGTCCAGAATAGTGTGTTCAAGGGCAGAGTGGGGCAAGAACTTGATGCTTTGGGCGGATAAGGAAGTGATTGGAGGTAATATTGCGAAGGAAGATGGTGAGCGCTTTACCTTGGTGGACCTTGAAAACTGAGGTGAGGGATTTGAACAGAGTTCTGTTGAGAAATTTGAATAGAGTTCTTTTGTAGTTAGACAGCAAGCCCGTTTGGTGTCCATAGTTGGGTGGACGCAGCCTAGGCAAGTTGAACTGCACCTGTGTAGCTTGTCCAGCTAAGATGTCCTGAGTGGGGGCTCACCAAATCTAGAAATACTATTTTTTTCATACAGTGCTTGCCACTACGGCTTTCAGTTTTGCTCCGACTTTAATAACATACTTTAGGATTACCCTATGTTCCTGTTCCTAAGGTCCTTGTTTTATGGCCTAAAGAATAGCCTGAAACAAGCTGTGGTGATTTACGCCTGTGGTGTTGGCATACAAGTTAGTGCGGGCAGAAGGCACACCGACCTACTGAGCCAATTTAGGAATCTGCAAAAAATATTGTAGCATAGGTGAGGCAAAGTGAATAATCTTGAGGTTTCAAATTGTTTTATCTATTCTGGTTCATTTCAAGCTATTGACAACTGGGGCTGGATTATGTGGTTGTTTATAATTCTGAAAAAAGAAGAGGTATGCTATTCCTTGGTGTGGAAAATTAGTGCGTTTTGGTGAACATTATCTGCGCCATCTTGCCTCTTCCCCTGATGCCACACTTTTGTCGTGCGCGCCCGCCATTTTAAGATGCCCCGATCAGAACCAACCCTTTTGCATGCCGCTGGCCCCTGACATAGCCCTTTGCCTTCGCTAAGCCTGCCCGCTGACCACCCCCCTGCTTGCACCTGCCTGGAGTCATAAAACCCTCTTCGGCGCTGCTCTGCCCCCGGCCCTCATCCTGTTCCCAGCGCGACACCTCCCTGCTTTCCTTTCATGATCTCCGGCCCTTAGATGCAAACCCCCTTTTTCCCCGTGTGCCCGTTTTGTCCTCCCCGTTCCCAAGCCGACACCCAGCTCTGCCGATACCACCCTCGCCCCTCCCCGTACAATAGAAAGCTTCCCCCATCAAAGAAATCCCCGGGTTGATCAAAGCCCCCACCCCATGAGATCCAATCAGACTCCCCTCATCCCGTGAATCGGCGGATTATCCAGCTGCGCGATGCTCACCACCTGTTGTGATTAGGGTGGGGACTTCAACTGTAAATGTGTGTGGGAACGGGCCCCAAAGGGGGATTCCGGGTATGTCTTTCCGTATATCAAAGCTTTGTCACATATATGTAAACTGCAATAAAACCATAAAACACTGTATATAAGGGGCCAGGCCTCAAACGTAAGTTAGAGCACCTCAGAACGATACCTTCTGTCCGTTTCGTTGTGTTCTCCTCCGGAGAGAATAAAAAAACCTTGTTTCCTGCTTTCTAGTCTCCAGCGCCTGCCTCTTCATTGATTTAAATAACTAGAGGGTCACAGAGGCAATACCGCCGGGCAAATATCGATTGTCCCCGACCCGATTGAAACTGTTTTTACAATTGGCGTCCCAAGCGTGGGGCCCATCAGCGACTCGTGGATCCAGTGGGAGAGGTCCCGACGACAGAGTGAACGACTGCAACGATCGGGAGAGCTCTTGCCCAATAGACCCTCGTCTGGCAGCCGATCATCCGAACTTCACTAGTTCCGAACAGACCTCTCTCGAGTGATCTACGGTCCTGACTGGGAACCATCAGGAGTGCCGTGAGAAATACGAGAAAAAGAGGACGATCGGGCGCTGGATTCGGAAGACAAGAAACTGTCCACATGGTCCGGGTAAGGTCGTGTTGCCACGACTAATTGCGAAATTTGTTTTGATCGCTTGATTGTTCAAAATACTAGTATTGCCTTGTTTATTTTTATTTAGAGATTCACTGTCTGCAAACGGAGAAGCAACAGGCTCTCTCTCCCTTTGCAAGCAGTGGAGGATAAGTAGGGTAGCAGCCGTGCTTATTCTTTTTTCTCCCCCACTCAATAATTGCTTGAAACTGAACTGTTGTTCACAAACTATTGTTTCCTGGAGATTCTCTGTCTGCAAGCAGGGAAGAGACCATCCTTTTTGCAGATAGTGAAAAGGGTAGGTGACGCAGATCTTTGCGGTCCTACTCATTCTCCCCATTGTTATTTTGTTGGTCTATTGGTTTTTTTTGGGATCCATGAGGTATTCACTGCCTGCAAACAACGTAGAATAGAAATATTCTGTCTAGTCTTTGCACCTAGTGATAAGATAGGCAGTGCTGACTTTTTAGTCCCTCGTTACGAGCCGTCATGTCTGTCTTCTCCCCATTGATAAATAGCCTGTTTAGCCCGGACCGGGTGTTAGAGGTGGACCATATGGCTCCACTAGAAGGCACCCCTAATAAGGACATGTTCATAAACTATGGGTTAGTTACCATAGCTTATAATAAATTATGGCACAGGTATACCGAAGATAGCCAAGACAAACAGTGGCCACTGGCAGGATCCTTCGACCTTGATAAAATAGAAACGCTAGAAATAGCCCTTCGAAATAATAAGACGACGCCAATTATGCTCGACAGTCTCGGTATGTGGCGCAGAGAGGCTACGAAACGACAGAGAAAAGACGAGGATAAACCAAGTAGGGAAATATACCGACAGGACAACCCCAGGACACCGCTACCCACAACTTACCCCCCGACACTATACCAAGGACGACCAGACTTAGGGTCAGACCAATGCGCTTTTTGTAGGTATGTCGGACACTGGAAAGCCCAATGCCCGACTCTACTGAGCGTGAGTAGGAGCAGAGGACCGACAGGAACGACAGACCGACAGTACGAGAAAAGGCGCGAGACAGAGAAGAACCCGACTTACATAGACAGGCCAGACAGAACCACCACGTTTGATTATGCCCGATGGCACAGATTTCGCCGGGAAAATCTCAGCGGCATGATCAAGTTCTCCTAGGTCGGGCAATGTCAAGACGGGAACCCAGCCTCGTTTAAAAACTTACAGACGGAAAGAGATAATTATGACCGATAACTGTTTTTATATTTGTCTTGGGTCTTTGTATGTCGTACTTGTACTGTCCCCCGTCTGAGTTCGTGTGTATGTAAATGTACAAATCTGCGTCACCCCTCTACACGTGTTTCCGTGTTACTCGACCCCTGTTAGCAGAAACTTAGCATAAAAGCAACCTGGAAAGAAAGAAATGATAAAACGAAATCCGTAGAACATTAATAAACTTGAACTTTTAATTTAAACACAACAAACAAGGAATAATAAGGATAAACTGTAGAAAATAGAAGTCAAACAGAACATTCGCCCCCCCCCATTCTGGAACCTTCCAAAATAGGGCAGGGTTACGGCTACGCCCAACCAACGGCAACCCATATAAGGCGAGCCCCGCCGCCAACTCTTGGTCAGGAAATCTTAACGTATGGGGGAGCCGGAGGAGAGGCGGGAGCCCGCAGCCTGGGCATTTGCAGGTAGTCCCGCCACATGTCTCTTTGGCCGGCCGCAACGGGCCTGGAAAGACTAAGGTAGTCCCGCCACATGTCAAGAGGAGAGCGAGGCACCTCTTCCTTTTCTCTTCCGTCACGGCCGCAGCAGTCCTGGACGGCGGGATGTCCTGCACGTACCTCCACAACAATTTGTCCAAGCTGGGCTGGGAGGGAGAGGCGACGCGGACGAGCCTCTCCCACCTCCACCGGTAGGAGGTTTCCCAGCCCCCAGCCCGGCGCCGAACACCCCCAGTCAGGCGATGGTGCCCATACTTCCACAGCACCGGACACACCATGGCGGCACCCCAGTACTTGCGCAGCACCGAACACACAATGGTGGCACCCCAGTATTTGCGCAGCACCGAACGTACAATGGTGACGCTTGGGGAACACCGGATGTGGAGAGGCCTTCATGCAGGGCGATGAAAAGGAGCGGCATGGAGTGCACCGGGAGAAGGAGACGATGTGAACGAGTCTCCCTCGCCCCCCCAGGTGGGGGCATCACAGCTGCACCCCAGCTGAACGTCCCGCTCTCACAAAACAGGGACCTCTTCCCTTCACTCCAAAGGGTCTCTTCCATTCTTGCAAACTCGACGAGAGTGGCCCCTGTAGGGCCTCAAAATGGCGTCTGGATCCGCTGGAAGGCGGGCCCCGGCCACTAGAGTAACTTTGGCCAGCCATACAACTCGAACATTTGTCCCATGGAGCACGAGCCCCCATCTCCGACAGCATCTCCGCAGCCTTGAAGATCATGCAAAGGTCCCCGGCGGAGCCTTCGGCCTTAGCAGGTTTCCGGTAAGGGACGGCTGCTTCGATCGCCAACGAAACAAACATGACATTGCCACACCTTCTGTTAGCGTGAATTCTAGAACTGCCGAAAAGGACTCTGGTCCAGAACCGCCGAAAAGGACTCTGGTCCAAACTGCCAGTAATGGAAACATTTCCCCCTGATGCTGCTTCCGGACTGTGCCGGCCCCGCCCAAAATGGCGCTGGTATCAATCGGAACTTACGAACACCTCGTGGTGTTCCTTCGCACTAATATAAACTTGATGTTCTGAGATTTTTGTGATCCTTTGTACACTTGGCTAGAAAAGACAAGGAGAGCTCACTCGACGAACAGTATGAAAGGATCCCCGTTACAAATGTTGATTACGAATATACAATGTATTATATTTTTATAACTGATGTAAACCTCATTTACGATGCGTACGTACGGTATGCATATAGGAAATCTGATTACAACTGTTATGATTATGTTTCTAAATTATGAAAATATATGCCCCCGAACCCCCGGCCAATTAATAGACGTTTTAGTCTCTTACAAATGAATGAGTAAAACTTTCCGATGTTTTTTACTGTTGCAAACGACACCCCCCACTGTACGCACTTTAGCCATTGCCACGACCGACCAAATACGACCACACCCTCCTAATCCATATGCTGAAATGAATTTGCAAATTAAAGTCTTTGAAACTATGGACGGGTATTGCATGTTTTATTTTAAAACAATATGGGATGGGTAGGAAAGTTCTTTTTCTGTGCACCCTACTCTGCTCTCTCTTTAAGGTTAAAGGAAGATGGTTGCCCGGCCTTGGAGGACGGATCGGATCGACAACCCGACGCTCCGCATTAAAAGTACGCGACTGACTCATGAACTCTCGCGTAGAGGAAGACCGTGACTTCCAAGGATGGGTAAAACGAATGGTGTAAATGAGGGAATGTAAAAGGAGGGTGAAATTAAATAATGTAAATATTGTAAAGTACAACGTTCCGAAGTAGCAGGGACCCAAGAACCGAAGAACTTTAGAACGCCACGGCGTCGAAAGAGGTTTAAGGATCCCGATAGTGAGATATATCCTTTGACTAGATACCTCGCACTAGGCACCTCTGGTTTCCTTTTTATGTTTCCCCGCACACGCCCTACATGAACACACTACCCCCCCTCGACTCCGAAAACCATATCCCCGGGGACCCTGCCCCAAGGAGGAAAAGACGAGTAAGAGGTAAGTAAAGGACTTATGAATCCATGTATTTGAATGCACGCGAATGCTGTCTCCCCCACCCCCCCTCTTTTCCTCCCTCTGCAGGTTACGTCAGAAATTACAGCCGAGGTGTGGCGAAGATCTGAGACCTTGCCATGTCCAAATACACGAAACGGACTAGCGCCGCAGGGTAGTGCCCAAGCACGCCTGCAAACTACTCACGTATCGAACAAGCCCGAAAAATTAGCACAACCTGATAAAAAGTGACCACCCTTAAACCAGACCGGAAGAATGAACCCATGTCACGTATGATGCGAAACTGTGAGGGAATGTGTGTGTGTGTGTGACTGAAGCATTGACCCAACTGGTCAAAGGACCGAGAATGCGAGAAAGTGCGACAAAATGGTACCTCCTTTTTTCTTCTTTCCTTTTCCCAAAGCACGTCCCCTCTACCCTGTCTAATGCTCAAACTGCATGATTACAAGATTCTAACGTGGACTCGTGAATACCCTTTACTGTGTAATGCACTAAATAGCCTTTCTTGAATGCACTGCCGCCCTCTCCGTTGCACGTGCACTATTTAGCCTGCCGTTGCACTCTCTCTCTCTCTCTCTCTCTCTCTCTCTCTCTCTCTCTCTCTCTCTCTCTCTCTCTCTCTCTCTCTCTCTCTCTCTCTCTCTCTCTCTCTCTCTCTCTCTCTCTTTTGCACTACCACTCTCCCGAGTGGTTAGCCCCGAAATTGGCAGATCGCCACCCCTAGCACACCACCTAATTGGCTTCAAATACCGTCAGTATTTGCACAAACATTTGTCTTTAATGCAATCACCCTGAGGCCGCGTCATTACCTCTCCTTTTCCGCTAGAAGTCAATGAACCCAGGTTGGGCCGTAAGGGAAAGGACAGGTAAGACAACAGAGGTTCCCTAATCTGGCCCGAAATAAGGGAACTACATGTCAACGGCTCCTATAGTATAAAACAAGGACCTCAGAATACGCGACCTTCCCCTCCCCGAATCGTCGCAATACCCAAACCAGAAAAACGATCACCCCCGCTACCTCCCCTGTCTATGTCCCTGGTTGTCTCCCATAAAACCCCTGTCCTTCCTAGTTAAGTAACCGGGCTGTAAAAGGTTACGTAGGACCCAGAATGATGTTTTACAAGGTTAACAGACTAGACCAAGGTAAAGAAATCATCAAAATGAACCCCGCAGTAGTTGAAAAACAGGATGCACCGATAGAAAGGAAATGTTTAGCCATGTTCGTCTCTCAGCAAAATACCTGTGTAGTACCATGTTGACGACTCACTGTACCCTTTTGTAAATGTGAAACTCTAGAGAACGGCATATCTTTGCCAGATTTGTCTCCCGAAGGTGGGTTACCATCAGATGAACCGTCATGCCTGTAATAAATGATTATGAAGGAAGGTCATAGTAAATCCAGCAGGTCCGCCACCGGTCATTCATATGCCAGTTGTGAACGTTAAAAATGACGGACATTTTCATTCTTTGCCTGGAGCTGGGAGAGAAATAGACTTTTTTGATTATCTTCATCCGAAAATTTTCTAAAAAACTGTCTTTTCAAACTTGTTTAAGGGTACTGCTGTTGGAGGAGAGAAGGACCGGATGTGGGAGCACGAGGCCCGACTGCAGACTAAGGGACACCTGCGACATTAGCCAAGGCGAGACCACGACTGAAAAGAGCTGCAGGACGAGGCACTGTTTTCGACAGCATGAAAAGAAAGGGTCGACCTGATGCCCCTGCTCGACGTCCAGTGCCTGTCGACAAGTCCCCGCTCTCCGAATTCCGTCACACGCCCGCCTATTTGAAGTCTCTCGTTCCCCTAGTTTGTTCCTAATTTGGCCTTGCTCCATCCCCCTTTTTCCTCTGACCTACCCTATGGACTGTCTTGAACGCTCTTCTTCCATCGGAACTTTCTGACAATCACCTCAAAGGACACGGGGCGAAAAGGACCTTTCCGACCAGAAACGCGAGGAAAGGGTCGTGCCCTGCAACGCAGAACTTAGAACAGAGCCGGACTTGTAGCTCCACCGCCGGTGCTCAACAGCGCCAACGAAAGACCACAAAGAACAATGAGAACTCGTAAACTTCGAACATTTGACATCCTCAAACCACCGTTTTTTTTCTACGCCTCATTTCTCTCCCAGCCACCATTGTATTGATCCTGCTCCAATCCGAATCCGAAATATGTATTAACCTGCCAGTTTACGTTATGATATGTACTTGCTGCTCGCCGTTTTTTGTATTTCATTCCTATGACTTTCCTGCTGAACAAATTTATCAAAGTTCATCAAATAGGTGCACCTCCTAAAAACTAGAAACCTCAAAATGTATTGTTTGCAACTCTTTATCTTGGGTTTCCTACCGTTTTCTCTCTCATGCTCACCACAATAGACCCGAGTAGAAAATGAACCAACAAGATGTCTTGAATATGTTAAAGGAGGGACTGTGGAAAATTAGTGCGTTTTGGTGAACATTATCTGCGCCATCTTGCCTCTTCCCCTGATGCCACACTTTTGTCGTGCGCGCCCGCCATTTTAAGATGCCCCGATCAGAACCAACCCTTTTGCATGCCGCTGGCCCCTGACATAGCCCTTTGCCTTCGCTAAGCCTGCCCGCTGACCACCCCCCTGCTTGCACCTGCCTGGAGTCATAAAACCCTCTTCGGCGCTGCTCTGCCCCCGGCCCTCATCCTGTTCCCAGCGCGACACCTCCCTGCTTTCCTTTCATGATCTCCGGCCCTTAGATGCAAACCCCCTTTTTCCCCGTGTGCCCGTTTTGTCCTCCCCGTTCCCAAGCCGACACCCAGCTCTGCCGATACCACCCTCGCCCCTCCCCGTACAATAGAAAGCTTCCCCCATCAAAGAAATCCCCGGGTTGATCAAAGCCCCCACCCCATGAGATCCAATCAGACTCCCCTCATCCCGTGAATCGGCGGATTATCCAGCTGCGCGATGCTCACCACCTGTTGTGATTAGGGTGGGGACTTCAACTGTAAATGTGTGTGGGAACGGGCCCCAAAGGGGGATTCCGGGTATGTCTTTCCGTATATCAAAGCTTTGTCACATATATGTAAACTGCAATAAAACCATAAAACACTGTATATAAGGGGCCAGGCCTCAAACGTAAGTTAGAGCACCTCAGAACGATACCTTCTGTCCGTTTCGTTGTGTTCTCCTCCGGAGAGAATAAAAAAACCTTGTTTCCTGCTTTCTAGTCTCCAGCGCCTGCCTCTTCATTGATTTAACCCCTTCAGCGCGGGTGACAAAGCCAGCTCGTCATGGGCGTTACCTGCGCTGCGCGCATGACGAGCTGGCTTTGTCACAATCAAGCCATTTTTCGAATTTCAGCGCACAGCAGGTAAACGCGGTAGCGCGGAAGCGGTTAAATAACTAGAGGGTCACAGAGGCAATACCGCCGGGCAAATATCGATTGTCCCCGACCCGATTGAAACTGTTTTTACATTGGGAGGGAGAGGAGATGGGGGGGGCTTGTTTTGGTTGTTTTAACTCTGTCCTGCGTCTATGGTACCAAAGTGGTACCAGGCGGGGCATAACCAGAACCGAGCCCCGAGGGGTGGCAAAGAGTAAAATGGGGTGGAAGCAGTAGCACGTTGCGTTGCTCGCGTTCAGTTCCACTTTCTCCACAATAAATGTTTTCATGTGGTTCCTTTTTTGAGCACTTCATTACAGCCCTGGGGAGAAATGGGGGTTTTCAGTTCCTTCAAGTGAACTCCTCCCACGTTTACAGAGATACTCCCGTATGTAGGGCAGACGGTAATTTTCGTAGCAACGCTGTCTTTTCCTCAGCCCAAAACCTTCGAAAGGCCGCGTGCGTCACACGCAACCGTAAAAAGACCTTGGAAGACATCGGTACACAATGATTCTGAGGATGAGGTAGATTAGATGAGGGAAAAATAAACACTATTCCTGTTACGGCGCTGAGAGAGTTAAATAAAAGTGTCAAAAAAGCAGCTACATGTATTTATTTTGGTGCTGGTGCGCCGCTTTTCGTAAACAGACGGGCAAACTATACTCCATGGTAGTATAGGGCAAGATAACTACGCAGAATTTAAACAATGATGTTAAAAGAGGACCCAAAACACTGTCGCGCGGATGCTGGCAGTGTTCCACGGCGATTTTAGGTGATCACATAATTTAGGTTTGTCAACAACTCCGTTGGCCCCCAGCATTGCTGCTGAGATAGTAGAACCTCTTAATGAAATGAAAGCACTACAGAGTGGAGGAGTGATCCTAGAAGTGAAAGATACGATACGAACCAGGGGGAGGGAATTTGAGGGATGGCACGGGAGTAACTTTGGAAAATATTTGCTCAAACAAACGATGAATGCCAGAAGCAGCAGAACTAATTAGATAAAACAGAGCCCCTGTTTCAATACTCCTTGGACAAACTAAGGGTACCAGAGCTCTGAGAGAGGAATAAGGTTGTGTCGTAACGGCCCAAGCAGCCGACCTTAAAACTGGGTGACCAGGCTCGAGTGTCAGCGTCGGTCCCCCATGCTGTGATTCTGGGCAAATCACTTAATATCCCCGTGCCTACAAAAATGAATGTGTCCTTGTGTAGTGTAACTGTGATCATGTAAAAGCGCTCCGGTACCTGCGAGTCGAGTTCGCGCTATATAAAACTGCAACTGCAAGCATAAAGACTGGAGACTATAAAACACACTGGGACATCGGGGAAACTGGCAGGACAAACGGACCTGCCTGTCTATACCTATCGCGCCACCATACCCCCTGCATAATCCTCACCACTCATCCTCAACGTCTTCATTACAACAAAACCCACCTCTGGGCCATCACAGCTGTAAGTAACATGAAGACTTAAACACCGGAGTTCCTAAAAAAAGAATAGGACGAGGGGTCGGAATAAGTGAACAATACATCTTATTTGACTACCGGGATTATAATGTCGCCCTCTAACCAAAATACTTTACAGGGGTGATAAAATCGCCGCCGCTGCATAAAAATCGAAGTTATTATTTTCACGACTCGGTGGCACTCCTTTTATCCACCATGAAGGGAGAAAGACTTAGTCGGGCCATCCGGGCACGAGATCATGCCTGTCCCCTGCAGCAGATGCATTAACCCAACGCGCTGTCTTACCGCATGAAGCCGACTCTGAGGCAGGGGCCGTCCTTTCCCGAAGACGCCGGGGAGACCTGCAGCTTTCATGGGCGAGGCTTGCCCTCTATCGTCCGAGGGGCCCAGCCACGCATTTTCGGAGGACCTGCGAGGCTCTAATCCGTGACATCATGTGGCCCGGTTGATACAGTTACAGCCCCTGGCCATCTGCTGCCCCCTTTGTCTCCCTGGTGGCGGTCCCCTCGCATGTCCCCTGCACCGACGTCCCGAGGAACCAGAGAAACAAGGCCCTTTCTCCCCTGCACGGCGGTCACACCTCTCCCCTCCCCTCGCTTCACAAAATGTCAGTAAGTGCTCCTTCGTCCTCCCCGCTTCTTCTGCAGGATTTCCTGCCCATGCCCTTGATGACACTGCTAAACAGAGGCCAGCTGTGCTAAGTACTGCGCGCGCCCCACCCCCCGCCCGCCCGAGCGCCTCCTCAGCGCCGCGGCCCGCCTTTGTGTCACCCTCCCCAAACGAGCCAGCGAGGAACAGAATCCGCCAAAGAGGAACCGAGCGAGGGCCGGCGGCGGCACACCCAGCGCGCGGCGCGGCAGGCCGGGGGGAGGGGAGGGGAGCGGCGCGGCCTCTCCTCAGTCCCCTGGGCTCCGGGGCGGAGAGCGCGGGGCGCCGGGGCTTCCTGACTGGAAGCAGGCCGGGCCGCCAGGGCAAGGCTCCTCATAATAACAGGCCGCACCGCAGACGCCTCTGGGTGCCTTGAAGGCCCGGGCGGCGGGAGGTCGGTGCTCGGTGCGTTGACCTTGGAGGAGTGAACGCCTGAGGGAGCCTGTTCTGGGAGGCCTACCTGTGACCCGCACAGTTCACACGCGTCTGTCTCTATAATAACCTAGAGCTCCAAATCATGGCAGCCAGGCCTGCGTGCACTCCCGGAGCTAGACAGGTGCCAGGCACAGTGTTTCTGCTGCTAGGACGCGTGGATTCACCAGCAGCCTCGCACAGCGAGGGGACAATGGACAATTCACCGAGACACCCACCAAACCAGCAAGCAACAATGGAGGCGTCCCCATGCTGCGAGAGCCGGTGCCAGGCCCAAGAGGAAGCTTGGCGGCCGAATGTGCTTCTATTCAAATACACCAGCGCTGTACGTTAGTGAAATAAAGTGAAAATGAACATTTAGAAACAAAAACACCTCTGACATTCACCAGTTATAGTTTAACGCGCTAACTATAACATGCAACCCACAGCTTATGAACTCACATATTACATCACGCTTGACATGTCAAATGACATTACTGATGACATCACCACAGTCATATACAGCATAGAGTTACAGAGTGTACAAACAGTAGTTTTTGAGATATAAGAAGTGCTTGAAATGGGAATATAGAAGGGCAGATAGTACTCTGTACTAGAGTACCCGCTTGTTTCTGAGAAGTGCTGGTACTCTCCAATTAAATGTATTATATCTGTCTTCAGAAGTGCTGGTACTCTACCTCTCAAAATAAAAAAGTGTTGGTACTACGTACCGGACACTACCAGCCCATATAAAGCACTGGATATCAGTTTTGTTGCTAGGCTTCAAAGAAATAACAGTTTCCCGTATCTTTGATGTTTAAAATCCCAATTCAGTGGTTCACGACTGGTGAAAATCATATTTGGATTGTTTGACACATGACTGGGTTGTAGAAGTTCTCTAGTTATTTTCACCATCTTGAAAACTGAATCTATCTTGACTTGTGACTTAAATTCAAAGGAAAGATGAGGCAAGTGCCTGATCTCAGGGCATTGGTAGGGCGATCTACAGGTGTGAAAAACATAAGTAAAATACAAGAAAAAATATAGAACTATGTATGTAATTCATTACTAAAACATAATTGCAAACTGTCAATAGAAGTAGTGGTTATCTGTCATTTTGTAAAAAAAATCACAAATCAGATTTGATTTTCAACGTTCATACAGAGATTAAAAAAAGGCAGAAGGGGTATAAGGCAGAAGGATAGCAAGTATGAGTCAGGAAAGAATTACAGCTGCAGCGAGCCAAAGGTCTTGCATGGTAGAGGTTATGCGCAATGGAACTTGCTAACCTGTGGCGGGTTGGGAGCAGGGTCCAGCCGGAGGCCAGGACTTTTGTGTAAAACCCATGCTGCATGCAAGTGAAATGAAGGCTGTGTAAAGAGGGTGTTGGTCACCCACTGCAGGTTGGGTGTATGCCTTGCGGCCAACCCCTGCTGTTCATAGCCAAAGAAAAACATGGCAGGCAAGATCATTTATGATATGTGAGTTACAATCGTTGTCGCATCTGAGTTCGAACTATGCCTCAGCCTCTAACTGTGGGTATGTCTGTGAGTATATATATATATATATATATATATATATATATATATATATATATATATATATATATATATCAAGCACAGTTCTCCCGTTCCGGAGCCGGGCGGCCTCAGGAAATGGGCACGGAGCAGCCCATAAAAACACCACCGTGTAAAGCAACAACTGAGGCCCAATACTGGAAGCGTGGTTTTAATTCAGAATTCAGCAATGTCAGCTTTAATTTTCCCAACGTTTCGGCATAATTGCCTTGCTCACGGGTGAAAGTCAAACAAAATAGTGCGCAGGTGCGTGCTTTTAAAAGGGCAAAGTCACATGACTGGAACAAATAACTACAATCCCCATAGTGTATTATTAAGTATTTTCAAAGTATCGCTCGGAAAGTTCTTGAGTGCAATACCAATTTGTGAAGTTTTTCTTCCTCCATCAATGCACTGTTAACAAAGTGGGAACTCCTTTAAAACACAGTCAGGTGCATTGCCACGCTGCCGCGATGTTGACACTTTCAATGTGAACTGAATCAAAGTTCTGCTCTCAGCACGATCATATCAGGCTGTCACCTGCCAGACTCCCTTCCTCACGCAGGTCCATTTTCGCTATAGTAGCACTCCTTGGTAGGCTGGGTGCGTGAGTTGCTCATGCTCCTCCTTTTAACACCAAGCACAGTTCTCCCGTTCCGGAGCCCCCAACCCTACAGGGCGGCCTCAGGAAATGGGCACGGAGCAGCCCATAAAAACACCACCGTGTAAAGCAACAACTGAGGCCCAATACTGGAAGCGATGTTTTAATTCAGAATTCAGCAATGTCAGCTTTCATTTTCCCAACGTTTCGGCATAACTGCCTTGCTCACGGGTGAAAGTCAAACAAAATAGTGCGCAGGTGCGTGCTTTTAAAAGGGCAAAGTCACATGACTGGAACAAATAACTACAATCCCCATAGTGCATTATTAAGTATTTTCAAAGTATCGCTCGGAAAGTTCTTGAGTACAATATCAATTTGTGAAGTATATATATATATATATATATATATATATATATATATATATATATATATTTTTTTTTTTCCACTGAAAAGAACAATGGTTAAAGTGACACTATAGTTAGGAAGTGTAATAATATATTATGTTACTTAACATTTATAAAAACCTTAGAAATTCAATGAAAATAAAGGTTAAAGAGACATTATAGTTAGGTGAAAATGTCAGTTAAATCATATCAGTTTAAACAAACAAAAACAGTGAAATTCACAAGTTATGGTTATCTCAAGTAACTATAACTCGTGCTCTAAATTAACTAAAACTTGCACCGTTCTGTGGACAGTGTGATTTCAGATGTTGCTGTGATGTTATCACTAATGTCATTGAACATGTCAATAGTGATGTAATAGGGGAGATAATTAGCAGTGCATGGCAAGTGTGTGAGTTATAGTCTGCACCCAACCCCCGCTGGCACCCAAAAGCCTGCTGCGCCTGGCCCTTGGCTATGCGAGGTGTGAAGTTTTCAGGCCTGGCTCAAAGCCATAGCATGTGGCCAACCCCACCCAGCCGAGAGCCCTACCTCTTGCAGGGCGCAGTTTTGGACATACGCAGTGTACAGTCGGGTGAAAGCCCTGTGCACAACACCCATGAGCGCCCTACTCCCCATAATACATGAGCTTTGGCCATGCACAGCATACAGTAGGGTGCCGGGCCTGGCCTGTGATGAGGCCCTGCGCCCAACCCCTCAGTGGCACCCACCCAATCTCTGCACACGGGCTTTGGCCTTTTTAAAATGTTTTGGGTACCCCAGTGCCCACCCGGGACACCTACATCTGAAATTTTTCTAGGAGTCAACAACACTTTTTTTTTTTATAAACCCAATTTATTTAACTTGTTTGGGCCACAAGCTGAGCCCCAGGGCCCTTGCAGCCCCGGCTAGCTACCTACAAGTGTAGGAGCTGGCCACCTTTTATTTTTTTTATTTTTTGAATAGTGTGGTTCCCAGGTGCCCACTTGGGGCACCCCACAACATCAGCCACGTTGACGGCAGCGGATGGGGGCCCATGGCCCCTGCAGCCTCGCCGGCTCTGCTGCCAGGATATATCTTGGGTGTGGAGGGAACCAGAATTGCACCCACCTGGCGGAAGCAGCATTTGGGAGCAATTCTGTGTTTCCCTGCCCGCAGGAGAATAAGCAGGGAGAAACTTTTGTTCTCCCACCTGGCGGGAGCATCTTTGCCACTTAAATGCGGGGATCCCCTGCGGTGGAACAGTGGTGTGAAATACACATACATTTTGAGCCTTAATTTCTCAATAACCACTGAACGGATTTACACCAAATCATAAAACTGCATGCTTTCTGGATCAAGATCTTCCTTTCTGGCAAATTTGGTGTAATTTCGTTCAGCTGTTGTTGCAGCATCGCTGTTCGATTGTCCTGTGGAAAATCGAAATGCGTTTTGGGACCCCCTTTTTTCTCTGCCCCGCTTGAAGTTTCACGCCAAAACTTTCCAGGAACAAACTGAGGTAGATAAGACTTTTTTGAAAACGTTCATGAAGATTCAGATTCATCAAACGGAGGCAAAGCTATTAGCAAACAAAAAAACCCAGTTCTTGAACACGTGGTCCTAACTATAACATTTTACTCAGAAAACATGCTTTTTACTGTTCAATAGAAATCTGGTCAGTATATTTTGAGATATTGGCATTTAAGAAAGGTGCCAAATGGGCTTGTATGGGATAATAATTTCTATTTCTTCGCCGTTTAAAATTTTTCAAAGAATGTGATTCAATGACGAACTGTATTAAAACATTTGTCACCACCTTGAAAATTGCAATTTTGGTCTATGAGAGGTGCATGACCTCAAGGAAGTAATAGGCTTCCGTCAGAAGTGGGGACATGGGGGTTAAAAACAGAGTAAATAACTAATTAGTAACTGAAAAAAATGTGATTTTGTATTCAGAAACAGGAACCAAAAACTAGAGTTTTCATAAAAAATAATAATTCTTAATTAAAAAAATATAATAATAATCAAGGCTAGGGTTGCGTTAAGCCCCTGTTAGGGTTCACAGAAGCTGCAGGGCTTCACCACATGCCAAACAGTGCAGCCAACCACCACAAAGCACAGCTGTGCATAGTGTGGCTTGTCTGCTCGTTTTAATAAGTTGGTGCTACGTAAAATAGGATGTTTGTGAAAATAAATTATTAGCCACTACATCACACATGAGGGGCTATACAACTGCATGGTGACACAAACCAAACGTTTTACACATCCTAGGAGCAAAATGTTGAAGTCTATCTTCCGCTGAGCTACAAGTCGGCGCTACATGGAATATGGTGTTTGCATACATAAACTATAAGGCACAATGGCCCACATGTTCAAAGTGTTTTTGTGGTCGCAAACCATCAAATTCTATAAAAAATGGGATTGGTGACTAGAAAACATTCCATGTAGGTACAAAACCCATTTTGACATTTTTAGGCTTGCAAAACGGCTTTAGTAATGATTACCGAATTACAATTTGATAGTGGCATGTAAGGGGCGTCTCTTTCGGATTGGTTTGCAAACATAAATGCGATCACAAATCATTGATAAGTTACAGACTCTTAAGTTGGGTGGTAACTTGCTCGCAAACCGGAAAGTGGCATCTCGTCTTTTTTGGGGATCAGAGTAGCAACTTCAGGGGAGTAGCCATTGGTCTCACAGACCAGTGCCAACTATCACTGTAGTTTTTCAAAACGGAAATCATTCATTTTAACAAGGTGCCTCCCATTTCATTTAAAGAAATTCAAATGCTTAAAAAAAACACCCATCTTTTATTTTGAAATGTTATGACATGCATTGTGGTCTGCTATACCTTTCAGGCCACCATCTCGGTCATCGCAGCCAATCATAGTTTGAGACCTGTCTAATGATATTAATTAGACCGGCCGTTCTGCAAGCCCCTGCAATCCCTTATTGTACAAAACAACCTATTGGTACATAGGTTGGTTCACAAAATAAAATACTGGTCGCAAACATTCAGTGCACAATTAGCGACCACTTTTTGCGACCAGTATGTAAGTGCACCTGGCCCTTGATTACTAACAAGATACTATGCTACGACATGAAGCCAGTAGAGGGTTATTATCTAAAAACATGGAGATCTGTGTGCCCGAAGCTCACCCAATCAGAGTATGTGCTTCATAGGAAGATGATGCTTCCCAACAAACAGAGCAAGACCAATCACGGTGAAAAATATGTCACGTATTACGCATGTTCTGAAAGCAAATGTAACTAGATGTTCTCAGATATCTTCAAAAGGACATCCCGACACAACAATTTGTGTCAGCTTCAAAAGCACCTACAACATACACATATAGGCTTGTATAGAAAAATTAAAAGATAAACAGGGTTTGGCAAACATACTAGAAATCCCAGTATCTAAATTTGCGTTCATTCTCAAATCTGCACTACATATAAATAAAGGATGCAACTTTTGTGTATATTGCACAAGCAGAAAAAAATACAACTTCATTTTTTCTAACTATCCTGACACGTTTATCTAAAAAACAACTTTAAATCTAAACAACTTAATTCAATAGGACGTTCGCTTACAGCACAAAAAAATAAAAAATGTTCTAAATTACCTTACCACTACAACAAAATATTACACAAACACCTCATGACCATAACAACAAATTTAAAAATCACATCCTCAATATCAGACATGTAATGAAATACCAACAAGCACAGGAACGAAGGACAATGGGTGGACAGAATACTTTGCACTCTTTTGAGATCGCCCAAACCAAATTTTCTATAGGTTATAGTTGAAACATTGATTAAGGTTGCTCCTTCTAGAGGACCCACCTCACATATACACAAATTAATATTACACAACATCCCTTCCAAACGAAAGGGGGATTCTGGTTATGTATAGCGAAAAGAGACAAATCGAATTACCGGATTAAAAATAGGACTACATATCAAGGCCATACATAGCAAAGTAATTTGTACCAGAATGTATTGTACTCACTTCTTAATACAATCTATCTAGATGTGAATAATAGCTACCTTTGTTGCAAAACTATTATAGGTGAATGGAACCTTATGTTATTTTATCACCTTTTATTAAAGGGATTTTGGCGGAGTATTTTTCATGACCTCCAAAGAGATTACCTCCGGTGCAGTTTCATTAGTTGTACAATAACTGTTATGAATGTGCATGATGTCACAATAGTTGTCAAAACCCAAGCAGTATTTGTCTTTTGTTCCATTGCTCTCCTCTCTTTTTCCTATTATTTTTCTCTTTATGTTGCTCCCATAAGGCCAGTTCACTATTCATTCTACAATTCACTATGAATTATGTATTTATTATCTTGGAATCAAACTAGTAGTTCTGGTATTTTAAATATTGTATTTCATTATGCAGTTGTGTTTTTGGAGTGTTGCTTTGACTGAAAAAATAATTAAAAAGCAAAGCAAAAGTTACTTTTCAATAGTATCTGGGATAGAATTATAAGATTAGATCTATCTATCTATCTATCTATCTATCTATCTATCTATCTATCTATCTATCTATCTATCTATCTATCTATGTATTAAGGTTATTAGCACTGATTTAGTTCACATTTTGGCACTTACTTGGCCTTGAGGGGCCCTTGGCATTCCAATTCTAGCAGATGCACTACTGGTACATTGCAGTGTATAGAGGTAATATAATGTGTATTTTAAGGGTTCAGGGATGGCTATTTTATAAATTAAAATGTAAATTAAATAATAATGATATAATTAACATTATATTGGAGTCCTATTCTGACTCTTTCAAAGTCAAAAGTATTCCAGTGCATATAGCGCCATGTGGCAGAACTAGACCCCTCTTGAAGTTAATTGGCAATGGTACAGGTTCTGTTGCTTCAGTAGGGGCGCGGTAACACGCAGTTCACCATGGCTGCCTTCTCTCTAGGCACCAGCGAAATCAGGTGACGATCCTTGCTCTTCATAGCAGTCCCCTTCTGCTTTATGGAGTCGCCGACTTTACCGTGCACATGAGCTATGGCCCGATTGGCACAACAGTAATTCACTCTTTACCCCAGCCCCCTCTGACACACAGGTTAAGGCCCGATCAGCACGTCAGTAATGCACTATTCACTGCGGCCACTTCTGGCCTTCTTGGTCGCCGATTTTTACCTGTACACAGATGACAGCCCAATTGATGCAGCCACAGCTAAATTCATGGTGGCCCTCTCTGGCATACGGGGTCGCAGGCTTGAATCTGCACACATGCAACAGCAGATCGGTGCAGCAGTCGCTTTCTCATACCTCGCTGCCGAGATCCACTTGCCAGGATCCACTACTGGACCTCACTCCCTACATCAAGTTAGTATGTAGCACTGCAGCATACAGGTGGTTGTAAGTATAGTTCTGAGTGTGTATGTGTGCAGTGGTGGTAGCCTGCTGTGTAGTGATCAGTCGAAATGAGCAGGCCTTTTGACCTGTGTCACTGGAGTAAGGCCTACAAGACCACTCACGCTGGTGTGAGCTTAACTCTTGCTTGGCTTATGTAAATGTAGTAGTACTTGTATAGCGCCCGAATCGACCCCCAAAGGGGTATCTCAGGCGCTTGTACGCATACCGCTATGGAACCCTTCCTGGCTTTCCATGTGAAGTGCCCACTCCTGGGCACCCCCAAGGTGAAGCCAGGCATCCTAGCCTTGTTGGGGCTGTTGTGGAGATTAAGAAAGCTATTGCCCAGAGTTGCAGAGTGGGACCCATGATTAGAATAGGCACCGAGGCGAGAAATATCAGGTCTGAGGAAATTGAGCCCAAGACCCTGCCGAGGCAGGAATTGAACCCTGGTCCCGGGCTAGACCTCTGCATCAGGGTCTGCCGCTCTAACCATTGAGCCACACTTCCCCACAATTTTCCTATAATCCATATTCAAAAATGAAGACCAAGTGTGGAACTACAGCTCAAGAATGGCACAACTACTATGCAAACCACCTTTCATAAGAATCCAGAGGGGAGGTCGCTTGTTCGCAGAACAAACTTGCAGATTCAGAGTAGCTATCTACTTCGTCAACAATTCCAAAAGTTCTTCAATCCTCCCAAGGAATATGGGAAGCGGTACATGACTAACCATACAATATAATCCAACATGCTACTCTAGCACTAATGAAAGTAACACCCCTGCTAACAGTAGATTGCTGTGAAAGACTACATTATCTGGCAGAGAAGGCACAGCTTGTGGTTTCTCTCAAGAAAAGAAGTGGGGACAGTTTAATACACATCTGTCTATAGTTATCACTCACTTAGCTTTGTAAGCAATCATATTAATGTGACTCCAAGAAAATTAGGTTGCAACGTGCAAGATATGTTGCGTGCCCGCATATCCACCATTTTACACATACATACACAAGCATGATCCCCCACCCCCCTAAGTACAGAGCGTTGGTGATAATTCTCCTTGAATCCACTCTAGAGCCTCTCTGCTGGGGTCAAGGAGTTCCGTTACTTGGCAACAACGAGAAGTTCTACGCCAAGAAAGCAAACCCACAATGAGATGGAAGACAAAAGCGAAGTTGCATGCAATTTTTACCCGGTGTGACATCTTGACGCAGCTCTGCGAAAGATAATGACTGACTGGGCCTATAGGAACAAGGCAGGGCTCACTAATAAACATCTAGCCAAAGTGTGCTGAACTCAGGCCTCTTACACTGTGGGCCCCTTGGGTAATCCACATTTTTTATCAAGTTTTATATAGCACATACTCGACCGGAGGTAATGGAGCAATTTGAATGAGCACCAGTTACATTACACATTCTATTTTTGGGGGCTTTTAGGCACAGGAGATTAAGGGATTTGTCCAGAATCACAGGATGTTGAGCCGACACAGAGACTCAAGCCTGGTTCCCCAGTTCAAAAGGCAGCAACTCTGACTGTTACGCCACAACCTCTCCCCATGGTCCACAAGACTGGTGAGACCCACTAAATTTACACAATAGTGAGAAAGGGCAGGCCCCTGTGATGGCGATTTTCCCTACATGCCGGTGGTGAAAAGCAAAATGATGAGGACGCCTGCAGGCAGTGTCATCATTTAAAGAATTTTTTGGGCCCTGGACACCAAATATTTCGGGGGCCCCTGTTTGGAACCACTTTAAATTTTATTGCCCATTTTTTGCAATTTTAGTTCAATGTTGGCTAAAAATACTGAATTATATGTTAAAGGTTAAGATACAAAAATACACAGAAGTGAGCTAGAGAGAAACTTCACTTTCCCTGGGCAATTGCCCACTTTGCCTATGCCTTAAAACGTCTCTGCATGCAGAAGGTGTTGAGGGGACCCTGAGTCTCCCATATCTCTCAGATATTGGACCTTGGAGTGAATGGGGCCCCCTGGAGGTTTGGGGGCTCCCTGGAAAGCTGTAGGCTCCCTCCGCTGCAGGGGGCTGTGTTACGCTTCCACTGAATCCTCAGGACTAGCAATGAGAAACAATGCTAAATGGCTAGCTATGTAACGAGCATGCACAAGCAGACACCACCGGTGCATACAGAGAACATACATTTAGGCACAAATGGGAACACTGCAAATGCACATGTTCAAACACACAACATTGCCCAATGAGAAATCATATTGTAGTGTGAATTATACAAATAGATTTTTAAAAAACGACAGTAATCTAAAACAATATGGACAATCAATGAGAAACATCAGCAATGCAAGCCCGAGCATTCGAGAAATAACACAGACTTGGCCCTCTATAGAACATGGAAAAATATAAAAAGCCACAAACAAAAAGCATTCTATAAAATGAGTTCAGAATATTTGCTTTTTAGATATATGCTTTAATAGGATGTCCCAGTTGCTATTGTCTTTGACTTGAGACGGCTTAAGAAGACGTGTCAGAGCTTTAAGTGGAAATATAGAAGTTTGCTCCTGAGAGGTTCCAGTACTCTCCTATTAAATGTACTGCAGCATAGCTGAGAAGGGCAGGTACTCTCCCTTTCAAATTAACGAAGTGCAGATACTCAGTACCGGACAGTACCTGCCCATTTAAAGCACTGACCTGTGTGACTTGCCCATCACAGATTTAAATCATAACAAGAATGAAGTGATTCCAACCAGGTTGAGTAATCTTGCCATCTGTTACGATTGGTGCTATGAATCCACACTGTGTGACATGCCCCATTCCATGCCCATATTTGCACTTAAAATAGAATACTTGGTTGTGTTTAGTTCTATAATGAAAAGTTTTATAGACGCTCGTATGCCCTGAGGCGTCTTGATGCACAATAAAAATATATATATATCATTTCACTGGATTCGATCGTTGGGCATCGGCGGTCCCCCAACCAAATTATATCAGAGGTAGTCCATAGTGGGCACATCACCCTCCTCATATCTTTTCGCGTTTTCGAGGGCTACCACGGACCTCATAGATGGGTCGTTCTTGGCGCACACATCAGTCGACGCCCCTCCGCAACACTTCCAAGTATTTTATGAGTAAAATAAGACCAAAACTGTAAAAATTGGATTAGTCACGATAGAGTTTCATGTAACAGTTGCCCTGAACACTTCACTGTTTTGCATGGTCAGTCAGTGAAAGCTCCTGCATGTTACTCCAAGAGGACCACAAGAGCTGTCCTCTCACTCCAAAAGCGAAACATGTGTGGCTCACGGCTTCAGAGTTTCTTCCCTTCAAACCGGCCAGAGAAGCTGCATAAGAGTCAAGTCAGTCACCCAGTGCAGGCGGGTACAGTTCACAGAGTCCACACTTCACAGAGTTACTTTTAGGGAAGTTATGTCTCGCTTTTAGGTAGGACCTCTTGCCTATAGAGCCTACAGAGTCTGTCTAAGCCAGTGGACGATGCTCCCACCTTCTCAGTTTCATGGTCAGTCGTTGGTCCTAAGATTAGAAGCCTTACCTTCTACTGGAGAGCTCTCCTTATGGAAATCATTACACAGTGAACGGAAGCTGGCATTGTGACTACCTCCCAGTTCTAAACAAGAATCTTCAGAGAACAGTACCAAATTAGTTAACTGATCTGCTTCACAAGAAGAGTCCTCTTTGATGCTCCTTTGTGCCTCTGAGGGCAGGTAAGGGGTCAGCTGACTCTAACCCTCTTTTAGAAAACACACATTTCTTGGTGCAGGCAGGCACCATCTTCCTGATTATTTCATCACTTTCTCTTGTGCTTTCGATTTTTGAAGACATATGTTCATGGTCTGGCAGTCTACCAGATTCAGACTTCTAGCGGTGTTCTTTCTCTCGAGAGTACACACAGAACTTGACTCCATTAGCCACATGCCACACAAAACCTCCAACAGCTTTCTTCTGTTGGAGGCCTGTGCCCATCCCTGGTTCTGCACTTGGCAGGTAAGCAGTTTTCACAACATGAAGCTGGCCAGGATAACCCCACTTAATCTCTCCAGCTTCAATCTCAGACACCATCAGATAGTGTTAGCCTAGCAGAGATGTGGGGATGCCCCTACTCTGATGCTCCATCCCCAGCCACTCTCTAGTTTACTAGAGGTTTCTCACTTCCGGCTAAAGTCCTGCAAAGTGTGTTGTGAGCTTGAAACTTTTTAAAATATCACAACTCTTACTGGTAAAAAATTTGATGCCCCTCAAGAAGACCATTTACATTTCTTTCTTCTCATAGTAAACCAAAGCAAATCGGTCTTGCCTCTGTCTGTGTGCCACTATTCAGGAGCCCTGCAAACACAGTAGGAATGACCCTCTCTCTCAGTGCTTGCTTGGCATTGCTGCCTCAGTACAAAAGATAAGATAGGTGGTATCACATTTGTAAGGAGGTCTCATTGTTGTTATAGACATACCAGACTCCACAGACTTAAGAAGAGGGCGTGGAAACACAACTACAGAAGTGCCAGCAATGTTAGTGTCCTTCCCATTCCATCAAAATACCTGTTCCATCATAAAGTACAGTGACTTTCTAATTCAAGATGGCGGAGGGGTACTCCCAGGTCAAGTAGGGAAGAGAGAGAATTTAACCCAGCGCAACTAAGAACACCTTGCCCTGCAACTGTGCATTTTGTTGGGTTTCTTCGCTCTCGTAGCAGTTCGCACCCAAACTTCCCTCCGCATGCTCCTTTGTTGTTTTGGTCGATCCCTGTGGTTTCCATCTCAAGATATCCTGCTTAAACTCTGCGCTTCTTGGCTTCAGTTTACGACTGTTACGAACCTGCTTCTGGGGTCCATCTGCTATAATCTTCTCCTCTTTTCTAAGTCTGCTACTGGAGTGTTTACTCATGCTGCGGACGATGCCTCACCTTTACTATCAACTAACTTGGTATATACCCAGAGTAATGTGTTCCAATTAATGCCCACATGTAGTAACATGCTCTGTACTGACATAGGTGGTGGATAACTACAGAGCAAGGGATGTGTTGTAAGTAGTTTAGGTAGGCAGCAGGACAAGTCTTCAGGTTATGAAGATAGATGTATTAAAATACACAGCAGAGCAGTAAACCTCACAGCTGACCAGACCATCAACTGCCAAGGCTGGAACCTTCACATACAAGATAGAACATTTTTCAGGTACTATGGGAGGTTGGGAAGGTGGAAACACAAATAAAGGACTACTGACACCAAGTAGCCATATTAATAGATTTATTAAGATGCACAGCAGAGCAGTAAACCTCACAGCTGACCAGACCATCAACTGCCAAGGCTGGAACCTTCACATACAAGATAGAACATTTTTCAGGTACTATGGGAGGTTAGGAAGGTAGAAACACAAATAAAGGACTACTGACACCAAGTAGCCATATTGAAGGAAGTACAAATATACAACAGGTTGTAATTTCAAGAAGTCAGTGGGGCCAATCTAGTGTTTCTCTATTCCATTATCCTTCCTTCCTGTTTCTCTCAGAATGTCATATGTAGTGCTTGTTCTACTGAGTATTGTAGTCACACTCAGAGACAGGCATGGTGTTGGCATTGGCATCCATCTCACATAGTCCAGGCAGTTTGTGTGCCTGTAGAGGAGAAACACATTTACATTCAACTACAAGCACTCATATGAAGAGTATGTCAATCCCTTTATGCTTTAAGGGAAACATGAGCAATAGAAGTCTGACTACTGAATTATGATGTGCAGTGTAAAAATTACAGGAGAATCTAACTTGTAAAAATAAGGGAAAATATTGAAAAGGAGTATTTTACTAAAAAAAGTGACTGAAAACAACCTGTTCCATTGTCTTTAGCATTAAAAGCAGGTCTTGTGATAATTTCCCCATAGAGTCGCAAAGTCTTTCAGGACAATGTAAAGGCATACCGATAGCGAAGAGAGGTAAATCAAAAATGGCGCTGCTTGTAGGCTGGCCCTGCAGTCACCCCAATCTATTTTTTTCTATTTACGATTCAATCCTGATTAACAAAACATCTAATTTTCATTGAGCAGAAACGTGGTCTACTTTGCCTTTATAAGGGAGGATCAAACTTACAGTTTTTTTTAAGCAAAAATAAATATTTTCCTGATTGCCCTTGTTATGACCTTATCATGGAATACATGAATCAACCATTAAGCACAGAAACAGCTTGAACATTTTCAGTATAACAAAATGTAGAAAAGTACCAGTTGCAGCATTATTTCTCATGGAGCTAAAAATAAATGTGGCTAAATTAATTATTATGGATACCAATCATGAAAAAGCAAATCTAGCTCGAAAAAGCAAATCTCAGGAAAGCATTGTAAGATGCTATATCCTAGCACACATACACCACAAAGGCAGACTACCCCAAACCCAAGTCTCACATGGGATGCCTATGTATATACTTTCTTTTGCAGGTATTCTAGGTAGAAACTTACTAGATATCTAAATCATTATCTCAGCAATATCTTCCATACCGATCTCCTTACCTCTACTAACCAGGGAACGATTCCAAAGCTGTAATCTTGCAGCTTGTTTTCTCTATTGTACCTTTTTCAGGGGCCGGACTGCCCACGTGTTTTCTCTATTGTGCTTTTCTCATAGGCCGGGCTTCCCAGGTTTTAAGAAGTCCTGCTTAGCGTCAAATATACATGCTTTCATTTAGAATATATAACTATATTCTATGAGGTGCCTATCACCCTAGCCAAGACCTACAGTTTACCCTCACAAACAGTGGATTATAGAAGTCCTTGCCACATGCACCCAACAGGATTTCCAACAGAACTCCCCACTTGACAATGATATTACGCATTATAGTTCCTGATACATACTAAAATGGTCACCCCTAAACAGCATACATTAGACAAAATCCAGAACCTGTACGCCATCAGGCACATAATAAGGGGCCACATCTAAATCTGGTTTTTGTAAAGCGCAAACTACTCACCCCTAAGGGTCTCAAGGCATATAATTGGCTTAGCAGTGTCAAACCAACAGCACTGTCAAGCACCACACTAATTTGCCAGACCATACCATAACACGCTTTTTATCTGCAATTGCCATAAAAGCAAACACAATAGCTTAACACTGTAAACAATCATGGAATAAAACCACTTATAAGCACAACATATAAAATATAAAATAATTAAGATGTTTATAATACCCACAGTTAGAACTAACGCCATCTAGGGGGGAACATAACATATAAGTTATACAATCATTAAAATATTTATAATACCCACAATTAAAACTACCAGCACTAACTTTCACAATAAAAATACTCAGATCAATCCAGCATAAAATCATAATAACACCCTCAGGTGCACATTGTAAAATAAATAAGCTGGATTGTGATTCTTACACAGAGAATAATTTCTTCCCACCGACTCGTGGACAACAGATACTCCATTTAGAAAAAAACATAACAGTCATTCGACACACCCACCCAAACACTGAAGACTCCATAAAGCTCTCCCAAGATAAAACACAATTTACATTCACACTGATCTATACAAGCCACTTTTAAACAAACAAAATAGCATATCCTCTACTAACCTAACGCATTCAAACACCAACAGACACAAGCAATTGATGGCATGAAAATGAGGCGAGTTTGAGAATGGACGACATGGAAATAGGAGTTTGCGCTCTACATATGCGAATAACATAACATACATGCAAACAGAAATATTAAAATATAAGCCTCATGACCAGGTGCCTTGTTTATAAAGCAAAGGTTTGTAGAGATACAGGTCACCCTGTTAGGGACTATGGCATAGATGCATCAAGGTAAAATCCGCTCGCAAAGGGGCAGATTCTCAGAATCTGCCCCTTTGCGACCGGTATTTTTGCATTTTGGATGCATCATCCCAAATGCAAAAATCGCAAATTAAGAAATCGCAAAATTGAGATTACTTGCATTTAAGGAATCTCAAATTGAGATTCCTTAAATGCAATGCATTAAAGTTTAAAAAATAGCGATTTCGCTAATAGGGATCGCAAATTACCATGAAGTTGAACTTCATGGTAATTTGCAAAAACTTTGAAAAATGCACTAAAGTGCATTTTTCAAAGTTTCATGTTGCGCACACACATGTCCTAAGGGCATGTGTGTGCGCAACATATGTGCACAGATCAATTTCAGGGGGTGCAACAGGGTGTCCTTTGGACACCCCTGCACCCTTGAAATCGCATTCTCAATTTGCGATTCGCTAATTGCGATTCACAAATTGAGAATGTCTTCCCATTCTAGGCCCATAGGAATGAATGGGGAGGTATTCCTTAATTGAGACTTGCAATTTGCGAGTCGCAATTAAGGAATTTTAAGAAATCGCTATTTTTTTTGTGATTTCTTCATGCATTGCATTTTGCTATTCCTGAATAGCGAATCGTTATTTTTCCGCTATTAAGGAATAGCAAAATGGGTTCTTGATGCATCTGGGGGATGGTTACTAACTACCCTGTCAGGCACATAGGCGGCTTATAAAGTACCTTAGTTACATTTATTAGACCACGCCTCTTTGGTAGACCCCAGCTTTTGTGAAGCACTGGTGTAGGGGATGCAGAACCGCAGGCTGTGAGTCATGTCATGCTGGATAACTCTACTGCGTTTTTTCTTCAAAGTGCTGAGGGGAAACGGAAAAAGGAAGGGTGGGGGCTTAAGTGGGAATGAGGGAACGAGGGAATAAGAGGAGGACATGGGGAAATGATGTCATTCACGCTGACGTGGCAGAGGGGGGTGTGAGAGGTAGGAGTTTGCCTCATGAGGTAATATGGTTCGGAGTATACACTGACATGAGCGCTCAGGGGGTTGGAGTGGCGGGTGAGGCTGTGGTTAGATGACCAAGGCGAGGCCTCGATCAATCAGTTCATTAGAGTGTTTGTATGTGTGTGTGTGTGTGTGTGGGGGGGGGGGGGGGTAGGGAGTGACACAACGTGGACGTACCAACTCTTAACTAGGGGACTGCGCATGCCTGAGTGTTTTGAAAGTAAAGCACTGCTCGGCCTCAGGAAGCACAGACAACGCCCTTTAAGCTTATTTGTGTGTACAATGTGCGAGGTATTAACGATGCCACTCGCAGATTACGCCATTATTAAGTGGCCAGTGACAACGCTGGTCACACTGCTGTCTTGAACAACCATGGATTTCGATACGAGGTTACCACAAAAATAAAGACTGGGCCGTGAACTGCAAATACAAGGTTGTCAGTTTAGTGAGTTTAGATATGTGGAATAATATGATATATGACGGGGAACAGGAGAGTCATCCTACCGTTTATTTAGGCTAGCTCGGAGCGTGGAAACAGGGCCCCAAAAAATATGGCGTCTGAGAGAATGAAAACGCAGTGACCGTATTTGCAAAAGGCGAGCCCGCAAAGAGAGGGCCTGCCTTGCAGAAAGTCGCATTTAAAACTGCAGAGCAGCATTCCTCCTTCCAGGCTCCGGGCGAGGCGGGGCGCTCGCTGGGAAAGGATCGGAATTTCTGACCCTGGGGGCAGCAGGAACCTCGCAGTGATCTCGCCGGTCCACGATCAGGTGCTGAAGCGGGCCCGCGTGTGGGAGGAGCGCGGGAAAACCTCCGCGGCGCAGCAGCAGGCCTGCACGCAGCACACCGCGAGAGGAAAGGCCTAGCTTGGGACTACAGGGGTGAGTGTACGTGCTGTGCCTCCTCTCTTCCTGACCTACGGGTTTAACTCAGTCACCACCGCACGGTTTTAAGATCCTATTGATGCGCTACCCTCACACCTGTCACGTAATGGACACATAGGAGCGCAGGTACCCAATAATACCAGGGTACCCGCCTGCTTCTGAGAAGTGGCAGTACTCTCTAAAAGAAAGGGGTGCACCTCCATTGAGAACTACAGGGACTCGGCCCTCTTCAAATAAAGATGTGACAGTACTCAGTTCCAAGACTTGGGTCCCATGCTCACTACGCCCCTGGATTTAAGCTAGCCTGGCTAATGAGGGGTGATGCCCCCAAACTGGTCCCATGGTGCTTGTTTTCGGTCCAGGGAGAACCTGGCCTGCAAGTTCAAGCTGGACTGTTCCCATAAGGAACCGGGTCAAGACTGATTTGCATATGGCTGGGTATAAGCTGGGGTGGCGTGGTGAGCAAAAGAACGATGGATTGAACCCAGATCTTTGTGACTGAGGGTAAATGTTTGTGCATTGTTCGGCATTCCGTTCATCATTTGTTCCTTTTGCTTTTATTGCTGTAAGTGAGAAGGGTGTGCCCAGACGTGGATCCTGTGCTTCATGTGCCACTGCATTCATGCTAGCCTGGATGATGAGGGGTGATACACCGATACCAGTCCCAGTATGCTTGATTCCGTTCCAGGGATGAACTGGCTTGGCAGATTGGGTTGGACTATTCCCATGAGGAACAGGGTCAAGCCTGATTTGCATGTGGCTGGGTCCAAATTGGTGTGGCGTGGTGAGCAAAAGAACAATGTATTAAACCCAGATCTTTGTGACTGGGGCTGAATATTTGCATTGTTCAGCATTCCGTTCATCATTTGTTCATTTTGCTTTTGTAATGGCAGCCAGACCTTTGCATCATCGACAGAATCAGCAGTGCTAAATGAGCCGGGAGTGAAGCGCTCATCATACAAGGCTTCTGGTGATCTCTACATTCCACTCGCAGACATCTTTGAACAAAGCTCTACCTCGGAAGGTATGTTAGATGACTGAGCTCTCGCAGGAGGCAGCTCTGTGAATCGGCTTGCCTTGCCTGACCTGGAAATATTGGCTGTATTCGAATAAAATTAAAAAATAAGGGCTTACACGGTCAACAGCTTCTCCTCTGTAACCTTCGGACAGCCCACCTGAAAATATACTCCGTTCCAAGGAGTCCACTAATTGTAGGGTTTGAGGATACACTGAAGTTGTGCTGGAGCTTCGCAAGGCTCCGCCTGACCTCAGAATTGTGCCCACGCACGAGATGGTGTGATCTGAGCTCCTGGCCCTTTAGATACTCTCATCCTTGCTTGTTGGACTTGCTGGTTCCCATCATAATTCTACTGTTCCACCTGGTGGCCACAACAATCTAGCACAACATCTGCTGTGTACTGCACTGTTTGATTTGCTGGATCCTATCAGGTCTCTACTGTGCCACCTGGTTGCCATAACAATCCAGCGCAATATCTGCTGTGTGCTGCTTTGTAATAGAGGGTGCACAATAACTTTAATCTCAACCCTATTCCTAACACAGTCTCTCTCCAAAACTGGCATCTACTCAACGCCGCCTTAGCAGCGGACGCCGACCGCCGACAGGGGCTGAGAGACGGTGAGTGGGGGAGCGGAGAAAGCCTCCGGAGATCCAAATGGGAGTTTAGAAGACCAGAGGGTGTGTAGGAAGGTAGATCCCTGACTATGGTTGCCCCCAACTTTTTGCCTGGTGTTTTGCTGGTTTTCTGACTTAGTTGACCTGGGACCCTGCTATTCAGGGCCCCAGGCCTACTGCTCTCTCTGTAAAATGGATTCCATGTACCTTAGGTACATATCTAAATTGGATACTGAGTCACCTTATCAGTCCCTGTACAGTGTACCTTAGGTACCCAGGGCATAGGTGTACCCAGGGCCTACCAGGGGCTGCAGCATGTATTATGCCACCCCTGGCTGGCCATCCAAAACTGACACAACTGGCTGCACGACAGCTGGGGCAAGGTGGTGTACTCACCCTTTGCTTTAGATATAGTATACCTATATCTAACCCTAAAATGGACACACAGATCTCCTATCAGTCACTCCTATAGCAGGCCTTAACAATCCTGAAGGCAGAGTGCTTGGAATCGTGTGAGATGGTGCTCTGGCATGAGCTGAGCCTGTCTGCGGCTTTCGGGATCCATCCCTTAGCCGTTTCCATGATATCGCATACCATATACTCTTAAGTGCATTATAATCCTCGCGGTTATATGCCAACTCTGGTATCGCTTTATCAAAACATGTCGAGTAAGGTGTCATACGAATTGGAATACTAACCCCTCGCCAATTCTGGCGACGGGGTTAGCATTCCACCCTTCTAGAGGGACACGACATGTATGTAACCCCTAACCCCGGTTAAAGTCCAACAGAGCCTCAGCTCCACAAAATGGATGCTGCCACCGAGACACAAGTCTGCCCTCCTGCTGCTGGTCCTCCCAGAGCAGGAGATAAGGACAAAGGGTTTCCTGCCAGGGGCGGTGCCAGCACCGTCCCAGACAGGGTTTTGTGTATTGTAGGTAGGCAGGGCTTTAGAGGAAGGTGACTGCACGTGGCACCCCGGTGCTCACTGTGCATAGGCTGGCTGGAACCAGTTCCAGGGTCACTCCAGACCCTGTGCTGGGGAAAAGCCCGCCAAGGAAGTGGGTGTAACCACCCCCCTCCTAGTCCCACCCCTAGGGCAGGACTTAGTCGCGTGCCAGCCCCTTTTTACAGGATAAAGGGAGGAAATGGCCCCCTTCCAAATGAGATCATCTTTGAATCCTGAAACTACTTTCCACGAAAGGAACTCAAGACTTCTTCCTAAGATTTCTCCCTTGTGACTAAGGAGTAGTCACCCTGCATCCGCAGGCACCATCTTAAGAACACTGCGGTCTGCTGCAAGTCTCTCCTCCGGATCAAGACTGCCCAGCTCGACGAGAACCGGCTTCCCTGGCACCTCTGACCTCTACCTACATCATCAGTCACGCTGAGATTCGTGGGTGTGACGAGACCTCGAGGGACCGGCCATCTTCAAGACTGCACGACTTCTGCACAGCAAGCCCGCCGAGTAATTTCCTGGTGAGTGCTTTGGGGTCCGAGAAGCCCCCGCCCTGAGCAGCGCCAGCACCGAAGAGCAGCCCCCCAGCATCTCCACGATCGGCGTGGGGCCCTTCTGCTTTTTGCTGCTCACCGCGTTGTTTGGCTACTAGCCCGCTGGCTTGTGGCCTTCCGAACGACGCCCGACGACAACACTGCTGCTAGTCTGGTTGCTCCAGACTGGCCCTTGCTTCCCTCCATCGGAGAAGTACCCTGGACCCTCCTGGTCCGGCTAAGACGCCATTTTAGGTCCACCGCGTGGGCCTTGCATTTGCCAAGACTTGTTGCCCAATCCTGGGTCCAGCGACGTCGACAGCAAGAACCTTCGTGGGACAGCTCGCACCTCCATCCTGGTCGCCGACAACGCCTCCTGGTCCGAGAGACTGCAGAGCCCAGCAGCGCCCACTCACCTGACTGCGGTGACTTCGCTCGGTGCCATCCTGGTGCCCACTTAATCACTGGCTAGTGATTCAAGAACTTGGTCCCCTCTGCTTTCAGGTTTTCTTCTTCCTTGATCCAGGCTTGGATCCATCGAACTTTTCTTCACTGGTCGCCTGCCAGCAACTTCCTTCTTCCAGGCTCCTGGTCCGGCAACGAGATTCCCGACGTCTTTTCAGACCTATGCAGCTGCAGCCCCTGGGCTAGGTAACTTCGGCACTTCGGTGTCCCAGCATAGCCTCACTATCCTAGGGTCAGGATCCACTGTCGTTTTCTTCCTACCAGGTCGGGTTCGCCCGTGAACACTAACTTTGCCTTTACTAGCTTCCATAGACTTTGTCCCGCATCCCGCGTGAGAGTGCACACTCTGCACCCGAGTCCCCTAGGCCTCCTAGAAGTAATCTAACGATTCTATAGTCAAGTCCTAGCGATTCCAAAGCCTATTAGTACTGTACTTACCTGCTAGTAATTTCGCATTCCACTTTTAAAGTATATGGTTTTTCGTGCCCCTCGGGCATTTGTGTATAACGTGCTAACGTAAGTATTTTCGTAAGAGTTTTGTTGTGTGCCTAGCACCCTGTCCTCATAAAGAGTACAGGGTTGTTGTGATTCTAATAAATACACTGTTTATTTTCATAACACTTGTGTGGTGTCCTTTCACTGGGTGTTCAAGGGGTAATGTGATGGTAAAACAGCTGGCTTAACACGCCCTCTAGAGTCTTAGCCTTAGACTGCTCGTATCCATGCTACTAGGATAGCTGGTCTATAAGGTTGACTTACAACCAATCATCAATAAGGGTTGTTTGGACTGATATATAGTGATCACTAGAATAGTGAACACTGCACATCAGGCCAACTTCTCACAGGGTGCCTGAATTAAACCCCCATAAAAACGTTGCTAATGCTTTAAAGCGGGATACGCCGCGCCCAACCCCAAAATGGTGCCCGCCAGGGAAATACCACCAGAGAGGGAGGATGACCCATCATCGGGGTCCCGATGTATTAAGTGGATAAAAGGCATAGCTGAGTAAAAGAATCACAGAACTAGAGGCAAGAACAACTGCAGAGTCACGGGGATCAACAGATCCCTATAATCAGCGCTCTATAAGGGGGCATAGTGGGACCTAATTCAAGGTAAGGTCAGGCCCAGGCTTGCCTGACTCTAAAATGGCGCCCAGAACAATATCTGCAATGTCACTATGGGGTCCTATAAAGGACTAATTCTGATGAGGTTCAGGTTTCTATGCACAACTCCTCTTCAGTTTCACTCCCGCCAAGAGGACTGAAGGCAAAAACGGTCAGTTGTCCCACAATTCGGCAGACTTTGGAACTGCCCCTTGCACCTCTTCTCTCCCCACTCTTGAACTGGGGCGATCTGGAGAATGAGGCGGACGGAGCTTCCCAGTAACACCAGGACCAGTGCTTTTGATGGAACTATGACGATGCCCCCTGGGCGTATACCTTAACTGTTCGTACTTACAGTGGAACCCGCGCAACCTTGGTCGATGCCCAGTGGAGCTGTCCTATGCAGCTATAGAGGAGTGTGGCTCTGGTTCACCCCCTCGGCCGTCACCTACCCAGCCGGACATCTGACATTGTTTTCCTCATCTCCACACTGTGTTTCCTTCCCTCCCCCGCCTCTTCCCCGTGTGAGCCATGACCTAGAGCCCATACACTTTCCTGGTGTCTAGGGTCTTCTGTGTATCAACCTAATGCGTGTAGATTTTTTTGGTACACAAGGCTCTTTAAATGCTAATCACTAAATGTTGCCCCAGTCTGGTGCACAAAACTCTGGTTTAGCAAACCACCCTCTGCCGACACATGTTTCTGGTGCACAAGCCTCATGTGGCAAGCGCAAAGAACCACTAGTTTCCCAATGCACAGGGCTCTTGATATGGTAGATCCTCAACGCTGCAACACCTTTCTTGTGCGGGTGGCTGTCAATGTGCCAGCCACCTCCTCCTCCTATACTCTTCTGCAGCACAATATTCTATATGCATTGCACAATTTTTCAGATCCATTTTTGGGATGCACTTTTTAGGTCACGCCCACCAGATAGCGCAAGTTGTCTGTAGGCAAAAATACTTATTGTTAACTTACAATGGGCTTAGAGACCGCTCCTTGCTAACCATTGGTTGGCTTTAGTGTCTCTCAGTTGCATGCTTTTTACTTGTTACTTTGTTTGGGCTGGCCTTCCTCTTTATGTGTTTGTCCATCCCCTGGAGCATGGACACATGACTTGTGTCCCTCCACTGCTTATTTTTTAACCATTGCTTTTTTTATTTTTATTTAAGCACTCCATGAGAGTGCATGTGTTTTCCAGCTGTCCCCATATGTACTTCTTTTACTATCTCTATGGTTTCATGTTTGCTTTCTCTTGCCCGTGTGATTCTTGCCTTCCCGCTATTGGGAAGGGGTCCCCAAGAGACCCCTTCTCCCTTGGGATTCGCAGTGAAAAAAAAAAATTCAGAGCAGGCTGTGGTCCCACAGACCACTGAATGTTGTTAAAAAATTAAAAGAAAACATTTCATTTTTTTATTTTAAATGCAACCCGTTGGTGTGTGGCCAAGATGATGATCGGGCAAGACGTGCCACACTCACTCAAAGTGTTTCCACCTCCCCAGCGCTGCTTTCTTGCCCACCTGCTACTCCACCCAGCTCCACATTAATTTCTCTCGCCCGTGTGCTTCTCTTCTTCTCCACCATGTACTCCGCGTTGCACTCTTTTTGTTGGCTTCCCCACGTATATGCCATCTGCCTTGCTTCTGCCCTAACATTTTTGTTGCTCCTCCCTTTGTTGCTTCCATCCAACCAAACCATCCGTACTGCTTCCTCCCTCATTTTGCAGCCCCCACAAACATGCGTGCTACTTCCATTGCCTGATTACTGTTTAAAAAAATGCTTTCAAAGTACTTCTTCCTTTCTATTCATCAGTCCAACTTGGATGTGTAAGTAAAAGGCAAAAAGCGGCTATGTTAATTTGCAGGCACATGCATGCATTTTGCACGCACATATAAAATGACACATCCTGCAGCGTTATAGGTTTTTTTCCGCATCATTAACCTGTACAGCATGGCTAAAAAATGCTAGTAAAGCAAATAAGTCTCAAAAGCTAGACCTATTTGGCTTTGCCAATGCTTGTTTCTTTTTTACATGCTTTTGTTTCTATTGCTATTGTTATCTTTTTACTGTTATTTTAATTTACTCCTCGTCCTCCCTCTTGATGACCTTGTTCGTTTTGGCAGTTACTGGCCTGGCCTCAGAGCCTGTACAAGGCCTTCTCTGAACTGCTACACAGGACTGCCGGGATCACAAACAGCTTCCTCCTGCAAGCCTCCCTGGGGCCCAGGCCTCGAGTGACAGGGAGGCTTTTGGTAGAAAGCGTCCTACATTCCTGTTACTAGACCTACTATGATCGGACCTGATGAAAAAAAAAGGAATCAAAATGTCTGCAAACAGAGTCGAGAAAGCAATATGAGTGCAGGTAGGAGCAGATAAAAACATGGGAGGGAGCTTGAAACCCTGTGCACTATCATGGAGTGCTTAAACGAAAAAGACATTTACCTAAAGGGAAGCAGTGGAAGCATAGAACCCAGCCAGTCACAGAGATAGTAAATAAATTGTGCTCCACTGGAGGGGCAAACACAAGATTGACAAGCTGGGACACGAATAAGAAGCATGTAAATGAAAGACAGTAAAAAGCAATCAATAGTAAGCAATTGTTGGGTTACAAGCCCCTGTATGCTTTTTGTGAGCCAACAATATGTTTTAATTGTCTAGTAGGCGCGACCTAAAAAGTGTTGCTCATTTTGCTTTTATCATATGCGTCTGCCTCTGGGGTGTAAATTCCCCTAACTGTGTTGCAGACCCCAAGCATCACCTGAGACAAGGCAATGGGTGATGGAGTACAGCTTTACATTAATGCCCAAATTGTCAGCAAGTCTGCTTTATTTTGAGGTAGGCAGTTTGTCTAATTACATAAACATGTTAGTTGGCCATTTCACTTCAAAGGCCCACAAAGCACCCCTTTACGAAAACAGGTGGATATTGAGCAAAACAAAAACAAAAAATGTCGCTTTTATCACAAATGTTAAAGCAGACTAAAAAGTACACGCTCTCTAAATAATGAACAAGGCATTTAAAAATATGTTTCAAACCCACCAATAATGTATTCCTTTGTGTTACGCTAAAATTCCACTGAACACCAGCTTCAAGAGTTTGTGTAGAACATACTGTTAGGCGGTAAAGGTACAAAATGTGTGTGGTGGTAGGTAGAGCACGAAAAGCAGGAAGTGGTCTCAGAACCCAAAGTTCATGAGAAAGAAGGCTTACACATTAATTATTTTCTTCATAATTCATAAAAATTACAACCATGATATAATATATTACCAAAGCGGGGTGAATACACTTGGAAGTGGACGAGTGTGTGGGAAATGTATCAAAATCCCTGGTTAAGTTTAGGTGCCAGAGACACAACTGAAGGAGACTGCCTTTGTGAAGTGCCAGGGTTTTATCTATGAATGCTGTAGCTTCAGAATAGTATTTTAATATAAGAAGTTTGTGTTTCAGCGCCTGTTTCACATGCATGTGACCGAATGCTGTGTACGTAATCAGTAAAGATCTGCAGATTTTGGCTCAGTTTGCCAGTAGCTGCTGATTTAACGAGAGGTTTCGCGGAAGTCAGCAGTTGCTTGAAAGATAGGGCACATGGGTTGACGATGCGCCTAAGTGCAAAAAGGTATAAGAGGAATCTAAGGTTTGCTTCGCCTCAATTTACAAGGCGTGCGAGTCCTCATCATATTGCCTTGTTGCCAGAGCAACCATCTTCACTGTGGATGGGGAATTACTGTTGACCTATCACTATTACCTCAATCTTATAGAACTCTGTGGAGATTTAAGTAGGCTGTGGTGTGCCTTTTTACTGCAACTTAAAGTAGAAAGATCTTTATAACAACAATAGTAGTGAAAAAATACTTCTCCTATGATCTTCCAAAACAAGATGTTAACCCACTAACCAAGGAGCCATGTTTAGAATATACCCTCTTGTTGCTCTGCCTATAGCATTCTGCACTGCTAAGTGAAACATGTAGATGGTACAATGCTAATACTATCCACTCCCACGGACACTGCAAAAGTATGTTTTAAGAGGGAATAGATAAATACGTCCCAGAAAAAACACTCAGCATAAATTCTTCATAAAAAGCCATCTAATGTTATGCCCTGTTTTAAGACTTATACAATCTAACCTATGCAAAGCCAACCTGCATGGAAAAAGCGTGTTTTGGAAACTTCAGGGAACTCAAGTAACATTGTAATAAATATGAAGTAGAAATCGTAGATGCAGAAAAAAAATGTAATCATCAAATTGAAGAGGCAGCAAAGACTACTGGACAGATATTTGAATTTTAAAAGGAATCAGAAAACGCTGGAGACAACTTATGACAAAATAGCAACTAGACCAGTTTAATTACCTATAAACCTACATTCATAATAAAAACTGGTAAAATCAAAGAAGAAATTGAACAGAAGTATGAAAAGAATATGGCTAAACTACCTACAAAACTGCATCTGCAAGACCCTAAAACAGATAAATATACCCCTATTTTCTTGCAAGTCCATACAACATAGTCATGGACTGCGTAGATGAACTACTGTGAAATATTTCAATCATTACAGAGTTAACAAATGGTTAATTTCGAAATGGCATTAGGTTTTCAAACAAGCAACAAAGACAGCACTTTTTGATGTCTACTCAGCTGTCATGAATATTAGGGTGATGGAGAAGAAGCACTGGTGATGCTGCTGGATCTGAAGAACTCTAGACACCAGGGCACTTCCAGTGATAATTAGACTTTAGAAGGTGGTTGGGGACCAAATCAACCCAATAAGTGGTTTGGTTCATTACCGAGAAAGGTGACAACGTTTCTTGGGAACAAGATAAATTGCAGCAGCCGACAAGCAACCTAGGACTACCCTGGGATCAGGCCTGTCACAGCTATTGTTTACAATTTGAGTCCAGGCACTGCATAGAAAGCTACAGATGAAAAGGTTAAAATTCCACACCACAGTTAAGGATACAACATCTATATAGGACATAGATTATTAGGATGCCACAAGCAAGATCAGATAACCAGCAAAAAATATATATCCCGGAGATTCAACATTGGATCTGCCAGAATCGGCTCTGTTTCTAAATGTTGAAAAATAGAGTATTTCAGCTCATCTCATCACCTAAAAATGAAAATAAATGATTTAAAAAAAATCAAATTATATTACTTGCAAATCAATTACCCATCCCATTGGTAGGAATGTTTGATGCCATCCTGTCTATGACAATACAGTTTAACCATGTGGTTGTATCTGCAAATTACTACCTAAAACTGCTAAAAAAACTATTCAACTCTCTGAGACTCTGTCCTTTCTTGTCACAAGAGAGAGAACAATCATACGTTCAATGATTACCAACTGGAAGGTCTCACTATAATGCACTACCAAGAAAGATTCCCAGAAGCAATAACTACCCCAGAACAGTGTGGCTAGTGCAGTTACATGTGACCCAAGATACCAGCATGTTACCCCTGTCCTTCAGAACTACACAGGCTTTCTGTTATAGCAAGAATTAAGTTGTAGTCAACAACAAACACTCCCAAAAACAAGGGCCTTATTTAGAGTTTGACAGACTGGCTACTTGGGCAAAATGTGACAGACATCCAATCCACCATATTACAAGTGCCATAGGTTACAAATAGACATCAGACAGGAGGTAGGCTTATAGTACAGATTGTCAGCAAACTATTGAATTCCTGACTTTACCTACACATGAAAGTAACGGATAGCTAGTGATCAGGGAATTAATCAATATATCTTTCTTCTAACTCTCTGAGTTTGTATGAATTTATTAGAGTGCTCAATGTACATGATGGGGGCAGTTGGCACTATGCGAAAAAACAGCTGATGGTAGATATAAACATTTACTTCCATATTTTACTATATATTATTAGAGGGATACTGATTCATTCTGTGCTGTGGTTTATCAACACAATTTGAACCTGCAGTACTTCTGGCATTCATCCATTTAACTTGTCTAGCCCTGGGGAAGGATGGCTTCCGGATGTGACCTGAGAATCATTTGGGACCACTCCCTCATTCCCTCGGTGCACCATAGGCACTCTTCGCTCCCCACTCTCAACCCAGCCACGCGGGACACTTGAATCCTTCCGCATGCCACTTCTCCTCCAATAGATAGTGCTGGTGTCGCTTTTATCACAGCTCCCTATATGCCAATGACCTGCTGCCACTGGTGTGCATGTGTGCACATGTGCAGTTATATATCAATGAGCACCTATATGTTTAGTCTAGAAAGAGCACTACTCAGCCTGCATGAAAATTGTGCTCACAATTAACTCATGTGACTGATAACTGTCACTGCGTTTAAGGCAGCCTCAGTGATGGCACTCTTAAATTGGTTTCTGGGAGAGGACTTCTGTGGCGTTACGGTGACTCTCCGCATAACTGGCACCAAGGGACATGGCTCACAATATTCAAATCAACTTCCAGGCACCATTTATCATTTTCCATATAGCATTTTCTCTCTTTTTTTATCTAATCACTGTACAGCCTTCACTTTACAAACATTTCTACTCTTAATTCATTTTCAGTCTCCATACATAATTCATCGTTCATGCACCATGTAGTCTCTATGAATCATTCCGGCTCCATCTACTATTTCCCGTCCACCCTCCATTTACCATTGCTCTTTTATTGGCTTTTCACTCTCCATTCATCATTAACCTTCTGTACACCATCCCCTTGGACCACCCACTCGCCCTTCACCCACCACCACCCGTCCAATCACCATTGTGCCTTCAGTCACTGTCCACCCAATTTTTCATTGGCCATCGTATTATGGTTAGCCCTTTAACAGTCAAGTTTCATTCACTAGTCACCCGTCATCTTACATTTACTCTCTACTCATCACGCATCATTCCGCTTCACTTCCCCTTCACGCTACATACATCAGTACCTCTCCATTTCCATTCTATCTCTATTGTCTAATTAACCCCTCACTGTTATCCATCCATTATTGACAATCCATTCATCATTCAACACCCATCTTTTCATTATACCCCAATTCAATTTTCTTCATCCATTTATCATCCATCCCCCATTCATCAATTAATTCACGATCAACCCCCTTACACATCTATCAAACTTTTTACCTAGACATTTACTCATCCATATCGTTGACCGCCCACACACACTCACAAATACACTCATTTGCAAACCCCCTAATTGACTAAATAATACTAACTCATCTATCATTCACCCACACTCCCATTCACATGACGCAGGCATACAAAATCAACCATTATAAAACAAAAACTTATCCACAACACTACAACTGTGACTTTCAGTACATGACACAATAAGTCCAGAGGTGGCTCCCAACCTAGATCCAATACATAACCTTCACAATTGGATACATCTTTACAGATGCTGCCTCTATTATTTGGTTCTGTACTCTAGAGAAGGCACTCTACAGTGGACACCATACTCCAGATAATGATTCTTCAATGTCACATAATACTTGTGGTGAAGCTCACAAATGGGACATCCTAGTCCAAATCAGGCCTCAAGCACTGGACACAATTCTCCGCAACATGTCTTCACAACTGGACAAAATACGTCTGAGGTGGCCTCCAGATTGGGACATAACATGATAGATGTGCCCTCTAGAGTTTAACACAATACTTCTGAAGTGGTATCCAGGAGAACTAGACAAAGTGAAAAAAGGTGGTAACCATAACGAAAGACAATATTCCAGATGAGGCCTCAAGAAGTGAACACAATGAAATAGAGATGATCTCCAAAGGGTAACCCAGTACGTTAGAGGAGATCTCTGTAACTGGACACAAAATGTAGGTTGAGGTCCTGCAACTGGACGAAGTTCAAGCGAGGCACACTGAACTGCATTCAACATTTAGGACCAGGCCCCTAGAATAACAGAATGAATAGTGAATGATAGCTTTGAAGATGAATGCATCCCTTGTAGCCATTCATCTAGAAGATGTGAACAGTATAATGCCACACACAAGACACAGGTGCAACATGAAAAACAACCCCTATAGATACTGACATTTGCCAGTCAGAGGTGTACTGAGTCCCTCGTCATTTAACATCTGTCCCAAAGATAAAACATGACATGCAACAGTGTTTCCATGGATCCCTTCACTTCCTAGCGGTGAGTTGGGGAAGACAAAAAATATTGCAAAGTAAGAAAATACCACACACAAAGGTTCTGAGGCACGAAAATATCGGGTAATATAAAAGGTTGCTCGGTCCCCTATTTTGAGTTAGCGGTGTCGTTTTGTTTGGGGATTTAAAAGCACACCCTGGTCTGCGTGGTGTAAAACAGTGTGGTCTGGGTCTGAGATAGAGTGAGATGGGTACAAAGTGGTCTGTGTTGAGTAGCAGGTGCTGTGTGGTCCCTGAAATGTAGCGAGTGTTGTGTGGGTGGTGTAGACGCTGTTGCCTGCGTGGTGGATATGCACTGAGCCCTGTGAAGCACAGGGTGATCTATGTTCTTTTGTAGGCATAGCCCTGAGTGGCTGTAACCCGAGTATGGTTTGAGTGGTGTTGGCACAGTAGGTTGATATAGTATAGGTGTAGTGTGGTGTGGTCAGAGCGGCGTAGATGCAGCTTGGTGATGAAAAGTGTAATTTCTGTTTAATAGATGCTGTGGTATCTGTGTAATGGGAACAGTAAGGTTTGACTAAACCTAGGGGGGCCTGGATTGTGTAAAGCAGTGTGATGTGGATGAGACTGGCAAACTGTTGTGTGGATGATGTAGGTGATGGCTGTTTTGGGTGTTGTGTGAACAGTAGGATCTAGTTGGAGTACAAAGAGCGTGGTCCAGATGGTTTCTGTAGTGTACATTTAGTGGGATGTGGAAGGGGTATGAAGGCAGTGATGCATACGTGGGGTAAGTACAGTGCTGCCTGGGTGTGGTTGGTGAAGGTTGTACTAGGTAACTAGGTAGTTTAGATGTAATGTGTGTACTATACCACATAACACTGAGCATTTTGGTGTGATCAGAGTTATTTTGTTATATTATGGTCATGGTGGATTTGGTAATCAGTCATCGGTTTTATAGGCACAGTGTAGAATATGTTGTGTTAATACTGTGCGGTGTTAACAGGGTCTCTTGAAATAATTTTCCAAGTGCTGTCTCATCTGCAATGGGTTTCTAGAAAAAACAGATTCAAAGTATTAAAACACTGTGCTTAGGATGCGACACTGAGCCTGGCCATTACAAATATTAACTGGGAACGTTTCAGATAGCTGCGTTCATGCCTTTAAAGGGATGGATATTTTACCAAGATCGTATTAACTTCCTCAAATTATGGAATGGGGTATGGGCTGTTGTGTGCAGCATAAAAAAATTAAACACTCACATGTAATTCAAACACGGTAGAAAAAAATTATACCCTTTTGCTATGAAAATGGCTCGTTTCACATTTCACGCAAATATATGGTTATATCACATTGTTCTCAAAACAGCAATCATTTAAATAAGGGACTCAGCTGTTAGAAGAATGCTAAATATGTTGCAACTGTTCTAAAAATCAAAGGTCTTGATTCCTAAATAGCCCCTTAATTAGCCTATATAATAAATATTAATTCCAGTACACTGTTATGTAGGGCATACTCTCACCCTTTGACGATTTGGGTGTCTATGCACTTCTGTGCTAGACTGTTTAATGTTTGGAGAGATGTTTTACAAACACTGGAGGGGCACTTTTGTCTCTTGCCCATGACCTGTATATATACACACAGCCGCGTCCGTGCAGGTAAGAGCGGTGAAGTGGTGGGGCCGGTGGGGGGGAGGGTTCGACAGAAGATGAGTAGGGAAAATTAAATAAATCATACATTTTCGCTCATCAGCCGTCATTGGTCAAAATCACCCCCCCCCCCCCCCCCCACCTGGCCCCACCTCTCTTACCCGCACGGGCCGCAGCTGAATATACACAGTTAATTATGGTTCACAGGAGTAGTTCTCAAACTTTATAGAACCATTGCTCACTTTTTAGAATGACAAAGTTTAGCAACCCACCTACCTTTACTGGACAAGAGGTGGGGTAATTTTTTTAATCTAACTAAAGCATTGTGTGGTAGCGCGCTGACATTTACAGACAGAATATTTTACAATGAAACGGCCACTAAATTTGCATATACATACAAGTTTACTGATAAAACTATACAGCACACAAATGATAATGTAGGCAACTCGAGGTTTTTGCGAATATTGATCATTTGTGCATCACCAAGTAAAGTGTCTTAGTTTGTTTTGGTCCTATTGAAATCTGTTTGCAGCACACTTCAGAATTACAAAAAAAAATTGATTCATTTTTGCTTTTCTAACTGTGGAATGTATACGGTGTTTTGCAAAGAACGAATTCCTACCTTTCAGACTCCCTATACTGCATCAAGATTGTCACAGAATTCACTTTAAAAAACTCCTCTCAATTTGCAGTCAGAGAAAGAAAAGTAGACATCCATTTCATGTTAAAAGAATAAGCGCAATTTGTCAGAAGACGTTGCCTGACGTTTGACATCTGTATTTGTAGCAGGCAAATGTGAAAAGAACAGGGAATTTAAAGACACCTTTATTTATTGCTCGAACTTTCCTGACCCACCAAAATTCAGCTTGCGACCTTGGATCGGGACCCACAGTTTGGGAACCCAACCACTGGTTAAGGGAATTCAAGCCTGAAATTTGACAGCTACAGTTTGCAATGCAAACTACAACTCATGCCACTCACACTTTGTACTTTTGATTGCCTCTTTTTCTATGCCATTGACAACTTGGTGTATGGGGCATGACAGACGTGGTGAGTTATGGTGTGCATTGCTTTCACTGCAAACCATAACTTGCGAATTTCAGGGTATGTTCAGCTTTTTATTCTCGGAGCCATAATTAACCTTTAATTGTGATTCTTTCACTGAATTTCTATTGTTTATTATTAATGAGGCACTGCGCTCCTTTTGCTGGTGTAGCCAGCCCTAGCTGTTCATGGCCTTTGGCCGTGCACAACAGGGTTTGAGCAATGAACTTGGCCTCCGGACAGGAACTGCGTCCAACCCACTACCTATCACTGCTACACACAGCCTAAGGCCTTGCACAGCAGGGTTTGGATGCCCAGTCCCACTGCCCCAACCTTCAGCCGTGCGCAGTGAGGGTTGGTGCAGTGGGCATTGGCTGCTGGGCCAGGCAAACAGGCGTGCAATGCACCTAACCCTCCACTGGTAGCCTGCCATTCTGCGCATGTCCTGGGATCCTTTACCTATATTTTTTCGCAAAAATTATTTTCCCCGATACTTTGTTTACATTTTTGTACAAAGATGGAAAGCATGACCTTAGATGACCATGCTAAGAGAATGCCAAATTTGGTGCAGTTCCATCATTGGGTACCAACGTTTTAAGCAAATCAAAGAATGCCTTTTTAACGGAAAGTGTGCCTGAATCACAACTACACAACCTTTTACTTTAAGAATTATGTACAAGTTGGCTTCTTTACTTCTGCATGCAACACTGCATATGCTCCACACATATTATTTAACTCAATGAAATACAATGACAATTGAAATGGTGTTCTTGTGCTTCTGAACAAGACAAAGGCCTTGTCGTGGCCAGAAACATGACTAACAGAGAGGGAAACATGAGTTGTGCGTTTAAATCACACTCGTTTGTTCTTCTCTATGCACACTAAACATGCCGAACTGTGCACAAGGAAAAAGCCCTAGCACGAGTGCAAAACATGAACGAATTAAAGCACAAACACTAGTTTACAATATAATTCCCCAATGGAAGGTAAAAACTTGAAATCTCATGGGAATATCGCCCTATGGAAATACGATTTTTGCAGTATCAGTTTATTCTACGAGGGGGAGGGGTGAAAGGGGTTGAATTCTGACCTGATTTTCTTTGAACATTCATACTGAGAGCCAAAATCATTTGTTGTGAATAATATTTTGAATAGAATCTGCTTAACGAGTACTGTTTCCTTCTTAGGAAACGTACATTTTATAGCACCAGGTGCCTTTTTTATCAAGGCGTTTTAAAATGTAAAAAAATAACCAGATATAATGCCCCAAAATGTGCTGCATAATTTACCTTTGATTGAATAAAAAAATGTAAATCATAATTTGTCTTTCCTTGTGGCATAACTTGCTTTTTCTTGCCGATCAACCCTGCAGCATAATTTGGTCCTGCACTGCCACATAACTCCTTCACCCCTGCATGTGGGTGCTGTATGGTCTCTGGTGTTAGTATAAACTGTAATTTGTGTTGTAGACACGCTTTGATTTCAGTTTAGTGTCTACAGTGTAAGTATAGTGTGAAATGGGTAGTAAAGCATTATGGAGAGCGTGGGCTGCCTGCACAGTGGGGCGACTGTGGTGTACAAATGAACATTGGTCCTATCTTTGTACGGGCAGTGTGACCTGAGTGTTGTAAAGTTGTGTATTCTGACCACCTAGTGATCTGTTTTGCAGGCACATTGAGGGTAGGATGATGAAAATACAATGTGTTGTAGGTGCGGTGTAGACTGTGTGTGTAGGCCTCAAATGGTAAGTGCATTGTGGTGTGGGCAAGGTGTGTTGTGGGTGCAATTAGATGTGAGTGCAATTAGGTGTGTGGTGGTATTTAGCAGGGTGTACAAGTCTCGATGGGTAGTGTGGGCATACTGTGGTCTGAGTAGTTGAAACAAGTTCGATTGGGTTAGCCTAAATCAGTTTTGTGCGGGTTTTTGGTGTGGTATGGAAAGTGTAGATGAATGTGGGTCTACATTTTTGGTTCACGGAGTGGCCTGCATAGTGTGGTGCGGGTAGTTTGAACTCTGTGTGGTATGGAAGGTGTAGATACAGGGTGGTCTGAGTGTTGTTTTTACAGAGTGGCCTGGCTAGTGTAAGAAGGAGTGTGGTGCTAGAGTAAGGTATGGAGCGGGACCATGCAGGCGTGGCACTGCGCGGTTAGGGTGGTGCAGGTGCAAAGCTGCACATGTTGTACTCTGCAGGTGTACAATTGGGTGACTTTTGTAGGCTGAAGGGACCCGCATAGTGTAAAGATGCGCAGTCTGGGTGGGGTAGCTGCTCTATGGCTAGTTTTTGTAAGAGTGTAAAAGCACAGCGGTATGGGATAAGTGTGGTCTGAGTGGTTTGGGATGTTGTGAGCACAATGCAGTCTGTGTACTGCATGCAGAATGTGTTCTATGTGGTGTAGGTGAAGGTTGGTTTGGCTATTGTATGTACAGTTTGAGCTGCATAATGTAAACTGTGTGGTCAGGGCGCGTAGGTTGATGTTGGGTATGGACATTGTAATCACATTGTGGTCTTTATGTTGCATGCACACCATTCATTGGCTGTGTATTGTGTGCACAGTGTGCTTTGATTGGTGTAGATGGAGGTTGGCCTGGGTATTGTTTCCATAGAGTGACCTGTCTAGCATAGACGCAGTGTAAGTAGGTGAGGGCACCGCTTGGGTCTGGGCGGTGTAAACACAAAGTGCTCAGGGTAGTAAAGTCGCCTTGCGGTGTGCAGGGGGCACCCACAGTGAGACCAGGCCCTGGAATCAGGATTTGCCCGTAAGTAGGGGATTTACCTCTCAGTTGAAGCTATTTCAAGTCTGCAGCTCAGGGCCCGGAGGAAATCCCAGTAGATCTGTCAGCAGCTGCAGCAGTTATTTGGGGGAGGGGGGTCCACTAATCTGACCCCACAGGGGATGCGATATGGCGGAGGCGGGGCCTCTCAGCACTTCGGGGATGGGAGGCCCGGGGAGCGGATGCTCATTAATCCCGCAGTGGAGGGGAGTCGTGAGGGAGCGTCCCTTCGGGTGGGGGGTCCGGGGAAGAGAGGAACGGTGTACCCAAACACAGGAAGGGGGTGGGCTGCGGACAAGAACCGGTTCTCTGCACCGGAGGCCCAGGCGCCGCGCTCCGCCGCTGGAAGGGGGCCGACTCGCCCCGCACCGCCTGTTTGGGTTTAAAAGCGTCGGAACGGAACCCCGGGCCCGAGCCGCGGCCGTTGGAGTCCGAGTGGAACCCACGGGCCCGGCAACGGCCCCCAGCGAGGGGGAGCCCCGGCACCGAGGCAACCCCACTGACCCGCAGACAACCATCTGTCACGGCTGGGCCCTGGACGCCTCCACCCCCGCCCCCCACACACGTGTCCCTCACCCCACTTATTGATGAACCGCCACCTGCCTCCAGAACAACTCACACCATCACAGCCCCCCTCTTCTGGCAGGCTACGGTTGTTGGCAGACCCACACAGATTCTTGACCTGCCACAGACCACATGCACCGGCCGCGCCTCCTTCACCCCACACCACGACCATTAGTAATAAATCCTTCACAGTGGTGGAAAAGCACTATATAACCACAAACATAGAATAACAACTTCTCGGGGGTGGGCGGGGGTATTGCATGATCTCAAAGTGCTAAACGGAACCTGTCAATCCCATTTCACAAGTGGGTCCAACCAACATTAGTGCAGCAGTTTCTGGTTATTGGCCCCACACAAGTCCCAGATCTCTCACTTGTCTCAGATCCACCCACCCACCCCGAAATACGAATCTCGTGTAGGTCCCGCACTGCCACTAACCCACGCCTGTCTCTGTCCTCATCTCGGCTGCCACACATACATCGCCCGTTTGGCATAATTCCTCAATCCATCACACACCCCACAATTGTGACAAACACTCCACCTGCCACGAATCCTAACTTCGTATAATAGTTAAAACCGACCTCTCATATACCTGTGACCCCTACTGCAGCCCACACCGGTCCCCTATAACTGTCACAGGATCAGATACCGCCTGAAGCAGAGCCCCCGTCCGGCAAAGATTCTCACGCCTTTAAAAAACCCAAAGATGTCTGACACAGCCCACAGTCAGAGAGGACACCTGCTAAGGGCCACACACACAACCTAACTAGCAGACCAAAGTCCCACATGGCACAGCCCCACTCATTAGTCATCGCCACCTTTACCTGTCCCAGCAACCTGTTACCTGTACCCCTCAGTTACAATAGTTCAAATACATCCTAAATAATTTAGCTCTCGTTACTTTCAGATACCATACCACTAGTCTCAGACACCCAGCAAGCGACCACATAACGTCATCCAGATTCACCACCCCTTTTTTGATACACCCTTCCACCAGCCACATATGTTAAGGGGGATACAAATACACTCTCACCCCCTCAGGCACCAGAGCACGAATCACAGCTACCCAACCACCAATCACAGCTACTCAACTCACTGGTCACATACCCTAGCACAAGGTACACATTTCGTACCCATGTTACAGATGCCCTTTTACCAGTCAACTATAATTATAATCTGTTATATAGCGTTTTGCACAGAAGATTTCACATACAATTTTTATACTGTCAATGGTTACACGTACACAACCACCAGCCACATGTACAAACCATCGATCACATACCCTACTACCAGTCACCGATTTCCTACCACCTTATGGACAACCCATAACCAAGGCACAAATCATGGGTTCTTGCGGGTAGAAGGCATCCACCCACGTGTTTCACAGGGTGGACGCCAGGTATCCTGCCAAGAAGTTGGGCCCCACAGAAATATTGGAAACATGTCCCATTGTGACTTTCAGAAAGCGGGACACATTCAGCAGCGCCTACACTGCAATGTATAGGAGAGGAAGGGGCTTATCGGATTCCAGCTGGGCCCATAACAAAAAACAGAAGTTAAGGGGCCATCAGGCCTCCTTTTGTTGGAGTATCCTGGCTGGGAGCTATCCGGAGACTCACATCTAGATATAAATGCAATGCAGGCCCGGACTGGCCGTTGCGGGCACCGGGCAATTCCCCGGTCGGCCGCAAGGGTGGGGGCCGTTTTTGGGCCCCTGGGGGCCGTTTTTGTGACAGGGCCGTTTTTGCAGCAAAGCTGCAAAATCGTCCCTGTAACAAATTCGGCGGAAAAGCGGCCCTGGTAAAGAACTTGGTGGCATCCCCCCCTCCCCCAGGGGGAGAAGGGGGGCCGGCCGAGCACTTTGCCAGGGCCGGTTTTGGTTCCCAGTCCGGCCCTGATGCAATGGAAGGGGAAAAAGAGGCACACAACTTATCACTTTACAAATACTTAAGAGTGGCATGATTTTGACTTTGTTTAGTCCCTGTAAATGGGATATGCATTCACTGTAAGAATGTCTGATGCGTTGGTCTGACGAGTATTTACACAAATAACAATTTAAATACCACTGATTTGTTTTATTTCATTTACAGCGCTATAGTCAGACTCATCCCAATGCAGGGTGTCAGAGCCCTTTATATCACACATACACATTATACACTGACAATAAATCATAATAATCATTTCTTCTTGTTGCCAATTTCTTTCTAGCAGGATTTATAAAAATAAATGTATAAGTAGAGGCCCAGATTTTGCATCAGCGTTGAGTCACTCTAATGGCGCATCCCTGGCGCTAAATCTAATTTATTAAATATTGTAATGCCCTCAAATGTACTCATGATAGACCTGCTAAATATATGTGTGAGGACTTAACATCTGACGCCACTTCTTGTGATGTCACTTGCTGTGATGATGCCACGTGCGATGTCACGCACTGTGATTACTTACATACTATACTGCCTACCTTGGTTAATCACCCCATTTCTTTTTTTGGGACTTGTGCCCTGATCATAACCAGTGAGAACTAACAAGTCTGCTATTCATATAGCAGGTAGGGTAATCCATACATTTCTATGTACAGTTATGACACCACATCACTAATGGCAACTATGAATCCCAGAGATGGACAAGTATCAGACACGAATATCCCACCCAATAGATAAAAGTCGCTTCCATCAGTCACATAAAGACAGCACCTGTCACGGATACCGTACCAGTTTCCTCGCAGATACAGTACCACCACAGTCACATAAATCTAGCATTAGTTACAGGTGCCCAGCACCAGTCACGGATATACCTACTACCATACTGATACTAGCAAAGCCCCCCATCCTCTGCCACTGCACCCACAATGATAAATCGTACCACCAGCCAATGGTATCCGTTCCCGATCAGGCACACACGCCACCTGCCACACATAGATACCCGCCCCGTGTCACCCTGTAATAAACACAGCCCCGGCGGGCACTGGATCCAGCTTGCTCCCTGTATGACATGCCCCCACGGCCTCCCGTCCCCGCTCTCGCCTCCCCAGCCTCGCCCGTGGCCCCCCAGCCCTCGCACGCCCAGCGCCCTTACCTGCCGCGCTTCGGGCCGGGAGGCTGCGCACCGCCTGACAGCTGCTGCTGCTCCCTGGGAGGAGAGGCAGAGCTGGGCTGCGGCGCACGTCACTCCCGGCTCGGGCGGAGGAGGAGGTGGGGGTGGGGGCGCAGAAGGAGTGTCCCGAGCGGGGAGCCGTACAGCAGCGCGCGAGGGAGGGAGGGAAGGGGGCTCGCGGCGTGGCCTGAGCAGGGCCCCGTCCATAATGAACACAGAGGGAGGACACGGGTGCTGAAAGCTCCAAAGGATGAAAGGAGGAGGGCACAACCGCCTGCCCACACCAGTGGCCCTATGGCTTAACTAGGGGTAGTTCACATGATACAGCTGTATCCCTCTGGCATCTCTGGGGAAGGGTTCAAGCTAGGAGGTCAAGGCTAGGGAGCATACCTTGGATGGGGCAGGTGGGATAGCAGGGGTAACAGGCTGGCTAATCCTACCCTCCACAGGGAGTCAGGCTGCATCCCTGATACCCCATCTGGGATGGGGGTGGAAGGGTTCACACGCCTTGTACATGTACGGGACATGTGCAAGGAAAGTCAGGGTACATTGAAAAGGTGCACCACTGGAGATAAGAGGCATAGCCATGAAAGACAAGGCATATTGCAGACTACAAGCTCTTCTCTTTCAAAGACCTTTTAGCTAATCTCTCCTCCCAAATGTGTTTACCTCTCTGGTTCACTACTCAGTGCCTTGAGGCTTAACTCTAACTCAATTTTCATTAGACTCCCATCTTGTATTTTGCACAAGTCCACATCCTGTTACGCAATTTTTATGATTGCAGCAATGTCGTTGGCTTATTTAAATATACCAACATCTTTGGACAATCTAATTTTATTATTAATGTAATAATCTATTTCAGTTGATAAAGCGCTCTCGAAATAAACATCTGGACTGTGGGTGGACAGAGAGTAGAGGTTCTAAGCACCCAAATGGTGACTTCCCACATTGTAAGGGAAATCTGTTGGGTCTCAAAGGGACATAAATCCAAAAGCACGTATAAGCATGACAATTACAAAATTATGAATCATCTTAACGTCTATGAAACAGTAATAATAATGAAACTAATTTCTGAAAGTCAAAGCAACAGTCGTACCAATGAGTTGAATGTTTTCCATCGTCCCTGCCTGTGAGCCCAGCTAAAGTGCCTAATTGTTATTTTTTTTAACTCACACGTTTATACCACTATAAATTCCCATCATAGCACTAAGACAGGTAGATGAAAAGTTGGTCGAGGCAACCGACAAAAAATAAACATATACTGTCAAACAGCTAATGTTTAATCATATAAACTGCACATCCCAGGGTGATCTGAACAAATGCACACTGGAGGAGATGGGAGCACAGAATGGGAGGATAGGGTTTATTAGGAGAACACTGTTAACAAGGTCAGAGAAGAATATATGATGATACAACGAATTCCGTTGCAACGCATGCGTTACAACGGAATTCGTTTACCACGGATAAACATTACCTCGAATAAATGCGTGGTGACGTCATACGTCGTTAAGAGAAAACGGCATTTTTTTCCGATTTCTCATTAACGACGCTGACGCCGACGTGACTTATGGTGAGTTGTTTTATTTGGGGGGGGAAACCCCCCCAAGCCCCCCTTTTTTTCTTTTTACCTTTACCACATATGCCTTTACTACAAACATCGTAGTAAAGGTATGCGTGGTAAAGGCATTAGTGGTAACCACGCATGCGTTGTACTGCATGCGTGGTTAAAGATTTCGGGGAAATGGCTTCGTTGTAAAGGCCGTTTCCCGTCAGAGAACATAACGAGGAGGGTATACATCTTGAGTAAGTGTGTCATGTGGTGTAATACGGTACTTATACAATGGGCTAGGAAACAACCCCATGGACTTTATGGTATTTATTGGTGAGTAGGGCACATTACAGTGTAATTCAATGCACATTGTAGGAGAACTGGGAAATCCCAAAGCAGGTGCTGGCATATCAAAGACGAGAGCAGGTCAAATTGCTCAGGAAACATTATGGCACAAGTTCTACAAAAAATAGTGGGAGGACTATAGTGATGTTACTGGAAGTGACGCACAATATGTAAAGGCATACCCTTACACTATTTCTTACTTATAATAACAGGCCTATTTTACAAAAGCAAAAAGCAAACAGATTCATTCAGAAATGTGGAAATTAATTTTTGGTTGTTTTGTTTTAGTTTTAAAAAAACACATTTAGGTCTCCCTCATGTCATGTTTAATTGAGCTCAGAGATGCCTGAAACGAAAACTATTTTTAAACAGGGATAGAGAACGCAGTATAACATCTTTAAACTGTATTAAGAGAGTAAACAAAATATGCATTTTAAACAGTGAAACTTGCTGGTAATGCATGCTTGTTTTTACTGGTGATCCTTATCCAGCTTTAAAGCTCAAAGCACTGCACATTTGCAGTTTATTAGGTGATAGAAGGGTTAATAGTGTGAACTTCTATGTTATGAGTTAAGCCAGGATATTGTCCCTGGATCTTACTCGCAAATAAGGGAGATGCTGCCAGTGGGAAGGGGAGGCATTTAAAAACACTGTAGGATACACAAGTCCATGTCCAGTGTCTGTAAAAGCAAGCAACTGCAGTGCCAGGACATAAGGTGACACCTCTAAGTCCCCCTCGGGTGAGGGGAACAGAGTCCTCAATCTAAAAATAGTGGGGGAGGGGGCTCCATCCACCAGCTCTGACTTGTGCCCTGGGAGACATCTCAGGGAGACTGAGCATTTCTCTGAGTACTGGAGCACATGATCATCACACCTGATATTGGCATATATAATGCGTTTCAGGGTGCAGGATGGAGTTGCAGGACGGGGTAAGGGTCTTTCTTAGAGGTTGCATGCAAATCCACAATGATCAGGTCACATCTTAGGGGGTCATATAAATCGCAGTGGCAATGGCAAATAGAAGTGGATAAGGACATAATGGCTGTTTATTTCTTTTTTGAGATCCTTTAAGGGTGAGATACTGTATGTAAATAATAAATAAGGCAAGTCTATTTTCCAAGTTTAATAAGGAAATTATTTCTAAGCAATCATTCCAATATCTAAAAAATATTTGGCTGGATATAATATTCTCAGTCATGGGCTTTCCTTTTACAAATCATGCATATTAGGTGTTACATTGTTTCAATTTAAGATTATAACTCACAGAATGCAAAGTTTGCAACAAAGGAAACACGTGGTCTGAACTATCTAGCCATCCTAGTCCCTGAGAGAGGATGTGGGACAATGGCCAGAGCTGGCAACTTAGGAGTTGGGGATCTACGTTCAAGTTTCGGCATCGGCTCAACATCCATGATGGGAGCGTTCGCAATATATATTTTTCTACACCGTCACCCCAGGGTGCTCACGATGTGCTGCCAATAGTTTGCTTATCCTGGCTTCTGCAATACTTGTTTTGATGTTAAATCTTTATATTGATGTTTACGTAGGTCCGCCAATTTGAATTTGATTTAGATAAGTTCAGGGACCTCCCTAACATTGACTGGAAATGCGCTCCTCTTTACCTTCAACCGGGTCTTATCGTACCTCTGTATAAATCAGTAGCTGATATTGTCATTACATTTGGTAAAAGCTACTTCTGCTGCTAGTACGGTTGGCACCTAGGTGTTTTTTGTTTTATCATCATGGCCTGTGTTTTTAAACACAAGCAATAAAAAAAAAATTGGAAAAAGTAGTGAAATTCGTAATTTTTTACCCTATGAAACAAACTTTAACTATCAAACACACAAGGAAATCAGTTAAAAGGTATTTGAGAGCTGTCTAAATCAGTTCAGACTGAATATTAGAGCAAACAGGTGTAATTGCCATATTACCAAAGAACCCTGTGAATTTCACAAGTATTTTTCATGACCAACTCTTGGCTGTTCCATAACAGCAAACGTAAAGAAATGACTGGTATTTTGTTTTCTAAGAAAGCGGCAATCTCAGCTGTTACCTTCACTAGTCTCACCCAAGCCAGTCTGGGGCTATTTTTTTTTTTTATGGTGGGTGGGGGGGGTACATCCTGTTTCTTATTGGACTACGAGCATAGTTCACCTGTTTCAATATGGCCGCCAACGTTTTGGTCCCCTTTTTCTGTCGATTGCGGTCCCTACCAACGCCACATTGCCTCCTCTTCCCACTTGCTTAGGTAAAGGCGTCAGACATCTTGGAAAGGAAACGTTTTCCTTTCGCGGCGATGGGAGCTTATTGATAAAAGTCCAGGATGAAAGCTGGGACTTATGATATTTCCCTTCTCTGCTGCCGATGGATCTCAAACGTGGTCCCATGGCAAAAAAGCGGCGCAGGTGGTGTGATTAGCACCTTGCAATCACAGACCGAGGAGCATATTCTAAGAAAATCTATCCCCCACACGGAAGGAGGAGTTGCTCCAAGATGGCCACAAGGCTGAAAGCAGCAGCAGGGCGGCAGCTGACCTCGGTTATTTCCTTTACCGTAATTCTTAAAGCGTGCCTGGCATGGACAAAGAGAGAGTGTTCGGACGGGAGGAGCAGAAGGAAGAAGAAGAGGGGGGAAGGGCTGTAAACAGGAAACGCTTTGTCCGTTTCTGACAGAAGCACAGATCGCCTGACAGCCACGCGCTGAACCCCCCCTTTCTGCAGGGATACACATGCATCTGCGCGAGACTCTTATCAGGATGCCCTTTACAAAAAGATCACCCTTGTAAGATTATCTTATAGAAATCCTATACGCACACACTTATATTACATGAATGGCTCACCAGGCAATTAAAAATTACCAGGCTGTAAAAACAGTAATTTGTCAAATACACATTCCCCTCCAAATAATTTGCACACACGTATTCACCACACATAGAATACTCCTACTTACCACAGATAACACCGCTCATTCAGCCTCACCACCCCTAAATAGCATTATGAAGATCTGCAAACCAGGATGCATTCACTTTAATTAAGACCACAACTGTGGATACAATTATGCATCGGCAATGAATAAATTATGAGGCAAAAAAGGAAAATGGTGCATTTGTGCTACAGAAAAGTACAAATTAAGCAGGTTTTTATATGTTTAAAGCCAAAGTTGCCCATTGTGCCTCCAGAGTTAAACAGTTTGTGTAAAACATGCCAAATTTACCTAGCAAAAAGAAAGCCTACACGACAGCGTTTTTCTAAGGAAAGCTACATCTCTTTTAATATGCCCATGAAACGATCTTCAGCTTTGTTTTTACTCTGATTTCGCTCTAGTCTACAGGAAGGTCGGAAGCACCCCTTTTAACAAGAAATGGCGACGAACAGTGTTGTTAATTCACACAATTGTTCTTAAAGTGCATCACTAGAGGGCACTCTATGATTTGATACATCCAACTTTAAAACGATATATGCATTTTGGGGGGATTCTTGTAAAGTTTGAATGCTCCCTTAAAATAACTTCTTTGAGATTCACTGATGTGAACAGGAATCTGCACTAAGTGCACACAGAAACAAAACATTTTATTACAGAGATTATTTGGTTCTCTTTTGGAATTATATATTTCTTTAATCCCTCACACAAGCCACAAATTGGGGATAGTAAAACCATCTGGGTAAAATTCTAATCTTATTTATGCATTAATACATGAATCAACAGATATAAAAGGTGACCAGCTTTTGGTGTTGGAAGCTGTTTTGAACTCTGTAGTATTTGAGGTAAAGGAAACTATTTGAGAAATACTATTAACTTTGAAATCAACAAACTATGCAGGAGGTAGGGGATTGAAGGAAAAATGTTGCTAATTCATAATTATGTGGAAAACGCAGAAACCATGTAATCAAGCAAGTTCAGCGACTCTCATCTTTAATACAACATAAAATGAACTGCCATACAATATAAACCATTTTACATACAGAATCCGAAGTGCTTCGGACACATTAGCTGTTTCTGTAAAGGTCCCTCCAAACAATCAAAGTGACATTTTACAATTGATAAAGCATAATCATCCCTTCGTCCCTCTCGCCATGATGACTCACATCGTGAGGCTCCTCCAACCACAACTCTTACCCACATAAAAAAATCCCTTCCCTGCTCCTTATATCCTGTTCCTTTTTAGGTCGAGCCTGGACAGTGCATGTGCTGCTATGCGTGGCATGCTGTATTCAGGTATGGACTGGAAGCTCCGCCGATTTTCCTCCCATATTTTCAATTGGGTCTTGTTACTACCCTTGTCAAATGGTTGCTTTTGATTCATGAATAGGCTTAGTAGTCCCTCCTTAGTACCACCTTGTCTACATTTGTAACCTCCCATGAGGACTGGCCTTTTCATTTGTTTTGTTACTCAGTATGTTTTATTTAGTCTGTGAGCACTATTTTTTTGAATGATTTCTCCTATTCCACCCGCAACATGTTTTCCTGTAACAGAGCACAGCGCCCACTTTTATATTTCTTTAGTATTGGCAGGGCTGTTATATTTACAAAACCAGCTTGCACCTTTTAATCGATATTTAAATTTTTGGCAGCGATGTCCGCTTTAACTATAGCGGCAGCGCTTCTTTCTTTATTTACTTTGACAGCGCGGTCCGCTTTAACTACAGCGGCCGCACTCCTTTCTTTATTTACTTTGTCAGAGCGGTCTGCTTTAACTATAGCGACAATGCTCCTTTCTTTATTTACTTTGCTAGAGCGGTCCGCTTTAACTATAGTGGCCAACATCTTTTTTTTTAAATTGGAGTATTAGCCAATGGCGGCCACACGCCTGGAGTGGGGAAGTGCGCACTTCGCACATAAAAGCATGCAGCCGCCATTGGCTAGTACTCCGTACTCCTGGATCTTCCGGGCCGTGCCCAACACAATCTCACCATGTTTGGAGTTGCTCTTTTGTTGTAAAGAGGCACATGTAAAGTAGGCCGTAGGTTATGGTCTCATTATCCAGTTCCTGTAATCACAAGCTGGCTACAAACTGCTGCATTTCTTGAAGTTGCCGGTGATACTGCAGCTTGTCTCCTGCCATGTTGTTAGCTTCGCAGCGCAGGACGGTAATGGCCCAGGCGCTGAATTATGATTTTGCAGTTACATGGGACATTTTGGTCAGTACACAGAAGGGTAGAACAATGTTTTTGTGTCTTCATTAAGCAAACAGAGCCACTAGGGTACTAGAAAGCTCAATATGTCGCTCATTAATTGATTGACATTTGAGACGGTAGCCTGTATAGGAGTTTTAAATTATTTTGGGAATTTTACTTCTTCACTTCACTACACTTAGGAGATTATGGCAGTCTTATAAATCTTGATCTTTGTCTGCGTTTTTATTTTGGCGTATGGCTTGGATTTCAGGCGACTCCTTGAGCCTATGCTGAATTAAATCCTCTGGTTTTTCAAGCAGTGTACGGTGTTCAGTTGCAGCTCAAATTTAAGGCATAACTCATTTTTCCTATAAAGTCACGTGTCTTAGTTTCTGTGGCTTTCGTCTGAGACACATTTACGTATATTCTTCTTCTGTTTGTTGCTTGTGATGAGGGGGGCCCATACATTTTCTGTGGCTTTTCTCCTATTTGTGCCCGCAGTCACATTGTGTTACTGGTCATGCCTGTAGGAGGTTTGCTAGGTGACACCCTTCTCCATAGTTCCTGTGTTGGGTGTTTATGTGCTAATTTGGGCCTAGTGATTTTGGCCTTGAGTGCTCTCCGTGCAGATTAAGTTGGTTGAAGGTTAGTGCCTATATGCACTAAAGGATAATTGTGTCCCCTTGTTATTGTTAATGGGCTTCAATTATGTCCTACTATTATGCTGTTATCGTCTACATGTTTGCTGTGCTTCGAAGCCTTGTAATGGTCAGATTGCAATTCAGCACTTTCGGCCACTATGCTTCTACAGCACTTCAACTACTCAGTGGTGCCCATGTCTTTCAGGATGAGGACCTTACTGCAGCTTTATCTGTTGGTGTCACCAGGAGAAATTGAAGGGGGTTCTGATGACCTGCTGTGCTGTGCTGTCCACCCTATCAGTCTTTAGCCACCCTGTCAGTCTTTGGTGCTTTGCTTCCAGTCTCTGGGGCCTTACTCCCAGGAATACCAGTGTATTGGGATATCGTCTCAGGCTTCTTTGAGACTGCATTGTAGCGGCAGCTGGCTCCTTCCGCTGGTGTCGCCAGGAGATTTCATGGCAACAATTGATCTGCTGAAGCTTGTTTTCATTGGGGCCCATTTCCGGGCAGTTCTGGGCATTTTGGCATTGTTCGACTCGAGGGTGTTTCAGTGGCGGTCGCATCTGAGGTATGTTGTTGGCACCTCTTTTGGGCGGGGTCTCTCTGGATGGTCGTGCAGGCGTTCTGGCTGTCATAGTGCCCTCAGTGCCCGTGGTTTGGTGGCACCTTAATCAGTGGGGGCTCCTCCGCGTCACCCCATGGCTTTCAGCAGTGGAAAATAAAATGCTAATAACTCGTTGTTATTATCATTTTATTTGTTCCTGCTGCAGCGTTGTTGCGGAGCGGGGCTGCTCTGCTCTCAGAGCATAAGGGAGGAGTGATGGGCACGCTGTAAGAGCGCACTGACTGATTGAGCAAACCCTCTTGGACCGGCCAAACAGTCATGCCTACTTTGCATGTTCTTCACCTAGGCTGCAATACAGCCTGGGTGGAGAACATGCCCATGCTACCATTCACTGGCTGAGCGCTGAACAACAGCGCTCAGACCAATCACAACACTGCACTGCAGCATTGTGATTGGTCAAGGGAGCCTAGGTGCTTCCTGTTCCTGGCTAATTGAGATGTGCAAGAAGACGGAGAGATGGCCAGCCAAGCAACATGGCGGACGCAATTCCCTAGAGCTCCGTCTGCGAGGCCCTAATTATCCTGCAATTCTCCGGATAGTGTGACCTCAGCTTCCCCATACCGGGCGGTAGCGGCTGCGGGACTACCCGAGGAACCTACCGACGTGTTCAGAACCGAGAAGCGAGGCCGGAGTGACGAGGAGCAAGTCGCCGAGAAAGAGGAGCTGGCAGGAGCGGAGATAAGGTGCGAACTCTGGGTCTCGATGCGAAGGGGGGCCATGGGCACCGCTACTGTGAAGATCGAGGAGGAAGCCCGATCGGAGCTGCGGGATCCTGCGGGTGCGGGGGAAGAGCAGAGGAGGCCCCGGAGAGAGCGGCCGAGCGCTAAACAAAGCCCTGAAAGGTCGGGCGGAGGGACCCTGCGGCGGCCGCTTCCCGAGCCGGGAGGTGCGCCGCCATTTGCCAACACCGCGGCAGGTCAGGGAGAGAGGTGGCAGTGCGGACTCGGCCACTAGCGGGACCTGAAGGCTGCCATCGGAGGGGAAGAGGCACACCCCAGAGCCGAGAGGGAGGAGCGGGGAAGCCACTAAGAGGACGAGACGGCAGTAGGGGACTGTCGGAGCCCCTTGTGGTGCGTTGCGGAGCCCCGGAGGCGGGCGGCTGCACAGAGACTCGGCCCCAGTGAGTGCTCAGGCTTTAGCGTGCCGCACATATCCTGGCTGTAAGGCGCTGGAAGGCCTGGAAGTGATTGTGGGAAGTGACTGTGGGATACGACCGGGCGGCGGGGGACGGAGGAAGCTGGCACGAGGGTGAGGCTGGCCATAGACTGTACTGTTGCGGCGCCATTTTGGTTCGGATGCCATTTTCGGGAGCCCATGTAAGGAGAGGCCCTTGTCCCTAAGCCGCAGCACTGGGCCCTCCCAACACGAACGCAGCCAACTCAGAGACTGCACAAAGCTGTGAAGTTGGGAGCAGAGGGGCCATCCGCACCGCTGAAGCGGGGGTGCACCTGGCGAGATATTGCTGTTCACGGCCCCGCATGCATGTAAGAAAGGGACGCGGGTCGAGAGCCTGGAGCCAGTCTGTGCACAGTTTCTGCTTGTCCCGGAGTAGGTAACCATCAGTGGAGGCTACTGTGGCCCGTTTACCCTGGCCACCACGAAGCCCTGCCTGTTAGACTATGGACTGCCCCCCACACAGCTGCCACTAAGAAAGAGGCAGGCCCAGGCATAGCCGAGAGAGGGTCACTGGAAACACCTGCTAGCCCTGCCTGGTTGAGCGCGCCTGACCCCCCAGCAGTCATAGCCAGTAACTGAACTAGCCGAGACGCACTTATAGGAAGGTTGCTGCCTACGTGTGCTGGGCCTGGCGGCAGAGGGCCCATACAGGAGCCTGGAAGTAGGGCTGTGCGGCGGACTGTGCCTGGGTGCCCGGGTGACGGCCCCTGGGAGACCATCTTGATATAGCGGGCGTCCTCCTAGCTGGTTCGTGGTGTAGCTAGATTGGCAGCTAGGAACGAGGGCCCTCCTCCTTCTCCCCCTCAGACGCCGCTTGGAGGCCCGCAGCCGGACGTGTTGATGCCCACGGCGCAGCAATTTGTAATGGGTAGACTCCGGGACAAAGCGCAGTTGAGGCAGCAAGAGGCGAGTGGTCCTGACCCCTCACAGGAACAGTAGCGGATAGCCATGGAGCCCGCGGCTGCCCTAGCGGCCAAAATGGACACTGTACTAGCGGCAGTGGAACGAATAGGATCAACCCTGGAGCAAACCAAGTCGTCTTTAGAGGGGCGGATAGATACGGTCACGTCTGACTTTACGCTGTTACACGCAGACCACCACAAACTGTCGGAGTCCGTCACGGAGCAGCGCCAAGCGGTCCAGGACCTACAGCCTGTGGTGCGCAGCCATGCCTCAGCCCTACAAGATCTGATCGATAGAGTCCATGCGCTAGAGGACCGTGCTGAGGATGCGGAAGGACGCGCTCGGCGCAACAATATACGGGTAGTAGGCCTGCCAGAAGGAGAAGAAGGGACGGAACCTGAGAGATACACAAGACCTGGCTGCGGACAATTTTACCAGTTGGAGTGCTGTCCTCGCAATTCGTGGTGGAATGGGCGCATAGGGTGCCGGCGCAAGCCCAGAGACCGAGAACTAGACCCCGCCCGTTTCGCTTCAAGCTCCTCAACTACAGAGACCGGGACACAGTGCTTAGGGAAACTCGGAAGATGAGCGCCCTGCAGGTGGGCAATAGTCATGTGATGCTTTTCCCGGACTACACAGAAGCAGTACAAAAGAGGCGTGGTCCTACAAGGCAGTGAAAAAACAGCTGCGGGACCTAGAACTGCCCTATTCATTGCAGTTCCCCTCACGTCTGCGCGTGGTCTCCAAGGAGGGCACTCGCTTCTTTGAGGCCCCATCGGAAGTCTGGGACTGGCTAGAGTAGACTGGGCAGTGGACAGGGACGCGGCCGACGGGCCCGGAGGAAGGCGGATGGCAAGAGTGGCGCTCCAGGAAGAGGAGGAGGAAGAGAGGGGTCAGACGAGGAACAGGCCTCGGGCAGCCGGTGCCCAGTCCGGAGAAGATGCGGCAGGAGCGCCAGGAGGCGCTGGAGGCGGTCGCGACGTTACGAGCGGTGTCAGGACACGGAGGCCTGGAACATAGATCGCAAAGCGGAACCGGAGCTAGCGGATCGTCCTCGCCATACAATGTAATGCCGGAGGACACTATACTGCCGGTGGTGACACCCCAGACAGCGGATTACATCATGTGACCGATGGTGGGCCCGAAATAGACTGCTGTATGGCCTGTGTTTAGTGCAAAATCCATTGTATCCTTTATATGACTGCTGTAACGCACTGGTAGGCCACATCACAGGCCCTGGAAACACACATTTGCGCAAACGTAGAGCTGGGAGCTGCTAGCGTAGCGTAGGTACACAAATGCGCCCCCTCTGAGGCATGAGCCTACTCACTAATGTGCGGGGTGATAACCACAGGTGGCTCGTGGCAGCCCGGTACGCTTTACTGTCAGAAACACACTACTCACACCTCAGCAGCGCTAAGGGCCTCAGACGAGGGAGTAACCTGATAACATCACCGACTGCGCATTCCCCCACACGCACGTGCACTACGGTCGCAACACATTAAGTAGCAGTCAAGTTGCCTAGTCTGGACGCATTCCCCGTTGGGAGTACGCCCATAAAGTTACAAAGTTAGTTTTGGTTCGCATGTTTCAGAAGCGGCACTTAGAGATCCCCGTCCGAGAGCCCGCCCCTCCGCCCCACGTGACACACCCCCTGCCTCCCAAGGCGGTTGCACCACAACACAGCCCATGGCGTGCACTAACATTATGACCTGGAACATCCGCGGCATGCACACCCCACCGCGCCGGTACTCTGTTTTCGCATACATGCAGCGACACCAGGTGGGGATCGCGCTGCTTCAGGAGACACACATGTCCCGAGTGGAATTGGAGAGGCTTTGCAGGCGATGGAGGGGGCAGCTTTATGGCACGACCTATTCGGCACACGCGCGAGGCACTCTGATATGGGTGAGGGCAGGTGTTCCCTTTACATGCACTGACACACAGGTAGACCCGGAGGGGAGGTACTCCTTTGCGAGGGGGAGGCTTAATGGACAGGAGATATTATTGCGCTCTATTTATGCCCCCAATACGGAGCAGCCTGCCTTCCTGGCGTCCTTAAATCACATCCTCCAGCGCTACGCGGGCCTCCCCTGGCTGTTAGGTGGCGACTACAACATGGTGCTGGACACGCAGTTAGACCGCTCTTTCTCGCTCCTACGTGCAGTGGCAGCGACCTCGGCAGCGCAAGCTCTCAGAGACTGGTTAGCGCAGTGGGGCATTCACGACCTTTGGCGTGCGCAACACCCTACAGACAAAATGTACTCATACTACTCGCCGGTGCACGGTCTTCATGTCCGCCTGGACAGAATAGTAGGCTCTCAGTCTCTGCTCCCGCTGCTGACTAAGTCGGAATACCTGGGTAGGACGCACTCAGATCACAACCCCCTGTGGTTTCAAATTAGCTGGGCGGCGGACAGACCCCCGGTGCCCACTTGGCGGCTTCAGCCGGCTGCGCTGGAGGATGCCGAGTACAGGTCATCACTGGGTACTGCCATCCTATCCTACTTTGAGGAGAATGAGGATTCAGCGAGCAATCCTATGGTGGAGTGGGACGCCCACAAAGCAACTATCTGGGGACACTGCATGGGGACCGCGTGGAACATCCGCGCGCAGGTGTCGGCTTCCTTGGCGCGCATAGAATCAGAGCTCCTGCAGTACGAGCGGGAGGGGGAAGGAATGGGCAGGCATGCGCTTAAGCTAGGGGAGCTACGAACTGAGCACGCAGTCCTGCTTGAGCGGTTGCGGTGTCATAACTATGCAGCGCACACGGAAAAGACGCACGCGAAGGCGGACAGGGCTGGCCGCTTGCTGGCCTGGCTGATACAGGACACGGAGCGCATTGTCCCGATTGGTGCCATCCGCTTAGGGGACGGGACAGTGGTGTATATCCAGCGCGAAATTCATCAGGCGCTCACCGATCATTACCGGGACTTGTATAGAGCTCGAAGTACTGGTCAGGATGATGCAGTGACTGCATTTCTGGAGTCGGTTCTGCTGCCCACTGTCACTGACGCACAGAAGGCAGAGCTGGAAGCCCCGCTCACACTGGAGGAGGTGGGAGATGCGATCCAGGCGTTGGCAACGGGGAAAACACCGGGGCCTGACGGCCTGCCAGCCGAATACTACAAAGCACATAGGGACATCCTAGCACCTCAGCTTCTTCAGATGTATAGGGCATCGATAGATGAGGGCCGCCTTCCGTCCTCTCAGCGAGAAGCGTTCTTGGTGTCCCTACCGAAGCCTGACAGAGACCCCATGTCCCGGAGCTCATATCGCCCGTTGGCAATGCTCAACACAGACTATAAGATACTAGCCAAAATATTTGCAGAGCGTCTGGCGCCCACGGTCCAGCAACTGGTCCCCCCGGACCAAAATGGTTTCGTACCGGCAAGGTCCACGTCTCTGAACCGTAGGAGGTATTTCCGAACAGAGGCGGCGGCGGTCTGGCCCAGAGCGGGGTGCCTGGTATTGGATTTAGAAAGAGCCTTTGATTGCCTTGAGTGGGGCTACCTACTGGCGGTATTGGAGGCGTACGAAATGGGAGGGAACTACCTGCAGATGGTGGGACTCCTGTATAGGAGTCCCGTGGTCCGCGTCCGGCTGGGGCCATACATTTCGGAGGAAGTGGCGGTGGGCAGAGGCACCCAGCAGGGGTGTCCTCTGTCACCGCTGCTCTTCGCGCTAGCCATGGAACCCCTAGCGGCGGCCATGAGGCAGCTCCTGGCGGATGGAATCCCACTGGGTGACGGCGTTCACCAGGTGTCATTGTATGCCGATGATCTATTGGTCTTTGTCAGGGATGTAAGCCACATGCCGGAACAGCTGGCCCCACTGCTGAGTCGTTTTGCCGGCCTCTCGGGGCTCCAAGTCAATGCAGGCAAGTCGTGCCTCTATGCCTGTAACAGCGAAGTTGCCGACCCGGAGATAGCCTACAGGGCACGAGAGTTCAGTGGTGAGCGGACACGTTTAAATATCTGGGGATCCAGATATACCATCGGCCGGCAGACCTGATGGACGGGAACCTAGGTAGAGCGGTGACGGCGCTCAAGGCGCAGATATGTTTCTGGTCAACGCTCCCCCTGACGCCCGCAGGCAGAGTGGCCCTGGCCAAAATGGTGATGCTCCCTCGCCTTCTATACTATTTTGCGAACCTTCCTCTATTCGTGCCTGCATCTTTCTTCTCCAAGCTTAACGGGATCCTGTGTGACTTTATCTGGAGCGCATCCCGACACCGCCTGGCCCTAGGGAAACTGTTCCTCCCGACAGATAAAAGCGACCTAGCCGCCCCCTGCTTCGAGCATTACTATTTGGCAGCGCAGCTCCAATGGATTGCCCGCTGATTGGCAGACAGGGGGAGAGAGGACACTGCCACGAGCAAGCCACCCTACACCCTGGAAAAGATCACTGCACTGTTTCACCCGCTGGCGGCCAGGGCCCGGCCCACCCCGCTACTACTAGGGGTGGCGTACAAATGCTACAGCAGGGCACTATACCTCACAAGGAAAGTGCTCCCATACGCGCCTGCGGTGCCGTTGGAGGGCTCGCCAGGGGGTGAGGGTGGGCTCACACGTCACATGCTAGAGCAGTGGCACGAGGCGGATGTTCAGACGTTAGGCGACTTGTATCAGGACGGAGCCTTGATCCTCTTCGAGACGCTGGTCGCAGAGGTTGGGCTCCCCCCTGGGGGATTCCTCATGCACAGGTCCCTCATGGCCCGGATGGCGATTGGATGGGGCGAAATTGCGGAGGAGCCGGCGCAGCACTTGACAATGCAATACCTGCATGTCATGGGTAGGGGCAGGCATCTAATAAAATGGTTTGCCACATCCCTACGGGTACATATGGAGCTTGATCTGACCCCTCTCCGCGGGAAGTGGGAGCGCGATATGGGGCGTGCACTGGCGGACACAGAATGGGAGAAGATACTTAAAGGCCCGGTGCGCATCCCCAGAAATGTGCGCTTCCGCCAGATCCAAGTCTATATCGTTCACAGGGCCTATCTCATCCCTGCCTTAATAAATAAATACTTCCACAGGACGGATGCATCTTGCCCCCGGTGCGGCGAACTGGATGCGGATCTCCTTCACCTTCTGTGGCACTGTCCAAGGCTTGGCACCTATTGGAGGGACATCGGCGCCCGGCTCGCGCAATGCACTGGCCGCACAATCCCTTGTAACTGGCCTGAATTTCTATTGCATCACTTCAAGCGGTCGCCTAAAGACAAGGCGTCGTCCCGCTTCCTAGATCTGGGGATGGTAACAGCGGTGAGACTCCTCACAAAGAGATGGAAAGCAAGTGACTCGCCCAGTGTGCAGGCATGGACCCTGTCCCTCCTGTCGTGGGCCCGAGCTGAGTGGACCGCCATCAGGAGAGAGGAAACGGTGGGGCTCCGCAGAGAGCCCATGGCGGAGTGCTGGGAGGGCATGCTCAACGCCCTGCAGGCGGCAGGGGCCGACACAGCTGAGAGGACGGAGGGGGACTCAGTAGGCATGGTGGATAGTAGGGTAGAGGGGCGCACTGCGAACGACAACATTGACACACAGGCTGGCGCACGTCGTGGGACTGTGGCAAGGGTGTAACAGGAATAGAGATGCGCACACGTATGGTAAGGGGGCGGGGAGAGTCAGTAAGACAGAGAAAGGAGATGAACACATTTTATTTAAAAAAGGAGGGAGGGGGAGGCGGGCCTCGGGGGGTTGGGAATGAGGAGACGTTTTGTACTGCAGCCTGGCGATAATACCGTATTCTGATGTTATTGTTTTCTTGCAAATGTTTTGATTGCAACTGAGTTACATATGTAAGATTTGTCTCTCCACGCAGAAATGGGACGCAATGACTCTTGTAAGCTGCGGACATGTCTGGGCGCTCGAGATCTAGTCACCTGCCGTATAGGTGAAATTGTAAAAGCGCCTTAATAGCACATCGCACTGTAAACGCACTGGTGACAGGGCACAGTTGACAAAGTATTTTGATGTACATGGTGCACTCAATGAGATGTTGAAAATGGAAAATGCCAATAAAAAAAAGAGTTGACAAAAAAAAAGAAGACGGAGAGATGCAGCGAGGAGGTAAATGTTTTTCCATCTTTTTTACACCCCTCTCCTCCCTCCCACCTCCAATCCGTGCCGGCCGCCACTGACCTTAATGTCTGCATAAGGTTCTCTCTGAAGCACTGGGTTCCATATACACAGGATTGGTCATGCCTTCTGCCTGTGGCAGGGGCGATCAGGAGGGTACTGGGTGGTAGCTGCTGCATTCCTACGTCCTGAAGAGGGGGTTCTTTGTTCCTGCCAGACCAGGTGTTACTGACTTCTGGATACTAGTGTATGTGTGTGTGTAGTTCGGGGACTAGTTGAGGGCTCTCTGGGTCTGTGGCCTGGGGTTGTCTTCTAGAGTCTTCGTTCTTCTAGCTGTTGGAAGCTGAACACTGTTCGGATGGCCCTTCTTCACTTTTCCCCTCGGCTGATGGGCAAGGTCCCTTCTTTTGGTCGGATCACACCACTGCCTTGTTCTCTGTCAGTCGACAAGAAGAGAACTCTGCTCTGTCTTAGTCTGCTGTTGCGGATCGATAGTTCCAGTGGACTCGTTCATCTGTGGGGTCTCTGCGGGCCTTTTTTTTTGTAGGGAGGTCTGCCATGTCAGGCCGGTCGGCTGAGCAAGAAGTTCCCTCCTTTCAGGACTTCTGTCTTTTTCCCCAGGTGGTTCTGTTTGCGTGTCATTGCTATACCCTTCTTCCCCAGTTGTTTTTCACGGGATCGGAAATGTCCTCCTCAGGGCTGGATGCCCTGTCATGTCCTTAGGCCTCTTGTGGATTTCCCTCCGTTGCACTTGCATCTAATTAGGGTACGGAAGGAGAGGGCTCCGGGTCTTCTAGTTGCTCCAGCATGGCCCACTCTGTCTGGTTTCCTCTCCTGGGTCTGGTGTAGCAACTTCCTTTGGTTATGTTCCCACTATTGTTTCTGTGTCCCCAGATTCAATTGTTGGCGTAACTCCAGCTGTGGGCTTGGAGAATGGACACAGGGTTTTGATGCTACAGGGTCCAGCTTCTGTGTCTTCTTCTGTGCTGGCGTCCAGACGGTTGTTGAATAGGACTTCCTATGCTAAGCACTGCAAGTCGTGTCAGGCCTGGTGGGATCAGGCGACTTTGGTTTCTCGTTCTGTTTTCCTTCTTACGGCATTGGAGTTTCTCCTGGATGTTGTTAGTTGGGTCTTTGCCCTTCCACTCTTCAGGGTCAGTGGGCAGCTGTGATGGCGTTCCTATCCCCTTGGGGTGGGCTGGTGGACAACCAGGGTCTTGTCTCAAGGTTCTTTGTGGAATTTTCTAATTTACGTCCAGTTCCTTAGGTGGTGTGCCCTTCTTGGAATCTGCTGTTGGTGCTGCAGGCTCTCTAGTGTCCTCAGTTTGAGTGTATCTCTTCAGTGGGCTACATCATTTGGCCTTGACAGTGTTTTTTCTGGGGCAGTCCCTTCTGTCTGCCCCCTTGGGGAATCGGGCGCTCTGTCTGCTTGTCTCCTTTCTTTCAGGTATTTGTGGCCTGGATTGAGCTTCGGTTGGGTTCCAGCTTTGTGCTCACAGTGCAGCACACCTTTCTACTTCCGCAGGTCTGTGGGGTACTTATTCTGCCATGGACGGTCTTCTGTCTGGTGGCTTTGGCGTCTGCTCAGAAACTAGGTGAGCTAGGCTTGTGGTCTTGTTGGTCTCCTTTCTTTCTGGAGTTTGAGGACAGGAGTGTTCTATGGCTCGGCTCTGAGTTTGTGCTCACAGTGACGACTTTGTCATTGTCTCCAGGAAGTGTTTCTTCAGTTGTAGTTTTTTTCCAGATCCTTAGTCTCATTGGGTGGTGGCGCTTCATTCGCTTAATGTGTGGTGGCTCTGCCTGGACCTGTGAAGGTATTCCAAGTATACTTCGATTTCTTTGTGCACTTAGGCTCCCGTCGTAGGGGAATAGAACTTCGACTCCGGCCTTGAGCCTGTGGATCAAGTAGGAATTATTCTTTTATTTAATCAGTTTGGTCTGTCTTATTCTCAGGAGTTGGGGGAAGGTCTCCTTAGGGCATCTACTTCTATTGCTAAGGGGCAGGGTGCTTCTTTGCTGGACTTCTGGTGGGCTGCTATTTGGGAAGTTCCTTCTACCTTTGGGTATCATGGCCGGGAGCTATGGGATCTGGAAGTTCTGGATTTGTTGGGTTCCGAGGTGATGGTTTCCATGGTGTAAATTGCTTTTTTACCTGTGGCTTGCACTTGTGTTTGCATTTTCTGTGCAGTAGTCCTGGCCCACTTATTGGCTGGAGTACATCTCACTATGTAAGTCATCACGGCGAGAAGAATTAAGGGGTAATGGTTTGATTAATTACCTCTGTCTCACCCTTTTCGGCCAGCCCAACTGTGTGGTGTTTGGGCTTGGTACGGAACAGGATGTTATCAGGGATTTTTATATGTGGGAAAGTGTTGTGGTTGGAGGCACAGGAGCCTCAGTATGTAAGCCATCACGGCGAGAGAAGGACTCCAAATAATGCTATTACTGGTAAGTAATCAAAAGATTGTGCCCTACATGTCAACATTTTTCCAACCATATCAGTGCACGTTTTTAAGCTTGTCTTCAAGGACAACGAGGTAACTAAACGGAAAAGAACTCCCCATACAAATATTCAACATGGCTGAGTTTGAACATCAAGCTATCATTACCTTTGGAGATTAAGTTAAATCTTGCTCTTATTATAGTACAACATTATAGCATTCAGACTGCAGTGTGGTGCTGGTGGTAGTGTGGTTGTGTTGCACAGTGTTGTCTGTGTAGAAGAACAGGGTAGTCAATACATGCACTAGTTAATTCTGTTTTGAGACACCCACTATTTCAAGTCTGGGTATTAAGATCATATATTTCATCAAAATGTTTGCTTGAGTTAAACATATAATCACAAAATAAGCTGGAAACTCTTGAAAATCTTGATTTGCAGATATGAATGCTCCAGGACCTCTTAAGTGCCATGATTCTGATAGCCTCATTAGATCCCATCCCCAAGGGTCAAATGTTGGCTTGATAAAAAAGCATATCGGAATGCAACATGCTTGACTGAAATGTTTCACGAGTAGCAGTGTTACTTAATTATTTATCATTGAAATCCCCACTAACCTGAGCAAACCTCTTGGGAAACATAATCCTACATTTAGAACACAAGCTCTTAACGAGGAACAGAATTAGCATATGATTTTCTTATCCTGTAGAAAATCCTCGAGTAGCAACCACAATGCTCTGCAGATGAGAGACATTTACGAGCTTGATATTTCACACCACACTAGTTGTATGAGTATTAGTATGGATAGGTATCCACTCTGAGTCAATGATTCTGCTACAGAATTATACACTCCTTGTAAATATTGTAGATATCACCCTTGCCCCAGAGAGGGATTTTACAATTTCTTTAACCTCCTCAGAGAGTGCCAAGATCTTCGCTGATGTCATTGTGTGAGTTATGACCAAGGGAATGTTATTCTGTCCTGTCTGCCATCCTCCCCAGTGAGGTTAGATAACTATCTTCAGTGGGGCCAAGACCCTGCTTCTTCAGAATACAGGTAACAATTCCACCCTCTTTAAACCATCCCAAAGATGCCCCTCAGAGTCAGATGTCTCCATTTTCCATTGAGACCCTAGTTTATGGCCTTCTATCAGGAATGTACAGATGTAGCTGTCCCCCCAGCACGCAGATGTGAATTGGAGCCAGGCTGACAGGCACACAAAGCTGTTAACAGTGAAATGCCCACTTTCTCAAAGTGACATTTCGACACAAGTAATGTTGAATCCATTCGCACTACCGGAGAGGATTTGCCATTACAAACTCCTCAATACCAAACACTATACTGTTACTATTCTGCACGCAGGGAATCCTGTACAATAGCCTTTCACTACAATCAGCAATGCTAATCCAATGCGAAAGGCAGGCACGTCGTACCAAACACATCATCTGGTGACGCTGTATAATGATTGAACGTCAAAGAGCTCACCTGGTCTGGGGAAGTTTGGATGCAATGCATTTTTTGCTGCTCTTAGCACAACATCCTCCACAAATGACCACTCCAGGCACCCCAACATCTTGCTCGGGTCAAGTGTGTACAAGTGTGCACAGTTCAAACGACAATAAGAGCTAAGGTTTTGAGTCCAGTGAAACCTAAAGGAAAAACTGTGCATCATTTATAGAGAAACAGCTTGGAAGTGGGCCTGACTATCCTCCATAACTGTCCCTCAGAGATCTTCTTTGTTTGCTCAATCAGAATTCCCTGGCAAAGTTTATAAGCAGTCATACAGAGATATGAACACCTATTGTCCATGCCAGCAGGCCTGCATTGTCCTTGGCCTACCCCCGCGAACGCACATGTCCCCACACTTGCGGTCTCTCCACTGGCTCCCAATAAAGAATAGAATTCTTTTAAAACACTTGTTCTGGTTCACAAGGCACTTCACCACAAATGAGCAGGCTACCTCAATTCAACATTTAGCTTCTACGTCCCCCAGAAATCTGCGATCACCCACCAGCCTTCCAGCCAGAATCCTATCTCCATACCAGAGCTGGGGGACGTGCCTTCTCCTTTCTTGGGCATTCTGCATGGAACAAGCTCCCCCTTGAGAAACACTCATTTGATGCTATCTCACTGTTTAAAACAAAGCTGAAAACGTGGCCCTTTAAGTAAGAATAGATGGATCAACCGCACTTTGTTATTGTGGCCTTTGAGCAGAGCGCCGGGACACTCCTTAGAGTAGCCGTGCACTATACACGTTGCTATTCATTCATTCATTCATTCATTCAGTAGGCAGGGGTTTATTGAAGGCAAAGAGAACCCCATTGCTAAAGCCAATAAATATGTTTCTTTTTCCATGAAGACTGTTTCACATTGTTTGTCGTTACTCTGTGTTCATTTATATTTTCATTTGTATATTTATCTGTGTGTAGAATAAATCACTTTTCTTGTTAAAGTAAAAGCACTGGTGGGATGGGGGGGATTGATGAGTGTTGTTATTGTCTTTGCTGAGTTTTGAGTCTGTAACACACACAACCTCTCTGAGTAAGCCGTGGACTCCCTGCTTATCTCTCACTACCTTGAAGGCCAAGTGCTAAAAGGATGTCCTTCGTGCTCAGTTTTAGGCTGAATAATAAGGTGTTCTCAGGATACCAGAGGTAAAAGGCTCCACTTTACACAATTTAACCGCAGGCCTCATATTGTCTTAGGACATTCCAAAGCAGCTTACACAGAGTATAACTGCTTTCTGGTACCTGTAGTTTTTCAGTCTGGCTTTAGACATTTAGGTTTTCTAAAATGTTAAATATAATACATATATAGAGGTGTTCAGCCAGCCCTCTTCATCCATTGGTGTGTTGTTGTGTCATTCACATTTTTCTTATGCCCACCACAGCATACAGCATGGGGCCATTGGGACAGCAGAGGCGGTTCCTCCACAATGGGGGAGGAGTGTCGCCCCATTGCCTGGATCCGAGCCAGCAATTGTAAAATAAAACAATTTTCTTGCATTGTTTTATTTTACACTTGCAGGCTCTTAGCCAGTGCTGTAGGGAGGGGTGGGGTGTAGATATGGGAGGGGGGGAGGAGTCCTATGTGCACTCCACTCCCTAAGTGCTCATATGTGTTTGGACGGCCATCTCAGGCCGACCAAAACACACATGCGCACTTAGGTTTTCTCCAGCCCAGCTGCATTGAGCAGCTGGGCTGGAGAAACCCCCACAGACTCCCTGGTCTGAGCAGGGCGTCTTTTGAGCCTGCTTAGGCCAAATCCAGTGCTGCTCTGAAGTACAGGGATTGGATGGGAGTCTGACCCAGGGGCTGCTGAGACCCAGGAAGAAGAGGAGAGGCAGCGCGATGCTGGATACGGCCGGCGGCTGAAGGTAAGTTTAAAAAAAATGTAATCTTTTATTTCAAATCCCCTCCTCTCCAGTGAGCTCCCATCTTCCTATCCCGCGCTCCCCCTTCCTCGCTCGCGTTCCCCCTTCCTCTCCAGCACTCCCCCTTCCTCTCCAGTGCTCCCCCTTCCTCTCCCAGGCTACGCCTTCCTCTCCAGCACTCCCCCTTCCTCTCCAGTGCTCCCCCTTCCTCTCCCAGGGTACGCCTTCCTCTCCTGTGCTCCCCCTTCCTCTTCCGTGCTCCCCCTTCCCCTCCTGCGCTCCTCCCCTCTTGCCCCAGCACCCATTATTTGTGGCGGCCGCCACTGTTGGACAGCCACTAAAAACTGACTGACTTCATTGTGCCCATATTCTACTCCTTCACAAGGAGAATATCTGCACACAAAATATTTCCCTTTAGGGCCAGGGACTATGAGGGCTTTTTTAGGCTTTCTTCTATTGGTGAATGCCCGGTTGCTCCATCAATAATAACGTTTTACAAAAACTGTGACAAAACAAACAATGACAAAGCCTTAAAGTCTGGCAGCCAATGCCAGACCTGCTGGATATTCCAATGCTTATTATTAGTTTTGGTTGTATCAGTGAGAAGTGCATTGCTTAGTCGATGTTAAACCCAACCAAAACGGCATTCTGAGACAACCTCCTACCGACCAAAACCAAGGCGAGAGGGGTAAGAGGGCTGAACATTCAACTACTATCTCTATTTCCTTGGAGAGTTTTTACTGCAGTGCAACCGTAGAACTTCCAGGCTCTGCTGTAGGGGGGTGCGACCGGGGGGGGGGGGGGGGGGGGAGGGGGGTGCTGTGTTTAGCAATGACTTAAGATTTAAAAGCAACTGCTAAAGAGTTCCTTGTGTATCCAGCTTTCAGTCAGAAATAAAAATGTCAACATAACTCATGTGATTAATCCTTTGACCGCGGCGCAAATTCCACCGTGTTGCTGGGGAAATAAAGAGTGGGCGGAGTTCGGACGGCCCCCGGCCGTCCTCCGCACACGCCCATTGTGACGTCCCGTCCGACGCATGCAAGGGGTTAAAGTTCCTGCTAGAGAGACCTGAGTGTTGTCTAGTGGCATTTTTGATTAGCGATAAAGTAGCGCAGAGGGTTAATAAGCCTGCTGCCAATAACAGACCGGTATTTTACGTGAAAAGCTGAGTGGATTAGTAAAGCCAGCCTTTACCAGCGCTTTAAAACAAATGAAATGTATGGGAGAGAGGGGCAATGGAGTGATAAGGGACACTTTCGCCAGGTGGTAGCGAGGAAATCCGAAGAGGAGTAGGTCATGGGGGAGGATTGGGGGCAAAAACATTGTTGCACCAGCGCTAAATCCGGCCTTGCCCAAGGATAATGTGATCACATCTGGCAGTATCACCTACCATAGTGTAAGAATGTCAGGGCTCAATTTGAGCCGCTGGTTTGCGGTGCTCGCCACCGGAACTTAATCGTCAACACCGGCACTTATAGCGCAGACTCGACACAAAGGTGTTTGAGCGCTTTTCATGAGCACCAGTTAAGGACACATTCATTTTTGTAGGCATAGGGAGATTAAGTGATTTATCCAGAATCACAGGATGTTGAGTCCATGCGAAGACTCGAATCTGGTTCCACAGCTCCAACGACAGCTGCTCTGGCCATAACGCCAGGGCCTCTCCCCACTTGTAGAGTTTCATGGTTAGTAGTTAGTTCTGTTAGATGCGGCGCTAATAGGAGCAATGGGTCGGTCGCATGCTGCCCCCTTGGGAGAGCCCCAGCCCTTATTTTTCACAAATCACCACTGGTTCAGACACACTATGTACAGCGTGCATTGTTGTAATTCAACTATTAAAACACCGATACAGAATATCGTGTTGTAATAAAACTAGAAGTACATTGCAAACTATGTATAAGCTTTGTGATAACACTTCGAGAAGCCAATGATCCTCTATAGCACTGTAATAAAACCACTATCAAATGATATGTAGCAATCCGTATTGTAATAAACCTATCAACACTGCCCCATATGGTTCATCTTATTCTAATAAACATTTTAAAAACTCCACTCAACATTTTAACAAAACACTAAGTACACCCATACCACCCATTCCTTCTATGAATATAAATAAACACCACCTTGGTAGCCATTGTTGTAAGAAAACTATTAAAACTCCCCAATACAAATTCTACAGTGGTATAATAGTAAACGAATCAGAATATGGCATGAAGCATTCATTATTACAATAAACCTAATAGAAGACATGCCCAGCAGGCACCACAGGATATTAAACAATTACACATCCCAAACAGCGCGCAGAGATGCTCTAGAGCAGCCACAATGTGTAGAATAGCTACAATACAGTAAAAGCATCCACAGCTGTGATCAGACTATCAAAAACCTCCTCCAGCACCCAGCGGTGTAATAAAAACTTCCAATATCCCCAAACAGAATCTACGAGTGCAAAAAAACACTATTATAAATCCTGAACCTCTGTGCTAGTTCAGAATCCCTGTTCCCAATTCAGTAAGCACGAGCTACAGGGCTTTTCTGGCATCCAGTTGGCAGGGGTCTTGAGAAAAGCTGCTGTTTATGGCTTTTTAGTGGGACAAGAACCTCTTTTTCCTCTTCCTTCGCTTCTTGACTTTCTCATGACAGCCAAGTGTTTACTCCCTGATCTTAGGTTCCAGGTGCTCCTCCTCTCAGATGTTCTATGTGGGGACCTCATTTTCTCTCTTGAGGTGCTAAACCTACCCTCTTGTTGTAGTGATTTATTTTTCTGCAGAGTGGTTCCGGCTGGTTGGATCTACATGAGGTCTTCTGTTGGCACATAACGCTTCTTTGCCTAAGCTTCTGGCTTCTGAATACCGACACACATCCGCTGCCTTTCGGCACTAACTGAGACCCCGCCGCATAAAGCGTGTTCTTTTCTGGAATAGCGGCCTCTGTTCTCAGGATCACCCCTGTAATGATACTTGTCCATGCGCTCACCAGACCCTGCTCAGGTGTCTTAACAGAGGGTGATTGCCTCTGTTTTGCCTTTCAGGAATTCCTTGTTCCTGGATAATGTGAGTGCTTGCTCTCCTAGTTTTTTTTATACTTCCTTATGGTAGGATAGGATCCGGTGGTGGCTCCTCCGCTAAGGCGGAGGAGCGTTGTCCCACTGCTATTTCAGCTGTGCAAAAAAGAAAAAGTTAATAACATGACGTTATTATCATTTTCTTTTTCTATGCAGGAGTCAGGGTGGGGCTGGCTCCATGACACCAGGGTAGGGGAGAAGTTGTTTGCACTCCTCTAAGTGCACAAGACAGTTTGGCGTCATGCGCACTCAGCATGTTCTCCCTTGGGCTGTGTTGCACAACCAGGTGGAGAACATACCCAGCCTCCCCAGGCACTGCCAGAGCGTCCAAACAGGACACTCAGACTGATCACGACACTGCTACTGCGATTGGCTGGAGTAGTCTGGAAGCCTGCGTGCTTCCAGCCGACAGAGGAGAGGCGTGCAGTTGCGGTAAAGGTGTGCAGAGGCGCAGCTGACAAGGTAAGTTCATTTTAAAAAAAAAATTCAAACCCCCCTCCTTCCGCACCACCCCGTTCCGAGCGAACCGCCACTGATAGGATCTGTTGGCTCAGTTTGAGGTTTCTTTTTTCTGTGCAGGATAGCCCTTTTCAAACTGGCTGGGCCTGAATTCTTTCCTTCGTTCTCCATATCTCCACATTGGCCTGGATTAGAACATTGTTCTCTCCTGTCTTGAACCTTCTTCACCTGAGCTAGGGTTGGCATTTTCTACATTTTCTGCCCTCTTTACGCTTTTCTGTGAAGTACACATGACACATCTAATCATCTGTCACCTTCTCATCTTCTTAGGTTGTGTTTTTGTGACAGGAAAAGTCTCATCCCCTTCTCTGATCTTTATGTCTCTGGTCAACCTGCTTGCTTGGGACTCTTGTCTAGGTTTACGTGCCAAACAAGGACTATCTCATTTGAATTGGCCTCTCCTCAAGCAGATCACATTATCTGCTCAGCTACGTGTTAACCCTCTTGCATCCTTGCGCACCAGTCTTTAGCGCAGAATCCAGGTGTTTCCCTGTGTCCATGCTCTCCATCTGCTGCCTACAAACACACTAACCTAGGCGCAATGGTTCCAGTTCTCAAAAGAGAGAATATCTACACCCAGAGCTTTACGACATCCCCTGAATGTAGATTTTCTTATTTTTTAAATCACAAAGGTTTACCAGCGTATGCCTGGAAAACTGCTATAGTCACAGGTTTCATGGGCTAGTCCAGTCAAACATACATGCACAAATAGGTTTGTGAACTTAGCTCAATGCATCTTTTTGCCGTGGCAGCACTCCCTAGTGCGGCTTCAGCCCGAAGAAGGCATCCCACGGTATTTCAACTTAGGGCCCGGTGCTGCTATAAGCCAACTGACCTTATTGTGGCATCACCACTGCATTATAATGCAATAAACACCACAATCATCATCTTCAGTGCTGCTGTAATACCACAATATCCATAGTGCTTTAAATGAAATGATAAAAGCCCATACTGCACCTACACTGTCATCATATCCCATACTTTATCCACAGTGCCAGGCAGTACTGAATCAAAATCTCTCCCCAACATCATGTACATGGGTTTTCCCAGAATGCCGTGGGTAGAGGAAGTGACATCACAAACCCTTTGACACAACCTGATCACCTCATCGGGTTGACCATTTATCCTACCCATTGCATTCCAACAGCGTTCTTGCTGCTGGTTGCCAAGGTGAATGGTAAGAAGTGGAAACTGCAGGAAGCAAATCAAGGCCGTTTAGCTTCATGAATCTGCTACCGGTTTCATGACCCCTGAGGTCTGGGCCAGCAAGGGCCTGGGTACCAAAGGGCATTCTAGGAACAGCAGCTGCTAAACCTCGCAATCCTTATTTGGTACCTGTTATGTAGGGCTCGCACCCTTCACCTACTTGGTGTGGTGGACACGTGACCTGTGTACCACGAGGGCTCGTGGACAATAAAGCATTAGAAAGTGGGAGGTTTTTCATATGATCTAGAGTGCTGCAGAATGGCAGCAACACCCTTTTCCAACATCCATGGTACTGTGGTACAATGTCACCACCCAGTTGCTGGGTTACGTTGTCGTAATAAAATGCCACCACTCTGGGTGGACCCAGGCACCCTCATATGCCCCCACATTATGTCTCGGTGAGCGGGCTGAGCATGTGGTTGTGTTCTGCGCATGTATCTTGAATCAAAGTCTAATTTGTACTTTTATGAATTATTATGAGCTGTAGGTACCTAGACCCATATTTGACCTCAGAGGCAGGAAATCCAATTACCTCCAGGCTGCAGGCAAGAGCTAATTGAGGAAGGAGCATCCCGGAGCCAGGCTCGCTTCAAATGGTCCTCTCCAAACACAGGAGATGGCAGCTTGCTGCACAGAGTCAGGCCACGCGCTGATTATTGTCTCAAGGGAAGACATGGAGGAAGCTGCGACTGTCTCATGGTTTAGAGGACACAAGACAGACAGCAATCCACCTTTGAATCCAGGTACATGCTGATGGGAGCTTGGCAGGCAGTCACTTCTCTGCAAAGATGTCCTTTTTATTTTCTCTGCAGAAGAGAGATTAAACTGCTGTGGCTATTGAATGTGAGAGTTTTCGTATTTCTAATGATCCCTAAGATGGAAAATCGTGCTCTGAAGTTTAGGCATACATTGTGATATATTACGACCTTCCGTGTATTTTTATAAAAGGTTATGAGTGTGTTGTATTTTTTTTATTGACAAATAGTTTTTTTGGCAGACCCCCTGAAATACGCAATTGGTACACAGAAGTGGTGAAATGGAGTAGTGGAGAAGGCGCAGCGCTGCGTAGGGAAGAGGCAAGGGGATTACGAAAAACGCCGATAGCCTTAGATTTGGAGTCAATGTTAGAAGAGTTCAAGTCCAAAGAGCCTGAGATGTTCATATGACATTGTTCCTGAATGTGCATACAACAGTACGAACTGCCCATACCCGGCCAACTACGGAAATGTGCGGATAGGCCCTGTATATGTATATAGACTGAGCGCCGGACGAGATACAAGTGCAATGATATGGAATATGGGTGTGTGGTGCTTAGGGGGTTGTTTCTTTATGATTGATTATCGTGAATCACAGATGTGCATTTGCAAGATGAATATGTAGCAATGTTAATATGTATGACTTGTTATAACCTCTGTGCGAACAATTTACAAGACTGTAAACAAACTTAAAATCAATAAAATATGTTATAAAAAAAAGTTTAAAAAAAAAAGTTTTTTTGTCTTTTTTGAAGTTACCTGCTAATTTTTAATTTGAAAGAAGAGGTACTCTAGCTTCTGTTGGTAAAAAAGGATTTGGCTACAAAACACAACAAAATACTTTTTGAAAGGGTTAGGACTCTGATTGGAAACCAGGAGAAGGGAGCTGTGAGTGAAAGCGGATGGCTTGCGTAAGCTTTGGGGCATGCTGTGCGCACATGTGCAACAGGATCCCAAATCTCGCAGCCGAGGGCCTATGGAGAAGACAAGCCGAAACAAAGAAAGCAGCAACTAAATTGGAGAAGCTTCCCACAATTGAAGCAGGCAGGAGGAACAGTCCACATCAGAGACTGGAGAACAACGGGGCACCCTGGATCAGAAAATCAGCTGGGCAGACAACGTGACATGGAGAGTGCGATACACAGAATGAGTAAAGGAGATGGGGGTGACCACCCTTCAGGCCTCTGAGACTAAATCCCAAGAAGGACTAAAAGGAAGTGAAGGGAATGTGACAACCAAAGTAGTACCTCCAATGACCACATGCAGTTGCAGTGAAAAGGGCCCTCAGACCATGTTGAACTGTTGTTGTGAGTTGTTCCGCACTTTGCGGTGCAGGCACAACCTGGTTTCATGTCTTAAGACACAAGTTCAAGGATGTACAGGCTGGGCATCATCTCGCTGCCCATTCTCACTCGCCATCCCCAGGCTTATCTTTATTAGGAGGATGACTGCAGGTCTGCTCTCTTCTGTTCCCACTCCTATACCTTAGAGTGGTGCTTTCAGTTCTGCCTCCTGTTCTGTTCCTTCTTCCTTAATCCACTTACCCTTCCAAGGAAGAGTGAAAGAGAAGAGGCAAACCCTGGTAGTACACACCGTTTCAGCTGCTACAACTGAGCTAAGAGAAGGTAGTCAACCAAAGGTCTGACCTCACCCATTATTTTCTATTTTCATCCAGCACGTTAATAACATAATCTGTACAACCATGTGTGAAGAGTCCCAGAAAGTGAAAAACTGCTTCATAAACACTACTGCGTACAATTTAATCCCAGGATCAATAAGATAAAAACACAAGATCAGAAGAAGATAAACGGTATGTTATTTGCCAACCTACATGTCAAGGAAGGCCTACATCAATAACAGAGGTGGCAAACCAGGAAATCAAGCCACCTATAACTGATCATTGAAACAGCCATTCTTTACCAGCTAAAGGCTTTCGGGGTTGACGGAGCGAGATGCGGAGGGCACTAGGACCCTGCACAAAGGTCATGGGAGGGGCAGCCCAGGATACCACTTCCGGTCAGGGAAGGGGGAAGGGGCAGTACGACCAGATAAGGGAGGGAGTAGGACATGCCTGAGAGCACAACATAAAGTAAATAAAGAATACTAAGATCTCTACCTGTGCCCTGGTGTACTCCTTGGGTCCTGGGCAGATGCAGGACACGACGGGTTATAGAGACAAGAAGAGTAGAAGAAGTGAACCCCATCTGCTGCACTCTGGAGAGGTAAGAAACACCATGCAGAGGGAATAACAACTCTGGTTGTTTCTAACGTTTTTTCAATCATATTTGAAATGAACAAAAGGCGGGATCTGTGATCTAGAGGCTGGAACTTGAGGCCACCAGTTTTATGCATGGGGTGTCAACCCTCAGTGTCAAACTTTGTAATCTGAAAGGAATTCCGTGCCAACAGCAACGTTGGACAGGCAATAGGCAAGGCTGCTAAAATGGATTACCCTTTGGGCACTAAATCCTCCAAGGAAGTGTCTTTAACCATCAGAGGGTAAATGAGAACAGAATGGCTGCACCACTTTCATCCTCTTTCCTATTTGATAACATTCATTTATCTCCAATTCCAAAACACACCAACAACTCCATTCTTCGTAATGAAAGAATTAAGGGTCAAAATGGATACTCCAGTCCCAGTAGCGTGGCCTGACCGTTTCTTCACCCCCTTCTATCTCAATTCCCCAAAAGTCATAACCATTTAGTCGAGTAGGAAACATAAGCAATGGATAAGAGCTGTGAAGAACATTGATGCTCTAATGCTAGTTTTGGAAAAAAGCACACATATTACAATCTAGCTCTCTGGAGCTGGAGGGCAATGGCCTCCCAGTAGGGGACAAGGTTGACCTAAAATACTAAAAAGACAAAAAAGAACCTTGGTTCGCTAAAGAACGGGGAGCTTCAGAAAAACCGTCAGAGTATCTGAACGAATTGTAGGCCTGATATATCAACAGGGTTGCCCTTTCTGTGTGTGGAAATGTGTTGATAAATAAAGCCCATTCTGCCAAATTCCCTCTCTGGGGAACATGGCACACCTCTGTTTTAAAATACAAAACACATATCCTTAAAGGTAAATCGACCTATGAGGTAAAGAAGATCGATCAAGAAGAAAACTGAATGAAAAAGATTTTAGAGATAGAGTTCACGCTCCCCAAATCCCCTTTCAACACCACATTTCTCAAGTAAATGAGCTAATAAATGACTCCTTACTGGACCATGTTGATCAATACTTCTTTATCCTAACAATCTGTCCTATAATGGTTAAACCTAGGCCATGTCTCACCTTCACTTAAAAAAACAGGCGCAGATCAAGCAGATCTGAATCCCTCTGATCAGATTCCAATCTTCCCTTACTGGCTACAGTCCTTGAGAGCTGCATTTGGATGCTGCTAAAAATGCTTCTTTGGGGATAATGGACTACTAGAAGAGCTCCAGACAGTCTTCTGGTCAGGAAGCAGCCCGGACAGTAAAACTTTCAAAATAGATTTGACAACGCTCTGCACATCTCAAATAATTTTTCCTGTCTCCTTATATCTTTCTTGGTCTATCAGCTGCAATCGACATACTGAATTATGCCAACATCCTAAAAATCCTTATGAAAAGAATGAACGCTACAGCCCTAAGCTGTTTGCACCATACTTGGAAAATCAGTGACAACACATAAAAGGGACCAGGACGGACTATAAAATCGTGCGTGTGATCTTTGCTGTCTTGACGATGCAGTGCATAGCAATTCATTGGGCGAGCATGGTGCCCTGGGATTTGCCCAGTAGAAAAAAGACTTGGTTGAAAGGACTGTGGCGGATGACCAGCGTAAGAAGGCCTCAAAGAAAAATGGCCAAGTAATAGAAGATCTTGCTAAATGGGTGGGAATATTAACTAAACTGATTGATCCCCCGAACAGTGGACCACCTTGAATGAGGAATGAGTGCGGAAAAAAGTTGTATAGGGACTACTGCTAATGTTGATCTCATGTTGGTCTTCATGAAAAATAGATGGCGTTGAAGCTGCTTAGGACAAACAGGGTGATATGCTCCATGATTAGACGCTCCCTAATTGTTGCACTGTATATAATAATGTTGCTGTGCAGTTGGATATTACTAACGAAAATTAATAAAAGAAGTTAGAAACAAAAACTAAGTGGCCAACTTCCTCACTGAACAGGTGCCTGACCAGTAAGTGCCTCCATGGGGTTATTATTCTCTCTCCTCCCAACTTAAAATGTTATCTGGAGCTTTTAGCTTCTACTTCCAGTCACAGTAACATCTTTATCCAGATGGCACGCATCTGAAAACATCTTGTCCTAAACATGTTAAAGAGAAATCTGGATATCTCTTCATCAACTAAAGCTAAAACCACGTAAACAGAGTTCCTCTAGTCATCCTCCACCTAACGTATGTACCCTGTTTCAAACAGCTTAAATCACTAGCTGTAGTAGACGGTAACCCTTTAATCGTTGATGGTCCAAATGTCTTCTAGCCTTACCGGCTACATCAGGATTACTGAGGACACTCAGAATGAGACCCTTAGCATCTAATGTACATTCGTATAACCGGAGCAAAGATCTGCAGCATTGATATGCAACCCCCCCCCCCCCCATAATGTATCCATAGTGATGTCATACTACACACAAGCCCTGGTAAACCATCAACTATGATGTCATACTTTAACCTGTTCGATGCTCATGACGGAACCCAGCCGTCATGAGCCACGGGTGGGCTGTGTGCATGACGTCTGGGTTCCGTCACGACCACGCCCGCGATTGGAATGTCCAGCACCGGGCTGGAATTCCTGCCGTAGCCAAGGCGTTAACCACTACCTAATTCACAGCACAATAGCCTCATTAAGTATTCATAATCAATCGGTACAACCCATTTGGGTATCCGCAATGCTGTGGTATAACAATCCATGTACCCAACTGCCCTATTACCACCGTACAAAACACCTCCATGCAGTCCTAGTTACTGATTTTGGATTGTATTCTATAAATACGTTTTTATTAAAGTGTGGTCATATCTGGAACTGACGTCCACAGCCCTGTACAATAGGCTACAATCCATAAATGAAGTCATATATAAGAGTGGCCCTGCTTCAGAGAAGGCCTAAAAAAATACATTACTTTTATGGGAAAACAGTGAGAAGTCACACATGGATCTTACAAGTTTGTCCTACCTTTAATCTTCTTGGACCTGAAACATACTATGTAAAATGCCTTTTCCCTCGGATTTACTTTACTTCTGAAATATGCAATACTGAATATACAGCTACCTGCGTATTTTTTTTCCGGTGAAAATCTTACCTCGGGCGCTGTATTCAGATAAATCCAGCGGTGCTGTGTATTTCTGTAAAGCGACATCCTGAGGTGGGGTGCCATATGTAGTTCCTATAAGGCTTCTGTACACGTAACAATACAACAGACGGTGTGGTACAATCTGTAATGTGTACAATTAAATATTTGACTTCTGTTTAAATCGGATACAGTAGCGGCTGCTACTGAACGGAGGTCGCGAGGCGGGGTGTTTAAGCGAAGGGGGCGGGGGAATAAAAAATAAAATTACTTACCTGGGTGCCGCCGCCTGTCCTCCGTCATCTCCTCCGTGCCTCAACAGGAAGCACACAGTCTCCCAGAATCCCCTGGCTAATCACGATGCTGCCTTACAGCAGCGTGGTGATTGGTCTGAGCACCGTGGTTCAGCGCTCAGATGGGTACATGGAGGCAGTGCATGTTCCCCACCAGGTTGTGTAATGCAGCCTGGTGGGGAACACGCAAAGTGCGCAGGACGGTTTGGCCAGCTCAAGAAGGCCGGCCAAACCATCCTCCGCACTTTAGAGTGTGCTTAACACTCCTCCCCCTGGCCCCTGCTCTGGCGAGCCCAGTCCCACCCGCCCCAAACCTAAGCAGGAAGGAAAACAAAAATAATAATAACATTAGTTATTATCATTTAAGTTTTCCTTTTTAAACTGCTCGCAGAGCAGAGGGTCGACGCTCCTCCGCCTTTGCGGAAGAGCCGCCGTTGATCAGATAATCATTGCAACTGGGTGTACTTTTCAATAAACACCAAATCTCATACCATCCCATGTTTCACCATTCATCATGGTAAGTGCTGTACTTTACATGTATGGATGGTTTCACACACCTCCTGGGACAGGGGGAAAGCCCAGAGACAGCCATGTCAGGGGTGCTGAACAGCACGTTGTGCTTTCTTGAGCCACTGTCATTATATTCATTTCATAGAACAATACTAGATAGAAAACCACAGTAATTTAGAACATGAGGTCAGCGTACCTAATGATGTGTTTAATAATTAATATCTATTTCTCACACTGAAGCTGAAATTCCACTCAGGACAAACCAGCATTTTCTGATGGTAAGGCTGAGTCTCCATGGAGGCCCATACATGTAGGAGAATAACACACCCTGGCAGTTCAGGAAAAAATCACTTGCTTTGGATGGGTGTTTTTCTTACCCACAATGGTTTAGCCCCCCTCCCCCCACCCCCACCTCCACAGCATAGAACAGAGTTTCTTCTATTACATTATCCCTGGGAATGTTTTTGAACCATCTGCTATGAATCTGTCCGCGGAGCTTCTGTATTAGCGGTGTGTCATCAACATAGGCGGCATATTAGTAGCCAAATGAGACAAAGAGTTTAGCAAGTGGCTCCACATTAGAAATGTGACAGAGAGAACCCCTGCAGGACGCCACAGAAGAAGACTAAAGACTGACGTAGAAGACAAGGATCTGCCATCTGAAAGTCCCCAGACAGAAACCAACCCATCCAGAGGAGTTAGCCAGTTCCACAGACAAGAGGATGTGGAATTCAGGAAGGGGGCAAATACCTGGCCATTTCCCATCAGGTGACAAAAGGCGCAAGCAAGCGGAAGAAAACTGATATCACCAATACAAGGAGGGGATGGACACCACAGACCTGAAGATCATAGTGACCCCCAGACTTGAAATGAATAACCCTCAAGGATTGTGGGCACCAGCACATCTGCAGACATTTCTTACTCTCTTTCACTGGATTCCCCAAATAAGTGGCTGCAACATGCTCACAGTGACATGGTAAGACCAACATCTGCCAATAATACACAGCACCAAAACATCAGCTGCACAGGCCACACTCCACTCTCACCTTTTCAATCAGGACACAATGACTCCTTAGTAGTGGCCTATCCCTCACTCCTTTCACACCGCGATAAGACAAGGAGCAGCAACCCATAAAATGATCAGAGTACAATTCTGTTCACCATGCATGAAACAACATTCCCATTGACCACTCTACAAACCTGTTGGCCAAGCATGGCATCCATCAGCAAGGAGCTTGGCATTTTATCAGAGGTTAGATTCTCAAATAAAACTACAATGCGATACAATACACCCTGTCACAGGTGGTACAAAAGAACATCATAATAGATCAGGTCAAGCATAGCTAGATAATTAATCGGGTCAATGTACATGAGGTTCTGCAGTCCGCTGCCATGCGCGGGACACCCAATAATGAACAGAAGACAGATTGGTTGGGTCACACTGGATTCCTTGAGTGACTTTACTACTTGTACATTTGCAATTTTTTTTTTTGTTCGTATCTCTTCCTTGTGTGACTTTACAACTTGTACATTTGCAATTTTTTTCCTGTTTTATCTTTTATGTAACGCATGTAATCCTAAGTCCTATGTATTGCAACTGGTTCTTATGTAAAGCGCTCTGACACCTTCGGGTAAAGTTTGCGCTATATAAAATCAAAATGAATAAATAAATAAATAAATACATTCTCAAAGTCCTGCAGGTTTACCACAGCTGCCTGCGTTCCAAGGATAACTGGGAAACACTAGGTTATGAACAGCACATAAATATGTTAGATCAGGAGACTATAGTAAAAGGAAGGTTCTCATTAGGTAAAGAGATTACTGCGGAATGTTTGGCATTGGACGGGCCCACTCTAAATTCTGAGTAGATCAAAGTTTGTAAAAAGAGAAAATTGAACAAGGATGCGTCTTTCTAAATTGTGGGAAGGCAGAAGTCTCTAGGTTGGCTGGCACACCAAGTTTTGCTCAGAAAAGTTTTAATATGTGTAAAGGAATGGAAGAAGGTTAAAAAGTGAAGGTTGTAATGCACACTGTGTATCACACTTTCTGGGCCGAGTGAGCCACACTTGCAGAAACAAAAGACAACAACAATAACAGATAAAACATACACTCTGACTACATTAAATTCACCACATCCATGTCCACTTACATAGACACCATTACCACTACATACAGTATGTGTTCATCTCCCTATTGCTACATTGGCTATGCCACATGAGTAAGTGTTAGCGGTGGTTAAGAGCTATGGAAAGCGCTAATATTAGAGTTAGGATTATGGCATAGGTGTATTGTTAGCCTTGGGGTTGGATCATAGTTTGGCTTAGGTTTAAATTCAGAGATAGGTTTAGGGATATGGTAAAGGGTAGGCTTCCAGTTAGGGTTAGAGTAAGCGGTAGATTTTCTCTTCAGTTTTTTGTTGCGGTTTAGGGTTAGCCTTAGTGTTACGTTTAGCTGTAGGATTGGGTTCAGTGCTAGGTTGGAGGTTAGTGTTAAGGTTGGGATCAGATTGATGAGGCACCAGGTCAGGATGTAAGTGAGTATCAATGTTAGTGTTAGGACACGTTTTAGGTTGAGTTTAAGGCTAGGTTTAACAGTAGGAGTCAAGGTCATGACTAAGATTATCATAAAGAGTAGTGTTAAATATGTTGATGTATTGATTTATGTAGTGACACATACCTAGTTGACGCAGTGATAACTTGATGAAGAGACTTCGGTTTAGTGGCAGCTAGATGTAATGGTATTTTATATAGTAACATGCAACCACTGAAAATTTTATATAGTAACATGCAACCACTGAAAATTTTATATAGTAACATGCAACCACTGAAATGGCATTAAATAAAATGACAAGAATGAATGAAAAGGATGAGTTTTTAACATAGTCTCTTAGATAGAATCACTGTAAGTGATTTGGCACAAGGATTACAATTTCTTCATCTATCCTATACATTTCACTATCTTTGCACTGGGCAGCACAAGTTAATACAAAGGTATGTCTAAGGCTTTTCTTAGGCCATAGCCTTTCCTGCAGGTTCAAGAGAGCCCACCCAACAGGACAGGGAGTGGGAGTGGATCTGCCTGAGGGCGAAGCTGATGTGTGAACCTCCTCCCGTAAACACTGAAGAGACTCTTCAGACTCCCCGTCCCTAATGTCCTCGGAGGGGGGAGGCGGAAGCCTAATGAGAGAGTAATCCATATCTATTTGGAATGGACTGGGACAGTCAGAAGGGAGGCTGGCTTTGTCTCGTTGAGAAGCAATGCACACAGACATTCCAGAGAACAACTTTAGTAATTTGATGAGGAAAGTATCTGGCTGCTGTGTTGAGTTGCCTTGTGGTTGCTATGGATTTTGGAAAAGGGAGGTGGTGATGGACAGAGTTTCTGAATGATGCAGAATACTCTTACCAAGTCAAGAGATCATGGTTTTAATCCATCACCGTTTTTTAGCTCACTGCACCATCCCAGCTCAGAACCTGGCTATATGCAAATTAGTCTGTTCCTGTCCCAGTGCATGATGGGAACAGGGCAAACCAAACTACCAAGCCAATTCTTATACTGGGAAGGAAACAAGCTTCCGGGGACCGGTTTCTGGCATCACAGCCTTCTTCGGCCCGGCTTGCTTGAATCCTGATGGTGCAATGGACTGTGGACCCTGGTACGTGTCTCTCTTCCTGGACTGATCCCCACAGGTGTGGAACCAGCCACTGCCTTTCGCCAGAACCAGTGGCCTAAAATGTGCTTAGAGAGCATGGACCGTCACGGAGAATGTCATGTGGAGCCTTGTAACCGGTGGTCTACCCTGTGAAGATACCCACTGCCAGGTTGGCATTGCTCGCAGCACTACAAAATAAAGCGCTATGATGCGGCCAGTACAAATATTTTTCTTTACTTTCAGCCATGCTACACATCAGCCGCGTTGCTGTACAACATAACTAAAACACAGTGAGAATGCCAATAGCTCTGGCATATTCAAGACTTATTGGCTTTGGCAATGCTTGTTGCCATTACTGTAATGTGGGCTGGTTAAAGACTCCACACCTGGCACTTTCTATTATGATTAATCCAGACTGCAGAAGCCACAATACCAAAGGCCAGGTAGGGTTTCTTCTGGGAGACAGGTCACCTGTTAGTAAGGTAGGCGAGTCTGAAAGATTAATGTAAAAGACTGCTGGACAACATCCAGGTTAGGATGTCTATCAAGTAAAACCATAATCTACTACAGGGATTCTTCAAAGTCGGTCCTGGAGGGTCGGATTCATGCCAGATTTTTAAGATAGCTACATTTATTTAAATGGGAATGTGCTGGACCGACTTTTGAGAACCCTTCTCTACTAGTACTAGATGTGCTGACACCGTAGATTCTGACCACTGTTTGCAAAAGAATGAGTCAGAATCAAAGAAGCCAGAGGAAACATTGAAATAAAGTAAATTATAAAGGTTATAGGGGACATGCCACGGGAACCCAGAAAAGCCTTTGGGGGATCCCTGAGATTAAAGGAGGAACTAAAATTGCAGAAAGACACTGAATGAGCACAAATAATCTTCAGTAAGTGAATGATCCTATTTCGATTTAGGTCAACCCGTCTCTGTGGATACGCTAATAAGAAAATAGTGTTCTGCACAGCCAACTAACAGTTGGTAAGTACAAAAGAAGAACAGATATGTCCATGTACACTGATCACCCTGCTAAATTTCTCTTATGTCTTTCTTGTGATGCAACCATACCATGCTGCACTCTTGCAATGCCGCACACGCAGGTATGATCCTTTTTGAAATAAGACTTGAAAAACAGATTTGGAACTCCCTACTACCCGAAATCAGACTGATCCCTGTAATGTTCAATCTCCACACTATACACAGAGACCAAGTTGGGGTATACTTCTTTGTATTTATTTTCATGCCAAACAAGTATTCTGAGCATAAAGGGCGCCGAGCGTCTGCACATCGACTGCTCCGGTCGCCAACTGCCGATTCCTCCGTTCGCGCCTTGCAAAGCGCGCCTACTGCGCATGCGCGCGCGTCGCGCTCCTGTCTATGGCGTGACGCGTCATCGCGTTCACGCTCATAGACTAGAGCGCATCCTACATATCTCCCCTTTTTTAACAATAAACAAAATTAACTTTCCCCAACTCTAACAGTGTGTCCATTGTCCCCCATGTTCTCTGGCAGGGCCACCCGTTTGACATCCCATGATCAATGTCCACTCATTTCAAAGTCTCTATATCGAGAGGGCACTGTGACAGCCCTGCCACTACGGGTGTGTCTTACCGGCATGATCTCTTCGACCTCTCTTTCTCCACCTGATCTCGATCCTTCTCTCCGGTCTCCACTCTGTGTTACTCCCGTCGCCGTTACATCTCTGGTTGTAGATCCCGTGCTGGGATTTTCCATCTCACTGTCCTCTCCTACTCCCTCGGGAAGGACTTCATCACCCTGCACTGGTCGAGGTCTTGTTTCATGGTAGTCCCCTTGTGTCTCTATCTCCTCCAGCTTAGGCCATACGACTATCTTGTTCACTCTGGCCATGCGGTCTTGGGACCACACCCTGCCGTCGCTGAGGAGAGCTGCTCTACCTCGCACCTCCTTGACTTGTAACGGCTGACTATACTTGCTGTCGCCTTTCTTTTGTAGGGTAGGGAGTTTAACCCTAACCCACTCTCCTTCCTCCAGCTCTGTTCCTTTCACATTACGACGTTTGTCATAGTTAGCGGCATAGATCTTCTGGGCCTTTTCCAAATTGTGCTGAACCACCGCAGGGGACCATTTACTGGTGATGGTCTTCTCTCTCCATACCACATTGTCTCGAGTGAACGGATGGCGTCCTCTCAGCACTTGAAATGGACTGTACCCCACGGCCGTGGGGGTGATCCTGTAAGACCACAGCATACTCATCACCTCCGTCTCCCAATCCTTTCCCTGCGTGATGGCCGCTTGTATGGAGCCCATTAGCACACGGTTGAACCGCTCCACCTGACCGTTGCATGCAGGATGATACACTGCCGTGTGTTTTGACTCAATACCATTTCTCCTCATAAACCTAGTCCATTTGTCCGATACAAACTGCGGGCCATTGTCACTGAGAATTGTTTTGGGAATGCCTTCCCTTAAGAATAGTGTCGTTAGGAATTTTAGAATTGTGTCAGTGTCCATGGAATCTTGAATGTCCACCTCCGGCCATTTGGAATACTTGTCCATTACTACACATAAATACTTGTTCACTCCTTTGCTGTCCAGGACAGGTCCCAGTATGTCGATGGCCACATTCTCCCAAGGTCCCTGTGGTGTGTCAAACTTTCCCAAAGCCGGTCTGAGTGGTCTAAGCACTTTGTCAGCGCCTTGGCATTGGCCGCACTCCCTTACTTGCCTTTCAATGTGGACATCCATGCCTGGCCACCAATACATTTGCTTGACACGTGCTTTGGTCTTCACAATACCTAGATGGCCCTCGTGCAGTAGAGTTAATAATCTGGGTACTAGTGAGTCTGGCGGCACGACCCTCTCGCCTCTATATATGAACACTCCCGAGTCACTCAGGGACAGTTCCTCTCTTATTTCATAAAACTTCCGTATTCCATCGGCAAGCCTCCTTTTGTCCGGCCAGCCCGACGTCAAATGCCTCTTTATTTCCACCTTTTCCACATCCTGATCATAGGCAGCCTCCCATTCCTGGATACTTATCGATCTCTCATGGTCCTCCATGCTAGCCACCATCTCTTCCTTATCCAGGGCATCCTCCGGCGCCTCTTCCATCGCCGCGGCCCTGCTGAGATAATCTGCAACCCTGTTCTGCGTTCCTGGCAGGTATTCGACATCATAGGTGTAATCAAGCAGCTTCAGCGTCATCTTTGCTATTCTCGGGGTCGCCGTCTCATGACCCGAGGAAGTCAAGACCTTGATCAAGGGTTTGTGATCAGTTTGAAGCTTGAATCTCGTACCCCACACGAACTGCCGGAACCTGCCCAACGCCCAGGTGACGGCCAGCATCTCCTTCTCAATAACGCTGTACCTTTGCTCCGTCGGGGACAATGCACGTGAAGCAAAACTTATTGTTTCAGTGGCACCATCTTCCCTCACTTGTGCCAGGACAGCCCCTAAGCCCTTATCGCTGGCATCAGTTGTCACCACAGTCTTTCCCGATGGGACAAACCCTTGCAACGGAACCGCTTGGCTGATGCAGTCTTTGATCGTGTCGAATTCCAATTGAGCTTCTGAGTCCCACTCAAACTTGGTCTTGTCCCTGATGAGCTGCCTCATTCTGTATGTCCTGGTGGCAAAGTGTCTCACAAACTTACTATAATATTCGGCCATCCCAAGGAACGACCGCACTTCCTCCTTGGAGCTGGGCGCCTTTGCATCCTTAATGGCCTTTACATTGCGTTCCTTCGGTGAAATTCCTCTCGTACTGATCTCATGACCCAAGTATGTCACCGAGTGGGTCCCTATCTTGCATTTGCTCCATTCCGCCGTTAGCCCCTTATTTTGCAGCACATCCAGAACTCTCTGCAACTTCCTGTCGTGATCTCCTTTGGAAGAGCCCATCACCAGGATGTCATCCTGAAAGTACTGTACCCCCGGAATGTCCTTGAACAGCCGATGCATCAGCTTCTGAAAAACAGCCGCTGCGGACGCCAGGCCGAAGGGCATCCTCCGGAATTGATAACACCCGAAAGGTGTAATGAAGGCGGTGTACTTCCTGCTCGATGGATGCAACTCGATCTGATAGTAAGCAGACGTGAGATCTATGGTGGAGAAGTGAGGCACACCTTTTGTCTTGGCAAGCATCTCCTCGATTCTAGGTAGGGGGAACTTCTCCACAATGAGATTTTTGTTGAGCTCGCGGAGGTCAACACAGAGACGCACCTGTCCATTTGGCTTCTTGACCACCACCAAGGGGGATAGCCACTCTGCACTGTCCACCGGCTCTATTATGCCGCGCTCCTCCAGCCTCAAGAGTTCCTGTTGTACCGCTCCGCTGGTCGACATGGGTATGTTTCTGACTTTATGCACCACTGGTACTGCGCCCTCCTTGAGGACCATTCTGTGGACGAACTTGTCCAGTTTCCCAACTGAGCCATCAAACACTTTGGGGTATGCCGACTTCCAATCTTCATCTCTCGTGAGGGGCCATTCGTCTGTCAAGAGGATTTGCTCTTTGCCTCCTGGGTTGAGTATGATTCCCAGATCTCCTGCATCTCTCCACCCCAGCACTGAAGGACCTCTCTCTGCTATATACAGGGTGCACGTGGCTGATCTCCCTCTGAATTCGAATACGAAGTCTCTGCACCCCACTAAAGGAATGTCATTCTCAGTGTACGAGATGGGTCTGATGTCCGGTGGCCATAGGTCTGGCCCCACCACAGGCACAAAGTCTTCTTCCCATATGGATCTTTGCACGATGGTCCAAGGAGATCCTGAATCGACGGCCACGTGTACCTTCACTCCCCCTATCAGCATGTCCGTGCGAGGCTTATCTCTTCGCTTTCCCGTCACCTCTAACACTTGATCCTCGATGCATAACACCAAATCGTCGTCTTCCAGGTCATCCTCCCCACTGACGTCCGCTGTGGCCGCATCGACGCACTTGACCGTGGATTTCTTCCCCTTCTTGCGACATACTTTTTCAAAATGGCCGACCAGGCCACAAAACAAGCATCTGGCGCGGAACGCGGGACAGCGTTTGTCCTGTGCCGAATGTGCCGCGCTGCCGCATCTATAACACGCAAACTTGTTGTCTGGACTAGGACGTACTGTTTGCTTCCCTGTCCATCTCGAATCCTTCCTCTGATCTCCGTACACCCCTCTGGGTTTGCCGGGCTGGGGCGCCTCATCTATCTTGTTGACCAGTTGTCTCGGTGCGTTCTCACGTTTGGCTGCTTCCGCACCGCGCTTTGACATCTCGGCCTTTTTGACCATAGCCACAACTTCTTTAAGCGATGTCTCACTCTGCGCCCACAGTTTGTCCTGGACAGACCTGCACGTGGTGTGCATGACAATTTGGTCTTTGATATACTCCTCCTGGAGACCTCCGTACTGGCACGTGATGGCCAGGCGTCGGAGCGCCGCCACATAATCATCAATCGATTCACCAACCTCCTGCTTCCTTTGCTGGAAATTATACCTGTCTATGGAGACACACACTGCTGGATGGTAATGGCTGTCCAAGTCATCCAGAGCATTTTTAAAGACGTCTGTTTCGGTCGCTCCCCTCTCCTTGGGCACCAGGTTCTTGAACACTCTCACCCCCTCCGGGCCCAGGTTGTGGAGTAACAGTCTCTTCTTCCTTTCCGGGGTGAATGCCCCCTCATTTTCATCTTCAAGCGCCTCAATGTAGTTTTGAAAGTATTCCTTCCAGTCTTCCCATTTTAGCTGTGGCTCACCCGGTCTAGGCAGGAAAGGGACAGGGGCCATCAGAGCGGACGCTTGATTCGCCATCCTGGCCTCGCCTCTGGGGTCTACCACCTGAGCACTGTGTTGAATGGGGACACTGGACGCTCCTGCACTTCCTGCCGTGTTCCCTTGTCCTCTGGGGCTACCTGGGGTGCTATCCCTTCTAGCCTGCGTGGGGTCGTCGGTTTGTGCCCCCTCCTCTGTCTTGGGGTCGGTGCCTTTGGCTGCCAGGGTGCTGGCTGTGCTCTCCTTCCCTGGCCCAGCACTGACCTGGTTGTTGGAGCTTCAATAGGGTGTTTTCCGTGCTTCTTTGCTACTGCCACGCCCTCTGCTCGTCTATTTTCGCTGTTGGCCTTCTGCTGCTGGTGTGGAGCTGTCTTGGAATGTCTGCTCCTGACCACTGTGCCCCTTGGTGTTCGTGATCCCACCCTCGTCGCCAATGTAATGTTCAATCTCCACACTATACACAGAGACCAAGTTGGGGTATACTTCTTTGTATTTATTTTCATGCCAAACAAGTATTCTGAGCATAAAGGGCGCCGAGCGTCTGCACATCGACTGCTCCGGTCGCCAACTGCCGATTCCTCCGTTCGCGCCTTGCAAAGCGCGCCTACTGCGCATGCGCGCGCGTCGCGCTCCTGTCTATGGCGTGACGCGTCATCGCGTTCACGCTCATAGACTAGAGCGCATCCTACAATCCCTTCTACTGCATCATTCAAAAAAGAAGTGAAATCATTTATTATGAACAAATTGCTACCTTAATTGCATTATCCTGGACTCTTGTTGCTCCCGTATGTACATTTTTTGCCTTGTTGAGTTTTTTTTTTTTTTGTCACTTTAGGTTACTTTCCGCAATTTGCTGTTTTTCACAGTTAGTACATATTTTTCTTACATGTTACTTACTTTGCATCGTCTGTAAAGCGCTCTGATACCCGCTTGGGTCAAGTTTGCGCTATATAAAAAATAAAAGCATTTGTAACTCTGTGCCGAACAAAGCAATGAATTGTGCCGCAAACATTCTAAAACCAGGCGGTTTACAAGTTGATGACCATGAACTACAACAAAGCGTGGCAACATACTGGCAGCGATCCCAAAAGAGGAAAATAGCAGAAAAATGCACCCACCTGGTCCTGAGAGCTCATAACCTGCAATTTCATGTGCTTCAAGTATGTGGCAGTCAACGGCATGTTATAGTCGATGACCCCGGAGTCCAGCGACGAAGGAGACTCAATTTCTGAGATACAGAAGACAAAAAAGAGCAGGGACCAGGTCAGATTCCAGTTGGATGAACTGATGCTTTAAGAGTGCACCAAACTCTAACAAAGTGACAACAGAAATCGAGTGACATAAGGTACACAATGGAAGGAAACTAGATTCCCTCCAAAGATCTTCTATTTTATCAAGGCATTGTTATGCACAACACCTGATGACTTATTGTAAGCCTCCAGTGCTATACTTAATTTTTTTTAACTGTATTTGAGTGTTAAAGGAATGTAACTGGCACAATACAAACTTTAGTGTCTCTGTTCGTTTTTTCTGAAGTTTTCAAGTGGGTAACTTTGGTATGGGTTAAATGTGTTGGAATAAAAGCACTCCACTTATGAAATCTCTGAAGAAGTGGTTCCTTTATAGTGCTACTCTGTTGTGAAAGGTGCTTCCTTGCATGTCTGCCGTCCTCTTGCATGTAACATCTGAGGGAAGTTTCTGTACAATGGAGTCTGAATTTGCCACCCAAATAAACTGAAAGGCATACTCATAATATGGAAGTTTTACTGCTATTACACTAATTCCGAAATGACCCCTGCTGGAAGGAGGTCTGTCAGATTGGCCATAGTCCATGTCAGTTTCAGTGTCATTCCCTATGTCGTAACGGTGAAAGAACTGGTGAGTAAAGTTGAGATGTGTAGGAGCCATGGAAATACTGCTACCATTCTGGAACATTTCAGCTTACAGAGGCTCGACCAGATGTAGATTCGTCTGTATGTGCTTAAAATTCACAAGACTCCAAACTGCTTCACCAGAGAAACAGACACATGGCCACAGGGGACAGCATTCTTCTGGACCAATTCTTTTCTCTCTGATCAATTTAATGGTATGGAAGTTCAAACCACTGAAAACATCATTTTACTGATAGCTTCCATGTGGGAAACACAGGCCTGTTCTCAGATTAATTTAGCTGAACTACTGTCTCACTTTGTGCAGCATCTTAGGATATACCCGCTGTTAAAGAAGAGTAGGTCTGGTATGCACATTTACAAAAGAAATAAATGGTGGCAACTGGCACTCCTTGTTTATTGCTTGCGTGGACTTCTTTATATCAGACTTAATTCTCGTTTTCTGCTTTAGCGTGCTGTTCGGTATCAAAGGGCTGCCTGTCCCTAGGTTCGTAATAATCTTATGAATGTGTGGTTTGTGATACTCTAAAGTTTCGTTCGACATGAATCTCTTATTTATTTAGCCACTTTAAGGTTTTGAGTACTCCAATAACTTGCTCTGTCTGTTTCTAATGAGTCTTTAATTAAAAGGAAACTACCCTTGTTATACAACACCCCCTTTAAAGAACCCTTGTTATACAACACCCCCTTTAACGCTGGAACAGCATGGCGTATCCCGAGGACCTCGGATTCGTTTGGTTTACATTAGTGTAGTTTCCTTTTAATTAAAGACTCATTAGAAACGGACAGAGCAAGTTATTTAACAGAGCAGCTAATTGAGCATCTGCAGCTTCTATGATGTTAAATAAATATATCCTTAGATTTAACAATTTAGTAATGAAGGTGGAGTACTCAAAACCTTAAAGTGGCTTACATACTTGAAAGTTTATGCATGAATATAACACTGATGTGTAGTACAATATATTTATGTTCATCAATTCTTTTTACAGAGGCCCCTGAAGAAGGGACTACGGTCCCGAAATGCATCGGGCCAACCACCGCAACAATCGCCGTAAATTGTAAATGATACTTGTATGAAATGAAATACAATGTATGACTGAGTGAAAATATGTATATAAACCATTGACTGTAATGATTCAAAGCTCAAATTTACCACAGAAAGAAAAATGTGAAAAATAACTTTAATGAAATAATCTAAATAAATAAGAGATTCATGTCGAACGAAACTTGAGAGTTGAACTAATTGGACATTAAAACAGGAATAGCAGCAAAAACATTGTAACGCTGTGCGCTCGGTTTGGTTGTGATAGAGCATCACAAACCACACATTCATAAGATGCACATTTACAAACCTTATATTTTACATCTTAGTTTCTGAATTCCTAGATTGTTCACTCTCCCCGTTAACCTTTTCCCAGCCATACTAGGACGTGATTCCTCTCAGCTGGCTATATGTATACAAATGTCATGTATATATGAATATAAAAATGTATTATGTTAAGATACACATTGTCATATGTATTAACTTATCTGGATGATTTGATTAGGCCAACAATCCTTCATTACCCTCTTCCACACATACAAATTGCTATCCTCCTACCTTTAGGTTCCAGTCCATTGGCATTAAAGTGCATTCTCTTCTGGCATTCTGTACAGCTCATTAGAAACCTGGTCACAGCCTCTCTTGGCAGGAATGCATATGTTTCTGCAATCTATGAATGAAAAACCATAAGTCGAAGAATTATTTAGTGAGAATGAAGTCACAATTTTCAATGCTCCAATAGTTTCTATCTAGAAACCAGTGAGACTGTTTTGATCTACGAAGCAAGAGGGCAAATAAAATAAAGCAACTTTACAACTTGAAAGGTATATATACACACACATCCATCCTTTGAGAACACATTGAGGGTAACACCTTGTTCAGATCCGGTGTAGGCTTTCCAGCTCGTGTCTAGCACATAATGTTCACAGGATGCTTGGAGAGTATCCCAGGTTACAGAGCTGTACAATGCCCTTAAGTGGACATATGAGTAACATTTTGTTTAAAAGCAGCCAGTGTCCATTAAAGGGCCAGGTGCTATTTTTTTTATGTCTCCCTTTGGGACTGAAAATACAGGGATAGAAGACTGCCGGCCCTTGCAAGCCGCCATCCCGGCTTCTGCTGCCAATCATAGGGGGTTGCAAATTGTGGTCTGCCTAATTAATATTTATTATACTAGTGTCTTATGATCCCCTGCGAATTGACCATGTCCAGTGCCAAATATTAGGACATAGGTCGCATCACAAATTGTAAATGAATCGGTGTGTAATTGACACATCCCTAGGTTGGATGTATGAAGAGACCATCAGCCCCTTGGTTACTTGCAGCTGTGGTTCTCGAGTGATCACATGCTCTGTTGAACTTTCTGTCTCATCAGTCTAAAATTCCCATAAAGGTGGCAAGTAATATCTAATAAATATTCAATAAATCTATGAAACACATTAATTGCTTTGAAAAGTAACAGACCATTAATTGTGGTTATTCGCGGTAAAGATCTTCCATATATAGAATGCTTTATTGAACAGAATTCATTGTGAGGCTTGAAGCACTGGCCAAAGGCATTTACATTTATTTAGCGAGCAGAATATCATCTGTGTTTGCACCAAGTTATGTGTACTGGCTTTCAGTCAGACAGCTTTATTTGTGGCACTTCATGAAAGGCTATTCTTGGTTTTGTTTAAAAAAATAATAATAATAATTTAAGAAGAAAAACAGAGCACATCAGGCAATAAATGGACAAGAGGATATAAAAGACATAAGATACAGTTGAGCCACATATTTGTCGAAATTGGAGGATCTTAGAGAGCAACCTGCGCCCTATCTAACACAATGGTCACAAAAGACATCAAACAACAAATGGATACACAGGGACTCAAAGGGATTGCAATTTAGCCACACGTATGCCTAATGCACAGAACTCTAGGGGGCAGATCTTACCCTATCCAACGCCATGTCCGCAGTAGGAGAACTGCAGATCTCGCCTCTATATATATTCCACGGCCCCCACTTCTTGTCCCACTTTTTAGGGCAACCTCTGAGTTTATACACAGTTTTTTCGGCCAACATAGCCCTGTCCATTTCTGCCACCCATCGTATCACAAGCGGGCGGTCAGGGGAGCCCCAGTGCACTGCTATGGAACGTTTGATTAGGAGGCACCCCAGTGCCAACCACTGGTGCTCTATGTCCGTCAAGTCAGTTGCCTCCCAAACATTGAGGATCCCTCCCCGGGAGTGAGTGGAATCGGTTTCTTCAGTGCCTCTGTCAATTTCTTAACAGCCCCCTTCCATAGTCGTTGAATCACCGGGCATTCCCATAAGGTGTGATAAAAAGTACCTATCATGCCGCAGCCACGCACACAATGGGCATCTGGGCGTCTGCCCAGTTTGGCGAGTAGCGGGCTGGACGTGTATGCTCATTGGAATATTTTTAGCTGTATCAAGCGGAACCGGTGGCAGATTGCAGATTCTCGTGGGGACATCAGTGCCGCTAACCAGTCAGTATCTTCTAGTTCGCCAACGTCGTCCTCCCATTTGTGGCGCAGAGCTGGAAAAGAGTCAGGCATATTGTGGCAGAGCTTGCGATAAGTACAGGAGATCGCCTTAGTCAACAGGGGTTCAGAGAGCAGTCTGTCCTCTAAGGGTGAGGCCTCTGGGAGGGAGGAAAGATCAGGTATATTCGTCTGGATAGCGTGTTTAACCTGGAGGTATCGAAAGACCTCCCTGTGTGAGAATGCATATTTCTGTTGCAATTCTGGGAAGGAGAGAAGTTTCCCCTTGTGTATCAGGTCCCCGGCGGTGGATATACCAATAGTATCCCATTTGTCAAATCCCGGTTGGAAACTGAGGAGGCCCAGGTTTTGCGAGGACCATAAAAGAAGCGGGGGAGCGCCAAGATTTTAAATAGGGCGGCTCGGCCAGGGAGGGAATTCTTGGGGGTTTTAAAATCAAAGTAATAGACAGTTGGGTTGGTGGCACCCTACTGTAAGGCACCTGTCAAATGAGAATTTGTGATTCTGTATTGCGCCCTCAGTTATGTTACTATGATGGTCCATCAAAGGTCATTCAACTATGTTACGTGTTAATGTATAAATGTGCCCAGAGACAGCAGATATGATTCAATGTGAGGCATGTCAGGCGTACTACATTGTTGAGTTTTGGAAATCTAGCCACGAGTCCTGGCGAGCAGATAGTTTGACGTTAGGTGAGAGGTGGTAGTATGGGCTGAAACGGCTGACTTCGAAATCCTTCGTCTACTATGCATCTTACCAGGTTAGCATGGGTATTCAAGTATATAACAAAGCAAAGCCTTTCAGCTAGTGCCTTGGTAGGAACTTTATGGTCCACATGTAATGTGGATTCTGGCCTGCCAAGGTGATAAACAGAGAGGATTTCTTCTCTAGTTTTGAGCTAGTTTCGAGGGGCGGGCAGCTCCTCGGTTATAGGGGATGAGCATCACTCCACTGAAAAATAAAATGATAAGAAAACCACTTTATTATCATTTTATTTTTCACTACTCCAAGCCGAGGTTAGGGCCGGGAATCCTGCCGAGCATCACAGTCAGAGAGGAGTGTTTGTGCACTTGTAAATGCGCATGTCTGTTTGGCCAGAAGTCTCAGGGTGGCCAAATAGACATGCGCACTCCTGTTTCTCCAACCCAACTGAGTTGTACAGCTGGGTTGGAGAAAAGCCCCAGGCTTTCTGGGCCTGAGCATGAGAGCAGCGCTGTGATTGCCTCCTGAGAGCCTGTGAAGCGTTACCAGCATTGGAAGGGGAGCACCAAGGCAGCAGCCGCGGGAGCAGGTAACTTTAAAAAAAAAATCCCCTCACCCCGTCGCCCATTCCCCCTCCCCCCTGCATTGCCCCACCACCCCAAAATTGGAGCCGGCTTCCCTGGCCAGTTTACTTGGCAGTTTTTCTGTTTTGCAGACATGCCCTAAGGATGACAAAGTGCTTTACATAAATGTTACCAGTAAACAAATGCAGTTGCAAGAAAAACAAGCATGATTGTATTCTTCTCATCTATTTGTATGGTTGAACCGGCTCACCCAAAACTCTTTGATTGTTGGAGAAAGGAAGGACTTATATCATTGTGTGTGTATTTTGACATCTAGAGTTATTACTTTAAAAAGATCAGATGGGGTGGAGTAACAGAGTTTTCCATATCCAAGTTTCTCAAAGAAAAGAAGAGAAAAAGTCTATAGCACAAGGCTGCATTTGGGGGAATTAAGAGCAGTCCATCTCTCTGTCTGGGAGGTGTTTTTACACTTCTTGGTCTGCAGTCTGATGCAGTAGCCAAAAACTACCAGGAAGTGAACTTTTATGCCCGATAGGCAGGGGTATTGGTCGTGATGACTTTGTAAATTATGGTTGTGAAAAGGGGAGCAACTGGAGTTCTTAAACTAAATGAGCTAGGATATTCTTCCCCCAGTCCCAGTCTGTCTTTGAGAAGGATGTGATTGAAAGGTTTGTGGTCTTCCTGAGTGCACAAGGGGTTTTATTGGGAGTGGGCTCCAGGTAACTGGAGACACTGCTACACAAACTAAGACTCATTAGATGATTGAAGTCAGCATATAATGCCAATGTAGATAAAACATGGCGGTTGGAGACTGATGCTGACAGATTTGGCTCCAGTTTATGTAGAGCGCTCCACAGAGAGCCCCCATAGAAGAGCAGAAACACCTTAAAGTTTGGGACATCTGCATAACGCATTACGTTTGTCCTTAAACTTCTCTCTAGAAACCTAACCTCTGTGATTGTGTGTTATCCAGTTGAGAAATCCTCAAGTCCAATACCACATATTTAACTTCTCCATCAGAGAGGGGCTGTAGACCCCATTCATTTTTTCCTGAACTTCCGGGGGCCATAAGACTATTCACATGCACATGACTGAGGATAACACATACTCTGAAAAGACAATTTTTGCTTTTTGTTGGCTGCAATTGTATTATTTATCACATTTCAAAAGCACGTCATGTCATGAATGAGACTATGAAGGTCTGTGATTTACCTCTGCATAAGGGCGTCCTTTTGAAGTTGGTTGAGGTGTGTGTAGTACAGAAACATGCTCTAAACATGGTGTAGCAAGCATCACAGTGCCTAAGCATATAGCACTGCGGAGAGTGTGAGGATAGACGCAGCAGTGCATGCCTACTTCTGAATTTATTTGCACCGATCACAACTTGGAAGTTGTGATGGGAACAGGCATGTTTAATTTGCTATCCGTGATTGGCACTGATGGTCAACTCTCCTTATTCGAGCCCGCATTGAGATCCACAGTTTGGCAGATCGGACGGAGAAGGATATTCCACCAGTTTGTCTCTTTGTGAATGGAGAAACAGCCAGTAAAGTAGGCTTTCTGATGGCCAGGGCCCAAGGAGAGTATCTGTACTTACCTACAGCTATATTTATTTACTGTATCCTGCTAAAATTCTTGTTTCTGAAATACGTCACATTTCAAGAGACTCTGCACAACAGAGGGACACATTTAAAATTTTTGGAAGGCAGAGGAAGTTCCGGTGGTGAACAAGTATTCTGTTCCCATCACCAACTGACCATTTGAAAAGGGACCCTTTCCAACTTTCAAACAAACCCAACCAAGGGCGCTACAATACAGACTAAGCCATACACAATCGCTTGCTAAGCATTTTATAGAGTCCATTTTGGGATATTTCTCGAAAAACAGAATTTTTTACAAGACTGCAAACACAAGATGATGGACGGAGTGCTGAAACTTTTCAACCACTCAGCCCCAGACAAGAGAGCTGGGTTAATCCATCATTCTTTTGCCCATCATGCCACCCCAGTCCTTTGTCACCCCAAGTAAGACGGGTATGCCTAGACGTGGGTCTTGTGCTCTCCATGCCACTGGAGTCAATCCAGCCTGGCTGACGAGAGGGGAAACCTCGAAACCGGTCCCAGGATGCTTGTTTCTGGTCCAGGGAGGACCTGACCTTGCAGTTCGGTCTGGACTGTTCCCATGGGGAGCAGGGTCAAGACTGATTTGCAGTTGGCTCGGTTTAAACTGGAAAGGCATGGGGAGCAAAAAAAGATAGATTTAGGTTACATTCTCTGTACCGCGGTGAATGTTTGACATTGTTCAGCATCCTGTTCATCAATTGTTGTCTTTGCATCTTTACAAGACTGAGATAAGAGAAAGTCCTGTCAAGCATCCTCAGGGCACAACACCCTCTTGGCCGACTCTTAACACGCCATTGAGTCCTATTTTCTGAAATGACAAAGAGAGAAGAACATATCCCTACAAAGATACAGCATAACAGCTATTCATATATCTAAGTGAGCCTTTTACACAGTGCTCTGTGTGTGTGTGTGATTGCTCCACAGAGGGTGAACTGGAGAAGCCCATCACCCATCGGTGACTTCAAGACACTCGCTAAAGGTTGTCCATCTGCCACCTCTTGAGAAAGTTATAAGCTTAAGGTGGGAGGGGCATATGGGCTAGGACCGCAGCTTGCACTAGAAACACACTTTAATGCCATCTTCCTGTTGTTTTAAAGTTAAAAAAGACCTTCCTGGCTGAAAACACAGACTACCGTCTGACCACTGTTGTCTACTACTGCCCCTCCAACTATTATATTGTGAGTAAAAGAGCAGTCATCCACCTATGCCCTTTCAAAGTGCATATGACAGACTGGAGCTGACCATGGGCTTCTCTGCACCATTAAAATAAGTATCTCCATGGAAATCAATGTGTTACTTTCAACCAGATGTGTTGCGACGAAGAAGTACTTTTTCTAGTGAAAAAACATGAATGGCTCTGGGAGAGAAGTCAAAGTAAGGTGTGAGAGGCGGGGAGGACGCTGGATATTTTTTTAATATATCGAAGGGACTCATTGAGAGGAACCGTGAGGGATGTGTGAGGGATGTGTGTGGGGAGGGAGAGCATGGTGCCAAATAAGTTTAAATGTATGTGAAGGGCAGAGGGTTGGGCGACCTGTATATGGTTCGGTTGGGTGGCAGGACCCCTTTTTGTATAAACATCATAGGGTTTGGGTGCCCTGAAGAACTTTAGTGAGAGAGGGCCAGGAATTTTGCAGGGTTGTTTATGTGAGTGACATGTCTATTTACAGACACCTGCTTGCCCCCCTGCACAATTAGCCCCTGGAGCTTGGTTGGAGAAGCATGGCCCACAGTGGTGCACATGCGACATAAAACTACAAACAGACAGAGGTGTCAACAAATGCAAGATTCTCATATCTGTGAAGTCAGTCGGTTTCTCTGGATGGAAAAATGCCCCTAAGTGACACCTATCTATGTACAACTCTGTGTACACTAATACCATTTTTATGGAAACCCACAATTCACGGGAAGGATGTAATTCTCATGAAATAAAGGTTTTGAAACAACAGGGGACCATGAAATAAAGCATAGTAATTGGGTTACCAATCTCCATCGCCAAAACGGAGAACGACAAAGAAAAGGTTCACCTGTTTGTTGACAGATGAGTGTCATGAAGTGGAAGCATGATGTTAAAAACACAATTCAAGATCTAACTCCCTTCTCTTCAGCAAGATGTCCCATTAAATAAATCTAAAATTAAAAAAGCGTTGGGCTTCGGATAAAGAAAAACACAGGCTCAGAAAAGACTTAACAGCCTTCACTGGTGAGATCCGCATATGTCAAGGCTGTACACCGCCGCATACTCACGTACATTAAGGCCCATGTCACCAAATATGGTGTCCATGGCAACCCCTAGGAGTTAGTTAGGAGGACATAAATAACTAATATAATTTCCACTGCAAAGCACGGTCAGAAATTAGGCCCCTGTTCCGGCCTACCTGACAACAGCAGCGGACGCAGAGAGCCCAGCGATGGCGCTTTTACAAGAACTAAGAAGCCTGGAGGATGGAGGCACCGACTGGTCTGAGTTACAAGGTTCAAAACAATGTTGGGGCAGCCAAAGTGAGCGGTTTTAAGCACAAAGTGTCCCCTCTTCAGATGTTCAAAGCCTGGACTCCTGGGGTGCATCCCAATGTGGCGTCAACTATATGGCATGATATTATATGATGCTACACTGTGATTGGACCTACAACCCAACCATGTTGCTGCTTTTGCTATTTAAGGGTACAGTGTACTGAGCAATCATTCCTGAAGGTACCTTCGGATCACACTGATTGTTAACATTAAGGGCCTGATTACGAGCTTGGAGGTGTGGGAGCAAACCTGTGTGTGCGCCAGATTACGCCAGATTACGAGGTTCCTTGTGTCTAACTGGCTTTTTAGTGGTCCAACTGCGGTGCCCCTGAAAATAGGCACTGCAATGGGAACACCAAAAATAGTTCCTGCATGGCATGGACTGTAAAGTCCATGCTGTGCAGGAACTGAGATGCATGCACACAGGGGGGGACATGTTGTGGCCCCCTGCATACATCCCCATACACATGGGTAACAGGGGGCCCCCTTTGTTTCAGGACTGCCAGCCTTTTAATGGAGTAAAGACGTCCAGGACAGTGCAGGCGGTCCTGAAACTCGTAATATGCATGGCGGTGCAACAGCAGCACCACCAGCATATTCCCTGAACACCCCGCCAAAGCCAGGGAACGACAGCCTAAATTGAAATTAAGCGGTCGGCCCGCCTCGTTGGCTGGATCGCCACTGTCACGCCACCATGAGTCTAGCGGTCCTCCAGACTCGTAATTAGGCCCCAAGAATCAACAAATATATTAATTGAGAGATATCTCTGTACCACTCAGAAAGAGAAGATCACTTTGACCTCATTAGTGGCATCACCATTCCTTCAGCCATGTCTTACATTCCCATATATAATGAGTGGGCACCAGAGAGAAGGTTATCACATCCTTATTGACACATTTTGAAAAGTGGATGTTGGCGACGGAATACACGATCTCTGTGTTGATAGAAGATCCTTTATTAAAGCAAGATAGCTGATGAAAACAATTCTAGTCTATAATTCCTTACAGTCCACGTCCTTACAACAAAAAACATGTCAATATCATTCATGTGTGCTATCCGCTCAGAAACAACGATGGAACGGCCATGTGACCTACACCTTACAAAGTAGATGCCTCCATAGATCACACAGGCAGACTAGTGTGGTTTAGTAGCTTAAACTCAGTCCAGAATAATGTGCTTCCAGTCACAATATGTGGCATCAACAATGCACACTAGTGGACAAGGACAACAATGACCTTCACACCCAAAGGGCGCAGACCTAAGTGACCATAGATGGAAATTGCACAGAAGTGTATTTTGTAGTTACCAATATCAATCATTAAAAAATGATATTATACAACCAAAAAAGATGATTTCCGAAAAGGGGCTGGTCTAAAATACTTGAATGTTAAAGGCCTAATGGAACTCGCTCAAAGTATAAAGATAAATAAATAGCAGAAGAGTTACACTAAAAACACTGGAAATCTGCTAAGCCAATTCAAGTATATTTAGATACTTCGCTGACTGTCGCTGGAAGGTTCGAATAATGAGACAATATTGTGTTTATTATGGAGGGGGAAAGCAGACATAAAACGGTTGAATGCTGTAAGATTTTTTTTTATTTTTCTAATTAATAATGCTAGGCCTCAGGATCACACTAGAAGGATATACTTAAAAAAACACTATAGTTTCTCTTTTACAAGCTATGGTGAGATTCACTTACCTCAGCAAACACCACTGCTTACAATAGATACACTGTATTCTTTAAGTAAGTGAAAACTGTAACAAACTAGAAGTCAAAAATCTCAGACGGTAAGCTTTAAGTGCCTATGACACAGATCTCCTGACTAAATGCAGACAAATACGTAGAGGCTGGATTGTGGAGTAGCTAACCTTAAGAGTGAGAGGAGCCCCGCCCCCTAGTCACGTGACCCTAGGAGTCCATGCAAAGATCCGAGGAAAAGCATAACAAATTAAGCAGGATCAGCAAAGTATGGTTGCAGCAACAACCGAGAGATATGTATGCTTGAATATTCTTACATGATATTTGAGGGGCTGCAGGGACATGTCTGCTATATGGTCGTGTATGGCCAGTGCACGGTGCCATATGGCTTATAAAGGCTTGTAATTACACAACGACCAAGGATATCAGTTACAAGCAGAGACCCACTCTAGGACTTTTTGATGTGCTGCACGAGAGTTTTGACATTTTTGTTTTTGCAATTTCGGCAAGTCTTCGCTGTGTGCTTTCACACAAAGACAGGAAGTCTCGATTGAAAGCCTCGAGTTTTCTGTAGGCCTAACTCAGTGTGAGCAGATTTCAGGCTATAAATTGTTGGGCGTAGAGAGGCCTCAGGAGCAGCAGCGGTGCCTCCATTGGGGCGTAGGGGCGTAGCCCCACTAAGCCACATGGACGCACCGTCGACAAGCACAGCAGCACACCAAAAATAATACTTGCACACATTTGATTGGAATTTAAATACCCGCAGCGCAGCGCTTCCCGCCGGGAATCCGGGACACACCCGATGAATCCAGACTGCGCAGGGGGGGTGGGGCTGGCTGGTCTGCTGCAGCTTGAGTGACAGTCCACACTCAGCTGCAGCAGGCCAGCAGCAGTATTGCGCATGTGGAATTTTGGGATGCACCTTGCCCGAGCATGCGCGTTATTAGGCTCACTAAAGTTCCCCTTAGAGAGGGACAGTGGGGGTGCTGATTCTTACAGCAGCCGGACGCAGCCACCGGGATTACAAAGGGCGAGTAGTCAGGTTGCCCCCCTAGCCAATCCTGGCGCTGCATGCAGCGCCAGGATTGGCTGGTCCACCGCAGAAGGGGTAGGCAATCCATTATTGGATGCCGCAGGTAGTGACACACTGCCTCAGCCTATGGCCAATCATGCTGTGTGTGTAACTTCATGAGAAGGCATGCAGTGATTGGCCACACAGGAGGACGAGCGCGCTGCTGGTGTGACGTTCCTTCCTAATCTAGGCTCGCCTCCCTCGTCGTGCGCAGGCAGCAGCAGTCAGCAGACCTCCCGCCTCAGTCATGTCACGAGTTGTTGTCATGGCCCACGACCTCGTGGTCAGGCCTGCTCCTCGAGTCGTGTGATTAAAAAAGACAAAAGGTAAGATCTAGCGCTAGTAGCGGTCCGCGGATTCATGAAGTAGCCAAGCTTGAGCTTCAGGAATGTGTGTTAGGAGTAGATGGAGTTGGAGTTCTTTAGGCAGTTGATCTTGGGTTGTTACTTGTTGTAACCGTAAGATTAAGAAAATGCGGCTCCAGGAAATTCCATGCCCAGCCAAGCATCTCAGCCGTGTGGGGTGTGCATGTGGTCTACTCTGGTGGCAGGGAAAGATTTGCTGCAGGTTTGATTGACGTCGTCTGGTCGAGTGTGTCAAAGATGAGTCTGCTCTGTTGCAAAATAAATTGCCTGCGGAGCTAGTTTCCCGCCATAGCAGACAACCCGCTAAGCACAGGCTGAAAGAACCATTTACAGTCGGTTAGCATGCCTAAATAGTCTAACAAAACTCTGCTGACTTTCGCCCGTATTTTGAAGGTAAAAAGCCTCCTCTGAACAAAGGGCTGCAGGAGTTTGTGTTACGCCTCTTCAAAGCAGCAGGTAATCATTTTATGTAGCTAGATAAATGCATGGATAATAAGCATCGCAATTTTTGCTAATATATTTCAGAACTTTTTTTGTAATAAAAGACCCCATTCTTTTTGGTGTTCATGTTGGTGCTGTGTATCAAGTCTTGCAGGAGTGTTACTGTCTTCGCCATCCTAAATTGAAAATTCGACTAATCGCTTGCCTCTTCTTTAGTTGTATTTATATACGCCTTATTTGTGCTTTGATAATGTTTTTTTAAATAATTTCATTGAACCGCTTCTATAAGATGTTATCCCGTGGGTCACTTATTATGCTCTACTTTTCTTCTGCATACGCCGATTTGCAAGGATTCCCGCCATGTCCGTCATTTAACACTAGATCAGATCATGGAGCCATTACCTGGCCTGTCATGCGAGAACTCGAAGCACGTGCCACCTGAGGCATAATAATCCCAAAGAGGTGCTACTACCCCCGTTTAAATTGGCACAAAACTCGGAAGATATTGGTGCGCTGCTTTACACACCAGCACCAGTTCCTTACTTTGCTGACGAATGCAGGCAATGGCAGGCAGCTTTAAGTCGCGGGCGGCTATGCTGGAATTGGAATGGATTACATAGGATGCGGCGGCAGTTTGCTCCATGATTTGTTCTGGCGCCCACTACTATCATTTGGACTGGTGCCTGCGGGAAACCTCTAAACATTTGCCCTTTCCTTTTTCTTGCAGTGATAGTGAAAAGTATTAGCGAGGGAACGATTGATTGATTTTAATTTCTCAGTCAAAGCCGAAGGGAACAAGAGTGCATGTTTTCCCTAGACATTAAGCTTTTCATTTAGAGGTTTACTTTTGAGTAATCAGGAAACTGCAGTGACATTGTATTTCCATAGAAGTAATCTGCAGAAACGACGTTTCACTGATCTTTGCGTTTTTCCACATTAATAAGTATGCAGTTTACATCCACATTTTGCTGGTTCTAATGGGCCTATATTTAATGTGTTATTATGTGGTATAGGGGCCTCCCTATTGTGCTTCTTTCCTCCCTCTCTGCGCTCCGTATTACACTCTCTCATGACCGTTTGCTTCTCCCCTGCCCGCTCTCATTGCTCGCTCCCACTTTTACTTTTCCTCCTCCACTATACATTGCTCTTTTTCCCTACTGGTTTACTTGCCTCCTCCCGGTGCACTCTGTGTTGCATCCCCCCACCCTCGCCTCCCATGTCGCTTGCTACCCTCCCTGTGCCTTTCTGTTGCTTCTCCCAACTCCGCCTTGATTGCGCCCTGCCCTCTGAGTTACTTCCACCACCACCTCCACGTTCCATGTTTCTCTCTCAGTCTCTCCCCATTAGATTGCTTCCATTGCCGCACCTTTCCGTGTTGGTTCTCCCCACCCACGACTCCCATTACGTTTCCCTCGCGCCCTCCTGATGCTTCCCCTACCTCCAGCCACTACGATTGTGCCACACCCCTCCTATTACTTTCACCCCCCCATGCTACATGTTACTCTCGCCTTTCTCTCAGTTAGGGTGCTTCTCTCCCGCGCCCTCTGTGTTGCTTCCTTCCCTCCGCGCCTCCCATTACGCTGATCATACAACTGTGGAAATTGTGTTGCGTTTTATTTTGCCATGTTTTTATTCATGTATGGTGGGACTCTGAGGCGCATGCCAGTTTGAGTGGCGGTTCCTTTGTTGAATGCATTTGTTAATTTTTTCCTGATGAAAAGTGTTTGTATTCTAGGTATGCTTAGTGAGTGATTCAAAGCAGCTTCTAACCAATATAAGACAGGGGAGATGTGGGTGTGTGACTTGGCAGACACATAACGTCACAGACTGTTGTGTTGTGTAAATCAAGTCTCCTGTTCAACGATCACATACAGGAATTTTGGGGGTATATCACAACTGGTATGAATGAGCCAGGAACAGGCCGTCTGGACATTCGGGGTTACTGATTTAGTTTTAGGCAATGGCGTTTGAGTAGCTAACATGAAGAAATCACTATGGCTACCTCAGGGATTCAAATGGAAAGTTTGTGGGCTGTTTCCTGTTATACAGTACAGAGGTGAACTCAGTGTGAATTTCATGAAGGGGTTGAGATGGCGTGGTCTAGGGAGAAGCAGTAGGTTAATTTTAATTTTCATGTCAGCAATTTTCTACGCCTTGCCGTCTTCTGGGTTACTGTGTTACACGCACCCTGTTCCTGGAAGCCTGGCATCAGCCTCACATCCTGTCCTGTCGGAACCTAAATATACTTAAACATTAGTATGTTAATGTTAAAGCACTTTAATCTGACTAAAGAGCGCACAATGGCTGCCACAGTGCCACCATATTTTTGTGGACCCCGCTGCTTCCATCTTTCCCTTAGCCTGTAAGACTACACTGCTTCAGAGTTGGCCTTGCTACAATATTTATGGTTTTGCGGTTTTACTAGTGGGATGTGCTCACTTTTGGGGTACATCTAAGATGTAAACAAAGACGGACTGTAAAAACTGGCTGCAAGTACTTAGGCCTCAAACAGCCTGACAGCAAGCTCCCTGCAGGAACACAATCTGCATGAGTGTGTGTGTTTGTGTTTGTGTGTGTGAGTGTGTGTGTCTGTGTGTGTATGCTAGATCCTTTATTTGCCTTTTCGAAAGAATAGGTATGTGTGGTAGCGAGCTGGCACCTCATGTAGTGACTGTGGAGAGTGGAATCTATCTAGATATGTGTGTGTGAGCGTGTGTGTGTGTGGGGGGGGTGTCTGTGTGAGTGTGTGTGTGGATTGATGTGTGGGTGTGTGTGTGAGTCTGTATGTGAAAGCGTGTCTCTGTGTGTGGGCGTGTGTTTGTAATGTAATAACTGCACTTTCACAATTGCTTTATTAACCTTCCTGCTTTCTCAAATTTGCTTGAAAATGCATGATTTTTCTTCTCTTTTTTCAAAATTTTCCGAACCCCCCTTATGGGCAGAAAGGCACAAAAAACTAGTGGGACAGAGGGCAGAAAGGCACAAAAACGAGTGGGACAGAGGGCAGAAGGGCACAAAAACGAGTGGAACAGGGGGCAGAAAGGTACAAAAACGAGTGGGACAGAGGGCTTTGTAAAGGCTGTCTCCCAACTGCAGTGCAACTTCTTCTACTCTTAGAGCTGAGATTTTCATGCAAGTCTTATAGTCTGAATTCAGCAGCGTAACAGGACGGAATGTATGAAGCTCTGTGGTTATACTGTATAAGCAGCTACCTATGTTATGCCATCTATTAATGTAATAACTGCACTTTCACAATTGCTTTATTAACCTTCCTGCTTTCACAAATTTGCTTGGAAAATGCACGATTTTTCTTCTCTTTTTCAAAATTTTCTTGGGGGGGGGTTATCCCCCCAAACCCCACTAAGGGGTTCGTGCTCGCTCGATGCGCTCGCTCGCTATGGTGCTATATGCAAGTCACTTTGCGCCGCCTCACCACTTTCAAATGTCACCACCCTCCTTGTGCAAATCGGTGATACCTGAAGTAGTCCTGGATTAGCCTCCTTGAGAATAACTTGTGTGCCTTTGGCCACCAAGAATGTAATAAGGTGTTGTTAGCAAACGTGCATATATCCAGTTCATTGTTAGTGGGTACAAGTGAACGGTCTCAGAAAACACAAAGGCTGCCTTATCCCATGGAGGTTTCTTCAGTTAAGTGAGAGGGGACATCTTTAACCACAGACCGTTCACTCTTTTGTTTTATTCCAAGATTAGGAAGGTGCTGGGACGGGTCCCTATCAGGCCCTCCATTTCAGTCCTCACCCTCAGGATGAAAAAAATAAATCTTAAATCTGCAGCAGTACCACCCTTTGCTGCTTTTGATGTAACTTCAGTAACTTCAAAGACGCTCATTATAGTCCTTTCACAGTCTCACAATTTCAGAAATAAAGCATTTTTAATATGCTATACTACGAAACAATGGTTGTTGCTTATTTATGTTATGCAACTAACAACCATGGACAAAGCCAATAGTACTGTCTTGTAAGTGTAATGTTACTTGCTGTGGTATATATCTGGGTGTAATGCGGGAAGTAGCAAAATACCAGTTGGCCTGCACACTAAAATAAGCATAGATTTTCAGCTTATGTGCTTTTAAGCCACGCCCTTAATTAAATCGGCCGCGCCTCTTTGACGACCCCCCAGTTGTTTTTTTATCCCACTTAAAGCGCTGAGTTCAGGAGAAGTAGCGTGTGTGCTCGGTGACTTCTTCTGCACCCTTCAGCGGCCAGGTAACCTGCTTTTCCAGTGGGATGGCCAGCGCGATAACCAGTACTGTAAATCACGAAAATACCGATAAATCGAATTCTATTTTATCCCACCTCAAAACGAAGGAAGGTAAACTCCGAAGTGTATAAAAAAAATCCATAAGGGGTGCGTACTCCTTCAAAGATAACATGGGGTTGAAATTTACAGTCAACGCGTTCTATAATTGTGTATTGTTTCTACGAAACATATATGGATTGAGCCTTTCTGAAAAAGCCTGCTTCATTATTCTTTTCCTGAGAAGGACATCGGAAAGAGATCCACAGATACACTCGAGGATGCTAATATGGAGAGGTTGTGTGGTCACTTTCAGCACCCAGACCAGAAAATAGTTCCAGCGCGCATGCTGGAGTGGGAATGCCCCGCGTTTCCACCGGATGGCAGTATAACATCACTTTTACGGTGTGTCTGAGCCCAAGCTACCATTCGACAGGGCCGATCTATATTCAGAGGTGGTGCTAAGGAGAACTCGATGCACACAACTCAAACTCATTGGTGTATACAAAATGTTCACAATTCACCCCTGATAGGCTGATTGGGTTGGCAAGTTTTATTTACCGTACGTACGGAAAATCACATACAGGAACGTGACGCGAACCGTGCTTTTAGTGCCTAGTTTGTAAAAGAAAATAGGGCCTATTCACAAACTGCGTATTGTAGTACTTTTGTAGTACTACAATAGTAGTGCAAACATACTACAAAATGTTACAAACGTATGTGTGAAGGTGGCACCTACACCACTCCTATCTCTTTCTGTGCTGACATCTCCGACCCCAACTCCTTAGTCTCTGCACACATTTGTTTAAGTAATAAATGTGGGAGGGACAGATGGAAGGGGCTGGTAAATCCGCAATATTTACGACCAAAGGGGGGAACATTATGGAGGAATTTAGGAAGGGTAAGGGAGGGGTTTAGGAAAGGATGGACACCCACCCCCAAAAGAGTAAGCCCATTCCTATTAACAAGCTGCAATTTTAAAGTTACTACTGGCAAAAAGCGACTCAAAATAGTAGCAAATTACTCCAGCTCAAAGCGGATGTAAGTCCAATACCACACATGGTTACAGGCATTGCAACACCCTTACCACAGAACATACGGAGGTAGGGATTTACAATAATACCTTATATGAAATTATGTTAACTTAAATTAAATTGATAAAATAGTTAAAGGTTTAAATTAATTTAATTTAACATTAAAAACCTAAAAATAAAACATTAACTGTAAAACAAACTTTTTAAAATTAAAAATGAACGTGAGAATAAATTGTAATAAAATATAATTAAAATACTTTTATTCATTCTATTAATCACTTTTAATAACTATTAATGCATAATAAAAATACTGTAGGTGGAGATTCATTTTTAATTTAACCTTCAGAAAAATAATGTTAATTTAATATATTTACATGAAACATTTTAGTTAAAATTAAGTTAATAATGCTGTAGCACTTCTTTTCTTTTGTACTATAAAGATATAAAATCACTTTACACTATAGTAAAGTAAAGGGAAAAGTAATAACGTTTATGTAACTTGAAAAAAGTAGCAAATAGTATTTTTATGTTAAATATTAATGTAATGAGGTTATTCATAATTAGGATAATGGTGCTATACCATTTCCTTTTTTGTTCAACATTTAAAATAAATACATTAATATTTAACATAAAAATATGTTACTATCTTTTTAAGTTAAAGAAACTTTTTTTATTTTCCATATACTTCACCATTGAGAGTTTTTTTTATAAAGTAGACCTTAAGAAAAGAAATGCTATAGCACTAACTTAATTTTCAATAAATTCCAGGATTTAAATATATTGAATTAAATGAAAATATTGTTTCTGAAATTTAAATAAAAAAACAAATTCCCACCTAAAGTAAAAAAATAATTGTAATCATGTACTAAAAATATTCAATGTGGTGCATAGTATTAATACAAGTAATGTATTCATATTTAAACAATTGTTACATTTTATAATCAAATAGTATATGTTTTATTTTATTAAAATAACATTATTTCCTATCGGGTTGTCGTTCCAATCCCTAACTCCACGTTATTTTCTATTGGAGGTTACTACAGTACTGGTGGTTCGCCACGTTTAGTGCTGGGCTTACTACTTTTTCTTTTTGGCAGTAGTGACGTATATACAAGGGGTGGAGTGGTGTAAGCCTGCACTTTTCAGTAACATTGCACTTGTATTTTATAAACAGCCAAAAGTGGTAAAGTTACTCAAAATTGTAAGAGTAAACATACACATGTAAATAACTCACAAATATAAGTTACTTTTGCAAATGGCACTGTAAGTTCTAAAGTTTTTCTCAGAATTCCATCGGCGCTGTGGCGGTATGTCAGGGTTGTTGAATAAAAAGGCTGTCCAGTCTTAATTTCATCACATGCTACCTACATCATCCACCACCAAACTTTCCCTGCATCTTCATCTCACTTTTGCAGTATCTATTTTAACCTTGATTTCTCTCCTTATCGCTGTTTTTCTTTCTTTCTTTTCCTATTTTCTTCTCGGTTGCCTGCTTTTCTCTCTTTTGTTACTAGTCAAAGTATGATGATAAAAAATAAGTCCTAGCCCCAAAGAAGACTGCTGATAGACTCCACGGGCACCCAACAGCTCAAATTAAGCACAGGGTGCGTGCTGCAGGTAAGACTGAAATATTTATCTATTGCTAAAACTGCATAAATGTCTGAAATATGCACAAAGCCACTTGCTCCACCCATTTCAGTGGAATGACACTCTTTCCCTTCATAGGAGTCTTACTTCAAAACAGACAATGCAGCCCTGGCAGAAGGGCAGTGTCTCAAGCAGCATCCAGCGAACTCCAGCCGAATGATAAACACCTGGTCTCAGCTCACTACTCAGACCACCCAAAACCATCGTGTCATCCATCCACTCCGGGCGCCCATCGAGCCCTGCCCCACCATCTCTTCAACCTCGGAGGCAACCTAATCAGCACAGAGCTCACCAGCATCCTCAACACCCCCATCTCCACAGCAGCCTTCCCATACGGATGGAAACATGCAGAGGTCAGACCCCTCCTAAAAAAAGCCCTCAGCCGAACCAAGCTACTTTAAAAATTACTGATCGATCTCCCTGCTCCCCTACCCAGCCTAAGTACTCCAGAAAGCCATCAACCAACAGCTCACCGAATACCTGGAACAAAACCACCTACTCGATGCCTCACAATCAAGATTCCGTGCCAACCACAGCACTGAGACTCTGCTGAATGTCGCCACAGACAACATAAGAACTCTCATCACCACAGAGAAACAATGGCCCTGATCCTCCTTCACCTCTCTATTACGTTCAACACCTTTTCCCACCACATCCTCATCAACAGACTCCACAAAGTCGGCATACAGCAAAACGCCCTAAAGTGGATTGCTTTCTTCCTTTCAGTATGCACACAGCGCATCTGACTACCTCCCTTCACATCTGTCCCCAAGAACACCATATGTGGAGTACCCTTAGGATATTTCCTCAGTCGCACACCGTTTATCATTAACATGATCCCCCTCACGGATGTCGTCAAATTCCACAGACTCGACATAATAGCCTAAGCTGACAACATTCAACTCATTCTCTCGCTCACCAAGGACCCCTCCAACTGCAAAACCAACTTCTGCAACGCCCTGACCGACATAGCCAAATGGATGAGAGACAGCTGCCTCAAACTCAACACTGACAAAACAAAAGTACTGATCTTCGGGAAGAGCACCTCCGCATGGGACCACAGCTGGTGGCCAGCATAACTTGAACCAACACCCAAAGTGACAGACCATACATGTAACCTTGGCATCATTCTCAACAGCCAACTGACCATGAAATAATAAGTCAACGCAGTCGCCTCATCTTCCACACCCTTCACATGCTACGCAGAATCTTCAGGTGGAGCCCAATCAAGACCAGGAAGACAGTCAAGCAGGCCTTCGTCACCAGCCGCCTCGACTACCGCATCGTTCTTTATGCCAGAATTTCTACCCAGCTCCTCAAAAAACTCCAGACCATACAGAACACCGCAGCTAGACTCATCCTCGACCTCCTCAAATGAACCCGCATTACCCCTCATTTCAGACACCTTCACTTGCTCCTCATTCAGAAAAGATGCAAGTTCAAGAGCCTCAAGCAAGCATACAAAGCTCTACAAAACCAAGGACCATCCTACATGAACCATTGACTGAACTTCTGCCTACCCGCAAAAACCCTGCATTCTGCCTCACTCACATTCGCACACCCCCTGCATCCATTGCAGCAGAGGCCACTCCTTCTCCTATATCGCTGCTAACACCTGTAATGACCTGCCACATCACCTCTGTATAGCACCCTCTCTGGCGAACTTCAGAAAGAAACTCAAGACCTGGCTTTTCGACTGGGACACTGCACCCTCAGCACCCAGATTCCCCTAGGGGTGACAGTGCTGCGCTATACAAATGCTGACTGATTGATAGTGATCCATCATGGTTCCATCTGAGAAGGGTGGACTCTGTACCCCACCACGAACCTAGCAGTGCTTCGGGCCCCTGCCTAATGTGGCCACTGCTGACGATATGGTTCATGTGTATGCACTGCATACGTTTTTAGAAGTATTGTAACAACGCTACACAATTAGATGGGTAGTTGTACCATCAATGATACTTTGGGGGCAGTTACTTGTAAATGTTACAATGTGTTGATTGCTCAGTATTTTCTTTTTAAAGCTATGACCTCCATGGATCATAGTTCTTCATTAAACTTTGATTGTTACCATTCCTACATTGTGACTTATGGGTCCGAGCTTTATTTTGTTAAGTGCTTGCTTTGCTCAAAGCACTCACTGTTCGATGTGTTGGATTCGTAATGAATGTTTGCCTGAAAACGCAATGTTCTGAAGACTAGACATTTCCTTCAGTGAGTTATGTCTTTTCCTTACTGCTTCTCACTAGAGGTCAAAAACAAGGATACCGGCTGGCTCCAAGCCAGGCTGGAACAGAGCTTCAATGGCTACCAGCCTGGCATGATCAGTTTCTCCTTCAAAATGCAACATCTAAGGTTCCAAAAAATTTGAAGTAAATGTTGAGCATTTTATGGCTCAGTCTCAGCTATTAAGCCATTGTCTAATAAGGTATTGAACTTGGGTGTGAGTTTCTTGCAGTGATACAAAAGGTGGCTAAAAGACCATATTCATCATTTATTCTGAAATTACCTTGAGTCGTGATAGAGATGCCCTCAAACCTCTGAGGCTTTTGAGGCAATAGCATGCTACTCAACCGTCACTTAAGGAAATCATTAAGTAAGCTAGGACACTGAAAATTTCAGGTGCGCTAAACATTCTCTCTGACCTAAATCTATCTCCAGACTTCAGCCAGTGCACAATACATCAGGATAGACCACACCGAAGAAGTTGTTTTGTAAGATATCCGATCAAGTCTTTCAGACCCATGTGATTTGAAGCAGCCTCTGGGATGCAAGCCGCAATTGTCCTCACTAAAGGAAATACCTCTGAACTTCAACCTTAACACTTTCATTAAATGATGCTTAGAAAATTAAATATAGTATTGCAAAGACAGATTCTGCAGCTCCCACAGTCCCTGTATAGACATGCTGGCTCACTGCATATAACCCTACTGATTTGGTGCTTCTACAATAGGACCTTGGTATGGATATCTGCTGTAGGTTCATCGATATCAGGGCATTACTCACACTTTCTGCATAATTCTGATCAGCCTAAAAAATGAGTTTCCACTAAGTTTTGCCCCTATAATGTCAAAAAGTCTACATACGACTGTACCCCCAGTGTCCTTCTGTTTTCGTTTGGTCATGGACAGTATGCCACTTCAGTTGCAAAGAATGTGATTGGTAGGCATGCATGAAACTCTGTAGAGGACACACACACTGAAGAAGTTTTTACTTTCAAATAAGGGATCCTTTATAGATCCAGATATACAGAATAGAGTATCAAAGTGTACAAACTGAAATGAGGAGAAAAACCTAGGAAACGAGGCTTCACCTAAAAGATCCTTCCTGGAATGAGAGACCAATGTAAGCATCTGGGTTAGAGTTATAAAAAAAGCAGAAATTAACAAATACAATATTAACCAATTTGAGTCCCTTCCAGATTACAATGAGAAAGAAAGTATTCAAGAGTAAGAAAGGTGCTGCTTTTACGCCTAGTAATGAGAATTAAAATGATCCAAGAGGAGGCAGTTGGCATGTTGCTAAGACCATTTCATATATTTATCAATTAGAGATAAATTGCTTTGGATTAACAATATAGTCTGATTCAAGGTCAACAAACAACAAGGATTTAACAGTCCACTTTTAGTGCCATGGCCATATCTGACTATTACTGCAATGTCCTTTAATGTTAATTGAATGCAAAACCGCTCCAGGATTAAGAAATAAAACAGTGAAGGAAACTGTCTGGTTGAAGTGAAAATGTGAAACTACTTTCAGTAGAAAAGCCATGAGTATCCAACCCATCAAAAGCCAAACCTTTAATTGAATTTCACTAACTAGTTTAGCAAAATTATTAACAACTGAAACTAATTTCCAAGCTAAACACATTTGATCAGATCTGTGCATGATGGAAATAGAAGACCCTGTTAATTTCCTTAAAATAAGGCTCAGCTCCTGAATAAGTGCTGGGCAGTCTAAGTGAAAGATATTATTTCTCCAATTCGTCAAGGAAATTTTGTATAGACAAAACTTTAAATCTGAAGGGCTGACCGTGCCTCGGTTGAAACCCATTCTCTTTGTTTACTTTAGGGCCAATGGCATCCTGGCTACACCAGAGGGGACCTCCTATCTCTCTTGCAGGTTGGTCTGTTGAGCAAGAGACATGATCCAACCTTGAGTAAGGGGGATTATGTCCGCCCGGAAAAAGTTGAACTTCTGAATCATACCTGTTTTCAGAGAAAGAGCAGAAAACACAAGACAGTCGATCCAGCCATTAAAAAAGCACTTTTCAAAAGCATTTTATGTGTATACCTGACAGGAAGCTTTGGCGTTACGTAGGTTCTGTTTTAGTGGAAAGATATTAGGTGTGTTTATGTAGCCCTTGGTTCTCTTTAGTCATTTGTTAGTGGTTGGAGACACCAGGCAAGGTGCAGCTCTCTGACCCAACAGGTGAGCTCAGAGGCTATACAACTGGTGGTTCCCTACCAATAACACCATTGCTGTGTGGCATGAAAATTACTGTGAAGGGCTTCCTGATGTCACAGGACCCCCTGACATTGTGATGCTTCCAAAACTGCGCAATATTCCTATATTGAGTATTTTGATACTGAGGGCCTCTGAAGGCCAAGGAACCTCTTGACGTACCTTTGACACTGCAAATGGGAGCGCAATAAATCACCTCGATCGGGCAAAGGAGAGCTCATCTTGAAGGAGTGTTGGTTGTGGATACAGTATAACCTACAGCAACAGATTTTTCTAACCCGGATTCGGTCAGTGAAGGTTAGGTCTTCTTGCTTCTGCCTTATGATTGGCCAATGTTACAATGTTAGTCTTTTCTGATAAGCATTTCCACAGGAATGTGACCTGGAATTGTACCCAAGAAGCTTCTGTAAGCCACCTAGGTGCCTTTCATAGAATCCTGTATGACATTGTACTGCTATGAAGGATCTCTTAACCAAAATGGTCATCTCCTTTCATAGATGCTTCCAAAAGTGTCACATAAAAAACAAACATTGTGCTGCTTTTTGGGGAGTTAAAAAGTCAAGAGAAAACCGGTAATCAAGAAGACTTTCAAATACAATCCTTTTAAAAAAGGGTTTTAATCTCAACTCGGAAAAAAAATCTGTCAACCAGAATAAATAGATGCCTGAAACAAAGGTCATAAAGTTGGAAAATTGAGAACCATACAAAAGTCCAACAGAGGCAAAAAAGACAGCCTGTGATAGAAAATCAAGGCTAGAGGGAAAGCAAAGTGTTTAGGGATCACATAACAATGAGCACAAGCTGTAAAGTTATTTACCTCTTATAACAATTCTCCAGTTTGGGCTTATTCTTAGATTTATTTGCAAGCATCTCAGCCACCTTTCTTTGAATGGACGTTACTCCTGTCCTTTCACTACTCCAAAGTTAAACGTATTACGTCATTGGGGAAGGAGGTTTGTAATACCCTTCTGATGCCATAGGTTTTTTTTATAGTTCCTTGCCTCCGCCACAGTGGTTTGCTCAAAAGGTTTTGAAGTTAGAAGTGCTCCTGAAAACTTTTACTGAAAATGTAACTCAATTAAAAATGCTAAATCTAGGTAAAGGAACTATCGTCACAGAGAAAGAACTTCAAATTTCCCATGAACGTATATATTCGAGCTACAAGTGAACTATTGGAAAACGTTTGGGCGTGAAGCGCATCAGAGGCTTCACAAGAACTTTTGATATCTGCGATGACTCTTGCACGGTCACTAAATGCTGCAACCTCAAAGCAACATGCTACCACCATGAAGCACAAGGCCACCCAAAAGTACTTAATTGGTAACTTCGCACCTGAAAGTTGTAGTGGCAAAATAAATAGGAATATTAAGAGGACAAATGTCCCCCCTCGCCCCCCCCCCCCAATCATTTCCCTTGTCCTACATGCCTCTGCCAGGGCATTTTGAGGCCAAGAGGTATAAAACATTGCACATTTACCCACATCTTCATTCAATCATTCATCGTTAAATAAATTGCCCACAGGCAGGCATGTGATTAGAAACCTTTTGTAGGACAGTGAAGAAACATTTTAAACATGCTGGCAGGTAGCATTGTACTTCAAAAGGCAGGACAAAGGATGTCTGGGGGCATCAGATTCTGGAGAGAAGGCGGTATTTGACATTTACAAGAGACCCAGTATAAAGACTTTAAAGATTGTGTGTATTTGTATAAGGGCACTGCGGATAGGCCCTCCTTTCTCCCAACCAATCACCATGCCCCAGGATATGACATGATAATCAAGGGTCTTATGAATGATAATGCAGGACCCTCTACCAACCAATGGCCATGCTCCAGGATGTGACGAGCCAATGCCAGGCCTTCTCACAATAAATTACTATGTGCCAAGATAGGAGGTGCTAATGCTAGGTATTTTCTGACCATGCTCCAGGATTTGATATAACAATGCGGTGCCCTCTCCCAGCCAATACCATGCCCCAGGATATGATATAATAATGAAGCCCTCTCCCAGTCAATGACCGTGCTCCAGGATATGACAAGAAAATCTACTATCGTCTCACATCCAGTATATATGACCCAGGAAATGTCAGGGTAATATTTGGCATTGTCTAACCATGCTCCAGAATATGATATAATAATGCTGGTCCCTCAACCAGCCAATCAATGACTGTGGTGCAGGGTATGACATACCAATGTAAGACCCTCTCTCAGCCAATTACAATGAACCAGGAAATGACAGGATAATATTTGGCATTGTCTGACCATGCTCCAGAGTATGATATAATAATACCGGTCCCTCTTCCAGCCAATCAATGACTGTGCTGCAGGATATGACATGACAATATAAGGCCCTCTCTCAGCCAATTACAATGAACCAGGAAATGACAGGATAATATTTGGCATTGTCTGACCATGCTCCAGAGTATGATATAATAATGCCGGTCCCTCTGCCGGCCAATCAATGACTGTGCTGCAGGATATGACATGACAATATAAGGCCCTCTCTCAGCCAATTACAATGAACCAGGAAATGACAGGATATTATTTGGCATTATCTCACCATGCTGCAGAGTATGATATAATAATGCCGGTCCCTCTGCCAGCCAATGGCTGTGCTGCAGGATATGACATGACAATATAAGGCCCTCTCTCAGCCAATTACAATCAACCAGGGTGTGACATGATAATGATTGACGTCCTGAGCATGCTCCTGGATAGGCAGTGATAATGCAGGAACCTCTTTCAGTCAATGACCATTCTCCATGATACATGACGTGATATTACAGGGCATACTCACCGCTCGGTAGGTTTTCTTCTGCCCGGCATGTTTTGGCGCTTTTCCAGGTTCCACCGAGGTCTCCACATGCATGGAATAGATGATGTCGAAGAAATCTTCCACCACAGCGACCCGCTTGAGAGAAACCCCCTCGGGCTCTGACAGTCCATCTGCCCCCTGAAACAGAGAAGACAAGGCGTGTTAGTGCTGGCGGTGGGAGACAGGGTGATGACACGGGCCTGAGGCGTGTTGGAGGGGGTGAGGGAAGCACGGGCTTCGTTCCCAGCTAGGCCTGAAGAGAGAGTTACAGGAGGGAGGGCCATGGCAGGCCCAGTGCTGCAGCAGTGACGTCACCTCACAAGCCCCAGCACCTTAAAACATCCAGGGGCCGATGTGCAGAAGGAAAGACATATGTGCAAAGTACACTTTTCACCAGTAAGGTTGACACATCTTTTGACTGGGCGAATGTGGCTCGTGTTTAAAATATGCATGTTGTGAACGTATGAGCGTGTCTGGATGACAATTATACACATAGCCAAGTCCTCTATGCAAGCACTACTACACATTTCAAGCGTCATGGGAATTGTAATTTAAAAAACATATTAAAGCCTGTAGTTTAGTGGAACACATGTATTGTATGCATGTGCCCCCCTTTCTTGACTTACCCTCTTAAAACAGCAAAGACTGCTCTATCTTCGCACACTTTGTGCACCCGTGAGGCATGCCGGGATAGGTGTGGTAGGTGCATTACATAGGCACAGCCCTCACTGTACATGTGTGTATGTTGGCTGTATTCGGGTTTATTTATTGCAAATACTTCGTACATCGGTACCCCGGAGCGCAGTGAGACACTGGGGAAATGTAACATGTCGCGTCATAGCCTTGTCACATCCTGGACACTTCACTCTCAGTGTGAGGGATGTGTTATCTCCGGGTCCAGAGGTTTCCTCGGTAACGCAGAGAATGGGACGAAAAGCATACAAGCACTGAGTGACTTGTGCAACTCCTTGACAGCACTGCATTTCTGTCCGGCTATGTACCAGCACAATCAGATTTACAATGTATTGTAATAATACTTTTAATAACATTCTGTTTTGTACTATAGCATTTGTGTAGCGCCCACTGTCCCTTTGTGTGACACTGAAGCGCTTCTCCACATTGATGTGTGGTTGGAAAGTGCAGGCGTTTTTACTTTGAGCCTCAACGTGCTTGTGACATAGACTTATAGTTTTATATTAATTGATATATCAGGTGTTACTGTTACCCTGTCCAATGGGGCACCTTTTATCCCCCTCAGAATGAGAAAAAGCAGATTTTGCCATGCTCAGATACAAAACTGTTGACGGTAGGGTTAAAGACGATTTCTGCAGCAGGTGCATTAGCCTACTAGACTATATTTGCCGCTATTTTACCAGTCTCGAGGACGCTGGAGAATTAGGGTGTCCAACATGAGGAGGTCACCTTGTCTATTAGTATAGTTCTGGACACGAAATGCAAACACATGGCAACGCTGGCTGTCGTGGCTAGTGCAGGCCAGTGACCTGTGACTCTGTGAGGTCATCGGTGTTCTACGTCGCCATTTTGTGGGTGTCAGTGGGAAGGGCCTCAGAGTGCACCAGGTCACAGAGACGCTGATGATTACATTTCGCTCCTGGCGGCTGTACCCAGGCACCTGTCCTCGTCGGTAACCTGTAGCTTAAGGAATGTACTTGAGTGCCCTCCGGCTCCACCCACACACTTTATTTCGTCCCTGTATTCAGAGAGACAAGCCCCCTCCCCCGTGCTCAACACCCGCCCTAACTAGACCACAAGCAGAAACATGTTGTGGGCAGAGTTGCTGTAACAAAAGGTCAGGTGACTCATCTGACAGCGTGAGGGTGAAAGTGGAGTCCAAGCCCAGGGGAGGCAGCGCCCACGGGGAGCAGGGGAGCAGGGGAGCACGGGAGGTGAGTGAGATCTGACAGGCCGCCAGTCAGAAGAGGGAGCTAGGGGGTCAGTGACGTCAGAGCGGGGACAACACGCTGAATGGAGGGAACCACTAGGAATCCGGGGGAGCAACACAGGCTACAAGGAGGGGTCTGACAGGCCTTGAAAGAGGTGTGGGTTCTAGATGGGGGAATGGGGGGTCTCTTTACCCACTGATGAGAGAGCAGGTAGCTTACAGTAAACTTTAGGGTATATTGAGAGCAGGATCCAATCTAAAGTGAAGACACTGAAGTTCTCTTGGACTCCTTTTAGGATTTATTCATTATGATAATTCGTGGCTGGGAAACTCCCTCACCAGACACCACAATCCTCTTGAATGTGAACATTCTCTAAAGAACTCAATGGATTCTGCCATTCTACTAAAGCAGAACAAGTGTAAGAGCCTTAAGGGGGTGTTGTGTATGAATCACGCATAAGTAGAAGAAGTTTTCCAGGATTTATTTCCACAGGTGAGATTTACATAGATAAAATGGAATACACAACAGGGGGGATACTTACTAAGGAACTTATAGAAACCTATACAACAATCCCACCTGCTACACATCATCCCCTCTCTTTGAAATAAAAAACAATCAACAAATTAAGAACACAAAACAAAACTACAAACATAAAAACCTCCCAGCTTATTGATATACTGGGTGGCGATTCCCCAAAAAATGGATTCTGAACAAACATACTTTTAAACTTTTCTTGGAGTTTTACTTTTTCTTCCAAAAGCACAGGAGCTTTTCAGGCTCACTCCTACACCTTTAGGATTAGGAGAAGCACTGCTAAGCTTGGAAGAAAACCAAAGCTCATTACCCCTTAGTCTTCTATCCCCATTTGTTCCATATTCAAGGAATTCTTGCACACAGCCTGCTCTCGTTCACTCAGCCACCTATACCTCAACATACCTCCCCTGAAGCCCTTCGCCAAGGATATTGTTGTCTTTCCTCACCAAGGCGAATCTTTATATGTGCCACACCATTCATCTGATAATCACACCACGTTCCTAAGTATCTGCACATCTTTCTTGTGCTCGCTAAACATACTTCCCCCTTTATGCTTGACACGTGACAACTGACCTACATTCACATTCTTTACTTCCTGCTTATCATTATAATAACTCTTCTACGTTCTTTTTAACTCCTCTGTGTGTGTTCTTGCTTTCAAAGAATGCCACCATTCTATTAAGGTAGAACAACTGTGACAAACTTAAGGGATAACATGTGCTACTTGCCGCAAAGTTCTTCAGGGCTTCGTCGGAAGGAGTAAGCGCCTTATAAATACAATTTACAATAGTGAGAGACAAAGAGTAACATACACAGTAAGCTACTTATCTACAAACAGCATCGGAAGGGAGGTGAGATCTATCATGACTCCGAACAGGTAAGACATTTAGGGATTACAATATCCGATGACACAAGAGTGGGGCCGCACAATGAATGATGGGGTTCACAGAGACCCGATTCCCCAAGGCGCAGCCCAGAAAGGAGGTGCAATCTAACATGCTAGTGGATAGAAGGAATTTGTGGGATACCATATTCTATGACATTGAGTAATGTGACAAGGTCCTGGGGTATGCATGTTGAATTTTGGGGAGCATCAAGTGAAGTATAAGGGGCAGAGGCTCCGGGTACGGACACAGCCTGGCCCCCACCAGCCCCGTCCAGCACTATGGAGGGAGCAGACGAGGCCCGGCCAACACCCCTGACCTACACTAGCCCCCCCAGTGCAACACAGCAGGAGTCCTCAACTAGAATAGTACCTTGGAGCATGTCGGAGTAGAGGCAGCTCATCCCACTCTGCAAGCAGCCACCCAACTTGCCGCCTATTGGGAAAACGCTAGATTTGTCACGTTAATCATCGACTATGTAAATGACTTCCATTTGGATTCATTGTCTGTAAATATATTGTAGGTAGGTATTCCAAATCTGACATGGATCCATTCGTTCTCGACCTCCAACAGATATCCCTGTCTTCAAGGGTTCAGCCTGGAGTGTGGAGGAAAGTGGTACTGTCTAGTAACTGAGGTTTACTGACGTAAAATAGTATGAAGCCTGATGTATGGAGCACCAGTGTAGACTAAGAATAGGAAACTACAAAGAGTGAAGCAAAGTTTGGCAACCCTGTTTGAGTAAAAATAAGACATCTACTGTGATTAAATCAGAGATAACATTCAGGCTATTATGTATTCTCACACTAGAGACAATGTTGTTCTTCTGGGTTTATTTAGGGAGAGAGGAACCTTTGTCATTAATGGCACCAATTTTCCAAGAATCAGCTAGGTAGTCAACAATAAAAAGTCAACGACACCTTGGCTGATTGTTAAAAGTTGGGTAAACTAGAGAAGAACTTTCCAATTTATACCACAATTGTCAAATCCGGCCTTTGAAAGATACCGTAAAGAGAAATTGATTTTAACAAGGAATTTGGAAAATATTAGAAATGGGCATTTCAGCATCATGGCGTAATCAGAATATTAAGAAGCATTAATTTTCATGCAACCAGAATATGCGACCTGTGATTATAAGAAAAGAACGGACACATTTTTCTTATACTGTTATAATGTTGCACTGAGCATGGTCTGGTATCCACTGAAAGAGGCATTGTCGAGGTAGTCACTAGTGAATGCGAGGCTATCCATCCATTCAATTAAGCATATATCACTCCTAATGTAAGTGAACTGTAGTAAAAAAAATCTACAAGATGCAATTTAATCTCCCTTAATAGACGACTAATGTATAACTACTTTGGACCTCATTCATTTTGTAATGACTGGAAACAGTGAATTAGAAATAGTTAAAGATTTTGAAAGATATGTTACTACTAATTGTTAACAATCAGATTGTGGAGATTTATATGAAATGTAATTAGTGATAATGTCAAAAATAATTTACATTTTAAAGTAAAAGTTGTTGGCTTAATCATTTTTACATAAAGATTAACATATATGTGAAAGTGAAATTGAGTTACAGTGTGCGCATGGATAAGGCGTCCCATTTCCCCTCTGATCTTAGACACCAAAAATAGGATTGAGTTCTAAAAGCAGTGTACTTCTCAGGTACATCAATTTAAAACAACGATACTATATTTAGACCCTACCTCTTTTGTTACATTCAATACATTCAGTAGAGACTAATCAAAGAATATTGAAAATTAGAAAGCAAACCACCATTTGTAAATTAGACAAGCAAAAGCCTGATGTGATAAATGCAAAACCAATTAACTGATCCGACAATAGATTATATATTTTTTTGCAGATGATACCACTTTTTGTTTTTCTTTGACAACCATCAAGCTGAAACATTACCGTGGGTGGCAAGAATGACACCTGAAGGGATAAACAGTAATCAATTAAGCATAACACACAATTGAAATCTAATTTGATACAAATCACCAACCAAGGAAGAAATTGAGAAGGAAGAAATTGAGAATAAAAAATGAATGGAAGAATTATGCAGAATTACAAAGCAACAGTATATGAATTCATAGATGCTTATACTAACCCAGATATTTGCTGGAATACAAAATAGTAGGTAATCGTTTCCATGGTTCATTATTAACAGCAAACTGTAGCTCATGAAACTTAATGGAATGCTACTATATTTATTATCATGACAACATTTAAAAAGCAGATTAAAAAATAGAAATACCACTATCTTGTGACCACAAATTAATTAAATGTAACTTTATAACAGAAAGCTAGTGGCAAGCATAAACAAGACATCTTATTAGAAAAAAAGGTCTTTTATAAGAAGGTTAATAGTTAGATTTTTAGACAAATGCTAGCATAGGTAGGTTGGTATTTTAGCAAGAATTCTAGAAGTTGTATTCTAGTTACATCCCATATGCCCTACGTGTTCGCGCAAGAGCATAGAAAAAAATCAGTGCAAATAATATCTGTTAACATGTAATTTAAAAAGAAGGATTTATACCAAACCATTGATTCTCAATCATATCCATGCATGGCTCGCATACTGAAATATGTTTGTGAATGCAAGTACTTTATACAAGTGATCTTGAGACTCGGGGTCACAGATTTAGAAGACATTATACATGAACTTGCATCTTAACTGTTATATAGTGCATTCTGCCATACAATAAACACTGTACAATGACACAAGTGAATTTATTTATTTATAAAGTTTTATATAGCGCGAACAAGATCCCAAGCGATATCAGAGTGCCTTACAATATGATGGGAAGAAGGACATAAATGCAATATCCACATCAAGTAGTTCTTCATGTGTCCTGACTTCTTGCTGCAGACAACACAGAGTAATATTGTGTTTAGCTAAATATGAACAGGACACACGCTGAATGCTTAGACTAACAATAGGCCCTTGAAGTGAGTGAATATATATGTGCACTCCAAGTCCTGGGGTCAAGTTACTGCTATCAGTCGGTGGAGGAAGCCGACTTGTGGATTCATTTGGAATATATATATATATATATATATGTATGTATATATTTGAACTTAACAAAAGGAGGTGCACCGAACAAAGTACGTACAGTCCGTCATGATTTCTTTATTTTCTTCCTTTATTTTTGGTATTAACATATGATCATAAAAACAGCCAACGCGTTTCGTTCCTCAAAAACAAGCCTTTGGAACTTCATCAGGGCTTTAATGGTAGAATGCACATATGTTGTATGATCCAGAATCGGAAATAAGGTGATCTGTTGTAGCGTAGTGGCGCTTCAAATGATCCAAATCTCCCACCTTTAATGGGATTGTGCAACCCAACCATCGAGAATTATATTCTAGGAAGATGTATTCCTGGTAGTGGAGAAGTGCTTCAGGTAATGAGTCTTTCCTGCGTGCTACCTGGAAAGACTCGGACCGCATATCACGGCAGCATATCTTATTAATACCACAGAAAAGAGAAAAACGCAGAAAAAGCACTAAAACCCCCAAAAAACTTTGAGGGTGAATACAATATGATCCTTCGAGATTCACTGCATGTACTGGGCATGGTGGTGGACAGGCAAGGAAGAAAAGGTTAATTCTGCACCCCTAAAGTCAAATCTAGGGGTGCAAAATTAACAGGTTTAATTGGTTGAAATGTGTCCATCCCCCGAACAATGAAAAATTACATTGGAGATTGTTCATTTCAGGTCTTGGTTCCACAGTAGTTTCTCATTCTCCCCCACAGTTTCTCCCAGAGATTTCGTCTGTTTTCATCGGCTGAAAGTTCGGGGTGAAATATGATAGATAGGACCGTGCTGTAACAAGAGTTACCTGCCCCATCATAAATTGCACAGCACGCATAATAAAGCCCTTAATGTAATCGTTTTTGTATATTAAACATAACACCTTATATTTCATATAACAATATATATTTTCCGAAACATCAAAAAACACCGGGAGTCATGTTACATAAAGTGTGTCCAAAAATCAATGGAATGAAAACACAGATTTTTATATTATTTTATTGAGTTTCAAAGTGTAACTTCAGATTCTAAGGAAGCAGTCAATGACGGAATTTGGGGTCAGGGGTCGAATGCCCTGATTTTATATATTTGTTTATGTTTTAATGTCCAGGCTTTTGGTTGTGCACTGTATATTGCTGTCCATGGTTGTCTGTTTTTGTTTGTAGCAGTACAGGTGTTCGTCAGGTGTAATTCTGAAACTGTAGTGAAAGTTATGCGCTCCTTTTCCTAGCTAGTATGTATTAATTGGTACATACTGGATGCAGGCGCGCAACACCCTTTGGACTCACCGGGCTTCAGCCCCCCCCGTCGTGTGTGGCAGCCCGGGATGAGACAGATCCCGGGCACACACAGAGCCGCACCCGAACGTTTCACAGGTCTTTAAAAGACCATTTGAATGTTAATTAGGCCTTGCAGTTGTTTCACCCCTTCTAAGAGCCCCTGCAGCTTCACTCTGCCTACTGATTAAAGGTTCAGCCCCCCCCAAAAATTTTCTTAGCCCCCCCCCCTGAAATGTGGCTCTAGTTGCGCCTCTGACTGGATGTGTGGCGAGTTAGTTGCACTGTGAGTGAGTGAAATTCAATCGAAAAGTGATGGGGCAGACCTGTGTAGTAGCATAATGTGAGTAGCAGGGTTGTGCCAGACCCTGCCTCTTTGAGAAGTGGTTGATACTGAGTCATTTAGCAGTGTGGGACAGTGTTACTCTATCCTTTGTTGATCTTCAAATTCATGCAAATAAGGAACGATTTTCTAACACACAAGTACAAAATAAATGGTAATAAATTATAATGTAGTAAAAACTCACCAATTGTTAAAAACTCCTCAAACTGTTGGACTTGAATGGCAACCAGCAAAACAAGACACAAAAAACCAACCTAGTCCAGTAACAAACATCAACTGCAGTATAAAATTGAAAAAAGCATAGCAAATATAGACTACTAAATTATAATTAAGAAGGTAGTATGGTTGTACAACCACGATTGGAATAATGGGTTCTCTTTAGATCACCACAATGCAAAGGCAACTGACAAGGTTGAAAAAATGTAGAGAGTGATTAGCAAGTTGAAACTAATGAGCTGGAGAGATAAACATAGTGGGAGCAAGGAAAGAGTTTGGGGGCAATTCACAAAAGCATTTACGAGTATGAGAATAAGTACTACAGGAGCTTTTTATGTACTGTTATGTGCCTATGTGAATAGAAACATTCAACTTTTTATCAGTAAATGTGCAAAGAGAACACAGTCCATTCTATTTGAATAAATTGTAAATGAATATTCGCCAAATATTCCTATTTTATTCATGGTAGATGATTTGAGGCCAAGTCACAAAGGCATGCTAAAGATTACTACAGCAATGCCACTTTTGGTACTACAAAATGCATTTGTGAATAGGTCCATTATGTTCAATCATCTACAAGGGATATTGACAAGGGACAAATTAATTTTCTATAAATGTTTGATGTGACCAATAATTAACTAGAAGGGAATACTTTATTTAAGGTAACAGACACACAGAAACGAGTGGAATATTTGTCAAGCTTTAGACTTTGCCCAGTTTGCAAGGTTTGCTCTGTTTTACCAGGTGCCCCCAACTCTGCCTGAGGAACAGATTTCCAATACACAAAACAACATAACGGTTTTGCAAAATCATTGCCTACTAAAAAATGTTTGCAGAGGTTTTCTTCCACAAATCTATTACTATAGCCTGGTGGTTCTAACCGGAAAAAAGAAAAAGCCCCCACACCCTGGAAGAAGCCTGCCAGCTTGTCAGGAACATACGTTTTTTGTTTTACAAACACAAACTTCTGCTTTGAAAGTTGGTATATGTAAAACAACATCTTTTCAGTGTGGACACTTTGAACATGGCACCAGTGCAGAGATCTCTGTCAGGCAGGTGGAGGTCTATAAATATGGCAGGCTCTATTTCGCCAGTGCATTGGAGTACATCCCTCCACTGCCTTGATGGAACAGGGTACAGCCCACCAAGGTCTAAATAAGGCATCTGGACAGTCAGAATGCCTGCAGAATTTAGAGAAAACTCACTGCTCCTCAAACCAGCAACTGATCCAATGAAGCCAGTGCCGAAGAGGTATCAATCTACTTATCTCTGAAGAATTGTGGAAAGAGGCATTTGGAGAATGGAAGTGCTTGTGCAGGTGGTCAAATGCGCTCAAATCTTTCTTACAGGTGCACCCCCAAGATGTCCCTTTCATGACTGAAATTCTTAGATTTTCAGAAAATGTAGGGGCGACACGTCTCACTCTGCAGCATGGGCTCATTCGTCATAGATATACAGTTGGAACTTCTTGCCCACAAAGGGTATGTCTGCGAACATCCAGGAGATAGTGTACGGCATTGGTGTGCTATTAAAACATCCGACTAAGCTTCTTCCTTGAAGATTCCTCAGTTTTTCAAGACTTTCAGTTTCAAGCAGGTATTAAGTTAAATTTTCTTACAAGTGGTCTCGCTGATAGTGAATACTAATATATCCTACTGAATTCACCAGCTAATAATTTATCAACACATTATTTTATATTAACAACTGGGCAACAGAAACGTGCAAGAGTGACTGGAAATTAAATTTCCAAAAAGAAATCCTGAGACCAAAACTGTATGTTATGTGAGGAACCTAACACTTCACAGACTTTCTTAGGACTTTCCAAATCACCTAATGTCATGTATTAAAACGTTGTTATACAAAGAATAACACAAATATATATATATACATACACACACACATATATGTATCATATACGCAAATGGGCAGTGTAAAATACTGCTTATTACTATTGAGTGTAGGGAGGTGCTGCTCCCTCATCAATAATGATTAGCATGTTATACACTAATCGACACGCACAGTTTATGCCATGTCAATTTGTATGTGTATTTGCATTAACAAATGTAATAAACAAATGGTATGCAATACACGCCATAAGCTACACTGCCCCCCATGTTTTGTTCTTGGTAGACTTCTTTTTTTCTCAGCATAATCCTGTGCCACTGGCCGAGGGATTCATTGACTATGGTGGATGAGTTATGGTATGCATTGTACACCCTACCTCGCAAATTTCAGGCGTTTTATAGGTGTGTATTGACTGAACCATAACCAATCTTGTGCTTTTTTCAATGGATATTTGTTTCTTTTAAGACACATTTCATTCACTTGCCACGTACCCATTTGACGTGGAACATAACCTTTGGCTCTGCATAGCACGAGATGGCTGCAGACCACGTGCGAAATCCTTCGGCCTAGCACAGCAGGGGTAGGCTGCTGGGTCTGGTCTTGCCCCACTACATTCCAGATCAACGTCTTACAGACCCTTTAACACACCTCAAATGACAAGCTCTCTCCGCCACTAGCCCATCATAATCTAAACATTGCCTCTGGGAACCTCGTTTGCAATCAGTGTTATCATTCTGTGACAATAATTGTACTCCTTATGCTCTCAAATCCTTTCTATTGCTTTCTAGAATGACGGCTGCATTCCCAAAAAGGCAACTGCTGTGTAACACAGTAAGCTCATTTTTATCCAACAATTGCCCACTGATTGCCAATTTACAATCGCAGAAGCAACAATACTTAGCACAGCCCCTCAAGCTTGCTGTACACCACATCCCAATAGCAAGCTTGGAAAACCCACTGCATAATCCATTGCTTGACTCCCTAATATCCAATGGTTTTGCATTCTTTTTCTAGGCAGGAAGTGATACATTGAAGGGATACATTGAAGGTGACGTTTCAATGATCCACAAAAACACACTCCCAAGTAAACAAGTAGGTAAGCCAACATTTTACACTCTGGAACCCTTGAAAATGCTCTCTGCAGGCATGGTCATCATCACAGCACTTCTGCATCTACTGCTTGGTATTTTCAGCTTTGATTTTTGTGAGGCTCTCGTAAATTCCACTGGTTTTATCTATTCTTAAGGATCTACATTCCTCTTTTCTCTAGTCCCGCCCTTTCAAGGTTAACTTATCATCCTGCATATTCTAGACATTTTCTGCTAAGGGGAAGATCCTTATTTTCCCAACTTGCAAGCTGGGAAAACGAAATCAATTGACTTCAAGGTGGTAGACCTGGGAAGTAACCTATTGTGTCTATTCCTGTGAACAGTACCTTTGTGAAGTCTTGTTTAACCTATACCGAGGCCATGACAGAAATTAAATGTTCAAAGCGTTTGGCCATCTTCAGGGCCTGACTGGCTACCGGGCAGTTGTGTGTGCTGCCGAGCTGGGGTCTAATTTCTCTGTGGTGTGGGCTTATTTCGTTGATGGGGACCTGCGTGCGCTTTCAAATAAAAAAAGCAAAACGAATTTTGTTTTGCACACACAGGTCCCCATCAACGAAATCATCCCCCTGCTCGGCAGCACACACAACTGCCCAGTAGCCAGTCCGGCCCTGGCCATCTTCTTTCTACCCATACAATTCGGGTCTTCTAGGCCTGAAGAATACCGTTGCTAACACATTGTGAACTATGCTATTATGCCTTAGAAACCTGTATCTTCTCCACTCTTTAGACCACGTCATGGAACCATAAAACAAAAATATACATCATTGTGTAGATCATATACATAGCACTTTTATTAATAACCTCCGTCAACTTAACTCATGGTTAACCCCCACATAAACACAATTATACCAATACAGTCACAATATTTGCCCCCCCTAAAATTAGTTCCTTGATCAGCCAAAACTATTTACGGAATTCCATGAGATGGTTCCACTCCTTTTTAAATGCAAGGGAGCAGTAATTGAAGATCTTTTTATCCCAAGCAGCAACTGTGACCCGAGATCAGATCTCAGAGTCAATTTCTGGTGCTGGGTCATTGCCTTTTGTATATCCATGGTCTTATGGCTTCCTGTTAGGTCCACCTTAATGTTAGAAGACAAGAAAGTGTAATTGTGGCCTTCTGAAATTTAGAAAGAACTCCCACATTTTGTCACTGATTGAAAACCCTCCTTCTTATTCCACTTGCTCCAAGTTATTAATTTTAAATAATGTACAATATTATCCCTTTGCATTTAAATCAACCCGAGGAGGCTATTAAGCTCTCTAAATAGTTTTAAAAACATATGTAGAAACAAACATCATACAATCCTCACCCCACAGGTCCACAGTCAAAGACGATAAATGGGTAAAAAAATATATTTATGGAAAGATGTCTGTAAAGATATATGTTCTCAAATGCTTTTGCAAAGTTAACCAGAAGAAGAGAGGCATTCTATATTGGGGTTTTTAACATTCTGCCCTGATTTTAAGAATTAGATTTTCCTATGAAATGAATCACTAGGCAGAAAACGACATACCTGCAAGAACATCCCAGCCCACACGAGATAATTTGGTTATTTAGGACTTTGTAGGTGCTGCATCCCAGTTAGCATCTAAGAGGCAAAGAAGGCCACAGCGTCTTTAGCAGTGGAGTCATTTGATCTGGCCATCTGATGCCCTCAACTCCCCAGGACACTTAGTGGATAAATACAATAATTGGTCATAAGGCAGAGGACGGTAGAGCACCAACCAGGGCAAGCAATGATCTGACCGCCAATTTGCATTTCTGAGGAGGTATGTCAGAACCTTCTGTGGGGCTGTCGCCAACATTTTTGTGGGCCCTTATTGAGTTCCCATCCAAGTTGTTATGTGTAATTAAGAAACAAGTGCACTGGTGACAGGGAAAATATAGTATTTGGCGCCACCTAGTGGTGTAGAGTATTAGCTGCATCACGAAGGAAGAGGTCAGGTATGCTTTTTAAAAATGTTGTAAATCGATGTAACATGAGCACGAGCCCCACTCATCTCCAAATAACTCGTAACTGTGTTTATATGGCGCTTACTACCCCTGACGAAGTATTGAAGCGCTTTACAGCGAGTAGCACGCTACTTCAGAACCCAAGGTTAGTAGTTAATTAAGTAGTTATTATTGGTAATTGCAATTAGTCATGTGCTCAAGAAAAAATATACATGCTTCTCCTCCAATTACTTTGTGGTAGATTATATTAATACAAGTTAGGTTTAGGAATTAGTGGGTGCTATGTGATTTCAGGTGAATGATTGGTGAGATAGGTAGGCTGGCGAAGATTAGGTTATGCTAGTTTAGAAATAAGTGCCTAGGGGCCCGTAGCTTGAGGTAAAGAAATCCAGCTCCGCAGCCCTTGTTATGGCCCTGTTCCTGAGAAGAAACAAAATAGTTTAACTGTAGAAGCAAGTGAATTTGAATTTTTACAACATGAGTGTTACATGAGAGATAGTATCTAATGTAAAACCCAGAAAATTGACTGAGCTGACTATAAGCATGAAACAATCCCTCCCTCGGTCCATCCCCATCTATTCTTCTACTTTTGTTCTTTACTACCTTCAAAAAATCCTCCCTGAACCTTTCCCGTAATATATTTCCAATAAAATATGTTTTCACTTTTCAAAATAAACCTCTGATTTGTGCTTTAAAGGCAGGAAGATGTGTGGTTTTATGTACCTAATGATTTCAAAACCTGGTATGACTAGGATACCAAATATTTTATAACTCTGCTAAACACTGCATGGCTAGGGAAGTGAAAAAGCCTTGCTCTCTGGACCACTTTAGTGGATTTCTGAGTTTCAGCCTATGGGTTATTGCTATCTGGGGGGAAAAGCAAAAGAGCCCCACCCCCACTCTCCCTTGCCTTCAAAGCCATCACAAAAAAATCTACTTTGGGGCTTTTACAGCATGCTAGAAATCACACAATTTAATTTGACATTTACCAATATAATGGCATTATAATACTGTCCATGTTACGTAAATGTCTGCTTTAGGCTTTTTTAGGTTTTGTTTAAAAAAAAGTTCTTTATTATATGAAATGTAAGTAAAAGATTTTTCTGTGCAACTATATTAAAAAAGATTTGATTTATCGCACAATTTAAAATTGAAAGTTTGACAAGTGGCCCTTCAGAGATGGAACTTTGAGGTCCACTATTTTTGTGTTGCTGCAAGTAATGCTCTGGGGTATAATATATCACTTTAGAAATGGATTTCACTGCATGGACCTAAACATACTTGCATTCACTGGTTAGCATTGTAAGTTACAAAGCATCCAATGTTGTTTTAAAAGAGTTTTCAGGAGATGTGTATTTTGTCAATTCTCTGCACCTAGGCACCTTCAGGAAAGCAACCACTAGACCTAAAGGCCATTTATGATTGATACACAACTCCATTCTTTCAGCGATAGACCCCTACTACAGCAATAATAAAAATGCACACATTGAAATCACAGTCTTAAATGGGAAACACGTTTGGTTATTGTGTTGCATGCATCCTTTTCTAAGAGTGTCCCTAAAACAACCACAGCATACAAGAGACTTCATGAAGCAGCCAAGTGGAAAATATTGACTTGAACTTGAAGTCTATCTGTTTAGACAGATGAGCGCCTAGTTTCAGAGCACTTGTGAGTGGAGGAGGGGGTATTTTTAAAAAAGACTGCCCCTTAATTTTTAATCTAACTGAAATATACAATTCATGGCAGTTTTTAAATATTTCTAGTCATGTCTATGTTGCTGTTCAGTACGGGCCACTTGCTGTTTTTTTTTTCTTCAATTCAGCGGTCTCCTTTGTGCATGGCCTTCCTTTGTGTTGGCCAGGCACCTGAATTTAAAGAGCAGTGGGGCCCACGTGTGTCTCTTTACATGTCTCCCCTCTTTGTTCGTGCTCTCAGCGTGTATCAAAGTGACATGAGCTCTGAGCTCGGTTTTCTAAAGAGTCGCAGTGCATGAGAGCCAAGTTTACCTTGATCAGTGTCGGTCGCGTTGGCACAGGATATAGGCCGCTCACAAATTCAGTGCGCCTGCTACTGCGTTGAAATTGGGATACAATCGCACGCCATTTTGGATTGGTCTAGTATCAGGCCGAGACGCTGACAGGAGTGTTGAAGTACGCTGATAATGGCTGTGTTTGTGGCTGGTCCCACGAGCACGTGCACTATTTGGTCACTTCCTGTTATTCGCTGGCCACAGAGGACGTCATCCTGGTGAAAGCTGTGACTGTGTACAGGACAGGCTCGTGCTCCGCAAGCAGCCAATCTGTGCTCCGAGCTCCCAGGCGGCCTCGTCGTGGGGATAATTTTGAACAATAATACACACATCTTCTCTTCATAGCAGTGGCGCAGGGCAGGCCGCCCTGGGCCCACTGATTGCGGCCAGGCCCGGGTGCCTTTCGAAGCGTTAATGGCTGTTGACAGAATACAGACTGTGTTTGCGACATCTGCTTGCTTGGCTGTGAGCAAGGGTTGTTATTATTTTTTTTTTTTGCCTTGGTCTCCTCGCAGCATCAAGGTTGTGGTGAAAGGAACCGCCCACCCCTGATATGGAGTTAAAAAGCTCAATTGGAACCAAGGGCTCCTCTTCAGCAGGCAGGTAATGAGGGTAACCATGGAAACCCACCAGAGGAAGTGTATTCTGGCAGGAGGACGTTAATCCCCTCTCCCTCGAGCTGGGACAGCCTGACTTTTCATTCTCACACAGTAATTAGATACCAGCTGTCAGAGCAGGGGAAAAGGCTCGGTGACTACTAAATGGAAGAGGGAGGCTTTAAAGACGCAGGGACCGTTTTCAACGGGACCCTTGCGGGTAGGTGTTCCAGGGCCTTGACCAAAGCAATGGCCAAGCCCAACCGCTGAGCCACTGCATCAGCTTGCAGTTAGACCCACACCTTGGTGCAGAGAAGAGACAAGCTACCTGCTTGTCCTGCACCTGCCTGGAGTGCAGAGCGCGGCAGGTGGTGGGCAAGGAGGAAGGCTGCAACAGCTCCGCTTTGTTAAGGCCCAAGCCGCGCGCGTGTCCTATTACAAATTCAGATTCCCCTCAGTCCCGCGCAGTCATTCTGCGCTTCTTTTCCACAGCCGACTGTGTTATGTCCCACAACAGATTACTTGTTACGATTTCTAAACAATGAACCCCTGTCTCTGGACTACCCGGAGTCTGTTTGGTTCCTAATGCAGGTTAGGACGAAACATGTTGTGCCTTTGGACTTTGAACATTTGTCTAGCCCTTATTTTAGTCACTGTCTAAAACACCAGAATAATTCACACCTGTAATCCACTGAGGATTGGCCCATGTTTTCTAGACACCTGCTATTATCACCCTCCAGTATACTCCCACCTGTCCCTTGGTATGGTCCTAAGAAGCCCTTTGTCTCACCCAGATCCCTTTAATTTTGTCCCTGTAGTTCTCACCAGCTATATGCAAATATGTCATGACCGAACTGCCAAGCCAGGTCCTCCCTGAACTGGAACACAAGCAACGCAGGACCAGTTTTGCCCTAGTTATGGGCTTATCAGCCGGGTACAGCTTGATCCCTATTGGAGCAGGGTCAAGACTGATTTGCATATATATATATATATATATATATATATAGCTCAGTTCAAACTGAGGTGGCATATTGTGTAAAATTATAAAGGATTGGGATGCAGCCCGAGTGATTACCAGTGGCTGAGATTAATTCAAGAATTCCATCCATCACTGTTTGTATATTTATTGAGTAACCGTGAGTGGGACGGGAATGCACAGACGTGGATACCGTGCACACTGTGTCACTAGAATCAAGCTGTACCCAGTTGGTGAGCCCATAACTAGGGCAGAACCATTTCAAGGTTGCTTGTGTTCCAGTTCAGGGAAGCACTGGCTAGCCAGTTCGGACCGGACTTTTCCTATTTGAGCAGGGTCAAGACTCATTTGGATATAGCTGGGTCCAAACTGAGGTGCAGAGGTGTGCAAAATAATGATTACCAGTGGCTAAGATTAATTCAAGCATTCCATCCACCACTGTTTTGTATACTTATTGTACATTTTTCGGTGGCACTATGTCCTTACCAATGATGACTGCTATAATGTTGATGTTTCTTTCAAAATAGGGATTCCATTATATTGTATTCTCCCTAGAAGGAAGTGATGTTGATTAAACGGTCTGGATTTGTTAGAGGCAATTCAGCCACAAAAGCTTTTTGCTGGTGCCATTTCTTAACTGGGAACTATTGGTCTAATGCAGGAAAGGATTTTACCCATCCTGATTCTTTCGAGAATATGTTGCTACATAAGTTCCTCTAGCTGGGTACAGTTTCCTCACATGAAACTATTTCAGGAAGAAGAAATCTCTACTTGAGAGGATCACTTGCCATGTGCATTATGTGAACGAATGTCACTGTATCTTCTGTAGGATTGTTTGCACAGGATTAGTTAATTCCTCACGATGACTCAGATGCCTTCTTTTATCGAGATGCATTTGTCGGAGATCTGGTGCTGGAAATTATTTTCGGTAATATCTATTACAAGTTTAATGTTACACGTCTCTATTGCGCTTCTGATGCTTAAATGGTAGGTTTACCATTAAAGGAAAATCTAACTTCAATGACAACAAGTGTAAAGTGGCTACTCAGTTTATAAACAGATACGCAACATCTTGCAGACTTTCTTCCTATGACTAATGCATTAGGATGCAACAATGGAGTAAATGTTCTAAACTCCATGACGTTCCAACTTAATTCACTAGATACCAAAGCGATGATTTTGATTTCTTTGTGCAGCTTGGTTTTATGTATATTTCTAAAGGAAAAGAAATGGGACATATTTAAATAAATATGTTTCAGTAAAGTTTAAGCCAAAAATGCCCATAAAAGACTTTATCTAATGTTTCCAGATCCCTGCAAAAAGGCTTAGACAAATGTAAAAGTTTCCAATAGTCTCCTTTACTGATACAATTGAAAAGACTTCTATGAGGGATATATTGTCTGATTGAGAAGTTTACTATTTATTCAGCCTTCGTGTTTCAATACTGGGACTTCCTAACCAGACTGACTTTCTTGCTTTTTACGCTGATTCATGTAGAATTGAATTGATGCAAAGATAATGATGGCAGCTAGGGGCCATACATCAATTCTCATAATGTTCATACTGTCTGCTGCTACTTTATATTCTCTACTCAGTGGTCATCTCTTTCTTTGTGCTAATGCATTGGCAATGATTACTACCCTGTGCATTCCATGTATTTTTGTTACTGTTTTTTTACTTCTACCAGTACCTCTGGGAGCATGTCCCATGCTTTCACTAGTGGTTCTGTGAACAGATTTCTTTCAGCGCTCCTGAGCCTCCCTCCACCCCTACTGACGACACTTATTTAGCAATCACATGTTTTGACTGTTAAAAAAGGCACTACAAACTAATAACGCTGCAGGTGGCAAGGGAAGAATATGATTTTCAGTAACTAGGCACACTTTGTTCACTGTCTACCAAAACTCAATCCATACCCAATGAATGGAAGAGGGGCACTGGCTTGCTTTCACTTCTTCTAAATGTTACCCTACTTCACTGCGTTTAATTACCCTTGATGAGACAATGATAGAAGGCTGTATCCATGTCTCCTGTGACAGTATAGGACATTGGGTCCGTATGGTTTCCGGTAAGCCAATTGATGGTTACTTATCAAACCTACAATGGCCTCTTCCTCTGCTGCCAACAGCGGAACGATGTTTTAATTATAAAGTAGTATTTATTTTCTGCACTACTGTCGTTTCATGTTTTCATGTTGTCCAAATTGCAGATACATAATGTGGTAATGAGGACATTCTGGGGGTTATGTCTTTTGTAGAAAAAGACAGTGTCCGAAAATGTAAAACTCACTGACAAGTCTTTGCAAAATACTCCAGAGACATGTAGCTCTATCAGATGATTTCAAAGTGCGTATACCTACCTGTTCCACAATATGGGAACAGTTCTTTGAAAGGGTATGAATGTGGCCTATTCAGTAAATATTCATGGCGATTGGTACAAATAGAAGAGACTGTGGACTTTATTCTTGTAGTATTACTTCCCGCACTTATAAATGTTTTTGTGAATCAGCGCCTGTGTCATGAAGCCATGTCATCCCTTTGGGAAGGTCTGGTCTTTTCTCACAGTGCTAAGTAAAAGACAGATGAACCTCAAGGTCAGGGGTGAAACACTGGAATGAAAATATGAAAGGATTATAGTAGATAATCAGCTTTCAATAACCAGAAAAATAAAAGCTGGTAGAAAACTGTGGTGCAAAAACATTGGTGAGTAAAAACATCCCAGAAAGTCACTGTGTCAAGAAGACAAAACATTGGATATAAAAGAAATAGTTTTCGGAATTTTCAGTCTTGTAATAAAATGTAGCAACATCTGCAGTATCTCCACGTATACTCAGATACCATGGATTAGACATGCATTGGCAAAGTCAATAGGTCTGCCATTGATACCCTGATGCAATGGCAATTTTTTGTATTGTAAACACAGGCCACAGAAAATAAAACAAATGAAAAAGAAAACATGATGCTGCCTAAATGTAACGGACATGTACTGGAAAGAAAAAATATTAAATTAAGAAAAATACGATAACATGAATGGGGCTGGAACAATTTTCAGAGTGGGGTGCTGACCAACGAACAAAATTGTAGTTGGCGCGCTACAAAATCTGGGAGGACTTCTATTGAAACAAGACGCTTTACACTATACTCGTGCTTATACTCCAAACTGAACAGACTGAACTTTAGCCATATTTTTTAACGCGCAGACTATAATTTAATCTTCACTTTTCGACATTGGAAAGTGTTTCAAAGTTCTACTTTGATAACGGAAAAATCAAAACACCTGGTTCATCGTCTTTTGCTGTGGTATATCCAATATTATTGAGGGATCCAGAGGATTTATGCTACAACCTTTTCACTTATTTTTGAGCCTAGAAGAAGTTGTTTATGCGACGAAACACGTGTCGGATGTCTGCATCAACAACGTTCACTACGTGTCAACATAATCAAGATTACTTTTATTTTCCTGTTTGTTCTGTACTTGAATGACTACTGTTTCCATTAGATACATAGAATGATGCTATGTCTATTATTAAAATAACTGACAACAAGGTCAGAAGTGAAACTTAATAGTGGCTGTGCTCTGTAATTAAGTATTTGTATAATACTTAAACATGCTTTCATGCGACATGCTGTTATAAGAAATTAGAGCACGTAAAGTTAAACAACTGCCTTGAGACAGTTTGTACTTGAATGCGCAGTTACTGCTTCAAGACGGATCAATAAAGGCCTTTTTCTACTTAATTCTTCATCTGATCTTCATCAAGGATTTATGAACGTATTGAGGGGCAGGGGGTTGCATCCCCAACACCCCTACATCTAGGGCCACTGGGCATCACACAAGTTTAGCAAAATAGTGCTAGTGCATCCAAGTATGCTGGTGTACTTACAACATGTCTAGAAATCTTTTTTAGTTTTAATGCACATCACAGAAAAATATAATGAATATTAGTTCAATCAAAAGTACTATTGGCTTCGGATTACTGTAACCTAAAGACATAGTTTAAATAAGATCAGTAAGGATGACTAAAACAATAAATAAAGAGTAAGAATGGAAATAAAAAGGCATTGGCAATGCAAAATACAAGCTCGACCAGCCTGCCACCCAAGTTTACTTTTTTATGTGGTTTGGCAAAATGCCATGTCTCATGGGGAGAGTCTGTGGTTGAAGTGAAATGACCCATTGCCCCATGCTCTTAGCTGTGGAGAGTGGTAGAAAAATTACAATTATGAACAGAGCTGGCCTTTTCTCCAAGAGTCCACTGGGTGAAACCAAATTCATCATGCCCCTCTCTTTTACCCTCTTTAGCTGTTTATGTATTGAAAAGTTTGGGAGGAGTAGAATATTGAGGGGGCAAGATTAAGGAGTGGCATGAAAACGAAGAAAACGCTGACAAGTGTGCCAGCTGCCTTTAGGAAAGAGTTTAAACACACTTCTCTTTGGACATAAGTCACAGGAAAACACCAGCTCCTCTATGGAGGTCAGTACTCTGGGCGTGTGCCTAGCTAGCACATTCTATGGTCCAACCCGGTCTATGACGCTTGAACAGAACAGTCAATAAAATTGGCTGGCACAAAGTTCCTCTATATATAAATATATATTTGTATTTATTATTTTTTTATTACACGAGGCTGGCAAGACATCTAAATGTCTCCAAGGCCAGACCTTAAAAGGTTCATAAAGCATAATTTAACTCGGATTCCATGGAAGATCACAGATCTTTGATACCAGTGTATGCAGACTTATGTACAATGGTCTAAGAGGTAAGCACATTAAATAAAAGATCAGCTAATGCCTACAAAAGTCTACGCAAATACAGCCAACACAGGAAGGTGCTTAAGTAGAGAGGTAAATGAAAGTGGGACTTTCTTGGAGCATGGGTCGGAAATGTCCAAGGAGGATGATATAGTAAACGATCAACAGAATGGCAATCCAGATTTTGTTTGCCCTCAGGATATTCATAAAATGTGCTGCAGAGCTTGATCCTGACAGTTCCATAACATCTCAAAGTAAGCACGCTCTAATCTATAGGCCTCTATACACGCTCCTCGAGGTATACAGTCTTTTTTCCCCTAGAAAATTGTAGTAATTACTTTACTCCAGGGGGCAGTGACAGGAGCTCTACTTGATTGGTTAGTCCCCTATACTATATGCAGTATATATCCCTCCTGATTTCTTACTCCACTCCATTGCCACTCTCAGGATAAATGGAATATTTGTTATTTGATATGTATAGAACGCTCGTTGACTTAAGTTTCTTGCTGCTATAGAGTACCGTAACCAAAAACAGGACACTAAAACAAAAAATATTTTAAGAAATTGGTTAAAAAGAAGAATCTTGAGAGACTTGGGGGAACTGTGTAGTAAGGGTATAGAACAGCGATGGGCTAGAAATTTGCACCATTCCATTGCACCTGCCACATCGGGCTCGTTAGATATGGCCTACCCAACTTTGCACCAAAGTCATTCGACGTGATTCTGCAACACTGAGGAGAAAAACAACAATAGGAGGGAATCGTGAGCTGTTGCATGCACAGTGATATTTAGAAGTGCAAGGCTACATGAACAGGCTGATTGATAGTGAAAGGACAGGAGGATGAACATCGGAATCATGTTTCAGAGATAAGTACCCCCTGCCCTGAGACTAAGAAAGCTCACCCTAGTATCACAGTTCAACTGTAGCACACACTACTTTAAAGAAGCTTTGAAAATGTCAATAGGTCTGACATTTTGTTAGGGGGAGTGCTCGGTTATAATAAGGTACATTGCATTGCCCAAGCTGTCCCAGAAAGAACATTCCATAATGAAGCAACGTCTTGGGCTACAACAATATGGACGTCAGGAAAAGAGCACTTAAACCAAGTTAAGCTGTCCTCAATGATGAATGTTATGTAAAGGAGCCGTAAAAAGAACTGAACTGAAAACAAAGTTTGCTTTGCAAGTGGTGAATTTAAAAGTACTCAACTCTCAAAATATTGCATTGTAGATACTTTTTAACAAAGGGCCAGTACTTTCATTGCATCTTTAAGAAAGAAATGTCCTTGTACGCCTTTACTTTCTGAACACAAAAAGCACTTAATACCAGTAGTGGCTCCCTTCTGAAGAAGTGGTGGGGACAGGGGAAGGGGATTGGGGGAATATAATACATACAAATAAAACACACCTGCTGCTGCGCTGGCGGCCGCTGTCTCGGGATTCTTCTGCTAGGGTCCCTGCACACTGCGCAGGTTCCTACATGCCAATCAAGATGCAGCTGTCATGAGAGCAGCGCCGTGATTGGTCTGAGCGGGCTTGTTAAACGGTCGCATAAGTCCTAGGAGCCTGTGCCTCTACTGCATCAGGCTGTACTACACAGCTCAGGTGGAGAGAGATCAAAGTGCACATGACGGTTTGGACGGCATTAGACAGCCGGCCAAACAGTCATGCACACTTTAGTGTGCACTACTCCTCCCCCTGCACTCCTCCTGACCCCGCCCTCCCAGACTTAGCTGCCTGTAGCAGATAGAAAAATCAAACGATAATAAAATGGTTTTATCATTTGATTTTTCCAGTTTCTGTCTGCTGGCTGGCACTCAGCAGGGGGGTGACGCTTCTCGGCCATAGAGGAAGAGCCGCCGCTGCCAAATAGCATGACCGCAGAGAATAATGAACGTGCAAGGGTGATTAGTGAATGCTGCTGTGTCTTTGTAGCAGGTCAAGGCACCCAAACAACAACATTTCGTTTAAAAAAAATCTATAAATCAGCAATTAAAATGTTGTGTCAGCAAAGAAAATACATCAAAAACACATGACTATTCATTACAACCTTCACATCAACTTCCATTTACAAATTAAGGAAAGAACTACTGTATGCCCCATTGCCAAACTTAATGGGAATGCAAATGGGGCAATAGAACCACCTTAAAAATACCATGATGTCCAGGACGGCTCATTCCAGCAAAGGCAAACCAAAACACATGAAAGTCAATGACTAAAGGGGCCTAGCCCAAAGCTCACTCTATCTCTGTATTTCTCGTACTTGTTTGAAGAATTGATGAGATCAGGTTGTCTTGCCAAAACTGAAAACACAGCTAAACTTAAGCTCTCATGCGGGTTCTGTCATTTTTTTTCTCGCCTTTTCTGTGCTTTAAATGAAAACTTAGCTCTTCATATTACTTTAGTTGGTGGAGATATACAGCAGCCAGGTAAAGGCTTCAAAACAGTTCTAGGCATGCTCACAAAGTGAAACTTTTTAAGTAAATTTTACTCTGCCAGACACGTGTCTTTCTCCATGTACATTGAAATCTATGGGTTCGTTTTACTGCGTTTTGTTGTCAGTAAGAAGAAAAATAGGATATCACCCACTTTTTGTTTGTTTACTCTAAAAAGTTGCTTGCATTCAGTTTAAACTTAACAACAACAAAAAACACCTATCAATGTATCCAAATCTCATTTGGCAGCCTTAGCTCAAACAATGAGAAATTGAAAAGCGTTAACAACAAAGTGCCTTTACCAACCTACCACGAATCATTTGCCAACTGTCTGCTCAGAAGATGGCAGATGTTGCCAGCAAGATTTCAACAATATTTTCAGCACCTTCTCGTGAACAACCATGTTGGCGGTAAGTCTACGGCTGGCACATGACTGCAGACTGCACCAATCTGTCTGGTGCCATCCGAGCTCTCAAGGCAGCTCTCTACGAGAGTAAAATTCACCTCGACGCTGTTCGAGTGAGGCTTGAACGTGCTGCGAGTGAACAGCAAGTGAAGGATTCCTTAATCCCGCGGTCCCATCTGTCATGCACGCAGAGGGCTCCTGTCAAAGGCATTTCCTTTCAGGAGTTACAAACATAAACTGTGCTATTTCAGGGAAAACACTGCCTCTATCGGCCTCGAGAGCAGCCAGGGTTTCCATCCCCTTCCTGTAGTACCGGGGCCTCTCGGTATCAGGCGGCACCAACAGCTACAACTAGAAATAAAGCAGAAATGTTAGCTGTAGGGAAATGTTGCTCTCGCGAGCGCCTGCTCCAGTACGGTGCCCCGTGAGGCTCAGTTTGCTTTGTGGTCACTGCACTTTAAAGCCTTCGCGTCACAGCTGGAAGGTCTGATTCGTGCTGGCGGATTAAGCAGTACGATTAAGACGCTGAGCAATAGCTTTAGGTAGAGGATGTAAACTGAGCTTTAAGATGAGATGAGAACTATATGGGCCAAAATGTTAAACATTTTTGTGCACCTAAGTTTAACTCTGTAGTCTTCCCATTTGGCAATCTGTCCTGTACTTGGGCCCAGCTATCGGTTTCACAAACTGCATGCAGACTTACTATTGGTCAACTGGGTGAAGGTAAGGTGGTCAGCACCTCAATAGGAGGAGCCAGGTACTGCCATACTAAAAACAAAGTATTGTAAAAAAAATCTACATATATATGTGTGTGTATATATCTGTGTATTTATATGTGTGTGTGTGTGTATATATATATATATATATATACACACACATATATATATATATATAATATATAGTACATAGCTGCCAAATATCCCACGCTCATGCATGATGCACTGCTCCAGTCCAGACTTTTTCCTTTGAATTCTAGGACTTGTAGTCCTGTTTTATAATGAAATAAATAAGACTACAAGTCCCAGAATTCAAAGAAAAAAGCTGTACTGGTGCAGCACATCATGCATGGATCTGGGAAACTTGGCAGGGCTGCATATATATGCAAGGCATTCTGCGTCTGAAGCCCACACAATCTGGAAACATATCCGCATGTATAACAAAAATACTCCTGCCTTCCTAAAATTGAGAAAGGAACTGAAGGCACGCCTCTTCAGAGAACACAACTTCCCTCCCTGGTAGCAGTAGTGTTATGCTGCTCTCTGGCTAGGCTTGTGCTCTACAAATACCTTTACATCAGGGCCACTACAAATAAGCAGCATGGGAGGACCAAATTTTGTGGCAGGTTGACTACATTATGCGGTAAGAAAAAGAAAATGTGACGTAATGAAGCACACTTTGTGATAGTATTACTGCATTCTTTTGGCATTTTTAGACCTGCTAATTTACCTCATTAGTACTCGTTTGAAACCAAACTACAACAAAAAGCAACAGAAAGGTGACGAGTCAACCATTGCGAAGGGCCTTCCACTGCACAGCAGAACGTATTGCTGTGTGTTTTAATATCTTTTCATCCGTTTGAGCTATGAACTAATATTTTTTTTGCTAAAACTTGCAGACCTCATTTAGATTATGGGTCTGATTTGGAGTTCCGCAGAGGGGCTACACTGTCACAAATGTGACGAATATCCTGTCTGTCGTATTGAAAGTGTATTATATCCAATGGCACTTCTAATACTACGGACAGGATATCCATCACATTTGTGGCTGAGTAATCCATTCGCCGAACTCTAAATCAGCGTCAAGAAACCGTAGGTGAACGTGCGCTTTACAAGTCCCATTTATCATATCATATCATATATGGCAAAGCCATAGTCAGGCAGCAAACGCTGCAGCCGCAATATCACATAATTCTAGTGGCCCTACTTTACATACATACATGCGGTAGAGCCACAGTGACAGTACAGAACGCTAAAAAGAACCTGATGCTAAGGATGACTGGCTGCTGCAGCTAGAACCTGTTCCTACTAGATTTTAATACTGCTAATACTTGGTGGACGGTGCACATGTGGATGGACAAGGGATGAGTTAGCGTATACACTGTTATCTTGCACAAATGGTTCTGTTCCTCTGTCTGTTACTCTGTTCTTGGTGCCATGTACTATTACTTAAAATACCAGTAATATTAACCAACACCAGATATACAGTGCATGCCTCAAATTAACTTGTCTCTTTGTGTACATATAAAAAATACAAAGGGTGCCAGGTTTCTCACATTATTTATACAATGATTTTTACACCCCAGAGCTGCATTTTCTAGCACATGTCTTCTTGTGGGTGGGTATTTGTGATTATCTTTGGTACAAGGCTGCTCATTCTCAGCTTCAAATCTACCTGCAGATCCCACCTGTCATCTTGGGGATCCGCTCTGCTGCATGGAGGAGGGAGCAAAAGGGTTGCCCTTCTTCCTCTTCTGAAACATTCCTGTTTGTGGGCACCGAAGATAGGGAACGCCGAGTGTGGCAGGGTGGGAGACATTTATGAGGAGAGCTGCTGAAAATATGTCAGGAGGTCTCATTAATTGGGCCTTTACAATTTGTTTGCAAGATAAAATGAGCATCTGGTTTTATAACAAAGGTTTTCAAATGTGCATGGTGAGGAAGGAGTTAGGGGCCTTGTTGAAATGTTCATTTACCATTCACCATCCATTCACATTCCTTCTCCCTGTTCGTTAGCCATTCACCAACCAATAGAGGTCCACCTTCACCCTCACTACTAATTTACCATCCCCCATCCAGTCACCATATACTTATCATTCACTATCCGATCACCACCTACTATCCATCCCTATCAATTGGTCAGTTGCCATCCACCATCCAATTTGCATTCACAATCCATCCTCCAACTACTCAGCTTCATCATCCATCTATTTCCTACCCATTTATTCAACAGCATAAAAACCATTCACCATCCATCCACCATATTTCCCTGTACCATTCATTAAACATCCAGCTTCGATCCAGTCGCCATCCAATATGTATTGTTTAACACAGATCAATTAACTAACCTTTGTCTAGTCGGTCAATTATCCCTCGGTCACCCATCCAAAATCCACCCAGATAGGCTTCACACTCTTGCACAGTTGACACCACAGATGATGCAACCAGAACTGAACACTATAAATCAGAGGTAACCTCCAGTATTGGACCCAATAACCAGGATGAATTCTCAGGCACATTACAAAAAGATGGTGTCCGATTAGGACACAGTACGGCTGACTTGCCATCTAAATACAGAAGAAATAGTCTAAATGAAGCCTTGAGATCTGCACACATTACTCCATATGGGACTTTAACCCCTTGCCACAACACTCCAGATGTGACCTCCAACACAATACACCAGTGGTGATGTCCAGAGGTACGAGCAGTATTCATACTCAAGATTCAGTCTTCCAGGAAAGACCTCAAACTAAGCAACACTCCAGTTGCTGCCTGACTAGGCATGGTATACTACACAGTTGCAACACAGCCTGCCTTCTCTGTACCCAGTATTCCTTTTGCTGTCCCTGTGGCCTTAATGAATAGTTTACTCTGAATTAACTCATCCCTTATAGGAACTCAAGGAAGCTGAAGGACAAGGGAAGCTTGTGCTGCTGCTGTCACTGCCATCAAAAATAATGGGGTTATTCTGTAGCCCTCAGAACCTGGGTCAATATGATACAAGCTACAATGCGTTCTGTCGGGTTAAAATGCTGTCAATGCAGCAACAGTTCTACATGTAAGGGAACCTTGCACCGCTGCTGCTTGGGCTTTATGACGGAGGTTGCACAGCTGCAGCACATGGCACACTTGTTCTATGCAGGTGAGGGAAGCTTAGCTTACCTGACTGCTGCTGCCACCTGCATCGCCTATGTTCTTTGTGTGAAGGATGCTTGCAGTGCTGCTGCCTGGGCTTTAACATTCCTGCATATGCAAGGAAAGTTTGGAGTGAGGGAAGCTAGCACAATTGCACCGTACCTGTTCTTTGTGTTGGAGAAGATTACAACCCTGCTGCTTGTTCTTTAACTGTTCTGGGTATGTGAAGGAAGTTTGCACTGCTGCTGCAAATGGTACATCTGATACATGCAGGTAAGGAACACTTAATGCTTAATTTGAGCCTGTGCTTTCTGGTGCTCAGCGCCAGCACTTGATGATCAACACCGTCACCTATCATGAGCACCAGTTAAGCACACATTCATTTACGGGAAGATTATGTGATTTGCCCAGAATCACAGGATGTTGAGCCAAAGGTGAGACTAGAACCTAGTTCCCCAACTCCAAAGTTGCCAGCTCTGGCCATTATGCCACATCATCTCCCCACTTTCATAGTTAGTAGTTGGTTCTGTTTTAGGTGGTGCTAACAAGAGATATGGGCTGGTTCAAGCTGCCTCCTGTTCCCCAAATTAACAGTGGTTAATTTGCGTCCCCAAATTAACCATTGGGGTCACTTGCCCTCCTGTTCCCGGTGCTTTCCTTGTTTTTGTACTGTTGGTACAGTTGCTCCTCCTCAATTAACTAGGTATATTTTAAACCATCCTGATTTTTCGAAAGACATCAAACTAGTTTTATATGTACAGCAATAGAAACAAGTCGCAAGCAGTTATTTTTCATAATGTACTCAATACAATGAGACATATAGCACAATAAACACACTTTTGGTGCAATGTGGACGACACAGTGCTCAGTGCACATGAAAAATATAAATTTCTCCCCAAAAGAATGAGCAAGTGGCTGGCTAATTTATGGGGTAAAAACAACACCATCAATTATATTTTTGATCCATGAAATAATGCACAAATAAAATATATGCAGTTCATATTTTGACCCTAGAGGGTAAGTCACTGGCATCATCACTGCAGTACAACAATTTAACAATTTACTGAGAAATATTACGTGCAAGACCAATCATATTAGAAATCTGAAGTCTGAATTGACAAAAATCAGCTTAGTAGTCCAATATGAGTAGAAGGGGGTCTGCTGAGAGCAACAAGTTGTACCACCGTAGTTACTTGCTTATAACTCAGATTCCTCTTTATGTTGGTCTGGCCTGCCTTAATACATAGATATACCTGTACTTTGTGCCAGGAAAGCTTGCAGCGCTGCTGCCTGTGCTTTAAATGTTCTGTCCATACAGAAGGTGTGGATCTGGCACTCAAGGACCTATGTTGGACATCCTAGAATATGAAGTACTGGCTCTATGTGTGCAGCATTTATTTTAGGAAATAGTGGTGCTTCCTCGATTTACTGCAACAAAGCAGGCAAAGGAGCAAGCAGAAAAAGTATCATTGAAAACTAAATGGTTAGAACAAAACAGGAGAATTTGTCGAACACATTACCCAGTGTTAAATACTTTCAGTCCTTAAGACATGTTTCCTCCTAGTGGGCTGAAGTGAATGGAGAAAATGTGCCGTATCTAAAGCAGGATGATATGGGTCAGGGCATGAGGTGGATTATTATAAAGCAGGCTGGCAAAGCATGACAAGTAGGGGTCAAATATCACCTATATGCCGATGACACCCAACTTTACTACAAAATTAAATCACCCAGTAAAATCCCACATTGGAAAGAAACACTAATCAAGATACAAACTTGGCTTAACGCCAACCATTTAAAGTTGAACCCCAACAAAACGGAATTACTACATTTCTCCCCTAAAAAACAATCCATGATTGGCTCAATAATTTGGACTCCCTAAATTGTTTCCTTTCACTATTCAACTCTGTAAAGTCCTTGAGCATCACTCTGGACAAAAACATGTCACTGAAGGACCACATCAACAACTCAGCCAAAGGAGCGCTTTCCAGTCTTAAACATCTCAAGAAAATCAAACCTTTTATTCCACCAGATGATTTTAAGATGGTAGTGCAATCTCTAGTCCTCTCAAAACTGGATTATGGCAACACCATCTTTACAGGAACTCCGAAAATTCACCTTGCCTCCCTAAGAACAGTCCTCAACATGGCTGCTCTGCTACTAACAGGTTTTAAACGGTTTGAGCACATCTCACCAACCCTTAAGAACCTCAATTGGCTTCCCATTGAAGGAAGATGTATCTGCAAGACCACTTGCATCACCCACAAAGCCCTTCACACTCATAACCCCAATTTTCTAGATACCAAACTTTCAAAAGCAGGAAGAGCCAGGACTCTGAGTAGCTCCAACTCAATTCTTTTCATACCTCCCAAACTGAAAAAGAAACCCTCCCAGACACGCTCATTCTCTGGAAATGCACCTTGGATCTGGAATTCACTCCCTAGAGATCTCCACTGCAACCCCTCCTTTTCATGCTTCAAAAGGGCCCTTAAATACCTACTGCTCAACAAATACTTTAACATGCACACAGACTGATTTATGTTCACAAACATCACACCCAATCCGACTAGACCCTTAACGGCGGTCAATTGATTGTTTCAGCTGTCTACTATATCATTCACTCCATTAACTATGCTATTCTGATGTCCTCATATTGTAACTGTGTAATCACACTATCCCCAGGAAAATCCTGGGGAAGGGAACTAGAGGCGCGGGCGCTAGGAGCAGGCAGCCTCCAACACCAAATGTTCAACACAAAAAGGGGCCGCTCCCAGTATAGTGACCAAGGTGCTCAAAGATTAAATAGTGAGTGTAGACATCTCACAAAAAGTGAATGACTGGCCTCACACACCACCAGGTGTCATGCTTCATCCTCATCAGGGAGGAAAGGAGCAACCACGGGAGACTCACCTTGAGGCAAGTTTGACTACAGGGGTCTTCCATTTCTCCTCCTACCATGGGGCATGTAGGTTCTTGTCCTAGGGCTTAACGTGAGCCATTCTACGGTGGAGTGTGACATAGGTCACCCCACAAAGTGGTACCTTCTCACCACAAGGTTGGTAAGAACAGAGCCCCCTTGTTTTAGGTCCTGATGAATGCCACAGACCCAATCGGGCCAGAGGGCAGAAACATGTCGACCATATTCACCATGATGAGGGGACAATAATTTCCCTATTTCACAGTTTATTTGTTTTTAATACCATATAGCTGCTGGTCACAAAAAAATGTAATTTGGTAACTATAATGTTTTTTAAATCTCACTCACTCGTCACGGGCCCCCACTTAGTTTAGAAGTGCATCCCTGTCAGAGGTGTATGCCTGCCCTCTACCAAACCGAGTTACTAGAGGGCGAGGAGTGGCGATGGTGAAGCATGACACCTGGTGGTGTGTGAGGCCAGTCCTTCCCTTTTTGTGAGATGTCCACATTCACTATTTAATCTTTGAGCACCTTGGTCACTTTACAGGGAGCAGACCCTTTTTGTGTTGAACAACTCATATTGTAAACTACCTTGGCTGCCCAACGTTTTACTTTGTCTGTATATATGTATGTACTTCAATCAAACAATCTTGCTTTATATGTAAAGTGATACCTTTGGGTCTAGCTCATCCTATATAAAACCTAGAAATATGTTAAAATGACCTGTAGGACAATCTGCATGGGAGGCTACATTCTAAGGACCAGGAAGAACATGCGATTGAGCATGAGCTATGAAAAATGTAGGGCAATTGCTGATGACGTGTATGGTAAACAATGATGGCTGCTCGTGGGAAACCGAAATAGTATAAGAGATTATTCTGCAGCCTGTTAAAGACTGACTTCAAGATAAGCAAGATGGTAGGGGATGTGTCGGTTGGATAATGGATCATGGATGCAGGGTTATAGGCTGAAGGTTGATGGATCATGAGTTGTGGGGTGCAGGGTTATAGGCTGAAGGATGATGGATCATGCACTGTGGGACGCAAGGTTATAGGCTGAAGAATGATGGGTCATAGTCTGTGGGATAAGAACGGTTATAGGCTGGAAGATGGTGGACTATGCGCAGTGGAATTGCAGGGTTATAGGATGCTGGATCATGGGCTGTGGGGTGCAGGGTTATAGGCTGAGGGATGATGGATCATGGGCTGTGAGGTACAGGGTTACAGGCTGAAGAATGATGGGTCATAGTCTATGGGATAAGACAATTATAGGCTGGAAGATGGTGAACTATGGGGTGAGGGGTCGCAAGGTTATAGACTGAAGGGCAATGGATCATGGGCTGGGGGATTGCAGAGTTATAGGCTAAAGTATGATGAACCATAGGTGCGGTATAAGAATGGCTATCAGCAAAAAGATGGTAGATCATGCTCTGTGGGATTGCAGGTATTTAGGCTGAAGGATAACAGTTATAGGCTAAAAAATGATGCATCATGGCTTGTGGGGTAAGAATGGTTATAGGCTGAAAGGTGGTGGGTCATGGGCTGAGGGATCGCAGGTTTATAGGCTGAAAGACCACACACTGCGGGATCACAGCGGTGTAGGCTGAATGATGATGGATCATGTGCCGTGGGGTCGCAAGTTTATAGGCTGCAATATAACGGAGCATGGGCTGTGGAATTGGAGGGTTACAGGCTCAAGGATGATGGATCACAGGGTTACAGGCTCAAGGATGATGGATTGTAAGCTGAGGGATCACAGGTTTACAGGCTGAAGGCTGATGAAGTATGAGCTGTGGGGTCTTAGGGTTAGGGAAGGAAGGATGATGTATCATGGGGTGTGGGATAGTAGGGTTACAGGCTCAAGGATGATGGATCACAAGCTGTAGGATCACAGGGTTACAGGTAAAGGATGATGGATCATGAGCTGTGGCAATACAGGGTTATAGAATGAAGGATGGTGGATCATGGGGTGTGGGATAGCAGGGATACAGGCTGAAGGATGATGGATTATGCGCTGTGAGATAGCAGGGTTACAGGCTGAAGGATGATGAGCCATGGGCTCGTAAAGTTATAGGAAGAAGGCTGATGGAGTATGAGCTGTGGGATCTTAGGGTTAGGGAATAAAGGATGGATCATGGGGTATGGGATAGTAGGGTTACAGGCTAAAAGATGATAAGCCATGGGCTGGGGGTTCACAAGGTTATAAGAATAAGGATGATGGTGCTGTGGTATTGCATGATTATAGGCTGAAGGATGATGGCTCACAGACGTGGGGTCAAGGAGTTACAGGCTGAAGGATGATGCCTCCTGGACTGTGAGAATACAGGGTTATAGGATGAAGGATGATGGGTCATGGGGTGTGAGATAGCAGGATTACAGGCTCAAGGATGATGGATCACAGAGTTACAGGTTCAAGGATGATGGATCGCAAGCTGTATAATTACAGGGTTACAGGCTCGATGATGATGGATCACAAGCTGTAGGATTACAGAGTTACAGGCTCAAGGATGATGGGCCATAAGCTGTAGGATCACAGGTTTACAGCTCGAGGATGATGGATCACAAGCTGTGGGATCACAGGGTTATAGACTGAAGGATGATGGATCACGGGGTGTGGATAGTAAGGTTACAGGCTAAAGGATGATGGATCATGTGTTGTGGGTTAGATGGGTTACAGGCTAAAAGATGACTGGCCATGGGCTCGCAAAGTTATAGGAAGAAGGATGATGGTGCATGGACTGTGGGATCGAGGGGTTACAGGCTGAAGGATGGTGGGTTCGTGGCTTTGGGTGGCAGGGAGATTTGGCTGCAAAATGAGGCAGCGCGGACTGATAAGAGTACGGTGTGGCAATTGAGAACGAATATGATTTTTAGAGAATGGGATCTTCTGGTAAGGTGACAAGTGACGTGCTTTGGGATAGTGGCTCAGATGCCACTGTACAAACGGGAGGGGGGACGGTATGGCACAGAGCCTCATTACAAAGTGTCAGTGCTCGATATCCAAACACCTTGCCTGTGTACGATAATAATAGGACTTAACAGCACCCAGAGGAAATCACAAAGACAGGTAACGAATAGCCCCGTTCCCACGAGAGGCAGCCAGGGCAAGAAATTAAGGGCAGAGAAGGAATCCTGTTTAATTTTTAGCGCGCTCTGACACGCCCTCTTGCCCCTCGCGCCCGGAGAGACAGCAGCCATCAATAATGCAGCCGGGCCTCTCCTGGCAGCGGCAGCCCTGGGTGCCGTCCGGCCATGCCCGCTATCTGTTTACACTGACGGGGCAGCGGGGAAACGATTACACCGCCGCTCTGATTGGGATTGGGGGAAGATTGCCCGATCTAGAAAGCCCTCAGCCTTCCCTAATAGCAAGCAAGGCCCCGCGGCGCTGCGCGCGCCCGCCCCGGCTCGCGGTGGCACTCAGGCGGCTTATCTCGCGGCCCTTCGGTGCTTCCCGGGGAGGCTCGAGCGGGCCTGACGCTCGCCGGCCTGGCGCGCGGAGGCCGTTGCTAGGCGACGGGGCCTGTGCTCTACAGCCCTCATTTAGACCTTTGTCACAGAGCCGGGGCTTCCTCGCAGGAGACGCGCCTGATTCGCAGGTCAAAAAAAGCGGGGAGCGACCGCCCTCCAACCTGCTACCCCCCACCCACCCCCTCAACCCTCCCGCGACCCCGAAGCACCGGCGGCGCCCTTCAGTGCAGGCCAAGGGGCTCGGCTGAGGAGACTGGACGCCCCGACGGGCCTGGCACGAGCAGACAAAGCCTTTCACCTCTGGGGGTGGATGGGCTGTGGAAATCCCAGAGGAGGCGCGAGCGGGCCTGTTTTCATGTGCACAACAACCATCTGCATGGGGCGAGGAGGAGACGGGCTGGCCTACAAATAGCATGTTTTCATGAGCGCGGCAGCCATCCACGAGGCCCCTGAGGGGACAAGGGAGCTGTCATGATTGCTCTCCCCTCCATGCAAACACTGTGGTACACGTTGACCTGCATACTGCTAGGCCGCATAATTGTTAGGATGGCCTCCTTAGGTCATATGGTGGCGGGGCCCTAGAACACACGGTGAGAAACCCCATACATTCATAATACTTCACAGTGCAGGCTGTGGCTTGCTGGCAGTGTTTAGGGCCATTAGTTTAATGACATCCGGGTTCGGGCCTGTTGACAGTGTGCAGAGCTTCGAGTTTGGACGACAGCGGGGGCATCACTGTTAATGATCGTGTACTTCTGCCTGCTGGCAGTGTTTGTGTCTGTGGCCTTGATTCTGTAAATCCCAGAAGTGGGTCCCGAGCTCCCTTTTACCATAGGAACATAAGCTATACCTCTCCAATTACGCACAGTGAGTCTAAAACGCCCCTGGGGGTGTTTGTGTTCGAATGGGGTATGGCTTAGCAGCTTTGGCTGGGTTGTTCCTTTTGGGGCGTGGCTAATATTGATTTGCATATGATTGGCATCTACCTTAACTGGCATATGTGAGCTAAAAGCAACACAATGGAATGCTGACAGATTAATTAAAATTGGTTCCGAGTGAGTCAAGCAATTCCAGTTATCACTCTGTGCTGCCCCCAGTTCTATTGACAGGGTAGTTTCTGGAGCTTCAGTTTTGATGTCAGTGGGTGCTGGTCTGCTGCCCTGGCACTGGGCCATCCGTTTTAAAGTTATGGAGTGTTGACAGGCTGCCATCATATGGGGTCCTAGGTTTTCAAATTAGTGGGGTGCTCGCTAACTGCCATGGCATGGACCCCCAGTTTTCCATCAGTGGAGTGCTGACGTGCCACAGTGTGGGAAGCTTCTGTTTTAAGGTAAGTGGTCTGCTAGCCAGCTTAAAGTCATTGGGACCCTTAGTTTTATTGGTAATGGGTTCAAGCTCGCTGTCGGAAGGACTTCAGAGCCATGGCCCACTAAGGTGCCTGGGATCCCCTCCTTAACTCCAGCGGATGCGGCCAGAGACCTGCTTTCTGCTCCCTGGAAGGACGTTGCTGTCAGTTCAGGGATGGCTGGCCTGCAACAGCACATGCTCGCACAGCTGAAAAGGTTTCAATCACAGTGACAGATTCAGGCAACCCTCACTGCTTTGAAAGACATCAATTTACATTTCTGTGCACCCAGCCCCTCTACCAAGTAATAAATTCCCACATAAATCGAAAGTGGTCTGCCTCACTCAGTAGGGCACATTATTACTAAATAAAGCGCATGTGTAGCGTTGCATGTGTCCAGTACTACACCCACATCACTTTTGCCCTCTTCAAATTCCCTCTCTTGCTTTCTTTGTCTTATCCCTGCCTGAATACTGCCGGGTTTTAGCACATGCAAACACTGAAACATGCACATAGGGTACTAGATCCAATCTGACCCAGGATGCCAGGGATTAAAATGCATTACCATCTGGCCATATTTTTCGGAAGGCTACATGCAAGGAACAGGCAGTCCCTACCCAGTGTGTCTACACAGTGTTTATCTGCGTTATACTAAGCCATGTGATTTGCAGTCAGCAGAGAGGCCCGAAATTGAATGAGCAAGGTGGGGCTGAACTGCCTTCTCAACCTCCTGAGGATGTATGATGAACACTGGTGGATAGTGAGTAAAGCTTGTACTGCTGCAGATAACTCCCAAGTCCATGGCTGTCAATCCAGTCCATTGCACCTATACGAAATACACACCGTTTCATGCCATTTGCCAAAGATATGGACTAGTGGAAATCTGGAGTGTCTTGGGGCTGTTTCAATCTAAAGTTGAATAAACTTGCATTTCATACATTCTCCAGGCACATTTTGGTGTGTGCCAGTGCAAGTCTCTGGCAGCACAAGAAAAAACTGCTGATCTCAATCTGAGAATTTCACTAGAATACTCTAATTTGCTTCAGAGGACGTCCAAACGTGGCGCAAGGTATGTCTGGCTGATAGCACAGCTCTGCGGTTACATTGCAAAGCGGAGCAGGTGTAGACTCCAGACTTTTAGATTAAAAAATCCCTTTTTGGACAACTTATATTTATTGCTGAAAATGGCTCCATTTATGCCAGTCACGTGTCCACAAAAGCATACCTAGATGACATAAAAGCATTTACTACTGCGTAATTGTACACTATCACTTCCAATCATTACACAGGAGTAAACCTCATGAAAGGGGTAGAAGTGGACAGATCAAGTCGTTGCTTTCCTTCAGTTTCTGAACACCCCCAAATTCCAGTGACGGCTCTTCCGTTGAGGCGGAGGAACGTCGCCCCACTGACTTCAATAGGAAAAATAAAATGATAACGATATCTATTGAAGTGAGTGGCTCTCGGGGCAGGGCGCGCTGGCCAGAGGAGGGAGAGGAGTTGTTTGCACTCCTTAAGTGCGCATGACTGCTTGGTCGGCCCTCTCGGGCCAGATAAACAGTCCTGCACACTTTGCATCTTTCCCACCAGACTTGCTTTACACAGCCTGGTGAGGAAATTGCAAAGCCTCCCAGTCCCTGTCTGAGCGCCTTGGTTTGGCGCTCAGACCAATCACAACATGGCATTGCAGTGTTGTGATTGGCTATGGGGAGCCTTGGGCCCCGGGTGCTTCCTGCTCTTGGCGAACACAGGAAGAAGAGGAGGGAGAAGAGGCGCAGCCGGCCGTCCAGGTAAATCCTTTTAATTTTTTTATTTTGTTGGGTCCCGCAAACCCCCTTCCCCCGCCCTACCACTCTCAATCGGTAGCAGCTGCTACTGACAAAATCTTCTCCAGCCCTTTACCACCCTTGAAATAGTCAGAGGTTTTCTCCAGCAATCTTCTTTCCTGGTGTGGGAAGGAGAACGGAACATCTCCAATCCTCGTAGGAGTGTTGTCGAAGAGGTTACTTCATAGTTGAAAATGTTTACCCAGGGAAAAAATAACTGAAAGAAATAAAATGTGAACTTGTGTGGCTGTGGGGGATAAATCGTTAATTTGGTAGTAGTACATTGGGAAACCTGCAACTGTAGCTTTCAGGGTGTACTATTGTCCGTGTTAATGAATTCCAAAAGGTAGTAAATCTGTAGTAGTAAAATATACAGCTGCAGATATTGTATTTTTTTACGAATTAAGACCTAAATTTGCAACCTTTTCTTTGCTTTCCACTGTGTGACTTGTGGAATTACAGGAAAGAACAAGCACCTGTACTTTCTAAATTGGCTACCACCGTCCTTCCTTGTACAAGTCATGGAGCCACGTTGATTATCATGTTAATAAAGTATTTGAAATAATTAAATCACAGACGATCTCTCTGGTTTCTCGCAAATTTTGGGGGTGTTTTTCCTCTTTTCACACTGGCAATGGAATTTACCACACTGCCTTGCCTCTGCAATTCTCCAACATTTTCCATGGTGGACAAGAGTTGGTGAGTTTGGGAATGCCCACGTACTCATGTTAGGGGGCATTCCCAAACTGAAAAGGCAACCTGCTCTTACATCAGCCCACTCGCCACCCCTTGTGTGGAGTTTGTCAATGTGTAATTAGTCCTGGCCCCTTGATATACCTCCGTAAAAAAATGTTGTCCAGATATTTTCATTTTTTTTTTTCACAACCAATTTTATTGAGCAAACGAACAATAAGAACGTGGCACCTCCAAGACCAGAGATCACCACGACAATATCGGTACAGCAAATCATACAGGTAGCAAAAGGTCAAGCATGTGTCAAGAATAAGCTCAGTATAGAAAACTACCTCTAACCCACCCTGTCCCCCAACCCCAACCCCTCCAACACCCAAACACCCTCCCCCACCCCCGGACCACACGTGCACAGACATCTATATAGCAGCAAATGGAGGTGTAGTGCACACAGGGCGTTACAGCCTCGGGCCAGCGATGTCTCTGCCATCAATCGTCCTCCTCTCGCTCCGCCGGGGGATCCAATAACAAACCCCGGTAGTCGGCCCATCGCTTCCAAATTTTGTAATGTTTGCGCGGGCAGCCCCTCGCCTCAAAGATCGGCCTTTCCAGGCCCATGAAATAGTCCAGCCCAGCTCGCCACGCAGACAGGGGGGGGGCCCTCGCCGCCTTCCATGCCCGGGCCAAGTCCCGCTTGGCAACAACCAGCCCCAAGAGCAGCAGATGACGCTTATAAACGTTCCCCCCGATACCATCCATGACATGCAATAATCCCAGCCGATGGGTGCGGGGAAGGTCCCAGCCCAGGACCTCGGACAGACAACTCCACACACCTCTCCAGAAACCAGTCAGCCGAGCACACGACCACACTGTATGGATCAGGGACCCTGGCACCGTCCCACAACGCAAGCATTCCGGGGAAGCTATCAATCCAGCCCTCCATAGCCGTTCGCGAGTATAATAGGCCCGATGTAAGTATTTAAATTGGATTAGTCGGAGCCGGACGGCGATAGCGGTCCCACGTGGGGATTCAAGTGCCTCCCTCCAGTCGTCCTCATCCAGAGGGCCAACATCTACTTCCCATGCCGCCCGAAGAGAGCGGAGGGTAGAGGAGCAATGGGTGACTAGCGTCTGGTAAATCTGAGAAACCTTTCTGTCTCCCAGATCCCCCATAAACACTTTTGCCTCAACTGGGCTGAACTCCGGTAAAGAGTCTAGGCTGGTAACGCTCGGGGTAAGAGCATGGCGCAGCTGCAGATATCGGAAGAACTGGGACTGAGGCATCTGGAACTCAGTACGGAGTTCCTCGAACGATTTAAGAGTGGTACCGGACATGACCTGGCCCAGCAGCGTGATACCAATGGCTTCCCAGCCCTCAAAGCCGGACAGGGCCGCCAGCTCCGGGAGCAAACCATTGTGCCAAAGCGGCGTCTCAGCCGTCAACTTGCCCCACCAGCCCATGCGGCGCAGGGCTTGTCTCCACACGGCAAAGACCATTCTGGTAACCGACGGCAGCGCGCGGCGCAGACGAGCCGAATACAGAATAGTGTGGAGCGTCCGATCCCCCATCAGCGACCGCTCCAAGGCATACGCCGGGTCCCTCCTATCCCCGTACCACCAGTCATTAAGAATAAGCAGGTGGGAAGCCTGATAGTAGGAGAGAAGATCCGAGGTAGCCAGGCCACCACAATAAGTAGACAAGAAGCACGTTTTCAGTGCCACTCTGGCCGCCCCACCAGCCCAGAGGAAGCGACTGAGAACGGAGTTAACTTGGCGAAACCACTGTTGGCCAACAGGGTACGGGAAATTCTGAAGCTGATATAGGAGACGCGGAAGCGCCACCATCTTAAAGATGGCCGATCGGCCAAAGATGGTGAGGGGCATCCTGGACCAAGTCTTGACATCAGCCTGGACTCGATCCCACACCGGCAGGACGCCACGGGCCCAAGCCACGACTCGCGACTCCGACAGGAATATGCCTAGGTACTTCAGACCATCCGTCGCCACCCTCAGTCCCTCCGCCCAGGGGTCAGTCACAACTCCGCCGCCTAGTACCCACAGGGTCGATTTATTAAGATTGAGTCGAAGGCCCGAGATCTCGCCAAAGACGCGCATGACCTCCAGGACCCGGGGACCCGAGCGTCGTAGGTCGGTGAGAAAGAAGAGAACATCGTCTGCATACAGCGCGATCCTATCCGTGAGGTCGGTATTCCAGACAAAGCCGCGCAACTGAGCATCCGCCCGTACTCGGGACGCGAGGGGCTCCATCGCAAGGGCGAACAGGTATGGGGACAGTGGGCAACCCTGTCGAGTGCCCCGACCAATCCGAAAGCTCCCAGAGGTGGCCCCGGCCACTCTAACAGAGGCCGTGACGTTAGTGTACAGCAACCGCAGGTACGACAGGAACACTGGGCCGAGGTTAAGGCGGGTCAACAGGGCAAACAGGTAAGCCCAGCTCACAGAATCAAAGGCCCTGTCCATGTCCGCCAGTAGGAGCGCCGCTTGTTCGTCCCGAGCGCCCATGGCGTCAACCGCCGCCTGTGCCCTCCGAATATTATGACGAGTGGCCCTATGGGGCATGAAGCCAGCCTGGTCCGGATGAACCAGGTCGGTGATAAGGGGCAGCAGCCGGTTCGCTAAGGCCTTAGCCAGGATCTTGGCCTCGATATTTAAAAGAGAAATGGGCCGGTACGAGTCATGTCTGTCCGGCGCCCTGCCCGGCTTCAGGAAAACCACGATCTCGGCATGTCGCCAGTCAGGCGGCAGTTCCCCCTGGGCCCTCGCCGCCTCCAGCGCGCGCCTGAACTGAGGCCCCAACTGGAGGTGGAACTTCTTGTAAAACTCGCACGGGTAACCGCTCGGGCCCGGCACCTTCCCAGCGTTCAGCTGCCCCAGAGCCTCCCCGAGCTCCTCGGCCGTGAGAGGGGCGTCCAGCGCAGTCCTAGTTTCGTCCGAGACGGCCTGTGGCAGTAGGCCATCGAGATAGGTGGAAATCGCCTCCGTCTCCATATGGTCCCTGGAGGCGTATTGTGTCTCATAATAACGGGCAAAGCTAGCAGCAAGCACGTCCGGGTCTGTTACAACCGAGCCGTCGTCCGCCGTGAGTCCCGGCAGCGCGAGAGGCTGGAAAGTCGCCTGGCACAGCCTGTGAAGCATCGTACAGGACTTGTCGCCCCATTGATAAACCCTGCTACGCGTGGCGAGCCACGCCTGCCGGGCCTCATCATAGAGGACCGAGGCGTACGACTGCTGGGCCTGCAGGAGTTGCCGCACCACGTCCTCTCCGCCCCCATCTCGGCCACGTCTCTCCAAGTCTTCTACCCGAGCGGCCGCAGCCACAATGGTCTCCCGATGCGTCCGCCGGGCAGCCGAACACCAAGCAATATCAACGCCCCGTATCGTGGGCTTCATCGCCTCCCACACCGTCACTGCGTCCACATCACCCACTAGGTTATCCCTCCAATAATTATCGATCGCCTCGCGCAAGTGGGATACGTACTCGGGTTGCTGCAGACGCCACGACGACATCCGCCAACGAAACGGCTGCCGCTTCAAGGGGAGGTCCACAGTAGCCACAACTGGGGAGTGATCAGACAAACCTCTGGGGAGAATCGCGGCATCCCTCACACGACTCAAACAGGCACCAGGCACGAACAGATAATCAAGTCTCGAGAAGGAGCCATGTACTGCCGACACATACGTGAATTCACGCGCAGCAGGATGAAAGTGGCGCCAAACATCAACCCAGCCCAAGCCATCCACAGTCGCTCGCAATCTAGTATGAGCAGCCCCCGGGGAGGGGTCCACCACAACAGGCATCCGTCTCTGGCGGTCCGAACCCACATCCATAACCTCGTTCCAATCCCCCCCAACCACAGTCAGCACATCCGGGATCTCGTCCCATAAAGTAAACAGCCTCTCAGCCAGGGCCCACTGCATGGGCGGGGGAGCATACACGCTACCAAAGACCACCGGCTCAGTACCCAGCAATCCCTTAATAAACACATATCTGCCCTGAGGGTCAATCCATTGTTTCTCATGCACATACGCCACCCTGCGATGCACCAGTATGGCGACCCCCCGGGAGCCTCTCGCGAAGCCCGCGTGGTATACTTGCTGGAATCCGAATCTCTGGAGACTAAGGACCTTGGAGCCCAACATATGGGTCTCCTGAAGCATCAGTACATCTACAGCCTCTCTTTTCCCCCAGCGCAACACAGCCCCCGTTTGATTTTATCAAGGATCCCCCTCACATTCCAAGTCACAACACGAATGGATTTATGAGGAGACATTGTCGTACTATCAGCCATCATCTAGGCAGTACCCTCCATCCGACCCGCCGGGCCACCCCGGTGCATCCCACCACCTGTTCGGAGCAGCAGCAATATATACGTGTGGTCCCACCCCCCCAACCCCAACACCCACCAGGCCACCCCAGGCCCGAACTACCCCGAACACCAGCAACAAAACAACACCCCCCTTCGCCCCACACCCCCAACCCCAATACCTCAGGAAACAGTGAAGTATCTGTCGCGGCATGGAGAGACCCGGGCCCAGAACAGAGGACCCAGGGCCCGCCATACCAATGGATCCCAACACCCCAGTCATCACACACTCACTTCCCCCCCAACAACACCCACACACTCGTGAGGGTCAAAGGCCCATAGAAGCCGCCTCCCGAGCCCCATAGCGTCCCAACTAAGAACCTCAGGGTGTCTCAGGAGCATACAGAGAAGCATGAACAGAGTCTCAAGGAACAGTCTCACCAGCCGATCCATCACTACACCGGGCAACACCAAAGTCCAGGCTCCACCAGGGTTCAAGCGCCAGCATCAGAGTGGTCAGAGTCCATCGTGCCATTCGACTGTGTCGCACTAGCTGAGGCTGACCGTTTCTTAGATCGGGACCTCCGATGTCGTCCTTTTCGGTGTGTGCGGTCCGTCCGCTCCGGCGACGATCTCTGGGACCCGCCAGGGTTCAGCCCCGGCTGGGCATGCGGCCGAAGTCTCACCGTCTCGTCGGTCCAACGAAATAAGATATTTTCATTTTTGATTTGTGTTTTTGCACTATTAGAGAAGTAATTTAGCTTGGGTAGACATTGCTAACCTGGACAGAATTGTTCTGGACGACATTTTAAAAAAATGGTTAATGTATTGCAGTGAGGATGTAATATTTCAGGAACCATGAAACCTATAAACTTCATTTTGGTATCAAAACATAGGTTTTGAGGGTCAGGTAGTCTTATAGAGACATAAAATAACTCCTCAGAGCAATCCTTCCACCATTTTCCAAAATGGCAGCTCTTTAATCATATGTTTTAGCCATCATATTGGTAATTTATTTTAATATTGTTTTTGTTTTAGGTTTTCCGTTGATTCAAATTTGTAACCATTAAAGAAATGGGGTGACCCAAAGGTACTGGACCTGGGTAATGTATTAGTATAAACAAACAACGGTCCGAGACCTATATATTTCAAAACATGCAAAAAATCAAAACTTTTTCAATTAAAAGCTGTATGTTATTCAAACAACCCTGTTCAATCGATGATGAACATATAGAAAATAGGCAACAGCAACAAACTCAAGATATATGCAATATTTTTAATCTATTGTCAAAATGTAGTAACTAAAGCACTATTCACAGTATTATGTACTATTCCTTATATACATTGCCCCGTATTTAGAGCGTGCAGTAGAAAAAGGGGTGTCAAAAAGAACGTGAACGTGATAAGGAGAAAGGAGAAAGAATCACACAGATTTGTGAACAATTATTCTAAATCATTCAACATGAACACCAGCCAATGAAGGCCGGAGCAGTATATATCCTGGCCACTCCAATAAATCAGCACAATTTCCCTTGTTTTATTCCAAAACATAAGATGTAAAAAATGTCTGCACTATATCATAGAGGGAGATATAGTTAGTGGTCCAGGTTTTTAGTAAATGTCGTCGACGTTTCGACTCGTCTTGCGGCCTTGCGGTAGGTTATGCCTGGGCCATGCGAGTCTTCTTCAGGACAGATGGGACGGGACAATAAGGGATCTCATTGATGACCCTATGAGAGATAAAAACCCATTAGGGTTGGGGCTGTTGCCTAGTCACTTAAAACAAGGGCAGAATTACAAGAATGCTTACCCTTCTAGGGATATAGTGATCTCGGTTCCCACTCCAATTGGCTCAGTCCTTTTGAATCCAAGAAATTAATCCAAGTATTCTGGAAGATTAATGCGGAGCCCATATTTAAAGTCATGTACTTAACCTAATGTTCATATTAGGCAAGGAATTATTAAATAATTACCTCTACAATGTTGTTTTGGTTTCCTATCCAAGGTGGATTTTCATGTGCCACTACATTTCTTTAGAAAACAGGTTCCACCCGTGGGTATTAGGCACTTTCAATTTAAAATTTGGTCGGGCAACTTCACACGATTTGGTTAGCCTAAGAATTGAAAGGAAGACCAAAGAGTAAGGGGACCACCCAAAATTGTGGCGCTTCACAAAACAGACTAGTTGAAGACACAGTATCAATTACCTGCAATAGTTAATTCTGTGGCTTATATTTGGTCACTGTATCGATGCAAGCCAAATCAGGCAGCTGAAAGAAGAGACCATAGTGAATGCCTAATAACGATCAAAGTTTAACACAAGCGATCCTATCAAGTGGGTAGGAACCACGTGGCGTGCTTACCGTGGATTAAGGCCGGAGGTCCTTAAAAACACCCGCGTCTATCGGAAACCACAACAGAAATGCTCGGGAGTGAACCGGAGCATTGCCTAGCAACCTGCTTTTGTTTAATTCGGACCACTTCCTGCTTGCGGAAAGCGAGGAAGGACTAACCCGATGCATATACGGGCTCCGTTATTAGAATTAAAAACAAGGGTTACGGACAGATTACCCTCATCGTAATGCGCGTCAGGGTAATGTTTTAGGGGCGCTAGAGGTATTTTGTTATTTACCGCCACCGATATTGGGGATATTACGGTGTATGAAATGAGCATTAAATATTGATGGATAATAAGCCCACAACACTCCTGGCTGAGTGTATATACAAAAAATTGTCTATTTGCCAATTTTTGCCTATTTAACATGCATTATTAACCAGCCTTGATAGAATATGTAGCGCCCATTTTAGTTTGGGAAGACCGACATATCAACATAATTCCCATCAATATGCACACAATTAAAACCCATATTTACAACAGCATTTCATATGGCAATATTTACACAACAGCCACTATTCCATGCTTTTTACAAAATACATTAACAGAACAAACAGAACCAAAATACAGTGTTTCATATAGTCATCATCTGCAATAGCTAAGGTGGGGAATTAGAGAATTGCCACCTGTCTGTTGATTTCCTCCAATTCGTTAAGTCCCTTATGTGCGGTGTCTAGAAGATATATCCAACGACATTCTCTTCTACTCAAAATGCTCTGAAGTTCACCTCCTCGTGGGTTAACATGTACCTTTTCCACCACCCACCATCTAATGCTTTCAGGTGGATGTGCGAATGTCGTAAAATGTTGCACAAGTGGGGCTCCCACTGTCTTACACCGTATCCGACTAACATGTTGAAGGATCCTGCATTTAACTCGCTGTATAGTTTGTCCCACATACATAAATCCGCAGGGGCACAAGATGGCATAAATTACCCCTGCGGTGTTGCAGTTACTATGTGCTTTCAACGTGTGTGTCTGATCATTGTGTGAGAAGGTTATGCATTCGATGGTGAGGGAGCATGCTTTACAGTTTCCGCACTTTTTATGTCCCAATACAGGCGGTAAGCCCCATAGTGTGGTTTGGGACGGACCACACTATGGGGCTTACCGCCTGTATTGGGACATAAAAAGTGCGGAAACTGTAAAGCATGCTCCCTCACCATCGAATGCATAACCTTCTCACACAATGATCAGACACACACGTTGAAAGCACATAGTAACTGCAACACCGCAGGGGTAATTTATGCCATCTTGTGCCCCTGCGGATTTATGTATGTGGGACAAACTATACAGCGAGTTAAATGCAGGATCCTTCAACATGTTAGTCGGATACGGTGTAAGACAGTGGGAGCCCCACTTGTGCAACATTTTACGACATTCGCACATCCACCTGAAAGCATTAGATGGTGGGTGGTGGAAAAGGTACATGTTAACCCACGAGGAGGTGAACTTCAGAGCATTTTGAGTAGAAGAGAATGTCGTTGGATATATCTTCTAGACACCGCACATAAGGGACTTAACGAATTGGAGGAAATCAACAGACAGGTGGCAATTCTCTAATTCCCCACCTTAGCTATTGCAGATGATGACTATATGAAACACTGTATTTTGGTTCTGTTTGTTCTGTTAATGTATTTTGTAAAAAGCATGGAATAGTGGCTGTTGTGTAAATATTGCCATATGAAATGCTGTTGTAAATATGGGTTTTAATTGTGTGCATATTGATGGGAATTATGTTGATATGTCGGTCTTCCCAAACTAAAATGGCCGCTACATATTCTATCAAGGCTGGTTAATAATGCATGTTAAATAGGCAAAAATTGGCAAATAGACAATTTTTTGTATATACACTCAGCCAGGAGTGTTGTGGGCTTATTATCCATCAATATTTAATGCTCATTTCATACACCGTAATATCCCCAATATCGGTGGCGGTAAATAACAAAATACCTCTAGCGCCCCTAAAACATTACCCTGACGCGCATTACGATGAGGGTAATCTGTCCGTAACCCTTGTTTTTAATTCTAATAACGGAGCCCGTATATGCATCGGGTTAGTCCTTCCTCGCTTTCCGCAAGCAGGAAGTGGTCCGAATTAAACAAAAGCAGGTTGCTAGGCAATGCTCCGGTTCACTCCCGAGCATTTCTGTTGTGGTTTCCGATAGACGCGGGTGTTTTTAAGGACCTCCGGCCTTAATCCACGGTAAGCACGCCACGTGGTTCCTACCCACTTGATAGGATCGCTTGTGTTAAACTTTGATCGTTATTAGGCATTCACTATGGTCTCTTCTTTCAGCTGCCTGATTTGGCTTGCATCGATACAGTGACCAAATATAAGCCACAGAATTAACTATTGCAGGTAATTGATACTGTGTCTTCAACTAGTCTGTTTTGTGAAGCGCCACAATTTTGGGTGGTCCCCTTACTCTTTGGTCTTCCTTTCAATTCTTAGGCTAACCAAATCGTGTGAAGTTGCCCGACCAAATTTTAAATTGAAAGTGCCTAATACCCACGGGTGGAACCTGTTTTCTAAAGACATGTAGTGGCACATGAAAATCCACCTTGGATAGGAAACCAAAACAACATTGTAGAGGTAATTATTTAATAATTCCTTGCCTAATATGAACATTAGGTTAAGTACATGACTTTAAATATGGGCTCCGCATTAATCTTCCAGAATACTTGGATTAATTTCTTGGATTCAAAAGGACTGAGCCAATTGGAGTGGGAACCGAGATCACTATATCCCTAGAAGGGTAAGCATTCTTGTAATTCTGCCCTTGTTTTAAGTGACTAGGCAACAGCCCCAACCCTAATGGGTTTTTATCTCTCATAGGGTCATCAATGAGATCCCTTATTGTCCCGTCCCATCTGTCCTGAAGAAGACTCGCATGGCCCAGGCATAACCTACCGCAAGGCCGCAAGACGAGTCGAAACGTCGACGACATTTACTAAAAACCTGGACCACTAACTATATCTCCCTCTATGATATAGTGCAGACATTTTTTACATCTTATGTTTTGGAATAAAACAAGGGAAATTGTGCTGATTTATTGGAGTGGCCAGGATATATACTGCTCCGGCCTTCATTGGCTGGTGTTCATGTTGAATGATTTAGAATAATTGTTCACAAATCTGTGTGATTCTTTCTCCTTTCTCCTTATCACGTTCACGTTCTTTTTGACACCCCTTTTTCTACTGCACGCTCTAAATACGGGGCAATGTATATAAGGAATAGTACATAATACTGTGAATAGTGCTTTAGTTACTACATTTTGACAATAGATTAAAAATATTGCATATATCTTGAGTTTGTTGCTGTTGCCTATTTTCTATATGTTCATCATCGATTGAACAGGGTTGTTTGAATAACATACAGCTTTTAATTGAAAAAGTTTTGATTTTTTGCATGTTTTGAAATATATAGGTCTCGGACCGTTGTTTGTTTATACTGATTCAAATTTGTAAACATGAGCGAAGCAGGTGGTAGTAGAGGATCTTTACCGTCTGACAGTGTTGCTAACTAGAACATTTTGAGGACTCTTTCAACTAAGAAAAATGTGTCGTATGGCAAACTAATCCAAAAGAAAAACTAACATCTACTGCGGTTGGACAGAAGAGAGTTTGAGATGTTGCAGAACTATGGCAAGACGAAGTTCACAAAAGATTGAAACTGATTGGTGAAGAGGATAAATTATTTTATCACTGTAACAATAAGTGCTACAAGTCGTATACAATGGAAAAAAGTCTGGAAAAAATATGTAAAAAAAATAGCAGAAGCCAGTGAATCACAACAAGAATCCAAGTCTTCTGAGAAAGTGACGACAACCAAACCCAATGCCCATCCACTTAGAAGATCAATGGCTGCCTCTCATCAACCTCGAACAACTGATCAGAAAGCAGAGGATCTTCAATGTGTTATCTGTGGTTTAGTCAGAACAAGGGCCAAAGGGATTGACGAAAGAACTAAGTAAAGAGTATGTGAGTCTCAAACGGCAAACATGTTTTTAGCTGCAACTAGTTTCTTCCAAGGTGAAGTTTCCAGTCGAATAGCTGATCTAAACAGCAAGGTGAATGTATTTTCAGGGGATATGTATGCCCACCCAAACTGCACGCATGCATACATTTGAAAATATGAATGTACAATGAGCGTTCAGCAGCAACATAACCACCAGCCTTCAGTTAAGTTTGCAGTCTTTGAAAAAGCAAGTTAAGTTTTAAAGCCACTCTTGAGTGCTGGCTACGGGTTCACACTCAGTGAGATCAGAGAAATAATAGTCAACATTGATGAAACTGTATTGAGCCATAATAATGAAATTACGATTTTTCTGGTGAGAATGTACAATGACAGAATTTTCTTTTGTCAGTCTAACAAAAGAATGAACCACTTATTGTGTTCTCAGCTGATTTGATTCCTGGAGTTCTTGCTGCCAAAATAAGATCACAGGATGCAATAAAATCAGAAGGAACCATTTTAAGAAACGTCCTCAAAGATTTAGATTTTGGACTTAATGAAAAAGTTTGTGATGCCCCAGAGCTCTGCAAATCATGGGAGTCAACAAGAATGCATGATGTTGTTTGAACATTTTGTACATCACTGTTTAATATCAGCAAAGCAAAACTGTTACAAACTCCCTTGCCAACGTGTGCAAAATCCCTTCAAACCATCAACATGTCCCAGTCTACCAGAAAGTTTCAAAGTGGCTGAGGATATGTATCTTCTTCTACGCAAAGCTGATTTAACTGAATTTATAATAACGCATATTTGGTGCAGAATAAAGGCTAAAGAAAAGCCAGTTCCTCCGTGGGCTGAAATTCATGCTCTAATCTCCCAGAATATTAGTAATACTATCTCCAGTCACAAAGTACGCAACAGTATACACAGCTCTAAAAAAATCCCCAAAATGCTCAGCTTGAAGACCAGCATGTCCTGCCAATTATCTGCGATGAAGGTGTTTTCCATATTGTAGCTGACATTTTTATGAGCAATCCAGTAGAATCTGATGTTCTTTATCCAATGATGGGCATTTTCCACATGACAAAACTTGTGTTGAGGTGTGCAGGAAGTTATCTCAGTGGATGTCGCATAGACAATGCACCTATTGAGACTGAAATCTTTAGAAGAAAAACTGTCCAGTCAGTATTGAGCAGAACTCATTGTTTTAGTCTGTTACAAGGTACGTTCATCATATCTGAGGCTATAGAAACATTGTGTTGGAATGCTTTCTGGAACAAGAATGATAAATTAGGTTTTGCATATCTTATCTCAGAAGTGGATAAGGCACAGGGTGCACTTAATTCAAAATACATAATGCGAAGCCAGGCAGTGTTCAATACACTCAGTTGAAAATCAGAAAAGCTAAAATCCAGGGTTGTACCGTTTGTTATAAAATGGGAAGAAAAATCAGAACTGTACTGGGGAAATGTTTGACATATGATAGCTCTAGTGAAAAACTTGGTACATACTGATTGGGAAGGTGATTGTGAGCTGCACGTGAAGGTGGTGGAGTCACTGATCACTGTGTTTCGCAAACTCAATTGCATAAACTACCTGAGATATGAGTCCTGGTATTTGGGAAGAATGAAGAAGCTAAATATGGAAAACAATACATCTACAGAATATTAATCCAAAGACATTTTGTGGCAAAAGACAGAGAGGGAAAGTTCAATTCTGTGGATCCAGATATGAAACTGGAACAGACGATCCAGAGATCACAGAAAAGCTCCTAGAGAATTGTTGATCAGACACATCAAAGTGAATAGGTTGCTCAATGACAGATAGTTTACCATGAAGTACTTTCTATTTCCAATGTTTTCAGAGAGATGAGAAATTCAAAATTAATGGACCATCGTGGAATTGTTCCTCACCACAAACTTGTGGGAAAGAGGGGGAAAAATTATTTCATGCAGCAGTAAGGAAACCCCTTTAAAATGACTAAGCCTGTGCAACTGCACAACTACGTGATCAAACAATATATGGATAACAATATAAGGGCATGTCTACTAGATGTCCTGGAACATGGATCGAAACTATACGCAGAATTGAAGCCGGAGAGATTTGTGTTGAAAGAGAAAACGCTGTTCAACATAATCACTAAAGCTAAGCTTCCTTGCTTTAATTACCATATTAAGACCAACCAGCCACTACAAAACAGGTTACAAAAAACCAAATTTCTCAGGCACATAGAGAGATGGATGTACCAAAAGAAAGGGTGAATTGATCAAGGATATTCTGTTGCATGATCTTCTTCCAACAAACGCATTATTTGGTGGAGATGCTGCAACCAAACCAGTGAAGCGCAAACTTGTACAAGAGCTCGTAAAAAATAATTTCACCTGAAGAATTTCAATTCAAATTGTGTCCTCATTGAAAACTGCTGTTGTTGTGGACTATACGTCACAATTGCGAATGCTCAAGATTTCGTCCATGCAAAGTTTCGAAGAAGTCGTTCAGACTCTTCTACAGATATAATAATAATAATATAATAATAATAATAATATTAATAATATAATAATAATAATAATAATACTGATATTTATAGAGCGCGAACAGCTACCTCGCAAGGAGGTGTCCCGGCGCTAAATGAGCATTTTCTTGTTAGGCAGAGCGAGAAGGGGGGAGTGCTTAGCTTTTCTGGGTAAAGAGCCAAGTCTTTAGTTGCTTCTTAATCTTAATCTTAATGATATCAAAGTCAGTGTGCACCTTGCAAGAACTGCACATTGACTTTGACATTTATCTTGAACTGTCTATCAAAAAATGTGAGAGAATCAGACACATGTCTCCAAATGGAACAATTGAGCTTGCCTGCATTAAGTATTTGACACCTATACGTGTGCAATTTGATAAATTCTGGTCATCAACATCAAACAAGATGAACTTGGAGATGTTAACTCTCCAAAACTTGATGATGCTTCAGTCAACACTGAATTTCCAATTGCTGCAAGTGGAATGATTGCCAATGATGAGTTAGTGCCTGCAGCGGTATATTCAAAAGGTATGGGCAATATTGTTCCTAGGACTTAACAGCAAATTAGAGGAAGCTGACCTTGGTGTTGTGCCACATGTTGAGTGGGCTGTTAAAAGGCTTCTAATCGAGTCATTGTACTGTCAAATGGCACAGATATTATTCTTGTGCTATTCAGATTTGTTGCAGTGTTCATAAGTGAAGGACTGTAAGAGTTATGGATGCTTTATGGAACAGGCAAGAAAAGACACCTAATCCCACTTCATATCTGTACAAGAAACTTGACCAGAGATGTTTTTATCAAGGCACGTATTCTTAAGGGTGATGATACTATGAGCAAAATTGGAACAAAGCTTAACGCATTAACTGCTGAAGCTGTCAAGTTTCTAAAAGGATTTACTGAGACAGAAGAAGAATGCAACTTTAACAACAGTAAAAAATACCTAATAGTGGGGGGAAAATTAGTTTTGACTGTCACACATTTGATGATCTTTGGTACATGAGTTCAAGAGATCAGTACCGCTAAGTGACCTACCATTGGCATCATATTCTGTGCGTGGATACATTAAAAGAGCGTTCTACTTGTTCAGAAGATGTGTAAATGTTTTGGAACATGCCTTAGTAGAGAAAGATCTAAGTGAATTTGGATGGGAAGATATTGATGGGATGCTAAAACTTACAAAATTTCTAAAGCCTCTGCCCACAGAACTTACACGTAAATGTACTTGCAAAACTTGTGCTACAAAAAGATGTCCCTGTCGATATGCTCTTCTGTACCACAAGCAATTGCTGAAACAAATAAATAAAGTGAACTTTAAAAATGTGTCTAAAACAGGAGTTATAAACATTTTTTTTTCATATTCAGATCATAAACATTGCTTTGTTTATTCATAAAAGGATTAAAAACCATTATTATTTGCTTAATTTCTATATATGTCTCTTCTTCCTCTATTATTATAGCTGCCATTTTGGAAAATGGGGAAGGGTTGCTCTGAGGAGTTATTTTCTGTCTCTATAAGAGTACTTGACCCCCAAAACCTATGTTTTGACACCAAAATGAAGTATATAGATCTCATAGTTCCTGACATTTTACATCATCTCTGCAACACATCTGCCATTTTTAAAAATGTCATCCAGAAAAAGCTGGCCCGGATCAGCAATGTCTAGTTAAATACTTTTCTAATGATCAAAAAACACAAATCAAAAATGAAAATCTCTGAAAACCATTTTTTTATGGAGGTATATCAGGGGGCCGGGATTAGGACATGGGGGCTGAAGTTGTACCCCCCAGCATGGCTGCATCGTAATCCGGCCAGGCCTGAGGTCATCACAGTACAGGCACGACTTTTGCCAGCATACGCACATCTCCACCCAGGTCAACACAGGGTGTTTTCCGCGGGTTGTCCTTCTCGTAACCAGATGTGAAAAGGGATTATGAGGGTGCCTTTGAGCAGCATCGGGCAGGATAAAAATAAGCCTGTGCCCTAGGCTCAGCTCAATTTCTTGTGCCACTGCTTTCTAACTTTTGCAGGCTATCTTCTCTGCTTCATACTACTCTGCGGCAGCTTCTTTTTGTGTTTCATAACCACTCAGAAAACCCCATCAGTTTTTTGGGGTGGAATTTTTCTTTTAAAGTATTTTTAGACTGAAATGATTTTTTGTTACACCAGTATATTTGGTGAAGAGAATACAATTATTTTAAAAACGGTCTTGTTGGCTTGACAAGGTTCTTAATTTTCACATCGTTACATTTGGGAACATGGCCTGTTGATGTTGAACCAATACCCTGAAGATGATTTATTTTGATTTATTTGAAACTATCTCGATAAAAGATGCTGTACACAGGTTATAGCAGATACTACATAGGTATTGTGCAGAGGTTGGGATCAGAAACACTGCAGTTAAAGAGAAGGTAATTAGTGGGACATAAAGCAAAATCTTCATTTTCATTAAGGGCCAAGGATTGGTTATGATTCATATGGTGTTTATGGTGTCAACTATGTGGGTGCAGTATGCATCCAGGGAGGAGGGTGTTAAACTGAAACAAGTGATATTTGAGGTATATCTTGAAGGTGTTCAGGCAAGTGTTAGCTGTTTGATTAAGGTGTCAGTGGTTTCAGTATAGCAGGGGCCTATAAGGTTAAAGAACTTTACTTGTAAGGAGGGAAAAGTGTATGAATATTGTGTTTGGTTGGCTTGTCAAGCGAGATGGTCTGCACAAGACAGCAGGGTCAAAGCGATAGATGTATTTGCAACCAAGAATGAGAAACTTGCAAGGGGGCCTTGTGGTAAAGAGCGAAAATGGCTGATGTTAGTAGGGGGAGATAGGGAAGGATCTAGGAAGGATGACCAGTTTGCATGTTACGAAGTTAAAGAGGTTTAAAGGTGGGTGCCAAGAAGGCCACTATTCTGGTAGTTTGGCCCGCTGGGCACTAAGTTCATCTGGGTTTCAGCAAAGTGAAGGAGAGATGGAGGCAGATGTTGAGCAGGTGTTGGGGTTCAAAGCTGGCGACTGAGAAGCAGAAGGTGAAAAGGCTTAATTCCATATTAGCATGAAGGCTGAGGGCAGAGTGGAGGAAGGAGAAGAAAGTCCGCTAGGAAAGAAATGGGTGATGCAATCTTTTGAGTGCAGAGAATGAAGAGAATTATATGACATCAGTCTTAGCATGGTTGGGCATTAAGCATCATTAGGCTACACAAAGCCATCCAGGAGGCCGAGAGGCAGTCGGTCACACAAGTTTGAGTTGAGGCAGTGAGGGACAGAAAAAGAGAATAACTTTATATCCGCAATGAAGAGATAATACAAAAAAATTAATGGGGAGAAAACATCGCTGAGAAACACTCTTTCAATGAGGCTAAAGACAGAGAATTTTGAGCCCTGTGGCGATATCACAAATTAAACCAATGGCGCATGCATACGTACACTGACCTGAAGTTAGCAATCCATGTAATCCTAACCCTGAGAAAGGTAGCTTTATTTAACTTGGAGTCAAACTTAAAATGGACATACAGAATGTCTGGCATTTGCAGTTAGAGAGCCTTGTCAAAATGACCGTCACAACACATCTTTATCAATATAACACTGCAAACAGGTTCCATCTACCCAAGGGAGCATCATTTAAAGAAGGAGGCCCTCCCCAGAAGAAGGCAACACCATTACAGAAAGTCCTGAGGGATTCTGCTAGTGTCTGCAGAAGGTTTGCCACCACGGTGTGGAGAGGACTCCCAGGAGGTGAGTACAAAACACCGGACAGCAATGTTCGAAAAGGCACAGCTGATCATGATCAGGTGGAACTTCCTAACATTGAGCCAAAGTAATGCAGCCATACATGGCATTAATGGCTAACAGGTACAAAATATGTTTAAGACTCTGATGGGCTCTCTGAGCCTCTGTGGCCAAGTTATTCTGCAACGGACAAATGACAGAATGTCACAGCAAAATACTGAACTGCAGTATTTCATGTTTGAAGCAGTAAACACAGCTCTGCAATTTAGTGGTTGTATTGTCTGCAACCTGTTTGCTACTCCAAAAGGAAGTTTCGCACAGCAATCAAAACATATCAACATACAGATATGGATCATGCAACGACCAAAAGAAAGCAGGGTCAGTCCTCATAGTAACTTTTTATAGTATAAGTTAATTTGAACAAGTGTGTATTGTATTTGAACAAGTGTGTATTGTAGGTACTATTGAACTGGACCACTCAATTGCATCCAACAATAACGTGATGCTCGCCTATCCCTCAACATAACTTCAACAAGTGCTTCTAACCGGCAATCGTTGCTAGGTTATGGTCTGCATAAGGTTTTCACCAATCTGGTCCATCCACCTGGCTAACGTTCATAAACACATGGTTGCCCTAGGATCAGATTTTTTAAGAGGCTAAATGAGTTACTGGTGCTGATTACACTGCACAGGCACCTTCGAGTCACATCCCATTGAGGCCTTCAGTATATGTTGGACAGTAAATGGCAGGGCTGAATCCTCTGGGCCCTAGACCCTTACTCAGGGCTAAGACAACTGCTGAAATATTGAAATGTGAGAAACACTGGAGGGAAGGAAGGAAAAAATTCAGAGATGGAGATTGTACAAACTTTTTCAAGAGTTCTGGGGAAAACGGGCTACTCAGCTTAGCTTTTGTGAATTAGAGCCGTTTATTACTGGTGTCCTATTACTTAACCCTACTATTGTACCCCAAACTGATCACCAAGTACAATCCTTTAGCATTTGACCCTCAGGGTAGCAAAGCCTAGCAGTCCAAGGCTTACTCATTGAAGCGTTGTGGAATTTGAGACTGAGTCCTAACAGGCACCTGATGATAAGCAATAAACCACTGTCCAGTCAATACTTTAGTGCAAAAAAAAGAAAAGAAAAGTACTTTAATGCTAACACACAGTTAATGCTACTGTACACAATGAATCAGATGGCGGGTGTTACAAGGCCCTAATGAAAACAGTGCCTATGTTATACTGGGGGAAACAGTCTTTACTAGTGAGGTGCATTGGCCCTTGGCTAAGCAAGGGAAATCTCAGTGTGCCTTGGAAAGGGTGCTCGTGTTGCACTAAACACTTTTTTATTCAGTCCTCACTCTCGGATACCTTCTTCCATCCATTCAGGAAGCAATGTCTCAGTCTCGTTTCTCTCCTTGTTGTTGGGTTCATGAAGGTTCTTCCACAGGCAGTGCCTGAGGTTTATACAATCTTCAGACGTAGAACCTCTACAATACAGTCAGCTCTGTGCTGTCCACCAAGCAGGGATGCTGTGGTCTTGGCATCTGCCTAGCCGATGAGGGTTGTGCTTCACACTTAGGCATCAGCGCCCACAACCTCAGGTTGGTCACAGCAGCACCAGCCCGTCAGAGATGCACTGAAGGGTCACAGAGTTTGCATAATGTAGATCTTGCTGTTTGGGTATTCCTCTGTCTCAATCCCAAAAGCCCCTCCCAAACTAGTGGGTGCTCACCATAGCTTGCAGTGGTGCCACTCCTCTGATGACCTTGGTCTTCTCTTGGTGCTTGAAGTTTCTAGTGAGTCCAACCTCCTCTCGCGGTCGTGGTTTTCCTAGCCATTTGTGACTTCTTGGTGCTAGCTAATGGAATGCATGCCCTTCCAAATTCCAGGATGCCCTCAGTTTGAGGTGTTAATACCACCTCTAATGGGGAGATGCATCCTGAACTCGGGACTTTACTCACAGTATCTTAGTGCAGGGTGCGCCCCGGGTCACAATAGTGTCATTTCTTTAATTTACGTGACCTCATTGCAGTTTCTCCTGTTTTTGCATAAGATCTTCTTCATGCAAGGACTCATCCAATACCCCTTTTGAGCAGCCAGTCAGCTCTCTCCCTCAAAGTACAATGCAGACAGCCCCACCTGGCAGGCTAGTTGAATCTTCCCCAGGTTACTAGTCCCAAATCTGGCAAAAGGAGTTGGCGGACAGTAGGGAGCTCAAGAAATCTCCTGTTCGCAAGTGGTGTCCAACCCCAGGCTTCTGATCAGAAAATCATGGCACTGTGACGGGAAGTTTCAAATAGCTCTGCACGAACTGTTTGGTCTTGTTCATGTTTTTAAAGATGTTGCACAGCAGTATGCACTGTTGTGCAACATGGCTTAAAGTAACTAAAAACATAGAGCTATGGCACAGCTAGCGTAGACCATGCCATAGTGCTTTGTTTTTATTTACTTTAAGCCATGTTGCACAGCAGCCCGGTCCGCAGTGCAATGTGCCTTAGTACGGGGAGGTTGAGGATGGCAAGAAACAAGAGGGTGGCAAAGAATATGCAGTTGAAGGCAGTCGGTGAGAGAGATGTTTTAAAAAGAATGGAGGGAGGGTTAAAAACCTGACCGGACGGTGGGAGGAAGGCAGGGGGGATTGACACCACGGAAGGCGGGGCGAACCAACAGATGGCAATTTGGAGGTAGGTTAATACCATGGAGAGCGGGAGGAGGGTGGGGTAAAGAAGAGGGACTGCAGAGGTATGCACTCTCCAAACTCTCTATCAAAAAGTGAAAAAAGAGTACCTGGAGGAGCCTGTGGCCTCAAAAAGCTGTACGTGGTCCATGCTCTGCTGCAGGAAAGAAGACGGAAGACCAGGAGGAAGCTGGAGGCAAGGAGAAGGTGCTGACCAATAGGAAGCTAGGAAATTAAATGTGACTGTTGAGCCAACCAATGGTAAAGAAAAGGCAAGTAATGGGCTGGCTGTAAGGCCCTTTTAAGATTTTGTTTTTCATTACAAGGTACTTCGCAAGCACAAGCGCTGAGCAGGCTTAACCTAACCAGGGTCATCCATGCTGTACTGTTTAATGGAGAGAGAGAAAGAGAGAGAAGGAGTTTCAAAAGGAGGATTCTTAATTAACTGAGAGTTTTATGCCATGAAATGCCCCAAAGACCTGTGAAGTCTGTCATTTTGCCGCGTAAATATTATTGGATGTTTCCACCAAAAATTCAAAAGCAATACCCTTGCTAAGTTGCTGGCAGGATGCAATTTGCTGTAACTACTTCTTAGCAGCTTGATTCCTAGCACTGCCTCCAGGGCATCACAATTCAGCAATCAGTTCCATGCTTCCAAATGTTTTATTTGATACATTCATTTCTGAATTATGGATCCTTTCTTCTCAAATGCCCTTCATCAGAAAAAAGAGTTGTAGATTGCCAAGCACAGTATTATTCGACGCGTGACTTGAGGGGAACCCCCTAGTGCAAGCAAAACGGACCATACAAGTATAAATTGGTATAATATTTAGCACACACAAATAGGGCCTGTTGGTTCCTTGATAGGACACCTTCCACAACAGAGGATCGTTCAAGAGCACTATTTTCTTAAAAACAGTGTTACACTGGCAGTGTATAAACTCCAGATTACAGGCATGCTGAGCTGTGGTGTGCAGTAGTTTACTGTGCATGGGCCTAGATTTCGAAAAAATGGGCAGATAATAAACTACATTTACAAATAAATCACGCAATGCAGCCCAAGAAGTGGAGCTGCTGTGCTGCATTGTGTGAACGGGAGAGAGTAGAACAGCACCATATCAACAAAGATGTGGCGCTGTTCCACTGTCTCGCAGCACTGGCGCATTTTATGCTGCCATTCATCAATGCAGACACTATGGTGCAAGGGTGTCTGCGTTGTGGTCAGGGTAGTTTTTTGCAAAAAGGGCTAACTTCCTGCACAAAAAATATGCTGAAAGGCAATTTCCTGTTTGTATGTGTGCTACTGAAGGCAGCACACGTCAAAGAGGAAAAAACAAGGAGATATAATAATATTTCTCCCCACTAGTCAGCCTCAGGGAGGCCCCGGATTCTGCCTCAAATCCTTATCTACAAGTATTTGTAGACTGCATTTGTGTCAAAATCCATGGGTGGATGGCGGGAACGCCCATGAAACATCCGTGGAACGCCTCCTTGACACAAAGTAAAGCAAGGCAGCGCAATCAAACACTTTGACTCTGCTCTGCGTTGATAAAGTAATGCAAACCCAACACAAAGTGTTGTCAATATAGGCCTTTGTTTCTTTTCCTTGAGACACAGCACAATCATCTCATTAGCATTGAATCATAACAAAAGCAACCCTGCAAGATCCCTAAAGGTAGTGGAAAGCTTTTTTTTATGGGTGGTAGCCCCTCAGAAGGGGGCCTGTGTGCCACCTACATGCAAAATCGATGAGGATAGGATGAGACAACTCACTCACAAGGGCTTGGATAAGCCTGCAGGGGCCCCAATCTGCCTGAACCACCTTGATTAGGTGACCATTGCATCCTGTGATCAATATCTGGGGCTCTACCCAGCTCATGCCTATCTTATTCAACCAAACTTTTTTGTATCATTATTGTCGCACTAGGGCATGTGCTACTTTCTGTAGCCAAGTTATTGTGAAGATGGCTGGCGACCCCCAATGAGGCCGCCTTCCTGCCCTCCCCGTCACAATGCAGAACATGCTATTCCGGTTCCTCACCACAAGTAACCAGAGAGCAGGAGCTGTAGCCAACTGGAGTGTTGAAACATCTGAATCTGCATATCACTGAGGTGGGCTTGCCTCACCACAGACGAAGAAGTCCTTCTGCTGTGAACAAGAGGCTGAGAGCACTGCATGCTGCACAGGAAGCAGTGGTTACAGAAGGCTTGTGTGGTTTACAGCTGAGCACAGTGAAGCACTAGTGTCCCCTGCAGCGGCCTCTGCACTACAAGGACAGTCGGGCCTTTGCAAAATAAACAGTGCTCAAAAGACTTTGTCAATCTTTCAGAAGTTACCCAATCATGGTTTAGCTTTCTATGGCCTGTGGGAAGAAGCTGTTTTTATACACATATTACTAAACTCGCAAGAAAGGTACTTGTAGTAAGCAGCCGCAACCCGTCCAGGTAAGAGCGTTGGGTCCGGGGTTGGGGGGAGGGGGGCGATTCGACAGATGACCACGAGGGAAAATTACATAAATAATTCATTTTCCCTCGTCGTTGTCTGTGGAAATCCCCCCCCCTCCCACCCGGCCCCACCGCTCTAACCTGCACGGGCCGCGGCTGGTAGCAAGGAATATAGCCTCTCTTTCCCCACATAATGGATAAATCTGGTAGTCAATGATGGCTCATGCCACACACTAACTTTAGGCCACATCTCTTTGGAATAACTTATTTTCAAAGTAGGGCATCAACAAGCGCGATTATTTTGTTGTATGCAGTATTCTTCATCGCCTGGATTGGGTATAATTTTGATGTGTACTAGTTTATTATTCCACAGCAATTTGGTTCTTTTAAGTGATACTAGGCAGGCTTTATTTGGTACATTGCATGTAAACAAGGAATGTTTGGTTTGTGTTTAAGCCACACTTTGGCATAAAAACCCTATAGACCAGGGAGAATCCTAAAATTGAAATTAAGATACAAGAGCTGAAAAGGATTGTGAGGCTTTTTTTTCACAACAAACTTTATTGAGTTTTTTAAATAAAAATCCAGGCCAAATTGGCCTACAGATAGAGAAAAGGCATCACAAATCAAACGTCTATACTCAATGAAAACATTATAATATGCGTAGATCAACCCCATCCTCCCCGCACACCCTACAATTTGACAATGGCAACATCGTATAGAACAGGCCAGAACCACCCAGAGAAAATCTCAATCCGGGCTCGATATTGTTGTACTTCCGCATCAAGTAGGGATTCTATAGTGGACTGGGACCGGGACAAGACAGGATTGTGAGGTTTCAGTAATTCTTGCACTTATTATGCAAAGACACAGAGGGCTACAAAACCATTTCCTTCAGATGGAAATGCTCTTTCTTAGCAGACTATTCACAGTGAACTGAGTCGGGCGTCACACAAGAAGATCTCTGTCAGAAATGTTCAATTCAGTTGACATCTTGATAGGACAGAAGGGATTTCCAGGAGTCACACCCCAACAAAAGGCCTTTGGATCATGGATCTCTGTGATGGGTGTAATTATAGCCTTTTAATTGTCAAAAGCTTTCATGTGCTTGTCATAATGATTGGCTAAAGCCAGCCACAGAGACAGCAGTGTGCTCGTAAAACCTACTCCAGCCAACAAGCCCTCTCTCGTTCTCCCGCTGCTGCCATCATGTAATTAGACAGCGAGGGCACTGGTGCTCAGAAGCTGATCCGGCCAATCTTGGTGCAATTCTCAGAGGATGGACTCCACTAATGTGAGCACTGGGAAGGTAATTGCTAATTTGCACTTGTGGAAGGATCCGAAGACAAAAGGCTGTGCGGCGGCCAGAGTTTTCTACCATTCTGTGACAGATATTACACGACTGAAGGGCGATCCCACTAGGGATGAATGAATGGATGACAATGACATAGGTGGTGCCCCATGCAAGGTCAGTAGCTCCCAGAGGCGGGATTATATGAGGCTACAGAATGAAGGGTGATGGCAATACTGCATTTGTAACTAAGGCTCTCTTCAGTGGCTTCCCCTTCATCTTATAGTTAAATGAAAATTTAAAGATTAAAGGTCCACTCCCAGGTCAAGGGAAGAAGGTTCCCAGGCTCATCTCTGCTGCCCTCAGAAGAGCTGCTGATATCACTACAAAAGTGGTATCACTGTGATGAAGGAAGTGCTTTACTTTAAGGTATAAAAATGTTCTGGCGTTTCTACCACACTTTAAACTTGATGAACTTTTCAGACATAGGACCCAGGTAGGTCCCAAGGGGTGCTTGAAAATTAGGGTGGCGTTGGTCTCATTTACCCAGAGGACCTGCAGGTATACTGTTTATATTAATGCAGCAGTACTGAATTAAATATATCCTTAGGACACAGCACCCAGTATCTCCACATGCACACCCAGTCCCGGCACCCTATGCTTTAGGAACAATCTTTATGAACTCAACCTGCTGCACCCTTTCACCAAAATCATGTGGGTAGTGAAAGTGACATGACATGTCCTTTGGACCCTAATGTCACAGGTGGCACTGACGTCACATGGCCTTTAACTAGCCATGATGGGTCTTTTTTTTTTAAAGAATATCTATGGAAAATTCACAGTTTCAGTATGTCGGTATGTTAATTGACTGGAACTTAAACTGGCTAAACTTCTAAAAATAACAAAAGCTGAGGGCATTACTTTTAAAAGATTGGCAACCAGCTTGGTGTAATCACAAGACTTAACAAGCAGTCCTCTGGGCTGCAAGCAGGTGCTACCCCTCTATACCTCAAATGATACAAGGAGCACCGGATCAGTACTCTAGTTGACTTGAGTGTCTGTCTAAGGGATCATCTGTTGATACTTGGGAAAAAGAGACCGCTGCTGAGGGACATGTATAATTGTTTGCTGAGTAAAAAGTGATCTTGTGGCCTCAGAGTTATTGCGTGTGAAGCCAAGAGTAATCATGTCCCCTACACCATCCCTTGTGTTTTCAGTTTTGCTTTCACAGTCCCTTAATTAAAGGTCATGAATCAAAAATACTCTCAAAGTTTCAAGAGTCCACTGTTTTATGACGTTTAATAGTATAATACCTACCTCCCAAAGACTGCAGTACAAACACATTTTGATCACTACTGACCTGGTTGACTCCAACTGGTGACTAAGAAATGAAAGGTTCTGTAACTTTCGTGCCAACAGTTATGTCAGGCAGGGCACTGGAGACCAAGCACCAGAGAATACCCACAAGCCTCAGACTTTAGCCTTGAGGAATCGCTACTTTCCAAAGCTCTCCATCTACAGCACAATATCAATAACAAGATACCAATAATGATCCAGTGTCATTACTTTTGTTTTACAGACAATAGCTGAAATTCTAAAGCAGGTATTGATGGATTACACAGCCATTTTCAGCCAGCCGTACAAGTACTTGTCAACAAGTGTACCCCGGTGGTCTCAGCACTGTTACCTAGATGCTTGCTATCTACAGTTACAGATTATGTCTTCCTTGTCTCAATCCTGCTCCGTAGGACTTTGTGACTACAACAGAACCAACAATTCTGTTGCACCCTTAATTTGGGATTAGGAGAAATAACTTGTTGTTGCAATATTCATTCTTGGACTTTGAAATTACCTCCCCGTTTGTCAAACTTCTTGCCAAGTACTAAATCCTGCAGAGTTCCCCACACATTGTCATTGATTTGAGACATGTTGACATTGAAACATGAAAACAAGTATGCCTTTTCCAACCAAACGAGGATGCGAAGGAACATTGGCAGAGGCATTAGCAATGTCTAATAACACCTCTTATTTAAACACCAAGAGACAATTCAGTTTGTAATATGAATAAATAAATGGAAATATTATTAGGGAGAAATTGGTACTGCTGATAATGCGGCTGTCATGTTATGTTTGTGCACAAACACAGTACGTCCAATCATTATAAAATGCATTAGAATCTCAATTTACCATGCTCTCAGGTAGCACCTTGAACATATGCAAAAATGTATACAATAACTATTTCAAGCATAATGATCCCATGCTTCCATTAAATGGGCAGCAGGTGCTGCTTCAGATTGATTTAAACAAATGCAGTAAAATAAACCTTTACACCAGTGTGGTCAGGTTTTCTGTTTATGTAGTGTGTGGTCTTGCAATCCTATCAATATTTTCAAACAAAAAGTACTACATCACAGGTGTGCAGCACAAACAGTTAATGAAGACCGCAAGATTATACATTAAAAGGACACAATATAATTATATGTCTGATAAACTAATACTGTTGTCCTGAATCTGTTGAATATCCCTCTCCATCAAATCTATAATCTTCCCTATATGAGCCCACGTAAACGTTTTAATGCCGCGCCCCACCAGTGGAAAAGAAAATCATCTCCCCATGTCTAGACTTATTTATATATTGCAGTTAAGTTCTGTTACCGTTTTAAAAATGTAATCAAATACATGATTTCCAAACATAATATTCTGGTTAGGCGGGCCTTACAAACGTGTAAAAGTATCCACAGTGCGATGATTAGAAATGGGGGTTGGGGGTTTGAAGAATATTTGGAGTCACTTCCTTTTTGATACATACTGCCAGCTAGGATATAACTAAAAGATTTTAGTTATGGCCCATTACATATTGGCTTACTGCTGCTCATGTTTTTTCCACTTAAAACCAGTGCTTAATTTGAACCTGTGGTTTCTGGTGCTCAGTTTTTGCACTCTCTCATCAACGCCGGCGCTTTTCATGAGCACCAGTTAAGGAGACATTCATTTGGGCATGGGTAGATTAAGTGATTTGCCCAGAATCACAGGATGTTTAGCTGACACTGAGACTTGAGGCTGGTTCCCCAGCTCCGAAGTCGGTAGCTCTAGCCATTACTCCACTTCCTCTCCCACTTTCATGATTATTTGGTTCTGTTTTAGGCAGCACTAACAGGAGAAATGAGCTGGTGCAAGCTGCCTCCTGACGAGAACCCCAGCACTTATTTATTTTTTACAAATTAACTACTGCTTAAAACCAAGCACTGTTATCCGCATAATGTTTCTATGGCCAGAGCCCACACCCTTTGGGATCACTTGATGCCCCCCTAGGGAGGCCGCACCCGTTTGAAGACCCCTGCTTTATATTGCTGTTATGTACTACACACAGGCAGTTATTACCACTAGCACCACACTGACCCAGTCACTGGCGCCAGAAGAGTAGTGCCAGAAAGTGCCCATGCCCTGCTACATTTGGCCAGCTCCCAATAGGCCCCACCACCAAATCTGTTGAACGTCACCTGGAAGGCAAAACAGAAAAAACACAGACACCGCACCTTACCAAACACATTATTATGTGAAACTACCTGTCACTGCAGAGCAGCTACTGGATGTGGCAATACATGAGCCAACTTGTTTAATTAACATGTTTAAATATGACTTTCTGTGCATTCATGTATCTATATTTGTATATACACATAGATATAAACATACATAAAAAGTTAGTAAACAGTGTAAACAAATGTATAATATTAATTTTAAATCAATATATATATATATATATATTTATATATTATAAATAGTGTTTATATAATTTGGAATATTGTGTCTATTTATAGCAGAATTTTGCACAATACTATCTGAATTGAATTTGGGGTTGCAGCAATAAGGCACTCAAGCCGATTACGAGAGTCTGCAGTCATATAGTTAAATTAATGTATGACAACAACTATAATATGTTCCACTACACCGAAAAAACAAGAGGCAAATTGCACTAGTATGTTGTTTATGTCTATGCTGAAAACAAATCACATGATCATGTGCACGGTGGGCGGGCAGTTTGTAAGAATTTAAAATACCACATTTGCTGCTAAAAATTTTTGTGTGAGCAAGAGCACGGCTGTGCTCGAAACGCGTCGCAGCAGAGCGGGGAAATAAATACCTTCCTGCCTAGTTCCTTGTGGTCCGTCTCCTTCATTTTCCTGGAATGGATTGTTTGTTTGGAGGATTGTAACTGTGATATATATGTGATATATATGTGTTTACATATATATATACACAAACACACACACACACCCGTGTGAGCACTCATGTCCACGCACAGAAATACATTCTTATTTAAAGACTCTGGGGCAGATTTACAAGCCCTTCGCGCCACTTTTGCATCACTTTTAACATGGGAAAAGTGACGCAAAAGTGGCGCAAGGGGCTTGTAAATCTGCTCCTGTGTTTCTATCTGCCTTTCTTTGGAGGTGGTCATACCTGTTTTATCTGTGGCTTATTGATTACCACATTCTGTTGAGTGTGCTACTGAAGTGTAGGCACATCCCTGTGTTGGGCACACTTGTTAGGTTCAGGGCACCGGAACGAACCGTGCCGTGAATTCCAAATAAAGTTCAGAGAAAGGTGTATAAAGTTTCGAAATGTATTCCATTATATTCATATTTTCATCATATGAGTTGGAAAATTATCAGTAACATCGTGATGCTAGATGACGCTCCGATGCATTTCGGACAAATAGTCCTTTGTCAAGGAGCTCTACAATAAAAGGATACAACAGAAAATAAATCAATGAAAATCCTAAACAGTGAAAGTTCAACCTTTTGTAAAACTGGTAGGTGAGTCAACCTCATGCAACCCTGGTGTGGTTCAAGATCACAGGGAACGGGTCCCGAGGTGAACAGAAAGTCGTGATGTTCAATGGAAACGGACTACGTGAGTTGGAAGGCAAAAGTAACCGCTAGAGTGCCTAAACGATAGAACCATGCGTGTTAACAGAAATGGACTTTTCAGGTGCGTGAGATTTATATCCGAATAAACTCCGCACCAACTCTACGAAGTTACTGAAGCCGTCACCTGCATGTTGCATGCGACACGACTCTTTATCAAGTAAGTGCTTGCCCCGACCCATCACGCTAGACTGCCCGCAATTCGTTTGCACCCCATTAAACGCGGATATAAATCTCACGCACCTGAAAAGTCCATTTCTGTTAACACGCATGGTTCTATCGTTTAGGCACGCTAGCGGTTACTTTTGCCTTCCAACTCACGTAGTCCGTTTCCATTGAACATCACGACTTTCTGTTCACCTCGGGACCCGTTCCCTGTGATCTTGAACCACACCAGGGTTGCATGAGGTTGACTCACCTACCAGTTTTACAAAAGGTTGAACTTTCACTGTTTAGGATTTTCATTGATTTATTTTCTGTTGTATCCTTTTATTGTAGAGCTCCTTGACAAAGGACTATTTGTCCGAAATGCATCGGAGCGTCATCTAGCATCACGATGTTACTGATAATTTTCCAACTCATATGATGAAAATATGAATATAATGGAATAAATTTCGAAACTTTATACACCATTCTCTGAACTTTATTTGGAATTCACGGCACGGTTCGTTACGGTGCCCTGAACCTAACAAGTGTGCCCAACACAGGGATGTGCCTACACTTCAGTAGCACACTCAACAGAATGTCATTGTGAGTCGCAGGAACGGATGCGACACCTGTAGGAGCACCTTAAATCTCCAGCAATTCTTCAAAAACACGCTTACCTACCGCACAACTGGCTGTGCGCCAAGCCCTAATTTCACATTGTCTCACTTATTGATTACCACCCCACCAAAAATCTCTTTTAGTGTGATGTCAATGGGCCCAGCCACTATGCGCACTCTGCTATTAAGAAGTGGAGTTGGTGTTTGGCTATAGAATGTACCATAATACAGATGCACACTTTACACAAATGCACACGGTACTGGTATTTTTTCTTTATACAAGTCTCAGGTTGTCATGGACCAGTGATGGACTATCCTGGTGTAGATCATCGACTGAGTGAAGAAGGGCAGGTTTCCCAGTGCTGTTTACTTTATAAGTAACAGACCTATATGTACTGTAAGGCTTCAGAGAAAGAGGATACACGAAGTCTGCCCATTTTCATCTCTCCAGTTTATTTTTTATTTGACTGGTAGTTAGGAGATTGGCCTTGTTGGATGGCGGTCCCTTCATTGTTCGCGAGGGAGGACGATCTGTGCTAGATCACAGCTTTACAACATGAGGAAATCAATTTATGCCGCGAGCAGAAGGTACGCATGCCGGTCACCAGGTTTTAAGTTTCAGTTATCAGTGACTGAATTGTTAGGAATCATCCATAGAAGTCCTCGGAGGGTCTCCTGGGAAAGCCATGCCTAGTGCGCCTTACTGTAATCAAACCATCATAACGCAATAGCACTTAGAAGAAAGACGCTCCGATTCATCGGCAAGACAGATATGTTTAAGTCAGTCAAAGAACGTAATTGTCGCCTTTGCACATCTGTTCCGTTTCGTTACATGAAAAGAACATTAGTTGAAGACAGCTACTAGATTTGTAACTTCTTTGACCGGAACGGAAGGGTTCCTGGGAGCTGGACATGAAAGAAATGCTCCCATGAAAAAAGTAATAAGGCTTTCTACATTTATTTTATTTTAATTTTATTTACTGCGATTTTCTATAGCGCGAACATTACCCGAAGGTGTCAGAGCGCTTTACAAAAAGAACCAGTTGCGATACATAAGGACTTAGGATTACATGAGTTACATAAAAGATACCAACAGGAAAAAACATTGCAAATGTACAAGTTGTAAAGTCACACAAGGAGGTACAAATGGATAAACTCTAAGAATCACATAGGAATGGTAGTGAGTACAAGGGTCTACTACATATACTAGTGGTTAAAGTTATCTCTATATACATATATATACAAATAGAAGATTTTCTCAGGATTCCATGTTACCAGCGATTCGGCTTGGGCAAGTATATATCACATATTTACAAAGCACCTTCGGCATACACAAGGCTTTGTCTTAGCACCTACGGGTCGATTAGTCCCTAATTCTGATTATTAACCTGTCCGATGTCTTTTTAATCTTATTACTGATTTTACAAACCACTCTCCTGTTGGAAAGCAGTTTCAGGCTTTCACAGACCTTTCTGTAAACTGGCTCCTCATGGGATCTGATAAGCTTAGGGACACCCAAACCAAGCAAGCAAAGTCACAGATCTGGTCTCATCCTACCTCGATCCGACAGGATAAAAGGCATATATTGTACATTTTGCAGGCCACCCTATGTAGCCTCTTCCTTAGGAAGTGGATCTGCATTAGCGCCTATATAATAATGGGCAGCGGAAGCACCCCCTCAAGAGGAGATGTATACATGCAGGTAGAAGATGGGGTCGAAAGGCAGAACGAGACAGGCTCACATTTAACCCAAACAGAAAATTCTGGAACTATGCTACGACTGGGCAACAAAAAAAAACACATTATGACCAATGAAACAAAAGGCTCTACATTGAAGTTGAAAATAACATTTCTGATTAAAGAAGATTTTCTGCTTTAATGTGAAAACAATTTTTAAAACATTAGCCATAAATGACACCATCAGGAAAGAACCAAGTATTATGTAACAGCATTACAGGAAAACCCTTTAAATTTCCACTCTTAGGACCTTGAAGTTTTTGTCTTCCTCATTAGCCCACCTCACCTCTTCTGTAACTACTTCATTCCACACTTGATGTGACTGATACAGTCCAACTTATTCCTCTTTGTAGATTAATAGAAATACAAACAAGGTAACTCAGTGATAACAAATGTTTGCCCGAAATGTCAAACTGCATATGTCAAAAAACATAAAACCACTACAATTTCAAAAAGCGTCTCACTTTCATCATTCCAACCTTATTTAAAACGTCATAAATGTTCAAAGGTGAAGACCTACCTATGCCATTAGATTCTCTACCCACTCACTTATGGTAAATTACATCAACTCTGCTGCCAAGGGGTACCCCTATCCTTGACACAAGCCTAAATCACCCTGAAATCCTATGTCCTATTACGATGTTGGTCGGAGTTTCCTCCGACTGGCACCATGGCAGAAACGGGACCGACCAACCTTCGGTCGGCAGTCGAGACCGCCTAATTATGATGCGGCCGGACATGGTGTTGTCGTATTCTCCTATTTCTCTATAGGAGCTTGTGTTATGTCCGTAAACCGGCGGTAACACAAGCTCCCATAGAGAAATGGCAGAGTGTGTTAATCCCTGCACCCCGTGGCAGGCACCTTCGTGGCAGGCACCTCAAGGTGCCTGCCACAAGGTGCAGGGATTAACAGGGGGGCACCCAGCCCCAACCAGAGGCCGCAAGGGAAAAGGGGCTATGAGAGGGGCCCCCAAATACACTTTCCAACAGGGTTTCCATGTCAGAAAGGCCGGAATGAAAACTCTGCCGGAAACCGAGCACCATAATCCGGATGGCATAAACCGCCGTCCATATGAATTACAGGCCAGTTCCGAATGTCCGATGGGCTCCATCAGAAGCCAGCGGGAAAGACGGGCCGGTTTCAATTTTGACCACCTGCATCGTAATCAGCCAGTCGGAATTGAAACCGACGATGTCGGTCGTAAAGCCCCGACATCATAATCAGCCGCCAAATTACATCATTTGCAGTGCACCTAAGGATTCCTATTTTTAAAGACGACCACCCAGAATGTGAATGCATTCACCAAAAAACTCTTAAGATGTACCATATCAGCTGTGAGTAGCCCATCCTGTCCTGATTTTTTTACTTTGAACTATGTGTCAGGACCGGAGGCACAGATTATGCATAACTTTCTTCATTATTTGCGTCCATATCCGATTAGTCCATATAAAAGCAGTCTCCAAGAAAAACTCTTCTTCTTTCTTTGCTGCTCAGCAGTTAGATAAGTACTATTCTTGTGGAATGCATTGTATATATGTGTTTTAAGGCATGATGGTAAATTGTATTCAAGGTGAGTTATTCATTAATGTGGATACTTTCAGTGCTGGCTAACCGTTTATTGCTGGTACCTAAGAAATGTATTCTTGGGGGAATAACGCTACCCGTACGGTGCTGCCTGTAAACTTCTTCCTCTTGCCCCACCCCTCTCTCTGATCGCGGGCCTGTGCAGCATGTTGGGAAAACTCTGTAGAAGCGAACGTGGATGACAGTGCGCTGGCGCTCACTCTAGAGTTCCCCCTGAGACTGCTTGACACTGCGGCCATGGTGTCTTGCTGATAGTTAACTTGCAATAGTTTGTCCAATGTTTTGATTAAGACACCCAACATCACAGTGGGAAGCTGCTACCTTTTTAGGAGTATGGTCATCATGATTAAGTACTCTAATGGAGGATATTGGGGCTTCACAGTGGCGGCAGTTATTTAAAAAATCTGGTATTTTGGACCTTGAAGTAACCCCTCTGACTGAGGGGATTTCTCTCTCTTCCCTGTTGGCTCTCTCGTTTTTGTTAAAGGAATGTATGTTCAGGATGGATCTTGTTATCCTATTGTGTAACTAAACAGGGGAAAAGTCTGGTTTTGTATGCTACAACATGAATGGACCTCCCTTCCTCCACAGGAACAGGGTTATTTACATTCTAACATTCCTAGATTGTTTTGAAGGATTCAATCAATCAACCAGTCAATCAATCAATTAATCAATCAAACTAGACTTGTATACCATGGCTAATCACCCTCAGAGTATCGGGGCGCTGATAACACTGTCGCTTAGGGAGGGTTCTGCTGAACAGCCTGGTCCTGAGTCCTTTCATGAATTCCAGCAGAGAGGATGGGGCTTCAGTGTTGAGGAAGGAGATCGTTCCAGGGCTTCGCAGTGAGGTAGGAGAAGTAGCGCCCTCCACTGTTGCTTCGGCGAATGCGTGAGGTGTGAGCGAGGGAGGCAGAGCCAGGTATCTGGAAGGTTGGTGGATATTCAGGTGGTGGTTGATGTATGCTGGTCCTTGGTTGTGTAGGCCTTTGTAAGGGTGGATCAGCATCTTCAATTGACATCTCTTCTAGAAGGGGAGCTTCTTGAAGTGGGGGGTGATGAGGGTCCACTTAGGGAGGTCAAGGATGAGTCTGGCCGTTGAATTCTATATGCTCTACTGTCTCTTTAGGAGGTGCGAGGTGATTCCTATGTAGAGTGCGTTACTGTAGTCCAGCTGGCTGGTGATTAGGGCTTGAGTAACAGTTCATCTGGTGTTGACGGGGAGCCACTTGAAGATCTTACGTAGCATGCGAAGAGTGAGGAAGAAGGGGTCGCATTGATCCAGCTTTTCATGGTGAGCTTGCTGTCCAGGATCATGCCAAGATTGTGGGCATGGTCTGTCGGAATGGGTGAGGGTCTCAGTTTGGAAGGACACCAGGAGTTGTTCCATAGGGAGGTGTTCCCAAAAATCAGCATTTCTGTTTTGTCTGTGTTGAGTTTTAGGCAGCTGTATTTCATCCAGTCAGTTACACTCATCATGTAACCGCGAAAGTTGTCCATTGTGGTAGAGGGGATCTTCTGATATCGAGAGGATGAGCTGGGTGTCGTCGGCGTAACTTATGATGTCTAGTCCATGCGTTCTGATAATGTTAGTCAAGGGGATCATGTATGTGTTTAACAGTGTCGGGATGAACATTGAGGGATACCACGGATGATGTTCTGAGGTTTCAAGGTTAAAGGGGGTAGGCGGATTTTCTGGGTTCTTCCAGTGAGGAAGGAGGTGATCCATTTGAGTGCATCCCCTTGGATTCCAATGTGGTGAAGCCTGTTGATATGGGTCTGGTGGGATATGGTGTTGAACACTGCTAAGAAGTCAAGGAGGATCAGGGCTGCCATTTATCCCTGGTCGAGGAGAGTTCTGATGTCTTTGGTGGCAGTGATCAGGACGGTTTCGGTGCTGTGGTTGGTGCAGAATCCAGATTTGGATGTGTCCAGTAGATTGTTGTTCTTCAGGTGTTCCATTAGTTGGCAGTTGATGGCCTTTTCGAGAACTTTGGCACGAAAGGGTAGCAGAGAGATGGGACTGTAGTTCTTGAGTTTGCTGGGGTCAACGGACGGTTTCTTGAGAAGGGGTTTGACTTCAGCATGTTTCCATACTTCGGGGAAGGTGGCCCTGGTGGATTAATTTAAAATGGTGGTTACTGATCATCTTGCTCCAGAGGTTCAAGACATGGTGAGGAGTGGATGGTCTTTGTGGTAGATGTGCTGTTTTGTGTAGTGAGCTGGTCCCAAGTGGTAAGCAGGTCATCAGGGTTTGCATCTGCATTTGCCAAGGAAGTCGGCAGCGGTCGGTTGGGATTCGAAGTTTTTGTAGCTGGTGAAGATTATGTCATGGAAGAAGTCTAGCAGGGTGTCACAGAGTTCCTGGGAAGGAGTAATGTATCTTTCAGTGGCTGAGAGGTTGGGGAATTCTCAGACGACGTTGAAGAGTTCTTCGCTGTGGTTAGCACTGGCTTCTATGCGGTCGGCAAAGGCGCTCCTTTTCATCTCTTTCAGGAGTTGATGGTATTGGAAGGGGGAAGTTGTGCATGTGGCTCAGTCTGTAGGATCCTTGCTGGTGCACCATTTCAAGTTGCTTGCAGTTGTGCTTTGTGATTCTCAGTTGCCTGCTGTACCAACTGGCCTATTTGACGGATCTCTTGAGTTTGGTGGAATTAACAGGGGCAACCCTGTCAGCGCAATTGGTTATCCAAGTGGAGAAGTTGACAGCTTGTTCTAGGGTGGTTGCGGTGTCAGGGTGGGAGGTGTTGAGGGCTTTGGTCCACTGGCTCTCTGACACTTTGTTCTAGCTGTGGTGTGAGGGGCAGTGTGGCTGGGTGGCTTGGTGGTGGTGTTGGAGGATTTTGTGATGGTGAAGTGGATGATGGCATAGTCTGTCAAGAGGAGCTTGGTGACATGGCTGTACTTGACTCTGTCACTGGCAGTGAAGATGGGGTGGAGTGTGTCCTACGATGTGTGTGGGGTTGGTGAATAGTTGGGTGAGACCGATGTTGTTCATGCTTTCGAGGAGGTTGACAGTGTTGGTGTCATTAATGTTGTCGAGGTGAAAATTGAGGTCTTCGAGGAAGATGCAGTGTTTGGAATCAATGGCGAGTGGGGCGATACATTCAGGGATGGCGTCACAGAAGCGGAGGCATGATCCTGGAGGTCTGTAATTGAGGGGGAATCTGATGGTGGTTTTGCTGTCGGTTTGGAGTTGGAAGTTGAGGCGTTCCATGATGGGGGTGGTATTGTCTGCGGGGGGTGCAGTCGATGGTTCCTTTTTGGATAATGGCGATTCCGCCTCCTTGTTTGTTGATGGGGTCTTGGTGTGCTAACTTGTAGCCATCAGGCGCTGCTGAGGTGATGTCGGGATTCCAGGTTGGGTTAGGGCTGAGTAAGGAAGATGACGTCAGGGATGAAGGCGGTGATGGTGTCCCAGATCTCAGTGGTGTGCTTGCAGAGCGATTGTGCATTGAGCAGGAGGCAGTGGCATTGTTCTGAAGCAGTCATGGCCGGCGTGGTCGTGGTGGTCGTGCATGGGGGTGCTCTGGCGTTGCCGGAGAAGAGACATTGCCGCCAGGAAAAAGGTCCTACCGTTGATCGTGGAGAGGTGTGGTGGCAAATGTTGCTGCGGAGTCTGGGGTCCAGGGCTCGGAGCTCTGCGGCGGTGTATTTGCGAGTAGTGGGAGAGCCACGGTTTCAGGTGCTGGGCGTGGTCCAGGTGCAGGTCTTTGGTGCGCCAGCAGCGTGCTGCACTGTGGGCTCCATTAAGTAGGTCCTGGGAGGCGGGAGGGGCGCTGGGTGGCAGTGGAAGGGAGCAAGGCAGGAGTAGTAGCAGAGAGTGCGAGGGTGGGAAAAAGAGTGGGAGAAGGTGGCGGGTGAGAATGCAAGGCAGCTGGCAGAGGCAAAAGTGTAAAAATAGAGCAAGAGGTGGCACTAAACAGAGGCAAAGGGAAAAAATAAAGCTAAAAGCATCAAGCAGAGGCGAAAGAGAAAAATAAAGCAAGGTGGTACTAAACAGAGGCAAAGTAGAAATCAATGGGGGCACTAAACACCTTCAGAAGCGCAATAGAGGAAAAGTGGCAAAAGGGTACAGAGACGGAAGAGTGAAGCGAAGCAGAAGAGAGAGAGGTAAGAGGCAAGGCACAGCGGGAGTCAGCTGGCGACTGTAGTTTGTTGCTGGTTGTGGGCCCAACAAAGATCGGGAAAGCTGGGCCTGAGGTCCTGAGGATTTACTGGGATGACTTTCTTTATGTGAACTGGCAATAGACATCCACCCACTAATGCCTTCTAGACTTTCCCAAACTGGAATTAAAAACAGTTGCCAACCTTCAGTAGTAAAGAAAAAGGTTGTATTCTTGGGACGCAGTGAGCAGACAGTGGGGCTCGACACAGAGCTCTACTAGAGGAAAGAATGCCAGTAAATATGAAAGACTCACTAGAAAAACTTGGAGGGAGTGAAGCAACACTTAACTCAGAGAATGGGGGGGAAGGGTAAATAACGCAAGCTACACAAGATAAGTCAGATCAAGATGAAAACATGCAGGAACGATTCCCATCGGATGTTTTCTCTAGAACCTGGGGAATTCTTAAGAGAATCACTGGAGGGAACTGGTGGTCTCAGCCCGGTGGATCTCGGAGTGAATAGACAGCTGGACAACCTTGCCATAGGGAACAATGTTAAGGCTGGTACCTTGCGCATGGAGTCTACAGAACAGCATCTAGTAGACTCTCTAATTTCCATATTCCCCTGTCAGAAAATTCTAAACCAGCAGAGTTATTTCCTTGTTTTAACCCACTGAAATCACAAGTATGTGTTCCACATTTGTAAAATGGGCGGCGCCACCTGTGACAGATGTGGTTGAAAAAGCGGGCAAGCACTCTAGCTCAACATTAGCAACGCAGGTCGCTGGAATTCAGAGTCCACCGGAGAAGGAAAAAGAAATAAGGGTGGTTCCAACAAGGGGAAATGTGCTTGAAGACTCTTTAGATGATGGAAGTCGGCAAGATGAAGTCCTGATGGCAATGCAGGAAATTTTGGGGGAAATATTAAGTGAGATCCAAGTGAGATACAAGGGATGAAGCAGTAGCAAACAGATGTGGCAAATCAACTGTCTAAGAATTTGTAAGTGGATACTAAACCTCTCCAGGCAGCGGCAATAGGTCGCTTGCTTGACACTGATTTCATCTGCAGTGCATCGCCTACTTTGTGGTCACTTCTTCTAACCAAGGAAACCATACGAAATGATGCTGTCCATAGTGTACCACCGTTTTACCATTCTAGCCAATACGTTGGTTCTAAATGTGGTAGCCAACCTGAAACTTTAAAATAACAATAGACTGTTTACAATCCATTGGGAAGATGGACCCCCACTGCTGTTTAGTTTTATTACTGCAATCATATGTCCACTGTTTTTAGACAGCAACATGCATTCTTTTTTCCACTTGTATTCTTTTATTTATCTTGTGTATGTTGTTGAGTTTCTGTGTGTTTTACTACAATTTTGTCACAGGCTGAATGCAAGAATCAGTCAGTGGACGTAAGAATTGATGTATCAGTTCAAAGATGGGTGACAGTGCATGCATGATGTCTTACTGAGTACCTAAACCAATCAGTGACGCAAAAGTCACTTACATTCAAAAGTTAGACCTATTGGCATTGCCAATGCTTATTCCTTAGGAGGCCACTGCGAAGAAACTCTGAACGCAGCGGATTGGTCCTTAGGCTCTTCTTTGAAATGGTTTTACTTTTAAATCAGTGATGAAGGTTGCATCGCTGGTGGTTAGTAAGCTTTAAACTTGCATAATCTGAGCCTCTAGGCATGACACAGACTGTAACATTTCCGAGTTTCGGTGATGGAAAGTACATGGAGGCAAGGATTATTCCACCTAGATATCATAAAAAACGTTTCTCCTGCCAGTAATAGGAAGTTTGCATCATTGTGTTGAACAAGTATGTCTAACTTTACATCTTTTAATGACTGAGATAATTTTGAACTCAATCAATGGCGATATGACTGAACTGTGCTGGAAAAGGAATCTTAAGAGGGGAGTCTGAATCTCTTCTTCACTTCAAAAGGAACAGTTCACAAACAGGAAAAGCAATAACGGAAAACATAGTGGAAATCAACACTGGCACAAAAAAGAAAGAGAAAGTGTTTTTATTGGGTACTGTATTTATGTGGAATAGCAGGATATGGATGAGCCTGTTGTTCTTTCAAAGACTAGTGGAATTTTTGTCCTTTCTCCGTTATATGTATTGTTATTACTAAGCTGCTTAGCAAATAAATGATGAAAGGTATGTATAATTAACTCTCTGTGCACGTAATAGAACTGAAACTTTCCTTCACAGAAACTAGGAAATGTTACATTCTAATGAGTATGCAAGCCAATCTTAAAGCAAGAGAATGGAAAGATTAAAAAAAACAGGATCAGACAAGCTACTTGCACCTAACAGGAGGTGTCTAGGCAGAGGAGCTAAAGTTGGGGCAAACTATAGAAAAAAAGCCAATTCTGAGGAGGGGTTGGGTGGCAGGTATGAGCATGAATAGGTAGGAGCCAATATAATGACAGAGCACTTGTAAGGATTTAAAGTCTACTCTAAAATTGTGCATCCTCTGAAATTCACTGTCAAATGTTGCAATTTTACACAGAACTACCTGGTATTTGAAAGGAGATGGAGAAAGAGAAAGGGTGTCGGAGAGATTCACTCCACATACACCTTATTTGTCAGAAATTGCAATTTCGGACTGTGCATGTGCAATGGGGGCTTTGCAATCTGCAAAATAAACGGGGAGCAATGTATTTTCCATGTATTTTCGTCGCAATAAGGGTTATCTTTAGAAAGAGAAAAATAGAACGAATCCAAAATCTTTTTATTAAAAAATGTCGGCTCCGTAAAAAGTAAGCTGTTTGTATGCTTTCACAAAAATAAAAAAAAACACAAAAATGGTTGCAAAACACGTTGCCTTCCTGACTCTCACGTGTGCTGCCACCTCCGTGCACATCAGCGGGAAACGGGGAATCTCCTCTTCCAATAAGCTGTCACTGAGCTGCGACCAGCTAGTGCAGGTTTTTTGTGTGCTGCTCCCCTGATGTCACAACGCAAGGATTTCCTACTTCATATCACGCCTTTTTCGCCGAGGCAATCATGCACGAACGAGAGAGAGCGCGCGCAGAAGAGAGCTGCCTCTGAGGCGGAAGCCCAACTTTCCCTCAGAGCGCGCCGGACGCTGAGAGGCGGCTGCAGCCCTGGGAGGGCGTGCGCCGCTCGCGCCCTTGCAGCTGCGCGGCCCAGTTGCTAGGCAACTGCCGCAAGATGGCCAACCGAAGTGTCAGGGTTGGAGGGGACGCTGCGAGTGGACGGGCACGCCGGAGGCCCAGGGACCTCTACAGCTCCTTCCCTGGGTTTAGGTCCTTTTCAGAGGCGGCTCAGACTCGCGAAAGGGGGTTTTAGATGGTTTCTAGAAAGCTGGCAGGCTCGGGTGGGTCAGCCGACGGTTCTCGCGTCAAGCTTTGTCCTTTAGGCCTTAGAGGGACGCCGGGCCTGACATTGTGATCGATTGTGACTGACACTGCTGGCTCTTCAGAGGCACCGGACAGACCAGTTTTCCTAATAGATTCCCTCGGCTGACATGGCTGCTAGAGTTCCCACCTTTCCAAGAGAAAAGTACTAGCTAGGCTTTTGTTCATGTTTTGTAATTCTTGAAAGGGACAGGGCTGATACTTAAATACGAATCCGTGTAAAACACTGCGTTCGATTTTAAAAAGGCAATTCTGCCTCTGTTTGCTTTAATATTTCACAGAAAGCTTCCAGAAACTTCTGCATTTGCCTTTTAGGTTTACATTCCAAAGGGGGCAAATATACGGTTTTGCTGATTTTGCCATTTCACTTAATCAGCCTTGCCATAAAAGTACTAGGTATATTGGTAGAATACTGGCCAGGCGGTAACACAACAGACTGTGCCACCACCCACAAATATGGCCTGGGACCTGACCCAGCACTGAAACACTTTCTGTCCGAGGGGCACTTGAACCTTCAGTAAAATCTCTAAATTTTAAAAATTGGCTATTTTTGTTTTGTGAGTGACTAGACACTGCCCAAGCCCACGTGGCCTTTCAGAAACGTAATGAAATCTCTAAATGTCCCATTATATATATTTTTTGCCTGACAGCATATATTGTGCCGCAGTTGTGCCAGCCCTTCAGTACCAATGGTCTGACGAGATTGTCTCAACCACAACCCTTTTACCCTTACAGATGGTCAGACAACCTCTCTCTTTTCTCAGTGGTGTGTACTTATGTGCGTCTAGGCATCGTGAGCTGAACTGATGAAGTTGCACTGCACGCCAATGGAGGCAAATGAGACAAAGTATAGACAGGTATCCAAAATGCCTCCAATCTGGGGTCTCACCCATTCCAGCTACGGTTATTTCTTGAGGGTTATACAAAGCTGCCTCATCAAATAAACTTTCAATTACTCCGAAAAAATGCATTTTGGCCGACCTATACGTCCCTTTGTCTACATGCTTTGAACTGCTTTACAGAGTTAGTAGACTGGTAAGGTGGCCCTCAGACACCAGAATAGAAGGTATAATATCTAATTCGGAGGATGTGTAAGCTTTGGAACAGGAGACCCGAAGATGGGCAAGGCAGGCTGCGGATACAGCCCCTGCATTTAAAGCACACAACACCTTGCAATGTGGTCAGATAGTAGTGAGATAAGCGATTTGAGGGATGACAGCAGACCAGTTCAGCAAATAATTGTCCCTATATACAGAAAATGTGTCTCTATTTCAAAATGGCACTTTGCTTATGATGCAAAAACCAACCATCAGACAAAGTGTAGGCAGAAGTGGTAGATTAGGGAGATGGGGTGGTTGTCAGGGCCCAAACCTAGAGGGGCCATGTATAGCTCTCTTACTACCGGGTGTGACGTTAGTAGAGGGATATTACCAGAGGTACTGTGTAGTGATGCCAGGGTTCCAAGCATCCTCTATGCACCTTTTTCAGTACCATAGCACAGGATTTATCTTTTGCACAACATCTTTTCTAAATGACAGAGTAGTAGTGTTGGGGTTGTGTACCCCCTGTTTTCTAAATTCAATATTGGTCTAGCAGTGGAATAACTGAGTGCTAAACATAATGTATTAATCCTCGGATCCTAGTTTCCAGCCTGTGTCAAGACCTCTTTTTATAGAGGAAATCAGGTGGGACTGAGGTGCAATAACTCAAATCCAAAGAGGTGTGATGACTGTGTTATGCCAAATGTATCACTGATGTTCCCAGCGTTTGTACTGACAAAGGGGATTCTCCAGCATGTATTCAGGGATCTGACTGCCACTAAAAGCTATACTTTCTAATATATTTTACTTAATTAGGACAGTTTTCTATTCTATCAGTCTAGCGCTTAGTACTATGGCGGTATAAGGAATTAGGACTGATTGGCTAGCAGCCATTTCCCACAAAGTCAGAACTTTGGCAGTGAGCAAGACTTGATGAGACAGTCCACGTGACTCTGTGAGGTATCAGTGGTGAGGAGAACCTTCCAGAATGTTCTATACATCTTGCCACTGATTGAATGGTGAATACTTTCATTCTTCCAGGAAAGGATAGATAATAAATAAGACTTCAAAGAAAGTGACTGCAGGAGTCTGTGCATATGGAGGATGTGGTACTTAGGAAGAGACCAGACAGGCCCTATGTGTTTTCCTCTGGCTTGCTGTTTCTGAAGTGCATTCCCAGAGTCTGAGGCTAGTGCAAGATAACAGTACTTGAGAGACTTCATTCACGTGTCAGAGTTGTGTAGGAGTGAATTCAAACATCTCACCAAACATTACACTGTGAGGTTTCTGCAGCTATTGGCTTATTTAAGGATGACAAGCAAAAGGAAAATGACTCCGGTAAGTGTGCTAATTTTTCTGAAAATCTATCAGATGAATCTATATTCCTTCTGTAGTTAGTGTTTACAGCCCTCATCTATCATTGTCCAGCGACTTACAAATTGATGTATCATACCAATACAGATCACAAAGTGCGTTGAAACTGTTAATACACGTGTGCCTCTCAGACTTTTCACCAGCAGTGTCTCCACCATGTTCCACTCAAGGTGTCCAGTACCATTGGGTCCATGAAGTCCAGTCCCTGGGCAGAACGTTCCTACGTATATTTTTTCCCTTTTTTTTCTTTTTTAGGTTGGGGAACATAAACCAAATCTTGGCGACACTGTCCACTTTACCGCACCCTCTTGTCAGCTAAGGTCACCAAAGCTGTTTAGATATTTTTCTCTCTTTAGGCGAGGTGAAAGGAGGGTTTTCGTCTTGGGGTCAAACTCTAAAGCAACAAGCACTGGCAACGCCAGTACTTCTGGCCTTGGGAAGCGTCCCACAGATTGTTTCATTTATTTGTTTTTGCCAGCTTATGCAATGGAAATCAAAAGTAAAAAAGGCTGCAATCCAAAGGTAGTGGGCAGATGGTTGTAAATGAAAATGTACACTCCTGTTCAGACAGCTGTGCACTTGAGATCAGGAAAAATGCAGTCCCTCACAGTGCAAGAGAACCAATGACTGAAGTAGGCAGACTCATTGACCCATGCTACATGCTGTTTTGGGAGGAAGCTAAATAGGAATGACTCTTGAGCAGAACAATGGATGAAGGGGGCTGACCGGAACTCCCTCTAAATATGTATGTGTTTTTGGTATGATTTTTTTTTACTGAAAACAGAAGCAAGACATGAGCTAAGGCTGTCTTTTGGCCAGACATAATTAGCCCTGCCACAGGTAAGTTATTGGTATCCACCTGGCAGAGGCAAGAACAGTCACGAGAGTTGAGAATAGCCCCTTATTATCATCTAGAGAGGACATTCAAGCCCTATACCCAAAGTACAGAAAGTATGCAATCTGGGCTGTCCGTGGAAAAGACACACACTGTCCACCAGCACCGGAGGCAAGTACCGTGCAGTAGCAAAGAGCAACCCAGAAAGTACAAGTGTCATGTATGGAGAAAGTAGAGAGAACAGGAGCGTAGTGTTGTTTTGAATGGTAGTTAGCTCTCACGCTTTCTCTACATGTTTTTGAGGGTGCGCTGTGAAATGGTATCAGAGAGGAGGCACTACACCCAGGGGCATTATTTCTTGTAGTGCTGTAGGACAGAGCAGACGCCGCGTTCAGGGTCATTAGGATTGGTAAAAAGGGACCTGCTGTGTATTGTCGTTACACTGACAAGTGTGCTGGCCTTGGTATAGCAACGCCATGTGCCTGGTCGCAGCCCTTAGAGAACAAGGAATTCAAAGAAGTGGCTCCCAGGACAAAGACACTACTCTAGAGGTGCTTCTGAAGTACATTCAAGAACTGGAGGCTAAAAGAGTGGGTGTGTGCCCAGTACCACCTAGTCACAGCCTTGCGCAACACAGAGGGCGTAGGCAAAAAGACACAACTAAGGCGCAATGTTTAATGACGGGTGCGACAGAAAGTGCGGTGAGCTGGCATATCTCCTTCGTAGTCCCATTCAGGGAAGGAAGAAAAGGGAAGATTAAGTGATGTGCTGAAGATCACACGGAATGTGAAGGTTGGACATCGAGCCTGCAAGCCTGATGCTTTAACCAGCAGTAGTCCACAATCCTACTCTCCAAATAATTCTTCCTGCGCCCTTACTTAGGACGAAACAACAAAAAAGGCACATGGGAAGGAATGTGTTGGCATATGCTGAGATGAAGCAAGGGGAACATGTAGGCCTGAATGTATGTCTGTATGAAATGTATATAAGGCAGACCTAGTTACACAGCATGACGGCGATGTACAATAAGGGCCTACAGCGAAGGTGCAAGTGTGGTAAAGGCAGGTGCAAGGCACACTTAGAGAAGGGGAGGTGGGGGTGTTTGTGAGTGGAGAAAGAGGTTGAAGGAAGGGGAAGAAACTGAAAGGGAAGAATGAGCGCTGGGATAAGACATATCTAGCCGGAACTGCAACTGTGAGGGGGAAGGTAGAATATGGAGAGTGAGGAGGCAAGGGAGACGGAATAGTTGGACGTAGCCAGTGAAGAAGAGGGTGGTGGCTTAAGTGATATTTTGAATGGTAAATAAAAATTATTTTTTCTGGAGCTAAACCCGAGGTAGACATCCTAAGGAAGCAATAATCATTGGACGCCTAAGGCCCATGATAGCTCTATGGGTTCGGACGAACTAGGGAGACTTGACATACCCTACCAATAAGCGAGCATCTATATTCCTCTGTTCCTAGGCAGCAGTTACTAGGAGATAGTAACCTAGTGTTCAGGGTCTCTCTTCTAGTGGAGTGTATATGGGTGAAGTCCGCAGATAAGGGGCTGCAGGGAGGCCTGCATTGCGTGTGGGTTACCTTGGTGAACGCCTGTCTCTGCTGCACAATGTATCGTATGCATCAGGTTTGAAGGAGCGCTGTAAGTATCTGAACAGAGGCTCCTTGATCAGAACAGCCATTGTTTCTACAGCCGTTTAAAACCTAAGAACATCAAAAGGTAGTAATATAACATATCTGAAAGGTTTCCACAACCTCTGCATAACCCCAGGACCTTTGTGCTCTCAGCAGCGCCACCCCAGGGAGAGCTCTGCGGTACCTCCCCCTGCCTCGGGCGATTAGCATCAACGCTGCAACACAGGCTGCCCAGAAAAATCTTTTACGATCGGCTGGCAAGTGTCGCCCCTCACACCCCGGCAAAGCAGAGCGAAGTGTGTCTGACGCGGCCTGCAGCACAAGCCCAAAGCCAGGGCTGGACCCAGCTTTCTTGAACACCTGCTCCAGCCTGGGCAGCGGCAAGGCACTGGCGGTGGGAGGGGCATCTGACTGGCACAGACTGAGCCTTCTGTGAAACATCTAGCACAATCACACCTATGCGTTGTATTTCTCAAACAGAACATGATAGTCAGGCCCAAGAAACTAGAGGTGGGCGAGCCAGCAAATTAACAGGGGCACCTGAGCACAAGCAAGCTAAGGGTCTGGTTTGGCTCTTAGAGCCCGAGCACGAGCCGAGCACTCATAATATGAGCCATGTAAATCATACATTGTAATTCACACAAAACAACATGTGTAATATGATAAAGTTATTTCTTTAACATGTAGAAGCTTTGACACTAATATGTCACATTATATTACAGCACTGAGAAGTACTTCGTTTTTAAACAAGAACTTAGAACCCTTCCTGCACCCACCCAGGCGGCGGTGCCATTAGTGTACTGAGAAGCAAGAAAGTTGTCATGTGAACCCTGTATATGGCCCAGTTTCTTATAGACACAACAATATTATAGTCTATTAAATTAAATACAATCGTTTTTTGTACAGCTCGTATTTTGAATTCGGGTATTTAAAGGTGTTTCCATATGCGATAGTGAAGTGAAGAAAATATTTGTCTAAGATCACACAATTTGGTTAAGCGGAAAGCTGGTTCCACTTTGTACAAATCAGCCGTTTAATAGGTATCTATTTCTCCTCTTTTTACCTTAAATGTTAAAGCTTAGTTTTTACTTCTTTGCATGAGGGTAGAGCGAGGGTGGCAGGCAGAAACCACATGAAAGCTCAAGTCATTATGGCTCGAGGTTCTTCAAGCTGAGCAAGGCTTCAGGCTCAAGCTTTCAGCGGCTCACCTGCTTCTACCTGAAACCCTCCTCAGCACAGCCATGTACTTGACCAAGCGTTGGCAACTCAATTCTCCCCTGCACCAGATCAGAATACATCTTAAAACTCTTCAGAGAAAGTTAGCTTAAACATACCACACCCTAATGCTCACCTTTCCTCATAGCTTTTTGCAAGGCTAGTGATGCTGCTTTAAAATAATCTGTAAAGGCTGGGCAATGGGCAACCAACAACCCACTTCAACGTAAAAGCAGCAAAGTTCTTCGGAAGACCCATCCATGTACATCACACATTACAAAGATTTATAGCTGGATACAACTTACTTTGCTTTCATGCTGACCAGTACACACCATTCCAAAGCTAGACAGCTGACCAGCACAAACCATTCCAAAGCTAGACATTTAAAGAATCTGTAAACAAACTACAGACGCCGACCAATGGAAATCCAGAGCCACTCGAAAAAGGGTGCACAGATCGAGAAAGCGCTATGGTGTCATGCTAAATTCAGAAGGCACTATGCAGATGCTGATAACATACCAGTAGTGCCAGACTGTACTAATTAAATGCCAGATAACAATAGTGATAGATTAACAGCAAGCACCACTGCCCCAAATTGTTTTTTTGTACCACATATGTGTTTACTAGTCATTTGTCCTTTGAACCTGTGGCTGTAGCACAAACCTCATACAGTGGATACCCATACTCTCCATTGTGTTCCATATTTGTGTTTTTTAACATGGTTCTATTTTCTAATTACACAAAAAAGCAGTTTATAGAGTGTTTACCATGGTAGGCGATTGGCTGAGTAGAAAACAGTTACTCAAGCCATGCTACATCCGTCGACAGAGGTCAACAATGAGTTGAAGTATCAGCACACAAAGAGACATCAATTAAAACGTTTCCCCACTTAACCCGGCTTAACTCAGAGTAACCCTCTGAGTCTGTATCGCCACAGGGCTGTTGTCTGATGCCAGCTTCGATAGGAGAACATCTCAAATCCATCCCCTTGACACCCCGGCCAGGATCCAATAGGACCCGGACCCCCCAGCATGTCCCCGCCCCTGCCCCTCAAAACTTAAACCCACATGCACATCGAAGACTGAGATTTGTGTGGGTTTAAAAAGGCCATGTTTAATCAACATATCACATAAACATGACAAGAATTAAAATTGCATACCTAGCAAACAAGATAACACTTTCAAAATAGACATTTAAAATCTTTGACATTTAAATTTTTACCCATCGACCAGCACAACGGGGGGGGGGCATCCTGCCCAGGTGCAACCCACCTGCGCCCTATAGTTGTGGGCCCCACCTCCGATCCTTGTCCGCCAATCCGGGGCCCACCCCCCGACCACCAGGCTGACCAGGGACCCAGGAGGCTCGAACCTGTCACCCTAGCCTCCCCAGCTGGTGGTCAACTTTCTCCAAGCGGAGAGCTTACCGTCTCCCCCCCTCAGTGCTGGCCTGGGGAGTACGCAGGGCGGACCCCCATCCATCGTGTGAGTCAATGTCAGTGTTCGCAGGTCTCTTTTCCGCAACTCCACCCTCAAACCACTAAGCCCAGGGACGGGTGGGTGGGAGTTTAAAATTTAGCTAAGGATAGAGGGGGGAGGCGCAGGACCTGGAGGAGCACAGCCGTCCGGTGTGGGGAGAAGGGGGACAAAGAGACCGAGGTCACTGACCCGGGCCCCTAAATAGGTCATAATCTCCGCCCCCTTCTCCCCCGACCGGAAGTGCGTCACTCGCGACCCGGAAGGACTCGGGCGGTCGGAGACCTCACGGCGATCCTCCCTCCCAATGCCTGTAGCAGGAAGGGGCGGGAACCGGGGGGGGCGGGTCCTAGGGGCGCGCTCTCTTAATGTCGCGCTGGGCATAGGACCCGGACCCCCCAGCAAGTCCCCGCCCCTGCCCCTCAAAACTTAAACCCATATGCACATCGAAGACTGAGATTTGTGTGGGTTTAAAAAGGCCATGTTTAATCAACATATCACATAAACATGACAAGAATTAAAATTGCATACCTAGCAAACAAGATAACACTTTCAAAATAGACATTTAAAATCTTTAACATTTAAATTTGTACCCATCGACCAGCACAACGGGGGGGGGGCATCCTGCCCAGGTGCAACCCACCTGCGCCCTAGAGTGGTGGGCCCCACCTCCGATCCTTGTCCGCCAATCCGGGGCCCACCCCCCGACCACCAGGCTGACCAGGGACCCAGGAGGCTCGAACCTGTCACCCTAGCCTCCCCAGCCGGTGGTCAACTTTCTCCAAGCGGAGAGCTTACCGTCTCCCCCCCCTCAGTGCTGGCCTGGGGAGTACGCAGGGCGGACCCCCATCCATCGTGTGAGTCAATGGCAGTGTTCGCAGGTCTCTTTTCTGCCACAAGGGTGACCAAGGGCCTTAGGTCTGTCACCCTCCCCACCTGCGTTCAGTACAAATGACCATAATCCATTGATCCAGGCATCGGTGCCCAAGTCTGACAGATGTACTCCATCCTGGTGGTACATTGCCTCTCCAGAGATCATCCTGTGTGGAATCAGACACAAGCGGCCCTTCACTGAGCACAACTTGGCCAACTCCCCGTTGAGTCTCCTAACTGAAACGTTCAATGATCTCGCCCGCACTCCAGGGCCCCAGGTCTTGCGTGGAATCATGCACGACCATGCAATTTTTGCCGAAGGAAAGATCCGCCCTAACCTTGCAAACTCGGTCAGTAATTCCTCCTTGACTGCCAGGCGGCCCCTGTCGACCATGTCATTTCCTCCCAGGTGGATGATTACCAAATCCGGGATTTTTTGCCCCTCTTGTTCTCTGAGCTCCTCAACCAGACGTCTTAGGTGCCGAATTCGCAAGCCCCCGACGCCCCTCCACAGGAATTCCGTCCCGTTTAAGCCCGCCGGCTTCACTACTCGCCTCTGCTGCAATCGCACCGTGGCGCGCCGCATGAGCGAGTGTCCCAGAACCCACACCACCTTCACGAGCATCTTACTGGATAGGATGGAAATGGAAAAGTTAACAACCAGCTTCAAAAACATATACACCGTTAGTCACAATAGCTCTGGTCTGATGTACCTCGCAAAGCAACTAGAGGCCCATTGCCCTACTCGTTTCACTGTACCAGTTGACAGGCCTGCCCCTGCAGCCAAGGTGGCCGCCCCAATCCTGAAGGAGTGAGAGGAGTACCCCGCTCCCTCCAGACCTAACTCCCTTAAGGCTAGACCCAGGACAGCCCTAAATTGGTACTGGGACAGACAGTGGCCCTGTTCATGTATAAACAAGGCCCGCCCCCCATTAGGAGGGCGCAATGCTAAATATGCCCGCAACAGAGTAACGGGACACGCTGTCATTCCCGGAGCCGCGCTCAATTTGATAATAGATCCCTTCCCACCCTGATCAGTTTTGGACCTCCTCAGGATGATTTCCAGGACCCCCGGGGAACAAGAAGTGTCTAGAAGCTGTAAGCCCCTCCCCTGGTCCTGTCTAGAGGGCTCTACCAGTTCGCTCAGCCTGAAGGCCCCATAAAAGGCCAAGGAGAAGGCGGCCCTGAATAGAGCACACTCATAACACTTTCTGCAGGGCTACTAAGATGTTAGATAAGGTTGCTATGTCCAGGGGCCTCCGGTGGTCCCGCCTGGGCCCCTCCAATCTGGCCCATCCGGTCAAAGCCTTCCTCACCACAAAGGATGAGCTCGGGTCACTCCGCCCCGCCAGTTTAGCGAAGAAACCTACTGCTGAAACATGTGCCCTCGCATAGGAGACTGCCCTGCCCTGATCCCTTAAGAGCTGAAGGAAGCCAAACACCGCCTCCTGCGAGAACAAGTCTGTGATGCCTGCCTGCCTTGCAAACAACCGGTATGAATTGAAATGCTGTTCATAAGCTTTCTTAGTGTTGTCGCTCAATGAAGCACCTACCAGCCCCGCTAACGCGGGGCTCCAATCGACCACAGTGACGTAGGGAACACTGTCAATCTCTCCTCTGCTTGCGGGTGAAATCTCCGGAAGCCCTGCAACTTGGAACGAGACAAAGCGTCAGCGGCGTGATTATCCACCCCAGGTATGTGAATAGCCTTAAAAAGCAAGTTCAATTTCAAGCATTCTAACACTAAATTCTTTAACAGTCTCAAAACATGCTTGCAAAGAGGCCCCCTGTCTGTTGATGGCTTCCACCACCGCCATGTTGTCTGACCAGAAGACCACCGACCTGTCCGTAAATCAATCAGCCCAAACTGCTACCGCTACCACAATTGGGAACAGTTCCAGGAATGCTATGTTTTTTGTCAAACCGAGCTCATGCCACTCTAAGGGCCACTGAGCCCCGCACCATGAGGGTCCTAGGATGGCCCCAAATCCACAGCTGCCCGCAGAGTCCGTGAACAAGCCCAGTGCTGCACTAGATACTTGTGGCGCGGGCCACACCACCTTTCCATTGAAGTCCCTCAGGAATTCGCGGCACACCTTGAGATCCTCCCTCACTTCTGCCCTCAGGCGAACCCGGTGATGCTTGTGTGACAGCCCGCCCATGGCTCTGGCGATGGACCTAGAGAAAGGACGCCCCATGGGAATGATTCTCAGCGCAAAGTTGAGCTGTCCTACCAACACCTGTAACTGGTGCAAGGTCACCTTAGGTCCTGTCAATGCTGCCTCAATGGACCGGGAGAATGCCTGTACCTTGTCGAAGGGGAGCCTGCACTCGCCTACCACAGTGTCTATCTCTATGCCCAAGAAGGTCATGCATGTGTCAGGGCCCACTGTCTTACCCGGTGCTAGGGGGACCCCGAACTCTTGGAGCAGGGCCCCCAGCTTCCTCAGGGCCCCGGCGCAAGCCTCGGAGGCTGCCGGGCCCATGACCATGAAATCATCTGAAATGAATGAAATGAAAATGAGTTTTATAAAGCGCAAAATTAGCTGCCCGGAGGCGTCCCAGCGCTGAGAGGGCTAAACACGTATTTCCCAATAGGCAGAGTGCAGAAAAGACTATTTGTTGAACAAGAAAGTTTTTAAATTTTTCCTAAAAGAGGTGAGATCTAAGTAGTGGACCACCTCCTCATAGCCTGTTCTCAATGTAAATACCCACTGAAGCATGGAGCTGAAAGTCTCAAAGTAGCTACATGAAATGGCACACCCCATCGGCATGCACCTATCATAATAGAATTGCTGATTCAGTTGAAACCCCAGTAGAAGATAATCACTCGGGTGAACCGGTAACAAGCGGAAAGCTGACTCAATATCTGTTTTTGCAAAAATTGCCCCTGGTTCTAAGCTCCTCACCTTCTGTAAGGTGGCATCAAAGGAAGAGTATTTCACAGAACACAGGGAGGGATCTATGGCGTCATTTACTGACTCACACCGGGGAGCAGAGAGGTTATGTATCATCCTAAACTGACCCTGCTTCTTTTTTGGGACTACCCCTAGTGGGGAGCACACAAATCCTTCCAGAGGAGGGAAAGGGAAGGGGCCCGCCACCCGCCCCAAGGCCCGATCCTTTTCCACTTTCTGTGCCACCACTGTGGGGTGCCTGCGCGCTGAAAGCAGATTGTTACATTGCCTCACTGGAGCCACACCATGCGCAGGGATGCGAAATCCTTCAGAAAAACCCAAGAAGAGAACTTTGGCTGCTGACCTGTCGGGATACTGGTTAAGCCAAAAAAACAGTCTCCCAATGTCTACTGGAGTAGGAAACTCATGGCTGTGGGGGTTTGATATCTTTGCCACCCCCCCCCCCCACCTCGCTGGTTTGTTTTCTTGACACACTTAAACTCGGGATGAGAGGGGTGCCCGCAGAAGGAACAGGCATTTCTAAATTTACATTGCCCGGTAGGCCAGGTGCACGTCTTTTTATTGAACGCCCAACAGGTTCCCCTCTTCTCTCCCGGGCCTCCCTGAGACGTCCGAAAGGGCTGTTTGGAGTGATGCTCCCTGTTGTTGACGCTCTCTAACCAGACATTCACTTCTACTTGGTCCCACCCTATGCTTGGATTAGCCGCCTTTGCCCACCTGAAATCCCTATCATAATCCAACCAGGCTGTCCCACCCAGAGTAGCGTGGGCTGTCAGGATCTTATTCGTATAAATTACCAGGGATATTGCCAGTTCTGGTTTCCTTTCCAGCATAACTGTTGTATACACATGAAAGCCATTCAGCCAATTGGTGAAAGATTCATCAACCCTTGGTTTCCTATCCCGGAAAGACCCTTCCTTTCCCTCTCTTTCTTTATACTCAACATCCCGCCTCTTTGGGCGGATGAGCGCAAAAATATCTGCATATTCACCCTTCCAAATTTTTTCCTTCATGTCGCTGGTTATATGGGTGGCCAATGCCCCAGGCTGAGACAACACATTGCCCTGCACAACGCTCACACCGCTAGTACCCTCCACGGGTTTGCTTGACTCGCCCCCCGTCTTACCTCCTATGGGTCCTATGGGGACTGCTACTGCTGAGGGGGTAGGTTCCGACGTTACTGGGGCCTTGCCTCGCGCCTCCACTAGGAGTGTTAACTGCCTTTGAATACTCCCCAATGCGTCCTGTTCTGCTGATTTCGGGGGTACCCAAGGAGCTACTGCTGCCATACCCGCTATGGGCTGAGTCGTGGGAGTTGCCAGCTGATTGACTAGGGTGGCTACCGTCGCCAGAATCTCCGCTGTGGGGTCCGGAGCTGCCCCTTGAGCGAGTGGAGCTATCTTTGGTGGCTGCGCCGGAGTCTGAACAGGGGCCAATACCCTTAATGCCTCCTTAATTTCAGCTAGCGCTGCTCCCACAGGATCCCCTAGGGCAACCGCCGCATTAACTACAGGATTTGTTAGAGGCGAGGGCACTACGCATGCGGGAATAGGAAGGGCGGGACCTGCTGGACTCTCGCCCCCCGCTGCTGGTCTGCCACTGTCGCTAGCCCTGTCTCTCTTGACCTTGCCCACCTTCTTCGCTTTCTTTTGAACCCTCGGTTTCTTGATTAATGGGGGAAAAGCGGCCCTCGGTGGGACCCCTTCCCTACGTGGGCGCTCTATGCCCTCTAATGGCGGTTGTTCCGGCACTGTCTCCTCTTCATCGGTACTCTCATGATTGTTGCCCAGTTTCGCCAAAATCAATTTAAACATTTGGGCGATCTCAGGTTCGCCATCCTTCCTCTTGTGGCTCGATCTTTTGGGCGGCATTCTAACTCGCAGTGCTACCCGCAACCAATTTCCCGCCCAAACAGTGCGCTGCTCGCGCTCCCACCCGCTGTCCTTCCCCCAGCGCCCGACACCGCCAGCAAGAGAAAACGTGCACTAAAGGCCCGCGCCCGCAGCCACAAGGGATCGGGCCGATTAAATTAAAGGGCTAGAAACGCCCCACAGCTCCCGCTCCCTGCCGCTCCGAACGAGCCCCCCCAGCCACACGCACCCCTTACCTGACCTGCCGGGTCACCGCTGGAAGGACCGTCGCCTTTGTCTCCGTGCTCCGCGATCGTCCCCGGCTCGCCTCCTCCGCCGACCGCGCCTCCTCACACGATCCGGGACAAGATGATGGGCCCAACTATTTTAAAGTTTAAAATTTAGCTAAGGATAAAGGGGGGAGGCGCAGGACCTGGAGGAGCACAGCCGTCCGGTGTGGGGAGAAGGGGGACAAAGAGACCGAGGTCACTGACCCGGGCCCCTAAATAGGTCATAATCTCCGCCCCCTTCTCCCCCGACCGGAAGTGCGTCACTCGCGACCCGGAAGGACTCGGGTGGTCGGAGACCTCACGGCGATCCTCCCTCCCAATGCCTGCAGCAGGAAGGGGCGGGAACCGGGGGGGCGGGTCCTAGGGGCGCGCTCTCTTAATGTCGCGCTGGGCATTATCCATCTCCCCTAAATTCTTCCATTCCTCTCCCACTCTGACTAGTGAATTCATCTCATGACACCCTGTTTATGAGGGTCTAATATCGGGAGGATCTAGTACTTCCGGTAACATTGTTCCTCATTCAACAAAAACTTCTGTCAGTATATCTCTTTTCTAATGTTCTTCATATGCATCTCCTCAGCTGTGAACCATTTCAACAGATCTCTAATTCATGTATCCACTATGCATTTTGAGCCAGAATAAGCCCAAAGGCAGCAAACTTAAACTCAATATTTTTTTTTTCTTAAACCTCAAGGATACGCAGCAGGATGGACTGAACAAGTAATTTCCCCATTGCCCCCTGCAACCTATGATTACATCCAACTAATAACTTTGCAACTGCGAGCATGCCCACATCATACGTAAAAAGTCTGTTCTTGGTTCTCTTCATCTGGGGCATGCTGAGATTTTACTCAGATAGGTTCTGCTGAGCTACAGCAGGGTCAAATACTGTTCTGTATTTTCTAAGGTATTTTGTTGTGGGATACATTTTGCCTTGTGGAAACTTCACAGCACTTGGCCACCGGGCAGACGATGTCAGCATGAAAGTCTGCAACATTGAGTCAGTCATGTTGAGTGTTTGATCGTCCAGTGCTAAACACCTAACAGTCAGGTACTCCTTCTACCGAAAAAACAGAGGCGGTCGTCTCCATCAAGTGGACAGGGGGGAATCAGCTTGTGCTGTGACATAAAATCCCAACTCACCAATGACTAGGAGCGCTCTTAGAAACATGCTGACTTTGAGAACCAGGAAGTTCCCATTCGGACACAGCGGTAATCGGCGTTTCATGGGGAAGAACTCCCGGCGGTCTAATTTTTTGTAAGCCAAAACTCGAGGAATCTGAAAAGCTGACGTGACGAGTCATCTTCCTCCACACCCCACCAAGCCCCGGCTTCGCGTTCATTAAGCCAAGACCGGGTACCAAAGTCAACTCAAATCAAGTGGGAGACCCATGGGGACATTTCCACACCTGATTGTAGCACTACACTTCGCACAGGAGATTGAAGAAATCGTTTTTTGGTCCTGAGGAGAACCCCGCAGTGGGGGGTTCGAAACGCGTCGACCGATCTTGTAGGCCCAGTGTCAACTCTGAAAATCTAAAATATTCAGTCAAAATACAGTACAGTTTGTTCTGTCTAAACTTTGTTTTTTCGAACATTATAAATGACAAATGTTGATTTCATTACATGATTTAATGAAATGGTTATTTTGATACTGGACCACACCTCAGAAGTCTCGTGTATATGAATGTGAACTGTTTGTTTGTGGTGAGAAAGATTCAGCGTGGATGTGTATTATGATGGTTTGTAATTTAGTGTGTTAAAAATATTCTGTGTATTTAATTGTATATATTGTATATATTTGTAATATGCACAAAAAAAGTTTCTTGCAAAAACAGATAAAAACATTTTGAAAAAATTAATTTGAAGAAATAAATGAGTAAACAAATGTTACACCAGACTGATATGTTTTGTTCATAACAGGTCTTTGGTTATTAGAAATTTAGTTAGTCCAGTACTGGCAGTTGTGTTGTTTGTTTAGTTTATAGTTTGACTTAGCCTTACTGGTTATGAGTCAAGACCCAGTTTTGTTCTCATGACTTCGAGAACTGAGCAGTAAATAGAAACTGAGCATTTATGTAGGTTACTCAGACAGGGAGAACCAAGGTCAAACCTCTCCTACTCAAGTTTTGCGCCAACACTTTACTGCAGAACTCAAGACCAGGTCACAGACAATAGCTGCCTGAATTACATCAACACCTACCTGCTTTGAAGGGAGCCACTGGGGTGCGCTGCCGTCAGAACCTACTGGTTGAAAGATTTTCACTGTACTTTGATACCACATACCATGCTACTGAAAGCAGGGTCGGATTGGTAACCCTGGCACTCGGGCAATGCCTGAGGGGCTGGTGTCCAGTTCCTGCTGTGGGTTGCTTTATCAAGCACTCTGGGGGGCCTATTTGGGAGGTTTCTGCGTTGTTCGGAAGCCGCCAGCTGCCCAGTGGGTGTCTGAGTGGCCTTTCTGGAGGTAGATGGGCATCCATTACCTCCCTTTTATCAACGGGCAGAGGTGTCACTCCCTTTCTCTCGCTGGGCCTGCCAGTAATATATCCATATTGAGCGGAGGCAGGGGGCCTGAGCCTCACTAGTTTTCAGGTGTGTTTCACCAGTGTACACTAATCCGTGCATTTTTTTTTACCCCCCTCTGTCCTTTTTTAAAATAAAATTTTGCCAAAGCAGTGTTTTGTGTTAAGGCAATATGCAAATGTGGGGCACCTTTTGTTAGCTGCCCGGGCCGATTTTTTTTGTTGGGAAAATATATTTATTTTGCTTTTGATACAAAACCAAAACTTCAAACCAAGCATGAATACACAATGCACAATAAATATCCATCCATATCAACATTGCAAGGCACACATTACGGTACATTATCCTCGTCCAGCCAGGCAGTAGCCAAATTCGGGTGGCATGGGCACAGCCGATATATAGGTTCTTAGTTACATCACACGCGGGTCCTGGGACATCGCAACATTCAAGGCCCCCTCCCCAGTCCATCCGGTAGTAGGTCCCCATCCCCTGCCTCCCCCCCAATGTCTAAATCATAATAGTTTATCCATGGTGCCCATATTTTACGAAACTTCCGCGGGCAACTCCTAGCCTTGTAGGTCACTTGCTCCGCCACCATGTATACATCAAGACTCGCCCGCCATTCAGTCAGGGTGGGTAGTCGCGGGGCCCCCCAGTATTTGGCAATGTCTCGTCTGGCCACGACCAACCCCAAGTTGGCGAGGACAAGCTTGCGCCTCGGGATGCCCACTTCAGTAGGGATCCCTAAAAGGAGAACCTTCGGTTCCAGTTCTAGTTGAACTTCTAGTATATTATTCAGTTCTGCCTCAATCTTTTCCCAGTACGTTTGGACTTTGGGACATTCTCATAGAGTGTGTATGTATGTTCCACGATCAACGTGACAACGTAGACACTCGGGACTCGGAGCTCACCCAATTTTATGCAGTCTTGCCCTATCAAAATAGACACGGTGTAATATTTTATATTGGACGCAACCTTAACTTAATGACCACCTCCCGTGGATGCATGAGTGCCGCTTCCCAGTCGAGATCATCCAATACCCCGGTGGTCTTTTCCCATTTGGCTCGGAGGGGGCCCAAGTTATCCGGCATGTTATTAAGTAGCGTTTTATAGGTATATGAGATAGTCTTAGCTGGGATCGCCTCCTGAAGGAGCTGCCCCTCTAACAGGCCATATTCCAGTAGTGTCGCCCCATCCAACACTTCCGCCCTCCATGCATGCTTTAGACGGAGGTATGCATAAGTTGTGAAGCTGATACCGGACCTGGAGTGAGCGAAAGGATGCCAACACCCCTTTGTCTAAGACATCCCCCACTCTAGAAATCCCAATTAAGTCCCATTGCTTAAACCCTCGCAATTTTCTAATCTCCGTCAATCTATTCCCCTCCCATAAGGGTGTCTCTCTCGTTGGTTTGTGGTCCCATTGCATCTGTCGCTCAGCGCCTTGCCCGGACCGATTTTTAATCCCAATCCAACCCTGCCTGAAAGGCCATTAAATGGTAAAACCTGACAAAAAGGGTTAACTGTGCAATGACAACATTTCATTGAGATGCAGAATGGTGTTGCTTCCAGATCTGCTTCAAAGGTACATTAACATTTCAATAATACCGGCACACAGTGTACGCGTGCCCTGCCAGAGTCAGTGGAGTGAGAGCATTTGTTTTCTTCTAGCTGCACAAGATGGGAGAGGAACTGACGGGCAGCAGTCCTTCAGACAGGAAGTATTAGGATCCGCAGAAGAGACGTTACACACCAGGGCGCGCCTTACTAAGATACCGCTTGGGAGAGGAGGAGGCAACAACTGCGAGCAACCAAGGGAACATCACCCACTGGGCCTCTGACAGAGCGCTCTGTTCGAGGCCTGGGAGGGCCCAGATTTAGGAGGGTTTTATCTAAAGGGCCAGTGTGTGTGCCAAAAGGGGTCTGGTTCTGTGGAATATTCACTAACCGCCATCTCTATTGTGTTCGGAATAAGCCCCTCAAGGCAAGCGTTGCTTTCTCGTTCCAAGGACACCTTCCTTGATTTTCCTCATAGTAATTTGTTATCGCATGAATTAGTCCAGTGGGCAAGGAAAACAGATCACGACTACAACTCCCAGAATGCATTGGGTTGTCAAATGAAAGTACAGCTCTTATAACTTAGAGAGAAGTTACAGAACCGTATAAGACCAGTCCCTTTAAACTTGTTTTCTCCCCATCCAAACACAGTGAGAGGTAATTGGGGCACTTGGGCAGACAATCTGAGCAGATTAAGGCCCATAAGGAACATGAGGCCACCCTGCCAAAATGATGTAAGGACTTGGGGCACATGGACAAACAGGTTGAGGAGCTTGTGGACCAAGGACACACAGTATAAGAAGCCTGGGCACTTGGACAGTGTAAGGACCTTGGAGCTTGCAGAAAGATTGGGAAACGTGCAGCCCATGGACACAGTAGACTTAAACTTTTGTGAAGTTTACTCATTTACAGGACTATTTATAGTAACTTTACAACTGCGGAGACCCCACAATCGGAGCAGGGAACTCCGCACATAAAACGATAGGCTTGTCCTATCTTTTATGTGTGGAGTTATCTTCCCTGACTGCGGAGTCTCCGCAGTCGTAATGTTACTATTAAATTGTTTTTTTGTGAATACCTAAAGAGTAAACTTACACAAAAGTGTACCCTTATCTTTGTGAACCAGGCCCCGTGAGAGTAGCTTGTTGCTCATAGGCAGACAATTCGAGTAATCTGGGATACATGGACAATGAAATAAGCTTGTGGTCCATGGACAGACAGGTACAGAAGCTTGTGAGAGGAACTCGTAGCATGTGGACAGACAATGTCAGGAGCCTGAGATACATGGACAATGAGAGGAGCTTGTGGCTCATAGGTAGACAATGCGAGGTGTATGATATATATGTACAGACAGTGAGTGAAGCTTGTGGTCCACGGACATACTGACTTAGGAGTTTGTAGCCTATAGATTGACCGTGTGACGAGGTTGCGGACCCTGGATAGACAAACTGAGGATCTGAGATACATGGACAGCCACAGAGAGGAGCTTGTGTCCATTGTACATACATTGTGAGGAATCTGAGATACTTGGACAAATAGTGAGAAGAGCTTGTGAGAGGAGGTTTTGACCCACGACAGTATGAGTAGTTTGTGGGCCCATGTCCAGACAGTGAGAAGAGCTTAGGCTCATGGACCCTCTTGTTTTCTAGCTCTGCATTAAGGAGAAGTAACTAGCGCCACGACACCTCCGGTAAATTGTGCGTTATAAATGTTTCCATAACATGGACAGAAAGTAATAGGAGCTTGGGAGCCTGGACAGAAAGTGGAAAGCGCAGAGAGAAACTAGTAGCCCATGGAGCTGACAATTTGAGAAGCTTATGAGAGGAACTGGTGGCTCACGGACAGTGAAAAGAGTTTGTGTCTCATAGGCAGACAATGCAAGGGGTCTGGGATTCATGCACAGACAGTAGGAGGAGCTTGTGGCCCATGGAGAGAACGTGTGAAGAGCTTGTTGTAGGGTGACTAGAATTCCCAGATTTACCTGGACAGTCCCGTTTTTTAAAAGGACTATCTCGGCAACCCAAAACATAATAATTGAAATAAATACATGTCCTGGTTTTTTAAAGATTGTGGAGTGAGCAAGCACATTAATCAGTGTTGTGCAGTCTCATGTTTGTACCGGTCCTCTCCATAAACCAGGGCGAAAGTTAACTTGTTTTGAGCCGCCTGCTGTGCTGCCTCGCCTCACTCATGCAGCACAGCAGGATTTAATGAGAAGTAAATCAGCATCTAGGGAGCCCATTACCCTTGGCCTGGATCACCAGCAGTAAGGCCCCTGGAGCTCTCATCACTACAGCAGGTGGGGAGGGATTATTCAGAGCACAAGTCGGGGATACACGTGGGTAAACGGCGTCCATCCACTATTTTCACAGGGTGGATGCCATCCACACAGCCAATAATTTTGGCCCAACTGAAATACGCTGAACTTGTCCCGGAGTAATTTTCAGACACTGACACATTTAGCAGTGCCTGCATGTTGTCTGCTTTTCATTCCCAGCAGGAATGCGCAGGTAGGGAGGGGGCTTTTTATTTTCACCTCCAGCTGGGGCAAATATAAAGGCCAAAGTTAAGGGGCAATCAGGCCTCCTTTTGTTCCAATTTGATCCTGGGTGGACGTGGTCTGGAGCCTCACACTTAAATGCAAATGCACTGGAGGGGAAACAAAGGGAAACAGCTTGTTATCACTTCACATGTAGCTAAGAGAGGCATGCTTTTGGCTTTGTTCTGTCTGTATATGTGCATGCACTGTAAGAATGTCCCATGTGTTGGTCTGTCCCAGTATTTACACAAATAACAATTTAAATATCACTCTTTTATAGCGCTACTCATACCAATGCAGGGAGTCAGTGAGTTTTAAGTAACATACACATTCTACGTTGAGAATAAATCATGTAAGTATGTAAATCAATGTACAAGATATGTTACGTAGGACAGTGAGGGTCACAAGGTGTTTGAGTCGCATGTCCTTCATATCTCACTGTGCTATATCAGGGTTACAATTTATGAACTGCGAGTACCAAACAGATCTCTGTGTTAAAAGCATTAATCCACTCACCTATCTACATAAAACAAAATTCTGTCATCTGCATGTTATATGATGTGCTTTTCAGGAGACACATTGACCTTCAATACTACATTGATTCAAACCTGGGACTAGACAAAACTCAGATCTCTCCAGCAAAAGCGTTAACCTCCAGAGACATTGTATCATTATTATTATTCCCTGAGCTTTACTGGGCACACAAGATCTCTGCAGCAGGTGCCTTAACCCCATAAGATATTTTAAAATGCAGAATTTGCAACGAATTAAGCAGAACAGGACTACTGCCATATTTTTCCTTGTTGCCAATTTCATTGTGGCAGAGTTTTATAAAAACATAAATGTATTTAGTTGAGGCCGAGATTTTGCTTTGGGGTCATTTGTTAAATCTTGTAACTCGCCTAAATGTACTCGAGATAAACCTACTAAACATATTTGTGAGGTCTTAATATCTGATGTTAGTTCCTGTGAGGTCTCTTCTTCTGATGACACGTGCATTGTCATATGCTGTGACGTCATGCTCTGTGATGTCATGCGCCCTGATGTCACTTGTATACTGCCTAATGGTTAGTCCCCCCACTTTTTCTTAGGACTTATGCCATGAGATTATCTCATTTGAATGCACCAACAGCAGGGGGAGTCCGAGATACATGGGCAGAAGTGAGCGGAGCTTGTGGCCAATGGACTATGTGAGAAATCTGTGATACATGAACAGACAGCATGAGGAGCTTGGTTTACATAGGCATACAGAGTAGGGAGGTTGAGACCACCCAACACAGCATAGGGAGCTTGAGGCCTATGATCGGACGGCGGACAGTGAGAGGCGACTGGGGTCCAAAGAGAGAGTGAAAGGAGCTTGTGACTCAGTGACAGGCAGGGCAAGGAATTTTAAGCACATGGACATACATAGTGAAGAGCTTGGGGCCACGTGAATATACCAAAGCAATATACTCACAGCACACTGTGGGGCTCTCCATTGAGATGCTTGTTTATTCATTTGCAAGGCTCTACTTTACTTCCTACATCTTGTCCAATATTTTGCTCTTGTGTTCCTTCATTTTCTATCTCCCCTATTCCCCTCAGCACTTTCAAACAAACCTAGGGTGGCGTAAAACCCTTTAAAAATAATCAGAACCTTGTGAGCAGCTTGGAAACACAGAGGCCGAGAGTGAAAGGAGATTGGCACCTCTGAACATACATTTGAGCAGACTGATATTCTGATAAGCAGGCAGCACATGAACAGTATGACGGGATGAAACGCACAAGCAAACAAAGGGGGCGCTTGGGGTAGAACAGAAGAGACAGCACGAGGAGCTCGCAGAGCTAAGGAGGTCCTCAGTCCTGAGCGCCTGAGGTGGTGCAGCTCAGTGAGCGCTATGTGAAAATCATGCTCGGATCCTTGCACTCAGCTACAGCACTGTATAATGAAAAGGCCCAGGTTCATTCGCCAGGGCGCTCACCCGGGCTGGAGGCCTGTTGGCCAAGGCAGCCCCCACTCATCCCCCATCCCAGCTAGAAGAAGCGCCATCTGCTCCAAGGCACACATGGATAGCCGGTCTCGCTGCCATTCAGCCCGCGCTTGAAGAGTTTGAATCTAATTAGCGCTATTCTGAGGAGACGTGCGAGGTGGAGACAGGGGTGGGGGTAGGGAAGAGCAGGGGTGCCAATTATGAAATAAAGATGTAGTCCCCCTGGATAAAGAAACACAGCTCCTTAAACCCGCAAAACTGGGATTTTGAATAAAGGGCGCCTGTCACCGCCTGCCCTGCGCTTGTGAGGGCTCTGCCCATCAGGTGCAGCCAAGGCAGTGGGTACGACCCCGCCCTGAAGTACGCACGCCCACCTGACCTTCCAGGCCCAGCTACCTACCCAAGACCCAGAGCTGGCACTGGGCCATAATAATAATAATAATAATAATCCACATTTGTAAAGCGCGAACAATCACCCGTAAGGGTCTCTAGGCGCCACACCTCTCCATAGGATAGGGTGCTGCTAACCAACCGCCTACAGCTTTCTGCACAGTGGTGGGGTAGTAACTACCTGTCCCCTTTACCTTGTGCGGCAGGCTGGGGCGACACTACCCTTTTACTATTATTATTTGACTTTTTATACAGCGCTGCGGTAGTCCAGTATTGTCTACTATCAACCCGGAACTAGCCTCTTCCTCACACAGGTGGGGCTTTACCGCTAGGGTGACCAAATTTTCAGAACCAAAAACAGGGACGGACGGAAGCACAGTCAGAGAAATAGGACTAAATGTCCAACATACATATGTGTGTGTGAATATATACATGTGTGTGTACGGGCTCCTGCAGCCCTGATTCACACCTCAGTAAATCCTGCTGTGCTGTCCGAATGAGGTAAAAGTCTCTAAACAAGTACATTTCTGTCCCTGTGTTCTGAGAGGGCCGGTTGAAATGTGAGCCTGCATGGCACTGTGATTAATGTGCAAGTTCACACGACCCGTACTTAAAAATCGGGACATTTTTGCCGGGACAGTCCTTCAAAAAAAAAAAACAGGACTGCCCAGGCAAATCAGGGATGTCTGGTCTCCCTATTTACCACTTGTATGAAATAAACAAGCACTGTAAAACAAATATTTCTGTGTTTAACATTAGCAAAAAGAACAAATGATGGAAGGAATGCTAAACACATCAAACATCCACCCCCAGTCACAGATCTGGGTTTAATCTATTGTTTTTTTACTCACAACGCCACCCCAGTTGGACTCAATCATATGCAAGTCAGTCTTGACCCTGCTTCCCATTGGGAACAGTTCAGTTCCTCCCTGGACCGGAAACAAGCATCCTGGGAATGGTTTCAGGGTATCACTCCAGATCAGCCAGGCTAGCTTGAATCCAGTGGCACAATGTGCACGGGACCCACGTCTGGGCATACTCTTTCCACTTTGGGCCACAAAAGCAAAAAGAACAAATGATGGACGGAATGCTGAACAAATCAAACATTCGCCTCTAGTCACAGATCTGAGCTCAATCCATAATTGTTTTGCTCACCACGCCACCCCACGCCATAACATTAGAGCAAGCCACACAGGAATGAGCCAGCAGCAAAGACAGCTATAACTTTAGAGGGTCCCTCATGTAGTTCAATGCAAGCACTTGGGTGGAGGTGAAAAGATACACCCAAACAGACAATCACATTAATTGGAAAATTATTACTTCACTGGGCTGAGCCAAGACATGACGGACAAAGACGCAAGCCAATGACTAAAAGGGGCTTGTTACAGAAGGCAAAAGTAGAAGTGGACCCAAATCTCACTCTATATATCAGGGGTCTCCAACCTCTGCTATAGTTAGAGCTGCTTCTGATCATTGAAACCATTGCGAGCTGCTGCCTAATAAGGGATTTGATAACTGAACAGAGAAGCCAAATGACTCAACACTGCCACTAGAGTACCCTAGTGCTCCTAGAGGGAGCATGCAACATTGATGGCACAGGAGCTGCATTGCAAACAATTTACATCTGGGTCTCTATGGATCAGTTTTGTTCCTTTGCTCTTGAGACGGAGAAAGGGAGGAAGAGAGAGAACTAGAGAGAGAGAAAGAGAGACAAAAAGCGGGAGAAAAAGGGAGAGGAACAGAGAAAGAGACAGAGAAAGGGAAGAATGTTAGATTGAGAGAAAAAGGCAAGAGAAAGAACAGAAAGAAAGAAATAGAGAAAGAAAGAACAAAGGAAAGAAAGAATTACGAGAAAAAGAAAAGCAATATAGGGAAAAAGAGAAATTAAGAAGAACATTAGAAGAAAAAAAAAGAAATGGTGAAAGGAGAAGAAGAAAATAATAAAGACAAAAGAAGTAAAAAAAAGAAGGAAGAGCAACACAGACAAAGAGGAAAAAAAGAAAGAGAAACAAAAAAAGAACTGGAAAAGGATGGAAAGTAAGGAACAGAAAAAAGGGAGAAAGAAAAGAAAGAATAGAAGAAAAAAATGAGAAACAAACAGCAGTTGGAGAGACATGGAGTGGAGGAAGAAATGAGAAAAAAGAGAAAAAACAATAACTAAATCAAAAGAAAAAGAGAAATACAGAAAAAGAATAACAGAGGAAGAAAGATGAAGACAGAGATAAGACTGAAATACAGGAGGGAAAGAAGAGGACACACTAGTGAAACTCACATAGAGAAAGAAAGACAAAGGATAGAAGAAAGAAAGTTAACGAAGGAGAGAAATGAAGAAAGAGGGGAGGAGGGAAAAATAAATGTGAAAGGAGAAAGTCTGAAAGGAGGTGAATGAAAGAACAGAGGAGAGAATTATTGAAATGAAGTTTAAAAAGAATTAGAAAAAAGAAACAGAAAAAGTAAAAAAAACAGAGGAAAAATGGAGGAAAAGAAGAAATGTAGCGGTACAAATCAGAAAAAAGAAAAAGGTAGGAAAAATAGCAAGAGTAAAATAAAGACAAGAAGAAAAAAAAAGCAAAATGAACTGAAAAAGAATGCCCAACTAAGCCGGAGGAAAAGAAGGAAAGAAGTAGGGAAAGAGAGATGTAGTGCAAAAAGAAGGGAAGAAAGAGGAAGAAGGGGGGAGAGAGTTAAAGCAAGAAAAAGAGGATAAAAGAAAATGAGAAAGCAGAAAAAGAGAAGAAAGCAAAGAAAAAAGTAAGAGAACGAAAGAGAGGCAAGAAAGGAGAAAAAGAATTAAAGAATATTTTTTTCGGAAGAGCGTAGACTGCACCATCCTGCAATGTCAGCTTTCGAGCCCAAAAAGAAAGGGGCACAGTGTTGTAAATAGCTGGCTTATCAGGTGGACAGCTATATATTTTCATGACTGCTGACAGGCATTTATCCTGTGCTAGCTACTAACTGGACCCCGGCAGCTACTGGTAGCTCGCGATCAACCTGTTGCAGACCACTGCTATATATATTGTTAGCAATAGGTCTATTTGACAACTTGAAGGTAATTGCCTCTTTTTGACATAGTCACACCCACGTTTTGCTCACTGATACTGACGATTTTGATTGGAAGTGCACTGGCTCCCTGCTACCCAGGCCCCAGTGACAGTTCTTGTTCCCTAAAATGACACAAATGCTCATTGTAACCTCATTGACAAGGATTTTAGTACCCCTGCAAATTAATGGTAAATTATACCCCTGGAACCCATGGCATGGGTACTAAAGAGGGTCCCTAAGGGGTGCAGCATGCTTTATGCTATCCTATGGGACCCACATACCAAATACATGCAAATGGTGCAAACCATTCCAAAAATACGACATTGCCCGCTCTCTTGGAGCAATGCTCAAGTACTCTGCATGTACTATTTGTAAGTCACCCCACAGAACACCTTTAGAGCCATAAGGCAGGGTGCATTACAGTACATGTGTGGGCACATCTGCATGAGCAGATATGCCCATCTGATGCCTAGTTCCATTGGTAGCTATTGCAAGTGATCCGGAAGCCGTTTTAAAGGTATGTACTGGGCACTGGCCATTACGACTTATCCCGCTACAAAATGGCTTCACTGAAAGTAATGGTGTTTTGATATCAAACACCTTGTCTTAAAAAATCTGTACTGAAGTCAGTATCAGACTTATGAAGACATGCACCCAGAGGGCACATTAGAGGTACCCCATGCAACCCTACTAATCTCCTAGTGTGTTGGTTGACTGGTATATTCCAGCCTGCCCCCACAGACACGTTTCTGACACCCTGCAAGGGAGAGCCCGTGCTCTCAGAGATCATGAACTATGCCTGCTTGGTGAAAGGTGTTTCCACCTCCTTCTGGAGGATGGCTAGTGATTTAGCATATCAAGGCCAGAGGATTCAAAACCTCTGTCGCCTTTGATTTGCGACTCCAGCTTCCCCGAGACCTGGAGAACACCACCTCCTGTTCTGGGGCACATTTGGTATCAGAGCAGGTGGGAAATTAGAATTCAGTTAGGGTGTTTCACTCACAGGCTAGTCCTACCCCTAAGGTGGGCTAACTGAAGTGAACAGCCAAAGAAGGGTTGGACCACCTTGGTGTTTGTGAAATAAAGACTTCTGGGTCAGGGTTATGCCCTTTTACCCACGGGAAGTGGTCAAATAAGGGGTGTAGTCGCCCCAGTGGTAGATAGCCATTGGCTACTACCATATACTCCCCTAAATTAAGTATGTAGGGGTTCCCCCAACAACAGACTGGCTGATTCAACTTACTGGGAACTGAAGAGCACAAAAGAAGAGACAACACTGTGAGAAATAAGGATCTGCACCGAAATTGGCGCCAAACCCTACATGGCTGCTTGCTCTTTGACAATTGTAAAGACCCAAATCATCCTGCAAATGTGCATCCTCTCCAACACTTGGAGGACTGCCCAGCACTTCCACAACCCGCAATCATCTCGAATGGGGTGGAGGAACCACCCCCTTGCATCTGCAGGAACCAACCACATCTGCCCAGTTCACAGAGTTGTTGGCAATCAGGCCCACCGAGGGAGAAACACTTCAAGAGGAGGTTTTTGTGGCTCTACGAAATCGGCCACATCTCTCTGCCAAGCTTCGAGAAGCAAGACCCCCAGGAGCCCCACTGCACCAATACCCTGAGTACCAGGGCATTTGTACCAGTCAAGGCTTGTTCGACATCCAGCCAGGGCGCTACCACCTTGGAAGGCTATCTGAACATCGAGGGACTTGAGGACAGACGAGATCCACGTTGGGAGTGGCCCTGCTGTTCTGTTTCCTTTCCTTCTGCAGAACCAACCAACAAACCGTGAGGACCTCAAACTCCAGTTGCCAGCCAGTCAAGACCCTCTGCACCCGAGCTCCACAGCCCAGGGCGTGACTCCTGACTGCGTCCCCATAGCCTACGGTTCCTCACGACCTGAGCCCCACTTTGGGTTCAACCGAACTCGTCCCCAAGCCCCTCCGTGCAGCTTTTGATTCAGGTCCCCAGTGACTTTACGGTGTAGCACTCAAGACTGAATGTATAATGATACTACGCGATCATGTTGATCGCGGTATCTTACAACGCAGGTTTTTACAAAGCAAGTTGTTTCAACGACTTGCACTGGACTTAGGGACAGTACAATTTACTATTCCAACACCAGTCTACCTACAGTGGGATAGGTGTTGGATAGTAAATCGTACTATTCCTTTACTATTCCTTAGCTCACAGAGCCCTCCAGCGCAAGTCGTTGAAACGACTTGTGTTGTAAAACGCGCGTTGTAAACCTACCGCAGTGAAACTCCTGCGTAGTAAAGGTCGTCTCCCCTCAAGACTACCATCCAGACCAGCAACTTTGCATCCGGACACCCCCAGGCCAGGTAATCCAAAACTGCAGGTGGTTCTTTGAAACTAGGCCCCTTAGCACCTTAAGTCCAAAAGGGAACCCCTGAACTCCAACTGCAAGTATCTGTTTGCTGTGTATGTTTTTCCTCCCTTAGGATAACATTACCATGTTCATATCTCATCTCCAAAACCGTTATATGAGATTTGTGTACTTTTTTCTTTCAAAATCGATAACTCCAAAAGTACTTAAATTATTCTAAAGATCCTGGTGTCTAAGGGCCAGATGTAGGTAATTTCTATTTACCGATTCCTAAATACCGAATTTTACTGATTCGGTATTTAAGAATCGGTAAATAATATGTAGGTAAAAAATCGGTAATTATTACAGATTCGGTAATATTCGTTATTACCGATTCGGTATTTACCGAATCTGTAATAAGGAATACCTTACTATTCATTCCTATGGGCCTGTAGGCCCATAGGAATTAATGGGAAGCCATTCACTATTACCGATTCGGTAACTACCGAATCAGTAAGAGGGGGAGCATATTCAAGGGTGGCAGGGTGTCACATAAACACCAAGTTGTACCCCTGAATCGTGCATGTGTGCACATGTGGCGCACATACATGCCGTTTGTCTGCCACATGGCATTTATAAAAGAAGCACAAAATTGCTTTTTTATTTAAAAAAAAAAAATTATTAGGAAATATGACATGTACAGAAGTAAAAATACTAAACTTAAGTTTCAACCATGCCATAGGTCCCATATTCCAAACTTATACACCCCCACCCCACAAGGATCCTTACAGGGCAAAGAGGACAATTATCATCAAAATCCATCAATTCAAGTAAAATACAAATATATAAATACATAGTTCAATCTATCCGGGGAAAAAGAAACATCAATGCTCTGAATTCAGCCAATTAGTTAAGGGTCCCCGGATCTGTCCTCCTCCCTCCGAGCCCTATATCCTCTTCTCTTAAATACAGATATTTCCCATTTGTACACACTTAAGAATTTACTAAACCATACATGTAAAGTCGGGGGACCGGATCCAGACAGACTGTAGCTAGACATAATCTTAACACAGTCATTGCAACAAAAAGCAACTTCCGCTCAGGTTCGGCCATATTTTGATAAGCAACACCAAGCATAATAACCTGAGGTGTCAATAATACAGTATAACACAAAACTTGTCCCAGGCGCTGTTCTATTTTATGTAGCAATTGAACCAGAGAGGGGCAAGTGGCAAACATATGGATACTGTCAGCCGCCGGTTCCCCACATCGAGAACAATTTATCCCCACAGTCCCTCCCCATTTATAAATTCAAGAAGGGGTTATATACAAGGTAAGCCAAGTCTTGAAGCATTGCACCTGGAGGTTAGCAGAAATAGAGGCAGATTGGCTATACACAAGTGAATCCTCGCAGATTCATCGGTTCTCTTAGCATTTAGTAATTTATATATGGAGAATATAGCTGATTGATTCCCATTAATCGATTCCACTAACGGGATGCGAGCCCAGGTGACAGTTCTCTTGCAGACGAAATCTCTAATCTGTAAATGTCTATTCCCTATCCCAAATTTGTGCTTTATGGCTTCCAAGGTCATAAGCCCAGAATCAGAAATAATATCCCCTACGACAATGACCCCTTGAGCTGACCACTCTTTGAAATAAGCATCCCGAAAGATTCCTGGGAAGAGAGCATTCCTTGCTAAAGGAGAATATATGTGGAATCTACCAATATCAAACATTTTCCGAACCGTCGTCCAGACTTTAAAGGCGCCTAGCAGGACCTTAAACCTAACCCATTTAAGATATGCAAAATCAATATGTCTAAACAAAAGTCCCTGAGCCTCTACACCAAAAATTAAATGATAAATTGAAGTATCTGAACGATCCACAGTACCTATATCCAATAGATCAGCTATATGTCTCAGTGCTATGGACCAATAATATACTTGAAAATTAGGTACAGTCCAACACCCCCTCTCTCTGGGCAGAGTCATGTATTTCAGAGCCCTTCTTGGTCGTTTACTGGCCCATAGAAACCATTAAGTAATCCGGTCTAGTTTTTTAAACCAGATTTGATCTATCAGCAAAGGGATAGCTCTAAGACAATATAAAATCTTGGGAAGAAAAATCATTTTAATAATGTTACATCTACCCATCAAGGTCAACTGTAAGTTATTAATTTGGCGAGCATCAACTTCTAGTTTGCATATTAGGGGATTCAAGTTGATCTCTTATATCTCCTCAGGTTTTGAGCTGATCTCTATCCCCAAATATTTAGACTTACTAACTATACGAGGATCGGCCAAGTTGATTTTGTCGTTACAAATTATTTGAGTTTTTGCTTCATTAAGATGGTAACCAGATATCACGCCAAATTGCGATGTTAAAATTTGGATTTCTTGCAATGCTACCTGCGGGGAATCCGTCAGGATAACAAGATCATCGGCATAGACTAGAATTTTGGTGTCCCCGCCTTTATCCTGCACCGGACGGATTGATACATCATTGAAAATTTTCTTGATTAAAGGATCAATGTAAATCGCAAACAATAAAGGGGAGCAGGGACACCCCTGCCTTGTTCCTCTGAGTATATTTATTGTTGCCGACTGGATCCCCATCACTGAAATTTGAGCTGTTGGTTGAACGTACATGCCCTGGATAGCTCGAATGTATTTCTCCCCAAGACCATAATGTTTCAATGTGGCCCATAAAAAAGGCCAGGAGACCCTATCGAAAGCTTTTTCCGCATCCAGCAGAATTAAAGCCATAGGGTCTCCTGTAACATTAGTATAATCGAACATCGCAATTGTACGGCGTATATGTTCGATAGTTTCTTGGCCTGGTACAAAGCCATGTTGTTGCGGGGAGACCAGCTTTTTAATCACCCCTGCCAGCGGATTTGCAAAAAATTTTGAGTAGATTTTTATATCACTATTGATTAAAGTCATTGGTCAATAGGACCTGGTATCAGACGGTTTCTTGCCTTTCTTTAAAAGTGTAACAATCCTAGCCCTCCGCCAAGATTCAGGAGGTCTTTCACCATTTTGAACCAATTGAAACATCTCAAGCATAACAGGAGTGAGCTGGGGTCGAAAGATCTTATACAATTCTTTAGGTAGATAATCTGGCCCTACAGCCTTGCCACTTGGAAGAGAATCTATAGCTAACCATAACTCATCAGTTTTGATTTCGTCGCCAAGCATACCCAACTCTTCTGATGATAATGCCCCTACCTCAATTCCATTGAGATATCTTTGAATTTCTGCCTGGACCCCATGATTATCTCTAATATCGTCATCATATAATTTTTGATAGAATTTCTGGAAAGCTAAAGCTATATAGCCCCTTCCTCCGTGACTAACCCAACCTCTGGATCCATAATATTTTCAATACGTGTGGCAGACTCTTTTTCTCTAGTTCTAACAGCTAGCATTTGTCCAGCTCTTTCATTATTCTCATAAAGTTTGGAGCGCCAGGCTAAACATTTACTTGCAGCTTTGGCCTGTGAGATTTCAATTATGGCTGATTTAACGATTATTATCTGTGTTTGTGCAGAATCACCTTCCCCACCACCCGATAGGACCCTGGCAAGATTGATCTCAGCCTCTTCAAGCTTTCTATATAGCTCCTGTAGCTTCGCTTTTTCTCTTTTCTGGCTCTCCCATCCATATCGAGTGGTCTCCCCCCTTATTCCAGCTTTAAGTGTATCCCAAACATTCTGTATATTAGTACTGCCTATATTTTCATTAAAAAATCTTGTGATCCATATAGCCATGCATTCAATATAGGCACTGACTCTTTGCAAGCCCCGATTGAAGGTCCATACATCTTGTTTCTTAACCCTGGGCTGTATATTGACCTCAAGTACTAGCGGATTATGGTCCGACATTACTCTCGGATATCTGGTTACATTAGAGCCTTGTGTCAAGCTTGGAAAAATAAAAAAATAATCTAACCTAGAATGGGTTTTGTGTGGTGCTGAAAAAAAAGTAAACCCAGGGTCGTTTCTCCTAAAAAAAGCCCATGTATCGATCAAACCGTGCAATTCTTGCATTTGCATCAGGGACCTGTAGACTTTAGGTTTCCGGCCGAAATACCCTACGTCTGGGCGATTGGCGAGCTCACACCCTATGTTGATATTAAAATCGCCACATAGTATAAACGGAGCAGGCCAACCGACCAGCTCAAGATTAAGCCAATTATAAAGTTCAGGATCATCCATTACCGGACCATAAACTGAACAAATAGTGAAAGCTTTATTTTGAAAATTGCCATGAATAATAACCCACCGACCATACTCATCTGCAGAAGAACGAATTATATTCACCAACCCCCGACGGGCAAGAATAGCTATCCCTTTAGTCTTTGCCTCCAGTTTTGTCCAGGAGACCAGCTGAAAACCCTCAAACTCAAGGAGTTTATGGCGGCTAGCTTCAATGTGCCTTTCTTGGAGGCAGATAATATCTGCCCACAAGAACCAGACATCTTCTCTAAACCTGCGCCGTTTAACTGGGTCATTCAACCCACAAATATAAATGGATGCTATCCTAATATTAGCTATCCCAAATAAGTGGTTGTTCCATAAAAAAACAAAAAACAGAAAGCGCCATCCCAAACAGAACTGTACTCTTCCCAAAAACATGCCCCATTGTTACATCAAACCTCCCCCTGCCCTATAAATGATCCCCCACCCAGAACACCCACCCTGCCCAACCCCCCTTACCCACCACTAAGGCAAAAAGGTCCTCAGACCCTTGCGATGCCTCCCGCGTTCCTGAGTGCCACCTGGTCACCCCTTGACCATATAGACACCAGAAGAGAGAGAGAAAGAATAAAAAAAAAAAAACAATCTTAAGACAACAAACAGACCCCAGCTACAATAGAGCCTGAACAGGGCCGAGTAAGCCTACCCAGCCAACGCCTAGAGCAACCCCTTTGCCCTCAAGCCACCAGATCCCAACTCCTCTTCTTACCCTCACAATAAAACCAGAAAAGAAAAACTGAGGGAATTACGGGTTCTAGACAGACAAAATGTTGGCAACCAACACAAATCGAAGAAAAAGAAGTAAATAGACGAGGCTATATAAACTTCAGGCCAGGCTGAGATTCATTAACGATCAATTAATTCCTTTAAATAACTTTCAGCTTGGACTTCTGAAGAAAATACCCGGATCTTCCCTTGATGTATAACCTTCAGCCTTGCTGTATTCATCAAATAAACCTCACATCAATTTTTTGGGAAAGGGGTGATCAGCTGGTGAAGCCGCCACCTCCTTTCTACTGTTGTGTGGCAGAAATCTGGCCGCACAAAAAAAGTTTGGCCTTCAGCAGATTTCCTATCGTTCGGTCTTGCCTTTTCAAAAATAGCTTGTCTCAACAGAAAGTTGCCCAAAAAAATTTAAATAGCTTCAGGGCCTGAGTTTTTTTTCACAATTAAAGGGAATCGATTAACTCTCTGGATCTCGGTTTCCCAGCACCAATGAGCAAGCTCCGGAAATGCTGACTTGAATAACCTCAGTACATACCCTCTGATATCACCCCCCTCAGCCTTTTCCTCAATCCCTAGCAGGCGTAAATTGTTCCTACGCAGCCGGTTTTTGGAGTCCTCCAATTTCCACAATATATCGGTGAACCTTTCATCATTAGCTGTAGTCTTTGATTCTACATTTCTAGACCAGCTTCTAATCCAACGATTCGTTCCTCCAGGGCGGCTGTCCTGGCTATGACCTCTGCACAGACTTTAGTATTTTTACGATTGGCCCCTTGTATTTTCTTTGTTGCCAGCTGTGCTCTTTTATGCTCCTGTTGTGCTTCGCTCTGTATGGATTTAAGCATAGCGTAGATCAGGGTATTTGATGGAGGTAAGTTAGTTTTACTGCCAGGCCTCCCCAGATCATCATCCTGCCCTCTGAGCCCTCCTGTGCCAGCTAAACTAATTGTGGCTATGGAATAGTCCCACTGTAGATTATTACTGATCTCAGAGCAGTTACTCTCCCGTCGTCCTAGGCTAGCAGAAGGTATCCTCCTAGCTTTATTATGCCGAGGTGTAGCCCTTCTTAAAGTATCAGCAGTGGTTGGTGGACTCCCACTGTCTTCGCCCGAGATATCCTCCAAATTTTCTGAGTCAGTGGTGCAGTCTATGTCTGATTCCTCAGCCAGAGAGAAAAAACTATCACCATCTTGTATATCTGGTATACTACCAGTACCAGATCCCATATCTGGCCGGCCTCCTACCGGAGTTTGGAAAACAGAAGTAATATCAGAGTCGGTATCTGCACCACATACTTGTTTCTCCGAGTCCCCTTCAGCACCTCCTATATCAGTATGTACTACCGAAGAAGCCTCAGGAGTTGAGATAGTTACCGTTTTGCCGGGACCATCAGTCACAGGTTTATTAACAACCACTTTGGCAATTTTACCCTCGTCATTATCCTGCTCAGGCACGCTAATAGCGTTAGAAGTGCCGACAACGTTCATTATGCTAAGAAGGGGTTTTGCCTCCACTTTTGTAGCTGTAGGCTTACCAGAGAACATCCCCGGGACGGTAAGTGTCTTTCCACGCCCAGAACCATCTAGGGATTGAGCGGCGCTCCGCAACTGTCCCTCATTTCTGCGTGCTGCCTCTTCATTTATTAAACAAGGGGACTACGTTTTCTATGCACCTTTCACTCCATTCACGCACCCTTTCTTTGAACTCACCACCGCTCCCTTGGCTCCGGTCTTATCAGCTGTTTTATCAATTTTCACAAGTTTCTCCGAATTCTCCTCAGTAGCCGGCATCTTCTTACCCCCAGCCACCGCTGTAGCCGGTGCCGACCCAGCCGCTTTCATGTTAAGCGCAGGTAGATTCCCGTTCTTGCGAGGCGGCATGGCGTTTTGGGAGCCGCCGTCCGAGTCCGCGTCCTGCTCCTGCTCGGGCTTCACTGCAGACCACGCCCGCCATGTCCACAGGTGAGGGCGGCTGCGGAGCTCCGTTACTGCAAGCCGGACGGACCGCAGCCAGGGTTTTTGCTTTTCCCAGTCGCCGAACATGTAATCCCTCGATCCACAGTTAATCCGCCGTTGTATTTAAGTTTAATCCTTCATCTCCATAGTCTCCGCCGCTCCTCTTCTCACTTAGAGACCAAAAGCAGTGTAACACTGCTCAGGGAGTGACGCCCGCTCAGATCACGCGGCCGCCATCTTGCCACAAAATTGCTTTTTTAAAGGTATTCAATATTTACCGCCAACATGTAGTTGGTGGTAAATAAAGAATCCTTAAATCAAAAATGCACTCACTTGAGTGCTCCCTACATAGGATTTAAGGATTCGGTAATTTACCGATTCGGTATTTTAAGGATTCGGTAATTTACAGATTCCTTAAATTACCGATTCGGTAAATTACCGAATCCTTAAATCCAGCCACCTACATTAGAAAAAGTTAAATCCCGGTCGGTAACGGGAAATTTACCCTATTTTCGGCCGTTACCGACAGGTATTAAGCTACCTACATATGGCCCTAAATTCATTAAAAAGGCAACTTTATTCTAATAAATTGGTCTCATATTTTGTATGAGTGTGTGAACCATTTATTGACTATGTGTGTGTGTACAACAAATGCTTAACACTTTTCTGATACGCCTAAGCTGTTTGACCCCACTACAACAAATAGGGCACTTTGGGATTATTAAAGTAACCCTAGTTGACCACGAGGGTTGTCTGGACTTTTTGCACGGTGTTTCCTTACATTGGCAACACTACATAAAAAGCCAGCTTCCTACATTTGATGGCAGCAGTGGGATTCAAACCCACGCCCTGAAGAGACTGGTGAGGGAAGGCTGGGAGAAGCCTCTCATAGAGCCTAAACTAGACCTAGTGGACTGTGTGTCTGGCATTCGTTCCAGGATGGCTGAGTACATGGAGAAAGCAAACCACAACTCTGAGGCAAGTCAGGAGCTCCAGAAGCAATGGTTTGTCTAAAAAGCTGCACTGGTTGAATTTCAACCAAGGCAAAAGGAATGAATTGTTGGAGCCTGTGGCACCTAGGGCCCTCAAGAACAAATGGAGTGGAACCTTACCTATCCTTGAGATAAAGGGGAGGTCACCTACTTGGTGGACCAAGGCACTTCCATTAGCCCCCACAGGGCTATCCATGTGAATCACCTGAAACCCTTTTATGACAGGGCTCATGTGACTATGCTCAAGGTCACTTATGAGGGACAGGAAGAAGTGACCTCTTCTCTAACAACCCTAAAGATGGGTCTTTTGAGGGAGTTGTTTTTTCAGACACCATCACTGCCCAACAGCAAACTGACTGTTTCCAAATCCTGGGGCAGTATGCGGAGCTCATTCCCCTATCCCCAGGTCAGACAACCTGGTACACACATGTGGCGACAGCCATCCTGTCAAAAATAAAATTTACAAGCAGTCTGACCAACTTAAGGAAAGCTTTAGAGCTGAGGTCAGCAAGATGCTGGAGCTAGGTGTTAATGAAAGCTTCTGAGAGTCCCTGAGCTAGCCCAGCTGTCTTAGACCCCAAACCTCATTTCAAGCGAAATAAACCAGAGCTGAAGTTTTCTGTGGACTACTGGGGTCTCAATGCAGTCACAAAGACTGATGCTCACTCTAGTCCAAGAGCAGATGAGCTTATTGGCAGGCTGGGTGCAGTAAAGTTTCTCTGTACCTTTGACTTCACATCAGGGTACTGGCAAATTGGGCTCACCGCAGGAGCCAATGAAAAATCAACATTCTCGACTCCAGATGGGCATTACTAGTTCATTGTGAGGCTGAGGCCATTTGACCTAAACTTTCCAGAGGTTGGCAAACAAAGTCCTGGCTGGGCTGGAGTTTTTTGATGCAGCATATCTAGATGATACTGCAGTCTATAGCTCCACTTGGGATGATCACCCAATCCACCTAGAAAGGTACTCGAGACTCTGTAAAAAGCAGGTCTCACTATTAAGGCCAGTAAGTGCCAGATAGCACAGGGATCAGTTGTATAATTGGGTCACCTTGTAGGTGCAGGCTAAATTCAAACCTTAAAACCCAAGATCCAGACTATTTTGGACTGGATGGCTCCAACAACCAAGACTCGGGGCATTCTTTGGCTTGACTGAGTACTACCGGAGGTTTGTGAAGGGGTATGATACCTTTGTGGTACCCCTCACAGAACTGACCTCTAAGAAGCAACCAAAGAAAGTTAACTGGACAGTGAGCTTTCAAAAGGCTTTCAACACCCTGAAAGAAGCAATGTGCTTAGCACCCATTCTAAAAGCCCCAGATTACTCTAAGCAATTTATTGTCCAGAGTAATGCCCTTGAGCAGTACTATCCCAGACTATCGATGAAGGACAGGACCAGCCTATTGCTTTTATTAGCAGGAGGTTAGAGAACAACGTTGGAGTGACATAGAGAGGAAAACCTTTGCTGTTGTTTGGTCACTGAAGAAGTTGAGACCATACCTCTTTAGTACTCACTTCCTTGTTCAAACGGACCAGAGGCCTCTCAGGTGTTTAATGGAAATGTAAGGTGAAAATCCCAAACTGTTGAGGTGGTCCATCTCCCTAAAGGGAATTGACTTTACAGTGGAACACTGACCTGTGACTGACCATGCCAATGCAGATGGCATTTACAGGTTCTTCAACTTCTTGGGGAATGTTATTATCATCCTCTTTCCTTTGGGGGTGGGGGGTGCAAATTTAGGAAGCTGGCTCTTTTTATGTAGTGTTGCCAATGTAAGGGCACACCATGCAAAAAGTCCAGACGACCCACATGTGACAACAGGGCTTAGTTTAATAATCCAAGTGCCCTATTTGTAGTAGTGTGGTGGAGCAGCTTAGGTACATCTGAAAAGAGTGTTAAGCATTTGTTGTACACACAGTCAATAAATGGTTCACACACTCAATAAGAAATCTGAGACTAATGTATAAAAATAACGTACATTTTTATATGAATTTAGACACCAAGATCTTTAGAATGACAAATACTTTCGGGGGTAATTGATTTTCAAAGAGAACACGAAAAAATACTCAAATAATTGTTTTGGAGGTATGAGCCTCGAGCAGGGTAATGTTATCCTATAGGAAGAAAAACATATACAGCAAACACATACTTGCAGTCAAGGTTCCGGGGTGCTCATTTGGATTTAAGTTGCTAGGGAGTCATGGTCCAAAGAACCACCAGCAGTTTTGGGTTACCTGTCCTAGAGTGGCCAAGTGCAGAGGTGGGGAGAGGAGTTGGCCTAACGGCTAGGGCGGTGGACCCTGAATCTGGGGAACCGGGTTTGAGTCTCGGCAATGATGCTGAACATCCTGTGATTCTGGGCAAATCACTGAATCTCCCTGTGCCTAACATCAATGAATGTGTTCTCATCTAACGCAACTGGTGCTATGTAGAGTGCTCTGACACCCAATACCTTCGGGTCAAGTTTGCGCTATATAACATTCCAAAGAAGAAAAAAAGAGGTGCTGGTCGGGATGGTAGGTTTGAGCACTACACCGAAGAAGTCTAGGGGGACCTGAAACAAAGGCTGCAAGGTGTGACTTCGGGGCAAACTGGGTGAACCTGAAGAGGGGTTCAGGTTGTGAGGACCCCTAGGCCAAGGGGTCCTCCCCGTGCTGTGGAGCTCTGGTGCAGAGGGTCTTGGCTAGCTGGGTACTGGAGTTTAAGGATATCAAGGTTTGTTGGTCAGTTCTGCAGCAGCAAAGGAAACAAAACAGCAGGGTGACTCTGGGCATGGACCTCGTCTGTCCTCAAGTCCCTGGATGTTCAGATAGGCTTCCAAGGCAGTGGTGCCCAGGCTGGATGTCGAACAAGCCTTGGTTGGTGCAAGTGACCCGGTACTCAGGGTATTCGTGCAGGGGGGCTCCGGAAGGGTCTGGCATCTTGAAACTCAGCGGTGAGACAGGGCTGACCTCCCAGAGCCAAAAAACCTCCTCCTGAAGTGTTGCTCCCTCAGTGTGCCCGATGGCCAACAGCACAGTGAACCGGGCAGATGCAGTCGGTGCCTGCAGATGCAGGGGGAGTCCTCCTCCACCCCTAGGGAGATGATAGCTGGTTGTTGAAGTGCTGGGCAGTCCTCCAAGTGTTGGGAAGGATGCAGAGCTGCAGGACGAGTGGGTATTTGTAACTGTCAAGCAGCAAGCAGCCGGGCAGGGTTTCGCAACAATTTTGGTGCAGGTCCTTAGTTTTCACTGTGTCGTCTCTTTTGTCATTTTCCGTTTCCAGAAAGTTGAATATGTCAGACTGGTGTTGTGGGGACCCCTAAATACTCAATTTAGAGGCGTTTAGGGGAGTATATAGTAGAAGCCAATGGGCTACCTACCACTGAGGTGACTGCACCCCCTCTATGACCACATCCAGTGGGTAGTGGGCATAACCCTGAGCCAGAAGTCCTACTTCACCAAAAACCAAATGGTGAAACCCTTCTTTGGCTGTCCACCTCAGGTAGCCCACCTTAAGAGTGAGACTAGCCTATGAGTGAAACACGACTCCTGAATATCGAATTTCCTGCCTGCTCTGGTGCCAAATGGGCCCCATGGCAGGGGGCACATCTCAGGTCTTGGGTGAAGCCGGGGTCGCATATCAAAGGCAGCAGAGGCTTTGAAGCCTCTGGCCTTGATTTGCGAAATCACTAGCCATTCTGCTGGAGGCGGTGATAACACCTTCCGCCGAGCAGACACTGTTCCTGACTTCTGAGAGTGCAGGCACTCCATTGCAGGGGGTCAGAAACTCGTCTGTGGTGGCAGGCTGAAAGATACCAGTCAACCAACATACTAGGAGACTAGTAGGGTTGCAAGCGGCACCTCTAAGGTGCCCTCTGGGTGCATGTCTTCTTAAATCTAATACTGGCATCAGTACGGATTTCTTAAGACGAGATGTTTGATACCAAACACCATTATTTTCAGTGAAGCCATTATGTAACTGGGTAACTCGTAATGACCAATGCCCGGTACATACCTTTAAAATGGCTTCCTGATCACTTGCAATAACTAGTAATGGTGCTAGGCATCAGAGGGGCATATCGGTTCATGCAGATGTGCTATCTCGTACTATAACGTACCCTGCCTTAGGGCTCTAAAGGCTTGTTGTGGGTTGACTTACATATTGTACATGCAGTGTACTTGGGCATTGCATATAGGGAGTAGGCGATGTCCTGTTGTCGGAATGGTTAGCATAATTTCCATGGCAGTCTGCATGCAGTTTGTGTGTGGGTTTCTTCAGGTGGCATAATACATGATGCAGCCCTTAGAGACAAACTTTAGTACCCATGCCCTGGGTACCAGGGGTAACATTTACCAGGGACTTACAGGGGTGCTAAAGTCCTTGCCAATTAGGTTACAATTAACATTTGTATCATTTTAGGGAAAGAGCACTGGCACTTCGACCTGGTTAGCAGGGACCCAGGGCACTTCCAACCAAAAGCATTGGTACCAGTGAACCTCAAAGTGGGAGTGACCATGGCAAAAAGAGGCACTTTCCTACACAGCTCTACTGTCTAAACCCATACCTAAAAAAGGGAGAACTGGGTATCCCTTAGTCGGCTTTAAATGTGTCTTTTTTGATGTGCAAGTTCACCTCATCGGTTTTCTTGGCGTTGTATGACTGATGCTTGTTACCTAACTCAGTGGCACCTTAAGAGCATGGAAGGCTGAGCTGGCCCACTGGAATTGAAGGCTGTCGCTGTGTGGTCGGATCCCAGCAATGGGTGCCTTAATCCACCGAGCAATCAAAACTGGCTTCTCCAGCCCCCTTGCTGCCAAAGTCAAAGGTCTCTCATGCCTTATCTGAGGACTAATGGCAGTGTGGTCAAAAAACAACACCAACGCTCGGCAGAAGGACGTGCAGTGGATTGACATACAATGTACCACTCTACTTCAATATCAAATAAAGTCACAGTAGTCTGCTTTAGTTATGGTTGTAAGTTTGCATAGCAAATAATATACAAAGTGGCAAAACGGGGTCTCTGTGCTCACAGCCGTTCAAAAGATATGAGCACAAATACTTGGGGAATCAGAGTGGGAAACGGAGTCCACAGGAAGGTATAAGGCCTGTGTAAGCAGCAAATTCAGTTCTTTCAGTGGCATTGGTCGCGAGTTGATCCAAGGTTCTGAAGTAAGAGTCTATATCCAAAAATTGTTAGGGTTACAACAATGTTTTTTCTTTGACGCGCCTCTTGACTCAATGTATTGGAGGAGTTATCAGGCCATAGGGCCCGCATATACCTCCAGTGGCAAAAATGCACAGTTCAATTATGCTAATGTGTTTTACTCTCTGACTTCCTGATTACAAAACAGAAAAAAGGCTTCAGAGGGTGCGGAATACTTCTGGACACTTCACATTTGGTCTTAGAAAGCTGGCATTATGGTTGGGTCTCAGTCAGGGCAAGAGTCATAACTCAGATACGAATGGTCAGATTTAGATTTGTCTGGTAAGTAAAAATTCACAGGTTTGTGGAAGAAGTGCTAAATTCTGAAAATAATCAATGGAATTTTGGTTTCCACCCAACTCTAGATCAGGACCTATGATTTTCAAACATTGTAACCTGCTGGACCCACTCAGCTTCACAAAAGACTCAACTTCCACTGTAGCTATGGTGTATTAGAGTAAATTCATGTCTTGAATTCTCATCCAGATTTGGCACTTCCTGAAATGAAATGATGTTTCATTACCACCCAGCTCTACATCAGGCCCTAAGTATGATGTTCAAATGTTTGAATGGGCAGGGATCACTTTATCCGTTCACAAAAGATTCAGTGGTATTGTACCATCCTACTCGACACTTGCCCTGTGTTGTGAGCAGCATGGTGGTAGGGTCCAGACCAACAGTTGAGGGGTTGATGACTATGTCTTTTTAGTGCTAGGACACAATAATGGAACAATTTAGAAAGTGGTTAAAAAATCCATGACGTTTCAGTGGGGCTATGTACATTTTTGATAGTATACTTATTGTAGGTGATTGACGGTATTCCATGACATACGTTTTACTTTTTGATAATTTACTCGCTGCTTTTCGTTGACTTCTTTTATGCTTGTATTGGTATTTCTATGACTGACTTATATAGAGCACAACATTATTGTGAAGGTGTTCTAGTGCTGTAGGCCTGCTAAGTGACTAAAGTTGGAAATGCCACGCACTAAAGCAGATAAAGAAAGTAGTTTTGACCCTGCTTGTAGACCCTTTTATGGTCTGTTATAAGGTGGATTCAGATTTCAAGAGAATCTTACAACATGGTGGCACAACGAAAGACCTTGTTATGAACAGAAAAAGGGAGGTACCCTCTGAACCAATAAGGGACAGGGTCAGATAGACTAAAAGAAGAGACAAGGTCCTTATGTCAAGTTCTAAAATATCCTACTAGTCACATTATCGTCTGCTATAGTAACCATATAGGAGGCAGTAAGTGACAGGTATCTGGTGATAGTACACCCACACAAACAAATATTAATGTAAAAAAATGTAAATACAACGTCAGGGGAAACACTATAAAGTACAATATACTAAAGAGATAATTCAAAGTTAAAAACATCAGTTATTTATTAAAAACACACAAGGCAATGCCCTGTAATTCATACATGAAACAACATAATATACAAATTAATAGAAAAAAAACAAAAAGTCGACACGGCGTTTCGGTGCTTGAGAAAATGGAACACCTTCTTCAGGACGGTTTTATCTCTAGTCTCTGACGACTAGTCTTAGAATTGCATACCAAAGGGAAAAAAGACAAAGCTGCCTAGTCATTTGCGCTGTTGTCTGAAGTTGGTGTGAGTCTTTTGAACATCCACCTGTGATTTAAACTTTCATTAATAAGGATGGAAGCTGTACCAGGGATGACCACCGTATCAATGGTTGAATAATAGGTCAATAAGACAAAGCTCTTCTTAAGATCACTAATACTTTCCAATCATAAAGTCTGACAGTGTATTATCTTCATACTGCAGAGGGGTGTGTAGACGAGTCACTTCTGTTAGTTTTATCGTATTTAGAACGTCTTTTTCGTATATAAGATGGGGGTATAGTCTTGTGTTAAACGGACAGCCTCCCTGTCATCACTCGTAGGTACCGCTTCCTGGTATGAAGCAGATAAAGAAAGTAGTTTTGACCCCGCTTGTAGACCCTTTTATGGTCTGTTATAAGGTGGATTCAGATTTCAAGAGAATCTTACAACATGGTGGCACAACGAAAGACCTAACAATGTCCCCAACTAGCCCGGGAAATTCTACGTGTGAGGAGAACCAGAGGAGGGTTTGAGAATATAAAGCGTATTATGTCACAAAAGATTGTACGCATATTAAACATTAATTGCACATTGAACAATGGAGAGAGCTTAAAAATTTAATTTGTTTCTGTAAAGGAAGCCACTGCAATGTGGTCAAATGGAAAGATACAATATCATGTCTACTTGTCCCAAAAGGAAGCGAACTGCCATTTTCTTATTTTAAGACTGCTGACCAGGAATTTAGAGAGACCTAAAACACGAATTACTATAGAAAGCAAGGACAAAAAAGAACCTGGAAGAGTGCAGGAAGGGTGTTGGATGAAGGAGGCATGAGGTGGAATCAAGACTAGGCAACCTTGGTTTTGACAACTGTAGTATTTAGCACCACCAGCAACATGCTCCTAAAATACTCCAGACCCATGCCCTTCATTTCTTTTAAACAAATTGAGCATAGGCTGGGCGGACACTGGACAAGAAGGTTGCATCCAAGCTAAACTACTAAAGTTGACACAAAAATAAATGGTGAGGCATTGAAGGGGCCACCTTATTGAAAGGGGCTAGGAAACATTCACACAAATGTAGTTCTTTCTTGCATTCCTCATTTCCACAGGCAAACAGGAAACTATTTACTATTTCGCCTTGCCGGAATAACAATGATTTTTAACTAAATGACTGTAGGTTTAATATTGAAGTTAATCCATGGAAATGCAATCAGAAGGTTGAATAGGTAATACATGTAATTCAAAAGTAATTCTAAATAAAACAGGCTGCCACTAACAAAGCATAAGAGAATACTTCCCAGGTGTTGTACTAAGCCCTCTCTGCAGGGTAACCTCCACACATTTTGCCTTCACCCTTCCTGTTTTCTGAACCCACTTTTGTTGGCATTTAGGATTCTATGCCCTTTACCACTGCTAACCAGTGCTAAAGTGCTTTCTGCCTAAAACATGGCACAACTGGCTTACAGCTGACTGGTACATTTAATTTACATGTGCCACGTGTATCCACAGCCTCTAAATTAAATGCTACTAGTGGCCAGCAGCACTCATTGTGCCACCCACTAAAAGCAGCCTTTTTTAAAACATGTCTTAGGCCTGCCATTACAGTCAGTGGTGCAGTTTTAAACTTCTAATTCGACCTAGCAAAATTAAACTTTTGCCAGGTCTAACCCTTCCTTTTGAAAACATATGAACTACCCCTAGAGTAGGCCTTAAACAGCCCATTGGGCAGGCCACACTGTATTTAATAAGTACAACATGTGGATAAAATTGGGTTACCTTTTTGCATTTAATAAGTGCTAACGTTTGATTGGGAGCAGATAGGAATGTTTTAGACTCAAATGAATTATAATTTAAACCCCCCTTTAATGGTAAAGTTGAATTTTAGATTACAATTTAGAAAATGCTACTTTTAGAAAGTTAGCATTTCCTGCTCTTAACTTTCTGAGGCCATCTAGTAGTTTCCAGCTGCCTTGACCCATTTACTCCTCCCCCATCAGGAATGCGTAATGGGCCAGGCAGTGAGAAATAGGACCTGGGTGTGGCGGTGACAGGGCCCAACTGCCATGATAGGAGGGGCCAAGCTGTTCCCTGCCCCACTTACATTTCAAAGGACTGCCTCCAGCCTTTGTCACCCAAGACCTCTTGTGGCCTGCCCAGGGGAAGAGAGGAACTTTCCAGAACTAGATGTGGGGGTAGACTAGAAGTTTCCTCCACTTCAAATGTTGGACCTCCTGATCCACTCATCAGTACACTCATGAACCTGTGAACATTACAGAAGAAGGACTGTCTTCTTCCCTAAAATACTGCCCTATTGCTTGTGGCCTCCCTTATTGTTCAGAGGACTATAGTACTGCTACCAGAGGAATACCTCGCTGCTTAAAGCCTGCCTAGTTCACCAGATAACTGCCCTGCTGCTTGAGGCCTGCCTTGTTCTTCAGAGGACTGCTGTGCTGCTTGAAGCCTCCCTATTCTTCAGCAGACTACCATGCTGCTGCCAGAGGACTGTCCTGCTGCTTGAGACCTGCTTTGTTCCACAGAGAACTGCATTGATGTTTGAGGCTCGCCTTGTCCTTTAGAGGACCTGCCCACCTGCTTGATTCCTGCCCTGCTCTCTGAGAAGGAAGACTAGACTTGCTCCCTCCATCTCAGGCTTACCTAAGTGACTCCAAGGGTCAATTGGCTGCCCTGTTCTGAGCAACAGGGTGAAATTAAGCTCCAGAGGCCTCCTTGCAACTGCCCAGCTGACTTACTTCAACTTGCCCCGCCTGGACCTGCCTGAGCCCTGGTGGCCTTTGCTCGAGTGAATTCCTGATCCCTCGCAGGTGACTTCCCAGATCCTGGACCCTTGGCTAGCATCAGTCGAGCTCCTCCTGTGAAATCCTGAAGTTTTGAACTCTGCACACCAGACTTTGAGGAGATAACTTTTTCAACAGGACTAACCTTGTCTCTGTATTCATCACGCACTCCATAACCATCACCCTGAAATTATAATTTTTCCCAGCTTAGCACCACCATAAACCTTTACAACTACATATCCCTGGTTCCACTAATTGCATTTTTGTCGTTTTGGTCTTATTTTATTTTTTAGATTTTACCCTGTTTCTCGAAATTAGTGTGAAATATTTATTGTGTTGTGTTTTCACTTTATTTCTGTTTGTGTGCTGCATTAATACGTTACACATTGCCTCTAAGTTAAGCCTGATTTCTTTTGTTCCAAGCTATCAGAGGGTTAAGCACAGGTTCATTTGGTGATTTCTGTGTTTCACTCTGACAAGGATTGTAGTTGTTGCCTGAGAAGGGTTTTCACTCCCCTCAATCAAAAATCCAATTTCTTAAACCTTTGATATAAGAAAAAGAATTTGGAGGCTGCACGTATGTTTGCACAAAAAGATGGAATGCCTTGGAATGCAGCCCTTCATTAAGGCTTTTACCAGTTGCCATGAATAGTAACAAGATAGCCCTATACTATTGCTCATCTAGGTGCACTTTCTAGAAAGTTTATCAACATTTCTGTGAAATTCTCTGAGTTTATTCCCCACTGTGAAAGTGAGACCTTGAAGAGAGATGGCCCTTTGCATGTTCACCTATTGTTTGCTTCAGCTACATCAGCTTTTTACAATTCGCTGAACTATTGACACAGTGAAATAAGAGTAGCGAGATCTGAGGTACAAGCCCCAAACAAGAGTGGCGCATTCCTTCTCAACCGATGGCCAGTCATGCTGTCTAATGACAAGTAACTCGCACCCAAAATCAATGACATTCAGCACAAGTGCTTTACAGAGAATCTCCTTCACCCAACGAGAGCCCTTGGTACAGTCCACCAATTAGAGAAAAGAGAGGCGGAAGACCAAAGTTCGGAATTCTATAATACAATTTCCATAATACCATCTGTGCCTCAAACATTTCTTCACATGAATCTGTATCTTTGGTGGCTCAGGCTCTTTGTAAATGATCACAATGATATTGACATAGAGAGGATGTGCCTTCCCTCCACCATGTGATGTCCAAATTGCACCAGTCGGTAGCCGTTATGTTGAACCTAACCGTAGTTATCTTTTTAAGTATACCCTGAGAATTAGTACACTTATACTCCACAGCTATGGTAGCTCAATAATTCAAATGCCTTAGCTCTCCTGCTAGCGGTTTATTGTTGATTTACAATCCTACTCCCATTTGATCAGCTATTGGTGAGCACGGAGGTTGTTCTGTGCCTTCACAAATTTCAGCAACTTCTGTTTGAGTTCCAACACATATCTTTCTCACCTCTCTTGACTAACGATAGTCGGCCTAGCACAGCATGTACAAAGAAAGCTTTAAAGGGCCTCAGCCCATGTCCCTCTTGGTCCACCTCCCTGTGGGTGAAGATTAAGCATGGTACTGGGGGTCCCAGTTCGACTTATGGGCTTGTCAAATGCACCTTCCTTCTCCTTAACATCTTGTTAAGGCACTCACCAAACCATTAACCTTGAGCAATAACATGAGCGGAACATGCAAGTCATTCAATATTCATTTAAGTTAGCTCTCATGCACACAGATAAGACATTGGATTACTAGTTTGAAAAGACCTTCTACAGGGAATCTATCACTGGAAAAGGTCCCAATCAAGGCACAGGTTACGGCACAGCAGTTGCATTACTGGCACTTGTATACACTTGGTTCCTGAAGTAGTAGTACTTGGGTCATTTATTAGACTATACCCATCTAGTCATATGAAGTCCCACCACTGGCAGTGGGACATGGACTTTGGCTTACTACTTCTTTATCATACTAGGAACTCTGTGTCTCTTGCTGATTTGCCTCATATATCACCATCCTCGCCTAATCTTGACAAACGCAGTACCTCTGGCGTACTGCACCAGCAGCCAAGCCTTTCCAAGAAGCCTGAGGAACACTGTCAAGAGGAAATTGGACATGGGAGGGTTAGGATACCAGAGTGTGCGGCATTTTCAGAGAGCATCCACTGACCCAGCAGGGGATCCTGAGCATCAATCTGTGCCACGTGATCAGGTTGTTCCGAGTCAGCTTCAAAGATGGGTCTTGGGCCAGCCTTTGGCCTCAAGGTGGTCTACCACGGTCCCCCAGTGACCTGGCTCATTGCACAGTTGTCCAAATAGGCAATCCTTTACTGTGGCACAATTCTGGTTCAGTACCTAAGCCATCTGTAGCAATTTGCTTTTCACCTGTACTTCACGTACTGTGCTACACTATGTTTTCGACTGTAGCAAAGCTTTTCTGAGATATAACTCAGTTACACCATCTGCTGCCAATGTCAGGCCTTCAACTTCTGTAATGAGTAGCTGGCACTAACTGAACTCCTTTGCACACATGCAATTGAGGACTCCTAGGTCTCGTTGGTTCAGTTTGGCAGCAGGCTTGTAGGACAGTGCAGCAGCTCTGTAAATGTGATGAGGCAGCGACATACTTTATAACAGAAAAATGCAACAGCAAATAAATCAATGGCAGTAGGGTCTAAGGGGCAGATGTATGTTTCCTGGCGCATCCCTGCAAATCAGCGGGGATGCGCCAGGAAAGATGCGTCACGCAAGTTTACCCTTGCGCCACCACAGATGCAGCGCATCATGGCACAAGGATAAACAGATGCGTGTCACATCTGCCGGCGTAAGGTTGGCGAAGTGCTGGAGTTGCGTCGTTCCTGCGGCGCCACTCCAGCACTGTTCCAACCCTGAATATGTCCAACATGGTGTGTCAAGCCTTACGCCTGCTTCAAGCAGGTGCAGGGTTTTGACGCAACATGGCCTTATAAGTGACTCAGTGAAATCTTGTAGATTTCACTGCGTCACTTTTACGTGGCGTTCAGGCGCCGGAACGCCCACATGAAACCTGACACTGATTTCATGTGGGGCAGGGATTTACAACATGACGCATCTCCCTAGATGCGTCACGTTGTAAATAAGGCGCAACGTGGCGCATGGTTTACGCCGCCGCTGCATCACAAAAGTGATGCAACAGCAGCATAAAAGTGTCGTAAGGGGCTTGTAAATCTGCCCATAAGTATTTACTTAAAATGAAATCTCTGTGTAATTACCCTGAAAGAGTCACAAATTAAAAATAAATGCAAAATGTCAACTTCAGTTTTTATTAACACTAGCCCTTTAGTAAATAAGACTAGAAATAGTTTGCCCGTCGAAGGGAGATAGGTGTGGTGACAGCAAAAATCTGTACAAATATTTTTAAGACGTTAATTTCAGTAGCAAAGCTGAATTTGTTTTAGGTACTGAAATTAGGTTATGAACGACTACGGGAGGATAAGGGTAAAAGTGTTGCTTTGCCTAAGTGTTAGTACCACCCTTTGATCAGAGAGGTGACAAGTGCGGTCCAAGCCAGCTACCTGCACAGCAGATTTCCCGAAGCTACTTGTCCGAACAGGCTCCCACAGTGACTTCCAAATGATGTATGCATTGCAGAGCGATTTAGGGGCGAGGAGACAGCATCACATCAAGGCTGCAATGTATGGCGAGCGTGAAGTGCAGGGGAAAGTTGCAGGTAAGCTGTGGACTGCAGCAGTGAGCTTGATTCACTAAAGGCTTCTGTAAAGCACTAATGTATACTCATATACAGTGGCTTAGGCATTAGCTCTCACCTATGCGAGAGCTATTGGCTGGGTAGAGTGCAGTGGATAGATTGGAGCAGATTGGAGTGGGGTAGAGTGGGTTAGAATGGAGTGGGTGGATTGGGGTAAACCGAAGTGGGGAGGATTGAGGTAGATTGGATTAGGGTGGATTGAGGTAGATTGAAGTGAGGGAGTTGGGTAGATTAGAGTGGGGTAGATTGTGGTGGAGTGGGATAGATTGGGGCAGAGTGGGGTAGATTGGGGCATAATGGGGTAGAATGGAGTGAAGTAGATTGGGGTAGATCATAGTGGGGTAAATAAGAGTAGGGTAGATCGGGCAGACTGGGATAGAGTGGGGTGGGATATATTGTGGTGGATTGGAGTATAGTGGGGTAGATTGGATTGGAGTGGAGTGGGGTAGACTAGAGTGAAGTTGGAATAGATTGGAGTGGAGTGAGGTAGATTGAGTAGATTATAGTACGGTAGAATAGAATGGAATAGGGAGTGGAGTGGGTAGATTGGGGAAGTGAGGTAGATTGGCGTGGTGTGGGGTAGACTGGAGAGGGATGGTGTAGGGTAGATTGGAGCGGAGTGAAGCAGTTTGGAATGGAGTAGATTGGGGTAGATTTGAGTGGGGTAGATTTATTTTAGGTGTGGTAGATTGTCATGGGTAGATCGCAGTAGAGTGGAGTGGGATATACTGGGGTAGAGTGAAGTGCAGTGGACGAGAGTAGATTGGAGTGGAGTGGGTGAGATAGGAGTGGAGAGAAGTAGATTGGAGTGGAGTGAGGTAAATTAGGGTGGAGTGGGTAAAATGGAGTGGGGTCGATTGGAGTGGGATGCATTGAGTGGATTATGGTAGAGTAGATTGGAGTGGAGTGGGGTAGATTAGAGGGGAGTAGGGTGAATTTAAGTGGAGTTGGATAGAGTCGTATGGGGTATATTGGGATGGGGTGGGAAAAATTGGGATGGCGTGGGGTACATTGAGGTGGGGTAGTTTGAGGTAGGGTGGGGTCCATTGGTGTGGAGTAAATTGGAGTAGCCTGGAATGGGGTAGATTGGAGTGGAGCTGATTGGATGGGGTAGATTGGAGTAGGGTAGTTTGGGATGGAGTGGGGTAGGGTAGATGAGAGTGTAAGGTAGTGGGGTAGATTGGGGTAGAGTTTAATGGAATGTGTAAAGTGGGTAGAGTGGACTAGAGTAGATTGGGGTAGAGTGAAGTAGAGTAGATTGGAATAGGGTAGACTGGAGTTGGATAGATTGGAGTGGGGTAGATTAGGGTGGAGTGGAGTAGAATGGGTGGATTACAGTAGGGTAAATTGGAATGGTGTGCAATAAACTGGAGTGGTGTAAATTGAACAGGGATGATTTGAGTTTGGAGTGAGGTAAATTGGAGGGGAGTGAGTTGGATTTTAGTGGGGTAGGGTGGGGTGTGGTACTGTGGGGTAGAGTAGATTGCAGTGAGGTGGGGCAGAGTGGGGGTATAGTGGGGTAGATTAAAGTGGGGCCAATTGGGGTGGGTAGATTGGAGTGGAGTGGGTGGGGTCGGATGGAGTGGGGTGGATTGGGGTGTAGTGGGGTAGGTTGGAGTGGGGTAGACGGGTAGATTGTAGCAAAGTGTAGTGTGGCTGGGGTAGATTGGAGTACATTGGAGTAGACTGGGGTAAGTGCTGTGTAGTGGAGGGGTGAAGAGTGGAGTGGCAAGTTATGTTGTGGAGTTAAAGGCGTGGAGTTGCGCGGCGTGTTGTAGAGAGTCTTAAGAGTGGAAGAGCACAGAGTGGATTGCATGTTGTAGAGTGGAGTGGATTGTCGTCGAATGGAGTGGAAGGGCATAGTGTGGAGTAGAGTGGCATAGTGTGGAGTATGCATGGTGTGGTAGTGCACTGTCATTACAGAAAACACATTTTCAATTGAAATGACCATTGCATTTGCAGCGGAATATGGTTTTACTGCACACAAACATTAATGTGTGTAAATATCTGACATCACCTAGCATATTGATGTGTTTTGATAATATTCAAATATTTGTTTCAATCACATTTCAGAATTACAAAAAAAATGTTTGTCATCAATATTAATTCTGATATATTCTGTTACATCAGCACAGTTCACTTGGGTTATTTGTGTGCTAGAAAAAAAGCACTCTATCCCTTTGCATTGATACTCAGTAGGATTGTCACATACATTCTCTCACTTTGAAGTCAGAGAAAAAAAAGTAAACACCAAGCTCCCAGAGAGCTTGACATTTGACCTCTGTCTTTGAATGTACAGCAAATGTGACTAGATAAGAACAAGATTTAATGGCCAGTTTACATAAATTGAGTTTGTGGAAGAATACAGTAAACAAGGTTTGGGCTATGGGAAGGAGAACTCAAGCCGGACAGCCTAAAGCAAATAAAGACAGCAACCAGAAAACCCAGAAAATATGAGTTACCAACCACAAAGCCTATGGTAAGCAACAAGCAGAATGCATTCCTAGGTCAGATTACTGAATGTCCCCAAGATGTCTTTAGCAAACCAAACAGCTGCAGCCTAACAAGCATTTGCAATGCAATAGGTCTCGCATTTGTGAGAGTTTTTAGCTATTGGCAATGTAAATGACAATGCCTTTTATTTATGTTTTAAAAAACAACACATAAATAACAGGCATTGTCATTTACAATGCCAATAGCTTAAACTCTCGTATTACACTGCAAATGCTTGTAAAAGCACCCATGCTACGCTTTCACTTTAATGGCAGATGCGCCTCTTTCTTAAGACGTGGCTCGTCTAAAGAAAGGTGTGCAGCCGCCATTAATGTGAAGGCGCAGTATGGGGCGCTTTTACAAAAAAAAGGCATTTTACTGTGAAGTTGACAAACAAATGTTTTTTTTTAATAAAAGCGCCCCATGCCGCGCTTTCACTTTAAAGGCGACACAGGGTTACCCCTTTTTTCTTAACTTCACTTTAAAGGCGGCCACACCCCTTTCATAAGACACGGCTCGTCTATAGACAGGTGCATGGCCGGCGTTAAAGTGAAAGCGGGTTATGGGGCGCTTTTAAAAAACAAAAAAAAGCATTTGTTTGTGAAGTTGGCCCAATAAAAATGTAAAAGCGGGCGCCATTCTAAACCCGTAGCGCGGCGCCCGGAGTCAAAGCGGGCACCCTTGAGGAAAGCACTTCATGCCTGCAACAGGGTTAAATCATGAAAGTAAATAGCGCTCAAAGACTGTAGATAACACAGACTGTGTAACAACACAAGTAAAAAGTCCAGTCCTTATGGGAGGTTACAAATGCAGACAAGGAGGTACTAAGGAGGGACTACTAAGCCTATTCATGAATCAAAAGCAACCATTTAGAAACAACAGTAATAGGAGACAATTGGAAAGATGGGCGGAAAAAGGGTGGAGCTTCAAGTCCATACCTGAATACACAAAATGCCTCACAGAGCAGCACATATGCTGCCCGTGCTCAACCTAAAAAGGGATCCCTTCCTGTCAGGCTTGTCAAACAAAAGCATCTCTTTCCTCCATTCCACATTTTAATAGACAGTCAACAAAGCATCCACACTTTCTTTTTCGAGGTTCAAACATAGCCCTGGCATTTGGAGTTAAATGGGCTGTGTGGCAATTCAACTCCTGGGTTACACTACATAAACAGGTGGAGAAGTGTGGCTCACTGGTTAGAGGAGGCAGATCCTGAAGCAGAGGTCAGACCCGGGACCAGGGTTCAATTCCCGACGCGGCAGGGTCTTGAGCCCAAATATCCACGGTCTCGTTTCGGTGCCTACTCGAATCATGGGTTCACACTCTGCAGCTCTGGGCATTAGCCTGCTTAATCTCCACTACGGCCCCCCTGCGGCGGGATGCCTGGCTTTCACCTTGGGGGAAGCCAGGACGGGTTCCCAAGGCAAGCGCCGAGATGCCTACGGGTAATCGAGCGCTATATAAGAACTAATAATAATAATAATAATAATAAACTGGAACCCCCAAAGACACATATTAACAGAGGTTACCTTTCACCAAAGTTAGTAAGCCAGTTTGGAAAGATTACTTCCCAGAGAGACAATACCTAACTTATAGCTCTGCTCGCAAGACATAACTTAAAACTTAACCTATTGCTGTTATCAGCAGAAACTGAATGAATCATGAGGCTGCACATCTGTTGGTGCAGAAAGATGTCAAGCACTCCATGACTGAGCCGCATTTAAACTCTTAAGCAGTCACTGCCGATAAATGAAAATAAAGTGAGAAACTATCTCTGGACTTTCTTCTCAGGCTAATGCCCATCACCAACTCCTACCTTTTGTGAACTGTTTCACTGTGTCTGCGGTCTTTGCATTTCCTTTTACTAATCAATACTGTCTGGCACTTTAGTATATGTACTCATTTCAAATAAACCCCTTCCAGAACGCATTCAGTTGTGAAAAATACATGCTTGGAACTGGAGCGTGGTATTCCGCTGATAATGATTTATGAGATGTCACTGGCGCTGCCCCCTTCTCTTGGGTTTAAACACCAATCTGCACTCTGTTCTCAGGGTCAGCAGCTCACAAGCTCGGTCACTCTCTCTCCTTAACTCGAGGTCCTTACATTATCCTTCTTTTTTAGGACTGTCTCTCCATTTCTCCTTCAAGGTGTAGTATTAGCTTTCTATGTCGTTCCTGGTAGTGGGTCAGGACGACCTGCCCTTTGTTTAGGACCAGACTATTGTAATGCACTTCGTGGCTTACCAAGAACATGGGTTTAGAGTCCGCCCATTACTTACCATTAGTTGGCTTTACCTGTGAATTTCATTTGCCTGCTAATTTTTGTGCCCCAGCTTGTCAGTCTTGTGGCATTGTTGCTATCACTTGTTCACAACGTGTAAGGTTGAGAGGAAACTTCCCTTTTCTAGAAGGTGCTTAACAATGGTGGTTTTTAACGTCAAGTCAACATACCATTAAGAGACACCATTGTTAGGCACTCCAGAAAGAGCTGTCTGGAGAAGGATCTGTAGGTGAGGAAGGCTAGGTCTGTCACTAGGAAAGTTGTCTGTAGGGAGTGATCTGCTTCTTTGGAAGGGTCTGCCCTAAATGAACGGCTTGTCCATGGGCAAGTTCTGTCTCTGAACAGTCTGCCCCTGGATAAGCAGTGCTATAGAGAAGTGATGACCCTTTCAAGAGGTGTGTCCTTATAGAGGAGTCTGTCCCTTGGGAGTGGTCTGCCCCTGGGGATGGCCTGACTCTCTGTAAAGGTCTCTGCTGAAAGGATGTCTTTGATGAATGCTCTGCCCATCGGGAAGGGCCCATCTTTGGGGGTGGCTGGTAAGCATCGCCTGGAGGCTCTTTCATTGTGACCTGGCTGTAGTGCCTAGAAGCGTATTCACTATATATAACTGGTAAGCAACCAGAGAAGCGGGGGCACCTAGAAACTAATTTAAAATGATTGTTTGTCAATAATAGATGCTGTATGGCTGGTCACCAGCACTTAGAAGCTTGTTAAGTATGATTAGTGAGCACTGTAGAAAAGCACATCATGTGTGAATGATGGGCAGCGACTAGAAATGCATTCATTACGACTATTCAGCAGTGACTAGTACTTTATTCCGTGTGGCTAGCAAGCAGCCCCCAGTATCTCACTCACTATGTTTGTCAGCAGTACCTAAAATCACAATCCCTATGGCTGGTCATGTGGACAGAGGTAGCTCTTTCAGTACAACTGGTCAGACGCGCCTAAAAATTGATTCGAAATGACCGATCAGCAGCGCCTAGAAGTTCATTCTGAATGGATGGCCAAGCCTGGCACTAATGTTCTTTCAGTAGAGCTGATCAGTCTGACCTGAACGTTCATTCGGCATGACTGGTCAGCAGCGCCTGGAAGCCTGCTGCTCGGCAGCGCGCCTGGAAGCTGTCAGCACGGCCCCGGAGCTTCCACAGCTCTTGACAGCACCCGCTTTGCGCCGTGGCCCGCGCCTGGGGGTTGGGGGCTGGGCATGACGGAGATCTTTGGCCCCACCTGACCTGGCATTCTGCTGCGGCTATATGAATACAGTGCGGGGGCACAGCGAGATAGTGATGGACGGAACAGTTCCATAAAAAAAACACACGGGAACACCTAGGACACGTGACAAGCAAAGAACCTGCTGCCGCCAGTCGCCTTTATTGATGCGAACAGCACCGGCACCGGGCACAGTAGAGACAGCCCGGCCGCCTGCCCCCGTGCTGCCTGGCTGGAGGGACAGGGGTAGATAATGAGCACTAGGAGGCTTGCTGCGAGAGCAATGGGCGGACATGTGGGCACGCTGAAGTGCGGGGCTGGCGAAAGGGGTAGAAGGGTTGGAAGGGTCATGTGGCTGTCGGGGAAGGGGAGAAGGGCTGTCAGGAAGGGGTAAGCGTGAGTGGCCACGACTACCGTGTTTGATGGGTCAGACAACCAGCATCGCGTGTGGGCATATATGCTCCATATATGTGCGGGTGGCGTGGGCTCTCTGCAGGATCACTCAGAATAGTGTGTGAAGTCAGAAGGTCGTGGGGCAGCGTGTGCCACTGCCCTTAACACACGGGCAGGGAGAGGACCGCGGGCGCACACGGTCCCTGAGTGAACAGATAGGGGGCATGAGGGGGCGGGGGCCTGTGGGCGCGCCGAGCTGAGGCGGCGAGCACGGGGTATCTGCATGGGCACAATGGCTCTGGGTATTTTGCGCCGGGAGGGCTGTGCGGCGGGTGTGTGTTGTGTGGCGGGGAGATAGAGGGTGGGAGCGACATCAGGGTCCGTGGAGGGAAAGCGGCCCGAGGAGGAGGAGGGAGAGGCGAGGGTAGGGTAGGGAAGAGTGAGGCATACGGTGGGTGGCACAGGGGCGTGGGGTACTTGTCGGGACCGAGGCTGGGGGAGCGTTGCCGTGAACAATGGCCACGGGATGCAGAGAGGGGCCGAGGTTGCACGGGAGGACAAAGGTGCTGGGGTGGGGGGTCCGGGTGGTTGTTGGACAGTGTTGTTGTGAGGCAGATGTGGGCAGCGGACAGACGAGCAAGAAGGACAGACCTGGGCAAGCAGCGTGGCACTGAGATGAACTGAGGTAGACAGGCAGTGGGACAAAGATGAGCAGAGATGCGAGACACGATTGGTTGTGGTGCGGGTGTCAGACGCTGACAGGAGTGTGGGACAGAGATTGGAAGTGGCGTGGGGTCAGAGACGGTCAGAGGCGTGGGACACATACTGACAGAGGTGTGGGAGAGACGGGCAGTCAACTGGGTTAAAGATGGTCAGAGGCGTGGGACTGAGACCGGTGTGTGTGGGGGGGGGGGGGGGGACTAGCGGTGAGCTGGGGTCAGAGATGGACAGAGAGGTGGGACAGTGGGGGGGGGGGGCAGAGATTGGAAGTGACGTCGGGTCAGGGAAGGACAGAGCCGTGGACTGAGAAGGAGGTGTGGGGCAGTGGTGAGGGAGAGAGATTGGCACTGGTGTGGGGTTGAGAGATAGACAGGTGTGGGACAGAGACAGACATTGGTGTGGGACAGAAATTGACATGCGTGTGGGCAGAGACAGGTGTGGGAGAGAATGGCCGTGGACTGGGGTCAGAGATGGGTAGAGGCGTTGAAGAGAGATAGACAGGGTGTGGGGCAGTTGTATGGGCCAGATTACAGATATAGAGGCGGATGGAGTTGTAGGCCAGACATATACATGGGTACAGGAGAAAGGGACGGAAATGGGCACTGGCACGGAGAAACAGGGCCCATGAACAGGATGCAATGATATAGGGCGGAGAGGGACAGAGTTGTTTGGCTTAGGCGGGCAGCAGAGTAGGGCAGAGGTTCAAAGAGGGCCAGGAAAGGGATGCAGAGTAGGGAAAGGTTTGGGGGAAGAGATGGGGAGGGTGGGGCACAGTGGTATGCACGGTGCATCGATGGGCAGGGATGGGGCAGAGATGGACATATGGACCGATCTGGGGGTAGAGGTTCAGAAGGGTATCGGGCAGAGAAAGGCGCTTCTGTTACGCTGAGAAGGACAGACATGTAGGGTATTGGGACAGCCAGGGCTGGGGCAGCGATGGCCAGGGCTGGGGCAGCGATGGCCAGGGCTGGGTCTGAGGTGGGCCAGAGATTGAACCAAATAGGCGAAGGTGGGCAGAGACGGCCATGGGTGGACAGAAGCCAGGGGCCCGGCGCTCTGCCCCCCGCGGCCGCAGACACTGGACGGATGGACACGGACACAGACACGGACACACGCACCACGGACACTGACGGGCAGGCACTAACCGTTCCCCCTTTGACGGGCACATAGACGGCCTGGGCTGCCTGCGGCTTCTGCTGCTCCCCGCCGCTCCTCCCCAGCCGGAAGCCCTTGGACCGGACCCAGAACTGGAACTTGCCTCTGTCGGCGGAGCCCGGGCCCGGCTCGGGCCGCCGCAGCACCTCGGCGATCCGCTCGTACTTGCTCCGGGTCACCGTCTTGGTCTTGGCCGAGTCCCCGTAGGTCCGAAGGCACCAGTCCCGGAAGCGCCGGCCGAGCTCCGTGTCCCCGGGCGCCCGGGACTCCCAGCCCCGCAGCAGGGTGGGTCTGGACATCCCTGGCGGCGAGGAGTGCGGGGAGGGTCCGAGGACCCGGGACAAAGGGGGCGAAGAGCCGGGCACCGGGGCGGGCAGGGCGCGGAGTCTGGTACCTGGAGCCTGGCACCGGGACAGGCACCGACGGAGCCCGGGACACGCAGCGCCTGGCAGCCCCGAGGAGACGCCGAGCCCGTCCGATGGAGGCTGCTGTGCCGCCTGTCCCGCCCGGGCGCTGCCTGCCTGCTCTGGCTGTCACTTGTCCTGCTGCTCCTGTCCCGCTCCCGTGCCTCTCCCCTGCCTCTCCCTCTCCCCCCGGCCCCCTCTCCTCCTCCTCCTCCGCTCCCCGCCCGCTGTCAGGCTCCTTCTCTGCGTCTCCTCGGCGGGATCCACCTGTTACCAGTGCAAATCCGCCCCCTCCCTCCCCCTGGTACACCCCTGCTCGGCCCGAGGGCGAAGGGGGCGGGCTACACCTCATCCTACCCGGGGCAGGATGCGGCTGCGGCCAACACCTCAACCCATCCGGGACAAGAGGCGGCTACACTTCATCTCACCCGGGACAGGAGGAGGCTGCACTTCATCCCACCGCGAGGCCGGGACAGGAGGAGGCTGCACTTCATCTCACCCAGAGGAGGCTGCACTTCATCTCACCCAGAGGAGGCTGCACTTCATCTCACCCAGGACGGGAGGAGGCTGCACCTCATCCCACCGCGAGGCCGGGACAGGCGGAGGCTGCACCTCATCCCATCCGTGACAGGAGGAGGCAGCACTTCATCTCACCCGGGACAGGAGGAGGCTGCACTTCATCTCACCCAGGGCCAGGACAGGAGGAGGCTGCACTTCATCTCTCCCAGGACGGGAGGAGGCTACACCTCATCCCTTCGCGAGGCCGGGACAGGCGGAGGCTGCACCTCATCTCATTCGGGACAAGAGGCGGCTGCACTTCATCTCACCCGGGACAGGAGGAGGCAGCACTTCATCTCACCCAGGGCCAGGACAGGAGGAGGCTGCACTTCATCTCACCCAGGACAGGAGGAGGCTGCACTTCATCCCACCGCGAGGCCGGGACAGGAGGAGGCTGCACTTCATCCCACCGCGAGGCCGGGACAGGAGGAGGCTGCACTTCATCCCACCGCGAGGCCGGGATAGGAGGAGGCTGCACTTCATCCCACCGCGAGGCCGGGACAGGAGGAGGCTGCACTTCATCCCACCGCGAGGCCGGGATAGGAGGAGGCTGCACTTCATCCCACAGCGAGGCCGGGATAGGAGGGAGGAGGCTGCACTTCATCTCACCCAGGGCCAGGACAGGAGGAGGCTGCACTTCATCTCACCCAGGACGGGAGGAGGCTGCACTTCATCTCACCCGGGAAGGGAGGAGGCTGCACTTCATCTCACCCAGGGCCAGGACAGGAGGAGGCTGCACTTCATCTCACCCAGGGCCAGGACAGGAGGAGGCTACACTTCATCTCACCCGGGACAGGAGGAGGCTGCACTTCATCTCACCCAGGGCCAGGACAGGAGGAGGCTGCACTTCATCTCACCCAAAGGAGGCTGCACTTCATCTCTCCCAGGACGGGAGGAGGCTGCACTTCATCTCACCCAGGACGGGAGGAGGCTGCACTTCATCTCACCCAGGACGGGAGGAGGCTGCACCTCATCCCACCGCGAGGCCGGGACAGGCGGAGGCTGCACCTCATCCCATCCGTGACAGGAGGAGGCAGCACTTCATCTCACCCGGGACAGGAGGCTACACCTCATCCCATACACCTGATCCCACTGCCATTGTGGGACAGGAGGAGGCTGCACCTCATCCCATACACCTGATCCCACTGCCAGTGTGGGATAGGAGGAGGCTTCACCCCACCCGCCGTGAACGGAGGAGGCTGCACTCTACCTCACCCGGGCTAGAAGGAGGCTAAACTTCATCCCAACTAGGGCATGAAGAGGAGAATACACTTCAACCCATCCGGGACAAGAGGAGGCTGCGCCTCACCACACCAGGAAAGGAGGAGGCTGCACCCCACCCACCGTGCAGGCGGAGGCGGCACTTCTCACCAGGGTTAGAACTGAAGGAAGCTTCACCGCACTGTCCCTGGACAGGAGGAAACCACGCTCATACCAGATTCCACCTGAAGCTCACGAGAGGAGGCGGAGGCCACTCTTCATACCACTCAGGACAGTGAGTCACAGCACACATTTCATGCCAGAGGCGGTTCGGGACAGCAGGAGCCTCCGCCTGGCATCCTACCAGGACAGGAGTCTACAATGCATCCCACCCACTAAGGACAGGAGAGGGTTACAGTCCATCCCACCCGCCCGATACAGGATAGGGTTATGGTCCATCCCAACCACCCGGGACAGGAGGAGGCTACAGTCCATCCCACCCACCCGGGACAGGAGGAGGCTACAGTCCGTGCCACCCACCCGGGACAGGAGAGGGTTACAGTCCGTCCCACCCACCTGGGACAGGAGGAGGCTAAAGTTCATCCCACCCACCTGGGACAGGAGGAGGCTAGTCTATCCCACCCGCCCGGGATAGGAGGAGTCTACAGTCCGTCCCACCCACCCGGGACAGGAGAGGGTTACAGTCCATCCCACCCACTCGGGACAGGAGGCGTCTACAGTCCGTGCCACCCACCCGGGACAGGAGAGGGTTACAGTCCGTCCCACCCACCTGGGACAGGAGGAGGCTACAGTTCATCCCACCCGCCCGGGATAGGAGGAGTCTACAGTCCGTCCCACCCACCCGGGACAGGAGAGGGTTACAGTCCATCCCACCCACTCGGGACAGGAGGAGTCTACAGTCCGTCCCACCCACCCGGGTCAGGAGAGGGTTACAGTCCATCCCACCCACCCGGGACAGGAGGGGGTTATAGTCCATCCCACCCACCCGAGACAGGAGGGGGTTACAGTCCGTCCCACCCACACGGGACAAGAGAGGGTTACCGTCCATCCCACCCACCCGGGACAGGAGAGGGTTACAGTCCATCCCACCCGCTCGGAACAGGAGAGGGTTACAGTCCATCCCACCCACCCGGGACAGTAAAGGTTTACAGTCCATCCCACCCGCCTGGACCAGGAGAGGGTTACAGTCCATACCACCCACCCATCCGGGACAGGAGAGGGTTACAGTCCATCCCACCCACCCGGGACAGGAGAGGGTTACAGTCTATCCCACCCGCCCGGGACAGGAGGAGTCTACAGTCCATTGCACCCACCCCCCCACTAAGGACAGGAGAGTGTTACAGTCCACCCAACCCGCCCGGAACAGGAGAGGGTTACAGTCCATACCAAGGACAGGAGAGGGTTACAGTCCATCCCACCCACCCGGGACAGGAGAGGGTTACAGTCCATCCCACCCACCCGGAACAGGAGAGGGTTACAGTCCATACCACACACCCACCTGGGACAGGAGGGGTCTACAGTCCGTCCCACCCGCCCTGGACAGGACAGGGTTACAGTTCATCACACCCACCTGGGACAGGAGAGGGTTACAGTCCATCCCACCCAGGACAGGAGAGGATTACAGTCCATCCCACCTACCCACCCGGGACAGGAGAGGATAACAATAGATCCCACCCACCCACTGGGGACAGGATAGGGTTACAGTCCAGGGGACAGGATAGGGTTACAGGCCATGGGACAGGATAGGGTTACAGTCCACCCCACCCACCCGGGACAGGATAGGGTTACGGTCCATCCCACCCAGCCGGGACAGGAGGAGGCTACAGTCCATCCCACCCGGGACAGGAGGGGTCTACAGTCCGTCCAACCCGCCCTGGACAGGACAGGGTTACAGTTCATCACACCCACCCGGGACAGGAGAGGGTTACAGTCCATCCCACCCGGGACAGGAGAGGGTTACAGTCCATCCCACCCAGGACAGGAGAGGATTACAGTCCATCCCACCTGCCCACCCGGGACAGGAGAGGATAACAATAGATCCCACCCACCCACTGGGGACAGGATAGGGTTACAGTCCAGGGGACAGGATAGGGTTACAGGCCATGGGACAGGATAGGGTTACAGTCCACCCCACCCACCCGGGACAGGATAGGGTTACGGTCCATCCCACCCAGCCGGGACAGGAGGAGGCTACAGTCCATCCCACCCGGGACAGGAGGAAGCTACGGCCCACAGGCAGTTTGGGGCAAAAGGATGGTACATCTTATCTCAAACAGGATAGTTGTAGGCAATACTTTATTTTACCCCTACCACCAGGGGCTAACCTTTATTGCATATTGGACAGTAAAGATCTATACCTTACTGCTGGATGAAATGCTTGAATTAATGTCAGCCACTGCTAATTACTTTTGGCCGCATCCCAAATCATCCCATTTTAGCTCGTTAGAGCCATTAGAGACAGAAACGAGGCATACACAAACCAGTCTTGGCCCTGCTCTACAAGGGATCGTCCAGACCAAACTGTCAGGTCTGGCCCCTCTGATAGGGGTGACCAGCGAACCTAGAAGGGTTTCAACTTAGCAGTGCTTAAGCAGGAGGTGAAGTATAACAAAGTGAGACTGGGGTCCGCCCAAGGCAGGAGGGGGGTATATCTCATCCTATGCAGTCCTGGATAGGAGGAGGGCATGTTTGCCTCATCCTACCAGAGACAAGAAGAGACCCATCCACTGTGTCATCCCACCAGGAGTCCTGGACAAGAGGAGGCTATGTTACATCCCACCAAGGGCATAAGGAGGGTACCACTCATTCACCTAGGATAGGCAATGGGTACCCTGCATTCCACCCATGATAGAATGGTGTGCACCTTGCCCTGCAATTAAAGAAGGGGGACTAAAGGGATATTGAGGGAGGTCCAGCATACATGTCTTGATCAAAGTACAATAAACTGGGTATGCAGTTCCTGAAAGGGAGGAGAAGAGGCGAGATCCCAAGAAGGAATTCACAGGTATCTTACGAAAGGAGGGGGTAAATCCTTCCTTTCGGAATGAGGGCCCTCAAACATCCAGCCCGCTGGGTGTCATGCTTCATCATCCGGCATGCTCTTCGTCGGGTTGGCACTGCAATACCCGACAGGCACCCTATGCAGGGGCTCTTTGGCAGAGATCTTTTATTCCTTGACGTTTGGTGCAGTGGGTGTAAGGGACCTATGAAGTGTAGAAGTGTGAATGTGTTGGTCAATTAGACCTAGTAAGTTAAAACAGGGAAATGGAAGTCAGGCAAAACACCTTTAATGACCCTGCCTTCCACCCTGATTAAAAATGGAGTGGCGACTCTGCAATAATGCTGCAGGGTGTTGCGCTCAATCTCACGTAGTCGACATGTTTCTTGCATAATAGTCAGGTGGATCTAGCGGCAATTGCTCAGGTCCTAGTAAAAATGTGAATCTACACTTAAAAAACAATGGTAATGTGGAGTCCTAACCAAATAATACCATGTAGAGCTATAGTACCTGTTGATGCAGCAGCCAATCTAAAAACTAATAGCAAATGGCCCCATCAAATCACGGCATGTGAAAGACACGTTAAAGTAACAAGTGTCAGTAGTACTGCGCCAAGGTGATTGTAGACCTACCCCGCACTGATCCGAGAATCTGTGGCTAGATAGAGTCTCTGTTAGATAAGGCTTTACCAAAGTTAAGTAACTTGTTCACCTGATGGAGACTTCTAGTCACAGATTTATTACCTTAGAATAGATACCCAAACAATACCTCCCCGCAGGTGGGTCTGCAAAACAATTTCATGCCAAAACGTTCTACAGTACCAGTCAAAGTGTCCGTCCCAACACACCTGACCGTCCAGACAGTAGTGTTTTGTGAACTGGTGCAGAGAAGTCTACGTTGCTGCCTGGCAGATGTCCATGACCTGTACTCCACATGCTAATGCAGTGGTCGCAACATTGGCCTTGGTGGAATGAGTATGCAAGCCCTCAGGGGGTTGCTACTTGGCCAATGCTCATCAGATTTTGATTCATTGCACGATCCATCGGGAGATGGTCTGCTTCTGCACGGCCTTTTCCTTCTTCACTTAAAAAAATCCCACAAAGAGTTCACCATCGATCCGTAACTCCTCGTGTGGTCAAGGTAGAATGACAACGCTCTTTATGGGTCCAGTTGGTAGAGTCGCTCCTCTTCTTTAGAGGGATGTGGTGGAGCATAATAAGTATGCAAGGTGATGGACTGGCCTACGAATGGAAGTAATAACTCGGCAGAAAGGAAGCTCTAGTTTGTAGAATCAGCTTGTCTGGGTAGATGTTTAGGTAGGGATGATTAGATGACAAAGCCTGAAGCTCACTGACCCTCCGGTCGAATAGATCTCTTTACAACAAATGCGCTACAACGCATTCCTTTACAAAGCGAACCATTACATCACAAGTCGTTACAATGACTTACTGTAGGGGGCCTGCTGGACTTAGAAATAGTATAATTTACTATTCCTACTCAAGTTTGTGCAACTGCAGAGAAGGTGTGGGTTGTAAATCCAACACCAGCGCGCCCCCTACAGCAAGTCGTTGAAACAACTTGCGATATAATGGTTTGCGTTGTATCGACCGCGTTGTAATGGAATGCGTTGTAGCGCATTTGATGTAGACGATGTCTCCCCTCCGGTCAGATGTTACTGTCATCAGGAAGGCCATCTTGATGGATGGTAAGGAGCCTGAGCAAGGGCTCAAAGGAAGCGCACATTAGGACTGTGAGGACTATATTAAATTCCCACTGAGGCATGATGAAGGGAGAAGGAGGAAACATGTTGCAAACCTTTCAAGAACCTATATACAATAAGGAATTTGAAGAAGGATGGCTGGGCAAGCAACCACAGAAAGGCTGATAGAGAAGAAAGGTATCCCTTTAGTATGCCCAGAGCAGAGTCCTGCTGGGCAAGGGAAAGAATAAAGAGAAGAACCTGACAATGGGAAGCCAAAAGGGGGTCAACCTGCTTTTCAGCACACCATGCCAAAAACTTGCCCCAACTGCAGGCATATACCGTTTTGGTGGAGGGATGCTTGGCTGCCAGAATACATTTTCAAACTTCGGGCGGAAGGTCGAAAGCTGTCAACTTTTGGCGCTCAATCTCCACGCAAGAAGGCAGAGCATTGACAGGCTTAGGTGGAGAACCCTCTCCTACTGTTGCGACAAAAGATCCCCCTGAAGGGGTAGCCTGATTGGAGGACCAATGGTCATACTCAACAGCTCAGTATCCAAAACTCTCCAAGCCCAGTCCGGAGCCTGAAGAATGACTTGGGCTTGGTTGTTTATGATCTTCTTGAGAACTCTGGGCATGAGGTATGGGTGGAAAGGCGTGCTGGAGGCCCGAGTTCCACTCAAAACAAAAAATGTCTCTGAGTGCGAGCCGCAGTGGGAACTTCAATGCGACATTGTGCACAGAACTGCTGACATTGTGCGTTCTCGACGGTGGTGAACTGATCTAACCAAGACTCTCCCCACTTCTGAAAGAGACCTTGCACCACCTCTCGATGCAGATGCTATTCGTGATCCACTAGGCATCTTCGGCTGAGTTTATCCATCCTGGCATTTAGAGAGCCCGCCAGATGTTGAACCACCAGGGAAATGTTTTGATGTTCCAGCCATATCCAGAGATACTGGGCCTCTTGGCAAAGAGTCCTTGACTCCACACAGCCCTGTTTGTAGCAATATCACTTGGCTGTGTTGTTGTCCGTGAACACCCACAGTAGCTTTCCCTTGATGGAAGGTAGAAAGGCTTTTAATGCGAGCCGGATCGCCCGGAGTTCCAGTGGGTTGATGTGGAGCCCAGTTTCCACCAGAAGCCTCTAATCCATTTCTCCCAGATCAGATGGCCGCCCCATCCCAGGAGTGATGCATCTGTCACAATTGTCAGATCTGGTTTGGGAAGGGAGAGGGGTCTGCCGCTGACCCAATCGCTATTCTTTCACCACCATTGCCGATCTTATGCAGTTCCCTCGAGATCTGGACCACACAAGAGAGATTTCGCTCATATTCTATCCTGTAGTGAAGTAGAAGAAAACTCCTTATTTCTCTCAGGACAATGTGGAACTACCCCGCTCCCTGCATCCTGCATAGAAATATGTGGAGTATATCTCATATAAAAGAGGACAAGAGGTGCCAACTTTATCTCCTCTGTGATAGGCATGGGCTCCTCTTACTGAACTGGGAATAGGAAGAGACAGCACTCTATCCCACCAGAGGCAGCAGTGGAGTCTACCTCACATAGCTGGTGATAGCTGTGTTCTAAGTAACACTCTTTACAAGGGCTGCCATACCTTATCCTGCATCAGAGCACATTAAAAGAAAACTCACAAACCGACATAAAAAAGCAAATCCAGTTCAACAATGCCAATTACCACCCTCAGCAGCACTCTTCCACCAGTTGCCTTACCCATCTACACATCTCCCAGGCAATGGGCATTCCTGTCCCCATAGATGATGCATAGTTCAACTTGTAGTCCTGATTAAGGCCCTTCATTTGCCTTACTAGGCCTGAACAAATAGATACGTATAGCTCAGTTCCCAGGAGTCTTTCACATTATTGCATACATGAATGCATACTAAGGGGTATGCAGTTCTATTCAAAGGACTCTTAAATGAAATTTGGACCTCCAGCTGAAAGCTCCAAGAATAAAATAACAGTGTGGCAGTTAAATATCAAATGCTAGAACCAGGTTTCCTGGCAAGCCACTTATTGATTCTTTAACCTGTGATCGTCTATATATACATGACAAATCACACTAAAAGGAACTCAAATCGTCATTGCTAATGGAAATATATATGATACATTTGGAAAACGAAAGCACAAAATGCATCTGATCAAGTTGCACTTTTGCCCCCCCTTGAAGCAACTATTTTTTAGAACAGAATTCCCCATTTAAGACTTCAACTTTAAGTACTAGGCACCTCAGAATAAACACTTTTTTTTTACGGACGAGTACTGTACCAACAAGCGGGAGCGATAACATACCAAAATCAGAGAAGGAAAAAGGACATGTGTACATGTAACTCGTAAGTATATTTTTTAAGTTGAAGTATCTAAATTAGAACAAAAATATTCAGAACTATGAATAAGTTTATCAGAATAAACAATAAATGTGAATTACAAATAGAGGAATTTATGCTTGTTTGATATGATTTGAAGTTTTGTAAAGCGCTCATATGCCCGAGGCATCTTGGCTCTAGCTTTTTTTTAACACGGAAGGGCCCTGATGAGTTGCCTTAAAGCCAAATCTTTAAGGATTTCCTGAACTTCATAAGAGTCGATGCATATTCGATGCCCAAGAGAAGAGTGTTCCAATGTAGGGCTGTGCCTCTAATGATGCTACCGCCTCCCCAAGAAACATGCTTGTGGGAGGGGAATATCAGATTTCTGATGGTACTAGAGCGAAGCGCTCTACTACTACTTAAAACTGCTCTTTAGGCAGTCAGGACCGGACCCATGCAAAGAGTTGAATGTTATATATTGTACATTGAAGATGGCACATTTTTCAATTGGAAGCTAGTGAAGTTCATTAAGAGTCTGGATGGCAGAATTGAATTTAGTAAGATGTAGCAGCATCTTGGCAACTGAATTTTGCAGCAATTGCAGTTTGCTAAGCAAGCCCTTTTGTAGGTTCAGATACAGGCCATTGCAATAGTCAATACAGAAGACGACCACTGCAATGAATAATGTTTTCAGGACCTCAAAGGGGATTAGAAGGGAAATCTTTTTGTATACGTTTTAAGGCAAAGTTAGAGGAAGAGATAACTGCTGAGACCTGATTCTTGTAGGTCAGTCTTTTATCTAAGATGACTCCCAGATTTTTAGCTTTTTTCTTGGTAGCGGGCAGAGTTCCCAATTCTTGAGGCTAGCACGATGAAGACTAGGAGGCGTCATGCCCAAATAGCATCACCTCTGTTTTGGAGGAATTGCTAACTGCCAGCATATAGTCTCGAAAGGTATCAGTAATTTTGCAGTCTTCATTAGAAAATGATACAACTATTTGGGTATCGTAGATGTAAGACACCAATGAAAACCCAAAGGATTTGAATAAGATAGTCAGCGGTGTAATATATACATTGAAGAGTGTGGGACTCAAGGACGAGCCCTGAGGCACACCACAGAGCAATGTTTATGGCTCAGATTCAAAATTACCAAGAGCTACAGATTGTGATCTGTTGGTTAAGAAAAAATTTATCCGTAATCCCAAGTTGCCTTAACCAGTTGATCAAACAATTATGATCAACCGTGTCAAAGGCGGCAGATAGGTTCAATAAGACAAGGGCTGCTCTGCCGCCCTTGTCCAGTATGGATCTGATTTCTTCGGTGGCCACAATAAGAGCTGTTTCTGTACTATGACAACTTCGAAACCCAAATTGTCGCATATAAGAGATTGTTTGACTCAATAAATCTTGTTAATTGACTGTTCATAGTTTTTCAGCCAATTTGTCCGGAATACATATCAGACGATAATTAGTGATATCTTTTGTGTGTAAGTTAGATTTTTAAATGAGTGGAAGGACTGAGGCCCTTCTCCAGAGTGTTGGAAACACCGCTTTTAAGAACATATTATTAATGATTTTAGAAAGCTGTTCAGCAATAATGTTTGGGATTAGCTTAACTATAGACAGTAGGCAAGGATGACTAGAAGCAATGATCCCTATTTGGATAAAGGTACCTACCTCTGCCAACTAGGGACCCCCATTTCCAACAATAACATTAACATAAACAGAAGACTTAGGGGCCAAACACAATAAAAACACAAGATCTATAGATTTAGGACTAGAACTGTGTCATTGGAGATCTTTCTTCAGAAATTGTCAATTGACCCGGTTATAAGCTTTTTCAGAATCTAAGGATAAGGCTGCTAAAGAATGTTTCAATTTAGAAAAACGATTGATGATGTTAAGAAATGTACAAGAATTATCTAATAAGTTATGTCCTTTGACTAAACCAGTTTGTTCAAGTCTAATAGTATCAGCTAAGAACTTTTCTAGTCTTAGAGTACAGGTTGTGCATAGATCTTCCAATCTAAATTTAGGAGAGAAATGAGTCTCTAATTTTGGCATTGATTAGGATTTTTCACTTTTTTCGGTATAAGACAAATCATAGCTTCAGTGAAGGACCCTTGAGATGTATTCAAAGAAGAAAATGAAACTAGTAGTTTTAAAAGGCCAGAAAACTGCGTGCATAATTCTACTGTAAGACCATTGTGGCCAGGCGATTTACCTGTGGGAAGGTTATTGACTGCCTTTAACAGTTCCTGAGTCATCAGAGGTTGTTCTAAAGAGGAGAAATCTGCAGGCTCAGGGAATTTGCTATTAAGGGTCGAAAAGTAGTCTGAAGGTTGAATGTCAGGCATTTTTAAACTGGTATAACATTGAACAAAGGAGCTCAGAATGTCTTAGGCCTAGATGTAGGTAATTTCATTTTACCACTTCTTAAATACCGAATTTTACCGATTCAGTATTTAAGAAGTGGTAAAATGGAGGGGGGGGGATGTAGGTATTACAGAATCGGTAAATACCGAATCGTTAAGATTCGGTATTTACCGATTCTGTAAATTCCGATTCGGTAATGCCCATTGATTCCTATGGGCATTGAAGCCCATAAGAATCAATAGGTAAATACCGATTCCAGCAAGGGTGCAGGGGGTGTCACTTTGACACCCTCTAGCACCCCAAATACAGGCATGTGTGCCATGTGGCACACAGACATGCCCTAAGGGCATGTCTGTCTGTCACATGGCATAGGTGTGCATGCACACCTGGATTCGGTATTTTACCACCCAATTGGATTGGGTGGTAAAATACCGAATCTTAAAGGCCTTTGGGACTCAGAAGAGTCCCACCTACATCTAGAAGTTACCGAATCGGTAAAAATACCGATTCGGTATTTTACAGAATCGGTAAATTTACCGATTCGGTAAATTTACTGATTCGGTAAAATTGCCCCCCTACATCCCAATAACTCATTTACCGGTCGGTAACGGCCGTTACCGGCCGGTAAATGGCCACCTACATCTGGCCCTAAGTCTTTAAATACCCGATTACCCTGTGAAGTAAAATTAGATTTAATGTGTTCTCTCTTTTTTAAATTTGAGTTAATTTGCAAGTTTACCAGAGCTGTTCTTACCCACATAATAGTGACCATTCAATTTTTATAACTAACCAAAAGCTGTATCCGGGGCAGTTTTGTTAAAGTGTATTTTACTGCTAATAGTTTCTTATAAATTCGCTTTATTATTTTTTAAAGTATAAAATTGGTGTTCTAATGTTTTAATCTATTCTAGAACAGCTAAAGACTGTTTTTCAGAGTGCTTTTTTGACAGACACATCATTAATATTGAACCTTGCAGAAGCTGCTTTAAAAGCATCCCAAACCATGTGTACCAAGATATCCAGTCATATTGAGTTTAAAAGATTCATGAACAAAATGTTCATATATTGAGAAGAAAGCCGGATCACTTAATAAAGCATTATTAAACCCCCATCCTGAAGATTTTGTTTTACTATGCAGTATACCTAAGGGCCTGATTTAGATTTTGGCAGATTGAGTCCTGCAGTCACTTTTTCAGCGGTCTTCCAGCACGCCAACTTGGCGCTCCGCACACCCTAATTAGAAGTTGGCTATAGCATAGACGAAAAACGGTTGCGGTGCCACCATCACCGCCAGCAAATATCAACTGCTTTGATGGCGGGATAGGCAAAAGCAGCCGTGCGAGGGAGGACTGCCAGTTTCTCCGCCGGGCCAATCACAACGTGCCATCTAGCCAACGCAACTGTGGCTGAGAAACCTCCACACCTGAATTGGCGGAATGGAAGGCATATAAGGCACAAAACTAACCTTAACTCACCTTCCAAGTTCCTGTACCACCATTGACCCAATTCTACACGTCCTGCCCCTGCTGCTGCTGGCTGTTCACGATGCAAATCAACAACGTTGTCGCCATAGCCAAAGGTAACCTCCTCCATTACCTGTTACAGTTTTCACTTGGCTGTTCACATATGCTCAGGACTTGTGCATTATTACATTACTCACACAAGCAATAGCATACCAATGTCCAATGCATATGTTTCTAATGTTGACGTTTAAGAAATTTAAAGTAACACACATGTATAACCACATGTGTACATACATACATTTGGTGCCAGTTGCCTTACAAAAAAAGGACACTTGCACAAAAAAGTATATCAAATCAGAAATCAAAAACTCACCATACAGGTGTGTGTAAATAAAGTGCATAAATTGTCAAAATAAAAACAGATTTATCACAAATTATTGGGATAAGTGCAATGTAACCTCTTGTACAAACTGCACCAGAGAAGCGGTAACCCATACCTCATAGATTAGCTGGAAAATCAATGTCAGTCCCAAATTTGAAGCACTCTACATATTCATCCATGTAACATATGCCCTTGTGTAGTGCAAACCCTGTATTGTATTCAGTTTCAATTTGCACATAATATTACACTGTGGAATGCATATGTGTGCATACATATAAGTAATCAAGGTGAAACAAACATACCTGCAGTAAAATATCCTTACATAATGTCTCAACATCTATTTCTTGGTGCAAGTGTCCACCACTAAGTTGAATGGCTGCACCTAAATTCAGATGACCTTCACATACCATGTGAACCAGTGTATGCACTTAATATAACAGACATTTAAAAAGTACGTACTAGTTACGGTCATTATGCTAAAGACAAATATGTACTATTCATTTTACAGTACACTGCTAGGACTCAAACAATTGCCAAGGCAAAATAATGCCAGAACAAATGTGGTCAAATCAAAAGTATGTATCAATGCCACAAATTGAGATACAGCTCTCAAAATAAGCATGCAGCCAAATGGCAGTCCATAAGTCCAAACATCATCATTGTTGTGCAGTGGCACAAATCTTGCCTTCAAATACACTGCCAAGAGGAACTTCCCCAGGAAGGGGCATCTAGTGGGCAGACCAGGTACCTCAAAGACTTACATGGGAGGGGGAGTGGGAGAGGTGCCCTTGGGTTTGGGAGGAGTGCCCTTGGGTTTGGGGGGTTGTAGTTTGGAAGGGGTGGTCTTGAGTTTGGGAGGGGTGGTTCTGGGAGGGGTGGTCTTGGGTTTGGGAGGGGGCATGGTTTTGAGCGAGATGGTCTTGCTTTTGAGATAGGACGTTTGCCTTTTGTAGGAGTACCTTGGGGGTTATAGGGATGAGTTCTCGCAGGAAAAATGGGTAGGATGGTCAGAGGGATTTGGGTTGGGAGGTAGAGGGAGTGGAAATGTCCATTGTGCATGTGTCTGTTGAGGGTGCAGGTGTCTGGGTCTGGTGTATGTCGTCAAAGTTTGGGTGTGTCTTGCTTTGTTGGTATGTCTTGTATGGATCAGTGAGGGCATTTCTGTTTTGTGGGTGTGTGTATAGTGGAGGGGCACGGTGTAGTTGTGGTGAATGTGGCTGTGGTGGTGGATGCGGTGTCTAGGGCTGTGCTTATGGTGGTGGATGTGTATGGGTGGTGCTTGCGGTATCTGGGGCTGTGATTGCGGTGGTGGATGTGTGTGTGTGTGGTAGGTGCAGGGTGGTGGATCTGTCTGTGGTGGTGGGTGCCATGTCTATTGTTATGCTGGGTGTGGTGTAGGGCCTGTTTGGATGAGTGCCTGTGTTTTTTGTGTGTGGTGTGCTGTATGTGTCTGTGTGTGTGGGTGCATGCAAAGGTGTGAGTGTGCTTGGGACAGATCTGGGAATAGGGAATATGGATGGGGTTGGGCGGGAGATGGGGAGGCTGCGGTCAGTGAGGATTCTAGAGCTTGAAAAGACCTCTGTAGGACAGACATAGCACTGTGAATGTCTTCCAGGTAGGCTATCATTTGTTGCAATCGGCAGCCAAGCCCCTGCAATGTTGTACTAATCCATACTACTATTATAAAGAGAGAGCTGAAACCTTTGAGGTGGGTAAACTCAAGAAGTACAGCACCAATCACAACACCCAATACAGCATTGGAAAGGGGAGTTGCAGCAGATGGACATAGGCTATACAGGTGGCCACCATATACATTAGAAACGTCAAAGAACCTTAGGGGTAAAGTAGTCTCTTGTGAGCGTGGGCGTTGGCGTGGGCGTGTCGGGGCGTGTTCGTGGGCGTGTAAAACTACACACATTTTACTTTGTGGCCGTAACTGTTGTCGGAGGGGCGTGGGCGTGTCAAACTACACACTCAGAGGGCCGTGGGCGTTTCGGGGCGTGGTCGTAGCCGTGTCAAAGTACACACATTATACTTTGTGAGAGGGGCGTACCACAACAGCGTTCTCAGAGGGGCGTGCCACAAATTTTATAACAAAAAAATGTCTGCGTCATTCAGTAGCGTGCCTTTCCATTCACAAGTTATAATCACTTCTCGCACGTCCGTATAGAAGACACAAGGTGCGCCGCATTCACACACATTGCCATTCAGGCGGCGTTAATAACATATGTTGCGAAGCAACCTTTGTGGGCATAACCGTTACCGATCTCAACCGGGGATAAACGCAGGCGTCTCAGAATGCACACGCCCACACGTCTCAGAATGCACACGCCCACACACAACAACGCTGAACAGCACGCACACCTCACGACGTGCACAAACGCTAATCTCACTGTGATGAGATTAGCGTTCGTTCACGTCGTGAGGTGTGCGTGCCCTTCAGCGTTGTTGTGTATGGGCGTGTGCATTCTAAGACGCCTGCTGCATTGGAAAGCGGTGGGGTAGCGTTCGGTAAAGTTTGCCGTCCTTCAGGTAAATCTTTTTTATACCCGGACAACGTCGGGACGGGCAGCTAGTATTAGCATAAACTGAAAGCAGGTTACCTTTGTTTGGGCATTTCAAAATGATAACACTTACTCCAAGTCAATATGTCAATTGTCAAAAGTAATGCATGAATTCTGTATGGAAGTAGCTTTACAAAGTATCACATACTATGTAGATACCTCGGCTGTTGAAGATAGTCAGAAACAAGGATGTGGGGAGGTTGACAAATGACTTCTACAGCATAAGTAAATACATAGCTCTTGAAACATTTCTAATACACTTCAGTACACAGCAAAAACATTTCACATTTCACTCCTAAATACCTAGTTATTTGAAGTTTGTTGCGTCTTCCGACATTTTGTCACTATATATGCTGCCTTTCATTGTAGTGCAACATTTTTAAGAACATCAGAGGAGTTTTTAAATACACTAATTCCTATATAGTACTTACTTCAAACACTCACATATAAATCACAATATGAAACATATTATACCTTGATGCATTTCAACACTTGCCTAATGAGTCACGAGTTGGGTCTGATTTTGAGTTTTCTGATGGGATATTCCTACATATATGTGAAGGAACTTTCCATCTTGCAAAATACCTTCAAGTTTGCTGTGTATCTCCATCATTGCCTCATCATCTGGACTTGACAAAGGACAATGAGAACTGCTTTAGGGCATGTGTTACTCTATGATCAATGTGTACACATTCCTGTCTGTGGTTCCACAAAAACTGCATGCCTATCACAATTATTTGTCAAAAACAGAGTGGCTAGCCCACACATATCTGTGAAGGAGTGACACATCATGCTAATCTGTCCCTTTTAACATGTAGGAAACAGTATTTTTGATGCAAAACACAATTTGATATGTTTTGATTCCTAAATGTAGCCATTAATACTGATATCACTTGTCATTTTGGATCCCATGCTCACTCTTGTTTGTGTAGAATCCCAACTTACCAATGTGAGGTTTGGTACATCCACTGTATCATAAGCACCTAGTATGCTAAGTTATGTGTAAGAGAGCTACTACTACATCATCACCAATAGTAAAAGAGCACCACACCTAACACAATAAATACTATTGGCCTATCTGTACAACTGTCCTTCATGACATCAAACAACATGATGTATATGTGGAGTTTAGGCAGCCATGTGTCTACTCAGAACAGTTCAATTAGTTGTGAGAAGGAATCAAGTGGGATCCTTTCCAACATGTTATTAGACAAAGCACATCATCATACACATTGTGCAAAACGTACACCTTCAAGAACTCTTCTTCTGTGTTGGACATGGCTCACCCTTAATATTGATGGGAAAAATCCTGGCTGTAATAAAAAATGAGTCATGTAACATGTGAAACTCTGATTCAAACGTACTCCCTTATTGCTGCTATTGGGCCCTCAACTGCCCATGAAGCCCCAGAGAGGCCACCACAAGAATGCAGGAAATTAGGGGTGGCGGGGTCAGGGTGCGGGGTATGCGCCTCCCACATTGAGAAGACTAGCCGAGCTGGACTTCAGCTGACTTTCAGATCCAACTTCATAGGTCCTCCCAACTTTTCCGGCAGTGAGCGCTGCGCCACTTGAAGAGCCCCATGGTCTGCACCTTCTAAGCGATGGCCTACCAGATGTCCCACTTCTGATGGGTGTTGACTTGTACAGATACAAGAAATAATGAAAAAAACAATGGTTTTGTGACTTTTTGTTTGTCTGTATTGATGTAACGCAATTTTGCTACATCTATCACTAACATAACTCATAAGTTAGATTACAACATGTGTATTGTCACATGCAGACCAAAACCAATATCTTTAAACACATTTTTGTAGTGACCTGTTGCCTACCCTCAAACCATGTCATGGTCTACACTCACCAATCCAAGCCTGTGACATTTATCTAGTAATGGGGGCTCCTACAGTCTTTGGTGTGAGTTATTTCTGATCAGTGCAATAGATTTTGAACTACTGAAGGCTAAACGTAAATACTTATGGCACAGTGAACTGTTGGCACTGGGAGTAAGGGGCCTGCAATTTGGACATGACACACTTTGAAATGGGAGCCCAATGAAATGAAGTGTTAGCTCACGTAGTTAGGTAACAATTCCTTTCAACTTCCGTCCATTTAAAAGCATCCAGGGACATATTTTTAAGCACACCTCAAAATTTGAACTGGAAGGATATATGTTAATGAGAGATGAACCTCAGGCCTTCCGTTGTTTGTCCCTGTGACTCAGCCCAAGCCAGGCCAATTATTCTGACTTAGAACTGCTCATTGTCGGGATTGTTATCTGTATCCTGATGATCATGATGTTACATCAACAAAGGCTTCCCTTAACTTTTCACTGCAAAAAGGACCTTGTGCCTATCTAATAAATGTCCTCAAGGCTGGGTGCTACTCTGAAGGGGTCGAGGAGCTACTGGGAGTTCCAATACAATCTGTTTGGTGACCCTGATATAGGCAGAGTGAGTTGTTGGACGGTACACAAAGCTAACATCATTTACGTTTTGTTTGTATACAAAACATTTTTGTGTACAGTTGTAAAGAGTATGATGTGTTCTCAAAGTGCCATCATGTGAGTTTAGAATGTAGCACGTCAATAAAACATATACATAGATATAACTCTTTATAAACACCAATTACACTCCAAGGCGTTAAACACACAGCACAGCAGATAATAAAGTTGTTGCTTTTTTTAAATGTTGTAAAGTGATTAGAAATTCCCACCATCATTGTCCTCTGTAAGAACAATATATGACAGTTCACATCACTAACTACATTTTACTCCGGAAACTCAAAGGGACATTCTTGCCTGTGTTAATGGGAAGAACCAGTTAGACAGATTCCTATACATTTCAGACATGTACCTGTTCCTCTGGCGAGCCATAGAGCTAGCCATACAGGGAGAGGACCTTCTGTGCCAGCAAATCTAGCTCCTCTGGAGAGAAGGCAAGGGCCCTCTCACCTGCTCGTCCCGCCATCGTTGCTCGCAGAGGCTAAAAACAGCAGCAAAAGTGGAGGCAATCTTGATGGCAGCAGTGTTAGGAGGCTAGTGAGCTTTTTTTCCCCAACCGCCGCTTACATGTATGTGACGTACACGATCATCAGCGCAGACGGACACAGCCATTGATCTTCCTATGTTACTTCCAACAGTGTTAGCCTATGGATGTGTCCATCGTGGAGTTCACCACCCACTACACAGTCGACAACCACCACACCCATCTGATTCCAAATGTTCTATCTCTGAGGTCAGGCAGCCGCCATTTCAGAAGTTTAAAATAGTGTGTTTATAACTGTAAAGTGCAACACCACCACTCAAAATGGGGGCTAGTTAGTTCACATATACAAACTTTGATGGGCACTCATTATTTTGAAGAAAAAAAAAACTATTATATGAAGTGCATTAGCATGCTGAAAAGCAATATTAGCACATAGTTGTTTACATCTCCATTGACTGTATTTTTACCAAATTATTTTTAAAAATGACTATTAACACATTTTAAATGTATTATTCACATATTTATTACATTTCTCAGTTATTTCAGGGTAAAAATGTAATTAGTGAAGAAGAAAGGACAAAAAGCAAATGTTGGTTTAAAATATGTAGTTAAACTGTATAAATGTTGTAGAAGTACATGACTTTACTGGAAATTATCAAATATGATGCTGTTAAAAATGTAACCCAAATTCAAATGCTTATCCAATGCAGATATATGAACCCTGGGAGAGTGAGGAGATGATAGCCTAAGGTGTATAGTACATTTCCAGACCTGGGCACCATGCAAGATAGAAAGATAATCATGAAGTTTGGGTTGAACAGGCAAACTATGCTGCATTTATGTCATCAGCTGGAGCCAGATCTTCAGCCTCACAGTAGAAATCTCACATCTAATACACCAATTGTCAAACTCATGGCAGTACATTTTGTGCCCACAGGGTCCTTCTAATACAATTCAGTGGTGTGCTACAAGAAATTCTTTCTTCAGTGATGAGACACATCAATAGCTTCATCCAGTTTCCACGGCAGCAGGATTTAGCCAATGCGAAGAGGGACTTTTACGGTTTGGGTCGCCTATCACATGTGGTTAGAGCAACTGATAACACACATATAGCCTTAGTGTCACAACACACCAGAGAACAGGTCTACAGGAATCAGAAACACATCCATTCAATCAACAGCCAAGTTGTCTGCTCATGGGATTTGTACATCACAAGCGTCTGTGCTTATTTCCAGCGGCTTTGCCCATGATTCCTTTGCACTACGAACAGCTCTATACCACTGTAAATGTCACAACTTGGCCCTGAGAAGGCCTGGCTTGTTGGTTAGTACAATCCTTCATCATATTGTTTGTGTATGTCCTATTTGATTAATCTGTAATTGCGTAACATATTTTGACACTTTTATGTTTTCCACTAGGAGACTAAGCGTATTCCAACCGACCATGGTTGTTGGCACCACTGAGGAATCCAACAATGCAAGGGAAGTCCACTTGAATGAGGCCCAGGGAAGAACATGGCGGCCAGTGGAGCAGGCTTTTGGGATCCTAGAGGCAATATTTCATTATCTGGACAAAACTGGTAGAGACCTCCTCAAATTATCCAATAAGGTGTGGCAAATCACTGTGGCATGCTGCATGTTCCACAACATCGCCCTGCAATGGAACATCCCTTACATTGCAGAGGATGGAGACCATGAAGAGTTACCGGGCAAGGATCCTGAAATGCCAAATGAAGATGATAGTGGTGAAAAGGAAGGAGTTGACTTACTTCAAGATGTCCTTGACAAATTCTTCTCATGAGTATATCTTTAGATGTTTTCACTTTCACTGTTACACTAACTATTGAATTGATGATGAGAGAAGTAGTTGGTGGTAATTTCTTAGGAAGGGCTAGTTTATGAAAATAAGGCCAAATGTGTTTGTTGTTCAAAGTTTAGACATATTGATTACTGTGTTCAGTTACATTGTTTAGCTCAGATTGATTTGTGGAAGTGAGTCCTCCAAAAGTAGACTTTGTAATGTGTCTATCATGTTATGATTGATGTGTAATCTTTTTGTTTTGATATGTTTTAGGCTCCTTCACCATGTCATCTTCATTTGGACATTTCAGAGTCGTGAGATATGCAGGTATATGGTGCTGTTTTGAAGTATAAAAGGAACATGGGATGCTGCTGGTAAACACAGACTTTGGGTGAATACACTTGTACCAAGGCAACTTGCACTGTCTTGAATGGAGGACTTGAAGATTACATTGGACTTGTAATATGTCTTGTGTTGCCCCTAATGCCATATCTGTGCCAACATTGGCTCTAACCACATTTGGTAATTAAGCCAAATCATGATACTCTCAACTTCACATTGGCAAAATCCCCATTGAATGTAATATGTATGTAGCTGGTGATGTGTGTCACCATTGTAGGACATACTTCTTGTGGCACACCACTGAAACATGGTTGTGACATTCCACCAGATACTGGAACAGTGGATTGGAATGATCCTGTGTCTACAAAATGTAGGACTATCATGCTTTTGTCTATTGGTGTTATTGATGTGGGATTCCGTATGTGAGCCAGAAGATCCGGCTCCAGCTGCTGACATGACTGAATGATCATTTGCCTATTCAATCTGATTGTTCTGAATATATCTCCTTTTTCCATGTTCGCAAGGTCTGGAACAGGAAATGTGAGAACTGGCACTGAGTATCAGTGACATGTATGGATTTTTATGTAAGTGAAAATAATGACAGACAATTCTTGGTCAAATTGGATAAACAGAGTTGTAGATGATGTAATGGTATTAATGTTTTGGGGGTCATGGTTGGAAACTTGAGAAATACATTACGTACTTGCAAATTGTCTCTGTTCACACAATCCTTTGATTTTTGTCATTGTAAAGTTATGATAGAATAAAACAAATGAATTGATAGAGTTGAAATATATATGCGTTTTTGAATAGTGATTTTAATAAACTAAATGTGAAAAAATCAAACAGGGTTAAAATTAGATATTAAACAAAAAGGGAAGAAGTCAATCATAGTGGATGAAACCTAAGTTGGTGAGCCAAAAGATTTTGAAGTCCAAATTACTTGTGGCATCAGAAAGGCAAATGTATACAGAAATAGCCCACAGAGCAAATGGTAGGCACACACTGGAGGAAATTAGTATTGACGTTTCTTGCTGGTGGTGTCAGAGACCTTGCCATCCTTACCTCCTGGTAATGTGGGTGGACGCCCCCTCCTGCAGGTGTGGGAGGGGATACACAGTTGTAGGACCTAGGATGTATGCAGGTGTTTTTCCTGTTGCAGGGCCTCCATTCCAGTGGGTGTGGCAGATGTGGATGGGACAGATGTTGTCAGACCACAGGAAGAGGTAGATGGTAATGGGAACGCCTTGCACATATGGGTGTAAATGTCCTGCAGCACCCCAGACAGGGAGCCCATATTGGAGTTATGAGCCTCCATCTGATAATTGAGCTCCCTTGCCCACTGCTTCATCTTACGGAGCTAGGTGAGTACCTGGCCCATCATGTCTTGAGACTTTGTTAATGGTGGTCTGGGTGATGGTGACCCCAGTGGCCTCACTATGCTGGCCCACACTATCCCTTCCTTGACCTCTAACACCACTACCCTGTGCCCTTGGCCCACTGTGCCCTATCCGACTGATTCCTGGGTGAGCTGGAGCTGGTGGTGTTGTGCTCTCAACATCACCCAGGACTGGGGGCACACGATCAGTGTCACAGTAGTAGGAAGACAGGAAGTGGAGTCTTCGGTTTGCTGAGCTGTTACAGCGAGATAGGAGGGGGTGTTGTGGGCGCAGTGAGTGTTACTGGATCTGTCTGCCCAGACTGGCCAGATGGACCAGGCTCCTCATTGTCCTCCAGATTACCAGGAGTGTTGCCCTCACTGACAGCTTGACTCTGGGCTGGAGTGGAGGTCTCTTCAGTGACAGATTCCTGCCCACGTACTCTGCCTGTTGCACCTATTGTGAAATTGAGAACATTTATATTAGTAAAAGTGTATATTTTGCATCCAAATCTTTAGAGACAAACAATGTAGACGCCTAGAAGATAAAAAGGTAGTTATTATGGTTATAGCTATCACCTTTTGCAATTTTAAACAGCCCAACCTCAAATAAGCAGGTAATAAGATGCCATGAAATGTCCATGAAGTGATTAGGAAGCAAAGCACACATCTCCCAAACATTCAACCCAACTGAGTGGAGGTGAAATGTGTAATTGACAAATCCAAGGTCTAGCTGACTTCAAAACAGACATTTACACAACTCTGATGGATGACATTAGTCATCATGTAAACAGTGCAGACTCTTACTTATTTACTTTACAAACTTTATTTCGCAGTTCAGTGAATTGCATAAAAGTGTGCATATCAAAATGGTCACATTAAAAGATACGTTAGGACAAGCAGGAGATTGGTAAATTCATTAAAAATGTATACAGTTCAAAATGCTCACTAAAGAATGTTATACATAGAGTTTTGACTAATAATACAAACACAATTATATTTAGAACAGACTGTGGTGACAGCAGCAAGAAGAAAAGTTTAAAGTGCAATCGATAAAGTGAAAAAAGCTTTACGGGTTACCAAAGCAGCTGATAAGAAAGAAGCTAATACAAAACAGACCAATGGGGTATCTAAAGAATAAAATAACACGAGGGATGCTGCTACTGTCCGTATGGAGAATTTCCTTATAAGCAGGATTAAAAAAGTCTTTCTCTCTTTTTCATAATGAGTGCAAAAAAGGAGCCTTTGTAAAGACGACTGAACTGTCTTGTTGTCACAGGGGACAAGGGGATAGGTACATAAGGACAAATTGATTATGAGGATGACAAGCATAAGAGGAATTTGGTTTAATCTGAACCTTGTCAGGATAAATCGATGCTAGTTATTTGTCACTATTTAGGATTGAACCTGTGGCCATGAGGTCTAACACAGGCCCCTACAGTGGATGCATTAGTCCACTAAACCACCAGACCCGGCTACTAACCCACCAAACTCAGCTACTAAACCACCAGACCCTTCCATCCATGAAGGTGTAAGGGTTTTGGAACACTTGAGAGAAGACTTGCAGACCAGGGTTGCAGACATAATCAGAAACAACAGTGACAAAAACGATTGAAACTAGAAAACAAGCGAGAAAAATCAACAATAACGTATTCCAGTTGAATTTAAATCATACAGTGAAATATAATCATCACATACCTAAGTAGAGAACACGTACTGCAAAGAGAATGATAAAATAAAATGTCCTTATCACTGAACATGAGGACTAGACAACACAGCACAATAACAAGGATTTCTGGTACCAACAAGGAAACAATCAAATGTTAGAAATTTAGAAGATAAGGAAAATAGCAAGATAATTAATACATCTCCAAGAGGAGAAGAAAAAATATAAGAACAATAATATTCAAGACAAAAAGATATTCAGCTGGTGGCCTGTGTGCCAAGGTCTATATCTTGTATTCTATGACGGTGAAGGAAGTCTTTCAAAGAAATTCCACTTTAATGATAATCATACATGGAAATATGACCATCACTTACCTACATGTAATGCAAAGGAGACAATACCAAAACATTTTCTTAAATAATTGAACATAAGGACTAGACAACACAGCACAACAACAATGGGGTCAAGTACCTGAAATGTAACAATTCTGTGTTAGAAGAGAAAAGACAATATAAGAACAATAATACTCAGATAACTTCAGAAGTGTGACATTACTGGTCAATGAGTAGAATGATACCGCTGTAAATTATCAGTATTTACCTAAAATGTGTATTTGACATTTTGTACAGCCCTGAGGAAGCAGGAAGTCCTCTCTGCAAAATACACTTTGGCTGACTGTAACTTTTCTCACCAAAAAGTGGAATACATGAACAGATGAACTAAGGTCCCTTAAATGATAACTAATGGTAATTTGAATGTGTACAGTGTTAAAAAGGTAAGGACTTTTCAAACACCTTATTGTGGGGATCCCTGAGGCAAATTATGACAGATTGATTTTTTACCATTCCTCAAAGGGCACTGTCTAATAGTTGGATTTAGAAAGAATATTAAAGTGGCAGAAACTATTGTCTTTTCAAGAAGAACTGTGTATCTTATGGCCAGTGCATTTTCTCTTCTTAATTTGGTAGTATATTGAACCTATAGTTTTACCAAGACATATATAAAGAATAATATGTGCAATGTGGGACAGTGTAACATTTTGCACACATGCTTTTGCACTTACAATAATTACTTTCCTACCTGAGTAAGAGTTACTGGTAGATGCTTGCATCAAGGATGGACTTTCAATTGCGAGCTTATCAGGTGTGCGGATTATTTGTGTACGAGCAGCACTGTCATTGTGAAACCTTTTTGTTTTTTAGCAGCACAGAGAGTATGTTCAAGTTGTTTATTTGTACAGGGAAGGTAAATGTCCTGCAAATTAATTCAGCACTGTGAATTATGGAAACTAATTCACAGCCAGACAGCTTTTATGTAAAATTGTGAAATGCTGGCTTTGAAACCACTGGCAGACATTCAATAAGAAGATTACCCTTGTGCTATATATATATATATATATATATACTAATCACTGTTACTCGTGAACAAGGGAGGAGAATCCCCGAAACGCGTTGAGTTTTGCCTTTTTGAACTGGAATAAAGGCTATTTTCACAAAGAAGAATTTGTGTGTTTCTGATGTTTTGAAAGACGACAGAATTCTGAATTGATTTAGAGGTTCGCAACCCACACACGAACCACTGTCGCCAATGTGGCCAGAGCATGGCGAGACTCAGCATCTGCTGAGCCAAAAAGGAGTTTTCATTTTTTGAATTTGCCCTGGCCCCCGGAAGAAGACGTGGCATATACCGGTGACCGCGAGGGAATAGCCGAGCTGAAAATGTAGCAGGCGGGAGAGTCATAAGATCACCGAAGCGGTCCCTAAGTGCGATATCCCATTCCAGAAGCCGGAGACGGAGCGTATCTGAATTACTGAAAGAGTTATATGAGTAAGATACGGCGGAAAACAGTGGCACGAAATAGTGCAAAAATTATTTCACAATAATCAAATATGGCAACAGTAAGAAGAGACAAGAGAGCACAAGTAGCGAACGAAATGTTCGAATTATGTCAAGGAGCTAATGTGATACCGACTAACACAAGCGAAGGGCAAACAACAGGAAAGTCAGCAAAGAGACTTTTATGGGACAAGCTTTGGAGAGCTTTGAAGTCCGAACAGAACAAATGGTGGGAAGCCACCACATTGCAGAAATATATTGATGTGTCAAGAGTCCCCAGAGGAATAAGAATTTTCATTACGCCGACTTTCCACAACCCAGACCCAGAGCTAATTACAGACTGGGCTGAGAATAACCATCAATGCTCCACCAACATGTTAAGGATGCTGGTGAAAATCGCCACAAAAGACGTAGAAAGGCTGAATAAAGAAATTGATGAACTGACGGAAGAATTAAAAAGCCTGTGTAGTGATGATGAATTCAAAAAAGAAATGGAAAGAATGGAAACCAGCTTGAATAAAATAGAAAATGACATACAAGCAAAGAAACAAAGGAAATTCCAAAGGGACTTGGTTGACTATCAAAAAGGTCAAATAATAACATCTGCAAAGAAATACGACAGAATCAGAGAAACAATGCAAACAGCGGCGATAGGAAATGCCGGTGCATCAGGACACACAGAGGAAGTGGACAAACAAGTAAACATCGAAACATCTACTGAAGGCAGCATAATAAGTGGGAGTGAGGCCTCTAGCATTCAAGAATTTTCTGGAGTAAAAACCAGTGTTTTAACAGAGTTCGATATGGTTATGAAAGGAAGACAAACCAACAACAAACAAATGCTTCGAAATCAAGGAAGAGGAAACAGAGGAGGCAAAAGCAAGAATACCTCAAGTATGGGAGGACTAGGAAGCCCTGTGGGAACCAGAACGAGGGGCCAACTGAAGGCGAAGTAATGGATAAACAAACAGTCATCAGCCTCTCACACAGGAAACTCACCGATTTTGAGGTAGAACTTTTATCTATGGGGTTAAGCTTTTGTCCATCTAATGTTTTTAATTATACCCAAAGTCGCATTGACTTGTTTTTCTTTACTAGAAAGTTGCGGATCAAGAAATGGTCTGCAACAAGGGTATCTGACAAAGGTATAAAACAGAAAGAAAAACCTAGTGACATCAGTATAGCTGAGGTAGAATTAGAACACTCCCTAAGAGTTTTGTCTGAAGAAGTGGATGACACTAGTTGCCCATTTGAAAGGTTTTTGACAGAGAATATACCACTAGATTTGAGTGCGAGCAGTGGGTTTAAACCTAAGTCAACTTTCCTTCCACAAATCAAAAGCGATGTAATCGATGTATTTGAGAAGGGTATGAGTAAAGAACTACTATACATTGCAAACAACAGAAAATATAAAGGTTGGAATAAAACAACAGCACCACAAAGAAAGGCACTCTTAAATCTGAAAAATGACAACACAATAGTAATAAAAAACTCCGATAAAGGCGGAAATGTAGTTGTACAGTCAAAAACCAAATAAATAAAGGAAGGATTGAGACAGTTATCAGATGAGACTAGATACTGTAGAAGCAATCGTATAGAGTACGAACTTTCAGTCAAAACATTCCATGTACAGCTTTTAGAGTGGAAAGAAAAGGGTCTCATAGAGAAAGAAGAATTTCAATTTTTGGAATGTAAATGCCCCAAAATCCCGGCTTTATATCTTTTACCAAAGATCCATAAAGACCGGGAGAATCCACCAGGAAGACCTATTGTCTCCTCAATAGGGAGTTGTCTTGAGAACGCATCAAGATATGTAGATTTTTTTCTTCAGAATTTGGTGCAAAAACTCCCATCATACACAAAGGATTCAGGAGATTTTTTGAAATTCTTGAAAACATTAAAATGGGAAGAGAATTACACTCTTCTTTCCTTAGACGTAATTGGCCTCTACACCTGCATCCCTCACCAACTTGGCTTAGAGGCATGCAAACATTTCCTATCAAAGAGATCTATCTCATATCTTCATTTTTTTTTTTTAAACTCTTTATTCGTGACTGTTACAGGGTGTTATACATTACTGTATGTCCTCACATCATTGTACACAACAGTCTTTTCCGTTTTCGTTATCAGTAACATTACATATCGTTTCTGTATCAACATGAGTCATTTGTCTCACCCATTCTCAGAGTTGTCGCAGTGGTGATCCTGAAACATCAAAAATCTCATATCTTCATCATACACAAATGTTACTGGAAATAATGAAAATCTGTCTCACACAAAACTACTTCCTCTTCCATAGTAAGGTCTATCGACAGATCCTCGGTACTTCCATGGGGACTTGTTTTGCGGGTCTCTTCATGGGGTACTGGGAGGAGGAAGTAGTATACAGATCATCAATGTACAAAGAAAAAGTAGTGAAGTGGACAAGGTACATTGATGATATTTTTGTAGTGTGGGCTGGAACAGAAGCAGAATCAATCAGTTTCGTAGAAACCTTGAATATTAATGATTACAATCATCAATTTACGAGTCTTTGGGCCAAAGACAGTCTTGAATTCCTGGACTTGAGATTGAATGCTGAGAACAATCGTTTGGAAAGTACCCTATTCAGAAAGACCACTGCAGGTAACAGTCTCCTGCACGCTCGCAGTTGCCATCAAAGCTCGCTCATTGAAAGTATTCGGGTGGGTGAACTGCTTAGAGCCAACCGTAACTGCAGCACAGCACTAGGTTTTGAAACAGAAGAGAAAATAATGACAGAAAGATTTGTAGCCAGAGGTTACTCACAGAAAATTATCAACAGGGCAAAAGCAACGGTCTGAAAAAGAACTAGGACTCGCTTCTAGCAGAGAAAAAAGCGAAGGAGACTGACATAAAGAATGATAAAACATGATTTATTACCACCTACAGCAGCCAGGTTTTATGGTAAAGCGTAGCTTGAATACGTTTTGGCCAGTTTTAAAGACAGATCCTGAAATTGCAGAGTACGTAGAAGCCTTTCCTCAGATAACTTTCAAGAGATCAAAATCATTAAAAGATCAATTATGCAGTGCAGTGGAACCTGCAAAAGACAGGTTAGTGGGAATACAAGGTTTCTACACATGTAGAAATTGTAAAGCTTGCAAATATAGCAGAAATTGTAAGGAAGTTAGATTGTCGCCACACACCCAACCCTTTAAAATACAAGAGCATACGTCATGCAATACAGAATTTGCAGTTTATGCATTGTTCTGCCCATGTGAGAAGACCTACATAGGCACCACAATTCACAAAGCTAAAATCAGAATTTTGGAACACCTTAGGGCAATAAAAAATGGAGATAAAGCATACCCCATTGCCAGGCATTTCCAAAGCGACCACAATCAAAACACAAACCTTCTTAAGTTTTGTGTGTTAGATATGGTAAAACATGACGAAAGAGGGGGCAACAGGGTACAGCGGCTACGCAGATTGGAATCAAGATTTATTATAAGGTATCAAACAGTAGCACCCATCGGTCACAACTGTGACGAGGGATTAGAAATTCATTTGGGATAGATATATATCATGAGAGGTCTTTAACGTTGTAATTAAACTGCATGTTTTTAGATATGTTGTTAGGTATGATTAACAATCTGTTTAACGTTTTCGAAGCTCACCAGGTTTTTGTACCATGAAGGTGTTTCTGACATAAATGTTCCGACATGAAGATAAACTGATTGTCTCGCTTTCTATCAAGATTTTAATGACAATTGGTGTATACAATTATTTTCTTACGTTTTTTTTTGCATTTGTATATCTTTTTAGAACGTATCAGACACTGCGGAAACGAAGAGAGTTTGAGAATAACACAGTCTTCTTCAGGAGAGTACTATGTTAAGAAATCTTTACATAGGGGCGATGCCCACTTGTGAAAAATTTGTCAATGGTGCAAATTGTGAATTATGGAAATTGTAGTGACATTGTATGCCCACTTGGGCAGGATAACTCATTTAAATATACCTTGCGAATATGTATTTGAAGTCCAATTAAACGATCAGGAATGGCTAACAATGATGAATACCCACTGGGGCACGATAACTTAAGTAAATAGCCGTATGGGGGCTTCGGATTAAGACAGAAATCACGCAGAGGTGGTGAAATGTTAAATAATCTTATATATCGTCATGGCATGCAATATGACTCAAATTCAAATTCAAGAAGCTTTATTCGATATTCAAAAATGAATTCATAAAAGCATACAAGTTAAAAAGAAACATACAATCGCAACATATCACAGAAATACAAAAAGATAAAATCATTGTTGATTAAAAAGCGGGCAAGTCCGATTAGATGAACACAAATGCTTTAAAAGCTGTATGAGTGTGCGAGAATAAAAACTTTACATAGAGTTTCTGAACCTAATCAATAATTTAAAAAAACTAGATATAGCCTGAGCCACAGAAACATTTTCCAACTGTTGCAGTCTAACATAGTCTATTCTGCAAGAGCGGTGGCCCCATGCTTTAAGGATTGGTTTCAGAATGATCCTCCGTGGAACAACATAAAATTTACAAAATAAAATACAATGTAGGTTTGATTGAGGGGATAAATCATCACGGGGTAGGAGGGCAAATCCCTCGACCAAGTGTTACAGGATGGGAAAGTAATAATACGAAAGAAAGTTCCAAGCCTGAACCGTGTTAATAACATTCTTGAGTAGCAGGTTAGATCACTTAAGAGATACAATTGGGGCCCTGGAATAATAGTAATTTCCTGAAAGGCCAAAACTGTGTTTTTAAGTTTCTCTATGGACCATCTTTTGTTGGCTAGATGATTCATGGGCAGTTGTTTCAATGATTTTCTAGTCATCATTTCCATACTAGGTGGTCTAGACTCAATGTCAATAAAGATTTGCCGATATTAGCCGAAAGTAACGGCGTAGCGCTGCTCAATAAAGTTTTGGAACATCGAACGATGAAGAAAGTCAGGGCTAATAGCAGTCAAGCAGTCATACAAATACGATTAACAATTTGGATAAAATACTTTCCGGCAACAAGAAGTACTGGCATGTAATTATGAAACCCGCAGTAATGTTATGTGCGTCGAATTTGATTTTTTCACATTATGCTTTAGCAGCGTGAGTCTGCTTTCTATTTTGTTTGTACCAAAATGTGACATGTTTACTCAAAAACCTATCACTAACTAATCACTGTTACTCGTGAACAAGGGAGGAGGATCCCCAAAACGCGTTGAGTTTTGCCTTTTTGCCTTTTTGAACTGAAATAAAGACTATTTTCCACAAAGAAGAGTTTGTGTGTTTCTGATGTTTTGAAAGACGACAGAATTCTGAATTGATATATATATATATATATATACATATATATATCACAGCAGGTCCGTGGTGGTATGTACAAGTGCTGCCCTTCGTAGGACGGATTGAAAATTGGCTCCTTTGCAGATGGGAGTCCGTTTAAAAGCTCAATTGGCAGCAAATAAAGCTGGGCAGAGGCTTTTAAGAATGTTTGCTGATTTAAATATGGACATTTTGACTTGGGGATATGCACCCACTGAGGTCATGAATGGTGCGCACTACATCGCCCAGAATGCCGTGAGGCCACGCCCATGGGGCGGGAGTGAGTAATTAAGAATAGTCTGCGCCAAAAAACGCTTTCCCATTGACATTTCCGAAGCCACTGAAGAAAGGAGGAATCTCCTGAAACGCGTCTGGCACGATTAAGAAGGACTGCTGTTCTGAAATGTACTCTGCTGGCATGCTGTCAATAAATCACGTCTAAGAGCATGATTTGCTTTCCGTGTGGCTCCTTCCGAATTTGGGTTCTGCAAGTTTTGGATACATATATATATATATATATATATATATATATATATATATATATATATATATATTAACGCTCCGTTCGCCACCTCCCACTGCACTCTTTTTGGCGGGTGCTGGTTACGGTCGTGACGGACCGATTTATAAATGAAAGCTCGTTTTTCCTCCAGTCTTCCAAGAGAAAATACCGCACTCAAGGTAAGGGGGCTCACACAAGACTTTAATTGGCAAGCTAAAGAACAAACATTTCGGCGTAGAGCCTTCCTCTGTGTCATTCGTTTAAATCAAAAGACAGTGTTTATAAAGCATTATTCAAAACAAACAGTGAAATGAAAAAGGGACTACATGCCTCTTACGAATTTAAGCGCCATTTTGAAGAGGCTTTCTGTCTACTTATCTTCCTATGGAAGCATATTTATATTTTATGTAGACAGCTTTTACTGTGATCACACCGTGAACGTTTTCAAGCGCGTAGATGCGCAAGAACATTCAATATGTTTCTCCTCCTGCAAAGATTGCATAGTTACGATGTTAGACCACACACTTGACCACATGTAGCCGTGTATCGGCAAATGTCCCTTTTCAAGTTGTCATTTACACTAAATTTTCAAAATTCATGCTATTTACAACATATTAGCGAAACTTCATTGATTAAAGAACATTTCAATTTCTAACAAATCATATATTTGATCAAAAAAAGTGAATGCAAAAATTAATAATTAATAAGATTGTACACAGTCATTATGAAGTACATAATCTATTTCAAATCTTAGGGAAAATCTGATGTGGCAACAGTCATTAACTTTTCTTACTTCCGAGCTTCATTCCTCAATTAATGGTTTTATCATCTCATTATTCGTTCATTTGCCTAAATGTACCCCTAGTTCCTCCCCACAGTTCAATCCTCTAGGATGTTTTGTTGAGAGATCAATAATGTACCTTGACTCAAGGCGTCTAAGTGTACGTAATCTATTGCCTCCTCGTGGGTTTACTGGAACAGAATTTAAGCCAAAATATGTTAGCTTGGTCCTATCTCTGCCATGACGTTCCGCAAAGTGGCGGGCCACTGGATATGCGGGATCCGCTTTTTCAATTGCCCTCTGATGTTCTAAGATTCTGATCTTTAATTGGTGAATCGTACTGCCAATATATCTTACGGTACAAAAGGGGGTGGTGATGGACGGAGCATCTGAATCAATCAAACACTCACACCCAGTCAAAAGATCTGGGTTGAATCCATCACCGTTCTTTAGCCCACTCTGCCACCCCAGTTCTGACATGGCTATATGCAAATCAGTCTGACCCTGTGCCTCATGGGAACAGTCCAGCCCGAACTGCCAAGCCATGTCTTCCCTGGACCGGAAACAAGCTTCCGAGGACCGGTTTCTGGCATGGTGGCAGCGGATTATCTGGACCTGAAGGTGTTTGTGGAAGATAATGCCGTACACACTGCGCTATTCCGGAAAACCACTGCCGCAAACTCAGTTTTGTTTGCCAGGAGTAGCTACCCGAAAAAATTGATCCAGAGCATCCCTTATGGGGAGTTCCTCAGGCTAAAAAGAAATTGTACAAGAGAGAAAGATTTCGAAGTAGCTGCGTCTGAGAGTGTGGCAAGATTTACCGTGAGAGGGTTTGACTGCACAATACTGGAAAAAGCTCTACAGAAAGTCAGACGCATTCCGAGGGATGAACTCCTAATGGATGGTAGAAAGAACAGTAGGACCAAGAGTAGTAACGAAGGTAAATTCAGAATGGTTACCCCTTATTCTTCAGAGGCCAATCATTTGAAGAAACTGCTTAAAAAACATTGGTCCTTTCTGAAAACGGATAGTGTCATCAAGGATGACATTCCACCTCATCCTTTGGTGACATTTAGTAAAGCTAGATCACTTAAAGATATGCTAGTGAAGAGCCATCTTGATGCCACAAAGCAAAGATCCAACACATTGAGAGAGATGATGAGGTTCTATCCCTGCAGTAGATGTAAGGCTTGTGCGCAGAGTCAAAGGGTCCTAAACTATAATGTACCAGACACAGGCATGACAAAGGCCATATCAAAATTTTTAACATGCAGTACTGTATATGCGGTATACTGCCTCGTTTGTCCTTGCGGCCTAAGATATATTGGCAGCACAATTCACCAATTGAAGATCACAATCTTAGAACATCAGAGGGCAATCGAAAAAGCAGATCCCGCATATCCAGTGGCCCGCCACTTTGCGGAATTTCATGGCAGAGATAGGACCAAGCTAACATATTTTGGCTTGGATTCTGTTTCAGTAAACCCACGAGGAGGCGATAGATTATGTACACTCAGACGCCTTGAGTCAAGGTACATTATTGATCTCTCAACAAAACATCCTAGAGGATTGAACTGTGGGGAGGAACTAGGGGTACATTTAGGCAAATGAACGAATAATGAGATGATAAAACCATTAATTGAGGAATGAAGCTCACAAGTAAGAAAAGTTAATGACTGTTGCCACATCAGATTTTCCCTAAGATTTGAAATAGATTATGTACTTCATGATGACTATGTACAATCTTAATAATTATTATTAAGTTTCGCTAATATGTTGTAAATAGCATGAATTTTGAAAATGTAGTGTAAATGACAACTTGAAAAGGGACATTTTCCGATACACGGCTACATGTGGTCAAGTGTGTGGTCTAACATCGTAACTATGCAATCTATGCAGGAGGAGAAACATATTGAATGTTCTTGAGCATCTAAGCGCTTGAAAACGTTCACGGTGTGATCACAGTAAAAGCTGTCTACATAAAATATAAATATGCTTCCATAGGAAGATAAGTAGACAGAAAGCCTCTTCAAAATGGCGCTTAAATTCGTAAGAGGCATTTAGTCCCTTTTTCATGTTTGTTTTGAATAATGCTTTATAAACAACCATTACAACGCAACTTTTACAACGAACTACCATTACAACGAAAGTTTTACAACGCAAAAACTTTTACAACGCATACCATTACAACGCAGGATTTTACAACGCAAGTACCTTTACAACGCATACCATTACAACGTAAGTATTGGTAAGTATATAATTATTTTTAAAATATTATATGTTTGGGTTTTTGGGTAAAGGGGTATTTTTAGGGTTCAGGGTCAGTTTTCAGTTTTTGGGTAAAGGGGTATTTTTAGGGTTCAGGGTCAGTTTTCAGTTTTTGGGTAAAGGGGTATTTTTAGGGTTCAGGGTCAGTTTTCAGTTTTTGGGTAAAGGGGTATTTTTAGGGTTCAGGGTCAGTTTTCAGTTTTTGGGCAAAGGGGTATTTTTAGTGTTCAGGGTCAGTTTTTAGTTTTTGGGTAAAGGGGTATTTTTAGGGTTCAGGGTCAGTTTTCAGTTTTTGGGTAAAGGGGCATTTTTAGGGTTCAGGGTCAGTTTTCAGTTTTTGGGTAAAGTGGTATTTTTAGGGTTCAGGGTCAGTTTTGGGTTTTTGGGTAAAGGGGTATTTTTAGGGTTCAGGGTCAGTTTTGGGTTTTTGGGTATAGGGGTATTTTTAGGGTTCAGGGTTAGTTTTGGGTTTTTGGGTAAAGGGGTATTTTTAGGGTTCAGGGACAGTTTTGGGTTTTTGGGGTACAGGGTTAATTTGTAAAAATAAAATAAAATTACATTTAAATTAAATTAATTAAATGTAATTAAATAAAAATTAATTATATTTTAATAATTTAAATTAATTTAAATTAAAAAAATTATTTTTAGGGTTCAGGGTCAGTTTTGGGTTTTTGGGGTACAGGGTTAATTTGTAAAAATAAATTAAAATTATATTTAAAATAAATTAATTAAATAAAATTAAATAAAATTTAATTATATTTTAATAATTTACAATAATTTATATTAAAAAAATATTATATACTTACCAATATTTACGTTGTAATGGTATGCGTTGTAAAGGTACTTGCGTTGTAAAATCTTGCGTTGTAATGGTATGCGTTGTAAAAGTTTTTGCGTTGTAAAAAATTCGTTGTAATGGTAGTCGTTGTAAAAGTATGCGTTGTAACGTCATACATCCACAGAGGAAGGCTCCACGCCGAAACGTTTGTTCTTTAGCTTGCCAATTAAAGTCTTGTGTGAGCTCCCTTACCTTGAGTGCGGTATTTTCTCTTGGAAGACTAGAGAGAAAACGAGCTTTAATATATATATATATATATATATATATATATATATATATATATATATATTACCTACTGGCGGTCGCCAGTAGGTATATATAGTTAGGATTTTTTCTCTATGGGTTTTTTGAAAATTCTATGTCTAATAACTTTGGCGTTTGTGGACGGAATTGGCTGAAATTTTCAGGAAAATGGCACATTTTGTTTCTGAGCAGCCCCTGAAAATTGGGGGGGGATTCGTCCAGGGGGGGTCGAGAAAAAAGGGGGTCCCAAAACGTGTTTTTAACATTGAGTTTTCCATAGGGCGGTTGGCCTCACTTTTAGCCCGAACGGCTGAATGGATTTGCACGAAACTTGGCAAAATTGTAGAGACTGGTAGCCCGATGTGCCTTTTGTAGGTCTCAATATATGTGCTCCAGTGGATTTTGAGAAATTAACGTTTAAAAAAAGATATATATCTGTAACAGCGGACCGGGCAGCGCTCCAGTTCGCGTACTTTTCGCGCAACGGAGCTTTGTGAAGCGAAGCTGATTGGTTCTCCGGCGTCTGTAAACATTCCAAACAGTCCGTAGCGGCCGCCATCTTGTCTCTCGGTAGGATCGAGAGACAAGCGGAGGCCAAACCGAAGGGGCAAATGACCATAAGGGGGCATAGTAGATCCTCCCTGACTGTTTAGGTTTGATGTGGAGGTTTTAAAAGGGCCCCGCGGGGCAAAAAAAAAAAAAAATAATAATAATCGAACAGCTGAATGGATTTGCACGAAACTTGGCAAAATTGTAGGGACTGGTAGCCCGATGTGCCTTTGCTAGATCTCAATATATGTGCTCCAGTGGATTTTGAGAAATTAACGTTCAAAAAAAGATATATATCTGTAACAGCGCACCGCTTCGCGTACTTTTCGCGTTACGGAGCTTTGCGAAGCGAAGCTGATTGGCTCTCCGGTGTCTGTAAACATTCCAAACAGTCCGTAGCGGCCGCCATCTTGTCTCTCGGTAGGATCGAGAGACAAGAGGAGGCCAAAGCGAAGGGGCAAATGACCATAAGGGGGCATAGTAGATCCTCGCTGACCCCCTAGGTTTGATGTGGAGGTTTTAAAAGGGCCCCGCGGGGCAAAAAAAAATAATAATAATAATAATCGAACGGCTGAATGGATTTGCACGAAACTTGGTAAAATATTAGGGACTGGTAGCCCGATGTGCCTTTGCTAGGTCTCAATATATGTGCTTCAGTGCATTTTGAGAAATTAACGTTCAAAAACAAGATATATATCTGTAACAGCGCTCCGCTTCGCGGAGATAAAATTATATCTGTATTACCTAGCTGTTGCTAACACCAGTTAGCGACGGCTAGTAGGAGATAGCGACCATCTTGGGCCCCACTTTGCATGTGAGTGATATTTATCACTAATGACATGCAAAGTGGGCATGCCAAGATGTTAGCGACTGGAAACAGTCGCTAACATCGCTATCTCCTATTATCAACTTTTGGAAATATTCGAGATAAGCGCGAATATCTCCAAAAAGTAACAGCTGCCCTGAGCAGTTCTTAGCCATGTTATCCAATGGGAGGTGGATAACATGGCTAAGAGCATTAGCTCGGTAATGCATGAATATCGCTGAGTTTTCAGCGATATTAATGCATTGCGGTCGTTTTTTATCGTATTTGCGATAAACCTTGATAATAGCAAGGTTTATCTGCGATAATTTCTGACGGTAAAAAAATCGTTGCTAAGCATCGTTAGGGATAAATATCGCTTAACTTTGGTAATATGCCCCAACGTCTGTTAACGTTCGATTCGAAGGAAATCAGGAAGTGTTGAAAAACATTGTCTGCGACATCTTGTCTTTTTTCAAATGCCACACTTTTGTCGTGCATGGCAGCCATTTTAGATGCCTTGACCAGACCCACTCTGTGCACGCTGTCGATCCTTAGCATGGCTCCCCACCCTCGCAAGCATCTCCCCCAGGCAGTGGTCACCCCCGCTCTCTGTCTTATGCATGGGTAATAAACCTCCCCCCATCTGCGCTGCTCTTCCCTGAGAATCACACCCTGTGCCTGCCCGACACCTCCCTTTCGCCCTATTCACTACCGCACCCTCTGACACTCCTTTTCCTCTGTGTCCGATTGTCTAGGCTGGTCCTAGGGTATCAGCTAGCCCTGCAGATGTAGTTTATGGCCACAGCTGTAAAGAATCACCCCTCTTCAAAGGAGTTATAGTAGATCAAGGCCCACACTCGATGAGATCCGTCACAGCAGAAGCGTTGCTATTATCTGAAAACCATCCTGTATTGTGATTGGGGAGGGGACCGAGCCTGAAGCGGAAGATTCCAGGGATGACTCTTTGTACATCAAAGTTTTTACAATTATGTGTCACATTAAAAATATATAGCACTCCGACAAAGTAGTAAGATTATAAAACTTTAATAATTTATAAATATATACAAGAAAACAAAAATAGTAATAACATATAAACATTTTTAGGGAAAAACAACGAAGTAGCGGTCGGCTGTGCGAATAGTCCCAACGCAGCACAACGTCCAGATTTCCGGCGTGGGGCGTCGCGGGGGGTGGGTCATCAGTAGCAAACTGTTGTGCGAATAGTTCCAAGGCAGCAGAACGCGCTGAAATCTAGATGACACGAAAGTGATGTCTGGTAAGTTGCCACCCAGCAAATAACGGCGTGGGGCGTCGCGGGGGGTGGGTCATCAGTAGCAAACTGTTGTGCGAATAGTTCCAAGGCAGCAGAACGATGGCACCAAGGTGATGTCCAGTAAGTTGCCGCACTGGTTTTGGTATCCTACAATGCTGCTCCGAATAACGGCGTGGGGCGCACCGGGGGAGGCGGCGTGAACGGGCCTCTCCAGGTGGAGTGTCATCTGTTGTAGTGGGGCGCCCCTTTACCGTTTCAGTTGCCATTCCGTCCGTTTTTGGTCCACTGTGTCAAAAGCCGCAATTCAGCTGAGTTGCGCCCACTCTTGCGGTGCAGCGATAGGCGGCTGTCACAGGACTCTCAAAATGGCGGCAGGCTCTTTCCTTTTTGGGCCTGGTCCACTGAAATGGCCCTGGGACACCTTGGAAATCGGACGCTTGTCTGCTAGGTCTTGGACCCCATTCTCGAAAGCGTCCCCTCCGCCTTGAGAATTCATCAAAAGTTTTGGGGGCCCCGACTCCTGCAGGCTTCTGGTGGGGAGCGGCTGCCATGATTGCTCGCGGAATGACCACGACGGAGCTACGAGATGGTGGTGCTCTCATGCTGACGTCAGCTTCAGTCTGAAACATCCAGAAACAAGGTGGGGCTTTCATCGTTTGGGAAAAAAAAAAAGTTTTCATCCAATGAAAAGTGTTGTTTTTAGGTCATATGATCAAGCCTTCCATCATTAGGAAACCAAAAGTAAAATGAACCAATGAAAAGTTTTATAAACAAGTCACATGACCTGTTATGCGGCATAGGGTATAAAATGCGGAGAAAATACGTTGGCACGTGAGGCGGCGTCAGTAGCGGACCGATGTGCGAATAGGCCGAAGGCAACACAACGCGCCAAGATCCGGATGGCACCGAGGTGGTGTCCAGCAAGTTGCAGCACTGGTGTGGCCATCCTACAATGCTGAAAGTCGGCGTGGGGCGCCCCGTTGACCTGTGAGTTTGCGTCAGTAGCGGACCGATGTGCGAATAGGCCGAAGGCACCACAACGCGCCAAGATCCGGATGGCACCGAGGTGGTGTCTAGTAAGTTGCCGCACTGGTGTGGCCATCCTACAATGTTGAAAGTCGGCGTGGGGCGCCCCGTTGGCCTGTGAGATGGCGTCAGTAGCGGACCGATGTGCGAATGGGGCCAAAGGCAGCGCAACAATATTTTCTGACTGACACCACAAGGCGCTGAGATGCCAAGATCCGGATGGCACCGAGGTGATGTCTAAGTTGCGGACTGATGTGCGAATGGGGCCAAAGGCAGCGTAACAATATTTTCTGTATGGAAGATACCACTAGGAGTTGAGATGCCAAGATTCGGATGGCACCGAGGTGATGTCTAGCAAGTTGCTGTACTGGTGTGGTCATCCTACAATGCTGAAACTCGGCGTGGGTCGCCCCATTAGCCTGTGAGATGGCGTCAGTAGCGGACCGATGTGCGAATAGGCCGAAGGCAGCACAACGCGCCAAGATCCGGATGTCACCGTGGTGGTTTCATAGTTGAGAGGCACTTCATCTGCAGTGGGGCGCCGAGATCCGGATGGCACCGAGGTGATGTCTAGCAAGTTGCTGTACTGGTGTGGTCATCCTACAATGCTGAAAGTCGGCGTGGGGCGCCCCATTAGCCTGTGAGATGGCGTCAGTAGCGGACTGATGTGCGAATGGGGCCAAAGGCAGCGCAACAATATTTTCTGAAGAGAAGACACCAAAAGGCGCTGACATTCCAAGATCCGGATGGCACCGAGGTGGTGTCTAGCAAGCTATGCAGTTGAGTTGTGTGCGCACTTGCGGCGAATAGGTCGAAGGCAGCATAACAATGTTTTCTGAATAGAAGACACCACAAGGCGTTGAGATTCGGTTACCACCGAGGTGATGTCTAGCAAGTTGCCGCACTGGTGTGGCCATCCTACAATACTGCTCCGAATAACGGCGTGGGGTGCCCGAAGGGGGGGGGGGAGGCGGCGTGAATGGGCCTTCCTAGGTGGAGGCTCGTCTGCTGTAGTGGGGCGCCCCTTTACCGTTTCAGTTGCCATTCAGCTGAGTTTCGGCTGCTCTTGATGCTACAGCGACAGGCGGCTGCAAGAGGACTCTCAAAATGGCGGCCTGTTCTTTGGATTTGGGCCTGGTCCACTAAAATGGCCCTGGGACACCTTAGAACTCGGACGCTCGATTTTTTTTTCCTTTCCTGTACATGCAAAAAAAGGTAAATGCCCGGTACGTTACACGCTTCATCTGCCACGATGAACTCTCCAGAGGAACCGAAAAAAAATATAGTTGTGGTAACTATACCATGCATCGTCATATGGAGAGGTGGCACCAATTAATTATAGTGCTGCATAAAAGAGAGATTTGGAGGAGAACCCCTGACCTGCTAGTACATTCATCAAAGAAGTGGCACTGAGAGCTTCAGAGGCAAGGGAAACGGTCCCAAATATTTAGAAGAACTTTGGAAAGATTAAAATGACATGTTTAGATTGTGGCAAATTAATTTCATGTGGACAGATGAGTGTTACGCTAATAAATACAGCATATGAACATCATCATAGTCGATGGTTGGTAGAGACATTTTGACTATATCCTGGACCTGCCCGTCCTCGCCCAAAATGGCGCCGGAATAAATGGGACTCGTAACTCCTTGTTGTGTACTGGTTGCAGAACCTTGAAATCACGAGATACGTATGCAGTTTTGAAGCACATGGCGGGCGGGGACGAGAATTGATTGAATATTTCGACATCCCTATTGATATTAAGTTCTGATGTGTTATTCATTACTGTACTGTTGAAAGTTCGAATTAACGTCACCCATGGTACTTGCCCGCAAATGTATATCTAGATAATTTTATTGTAACTGGCCCTGTCGTATTTTAATTATAAAATATACGTCCACCGATTCCGTAACTGTTAGACACCTTAGTTCTTGCAACCTAATGGCCCGCCCGTTACGTTCCTCTACAGTGTAAATGTCTATTCATCATATACGATTACAGTTTGCTCCGTGGCAGGCCCACGTGGTTATAGGCTCGTATTTGTATAATGAAATTTTCACAATAAAGGTTTTTAAAAGAAAACATGGTAGTAGTATATACATTGGTAAAGTTTTTAATAATAGTCACTGTTTTAGAATCATTAAAAGGCAAGTGAAATAAAGCAGACCAATTACATGAAGGGTAAAAGGAATAATACGAAGGAACGCAGTAAAGATAAATGGTCAAGGGCTGTTGTGTTTTCTATTCCTGCAACATAAAGTGATCGATAAGAATCTCATATTCAGGCGTATCGGCGACTAAGACAGCAGGTCGACCCTCTTTTGCTCAACGGCTCCGTCATGGGACGAAGAAACGCTCTTTTTCTCGAAAAAATAATATATTTTACTTGCAGGACAGTTGTAAAATTTCCGGGAAAGTACATTAGCCTGGAACATTATAACATATATTTAAGAAAAAATAATGTTCGGAAGTAATGAAAAGCGTAATTTTTAGGTCATATGACCAAGCCTTTCATCATTACAATAAGAAAAGTAAAATGAACCAATGAAAAGTTTTATTAACAAGTCACATGACTTGTTATGCTTACGTTACGCGCTGCGCGCCCCGGATGACTTCCGGATGCGCTAACGCGGCGCGTCATATGACGCATTACGCGACAACGCAGGTCCAGAATATAGTCAAAATGTCTCCACCAACCAGCGGTCGGAACACAACCCCTTTCAGCAGGCTAAATAGTTCTGTTAAATGACAACAGAAGGGACAGGCAACAAGAACCATCAGTCAAAGAGGGGAGGGCTAGTTCTTCTCTACCGGGTTACATTGGGGCGCTACCGGAACTGATCGAATTGGTAGTCTACAGTGTTTCTGGATGTTTCAGACTGAAGCTGGGGTTAGCATGAGAGCAGCATCATTTCGTAGCTCCGTCGTGGCCATTCCGCAACCAATCATGGCAGCCGCTCTTTATCGTTATTTTGGGCGGGGTGGGTGGCGGAGCCGAGCTGTTTTGCAGCCATCATTGTGTGGAGTTCAGTTCATCTCACTAGTTTTGTATTTGTCATGAGGGGTTGTTCCTAATGTTTCTATTTTAGCGAGGTCAAAAAGAGATCCCATTAGTGGCCTACTGATTTTGCTCGATTCCTTTTCTTTTTTTTTACACGATTTTTCGTTATCTGCAAAGACTAAACAGAGTATTGCGACTCTGTGTTTGTTTGTAAATAGAGAATGAACCAAAGAGAACTAATTCTAAAACAGTAAATACTTGGATAACAATCAATCAAATGGAGAGAGAAGCAGGCACGACGGATTACAACGGGGGCAAAGGCCTGCGTTAACTACCTTTCACTATCTGCAAAGAGAGAGTACTCCTAATAGAAATGAGGGGGGGGCACCATTCAAAGCAGATCAGTGTGCATAAACACGAAAATGTTTTCACTTACCACGTACTTGACATTCGACAGCTTATGATATTTGCTATTAAAAAACCATTGAAATTCACTGAAAAAAACATAGGTTATAGACCATATATAGTTAGGAATTAGCATTTACAAAACCTTGAAAATTCACTGAAAAAACCATAGGTTATAGACCATATATAGTTAGGAATTAGCATTTAAAAAACCTTATTTTACTCACACAAAACCATTGAAATTCCATATATAGTTAGTTGCACTAACTATATATCGTGCACCCGCAATCCACTGCTGATCATGTCACATATTACATCATTCATGACATGGTCAGTGACATCACTGATGACATCACTGATGACATCTCAAATGACATCACTGATGACATCACTGATGACATCTCAAATGACATCACTGATGACATCACTGATGACATCTCATTTGACATTACTGATCACATCACTGATGACATCATTCATGTGATAATACGATGAACCTCTTCAGACTCTAATATAACCTTAGATACACTCAGTGTAAACAGACACTCATAGACTGTCACTCATCCATGGAGTTACTCAGACACTTAGTCAGTCATGCAAAGAATCAATCACACCTCCATTTCCTCAACTATACAGTTATACACACCTTACTTATTCAAACATATACTAAAACATATTTACTCACTTATACAATCCTGGATACAAGTTCACAATGATCCATACAGCCACTCACACATTCACTGGCTCTTATGCACAGTTATTTATATATGTCAACTCTCACATGTACTGTGTTTTACATATGTACTTACTTTGACATGTAGCACTGAGATATCCATTCACTCACCAATACACTCATGCACACAGTCAACCGCCCATACAGCTGTTTCCACATGCACTTTTGAACCCATACATCTAGTCAATCAACTGCTCACACATCTATGCAGAGAGTCATACACCTCCCAGCCACCCACACACACACTCAGTCTCCCATACAAATGCTTGGGCAACCAATCAATAACCCATACAGTTAATCATATAGCTAATGATCAACACATGCAGCAGTTTACAGAACAACAGACATAATGATGCACAAATTAAGACAGTTTAGTCACTAACCCATGCACTCAGTGAGACACATTTAATCAGTCACTCATACAGTCAGCCATGCCCCTACTAAATCCTTCATCAAGACACTTATACATCCACTCATTCTTCAATATGTAAGACATATTTTAACTTTACAGAATTATACAGTCACTGGATGTAGTCATCAGTGATGTCATTTGAGATGTCATCAGTGATGTCATCAGTGATGTCATTAGAGATGTCATCAGTGATGTCATCAGTGATGTCATTTGAGATGTCATCAGTGATGTCATCAGTGATGTCACTGACCATGTCATGAATGATGTAATATGTGACATGATCAGCAGTGGATTGCGGGTGCACGATATATAGTTAGTGCAACTAACTATATATGGAATTTCAATGGTTTTGTGTGAGTAAAATAAGGTTTTTTAAATGCTAATTCCTAACTATATATGGTCTATAACCTATGGTTTTTTCAGTGAATTTTCAAGGTTTTGTAAATGCTAATTCCTAACTATATATGGTCTATAACCTATGGTTTTTTCAGTGAATATATATATATATATATATATATATCACACAAAGCTCCACGATGCCGGCCAGCAAAAACGGAGAAACGGACACTTGCCTCAGCTTCAGTTGCAGGTAATATTTATTTGGTTTTCTTAAAAGTGCATTGCATGTGCAGAAGACACCAGACGCGTTTCGGCGAATACAGTCACCTTGCTATATATATGTGAACAGTATAGTAAACAAGGCGGACTTGTCCGCCGAGCGTCTGGTCGTTTTTTGAATAAATTTCTTTGATCCTGAAACCCACGGAGTCGGTGCCTGTTTTGAATATTGATGAACCAGGATTGAATCCATATATATATATATATATATATATATATATATATATATATATATATATATATATATATATGCTGCTGGCTGCTGTTCCACAAAAGCCATTACCTTGGAAAAAGGGCGAGATGATGCCCGAAACGCGTAGGGGAGATTTATGGCGGAACCTCACTGTGCAGTTGTAGCCTGTTAACGAGCTGCCTGGCAGAAATAAAGAAAATTGAACACCACGTTTGGGCCTCCAAGTTTGGGTGCTTTTCGTATGGAATATATATATATATATTTTGGCAGTATAGATAAAAATGTGTGAGTCAAGCAAGAGTAATAGATATGTGAATAGTAGTAGATATGCCTACAAAAAACACAATTAAATAAAAAAGTATTAAGAGACGGTTGGCATTTGTGAAAATATGTTTTTGTCCAAATAATACACTATATTGAAAAAACAGGTTACTGTGGATGTTATTTAAAACAGTGTTATCATGGGAACCCTAAAGCCTTGATAATGTGAAGCATTGATTGTTCTCACTGCAGGTTAGTACTGACCACTATTGCTACGGATGTCTTGAGCACAGCATTGGCTGACTAAAAGCCGAAGCTTCTTGAGCTCACTCTTGTGAGTCAGCTTACACTGCATCTCCAAACACTGCTCTATGAAGGTGCATAGGACGGTTCCAATCGTAATCAGTTCAAACATGCAGGGAGCACAATCAATGCTTCGTATTGTCAGTGATTTAGTGGGTACCATGAGAAAGGGGTTTCTTTAGTTGATTATCATTTTATGAGCTTGTTTGCAGTATGAAAAGACTGAGTGATGATGATTTGATTTGACACCTGGATTGTGGAGTAAAATGCCAATGCAATGGATTTGAGCATTAGAAGATCTATTATTAGGACATTTGAGAGGATGCCCACAGATTACATGAGGAGTTTTATTGTGTATTATTGAAAAGTAGGCTGTGTCAGAGGAACCAAGAGGAATTCAGATGTTATGGATGTGAATGGCTTGGTTTGAAGGAAAAAGATGGAGACAGACAACAGCTATTGTTTTTATGGTTAAGAAGCCTGTCCTGTGTGCGCATCTCCAGAAATTTCCTAGAGACACTAATCAATGTCTCATGACCATGTTTTGCAGACTGTCCTGACTGTGATGTACACAAATCCACAACACTGGATAAAAATAAAAGTCCTCTCCTATACTGTTACCACTAGCCCAGACATGCAGAATCAAGATTTTCAGTTATTTTGAACTTCTTTTAATATGCTTTGGATGTACTTTCATTTAGAGCGAAAACAGACTTCACAATGTGGAATTAGTGTACAATTTTATAAATGTGTTGATCAGAAACATTCTTTGTTCTCTTATAATCAGGAGTTTTGATTATTTTGTTGTGTTCTTTAGACACAATTTCTGATCTTTGGAATCTGCATTTTCCGTTATTCTATATTTTTTCTCATATAATCCTTGTGATATGTTGTCTATTGAAGCTCATTAAGATTCCAAGGCCTAGAAAAAGAATTTCAAAATTGATTTTTAGCGAAGTACACTAAGCTTTATTGAAATGAATTTACATTATATGTAATTTATTAAAGAATTGCCACGGTCATCCAGTTTCTAATTCTGAATATAATCAAACAAAGATTGACAAATGAGGTTAAACCTAATTTGGTTACGTGAGCATTGGTTTAAATATGTTGCAAAATTCTGTTTATTAACAGATTCTTTTTGGGAATCATTACAAATGAAATTGTAGTTGATGCACTGGATAGAACCTATACTTAGTAAGAATTAGGGGGCATATTATCAAGCACGGAGTTACAATTATCGCTGCTTTAGCGGCAGAAAACTTCAGCTAAAGCGGCGATAATGGGCTTGATAATATGCCCTTGAGAATACCAATAGAAGCCCATGTTGACACCAAAGCATGGGCTTCTATTGGAACTCTCAAGGGCATATTATCAAGCCCATAATCGCCGCTTTAGCGCCAGTTTTCTGCCGCTAAAGCGGCGATAATTATAACTCTGTTTCTTGATAATATGCCCCTAAGTAATCTGAGGTGAGAACATGTTTGGAGCTTGCAATTTATAAGATTTTGAGAATATCAGTTCTCTTTCGTGCGAAATGAAAAGATGTGTTACAGTCTTGCATGACTTCAATACTGCTCACTGTAAAACCAAGTAGTATCTTTCGGTATCTTTCATGTATATTTTGAGCAAAGGTTAGCTCTTTGAAGTGGTTGATAGGCTGACATTAAGTTTGTCTTATATGAATGAGGAAGTCACCTTTGAATTATTTAATTTTTAAGTAATGATGAATCAGAATGTGGAATTTAATGTATTTGGTGATACTAACAGTGGATGGTCTTTGCTTACATTTTTTTATTTTTGTGTTTTATTTAATAATTAATTTTACTAAGAAAACCCAGGAGATAATTTTATATTTACTAAGGATACCCAGGAGACGATTTTATACACATTTTTTACACCCTTGGTAAAGAGGGTTACCTCGAAACACATGTTGGCTGTTTTCGATATCACAACACAAGGCTATTTTTGAAATTGCATCGTACAAAATTGATGAGATAGATTCATAATTAAAAGAATACCTGTTGTTTTGAAAGGAACATTAGGGTGGGACATTTAGTGTTGTTTGACTTGTATTTCACTTACAAATAAGACTTTTGTTAGGGTTCATCTACCCAGACATGCTGTATGAGTCGGGTGGTTATCGCAGGGATTTGAATTCAGAGCTACATATGCATTCATGTGGGCTTAAATAGTGCAGGAAGTTGTGTACAATAGAGGGTTATGGGACAGCATCAAGCCAGGTCATAAAAGTGATATCAATGAGGGAAGAAAGAAATTGATGACAGAGGCTCCTGGGGTGGGGCAAACAAAGCAAACACAAGGAGATGATGGACGGAGCGCTGAAACTTTCCTGACACTTACCCCCAGTCACAGATCTGGGTTGAATCCATCATCGGTCTTTACCTCACTTCGCAACCCCATTTCAGACCCAGCCATGCAAATTAGTCTTGACCCGGTTCCTCATGGAAACACTCCAGCCCGAACTCCCAAGTAAGGTCTTCCCTGGACCGGAAACAAGCATCCTTGGACCGGTTACGGAGAAAAACCCTCATCAGCCAGGCTAGCTTGAATGTAGTGGCAAAGTGAGCAAGGGACTCTTGTCTGGGCACCCTGCCAACTTAGGGGGAACAAAGCAAACACAAGAAGATTATGGACAGAGTGCTGAAACTTTTGAGACACTCACCCCCAGTCACATATTTGGATTGAATCCATCATCGTTCTTTAGCTCACTTCGCTGCCCCAGTTCAGACCCAGCCATTTTCAAATCCTCATGGAGACAGTCCAGCCCGAGCTGCCAAGCCAGATATTCCCTGGACTGGAAACACGCCTCATGGGACCGGTTTTGGGGTAACAACCCTCATCAACCAGGCTAGCTTGAATTTAGTGGCAAAGTGAGCAAGGGACTCTTGTCTGGGCACCCTGCCAACTTAGGGGGAAGAAAGCAAACACAAGAAAATGATGGACGGAGAGCTGAAACTTTACAAACACTCACTCCCAGTCACATTTTTGGATTGAATGCATCATCGTTCTTTAGCTCACTTTGCAACCCCATTTCAGACCCAGCCATGCAAATTAGTCTTGACCCGGTTCCTCATGGAAACACTCCAGCCCGAACTCCCAAGCAAGGTCTTCCCTGGACCGGAAACAAGCATCCTTGGACCGGTTCTGGAGAAAATCCCTCATCAACCAGGCTAGCTTGAATTTAGTGGCAAAGTGAGCAAGGGACTCTTGTCTAGGCACCCTGCCAATTTAGGGGAACAAAACAAACACAAGAAGATGATGGACGGAGAGCTGAAACTTTAAAGACACTCACCCCCAGTCACATATTTGGATTGAATCCATCATCGCTCTTTAGCTCACTTCGCCACCCCAGTTCAGACCCAGCCATATGCAAATCCGTCTTGACCCTGTTCCTCATGGAGACAGTCCAGCACAAACTGCCAAGCCAGATATTACCTGGACTGGAAACAAGTATACTGGGACCGGTTTCGGGGTAACACCCCTCATCAGACAGGCTAGCTTGAATCCAGTGGCAAAGTGAGCAAGGGTCCCCCATCTGGGAATTCCCTGCCAACTTAGGGCGAGTAAAGCAAACACAAGGAGATGATGGGCGGAGAGCTGAACCTTTTCAGACACTCATACCCAGTCACAGATCATGGTTGAATCCACCATCGTTCTTTAGCTCTCTTTGCCACTCCAGTGCAGACTCAGCCATATGCAAATCAGTCTTGACCCTGTTTCTCATGGGAAAAGTCTAGCCTGAACTGCCAAGCCCGATCTTCCCTGGACCAGAAACAAGCATCCTGGGCCGGGTTTCGGGGTAACACCTCTTATCAGCCAGGCTAGTTTGAATCCAGTGGCAAAGTGAGCAAGGGACCCACTTCTGGGCATACCCTGCCAACTTAGGGCGAACAAAGCAAACATAAGGAGATGATGGACGGAGCGCTGAAACTTTTCAGACACTCACAACCAGTCACAGATCTTGGTTGAATCCATCATCAATCTTTAGCTCACATCGCCACTCAAGTTCAGACCCAGCCATATGCAAATCAGTCTTGACCCCATTCTTCATCGGAAAAGTCCAGCCCGAACTGCCAAGCCAGGTCTTTCCAGGACCGGCAACAAGCATCCTGGGACCAGTTTCAGGGTAACACCCCTGATCAGCCACGCTAGTTTGAATCCAGTGGCAAAGTGAGCAAGGGACCCACTTCTAGGCATACCCTACCAACTCAGTGCAGTAAAAGTATGACTTTCCACCTCGCAGCACTGTTTAGCCAAGAACAGGAGCATATGTTGTTCTCCTGGAGTGAAAGTTTTACTGTGCCAAAGGATTTTCTCTGAGTCTGTATTATTTAGTGTAGTCAGGAAAGACTTGGATGTTTAAACTTCTGCATTGGGCCCTCTCACTGTTCTTGTGCTTTGCAAGGCCATGTCTCTAGCTCCAAACTTCAGAAATCAAACTATTATCTCTCTACAAGTGGATTCAAATTTTGGCTAAGATGCAACCGTCCTGTGTACACTCTATACCACGAATACATTTGATAAACCTATTTGATGTAGAATTTCTGGCCTCCGCTTATCCAGATATATCTCTTCTGATGGTTTCTCATTTCTCTCCTGGTAGCCCAGGAACCAGAAGTTGTTCCTTCAGTACCTTACCTCAATGTCTTCCATTCTCTTCTACAGGGCTCCAGTGGTACTCTGCAGCTTAATGATAGTTGCCTGCATTTTTCCGCATTTTCAGTGACTGCTCCCAGAATACCCCCTATTGCACCAACCCTCTCCAATATTTTCTGTTGTTCTGCCCTGATTAAATTCAATTACACACATCTATTTTTAATACCAGAGCCACAATTGCCCTGCACAATACCGATGGAGAGGGCTCCTCTGATGTGACCTACAGTGTGCAGGTGGGGTCTGCGTGTTTCCTTGTTTGTCCCCTGTTGATGCCATGCACTGTACTATTTTATTGGACTGAGAGGTTTTGCATACTGTAGCTTTAATTATATAGATACTTTGGCAGTTTGGGGCATCAAAATATGAACTGAAGGACTTGGGGTGGTCATTCAGCTCTCTCTGCCAGTTTAATAGCCAAAGATTGCTCTCAGGACACTTTGTCTATTAGACGCACACAGCACAAGACCTCTAGAGGCTGCAGCCAAAGGGGGGGGGGGGGGGGGCAGTCAGGCAGGCTGTGGCAATGTCCTTGCTTGCTATCTTGTTTCCCACCTTGGTGCTTGGGACTCCTCTCCGACTGCACCTGAGCCAGTGACAGAGCTCCACCCTCACTTTGCCATTTATTGTAATTAGTCTGATTTAATTCTGGGCCCGAACAGCTCCATTCTTTCTTCATTTGGGTGGTGCAGGAATGAGTGGCACCTGTCCATCATCACTCAAGTCACATCATTCAGCCTGCCAGTCCTTGGCTCTCACCTCTGTAAGAAGGGATTCCAGTGATTGCCTCCACTACCAGTTGGATATTATCCCTGTTTTCCCCCACCTCACCTCTGGCACTCCAGTAAGTTTGTCTAGTCTCATCTGCTGTTCACACAGTATCTATCCTTCAGTGTGCGGCGTCCATTTTGCCATTGCCACCAGTGCAGCTGAGCTGCTTCTTTTTGACTCATGCCTGCTGTCTCCCCCTAGTCGGTTGAGCTTTTACAATTAATAAGACTTATACAGACTGGTCATTGCTTTCCCATGTGCAATCTTTTAGCTTACGCCCCTGAGGCGTACAGGATTTTATATGATGTCTTGAAAGGGCATGAAGCTCTGAGGTTTCACATTTTTGTTGCCAAGTTATTGGCCATGCCCATAGTCAACAGATCTTGAAAATGATGTGGATGTACAAAGGCGGCCAGTGGAAGTCTTTGAGAGAAGTTTTCCTATCTGATTAATAGAGAACTCTAATGAAATCACTCTTGAGGGGAGTCATATATGTTCGTGCAAGCACACTTTGGCATCTAGATTACCAATGACCACCTCATAAGCAGCTGAAGTGATCTTCTAGTAGGAATCACTTAACTGCCTAAAGTAGAGGCAGTTGACACAGTGCAGTCTTGGTCTTTTGCATTGTGTGTGTTCTGAAGCAAAGGGTGCTTTCAATGAAGTTGTCCAGAAACGTGGTGCCATCGATTCAGATTCATCGCAGTGAACTATTCCTGGATTTGACATTATTGCCAGAGGACACCCTCAGGAAGAGCTTAATTGCATATAGGTGAATTTCGATGTTACTGTTAGCCAATAGGACACTATGACAGTCGTCATCTTCATGAGGGAGTGTGGTCTGATGTCATCATGTGATCTTCGTGATGGAGTGTGGTCTGAAGCCAGACTAGGAGTCCTGCAGGAGATCTCGTCATGGAGCCAGATTAGCAGGTTTACAATTATTTACATAATATTCTTCTCCAAAAAATGTAGATGTGTAATTCGATTGCAGTGTACAAAGGCTTCAGATTCAGGTTTTGTCCTTGGAAGGAAAGGAGAAATTATGCAATCTTGAAAGTATCTGGGAAGTGAGATTGCATTAGGGACACACTGATGTTGTTCAGTAGTGGTGTTAGTGTGTCTCTGGATATCTCTTTCATAACTGATGAAGGCTAGCTAGGTTTTCACAGAAGGTCAGGAGTGGTATGTTGTTAATAGGTTGAATCTTTTCTATCTTGTGCTTGAATAAGTCATTAATGGCTGAGCACTCCTTAGAGTGGAAAAGTCAGGGTTCATTGTGGAGTTCTAGCAGTGACTGAAGTCTTTTGAGTGCACTGTTTGGCTACAGGAGGCCTCAGCGAAAACATTATTTTAGGAGAAAGGAATAGCCTCTGTTTTAAGCTGTCTGCAAAGTTCTTCAATGCTGCTTCAGGTTGCTCAGGTTATTGGGCCACCGTTTGTGTCATTTCTTCTATTTGTGGTACCTAATGGCATTATTTTTTCGTTAAGCCTATGTTTCGGGAAGGGTCCCTAGCGGAGGAGACACATATGCAGAGCTGCATGAGGGATGAGAAATTACAAGAGGACCTGCTGGCCTGGCAAGCCATGTGTGTGACATTATGGGAACGGGGACACATTTCCCACAGCGAATCAGAAGGGACGAGTGGCGAGTTATTCTCGCCGCAGGGTTCGGGAACTGAGGAGGAAGCCGGGGAACGCTCCTGAGGTACAGCTAATATAGGGTGCAGTGTAGGGACTGGTCCAGTACTCACAGGATGCTAGCTTTTGTATGTTATTCTGCTATGTCTTCTGGGTAATTATGCATCTCCGTGTGAAACAAATGTGCCTTAATGAGTCAGTCGACGTGTGTACGTGCTGTTTTGATGCCAGTTGGGGGGGGGGGGTGTTAAATGTCTGTACAATATTAAAATTGACAAATAAAGTTTTTAAAAAAAGCCTATGTTTTTGAAGGTTTGGCTTTCACCAATGAGGGTTGCAAATGAACATGTGCACTTTCTGACATCTTGAAGATTGTGCTGAAGTCCCATAGCAAGGTCTGATGAGCTTGTCACAGCTGTCAGGTTCTTAAGCAGTGTCAGGTGAAAGTTCTTGAGTGATCTGATCATCATCTTTATCAGCTTATGTGGACCTAAGGAATGTGTACATAACTCGTGCAGGCTCCTGTGATGAGGTCAGGCATCTTAGAGTTCAATGTTGGGTTGGGACTGCACTGCCTGTAGTTGAGATGAAATGTGATGGACAGTTGCAATTAGAGGAAAGGAGAAGGACAGGAAACAGAAGGATCTGAACGTTGGGTGATGCCAGTGAGTGCAGTGCCACAATGCTTGACACGTGATTGCAATAATAATTTTTTTCCCTCCAACATACCACCCTCTCTTAGGAGATACTGCCAATTAGTGATAGTGACTGTAGTCTTGGAGGATCAGGATCTCAACAATATTGGAGGTGGTCAGGGTGACCTAGCTTTCTGTAATAAAAGGACACAATGTTACTCGTGGATATAGTTTATTTCAGTTTTTTGAAAGGGCCTGATTTAAACTGTCCCAAAATAAACAATGGCTATGTATACATTTAGTAAAAGAAACTATTACTGCTGTTAGAATTAATAACATTTTCAATTGGTAAACAGACATAATATCGACTACAGAATATCGAATGGACATAATATCGAGTACAAAATATAGGCTGGACAAAATATCGAATGGACAGAATATAGACATCAAAAATATCGTTTTGTAGGTAAGTAATGTAATATCGAATTTTAAAAATATAGAAAGTTAAAATATCGAAGTATATAATATAGGTTATTAAAATTATCGAATTTTTAATAATATCGAATTTTTTATAGTGTTTGTTATGTTATTATATGTGTGAGAAGTGTGTATTTATGTCATAATTAATTTTAATTAATGAATTTTGTTTTTTTAATTTTTGCGTAATTTAATTCTGTAGCGGGTTGTGGGTTTATAGGGGAATAGGGTGGGAAGTAATTTATTTATAATTAATTAAATATGTAAATTTATATATTGGTATTCATTTTTAATTAATTGTTAATTAATTTATATTTGGTAAATAATTAAAATTTAATTGGCAAATAATTTTAATGAATTGATTAATTGCTAATTATGTTAATTTTACTAATTTATTTTCTGTAGCGGGTTGTGGGTCTATAGGGGAATTGGGTGGGAAGTAATTTATTTATAATTAAATATGTAAAAATATTTATTGGTATTTTTTTAGAATTAATTGTTATTTAATTTTTTATGGGTAATTAATTACATTTTAATTGCCAATTAATTTTATTTAATTGATTAATTGCTAATTATGTTAATTGTACTAATTTATTTTCTGTAGCGGGTTGTGAGTTTATAGGGGAATAGGGTGGGAAGTAATTTATTCATAATTAATTAAATAATTCAATGTATTTAATTTTTTTAATTTTAAATAATTGTTAATTAATTTTTAATTTTTAATTAATTAATTGTTAATTTGTAATTAATTTGAATAGCTAACTAATAGTAAAAATGTATTGTAATTTGTAATTTTAATTGATTAATTTTTTATAGATATTAATTTATACTGTTTTTAAATAATATAAGAAGTATTTACTTTCCCTACTGTTGCACTCTCTGGAGTGGGAATAGTAATTTTTACCCCTACGCTATCCAACGTTTTCCCTACTGTTGCACTCTTTGGAGTGGGAAGGGTAATTTTAACCCCTACGCTATCCAATGCTTTCCCTACTGTTGCGCTCTTTGGAGTGGGAATAGTAATTTTAACCCCTACGCTATCCAACGCTTTCCCTACTGTTGCACTCTTTGAAGTGGGAATAGTAATTTTTACCCCTACGCTATCCAACGCATTCCCTACTGTTGCACTCATCGGAGTGGGAATAGTAATTTTTACCCCTACGCTATCCAACGCTTTCCCTACTGTTGCACCCACTGGAGTGGGAATAGTAATTGTTACCTCTACGCTATCCAACGCTTTCCCTACTGTTGCACTCACTGGAGTGGGAATAGTAATTTTTACCCCTACGCTATCCAACGCTTTCCCTACTGTTGCAGCCACTGGAGTGGGAATAGTAATTTTTACCTCTACGCTATCCAACGCTTTCCCTACTGTTGGACTCTTTGGAGTGGGAATAGTAATTTTTACCCCTACGCTATCCAACGCTTTCCCTACTGTTGCACCCACTGGAGTGGGAATAGTAATTTTTACCCCTACGCTATTCAACGCTTTCCCTACTGTTGCACTCACTGGAGTGGGAATAGTAATTTTTACCCCTACGCTATCCAATGCGTTCCCTACTGTTGCACTCTTTGGAGTGGGAATAGTAATTTTAACCCCTACGCTATCCAACACTTTCTCTACTGTTGCACTCTTTGGAGTGGGAATAATCATTTTAAACCCTACGCTATCCAACGCTTTCCCTACTGTTGCACTATTTGGAGTGGGAATAGTAATTTTTACCCCTACGCTATCCAACGCTTTCCCTACTGTTGCACTCATCGGAGTGGGAATAGTAATTTTTACCCCTACGCTATCCAACGCTTTCCCTACTGTTGCACCCACTAGAGTGGGAATAGTAATTGTTACCTCTACGCTATCCAACGCTTTCCCTACTGTTGCACTCACTGGAGTGGGAATAGTAATTTTTACCCCTACGCTATCCAACGCTTTCCCTACTGTTGCACCCACTGGAGTGGGAATAGTAATTTTTACCTCTACGCTATCCAACGCTTTCCCTACTGTTGCACTCTTTGGAGTGGGAATAGTAATTTTTACCCCTACGCTATCCAACGCTTTCCCTACTGTTGCACCCACTGGAGTGGGAATAGTAATTTTCACCCCTACGCTATCCAACGCTTTCCCAACTGTTGCACTCACTGGAGTGGGAATAGTAATTTTTACCCGTACGCTATCCAACGTTTTCGCTACTGTTGCACCCACTGGAGTGGGAATAGTAATTTTTACCTCTACGCTATCCAATGCTTTCCCTACTGTTGCACTCATTGGAGTGGGAATAGTAATTTTTACCCCTACGCTATCCAAAGCTTTCCCTACTGTTGCACTCTCTGGAGGGGGAATAGTAATTTTTACACTTCCGCTATCCTACGGTAATAATATTGGATATTATTTAATTATATTATGTTACAATATATATATGTTTTAACAAATATGATTGTAATTTTTTTTATAATTTTCATTAATTATTTAATTATTATAAGGTAATTTAAGTATTTTAAGTATATTTTAGTAATTAATTTTTTACATTAATTTAATTTAACATTGTTTTTAATAAAGTCGATATTTTTATAAACTATATTTTTGTAAACGATATTTTTTACTCAATATTTTTGTACTTACCTGTTTGTAGATACAAAGTCGATATTCTGTATGTCGATATTTTGTCACCGATATTTTTGATAGTCGATATTATGTCCCTCGATATTATGTCAGTGATCCTTTTCAATTATCATATATGTCTTTATAAAACTGTATAAAATAACTGAAACATATTTCAACCCTAATTTAATATATTCATTCACTTTTATCGCCGTAGGTCCTCCGTTAGAGAAGAGGATGCTCTTCTAAAACCTTGTGCACGCCGCCATCTTTTACTGAAGTCAACCCCGTCTATTGAGCCTTAGGGCCCTATTGGGATGTCGGGCGGATTGCCTCCGCCAGGGTGGCGGTGGCTACCGCCACCCTGGCGGAGGCAATCCGCCCAACAAGCACTCTCGTTTTCCCCTTCGCCAGATTAGGATGGCGGAGAGGACAGCGGCGGACGGAAAGACCGTCCGCCGCTTTACCGCCGCGGTCGCCTTGCGACCGCAGCGGTAATAGATTAATATGGTGGCGGTGTCCAATGGACACCGCCAGCCATATTACAATGGCAAAAAGTAGAGGCCTTTCCGCGGCGGCAATGTCGCCACGGAAAGGCAGGCGGAGATTGCTGCGGGGGGCCCCCTGCAGGGCCCCCAGGTTGCCACCACTGTCGGGGGGCACATGGGGGGGTACCTATGGTACCCCCCCACATTTGCATATGCAAAGCGGTGCCTGCCGCTTTGCATATGCAAATGCAAAAAAGCATTTTTAACATTGTGGCGGGCGGTGCAGAGTGCACCGCCCGTCACAATGCTAAAACTACAGGATGTGCCCGCCACTGTGGCGGGCACATCCTAATTACCCCCACGGGACCCCCGCCCTTATGGCGGGCGGTCCCGTTCTACGATAGGGTGGCGGGCGGACAATGTCATCCTAATGGAGCCCTTAGTTGGTAATTGTTAAAAGCACATATGAGCGATTCTTGTTGAACAGATTAAGGTTTGGTCTTTTACATTTCTTGTTGGTATACCCATGGTTGAGGAATTGGGGTCACCCTTTGGAGTCCTGCGGGAGTATGTTTCCGCAGGACAAGTTGCATTTTTTAATGTTTTGTAAATTTTTTGAGGATCCAAGGAAGGCAAACAGATTGAATTTCCATCAGGTTCGTCCCGCCTTCTGTATTTGCAATTGTTACCTGAAGTTATTGATAATGTTACAGTAAAGGGGGTGGTGATGGACAGAGTATTCCGAATTAATGCAGAACACTCCTACCCAGTCAACAGATCAGGGCTTGATCCATCACCGTTTTTTAGCTCACTGCACCATCGATATTGATAATGTGGCATGTTTTTTTAAAGCCGCCATGAGATTGAGGAAAACCTGTGATTGATGTTTACTGTTTGATTATGGATGTTTTTTTTATGAGCACCGATATTTATTTGTTTTTTTTTACTAATCTATTTTATGCTTAAGGTTCATTGTCTCTGCTTTTGCAAATTTTTATGTTTTTTGCTTCTGTACTGTGCTTTTATGGCTTTTATGTAAAGAAACGAATAAAGCTTGTTAAGAATAATAATAATAATAATATTCATTCACTTAATAAAGTACCTCCACATTAGAACTACTAATTATATTTCTATGCTTTGTCTAAATCCATCTGAAAGAAACAGGTTAGTATTAGATTCCTTACCTTAGAATATCCCCAGGCGTCAGACTGGATCCGGAGAATGTTTTGCGTAGCAGTACCCTTGCGCGTCAGTAGGCGTCGTCTGCGGCTCCGCGTCCGTCGTCGGCGTCGTGATGACGTTGTCGGAGTACTTAGACGCCGCCTCCGCGTGCTGACGTCAGTTCTTCTTTTTTCAGCGCCAGCAGCGCAGATCCGGAAAAAGTGTTACCTTAGTCATTTTTTGACTAAACTTTTTACGATCTCTTTTGATCATTTTTTCGAGTCTTCGACTCCGAACGGTGCCGGTAGGGATGCCAGGTTTTAAACCCTGTGAGGACTGCGACCGACTGATGTTTGCCACCGACCCTCACCGCCGGTGTCTACACTGTCTCGGCGTCGACCACGACGACAAGACCTGCTTCGACTGCCGGGCCCTGACTTCGAAAGCTAGGCGGGAGCGGTCCCGCAAGCGGCTCGAACTCCGGCAGTCGGCCCCGCGCCGTGAGAGGTCCCGGTCCAGACGGAGGTCGAGGGACCGGTCGCAGGGTCGGAGCCATCATAGCTCCGGGAGTCGACATCACTTCTCAGGTTCGAAGTCGTCAGGTAAGCACAAGAAGTCGAAGAGACGTCATCGCTCTTCCGACTCCCCCCGACGCTAGCGCAACACGGCCGGGGGTTCGGGTGACACCGCCCACGCGGCTCCGTCGGAGTTGCGGGCGTCGCGGCCTGCGCCACACCCTCCGGTCCCTGGGCAGCACGCGACGCCGGAGGAGATCGAGCGCTTCCTCATGGCCATGAGGTCCCTCACTCCTCCTGCGGGCTCCGCGGCGCCTTCGGGCCCAGCGGACCCGCCTGGGGGCCCTAGCGGGTCGGGGGCTTCGGCCCCGACGCCGGCGGGTGCTTCGGCCCGACGCCGCCGGCGCCTTCAGGCTCGGCGCTGCAGGGTCCCACTGGATCCGCTTCTGGATCCGGGTCGTCGCCGGTTGACTTGACGACCTCATCGGCGCCGGTCCCTCAGGTGTCACCTCCGGCGCCGTCTTCGGGCGGCGCCGTCCCCGATGCCTCCCTCAATCCGGTTCCAGCGCCGAAGCGAGAGAGTTTTACTTCAATGAACCGGCCCCATCATTTGACAACCCTGAGTACCAGAAGATGGGTGATGAGGAGAATTGGGAGGGGTCTGAGGACCCTCTGACACGAGAGTGTCAGTCCCAGGAGGACTGGACAGGTGGACTTGGGGATGCCAGTGGTCTGGATACCTCGCCAGACACTGGTTTCGTCTCACCTCCTACCGTGGCTACGGAGGAGGGGGCAACCTACAGTGTGGTGTTGACGCGGGCGGCCAGGCCTTGGGCCTTGAGCTCCCTGTCGCGGCCATGACGACTAACCTCCTCACTGAGGTCCTTAAACCGCAGTCAAGCTCGGCTGAGCTTCTGCTGGTGTTTAATGAGGCCTTAACCAACGTTCTTTTGGGCACTTGGTCCAGGCCCGCTACAGGTTCGCCTGTAGATAGGAACGTGGCCAGACGCCACCGCCCGGCCCCGGGTGACCCTTGTTTCCTGTCCACCCACCCAACCCCTGAGAGTCTGGTTATCCAGGCTTCGAATTCCCAGATCGCATTCCCGTCGGCTCCGCCTGACGGAATCTAAGAGGTATGAGCAATACGGCAAAAAAGTATTCTCCTCCCTGAGTCTGGGACTGCGGTCTTCCAACACCGCGTGCCTCTTGGGCCGCGACACGCACTGTCTGTGGGATACGGTCGCGGACGTGCTGCCAGAATGCCCGTTGGAGGTACGGGCTAAACTCGGCCAGGCCCTTGTGGAAGGACGAGATGCAGCACGGTATTCTATCCGGTGTGGGCTGGATACCACCGACTCACTGGGCAGAGCGATGGCAACGACGGTGGCGATTCGTCGCCACGCCTGGTTGAGGTCCGCCAACTTCTCGGCCGATGTCCAGAATACACTCATGGACATGCCGTTTGATGTCCGTCGCCTTTTTGGCGACAAGGCAGACCATGCGCTTGAGCGCTTTAAGGACTCCAGGGCTACGGCCAGGTCCTTGGGCCTCTCGGTCCCGCGCCAGCAAATAGGTGCCTTTCGCTCCTTTCGTGGCCAAGAAAGGGGCGCCCCCACACGTGCTGCCAGCCACGCACCGCAGAGTAATATCCAACACGGTGGCGGCCGTGGAAACCGCCGTGGCGGTGGTCGGGGACTACGGCAAGGTCAGTCCACACCTTCCCCCGCAGCATCCGCCTCAAAACCCTCCTAGTCCGTGCTTTCAGGCCCATGTGACGCCAGTGGGGGGCAGGGTTCGCCATCACCTCCTCCACTGGCGCACTGTCACATCGGACAGGTGGGTGCTGCAAATAGTCTGAAGGGGCTACTCCCTCCCCTTCGAGGCGACCCCTCCAGCTATGCCACCGCAATACCACCGCGTGTCGGGGGATCATTTGCGACTTCTGCAGGAAGAAGTTACGGCCCTCTTGGCCAAGGGGGCCATCGAGCGCGTTCCTGGGCCAGAAGTAGGGTGTGGTTGCTACTCCCACTACTTTCTGGTACCCAAGAAGGGCAAAGGGGGCCTATGCCCTATCTTGGATCTACGGAACGTCAACGGCTTCCTCCGGAAGGAGAAGTTCAAAATGCTGACACTGGCTCAGATCTTAGCTGCCCTGGACCCAGGAGACTGGATGGTAGCATTGGACTTGCAGGACGCTTATTTCCACGCCCCCGTCCTGCCGGCCCACCGGCGCTACCTGCGGTTCACGGTTGGCCATGAGCACTTTCAGTTTACCGTGCTCCCCTTCGGCCTTACCAGCGCCCCACGGGTGTTCACAAAGGTGCTGGCGGTGGTCGTAGCTCATCTGCGCAGGTTAGGGGTTTCAGTCTGCCCCTACCTCAACGACTGGTTGTTGAAGGCGGGCTCGCCCCAGACAGTCGTCAGCCACCTCCAGACGACGGCAGACCTCCTGCACCAGCTGGGGTTTTCCATCAATGTGCCGAAGTCACACCTGTGCCCCTCTCAGAAGCTCCTCTTCATAGGAGCGGTTCTCGACTCTGCGCAGTTTCGGGTTTTTCCCCCCGAACAGCGGGTTCGGGACATTCAGGCTCTGATTCCACTCTTTCAGCCTTTGTCCCGGGTCTCGGTCAGGTTGACGCTGCGGCTTCTGGGGCTGATGGCCTCCTGCATCCTTCTGGTGCATCACGCCCGGTGGCGGATGCGGGCTCTGCAGTGGGACCTGAAGTTTCAGTGGGCCCAGCATCAGGGCAACCTATCTGACCATGTCCTGATCTCGGAGGGCACTGCGAGACAGCTGCAGTGGTGGCTCACGGACCGCGATTTGGTCAGCGGCAGATCCCTCTCCCTTCCCCAACCGGAGCACGTAGTTGTGACGGACGCGTCCCTCCAGGGCTGGGGAGGCCACATGGGAGAGGCAGAGATCAGAGGCCTCTGGTCTCCGGCGGAGTCCCCGCTCCATATCAACATTTTGGAGCTGCGGGCGATTCGTCTAGCACTGAAGGCATTCCTCCCCTCTGTCCGGGGGAGTGTAGTGCAGGTGTTCACGGACAACACCACCGCCATGTGGTACTGCAACAAACAGGGCGGGGTGGGGTCGTGGACCCTTTGCCAGGAGGCTCTGCGCCTCTGGCAGTGGCTGGAACATCAGGGCGTGACCCTGGTGGTTCAACACCTGGCAGGTTCTCTGAACGCCAGGGCGGACGAGCTCAGCCGTCGGTGCATGATGGATCACGAATGGCGTCTGAACTTGGACGTGGCGCAAGGCCTCTTTCAGCAGTGGGGAGAGCCTTGGTTAGATCTATTCGCCACCGAAGAGAACGCGCAATGTCATCAGTTTTGTGCGTTGGTATTTCCAAGGCGGCACTTGCTCAGAGACGCTTTTTGGCGCGAGTGGAGTTGCGGTCTGTTGTACGCCTTTCCGCCTGTACCACTTCTGCCCAGAGTGCTGAAGAAGATCAAACGCGACCGGGCCCAAGTCATCCTTGTGGCTCCGGACTGGGCACAAAGGTACTGGTATCCCGAGCTACTCAGTATGTCAGTCGATCCCCCGGTTCGTCTGCCTCTTCAGGAGGACCTTCTGTCGCAGCAGCAGGGGACGGTCCTCTACACGAACCTGTCCAGTCTCCACCTCCATGCTTGGAGATTGAGCGGCGATAGTTGAGGCCATTTGACTTGCCTCCTGAAGTCTGTAATGTCATTCTGGCAGCCAGGCGTCCCTCCACAAAATCGGTATACGCCTGCAGGTGGAATACATTTGTGGCATGGTGCACAGCAAAGGCATGGATCCACTTTCTGCCCCTCTTTTTGAGGTTCTTTTCTTCCTTCTTTCTCTTGCCCAGCAGGGCTCTTGTCTGGGCACTATCAAGGGCTACCTTTCTGCCCTTTCAGCCTTTCTAAGGCTGCCTGATCAACCTTCTTTGTTCAAGTCCCCTATTGTAACTCGGTTCCTGAAGGGCATCACACACATGTTCCCTCCTGTTCCGTTTGTGATGCCTCAGTGGGACTTGAACCTTGTTCTTACCTTTCTGATGTGCGCTCCCTTTGAGCCACTTCACAACTGTCCTCTCCGCCTTCTTACTCTGAAGACTGCTTTCCTGGTTGCCATCACCTCTGCCAGGAGAGTTAGTGAGCTCCAGGCTCTTTCATCCAAACCTCCTTTCCTTTCTGTCCATCCGGACAAGGTTTTGATGTGGACTAGGCCATCTTTCCTGCCCAAGGTTGTCACGGCCTTCCATATCGGGCAGTCTATCACCTTGCCCACCTTTTTTCCGCCACCGCATCCCTCTAAAGAGGAAGAGCGGCTCCACCGTCTGGACCCAAAACGTGCGCTTTCGTTCTATTTGGATCGCACACGCCAGTTCCGGGTGGATGACCAACTCTTTGTTGGTTACGTGGGCGCTAAGAAGGGATGGGCGGTGCACAAGAGGACCATCTTTCGGTGGGTCGTCTTGTGTATCAAGGCATGTTACTCCTTGGCAAGGAAGGAGCCTCCTGTTGGGCTGAGAGCCCATTCCACTCGGGCCACGGCGGCTAGCACTGCCCTGGGCCAGGGAGTCCCCTTGCAGGACATCTGTCAGGCAGCTACGTGGGCATCCCTGCACACGTTTGCAAGACACTACTGCCTGGACAGCCAAGTCCGGAGGGATGGCTTCTTTGGCCGTTCCGTCCTCCAGGACTTTCTGGTGTGATTATTAGTTCGCAGACCCACCACCGGGGTTGGTATTGCTGGGGTATCTATTCTAAGGTAAGGAATCTAATACTAACCTGTTTCTTTCAGATGAACAAGTAACTTACCTTCGGTAACGCTATATCTGTAAGAAACAGTAGTTAGTATTAGATTCCTTACCGCCCCACCCATCCTCCCCGTTCTGCGAACTGATATCTAGGGTTAAGGTCATCCCCTTTCAGGGCCCTAGTTTCAATGGCACCAGTGTTGGTTTTTAACATGGCTCTGCGTTTTTGGCGTGGAAAAGCTGTGTCTAAGAACTGACGTCAGCACGCGGATGCGGCGTCTAAGTACTCCGACGACATCATCACGGCGTCCACGACGCCGACGACGGACGCGGAGCCGCAGACGACGCCTACCGACGCGCAAGGGTACTGCTACGCAAAAATATCCGGATCCAGTCTGACGCCTGGGGATATTCTAAGGTAAGGAATCTATTACTAACTACTGTTTCTTACAGATATATCGTTACCGAAGGTAAGTAACTTGTTCAATGGGGATATATGGGCATATTCCTTTGAAACTGCATTGTCTAACATGCATAAAACTAGAATATTTGTAGAAGATCTGGGTGAATGATTCATTTTTATTATACATGGTTTCTGCTTCCATTCCTCCACCTTGTTACGAACCCACCTTCCAATTAAATGGAGGACATTCAATTTATTTGACTGAAAAAAAGAATAATTATTATAAATCAAACTCTTTGATTTTCCAGTAATATCTTTCAATATACTCGTGCCATGTATGCTTCATTCATCGTAATGAGGATCTCATTCTAAAAGCCACAAATCCTCATTTATTATTACTTCATTGATTTACTACCTAGTCCCTAATTTAGTCTTTGAATCTCAGTCTTTGGGTTGATATATAGTAAATATAGTAATCATTATCTTCTTGGTCTATTTGATTTTGCATACATACCAGAACAGGCTAAGTATAGGTCATCCAATAATTTCCTTAGCATTCCTAAAAGCCAATTCTCTCTTTATTACTTTCCAAAGGTAAGAGATTGTGAGAAAAGCGGATTATTAGTTCAGGTGACTCTGCGACATCACCAAATAATATTGTCACTATTCAAGTCTTATTAGGTCTAATTAGGTTTCTTTAAATCAAACCTTATCTCAGTCCTGGGTAGCTGTGCTCCAGAGTAGTCGAGCCAACCCCAAGGAAAACAAGTGTATGCATTTATCAGTACCAAAACAGTCACAGTCTTTCTGCCATGCCCCCTTAGGTGCATATCAGGGCAATAGCCCCCGAACTGCCCCCCCCCCAGGGTGGCAGAAAGCCCTAGCGCAGCCGGCACCTCGGGAAACCTAGCAAACCTGTACATTTTTTAATACTAGACACCCAGGGCAATCCAGGACGGGGTGACCTGTGTGACTCCCACTAGGTTCTATTACCAAGAATCCCTTGCAAACCTCAAACGTTGGCAAAAAAAACAAAAACTTTTTCTCATATTTCTGTGACGGACAGTTCTGGAATCTACAGGAAGCCACAAACTTCCACCCACCCAGCATTACCCCAGGGCTCCCAATAAAAATGGTACCTCACTTGTGTGGGTAGGCCTAGTGCCCGTGAAAGGAAATGTCCCAAAACGCAACGTGGACACATCACATTTTTCAACTGAAAACTGACCCTTTTTTGCAATGTGCTGTGGATTTTGGACCCTAGCTCAGCCGGCACCTAGGGAAACCTAGTAAACCTGTAAATTTTTTAAAACTAGACACCCAGGGAAAGCCAGGATGAGGTGACTTCTGGGGCTCTTACCAATTTATGTTACCCAAAATCCCTTGCAAACCTTAAGCTTTGTAAAAAGTAACACATTTTCCTCACATTTCTGTGATGAAAAGTTTTAGAGTCTGAGGGGAGCCACAAACTTCCACCTACCCAGCATTCCTCCAAGTCTTCCGATAAAAATGGCACCTCACTTGTGTGGTTAGGCCTAGTGCCAGCAACAGGAAATGACCCAAAACGTACTGTGGAGACTTCAAAATTGTTGATCACAAAAAGACTTGGGGGCATATTACCAAGGTAGGCGAAATTAAATTATCGCCGCTTTTGCGGCCGTTTTCGGCCGCAAAGCGGCGATAATTCCATCGCCCTATTAGCAAGCTGTCGCTAACATCAGTTAGCGACAGCTTTTAGGTGATAGCCAGCGGTTTGGGGCCCACTTTGCATGTCAGCGATACTTATCGCTAATGACATGCAAAGTGGGCGTACCCAACCTGTTAACGACTGAAAGCAGTCGCTAACATCGCTATCGCCTATTATCAACGCAGGCGTAGCGATTAAAAAATTCGCGCTAAACGCGAATATCGCTGAAAACTAACGCCTGCTCAGACCACTTCTTAACCTGTATATCCAATGGGAGTTGGATATTCAGGTTAAGACCCTATTGGCGTTAATACCTGAATATCGCTGGATTCCCAGCGATATTCACGCATTTCGCCGCTGTTGATAATACGCCCCTTGGTTTTGCAAGGGAACCTGAGTTTTTGGTGCTGGACTCAGTTTTGTTGGTGTCTAATGCAAAGTCAGCCTAAAAATGCATATAAAAAAAGGATAGCGCTTAGAGCTTCCTGTGCTATCCCTTCAATCCCTATGTTTCTGGCCCTTCCCACACAAGTGAGGTATCATTTTACTCGGGAGAACGAGGGGATTTCCCTCACATTTTGTCTGGGATCACTGCGCCTGCACAAATATCCTACTTCTCAGCGTTCCCCTCAGTCTCCTCAGTAAAATGATACCTCCCTTGTATGGGTGGGCCAAAGGCCTACGACTGGGAAGGGCCAAAAACATAGGGATTAAGGGGATAGCACAGTGAACTCTCAGCGCTATTTAAAAATAAAAAATATGTTGTTAGGCAATTCTGTATTGGATACCCACACAAGTGAGGTATAATTTTTATCAGGAGACCAAGGGGAACACTGGGTGGTAGGAAATTTGTGCCGGCGTGGTGATCCCACACAGAAATGTAAGGAAAATGTGATTTGTTTAGCTACATTTTAGGTTTGCATGGCATTCTGGATAGGAAAACATTGGGGGATCCATGCATGCCACATCTCCCTGGACTCCCCTGGGTGTCTAGTTTTCAGAAATGTGTGGGTTTGGTAGGTTTCCCTAGATGGCCGCCGAGCCCGGGACCAAAAACGCAGGTGCCCCCCTTGCAAAACCAGATCATTTTGTGACAGATAATTTTGATGTCTCCAAAATACGTTTGGGGCTCTTGCCTGTCGCAGGTACTTGGTCCACCTGCACAAGTGAGGTACCATTTTTATTGGGAAACCTGGGGGAACGCTAGGTGGTAGGAAATTTGTGTCAGCCTGGTGATCCCACAACTTTCCCACACAGAAATGTGAGAAAAATTTGATTTTTTCAGCTAAAATTGAGGTTTGCAAGGGATTCTGCGTAGAAAGACGTTGGGGGATCCACTCAAGTCACACCTTCTTGGACTCTCCAGGGGGTCTAGTTTCCAGAAATGTCTGGGATTGGCACCTCGAACCTGTAATCAAAAATGCAGGTGACTCCCTATCAAAACAAGGTCTTTCTGTAATCGATGATTTTGAAGTCTCCACTGTATGTTTTAGGCCGTTTCCTGTCACGGGCACTAGACCTTCCCACACAAGTGCTGTACCATTTTTATCAGGACACTTTGGGAAATGCTGGCTGGGTGGAAGTTTGTGGTCCCATGCGGATTCCAGAACTTTCCATCACTGAAATGTGAGGAAAATGTTATGTTTATTTAACAAAGTTTGAGGTTTGCAAGGAATTATGAGTAACAGAACCTGGTGAGAGCCACACAAGTCACCCCATCCTGGCTTCCCCTGGATGACTAGTTTTAAGAAATGTATAGGTTTGCTAGGTTTCCGTAGGTGCCGGCAGCGCCAGGGTCCACAATCCACAGCTAGGCACATTTTGAAAAAAGGGTCAGTTTTCACTGGAAAAATGTGATGTATCCATGTTGCGTGTTGGGCCAATTCCTGTCTCAGGCACTAGGCCTACCCACACAAGTGAGGTACCATTTTTATCGGGAGACTTAGGGGAACAAAGAACAGTAGAACATGTGTTATTACCAATTGACGTTCTTTGCATTTCTGCCTTCCACATGTAAGACAATGTGTAAAAAAGAAGCCATTTTGAAAAATGGTCTCTAGTTCACATGCTTGTATGTGTACCCACAATTTCAGAAATGTGCAAATAACTACTGCTTCTGAACTATATATTTTGTTCCCATTTCGGAAATATATAAGTTTCCTTGGTAACTATTTTTCACTCTTTATATTTTACCAAATGAATCACTATATACTCGGTACACAATGAAACACCATTGCAAGACGCAACTCAGTTATTGGCTCTGGGTATCTCTGGTTCTTGGTGAACCTACAAGTCCTATATATCCCCACAACCAAAAGGGTCCAATAGACGCAACAGTATATTGCTTATAAATATCTGCCATGCTTAGAAGAAGTTAACGTGAAAACGTTGGCACAAATGGAGGTTTTTTTTCAACTCAATTTCAATATTGTTTTATTTCAATTATTAGTTTCTATACAAAATCTATGAAGGATCTACACAAATGACCCCTTGCTGAATTTAGAATTGTGTCTACTTTTCAGAAATGTGTAGTTCTCTGTTAACCATTATTGATTTCACACCCATTTCTACCACTAACTGGAAAGAGGTTGAAAGCATACAAAATAGGAAAAATAGGCTATGTCCCAGTAAAATGCCAAAACTGTGTAGAAAATTTAGGTTTTCTGACAAAAGTCTGCCTGTTACTGAAATCAGGGAAGATGGCAATTTTAGCACCACAAATCCTTTGTTGACACCTTTGCAGAGAAAAAAACAGATGCTTTGTTCTGCTGCACTTTTTTCTCATTGTTCCCCAAAAAATCTAAAATTAGGTGTATTTTGGCCAATTTCTCGGTCCCCTTCAGGAGAATCCACAACCTCTGGGTACCTTTAGAATCTTCAAGATGTTAGAAGAAAAGGATGCTAATTTGGCGTGGATACCTTATGTGGACAAAAGGTTACAGGGGCCTAAGCTTGAACTACCCCAAATAGCCCAAAAAAGTCTTAGCACAGGGGGGGGGGAAGGGCTAGCAGCAAAGTGGTTAAGATATTTCTATATGTGTGCCTTCCTGTTTATCTAGCTGTTCTCTCTCCCAATTAGCCCAAAACAGAGTAAAGTATAGAGATAATTTGAGTTAAGTAGACTTTGATCAACAGCACTAGCCCATTCCCTTCATATTGAAATTTAAGAGATTTAGGACTTTGTGTAAAAAGGGTTTTAGTGATTGCAAACCATTTGGTTTGGTAAATCAAACTGTTTGTGAATGCTAAAACCCCTTTTCAAATGTACTAAGCTCATTTTTTGCCATCAACAAACCCAAGTCACCAATATCAGCACCACGCTCACCACAAAGGAACTGAAGCAAGATTACTGACGAGCAACTTAACTCCACCCTCACCCGAGACAACCACACCTGAGCACCCGACGCAAACATCGCAGCCAGAGAACTCCACACCTGGATCTCCGAAGAGCTTGCCCCGCAATGCAATCCTGACAGACAACGCCCCAGGAAAGCCGCCAGGTTCAGACGCACCTGAAGACGCCTGGAGAAGAACTGGAGAAACACCAAGATAACCGAAAACCACACCACCTACAAGGATGCCATGACAGACTACCACAACCAGGTCAGAGCCACCAAGAGGAACTTCATCCACAACAAAATCCTGGCCTACTCCACCAAATCCAAGGAACTTTTCAGTGTCATTCAAGAATTCACCAACCCACGCAGCGAAGACACAGACATCACCCCATCCCAAGACCTCTGCAAAAAGCTTGGAACCTATTTCCACCTCAGGATCAAAAACCTCTACTACTACTTCATCGACCATCCACCAGGTACCAAAGATGGCCCCCGCCCCCAAGAAACACCAGCCAGCCCTCCATCTCCAACTGGACACCTATCACGGCACGAGACACTGCCTCGACCATGAAAAGCATCCACTTGGGGGACCCCACCGACCCCTGGCCCCCTCACATCTACCACAGAGCCGCAGCCGCTATCGCACCCGAACCACAACGTACCATCAACACCACCTTCAAAACAAGCACCTTCCCCACCGACCTCAAGAACTATCGGCCCATCTCGCTCCTCTCTTTAGCAGCCAAAGTGGCAGAGAAAACAGTCAACAGGAAACTGACACGATTCATTGAAGAGAACACTGTCCTCGACCTGTCCCAATCCGGATTCTGAAGCTACCAGAGCACAGAGACCGCCCTACTCGCCGCCACAGACGACATTCGCACCCTCCTGGACCAAGGCCACTCTGCAGCTGTCATCCTACTCGACCTATCAGCGGCCTTTGGCATCGTCTCCCACCGCACGCTTGTTGCCAGACTACATGAAGCAGGCATTCAAGGAACAGCCCTGGATTGGATCCGATCATTCCTCACCGGACGAAGCCAAAGGATCAGACTCCCACCCTTCCTCTCTGACCCCACGAAAATTACCTGCGGAGTCCCACAAGGTTCATCCCTGAGCCCCACCCTCTTCAACATCTACATGGCCCTCCTCGCAGCCATCGTCCGACAACACGGCCTCAACATCATATCCTACGCCGACAACACTCAGCTCATCCTCTCCCTTACAAAAGACCCCCCCCGCTGCCAAACTCAACTTCCAGAAAGATATGCAAGACGTTGCAGTCTGGATGACCAACAGCTGCCTGAAGCTCAACGGCGAGAAGACAGAAGTCCTTGTCCTCAGTACCACCCCTTTAGCATTGGAAAGCACCTGGTGGCAGACTGCCCTCGGAAGCCCACTTCCCCCCTCAGACCACGTCAAGAACCTCGGCATCATACTCGACTCATCACTCACCATGAAGTGACAGGTCAACGCCGTCACCTCCAGCTGCTTCAACACCCTCCAAATCCTCCGCAAGACCTTCAAGTGGATCCCCCGAGTCAAGGAAGACAGTCAACCACGCACTCATCACCAGCAGGCTGGACTATGGAATCACACTCTACACCAGCATCAACAAGTCCCTACTCTGCAAACTTCAGACAATACAGAACACCGCCGCCAGACTCGTCCTCGGCATCCCCGGCATGAACACATCAGTCAACACCTACGAAGTCTCCACTGGCTCCCCGTGGAGAAAAGAGTCACTTTCAAAATCCTCACTCATGCCTACAAATGTCTACACAACAATGGACCCAAATACCTCAACGACAGAATCAACTTCCACATACCCAAAGGAAACCTCCAATCTTCCAACCTTGCACTGGCCGAAACCCCGCGTATCCACAGAGCAGGCGGAAGATCCTTCTCTCACATTGCAGCCAAGACCTGGAACGAGCTACCGGCAGACACCAGACGCGCTCCCTCCCTGAACACCTTCAGGAAGTCCCTCAAGACCTGGCTCTTCAGCTAAACAGATCTGCGGACCCCCCACCCTCAGTACCTTGAGACCCTCACGTGTGAGTAGCGAGCTTACAATTCCCTGATTGATTTATTTATTTATATGATTCAGAATATGTTTTTCGAATTGTTAAACAGGTTTAGGAAATCGTACTGAATCGGTATTTGGAAGGGGCATTTTTAAGGCGTTCCCTTCAAATACCGATTCCTTATGGTATATATTAATTTTCTTATATCGTAAAAGAGGTGGTAACCCATTCACAAACTGGAAGGGGTCCCTAAGAGACGCCTTCCAGTTTGTGAAAATTGACAAAAAAATGTTTTCAGGAGTAGGCACTAGCCCCATGGATAATTAATAAATAGGTTGGTTTGCAAAATACCAATACATTCGGTGAAATTTAGTGCACAAATTGCGACCACTTTTACCAAATGCATTCTTAGTGCATGAGGCCCTTAATATTCCCATTGCCCTAATTGAAACTATCACCCATCTTTTCAGAGATACCGCCTGTTCAACTTATCTTCAATAACTCCCCCAAGGTAAGCATATAAATTTACTGTCTAAAGCGTAGAGTTATTATTGCACCAGTTATTATTTCATATTTTCATTCCAAGCACGAAAAACCTATTCTGGCACTGGAGTATCTATAATTCATTATTTTCTTAACAGTAAGATTGAATTTTTTTTTATTTCAAAATATTTTATTTGTTTTTATGGGATACAAAAGAATACGAAAGGTGATAAAGAGGGGTAATAAAAATTCCTAATGAAGGGAATGCTTGTAGTCTATTAATACATCCATGAGTAAAGCAAAGTACAGTAAAATGGATACAGATCTATATCACAGATGTGGGTTATGAGGTATTAATGATTGTAGATCCAGAATGGGAAATATGGGAAAAGGAGGTGAGGGGGAGGAAGAAGACGTTAGGGTGCCCCAGACAGAGAGAGGCTTATGAGAAGAGAGTGATCTCAGGGGCAGTGCAATTGCAGTGATATGATGGCAGGTGTTATTACCGTTATTCGAAAAGAGAGGTGGATTAGCCCCAACATTGGGAGTGAGGGAGTATTGTGTTCTCAAGGAGGCTTAATGTTTTGTATGTATAAGTCTAGTTTATTCCATAGCTTCTAAGATGTCTGGCAGTTGTAGTTGTCATTAGAAAGTGTTTTGTCTGCGCTTTTGTAAAGCAGACCTACGTCCACCAGTGTTTTTTTTAAAGATTTCCATTTGCAAAGGATGTTTTTTATTGCAATCTTTAGTAGGAGGTCCATGAGACACATGTATGTTTGGTTTAGTTTTAAGGCGGGAGTTTCGGACCAAGGGCCTAAGGTCACTGTGTGGAAATTCATGGAAATCTCAATGTTGAAAATAGCGTTTATTACTTTTTGGATCTCGTTCCAGAAACAGTGAAGCTGTCTGCAGTGGAATACATGTAGCTGAGGGTGTCTGGTGAATTTTGGCAGTCCTAGCAATTGTCTGAATCAAGAGTCCTAATCTGGAGAGTTTCTCAAGGCTCCAGCATGCTCTATGTAATATCCAATACTTGCATTGTGACAGAGTGGGAGATACTTTGCTTTTGAGGGCATATGTCCAGATCTTTTTTAAAGATTCATGGTTTAAGGTTGAAAGAGTGGAATTAGGGATGTATTTTACCCATATAGGTTGTATTTCGGAAGTGATTCTCTTGTTGGTATTAGAGCTGTTTAGAATTGTGTACATTGTGGCTGCTGGATGAGGCAGGTTAGATAATTTAAAGAGAAATGGAATCAGATCAGATTTGTGTGGGGTAGAATTATTTTTCTTCGTGACTTTTAGTTTAAGGAAGTTGTAAAATGTAATGTTTCCTAAATTGTAGGAGTTCTGTAGTTCTGCAAATGTTTTTGGGTAGGTTGATAGGCCAAGGTCTTTGAGAAATAACATACTGTTTGATGACAGTGATGTCCATGATGGAGACGTGCCTTCAATTTTAATTTTAGGGTTGTTCCACAGGGAATTGTAGTCTGAATTTTGGATTCTGTGTGGTAATATTTTATCAAGTGTCCTAAGGGCTGAGATGGTGTCCTTGAGAATAATGTGGAGTGGTGTAATGGGGATGTTTTCATGGTAACATTGATATTAAGGAGTATGGTTTTGCCAGGGATTCTTCAATATGTACCCATAGTGGTGCAATCTTAGGACTGAGTATTAATCCACCAAGTAGCTTGTTTAATTAGGCAGGTAAGTTGGTATTTATAAATGTTGGAAATATTAAGGCTTCCAAGACGTTTATTTTGCTTTCATTTTTTAAGAGCTATTCTACCTTTTTTTGCCTTTCCCGAGGAATTTGTAAATGAAGGAATAAATATTATCAAAGAAGATGGTAGTTAGTTGTATGGGAAGCATGGGAGTGATAACGTTTATTTGCGGAGCAATCATCATTTTGATGCATTCCGCCTGACCCCAACAGGTCATGAATTTTGGCGACCAGGCTAAAAAAGTCTCTGATTTTTTTAAGAAGGTTCTCTTAAGTTATTTTCCTTGTGTCTTCTAGATTACTTATGAAATATAAACCTAAGTATTTGCACTTTGAGGATTGCTAGTGACGTATAGTATAGCCTTATAGCCCACCATAGCCGGCTATACCGGCTATTAAAGGCCCGCTCCAACGTTAAAGGCCCGAGCTGAAGGCGAGAGACTTTAACAAAGGAGCAGGACTTTAGTAGCCGATATAGCCCAGCTACGAAGGGCTTTAAGGCTATTAGAACATTCTGCCACTAGAGGGCAGAATGTTCCAACAAATAAAACAAAGGCTTCTCGGGGTTGGAGGGGTTTAAATCCCCTCGAGCTCTGAGAGGCCTTTGAAAACAACATTGGAACGTTGCTTTGCAGGACTTTACCAGCCAGTACAAAAGCATGGAGCACTCCATTGTCTTCAATGGAGCTCCCAACATTCCAATGTTCTAATATTGTTTACAATGGACGGAAGGGTAAAGTTATTCAGAGGAAAAACTTCAGTTCTCTCTACATTTAAGGAGTAACCTGAGACCTGCGCGTAGGAGTTAATTTCATTTGGAACTGCAGGGTTGGCAATTTCGGCCTCTTGCGAGAAAATAAGTATGTCGTCCGTGTAGGGCGCAACTTTGTAGGGAGTGTTCCCCATAGAAATACCTTTATTAAATGTGTTGGATCTGATGGTGACAAGGAGGGACTCGATAGCTAGGAGATAAAGAAGGAGGGAGAGGAGACAATCTTGTCTAGTCCTTTGTGCTAAGTATATTTTATTTAGGAGGGAGCCATTAACTCTAATACGTGCAGCTGGTTGGGAATATCAAGCAGAAACCTGGTGAATAAAAGTATCCTTGAGATTAGATTTGTGCATAACATGATGTAGAAAAGCCCAGAAGACCTTATTGAAGGCCTTTACTGCGTCCAAGGCCATGGCAATTGTGGGTGATGTTAGAAATGTAGCTCTTTCAATGATGTGTCAGAAAGGTCTAACGTTGTCTGATCCGTATCTGCCTTCCACAAAGCCAGTTTGTGATCTATGTATAAGGGATGGAAGAGATCTTTCTATGCGTAAACTTTACAATCCAAGTTTAGGAGGGAAATATTGACCTCGAGGGGATCCTTCCCTTCTTCACAGATTACAGTAATGGTGGCTTTGGAGGTTGTACCTGTGATTTTACCAGTTTACCCGAAATGTTGGAAGAAGAATTCCAATTGGGGTATTAGTTAATTTTGGAAGGTTTTATAGTAGTTGGCTGAAAAGCCATCTGGCCCCTGTATCTTGCCTAGTTTTAGGGAATGTATTGCTTTCGTAATCTCAGAAAGAGAGAAAGGTTGATTGAGGGATATGTAATCAGGGTTGGAGGCTACAGAGTGTTAAATGTTGTTCAAGTATTCCTCACAGTTGCCTACTGATAACATTTTTTTGGCATTATGAAGATCATTAAAGAATACTCGAAAGACCATAAATGTTTGTGGTGGGGCTATGATAGCAGTTCCTGATTTGCTTCTAACAGATGAGATGTAGTTATGGCTGTTTTTGAATTTTCAGTAATTCGCAAGTGCTTTAGCCGCTTTGTTGAATTCTTTGAATTTTTCCATTTTGTTGTGTTGCACCCAGGTGTGGGCAGTACTGCTCAATAGCTTGAAATATTCATATAGTAGTGTTTTAAGGTGGTGTAAGAATTCCTGTTTTTTATTTTCAGAGAATTTCCTTTCTAATTGTTTAATTGACTGTTCTAAATGGTTGAGGTTTGTGTTTGTATTAGACATGATATTAATGAGATCTCCTCTAATGGTAGCCTTCATGGCATTCCATAAGGTTTCTTTAAACATTTGGTTAGTGTTGATTTCCTGAGTTTTACAGGGTGATTGATACCTTTTGTGTTCAGGGAGAGTAATTTAAGTGTGGTATTATTCATAGAGCCTAGCTGAGTCTATAGGATCCGAGCCAGCACACAAGTCTGTTAGTAAGTCAAGTCATGTAGGGTGTAGTTTCCGGTGTTTGTAAGCAAGTAGAAGTGTGGAGAGGGGTGACCACATCTCATATCTATGCTTACATTTAGATTTCAGCTCGTGTTTTGAAAGAATATCATCCCGGTATAGGGTTTGTGGTGAGTAGTGGAGTGCTGTGCTGGTATTTGGGTAATGTATAAGCCAGTCACTGTTGGAGAGTAGTATGTTGTTTATGACTGTGACATCTGAAGGAAGAGAGGACAGCTGATAAGTAAAGAGAGAGGACAGGGAGAACATAAAAAGAACAAAGGGAGAGGATAGGTTGATAGGAAAAACATGTAACCCACCCATAAGCCACCCAATGAATATCTTCTGGGAGGTAGGAGGAGGTGGTGGATGTCCCAGGGAGCCGGGACGCTGAGACAGTGGGTGAACAGGGGGTGTAGCAGACACTCAGAGGAGAGAACAGGTAATAACATTAACTTGTCTCTAACACATTTGTCTTTAACAAACTATCTTGTCTTTAACACATTATCGAGATGCAAAAAACAACGTATTCGGTGTGTGTTACAAGTATGTGGATTATAGGTCACAAGAGGCAACAACATTATTACCCTTAGCTAGAGAACTTAACTGGTAGATATAACAGTATTTTATACTTGAAATTGCGATCATGTTGGCCTTGAATGACATGCTTAACAACCATATGTGGGTCTGTATAGCATAAACAGTTACAGATCAGCATATACATATGTTGGCCGAATGTGGTAACTACAATTGTATTGAGACGTTTAAGAAAGGGGACTGAGGCCTAAGCAGACTCGTAGTGCAACCAGCGTAATTAGATGAGAATTGGGTACATTTACGATTGTTATTGGGAAGATTTGATTTTGATGGATTGTTGCAGTCCATTCTATTTCTGGTCTAGAAGAGCAGTATAGAATTGTTGTTGGGACAGAAAAGTTCCTCACGTGGTGACGGACATTCAGCCCTGCCCTGAGTGCCCTAGCTGCAACAATATATGGATCCCCAGTGCTGATTTTTGTTCATGGGTGAACACAGATCATGCATGCATACCAGGACCTCGTCAAGTCTTGTTATTTGCAATCTTGTTAGACTTGAAGAGGTGCCCATTGTGCTACAATCACAGGGTTAAGGGCTACTGTGTTTACAAGGAGGTAAATCGTACAAGTCTTGACAGCATTCCATGTTTTAGTGAGGATTATTAGAAATGTGAACTGGCTTTTTTACCTGTGTTACTAAAGTGAGGCCTACAGGCCCAATGTAAAGTTCAGCTGTTGTGTGCTTAACTTGCCCTTGACCTACAACATGTTAGCATGTAGCGCTGTGCAGCACACGTTTGTGTGTGTGTGCTGTGATGTATGTGTGCACAATAAATGAAAGCCTTTTGGTTCCATATTTGGACAATACATCAAACCCTTTGGGTTCGATAGTGGAAAACCCAGGCCCTGGAGAAGACATGTGGAGGTGGAGGATTCCCATTAGACAGACTTGTGAATTGCCACATTTCTGAGAGCTGAGTAAAACACACACTAGTAGGAGGGAGAGCCAAGCTCCACTGTGTACTTCAAAAGGGATCTTTGATTCTGAAAAGGTCACTGGTCAGTGAGACCTTGGCACATCTCAGGAAGGAGCTGGGGAATGAAAGGGAATCATAAAGAGTAAGGCTGGGGCCTTTGTAACCTTTTTTGGGAATATAGCGGTCAGGCTGATTTTCAGGTGTGATCTACAAGTAACTCACAAGGCCTGTGTTGTGGGTTGGTGTCACTCCTGCAGTGCCAGATTTCTTCCTGGGCAGAAGACAGGATTGAGGAGAGGCACTTCAAAGGAGGCACTTCCCCAACATACACTTTAAAGAAGGAGAAACAAAATCACATCGGTGTCTGGAAATGGATAATAAAAAGGTGCGCTTGAGTTTTCCAAGTTGTCAGTCATCAAGCAGTCAGCCATGGCTGTACCTCGACATAGAGAAGCTCAGCAAGACTTCTGCCTTGTGGGACTGGCATATGCCTGCCTGCTGAAACCAAGGAGTCCTATGAGGAAGAGGAGATTATCTAGAGAGAGTGAGGTCATTTAAGGGATCCTGGTGGGTGGACCCGTAAAGTGAGGTGTGACATAATTACTATGGCAAGATACCAGAGAAGGCTGGCGTAAAGATATGTGCTGCAGCACCGACTGGACCGTCTGCCAGTGTGCTGAGCAAAGTTGGTGACTCCAAATGTCAAAGGGGCCCACTGTGAAGATATTTCCGGCCGTTCAGATTGGGCTGTCTACCCATGTGCTTGGCAAAGTCAGCGACTACGTAAGCCTGAGAGAGCCCTCACCCTGGTGCACGGATCACTGACATAATATCGAGGGACATAATATCGACTATCAAAAATATCGGCGACAAAATATCGACAGACAGAATATCGACTCTGTATCTACAAACAGGTAAGTACACAAATATCGAGTAAAAAATATTGTTTACAACAATATAGTTTATAAAAATATCGACTTTATTAAAAACAATGTTAAATTAAATTAATATTAAAAATAAATTACTAAAATATACTTACAAAAACTTAAATTACCTTATAATAATTAAATAATTAATGAAAGTTATAAAAAAAAATGTTTACAATCATATTTGTTAACACATATATTTATAGTAACATAATATAATTAAATAATATCCAATATTATTACAGTAGGATAGCGGAAGTGTAAAAATTACTATTCCTACTCCAGAGAGTGCAACAGTAGGGAAAGCATTGGATAGCATAGGGGTAAAAATTACTATTCCCACTCCAGTGGGTGCAACAGTAGGGAAAGCGTTGGATAATGTAGGGGTAAAAATTACTATTCCCACTCCAGTGGGTGCAACAGTAGGGAAAGAGTTGGATAGCGTAGAGGTAAAAATTACTATTCCCACTCCAGTGAGTGCCACAGTAGGTAAAGTGTTGGATAGCGTAGGGGTAAAAATTACTATTCCCACTCCAGAGAGTGCAACAGTAGGGAAAGCATTGGATAGCGTAGGGGTAAAAATTACTATTCCCACTCCAGTGAGTTCAACAGTAGGGAAAGCGTTGGATAGCGTAGGGGTAAAAATTACTATTCCAACTCCAAAGAGTGCAACAGTAGGGAAAGCGTTGGATAGCGTAGGGGTAAAAATTACTATTTCCACTCCAAAGAGTGCAACAGTAGGGAAGGCGTTGGATAGTGTAGGGGTAAAAATTACTATTCCCACTCCAAAGAGTGCAACAGTAGGGAAAGCGTTGGATAGTGTAGGGGTAAAAATTACTATTCCCTCTCCAGTGGGTGCAACAGTAGGGAAAGTGTTGGATAGCGTAGGGGTAAAAATTACTATTCCCACTCCAAAGAGTGCAACAGTAGGGAAAGCGTTGGATAGTGTAGGGGTAAAAATTACTATTCCCACTCCAGTGGGTGCAACAGTAGGGAAAGCGTTGGATAATGTAGGGGTAAAAATTACTATTCCCACTCCAGTGGGTGCAACAGTAGGGAAAGAGTTGGATAGCGTAGAGGTAAAAATTACTATTCCCACTCCAGTGAGTGCCACAGTAGGTAAAGTGTTAATTAGCGTAGGGGTAAAAATTACTATTCCCACTCCAGAGAGTGCAACAGTAGGGAAAGCATTGGATAGCGTAGGGGTAAAAATTACTATTCCCACTCCAGTGAGTGCAACAGTAGGGAAAGCGTTGGATAGCGTAGGGGTAAAAATTACTATTCCAACTCCAAAGAGTGCAACAGTAGGGAAAGCGTTGGATAGCGTAGGGGTAAAAATTACTATTCCCACTCCAAAGAGTGCAACAGTAGGGAAAGCTTTGGATAGTGTAGGGGTAAAAATTACTATTCCCACTCCAGTGGGTGCAACAGTAGGGAAAGTGTTGGATAGCGTAGGGGTAAAAATTACTATTTCCACTCCAAAGAGTGCAACAGTAGGGAAAGAGTTGGATAGCGTAGGGGTAAAAATTACTATTCCCACTCCAAAGAGTGCAACAGTAGGGAAAGCGTTGGATAGCGTAGGGGTACAAATTACTATTCCCACTCCAGTGAGTGCAACAGTAGGGAAAGCGTTGGATAGCGTAGGGGTAAAAATTACTATTCCCACTACAGTGGGTGCAACAGTAGGGAAAGCGTTGAATAGCGTAGGGATACAAATTACTATTCCCACTCCAAAGAGTGCAACAGTAGGGAAAGCGTTGGATAGCGTAGAGGTAAAAATTACTATTCCCACTCCAGTGGGTGCAACAGTAGGGAAAGCGTTGGATAGCGTAGGGGTACAAATTACTATTCCCACACCAGAGAGTAAAACAGTAGGGAAAATAAATACTTCTTATATTATTTAAAAACAGTATAAATTAATATCTATAAAAAATTAATTAAAAGTAATTACAAATTTAATATAATATAATAATGAATTAATTAAAATTACAAATTAAAATTAATTTTTACTATTAGTTACCTATTCAAATTAATTTGCAAATTAACAATTATTTAATTAACAATTAAAAATTAATTAACAATTAATTCAAATGAAAAACAATTAAATAAATTGAATTATTTAATTAATTATGAATACATTACTTCCCACCCTATTCCCCTATAAACTCACAACCTGGTACAGACAATAAATTAGTAAAATTAACATAATTACCAATTAATCAATTAAAATAAATTATTTGGCAATTAAAATTTAAGTAATTACCCATAAAAAATTAATTTACAATTAATTAAAAAAAAACAATAAATATTTTGACATATTTAATTAATTATAAATAAATTACTTCCCACCCAATTCCCCTATAAACCCACAACCCGCTACAGAAAATAAATGAGTAAAATTAACATAATTAGCAATTAATCAATTAAAAAAAATGAATTGCCAATTAAAATGTAATTAATTACCAAATATAAATTAATTATCAATTAATTAAAAATAAATACCAATATATAAATTTACATATTTAATTATTTATAATTAAATTACTTCCCACCCTATTCCCCTATAAACCCACAACCCGCTACAGAATTAAATTAAGCAAAAATAAAAAAAACAAAATTCATTAATTAAAATTAATTATAACATAAATACACACTTTTCACACATATAATAACATAACAAACACTATAAAAATTCGATATTATTAAAAATTCGATATTTTAAATAACCTATATTATATACTTCGATATTTTAACTTTCTATATTTTTAACATTCGATATTACATTGCTTACCTTCAAAACGATATTTTTGATGTCTATATTCTGTCCATTCGATATTTTGTCCAGCCTATATTTTGTACTCGATATTATGTCCATTCGATATTTTGTAGTCGATATTATGTCTGTTTACCCTGGTGCACAGTACGCCAAGAGGGGGGGTCATCATGGTGCACAGCAGCAGTGGGAGACCTAACAATCAGAACTCCAAGGTGAAAGTGTTGAATTGGCATTTCCGATTTACGCCAGTAACACAATAAGTCCAGTTTTTACACGCAAAGTCTGCATGTATAAACAATGATGAAAACAGGTTTGTGTATAGACTTCAAACCCATGTCCATAGATCAGATGAATGATCTATGTGGGGACCAAGGGTAGAGGGTTCCCAGAAGTAGGGACAGAGAGGTCCTTGCGGATTTCATTAGGGACCAGTTTGAGAGACTGGTGAAAGGGATGAGGCTGTAGTAGACTTGCGGGTAGGGAGGCCATGGTAGGAACCCAGGAGGAGAGAACTGTGGATTCAGGCTCTTGTTTCTCCTTAGCTCAGATCAATCCCAGACACACACTGAGTGCGCCCTGTAATGTACTTCCCCGAGTTTCCTCATATGCTCTCCCCATTAGTTTAGAGAATTCCCCAGGTGTGTGCACCAGATTAATTTCTAGGGTACTACCGTCACCAAATCCATGAGTAAATCCTTTGGATGGGTTTAGTTTAGGAGAAACTCTGAACTTGCAGTTGGCTCTCCAGAAAGCTAAAGCTGAGCAAGACAGAAGGCAAGGGCGTCTCAGAGGGAAAAGTTGCGGCTGGCTCACCAGGAACAAAAGGACATGAGGCAGAAGGGATTGCTATACAGTTCCCTCTAGTAAAATATAGGCCTGCGTAATAGGACAGCAGGAATTCAGATTGCAGATACTGAGTCCACCTACACCAATTCCTAGCTAGCTCACAGTGTCTCTTCCGGACCCCTAAACCAACCAGTGTAACAGATGGTTTTGGCAATCTTAAACATGACTCTTTGATACCTCTTTCATTGTTTACTCATGTTTGCCCTTGGTAAAACACAGGAAACATATGAAGTACGTTTTCAATACATTTATTAAAACAATCGTAAACTTGCATAGAAAGAATGAGCTGCGGTGATTATAGGCAGGTAGCATTATGAATATGGTGAAAAGAATGAACAATCTCTCTCTCTCTCTCTCTCTCTATATATATATATATATATATATATAGATATATATATATATATCTATATATATATATATCTCGAGAGGAAGGAGCTGGGGAATGAAAGGAAATCATAAAGAGTAAGGCTGGGGCCTTTGTAACCTTTTTTAATATTATTATATTATATTGTCATACATATATATATAAGTATTTCATCCAAGAAAACAATCCAGTATATTCGGAAAGATGAATTGCGGACCCAAAGTTCTTTGTGCCAAAATGCGTTTATTTTAGAGCACCCTGCATCGCACCCATGACGGGTTTCAGCCCCACCTGGGCCTTGATCACATGACGCGTTGAGTTTGTGGAAAGACGTTTTCAAAGTGCCAGTGCAATACAATTGGAAACAGCTGTCTGTGCATAAATAAATAGCAAGGACAGACTATCGTGATTTGCAATGTAGGCCTAAATGCCAAAATTACAATCGATTATGATGTGCAAAATAGTGCAAAACTTACTGCATAAATGCAAAACTATTCGCTACAGGGACATGAAGAATTTATCAATATATAAAATATATAAATAAATAGTCATATATATATATATATACATCATTTATAAAATAAGATATAAAGTGCAATATCACGGGTAAAAGGGCAAGATAGTGGCTTTTTAAAATAATCACACGTACATTCGATAAAATGTAAACATGTTAAAAAATGCCAGGAGTATGCTGTAGTAGTAAGCATCCAATAATTATGCCCATGGAGCCCTGATTGTTTCATAATCGCATGGTGTCAATCAAAGGATATAATGCAAATTAAAGTCTGCCTGTTTAGGAAGATAAGTATGACATTGCTTCCAAAATAATAAAGCCCAAGTGGGCATGCACAGATATTGTTGGTCGCTGATCTTTCCAAAAGGGCCGAACCAACCCTATAATCTCTTAACCAACCGGAAAAGAGAAATAAAGGGTGTGTGAAGCAATTGAATAATGAAATTGAAGGTGAATTAAAACATATAAATACCCAAAATTAATGTGAAGCTCCTGATTAATAAGCAAACATTGTTCAGTAGATTTAGAGAATAGATTTCATCGGTTCACTCAGCGTCATCATAGCAGTTAAAAAATGGTGTAAATTGCATATTTTCATGGTCAAATAAAACACTTCATCTCGGGACCATAAGGACATATCTAAAATGTAACTACCCTATTTTATAAACATGTATATAAGTCCTCAGTTGTATTCAGTCCTGAAAGGAACTTCGTGTTCAGTTCTAATATGTAGCGAGTTTCCAAAAGGCGGAGGGCACCTTCACAGTTGCCACCCCTACGCAGCTGAGGTACACAATCAATTGCATAATAACTGAGATGTAATGGGTCACTAGCATGGACTATCTCAAAGTGCCTCGCCACTGGATATGCCTGATCCTTGTTAGAAATTGCACGTATATGTTGGAGAATTCGTTTGTGCACTGGCAGTTTAGTGCTGCCCACATATCGTAGTGCACATGAGCATTCCAATACGTACACGACATAATCTGTTTTACAAGTGATTCTTTTTGTTATACATACTGGTTGAGGCATAAATGGGGTAGTATAGTCTCTTTTGTTTTTTAGCAAATTTGCATGCCTTGCATAAAATACACTTCAAACAGCCCTTTTGTGTAGATAGCCAGTTTGATGGTAATTTAATTTCGGGGCTATTTTTCAAAAGGCAATTGCCCGTAGATCTGGCTTTTCTGAAAGTCAGTTGTGGAGTATTGCTATGTTGTGCCAGATCTGCACCTATTATTGGGTCTTTAAGTATCAGGTTCCAATTCCGTTTTAAAATGCCCCTGATAGCTTTATGCTGTTTATTGTATGTAAGAATGACCCTAATTTTAGATTTCCCTTTATTTTCCGGAATCTCAACAGATTTCTTGGGAATAAGTGCCTGGTCTCTTGTGAGCAATTTAGTTTTATTAATCGCTTTTTCAACAACTGATGGTGTATATCCTCATGCTAAAAACCTTCTCCTGCTGTTCTCCTGAGCAATATGGCATTCCAAATCACTGCTGCATATGCGCTTAACGCGCAGCATCTCCCCGTAAGGGATACTCTGAATTAGGTGCTGCGGGTGATGACTGGACGCATGCAGCAATGAACTGCCTGCTGTGGGTTTGCGGTACAATCTTGTGGATATGGTGTCATTCAGAATGAAAACCTCCACATCCAAAAAGACCACAGTTTCAGTACTCATATGTGCAGTGAACTCGAGGTTAAGCTGATTATTGTTTAATAGTTCAACAAAATTTCTGGCCAATAATTCTGGACCTTTCCAAATAATGAAAAGGTCGTCGATGTATCTTAGCCAGGGGGTACATGTTTGTCTAGAATGTGTTTAAATTGCCCCATGAGGACCTGCTCCTCCCACAGCCCCATATGCAGACAAGCATAGCTGGGGGAGAAGCAGGCCCCCATCGCAACTCCCCTAATTTGTTGATAGATATTGTTGTTGAAAGTAAAAAAGTTTTGCTCTAAGCATATATATATATATGTATGTATATAGATATAGATATTATTATTTTTTTGTTGGAATTGGCCCTTTTTGTAGGGTCATCCCTGAACTTTTTGTCTTCCTCCTAGTCTTTTTTCTGACCTGGTGTTGAAAGTTTTAGGACTCTGGGCGCTTTAGCACTGCTGTACAGTGTAAAGTGCATGTGCTCTCTGTGGTAAACATGGTAAGATTGGTCTACACCTGTTTGGCGTTTTTCATTTACCTGTCAGTCCCTTGTAAGGTGGTATCCCATATACCCGGGCCCAGTAAATTAAATGCTACTGGTGGGCTTACCGTGCTGATTGCGCAATCCACCAAAGTAGCCTTTCAAACCAGTCTCAGGCCTCTGCCATTCCAGAGCCTGTGCGCGCAGTGTTACTGCCGCTGTGACGTGGCTCTTAAAGTGTGTGCCACATCTGTGACCCCCCCCTTTTACTGCATGTCAGTCACCCCTAAGGTAGGCCCTAGCTAGCCCTATGGGTAGGGTGCATTGTAGGTGAAAGGTAGGACATGTACCTTAAGTGTGTGACATGTCCTAGTAGTGACAAACAGCCATTTTGGTTTATCACTGCTATGAGGCTGCTCTCTCATAGGAGTGCATTGGGGATTCCCTGATAAGTGTTTCAGAAGTAATTCCTGATATGAGAGGAGCAGCGTGGTCAAGTTTGGTATGTTTGGAATAGTAATAATAAATGCTGCGCAATCATGTGCGCAGATTTATTATCACTATTTTTGAAATGCCACTTTTAGAAGTTGTCATTCCTGTGTGCTATGTGTCTGCCTGCCTGATGTGTATTGCATGTCTGACATGACAGGGACTGGTGAGATGCGTGGCTCCAGGGATTGCAGGGTGAATCAGCACTAGGCTGAATAGGATATCTGCGTTTGGAGTAGTGGGAGGAGTAGTCCCCTAACCCTGAAAAGGTCTGTGCCTGCCTGGGTGAATGCTGGCTCCGCCCCCCCCCCCCCTGTGGTGTGTCTGATGACCGAGCCCCCACCTGACAATAGAGGGTGTGAGCACTGTACATAAGGTGCTCCAGTACCCGCGGAATGAGTTGAGACTGGTTCCCCAAGCCCTGTGCCAGGGCAGAACAAAGAGAAATCCTGTATAAATATTGGGGCTGTGACCCCATGTAAGCTGTGCTGTCCTTGGGTGCAGTTTGGACCTGCTGGGCCCCAGGAGCAACCGCCAAGAGGGACTGCGCCCCTCTGCTTGAGGGCCCTGTGAGATGGCCTGCCTGGGCCTATCTTTGCTTTCTTGGCTCTGGACTCAGCGCCTCTTGAGCGCTACCCCTTGGTTGTTGGCTCCAGGACAAGAGGAGCGCTTGTGCCTTGCAGCGTTGTGCTGCGAGGTGTTTAGGGAGAGTCCATGGTTAGGGGTTCCCCCGTGCTGCTGGGAGGTGGGGCGGGAGCCTACCCCGCATTGTGGTGTTCCCAGAGGCAAAGTGGGAGCCTACCCCACATTGAGGAGTTCCCAGGAGAAGCGGGAGACTACCCCGCATTTTTGCCTAGCAGTAGTGGAGACATCGCTCCGTTATTTGTGGCATTCCGGGCAGGGCAGGGCTCCCGTATGCCAGAGGGAGCCCTGCGTTTTGCCAAAAACCGGAGCGGGAGCCTACCCCGCATGTGTGTGCTGCAGAGAGGGCTGCCACATCAAGAACGGTATCCCAGAAGAATCGCGGCCACAGAGGAAGCCAGGCGGTGTGCCTGGCTGGGGTTGTGGCCTAAAGCCTCGAAGCAGAGAGCCCTGTGTGTGGCTGGGAGAGCGGTGTCCATGCAGCTGGCAAGACACGGGTGTCCTTACGATGGAGCCACGTCTGCTACCCAGAAGCCGAGGAGAGACGCCGCTGAACCTACCTCCCAGCGGAAGCCTCCCCAGTGTGGCCGGATTCATGAGTGTCAGAGGAGGGGACCGGAGGAGGCAGAAAGCAGCGAAGAAGACCCTGGTGAGTGGGGTCTGTACTGGGCACTGCGGGTGCCAGACTGAAGGCTGTTAGAGGGAGCTGGGAGCGCCTACCGGCCGTGAGTGGGCCAGCCAGAAGAGACAAGCCCCAGAGGGGGCCGAGTGCTTGCACCAGGAGAAGCCCGGTGAATAGGGCTCCTCAGGCACTGTTGGTGCCAGCGCTGATTTCTTTGGGTCAGAGCTGCACCGCCTGAGTGTGGGCAACTGCAACAGCTGGGTGATTCCTTTCTAGGCCAGTTTGGAGGCCTCATTTGATAACGGAACATACTGTGAGAGGAGCCCTGGGAAGGAGGGGCTCCCATGGCACTTTTGGTGCCAGTGCTGAATTCCTCCAGCTGCACCGCGAGAGCGTGGGCAGCTGCAACATGGGGGCAGTTGTTATTTTCATGATGAGGAAGGGGTAGGATGCCCCCCCCCCCACCCTATGTGCACTGTACACATCGTTTCTGCTGCATTGGCAGCCAGAGGGCCTGGTGGAAGGCCCAATGATTATATGATTATTGCGCCCTGACTTTTAAGGACAGAGGGCATTTGGGCCCCAAAGAAGGCCAGTTGGACTGGGGTCACCTTTGTGGTATTGGTAGAGCGCAAGGCCCTACAAGGATGCATAATGTGTTTATGCCTAATGAAATTGCATAATGTGTTTATGCCTAATGATATTGCATAATGTGTTTATGCCTAATGAGATTGCATAATGTGTTTATGCCTAATGTGATAATGCTGAGTTCCTTATTCTACCAGTAGTTACTGGTTGTGTTATTACTTGTGCTTTCTAATGGTTCCGACCATGGTCAGATTGGCTAAATCACCTATATAATCCCCTGTGAATTACTACCTGGTGCCAGTTGGCACAGTGTATGTTGTGTGATTATGATTCAAATGTGTTTATGATAATACAAAAGCTATTTTTTATATAACCTTGTGTGGAGTTTCTTTTGTGGTGTGTCTAGTGTGTCGCTGCTGCTGTGTGTGTGTTGCGCAAACGCTTTACACATTGTCTTTGGGATAAGCCTGACTGCTCGTGACAAGCTACCAAGGGGGTGAGCAGGGGTTATCTTCAGCGTGTAACTCCCTTGCCCTGGCTAGATACACTGCCGATGTATGTATGTAGTGTATTTTGTAAAGTGCACAGCTGCCCCAACGGGGCGTCCCGGCGCTGTATAACGCTGTGGAACCCTTCCTGGCTCTCCCCGTGAGATGCCCCTCTTGGGCACCCCCAAGGTGAAGCCAGGCATCCCAGTGCTGTAGGGGCCGTTGTGGAGATTAAGCAAGCTATTGCCCAGAGTTGCAGCGTGGGACCCATGATTAGAGTAGGCGTCAAGGCGAGAATTATCGAGTCCGCGGACATTGAGCCCAAGACCCTGCCGCGTCGGACTTGAACCCTGGTCCCGGGCCCGATCTCTGCTTCAGAGTCTGCCGCTCTAGCCACACTTCTCCACAATGGGAACACACAGCACTGCAGACTCCAAAGAATTTTTAAATCAATTGTATTATTTAAGCACCATTTAGTGTGTTAGAACGGACAGTCAATGCGTTTCAGCACTCTGCCTTTTAACTGGACCATAAAGTCCCGTTGTCTAGATCGTCTTTTAAAGTGCTCACACAGTGCAGTCTCTTGTCACTTTTCATTAAAATCAACAACTAGACTGTAAGTCTCCATTTTTTACTGAACATCCGCCATGATATATATTTTTTGTCACTCTAAAGTACAATATTACATAAATTGGCAAAATTTACATTTTGAGAACATATTCAGAAAAATAGAGAGATAAGTAAGACAATGCCATTGTCTTATTTGAGAAGGAAATCTTTAAGGAGAAGAAAGAAATTCATCTTTAATGAATTCAATTTTTCTACTAAAGTGCAAGTGTAAGTTATATATATGCCCTACCTAGCTCAACTACTACTCTGATAGCTTAATGAGTTTACCCTTCTGCCCGGTCTGTTATGATAGCCTGAGACCACAAACCTGGATGACTCGGTCTGAAGTTCAGCAGGATCAGCATTGGCAGAGATGCATGTCAAACACAACACTCGTCTCACCACCGTTATTTTAGGAGAGTCCCTTCTAACCTACAAAGGGAAAGTGCCCTGTTTATATAAGAAAGCCACTGTGATAGAGGTACAGCCCTGATGCAATGGTGGGCCTAGATGTTAGAATCTGTCTCCAAGTGGGCAACATATGTACTAGGATATCTCGTTCTACGTTCCTATCCTTGAACAAAGTGCACAGATTATGTTGCAGGAAACGCTGTCTAAAAACAAGCTACATGCGCAGCATTACTTAGAATCATATTACAAAATTTAAATGTGTAAAAGGTAACAGGACTAAAATGAAGTCTGCTAAAAATGTGTAAAATATAACCAGGAGAACCAAAGTGGGACAATGAGGGCTTCAACACACCCTGCCTTGGCCGTGAAAAACTCAGGTGCAAGATAAAACTAAATAAAGCATATAAGGAATAATAGATACTTTCACAACCCAAGCAAATAAAAAGTCTCTAAAAATATGCTAATTCAAAACAAGAAACAAAAAACGTTAAAATGGCAGAATTAAAAAATCTCAGGAGATTCCCAAAATGTCATCCATACTTCCAGTGTTAAGAGAATCTAAGAAGGATTTCTAATCCGCAGATGATATTTCCACAATGGCTGCGTTGATTAGGTCCAGAGAACATACGTGATTCTCACCCCCAGTCAGCATTGAGGGTGCGTTATCCTGAAATGCATCCACTTTAGAAGAGCCGGAATCCACATCAAAGGAAGATGGCAATGGCAAGTTCATGGGACAACTCCAAAAATGGGTCCTCAGGGAATGCTTCAGCAGATCCAGGTCCAAAGAATATACCAGTTGCATTCAGGTCAGATGTCAAGTACACACTCAAAAGGGCACCATGCAGCTCGAAATGTTAGGAACCAGTCACAGTTCAGTTTTTGAAGGACAGAAACTCCAAAAAACTGTATCAAATTAAAGAAGCTGGTAGTCCTTTGAAGTTACACACCATATTGGCCATCAAAACATTGCACGTTCCTTGTAGTGTCACCTCTTTGCAAACTAGTGAGTGTCCGGGCAAATATTTACATTCGTTTCTACTAATGAACACGTATCATTCCCAACTGACACATTTACAACCATAGGGCGGTGACCAGACTTTGTGGATAAAACTGCCTCCTAATGACTAATATCTAGCTATTGGCAAACATTTCATGCAAGATGTAAAGTGAAACACAGATGTTGGTAAAGACATCACCCTATATACTAACAATATTGCTGATGGTGTCTGGGCTACTGTGAAAGGCAACTGTTCTAACTTCTCAGTGTTCAACATTGTATATGTAGCGACTTTTTTTACAATAATTGTTGCTTACGTGTCAGTTTAAAAGGCAAAAATAGTTGTGTGGAGTTTAAATAGCACCAAGGCACACAACAAGATTTTAAAACCTGTAGTTTCCAGCTTAACTGCATAATTGACCTAAGCTGACTCCGCCCATGGTATAAAGTAGCCATGTTATTTTGTGTAATGTGAATAGTAAATGATACAATCTTATCCAAATGATAAATACGAGTTGACAACGCATTCATGCTATTATCAACAACAGCAAGTGCTTTTTCCAAATTTTCTTGATCAATTTGCCTCAAACAAACAGCAGCTTCTATTTGTGATACTTTCCACATTTCTTGTGGGCAGCATAAAGAAATCTTTTAGACTACCCAGATTTAGGACTTAACAAGAAATCTTGCCCATCTATGTCCTATGAAAGAAGATAAAGATGTTGATTTACAGCAGACAAAGTGGAATGGCGTAACCATTGCTGGCACAATTTCCCTACAGAATAGGTGGCAACGACTCCTGAAAACTGAGTATAACGACAGTTTGGCCTGTTAACATTAAAACCCTGTGTAGAGTTAAAAAATTGTGCATAACAGCCACATGTGTCCACTGGCTAAAATAACCATCCATCAGGACCTTAAAGTGTTGAGTTGTATATACCATTTTGCACTATCCCATTGAGCTGTTTCTCAGAGTAATTTAATAAGTATTGCCAGTTGTCAAAGCAGGCAGTCGAAGGAAAACTGGGCAAATGAATCTCTTTAATTTTGGCTAGACCGAGACAAGTGGTCTGCTGCAGTGTCTTATTTAGGATAATTATTTTTTTGTAGAATCAAGCAGGCTCTGAATAAGGTGTCTATTCCCTGCACTTGCCATTCTTTTTTTACCCTAATTGATTTTAAATCGATGGTGTCTTTCCAATAATCATAGCCTTTTAGGGCCAGCTGGGGGTTAAATAAATCAGAATAAATCAATTTAGTATCAGTAAGCATGTTTTTCTTTGCCTGTGAAGGGGTAAGTTTAAAATAAAAGGAAACTGTACATATAGTATTACGCGCAAAAAAATATGCAAATTTGTCCATGTATGTTTTTGAACTACCCACTGTGGGAGTCAGGCAATATTCCTATTGTATATAATTCAAAGCTGTGTGTGGAAAACCAGCTCTGTGTAAGTAATGGTGTGCATAGTGATGGTAACAATACATTTCTCCCTAGTTAGCAGAGTTTAGATATTTCAAATCCAGTATAATATTCAATCCCCAAAAGCATTGAGGTAACTTTTCTTACATCCCAAACATCAGAAACAAATCCAGATGTAATCACATCACACATCGCAGCCTTAAAACGTAAGGTATCTGCAGTGTCTCTGTAGGACCAAAATTATCACATGGGACCTTATCCTAAACATTTCCATCAATTTCAGGAACAGCTGAATGTTCACAAGGGACAGATCTCTTTGCACTTTGTGTGAAGACGAATGAGATTTTAGAACCAATACAACCAGTTATAAAAAAAGAGCGTTCTGGGAGCTAGTGTCCATTAACCTATTGTGTGCGGAGGATGGCTGGGGGCCGTCCGAAACACGCCCCCTCATTAATTCCCCAGCACCGCAGCAGAATCTGCGCCGCAGTCAAGGGGTTAGTTAGCAAAAAGAAAACAATCACAAACCCAATCCGAAGAAGAAAAAAAGCGCATACACTTTCCAAATGTAGCGCCACGGAGGGATCAGATAAGTGCGTTTCAACCAAACAAGAGAGTAACTGCATTTGCAATTTAGGTAATCTCAAATAATTGCGATTATAATGTTTCATACATTGCAAATCGCTTTTTTGCAATCGCAAACGGGTTTGAGATCGCAAAAAGTGGGGATACATCTGGCCCATAATCTACAACTTTTGGAATCCAGTCAGAAGGTGCTGGTTATTCCTTCATTCCCTCAGTGACTGGCTTTTTAGAAAGGTAGCTAGAATGCTCGTCCTGAATATCTTGTAATTCTTGTAAGACAGCGAAACGTTCAATAGGTGTATCTGCCGCCACTACGCCAGGACAGTCAAGACCTGGAACGTACATCTGGATTCTGAATAAGACCTCATATCGGGTATGGCCACCCAAAGATCTTCTAGACAGATTATTTAATGCGCTCTAGACTCCATGCAAGTGATGGACCAACTACAACCTGTACCTAATACTCTAGCTGTTAAGGATTGCTTAAAGACAAGGTTCTTCTTCCCCACAATTGAATGTCCCTCAGTATGATATTGAGATGGGTAATGCACAGCCATACTCGGAGTTCCCACAGTATTCCTGGAAGTCTTAGAAGCAAAAGCAGGGCACTGGTCCGTGTGGAATGCAGCTACTGCATATCTACAGATGAAGACCTGCAAATCTTTAATAACAGTGCAAGCATTAGCCAATCATTGTGGCCACACCTATAGGAATCCAGATGAAGAATCTACTACACGTAGCATACATTTAAAAGCACCATCCGGATTTAGAGGACTACAAAGGTCTAGATAGTTGCATTGGAGAGTTTTGTCGGAAACTAAAAGGGGTGTCTGTGGTGGGTGTGCAATGGTGGAGCTCTTTATTTGTTGGCAGATGTCACAACTAAGGACATACTATTTTATCTGTTTGTACAGACTATACCACAAATAGAATGTTTGCAATAGTGAAATTATGGCAACCACACCAGCATGGGCAGATGCTACACCCTCATGGGCAAATATGATTAATTCAAGCCAATGGCACACCATGAAAGGACTTGAATATTTAGTGTGTGTGTTTTTTGAGAACCTACAGCTTTTTAGGAAATTTGTGTAAAAATTGAGCATTAAGATGCATGAGTAAAGCCCATTTTTTCAAACTTTTCTCAGGGAAGAAAAACCAACACCCTTTGTTCTCCCCTATAAAAATATATCATATTAATTATGCGATTATGCAACTTTAGCAATGTTATTTATTGTGATGTCATCAGGATTAAGGTTATGTGACATCACTTCTTGGGACGATGCAGGGTCAAAGGTCATACGATGTCACTTCCTGTGACATCAATATGGTCACTTCCACTACCCCAGGCATTTTGGTGAATCAAGGTCCATGAACCTTACAAAGATTATTCTTGTGGATATTGGCACCATTGTATCACACATGAGGAACTTCAAATCACTGACGTATGAAAGCCTATCATAAAATGTTTCATATTGCGACTTCAGAAGGAGTGGGGACTTTTCTAATAAGGACATATCAATTAAGATGAAGCACTGAAAAAAATTGAATAATCCATAAAACCGGTCGGCTGGTTCATAAAGAAATGGTTTAAGTGATTAATACTCAGAAGGCTATTTATTTAAAGAGGAACTCATTAATGTTAAGAAAGATTACAGTATTTGAATTGATACAAATAAGGTTTGTCAATTGATGGAAAAGGAAATTTGATGTAATAAAAAGTGATCTTAAATAAGAGGACGAATATGAGACTTATATTCAGCATATAGTAAATATCAATGTCATAATGATTTATGGGCTACTTTGCTTGCTGTTAATACTTCGTATTGCCTCCATTTATGTAAGATAAGTAACAGAACGATGACGAGGATGTTCTGAGTAAAACCTGGACCCTCATGTATTCCTAACCTTTCCCAACAGAAATCCATTATTATAACAGGTAAGGCATTAGTTTCTTTAAAGCTGATCTCTTCTGAAGCATGTTTGTGTGCAACTTGAAATTAGATCTGTTTTATATCTCATCCAAATCAACACCAAGGGCATATGTCCAAAAGCATTTTTGTGGTTCCCTGTGAGGAAAATGGGCTGCATTTCAAAAATATTATTGAAAAGCAATCACAGACATTGTGACCAGCAGGCCTACATCTCTGTGATGGCTGCAGTTCCGAATGGGTCTCAAATTGTGACCTACCTCATTAATATTCATGGGGTATGTCTATTACGACCCTATTAAGAATCCCTATTAATAACATTAATACAGATATGATTTTTAAAGTGGCTTTTTTATAGTGATAAAACTATCCATCTTCCACCTGGGACTGTTTGTGTGTGTTGTGCCGCAACCCACATGCACCTGTGTAATAAAGCAGTATGTAGGTCTGTTAAATGGCGTACACTATTTATTCTACCCCACGAGGACACAATATTTTCAGTGCGTCTTTCTCGGAAAGGTGAGTCTCCTGGAGGAGAACTACATCAGCCCTCATAACCTATAACTGATAGTTTCTCCCTTCTTCTTCAGAGCATTAACATTCCAAAAACAGAGTCTTAAACATGGAGTTCACCTGAATCTCATCTTTCCAATCTGATTTGCTTCTGCTAGAGAATTTAGGGACACATAAAACGCCATTTATAGAGTATGTCTCACAGAGAGCTAGTTTTATATAAGCATGTAACTCATTTGAGCAATGTGAAATATGGGCATGGGAGAAGACAGTGTAGTCCTTATTTTTCAGGTAATGTGCTCACCATTTATCTGACTACCTTGTTCTCTGTAGTTTGTTTTTGTTTTTTTAATTACGTTTTTCATATATCCCCTCTCCTCGGAGTACCTATATCCTTTTTTTTGTTCTAAATATTTTATTATAGCCTTATAGCCCGCGGTAAAAAGGTGTACCGGCAATTAAATGGCTGCTCCAGCGTTTAACAAGAGAGCAGGACTTTAATAGCCGGTATAGCCCAGCTACGAAGGGCTATAAGGCTATTAGAACATTCTGCCACTAGACAGCAGAATGTTCTAAAAAATAAAACAAAGACTTCAGAGAACCAGAGGGGATTGAAATCCCTTCAGGCTCCCTGAAGCCGTTGTTCACAGCCACAGCTGTGAACAAAGACAATCACTGGAATGTTGGAGCTCCAGGTTTATACCATCCATTATTAGCCTGGAGCTACTCCATTGTTTTCAATGGAGCTCCCAACATACCAATGTTCTAATGAGTTTTAGAGCTCTATAATAAGACATATAGACACAAAATATCAATGCATGGTAATGCCAGGTGGTTAACAGCAAGATATTACAAATCAGTAAACCATACAAACAGTGAAACTGATAAGAATTATGGTTACTATGGAGCAAATGTAAAGTAAGTGTTCGATTAGAATTAGTGCAAGAACAATATAACTACTAAACTGACAACAAAAATAAACAGGGTTGGGAAAAAAAAGAAGGCTAGACGGAAAGATAGAGAAGAAAAGAAGAGTTTAGAGGAAAGGAGAGAAGAAAGAAAATAAGGGTCCCAAGTGAACTAGTGAGGGAGATTGCAAGCCCAACCTTAACCATGTAACATAAGCTGAAATGTCAGGCTCGGAAGGAACAAAAAGGTCTTCTGTTTATTGTGCATGAAAGCATCTAGTGCTCTCCATATGCGCTGAGAGGTAATGGTGTTGCCAAGACTCTTTGACTGAGCAGTGTGCGTGCTTCTGAGGTAGGTGACCAGGCTCACCACGTGTGGTAGGAGACGTTGTTAGTGGACTTCATATCTTAAAGGATGACTTTAAGGGCAATGATGATAAGCAAGTCAGGTAGGGCGAGCTCCAAGTCTGGTGGCTGAGTTGGATTCGCGGATGCATAGAGGCCAAGCTTAACAGTTGGAAAATCCAGTGAGACAAGCGTGTTAAACACTTTGCACAATTGGGAAGTCATTTCTTCCTAGTAAAGAGTTAGCCATTTACATGTGAAAAACATGTTTTAAATAGCCGCACACGGATTTGCATAACCAGCAAGTGTCAGAATCCAATATTTTTAATTTAAAGAGTCTTGTAGGGGTTCAAAACAGGAAATGTGAGGCAAAAAAGTGTGTTTGTATTAATGAGGGGATACTTTTGTCTTGAAGTAAACGGGAGCACATTTTAGGCCAGGCCTCCTTTGGGAGAGGTGACCTACTCTTATCAGAGAAATAGGGAGACCATTTACTTCTGAGTTAAGTTGGCTGGTAGTGCTACACAGTACTTTATAAATCTTGGATGCTACATGACCCCCTGTCTGTATGCATCTGAGAGAGGAGAATAAGGTTATTTTTAAAAGGTGTCCTAATTTGGATACCTTTGCTTCGATTTTTAGAAAAGCATTGAAATCTAAGTTGAAAAGTACATGTTTCTCTTGGAGAGCGGCAAAGGTTAAGGATTTGGTTTCTGCAAAAAAGATCCGACACTAGGAAGATGCTTTTGCTAGCGCATTTTGGTTCAATTGTGGAGGAAATTGTTGTTAGAAGCGTATTATTTTTCCATAGTGAGATAGAGTAGGATTTATTGTCGTTGGAGGGGAGAACTTTGTGCACCATTTGTAGGGCTTTGTGTCTTTAAATTGTTTTGAGGAATGATCAAAGGGGTGAGGAGACATAGTCAGACTTGCAATTAATGGGAATTGGGTAGCTGAAATATCATTCTATACTAAGCCAAGCAGGCATCTTGGGGAAATAAACTTCAAATCATCGAGCACCCTGCGCTGCAAGGAATGCCGTCTGGGCGTTGAAACACTTCGGTAGATTGCAGCCTCCTTCTTTGAAAGTTCTTCTGAGCTTCTTCTTGCACCAGAGAGGAAATCAGAGGTAATGTTGTCTATAATGAGGAAAAAGCCCGGGAAAGGCAGATAGACAGCATGCTTGTCAAGAAGTTGACTAGTAAGGGTCACCATCACCTTTAGAGTTTCTAATCTGCCCCACCATGAAATATATTTAGGGGACCGAGCTGACAATAAATCTTAATTTTTGTCAATTGTTTTTAGTTTCTTTTGTAATGCGGATTCCGATACGTTACTACCAAAACAAATGCCTAGATATTTGATGAATTCGGACTGCCACTGGAAACTTGCGTTCCGAACACATGAAGGGTTCCAGTGGATATTTACAGATAAGACTTTCCCTTCCTTTGGGATGACCGTAATTGTGGCCTCAGCCGCAGTACCCAACACTTTCCTGCATGAGTAAAGTGGTTCAGAACTGATTCCAATGGGTCCATTATCGGGAAGGCAGATGTTTTATAGAAATTAATGGGTAGACCATCCGTACCCAGGGCTTTACCAGACCGAATGAGCTTAATTGCATTCTGAATTTCACTTCTTTCTATCAGTTTATTTGGGGTAACTAGACATAGTATCAAAAAAAATATATAGAATGGCCATAATATCGAAGTAAAAATATAGAATGGACAAAATATCGAATGGACACAATATAGTGGTTAAAAATATCGAATTGAAGGTATGTAATATAATATCGATTGTCAAAATATAGAAGTCAAAATAATCGAAGTATATAATATAGGCATTAAAATATATTGAATTTTTAATAATATCGAATTTTTTAAAGTGTTTTGCATGTTAGTATATGTGTGAAAAGTGTATATTATTTTTGTTATGTATGTTTAATTTATTTTAAGTAATGAATTTTATGATATTTAATTTTTGCGTAATTAAATTCTGTAGCGGGTTGTGGGTTTATAGGGGAATAGGGTGGGAAGTAATTTAATTATATTAAATTAAATATTAAATTTTAGCAACTATTAATTATTTTTTATTTTATTTTGCTTTTTAATTCTGTAACGGGTTGTGGGTTTATAGGAGAATAGAGTGGGAAGTAATTTAATTGTAATTAATTAAATATTTTTATTTATTTATTGGTATTCATTTTGAATTTATTGTTAATTAATTTGTAATTGGTAATTAATTTTTTATTAATTGCTAATTCATTTTTATTAATTGATTAATTGATAATTATGTTAATGTTCTTAATTTATTTTCCGTAGCGGGTTGTGGGTTTATAGCGGAATAGGGTGGGAAGTAATTTAATTGTAATTAAGTTAGTAATTTATTTTTATTTATTGGTATAGATTTTTTATTTATTGTTAATTCATTTTTAATTGGTAATTACTCTTTATTAATTTGGTAATTCATGTGTATTAATTAATTATTTGATAAAATATGATAATTGTATTCATTTATTTTCTGTAGCGGGTTGTGGGTTTATAGGGGAATATGGTGGGAAGTAATGTAATTGTAATTAATTGCATATTAAAAATACTTTTTGTGTATTGATAATGAATTTACTGGTAATTATTAATTGGTATTCATTTTTTATTATTAATTACTTTTTGTTATTGAAAATTAATTAGTTGTTAATTAATTATGAATAGGTAATTAATTTTTAATAACTAATATTTATTTGTATTTCTAATTAATTCATTATTACATAATATTACATTGGTAATTAATGTTAATTAATGTTTTATTGGTATTGATATTTAATTTATTTTTATTAATATATTAAATCATTATTTTCCCTACTGTTAAACTCACTGGAGTGGGAATAGTAATTTTTACCCTTACGCTATCCAACGCTTTCCCTACTGTTGCACTCTCTGGAGTGGGAATAGTCATTTTTACCCCTACGCTATCCAACGCTTTCCCTACTGTTGCACTCTCTGGAGTGGGAATAGTAATTTTTACCCTCCCGCTATCCAACGCTTTCCCTAATGTTGCACTCTCTGGAGTGGGAATAGTAATTTTTACCCTCCCGCTATCCAACGCTTTCCCTAGTGTTGCACTCTCTGGAGTGGGAATAGTAGTTTTTATCCTCTCGCTATCCAACGCTCTCCCTACTGTTGCACTCTCTGGAGTGGGAATAGTAATTTTTACCCCTACGCTATCCAACGCTTTCCCTACTGTTGCATTCTCTGGTGTTGGAATAGTGATTTTTACCCTCCCGCTATCCAACGCTTTCCCTACTGTTGCACTCCCTGGAGTGGGAATGGTAATTGTTACCTTCCCGCTATCCAACGCTTTCCCTACTGTTGCACTCTCTGGAGTGGGAATAGTATTTTTTACCCCTACGCTATCCAACGCTTTCCCTACTGTTGCACTCTCTGGAGTGGGAATAGTAAAGTTTACCCCTACGCTATCCAACGCTTTCCCTACTGTTCAATCAATCAATCAGGAGTTTGTTAAAGCGCGACTACTCACCCGTAAGGGTCTCAAGGCGCTAGGGGTGGGGGGGGGTTGGGGGGGGTGCAGGTTCCATTCCATCAAGGAGGGGGTCTGTCGAAGAGCCAGGTTTTGAGGTTTCTTGCGAAGATGGGGAGCGATGTTGTCTGTCTGAGGTGGAGCGGAAGGGCGTTCCATGCTTTGGCCGCGAGGAAGGAGAAGGAGCGGCCTCCCGATCTGGTCTTTCTGGTGCGGGGGACCACAGCGTAGGAAAGCTGGGCTGATCGTAGGGTCCTTTGGGGTGCGTGGAATTTGAGTCGACTGTTCAGGTATGCTGGTCCGGTGCCGTGGAGGGCCTTGTGTGCGTGGGTGAGCATCTTAAAGGTGATTCTCGCCTCGACGGGGAGCCAGTGGAGTGTGCGCAGGTGCTGGGAGATGTGGCAGTGTTTTGGCAGGTTGAGGACCAGTCTTGCGGCGGCGTTCTGGATGTTCTGTAGCTTGCGGATGAGGTTTTTGTTTATTCCGGCGTAGAGTGCGTTGCCGTAGTCGAGTCTGCTGGTGACCAGGGCGTGAGTGACTGTCTTTCGGTGTTCGAGGGGGATCCATTTGAAGGTCTTACGAAGGAGGCGGAGGGTGTGGAAGCAGGAAGATGAGACAGAGTTGATCTGGCGGTCCATTTTGAGCTCGGAGTCCAGGATGATTCCCAGGTTGCGTGCGTGGTCTGTGGGGGTTGGCGGGTTTCCGAGGGCGGTGGGCCACCAGGTGTCACTCCAGGCGTCGGGGTTTGGGCCCATGATGAGTACTTCTGTTTTGCTGGTGTTTAGTTGTAGGCAGCTGTTTTTCATCCATTTGGCGACGGCTTCCATGCCTTCTCGAAAGTTGCGTCTGGCGGTGTTGGGCTCGTTGGATAGGGAGAGGATGAGCTGGGTGTCGTCTGCATATGACACGATGTTGAGTCCGTAGGTTCTGATGATGGGGGCAAGTGGAGCCATGTAGACGTTGAAGAGCGTCGGGCTGAGGGAGGAGCCCTGGGGGACTCCGCAGGTGATAGGTGTGGGGTCCGAGAGGAAAGGGGGGAGTCTGACACGCTGCGTCCTGCTGGAGAGGAAGGAGCAGATCCAGTCGAGGGCCTTGTCCTGGATTCCTGCATCGTAGAGTCTGCGTATTAGGGTGCGGTGGGAGACTGTGTCGAACGCCGCTGATAGGTCGAGGAGGATTAGGGCTACTGTTTCTCCTTTGTCCAGTAAGGTGCGGATGTCGTCTGTTGCGGCGAGGAGGGCGGTTTCCGTACTGTGGTTTTTTCTGAAGCCGGATTGGGAGGAGTCGAGGATGTTGTGTTCTTCAATGAATATGCCGAGTTGGCTGTTGATGGCTTTCTCGATGACTTTCGCTGGGAACGGGAGCAGGGAGATGGGTCTGTAGTTTTTGAGGTCGGTGGGGTCCGCTGAGGGTTTCTTTAGGAGGGGGTTGACCTCGGCGTGTTTCCAGTCGTCGGGGAATGAGGCGGTCGCCAGGGAGCAGTTGATGGTTTGGCGGAGCATGGGTGCGATGGTGTTGGCGGCTCTGTTGAAGATGTGGTGGGGGTAGGGGTCCGTGGGGGCCCCTGAGTGGATTGACTTCATTGTCTTCAGTGTGTCTTCGGTGGTGAGGGCTGTCCAGTCATCAATCACTGGTTTCCGGGTGTCGGGGGTGGTTGGTGAGGGTTCAGTGTGTTGGTTGTGTTCGTCGAAGTTGTCGTAGATGCTCTTGATTTTGTGGTGGAAAAAGATGCTGAGTTTGTCGCAGAGGTCTTGTGAGGGAGGGATGTCGGTAGACTCGCTGGTGGGTTGGGCGAACTCCTTGATGATGCTGAAGAGTTCCTTGCTGTTGTGTGCGTGGGTGGAGATTCTGTCTTCAATCGCTTTTTTCCTCGTTTCTCTGATGAGTTGATGGTGGGCGTTGGTGGCGGCTCTGAAGTTGTTGTGGGCTTCTGTGGATTTGGTGTTTCTCCAGGCCTTTTCGAGGCGGCGGCATGTGCGCCTGGACTCTCGAAGTTCGGTGGTAAACCATCTGGCTTTCTGGGCATGGGTATTGTTGTTTTTCTTGAGGGGGGCTATGGTGTTGGTGCTGTCCGAGATCCATCTATGCAGGGTTCGGGCTGCGGTGTTGGGGTCGTCGTTTTCCGCGATGGTTGGGGTGGAGTTGTTGAGTGAGGAGGTGAGCTGGTCATCGGTGATTTTGGTCCAGTTTCTTTGTGGAAGCAGGTGCTGGTGTCTGTGGATGGTGGGTGTTCTGAAGGTGAAGTGGACGCAACGATGGTCGGTCCATGGGAGTTCGGTGGTGTGGCTGAAGGTGATGGAGTTTCCTGTAGTGAAGAGGGGGTCGAGGGTGTGTCCTGCTGAGTGCGTGGGCTCGGTCACGATCTGGCGGAGTCCAATGTTGTGGAGGTTGTCCAGGAGGGATGTGGTGTTGGGGTCCAGTTGATTGTCGAGGTGGAAGTTGAGGTCTCCCAGCAGGGTGTAGTTGGTGGATGCGATGGCCTGCGGGGAGATAATGTCCGTAATGGAGTTGGCGAAGGGTCCGCGGGATCCAGGGGGTCGGTAGATGAGGGTTCCTCGGAGGGCGGCGGTGGGGCTGGCCAGTATCTTGAAGTGAAGGTGTTCCATCAGTTCTGTGGACTCGTCAGGGAGTGTGCTCAGGCGGAGGCTGGATTTGTGGACGATGGCGATTCCTCCTCCTGGGTGGATGGGGCGGTCCTTCCTGGAGATCTTGTATCCTTGGGGGATGGCGATGGCGATGTCCGGTCCTGAGGTGGTGTTGGTCCAGGTTTCGGTGAAGAATGCTACGTCTGGGGTTGTGCTGTCGAGGAGGTCCCAGATTTCTGTGGCGTGTTTGTGGAGGGATCGGACGTTGAGGAGGATGCATTGTAGGGTCTTCGGTTCGGTTGTGTTCTTGTGGGCGGGTTGTGCTGGATCCGTGTTCTTGGCGGTGCTGCAGGTGTGCCGGCAGCGGTGACAGCTGAAGGGTCCATGGGTGTCGGCTGGTGATGCTAGCTTGCAGTTGTTGTTGCAGCCTGGGTTGAGTGCGTGGAGTGCTGCTGGGTCGTAGCGTTGGCGGGGCGGAGGTCCAGGGTTCCTGGTGCTGGTCGCGGACGGGTCGCAGACGGGCGCAGACGTGCTTGCCTTTGACGCGCCTTCGGTGCACCAGCGGCGCGCCCGCAGCCCGCGCCCGCTGTGCGGCCGCGCAGTGGCCGCCATTAAGTAGGGGTCGGGGAGGGCTGGACAGCTGGGAGGCGGGAGCGGGGAGGGGAGCTGGATTGGGCCGGTCGTGCTGGGGGGGAGGGGCCGCGGGGGCAGCAGCGGCGGGGAAAGGTAAAGGGAGGAAAGAAGGGATAAAGAAAAAAGGGAAAATAAGCAGAAATAAGGCACAAAAGAACAGAGATGCAGAAAAGAGCAGAAAGGAGAAAGATAGAAAGGGTAAAAAAACGAGTGAAAACGTGTGAAGGAGCAGAGGGAGAGAAAGGGAAAATGGGCAAAAATAAGGCACAGAAGAGCAGAGGTGCAGGAAGGTGAAAGATAGAAAGGGAAAAAAACGAGTGAAAACGAGTGAAGGAGCAGAGGGAGAGAAAGGGAAATGGGCAGAAATAAGGCGCAAAAGAGCAGAGGTGCAGAAAGGTGAAAGATAGAAAGGGGAGAAAAAGGAGCGAAGGAGCAGAAAGAAAGAAAGGAGACAGAGGTCCACTGGACCACCAGGGATGAGGCGCAGGGAAACCTGCGGGTGGAGGAGGGCCTCGATCACCAACACTCAAGAGTGCAGGGGCAGGGGCACCTCACTTAATGGTGGAGCTGCGAGGGTGGGAGAGCAATTTCACTGACAATGAGTCAGTGGTCTTGCTCGCCTGTCCCCGCAGTGGCCGCCATTAAGTAGGGGTCGGGGAGGGCTGGACAGCTGGGAGGCGGGAGCGGGGAGGGGAGCTGGATTGGGCCGGTCGTGCTGGGGGGGAGGGGCCGCGGGGGCAGCAGCGGCGGGGAAAGGTAAAGGGAGGAAAGAAGGGATAAAGAAAAAAGGGAAAATAAGCAGAAATAAGGCACAAAAGAACAGAGATGCAGAAAAGAGCAGAAAGGAGAAAGATAGAAAGGGTAAAAAAACGAGTGAAAACGTGTGAAGGAGCAGAGGGAGAGAAAGGGAAAATGGGCAAAAATAAGGCACAGAAGAGCAGAGGTGCAGGAAGGTGAAAGATAGAAAGGGAAAAAAACGAGTGAAAACGAGTGAAGGAGCAGAGGGAGAGAAAGGGAAATGGGCAGAAATAAGGTGCAAAAGAGCAGAGGTGCAGAAAGGTGAAAGATAGAAAGGGGAGAAAAAGGAGCGAAGGAGCAGAAAGAAAGAAAAGAGACAGAGGTCCACTGGACCACCAGGGATGAGGCGCAGGGAAACCTGCGGGTGGAGGAGGGCCTCGATCACCAACACTCAAGAGTGCAGGGGCAGGGGCACCTCACTTAATGGTGGAGCTGCGAGGGTGGGAGAGCAATTTCACTGACAATGAGTCAGTGGTCTTGCTCCTCTGGAGTGGGAATAGTAATTTTTACCCTCCCGCTATCCAACGCTTTCTCTACTGTTGCACTCACTGGAGTGGGAATAGTAATTGTTACCCCTAAGCTATCCACCGCTTTCCCTACTGTTGCACTCTCTGGAGTGGGAATAGTAATTGTTGAATGAATGAATGAATGAACAGAGATTTGTATCGCGCAACTTAGCCCAAGGGCATCAAGGCGCCATCCAACGCTTTTCCTACTGTTGCACTCACTGTAGTGGTAGTAGTAAATTTTACCCTCCCGCTATCCTATGGTAAAAATATTGTATATTTTTTATTAATATTACGTTAATATATATATATATATATATATATATATATATATATATATATATGTATTAAAAAATAAAATTGTATGTTTATTTTTTTTCTACTTAAATTATTCATTTATTAATTTTAAGGTTTTTTAAGTATTTTTAAGTATGTTTTAGTTAATTACATTTATTATTTTATTAATTTTAAATTACTTTTAAGACATTTTAAAAAAATTCGATATTTTGACTAACTATATTGTTTACAACAATATTTTTGATTCGATATTTTTGTACTTACCTGTTTGTAGAAAGGAATTCGATATTTTTGCATTCTATATTTTGTCAACGATATTTTGGTAAGTCTATATTTTGGTATTCTATATTATGTCAGTGATCCCTTATTTGGATTAAGATTCTCTGATACAGAGATGCCTTTCATTGGAAGACTCAGGACATTTTTTAGCCGTTCATCTTTATAGCTTGGTGTAAAATTACCGGAAAACATTTGGAACATCATCAATTTTTGTTCCTACTGATATTGAGGAGGAGTTTCTTTTGAATTTCAAATTGACAGCAAGTAATTTACCGGTTTTATTAAGGTAGAATAGTTTTTTTTACCTTTTTGGGCATGTACCTGTAGATCAGTGTGTTTACTAAAAATAGTGTTTTATTTATATTTAAGCTGCTAAGGACTGCCAGGGCTAAGGTGTCTTTAGAGTGCCCATAAAAATGTATTTCGTTTTTATATCAGATATTAGCTTGGCCAACTCTCCATGTGGAGCACTCCAGACATTACTAGCACTCTAGTTCCCCGAGCCTTATTACCTAAGACCTATCGCACCCTAAAGCTTGAAGCCATGCACATAAACCCGAAAATGGGTTCCCTCACGACACAGTTTCTTGTAGTGAAGGACAATTACAAGTTAGAAATTTTTCTGGATGACATCCTTCCCCACGTCGCAAAAAAAAAAATGGTATCTACAGTTCAGATGCAGCACCCTACCTGTGCGTACGGTTACTAATAAATGGGCTGGGCAGAAAAAGGAGGGTTGCCCTGTATGCATTACACAAGAGGAAACAGAAACGCATGGTTTTTTGTTTTTGCCCTGGTTACCAAAAAGCGAGGCGCTACTGGCTTGTACAGCTTTGTCGGAATCTGGGTTTTGAGCGCTGTAGGGAGGCTCTTCGGGTCTTAAAATATGATACCTCTAAACCCATTGTGTTTTCTGTTTCACGATACTTGAACATAATGTGGCGAAGGAGATGGGCTTTTATCCAAAAGGACTAAAAATCATAAAATGTGTATCGGCAGTATATTTGTATATCTGACCCCCATAGCTTTGGTCAAGATATTGGTCTTAGTTTTATACTACTATTTACATAGGCGTATTTTCGACAAATTGGATTTTATTGTAAATAGTGTAATTATCTTTTTTTTAATTATTTATTGAAATATGGCCGTTATCTTTCTAGTTACATGCCGACTGTATCACATTAATTGATATAATCCCTTCCCGCTGCTCCAACTCATTGCCCCCTTCTTCCCTCCCTAGCTGTCTGGCAAAATCTCTGAAATTTGATTCAAAATTGGAATTTGTTTTATCTATGGAGTGTCTTTTAATCATGTATGCATTGATTAATAATGTATGGTATTTTATTTCTATGTCTACTTTTTATGATCCTAGTGACCGAAATAAAAGTTTTTGAAATGAAACAATATTAATTTGGAAGATTACATTTCTTTATTTCTCTTAGCCATGCCATGAGACTAAAGAAACACTTCAATGTGTCCTATAATGTGACAGGTAAAGAGACAGATATACTGGTCTCTTGCAAGATCAATGTTAATTCTTTATGTACATCTGATTATTTCTCTAGAAGTGCATTGTTCATACACCATATTTTTTTTTTTGCTTGAGGGGGAATAATTTGAAGGTTGATGGAAATGGCAGCGTGGTCAGAGACTGTGATGAGCTCAATAGTCGAGGATAAGGTGCCTTGTAGAACAGGACTGTCTATCAATGTGTTATCCAATTCACGAGAAACTATTATGTGGGGAAGAATTGAGTTGTTATCTACGACAGTGTGTAAACATCAGCAAGGCTGTGAGTTGTACGGACAGAGCACATCGCTTTGTGTGCTTTGGGGGCTCTATACGTGAAGGCGGATTTCCTGTGTAGGTTAATGTCAATTTGTAAATTGAAGTCACCTCCCAAAACAATTCAGGCTTTAGATGGTAATATTGCTATTTTAGAGGACAAGGTGGACCACATTTGTGAGTCATCATCATTAGGAGCATAGATGTTTACTGAGTATATAGTTCTGTATTCCTGCATTGAAGATGAGAAATCAGCCACATACCATTATAATCATGCTCAGAAGCAAAAATCAATAAGCCAGAATTTCTTGAGATTAGAGTGATCACACCCTTTTTCTTAGAGATTGCCCCAGAGATTCGGGAAAAAAAACGTCCGTACGATTTGTATCCGGAGCCCTCTCCGTACGAATCGTACCCGTCCGTCCGAGTCGCGAAGTACGATCTGTATTCCGTGAATCCGTCCGAATCGTCGCGATCCGTACGTATTGCAAGGCTGAAACCGTGAACCGTACGACTCGTACACATACCGTACGACTCGTACACATGCCGTACGACCCGACGAGTACGATCCGGACCGGGGTATGAGGACGCGATTCGTACGGTCCACGTCAGGTAAGGGTGAGTCGTATAGAAAAGCACACAAACACATACACACCGTACGGTCCGTACCCCACATAATCACAGGGGTACGCACCGTACCCCTGCGTTCATGGGGTGTACGAGCCGTACCCTCATTGTACGATCGGTGTACGAGCCGTACCCCCATTGTACGATCGGTGTACAAGCCATACCCCCATTGTACGATCGGTGTACGAGCCGTACCCCATGTACGATCGGTGTACGAGCCGTACCCCTTGTACGATCGGTGTACGAGCCGTACCCCCATTGTACGATCGGTGTACGAGCCGTACCCCCATTGTACGATCAGTGTACAAGCCGTAAATCCATCGTACAATGGGGGTACGGCTCGTACACTGATCGTACATGGGGTACGGCTCGTACACCGATCGTACAATGGGGGTACGGCTCGTACACCGATCGTACATGGGGTACGGCTCGTACACCGATCGTACAATGGGGGTACGGCTCGTACACCGATCGTACATGGGGTACGGCTCGTACACTGATCGTACATGGGGTACGGCTCGTACACCGATTGTACAATGGGGGTACGGCTCGTACACCCATCGTACAATGGGGGTACGGCTCGTACACCCCATGATCGCAGGGGTATGGTGTGTACCCCTGCGATCATGGGGGGTATGCACCGTACCCGGGGGGGCGTTCCGTACCTGTTTCGGCACGAACTCTGCTTTTACGGCTGTTTTCAGCTCCCGTAGAAAAAGGGTCGTACGGTGCATACCCGACACGTATCGTACTTGCTGGGTCGTAAAAACCAGCAGCGAACCGTACAGATGTCACGCACAGCGGGTTCCGAGGGAGAATCGTACGGAGATTAGAGTCGTACGGTGTCTTGTACGACTCGTACGGAGTATGGCTCCTGGTACGAATCTTACTTCGTCGTACGTACGGGACGTTTACAGGTACGATTCGTACGGGGAAAAAACACTCCGTACGACGATTCGGAGCGCTTTTTACCGGATCGGAATCGACCCCAAAGTCTCCTTTGAGTAAGTGACTGTAGTAAGAAACGTTTTTACACTTCATTGGGTAGTAAAGGCCTTTGAGAGGACTTTCAATGCAGACGTGTTGCTAAGGCATAGATATGACAGACAGCTGTATGGTATAAGGCACAGTAGAGAACTTCCCAGCATGCTTGAGCTGAAGAGCAGAGATTGGTGCAACACTGCTCGGTGAAAAAGTAGACAAGAAAACATGAGAGAAGGTGAAAAAACCCATTAAATACCCAAAAGCAAATGGTATCTCCCTTAAGCAGGGAGATAAGCCTTGAAAAGATGAAGGGCAGTGAACTAGGCTGTGGGGATTCTACACAAGAGGAGTGAGAGCCCTTTGCATCTGGAAATAAAAATAGATAAACAGCCAGTATATATAGGTAGAGAAAGAGAAGGAGTAGGTTCTTACCTGTAACTCCAGTTCTGTAGTAGGGGTATCTCTGTTATAGTCATAATCTAGTGAATAGTCCCGCCCATGTGCGTGGACCCCGGAGCAATCAAAAATAATCTCTTAAACTGTCTCCATTGCAGTCCTGCATAGACACTTAAGAGAAAATTAAAGACAATAATGCAGCCTGTACCTACAAGGCTACACTGTCCAGTACTTCAACTAGAAATGCCAAGGATATAACACCAATAACACATTTAACACAATCTGTCAAGTTTCACCCATAGAGAAACTTTCCTCCCCTCACCAAATCCTTGGAATGATAGAGAGGAAGGTAAGGACAGACAAGCCTCCATAGGCTGCCATTATGTGTCTGGAAAAGGGATACCGTGCCTTTAAGGAACTCTCTGGAGACCCTCGGTATCCCAGCATGCTCAGCCCCTTCCTTTTACTTTCAGTTCTATTTGAAGGGGCATAAAGCAAGGCCTGTAGCATACATCACAGTACCATTTTCTCCACCGGGGAGGAAGGCGGGGGCTTATGACTATAACAGAGATACCCCTACTACAGAACTGGAGTTACAGGTAAGAAACTACTCCTTCTGTAGTAGGGGATCTCTGTGTATAGTCATAATCTAGTGAATAGAATGGCAAGCCCATCCAAAAACAATCCGGCGGTGGAGAAATAAAGACAACACCACTATTGTGCGAACAGATTCCGCAGCGAAGCCTGCCCAACCTGAGCATCTGCTCTGGCATCCGAGTCCAGACAGTAGTGCTTAGCAAAGGTGTGGACCGACTTCCAAGTGGCCGCCCTGCAGATCTCTGCAATGGGAACATTTCGAAGCAAAGCTGTTGTAGCTGCTTTGCCCCTGGTAGAATGAGCCTTAGGCTTACCACCTAAGGTCTTATTCGCTTTCTGATAACAGAGCTGGATACATGACACAATCCACCTAGAGATGGACTGTTTCAAAGTAGCCAGACCAGTCCTAACCGACCCATAGTTGACAAACAGCTGGCCGGATCTACGAATATCCTTGGTCTTATCCAGATAGAATTTCAACACCCTTCTGACACCCAGGGAATGTAGAGACCGTTCCGCTGGAGTGCAAGGATTCTGGAAAAATGTTGGTAAAGTTATAGTCTGATTAACATGAAAATCAGAAATCACCTTGGGAAGGAACTTAGGGTGAGTACGCATGTAGGAGAGTAGGGTCTGCAATCCTATGATCACCCAGATTTTTGCTTTTTGCTGCACTGGTTTACGACTTTCCCTGGCTGTGGGCCTGCTAATCAGACCCACAGCCTAGCTGTTCTCTCTATCCAAATTGTACCCAAGTACTGAATTGGCACTGGGCCCTCTCCAAGTCCCTGTACCCAGGGCTGAGGTGTACCCAGAAGTCTCCCAGGGGCTGAAGCATGTATTATGCCACCCCTGGGCTGACTAACTAAACTGACACAACTGGCTGCACGACAGCTGGGGCAAGGTGGTGTACTCACCCTTTGCTTTAGATATAGTATACCTATATCTAACCCTAAAATGGACACACAGATCTCCTATCAGTCACTCCTATGGCAGGCCTTAACAATCCTGAAGGCAGAGTGCTTGGAATCGTGTGAGATGGTGCTCTGGCAGGAGCTGAGCCTGTCTGCGGCTTTCGGGATCCATCCCTTAGCCGTTTCCATGATATCGCATACCATATACTCTTAAGTGCATTATAATCCTCACGGTTATATGCCAACTCTGGTATCGCTTTATCAAAACATGTCGAGTAAGGTGTCATACGAATTGGAATACTAACCCCTCGCCAATTCTGGCGACGGGGTTAGCATTCCACCCTTCTAGAGGGACACGACATGTATGTAACCCCTAACCCCGGTTAAAGTCAAACAGAGCCTCAGCTCCACAAAATGGATGCTGCCACCGAGACACAAGTCTGCCCTCCTGCTGCTGGGAGTCCTCCCAGAGCAGGAGATAAGGACAAAGGGTTTCCTGCCAGGGGCGGTGCCAGCACCGTCCCAGACAGGGTTTTGTGTATTGTAGGTAGGCAGGGCTTTAGAGGAAGGTGACTGCACGTGGCACCCCGGTGCTCACTGTGCATAGGCTGGCTGGAACCAGTTCCAGGGTCACTCCAGACCCTGTGCTGGGGAAAAGCCCGCCAAGGAAGTGGGTGTAACCACCCCCCTCCTAGTCCCACCCATAGGGCAGGACTTAGTCGCGTGCCAGCCCCTTTTTACAGGATAAAGGTAGGAACTGGCCCCCTTCCAAAACAGATCATCTTTGAATCCTGAAACTACTTTCCACGAAAGGAACTCAAGACTTCTTCCTAAGATTTCTCCCTTGTGACTAAGGAGTAGTCACCCTGCATCCGCAGGCACCATCTTAAGAACACTGCGGTCTGCTGCAAGTCTCTCCTCCGGATCAAGACTGCCCAGCTCGACGAGAACCGGCTTCCCTGGCACCTCTGACCTCTACCTACATCATCAGTCACGCTGAGATTCGTGGGTGTGACGAGACCTCGAGGGACCGGCCATCTTCAAGACTGCACGACTTCTTTCCAGCAAGCCCGCCGAGTAATTTCCTGGTGAGTGCTTTGGGGTCCGAGAAGCCCCGACCCTGAGCAGCTCCAGCACCGAAGTGCAGCCTCCCAGCATCTCCACGATCTGCGTGGGGCCCTTCTGCTTTTTGCTGCTCACCGCGTTGTTTGGCTACTAGCCCGCTGGCTTGTGGCCTTCTGAACGACGCCCGACGACATTTCTGCTGCTGGTCTGGTTGCTCCAGGCTGGCCCTTGCTCCCTTCCAAAAGAGGAGCACCCCGGACCCTCCTGGTCCACTCAAGACGCCATTTTGAGTCCACCGCGTGGGCTTGAATTAGCCAAGGCTTGTTGCCCAATCCTGGGTAACTTCGACGCCGACAGCTTCCTCCATCGTGGGACAGCTCGCCTCTCCATCCTGGTCGCCGACAACGCCTCCTGGTCCGTGAGATCTGCAGAGCCAGCGTCGCCCACTCACCTAGTCGAGGTGACTTCGCCCGGTGCCATCCTGGTGCCCACTTAATCACTGGCTAGTGATTCAAGAACTTGGTCCCCTCTGCTTTCAGGTTCTTCTTCCTTGATCCAGGCTTGGATCCAACGAACTTTCCTTCACTGGTCGCCTGCCAGCAACTTCCTTCTTCCAGGCTCCTGGTCCGGCAACAAGATCCCCGACGTCTTTTCAGACCTATGCAGCTGCAGCCCTTGGGCTAGGTAACTTCGGCACTTCGGTGTCCCAGCATAGCCTCACTATCCTAGGGTCAGGATCCACTGTCGTTTTCTTCCTACCAGGTCGGGTTCGCCCGTGAACACTAACTTTGCCTTTACTAGCCTCCATAGACTTTGTCCCGCATCCCGCGTGAGAGTGCACACTCTGCACCCGAGTCCCCTAGGTCTCCTAGAAGTAATCTAACGATTCCCTAGTTAAGTCCTAGCGATTCCAAAGCCTATTAGTACTGTACTTACCTGCTAGTAATTTCGCATTCCACTTTTAAAGTATATGGTTTTTCGTGCCCCTCGGGCATTTGTGTATAACGTGCTAACTTAAGTATTTTCATAAGAGTTTTGTTGTGTGCTTAGCACCCTGTCCTCATAAAGAGTACAGGGTTGTTGTGATTCTAATAAATACATTGTTTATTTTCATAACACTTGTGTGGTGTCCTTTCACTGGGTGTTCAAGGGGTAATGTGATGGTAAAACAGCTGGCTTAACACGCCCTCTAGAGTCTTAGCCTTAGACTGCTCGTATCCATGCTACTAGGATAGCTGGTCTATAAGGTTGACTTACAACCAATCATCAATAAGGGTTGTTTGGACTGATATATAGTGATCACTAGAATAGTGAACACTGCACATCAGGCCAACTTCTCACATTGGTGAGCAGCGGTTGGGATTTGAGCTTGCTGTTGTTTTACCACACATGCCCTAAGAATATCTTGTGAAAGATCACATAAGTACTAAAGGTACATATAACTTAGCTTAGAATACTCTGAGTTCTACTGAACCAGCTGTTGTAGCTCCTAGGGCCTAGCACACCCTAAACTACAACTCTAGCAAGGGATCAGTAGGCAAACATATAGTGTAGGTAAGTGCACCACTTACACCTCACTAGAAAAGCATGTCTACCCAGGGAGATTCTACTGAGACTCCCCTGGTCAGTGTTGACCCTCCACAGGTCACTTCAAGATATGCAGCTCTCAGTTTCCAGGAGATGAGACAGATCTGTGTCTCCAGAAAACTGAAGCAGGGGTCTAACCCCACCATTCCCTTTCTGATAGGTCTCTTAGAGACATATGATGCCAGAAAGCTTTCTCAGTTACATGAGAACATGCCAGCCTTAGAGGGAACCTCTGGGGATCCAGACCTCCCCAACACTGCTACTGCAGTTGAGGAGGAGGAGGATCAGGAGGAACTCTCTGGGGATGAGGTAGACAAAGGTCTTGAGGTAGTCAGAAGGCTAACCAGGACCAACTTAGACTTACTTGGGCTAGGATCTGGGGGACCCCCAGTACTAACCCGAAGTGGGCCTAACCTTGGAGTTAGGAGAGATAGATCTCTTTCTAGGGACTCCAATAGATCTCTGCACTCTAATGCCTCATCTCAGGGGAGAAGGAATCCTCCACAGAGGAGATTTACTTCCCCTCAGAGAAAAGAGCATGAAGCTAGAATGAGACAAGCTGAACTGAGGATTGAAAGGGAAGAACTTGCCCTGGCCAAAGAGAAGCTTGCCTTTGCTAGAGAGCAGCAGATGAGTGGGCTAGCTCCCACTGGTGGCAGCAATCTCCCAAGAGATAGAGAGAAGGGTTTAGATACTAAACACCTGACTAAAATAGTGCCCCCCTTTAAGCAAGGGGATGATATCCAGAAATGGATGGCTGCTCTGGTGAGGGCCTGCACTGTGCAGTGCATTCCCCAGAGTCAGTGGGCAGCTATACTGTGGCTCTCCTTTGATGGTAAAGGTAGAGATAAGCTCCTCACTACAAGAGTAGAGGATGCTAACAATTACCAGGTCCTGAAGAATACACTGGTTGATGGGTTTGGTTTAACCACTGAGCAGTACAGGTTGCTGTTCAGAGACACCCAGAAAACTCAGTCTCAGGACTGGTCTGACTTTGTGGATTGTGCCACTAAGGCTTTGGAGGGCTGGTTGCTGGGTAGCAAGGTTACAGATTACACAGGATTGTATAATCTAATGATGAGAGAACAAATTTTAAACAATTGTCAGAACCAGTTGTTGCACCAGCACCTTGTTGATTCAGATCTGACCTCTCCCCAAGAATTGGGAAAGAAGGCAGACAAATGGGTCAGGACAAGGATCAAGCAGAACCAGAACCAGAACCAGGGTGGTCAGAAGAAAGCAGACCAGAAGGGTAATGTTAAGAATGAGCAAAATGACCAGAAGTCTTCACCAGGTCCCCAACAAACCAAAGAGGGTGGGGGTCAGGCTTCCCAGAAGAAGAAGACTCAAGAAGGCCAGTCAAAAAGGTGGTGCCAGTACTGTAAAAGTAAATCTCACTGGTTTAGTGAGTGCACCAAAAGAGGAGGACAAACTCCTGCCACTACAGCCCCTAAGGCAACTGCACCCCCTAGTACAGTCAGTAGTGGTAGTGTACCTCCCAAGGCATTAGTTGGGTTAACCTTGGGTACTGAGGGGTCTGACAACTTAGTTGGCACACTCACTCAGGCTGTCCTTGTCTGTACAGGGGATATGGATATGCCCCCTGAAATAAGTCCCAATACTTTGGGCAAATACAGGCAGACACCTTTGATAAATGGCAAAATGGCTCAGGCCTATAGGGACACTTGTGCCAGTGTCACCATGGTGACACCTAACTTTGTGGACCCTGGACAGATCATGCCAGGTACTGATTTCCTGGTGACCAATGCCAGCAATGTCACTACTAGTCATAGTGTGGCAATTGTGGCTTTCTCCTGGGGTGGAGTGAAGGGACAAAAGAAAGTTGTAGTCAGTTCAGACCTCCCAGTTGATTGTTTGTTGGGCAATGATTTGGAGTCATCACAATGGTCAGAAGTGGAGCAGAGGACTCACATGGAGATGTTAGGCTTGCCAGCACATGTGCTTGCTGTGACTAGGTCACAGGCCAGGAAATGCCCCACTGAACAGGTGCTGGATCCTGAAATGATGGACCAGACACCTTCCAAGAAGAAGAGCAGTAAGGGTAAGGCTTTGCCTTCCCCCTTACCCCAGGTTGAGGATCAAGTCTCTGAGGAGGCTGATCTGAGAGAACTGAGGGAAACTGAGCCTAAAGAGCTTGAACTTGATCAAGTTGAGTTTCTGGGCTCAGGGGGACCCTCCAGAGCAGACCTGGGGAAGGAACAGTTGAGCTGCCCTTCCCTTGAACCCCTCAGACAGCAGGCTGCTGCTGAGGCTGCAGGGAATGCCACAGGTGCCCACAGGGTATACTGGGAAGATGGACTCCTGTACTCTGAGTCAAGAGACCCCAAGCCTGGTGCAACCAGGAGGCTGGTCATCCCCTTGTCTCTGAGAGGTTTCCTTCTCACCTTGGCCCATGAAATTCCCCTTGCAGGTCATTTAGGTCAGACAAAGACTTGGGACAGGCTTGTCTCACACTTTCACTGGCCCCATATGAATGAGAATACCAAGGAGTTTTGTCGCTCCTGTGTCACTTGCCAAGCCAGTGGTAAGTCAGGTGGCACAACAAAGGCCCCCCTCATACCACTACCTGTGGTGGGGGTTCCCTTTGAGAGAGTGGGGATTGACATTGTTGGTCCAATGGAACCCCAGACAGCATCAGGGCACAAGTTTATACTGGTGGTAGTGGATCATGCCACCAGGTATCCTGAAGCTATTCCCCTTAGGACCACTACAGCCCCTGTAGTGGCAAGAGCCCTAGTTGGAGTGTTCTCCAGAGTGGGTTTCCCTAAGGAGGTCGTTTCTGACAGAGGTACAAACTTCATGTCAGGATATCTGACTGCAATGTGGAAGGAGTGTGGTGTGAACTACAAGTTCACCACACCCTACCACCCACAATGCAATGGGCTTGTTGAGAGATTCAACAGGACCCTCAAAGGGATGATTCATGGACTACCTGAAACTCTTAGGAGAAGATGGGATGTCCTGATCCCCTGCCTCTTGTTTGCTTACAGAGAGGTCCCACAGAAGGGGGTTGGCTACAGCCCTTTTGAGCTTCTGTATGGGCATCCTGTAAGAGGACCCCTGTGTTTGGTGAAGGAAGGATGGGAGAGACCTCTCAAAAAGCCTGCAACCAACATAGTGGACTATGTACTTGGTCTCCGCTCCAGGATGGCTGAGTATATGGAAAAGGCATCCAAAAACCTTGAGGCCAGCCAAGAACTTCAAAAAGCTTGGCATGACCAAAAGGCTGTTCTGACTGTGTACCAGCCAGGACAGAAGGTGTGGGTGCTGGAGCCAGTGGCCCCAGCAGCTCTGAAAGACAAATGGTCTGGGCCCCACACCATCATTGAGCAAAAGGGAGAGGTTACCTACTTGGTAGACCTAGGAACTCCCAGGAGCCCTCTCAGAGTGCTCCATGTTAACAGGCTCAAGGCATATGTTGACAGGAAGGACATGAGCTTGCTCATGGCCACAGATGAGGGACAGGAGGAAGAGAGTGACCCTCTCCCAGACCTGCTCACTCAGAATCCTGATGATGGATCAGTTGATGGTGTTGTCTTTTGTGGCAGCCTCACTGAACATCAGCAACAGGATTGCAGGCAAGTTCTGCAATCCTACAGACATATGTTCTCTCTGACACCCAGCCAAACTGATTGGTGTACCCATGATGTTGACACTGGAGACAGTCTGCCTGTCAAGAGTAAAATCTACAGACAGCCTGATCATGTTAGAGACTGCATCAAAACTGAAGTGCAGAAAATGTTGGAGCTGGGAGTCATTGAGCCCTCAGATAGCCCTTGGGCTAGCCCAGTAGTTCTAGTGCCAAAACCTCACACCCAGGGTGGTAAGAAAGAGATGAGGTTTTGCGTAGACTACAGAGGCCTCAATGCAGTCACTAAGACTGATGCCCACCCAATACCAAGAGCAGATGAACTTATAGATAAATTGGCTTCTGCCAACTTCTTAAGTACATTTGATTTGACAGCTGGGTATTGGCAAATCAGGTTAGCTGAGGAGGCCAAACCCAAGACAGCATTTTCTACCCCTGGAGGGCATTATCAGTTTGTGGTAATGCCCTTTGGACTGAAAAATGCACCTGCCACCTTCCAAAGGTTGGTGAATCAAGTCCTCACTGGGCTGGATGACTTCTGTGCAGCTTATCTTGACGATATTGCTGTCTTTAGCTCCACCTGGGAGGATCACCTGGTCCACCTGAGGAAAGTGTTAGAGGCCCTGCAAAAGGCAGGCCTCACTATCAAGGCTACAAAGTGCCAGATAGGGCAGACACAGGTTGTGTACCTGGGCCACCTTGTGGGTGGAGGCCAGGTTCAGCCACTGGAGAGTAAGATACAGGCCATCAAGGACTGGACTCCTCCAATCACCCAGACTCAGGTTCGAGCTTTCTTGGGCCTGACTGGGTACTATAGGAAGTTTGTCAGAAATTATGGGTCCATAGTGACCCCTCTTAATGACCTGACAAGCAAAAAGATGCCAAAGAAAGTTCAGTGGACAGCAAGCTGTCAGAAAGCATTCAATGACCTAAAGCAGGCCATGTGCACAGCACCTATCCTAAAGAGTCCAGATTACTCCAAGCCATTCATTGTCCAAACAGATGCTTCTGAGTTGGGTGTGGGGGCTGTTCTGTCTCAACTGAATTTTGATGGTAATGATCAGCCTATTGCTTTCATTAGTAGGAGGTTGACACCCAGAGAGAAAAATTGGTCAGCTATTGAGAGGGAGGCCTTTGCTGTGGTCTGGGCCCTGAAGAAGCTGAGGGCCTACTTGTTTGGCACTCACTTCACCATTCAGACAGACCATAAGCCCCTCTTGTGGCTAAATCAGATGAAGGGTGAAAACCCCAAACTGCTTAGGTGGTCCATTTCCCTACAGGGGATGGATTTTACAGTGGAGCATAGACCTGGTACTGATCACAGCAATGCTGATGGGCTCTCCAGGTATTTCCACTTAGAGCAAGAAGACTCACCTGGTCAAGGTTAGTTTATTGTCCCAAAGTTTGGGGGGGGGGGGTCATGTAGGAGAGTAGGGTCTGCAATCCTATGATCACCCAGATTTTTGCTTTTTGCTGCACTGGTTTACGACTTTCCCTGGCTGTGGGCCTGCTAATCAGACCCACAGCCTAGCTGTTCTCTCTATCCAAATTGTACCCAAGTACTGAATTGGCACTGGGCCCTCTCCAAGTCCCTGTACCCAGGGCTGAGGTGTACCCAGAAGTCTCCCAGGGGCTGAAGCATGTATTATGCCACCCCTGGGCTGACTAACTAAACTGACACAACTGGCTGCACGACAGCTGGGGCAAGGTGGTGTACTCACCCTTTGCTTTAGATATAGTATACCTATATCTAACCCTAAAATGGACACACAGATCTCCTATCAGTCACTCCTATGGCAGGCCTTAACAATCCTGAAGGCAGAGTGCTTGGAATCGTGTGAGATGGTGCTCTGGCAGGAGCTGAGCCTGTCTGCGGCTTTCGGGATCCATCCCTTAGCCGTTTCCATGATATCGCATACCATATACTCTTAAGTGCATTATAATCCTCGCGGTTATATGCCAACTCTGGTATCGCTTTATCAAAACATGTCGAGTAAGGTGTCATACGAATTGGAATACTAACCCCTCGCCAATTCTGGCGACGGGGTTAGCATTCCTCCCTTCTAGAGGGACACGACATGTATGTAACCCCTAACCCCGGTTAAAGTCAAACAGAGCCTCAGCTCCACAAAATGGATGCTGCCACCGAGACACAAGTCTGCCCTCCTGCTGCTGGGAGTCCTCCCAGAGCAGGAGATAAGGACAAAGGGTTTCCTGCCAGGGGCGGTGCCAGCACCGTCCCAGACAGGGTTTTGTGTATTGTAGGTAGGCAGGGCTTTAGAGGAAGGTGACTGCACGTGGCACCCCGGTGCTCACTGTGCATAGGCTGGCTGGAACCAGTTCCAGGGTCACTCCAGACCCTGTGCTGGGGAAAAGCCCGCCAAGGAAGTGGGTGTAACCACCCCCCTCCTAGTCCCACCCATAGGGCAGGACTTAGTCGCGTGCCAGCCCCTTTTTACAGGATAAAGGTAGGAACTGGCCCCCTTCCAAAACAGATCATCTTTGAATCCTGAAACTACTTTCCACGAAAGGAACTCAAGACTTCTTCCTAAGATTTCTCCCTTGTGACTAAGGAGTAGTCACCCTGCATCCGCAGGCACCATCTTAAGAACACTGCGGTCTGCTGCAAGTCTCTCCTCCGGATCAAGACTGCCCAGCTCGACGAGAACCGGCTTCCCTGGCACCTCTGACCTCTACCTACATCATCAGTCACGCTGAGATTCGTGGGTGTGACGAGACCTCGAGGGACCGGCCATCTTCAAGACTGCACGACTTCTTTCCAGCAAGCCCGCCGAGTAATTTCCTGGTGAGTGCTTTGGGGTCCGAGAAGCCCCGACCCTGAGCAGCTCCAGCACCGAAGTGCAGCCTCCCAGCATCTCCACGATCTGCGTGGGGCCCTTCTGCTTTTTGCTGCTCACCGCGTTGTTTGGCTACTAGCCCGCTGGCTTGTGGCCTTCTGAACGACGCCCGACGACATTTCTGCTGCTGGTCTGGTTGCTCCAGGCTGGCCCTTGCTCCCTTCCAAAAGAGGAGCACCCCGGACCCTCCTGGTCCACTCAAGACGCCATTTTGAGTCCACCGCGTGGGCTTGAATTAGCCAAGGCTTGTTGCCCAATCCTGGGTAACTTCGACGCCGACAGCTTCCTCCATCGTGGGACAGCTCGCCTCTCCATCCTGGTCGCCGACAACGCCTCCTGGTCCGTGAGATCTGCAGAGCCAGCGTCGCCCACTCACCTAGTCGAGGTGACTTCGCCCGGTGCCATCCTGGTGCCCACTTAATCACTGGCTAGTGATTCAAGAACTTGGTCCCCTCTGCTTTCAGGTTCTTCTTCCTTGATCCAGGCTTGGATCCAATGAACTTTCCTTCACTGGTCGCCTGCCAGCAACTTCCTTCTTCCAGGCTCCTGGTCCGGCAACGAGATCCCCGACGTCTTTTCAGACCTATGCAGCTGCAGCCCCTGGGCTAGGTAACTTCGGCACTTCGGTGTCCCAGCATAGCCTCACTATCCTAGGGTCAGGATCCACTGTCGTTTTCTTCCTACCAGGTCGGGTTCGCCCGTGAACACTAACTTTGCCTTTACTAGCCTCCATAGACTTTGTCCCGCATCCCGCGTGAGAGTGCACACTCTGCACCCGAGTCCCCTAGGTCTCCTAGAAGTAATCTAACGATTCCCTAGTTAAGTCCTAGCGATTCCAAAGCCTATTAGTACTGTACTTACCTGCTAGTAATTTCGCATTCCACTTTTAAAGTATATGGTTTTTCGTGCCCCTCGGGCATTTGTGTATAACGTGCTAACTTAAGTATTTTCATAAGAGTTTTGTTGTGTGCTTAGCACCCTGTCCTCATAAAGAGTACAGGGTTGTTGTGATTCTAATAAATACATTGTTTATTTTCATAACACTTGTGTGGTGTCCTTTCACTGGGTGTTCAAGGGGTAATGTGATGGTAAAACAGCTGGCTTAACACGCCCTCTAGAGTCTTAGCCTTAGACTGCTCGTATCCATGCTACTAGGATAGCTGGTCTATAAGGTTGACTTACAACCAATCATCAATAAGGGTTGTTTGGACTGATATATAGTGATCACTAGAATAGTGAACACTGCACATCAGGCCAACTTCTCACAACGCATAACAACCTTAGCAGCATGAAATACAGTATAAGGTTCCTGGCAACACAATGCCTGAATTTCACTCACCCTGCGGGCCGATGTAATGGCCACAAGAAACGCCGCCTTCCAAGACAGGTGCTGCAGTGAAGCCTTATGAATAGGCTCGAAGGGTTCCTACATCAGCCTGGACAGCACCACATTCAGTTCCCATGAAGGCAAAGGAAGCCAAACAGGAGGGAACACCTTCTTCAATCCTTCCAAAAAATCCTTAATCACAGGAATCTGGAAGAAGGATGTCTGTGAAGGGCATTTTCTGTAAGCAGTCAATGCAGCTAGATGAACCTTAATGGAATGAAAATTAAGGCCAGAATGAGCTAGATGCAGAAGGTATGGAAGGATAACATCCTCCTTGCAGGTCGTCGGATCATAGTTCTTAGACATGCACCAGATGCAGAATCTCTTCCATTTGTATGCATAAGAGGTCCTAGTAGATGGCCTCTTAGCCTCCTTCAATATGTCCATGCAATCCTCAGGAAGATTCAAGTGGCCATATTGCACTATCTCAGGAGCCATGCCGCCAAACTCAACGATGAGAGGTTGGGGTGCACCATCTGCCCCCCGAACATCGTGAGAAGGTCCGGCCGACACGGCAGCCGTCGATGAGGTAGGATCGACCGGTGAAGCAGGTCCGTGAACTACCACTGTCTGGGCTATTCCGGCGCAATGAGGATCATCCACGCCCGGTATCGGGCCAGCTTGATGAGCACCGCTGGAATCAGGGAAATGGGTGGAAAAGCGTACAGAAAGCTGTTCGACCAGCTGATCCATAACGCGTTCCCCAGAGTCCCCGGCTGGTAATACCTCGAGGCGAAGTCGCGGCATTTGCTGTTTTCTGCGGTGGCGAATAGATCCACTTCTGGAGTGCCCCACATAGCGAAGATGTCGTCGAGCACCTCGTCGTTTATGACCCACTCATGGTTTTCGAGAAGCAACCTGCTGAGGGCGTCCGCCTGAACATTCTGCACACCTGGCAGATGAGTTGCCGTTATTGTCAGTCCTCTGGCTAGCAGCCAGTACTAGATCGCCTGCGCTTCCTGTGACAGTGATCTTGAGCCCCCCTGCTTGTTGAGGTAATACATCGTGGTCGTATTGTCCGTCTGCACAAGCAAGGAGTTGGTCTGGAAGGACGGATGAAAGGCCTTCAGTGCCAAGTGAACAGCTCTGAGTTCCAGGAAATTGATGTGATACATGGACTCTGTCGGAGACCACGTTCCCATGATCTGTAGATGGTCTGAATGCGCTCCCAAGCCCAGGAGAGACGCATCCGTCACGATAGTCTGAGTCGGGATGTCCTTGTGGAAAGGAACCCCTCTGAGAAGATTCTCTGCTGAGCACCACCATCTCAGGGATTTTTGGGCGTGAAGAGACAACTGAATCCGGTCGTCCCATCCCCCTTTTCTCTGGTCCCACTGGTCCTCCAAACATTCCTGTAGCGGCCTCATGTGTAGGCGTGCGTGCGTGCGGAGTGAGGAAGATACAAGAGGCCATCGGTCCCAGTAGAGAAGACACCGTCCTCACTGTTGTAGATGGAGCAGCTATGAGAGCCTGAGACTTCCGAAGGATGGATAAGCGTCTCTCCTCCGAAGGAGACACGCTTGCCGACAGCATATTGATGGAGGCTCCAAAGTACTGCAGTCACTGTACAGGAATCGGGACAGACTTGGACAGATTTATGTGCAACCCCAGACGGTTCAACAGGACGGCCGTCCTGTTGAAGTGCAATTGCGCTTCCTGGAAGGTGGAGGCTTTGATCAACCAATCGTACAGGTACGGGTAGACAAACCCCTTGTTCTTTCTCAGGTACGCTGCTACCACAGCCATGCATTTCGAAAAAGTCCTCGGTGCAGACTTCAGTCCAAACGGTAGTACGGTGTACTGATAGTGATTGGCGCCGACGAGGAAGTGCAGGAACTTCCGATGTTTCCGTGCAAGTGGCAGATGGAAGGACGCATCCTGCAGATCTATCGCGCACAGCCAGTCTCCTCTCTGCTGCTGAGGATAAATCTGGTGCAAAGACTGCATGCAAAACTTTTCCCTGCGAATCCACTTGTTGGCTTGTCGCAAATCCAGAATGGGTCTGAACTCGTTCTTGTCCTTCTTCTGTACTAGGAAGAAGCGTGAGTAAAGACCCTTTCCCCTTTGAGACAGAGGGACGTCTTCTATCGCCCTTTTTCTTAACAGGGTATCGGCCTCCGCCTGGAGCTCGAGTAGTTGGAATTGCGAGCCGACCGTTGGAATTGCCAGAGGCGGGCTGGTGAAACGAAGTCTGTATCCATTGCAAACAATATTCAGCACTCACTTGTCCTGAGTAATGTTTCTCCACTCTGCCAGGTAATGTTGAATGCTTCCCCCCACCGGATCGGCGCTTTTGGAACGGTTTCCGCTGGAACTGCTGCTGTTGTTGTTGCTGTCCAGCCTGCCGACCTTGCCCTCTGCCTTGCGCCCCGTACCGCCTCTGGAACAGGCGGAAGGTCTTTTTCTGTTCCTTAGGCTTTTCCAACCCAACAGCCGCCAGGGTTTCCGCCTCCGCCTTCATGCGGGCCATTTCATCGTCCGCATGTTTCCCGAAGAGGGTCTCGCCCGAAAAGGGTTGGTTAGCAACTCTCTGCTGCGCCTCGGGCTTCAAGGATGTAAGACGCAGCCAGGCGTGGCACCTCAGGTTGACCCCATGGCAGTACCCGTGGGCTGCTAAGAGGGAAGAATCCGCAGCCAAACTTATCACCTGGTTGGAAACCAGCAGACCTTCAGCGAGGATCTCTTGGAAATCTTCCCTCTTCTCCCGGGGAAGGTGTTCCTCAAACTGTTGGAGGGACTCCCACAGAGCCCGATCGTAACGTCCCAACAGGACTGAGGCACTCGCGGCGTTCATCGATGTGGAGGCCGTCCCGCAAACCTTCCTGCCTGCCGAATCCATCCAGCGGCTCTCCTTGTCAGGAGGCACTGTTGATGATGGGGTGGTGGCGTGCTATTTTCTTGCTGCTGTCACAATCACCGAGTCAGGCGTGGGATCCACCCGAAGAAATGCTGGGTCCGAGTAAGGAGCCTTATATTTCTTCTGCAGCCTTGAAGGTGCCGATCTCATAGACGCAGGCGTGAGGAACAGTTCCATGGCCGGTTCTACCAGCCCAGGCACCAAGGGCAGCAAAGGGCGAGACAACTGCTTCTTGTGCAGCGCTTTGAAGATGACGGACGTCAGTGGCGCGGGCACAGTGAGCGTGAAGCCCAGCTTAGCCGCCCCTCGTAGCAACACATCCTGGAAGGACACTATGTCGTCTACTGGAGACACCCTAGTCCGAGGGGAATCCATCAGGGTAGGTGAATAGTCCCTGGCACTAGAGGAATCCGTGTAGCTGGACCTTGACCGGTCCCTCCTGTGGCGCCGTCTGGATCTTGTAGAAGAGTGACGGCGACTCCTGCATCTATCCCTCCGTCTGGAGCGGTATCTCGACCTCCGCGGCCTCGGACATTCCACGGGCCGCAGCGGAGGGCGCTGTGGAGGCCTAAACGGGAGCCTAGGTTGCGGTGGCCCCATAGGCGGTGTCGGGAGATATGGTAATGACGCAGACCTCGGCGGAGGTGGTGGTGTAGGAGGTGGAGGACGATGAGGAGGAACAGGTGGCGGAGGCGGCGTCGGGTTACGTGGAGGAGGGTCCTTAGGTAACGGAGGAGGTGTAGGTGACCTCGGCTTGGCGGGGGAATAAACTTGTGAGTGCTCAGAGCCCGGAGCCTCTTCCTTTTCTTCGCCTGACCTGAAGGAGGGGACCTAGAGGGCGTACCCCTGGCAGCCGAGCGACGGCGCCGCCGCGACCGTGGACTTGTGGTGACCGAAGACACAGTCCTGGCTTTGGAACGCCTCCTGGAGGGCGATGCTCTCCTTCTCGAAGCGGAGCGCCTTTTCGACGTCGATGAACGGCGCCTTGACGTCGATGAACGCCGTCTCGACGTCGATGAACGCCTCCTCGACGTCGATGATGATCTCCTTCTCGATGTCGACGATTTCCTTCTCGACGTCGATGATCTCTTTCTCGACGCTGAACGTGAACGACGGTGACGCCTCGACATCGACCGCCTGCGCCTTCTCGAACCCTCTCGACATCGATGATGACTCGACGACGAAGCAGTTCTCGACGTCGACCTCGTCGGAGGTCTCAACGTCAATCTCCTCGACGTCGACCGCCAACGTCGCTTCGACCCAGAGCCCTGGGAGACGGGGAGCATATATCGATGCCGACGGAGACCGGTGGCGTTGTCTGGCCTTCTACTTACTTTGGAGCCCCCCAGAGGCCTCCGCATGGGCAGAGGAAGAAGCCCCTTCCTGCCCAGACCCACCTTGACCTTGCTGTTTTCTTTGCTCCAGTCCTTGGAGCCTGATCTTCTCTCTGTCCTTCAGGGTCCTACTGGAAAACTGCAGGCAGATCTCACAAGTCCCAGGAATATGAGAAGAAGGGAGACACAGGATACAGACCCTGTGTGGATCAGATCTTGCCTTCTTCCTGGCACACTCTGGACATTTCTCAAATAAGGCAGGCATATTTGATAAAAGAGTGGCCAAAATCACCAGAAAAGTGAAGAAGAGGCAAAAATACGTCGAGTGAACACACTCTAACACTTTAAAAGTGCCAAAAAGTTAACAAAACACCCAAAAAGGGAGAGCTCAATGCTCCAGTGTCCTGCTAGCAGGAGCCGGAAAAAAGAACTGAAAGTAAAAGGAAGGGGCTGAGCATGCTGGGATACCGAGGGTCTCCAGAGAGTTCTTTAAAGGCACGGTATCCCTTTTCCAGACACATAATGGCAGCCTATGGAGGCTTGTCTGTCCTTACCTTCCTCTCTATCATTCCAGGGATTTGGTGAGGGGAGGAAAGTTTCTCTATGGGTGAAACTTGACAGATTGTGTTAAATGTGGTATTGGTGTTATATCCTTGGCATTTCTAGTTGACGTACTGGACAGTGTAGCCTTGTAGGTACAGGCTGCATTATTGTCTTTAATTTTCTCTTAAGTGTCTATGCAGGACTGCAATGGAGACAGGTTAAGAGATTATTTTTGATTGCTCCGGGGTCCACGCACATGGGCGGGACTATTCACTAGATTATGACTATACACAGAGATCCCCTACTACAGAACTGGTTTGTAAGTTATAACTGTTACCGATTACATTATAATATAATGAACATAAAAAACCCATCAGACCAATTATTTCACAACTGGTGACGTTTGAACCATGTTGGCTGGAGGGAGAGGTTTTGAGGTCTATATCAGCCTATTATTTTATATGCAGCCACAATAGGAACCAGCCAAAGTCAGTAGATAGACTAAAACACTTTGGTTCTGAAATGGGGCAGCTACAACGAACCCGCAACGAGAGCAACAAATAATATGAAATTTAACATCACATTATTTAAAGTCTTGAATATTTAAGTAGTAAACCAAGCCTTGCCTCCTTATACCTGCGAAGGAGAGAACATTTATTTGGCAACAGAACAGAAGAGTGAAAGCGCTTCAGGAAGTGAGATAAAGTGATCAGTCCATCTCTGTATGGCGTCTAGGTATTATGGTGGAGCCAAAATATGTATAACCTGATAAAATGACCAACATCCAGTAGAGTAGTTGTTAGGAAGAACTATGACAGGGATCCCGAGGATAAACACGTGTGAGCCTTAGATGCAACATATCAATTCAAATGAAAAATAGTTATACCATCATAAGACTTGCTGTGCCATAACTAAGACAACAGGGGAAATAAAATTACATTGTACAACATTGACGGTAAACAAAGAAAGTATAAGGTTGAATGTCGTGCCATAAGCTGCTTTCAGCCGATCACATAACTGTACACCGGAGCAGTGAAAAGACTATCTGGGAATATTGCGGCTATCCTTATGCTTGATTCAAATGTGTTCTCCAGGAAAGTCTCAAGATCAGATTGTTATTAGAAGAGATGTGTTTGGTCTTTGTAGACAATCTTAAATTTGGATGGGCCATTAAAGGAGTGTTGAATCGCTCTTCCTAAGTTTTCCCGAGTGGCAGAATTATTTACTTCTGATGGAGATATTCCAGGCAAAGTCTTGGGAGATGGAGATTCTGGAGCCTTGGCATATGATCGATTTAATTTTCCTCATATGTGCCAGAATGGGATGTACGACGGTACGACGCATGGTTTTACCACGCGCACCGTTACAACATGTTTTTTTTGGAGTGGTGCGGACTTAGGAATTTTTTAATTTACTATTCCAACACCAGCCTATGTACAGTAGGGAAGGTGTTGGGTAGTAAATTAAATTATTCCTTGTCCTGTAGCGCCCTCCAGCGCAAGTCGTGGTTACGACTTGCGTTGTAAAAGACGCGTTGAAAGGGTACTGCGGAGTAAAATCCGCGTGGTAAAGGGTGTTCCCCACCAGAATGAGCTCACAATGTTGATTACATAGTGGTTTGAAAATTAGCACTTGTGGAGATGTAGCATTTTTGGGTTTGTGGGTACTTATCTAATGAGTGTATTCAAGCTCAAAATCTTTAGTGAATGTAATGCTGAGCGTTGTGGGAATCTATGATTCGAGAAAAGCGATCAGCAAAGGAGCTTCATCCTTAATGCCCTCAGGTAGACCAAAAACTCTAAGACTGCTTCTTCTGTTACTGCCTACAGCTCAGTGATTTCAAGTTTGAGAGATGATATTAAAGAGTTGGTTTTAAGCAAGTGTTTTGATTGAGAAGTGACACGGACTTCAGCCTTGCTGATTTTCCCTCAGCATTTGACATGCTGAGGTAGAGCTCTTTAAGGTCTTTTCTGATCCCGTAAACCTCAGCTTGTTGAAGGGCCGGATTTGTTTTGTGCTCTGTGCTATATCATGCACTTTATTTAGTGTTTTAAGGATTGCTTTGAGTGTGGTAGAGGTGTCTTCTTTTTCTTTCATTGGAGAGTTGGGAAACAATGGTTCTCTTTTATGATCTTGTAAGATTACCTTTCCCATCTTTCTCCTTGTGATCTTTAGACTCAGCCATGTTAAATAACAGCCTATGTAGTTAATAGGACACATGGCCTAGGGACTTCCTCGGAAATGACATACAATACGATAGCCCCACAATTGAGCAAGCTGCTTGACCTTACAAGCTAGACAGATCAGAGTAACCACTGTGTAGATAGGAACTTCTGTGATGGCAAAGTGGGGCACTTCCATGACTGTCGTAGAGAGCGTTCGGGAGACAGTATTAGGCACTCTGGACAGTAAGTGCAACTGTTAATTCGCTGTTAGCCCAGACAGAGAGGCTGTATTGTAGAAAGTAATGTCTCTAGTGGCAATGTAATCTAGTGCTGCAAAATGGCAATACTGAGAGAGACCAGTGCATATGAATCAATGAGGGCATCCGTAATAACTAGAGATTGATGGTCAAGTAGGACATAAACATAACTAGCATAGGGAGCATTCAGGAGATGTTTGAGATGCTCTGTATAATTGGTGCACAGTCCGCCTAAGCAGTTAGACTGTACTCTAGAAAATAGTATATCCAAGTGCCAGTGTTGTCAAATGTAGCTGAATGACAGTGATATGAGAGGCTAGTGCTGGAAAATTCATGAGGGCAGCGATAACAATAAGCTGAGTGCCACTGTACTGCATAAGCAAGAGATGAAGTGAGCAGCTATGTGTGTGGTTTCCTGGGGATGATATTATCCTCACTTTAGGCTCATAAGATAGCGAGTCATGGATGACAGGCCTCTTAAAACGATGTCAAAGGTAGAGAATACCTGACTGTGACGGGTTGGTGCGCTGCCAGTGCTTCTTCCTCCCCTGAATGATCAGTATCGGGAGCACGCAGGCTCAGGCTTAACGAGGCACTGCCATCTTGCTGGCCGTGCGACTTGTAAGGCAGCGGAGCAGAGAGTAGAAATAGTGTCTCAAGCATCGTTCCCAGCCAGTTCACTTATGTTGCCTGGATCCAGAAGGCATCGCCGACTGTGTTTGAGACTAGATCTGACCGCTAGTTGCTGGAGCGGTGTGGCGCGGTGCAGACGGCTAGCGGGAGCTCAACAAGGATCCACCATTTTGCATGGACACCAAGTCCTGCCCCTGGAGTAGATCTATTCAAAATAATATCCCAATTGGGATTAATATCTTCCACTTATTACCATTTCCCATTTTAACAAAGAGGGAAAGATTGTACAAAGAGGCTTACCGAAACTGGGGCTGGTGTGCATCTAGTGCAATACTGTACTATCTTACCTCCACTTACCACATTGAGGGTGTTTTTTATTGTTTGTGAGAGAGAATGTAAAAATCACAACTCTTGCAGTTTTGGGTGATCCTTTTCCACACTTCTTCTCTGTTTTGCATGGACAGTCAATAAAAGTGTGTGCTCATTACACACAAGTAGCTACTGGAGGCTTCATATCACTCCAAGAGAACAGAAAGACTCCCAGCTCTAGGTAGCCTCTTGCCTCCTTCAGTCAGGTCTGCAGGGCAGGATGGGAGTCAGTCGACTTGTGTGGACAGGCACAGCTCACAGCTTCCAAACGTGACACTGTTTCTTTGAAGTGTCTCTGGTTTGTATCTCCACAGCAGGGTCTCTTCTTGTTCTTCTGACACTCTCTATGTCAGCAGTTCACCTACTTTTCCAGGTGCAAGTTCAGGCATAGTTGCTGACATCAAAGTCTTTGCATTGCACTCCTGCCTATTATCAGTTCATAGTGAGTGGAAGTTGGCTTCGTACCTCACTTCCAAGTTCCAACAAGAATCTTCCGAAACACCAGTGCCAAAGGGATGTATGACATTACAACGCATGCTTTTACATCGCATGCTTTTACAACGCGAGTTTTACAACGCATACCATTACAACGCATAGTGCTTTGGCGCGCTGGATAGTGAATAGTTTAATTTACTATTCCAACTCCAGTCCCCGTGGATAGTAGGGAAGGTGTTGGATAGTAAATTAAATCTATTCCCTATCCTAGAGCGCCCCCCAGCGCAATGCGTTGTAATGGTTTGCATTGTAAATACCGCGTTGTAAAGTCACTACGTTGTAAAAGTTGCGTTGTAAAGGTTGTACACCGTGCCAAAGCAGTTAGAAATGGCCAACTGGTCTCTTTAACAATTAGAGCCTTTCAGTGCCCTGCTGTGTCTTTGGTTGCAACTGAGATCAGCTCACATTGATCCTCTGTTAGAAACATTAAGAAGCTGATTTAGAGTTTGTAGGTAAGCCCGTCGGTATGGCAGAGAAATTCACTCCCGCCATACCACCAAATTTAGAGCTGCTCACCAGTCTTGCGGATAACTCTAAGCATTGGCAGAAACCGCCATCATGGCAGTTCCTGTCAAAGTATTACAAGTTTGACGGATGGTGCTGTCAAAATGACTTTTAACCAGTTTTTTATTTTTTTTTCAAAAACAAAGTCCCAAATAGGGATTTTGTTTTTTGAAAAACCAAAAACTAAGAACCTGTGTCCAGGTCTTGCTCTGTATCTGGCAGTCAGCAGACTTCATCATGTGATGTATGCCAGTGTAAATCCGAAGCTCCGATCTCAAATACCATCTGATATAGCAAACCTAGCAAAGGTGGGCAGGGATTCCTACTCTGATCCTCAGTCATGCTCTAGTTTGCTACAGGTTTCTTAATTATGGTTAAAAATCTAAAAAGTGGGGGCGTGGCTTGGACGCCGAGGATGATGGCGGCTTAGAGCGTCTCTCCTCCCGTCGCAAGCGTCTGCATCCAGTTTTGGAACGCTTTTTCGGCTCTGCAGCGGGGATGTGCACATAGATTCAGGGACCGGACCACTTCCTGAATGTAAGAAGCTGCCCCGCGTGTCCGCAGCTGCAGCGGTTCGTGAACTGTGCCGAACGGAGCTCCGGACGCACATGGCGGCAGTGCGTGGTACGGGGACAACACGGAGCGAGTAGTGTACCCCAGCGCAGCGATGCAGTGAGCCTGACACAACGAAGGGACCTGGGACAGAAGGAAAGAGTCCACGAAGGAGCGCTCACCTGAACGGAAGGCAGGCTAACCGGTCGCGTGAGTACAGTACGATCGGCCATGCCAGGGGCTTCCTCCGCCTTAACCAAGATGGCGGCCGCCACTCGGTAATGCTCTGGAACCGAGGCAAAGTGACTCTCCCCATTAAATCTGCCCAAATTAGCCTGCATGTTACGCCAGGGGAGCGTTTCTGGCACCCACCCATACAGTAGGGAAAATATACGCTCATTTCTATTTTGGACATGTGAATCTAATGTAACTAAGATGCATGCCTGCATTGTCGACCATTAGACTGTATGAACTCACCAAGCGCTTGATCGGTGCTCTGCTCACATTGGCTACCATTTTGATGATGGGGGTTTGAAGCTGCTGCGCTGACTGCCTGGATTGCTTGCCACCAAACGACACTCGGCTCCCTACTATACCAGTGCTGCCCCTGAATGCTGACAAGTGCCTACAACTCAGCTCTCTTCTTACTATACTGCACCCACATGTGGTGTACCCCTCAATGACAGTGTTGTCCTTGCAGTAAGTTTTTACAAGGTCATTGCACACAACACGTGCGCCTTTTGCATGTATACATGTGGTGCCCTGTACCTAAAATTCCATCTATGAAGTGATACTGCTCCCAGTGTACTGAGTTCTAGCTGGCTATCCTCTTGTATGGACTTTTGTTGTATATCCTACTCCACGATATTAACTACTCAGAGAAGATTCTAGCAGTCAGGATGGATACCAAAGACCAGGGTACCCTTAAGAGACTTAAGTCGAATCACTCGAACCCGGGTTCACCAGATAAGCCAAAGAAAATTACCCCGGACGTACTTGATATGATATTGAATAGGCTAGATGAAGTGAAAGACCTGGCCAAGGTCACTAAAGAAGAAGTGGTGGCAATCCGTCAAGATATCCGAGATACCAATGCGCGCCTAACAGAAACAGAATCCCGGATCAGCCGCCTGGAAGACATCGAGGCTAAAACTTCAACGGCTCTGAAACACCTACACATCTCCTCTGACCAGACAGCTAGACGATTGGCCGAGTTGGAGGACAGGAATAGGAGGGGGAACCTACGCATTTTCGGAATTCCGGAAGGGTCCGAGGAGTCGGAGGGATCACGCATTCGGTTCTTGGAATCCTGGTTTACTAAAGCCACAAACCTGACTTTTAGCAACCCTCTTGAATTTGACAGAGCACATAGAGTGCCAGGGAGGATCACTAAAGCGCAGAAAGGACCAAGGCCCATCGTATGTAAACCGTCCTGGAAGGACACCATGTCGTCTACTGCAGACACCCTCGTCCGAGGGGAATCCATCAGGGTAGGTGAATAGTCCCTGGCACTAGAGGAATCCGTGTAGCTGGACCTTGACCGGTCCCTCCTGTGGCGCCGTCTGGATCTTGTAGAAGAGCGACGGCGACTCCTGGATCTATCCCTCCGTCTGGAGCAGTACCTCGACCTCCGCGGCCTCGGACATTCCACGGGCCGCAGCGGAGGGCACTGTGGAGGCCTAAACGGGAGCCTAGGTTGCGGTGGCCCCGTAGGCGGCGTCGGGAGATGTGGTAATGAGGCAGACCTCGGCAGAGGTGGTGGTGTAGGAGGTGGAGGACGATGAGGAGGAACAGGTGGCGGAGGCGGCGTCGGGTTACGTGGAGGAGGGTCCTTAGGTAACGGAGGAGGTGTAGGTGACCTCGGCTTGGCGGGGGAATAAACTTGTGAGTGCTCCGAGCCCGGAGCCTCTTCCTTTTCTTCGCCTGACCTGAAGGGGGGGACCTAGAGGCCATACCCCTGGCAGCCGAGCGACGGCGCCGCCGCGACCGTGGACTTGTGGTGACCGAAGACACAGTCCTGGCTTTGGAACGCCTCCTGGATGGCGATGCTCTCCTTCTCGACGCGGAGCGCCTTTTCGACGTCGATGAACGGCGTCTTGACGTCGATGAACGCCGTCTCGATGTCAATGAACGCCTCCTCGACGTCGATGATGATCTCCTTCTCGATGTTGACGATTTCCTTCTCGACGTCGATGATCTCTTTCTCGACGCTGAACGTGAACGACGGTGACGCCTCGACATCGACCGCCTGCACCTTCTCGAACCCTCTCGACATCGATGATGACTCGACGACGAAGCAGTTCTCGACGTCGACCTCGTCGGAGGTCTCAACGTCAATCTCCTCGACGTCGACCGCCAACGTCGCTTCGACCCAGAGCCCTGGGAGACGGGGAGCATATATCGATGCCGACGGAGACCGGTGGCGTTGTCTGGCCTTCTACTTACTTTGGAGCCCCCCAGAGGCCTCCGCACGGGCAGAGGAAGAAGCCCCTTCCTGCCCAGACCCACCTTGACCTTGCTGTTTTCTTTGCTCCAGTCCTTGGAGCCTGATCTTCTCTCTGTCCTTCAGGGTCCTACTGGAAAACTGCAGGCAGATCTCACAAGTCCCAGGAATATGAGAAGAAGGGAGACACAGGATACAGACCTTGTGTGGATCAGATCTTGCCTTCTTCCTGGCACACTCTGGATATTTCTCAAATAAGGCAGGCATATTTGATAAAAGAGTGGCCGAAATCACCAGAAAAGTGAAGAAGAGGCAAACATACGTCGAGTGAACACACTCTAACACTTTAAAAGTGCCAATAAGTTAACAAAACACCCAAAAAGGGAGAGCTCAATGCTCCAGTGTCCTGCTAGCAGGAGCCGGAAAAAAGAACTGAAAGTAAAAGGAAGGGGCTGAGCATGCTGGGATACCGAGGGTCTCCAGAGAGTTCCTTAAAGGCACGGTATCCCTTTTCCAGACACATAATGGCAGCCTATGGAGGCTTGTCTGTCCTTACCTTCCTCTCTATCATTCCAAGGATTTGGTGAGGGGAGGGAAGTTTCTCTATGGGTGAAACTTGACAGATTGTGTTAAATGTGTTATTGGTGTTATATCCTTGGCATTTCTAGTTGAAGTACTGGACAGTGTAGCCTTGTAGGTACAGGCTGCATTATTGTCTTTAATTTTCTCTTAAGTGTCTATGCAGGACTGCAATGGAGATAGGTTAAGAGATTATTTTTGATTGCTCCGGGGTCCACGCACATGGGCGGGACTATTCACTAGATTATGACTATACACAGAGATCCCCTACTACAGAACTGGTTTGTAAGTTATAACTGTTACCGATTACATTATAATATAATGAACATAAAAAACCCATCAGACCAATTATTTCACAACTGGTGACGTTTGAACCATGTTGGCTGGAGGGAGAGGTTTTGAGGTCTATATCAGCCTATTATTTTATATGCAGCCACAATAGGAACCGCCCAAAGTCAGTAGATAGACTAAAACACTTTGGTTCTGAAATGGGGCAGCTACAACGAACCCGCAACGAGAGCAACAAATAATATGAAATTTAACATCACATTATTTAAAGTCTTGAATATTTAAGTAGTAAACCAAGCCTTGCCTCCTTATACCTGCGAAGGAGAGAACATTTATTTGGCAACAGAACAGAAGAGTGAAAGCGCTTCAGGAAGTGAGATAAAGTGATCAGTCCATCTCTGTATGGCGTCTAGGTATTATGGTGGAGCCAAAATATGTATAACCTGATAAAATGACCGACATCCAGTAGAGTAGTTGTTAGGAAGAACTATGACAGGGATCCCGAGGATAAACACGTGTGAGCCTTAGATGCAACATATCAATTCAAATGAAAAATAGTTATACCATCATAAGACTTGCTGTGCCATAACTAAGACAACAGGGGAAATAAAATTACATTGTACAACATTGACGGTAAACAAAGAAAGTATAAGGTTGAATGTCGTGCCATAAGCTGCTTTCAGCCGATCACATAACTGTACACCGGAGCAGTGAAAAGACTATCTGGGAATATTGCGGCTATCCTTATGCTTGATTCAAATGTGTTCTCCAGGAAAGTCTCAAGATCAGATGGTTCTTAGAAGAGATGTGTTTGGTCTTTGTAGACAATCTTAAATTCGGATGGGCCATTAAAGGAGTGTTGAATCGCTCTTTCTAAGTTTTCCCGAGTGGCAGAATTATTTACTTCTGATGGAGATATTCCAGGCAAAGTCTTGGGAGATGGAGATTCTGGAGCCTTGGCATATGATCAATTTAATTTTCCTCATATGTGCCAGAATGGGATGTACGACGGTACGACGCATGGTTTTACCACGTGTACCGTTACAACACGTTTTTTACAACGCAAGTCGTTACCACGACTTGCGTTGGAGGGGTGCCGACTTAGGAATTTTTTAATTTACTATTCCAACACCAGCCTATGTACAGTAGGGAAGGTGTTGGATAGTAAATTAAATTATTCCTTGTCCTGTAGCGCCCTCCAGCGCAAGTCGTGGTTACGACTTGCGTTGTAAAAGACGCGTTGAAAGGGTACTGCGGAGTAAAATCCGCGTGGTAAAGGATGTTCCCCACCAGAATGAGCTCACAATGTTGATTACATAGTGGTTTGAAAATTAGCACTTGTGGAGATGTAGCATTTTTGGGTTTGTGGGTACTTATCTAATGAGTGTATTCAAGCTCAAAATCTTTAGTGAATGTAATGCTGAGCGTTGTGGGAATCTATGATTCGAGAAAAGCGATCAGCAAAGGAGCTTCATCCTTAATGCCCTCAGGTAGACCAAAAACTCTAAGACTGCTTCTTCTGTTACTGCCTACAGCTCAGTGATTTCAAGTTTGAGAGATGATATTAAAGAGTTGGTTTTAAGCAAGTGTTTTGATTGAGAAGTGACACGGACTTCAGCCTTGCTGATTTTCCCTCAGCATTTGACATGCTGAGGTAGAGCTCTTTAAGGTCTTTTCTGATCCCGTAAACCTCAGCTTGTTGAAGGGCCGGATTTGTTTTGTGCTCTGTGCTATATCATGCACTTTATTTAGTGTTTTAAGGATTGCTTTGAGTGTGGTAGAGGTGTCTTCTTTTTCTTTCATTGGAGAGTTGGGAAACAATGGTTCTCTTTTATGATCTTGTAAGATTACCTTTCCCATCTTTCTCCTTGTGATCTTTAGACTCAGCCATGTTAAATAACAGCCTATGTAGTTAATAGGACACATGGCCTAGGGACTTCCTCGGAAATGACATACAATACGATAGCCCCACAATTGAGCAAGCTGCTTGACCTTACAAGCTAGACAGATCAGAGTAACCACTGTGTAGATAGGAACTTCTGTGATGGCAAAGTGGGGCACTTCCATGACTGTCGTAGAGAGCGTTCGGGAGACAGTTTTAGGCACTCTGGACAGTAAGTGCAACTGTTAATTCGCTGTTAGCCCAGACAGAGAGGCTGTATTGTAGAAAGTAATGTCTCTAGTGGCAATGTAATCTAGTGCTGCAAAATGGCAATACTGAGAGAGACCAGTGCATATGAATCAATGAGGGCATCCGTAATAACTAGAGATTGATGGTCAAGTAGGACATAAACATAACTAGCATAGGGAGCATTCAGGAGATGTTTGAGATGCTCTGTATAATTGGTGCACAGTCCGCCTAAGCAGTTAGACTGTACTCTAGAAAATAGTATATCCAAGTGCCAGTGTTGTCAAATGTAGCTGAATGACAGTGATATGAGAGGCTAGTGCTGGAAAATTCATGAGGGCAGCGATAACAATAAGCTGAGTGCCACTGTACTGCATAAGCAAGAGATGAAGTGAGCAGCTATGTGTGTGGTTTCCTGGGGATGATATTATCCTCACTTTAGGCTCATAAGATAGCGAGTCATGGATGACAGGCCTCTTAAAACGATGTCAAAGGTAGAGAATACCTGACTGTGACGGGTTGGTGCGCTGCCAGTGCTTCTTCCTCCCCTGAATGATCAGTATCGGGAGCACGCAGGCTCAGGCTTAACGAGGCACTGCCATCTTGCTGGCCGTGCGACTTGTAAGGCAGCGGAGCAGAGAGTAGAAATAGTGTCTCAAGCATCGTTCCCAGCCAGTTCACTTATGTTGCCTGGATCCAGAAGGCATCGCCGACTGTGTTTGAGACTAGATCTGACCGCTAGTTGCTGGAGCGGTGTGGCGCGGTGCAGACGGCTAGCGGGAGCTCAACAAGGATCCACCATTTTGCATGGACACCAAGTCCTGCCCCTGGAGTAGATCTATTCAAGATAATATCCCAATTGGGATTAATATCTTCCACTTATTACCATTTCCCATTTTAACAAAGAGGGAAAGATTGTACAAAGAGGCTTACCGAAACTGGGGCTGGTGTGCATCTAGTGCAATACTGTACTATCTTACCTCCACTTACCACATTGAGGGTGTTTTTTATTGTTTGTGAGAGAGAATGTAAAAATCACAACTCTTGCAGTTTTGGGTGATCCTTTTCCACACTTCTTCTCTGTTTTGCATGGACAGTCAATAAAAGTGTGTGCTCATTACACACAAGTAGCTACTGGAGGCTTCATATCACTCCAAGAGAACAGAAAGACTCCCAGCTCTAGGTAGCCTCTTGCCTCCTTCAGTCAGGTCTGCAGGGCAGGATGGGAGTCAGTCGACTTGTGTGGACAGGCACAGCTCACAGCTTCCAAACGTGACACTGTTTCTTTGAAGTGTCTCTGGTTTGTATCTCCACAGCAGGGTCTCTTCTTGTTCTTCTGACACTCTCTATGTCAGCAGTTCACCTACTTTTCCAGGTGCAAGTTCAGGCATAGTTGCTGACATCAAAGTCTTTGCATTGCACTCCTGCCTATTATCAGTTCATAGTGAGTGGAAGTTGGCTTTGTACCTCACTTCCAAGTTCCAACAAGAATCTTCCGAAACACCAGTGCCAAAGGGATGTATGACATTACAACGCATGCTTTTACATCGCATGCTTTTACAACGCGAGTTTTACAACGCATACCATTACAACGCATAGTGCTTTGGCGCGCTGGATAGTGAATAGTTTAATTTACTATTCCAACTCCAGTCCCCGTGGATAGTAGGGAAGGTGTTGGATAGTAAATTAAATCTATTCCCTATCCTAGAGCGCCCCCCCAGCGCAATGCGTTGCAATGGTTTGCGTTGTAAATACCGCGTTGTAAAGTCACTACGTTGTAAAAGTTGCGTTGTAAAGGTTGTACACCGTGCCAAAGCAGTTAGAAATGGCCAACTGGTCTCTTTAACAATTAGAGCCTTTCAGTGCCCTGCTGTGTCTTTGGTTGCAACTGAGATCAGCTCACATTGATCCTCTGTTAGAAACATTAAGAGTTTGTAGGTAAGCCCGTCGGTATGGCAGAGAAATTCACTCCCGCCATACCACCAAATTTAGAGCTGCTCACCAGTCTTGCGGATAACTCTAAGCATTGGCAGAAAGCGCCATCATGGCAGTTCCTGTCAAAGTATTACAAGTTTGACGGATGGTGCTGTCAAAATGACTTTTAACCAGTTTTTTTTTTTTTTCAAAAACAAAGTCCCAAATAGGGATTTTGTTTTTTGAAAAACCAAAAACTAATAACCCGTGTCCAGGTCTTGCTCTGTATCTGGCAGTCAGCAGACTTCATCATGTGATGTATGCCAGTGTAAATCCGAAGCTCCGATCTCAAATACCATCTGATATAGCAAACCTAGCAAAGGTGGGCAGGGATTCCTACTCTGATCCTCAGTCATGCTCTAGTTTGCTACAGGTTTCTTAATTATGGTTAAAAATCTAAAAAGTGGGGGCGTGGCTTGGACGCCGAGGATGATGGCGGCTTAGAGCGTCTCTCCTCCCGTCGCAAGCGTCTGCATCCAGTTTTGGAACGCTTTTTCGGCTCTGCAGTGGGGATGTGCACATAGATTCAGGGACCGGACCGCTTCCTGAATGTAAGAAGCTGCCCCGCGTGTCCGCAGCTGCAGCGGTTCGTGAACTGTGCCGAACGGAGCTCCGGACACACATGGCGGCAGTGCGTGGTACGGGGACAACACGGAGCGAGTAGTGTACCCCAGCGCAGCGATGCAGTGAGCCTGACACAACGAAGGGACCTGGGACAGAAGGAAAGAGTCCACGAAGGAGCGCTCACCTGAACGGAAGGCAGGCTAACCGGTCGCGTGAGTACAGTACGATCGGCCATGCCAGGGTTTCCTCCGCCTTAACCAAGATGGCGGCCGCCACTCGGTAATGCTCTGGAACCGAGGCAAAGTGACTCTCCCCATTAAATCTGCCCAAATTAGCCTGCATGTTACGCCAGGGGAGCGTTTCTGGCACCCACCCATACAGTAGGGAAAATATACGCTCATTTCTATTTTGGACATGTGAATCTAATGTAAATAAGATGCATGCCTGCATTGTCGACCATTAGACTGTATGAACTCACCAAGCGCTCGATCGGTGCTCTGCTCACATTGGCTGCCATTTTGAGGATGGGGGTTTGAAGCTGCTGCGCTGACTGCCTGGATTGCTTGCCACCAAACGACACTCGGCTCCCTACTATACCAGTGCTGCCCCTGAATGCTGACAAGTGCCTACAACTCAGCTCTCTTCTTACTATACTGCACCCACATGTGGTGTACCCCTCAATGACAGTGTTGTCCTTGCAGTAAGTTTTTACAAGGTCATTGCACACAACACGTGCGCCTTTTGCATGTATACATGTGGTGCCCTGTACCTAAAATTCCATCTATGAAGTGATACTGCTCCCAGTGTACTGAGTTCTAGCTGGCTATCCTCTTGTATGGACTTTTGTTGTATATCCTACTCCACGATATTAACTACTCAGAGAAGATTCTAGCAGTCAGGATGGATACCAAAGACCAGGGTACCCTTAAGAGACTTAAGTCGAATCACTCGAACCCGGGTTCACCAGATAAGCCAAAGAAAATTACCCCGGACGTACTTGATATGATATTGAATAGGCTAGATGAAGTGAAAGACCTGGCCAAGGTCACTGAAGAAGAAGTGGTGGCAATCCGTCAAGATATCCGAGATACCAATGCGCGCCTAACAGAAACAGAATCCCGGATCAGCCGCCTGGAAGACATCGAGGCTAAAACTTCAACGGCTCTGAAACACCTACACATCTCCTCTGACCAGACAGCTAGACGATTGGCCGAGTTGGAGGACAGGAATAGGAGGGGGAACCTACGCATTTTCGGAATTCCGGAAGGGTCCGAGGAGTCGGAGGGATCACGCATTCGGTTCTTGGAATCCTGGTTTACTAAAGCCACAAACCTGACTTTTAGCAACCCTCTTGAATTTGACAGAGCACATAGAGTGCCAGGGAGGATCACTAAAGCGCAGAAAGGACCAAGGCCCATCGTATGTAAACCGTTGCGCTACCAACATGTGGAGCAAATCCTTGCCTTCGTGCGGAAACACAATCATATCCTGTGGAAGGACACCAAAGTCTACATTTCTCAAGATTACAGTAAGGAGACTGTAGAAATAAGGAAGGCCTTTCTTGCCCTACGTCCACAACTATCAGTGAAGGGATATCAATTTGGTTTTGTGGGCCCGGCGAAGTACAGGGTGACAATACGTGGATCGTCTCACTACTTCACGGACCCTAGGAAGCTCAAACGCATGCTTGAAGACGTGGAAGAACGAGATATGGAACGCGACATGGAGACTAATAACCCAGACAGTCTAGCAGATTCGGCCTCAGCCTCAGGATACAAATGACCACGTCCGAGTTCTAGTGCGTTCATTAAGTCATCTCTGCTCTGTTACTTTTACAAGCCTATGGGCTTGTCAATTGCAAGGTGTCTTTAGGGTAAGGTCTCCAGTTCATGTGCGCCATCCAGCACTGGAAGTTTTATGGTGCTTCGAAAATTGGTGTAAGGGCTTGAACTAAAGCCCTGGAAGTTTCTTTACTTTACTTCTCTAGTCTTGACCTGGTGTAGATCTATGGTTATCGATTTAAAAATCCTGAATTGAGCTGACTTAATCCAGTATCCGGGTTACTGGTGAGGTGGTTCGGAGTTGATCGGATTTTACACCAACCATGCTGAGACTCTCTGTTTGAGGAAATGTTACTGACAATTTATTGTTTCTACTTGGGTTACCTGACATTGATATATAGACCTATAACCTACTAGCCATTACGGGCCTTAAATGAAGGATATGATGCCACAATACCCTCCAATGGCCCTTGTTGTACTCTCTACTTACCGTTCGATAGTTAGAATTCAGTTGACACTCAGGATTATTTGTTGGTCTATCTAGATTATAAAGTGGGGGCACATTATTGATTTAATGTTGATTCTGCTATACCATTCCAACGTTCCACTGCTTACATTATGATAATATGTATTTTGCATTGTGCATAGCTGTTCCAATGTCTATACATGACTAGTTTGGACGGGAGGGTTACTGCGGTTGCTGCGGTTTTCCTCGACGTCGCCATGCTTCTGTACTACAGTTGGGGAGGGTGGGGTGGGGGGATGTGGGGGATTGGGGGGGATGGGTGTTGTGTTTTGTGGTTTGTGTTTTTTCTTTTCCTTTCTCTTTTTCCTTCTTTCTGCTTTCTTCTTCCTCTTCTCTTTTCACTGCCATTCCTTTTCCTTCTGATCTATCTCCTTGCTCTTGATTGGACAAGTTGTATCATGCATATGTTGTATTTGTATACCTACATTCAGACCAGTCGTGCTCTATCCTTGGGCGCCCAAATGTCTGCTCATAGTTTCCGCCCGTTCTGCATCATATGGAGCAAAACTGTGTGTTCTTTGCATAATACGTTGTGTAACATGTTTTTCATTGGAACTCATGGAGCAGTCATGATACATACAATACTGTAAATGTCACATGCAACGCTTTCCACTCCGCTTGGGACAACCTCACTTGACCGACTAAAGATTCTGTCTATAAATGTTAAAGGTCTGAATCAGCCCGTTAAAAAACAGAAGATATTAGACTATGTGCGCAGACAGAAAGGGGACATTGTCATGTTGCAAGAGACTAAACTAGATGCTAAACAATTCTACACTCTGCGCAACAAGTTTTATTCGGAGGTTGTAGGTTCTAGTGCACTTGGTAAAAAGAATGGAGTTCTGGTTTTATTGTCAAAAAAGTCAAAGGTAGAATTGCTGTCTTCCGAATCAGATGAAAAGGGACGCTGGGTCACGGTGAAACTTTCTAGAGATAACACGGAATTCTTTGTCACTAACGTCTACGCACCTAACGCTAATGACTTAGAATTTTGGCAGGGCTTAGTCAAACAGATTGCAACGATACCTGATACAGCGGTTCATATAATTGGGGGTGATTTTAATCTCCCATTTGACCCGGCCTTAGATAGAGACTCGAAGTGTGTATTCAAACCGAACAAATCACATAATGCCTTTCTCAAATTATGTCAACAATTTCATTTAATTGATGCATGGAGAATACAGCACCCTACTGATAGGGACTACACATTCTACTCTCCCCCACACGATTCGTTCTCACGCATTGATTACATTTTCATTACACAAAATGGCATTTCGAGAATAGAAGATACATCAATTGAACCAAGGGTACTGTCAGCCATTCATGCATATCCCTGTCCATCAGTAACATTAAACCGTCCCCTAAACAAACGTCCTGGAGACTAAATGAGGAAATCTTACACAAAGAACAATATAGAACTGAAATTTTAACAGCTATTAGGTCCTATTTGGAGATTAATGCGAGAGGGGAGACCTCAGACCTAGTGCGATGGGAGGCTTTGAAAAGTACAATAAGGGGGGTATGCATCAAAATTCGCTCAGCAATGAACAGAGACTGCAATGCAAAGCTGGAGAGGTTGGAGGCTGAGATAGCTACCCTGGAGAGCAAACACCAAATGACAAGGGACCGGGAGACACTCAATATCATGACCAACAGAAAATACGAATATAATAAGCTAGTGAGTGAAAGGGCGGGGGTGTGGCTAGACAGAAAGCGAAGGTTTAAGCTCTGCGAATCTAACAAAGCCGGTAAGAGCCTGGCGGCATACTTAAAATTCAAGGTGCAAAAGAATGCTATTAATGTTATCAGGGACTCTGCGGGAGTTCTTCATTCGGACCCCCAAAAAATAACTGAGGTCTTTAAAGACTTCTACGAGGGCTTATACGCTAAAAATGAATTGGTGGCTGAGGACAAAATTCATGAATATCTACAGGAGTGTGTTCTGCCAAAGCTAAAGCCTGAAGAACAACTCAGTCTTAATGAGCCGGTCTCGGCCAATGAAGTAGAAAAAGCGATCAGGGGGTTGAAATGTGGGAAAGCTCCAGGCCCGGATGGCTTTACAGCCAAATTCTATAAAAGTTTTACATCAGATTTGGTTAAACCTCTTCTGAACCTCTTTCACGAATTCACGGAGTCAGGGGAGGTGAAGGGCACCTTAGCAGAAGCGACCATTGCAGTTCTGCCTAAAGACGGCAAAGACCCATCGTTACCAAAAAATTATAGGCCGATTTCCCTGATTAATCTAGATTGTAAGATATTAGCCATGATTTTATCAGCCCGTTTACAGAAAGTCCTTCCTAACCTCGTACACCCATCTCAAGCGGGTTTCTTAAAACATAGACTGTCTAGTGATAACACCAGAGTACTAGCCCATGCCCTAGAAAAAGCAAAACTTCTGAATACTCCCACGGTAGCTGTCACACTGGATGCGGAAAAAGCCTTCGACAAGGTAGATTGGTCCTTCCTTGAGGCAGTTTTACACAACTTTAACCTAGGTGAAACGTTTACTAAACTTGTAATGGCTTTGTATGCCGGCCCTACTGCTAAGGTCAGAACGGGTGGCTCCTTCTCTTCTTCTTTTTGCTTGCAACAGGGGACGAGACAAGGATGCCCATTATCACCATCTCTGTTCTTACTAGCAATAGAACCTTTTTTGTGGCATATTAGACATAATGAAGCCATTGCTGGTATTCCATTTGGTGACTGCACTGTAAAATTGACTGCATATGCCGACGATGTGCTGATCCTAACGGAAAAAGCCGATGAGGCTATCCCGGCCTTAATGGACACAATTGAGGGGTTCTCCAGAGTTTCAGGGTATAAACTGAATAAGGACAAAACAGAAGTTAAGTTGCTGAACAACATCGGGGGTAAAGAGATTCTGGGCTCATCTGGCCTCACTTGGCAACCAAAAGCTTTTAAATATTTGGGCTTAGATTTTGAGAAGGACTTGATCACGACCCTGAAATTGAATGAAGACCTAACGTTAAAAAAGATATCCACGCTGCTAGATAGCTGGTCACCTAAATTTTTGTCCTGGTGGGGTAGGGTTGAGACCCTTAAAATGATGTGCACGCCTCTAGTTAACTACCTAGCTTGCATGCTCCCCATGACTTTCTCGGATGAATTCATCAAGAAGGTAGACAGGTTGTTTGGAGAGTTCCTGTGGCGAGGGAAAAAAGCCATGATATCACTGAAAAAGCTGCAACTAGCAAAAGAAAAGGGCGGCCTGGGCCTGCCCTCATTCAGGAACTACCAAACAGCCTTCCTCTGTAAGCAAGGGGCCCTTTGGCTGGTCGATGCTACATCCTATACTCCAGTGTGGCTAACTATCGAAAAGTCGTTATTGGCACAGGCACCCCTCTCTGCTCTCCTCACCATGGACTTGTCCCATGTACCTCACTCTAAATACATTCTACTAAATACCAGAAGAGCACTCCTCCGACTTGACCAGTCCCATAAAACTGCTTCGGTGATTAAGAGATCTACCCTACTCTCTTTATGGCATAACCCTATGCTCCGGATAGAGGGAAAGACCCTTTATTGGGAAGTGTGGGCTGCAAAGGGTATACATATAGTGAATGACCTTTATGAAAATGGCAGGCCCCTACCCTTCTCGACACTACAAGAGAAATTTAATTTACCACCCATAGAATTCTACCAATACCTGAAACTGAAAGCCGCTATCTCCAAATGTCCCCTCACTACAGACTTGCCTTGGCTGGTGACCCGTCTCCGGATACTATACCATGCTGACCATTTTGTATCCAGAATATATAAACTGCTCCTTCCCCTGCCTAAGAAGCCACACAGGTTGACCGAAAGTAAGTGGGAATCAGAGCCTAACTCCACAGGTATAACGATAGATTGGGAGGTGATACACAATGCCGCATTAACAAACAAGGTTTCCCCGATTCTATGTCAAACGAAGTATATGTTGTTGAACAGAGTGTTCTGGACCCCCCAGAAATTGTTTAAATGTAAACTGAGGGATACGCCCGACTGTTGGAACTGCCAAAAGGCACCTGGTGACTTGGCACACATGCTTTTTAATTGTCCCCTATTAAAATCATTTTGGAGTAAAATATTCACATATATTCAACAAGTATTTGGTATCACGCCTGCACAGGAATTTATATATGTCATTTTGAGTCCTCTAGAAACACAATTGCCGGACATTCATGACAGACAATTGCTTGATATCATGTTGACATTGGCGTGCAAGGTCATACTTTATAAATGGAAGAACTTTGCTGAAGTCAACTTTAAAATGTGGCTGGAATGGCTTTCCTTCTTGAGGGGGGCGGACAATCCTGCGCTACAGTCAGCCACGTGGAAGCCTTCGAACAATAAACTCTGGTTATCCCTGGATGCGTCATCCTCCCATTTTGAACCCCCATGATGCACGTCTCAATGGCCAGCTTACTTACGTAGACTCTATATAGAATTTGGGTGTTTGCTGTGTTTGCATACTGTATATTTCCTGCTACGTGTACAAAGAACTAGGTCTGGGTAAACTGACTGCTGTTGCTCTATGGATACACCTGTCCTCTCTCTTCTATTCTCTCTCTCTTCTTCTCTTGTTTCCTTTCTTTCTCTCTCCCCCTTTTCTTCTCTTTTCTCTCGCTGACTTGACTTTGATTATTGTAAGTGTCATTATGCCAACATTTATCCATTTGTACCTTGGAAGATTTATTGTATTGTCTTTATTTTCATCTCTATTCCTCAATAAAAAAGATTTGAATAAAAAAAAAAAAATCTAAAAAGTGGGTAGCAAGTTAAAAGCTCTCAAAATGTCACCACTATGTAAGGTAAAAATTGGCTGCACTCCAAGTGAGTAATTTACTTTCATTGCTTTCTATGGAAAAGAAACACTGGTCTCATCAAAACTGGGTTGGTTGGTCATTTGATTTGGTAATTTATTTATTTATTTATTTATTTATTTATTTTTTAAAACCTTTATTAGCATTAAGCAGTTACATTCAGAGTATACCAACCGTCACGGTTGAACATAGGTATAGAGGTAGAGTATGCAAATAATGTAAAACAGGAGCAATGCAAAGGTACACCTCACAAATCTATGCTGTAACTCAGGAGAACTCAGTACCGATATGGCCACAGGATTAGGGAAGGTTTGTTTTTTAAATTAAAGTTAAAGAAGAGCAGGATCTGATACCGCACAATTAGACCTTTCCAAAGCCAGGGTTACACATGAAATAGGATATTCACAGCAGGACCATCGTAGGTAGGATATTCATGTCAGGACGTAGACACAGGATATTCAATAAACATTACATGTCCCCACCTAGACCGTGTCCGCCCGCCGTGTAATAAAGCATTAAAAAAAAACATACACCATTTATCTGAACCAGGAAAACGCACGGAGAGTCACCTCTAATCAGACCCGCAAGAAAGAGAAAAGAAGAAAGAAAGGAAAGCAAAAATTAAAAGGAAGAATAAAGGCCATAGAACAGAAGAGAAAAATGAAAAACAAAAATACCCCACCCCCATCCCCCCACCCTGCACCCCTGCATACGGCTACGGCCTACCCCCTTAGCAGCGTGCCTGTCGCCCCGTATCTAAACCCGAAATATAGAGAAGAGAGACAACGAGGAGAGAAAGAGACAATATTCCACACAAAGATAAAAAAAAAGGAAAGAAAACCCCACGATAGGGAAAGATGAAGACATGGAGGGTCACCAGTACAGGCCCCCGGCCCCCCCCCTCCCCCGCCGCCTCACATCAGTACAATGTTACCAGAGTGAATAATAAAGCGTCAAGGAGCAACAGGTTCAGAATCACAATTGCAGCCCAGCCCCTCAAGCTACCGGAGCAAGATGGAAATCTCCCCATGCTGATACAAAGGAACAGAGTGTCATTGATGCACACGACTCATGTAGCCCCAAACATAAGTATGCCGCAAATATTAGGAAGCGGAAAAAGGCAAGTAGAATATCGCACTAAACAGGCAGGCCAGATCAGAAAAGAATAGGAAGCCTTGCAATGTTCCAGGTAACTGCGCCGTCAAAGTTCATCCGCCGCCATTTTAGCCGTCCACGATCCGGAGAACAATATGTAGCACAACAAGGACAGCCATTTTGTAGTTTCCTGCACCCACAGCAAGACTCGTCACCAGGAGATGCGCGCGAGAGGGAGAAGAATAAAACATAGCCGGTGGTCGCTCCAATGAGACGATGTACGCCTGGAATCGGATGTCCATGAAGCAATCAATTAAAAACAAACAGGGAGTCTTCAAGGAGCGAACCTCCCCTCTCGCCGCCGATAGAGTCAAAGCAAGGTCTCACCACAGTGCCTGCACAACAAGGCCGAGCAGGGGCCACATAAACAATGTCTCACAATAAGGATACCGGCGGCAGGTTGCTTTTCCCATTCCAGTGATACCGGGCTCACCCCTGTAGCGATCCGGATCCAATTCCGCCCTTCCAGCGCATGGGAGGTATATGATCCCTCTCCCCTCGATCTATTGTGCGCGCTGCCAACGTCATTTGCGGATACACCACATTACAACACTACTCACAGGGGGGACCCCCAACAGAACGCCGCATCGACCAGTGTCAGGGCCGCCCGCCCTAGGTTCCAGGAAAGGGGGGATGGTGTCAACAGTTCCCCAACGTTGGTACACTATAGAGGCATCGCCCCCACTTCGTGGCGCGTGAGCACATACGAGCCCCCGCAGTCAGGATGGTGCAACAGCGGTAAAGCTCCGCAACCAGCTCCACCCGAAATGCGGATTTGATGCGGAGTGTAGGCAGCGCATTTCGGGCCAAGCAAAGTTCCAGCAGAGTAGCAAAAGCAGTTGGTAAACGACCAACTTCATCGGGGGGGGGGACACCAAACCAGCGCTGAAGGACAGCATGCGTCTTGCCCTCACGTTCCACGGGGCAGCGCTAAAGCCAAGTTCTCGGGGCGGGCTGACCTGCATAGCGGTTCACCGGTACCTTCTGGGTCCGTGCGGCCGTTGTTGGTGCACTCTCAGGCGGCCGCGAGATCACTCGGGGTCCCGGCTTCAAGGCTTGTGCAGGCCAAAATCACCGAGGTCCGTAGCTTCGCTTTCAGGGCACGGAAATCCCTCGGAGTCGGACGCATCTGCTTAGCGCCCCATCCGACACACGGGAGCACCGGAGCTGTGCGGGGTGGGCGATGGAATCAGGCGGCGGGAGAGGAGAGCCGGCGGAGCCGGGAGCCCGGGCGACCATCTTGGCCGCCGGTCTGGCTCCGCCCCCATTTGGTAATTTATTAAACGCAAACAAATACCCGAAAACGTCAAGGTGCTAATGCGGTTAGCCTACTGAGATATGCGAAGAATTGCAAGGTCCCAGCCCTAAGTAGGTATTACAAGGGAAAAAGCCAGGTCCTCACAGCCTTACGAAAAGGAAGGTGGGCTTCCAGGCAAGAAATGGTGTGAGGAAGAGTGTTGCAGAGCATTTCTAATGTCACACACACACACATGCCAATATCTTCACAATAATACCATACAAGTGTCACACTTGAACACATACAGTCAATATTAGCTGCTCTATAGTATAAGCAACGTTGCACTGTGGGATTGATATGAGCTATAAATAACCTATTGTAAAGGGATATGAGATGTTATATAATCATTTATTCTGATATGTGGTTTTATGATGTTTTTAAAAAAAGATTGAAAGCTTTGGGAGATATAAAGTTTCTTGTCCTGAAGAAAGTGGTTGGAACAATTGAATCCACCGAAACGCGGAAAGTTGCTGGATTTGTGCCATAAATTACTAATTTTGCATGTCTAAGTATATTCTCCCATAATGTATTTTATATGTATGATTATATGACTTTATGTATGTTATTTTTCCATATTGGAAGCCAATCCACTGTGGTATATTGTATGTGTTTTCATTTTTATGTATTTTATATGATGTTTTTAATCATAATTTTATGAATAAAACATTTGCACATTTGTATATTGGCTTTGGTGAATTGGTGGCATTTCCTGGTGATAGTGGTACGTTGAGCATGAGTGTGGCATAAGTGCGCTTTGAATAATAACCAAGGAAACTTTTGTTTTGACTTCTTGTCAAGTCAAGTCAAGTCATAAGCTTTTATTCGATTTGAAAATACAAATCACACAAGCATAGACATAAAATAGTTCATTACATACACAAATAATCTAAATAAACTAAGAAATGATCTAAAAACAAGAACCTCAAACAAACTCAGAAATAATAAGTACAGACAGGAATAGTAATAAGTAACACGCCAAAAACTATTCCTGGCAGCTGTACATTATAATATTTAACACGAGGTAAAACAAAGTACAATACAAAAGGAGAGGTAGTTGGACCATACATTTTCAGGCAATGGGCATAATATAAAATTGAATACGATATACTGTTAAAAAAGGAAAGAAAATGTGTACAGACAGGAGTGTGTATAATTATGGCAACACTATACATTTCCTGGCAGCTGTACACTTCAGTATAAAAGTGGCAACAAAAAAACAAATATCCACATTCTCTAGGGAAGATAATAACACTAGAGCACTCTTATAAGATCGAATATTGTATTTGATAAAAATGGGTTTAAGATACCTTACTCTTAAAAAGTGATAACATTTACAAAAGAGTAAAAAATGACAGCAGCTTTGGCGTGAAAAGTTGTCACAAGGGCAGAGAGTCTCAGACCTTAGTTTCTGTACTGGAAAGGCGACAAGATGATGTGCAATGCCCAACCTAACACGAGTTAGTACAAACTGATGGGATGGTCGAGAAACATTCAAAAGGTAGGCTTGAAACCCCGGAGTTAAATTTAGTTCTTTATAAAACTTCACGGTGGCTAACTTGCCGTACACCTTATCTCGCCCTTTCTTTTTAAAGTTTAGAAATGTTTGTTTGATTTCTCTTTTGGGAATTGCAACTGCCAGTTCGGGGTCCAGAAGAACATCAATTTCGAAAAGGGTTTTATACCAAAATTGAATGTATTTCAGCCACGCAATGCGAAGTGAATAGTCCAAGCCTATACAATCAAGAATAATTTCTTGAGTGAAACGGGTTTCTGACTTGGCCCAAATAGAGCGCCACAATAAAAGTGGCCGAATGGCTGCCAAGTCAGAAATAAACTCGATTCCCACCTCATCATGAATTAGTTGGACAGGGGCGGAGGGGGGAAGGCATAGTAATTTTTTTTTAAACTTATTTTTGTCCTTTTGGAACGATAGGCCCTCGGTGTGGCCCCACACACCCGCCCCGTACAATGCGGAGGAAACGCAACGTATGTTGTATATATTAATCATATCTAAAATACTTCTGGATCCGAGCTTGGATGCAAAGCGAAAAATGCTGCTAGTGGTTCGCAGCATTTTCATCCGGATATTATCAAACTCGGGTATCCATGACCTATCATTAGCGTAGGTAATTCCCAGATAACAAAATGTTTTTACCTGTATCATCTTGTCACTATCTAAGAAAAAACTGGACTTCAGTTTATTAGTAGACTGCCCACACTGCATTACATACGTCTTGGATTTATTCACGCGAAGCCTTCTATTTTGGATAAACAGCATAAATCTATCAATTAATCGCTGTAAACCAATTGGGGTACGGGATAAAAGGACAGCGTCATCCGCATATAATAATATTGGAACGGGTTTTCCTCCAATCAGGGGGGCATCTGCTGGGGTATTAACCAAGGTACAATCAATATGATTAATAAAAAGAGAAAATAAAAGGGGGGCCAACACGCATCCCTGGCGAATGCCTCGTGAAACTTTAAGAAATGGCGTACATTCGCCTAGGGTGCCATAACGAATTTTACAAGAAAGTCTTTCGTAGAGCCTAGCCAAAAAGTATACTATTTCCTTTGGTGCCCCTAACTCAAGTAAAACCTTCCAAAGAATGGCATGATCAACTAGATCGAACGCGCTGCTCAAATCAGCGAAACATAAAAAGAGGTTGCCGTCCTTTGCTACAGTATATTTCTTTATAATAAGGTCCAAATTTACACATTGCTCCAGAGTGCCCATACCTTTCCTGAAACCATATTGCACTTTTGTTAAGATATCCATATCTGTAGTCCAGGTTTCTAATCTTTTGAGCATAATTCTGCTCATAACTTTTACTGAGGCGTCCAACAAAGAAATCGGACGGTAGTTTGAAGCCTCAGATTTGCTCCCTTTTTTAATTAGGGGGATGATAACTGATTGGCCCCAAGAGGAAGGGATATTACCTTCTGCTGCACAGTTAAAAGTCCTCACCAGTATAGGAACCCACAAATTTGGTTCGGCTTTTAGTAGATCAATAGGGACCCCGTCAGGGCCCGGGGCCTTCCCTCCCTTGCTGTTAAGGAGCCCTTCATATCCCTCTTCCAGAGTTATTTCCAGGGGTAGGGGTATCCAGGAGGAGGGCTCATTAGCTGGTGATGTTAGGGGTTTCCCTTCAGGGTTAAAAATGTTAGTAAAGTGGATAATCTACTCCTCACAGGCAACATAAGAAGTTATTTCCGGGATTCCTTCAGTATTCAAAAATGGACTGCTGATTGTTTCCCAGTAAAGCTTGCAGTTTTTAGTCTCAGCTGCTTCCCTCAGCTTGTCCCATGCTTCACTTTGTAAACCCTTTTTTCTGTTAGAGATTGCCAACTTATAATTAGCCCTTAGTTGTTTTATTCTGTTGTTGTCTCTGGGTTTAATACCTAGGGTTTTCTTCAATTCCCGTAAAGCTACTGTACAGGATTTGTCAAACCAACCTAATTTTTCAACTCTTTTAGCTGGAAGTTTCCTAGTAAAAATAGCACTAATAATGGTATTAAGCCTGATAAATTGTGTCAACAAAAAATCTGGATCAATATCGTTTTTTAGACAATAACTGATTTCGATTTTACCGTTATCCATAACCTCCCTTAGTTTGGCCATGGAGTTGCTTCCTGTCCATTTAATCCTTAGACCATTTGGTCTAATCGGAACTATATTGGTGGAACAGGTTTCTCCAGTCACTGTATTTACACCCCGTCCCGGTAGGGTAACACAAAGGCTGTTATGATCACTAAGACTTTCCTCTCTAACACATAGGTTTAGGAAGTCCCCACTACTGGAATACAAAATATGATCAATAAAAGTCCCAGCATCCCTCCCTGTGAAAGTGGGGCAAATAACATTCAAATTGTTTTTATTACATTTTAACAAAGTTAATTCCAGTTTAGTTAACAGTTTATTTAGAATAGTGCCATAGTGGCAATGTGGAAAATGTAGAAAGTCCTCGCTTTCATCAACACACCCTCTGGGATTAACCATCTCTATACCATAGCCACATGGATTCCCATTTGATAAATGGCAAGGCTGTAAGTTAAAATCCCCTGCCCATAGGATATCAGCCCTTCTATTTGAGGTGCTCAAAACCCTTACAATTTCCTTTTCCAGAGGGAATAAAATGTTCCCTCTGGTTGCATCAAAAATATTGACTTCTTGTCATATTGGAGTCCTGCCCCTTTGGTTTAGGGGGACCCCTCTCTTTTATTTGAGATTGTTTTAAATACCTGCAACCAGAGGATAACTTTCAACAGAACAAGAAAGAAGCCAAGAGCTTAAAAGGTGGCTTAGGAAGGCAATGGTGTATGTGACAATATATTATTTCAAATAAACTAAATATTACTATAGGTATAAAGTTTAAAGTAAGTCATCTTATGCATATGACATTCATCCTGCTCCGTTATATGGTAGTGGAACACCTTAGTGACTTACAATATCCTTATAATATGTAGTATGAAATACCTTTTTACTCATACATTACTGTTATTATGAGTGAATGAGAAAGCTCTGTGAGTTAAGTGCTCCCTGCTGAACTCTCACATGACCTGTGGGTCAAACGTTAGAAGCCTAAAATAAGACAAACTCAGCCTTTCATTCTTGCAAGGATTATAATTTGAATACCCCTGCAATAACCAATAGTAACACCTGCAAAGCTGTCATTAATATCACATTGTTCACATGGGCACCTCCAGGTCCTAGAAACTTCCTATCACCTGTAGTGTCCCCGAGGGCTCCATCTTAAATCTGTCATCTTCAGCTTCAACATGGAACCCTTTAATATTCTGTTCACTGATAACAGCATCAAATTCAGCAATATGCTGATGCAACTCTATTTAAAGTTCTCCTTTGACCAGACATCCAGTGATTCAAACACTGCTTGCACCTTGTCCAAATCTGAATATCAGCACCTAGCTGAAACTGATCCCATTACAAAATTCCTGCAATTCTCCACAAACTGGAAGTAACAACAAGTCCACACCAGGCGCGAAGGCATAAACTCAGACGATTTGGACCCCAACTTTCACCCAAATGTTAGTCACTATTATTCACCCTGGTAAGGGTTTTCCCTCAAGTATAACTTTGCCGAGGAAACCAAGCCAACCCGGCACGAGCTCTCTCTTCTACAGAAAAAGAAACCACTCCTCACAGAAAGTGACTTCAGAACTGCAATGCAAGCCAACTACTAGAATCATAGTGATGGGAGGGACATAGTTTCACACCCACAATAAGTGACATGTACACAAATCTAAAGATAGCGTAATGAACATTTTTTCACTTAAATGTCTTGGTATTATTTTCCGTTATCATGCATATAAATATGGGTGATCTAACCACTGAAACACATTGCTACCTAAAGGTGTAACATGAGTGATAGCAACATTAATCTTTCATGAACATAAATACACTATTGCTATCCTTATACAGTCAATAGCAAAACTAATAATACACCTGTTACTAGCTACGATATAGACAAACAACACTATTGCCTTCCTGATACAGTTAATACCAACACTAATAATACACCTGCTACTAGTTCAAAGAATACTACTCATTCTGCTAGAAAAGTCAGACCACCAACAAAAACACAATCTTTAGACTGCCTACCAATACATGCTTGATCACTCTCTAAAAATAAGCAACACATCTAGGACCTACTCACTGACAGACAACCTGACTTACTTGTCATAACTGTATCATGGTTGGGAGATGACATGGCTCCAGTGTTGCATGGAGCCGTTTTCCAGGATAGTAATTTGCTGTGCAAAATCGCCTAGTAGTAGGACTAGCTGTTACATTCAAGGAAACAATAAATCTCACTAAAGCTGACATTTCCATAGAAGGTTGTGAGGCCTCATCACCAGATGCAACCCAACACCAACCTCCTCCTGTAACTTTCTCCATCTTTACAGACCTCCACCTAGCAATGCAACATTCCCAGACACGTTTCCAGGCACAGTTTCAAACCTTATGACACTACACTCAAACCTATACATCCATGGTGACCTAAGCACCTCGTTTGACAAACCCAATATCCCCCTCCTAAAAACTATCATCACTGGCCTAGACACGCTGAACCTACTTCAGATCGTCAACATAACCCACATACATCGCTGGACACATCCTAGATGGCATTTTTGCAAATCCAGAACTAGTTACCTATCATAGGATTACTCCAATCACACGTGGTCGGACCACCATCTGGTAGTTTCCCAACACGAAACACCACAAATCACCACATTCAAGGCTACCTTACATGCACCTATATATCGACCATGGAACAAACTCAATTTCAATACTTAGAAACACAACCAACATCCAACACAGAACTAGACACAATAAATGCAGTTCAAAAACCCTGCCAGTGCTTCAGGAAACTTTGAATATCCTACTACCACTAATAACAACAAAACAGGACAATACAAAACAAGCACATTGGATGAATGCAGAGCTAAAAAAGATAAAAACAAATTGCAAAACTGCAACACAAATGGCTCAAAACACATAAAAAACAAGACAAACTTCCCCTACACAAACTTAACAGAACATACAAGTCAATATCAAAAAAGCTAAAAAAAAAAGGTCCTGTTTAAACAGAATTCAAAATGATAAATGTGCAAATAGAGAATTTTATAAAATTCTCACAAAATTTCGTGAACCTAAATGCGCAGAAGGCGGTCATTCCATTTCTCAAGAATTTACTGACAAACTGGTAAATCATTACAAAACCAAAGCAGACATGTAGGACTCCTATTTAAAACATGTAAACCATCAACACCAACCCATTTCCAGCAGTCCCCTCCCAGGTAGGCCAACCCAGCCTCTGAATTCCTTCAAACAAACTATCATAAACTAAATTTATGGATTTTGTCAAAGGAAGCAGGCAAGCCGGATTCCCTTCTGACCCTTGACCACAAAAAATCTTCAAGAACATTCTTTTAACTATCTCAACTGCCACACCAGCGAGAACACTCATCAATAATTCTTTACCTACAGAAGTCTTAAAAAAAGGCATACATACACCTCTTATTAAAGAAAACAAACCTGGACCCACATGATCCAAACAACTGCAGACTTGATTACAAATGGACCTCACCTGGGCAAACTGACAGAAAGAGCAGCATTCAGACAGATGTCACAACTGATTGAAGACAACTCCATACATTGCGACTTCCAAACAGGATTCCGTTCAGGATGAGGCACAGAACCTGCTTTCATCGCCACCTGGGATTACCTTACAAACACAGTAGACCGGAATGGGGTCTCTACACTACTTCTCTTGGATCTTTCAGCTGCCTTCGACACAGTTGATCATGACTGTAATAAAAAAGACTCTATGAAGCCAGTATATATATATATATATATATATATATATATATATATATATATATATATATATATATATATATTCCTCCAAAAACCTATTTTCCCTTTTATTAGCATGCATACTCAAGTGCGTTGCATGCTGGGCGCTGTAGTGTTAATATTTCCCCAATGGTGGGGTCAGTGTCAGATTTATTGCCCCCAATGTTTCGTACAATGTTTTAGAGCCCTCCAGTGGGCCTCAGAAATGTTGTCCAGTTCTTGATCATTATTCCTCTGTGCCGCGATTAGGCTGTAATTTCCTTTACAGCCCCGCAGAGCAGTCACAAGTACAGGCCCATCCAAAGTGCTTCAGTAAAAGTTCTGTATTCCAAGGCAAAGTTCACAGCATAATATGTTTTGACTTCTACGAGTCTTTATCATATGTATTAAATAAAGGCAGTCACTTGTTTGATCTTTTTTAAAATAATGGCCTTCTTGAGTACTTTGAATGGTTAGGGGAGCAGGGAGATCGGTCAATCATTTTTCAGTTTGCTGGGGTCCATGGAGGGTTTCTTTAGGAGGGATCTGACCACTGCATGTTTCCATATGTCCGGGAAGGCTGCTGTGGTGATGGAGGTGTTGATGATGCTGGAGAGTTCCATGCTGATAGGGTCGGTTCTGAGGTTGAAAAAACGGTGGGGCAAGGGCCGGTAGGTGCCCCGGAGTGAATAGATGACATGATGGCTCTGGTGGTCTGAGTGGTGTGCGGAGACCAAGTGGTGAAGGCTGGTGTGTGCTGGTTGGTTGAAACTGTAGAGGTTGAGAGCTGAGTAGATGGTGGCAATCTAGCTGTGGAAGTAGTCAACGAGGATGTTGCAGAGTTCTTAAGAGGGGTGGATTGTGTTCCCTGTGGCTGCTGGGTTGGAGTTTCCTTGACTATTTTGAAGAGTTCTTTCATGTGGTTGGCCACTGTATCAATGCAGGCTGTGATGGCTGTTCTCTTGGCTTCCTTGATGCGCTGGTGGCAGTTGCTTAGGGCTGCTTTGTGAGCATCTCTGTCAGAAGGGTTTCTTGGGACATGCCTCTGTTTCTCGAGTCAGTAACAGTTGTGCTTCGTGGTTCTGAGCTCTGAGGTATACCAGCTGGCTTGTTTTGAGGTTTTGTTGGTTTGTGCTGGTTTCATTGGGGCAACTCTGTCGGCGCACTTGGTGATCCATGCGGAGAATTTCTGGACTACCTGATCATGGTCTGATGAATCTTATGGTTGGGTGGCGCTGAGGGCCTGGGTCCACTGTGTCTCCGTTACCTTGCTCCAGCTGCAGTGGGAGGAGCTTTGATGCTTGGGAATGGTGTGCTGAACGTCGGAGATGGTGTAGTGAATGATGGCGTGGTCGGTCCAGGTGAGTTCTGTGACGTGGCTGAATTAGATTCTGTCGCTAAAGGCGAAAATGGAGTTGGGTGTGTGTCCGGCTTTTCTGCGTGGATTCGGTAACCAGTTGGGCAAAACCGACCTTGTTCAGGTTCTCCAGGAGGGCAGGGAAGTTGGCCTCCGGGTCGTCAACATGGAAATTGAGGTCGTCAAGTAGGACTTAGTGGTAGAAGCCGATGGCTAGGGGAGCAAGTAGGTTGGAGATGGCGCCCCAGAAAGCTGGTTGGGGTCCCAGGGGTCTGTATACGCGGGTGCCTCTTATCGTCATCTTGGTATTCATCTGCATTTTATTTTTATTTAATTTTGGAGTTTTATATAGCACTTACAAGACCCAAAGGGGTATCAGAGTGCTTTACAGCATACATGTAAAGTAACATACACATTAGAATACAGTGAGTAGCAATTGCTTACGAAAGGGGAGGAGGAGCCACAGACGCCGCCACAGAGCACAGCCAAGTGGAGGAGTCTCCCCACACCCTGCTACACTATCTGCTAAACCGGCAAGCAACATCTAAATATTCAGTGGAATATCAATGGATAATAGCAGGAGCAAGACACTTACCATACAGCCTGTGAAAAGCCTGCAAAACTGTAGCAAATGTGGATAATTGGCGTGGTTAAGGTCGGGCGTTTGTTGCTCGCGTCTCGGCTTGTGCGTTGGTGCTCTGGACACAGGTCGGCGTTTTGGCGGTTGGGATTGCTCCTTTCTGTGGCTCCGACGCTTGTTGTTAACGTAGACATGGCACCACCAAAAACTGCCCCAAGATCTACACAGGCTGGACGAGCACCTGCAGTCGTCTCAGGAACTGACACAGATACGGCGGGCGGCAGTGAGCAAAGGATCAACTCATTAGCAGTGGGTAAGCCGCTCCTGCGATTGCTTCAATCAGGAAAGGCAGCGGGGCTTCTCTCTATTGGGGCTACTAGCAAGCAATTGACTGGCAGCAGCTTAGTTGAAGCGCTATTGGAGGGTATCCCAGCTCGCTGCAGTGTTGGTGGAGAAACTCCTTTACTGGCAATGGTCGGTGGCAATGTTGAATGCGGCACTAAGAAGGGCTGCGGTGAGCAAGGCGTACAAGTGAAGGTGCTCACAGATCAGACGCAGGCTCAGGTTCAGGCTCAGGCACTTACGACACCGACTGACGCTGCGAGTCAGCCCCTGGTGGTTAATAAATCAGCGGATTTGACGAAGCAAGTAGACACTCTGTCCGACGACAATACCTTGGGATGTATGGGTGATTGTGAAGGCGGTGGACAGGCTCACTTAAGCACTGTAAGCATTGTAAGGCTGAATAGCAAAGGTGCTAGTCAGCAGTCCCTGGCTCTGGCGGATGCGGGTGCTGGATCAAGAGCTGATAATCTGACGGCTATGGGTGCTAAGGCAGGTGATGAGGAGAGTGAAGAACCTGTATCTTCCATTGATAATGAGGAAATAGTAGAGACTTTCGATAAATCCTCTAAAACATCTCCTGGGAGAAAAGCGGAGGCTAAAGTAAAAACAAAGAAAACACCCCAAGGGTCTAACAAACCATGGCAGAACAAGACACGGCAGAATATGGTGCCTACACATGAGAAAGGCAATTCAGATAATAGCCCCCTCGGCATGTGGGTACAAGCGAAGGGTGGGACAAGACCATGGTATCTCGAATAACAGGCAATAGCCCAACAGAGAGCTGTACGATAAATGGGCATTTCAGAGAGAACAGGGTGGAGAGTGAAGACAGCCCTAAACAGGGGCATAAACAGGGTGCTTGTGCAGGGGCAGAACAATCTTCGATACCTCTATTAAATTCTGCTAATGTAAGGGACCAGCTAACCAAGCAACCGTTAGCTAGTTCTCTAGCAAGTCCTGAACCTTCTCTAGGCCTGATACTACAGTCCTTGAAGGATCAAAGATTAGAAGCACGGGAACACTATATGCAGGTCAGGTCAGACAACAATTTGATGCAACAGACACTGCAAGAAATGACAGCAAAAATCGGAGTACTTACAAGGGATGTGTCAGAGCTGCAACAGAGAGTTGAGGATACTGAGCAATTGGCTACTCTCACAGATACTTTGGTATAGAAACATGATACTCAGATCTCAAGTATCCAGGCCAAGCTAGAAGATCTGAAAAATCGCCAAATCCGACATAACCTTTGGTTATTCGGCATTCCAGAAGGCACGGAAGGCACAGATCCTAGGACTTACATGGTGCGGCTGTTTCAGAAAGCCTTTCCTGACCTGTCCGACTGGGACTGGGACTCTCAGTTGCAAAGAGTGCATAGACTACCACTGGGACAGCAAAACCAGGGGGGTCATTATCCCCGTCCGTTCCTGATTTTGTTTTGGGAACTTTTTGCTCAGGCAGGTGGTTGCCCTAAAAGCTCGACCTAAAGCCCGTGTAACAGTCGAATCAGTTACTTTTTTTGACAGATCTGACCTAAGCAAATTGACGATGGATAGGAGTTGGAAACTACACCAGCTAATTGACCCGCTAAAGACTCTCGGGGTACAAGTTTACCTTCAAGATCCAGCACATTTAAAGTTTTTCAAAAATGGACGCACTTACTTCTTTACGGATGAGCAGGAGGCTAAACAAGTAATCGCTAAATGGCAAACTGAAGCTGCTAAATAGCAGAATATGCTTCACTAGCCCAAACCTATAAGAGAGTGCTCCCCATACTACTATTTTTTTCTTTTTTCTTTTTCCATTGTTTTCACTGTGGTTTTATTATTTAAGGAATTTGATGCAGTGTGGGGTATTGGTGTGGGGGTGGCCACTGCAGCAGCTACGGCTCTGATGTGCTGCCCAACCAGCAGCAGCAGGTTAAAGGGGAGGATTCCTCCTTTTTGGGACAGGGAGGGGTGGGTTTTCAGGTGTTCTCTGGGACAGAGGGAGGTATGGGAGGTATTTAACGGGGCAAAAATGTAATCATTGGGGCACTTCAGGGTTATGGCATAGGGACAGCTATTAGATTGTGTGTTTTGTATTTTTGCACAAGAGTTCAAATGGTATCATTCAACGTAGGTAAAGGAAACTTGCTGGAAAAGAATAAAGCTTATTATGGCGAGGGTTAAATGCATATCATGGAATGTAGCTGGCCTCAACAGTGCAAATAAACGCCAATTAGTGCGGGAGGAGGTAAAAATGTACCAGCCACATATAGTCTTAATAACAGAGACTTATTTGGCCTATAACGATCGAAATCTGCTTAAACATTTGGGATATGAAACAATAGCCTGCACTACACAAACTATATCTATAAAAGGAGCTGCCATATTAAAGGACAAGAGGTTCATTTGTAGAATAGTTAGGACATTGGCTGATCAGAGAGAGTGCTGGGTATTGGCTCAGCTTGAAATATGTGGCCAAAAAGATGTATTATATTCAGTTTATGGGCCTAATTCAGATGACCCTGCCATTTTCAATTCTCTTAATCTCGAACTGTTAAATTAGGATGGGGAGTGGCTGCTCATGGGAGACTTCAACTGCATCATGGACTATAACATTGACTCAACGAGAAAGGGGGCACTCCAAGAATGCTAAAGACAGCGGCAATAATAGAAATGGTGAGACTTCAGTCTTTAAAAGACGCATTGAGACAAGTATATCCAGTCATCCGTAGATATACGTACTATTCAGCCCCCCATAAGTCATATTCTAGAATCGATATGGCTTAATCTCAGACTTAGACATGGAAATATGCCCCCTGGTCACATCAGATCACAACCCTATTCTACTATCATTTTTGGCACAGCTGAGCCTAAAGTAGCCAGACCATTCTCTTTTCCTAGATACCTGCTTACAGATAGCGAGTATGTGTCTAATACTCTACAACAGCTAGAGGTATTTTTCAGGGAAAATACTGGGACAGCATCCCCACTGATTGTCTGGGATACGATGAAAGCTTATATCAGAGGCATTACCCAGCAATATATATGGCAGCAGAACAAACAAAGAAAAAGCGATATGGAGATACTGATCCGCGCCTTACGCGACACCGAAAAACCACATGCTGAGGCTGTAGCACAAGACCAGGGGGCTCAGGACCATTTGCTCTTTTCCCTGATAGACGCAAGAATGGCAGTAAAAAAGTTTTTCAGGGAAATAATAGCGGCTAGATATAATAAATATCGTATAGAGCAATACGAATATGGTGAGCAAATTGGTATGGTCCTGGCTTACCGGGCGGCAGAAGCAAAGACTAAAACTAAGATAAGCGCTATAAAGGGCGCAGATGGTACTATACATACGCATTCTTCAGCTATTCTACAACAGTTTTCTCTATTTTATCGGGAACTTTATGCATGCACTTCAGTACCTGACAAAGTTGACGTAGTACGGATCACTGAAATATTATCGACGGTCACATTATCGACTAGCAATAATATCGTTGAATAATTATCGACGACAAAAATATCGACTTTGTATACTTATTACATAAAATACTAAAATATCGACTAAAAAATATCGAGTACTTAGAATATCGAGTACATAAATATCGTCTTATTAAATATCGACTACTAATATATCGTTGTTCATGAAATTACACCTAACACTACCAAAATATCGACTACTAAAATATAGAGTACAAAAATATCGTTTCAAAACAAATATCGAGTTATTTTTTGTCCCCTTTCATGTCTAAAATACCATATTAATCGTCTATAAAAGTCATTGCTCTATACAAAAAACATTTTACATATAATACCTGTTACTTTTATAACATTACTATTTATAATCATTTCCTATACATTATATTAAATTTGTTATATCATTTAAAATAGAATATTTACATGTAACTAAAATTATCATTATATTTTTATACTTACACATCTATTTTATTTTACAACTAACCTGCTTTAATGCGGAAACCACCACATACCACCATTCTCACATCAACAAACACACCAATTAACTTAAAAAAAAATTCAAACTAGCGTATACAATTCTTCCTTTCATCCTACAACCAATCAAATCCAAGCACACAAAATACACATACTATAAAAGGGATAAATCCATTCTACCATTTGCTGCTGCTAACTCTATAGAAAGAAGATGCCAACACTCTGAAGATTTTGTTCCTGAACAAACATCTTTAAAGATCCAGCTCACTAGCTAATAATTCAAGTAAGTTACATTGCATTATTTAAAAATCTAAATTAGTAGTCTACTATTTTACTTATATCTCCTAACTCTTACACTTATGTAATTTTTATCTCCTCCTACTTTTCGATTAGAAACTACTACAAACAAAATCCTAATACCTGCTCCTATTTCTTCCCCTGCAAAATAAGATAGTAAGTATATATTAATGCTCTGTTCTACAACAACAGCTGTTTTTAAACACTATTTCACAAGATTCATACTTTATTTAAAACTTTTTATTCACAGATATTCAGGGATTTTCCGATTTCAACACTACAAATGTATAAAACTACACTAATTAAACATGTAAGTATATATGTTTTTGTTAGTAAACAACCAACATTTAAAATGCTAGTTTCTAAACAACATATCTTGCATATTACATCTTCCCTACAGATCCAATAAAAACATCCAACATCAACTATACCAAAAGACAAGACTACCCTTGTAAAAAATGTAAGTATACATCAATTTGTCTAAAACTTCAGAAAAAAAAAGAATCATGTTCCTAACACCATGTTATTTATTTTATATTTCCTCTACAGATATTGTGAATACATCATACATCTATTCTACCTACAGCAAAGAAAAGTACATATTTAGAAGTTAGTATACTTTTAAATATTTCCAAATACCCAACGGTTAAAACTAAATTTTATAATATGTGACATGTATTTATTCTATCTTCTCTACAGATCTAAACTTGACTACCTTGATGTACTCCACCAAATACTACAACTCAACAATTTAAACAAGTAAGTATATGTAATGTTGACATCAAATGTAGTACTAAGCAAATTGAACAACTGCTTTCTCCTAGGAAAAACGTGTGTTATGTATAAACATTAACTTAGCATTTCTATATTTTCATACCAACAGTAAATAAAGACATACATACAAGAAAGTCCTTCAAAATACAGTTCTGCATTTGTGATTACTACATTTAGTAAACGTAAGTATAAATAGAACATTAATTATGTTTGCACCACTAAGTGAAATATATGTTATTTGATTTTGTTTTTTTCTACTCTTTCCTAGAACAAGTAAAACAAAATGACAGAAGGTGCAGAATTTGTAATGTCACAAAAAAATTAATTACTGTTATGTTATATGGGTTATGTTTATAGTCAGGAAAGACAAAGTGGTAGAAAAGTTTTTGGGAAATGTACAAAATATTACTCAAACAAATGTTATGGAAGGGCTACTACAGAGGAAACTAATGTGCTATTTACCAGAGAACACAATCATCCCCCCAATGTCACAGAAATTGAAATAAGAGATGCTTTAGAAAGTATAAAGACTGCTAGCACACAAAGTGATAGACCAACAACACAAATCCTTAAAGAGGAACTGTTGAAAGTCCCAGCCCATGCTTCAGGTCAACTACCCTCTATTGACTCCCTAAAACGCACAATTGCATACACTAAAAGACGCACTTCCACAACTCCACCCAACCCAACTACTTTTGAGGAAATTATTATTTCACCAGAAATGTCCATCACACACAATAAAGACAAATTTATCCTTTTTGACAATGAAAGCAGTACAAACAGAATCATAATGTTTGCAACTGCAAGTAATTTAAGAAAAATCCAACAGTGTCCCCAATGGATGATGGATGGAACATTTAAACCATGCCCAAAACCTTTTTATCAACTCTATTCCATCCACGGGTTATACCATAACTATAACATCCCTTTCATTTACTGTTTGCTACCAAACAAACAGCAAAACACTTACACAGAAATATTAAATGTTCTAAAAAATGAAATCAATAATTATTTTCCAGAAAAAATAATTATTGATTTCGAATTAGCTATGATTAATAGCATTTTGAAAATATTTCCCCACACAGCAATCCAGGGTTGTTATTATCATTTCAATCAGAGCATATGGAGACATTTCCAAAAATCAACTTTAAGTATTTTGTATTCAACAGATAGCACCTTTGCCTATCAAATTAAAAAATTGATAGCACTGGCCTACGTTCCTGTTACCGATGTAGCAGAACACTATAATTTATTAATTGACAGCACATATTACAAGAGAAATGAAGATAAACTAACCCCATTACTGGATTATTTCGAAGATACTTGGGTGGGAAGGTTGCACAGATCTGGACATCGACGCCAACCCAAATTCCAAATCCCTTGGTGGAATGTCTATCTTAGTACTTTAAACCAAGAGGCAAAAACCAACAACAGTGTAGAAGGGTGGCATAATGCTTTCCAAGCTACCACAAGCAGAACAAGACCCACATTCCATAACCTACTACAAGCTTTGATAAAAGAACAAAGCTATCAAGAACTAAGAATGGACCAATCAGTGACCCAAATTGGTCCAAAACTAAGTAAACAAACTAAACAAATGTTCCGACTACTGCAAAGTCAAGTCACACTATACCCTACAACTAGAGGGTTAGAATATCTGTCAATAATAGCTAAAACCCTACTATAAAAATGTCAACAAAATATACTAATATGTTCTTACAATAATGGTACATATAACAATCATAAACATTTGTAAACAATTATAAATAATACATATTTGTTTTACAAACTTAACAAAAATTTGTAAATTATTTCAGAACAAATATGCAATATTTATAATTACATCACACATACACATTACATCAAGATCGACATTTCCCACCCAATAAATAGAAATATAAAATTACTTACAATTGTTGTAGATGACAGAGACGTAATGAAGCAAAATACAATCCATAACAAAGTGAGAGAAATCCAATATGGGAAACCATCAAAAACCAAGAAATAATGTAAAAATAAAATAAACGCTCCAGGAAATCCCGAAAACAGTAGTGTGGACACTTTATTAATTAAAGTGATATACACACAACTTTAAAAAAAACGTTGACGCATACCAATGTATCAATCCAATACGAAACCCTCAAAAAACCCGAAAAAAGGTAAAAATGAGTAAAAACCGCTCCTGGCAAACACGAAAAATAGGAGATACACGTAAAAATATAACCATAATAAGTCATACATTAGTATCTCCGAAAAAAAACACGCTTCCTTCCATGAAGTTTTCATGCGAGGAACCGGAACCTGTAAAAAAACATACATAACGAAACCCACCCACAAATAGGCCATAACATTTGTAAATACACTCACAATTAACTTTAACCATGTAAGAAAACATTTCCTAACAATTCAAATAACACTAGAACTAAAACATACACGACGCATCTCTAACGACGACATTACACCTAAACGCTACATAAACAATTCATACATACACTCAAAAACACTACACAGTTGGAATATACCCTCAAACATTACCACTCAGTCATAAATAATATATAAAATTTACCTTACCTCTCTCCACACGAAGCAACACCCAACCGCGAGCTTCTCCAGTCCAGAATGAAGCGCAATAACCTTACGCGGTAAAAAAGTAGTCCCCTTAAACCAATTTTGAGAAGGTATCATAGAAAATACAATGTTATAGTCTAAAAATATAATACATACACATTGTTATTGTAACAAATTAATACAGTAGACTCATTATAATTTAAACTGTTTAAAAATATTAAATGTATTTAATATTAATTAATATATAGTACTTAATATATATTAATAATATTAAATAAGTATGTAACACAAGAAATAATATATGTCAAAAATATTATTTTGAGTAAATTTATAGGAAAAAATGTGTGTTTCTTTATAACTAAACATTATTTATTGTTTTGTTAATAATTAATAATAATAAATAATATTACTTATTTATTATTATAAATATAAAAATAATAACCATTTACTATATAAATAATGGCCTTAAATAATGTATTATTATTTCTCTGAATATATGTATGTCTTAAAATAAAAGATAAATGTTTAAGTTAATTAATTAATCATAATAATAATAAATATATTTGTTATTATTTTTATTAATTAATTATAAAAAATGTATAATAATGTCTAAGTATTATAAAAGTATATAATTGCATAAATAATCTTTTACCAATACCAGATATTAATATTAAACATATTATTCCCCTTTACAGTTAATAATTTTACAACATAATATATGTATATGTATAATTTAAAAACAACATTGTCATAAATATGTGTAAAAAAATGTGTTAATTTGTATTTCCATATCTTGAGCAAATATAATAAATGTCATGTTACTGTATACAAATGTAAATATAAAAAATAAATATTTAATAATATTAATATATAATATTAACATTATTAAATATAAATGGTAGAAACAGAAAAATTACTGGTATTTTATTTATTTCAATAGAAATACTTGTAACAGAAAGTGATTGATAATAAGATTTAGTTTTGACATAAAAACATGTTGTGAAAAATTATTGTTTGACAAAATAAAACATGTACATAAATGATGATGTATTATTCTGCAAATACAACATTTCCAAAAATGATTATGTTATATTTGATAGTGATTGTATTGTATTACACATGAAAAATAAAAACAAATGTAATAAAGATTTGTGAAAACATCCATTTTGCATTGTCTTGTAATATAAGAACACACTAAATAAATTTATATGCAAATGTGCTGGACACTGACCAATTAATAATTGCTATTCCTACTCCACTCAAAGTATTATCAGAGAAGTTGCTGGACAGTGACCAATTATTATTTACTATTCCTACTCAAGTGAAAATAATATCTGGAAAGGTGTTGAAGACTGACCATTTATAAATTCGAATAGCTACTTTAGTATAATGTTATTGTGTAAAAATTGTCAAATATTTATATATATTGTATAAATATTATAAACATATTATTTGCGTATATTTTTAGCTGAGTACTTCAAAAAAATATTATTAGCATAAAAAATAGCTACTATTAGTCACTCCTAAATTTCAAATATTTGTAATATTTATAAAAAAAATTCTCACACTTCATATACCCAAACACACCCTGAACCCTAAAAATACCCCTTTACCCTAAAACTAAAAAGTGTCCATGATCTCAAAAATATACTCCTTTACCCAAGAGCTGGAAACTGACCCTCAACCCTAAAAATACCCCTTTACCCAAAAACTAAAAACTGACCCTGAACCAAAAAAAATCTCCTTTAGCCAAAAACAGAAAACTGACCCTTAACCCTAAAAACATACACCTTTACCCAAAAACTGTAAACTAACCCTGAACCCAAAAAAATCTCCTTTACCCAAAAACTGAATACTGACCCAGAACCCTAACAAATACCCCTTTATCCAAAAACCCAAAACTGACCCTGAACCCTAAAAATTCCCCTTTAGACAAAAATTTAAAACTGACCCTGAACCCAAAAAATACCCCTTTACCCAAGAACTGAAAACTGACCCAGAACCCAAAAATATACCACTTTACCCAAAAACTGAAAACTGACCCTGACCCATTAAATATAGCCCTTTACCCAAAAACTGAAAACTGACCCTGAACCTACAAATATACCCCTTTACCCACAAACTAAAAACTTACCCTGAACACTAAAAATACCCCTTTACCCAAAAACTGAAAACTGACCCTGAACCCTAAAAATTCCCCTTTAGCCAAAAATTAAAAACTGAACCTGAACCCAAAAAATACCCCTTTACCCAAGAACTGAAAACTGACCCTGAACCCAACAATATACCCCTTTACCCAAAAACTGAAAACTGACCCTGACCCATTAAATATAGCCCTTTACCCAAAAACTGAAAACTGACCCTGAACCTACAAATATACCCCTTTACACACAAACTAAAAACTTACCCAGAACACTAAAAATACCCCTTTACCCAAAAACTGAAAACTGACCCTGAACCTTACATATACCCCTTTACCCACAAACAGAAAACTGACCCTGAACCCAAAAATACCCTTTTACCCACAAACTGAAAACTGACCCTGAACCTACAAATATACCCCTTTAACCACAAACTAAAAACTTACCCTGAACACTAAAAATACCCCTTTACTCAAAAACTGAAAACTGACCCTGAACATTACATATACCCATTTACCCCCAAACTGAAAACTGACCCTGAACCCACAAAATACCCTTTTACCCACAAACTAAAAACTGACCCAGAACCTTAAATATAGCCCTTTACCCACAAACAGAAAACTGACCCTGAAACATAAAAATACCCCTTTACCTAAAGAGAAAACACTGACCCAGAACATAAAAATTCCTCCTGTACCCAAATGTAAATAATATTATTTAATTAACTATTAATTATTTATTAACTATAAATAATAAGTTAATATATTAGCTAAGTAACTGTAAATAATAGAATGTAATTATTTTTATCAATATTCACAAACAAATATTTAATAATGAAAAATTATTAAATAAAAAAATGTTGTAATTAATTATTGAATTAAATAATTATTATTAATTATAAAAAAAATATTTACAAATCAGAAATATGTACCAAAATATATGATTTAATTAACAAAATTATATTTAATAGTTACCAATTAATTTATAATTAAAATTTATAAGAAACATATCATAATTAATTAATAATTTTTAATTACTCCCCACCCTTATCCCCTATTAACCCAACATCCCGCTCCTAAACATTAAGTACAATTTATACCAATAACAACGATGAAAATATCTTAGCACATTAACTGTAATTAATGTCATGTAATTATGAAAGATGTTTTACGCAATAATGTAACAAACTATAACCAATTTTATATATATAACAATTACTCTAAATAATGTAATAAACTAATTAATATATATTATTTACCAATTAATTAGTAATGCACAAATTAAACTAAATTAGATAAATTAATTAACTAATTAATAATATTTATTTTCCAATTAACTAATTAATAATAATTAATTACCAATTATTTACTACTTAAAATTTTATTACCAATTATATTAATTAAAAAACTAAATAATATTATTCAATTTCCAATTAACTAATTAATAATAATTAATTACCAATTAATAACGACAGAAATTTATTTTACCAATTATATTAATTAATTAACTAATTAATAATATTCAATTTCCAATTAACTTTAATAATAATTGATTACCAATTAATGACTACTTAAAATTTATTTACCAATTCTATGAATCAATTGACTATTTAATAATATTCAATTTCCAATTAACTAATTATTTATAATTAATTTCCAATTATTTACTACTTAAACATTTATTTCCAATTATATTAATTAATTAACTAATTATAATTATTTTATTTCCAATTAACTAATTAATAATATTTAATTACCAATTAATTAGTAAATAAAAATGTATAGAAATTTATATAAATAAATTAACTAATTATTAATAATTATTTCCCAATTAATTAAATTATAAAAATATTTAAAAACATATATTAATTATTTATATATTTTAAATTACTCCCCACCCTTATCCCCTATTAACCCAACATCCCGCTCCTAAACATTAACTACAATTTATATTACTATAAAATTTTATTTATATTTTTTACCTTTTTTCAACATTATATCGATATTTTTTCCTTTGACTAATAATCGATATTTTGTCATGTCGATATTTTTGAGTCGATATTTTTGTACTCGATATTTTATTATTATTATTGTACTCGATATTTTTCACAACGATATTTTTGTTATCGATATTTTATCATAATCGATATTTTTAACTCGATATTTTATCCATTCGATATTGTGTAGTCGATATTATGTCTGTGCACCACGTAGTACAGTACTTAGCAGATTGTAGTCTCCCAGTTCTGAGTGAGTAGGATGCAGCTGTATTAGATAATATGGGATCACTGGAAGAGATTGAGATGGCTATATCGGCACTACCCTCGGGGAAAGCCGCAGGGGAAGGAAGACTCCATACCCATAGAATTTTACAAGATTTTTAAAAGGGTATTGCTTGCACCATTTAGCATGGTTATACACTATGTTGGCACAAGTGGGAGGACACCAGAGTCATGGAATATGACACTGATAGTATTTTTTCTCAAAAAATCCAAACCTCTTACAGAGTGCGGATCATGCCGACCTATCTCTGTTATAAATGCGGATGCCAAGATTTTTCGAAAATCTTGGCAAATCGCCTTGCCCCAAAGATATCAAGACTAGTATCTGAAAACCAACATGGGTTTATCCCTGACAGAGATACTACTGCCCACATTAACATGGTCATTGGGGCTTTTGATTTTGCTGAGAAGGAGATGGTATGTCTTGGTATGATTCTTTTGGACGCCGAAAAGGCCTTTGACAGGGTCGGGTGGGACTTCCTGTGGGCCACACTCGGCCTTGGGGGGCAGTTTAGGCAGTGGGTCCAATCACTATATTACAAACCTCAAGCTAAACTGTCCTATTCAGGATCTTCAACTCCATTTGGAATTTGTCGCAGCACTAGACAGGGATGCCCCCTCTCCCACTATTATTTGCTTTGTACATAGTGCCATTCATCTGTATGTTACTATCTTGTATACATATAAAACTGTTAGTGTCTGAGATAACTAAACTCAAGATCGCAGCATATGCAGATGACATTGCGATTTTCAAAATTAATCCAGCCAAGGCCGTAATAGCTATTGATACAGAAGCAACTAAATTTGGCGCTGTCTCAGATACAAATTAAACGTTAATAAAACGCAAGTGCTTGTCAATTTTAAACCCGAATCTCCATTTATGGGGGTTTGTACTACAGCTACGTATCTGGGGGTTAAGATCTCAGCTAAAACTGGTCAGATTGTAACCTTAAACTACATGCCATTGCTGAACGATACTATCAAACTACTAATGAACTGGCATAAGCTTCCCATCGGGATTCTAGGGTGATGTCACTTAATAAAAATGAAAATACTCCCTAAGTTTTTATGTTTGTTTCGCTCAATTCCCTTGCGGGTCTCCAATAAAAAAAAATTTAACCTCGAAGGGGCTCCTAGTAGCTTAATATGGGGGTATAAGAAGCCTAGACGGGCGATTGATTCGCTCAAATCTCCTTATAATCAAGGTGGATTAGGCCTACCAGACTTTAAAATGTATTTTTGGGCTGCGTTTGCTGGTCGTTTTCGCAGCCTTCTCAGTCTTGATCAGAAAGATTATTTTTACCAGTTGATTTTAGGAAGCCAATTATTTCTATATCGCACTAATGACCCAAATTACTTTAAGCGAGTAAGGTTTAAGACAGTAAGGGACAGTATTTACATTTGGCGGGCTATGGCTGCCAGAGGTAAACTATCGTTATTTCATGATAAGCTCCCGCTGAGGGGGAATCCTATGTTTCCTGAGGTTTTCCATGACAAGGCCAGTAAATCCTGGTCTAAATATGGGATTACATTCTTAGGCGATTTGTATGACGAGAGCGGACTTATGTCATTTGAAGGTTTACGACTTAGTTATAAAATACCCGCCCATTTTTTTTTAAGTACCTGCAGATAAGGGATTACCTGAGGAAAAACTTGGCTTTGAACGCGATAACTGATTTTACGATCTGGGACTGCCTGTACGGGGGGAAAAACAAAGTCTCTAATTGGCGACATGTATAAACATATGTGTAATTTTAGAATAGGCGGCAGCATAAAATTGGCAATGCGTTGGAGTCAAGTACTGGGGATAGATATGACATCTGGTGTGATAAAACAGGCCTTAGGAAACGTAGGCGATATCGTTCACTCTGTGAGCTTACAACTACAGCAATTTCGTACGATATGCATGCTGTGCCATACTCCTGAAAAGATAGCCAAATGGGCCCAAGGGAACAATTTTGGGGATAAGACAAAATGCCCTAAATGCGGAACGCATGCTGCTAATCTCATACACATATTCATAGAGTGCCCAGAATTGAAGGCTTACTGGCAGAAGATAGGCCAGGTGTTACGTCTTAAACTAGGACTAGATCCCTCATTAACAGTCCCAGAAATAAGGTTAGGCTATAAGGGAGACAAACCAGCAATCGCACAACTTTTTTCAATTTTGATGGTCGCCGTTCGATTGGCTATTGCTCGTGCATGGGTCTCCCCGATACCACCATCTATCCGCGAGTGGTGGACTATTGTTAGGGAAAAGTTTGGCTTAGAAACTGCTCTGGCTAAAGCTAGGGGTGTTTGTTCCTTGGTTAAGCTAGAAGCAATATGGGGACCCATGGGTCTGGAGACATCACAGTAATGAACTAAATAAGGAGATCTGTATTGTATACACTATGCTAGGATCATTTGTGATTGCTTCTTGTAAATTACCTTGCTTTTCCTTTTATCCTTGATTTGAAAGTGCTGTCTTATTTGCCTTTTCTCCCTTTATGTACATTGCTACTTGCCCTTTATGATGACAATAAAAAATATTTAAAAAAATAAAAATAAAAAAAGAATACAGTGAGTAGCAGCAGAGTGCTGGCGGTTCTATAGATCGAGGTCATTGACTAGATGCATAGCGATGACGCTTGAGGTCAAATTCTTTTAGTTGTCTCTTGAAGTTCGTGAAGGAGGAATTGATTCTGATGTGGGTAGGGAGAGAGTTCCAGATTTTGGGGCATTCCTTGAGAAACAGCGGGAGAGGGCTTTTTGTTTTTGTCTTTTTGGGGGGATTAAGAGGAGCGAGTTGGAGCTTCTTAGGTTTCTTGATAGTCCAGCTTTTGTGAGTTTGGCTGCGAGGTAGTCCGGTTTGCCTGTGTGTAAGGCTTTATGGGTGAGAAAGGGAGTTTTAATTTCAAAGTATGTTTATTGAGTTTTAGAACAGGAAGAAAAAGAAAAGGCATGGCATAGCGAAGGACAATCAACAGGCAAGTTAGGCAAGCGAGACAGACAGACACGTCTTCTCTTAATAAGCGTTAGGTGAGCAGGATGAACATGCTCAGATGTAAAGGTAGTGCCCGGAGGTCGAAAGACGCCCCTAGTCGGGCAACAGGTAAACAAGCCAGCCTTAAGAACCCGCCTCCCCCCCAACACCCCAATTCAACGCCCCCCCTCCACCCCACCAGTACGCCATTCTTCCATAGTAGTCTTGTGAGTCATAGCTAGTCTAAATGTATCAAGGCGCCTCTGTTTGCGTTCGGTCCATCATGCAGTCTGTAAGCCGTAGGATACGAAGGTACTTCGGGCAGGTGATTTCGTGGAATTCCCTGGAGAGCAACGTCAGGAGCGGCTGCCAAGTGGTGCGGAATGCGTCAGTGGTATGTGTTAGTGTAGCCTGGATCCGTTCCATGCCCAACGTGAACCACAGCTTGTGTAGCCAGCCAGTGTGGGTGGGTGGGATAGTAGAGCCCCATAGCGACAGGATGTGTTGCGATGCTGCCTGCATAGCGATGCCCATCTGTTTGCCGCGAGCTGATCTTAGGGGGAATGTAAGTGCATTGGGAAGTCCTAGGAGTGTATAAGCTGGGAAACGTGGGATCTCAGTGTCGAACGTGGAGTCAATATCGTCCAGGACGACCTTCCAGTACTCCTGCAAGGCGGGACAGTCCCACAGGAGGTGAGTCAGTGTTCCCCGGCTGCCACATCCTCTCCAACACAGCGCACTACGGGTCGGGTTGCCTTGATTGAGTCTCGCTGGGGTAAGGTGCCAATAGATAGCCAATTTTATCGCCGATTCCCTGGCTTTGGTGTTGCGGGTAGTGTGGGCGGCCCTGTAATATACGTGGTTCCATTCTATTGTGGAAAGAGGTCTTCCAAATTCCGTTTCCCATCGCCGCTGCCCAGCGGTTTTAGCAGGGTCGGTAGCAGGGGAGAGCATCCAATAGAGGTCTGAGATAAGATGTTTATCTGAGTCTTTGGACACGAGCCAGCGTTCGAACGGTGTCATTTGCCGGCCCACCAGGGGGGCAACGTCCGGGCTCAAGAGCCAGTGGCGGATTTGGAAATATTGATACATGTGAGGGTTATCCACTCCATAGTCTCGCGAGATGTCGGCGAGAGAGAGGAACCCCTCCGTATCAAAGAGGTGCCCAGCTGATCGGCACGGTGTGTCACGCCATTGCAAGAAAGCTCGAGTGTCCGTGCCGGGTGGGAATGCGGGGTTGTCAAAGAGCGGAGTAAGTGGGGACGGGAAGGTCGTGAGGCCCCGTTTGACCGCTACCATGTCCCAGGTCGCCATAGTGGTCCGAGTAATAGGGGAACGGAGGAGATGACGTGGCGTGTGCTGGCGAGCGAGAAACGGTATCTTCCACAGGGAGGTCTGTGCCATAGCCCTGTCCTGAAAGAGCCATCTCTTCTCTGATTCGGGCCGGTACCACTCCACTAGATATCGAATTTGCGAGGCCTGGAAGTACTGCAGCAAGTTTGGGATCCCGAGGCCGCCCTCGTCCACAGTCCTGTGCGCCACTCGTCGATGTAGCCTGGCGCGTTTCCTCTCCCATACAAATTGGTGAAGATCATGTTGGAGATCAGCTAGCATTCCCATTGGCGGCGACACCGGGAGGGTCTGAAAGATGTATAGTATTTTGGGCAGGACCGACATCTTTACCGCCGCGATCCTCCCAAGTAAGGAGAGGGGTTGCTTTGACCAACGCGCGAGGTCAGCCCGGATCTGGGATGATAAGGTAGAGTAGTTGTGAGTAACCGTCGAGACCGTGGAGGAGGTCAGGGTAATCCCCAGATATGGCAGTCGAGTGGTGGACCGCAGTTGGCAACCGAAGGTGGCCGGCGGGCTATTGGAAAGAGCATGGCTGCCAAGGGGCAATATCAGGGATTTCCCCTGGTTGACCTTGAAACCCGACACCGCGCCGAATTGTTCCAGCTCCGCCAAAAGCGCTGGTATGGAGCTTGATGGACGGTCCAACGCGGCGATTATGTCGTCTGCGTACAGTCCCACCACGTGGGATTCGTTGCCGAAAGACATTCCTAGAATGTGGGGATTATCGCGGATCTTCTGCGCCAGGGGCTCCACGTATAGAGCAAATAGGAGTGGTGAGAGGGGACAACCCTGGCGGGTTCCCCTCTGTATCTCGAAGGGGTCGGACTTGAGGCCACCCAGCCGGACACATGCCAGGGGACGATGGTAGCAGCTCGCGATCCAGGCCTGAAACCGGTCGCCCAGGCGGTAGCGCTGCAGCACAGCCTGCATGTAGGTCCAGTCGACACGGTCGAAAGCCTTCTCGGCATCGATGGCTAATAGGGCAGAGTCGGAAACCTGAAAATGAGCTTTGTCCACGAGGTGCAGGAGTCTTTTGGTATTGTCACTGCACTGGCGGTTCGGGACAAAGCCCGATTGGTCCGGTTCGAGGATGCCCGGGAGGCAGGGGCCCAGGCGGGCTGCCAGCACCCCCGTAAACAGCTTCAGATCTAGATTGAGTAAGGAGATGGGGCGGAATGCGGAACAGTGCGTTGGGGGTTTGCCCGGTTTAGGCAGGACCACAATGTCGGCCGCAAGCATATCGGGCGGGATGGAGCTTGGTCCTTCAAAGGAATTAAAGAGCCTGGCGAGGATAGGCGCTAAGACATGGCCGAAGGATTTATAAAAGCCCGATGAGAAGCCGTCAGGGCCCGGGGATTTAAGCGGACGGAGGCGTGCAATGGCAGCGAGGATCTCGTCGGGGCGAATGGGGGCATCAAGGGCTTCCACGCTCGCTGAACATAACGGCGTAATGTTGGCCGATTGCAAGTAGGTGTCGATGGCTGTCGGTGACGCCTTGTCTGCGCTATACAGAGAGGCATAGTAGGAGCGAAAGGCCGAGGCAACCTGTGCGTCCTCAGTAACTGCATCGCCGGTGTCGTCTAGTAGCGTCGTGATTTTGGAGCGTTGGAGTTTGGCTTTCAAGGCGCTGGCCAGGAGCCGGCCAGTGCGGTTGCCCCCCACGTAGTACGTGTGGCGGAGGCGAAGAGCAGCAAATTCTGCCCTGTCGGTATCGAGGCTAGCCAACTGAGCTCGGGCGGCCTTAAGTTGGCGCCAAATTCTCGGGGCGCCAGTGCGGCTGTGAACTCTCTCCAACTCCGCGACTTTGTCGGAGAGGTCGCTCCTCTTTTCTTTGCGAAGTTTGGCGTCTGCAGCTGATATCGCTATCAGCTCCCCCCCTAACGACAGCTTTCAAAGCTCCCCATAAGGACAACATCGACACATCAGGGGTGTCATTGGTGGCCAAGTAGTCTGAGATGCATTTATGAAGTTGGCGGGTGACCGCCGGTTTTTGGAAGAGGGTTTCGTTAAGCCTCCACGACCCCGGAGTGCGTGGCGTGCCGTGCACGTTAAGCGCCAGTTCCACTGCTTGATGGTCGGAGAGGGCAGCCGGGACAATTGACACTGAGGCGATGTGGGGAATGAGGGTCGATGAGCCCATGAAGTGGTCTATGCGTGCGTAGGTATGGTGTACGTGTGAGTAGAATGTGTACTGCGTTGTAAGTGGGTGTGCGTGCCTCCAGAGGTCCGAGATGTCCCTATCATGCAGCCAAGTAGTGCCTTTCTGTGAAATCGCCCCTGTGTCTCCGTATCGGTGCCCCGATCTATCCTTGACTGTATCCATGACGAGGTTAAGGTCCCCCCCTAGGAGCATGTAGGTGTGAGGTGCTTGAAGCGTTTCTGAGATTGCGGAAAGCAAGAAGGGTTCCTGACCTGTATTGGGGGAATAGATGGAGCCTATCGCGTAGGTGGTGTTGCCAATCTGGAAAGCGTGGGCTAGAAGGCGTCCCTTAATCTCCCCTATTTTGGCCCCTACCTTGCCTTTGAAGCGCCGTGATATGAGCATAGCCACCCCAGCCTTCTTTGATGTGAGAGAGGAGAAGAGTTGCTGTGGGAAAGCGCGGGAGCGCAGCCGGTGCCAATCCTTAGCCAGGAGGTGGGTTTCTTGCAGCAGGCAGACGTCGGCCTCAGAGTTCTCTAGGTAAGAGATGATAGCTCTGCGCTTAATCGGGTTATTGAGTCCCTTGACATTAAGGGACAGGATTTTGAGCGTGTCAGCCATCACTGGGGCACACAGGGGTGAACGGGCTCAGTTTCGCAAGACGCTGCGCAGCGGTGGAGAACGTGGGCAAGCCCTGGTGTGTGTAAAGATCCCATGGCATATTGGTCCCCATCCCCCATGGCGTACTGGTCCCCCCCAACAGTTCCCTCCCCACGTGGCCACCCTAACCCCAACAGAGTGGACCTTCCCAACCCCCCTCAAGTGCAGAACCCCCCCTCCCCAACTTCCCCATCCCCTCCCAGAACATCCCCCCCAACAGAAACCAGTAAAAGTCTCGGGCCTAGTCGTGCAGGGCACAGGTCCGTAGAATGTCAAAGAAAGGGGTACCGTGGTTGCAGCCCAATTGGCGGCTCCCCGGCCCAGACCCCAGTTAAGCCATGTGCGAATGAGAGAACACCCCCAAGCTGGTCAAGGTTCACGAGGGCGGTATCCTACAGGTCGGGTGCTGTGTTATCCGCCACTTCCTGTATTGCAGCTTCTCCTTCCTGGGCGGCCGTGATCGGGTCTGGCTTCGGGATGGTTCTCGGCGTTCTCCTCCTGCGGACCGTCTGCCAGCCGTCAGCTGTAGGGCGAGGTGGGTCTCCCTGCGACCGGGACGGAGAGGCGTCCCTGGAGGTTGCACTGTCCGGCATGTCGATCCCAAGTAGGGAGCAGGTGTCGCGGAGTGATCGAAGCTGGTGAAGGGATCCGTTCCACTTGAAGATCAGACGGAACGGGTGGCCCCAGGAGTAGGGTATCCCGGCTTCTCTCAGGAAGTTCGTCGCAGGCCTGAAGGATTTGCGCTTCAGCAGGGTGATATTAGAGAGATCCTGAAAAAGGGCCACAGGGTCATCGCGAAATCTGATGGGTTGTGCTTTCCTGGCCTCTCTAAGGATGCGTTCCTTCAGGGGGAAGTCCGGCAGGAATGCCAGGATGTCCGGAGGTGGTGCTGGCGCCCTGCGTGTCATGCCCACCCTGTGCGCCCTGTCGATTCGGATTTCGAAGTCGCTCGTCTCCCCCAGGATGTGTCTGAATAGGTCCTGCAGGTAGTTGGTCACACTGTCCTTTTCAGCTTTCAACGGGACACCCCTGACTCTTATGTTATTCCGCCTGGAGCGGTTTTCCAAATCCTCAGAGTGCGACTGTAAGTCCACCTGTTGATCCTGAAGTCGCAGGACTTCCTGCTGAAGTCTCTCCACCTCCTCACTGCGGGACCGATCAGCCTCCTCTAGAGAGGCAACTCGCTCACCCAGGCCGTCAATGTCGCGACGGAGTTCGCGCTGTTCCCCGGCCATGTCCTGTTTTAGAGTCTGGAAGTCCTCACGCAATGTGTTGAAGAGGGAGGCCAGGAAGGCTTTTGTAATCGGAGCGGAGTCTTCATCCTGTGGCTGAGGGCTCGCGGGGGGTTTCGGGGACGACTGTGGTTGAGTCTTGTCACCTTTCGACGCTGCTTTATGCATAAGTTCCACCACATTCCGGGTCCCTTTGCGACTAGTGTGCATCATTGTGGCCAGAGCAGGGTGGTGGGCCAACTGGCGGGCGTCGTCGGAGGTCGCCGAGTAATCGCCCAGCAATGAAATGAACCGTGAAGGTTAGTGGACGAACCAGAGCTGGCGCCGGGTCCCGTGAAGAGGCGAGGAGCGGCGACCCAAGAAGAAGCTCCGCAGGGTGCCTTGGGGGCGGCCGGAGGAAGAGTCTCTCGTGTGGCGCCGCAAGGGTGGCGCTCAGGGTGCGTTGTGGCCGGTGAGGTGGTGGGGGTAGAGGCGACCAGGCCAGTCAGGCTGGGGCCACTGTGCCTCGCCGAGCAAGGTTATGCCTGAGTGAGGAAGAGCAACGTGGATCTAGGGAGAGCGCTTAGGCGCCAGGCTGAAGAGCAGTGCCTCGGGAGCAGCCGAAGGCCGCGGAGATGTCCACTGACGTCCTTATTGGCCAAGCGGGGGATCCGGTGGACAGCGGGCAGCAGGCAGCAGGGAGGAGGCCTGGACCGACGGCTCCGGCGATCGGGGGCCCAGGGCAATGTCCAGCCGGGCTGTGACACCGACCTCAGCTGTCGAGGGACACCCAGCAGAGAGTGCAGGGATCCAGGGGAGGGGAAGCAGGCGGTAGTCCAGGTCGCAGGGCGCCGCTCACCTGATGCCCCTCGTCCAAGGGGTCGTTTTCAATGCGGGGGTGCACTGCTGTGTGGCTCCTCACGTCGTTAGTGTATCCCTCCGCCGGGAAATCAGGGGATGGGGGGGCTCCGGGGCTCCTCCGGTGGCGAGCCGACGCCGCTCAGTGAGATGTCCGCCGTGGGTGGGGTGGCGGTTGGAGATCCCTCCGACCCTCAAGCAGGCCCACGCCGGGGCGTAAAGTGGCAGGAGGCGTCCGGCGGGGTTCGCTGTACCCGGAGGGGCCGGATGAGCAGGCCTCAGCTCAGGCGGTATCTCTCCGCTGGCGATCGGGGATGCGGGGGAGACTCCGGTGAGGTGTGGGGGCGGGTGAACGACTCCCCGCCCGGCGTATAGCGCTGTGGGTCGAGTCAGTGCCGCCACCCTATAGGCCCACGCGTGGGCCCAGAATGTCCAGAGGGCTCCCGCTGGGGTGTATGAGGCACCCGCGGAGCAGAGTCACCGATCTCGGCGCGCCTCCCCCAGGGGCCACTGATGAGATGGGGGATGGCCGGCGAGAGTGCGCAGGACCGGAGGCCGGCGCTCCTCGCGATTCAAGGATCCGTAGCCCGCCAAGGGAGGGCGCGGGTGTGCGCCTGGAGGCCCACGCCGGGGCCCGAAGTCGGTGGTCGGCTGCTGATGAGGCGCGGGCCGCCCGGGAAGGCTGAGATCACCGGCCCTCAGGTACTCCGCCGTGAAGTGTTCTGGGCGCCCGTGCTCGGGTGGCTCGGGTGGCCGGCCGCAGGGCTGGCAGGCCTGTCTACGCCCGCAGCCGCCGGGATGCAGGCGCGCGGCGGAAGGGCTCTAACCTTCTTCGCCGGTGCACCGGTCACAGCCACAGCAGAAGCTGCGGGTCGTCGGCGTCCGTTGGTGCCCAAAGCTCTGGTCGGCGGACCCTCAGCGGAGCAGGGTGGATGTGCGCGGTATGTGGGCGCCGTGGGGCCGCCGGGGTCGGACCAGTCCGGTCTTCTGGTAGGCCCACGCCGGGGCCTAGATTTGCCAGGGGTCCTCTTGCGAGGCGCTCTATGTCCGAGGGGTTCGGGGCACACCGCGTCCCCCGGGGAACTCCCGCGGCCTCTGGGTACGCCTCACTGCAGTCCGGTGTGCTATTCCACGGCGCTCCGGCGTGGTGTATGTAGTCTCCGCGGTGCAGCCGCGCGGTGGAGGAGCTCAGACCCCCGTCGCCATTACGCCGTCCTCCCCGGCGACTGGGAAAGCGAGGCCACCGGCGGTCAAACGCCCAGAGGAGTCCGAACGGTAGCTCTCCAAGGCAGTTGAGAGGGTAGAGCTCGGATTTGGGCTGAGTCACGGGGGGTGATAGCTGGAAATTACGTGGTAATGGGGCTTGGGGCCGGGGAGCCTCTCGAGGTACGTCTGTTCAAGCCGCCATCTTGGCCACCCCCCGAGAAAGGGAGTTTTGAAAGCGCAGGGTGCTTCGATGGGTATCCATTTTAGGGTCTGTAATGCAGGGGTGATGTGGTTGTATTTCCTGGTACCTGTGACCATTCTTGCTGCTGCATTTAGGGTGGTTCTCATGGGGGCTATGTGTGTTTTAGGTGTCCCAGTTAGTATGGCATTTTCATAGTCAAGTCTGGGCAGAACTAGAGATTGGGTTGCGATTTTTAGGTCATTGGGGGGTATAAAAGGTTTGATTTTGTTGAGGAGATTTAGGTTGTAGAGGGCGCCTTTTGCTGTGGAGTTTATGTGGGAGCTCATGTTGAGATTAGTGTCTAGAGAGATCCCTAGTGATTTAGCTGATTTCGCTGGAGTAAGTGTGCAGTTTAGAGAGTCATGGTTGTTTATCCATTCTTGGATCTCAGGGGGTTGTTCACGATTGGAGAAGACAAGGATTTGGGTTTTTTCTTTGGTTGAGTTTGAAGTGGTTAAGTGTTAGCCAATTTTCTACTTTTGAAAGTGTGGAGTTGACTTTACCTTCTCAATCACTATGCAATTCCTTAGCGGATTACTTTTACAACAAAGTTAACGATATATACTCGGAATTTGCATTTTATTACAAGTTGACTGATCAACCTCTGATCAACACTGCTTCAGAAATCGGATTGAAAGAATTTGAAAATGTCTCAACAGAAGAAATTCTTAAAACAATGTCCTCCATAAAATCAGGCTCAGCAAATGACCCATGTCCACCTGACGCACTTGCACCAGTTGCTGAGCAGGTGGCTGTTGTGCTAGCCAATGTTTTTAATGGAATGTTCTCATCCGGAACCTACCCCACCATCTGGAGGAAGACTATCCTCAAACCCCTACTGAAAAAACCCAACCTGGACCCAGTAGACACCAAAAACTACAGGCCAATAGCCAGCTTACCATTCCCAGCCAAAATCGTAGAGAAACTTATTAACACCCAACTCTCTAAATATATAGAGGACCACCACCTCCTAGATGAGACCCAATTTGGGTTTCGTAAAGGCCATGGTACTGAGACTGCCTTAATTAAAGCGTCTGAAGACATTAGAGTTATCATGGATCAGGGAGGAGCAGCAATACTCATTCTGCTGGACCTCTCAGGGGCCTTTGACACGGTCGATCATACTATTCTGATCGACCGTGTCTGTATGATCGACCGTGTCACTGGCTTGGGCATCTAGCACAAGGCCAGAGAATTGCTGCAATCTTTTTTGTCCAACGGCACTCAGTCAGTTCACTTGGGCAAATTCCATTCTGCCCAACTGGCTTTACCAAGCGGGGTCCCTCAAGGCTCATCCCTGAGTCCGACACTTTTTAATATCTATGTGTCGGCCCTAGTCAGAGTCATCAAGGCTCACGGGATGGGCATTACCTCTTACGCCGACGATACTCAGCTGGTGCTGGCTATAAACAACAATGGAGAAAGGATTGCAGCTAATTTTCAGGAAGGCATGCTTGCCATCAGTAGTTGGATGGCCAGCAATTGCCTTAAATTAAATTCAGAGAAAACAGAGGTCATGACCTTTGGTAAATTATTTCCCTGCTGGTCTCAAACGTGGTGGCCCCCTTCCATGGGCCCTCCACCCATCCCAGTTACCAAGGTCAGGAACTTGGCCGTCACATTTGACGATAAGCTTTCCTTTGTTTCACATGCTAATTCAGTGGCCTCGACGCGTTTTACAAACTAAGCATGATAAAAAAACTTCTGCCATTCCTCCCCTTGAACGCTGGTAAAACTCTAATCAGTACCTTGGTCATTTCTTCTATTGATTACTGCAATGGACTGTTTGCGAATGCTCGAAAAAAGGTCATTTAAAAACTTCAAACAGTTCAGAATGCAGCTGCAAGAATTCTATCAAGAACACCTAAATTCAAAGGCATCTCCCACATCATCAAGAACTATCACTGACTGACAGTAAAAAATCGGATAAAGTTCAAAACACTCTGCATTGCTTTTAAAGCATCTCGTAAAAATGGACCTGAATTTCTAATAAACCATCTAAAAATTCATATGCCCAATAGAGCACTTCGGTCATCTACTGCTCTACAGCTAAAGGTCCCACGTACGAAAACAGCTTCCTGGGGTGACAGAAGAGTCGTGGTCACCACGGCTAAACTTTGGAACACCATCCCATTTAAGATCAGATCTTGTCAATCTCTGCTTACTTTCAGAAAGCTGATCAAAACTTGGTTGGTTAATCAATAAATGCTTTCCGGGTCATCTATCTACTGCTGCCCGTAGCGCCGAGACACCCCAGGGTAGTTGTGCACTTTACAAATTTCAATAAATAAATAAATGTCATCGAGGGAGGATACCTCGAGGTACAGTTGGGTGTCATTAGCAAAGAGGTGGTAGGCAATGTTTGCTTATTTTAGAATGGTAGTGAGCGGTTCCATGTAAATGTTGAAGAGTGTGGGGAGAGGACTGAGCCTTGAGGTACACCTCGAGTTGAGGGGGAGGTGTCGGACATCGAGTATTCGATTTTTATGATTTGGGAGCGGTTATGTAGAAATGAGGAGAACCATTTTAGGACATTGCCATCTGTTCCGATACGCTTTTGTAGGGCGCCTAGGAGTAGAGTGTGATCAACCGTGTCAAAAGCAGCTGATAGGTCGAGGAGGACAAGTAGGCAGCATTTGTTTGAGTCAAGGGAGTTGTGAATGTCATTGGTTATGCTCAGTATAGCGGTTTCTGTGCTGCATCCCTTTCTGAACCCGGATTGGTGTGAGTCAAGAAGGTTGTTAGAATCCAGGTGTTGGTTCATTTGGGAGAGAACGCATTTCTCCAGGATTTCAGCTAGGAAAGGGAGGTTGGTGATGGGCCTAAAGTTTTTGAGGTCATTTGGGTCAGCATCGGGTTTTATTTAGAAGGGGGTGACTTGGCCCTGTTTGAGGCAGTCGGGCATCAGTCCGTTGTTTAGGGAGCTGTTGATGATCTTTGTCCACAGTGGGGTTAGGGTGGGGTTGAGGTTCTTTGCCAGGGAGGCGGGGAGAGGGTCTGCATAGTGGTTGGAGGGTTTGGAGTTGGCAATCACCTTGGAAATATCCTCTTCGGAGAGAGGTTTGAAGTCCTTCCAACGCTTGGGAGAAGATGGCGGTCTTGGGTGAGCGCTTGTTTTGGTGGTTGACAGAAGGGGGTCTCGGCTTCGGGTAGAATGTTGTGAACTAGGATTGGGTTAGGTCTCGTTATGGGTGAGGATTTGTTGTGTTGCGATTGAGGGTGTTGGTCTAGGGAGAGCTCGACATTGATGATTTTGTCATTGAAAAATGTGGTCAGATTGTTGCACTGAAGTTTGGAGGCAGGGGGGTTAGCTTTAGTGGGTTTGGTGGTCTGTTTCTAGATGATGTTGAAAAGTTCTTTGGGGAATTTTTTGGCTTTGTCTAGTGCTTTCCGGAAGAAAGAGGCTTTTCCTTGATTATGTGCTTTTTGTAGTTACTGCGTTCTTTTCTGAGCTGGGAGAGGTTGGTTTAGGATGGGTTTCCTCTCCGGAGTCTCTCTGCGGCTCTTACTTTTCTCATTTCTAAGTTGAGGTCGTTGTTGAACCAGGCTTGGGAGTGGATATCTCTGACTATTTTCAGTTTCAAGGGGGCTAGTTGGTCAAGAGCAGTTGTCATTGTCCTGTTGTACAGTGTAGTGAGCTCGACTGTGTTGAGGTTGTCTGTGGAGGGTGGGAAAAGTGATGTTATGGTTTCTTCGAGGATAGGGAGGGGGATGGCATTGAGGTTTCTGCTCCTTTGTTGGGTAGTTTGTGTTTTGACTGGTGGGGCTGCGGTTTAATTGATGTTGAATCTAATGATATGGTGGTCTGACCAGTCAATTGGGAGAATGTTATTGATAGTTATTGTTTCATTTTTGGCTAGGATTGTATGTAGGGTAGAGCCCTTTTTGTGGGTTTGACCCTTGCAGTGTTGGGTGAGTTCATTTATGAGGAGGAGTTCATTTAGTGACTGTATGACAGTGTCCTTTTCGTTATTCCAGGGAAGGTTGAAGTCACCCAGGATGATGTTAGCAGTGTTGGCTAGGAAGCAATGTGTAAGTAGGTCCGATATTTGTTCTCCGAATGCAGGCAAATTTCCTGGGGGTTGGTAGATGAGATGGCATTTTGTTACTTTGTTGTTTTGACGTGTTATGTTGGTGTTGAGGTATTCGAAGGTAGAGAAGGAGTGTGTTTTGATTTCAACTATATTGATGTTGTTCTTATGGATGATGGCAATGCCGCCCCGACGTTGGTCTATTCTGTCTTTTTTGATGATGGAGAAGCCCGTGGGGACTAGAAGGCCAAGGAGGTGATATGATGTTTCATTGAGCCAGATTTCAGTGAGGAACGCGATGTCTATGATGTGATTCAGTATGGCATCAGCCAGCTCTATTGTGTGCTTGACTGCGGATCTGCAGTTTATAGCATGCAGTTTATCTTGTCGCTGTTGGAATGGTTTTGGGAGGAGGGGGGATCTTGGGGAATGGTTGTGCGTTGGGAGGGCAGTCTTGTGGACCTAGGTTGGTTGTTGGCTCTACCTATTCCAATGATTACCTGTATGTTGGAGGGGGAGGATTGGGTTGTTCTGGGGTCGTAGGATTTGGCGAGTGTTGTTGCCTCTCTCAGGGACATCTCAGGTTTCGCTCTTCTTGGTCTGAGAGACTGGGTGCTACGAGCTGTGAGGCACCAGCTGGTCGTCTGGTGATTGGGCAGTTGAGGTGGCTCACTGATGTTTATGAGGGAGGCGAGTATTGAGTGTTGGTTCGGGGGAGGGGGCGTATAGGTGTTGAGAAGGATTTTGTTTATGCCCTGCGTGATAGTGTTGATTTGGATGTGGAGAAGGGAAAGGTTTTCATGGTTGTGAGGTGCATAGGGGTCATTGGTAAGAGGGTGTTGAGTTGATTTTCTATACGTGTGAGGTGTCTGTTAGTAATGCCATTGACTCTGGGTTTGGGGTGGGGAGAGGTTGAGGGGCAGATCCGACTGAGGGTTTGGGTTGGGGTAGGAGGGTTAAGGGTTGGTAAGATTAGGGGGCGGGAAGGAGTTGGGGGGCTGATTCGGCTGAGGGTGTAGGTTGGGACCGGAGGGTCGAGGGTTGGTCGGATTAGGGGAAGTGGCGAGACATGCGTCTTCTGAAGGGCGGTGGAGGGGGGATTGTGGAGGGTGTTTCTCGAGTGTATTGGTGTTGTTTTGTCTCAGGGTTGGGCATTGGTGAGGCGGCTGATCGTGTAAACGCGGGTAGGGGGATTGGGGTGGATGTATTGGGTGGGGTGAGAGGGGTGGGGCAGGTTGCGATGTCTCGAGGTGGGAGGTGTGGTTGGGGGAATATGAGTGGGGGGTAGAGAGGGATCTGGCATGGGGTGTAGTTTTGAGGAGTTCAGTAGTTGGGGGCTTGCGGCAGTTTTCATGGCCGTTCTTACTTGGGTCGGGTTTTGGGGGTCGAGGAGGGAAGGCTTGGGGCAGTTGGACAGGGTCGAGATGGAGTTTCTCAGCTTGGGGAAGGCGAGTTCAAATAGGTGCATGTTGGGGTCGTTGGCTTGGACCATGACTTTACCATTTCTGTAAACTGTTATGGTGGAGTTAAGTCTGAAGGGAAAAGATTTGGAGATAGTTAGTATTTGATTGTGGGGGATGTTTGTGGATTTGGTAACTCACAGGTGGTTAGCTAGGTTATTTCTCCATTTGGCCTGGTGGGTGGTGTAGAAGATGAGGTGTTTTTGTCTTACCTTTGGAGGAGTTATGGTAGTGGTTGGTTATGAGTGTTTCAGGGTGTTGCTCATGTAGTCTGTGTTTAAAGATTTTCGCGTCATTAGCTGAGAGGTTGGGTGGGTAGGTGATGGAGATGAAGTGGGGGCCGTGGGGTTTAAGGTTGGTGAGAGGGGGGTTAAGGGGGTGTACAGGTGGGTGTTAGGTTGGATGACTATTTCCTGATTAAGGGGTATCGAGGAAGGGGGCTACGCAGGTGGGGGTTTCTAGTTTGACGGGTAGCTGTAGGGAGTAGGGCCACAGGGAGGTTGGGCATGGGGCAAACCTAGGGCAGAGGGTCGTTTTGGGGGGGGAGAGGTGAGGGGATCAGGTGGGTCTTGGGTTTTGGTATAGAGACCGACAGAGGGCCATTTCAGGTCTGCGTCTGAGCTCGTTGGCGGGGTTTGAGAGTGTAAGAGTGTAGTCATATAGACCATTGCAGGATGGTTGTCCCTAGAAGGGGTTAGGTGGAGGTTGGGTCTTAGTATAGTTATGGTGAGAAAAGTAGGCTAGTCTTTTAGACAGCTTCTCTCGGGGGGTGGTCGCCTATGCTTGGGTGTTGGGAGGGTTGGGTTCACCTAGGGGGAGAGTAGTGAGGTTAGAGTTGGGGATTGGGCAGTATTATAGGAGGGGGTAGAGGGGTTAGAGGTCTGCGGGGGACCAGTCCAAGATGGCCATCATAGCAGAAAAGTTGCACTCCGTCCTCTTTCAGTTACAAGTGATCTGTGGGGAAAGGGTTGTGAGAGAGATGGGGAGGGGAAAGTGAGGGAGGACTCGTGTTTGGAGTATCTGCGGAGAAGTGTAGTTAAAATGGATGCAGGTTGTCATAGGGAGCGTCGATTTTGGGGGGTGGAATTTGCTAGTGATCCTTCTTGAGGGGATATGGGAAGCACAGCTTGTGACTTTGCTGATCACCCAATCCTATCATAGATCCTTCATTAATGGCAGAGGCAGCATGTCCGCATGACCGGTATACCGGTGAGTTTTAACTTGAGGATTTTGTGGGAAGAGTCGTCAGGGGTAAAGTGTAGCATTGTTGAGCGCTTCTTGTCTGTTTGGGAGTGGTTTGTGCTGGTGGGGAGGTGGAGCCATGCAGAGATCGAGTAGGGAAGTAGAGGGGTCGGAATTCCGATGTGATTGCCAGGTGTTGGGAGAACGACCGATCGGGTGTAACAAGATGCAGGGAAATTCTGGGTGCTGGGAGGAGAGCCTCCGTTTGCAGCCTGCGGTGTCTCAGAGGGGGAGAAGTCAGGAGGAGTGGGGTTTGGGGATAATCGTTGGACCTCTGGACGGTCTGGCCTCTTCACGAAGGGGCACAGCTACCGCTGCTATGGGCTGCTGCTGTTGTGATTGCCAGGTGTTAGGAGTGTTACCAGAAGCGTGGAAAGTCTGCGGGAAGGGAGGAGGGCCTCCGGATGCAGCCTGCGGTGCTACAATGCAGGGAAAAAGTCAGGAGGGGTGGAGGTCGTGGATGAACGCTGGACCTCTGGAAGGTCAGGGCCTCTTTACGAGGTGGCACAACTACCGCTGCTGTGGTCGATCTTCTTCACATGGCGGCACAACTACCGCTGCTGCAGGCTGGGCGGGGGCACACCCTTACCGTGTGAGAGTTTGGGGGAAAGGGAGGAAAGCCTCCATATGCAGCCTGCGGAGTTGCAGCGGGCGAGTCGCGGGACCCCTCTCGTCCTGGGCGCGATGTCGACTCAGGACCATCAGCGGAAGGTCAGGGTTGTGGGAAGCTCCCACTGTGCTGGCTCGTCCCCGCGTCGGCGTCCGCCTCGGCAAGTGAGCGGTATATCCAGGTCGCGGAGTTTCCATGGACCGGTCAGCCTCTGATTGGAGGCAGGCCTCGCAAGGACAGTGGGTCCGACGATCCAGCTACAGCACCCACACAGGAAGCAGGGCCCCGCTAGACCTCGGGTCCAATAGCGCAGGTCGAGGAGGGCATCTCTGGGGTCGGATCTGTGGTCTGGGGCTCACCGCCGTGTGAGGAAGCGCGCGATCATGGTGGTAGTCTGGAGCAGGAGAGCGGCGTCTGTCTCCACCGTCGTGTGGGTCTGGCTACTTCAGAACGGAGGTACAGATATATTCCTTAAGCTGAGTTTTATTGAGCTGAATTTTCTTTGATTTGTTGGGCTTAATGGGCTGGGTTTACCCGGGATTTAAGCCGATGGCGATCCCTTACCCGCGGAGCACTCGGGAGGAGCACCTTCTGCATCCGCCATCTTGTCTCTATAGTAGTTGTATACTATAGTAGTTGGAATTTGAGATGTTCCGTGAGGGGTGTCGTTTCACTGTTGGTGGTGATGCATTGGATGGTTTCCTTGAAGATGATGGCGATGACCCTGCCTTGCTTGTTGGTGCGGTCTCATGTATCATCTTGTAGCTATTGGCTGTTGTGGTGGCGATGTTGGCGTTCAAGGAGGGGTTAAGCCAAGTTTCGGTGATGAAGGCAAGAGGGTGGTGATGGTGTCCCAGATTTCCGTGGCGTGCTTGCAGAGTTAACGGGCGATGAGCAGAATGCACTGGAGCAGTTCCGGGTTGGTCGTGCTCTTCTGGGTGGAAGTGGCAAGGGATCCCAGGTGGACCGGAGGCCCTGTGTTGCAAGAGAAGTGGCAATGGTGGCAGGTGAAGGGTCATTTGGTTTATTGTGGGGAGAAAGTGCAGCTGAAGTTGGTTCAGTGTCCGGGGTCCAAAGCCAAGAGCTCCTTGGAGATGTAGCAGTGGGTGGCGAGAGGGCCAGAGGTCCTGGATTTGGGTACAGTCCTGCCGCTGGGCGTGGTCAAGGCGGGGACGGGTGCAGATGGTCTTGCAGCTGCGCTGCAGCCTCCATTAAATGGGTACTGGGGAGTAGTGGGGTGCTGGGTTGCGGGAGGAGGGAAACGGTGGGAGGAAGGAAATGGGGGAAGAAACAAGCAGAAAAGGCAAAGTAAAGTGCAGAAGACGAGCAGGAAATGCAGAAGAGAGCAGAAAAGGCAAGACAGAGGGCAGAAAAACGAGCAGAAAAAGGCAAAACAGAGCAAGAAACGAGGAGAGGAGGCACAGACTGGGCAGCAGGTAGACAGGCAGCAGAAGGTGGCATACTCTGGGCAAGCTGGACAGGAGAACTGACGCACAAAGCCCTTCACTTCAATACTCCCTTGTACCTGGCTTAAAAACGTGAACTATCCTGTGGGTTAAGAGCATCAAGAAGCGCCTCTACCTTCCTCTTGAAACCACTCATTTTTAACAAAAAGAGAACTTGTCACTGAGCCTTTTCCGGCGCTGCCCTGAAGATATGGAACTCCCTTCCACCGGAAATACGCAGAATCTCCTCAATGACAGTGTTCAAATTGGAAGCCAAAATATTCCTAATGAACAAATTCTTACCCGAAGAGGGATATGCTTCCCTTGCCTGTTGTAATCGTTCATACTATTCATTGTACCACCATTTGTTACGGCTCTTCTTTACTGCATACTGTTGACCCCCAATTGTCGCCCGCCGCCTACACCTGCTGATTGTGTTACCCTCCTGGGTACAATTGTCCTATAATCTGCGAATATTTTTTATGTTGTTATTTTTCTTACTTGATGTGGATATTGCATTTTTGTCCTTCCTTCCATCATATTGAAAAGCGCTCTGATATCCCTCTGGGTCTTGTTCACGCTATATAAAACTTTATCAAATAAATAAATAAATAAAATTACAACTCGTGGTTCATCATTTATGATATAATTTCTTCACCACAGACCCTTCTAAGCACCTTGAGAAAATCCTTAAGGGCGAAAGAGATGTTAGTTTTTGTCAATGTTAACATCGATCAGGGTTAGCAAAATTTCCATTTATAAAGAAGCTGCAATTCTCCATTATATTACACCTTCAGATACCTTCATTGATGACAAGTAATCTCTTATAAGAGTTTTTTGATATGCATCCATTGATCCATTTATGCAGTTCAAGCCCTCATACTCCTGCATCTTGGTGGTGCAATGCCCTTCTCCATGGGGTCCTAGGACTCTACCCCCCCCTTTAATGGCTTCCGCCACCCCACAGCATGCCTCATCAATTACCTGAACAATGTAACCTGTGGAAGACCACTGGTTTCCCTTGACAGCCCGCACCTATCTCCATACGACCAGATCATCTACAAAGTCAACTCAACTGGAACCTTTCCAGCTGATAATGCTCTGGTGGCATTTGGCACACCTGCAGCCAAGATACCATCAGACCAGAAACAAATACGTTCAAGCTATCGTGGCTGAAGAGGGGTGAAACCCCAAAACCGTTCCTAGGATGCCTGTTTCCGGTCCAGGGAGGACCTGGCTTGGCAGTTCGGGCTGGACTGTTCCCATGAGGCACAGGGTCAAGACTGATTTGCATATGGCCAGGTCTAAACTGGGGTGGCATGGTGAGAAAAAAAATGATGGATTTAACCCAGATCTCTCGACTGGGGGTGAATGTTTTGATTTGTTCTGCATTCCGTCCATCAATTGTGTGTCTTTTGCATAAAAAAAGACATACACGACTACAGACCTTCTCCATCTATATATCCAGAATTTGAAACAATACCTAAGTATCCATCAGGACCACTCCATCCCTGACTCAATTTCTCAATTTAGGATACAGCTGAAGCCACACCTCATGCAAGAACACTGCATCACAAAACATTAACAATCAACTTCCTCCAGTCAGTCACTCGTTGACTGTATCATTCCTATGACTATGCACAGAGCTTCACTGCCTTTTGGTTGGTCCAGCAATCTAAAAAAGAATGTACATGCACCCCTTATTATTAGATATGTGATTACTGTAGTCATCCAACTAATTATTATTAGCCTTCCTATATTATTAGAGCTAACAATCATAATTATTGTTACTATTGTTATAGTTATTATTTTTAGAATTGTTTGCATTACTAGTACTATGCTTGTTTACGATAATTAATAGATGACCAAAATCACATTCCAGAAAGACCTACAACATGTGGAACTGGATAGTGTTTGATAAGCTTAAGCTCTTTCTTGGTTTAACTGTTAAAAATATATAATGCTGCTACATAAAAAATGTTTTTTAAAATCTCACATAGTGGACCTGAGCATTTTCCCCATCGTCATGCCAAAGTACCGACAGGACATCCCGCTGGCTGCGAGCTCTCGGTTTGCGTACGCACGAGACGCAACGTGCAGATGCTGCCAATCATATGATCATCCCCAACACGTGCAGTTGGCGGGAGAGTTTGCGCCCGCCCAGCAAGGAGTGGCAGGCACGTGACGTCACCTATGTACCCGACACCTTGCACAGCTCTGGACCCATCTGCGTAGCATGTAACGCACAGTGTGAGACTACGCTTTCTCATTGCGTGCAGAAAAAAAAACATGCTGAATCAGTTGCATTTCCCAGAAATAGATTTGGTAAAAAAAAAAAAGCCTAAGCTCCTTACACGGCTGCATAATTTAAACACCTGCAGCAGGACTCCTTTGTGTAGAATTCCCACGAGTGCGGGGAGCTGGTGCAGATGCTGTGGTGGCGCTGCAGGGTTTGGGGTTCACGGCCAGCTGTCTTCTGTCACTGTGCAAGAGTTGCAGTAGATAGGGGATGCCTTTTACCAGACCCCCCCCCCCCCCCCCCCCGTAACAGCACCTGAACCTCTCTGCATTAGCTGACTGAGCAGCGGAGAGGGGGCGTTGAGGTAATCGGGGGCGCGAAGGACAATCCTGCCATGTCGACGCACTATGCGCGAAATGGTTACCATGGCAATCGGGACAGTGGCCATGGCCCCAGCAGGCCCACGCGCTCAGGACGACCAGGATGCCAGCGCGGGCTCCTCGGCGGAGAGGCCTGTGCAGGAACGTTCCACTCCAGCGAGCCTTTGTTCCGTTCCGTGCAGGCTGCCAAGGCTCGGGCTCGTCTCGCTGCCATGGAATGCCCGCTATCGGGGATGGCACACGGGAAATGGAACACGGCGGCCACCGTTGGTCACACTAGGAAACCTCGAGCACAAGCTTTCGCCAATGGCTATGCACAACAATGCTATTGGGCGCAATGGGGCAGGTGTTTATTTCTCTCCCAAACACATCGCACCTGTCCCTTTGTAGCAAGCATTAATTATAACTAGCTTCGATCGATCGATCGGTTAAAACGTCAACCTTTCGCGTCAGACCTGGACAAGTTACAGATCTAAGATTAAAATCTTATGGTATCTTTCTTGTCGTTGTCCCTCCTTTGTGTCTATGTTTCTCTCTGCACTGGATGAATGTTCTAGGTCCTTAAATTCTAGATGTTGCAGATTTATTTGGGGCTAGTTGCCGAGCTGAATACCGAGTGTATGTCAACATATTTACTTCATATCTGCGCATCTACTTGGGATTTAACTGAATAATTGCACAAGCAACCCCCCAGCCAACTTTCCAGCGTGTGGCTACCAGACTCAACATCCATTCCTTGTTCGAACACAAAGGCCCAATCATTCTTCTAAAATGCTTCTTGGCCAACAGTCTGTCGAGCATGTGGTTCTTTGAAAAACCTTCACAACTGAAAATACAATTGAAGCCGTTCAGAGATTGTGCAGCGGTGCATTACAAGGCAGGACTCTCTTTCGTCTCAGGAAAACATGCTGAACTAAAAATTGCTCGCACACTTGAGTAGAGTTGGTAAATATCCCTAACTCTGTTTTCCATCCAGGCTGTGGCAGCCCTCGATCTGAGTAACCAGCAATTTCTTGCCAGGGAAGGTTCCCCTTAATCTGGGAAACACACCCAGCCCAGCAAAACAAAATTGGTTCCTCACCACGTCCTCTGGCCTGCAAAGGGGTTAATTTTCTGTGCTTCTTTCCTCAGCTCACAGGGACTCTGACTGGGACAGAACATCTGTCTGTTGCCATGGTAGCAGTGTACTTGAAGGGGATGGCTGGATAATTATTGCAAACATCCATCCTGCTGGGTGCTGCTCCAGGACCCCCTGGCGCAGACATTAAGGACTAAACAGGAAGAGATTTACACGGGGCTGCGAGGGAGACTGCAACCCAGAGCTTGTAGTGGGTATCTGGGATTCCTGCAGCAGCACGACATCCTGCAGACGTAGATGCACTGAGGGAAACATACAGTCTCTCAGCCAGTGCGGTACTGGCTCTCAAGGGTGTGCTCCCACATCAAACTTCAAGCCTGTCCTAAATAAAATACACCGGAAAAAGTCAGCATGGAAACAAAATGGCGCAGAGCAGGGCCGGACTGGCCGTTGCGGGCACTGGGCAATCCCCCGGTGCGACGCAAGGGTGGGGGCCGGTTTTGGGCCCCTGGGGGCCGGTTATGCAGCATAGCTGCAAAATCGGCCCTGCAACAAAATCGGCCGAAAACCGGCCCAGGCAAAGAGCTCGGTCGCACCCCCAACCTCCCCTGGGGGGGCCGGCCGAGCACTTTGCCGGGGCCGGTTTTGGTTCCCAGTCCGGCCCTGGCGCAGAGCCCGGTCTCTGAACTGCATAAGAGGGTGGAGAGTTTGGGGAGGGACACAAAGACTACCCAACATCCTCTGGCCTAAACGTGAAGATGTCACTACAAGCCTTGCTTTATACAGGCAATTGGAGGGCTCACTTAAGGTCCCACCACCAGCCTACGGGTGGATATCAACACCAGAGTGCTGGCTGCAGCCATCCCTTTGGAGGTCTGGATGACGTTCTCACTCTCAAACCAACTAGTAAACAGCCGCCTTCCTTTAAATGTGTTGCTTGTCGCCTGCTGTCTAAAGTGACAAGCTCTATAGAATAGCAGGGTCCTGGGAGCTTTAGCAGGTGAGTGCAGTTTGTCATCAACCACTGCCCTGACACAACCGAATAATTCATTCTTTGCATTTACCTATACAATCTTCGGACCTATAGACTGACGGATTGAGGTTTCTGCTCGTACTGCCATGGAAAACTTTTAGCTCCAGATTCCTTGAACTGTCCCTTCTAGGACACTAAAACCCATAAGCCCAGAGGAGAGTCCACACACGGTGGGTGCTATATGAAAAGTATGGGGCCACCAGTTATATAGTTAGGTGACTAAATTATTACTGGTGTATAGTGCTTTTGGCTATTTTGATGTTAGATCACGTCTCATTCCAAAACCTAACTACAACGTCACTTTAATATTTGTATTATTCAGCAGTATATATAGATAGACAGATAGATGAGCAAAGAGGTCAAAACAAAGTGTGAGCATAAGGAAAGACAAATATATACCCATCTACTGGCTGATTTGCACAAAGTCAAATCAGAAAACCTGGATAAATCGCTGCTTCCTCGCTTAAATTGTGTTATATTAGGCAATTTGTTAATTTCACCAAAATTCCTAATTCTTAATTATTGGGTATGAACGCCCTTTCAAATATGCAACTTCAGATAACCAGCTGTACAACAATCTATGGTTTTTTATTTATTAGACTATAAGGTGCTGTATAACAATCAGGGCCACATACAGGGTTTACATTAACCTTTACTAAGTGCTTCTAGTGCAGTGCCATATCTTGCTGTATTAATGTCAAAGCTTCCACATGTTAAAGAAATGCACTTTTTTCATTTTGAAGAGACAGTATCATATTTTTAGTGATGTTTGCTGTGTGATTTACATAGTTAACATTTTCAGCCCAAGGCTCATGCACAAGTTCTACGAGCAGTGCAAGACCATTGGCTCGGCACTGACTCAGCTCTCCCTGTTAAGTTGTAGGCTTGCCCATCTCTACTTTATGTTCCCAGTAAATCTCAGGGAATAATATTAATGGTAAGTTATCTTTGGAAGTTATCACAGTGCTGGAGAGATCTGTGTTTTGTCTAGTTCCAGTTTTGAATCAAAGTAGCATAGAGGGTAAATGTGTCTCCTGTAAAGCACACCATGTAACATGGAGATGGCATATTTTTATTTTAGGTAGATAGGTAAGTGGGTTTCTGCTTTTAACACCGAGATCCTCCTTTTGGCACTTGCAATTCATAGATTGTAATCCTTCTAATATAGCAAAGTGAGTTATGAAGGACATGCAACTCCTACACCTTGTAACCCTCACGGTCTTACGTAACACATCCTGTACACTGATTTACACACTTGCATGATTTGTAAATGTATTGTGTATGTGTGAAAAAAGCGCTCTGACACTGCATTGGGATGAGTAGCACTATAAAAGATATAAAATAGTGCTATTTAAATTATTATTTGTGTAATTACTGGGACCAACCAACACACACTTTTTTTAAAAACTGAATTTTATTGAGATTTTCCATCTTTACAAGCAACAATAAATTACTTCCATAGTCCTGCAAGAGATCATCAGGCATCTGTTCAGGGTTTACCACTCCCTGGCTGATATTTTTAAAGGTAATGTTGTTTGGGTGGTAACATAATTGCGTGCCCAGATGACCTTCTGTACTTCTTTACGAACTTCCCTATCCACATCCCTGGTGCATTCATTTATTTTTTTTGTCAACTCTTTTTAATGGCATTTTTCATTTTCAGCATCTCATTGGGTGCACCAAGTACATCAAAATTCTTTGACGGCTGTGCCCCGCTACCAGTGCGGTTACAGTGTGATGTGCTATTAAGGCGCTGTTACATTTCACCGATACGGTAGGCGACTAGACCTTTGGCGCCCAGACATGTCCACAGCTTACAAGAGTCTGTACATTCCGTTTATCCCTGGTGCATTCATTTGTGCGTTTGAGCAACTGATTCTGTATTCATTTTGAACAAGTCAAGATGTAGGTGTGGACCTGGCAAAACTTTACTCACTCACAGACAAGGGGGGACTAGCTGCCCCACATTTTGAGCAGTATTACTTTGTTGCCTAAGTCCAATAGATAGCGAAGTGGCTAGCGAGTTTACATCAGTCGGACACAGCCACGGTCTTCCCTGGTTGGGGGTTGCCTGCTTAGCTGCACCTATTTCATCCTTGCACACAAACAAGGGTACTTGGCTCACTATTACTGGGAGTTGAGTTTCGCTGCTTTTCCAGATGCCTCTGTATCACTAAAAATACGATCCCCTATTCACCAGGGTTGGCTTTGCTGGGTACACCCAGGCTTGAAGGGACCACGTCGACAGCTGAGCTGACAGTATGGCACACGTCAGGCATACACACATTAGGGGACCAATACAGAGATGGCACATTGGCAACGTTTGAGGTGCTGATGGAGGAGGATGACCTACCTTCGGGACAATTCTTGTTACCCAACGCATTACTTGCCACACTGGGGCACCACCGGGGTGATGTGACCACAGAACTGCCCATGCATCTCACGATTCAATACCTACACGTGATGGGTGGGGCAGCCCCTCAGACGCTGGTTCACTGATTCACTCCGCTACCACACTGCCCCCCAGCTCCTCCCTTTTTCCACCGTTGGGAGGAGGACTTACTGTGCCCCTGCTCTGAGAGGGAATGGGCCGATCTTTTGTAGAGCCTGTGCCACGTGCCGCGCAATACCGGATTCAAGCGTATTCAACTCTACATTGTCCATAGTGCTGATCTCACACCTGTCAACATCAACAGATTTTACCACAGGGATGATGCTGCTTACCCTTGCTGTTCTCATGTGGATGCTGATTTACTACATATGCTTTGGTCCTGCCCCCGCTTGCATACATACTGGGCCACTCACCTCCAAATTGTCTTCCTGCATACATGGGAGTTATCGCTTCTGGGACTGTTCTGCAGGAGGAAAAGACATAGGGCTACTGCCCACTTCCTAGAGTCTGAGCTTTATAGTGGCCAAACGTATAATCATGCGCAAATGCAAAGCCCTGGAGCCCCCCCTTGGACAACAGCCTGGGAGCCCTCAATGCTCAGCTGGGCAAAAGCCGAAAGCGTGTCCCTACATTGGGAGGACCCACTTGGGCTATGCAAATACCCTATTGGTTCTTATTGGGATACCATTTTATCTGATTTGTATTCAAATCACTCTTTGCAATGGGCAGCAGGCCTTGCGCAGTGGAAGAGGCATCGACTGAGCAGACAGCACTTGTTGACTGATAGTGCTCAAAGTATTTTTGCTGGCACCCGTCACGCACACTACCCCTTCATTTTCTAGGTTCCATGGTGGTGGCTATGTTCCATAACATCTGTCGTGGATGGCAACCTGGAGGATGGTGATGTGCTGTTAAGTCGTGGGGATCAGTATGATGTTTTGTTTGGGTTTTATTACTACACGTCCATTAGAATTCATGGCTTTGTTTATAATGTCAGTTATGACTCCACTGGAGCACCACTGGTTCTGTTTGTTTTTTGTTTTTAATAGCAGGGTTTGCCATAACGGAGTGCTTTTGCTTGTGCAAGTACATACAGGCTGGTCGCTCATCCTTTTCTGGAACTCGGCTCCGGGTTTCTCACTCCATATGAGCTTCCTAGGACACCTCACCGATTTGACATGACTATATTTTGCACTACAAACGTATCGCACTGTGATGTTATTGTGTGTCATGCTGACTGCTCTTACCCTGCTTTTGTAGGAAAATTTAAAAATTACAAAATTGCAATAAACAGATTCAAACAATCAGGTATCTGTTCTGGTGGGGGAACATGAGCCCCTCATCAGCTGGTGGTGCAGGTGTTGTCCACCAGCTGGAGCTACAGCATCCCAGTATCAGTGGGGCAGCTGATCCATGGGGATGCTTACACCTTCCCACATACATGGGTCTATGTCCAGGTCTCCATCTAGTTATCTTCATACATCTCAATATAATTCTGGAGCAGGGTCCTGTGCTGTTGATGCTTACCACAATAAGATGCAATCTAATTTTCCCGCAGCCTCAGCTCCTATATAAACATGGCTGACAACATTATTTACCATATTGAATGTCTGGTGCAACATGAGCAAATTGAAATGTTGGCTTCTTTAGCTCACCTCCTTTCGTAGTGAGAAAAAGAAAATGTGACTGAGTGCAAGATTGGCCTAGGCATGGGTTTGCATTTTTGAAAGATATTTAACCTGGAGATCAAAACAATAACCTGCTTTATAGTTGTAATTTGCAATCTTTTCGCTTTCATGTCACAGCAGTACATAGCCACTTCAAGAAATAATTGCAGGGCAAAAAGCTAAAAATAGACGAATCAACCCTTTGTATATTATTTAAAATGCTAGAAAATATCACATCAAAAAAGGTACTCATCATCTGGACCATGATCCCTATTCTACTCTGATAAGTACAATGGAGATGGATCAATATTAACAAACATTACGTTGTTGCTAAATAAGTAAATATGAATGGTTTTTTGGGTTTTTTTTTGTTGTAAGTTTGATTAAACAAGTTCAGTAGGCAAATAAAATATCAATGCAATAGCATAATAGTTTCATATTGACTGCATACAGTACAGCAGGCGTCTTTAAGGCACATGTACATCCAATATAGCCTTGCGAATTACACTGAATAATATACATACATCTGTGTACTTGTCGCCTCCATAAAACAAGGGGGCATTCGAACAGGTGAGATTAACAACCAAAAATCAAAAGAAAAAGAAAAGAAGAAGAAACAATCGTTCACACCATGGTCAATGCACTAGTCCTGATCATATACATGCACAGCAGGTATTAAGCAATACGTGCGGTCCGATATGGACACTCCCCTACCTGTTTCACTGTGTATTAGCAGATTCCACCTGATTGAGTAGATACACTCTCAATGGCTCCCATATGTCCAGGGGTCTCGATATCTCAGGTAATTCTTCAGCGTAAATCGCCAAGTTATCTCTACAATAAACTAGATCTGTGAGCCACGTCTCTATCTTAGGCCTATGTTTACCACCCCACGTAAGTGCAACTCGGCGAGCTGCCATCAGTAGAGCCAGCCTCACAAACTTTCCAGTCACTCCTCGGAGGTGTGGTACACAGCACAATAGGCAAGGAAGCGGTTCACATCGCAGCTCCACATTCACCATATCTTTCAGGCATCCTACAATCGCTTCCCAGAATTCCCAAAATTTCTGACATCCCCAGGCCAGATGCATGAAATCCGCGTCAGCATGACCAAAACGCCTACAGTCCGCCGTCTCAAGTAAATATTAATGTTATATATCATGTTACAATTTAACCCACAGTGCATATGCACATAGACAAACCTGAACCTTAAATGAAAGATAACATAATCAAAGTGCAAACCCAGTACACTAGCTAGATACCACTAGAATTTGCAATCAGTTTCCTCACCAGACAGCATAGAGAACACAGCGTAATGCCTATGGGAAAATATAAAAAAAGAATATGTGTTCACGAGGATTGGTGAAGGTGAGCTTTTGGAGCATTTTCAACTCAATGTTTTAAAAAGAATGTTTTTGTTACATCAACTAAGGAAGAAGATGTGGTGTAGTGACTAAGTCAACCTGGGGATCTGGCTTTGAATCCACTGTGGCACTTCGCTGGAAATTGTGCAGTTCTGGGCAAATCACTTAGGGCCCGATGTAGGTAACCAAATACCGGTCGGTAATGGCCGAAAATACCAAATTTCGGCCGTTACCGACCGGTATTTGGTGTTTAAGATGTAGGGGGCCTTAAATTTACCGATTCGGTAAATTTACCTATTCGGTAATTTTCTCGATTCTGTAAAATACCAAATCGGTAAATCTAGATGTAGGTGGCACTGAAAACAGTGCCACAGGCCCTTAAGAATTCGTTATTTACCATGAAATACTATTTCATGGTAAATAACGAATTCCTGTATACATGCACATCTGTGCATGTACACCTGTGCCATGTGGCACACACACATGCCCTAAGGGCATGTATGTGTGTCACATGGCACACAAGCCACAATCAGGGGTGCAACAGGGTGTCAAAGTGACACCCTGTCCCCCTTGACAATTCGGTAATTTTACCGAATCGGTATTTACCGATTCGGTAATTGACATTGATTCCTGGCCCATAGGAATCAATGGCAAATACCGAATCGGTAAATACCGATTCAGTAAATACCGAATCCTACCGATTCGGTATTTTTTACCGAATTTTTACCTACATTCGATTTACCGATTCATAAATACCGAATCTGTAAATCCAAATTACCTACATCTAGCCCTTAATCTGTTATAATGGTGCAATTGTGTATAACGGGATAATTCAAAGATTTAAACCCTCTTGATGTATGCAGTTTCACTCCCCAAAATGTACAAAGCTCCGGTACTCCCCAGCTAAGTCTGTGCTATATAAATCTAAACACATACAATAACCCACGTATTCCACTCTATAAATGCCCTTCCTTTTCTGCTCTTTGTGAACACCCTCATTTGGTCAAATTCAATGGAGTATACTGCGACGTTGGTTCGAGGTAGTATATTAAATACCCAGAACCCACTCAGTCAATAGGAGCATCTGCTCTTAGGAGCTGAAGCACTCACCTGCCCAAGGGTGGCATGCTTCATCATTGGGTCTTGCTCCTCGTTGGGGTGGCGCTGCAAAGCCCAACAGGCCCCTTGAGAGAGCTCTTTGCTGGAGATCTTTTTTTCGCCAAATGAGGTTGTAAATGTGCAACCTAGGTGTGTAAACAAGTACCAGCAACTGAACTGGAAGATTGGCATAGAGTGATTAAAATAGTATAGATACCTCGCTGTCTTCGTTTAATTTAAATAGTGGATCTATGTTAAGATTAAAAGCAGGAATGAGAAATCACAGGAAATAATGTTCCTAGTGTTCTCTTCTATGTAGCTATTCTTTGGTACATGATACATGGGAAATTAACTAAATTGAATTTATGGTCAATTTTAATGACATTCAAACAGAAGCCTCATCTAATTTTCTTTATCTCAGTACACACATCACATCTTTAATATGGTTCCTAAAAGACTACTTCTCGATGTTTGTGGGAGCACTTATTTGTGTTTATTAAGAGCTCTGTCTTACACATCTTCTTGTTCCATCAGAAGTTTTGTTTGTTATGTGTCTTAGGTTGCTATTAATATGAAAAGACACCTCTCAATCAGGCTTCAGTGCTTTTTTACCCCTGTTATTTATTTTTAGGTTTTATATAGTGCTAGCTAGACCCGAAGGTATCAGAGCGCTTTACATATAATGTGAGATCGTTTGTTTGAAGTACATATACGTATATACAGACAAGGAAAATCATTAGGCAATTAAACTAGTTACAATAGGTGAACATCAAAACAGCATAAGGTAATGGTGTAAGTGACAAAGTAACAGCTGAAACAGTCAACTGACTGCCACAACTGATCTAGTAAGTTTGGGTGTGAGCTTTGAGAACATAGCTCGGTTTATGTGTGTGTTGAAGTTTTTGAGCAGAAGGTAACATTTAAGGTCCTGTTTGAAGCTGGAAAACGAGAGGTTGCAGCAGAGATCATTAGGGAGTGATTTCTAGATCCTAGATGCATTTCCCCTGAATGATGGGTCTGGGAGGATTTCTCTTTCAGTTTCGGAGGTATGAGAAGAAGTGAGTTGGAGCTTCTCAGAGTCCTGGCTCTTCCTGCTTTCAAATGTTTGGTTTCTAGATATTTTGAGTTATGTGTATGAAGGGCTTTGTGGGTCTTGTATGAGCATCTTCCTTCAATAGGAAGCCAATTGAGGCTCCTAAGGGCTGGTGAGATGTGCTCAAACCATTTAATACCTGTTAGTAGCCAGGCAGCAGCTTTGAGAACTGGGCTTGGGGGGCAAGGTGATTTTACGGAGTTCCTGTGAAGATGGCGTGGCCATAGTCAAGTTTTGAGAGGACTAAAGGTTGCACTACTGTCTTGAAATCATCAGGGGGTGAACGGTTTGATTTTCTTGAGGTGTTTGCTCCTTTGGCTGAGTTGTTGATGTGCTCCTTCAATGATATATTTGGGTCCAGGGTGATGCCCAAGGACTTTACGGAGTTAGATTGTGTGAGAGAATAATTTAGAACGTCCACATTCTTGAGCCATTCTTGTACTGGTAGAGGACTGTTTTTAGGGAGAAGAGTAGTAGTTCAGTTTTGTTGAGGTTCAACTTTAAGTAGTTGATGTTAAGCCAAGTTTAACTGGGAGACCCAGTTGAAGGCGTCAGCCGAAATGCGTTGGTCGTTTATTTTTTGTTTGTTTTGTGCCAATAATTAATGTTAGTGTTCACATAATAAAATTGGAATTTGCACAGAAACACCTGTATGCTGAGACTCTGTGCTGTGCTGGTGGATCGGGAGGAGGACACAGTGAAAGGATATATATATATATATATATATATATATATATATATATATATATATATATATATATATATATATATATATATATATATATATATATATATATATATATATATATATATATATATTCAGAGCAAACGTCCCTTTCTGGAGGAGGAGCGGCCGGCCAGCTGGTGCAGGTGGCGAGTCAAGGACCAGACTCGTAAATTATTCCGAGCAATTTCAAAAAAGACACCGCACTCTTCTCGGATGTTTTCAAGCTTGTTTAATCCAACTTTAAGAAAAACTTCCTCACCTACGCGTTTCGAACACAACTGTTGTTGATCACGGTAGATCTACCGTGATCAAGAACAGTTGTGTTCGAAACGCGTAGGTGAGGAAGTTTTTCTTAAAGTTGGATTAAACAAGCTTGAAAACATCCGAGAAGAGTGCGGTGTCTTTTTTGAAATTGCTCGGAATATATATATATATATATATATATATATATATATATATATATATATATATAGCATGTGATCAAGGTCGCTTTTCGACAGAAACGCCATTGAGTAAAGCAAAAAACTTTACCGCCGTGAAGTCTGTTCTGTTTTGTTGCAAAAAAGGACTCAAAACCAGATCGGATATATATATATCCAACACATCATCTTTAGCCTCCAAAAAGAAGAACGCAGCAAACCAGGCTTCCGTGAAGACAGACGCTTTATTTAATCACTACAAATGGCAGCTTGCTTCAAATCCTGATGCATTTCGGCTCGTTTGAGAGCCTTGTTCATAGGTAAGGCTTCCAGCTAATAGCGGCGTTGACAACACGACTTTATACGCCCCATTGAGACTACCAGGTGCTGACGTAGTCTCTGAGTAATGCAATTCCCATAATGCAATATTGAAAGTTGTTGTCTCTGTTTTGAAGTATATATATATATATATATATATATATATATATATATATATATTGTATCCAAATGCCCACAAGCTTTGCAAGACGCACTCGGCAGCAAGCCTTCCTTTCGGCGTACCAATGACAGCTGGTCTCACACCCGGATAATTGTTCGTTTGCCTTACGCGTTTCGAGACATCGTGTCTCTCATCAGAGGCAGCTTTCATCAAATGAGTGGCAAGTTGTTCCTTTTAATTTATTCATATTCATGCGCCATAATAAATGTTTACGCCCACTTGCGTGTATCATGAGATTTGCATGCTGGTAGTTATAGTCCAGTCTAGGAACATTTCATTATTTACCTTTAGTAGGTTCCAACTCACTTGTGATAATAAAAGCCAGTATTTCCTTAGTAGGATTCGGAGTGTCGTCCAGCAACTTTTTGTCAGACTCGCTGTGCTGGTCAGGTTTGAACATGGTTTCAACCGCAGCCTCTTTAAAGTTCTCAAGATGGTGCGCCTTGCCACGACGAGGGCCGCCGTGTAAATTTATTGTATCCAAATGCCCACAAGCTTTGCAAGACGCACTCGGCAGCAAGCCTTCCTTTCGGCGTACCAATAACAGCTGGTCTCACACCCGGATAATTGTTCATTTGCCTTACGCGTTTCGAGACATCGTGTCTCTCATCAGAGGCAGCTTTCATCAAATGAGTGGCAAGTTGTTCCTTTTAATGTATTCATATTCATGCGCCATAATAAATGTTTACGCCCACTTGCGTGTATCATGAGATTTGCATGCTGGTAGTTATAGTCCAGTCTAGGAACATTTCATTATTTACCTTTAGTAGGTTCCAACTCACTTGTGATAATAAAAGCCAGTATTTCCTTAGTAGGATTCGGAGTGTCGTCCAGCAACTTTTTGTCAGACTCGCTGTGCTGGTCAGGTTTGAACATGGTTTCAACCGCAGCCTCTTTAAAGTTCTCAAGATGGTGCGCCTTGCCACGACGAGGGCCGCCGTGTAAATTTATTGTATCCAAATGCCCACAAGCTTTGCAAGACGCACTCGGCAGCAAGCCTTCCTTTCGGCGTACCAATGACAGCTGGTCTCACACCCGGATAATTGTTCGTTTGCCTTACGCGTTTCGAGACATCGTGTCTCTCATCAGAGGCAGCTTTCATCAAATGAGTGGCAAGTTGTTCCTTTTAATTTATTCATATTCATGCGCCATAATAAATGTTTACGCCCACTTGCGTGTATCATGAGATTTGCATGCTGGTAGTTATAGTCCAGTCTAGGAACATTTCATTATTTACCTTTAGTAGGTTCCAACTCACTTGTGATAATAAAAGCCAGTATTTCCTTAGTAGGATTCGGAGTGTCGTCCAGCAACTTTTTGTCAGACTCGCTGTGCTGGTCAGGTTTGAACATGGTTTCAACCGCAGCCTCTTTAAAGTTCTCAAGATGGTGCGCCTTGCCACGACGAGGGCCGCCGTGTAAATTTATTGTATCCAAATGCCCACAAGCTTTGCAAGACGCACTCGGCAGCAAGCCTTCCTTTCGGCGTACCAATGACAGCTGGTCTCACACCCGGATAATTGTTCGTTTGCCTTACGCGTTTCGAGACATCGTGTCTCTCATCAGAGGCAGCTTTCATCAAATGAGTGGCAAGTTGTTCCTTTTAATTTATTCATATTCATGCGCCATAATAAATGTTTACGCCCACTTGCGTGTATCATGAGATTTGCATGCTGGTAGTTATAGTCCAGTCTAGGAACATTTCATTATTTACCTTTAGTAGGTTCCAACTCACTTGTGATAATAAAAGCCAGTATTTCCTTAGTAGGATTCGGAGTGTCGTCCAGCAACTTTTTGTCAGACTCGCTGTGCTGGTCAGGTTTGAACATGGTTTCAACCGCAGCCTCTTTAAAGTTCTCAAGATGGTGCGCCTTGCCATGACGAGGGCCGCCGTGTAAATTTATTGTATCCAAATGCCCACAAGCTTTGCAAGACGCACTCGGCAGCAAGCCTTCCTTTCGGCGTACCAATGACAGCTGGTCTCACACCCGGATAATTGTTCGTTTGCCTTACGCGTTTCGAGACATCGTGTCTCTCATCAGAGGCAGCTTTCATCAAATGAGTGGCAAGTTGTTCCTTTTAATTTATTCATATTCATGCGCCATAATAAATGTTTACGCCCACTTGCGTGTATCATGAGATTTGCATGCTGGTAGTTATAGTCCAGTCTAGGAACATTTCATTATTTACCTTTAGTAGGTTCTAACTCACTTGTGATAATAAAAGCCAGTATTTCCTTAGTAGGATTCGGAGTGTCGTCCAGCAACTTTTTGTCAGACTCGCTGTGCTGGTCAGGTTTGAACATGGTTTCAACCGCAGCCTCTTTAAAGTTCTCAAGATGGTGCGCCTTGCCACGACGAGGGCCGCCGTGTAAATTTATTGTATCCAAATGCCCACAAGCACAGCGAGTCTGACAAGTGAGTTGGAACCTACTAAAGGTAAATAATGAAATGTTCCTAGACTAGACTATAACTACCAGCATGCAAATCTCATGATACACGCAAGTGGGCGTAAACATTTATTATGGCGCATGAATATGAATAAATTAAAAGGAACAACTTGCCACTCATTTGATGAAAGCTGCCTCTGATGAGAGACACGATGTCTCGAAACGCGTAAGGAAAAACGAACAATTATCCGGGTGTGAGACCAGCTGTCATTGGTACGCCGAAAGGAAGGCTTGCTGCCGAGTGCGTCTTGCAAAGCTTGTGGGCATTTGGATACAATAAATTTACACGGCGGCCCTCGTCGTGGCAAGGCGCACCATCTTGAGAACTTTAAAGAGGCTGCGGTTGAAACCATGTTCAAACCTGACCAGCACAGCGAGTCTGACAAAAAGTTGCTGGACGACACTCCGAATCCTACTAAGGAAATACTGGCTTTTATTATCACAAGTGAGTTGGAACCTACTAAAGGTAAATAATGAAATGTTCCTAGACTGGACTATAACTACCAGCATGCAAATCTCATGATACACGCAAGTGGGCGTAAACATTTATTATGGCGCATGAATATGAATAAATTAAAAGGAACAACTTGCCACTCATTTGATGAAAGCTGCCTCTGATGAGAGACACGATGTCTCGAAACGCGTAAGGCAAACGAACAATTATCCGGGTGTGAGACCAGCTGTCATTGGTACGCCGAAAGGAAGGCTTGCTGCCGAGTGCGTCTTGCAAAGCTTGTGGGCATTTGGATACAATATATATATATATATATATATATATATATATATATATATATATATATATATATATATAATAACCAGGTACAGACCATACCGTGCTTGCAAGTTCGTAACGTGCTTTTAACTGCGTGAAGAACAGCATCAAATATACATATGTGTTTTTTTTTATGACTTACTATTGAAAATAAATACATGGCCCAATAACATTATTTAGAGAAACTGTACTAATAAACACACATCACATATATGTAAAGGTTTACTAATCTTGAATCCGCATCTGCATATGTTTGAAGATTATCTATCTGTCTGTCTATCTGTCTGTCAGTCTATCTATCTATCTATCTATCTATCTATCTATCTATCTATCTATCTATCTATCTATCTATCTATCTATCTATCTATCCATATATATATATATATATATATATATATATATATATATATATATATATATATCTGATGCAGGTTGTGGGTGGCTGCCTCATCCGGGGGATGGGGTCCGTAGGCGGAATCAACCAACTTCCATGGGATAATATCCAAACAGTATTTCCCCAATTCGACTCTCGCACTCCAGCCAGCAATGCTTCAGAGGAAGGGAAACAGACACACGTTTCGGATAACAAAGTATTCTTGATCAAGGATACTTTGTTATTCGAAACGCGTCTGACGAGGCTTTAATAAATCAAGACCTGCCAAACCACGTAAATCGGTGTCCATTTCCCTTCCTCTGAAGCATTGCCGGCTGGAGTGCAAGAGTCGAATTTACATATATATATATATATAGTGGGCTATGTTAACCTTTCTGAGGAACAATGGACAGAACATATTAAAAATGTTGGGTTTGGTGCTATACCAATACTGACTCTTGCTCTGATATCACTAACCTCAAAAATACTCCACAAACTCAGTGACTGTGGTCGCCATACGTTATGTTAAAGTTGTAACTCAGCTAAAACATACAGACTATGACTGCTCCGCGCGTTCACCTATTAACAGATCTTTTTTGCACATTTACAGCTTTTACACTAGGCACACGACTGAATAGGCAGTCATTTCTGTCATTTAGACCTAGTGAAGGCTGCATGGATTCTACGGCTGAGTGGCACTATGTACATATCGGAAGCTGTTTCATAGAGAATGATCTAAAGTGCAACATGTGCATTGTAAGTGCTTGACCTTCAGCACAGAGAGTGTATGTCTATTTTGTAGACCAGGCGTGCAACAGTGTTTATGCACATGGTCAGGTCAGACCAACAATGCAATGTGCATGCACACTATATGTGTCTAGCCCGCAGATAAGGGAATGCTTGTGTATTGCTGGGCTATGTCAAAAACAATATTTTTTTAATTAAATATTTGTATTAATTCTTTACCAGCAGGTCTCTCAATGTGGAATAACGCATTCAGTACAGTAAATCGACACGGTTCCCCCTTTACCCCTTTTCCTGGTACCTATCAGTACTTGGATCAAGTTAGTAGGACTTCCCTTCAGCACCACCCCTCCATGCCCTCCAACCACGTTGTTCAGCCAGAATCCTCTCTGTAGGTGTGCCATGACTTGTCAGGAATATTTTCTGGTGATTCACATTGTATGGACTTGGCATGCCATGAACAGTATGCATACGCATTGTAAGGGTCCAGAACGAAGCATAGATTGTACTTTTGCACTGTACGGCTCCGGCATCCAATGTGGGGTGTACCTACCACTTACATTGTGTGGCAGCACAACAGTGATGCCTCTATTAATCTTTGTCACCAAGAGCTATCTGAATGTTATTCCATTACATATTTTTGTGCCACCATAGGAAACCAATCATATGCCTGAACCACTTGCTCACCTCCATGGGTGCACTTCACCATCTTGGGAGTCATCAGTGAGGCGCACTTTGGGTGCCTGCGGCACTGCAAACTCTGGGCAAAGTCCTGTACCCTGAGGGTGGCTTACTTAGACAGCAAAAAAAGTAATAAATGGAATTTCTTTAATCAATCTTACAACTGAGAATTCTCTGGGTCGCATCCAATTCCATTATTTTTACCTTGTCTGTGCCATTACTGAAGTAGAAAAACCACTTGCAAATCGCTTTTCCCCATCCCAACAGAAGCTTCCAGCTTACATTATTACACCATATCCACTGTGAAGAGAAACACATGGAACCCCAGCGATTTTATAGCCTTGTTAGATGTCATCATTAAGGTGTCTGGGCCTGATGTACAGTTGAGAATACACTTGTGCAATGCATGACCTTTCTCAGTGGCACAGAGAGTGTGTATACATTGTATTGTCTGGGCTCTCACCAGAGTGTTTGTTTTTTCACAGAGAAACAGTCGGCCAAATTGTTCATTCCTCAACTGATTGACATAAAAAACAAAGCAAATTCTGTGCATTCAAAATGTCCAAGTGTGTGAAGATTGATTTCCTGAACAGCAGGGGGCACCCACTATTGGGTGGGTTGGCTGTGCAGGACAAACAAATCCAAAAATATGTACCATAGTCATCATTTAATTGGTGAGTAAAGCAGGAGCGCCTGGCATGGCTCACGGGTGTGGGGGGGGCGCGCGGGGAAGGGGAGGTCACGCGGGGAGGGGGTTCAATAATAAAAATAAATGAAACCTACCGTTCCGCTTGCCCGGGTCCCGCGTCTTCACTGCTCCTGCTCTCCTGTCCTCTGAACAGGGACAGGAAGCTGGCAACCAGGCTCCCTCCCCTAAGCCAATCACAACGCTCCAGTGGAGCGTTGTGAGTGGTCGGGACGCCGCCGAGCCAGGGGCTGTAGGGGATGTCATGTTCTCAATGAAGACGGGCTGAGTGCGCATGACTGGTTTGGGCGGTCCAAGAGGGCTGGCCAGTCTTTGCGCATTCAGGAGTGGGCAAACAACTCCTGCCCTGCCCTGCCCTGCTCTGACAGCAGTTCAGCTCTGCCCACTCGCCCGCTTGCAATGCGCAAAGAAACATAAAATGGTAATAACCAAAAGTTATTACCATTTTATATTTTGGCTTTCTCGTACTGCGAGAAAGCAGTGAAGCGACGCTCCTCCGCCCTACTGGAGGGGCCACCCCTAGAGTAAAGTCAGTGCTTGGGGCCCAAAGTTTTGTTCAGTAGACAGAGGCTACACTATTGAAGGTTGAAGTGCAGAATACCCAGGTTGCGTAGTGTTAAATCCACTTCATGCCTCTTTAATCCACCACCAGACACTTTCTTCCACTTTATCTCACTCTTGCAGCTTTATTACGAGCCCTTTCTCCATTTGTCACTGTTTTTATTTCTCTTTCTCCCCCTTTGATGTTTTCTCTTTCTTGTACCTCATGTGTAAATGTATCCATGTGCTTTTTTGTCAATCCTTTTAAATCTCACCCTTATTTTCACTTACAGTAAGTAGTGAGCTACTAAAATAAGAAGGTTCTGTGGAACAGGACTTGAAACACTAAATAGACCCAGGATACCTAGCCTACTTTTTTCACATGGATGTTTTGGCAATCTCACACATAAATAAACCAGAGAAGCTATCCTTGTACCTGAACGTTGTCACTATTCTACCATTCAGTACAGTCCATCATCAAACACATCCAACTTTCTCTGCCAAAAAAAACAACTATCTAACTCTTATCAGGGAATAACAACTGAAGTCCTTGATGGACTAAATTGATTAAAAGTTTACATACTTATTTTGGTGGTATAACCCTATCAACTCAAGCTAGCAACTCTCCTTTGTTATGCAGCTCTTCAAACACAAAGAATATGATTCCTCAGAAAAAGCCCAGTGCTTTTTTTCACTGTTAGAGTACTTAAAATCCACCCTCTACACAATTTTCAGGCAAAAGCTGGAATCATTTCTTTTACCTTCGTGTCTGAGTAAGAATGGCTACTGTTTCAGAAGAGTTGGCTTTGTGCAGTCGATTCACATATTTCCAAGCCAGATCTCAGCTTGCTTAAGTAAACTCACAATCTTTATAGTTTTACTTGCAACTGTGCTTCATAATTTCCCAAAGTAGGAAAGCAACAGCTCTTCAGTACCAGTTTCTGCGGTTTTTATAGTGGACTACACCAGACTTTCTTTTGAATGTACCCTGGGTAACTGAAGAAATTAAAACACCTCATAAGGAGTGAAAAACACAGTAAGCCCTCTTAATTTGTGATAGGCCAACATGAAACCCAGACATTGATTATGCTAACCTCGCTAAGGAGGTCAATAATTTCACTGATATTCAGGCATGCAAAGGGTCACTCACCACTGAGCCTGATATTCCTCATGTTTTTCTTTTTTGGGGGCACAAATACAATAAACGCTAACTATTCTGCGGCCATCACTGTTCATATTACATTATCTGTACACAGCCTCTTCAGGTCCTTCTAGTTAACCTTCCTCATGCTGAACACTTTGTACGTAAGTCTTTTAAATACTCCAAAGACTTTCTAATCCTCTCAGAAACATAACATCCTCCAGGCACCAATCTTCCCTTCATTTTATGTCAAGACATCTGGACTGCTACTGACATCAAATTACAGCTTAAATTATATGTGAATAGGTTAGCTCATTGCATGATCTCTTTTTATGATAGTCTCCATTGTAGTTACATGTTTAAACTTGATATCTTTTTCTGAACTGTGACTTTTTACATGCCTTGAATGTACATGATAAGATAGACATTTTTCTGCTAGCAGCACATTTCTTAGTAAGTATTTTATTATGTCGTTCATAATTAGGCATGTCCGCAAGCGCTGGGACGCCCTGTTGCTGGGGTAGCCATGCACTATATAAACAATTATAACATAACATAACATAACACTGTCCAAGGCTAAGGAACACTGAACGTGATGCTCTTGCATTTGGTTGTCCGGTTGGAGACAGCTTTGAGTCTCAAGATAATCACATCAGCAATACACCTCTGACACAGTGCGATTGGAACAGTGCTTTTATTATATAAAACACGTCTGAGCCAAATTCAGCAGAGGAGCACTTCTGCGGATTATCCAGGAACGCTGTGCCTGTGACTGAGATGCAGCCCTGCTGACTCTAATCTCGATCCTGCAAAGGACGGTAGCCTGCTCTACACCAGAACGGCTTCCTGATACATCATACACAGGTATTGGGGGTTGGGTTGTCCCAGAGATCAGGCAGGGGGCACTCCCACTATGCTCTCATAGTGTGGGTAGTATTAGGTAGGAGTATAAGTATAAATATCATTATAGTCACACTGTAATTGTAATGTTATAATGGTTGAACTATTTATCTTTTTTTTACCATTCTTGTAATGCTGGTTACACTTCTTTGTTTCATTCTACTAATAATTGCAGCTCATGCTTTTTTTCACAGGACTACATGTATTTCAATAAACATTTGAAAAGCCAATTTGTATCATTCTTGTGTCTCCCTTGGGCATGCCTGGGTGACAACAAAAAGGGTAGATCTATTTTCACGATTACCGTAGGAAATTAGAGTGGTCATCTTCTGAAGTTGCATATACCATTTAGTTCCCTGTAATGTTAGGGATTGAGATGGCGCACTGTGACCTAGCTAGGAATTGGGCCAACATAGTCTGATGTTATGTGAGGATGCAGTCCCCATATTCGGGCGGTTTTGTTGTTGGATGCACAGTCCTACTTGATTCGTAGGAACCCTATGACAGGGCGCTACCAACTTTCCAGGTTATATACTTATTTAATGGTTCTCCTGAGTACTTCCTAAATTTGCCCAAGGCCCCTGTTCACCTTATATGGAGACGTCTGTGATGTTGGGGATAAATCTTCCTCAGCTAAATAGGAAACCCTTATTTCTGTCTCTAGGTTGTTCAAGCTTGAATCTTTAAAAGGATCAGCCCACTATAGTTTTTCCCTTCTTTCAATTCCATTAATTAAATATGGTGCAAGTAACAGTTATTCCTATTGATTACAGACAAGCTGTAACAACAATGTTACAACAATAAGGGCTCCTTCTTACCGAGGCAGATGTTACCTTTGTGGTTGAGGCCCACGAAGCGTACAAAACAGAGGTATTCTATTCATGGGTAACTTTTGCTGCAGTCAGAGCCAACACAAACATTTCACACATACCCTGCAGCTGCATTACCAGGCCAATACAGAGCCTACAAAGATTTAGAAATACCATTAACATTTCAGGAACATACAAATTGGTTCCAGGGTGCCCTACCACATGTACTAAACAATATAAGACTGGGTGGCCTCAGCAATGAGGGAGCAACCTGGCCAGTACTAGCCGGCAATACACCATATCCAAAATTAGCACCACTAAATGCTGTAGAGCTCCGTGCTCTATACACAGGTCTAGTTAGACTGTACAGGGTGAAAAGACATAATATCGAGTTAAAAATATAGAATGGACATAATATCGAATGGACAGAATATAGTAGTTAAAAATATCGAATTGAAGGTAAGTAATATCTAATTTTAAAATATAGAAAGTCATAATATCGAAGTAAGTAATATCGATTTTTAAAATATAGAAACTTAAAATATCGAAGTAAGTAATATCGATTTTTTAAATATAGAAAGTCAAAATATCGAAGTATATAATATAGGTATTTAAATATATTGAATTTTAAATAATATCTAATTTTTTTAAGTGTTTTTTTATGTTATTTAATTTTTGCGTAATCTAATTCTGTAGCGGGTTGTGGGTTTATAGGGGAATAGGGTGGAAAGTAATTTAATTGTAATTAATTAAAAATGTTAATTTATTTATTGGTATTTATTTTGAATTAATTGTTAATTAATATTTAATTGGTAATTAATTAATGTTTAATTGGTAATTCATTTTTAATTGGTAATGTATTTTTATGAATTAAATAACTGATAATTATGTTTATTTTATTAATTTATTTTCCGTAGCGGGTTGTGGGTTTATAGGGGAATAGGGTGGGAAGTAATTTAATTGTAATTAATTAAGTATGTTAATTTTTTAATTGGTATTTAGTTTGAATTAATTGTTAATTATTTTTTAATTGGTAATTTATTAGTTTTTAATTGGTAATTAATGTTTATTAATTGATTAATTGATAATTATGTTAATTTAATGAATTTATTTTTTGTAGCTGGTTGTGGGTTTATAGGGGAGTAGGGTGGGAATTAATTTAATTGTAATTAATTAAATATGTTAATTTATTTATTGGTATTCAGTTTGAATTGTTAATTAATTATTAATTAATTATTTTTAATTGGTAATTTATTTTTATTAATTGGTTATTTGATAATTAAGTTAATTTTATGAATTTATTTTCTGTAGTGGGTTGTGGGTTTATAGGGGAATAGGGTGGGAAGTAATTTAATTGTAATTAAGTAAATCATTTTTATTTATTAATTGTTATTTATTTTTAATGTATTAATCAATTGGTAATTAATTTGTATTAATAGGTAATTAATTGTATTTATTAATATTAATTTGTATTTGTAATTGATTCATTATTATATAATATTAAATTGGTAATTTATTTTAATTAATATTTTCTTGGTATTGATATTTAATTAATTTTTATTAATATATTAAATCTTTACTATCCCTACTGTTGCACTCACTGGAGTTGGAACACTTTCCCTACTGTTGCACTCTCTGGAGTGGGAATAGTAATTTTTACCCCTACGCTATCCAACGATGTCCCTACTGTTGTACTCTCTGGAGTGGGAATAGTAATTTTTACCCCTACGCTATCCAACGCTTTCCCTACTGTTGCACTTTCTGGAGTGGGAATAGTAATTTTTACCCTCCCACTATCCAATGCTTTCCCTACTGTTGCACTCTCTGGAGTGGGAATAGTAATTTTTACCCCTACGCTATCCAACGCTTTCCCTACTGTTGCACTCTCTGGAGTGGTAATAGTAATTTTTACCCTCCCGCTATCCAACGCTTTCCCTAGTGTTGCACTCTCTGGATTTGGAATAGTAATTTTTACCCCTACGCTAATTTTTATTAATATATTAAATCTTTACTTTCCCTACTGTTGCACTCACTGGAGTTGGAATAGTAATTTTTACTCCTACGCTATCCAACGCTTTCCCTACTGTTGCACTCTCTGGAGTGGGAATAGTAATTTTTACTCCTACGCTATCCAACGGTTTCCCTACTGTTGCACTCTCTGGAGTGGGAATAGTAAATTTTACCACTACGCTATCCAACGCTTTCCCTACTGTTGCACTCTCTGGAGTGGGAATAGTAATTTTTACCCCTACGCTATCCAACGTTTCCCTACTGTTGCACTCTCTGGAGTGGGCATAGTCATTTTTACTCCTACGCTATCCAACGCTTTCCCTACTGTTGCACTCTCTGGAGTGGGAATAGTAATTTTTACTCTCCCGCTATCCAACGCTTTCCCTACTGTTGCACTCTCTGGAGTGGGAATATTCATTTTTACCCCTACGCTATCCAACGCTTTCCTTACTGTTGCACTCTCTGGAGTGGGAATAGTCATTTTTACCCTCCCGCTGAAGAACTGGGATTTCAAGTACCCAGCGGCGCCAGGGACACGCCCAAAGTCCTCTGGGTTCCCTTGCCTTGGTATACAGAGACACAGAATACTTCTAGGTGGCGTCAGAGATCAAATTTATTAGCTGCAGCTAGTAGCAGAAATCCCAGCAATACAACACGGTGTACAACTCAAGAAACTGCTCAATTTTACTAAGGCGAGACATCCCTATTTATACACAAAAAGGTACATTTAAAATGCACGCCCCTGCACCAAAATTCAACCAATAGAAAATGAATGACATCACACAGCATCATATAGTAAAGCTCATTTTACAGTGTCCCAACCCACAAGTTAATATTTAGGCATATCAAAATAATAATCTGGAAGGCCCGGACAAACCCTTAATTGAAAGCGTAACCCATGAAATGAAGAAACAGTAAAGAAAAGTAGTTTCAGATAATGTTTAAGATAACAGAAACGTAAAGAAACTTAAAAGTTAACAAATGTCTTGAATGGTGATTGGGAAAGTGGATAACGATCTTGCAGGGAAATTGGCTTGGCAGGGTCAATTCCAGGTGAAAGGCCAGCTTCTGAAATTAACTCCAGCGCACGAAGGAAACCTTAGTTAATGTACACATGACCCACAAAAGGTCAGACTGCTTTGCTCGCAGACTAACTTCTGAGGCCTACGTAAAAGGCAACACCAGATGGCAGTCACGACGCATGGCAAAAACCCATGTTTAGAAAAGAAAGTCGTGCACTTTAAAAGCACGCAAAATCACTGAACCTCAAACCCTCCTTTTGCCATTACGTAGGCAATAGCCTAAACTCATGTCAATCTGAATCCAGGTCTATATCTATTCTCATCAGGTCATCAAGGTGTTGCTGTAACATCATCTTATTATCCTTCACTACTCTCGGGACTGGTCTTCTCACACAGATCGTAGCACAAAGACTACAAATGGCGGGACCACACTTGATGCATAAACAACACGAGAAAAGGATAGCTAACGCCATACCAAGGAACATCAGAATCTTCCATCCCCATTTGGACAACAATTCCCATAACCATCCCATCAACAACCAGTCTCCTTCGTCCACATGAATAGACTCAGAGATCTTATGTAGTCTAGAGATGGCTTGGTACACTGTCGGGGCATTATCTGGTATGAAAACGCAGCAACTAGATCTAATCAATTTGCATACCCCACCTCTATCTGCAAGTTTAATATCTAAAACAAAACGGTTCTGTAATGTCATAAGGCGATCCGCTTGAAGCTCAGCTGTAATATTGCTAAGGGCACCTGCAGTCTCATTTATAGTGGCCTCAACCACTCTCGTAAGCTGACGAATATTCCTACTATTAGCCATAGGACCCCAAAAGGGTAGGAAACCCTTAAAGAAGTCTCCAGCTTCTTGTGAGACAGTATCTTTCGCATCGATTACACCTCTACCATATCTTGTCTTATGGTAATCGGAAACAGCAGTGTATGTAGGGGAAGCAAAAATGCCACGTAACATGTGCCGGAAAAATCAGATGGCAACCATGTGTATGCTCTATCATAACAGACAAAATACGTGCCTTTAGCTGGCACGAACGGAGGAGATTTCTGGGATGTATAAACGTATGTGTGAACACACACACTCTTACCAAGCTGAGCTCTCGGATTCTGACCATTACCTTGCAAACAAAGATGACCTCGGTGGGGTATAATCCAAATAGGAGGAGACCTTCGCTGTCTTTCTTTCTCCGTCAAGCTAACACTATATGTCGTCTTATTCCAACCGACATATGCTCGTACCTCATCTTTAGGGATAGCATTATACGCGTCAATATCTCAAATCATATCGACTATTCCCCGTATCAAAGCATTCTTGCTCACGTTATCGTTAATAGAACGCACTGGAGAGGCTTCGTTCGCATAGATAAACATTGATTGGAGTGCCCAAACTGACCCATTAGGTGAAAAAGGCAAAACCAAATATGGCATTCCCTTGTCTGTAGTATGTGGCATAAGACCACACACCCAACAATTCGTGGTATTTATGACTAGCTGATGCAGATGCAACATCTGTATAAACAAATTATTCACAAATTCTGATCTTCGTGTCTGTTCATGTTCAGGTAACGTATGAAACTCATGTGGAGATACAGTAGAAAAAGAAAGAGTAGGTTGGGAGGTAGATGTGAGCGGCAATTGTGTGACATAGAAAATCCAACCCACACAAGCTAATGTAATATTAAGAGAAAACACATTATTAAAAAACATTTGCTACGAACCAATGTACACATTTTCATTTTGAAACCACTTTTCTCAACACCTTTCTCAGACCCAAAAGACTCCATCCTCTAACCGTGCTGTTCGCGGCGGTTGGGTGTTCCGTGCTAAGGAATGTGTCTGTCAGTCCAGGGAACGCCCTGAGACCAACCAGAACCTCGACCTTGTGTCTTCGGCTTGCACTCCCAAGTCTTTACACCGCGACCTTACAGCTGAGTCCGGATGGTGACTCGAAAAAGGAAAAAGCAAAAAAAAAGTCTCTTGATCTGGCAAGGTGTAATTCACTATATAAAAAATTCCAGTTTCAACTTTTTTTGTCCATATGTACAGTCTTTCGCGGTCTTAGATCGTAGCGTTCTTTATTAGGTACAGTTGGATCCTTAAATAAAAGTTCCGGATTGGTGGTGTCAATCTTTAGATGAGGAGGCACAGCAGCTTGCAGAACATCATCATCCTCGCGTTCTGACCGTGTCCATGTCAAATGAGCATCACTAAATGGAACAAATCTAGGAGTTTTTTCACATTCAGAATCGGCTATACCTCCCCTCACCCACTTGTCATATGGTAAGGGCAATGGAACTTTTTTACAGTGGGTGGCATGCACCCAGTTCTTCTTACCAGCTACTCTAACAGTAGTTCGAGTCACTAACAAAACTAAATGCGGTCCAGTCCACCTCGGCTCCAAGTTCTTTGTTCGTTGAAAATTCTTCGTGAGAGTATAATCGCCCAGTTGAATTGTGTGTCCTGGATCCGCAGTTGCTGTCGGTAGACTGTCATAGACCTGTTGGTGGAGAACACGTAATTTAGCAGTCAAGTCATGTAAGTAATCCACCAACATAGGATACTCAATACTGCTGTATTCTTTAGGACGAGGCACACCCCAAACATTCGCAGGACGACCAAACACAATTTCATACGGACTAAGTCCCACTCGAGAATGCACAGTCGTCCTTGTTGACAAAAGAGCCAAAGGCAAGGCATCCGGCCATGTAAGACCAGTGCTCGCTTGTACCTTAGCTAATTTCAGCTTCAAGGTACCATTGTAACATTCAACAAGTCCAGCAGACTGGGGGTGATTCGCTGCATGGAACTTTTGATTTATTCCCAATCCAGCACACACTTTCTTCATGATTTGACCCACAAATTCACTCCCATTGTCCGACCATACAATTCTCTGCAAACCATACCTAGGGAAGTACTCTCTCAGCAAAACCTTGGCTGTAGACAAGGCAGTATTATCTTTTAGGGGGTAGGCCTCTATCCACCTGGAAAAGGCGCAAACAAACACAAGGACATACTTCAAATTATTGCATCTCTCCATGTGAATGTAGTCTAACTGTATCACTTCAAACGGATACGTTGGAGGAGCAAAATGACCAGCTGGAGTTGGAGTTCCCTTACCAGGATTATACTTCAGACAAATCGTACAATGTTTCACCACGTTCTCTGCACATTTCGGAATTCCAGCATTCTGCCAAACTGGAGCCAACAACTTGCATATTCCCTTCGAACTTATGTGAGCCATTCCATGAGCCATTGTAACCACTGGGAGCACATACGCATCAGGCAACAACCATCGCTGGTGTTCTGACAACTCAACCCAACAACCTGTTGAATCCAACATACCCGTAGTTTCTCTGCAAACACTCACTTCTTTCTCAGTCGCTTCAGCCTGAATCATTTTCACACTTTCTATTGTGTCTTCACACATTCCACCAGCCATAACCCAATTAGCTGGGCCTGCAACATACATACGGCTCATCATGTCTTTCGCCGTTTCCTTCGCAACTTCATCTGCAAACGCATTCCCTCGACCAACATCGTCCACAACTTTCTTATGCACACTACACTTCACAATTGCAATCTGCTTTGGGAGAGTGACTGATTCCAAAAGTTCATTCACCAACTGCCCATGCTGTATTTTTGTCCCATGCGAAGTAAGGAACCCACGCTCTCTCCACAAACGCCCAAAACTATGTGCAACACCAAACGCATACTGGCTATCGGTGTAAACATTCACTCGCTTTCCTTCTGACAACACACACGCTCTAGTCAGTGCAATCAACTATGCTGCTTGTGCAGAATTCTGTGGTATGCGTGCTGTCTCAACAACTGTATGTAAAGTTGTAATAGCATACGCTGCAGTCGTTTCACCATTCGGAAGCTTAAAACACGAACCATCTACCCATAGGGTCCCATCAACATCCGTAAGGGGAGTATCCCTCAGGTCAACTCTAGCTTTCGTTTCTTCCTCTGTACGAAGAAAACAATCATGCTGTTCCTGAGGATCCGTCTCTGTAGAGATCGGTAACAACGTAGCTGGATTCAGCACATTACATCATTTAATGTGAACATGACTAGCCAACAATGTCAACTCGTAACCTGACAGACGTGCACTAGTGAGGTGCTGTGTCTTAGTCCTGTTCAATAAGGTATCCACTGCATGTGGGACCATCACAATCAACGTATTGTCCAATACCAAACCAGCAGACTGTCGAATAGAAACAGCCGCTGGAGCTGTAGCTCTCAGACAACTCGGCAACGCCTTAGCAACTGGGTCTAACGTTGCTGAAAAATACGCGCATGGACGCTGCTTGTCCCCAAATGGTTGTGTCAACACTGACAACGCACAACCTTCTCTCTCGTGCACGTACAACATGAAAGGCTTACTATAGTCTGGAGTACCCAACACAGGAGCCAAACATAATGCATAGCGTAGTTCAGAAAAACTTGTCTGACATTCGTCAGACCAAGGAAGAGGATGCGGAGTATCTTTCAGAGTCAATGCCAACAGTGGTTTCGCTAGCAAGGAAAAATTGGGGATCCACTGTCTACAATACGATGTAATACCTAAAAAGGCACGCACTTCTCTCTGTGTGGATGGTACATTCATTTGCGCAATCGCTTAAATTCGTTCTGGGGTCAATCTCCTTCCCTCCTTCGACAAAGGATGACCTAAGTAGGTCACTTCTTGGCGACAATATTGCAACTTTGAAGGTGACACTTTATGATGAACGTCAGACAAATACCGCAACAAAGAAAGAGTAGCCTCTTTACAACTCTTTTCATCATCAGCAGTAATCAACAAATCATCGACGTACTGAATAGGAGTAGCACCAACAGGTAACACAAAACCGTCAAGCTGAGTTTTCAACGCTTGACTATAGATGGAGGGACTTTCACAATAACCTTGGGGAGCTCTCTTAAACCAGAAGCTTCGGCCTCCTAATGAGAAGCCAAAAATATCCCTACTCTCCTCAGCAATAGGAATACTGAAGAAAGCATTCTTCAAATCGATGACAGAAAACCAAGCTGCCGAAGCAGGAATCAAAGTCAACAAAGCAGTGATATCAGGTACCACAGGAAACTGTGGCACTGCTATCTTATTGACCTCTCGAAGGTCGATCACAAACCTGTACACAGGTGGCTGAGAAGCATCAGTACGTTTAAGAACAGGCAAAACAGGACTGTTACACACATTACCTCTCGTTTCCTCAACTACACCCTTCTCAACCAGATATTAGACAATCGCTAAAAGAGCTCTCTCACCATCACTCGAGATCTTGTATTGGGGAATACGAGGTAGCCTAGCATTTGACTTAAGGGTGACAACATAAGGTGAAATCTGCAAAAGACCAACATCATTTGGACCTGTAGCCCAAAGTGTATCAGGAAGCGAACGCAATTCCAGTGGCAAATAATCCTTAGACAAATACATTGGAGAAATCGCTTTCTTACCAAGGGTAAGTTGTACTCCCGAAGGAGAACAATGCAATGTCGCATACAATCTTTTCAGCAAGTCCAAACCCAACAGATTCTCACCACAACCAGTCGTTAAAATAAGTGGAGCTTCCAATTCACAAGGGCCAATGGTAAGGGACAAAGGACTAGAAACCGGATTACGAACTGGGGCGCCTTAAAATCCTACTGAAACATTGGTCAAGCCAGACAAAGGTGCGCCAGGAAGTTTAGAGTGCATAATAGAACTCTTCATCGCACCAGTATCCAAAAGAAAAGGTTCTACCATACCTGATGTAATCACTTCAACATAAGGTCCACTCTGGTCTACTGGAACTGACACTACTCCCTCTCTTTGTCCTTGGCTGTCCTAGTTATCATTATAACCAGAACACTCACCTTCGACATAGTAATCCTCAACAAAATACTGGGCAGACTGACCACTCGGAACATTCTGTCTGTCAAAATAATTCGCAGAATTCTGTAGGGTAGAAGAACGCTCACTTTGGGGGATCACACCACGTCCCCTACCGCTAGGTGCTTGCTGAAAACTACCACGACCTCTCTGACCAGATACACCATTCGCACGCTGTAACAAAGCCGGGCAACTATTTTTGTAATGACCTTCCTCTCTGCAATAAGCACACTGATTAGGGCCAGGAAAGAATCGCTGAACATAGGGCTCAGGCTTCTGTATCAATCTCTGAAATTGTGGAGGTTGCTGAAACTGAGGCTGATTCTGACGAGGCGGATAAGCTTGCTGCAAAAGAACTTTTGTCTTTAACTCTTTAGTTTTCTTCTCCACTTTATCCTTCTCATCTTTATCCCTATTCTCGTAATATTGTGCAGTAGCCAATATCTGGGCCGACGAAGAGACAGCCCATGAACTCTCAGAGTCCTTTAACTTATTAGAGAGTTCGGGAAGCAAATTAAAGACAAATTTATCCACAAACAACCTTTGACCACCCTCCGAACTCATATCCTGACCACTATGATCAATAAACGTCTCTTCAAACCTAGTGAAGAAATCAGATACACTCTCGTCTTTCTTCTGCTTACATGCTGCTAACTTTTCCCAATTCACTCGTAAAGCGGGCATCATCGTTTTCATCAGATTAATAATTCTACCTGGTAATTCTGAAACTAGAGGTTCAGGTTTAGCACCTCCCTCCCGTCTACCATCTGCGGCAACAATATTCGCCCAGGTATTACCTAATTCAGCAGCATGATTCTCATGACGAATCTTCGCCCACAAAGGTTGGGGGACTACATTACCCATCAACATATCGATGTCAGCTAAATTCATAATACACGCTTCAACTGTCTGGGACAACTCCTTGTAATAACCAGCAGGATTCTTACGAGGGTCAGGTAAGGTCTGCTTAAGAGCCAAGACCTCTGCTCTCTTCCAAGGGACATGTACCCATATTCGTTGAAAATGAGCCGGAGCGGCCTGAATACCCTGATTTACATTAGCCTGAACTGCTTCTTTCCATACCGGAGGAACTTCTCTCATAGGATACTGTCTCGCTTTTCTTCTAACAGAGGAATCAGGTTCGTACAATGTCTGAGGCGGAAGGCTAGATCTAAAAGCCAGTATCGTCTCTACGGCATCTGTAATATCAGATTCCACTATCATCCCTTTAGCAAAATCCGACTGAACATCAAGTAGTTCCTGCGGGATCAAACCCAAATCATTATCTTCCCATTCCTGACGCAAAAACATACACATCACATTAAAAACATACCTTTGCTTAGGCGGCTCCCACTGAAAGAAAACATCCATAACCGCTGGCAAACTATACCTTGAGGCATTTATAATCCACTTACGAGCCAACAAATCCAACACAGCCCGTTCCTCGAATCCAGGAAGCTGACTACGACTCTGCTTACGCTCCGAAACAGGGGTCATATTCAGTGACCCAAACAATGGTGACAACAAATTAGAAACCGTTTCTGTCATTCATTTTCGAACAGAAGGAGAAGAAGCAGACATAAGAACAGGAGAATAAGTATTTTGAGGCAAAGAAGGTGTAGGGACAAGAACAGTAGAAATCGAAGATGCAGAAGCAGGAGGCAAAGGAGTTTGAGGCAAAGCTGGTAGCAAGGCTGGCGACCCTAGAATGGGTTGCGCAGGAGGAGGCAAAACCATCTGTGGAGCACCGGGTGGCTGAACAACAGCAGGAGGTTGGACAACAAAGGGTGGAACAACCGGGGGTAATAGAGGCGCAGTAGCACCCTGCACATAGGGAGGTGGCAATCTCAGTAAATGAGAGATCAAAGGATCTTTTTCAAGGTTTTCAATCACTTTTGGAGGAGAAGACGGCAAGGGCGGATAACATTTATCTATGGCCATACAACGCTGTCTTTCTAAAACTTCACTCGCACGCTCTTCTCCATCTTCCTTAAACTGTCTAGCAGCTTGTAGTACTGACATATTCTTATCTTTCCTATCTCTCTTTGCTTGTTTAATTTCTCTCTGTTTGGCTTCCTTACGCCAAAGGCGGAAAGAGTCAAACATTGCCGGCCGGGCTTTCTTCTTAAATAGCTTAACTTCTAGATTGTCTAAAATCTCTGTTTCAAAACTACCATGTGGGGGCCATTGCAAAACACCATCCTTTTTAGTGTAGTGGACCCATACTTCATTATAAGTAATGGGACCCACTCCGTGTTTAGAATAGAGCTCATAAGTCAGAGTTCCAACCGGAGGTATCGGATATGAATCCTCCAATTGGGAATCCCTGTTACTACCACAAACAAACCAATTACCAAATTTACCAAGACCAGGCATCTTGCTCACTAGTCTGGTTTCAAACTTCAAAGGGAATCAGAAAATGATACACTCGTAAATATACAAGCCCTTCGGCTTTGGGTACTGCAGCAACCAAATCAAAACCAAGGAACCAGACAAAGTCGTGGGAGCGACCCACTTATACTTAACCAAATATCTGTCACGTCACCAGAAGACCGTCTATCGTCTCGCTTTACAAACATCAATCGGAGGGTCCAAGACAAGGCGACAGTCAGGGCAGCAGTCCTTCGTAGCCGTTGGAAAGCGGGAAGCCTCGCAGAAAAGACCTTCGGTCCACGTCGACATGCAGGGGTCGATGAAGTGGGGGCCCTCCTCCAGAGTTTCCTCACGTGGCTCCTCGCAATCTTCGGGCTTGGACCGGTACCACTGAAGTCGTCGCACGTTGGCCGCGCCAACTGAAGAACTGGGATTTCAAGTACCCAGCGGCGCCAGGGACACGCCCAAAGTCCTCTGTGTTCCCTTGCCTTGGTATACAGAGACACGGAATACTTCTAGGTGGCGTCAGAGATCAAATTTATTAGCTGCAGCTAGTAGCAGAAATCCCAGCAATACAACACGGTGTACAACTCAAGAAACTGCTCGATTTTACTAAGGCGGGACATCCCTATTTATACACAAAAAGGTACATTTAAAATGCACGCCCCTGCACCAAAATTCAACCAATAGAAAATACATGACATCACACAGCATCATGTACTAAAGCTCATTTTACAGTGTCCCAACCCACAAGTTAATATTTAGGCATATCTAAATAATAATCTGGAAGGCCCGGACAAACCCTAATTGAAAGCGTAACCCATGAAATGAAGAAACAGTACAGAAAAGTATTTTCAGATAATGTGCAAGATAACAGAAACGTAAAGAAACTTAAAAGTTAACAAATGTTTTGAATGTGATTGGGAAAGTGGATAACGATCTTGCAGGGAAATTGGCTTGGCAGGGTCAATTCCAGGTGAAAGGCCAGCTTCTGAAATTAACTCCAGCGCACGAAGGAAACCTTAGTTAATGTACACATGACCCACAAAAGGTCAGACTGCTTTGCTCGCAGACTAACTTCTGAGGCCTACGTAAAAGGCAACACCAGATGGCAGTCACAACGCATGGCAAAAACCCATGTTTAGAAAAGAAAGTCGGGCACTTTAAAAGCACGCAAAATCACAGAACCTCACCGCTATCCAACGCTTTCCCTAGTGTTGCACTCTCTGGAATTGGAATAGTAATTTTTACCCCTACGCTATCCAACGCTTTCCCTAATTTGTATTTGTAATTGATTCATTATTATATAGTATTAGATTGGTAATTTATTTTAATTAATATTTTCTTGGTATTGATATTTAATTAATTTTTATTAATATATTAAATCTTTACTTTCCCTACTGTTGCACTCACTGGAGTTGGAATAGTAATTTTTACCCCTACGCTATCCAACGATTTCCCTAGTGTTGCACTCTCTGGAGTGGGAATAGTAATTTTTACCCCTACGCTATCCAACACTTTCCCTAGTGTTGCACTCTCTGGAGTGGGAATAGTACTTTTTACCCCTACGCTATCCAACGATTTCCCTACTGTTGTACTCTCTGGAGTGGGAATAGTAATTTTTACCCCTACGCTATCCAACGCTTTCCCTACTGTTGCACTTTCTGGAGTGGGAAAAGTAATTTTTACCCTCCCACTATCCAATGCTTTCCCTACTGTTGCACTCTCTGGAGTGGGAATAGTAATGTTTACCCCTACGCTATCCAACGCTTTCCCTACTGTTGCACTCTCTGGAGTGGGAATAGTAATTTTTACTCCTACGCTATCCAACGCTTTCCCTACTGTTGCACTCTCTGGAGTGGGAATAGTAATTTTGACTCCTACGCTATCCAACGCTTTCCCTACTGTTCCACTCTCTGGAGTGGGAATAGTAATTTTTACCACTACGCTATCCAACGCTTTCCCTACTGTTGCACTCTCTGGAGTGGGAATAGTAATTTTTACCCCTACGCTATCCAACGTTTCCCTACTGTTGCACTCTCTGGAGTGGGAATAGTAATTTTTACTCCTACGCTATCCAACGCTTTCCCTACTGTTGCACTCTATGGAGTGGGAATAGTAATATTTACCCCTACGCTAGCCAACGCGTTCCCTACTGTTGCACTCTCTGGAGTGGGAATAGTAATTTTTACCCCTACGCTATCCAACGCTTTCCCTACTGTTGCACTCTCTGGAGTGGGAATAGTAATTCTTACTCTCCCGCTATCCAACGCTTTCCCTACTGTTGCACTCTCTGGAGTGAGAATAGTCATTTTTACCCCTACGCTATCCAACGCTTTCCTTACTGTTGCACTCTCTGGAGTGGGAATAGTAATTTTTACCCTCCCGCTATCCAACGCAGTCCCTAGTGTTGCACTCTCTGGCATTGGAATAGTAATTTTTACCCCTACGCTATCCAACGCTTTCCCTACTGTTGCACTCTCTGGAGTGGGAATAGTAATTTTTACCCCTACGCTATCCAACACTTTCCCTACTGTTGCACTCTCTGGAGTGGGATTAGTAATTTTTACCCCTACGCTATCCAATACTTTCCCTACTGTTGCACTCTCTGGAGTGGGAATAGTAATTTTTACCCTTCCGCTATCCAACGCTTTCCCTACTGTTGCACTCTCTGGTGTGGGAATAGTAATTTTTACCCCTACACTATCCCTACTGTTGCACTCTCTGGAGCGGGAATAGTAATTTTTGCTCTCCCGCTATCCAACGCTTTCCCTACTGTTGCACTCTCTGGAATTGGAATAGGAATTTTTACCCCTACGCTATCCAACGCTTTCCCTACTGTTGCACTCTCTGGAGTGGGAATAGTAATTTTTACCCCTACGCTATCCAACGCTTTCCCTACTGTTGCACTCTCTGGGGTGGGAATAGTAATTTTTACTCTCCCGCTATCCAACGCTTTCCCTACTGTTGCACTCTCTGGAATTGGAATAGTAATTTTTACCCCTACACTATCCAACACTTTCCCTACTGTTGCACTCTCTGGAGTGGGAATAGTAATTTTTACCCTTCCGCTATCCAACGCTTTCCCCTACTGTTGCACTCTCTGGAGTGGGAATAGTAATTTTTACCCCTACGCTATCCAACGCTTTCCCTACTGTTGCACTCAGTGGTAATAGTAAATTTTACCCTTTCTGCTATGCTACGGTAAAAATATTGTAATTTTTTAATTAATATTACGTTTATATATATATATATATATATATATATATATATATATATATATATATATATATATATATATATATATATATATGTATTAACAAATCAATTTGTATGTTTTTCTTTTTACTTACATTAATTATTTATTAATTTTAAGGTTATTTAAGTATTTTAAGTATGTTTAAGTTAATTATATTTATTATTTCATAAATTTTTAATTAATTTAAAGCATTTAAAGAAATTTTATATTTTGACTAACTATATTTTTTACATCGATATTTTTATTCAATATTTTTGTACTTACCTGTTTGGAGATAGGAGGTTGATATTTTTGTATTCTATATTTTTACCTCGATATTCTTGTAGTCCTTTATTTTTGACATCGATATTGTTTCAGTGATCCACTGTACAGATGTTTAACATGGTTTGCTATGCGAACAACAGCAACTCCAGCAAAGGCTGTCCAAGCTGCGCAGCCACATTTGCCCTTGCCTTCAATTAGTCCAGTAACCATCAATGCACTTATGGGTACAGTTTCAGCCAGAAGGAAAATCCATTTTAAATTGCACAAAAAACAACAACTCCTAGGTAGACATAGAATTCTCACACTGTGCCTACCACTAAGGATGGTTCCCCAAGTGGGTGAATGTGCCACCTGGGGCACCGATTTTGCTACAATATATACCATAACACATGGTATTCCACCTATCGCTGTTTTGCCTGATGTGCTCAAACAAATACAAAACGAATATGGAGATGCCCCTGCTCTGGATTTGGGGATTAAATTTATTGGCAATTACACCACAGTCACCTCCATTATTTTAAGTAACATAAAATGGGAAGCAGAAGCAATGGCACTACGGCAACGTGTCGCACATGTTTCCGTTGCTGACCAGGCGCGCGAGCTATCATAAATTATTGCTGAAACCTATACCTCTATAGGTCGAGATAATTTGAGAGCCACATCAAATAAGCAACAGTTAAAGGGTAATTCCGAAAAGAATAATACCAAACAGGGACCTGAGTCTTCTAAAAAACACTGGGATAAACAAAAAAACAAAGACACGGATGTATGACATTACAACGCATGCTTTTACATCGCATGTTTTTACAACGTGGTTTTTACAACGCATACCATTACAACGCATAGTGCTTTTAGGCGCTGGATAGTGAATTGTTTAATTTACTATTCCAACTCCAGTCCCCGTGGATAGTAGGGAAGGTGTTGGATAGTACATTAAACCTATTCCCTATCCTAGAGCGCCCCCCAGCGCAATGCGTTGTAATGGTTTGCGTTGTAAAAGTTGCGTTGTAAAGGCACCGGGTGGTAAAAGTTGCGTTGTAAAGGTTGTTTACCAAAAGACACAGGTGGATCTCCGCAACCAGAGTCCACTAAAAGGTGTTATAACTTACGTAATCATGAATCAATTAAACAGCCTGATAGGTATGAATATGCTGATACATATCCTTTTTCTTCCTTTCAGGACTCACCCAAAAAACGCTCGGAGAGAGGAGGACAATAAGAGCGCAGACTAGAAGAGTATGTGAAACTGAGAAAGGAACACTAACATAAACGAGGAGTGGAGGGTCTAAGGGAGTTTTAAGACCTGCCCAGGCTATCATCCCCTAATGGTCATACTGTAGAATACAAAGAAACCTGGGGGTCTGAGATAAGAAAAAGAAAGAGTCAACTGTGTACTCTGAACTCGTAAGACTAGATGCCACAAATGTACAAGGTAAGTAACCAATAAGTCTTACCCAGAGTTAGTAACCCAACGCATCCAACCACTAGCAAAAGTAGGTGAGACCCAAAATCCAGAGATAGATTCCCATCAAATTCTTGTTAGTGATCTAATATTATCATCTGGTCATCCAAAGGTTGGGCTAGTATGTCTCTAGATCTTTGAGACTGCTTACAAGCCCACCATATAGGACTGGGAACAAGCCCACGATTACTTATAGACCATGCGTGTGATCACTAAATAGGACCAAGTGCAGTGCAAAACGTGAGTGTGTGTTAGGTAAAGATTAAAAATAGAATAAAGAACAAACAGCGTGCAAACTTTAATAGCTGTAAGCCTCTTTCTGATTAAAAACCAGAACAGCGCAAAAAAGCAGTGTAAACAAATAACTGCTTGTGGGCCGACATGTTTCTGCCATAAAAGGGGCAGCTACCTCCCAAGGCTTTCTTCGGGGCCTCTGTTCTAATAAAGTTTTTTTGCAACTGCTAGTGCGAACTACAAATATAAACCATATAAACTGTGAATAAAGTAAAACCATAAAGGATATGTGTTCCTATTCCTCCATGTCAAATGGTGTATCGTTCACCTACAATAAAATGCAAAATGGTATAAGTACATTGGGTATAACTCTATATATAGATCAGAAAAATAAAATGTGAAGGACATCGCAGATTCCTTACTCACCCATAATGACAGGGGGTATTACCTCATCTCGCCTGGACCAAGCTCAGGATAAGGGAGGCCACGCTCTATAAAGGTAAGAAAAAAGGGGGGTGCTCAAATTTGAGGAAAAAGAAACTGCTCCTTTCCACAACTTAAGAGTCCCTTACAACTGTCTTAACTTAAGAGCTCATCCTCACAAACAGCTCTCTCCTAGGCCCACAATCTCTCTGACTAAGCAATCAAAATGCGGAGAGAAATGCTCTCTTATTTCTGTGTCTGCTTTAACCCACAAGGGTTAAATAAATAAACCAGTAGACTAGTCCATTGCTTACCTCTCCGTCGTTACCTCAGACGGTTCCTGAGGTTGGGAGAGGTAACGGGCGAGGAGCAAAGGATGTCTCTTATAGGGCATATCTTCCAGGATCAGCTACCTGTAGAACCCTATGTTAAACTCATGTGTTCACTAATGGCCAATCAGAGCGCTCGTTGTACGTGCTATCGAGCGTTCTGTCTACCCGTTTTTTTAACTTAGGATAGTGTTAGGAAACCTGCAAGACTCACCCTTTAGAGTGCAACTCTGGCAAGCCCCATACTTCTAGGATATATTAAATATCCGGACCGGTGAGGAGACGCATATCGGCGTCGCATAATCTCACAGCCTGTTCATAGCGTGATCTCGCGAGATGTTAGCGTACTACCGAATGACGTCAAATCTATGGGAATTGTAGTTCTATCCCCACAAAAACGGGAGTTCGATCCCTAAGTGTGTCGTTTGGAAAAATAACCAAAATTAGGTGGATAAAAGGTCTACTATTAATATGTGCATGCCATGCGTATTAGAAAGAAGCTGTCCTACACAGGCGTGATGTATTGCACAAGCCCCCGTTTATTACGGTAGTTCGGACTACAATATAACAGCATCTATAGACTATAATGTAGTTAGATATTACTACTACATTGTTTAATTGTGCCGTTCCTCTTCCTCATATTCAGGAAAAAGCTAGTGTGTGTGTTGCTAGATTGGAGTCACACTTTTCAGATAGAGCACATAAGTCTCTCACAGCGGCCTCCTGGATCAAAGTGATTTCTCATTTCTGCTCAAAACGAGATAAGTAAAGCAGAGGCCACTCCGTTGTGCCTGTATAACTGTTAATAGAAGAGGTATTTTGGAATGAACCTTTTGATAGCCTGACAATATTAAGATGTTTAAGTGGTCTGACAATATAAGGGTACGGAACTACTATCCAAACCGGAAGCATAAAGGTGGTATATGGATTACTGACAATTACTACCAAGAAAGGGTATCGATGCGGGATAACACCTGCTTGTACTAGGTAAGTGTAGATCCTTAGAAAGGGAGTGCTATGGTTCTAAATACAATAAAGTACCCCTCATGGGAAACAAGTTAATTGTATTCACTGTCCAGAATGTCATAAGCTGGTCACAAACTGGTCCAAGGGATTTCATCGTTCAGACCGCGGGAGTCTGAGGATAATCTAAAGATCCATTTCTGTTCTCTAACGAACAGATACCTTGATACATCTCCAATATACGAGGGTATAAAGGGCTTCTCCAGGACTGTCCATGTAAAGTCAGTTTCCCTGTGATCATGCTCAATAAAATGTTTCGTGAGCTTGGAGACACTGAGAAAGGACTCACAACGCTTGGCAGGTATCATCATAAACAAGCATTGGCAAAACCAATAGGTCTTACCTCTATACAAGAGCTATTAGCTTTGGCAATATGGTTTCGCCATGTTGTACACCAGTATAGCTGCTGTTCAGCATGGCTAATAGTTAGTGGCATGGATTGTCCAAGAGTGGAGTGGGGGGAGTAAAGTGTTTCAGACTGGATTTGTTGGAGTAGACTGAGGAAGTCGAGTGTTGTGGATTTGTTGGAGTAGACTGTGGGAGTAGAGTGTTGTAGAGTTAAGTAGAAGGGAGTAGAGTTCAGTGGCACAGAGTGTTGCATAGCGCAGTGCATAGAGTACAGTGTTGTGGAGTGTTGTAGTGTGGAGTGGCATAGAATGGAGTGGCATAGAGTGGAGTGATGAGGAGTGGAGTGGGGAAGAGTGGAGTGGGGTGGAATAGGGTGGAGTGCATAGAGGCAGTGGGGTAGATTGGACTGGAGTACATTGGGGTGTATTGAGATGGGGTGGAGTGGAATCAGGTGGATTGGAGTGGACAGACTGGATGGAGAGTATTGGATTGGAGTGGATTGAAATGGTGCGAGGTAGATTGGAGTGTGGAAGATTAGATTGGTTTGGTATGGGGTGGGGTGGATTGGTTTGGAGTTGGGTGTACTGGATTATAGAGTGTTGTGAATTAGAGTGGAAGGGAGTTGATTGGGCTAGGCTGGAAGGGGTGGATTGGAGTGGGGTGGAGTGGAGTGGATTGGACTGGATTGGAGGGGTGAGGTGGATAGGAGTGGGGGAATGGAGTAAGGTGGAATGGAGTAGGGTGGACTGGAGTGGGGAGGATTGGAGTGGCCTGGGGTGGGTGCAGTGGATTGGGGTGGAGTAGATTAGATTGCAGTGGAGTGGATTGGGCTTGCGTGGGGTGAACTGAATTGGGATGAATTGGATTGGGGTGGGGTAGACTAGAGTGGGCTAGATTGGATTTGGCTAGATTGGTGGGCATTGGATTGGAGTGGGGAGGGGTGGATTGGTGTGAGGTGGATAGGATGGGAATGGGGTGGATTAGAGTGGGGCGGATTGTTTTGGATTGGAGTGGGGCAGATTGTTTTGGATTGGAGTGGGGAACATTGTTTTGGATTTGAGTGGGGCACATTGTTTCAGATTGGAGTGGGGTAGACTTCAGTGGGGCAGACTCTTTTGGATTGGAGTGAGGCACATTGTTTTGGATTGGAGTGGGGCAGATTGCTTTGGATTGGAGTGAGGCAGATTGTTTTGGTTTGGAGTGGATTGGACTGGAGAGAAGTGGGGTGGATTGGGAGTGGGGTGGACTGAGGGAAGGATGGGGTAGATTGGATTGGGTGGAGGTGGAGAGGATTAGACTGGGATACATTGGATTGGGCAGTATATTGGTGTGCGGTGGATTGTGGTGGATTGGAGTGGGGTGATTTGGGACTGAGAGGGTGGATTAGGGTGAGGTAGATTGGAGTAAGGCAAATTGAAGTGGGGCAGAATGGAGTGGGGCAGACTGGAGTGGAGTGGGCGGATTGAAGTGGGGAAGATTGTTTTGGATTGGAGTAGGACATATTGGAGTGGGATGGATTGGAGTGGGCAGATTGTTTTGGATTGGAGTGAGACAGGCTGGAGTGGGGTGGGTTAGAGTGGGCCAGGCTTTGGATTGGAGTGGGGTAGATTGGTGTGGGGCAGAGGAGAGAGGGGCAGATTGATTTTAATAGGAGTGGGGCTCATTGCAGTGGGATGGATTGGATTGGGGCAGATTGTTTTGTATTGGAGTGGAGTGGATTGGAGTGGGTAGATTGTTTTGAATTGGAGTGGGGCAGAATGTTTTGGATTGGAGAGGGGTGGCCCTCCCAACAGACGGTATGATTTGGACATCCAAACCTAAGGTGATATACCATGTATCATTAAAGTACTTTATGGGGAAAATTTTAAAAATACTTATGAGAATCTCTTGGCTGGAGTGGACTGGCCACCTGAGTATATTCGGAAAGTCCCACAAGGGGAAGATATAATTATACTTTTTTTCTATGTCCTTGTTCCTGACGTTGTCAAACAAGCGTATGCCACGGAATGGGCCCTTGCACGAGCCTCGGTATTATACTGCAACCAAGTAGGCTGGGATCAATACACACCATATCATGTTATACCTATAAGATTCCGCCTGCAAGTGCAATCAAAAAACCCAATTAAGCATGAAGCTAAATGCCCAGTTTGTAACACAACTAGAATATCAAGGTGTAATTGAACCTTGTATTTCTCCAATAAACAATCCTTTGTTTCCAGTGGCAAAACCAGATCATTCATACTACCTAGTCTTAGACTATAGACATTTAAACAGTCATACATGCACATTTACAGTACAAAATTCACACAGTGCAGCACTAATGAACAACATAGTCCGCAAAAAATACAAAGCTTTTTCTGCCAAACCATGGCGCTTGAAAGCAGGGCTCTAACCGCCTTCACCACTTGGCTATTCTGTCACCTTCCTCAGGGGAATAAGTATAATTATAGTCATAATCACACTGTAATGTTATAATGGTTGAACTGTTTATCTTTTTCCCCATTCTTGTAATTCTGGTTACAATGCTTTGTTTCCTCCTACTAATAATTGCATCTCATGATCTTTACACAAGAATACAATTGTTTCAATAAATGTTTGAAAGGCCAATTTGTATCATTCATATGTCTCCCCTGGACATGCTTGAGTGACAACGAAAGGGTAGATATTTCCATGATTTCCTTGGAGAATTAGAGTGGTTGTGTTCTGGAATTGCAGATACCATCTGGTAGCCTGTAAGGTTAGGGGTCCAGATGGTGCACTGTGGCCTAGCTAGGAACTGGGTCAACATACTCTTTTATGTGTGGACTCAGTCCCATATTCTGAGGGTTATATTGTCAGGATCCACAGTCCTTCTTGGTTTGTAGGAACAATATGACAATGACAGATACATTTCCCCACTGTATACCTTCCCAACTTTTCCATTCTTTTCTCCAATTCCTTTACTAAATTCTCTCTCATTGGATTCTCTCTCACACATAAAATAGTAGCTTGACCTCCAGTTGACCCCAGTAATACAGCTCAAAGCTATGGCCAAATCACATTATTTTCATGTTCAACATAAAAAGCAATCGGTGCACCACTATATATCCTTTTTATGTTGAACATTGTACAGTCCAGTTGAGGACCACACCTAGACAGTGGGTGTTTTTGATTGTGCACACATACTTTCTTGGAGGAATTCCCTCTATTAACTGTTCTTTGGGGATAGCAGGTTAGGTGCTAGTAGATATAGGGCCTCACTGTCAATTGTTATTCCTCACATTCTTTTCATATCAAATTTTGTTTTTCTGTCCAGCTCGATCAAAAACTGGGGCCATACTGACATCTAGTACAGTGCAGAAACATGTGTTCACTAAGTCCAGCATACCTACACTCACAGGCCTACAAACATAAATGCATCAATGTATCCAAAACAGTAGTCCTACATACCTACTTTCACAAAATTCTCCATATCTATCAACACAGACATGCAAACATTAATCCATCGATGCACACAGACGGCAGACATACATAATCCATTTTCAAAATGTCCAACAGACCTAACTAAACACACAAACCTACAAACATAAAGGCATCAATGCACCTAGACCAACAGTTTTACATAACGCTGTTAACTGGAAGCAATGTGCATAACTTAGAACAGAATGATGTGCATCTCATATTGTAACAGCCAACCGAGCTCCAAAGTGTGCAAGTATAGCTGTGTGCATGTGCTGCATGCCAATCTAGACTCAGCGCAAAGGGCACATTCATGCAGTAGAAACATGGCCTATAACACAGAGTGCACATGCCTGGTGCATGGTCTGGTTTCAGATCCAACCACAGCATGGAAACTGCCCTCATCACAACCATAGATGACATCTGCTTTAATCTAGACTGAGGAGACACAGACACCCTCATCTTCCTAAACCTCTGCGGAGCATCTAACAGAGTTTTCCACCCCATGCAACGACTACACAACTTCGAAATCCAAGGACACGCACTCCTATGGTTCTGCTCCTTCCTGCCTGGAAGGACACAGTCAGTCAGACTGGCACTGTACAGCTCGGACACCTGCAACCTCATCTGTGGAACTCTGCAAGGATCTTCCGCGCCCGACCCTCTTTGACGCATACATGATCTTTCTAGCCAGCATCTGCCACTCTCACAACATGAGTATCCTCTCCCACGCCGATGACACACAACTCATTCTCTTCCTTACAGACAAGACACCCAGGGCCTCATTTATGAGGCCTTGCGTCAGTTTTGCGCTTCCGATGCGTCACTTTTTGTGACGCATCGGCGGCGTAAAACATGTCTCATGTTGCGCACTATTTACAAAGTGACGCATCTAAGCAGATGCGTCACTTTGTAAACCCCTGCGCTACATTATACCTGTGTCAGGTATAATGTATGCAGAGGGGGCGTTCCCCCGCAAAAAGCCTCGTAATAGTGACACAGTGAAATCTATGAGATTTCACTGCGTCACTTTTAGGACGTTGTTGCGTCAAAATCTTGCGCCTGCCTCACAACAGGCGTAAGACTGACGCAAGCCCTTTCACATGGGGCTTTCCCCATGTGAAAGGACGCATTGCTGGAGTTGCGTCACTTTTGTGACACACCCCAGCAATGCGTGACTTTTGCGCTTACAGATACGTCAGAAATACTGACGTATCTGTAACTCCTTGCGACATGATGCGTCTTACTGTAAATATGACGCATCATTGGTGTCGCAAGGAGGACGCAGTGAAAAGTGACGCATCGCTGTTTTCACGCAGCGATGCGTCACTTTTCATAAATGAGGCCCCCAGTGTCCGGATCAAGTTCAATGCCTGCATGACTGAAATCGCCCATTAGATGAAGACCAACTGTCTGAAACTGAATATCGACAAGACCAAAATATCATAGTAATACTCCACTGGGTGGCCACAAGATCTAGGACCAACACCCACACCACCACCCATGCCAAGAACCTTTGGATTGTCATCAACAGCAAACTCAACATGATCGCTCAAGTTAACTGTATCACCGCCTCATGTTTCTTTACCCTGAAGACGCAGAGGAAGATTTTCAAATGGCTCCCAATCAGCACTTGGAAAACCATCGCACACGCCCTCACCACGAGCAAGCTGGATTACTGAAACACCATATATGCTGCAATCAGATCAACAAAAAGGGAACCAGAAGACTACAGACCATTCAGAACCCGACAGCCAGAAACACTTTGAACCTTCCAAGTCACACTAATATCACACCACACCTCAAGGAGCTCCATTGGCTCCCATAGATAAATTAGCACAATTCAAGCACCTCGCTCACACTTTCAAGGCACTACATAACACTGGCCCAGCATATCTCAATGATTGCATCTGCGTTCACAAACCTTCTAGACACCTCCACTCCTCCGGACTACTACTTGCAAACATCCCACTCATACAGATCCATCGGTCAAGCCTTCTCCTACATCCAGGGCACAAGTCCTAATAAAACAAGTGGGGGGGACGCTGTCACAGGAAGTGACGTCACAAAAGGTGGCTTGCACCATCGGGCTAATTGCCTCCCCTCGCTCACCCCTTAGATGCGATTGCATCTGAGAAGCCAGCACGTGTGCAGCGTGCTGTGAGCTCCGATCTCATCCCAGAGAGGCCAAAGAGTGAAGTCCAGCTGTTTGGCAGGGGGGACGGTGTCCACCCGGTAAAATAAGTGGGGGGACGCCGTCCACCCGCCTGGTACCTGGACTCAAGCCCTGCCTACATCTTTCCGAAAGAGGGGAATGACCTGCTGCTACACATAAGAGCCTCCTCCTCACTTCTTTAACTCCACAAGAAGCTAAAGACCTGGTTTTTCAAATAGTTTCACTAGGCCCTAGGTTTGGCAGACTCACACCTGCTCAGTGCCAGGATACCCTTCCGGTGATAGTGTGCGCTACAAATCTGCATAATATAACATAACTTGCAAATTGGATAGACTGGACTTGCACAACAGAGTGTACATTATGTACATTGTACCGGTAACCAGGTGCGCCATCAACTTCTTGAGTAGGTTCAGCCAAGGGGTGGGTGTCACTGAGCAGTTTTGTGTAACAAAAAGAATTTAGACATATGTTTCCAGTTCCTTTGCGTTTAATTGGAGATGCTGGTCTGCAACTAAAACCTCATAAGTGCGTCTGCAACAGAACAGTACGATGGAGCTATGGGACGGGTGTAGCAGGAACACATAGAACAAGAGAGCACATAAGCAAGAGTGGGAGAGGGGTGGAGGCATAGATGGGGAGAACTATGGAAGTAGAGAAGTATGGATGTGGGGTGGGTGGTTGAGAGATAGATTGGTGGATGGAGAAATGAGTGACTGGGTAGAGGTGGATGGCAACAAAAGAAGAGCAGGCAGGAGAGAATAATTAATTGATAATTAAAAGAAAGACTGACGGTGAACAACACGTTGAATGCATAGAGTGAATGAAGGATGAAGAGATGGATGAATACAGAAAACGAATGAAGAAAGGGTGACGACTGAATGGGAGAAGTGGCGCAAGGAATGAGGGAAGACAGGCAGAAAAATATTGATTGAAAGAAGGATGGATGGGAATAGAAAGAAAGATGAAGGAAGGGATGATGAATGGAAGAGAAAAGACTGTTAGATGGAAAATACAGAAAAAAAGACCAGAGCGACAGAAGCAAGAGGAAAAAAAAGATGCCAAATCTCCAACACGCCCATCCGGAACGAATGCCCGACCAGGTCGCACAATATTCACTGATTCAAAACTATTAATGACCCCGTTCGAAGCGCGGGGGCTTTTTATGGGAGCACGGAGGCTGCATGGGCCCACACGGACTGAATGTTTTCTTCAATCCATGGACCAGACCCCCGCCGGTACAGCTGAGAGGCGCGAAGAACCACGTGATCCAGGCCGTCAGAGATGAAGACAAAAGGGAGTCCGCGGAGCACGGCCGGGCTCTCCAGAAGCGTGGGGCTTCCGCCGGCACGCAGCGGCGATCTACACAGAGGGCACCGAAAACAGACAACTGAGAGCACGAAGCGCACCAGGCACCGCTATTAAATTTCATTTTTACGCACTTGCTCTAGAATCAAATCGTAAAAGAAAAAAAAAAAAAAAAAAAAAAAAAAAAAAAGAAAAAGGAAGGAGAGAAGGAGGAACAGAGCTAACCCCCTCTGCGCTCCACCTATTCACCTGTAAGAATTCATTGCTTAGTCCAAAACAATGTTCCGCATACAACCAATTCTTGCTGAGTCTTGCTGAGTCTATACAAGAAAAAAAATACAGAATAATCTAACCCTTCACCTCTTGGATTCTAAACCTATTCAGTACGATACAGTTCTGCTCAGGCCTAGTACACGCCATGTAAATCCATATCATCTAGGGTCGTCAGCCCTGTCCCCCCCCTCTCTCCTCCCCCTTCCCCCTCCCTTCCCCCCCTTCCCCCTCTTCGCTTTTGGATATTGGTTATCTTCTTCTTTTCTCCTTTAACTCAGACAGGAAACTCTGTGCTTTAATCTCTGAGAAAAACATTCTCGTGTGGCCCTCTGTTATTACTTTCAGCCTTGCGGGGTACAGGAGGTATGCCTCGCACCCAGCTTTCTGGAATGGATCTATCAATTGTCGCAACCTCCACCTCCTCTCCACTGTGGCATGACAAAAATCCGGGCGAGCGAAGAATGTGTTCCCTTTGAAGGCCCGGCGATCTTGTGGTCTTGCACTATCCATAATGGCTTGTCTTGCCAGAAAGTTCCCTATGTAAACCAACATAGCTCTTGGTCTCTCACTCTGATTGGCACCATAGGTCTTCTTAATTGTCAGTGGAAACCTGTGCGCCCGTTGTACCTCAATGTCCCAATTCCAAGTAGTGAGCTCTGGAAATGCTTCTTTTAACAGTGTGACTACGTAGGCCCTGGGATTCTGCTCCTCTACCCCCTCCGGAATCCCTAGAAATCTTATATTGTTCCTCCTCTGTCTATTTTCCGCATCCTCAGCCTTCCATTGTAAATCCTCATTAAATTTCTCCTGTGCCGTCTTGAACTCTTTCCACTGTGAGACTTCATCCTCCAATTGGCCAGTTCTCTCTTCCACTTCTGTCATTCTGCCTGCCATCTCCGCATATAACTTATTTACTTTACACAATGACCCCTCGATCTTCTTGCTTGTCCGTTTGGCTCTTTTAGCTTCAGCCCTCACCTCTTCCTGCATTTGCCTAAGAGTGGCGTAAAGCATCTCCATAGTGGGGCCCTGTCCTTGACCATGGGATTGAGAACCCGAACCCGGGGGTCTATTATGCCTAGACTTAGCTCCCCCTTCCTCCTGGTACATCCTTGAGGTAGCTGAGTAGTCCCATAACAGATTGTTCGGTCTCTCGGTAAGTCTGGTACTGCATCTTCTTTGCGTTTTCCTAATATTCTGTTGCTTCCTTCTTACAACTGTCTGCTTCTCGACACTATCATCAGTGGAAGACTGAGTATACCCTGTATGACCTGTATGACCTGCCTCTGACTCAGTGTCCGTCTCAGTTCCCTGATCTGAGGTAGATACCTCCGACTCTTCTATGCTTCCATCTAAATCAGTTATTTCAGAGCTGAGTATGTCCCCCTTCTTTTTATGTACTTCCGTTGTCTTGCCAATTTCAACAGTTTCCTCATTCAGAGAGAAGAAGATGTCGTCTCCTGGGGTCCCTGGTAGCAAACTCGGTAATTTTTTTTTTTTTTTTTTTTTCTTTTCTTCTTTTCTTTTCTTTCTCCTTTTCTTTTTACAACCACATTTATTACTATAGGAAGAGAGGGGAGGGGCGGCTCCACTCAAGGGGATCGGGAACCAGTCATACATAGGTCAGGATTGACCTAGTTGCCTGTGGGCAGGGGAGGGGGGAGGGGAGGGGGAAGGGGAGCGCCAATAAGGGGGAGATAGCGATGAAAAAAGAAAAAGAAAAAGTATGTAACTCAGATGATACAATTAGCACAGCAAGCTCAAGTAGCACTGCAAGTTGGTGTAGCACAGGTAGAAGGAGTAGAAGAAGCAAACACATAACAAAAAAACAAAAAAAGTGGGAAGAGTCGAAACAAACAAAAGAGCATATCGACTATAACATTTGTAAAGAAAACACAATGGGATTACGAGGTCGTAAGGAAAGCTTACATAACCCTCCATGAGCGGGAGCATTAAATTTATTACTATGAACGTGTGCGGGCTGAATGACAGATTAAAAAGACAGCGTCTGGCGCTGTTGTTAAAGAACACCGGGGCTGATTTTATTTGCTTACAAGAGACGCACGTAGAAGGGAATAGGGTATTCTTACTGGAACAACTGGGATTTAGGGTACTAGCACATTCAAAACAAGGGGCGAGAATTAGAGGAGTGGCTGTACTAACTAAACATACAGACATTAAAACAAGAAAGAGGTTCGAGGATGAGTGGGGGAGATGTGCCCTGATTGAGTGTTTTATAGGGGAGGAGTGGGTTACCATAGGCTCTGTTTATGGATCAACCGAGGATGACCCAGAGCTGTTCCACTTTTTGGATACTGAGTTGCCTTCTTGGGCGCCACGGGTGATCCTGGCAGGAGACTTTAATATTGACGGGGCCAAGGGGCTAGATATAGATACAACAGGGCAATATAAGGGAAGAAAGAAAAGAGTTTGCAGGGCAATACAGAGTCTAGTAAGAAATAATGGAGTGTATGATGTATGGGGTGTCAAGAAACAGTCAGATCCTGGATATACATTTTATTCAGCACCTCACCACAAATGCGTTAGGTTAGATTATTTTTTTATAACCCGGGAACTGTTAAACAATGCAACAATTGAGAGATTACCACGCATATTGTCAGATCACAACCCTCTAAAATTAACAATTGATGGCGTAGGTTTTAAGAAGGTGGTGGGATCATGGACGTTCGAAAGGGGTTTGTTGAAAGACGATGATTATGTCACACATATGCACGCATGATTAAACAATTCTGGGATATTAATAGAGGGAGCACCAACGTTGGGAATGCTTGGGATACATTTAAGGCCTGTATTAGAGGGGAGACGCTTAGTTATTCCATTGCTAAACAGAGGAGGGAAAAAATAGAAAGGGATCGGTTGTATAACGCTTTGATTCTGGCAGAAGCACGTCTTGAGTTAGCTACTATAGAACAGCGGGGACTCACTGAACGACTTCTAGAAGTAACAGCAGCTAGGGCAGCAGCTCTGGAAGAAGTGGCGATTAAGGCCGCTAGATTGTATGACACGCAGAGAGAGAGGAGCTATGAATTCAGTGAAAGAATAGGACGCACGCTAGCTGCACGAACAAGACAAAGAGTAGCTAAAAGTGAAATCAAGGAAATTAAAGACGAAACAGGTCAGATAATCACTGATGATAAGGGAATCGCTGAGGTATTTAGGGCATATTATAGCAGGTTATATAAGGAGGAGTTAGTCCGGGATAGGAGTGAAATAGAGCAGTATCTAGAGAACATCCCGGGTAAAGTACTTAGTGAAGAGGATAGAGAATATCTGGATAATGACATAAGCGATGAGGAGATAAACGATGCAATACTGGGCTTACCAAATGGGAAAGCAGCTGGACCTGATCTGATTCCAGGAGAATTTTATAAAATATTCTTACCCTCAATATTCAAAGAATTAGCGAGAACTTTCAAAGGAATTCAGCAAGGGCAGGCAATCCCGGGCAGCTGGGCGGGAGCTGACATTGTAATTCTACTAAAAAAAGGGAAGGATCCGACAGAACCTGGATCATACCGACCCATCACATTAATCAATGCAGATACCAAAATATTCTCAAAGATACAGGCAGCTAGACTCGCCAGGGTAATTACTCAACTGGTGAGTGACAACCAACACGGGTTCATACCTCACAGAGATACCACAACACATGTTAGGAAAATGATAACACTGTTTGATATTCAGGAAGGGGATGGGAAACCAATGGCCACTTTGTTACTCGACGCTGAGAAAGCATTCGATAGGGTAGCATGGGAGTATTTATGGGTTGTTTTGAGAAGAGGGGGAGTGGGCGAAACATTTATCAAAGTAATACAATCACTCTACTCAAATCCAACAGCAAGTGTCAGGATAAATACAGGTCGCACGAAACCCTTTAATATTACCAGGGGCACAAGACAGGGGTGCCCTTGTTCACCTTTATTGTTTGCAATGTATATAGACCCTCTAATATACAAATTAGAACAAAATGCAAGAATTGAACCACTACTTTCTAAGAGGGGAGATATAAAGGTTCTTGCATATGCAGACGACATAGCGGTTATAACACCCAACCCAATGGATGCGATAAGGGAAATAGAATCAGAGGCAGAGCTGTTAGGGCGAATAGCGGGTTATGCATTGAACAAAAATAAGACACAAATTATTAAAAACGCACACACAGATTGCACAGATACACGGGTGGTTAATGAAGGTAAATACTTGGGTATTATTATCACAGCAGATTTAGGAAAGTTGGTGGAAATCAATATCACTCCTATTCTCATAAAAACGAAAAAAGACCTGGATAGGATACACAATCTGCATATGACAATTGTTGGGAGGGTTAACTATGTGAAAATGAACCTGCTCCCCAAAGTGCTATATTTGTTTAGAACAATTCCGCTGTTTTTTAATTTGATATGGTTTAAGAACTTAGAGAATATGGTAAATCGCTTCGTATGGGCACAAGGGAAGACAAGGAGGGCACTGAAATATATGTCACTACCTTATGATAAGGGAGGATGGTCTCTACCAGACCTCAGGATGTATTATTGGGCAGCCGCTCTGCAACAAATGACCTGTTTATTGGGAGGGATCGAAGGAGAGGAGGATTTACATACAGGGTCTTTAGAAGTGTATGGCTTAATTTTGGGAGATGAAGCTAATAATGCTAATAATGCTTTTCTGAGATATACGGAGCCAAGCTACTTCAAGCGAACTAGGTTTAAGACACTGGAAGCCGCCAATAAGATCTGGAAGGCATTTAAGAAGAGTTTTGGTCTGGGTAGACTCCACGGATATACGAGACTAGTAGGGGACACAACACTACCCTCGGATATTTTCTCGGATGTAATCTTTAAAGAATGGGTTAGACAAGGAATTAGAAACATGGGAGACTTGATGGGGGAATTAGGGGTACGGCAATTTGCAGAGCTCCAACAGGAATTCGGGGTTAGTAATAGGTCTTTTTTCAAGTACTTACAGATAAGAAGTTTCTTAGGTAATAAACGTGGCGGTCAGGCGGGATTTAAGGAGAACTCAATACTACAGATGATGGAAGCAGAGCGGCCATGTACAATTAAACGGCTGTATGCAGCATTAATAGATCATAGAGGGGACGACTTAGGGAAGTATGAGACCAAATGGATGGAGGCACTAGGAATTTCTGAAGGGACATTTACAAAATCACTAACCTTGGGGCATGAGGTACTATGTCTGGCATCACTAAAAGCACAACATTACAAAACTTTGTTTAGACTTTACTATACTCCAGCTAGGATCGCTCAGTGGGGAGGAATACAGGGGGTGAGGTGCCCGCGATGCGATAGTTCAGAGGCAGACATAATCCACATGTTCGCAGGGTGCCCAATCCTCTCATCACTCATAAACAGTATTGAAATGTTCTGTGATAAATCATTGGCTTTCAAAGTGAAATTGACACCTGATGTAATAATGTTAGGCCTCGAGGCACCCAATATAGAACAACATAGTGCAGGTGGTTTCATATTTGTGGCAATGGCCGTACTACGTCTTTGCATAGCGTCTGTATGGAAAGATAAATTGGCTCCCTCCTTCCAGCAGTGGTTGGCTAAGCTATTGTATATGCACAACCTTGAGAAGGCTATTTATGCTAGAAAGGGGAAAAAAGGGAGGGCACTGGGGCTACAGCTGTGGAAGCCGATATCCGATTGGAAAGACAGGATGTTAAATGTATAAGGGGGTGACACAAGGTAGTAGGCCCTGAAGAAGCGAATGTCAAGTTTTTTTCTTCTTTCCCTCCTACTTTAAATACTTAAAGTTTTAGTTGGTAGTCTTAAATTAGGACTTCTTTGCTGTTTCTGTTATTTTATATCGTATTCTGTAAGAAATGTTATTACTGCAATATGTATCATCTGTAAATAAGTAATGAGAAATGAAAAATTTGTTACGGCGCGGGGTGGGGGGGGGAAACTGTTGTAAAAATGTCAATAAAAATAAAAAAAAAAAAATAAAAAAAAAAGAAAGCCACATTCCTGCACACCATTGTAATGAAATCAGCTCTGCCTCTGCATTATATAAATAAACGACGCATTTGACTGCAAAAAAAAAAAAAAAAAAAAAAAAAAAAAAAAAAAGAATCAAATCGTAAACTGTGCTAAGCCTTGGATCTAAATTCGTCTCACAGCTTTCTCTGCGGGACCCGGGAAATCTCTTATCACAAAACGGAGGCGCGTTTATTTGATATATATTTTTTTGAGGGTGTAGGATGGATAGGTTGACTTTCGGCCTTTTCAGGGCGTTTTCAAAGATGCACTGGAATACAACAAACCCACAGCACCTGCTTTCAATACCTACAAAAGGTGCGATTCGGGCGTAATAGCAACATCATTTGTAGTAACGCATGTGTATGGGTACAAAACGAACGAGGTGGTCGTGCCTTCTATAAAGTGGGCTCCTCAGAAACAACAATTCGAATTTGCGACTTCTTCCAATAATAATGATCATTCACTCATTAGTGTAAGTTTTTATATTGCGTTACCACAAATTGGAGGGCCCCTCGCGGATCTGCATATTTCAAAATAACAAAACATGTTTTTCATGCACGGTGAAGCTTGACAACACCCCCCCCCCCCCCACACACACACACACACCCCTCCCCACACACGCACATTCTACGAGACATAAATTAGCTCGACCCACCCAAGGAAAGCCCTTTAAAAAACATCTTCAAACAGAGCTTTATTCTCAAAACGTTCAGCACATATTAGACTACAAATTCTACTAAATGGGTAGAGAAGCACACTTTTAGGACCCCAACATTGTTGAAAATCTGGGCGGGTTCCACACTGGGATAATGAGCCTGCTGCAGAGATCTGACTGCAGGTCACAGGTTCTAAAGCTAGTGACTAGGCTCAGCCTTTCCTCTTGTGGATAGAAATAAAAAGAGTGCAGTGAATGAACTGTAACGTCACGGACAAGACTACAGCAGCAACGGCGGTATCAGAAACTGTTATTACTTAATTGTAAATCTAACACAAATCTAGGACGGCCTGGGTCAATGGAGAAAAAAATGAGCCCTGACGCCGGGCGGAGAGACCAAACTTCAAGGGCTTTGTGGGTTTATGAAGACAGTTAACAAGGGAACCAGCTCTGAAGCTGCTGATTAATTATAAAGGAGGCCTTTTGATAGTTTACGATCCCAGTATTGGGCTCTGGGACAGGCCTTTCCTTTTCTATGCAGGTCCCTGTGGGTTTAGGCCTGAGGCGCTGGTCTTCCAGAGGGAATTATGAAGCAGTGACTACCTGTCTGCCCTCTCTCCATTATTCATGGAGTATACAGCAGATTGTCCTGGTGATGGAAAGCAAACTCAGGGACCTGTCTTTAAATGTCCCTACAGTCTATAAATGAAGGGCAGCGAGTGGGGCAGGAGGCTGTCTTTTTAACCTGGGTAGAATATGTTTGGCCTCAAAGGTCTATGAGAAAAGGTAGTCGAAGTCATCCTAATTTCCTGGCCCTGCTAGCTTTACAAGGCCAGATTAGAGTTAAACCTTCAAAGGAAAAAAAAAACGGACAATCAGAGATTTCATGACTGGTCGGTGGTCCAGTGTGGCAAACATGTTAGGGCAGACTCACATGCTGATGCTCCCTTGCCTTCTGTGTTTTACCTCCATCCCCCTTCATGTAACGCTGGCATTGGGCAAACTCTCTGCCCATATCACCGTACCATGAGGGGCTGTGTTTCTGACATGCATTCTTGGCCTGGTACAATTAGACTAGGAGAGTCCCAACACAGTCCATGTGTAGTTGTGGATCGCAATGACATGATGGCCAATGCATGCAAGCAGAGCTCTGCAGTTGAGGAAGCCCTCCTCTCTACCGGTACAAAAGGGGGTGGTGATGGACGGAGCATCTGAATCAATCAAACACTCACACCCAGTCAAAAGATCTGGGTTTAATCCATCACCGTTCTTTAGCCCACTCTGCCACCCCAGTTCAGACATGGCTATATGCAAATCAGTCTGACCCTGTGCCTCATGGGAACAGTCCAGCCCGAACTGCCAAGCCATGCCTTCCCTGGACCGGAAACAAGCTTCCGAGGACCGGTTTCTGGCATTCCAGCCGTCTTCAGCCCGGCTTGCTTGAATCCAGTGGCAAAGTGAGCAAGGGACTCACTTCTGAGCATACCCTGCCACACTTATGGCGGCCAAAGCAGTACAAAAGGGGGTGGTGATGGACAGAGCATCTGAACCAATCAAACACTCACACCCAGTCAAAAGATCTGGGTTTAATCCATCCTCTCTACTGCATCCTTAGTGCCTCCCCTGACATAGCTTCGCTCCCAGGCACAGGCGACTCAGGGACCCTGAGGCTATATTAAGCACACAGACTCTTAGACATAAGATAGTTGTGTCCCCAACCACACCTGATGATCTAAAAACACACACAACAATTAGATCATCTCTGAGACATGCATGTTGCACAGGAACTGGTGTACATGCACACAGTTGTGCCCCCCTGTGTGCATCCAGAGGGCTAGAGGCACCTGGGGCCCTTTATGCCCCCTTTGTTTCCTCTCCGCCACAGTTTCTATGGCGGTGGAACTGCCACCAAAACCGCGGCGGAGAGGAAACTTGTAGTATGCTTGGAAGGCCCGCAGCAATCCCGCCAAGCATATTACTGCCTCCTGACCGCTGCAACACCGCCAGGGAATGACGGTTCCCTGTTGGCTGTGGCGATCCCACCTCCCATATTGTAATATAGCTGTTTTTCCAGCATAATGATGTGATCATTTTTCGTAATAGGGTTCCTGCCAACGAAGATGTCATAGACTATGCAAATGTGGTGGTGCAGTTTTTGGCATGTGGGGAGGGGCGCGGGACGGAGATGTAATACAAGTAGAGGCAGAAACAGACAAAGTTGAGTGTTACACCATACACAGAATCGAGGTTGTAGCGGTTACGAGCTGTGAAAAGGGTGGCTGTAATCCATCACTATCCACAAAGGAGGGGAGAGGGTCTATTGTATATACAACTCCACCACCCCGAACCCCCAGAAAAATTACGTGTACACACAAGAAGGGGTGGAGAGATTAAAGATCACATATAACAACACAAAACAGAATGGGTGTAATCCATAACAGTAGCAAATCCCCCTGTTCCCTGAGACGCTCTTCATTAAAGTACAGTGAATGCGCCCGAACAAAGGGCTGTGCTCCACCCAAAATCACGTCAAAGGCGGGCTTTCCTCCATAATCAGAACTGGATCACAAAACACAAGCCAGGGAGCAGGGTGTCATCAAAGGTCTCCATCTAGCCCTAGATGTGTTTCTCTGGCTAGCAAGCACCAACGCCAATAAAAAGGATGTAGTGCAATGGGGAGGGTAGGCAGACAGGACGCCAACTTCGAAACTGAGGAACCAGGTTCAAGTCTCGGGCATCACCTCAACATCCTGTGATTCTGGGCGAATTACTTCATCTGCTCTGCCTTAAATAAGAAAGAAATAATTGTGAACTTGTGTAATGATACTGGTGCTCATGTAAAGCGCTCCATTCTGGTTGGATAGAGCTTGCACTATTTACAAATACAAAAATAGAAATAAAATAGCTCTTCAGGCAAGGGGGTGGAGGGAGACTAATTACGTTACATTAATCTGTACTTGGGCCATGCTTCACACGAAAACAAGGAAGTGACGGCATTGCATAGGCAGCCGAATTAGAAGGCAGCAAAGATGAGCGATAATGATGCCAACGAATAGTAAGTAATGGGCGGGTTAAAAGCCCCTTTTTGGAGAGTTTTTTTTTGCCAGATACAACAGATCTGTCACCACAGTGACAGTGAGTCCGGCAGCCTGCAGGCTCGACCTAAAATAGGTATTGAGTCTTATTTACTGTCTGTTCCCCAACCAAAAGTAGCAAGTGGTGCCAAAGGGAATCCACAGGTAGGAGCTGCTACCCATGGCTAGACTCAAAGTCATGCTCTCCAGTACCTATAACATGAGTGCCACATCTGGCCATGCATGACGAGTCACTAAAATTCCATGGACAGTAGTGGCGACATGACATACCCTTTGACCTTCAATGACATAACAGCAGGGCTGTCTGTGGCTCAAAGAGCACTCTGAACGAAAACAAAAATGGCGCCCCCTCCCACTCGTCCTCTTTAATTGTCTATGTATTGAACATTTGGGAGGAGTAGGAGGGAGGTCAGGGGCAGGATTAAAGAGCAGGGCTCGAGTCGGGGTACCACGCGGGTGGACGGCGTCCCCCCACTTATTTTACCGGGAGCTCGATAACTGGATCAAATGGAGCCACACATTCACTCTTTGGCCTCTCTGGGGCGAGATCGGAGCTCATTCAGAACGCTGCTCACGCGCTGGCTTCTCTGATGCAATCGCATCTAAGGAGTGAGCGAGGGGAGCCAATGAGCCACCTTTCGTGACGTCAATCCCTGTCGTGACATCAGCGTCCACCCACTTCCTTTTTTAGGACTTGTGCCCTGTTAAAGAGCATCACGAAAAGAAAAACAAACAAAAAGCAGACAAGAGTGCCAACAGCCTTCAGAATTTGTTTTCAAACACTTGTCTTTGGACTTAAATCGTAAGGAGAATTCTGCAGGGAGCTCCAGCGCCCCTCGGCAGGTCGGCACTCTGGGCGTGGACCCAGATCGCCCATGCTAAAGGCTTGTCCAGCATAACAGGTTAGCACTTCACCACTCAACAACCTCCTGTTTGCTGTGGTGGGAATATGGCAAAGAGCTAAGGGGCATATCATCAAGACACATATCGCAGCTTTCTCGGCACATAGCGCTGAAAAAGCGTAGATTCTAACATCGCACAATCATCAAGGCGGTGCTAACATGCATTAGCGCATGTTAGCTGCCATTTTCCGAACGCCTCGCATCACTAATTAGATGTAAAGTAGGCGTTCCTCACATAGAATCCATGTAAAACATCGCTGACACAGCATCGCGATAGTAACAAGGATGCCCCAGAGCCGCGAAGCGCCGATAGTAATTGTGCTAATGCCCCTTAACGCTGGACCCTAACGTCTGCTTTTTTCTTGACTACACTCTATGTACTATTGGAGGTGGATTCTAGGGTTGGGGCCACAGGGCCCTATCAGCAAGCTCATCTCCAATTCTGCTGGATTATCGCTAGTTTTGCAGCAATGTCGCTGGCTATCGCTGGAAATATTATCACCAAAGCGCTAAGCGTTGTTGACACAGCGCTAGCCTGGCGATAATTTCCTGCGATAGTCGGTGTTAGTACAAAACGCGTTAAGCGTGTTCAGCGATGATTATCGCTGAGGCTTGCTAATATGCCCCTAAGTGAGTAAATGTGGTTCTTTAGAGTCTGGTTTACTATAGACTCCTGGCACTGCCTTCCAGACCACTAAGTCCTGGCCTAGCGAGGGCATTGCGAAAGGAAGCATAGGGACACCTACACATGTCCGAGCTCTTGACCAGTCTTTTTTAGCAAACAGGATCTTCATGCAGGGATTTCTGGATACTTACAAATGACATAAACAAAACGACAAGCCCTAAAATGTGAAGTTCTATTGGTTAAAGAGTCCAGAATGGCTGAGGGAAGATGGCTTCTGTATAAGGTACTGTTGCATTTCTAAAGCCCTTTCCTACCTCTTTTCGAAGCCACAAAGCACTGTCCAGCTGGTCGAGTCGGCATTAACCAAATTGACAGTGTATGAATTAGAAAAAGGCGTTGGTTGCAGTGTCATCTAGGAGTGTTGAGGATTGATGTAGTGAACTGAGCCTGTAGTGTAGAGTTTACTTTGGGTTAGGCGTGGCGGAGCGTAGGTAGTGAAGCAGAAATTGAAGGAGTCTAGGGAAAGCTTCACAGGCAGCATATACAAGCTGCTGTGACTTACTGTCAGCTCTCTTGTGAGGTGCACAAAGACAGAACGTAAAGGGTAATACACAGGAGCTGATTAATGGCACACAGACCTCAGAAACTGTGACTCCCTCCGCAATCTTGCAGTAGATAAAGTAGTCCAATTGTATGCGAAATCCGAAGTGACCAAACCATTAAAATTACAAAATATTTCAAAAAGGCTCAAAGTGTTGGGAGACACCAGGAGTATAAAATGCTTTTCGCCAGCGGTGAGGTGTTTCTGAAAAAGTATAGTGCTTTTTGGTGCGTTGCAAGACCCTGAAATTAAAATGCGAAGTTTTTGGTCACATTTTTTAATGCTCCTTTTTTCTTTTTTTAAAGAAACACTCATCCGCCCACCCCCAAACATCCGCGCAGAGGGTCCAACTCGCATGCTAGGTTTGCTCGATGGATGTGGTATTACATTTTCCCAGGGTTGCTTTAGGGTCCCAGTCCTTAGGGCCCTTCACTGCCGCCACGGCTCAGTAAATAAAGATGCTCCACAAAGGAGACAGAGCCAGTAAAAGTGCACCGTCGGGCACAGGGGACCGGCAGTGTTCTGAAGAGGGCAGGGCTGAGGCACTGGGTAATATTGCTACCAGGCTATTCTCTGCCACCCCCTTGTGCACATGTCTCAGGGCGCTGCAGGCCCCCCGAGGGCTGTACCCAGCACCCCGCCCGCTAGCTCCCTGCACCAGCACCGCGTCCATCTATCGATGCTTCTTGCACAGCGGGCCCTGTCTGGGACAGCCCTGCTCGGTTGCCATGGCTGCAGTGTGCTGCCAGGGGGGTTGGAGAGCTCCTTGCTGCTAAGGTCGCTCCTTCCTCGGCGCCTCCGAGATCCCAGGGCGGACCCCGACGAGGTTAAACTGCGGCGATGGATGGAAGGGTCTGCTATTGGTCAGGTCCATTTTAAGCGCTGATGGCCTGGTCCAACTCAAAAAGACTAGACTTTTGTGCAATGCCTGCGCACAGAGAACATACAAAGATACCGGCACACCTGCAGATACTGATTTTCACAGAATTCAACAAACCTATGCACAAAGACTAACTAAAATATAAGGGCATCAACGCATACCCACCAATCATGACCATTCATGCATAACTTTATGCAGCAGGAGGCACAGGGTGGTGTGCCTCAGTGCGAAAATGAGTGATGTACTTCAGGTGAACACTGGGTGGCGTTTTCGCACTGGAGCACTACCTTCTGTGCATTAGAGAAACGAGTGCCGCTGTCCGACAGGCAGGTACTAAGTACAGTTTATGGGCACAGGTCTGCTGTGTGCATTATAGGGCCACAGGCAGGTTGGCATTTGCAATAGGGGGTACTGGGGAGAGGATGTGGCGTAGCTGCCAGAGCTGCCGACTTTGGAACAGGGAAGCAGGATCGAGTCTCGGTGTCGGTTCAACATCCTGTGATTCTGGGCAAATCACTTCATGTCCCCACGCCAACTAAAAATGAATGTGTCCTTGGGTGACGTAACTGGTGCTCATGTAAAGCGCTCCAATATCTTCGGGTCGAGTTTGCGCTACGTAAAACTGCAAAAACAAAATAATATATGTATATAACTGGAGTATAACTACACTGGCACTTTGCACGGGTGACACCTCGCGCAATGGAGGCGTAGCTAGCTCCTGGAAAAGTTGAAGGCGGAGCTATTCTCAAAACCAATACACGAAAATAAATTGTGCATTTTATTAGGGTGACCAGAATTTTACAGCCTAAAACCGGGACATTACCCAAAATTAGAAGGACTATAATTTTACTTCAACACAGCGCACAGAATGACAGTGCTCCTTAGCAGAAAATTACAGGAGAGTCAGTAAGAACATACATAAAATGCAATTTTTAAAGCCAGTAGCCTTCCTGTTAATTACATTGCTTTCTGATTGCAGTTGCTAACTATCCCTGCTTTGAAAAACATAAAAAGATACCACCCACCGTTTTCTGTTGACCCTCTCTCAAAAACGGGACATGAGCTTAATTTCCTGAAATCTGCCGGGACAGCCGGCGAAAACAAGGGACTATCCGGGCAAATCCGGGACGCCTAGTCACCCTAATTTTATACATCTTGGGAAAACCAGATACATTAGAACAAACACATTTGTGTGACTTTGACACTGTTTATAGTCTACTGACATACATCTTTTAAGGGGAAAGTGAGAGAAATTAAGAAAGACTCCGTTTGTACAGATTAAAGGGCTATCTCATTAGATCCCAGTTTTCGTAAAGTAATTTCAAGATAACAACCTATTTGCCAGTCTTCCAACAATTCCTTCTCTAGCAGGACAATGTGCTCATTAAATATTTATCACTGCTTGTCAAGAAAGACGCGCCTGTCCAATTGTTGACCAAAGGTATGTTTGCAGTCTGCTCATTAGGACATTGCAACATATGCTTGCATGAGCCTGCACGCATGTACAGGTCTTAAAAAACGGAGCTTAGTGGGTTAACGCACCTGGCTGTGGTGTGTGATTGGCAAGCACAGTTTTGATTCCTGATGCATCTTTCTTTGCTCCTGAGATAGAGTTCCACTCAATTAGCAATATTACAGATGGTTAATAACTCTGCCATGAATCTGCAAGATTTAAAACAAATTATATTTGTCTCCCAAGAGTGAGCAGATCTTTCGCATATGCAATGCATAACTGAGCTACATCAATGCATGAAGCCACCAGACCGAAAGAGTTGGTGCTTTGTCCTGCGAGGAAATCATTTCAACAGAAATAGTATCTCTTAAAAACATATATTATACCAATCATGCTTTCGACTACCTTCCAAGACCCACAACATGTACAATGTTAAATACACACAAACAAAATTCAATGTTGTCTTTAAAGCGTGGATAGGCAATGTGCTTTATAAAATGCACTGTTTATTACTGATTTCTACAAAGTGCATTCAGGTAGAATGACCAATATAAGGAAGTTGGCTGTTTTTTGGGGTAGGCAGTCACTCACCTCTGGCAATACTGGTACTAACATGTCAAGGTGAAACCTAAAGCCACTAAATTCCTGAGCACAAACCCTTGGTAAATGTGGCACAGAGAAGACAGCCTTCACTTCGGGCAGTGTGTAACATATGTATGCAGTACCAAAAGAGTAACAAAGTCAAAACACCAAACAACAAAAATCCCAAACTGAATTAGAAAAGTAGCATAAAATGTAATAAATACAATTAAACCAAAACAACAAAAATCCAATGAGCAGAACAGGAGATATGAATATTTAAAGTTATAAGAAAAAAACCCAATACCCACCAATGATAGTCTACGGAAGCAATAGACTGGGATCTAGGTGAGATTTCGGGCTAACCACAATAGCATGCAGGTCGCATATCCCAAGCAGATTTGTCCCGGTCAAAGATTTTACCTTCTGACTTGGTCTTTTTTTGGAGCTGAAAATCCTACAGAGGCTAGTCTGAAGTTGTATCCGACAGAGTTGTATAGAAATTGAAACTTTTGCCGCAAGGTCTACCTGATGGCTATAGAGGTCTTGGAAGTCCAAAAAATCCCTACTTTTCAGGGTTTCCGAAGCAGCTTCTCTGGATCATTTGTAAGGCTCACAGGACTTCGAGGACAGCACGTAGGTGTCAGGACTCATTCTACCAGTGGCCACAAGCAAGGTCCACTCCAAGTCAACTGGTCACTGCCGCAGCGCTTGCTGTGTCCCTGTGGCCTCAAAGGAAGTCAGCCAACTGACCCTTGGAGTCCACTTATTTTTCCTCAGTACAAGTAGGAGCAGGTTCAGTCCTTCAGGGCTCCTCTCAGGTCACAGATAGACAGTCCGGTGTCTTCTGATCTTTCACAGGTGAAGAAAGTGATCTGAAGAAGGTTTCTTGGAGTGCCACACTTATGGTTGGTACAAACTAGTGGGTGGGGGTGACTTCTTGAAACCTCCTAACCATTTAAGGAAAAGTCCCCAGTGGCAACCCTCTCCTCTTTTGCAGCACATACTGTTCGCCTTACTTCAAACAACCAATAGTGCACCTCACTCCTACAATCTAAGCTGGGAGAACCCCTCCTCCCCTGTGTAGAATTTATTTTGGTCAACCCAGTAATGTGGCCAGGGAAATGAGTAGTCCCCTGCCCTGTGTCTACTCCAAAGCAGTACTGGGGATGCTTCCCTCCCATTGGGTGTGTTGCCAGCCCAGTGATTCTGGGCCTTGGGCATAAGGGCTTCCTTTCTTCAGGTTTCCCCTCACACTAAACTGTGAACGGGCAGGCTGCAACTCTGTCCCTTTCAAGATAATAAAGCTTTTGGGCCCACCCCAACTGTCCTTCTTGAGGTGATAGGGATCAAATGCCCCACACCCAAATTCATCCTATTACTGGACCAAAGCCATCAATCTGCTCAGGTACCTCATTAAGGTCAAGAACTGGCTCTGCAGCTCCTACCAGGCGAATGCAAATAAGGTCCAGAATCTTCAGGCAGTGGGAAAAAAGCAACTTTCTAAACATCACTTTCCCTAAATATTTATTAAAAATCTAACTTCATCAATAAACTGAACTTTTAATAAATATGTAACATAGTCTTTGAATAAGCACAGGTACTTGACAGGTGTTTAGCTGGACTACATCCCAGAGTTCAAAAACCATTAAAACATGGTCTGTATAGGAAATCTGCCCTATTTTCAGGATCATCCTGGGTTTTCAACTTTTTGCTTGACACTACATCTTTGCTGGATTTAGAACTTTGTGCTCATTACCCCTGCCAGCAAGTAGTAAAGTGCCTGTGCTCACCCTTTAACCATGGCTAAATTGGATTATTCCCAATTGGCACATTTAACTTGCCTATAATTCTCTAGTATACGGTGTACAAAGTGCACCCAGGGCTTGGAACATAAATGCCACTAGTGGACTGCAGTACCTATTGTGCCTGTTGCAACTTTTTGAATCTGTGTAGCCATACAGGAAGTCAGCCCACTGACTCTTGGAGTACACTTTTTTGTTCTGGGTACAAGAGGAAGCAGATCCAGTCTTTCAGGCCACCTCTCATGTCACAGAGAGCAGGTCCAGTCCTCTTATGATCTTCTGCAGGTCCAAAAAGTGTTCTGAAGTGCGTGCCTGGACATTTCACATTTATGTCTGGCACTAGGTAGTGGGTGGGTGAGACTCCAGGTCATGTCCTAACAAATGGGGCAGAAGCTCCTGGGGCCACCCCTACCCACTCTTTCATGAAGTTCTGTATGATTTACGGCAAATAGGCCAAGTAGCAAAGCATTTTCAAGATGGCAAAAGTCTTCGGCCACACTTAAAGTGGACTTTGAAGGATGGCAGTGTGTGTGGGTAATCATAGTGTCCTCTCACATCTAACACTAAAGTCCAAACTGGGGTAGTCACTGAACCACCTCCGTTAATCCCAGCGACAAAAGTCTGATAGAACAAAACTGGGTTTCTTTCACCTTGAAGTGCACCCAAGTGTTAGATGAACAACCTCAGCTGACCTGTCAAGCAAGATTTGACACTGTAGCAGGATTTGACACTGTAATACCAAAAAGAGGCCCACTGTGATTGGAGCCTGCCTGGCTGTGGGGACAAAGGAAGCACCCTACCCAGGAGTCAGCTAACATTTGTAGGAAAGAAAAGGGTGGATGTCCCATAAGTTGCCCATCCTTTATCAATGGATGGAATCAGGGTGCTCAGATGTCCTTAAAAATGGGAAACCCTTACCCCTTCAAACACAGTCCATAGAGAGATGGAGGATAGAGCCGAGCGGCTATATTTTATGTTATTTTTGTAGTTCTGATATGTTCATGAAATCAGTAGTCATAAGTTTGTGCATAGAATGTTTTTTTCTTATATTTGGACGAGGCTCTAAAGCGAAACCCGCAGTGCATAAGGAACAGCCAACATGTGTTTTCTCCCCTTTCTGGCACACAGGCTTGGGGCTTTCTCAAGGCTGACACAGTAAGCAACATGAAAAAGCAACAAAAAAATGACGAAAAGATACAACACAAAATACCCTATATCTGTTGAAAGATCCAGTCTTGGACCACTTATTTACCAGGACAATAGCTCATATAATTGGCCCAATCGTAAATAACGAGAGTGTAAAGCAAAACATTCACTTGTGGTTCGTGAGTGTTGCAAAGTAAAAGTATGGCCTGTGGCCCCATGGTCAAAACAGGTGGAAAGAGAATCAGAAATGCAGCATGCATGACTCGGTGGTCCCAGGCTCTTACCGTGGATTTAAAGTGACACTGAGAAATTTGAGGCAATGGACAGGTAGTTTTCAGGTTCTAATCGTAGGCAGTTCAAGGGAGCCATCCCAGCAGCGGACCATTTTTCAGCAAGTAGTCCCAAAATTCTAAACGGATGAGCGAAAGCAAGGCAAACTGAGACTTTCAAAAATCAGTAAGAGTTCTGGAAAGATGTCCTAAGAGCAAAAGTAAAGATTACCTCAGTTCAGGTCGTAGTACTCATACGCGGTTCAGAGGGACAGGAGAATGGGATGTTCCCAGCGGTAGTCCATAACACATTGGGGGAAAAAACCTCGCTAGCTATAGCCGAGGAAACTTCAGTGGGAGAAGGTGCCTGGATAGCGCACACAAGTTCAGACTCAGCAAGACAGTGCCGCCATGTAGGAATTCACGCATGGGGGGATACAGGATACTGATAGTCAGTATACGTAATCAGCAAAATCAGGCAGAATGGATTGAAAGGCGGCAGCAAGGGGTAAGTTAACTTATGTTCATGCACCCGGAATAATGCCAATATCGGCAACACTCCTCCGTTCTCATACAGCAACATACATAAATAAACTACACAACACCTTCTTAGTGGAGAAATTTGCTGCAGGTTTATTTGCATAACCAAATTCCAACATGATGGGTTATCTTACGGGCGATCCCAGGGCAGGCCAGTCCCTATGCTGCCTGCCCACCTGATGAGCCAAATTGCAACTTGGCCGTTGCCAATCAGTGATTACCAATCATTGGGAGGGGCCACCCCTCCCATCAGTGGACTGCCAGTCCACTCTCTTACTCACGCCCCCAAAAGGTGGGCGGAGCATTCCAGGCAGCCCCCGGTTGCTCAGACCCACAACCGCCCGTAGGACTAACGGTGCGCTGTAGTTCTTCCAGGGGTCACGCTAAGACATCCCTGGGTATCCTTGGCTTAACACCCTTGTTATGCTGCTGTAGTATAGTACCCTTCTGTACCTTGCAGATTCTGGATCGCCCTGTAACTCCTCCTGCAACACAAAACAATAAGTTAGATTTTCCCCTCCCCGTACCCCCTTTTGGCGGTCCGCAGGGTAATTGGTAGGGCGGGAAACAGCGAGACGGGCAGCGGTTAACCGACTGCCCAGTGGGCGGGGGAAGACTTTGTACCCCTGTACCCCTCCCACGGCCGGAAGTGACGCGGCCAGCAGACCTCCTGGTCCCTAGCCCAGGGAGCCTGGTCAGCAGACTTCTGTGCCTTCCTGTGGCACTAAGGCGGCCACTCTGTTGGAGGGTCCCCTACGGGGCCCCCCAGGCAGCCTTGGCAATCTTACTTATTCTTTTCACTGTAACCTTAAAGTCAATGTTTGCTTTTCCCGCGTTCATTTTCTTTTAAAAACTGTAAACTACCAGTCAACTTTCTTTAATTTCTCTGTGTCATTTTGAATCCATGGTAAGAGCCCGCGACCACTACATCATGCATGTTGCACTTCTGATTCTCTTTCCACCGGTTTTGAGCCTAAGGCCACGGGCCAGACTTTTACTTTGCAATGCTTCTGAACCCCAAGTGAATGTTTTGCTTTAGACTCCTGTTATTTATGATTGGGCACTTTTCCTAACACGATAATGCCTACCAATTATGCCCATCATTATAGCAACTGTTCTCTCCACACCAGGCAGCTACTTTTCCTATTTCTTCCTACCTTAATGGGAATTACGGGTGCACCTGATATACCTTTACCTGTTTTATTGCTTGACGATATTTCTTATACTTTTTCCCCGACTCTGGTGGCGACCCCAATCTGAACCCCATGCTGGACTCCCACTGCACTCAGGAACTTGTATGTATGTGTTACTTTAATCATACACGTGCTGTGTTTGGTTTTTCAGGCTCACATGCCATTGCTATTAACAAATATGACAATTTTGGATTGCTTTTACAATGACTTCTGTAACTTTTGGATCTAGCACACTGTCTGTATTCTGTTCCAAATACCATGTTATTATAGCTATACTAACTTTGGGTACCACTCTGATACATATGCAGCTATATCAGATCCTTCTGTGACTTGCAAATCTTCCTGTTTTGCTTTTTCTAATTTTGGTTAGGTTTTCGAATTTGTGTTGAAATTTCTCTCTCCTTTTCTTCTCTCTCCTCCTATCGGTTCTGTTTTTGACATGATTATACACAAATGTGGATATTTTGTGCTGCATCTTTTCATTGTATCTTTTCACTATTTTTCATGTTGCTTACTATGCCAGCCTTAAGAAAGCCCCAGGTCTACGCACTGGGAAGAAGCGAAACATGTGTTGGCTGTTCCTTCTGCACTGCTGTTTATGTTTTGGAACCCCATCCAAAAATGAGAAAATAAATAACTACTTTTCACAAACCTATGACTACTGATTTCATGAACATATTGGAACTACAAAAATAAAGTATAATATAGCCACTCAGATCTGTCCTCCATCAGCTAACATTTACGTGTAACAGGTGTGGCCTCTCTGAAGTACACCCTAAGTGTTATATGTAAACCCCAGCAGACCTGTCAATCAGGATTTGGCATTCAAGCAGGATTTGACACAGTCATTTTAAAAAGGATGCTCACAGCCCCACCCTGCATATTCTGTCAGGTTCAGAGGGGGCATAATAAGATCAACGTATTGTTTGCTCTTGGGGGGCATTTCACACCCATTTATACCTACTCAAATGCTACTTGCTGGCCAGCAGAAGTGGGAGAGCAGAAGGAAATGGACCCTTAGAGGCTTTAGACAGAGAAAAGATGAACTTTTAAAAGTTCCTTTTCCTTAATACTCATAAAAAATCTGACCTCACAATTAAATTGGACTTGTAATAGCTATTAAAATAGTTGTTTAATTATTTTTCTAGCTGTTTTATCCAAAACTAGCATTATACAGATGTAATAATAAAACCCAGAGTTTTCCTACGAAACAGCCAGCCTTGCTACAGTAAAAATAGCTTGTTGGGCTTTTTCAATGTAAAGATTTTTTAATCATTAAATTCTTCCATGTCCCACTTTTAAATACCATCCCCCAGATGCATCAAGAAGCCATTTTGCTATTCCTTAATAGCGAAAAATAACGATTCGCTATTAAGGAATAGCAAAATGCAATGCATGAAGAAATCACTAAAAAAATAGCTATTTCTTAGAATTCCTTAATTGCGACTCGCAAATTGCGAGTCGCAATTAAGGAATACCTCCCCATTCATTCCTATGGGCCTAGAGGGCCATAGGAATGAATGGGAAGACATTCTCAATTTGCGAATCGCAATTAGCGAATCGCAAATTGAGAATGCGATTTCAAGGGTGCAGGGGTGTCCAAAGGACACCCTGTTGCACCCCCTGAAATTGATCTATGCACATATGTTGCGCAACATGAAACTTTGAAAATTGCACTTTAGTGCATTTTTCAAAGTTTTTGCAAATTACCATGAAGTTCAACTTCATGGTAATTTGTGATCCTGATTAGCGAAATTGCTATTTTTTAAACTTTAATGCATTACATTTAAGGAATCTCAATTTGAGATTCCTTAAATGCAAGTAATCGCAATTTTGCGATTTCTTAATTTGCGATTTTTGCATTTGGGATGAGGCATCCCAAATGCAAAAATACCGGTCGCAAAGGGGCAGATTCTGCGAGCGGATTTTAGCTTGATGCATCTATGCCATAATCATTCTGCTTGTACTCTGTGTTGCTGGTGGTTTTACACATTTGGACACGTTTTGACATGCTTTGCAAAGCCAACTTTTCTATTGCTTAACTGTTAAAAGTGTTGTTTAAAAAAAAAAAAATCTTGGCTGGCGAGCAGACAGAAAAGAGGAACTGACATGTTTTAAGGCTGCTTTTATCTACAGGGACCTCTCCTAATTGGCTTTGCTTACGATGATACCTCTGTTGTACTAAAGACTCTTGGTATTTGTACTTCTTTGACTAAATACTTTATTGTTAATGTTTAACTGGCTGCTGAGCATGCAAATAAAAAGGAATTAAAAAAAGCCGTTAAAATGCCTGAAAGGTCACCTAATCACTTTGGTAAAGGCAACAATTACTTGGAATGAGAACAGCAGAAGACTTGGGGGTGTGGGGGGGGGGGCATTAATTAGTGATGGAACCTAATGACGGAATCTAACACTTTTTCCATTCAAGATTCTGTTAAAAGGTGTCTTATGTTATGAAGGGGTTCGATACACTACAAAATGTTAAAAAGCTTCATTATTATGTAGAATCTATTGTCAAACACATTTATTTTTTCCGTTTCATTGCAATGTAAAATATTTCTTAAGATTGTTGCTGCTGTATCAGTGCTTTGGGCCTCACAAGTGTTATGAGAACGTAAATGAAATGACAACATAATACAACTGTCTAGCACAATTGCATTTTAAAGGAATCTTGCATTATCTCGCTAACATTGTGACAAGGCACCACTACTGTGCATTTGTCAATAGGGAGGGAGGCGATAATGCAGCTACTCTGTAAGGAAATGGGCCTGCATAAGTAATAGGCTCACAATCACCCCCTCACGAGGAAATAAAAACCCCCAAGCTAGTGAAGCCGAGCCGTCCAAAGCCTACTCATTGGAGGTGGTGTGGGTTAGTAATCACCGTTCATTGTCATCCAATAATAACACTCAATGAATGATTATGCAGTCTGTGATTTTTTTTTTAGAAAGTGAAAAGTATATTTATTACACACACTCACTACTTAATACTATGCAGTCATTTAAAATATACATAAGACTGGTGGAAGTTTAAGTTACACTTAACCCTTAAAGGGCCATTGCCCCAAATATCACAGTACCCACCCTCCCTGTACAATATTATAATTGTTGTTGTAAAGCTTTTATTCGACATTTTTGCCATAAAGCCAACACATAAAAATACATTTATAAACATAATAATTTTTAAAACAAGGTCAATTGTGGAAAATTCAATATGTACATGTATTATTTCTTGGAAAGTCACAAATTGTTTACAGTTAACAATATTATAATGATAATTGCATTTATATAGCTCTTACTACCCCTGATGAGGCGGAGAAGCGCTTTTCTGCGAGTAGCACACTACTCTGCAACCCAAAGGCAGAAGTGGCGGATTAGCAGTTGCAGCACTTATTCAGCCCCCAACCCCACAATCTCGATTTATCATGGGCGGGGCCCCTGCCTTCCCAGGGCCACCACAAACAGCATAAAACTTGGCCAATTTCAGGTCCCACAGGATATTAAGAGGGACTACCTTGTGGGAGCATGAATTTCAGTTAGGCGGCTTCAGCCACATTCCTTTGTTGCTGCTGCGTGACCTTGCACCGCACAGCTTCCTTTTTGCTTTCTTCTCTTTTTATTCTGTTGGGTGCGCCCGGTCCACCTGGGCACCCTGCATGACCTTTTTTGTTGGGGGAAGCTTGGGGAGCCAACCCCGACTGCCCCAGCCTGCTCCATGCCTGGACGAAATTCTCCTCTACTGGCACGAGAGCCGGCAGCGTGCTTTTCCCCTGCCCACTCCATGCGGGCAGGGTGTATCTTCGTGGTGGTTGCCCCACTCCCCCAGACAAAGGCATGGGGAGCAGTGGATGGGCCCACCACAGCTGGGGGATTGCTGTGGTGCTCCCCCTTGATTCTTTATGGCTGTGGCCCAGAGATGGGGTCCCGGGCCCTATGCTCTTTGTGTGGCCCGGTCGTAACTGCACTCTCCTGATCCTTCACATGGCAGGGGCCCAGAGAAAGGGGTCCGAGATCCTCTTCTCTTGCTTGGGCCGACGCAAGGGAACTCCACCATCTTTGGCAAGTCAGGGGTCTGGAGATGGGGTCATGGACCTCCTAGTTTCTTCCATGTGGGGTCACAACGGCGCTCCCTAATTTCTTAGCTTGGTAGGGGCCTGGAGATGAGGTCCCTTGCTCTCACACCCCTGGTGTGCGAACTGTCCTGTGGGTTGGGATCCCCGGGCCTTGAGAGCTCTCAGGAGTGGGCATCATGCAGGACTCCTCTCAAATGCATTAAGTATTAACAAGTCTTGCGTCGTCTCCCGAGCCCAGGCCCACCTTGGGGTTTTTGAAGACTTTGGCAGCAGAGATCCGCACACTCCAGTGCTCGACTGGGGGTCAGAAGTCAAATTCTATTTCCCTTATATATCTTGGGCCCTGTTGGGTCGATCTTCGCAATCTTGGCCTCATTTTGCTCCTTGAGGCGAGCCCTAGCCACTTAGAGCATTTTCCTCAGGACTCTTCGCCTATAAGATGGCAGGCACACTTTGCACGGATCTGGTTCGAATAACGCTCCCTGTGCCTGACTTTCTTCTTTTGCTTGTCCTCTGGAGCTTACCTCCTGTGTGGGTGATGGAGTCCATTTCTTCCCTCAACTGGTCCTTAGGGGGAGTAAGGGGACCAGGTTGACTGGTTCTGGAGAGAGACCAACTGGTCCTGCAGGCAGGCAGCAGCAGGCAACTGCAGGCGGAATGCTTAGTCCATGAGGGCATCAGGGGGTTTCTCTTTCCAATTGTGCATAGCTGCAGCAATCCAGTCCAAGTGTTCAGCTCCAACAAAAAGCACGTTCTCCCCCTTGTGCAAGAGTTTTTAAGCAGGGTGGAAAGTTCTTAAAGCCAGGCATCCCTGGCTAATACTAGGATGCCACAACATCTCTCAACCCGTGTCCCAGCGCTTCCTGCATCGCATGCTGGAGTAACTCAAGATGGCGCCATCTAGGAGTCACTGCTCACATCTCCTGAGGGCTTCAGCTCTGATACTCGCTGACATCATTGCCAGGGCCTTTTTCACCAAAACCTCAAAGAGGAGCCACCTCATGTTTTGGTTGCTGCGGTCTAGGGACCATCCTTTTTTCAGTGGGCCTGGACTGTTCCAACCTTGGTACAGTGTGACAGCTAATCAACAGATAAAGCTTTTCCCTCCCACCCCTTCCTCCTCAGGTGCTGAGTGAAACACTGTTAATTGCTCCCTTTCTTTGGTGGAGGCCTTTGCTCCTTCTGATGTAGAGCAATGTAATTATCCTGGCCCAGTAGGGTGACAAAAGTCCTGGGATCTAACCCTGAGCTGGGCCAGAGATATATGGCAATTCTAGATGGCTCATAAGGTGTACAGAAATCTGTTTGGGACTTACATATTTAAACTGGGCACACACTTAGCACCTGTTTGATATCTCGCTGGACTTTGTAAGCCAAAGGGAGGTGAAATTGAATTTGAAAGCAGATTTCCCCTTATGTGTATAATAAAGTGTCACACCAAACACAAAACAGTAAACCATACTGACTTTTCGTATGAGTGTGCACTAATATTATAAGGTCTACCCCAGAGCAATTCCTAACCCTGCAGAATCCCTTCTGTGCCAGGGTACCTGTGTGCAGTTCCAGAGCTAAGACCAAGGTATTCTCAGACGCACAGCCCTCAGACATGTACGTCACAGCGGCCTTATCTTAAAAGGCAGCTAGGGGGACATAAAGCTATGAAAAACAAAGCCTACTCTACCTTTAAAAGACACTTGGATGCCCTGCAAAGTACTATAGATGAGGCCTCAGCCCTAGCCCAACCCAGTGTACACATCAACTAAAATAATTGTGTGTGCTATCCAAGCCGCAGCAGGCCAGGCTATAGCACACTACTGGGGGAAACCATTTTAGCCCAATAAGTGTTGTGCTCTTGAGGTATAATGAGGGCACATCATGATGAAGTACAAGAGCGAGGTACACATTAATGAGCAGAAGTTGGGCACAGAATAGAGATAATACACATAAGCATAAATACAGACACCTATAACTCACATACTTGCACATATGCATACTTACTAGCTATACTGTGCCATGTCAGATCCCAGGGAAAACAGCCAGTTCTATGTTTAGGTCTGGCTTTACAACACAGCTGTCATCATATCTTAAATGATCAGCTGAAAAACAGACTGAAGAAACACTACTGCAAAGGGCTTTGAGTCTGCCTCATGTTGATCTTCCTCCCTTCTGGATTTAGTAGCCAGAAATTGTGTGCTTCTACTGGAAAAGAGTGTTTGCTTTGCCCGATTATGGCTAATACAGTAGACCTGAGTTGGTGATGCTGAAAAGCCAATAATCAAGGCACTATGCCTGAGCGGTTCATTGGGAAAAAGCATGTTAGATGCCGTAGGCCTGATCTGTTTATTATGAAAGTTATGACAAAAGAAGGAGGGCTAAACTATTTAATGTCGTAAGAATTCCTTTATGGAGCTGCTTGCCAAAAAGCATACTAACTGCAACTACGTCTAAAATGTTGGTGTTACTAACAATTCTGATCAGAAATCTGGTCCGCAAGTCAAGAACAGTGGCGGCCGGAATAGGTAAGAGCAGTGAGGTGCTGCTGGGAACTTAACATAGGACGTGATAAGTTAAATTAAAATAAAAAATAAATAAAACCACTTACCTTGCGCTCACTGCATCGCTAAGTCTGGCACTTGTCTGCAGTATCTCATCTCTTGCCTCCAGTTAGCCATGCCCTCTCACATGCTTTGTTCCTGTACTCATGTTCTCTTGGTTGTGCGCGCCAATGATGATGCACAGAGCAGCAGCTATAGACATGACCAACGCTTGGTCTAGTTAGCAGCATTTTATTTGCCAATACCTGTAATCACATATTTACATATCACAAGTTCTATGGGAGAAAACAACAGATTAGGATGCTGACATGTTTTCCGTTTGCTGTTTATAAAGTGTCATCTACTTTGTTGATGTCATAACTTCTGAACAAATAACTATTTTACTTATACTCCTTACAAACGGTGTCTTCAATGTTCACATTTTAATGTCTGCAAAAAGGTATTTAATCACAAATATTTGTACCAGTCTTTTCGAAAGAAAAGAGACTCTAGGAATCTTGTCACTGTGGGAAATGGATTGGCTGATTTGCTTTCAGTGATGAATGGAATTCTTTCTGACAGTGCCCCATTAAAAGCATCAGGTACAATAGTAGCATGGTAAAAAAAAGTGAAAGTATACTCCTAAAGCATGATGCTTGCATAGCTATTTTGCACAACCAATCGCAAAGTCATCAATTTCATATAGCGCATCAAAGTCTCTTTTCTTTATACTGTACTAGCAGCCCGTCCCGACGTTGTCCGGGTATTCCCGCTGTTACGCTGACTCTCCTCAGCCTCTTGAGAGTTCAGTGCGTGACAGCGTGCACGCGACGCTGCGCTTGTGTGAAAGAGCAGCCTGTTTATTTTTTTTTAGCCCCGCTGGTACGCTGACTCCTCTGCCCCCACCTGAGCACCGCTGGTACGCTGACTCACCTCAGCCCCCGCCTGAGCACCCTAGCAATATGTTATGGTGTGTGGCGGCTCCAGAACGCATCCAGGATTTCCGGCCCATTTTCTACGATTGTCGCGCGAATGCCTTGCCCATCGTTGTATGGCCACGCCCCCGGCAGAACGCACACGCCCACAAGGAAGTAGTGTGAAGGCCTCGTTTTTCTGAATGCCGTTTTAATGTTGGAATGCCGCGCCCATCGCTGTATGCAGACACCCCCAGCACAACGCCCCGAGCAGAACGCCCAAGCCCACAAGGGACTACTTTGCCCCTAAGGTTCTTTTACCCTTCTAATGTATATGGTGGACAGCTGTATAGCCTATGTCCATCTGCTGCAACTGTCCTTTCCAATGCTGTATTGGGTGTTGTGATTGGTGCTGTGGTTCCTGAGATTACCGGCCTCAAAGGTTTGAGCTCTCTCTTTATAATATTAGTATAGATCACTGAGAGAAGTTGGGTTGCAGCTTGAGGGGGGCGAAACCCTACTCAAACAACAGCTGCAATCCTTGTCAGGGTTAACTACAAAGTGTCTAAATTAACCTGTGCTTCACCCTCTGGTACCTCAGCACAAAATCAGTCAGGCTTAACTAAGAAGCGATGTGTAAAATATTTCTCCAGCACTTAGACAATGACAAAGTGAAAACACAACACACGAAAAATCCCACAGTAAACTAGAAAAATAGAATATATTTAAAAATACAATGAGACCAAAGTGACAAAAATCCAATTAGTATAACTGAAGATATGCAATTTTGAGAATTTAAGCAGATATACCGCCTGATTCATCAAGCTAAATTGCACTTGCAAAGGGCAAGATTCTAAGAATCTTGCCTTTTGCGAGTGCAATTTTTGCATTTGGGATTCATCATCCCAAATGCAAAATTCGCTATTAAAGAATTCGCACATTTGCGAAGAATTGCATTTAAGGAATCTCTATTTGAGATTCCTTAAATGCAATTCATGAATCATTCTAAAATTGCGAAATTGCCATTTTGGGCCGCTATTTACCGAGAGGTCAGACCTCGTGGTAAATAGCAAAAACTTAGAAAAATACATTTAAATGCATTTTTCTAAGTTGCATGCTACACACCCACATGTCCTTTGGACATGTGTGTACGCAACACCAATGTAGATTACATTTCAGGGGTGCTACAGGGTGTCCTTTGGACACCCCTGCACCCTTGAAATCGCATCCTTATTTGCGATTAGCTAATTGCTAATCGCAAATAAGGAATAACTCCCCATTCATTCCTATGGGCCTGTAGGCCCATAGGAATACATGGGGAGTTATTCCTTATTTGCGATTAGCAATTTGCTAATCGCAAATAAGGAACATGTAGGAATCGCAATATTTTTTGCTATTCCTACATGAATCCCGTTTTGCAAGTCCTTAATAGCGATTCCTTATGAATCGCTATTAGGGGCTCGCAAAACGGGAGCTTTGTATCGCTTCAGGGACTTTAACCAGAATCCATAAGCACACTGGGGACTGGTGATCCCGGGTTGAGAACTGGTTATGGCCCTTGTGGACGGAGCCCGTTTTACATCCATCGAGATATCGAATGGTGGTTCACTGTTGCCGGCCAGATGGACCCACGTGCCAAGGCGCTACTGGTGCCAAGGTTGGGGCAGCCTTTTTGTTAAAACCACGCTATAAGTTTTTCCTTCTTAGATATCTCCTTTTCTCTCTTTCTCTCTGGCCTCTCTTGGGTGCACTCTTTTCTCAGCCAGGGTGAGGGAGGGGTTGGGTTTCATCTAAATGGACGTACAACGAGGACGCAGGGAAAGTGAGTCGGATGCTAGGTGGGGATCCCTGGGTATATAGCACACAGGGCCTATCTACAGGAGCTCTAGATTTTGGAATCTCGCAGGTATGGGTGAGGGAGAGCTATTCTACCATGGACGGGCTACCACAGCTGAGGTTGAGGGTCCAGTACATCTCATGCATTAGGGGGGAGAGACGAACACCACTCTGACCAACGATTGGGATCCACCCAAGTGGAAGGCCCAGGGTCATATTCATCACCAAGAAGATACCAAGGTAAGGGGACCAGGGAAAGAAGGGAGGCGGGAAGCCCTGACCTGAAGCACACACACTCATATTGGTCCAATGGCACCCCTTAACACCTTAATAGTAAGTCTCAACGTAAGGGGCCTTAACTCCCCGGCAAAACGAAGGGCACTCCTGGATGACCGCAAAGAAATTAAATGTGATATCTGCATTCTGCAAGAAACGCACCTGGGAAGCGCAGATTGGGCGTGACTTCGGTCGCACTGGTTTGACCGCCGATTCTTCTCGTCCTTGCCAGGGAAGAAAGCGGGGGTGGCAATGCCACTTTCCAGGTAGGATACAGGGGTTACAAACAGAAAGACCAGGAAGGGTGCTGGCACTTCGGGTGGTTGTGGGAGGCACACCTACACATTGGCATCCCTATATAGGTCCAATGAAACGCCATGAAACCCCTGGGTGTACGTGCGCTTTATAAGCAATTTGTAACATAACATAACATAACAATGAGGGACAAGAGGGATTTCTTACGGACACAATTGGCTTGATCCGAGAAGGCTCGGGTGAGAATCTCATAATAGGGGGGGGGGCTATAATATAGTTCAAGATCCCACTCTAGATAGAACCACACAACGGACGGGGCACTTGGGAGCGATGTCGGCATCCATGCTGTGCTGGCTGGCAGAGGTGGGACTTGTGGATGCATGTATGTGTACAAAAACTTCCTAGGCAATCAAAGCAGCAGACCACAGATAATTGGACCAAATAGAACAGGGAATAGGCAAACACTCACGAATAAACATTAATAAAAAATAATCATGATTTTAATTAACACATTAAAAATCATATAAAGAACAGGGTGTTCAAATTATATGACAAGCAATAACAGAAATTAGTACAATATACACTATTTGCAAGATAAAAAGACACCGACAAGATTATACAGTGTCTACAATAAAAAATGCAACCAAATTACTCGACGCGCGTTTCGGCGAGAACGCCTTCTTCAGGAGCCGCAAGTTACGATCTGTAATCACATATGAAACATAACAGGTTATTGTGGCCAAGACCCTTATAAAATCAAATACATTATAGACATAATCATCACTTTTTACAATAACAATACAAAACAATATTTGCAAACAGACAAAGCCTATGACCTAGAAACTAGGAGGTCCAACTGAATTATCTTGTGTCTAGCTTGTCATATGATGGACATATACTGGACAACCCAATTGTGAGCTACTCACTATTCTGTATAAAGAAACAGAGAGAACAAATTGATAGGCCTCCCTGTATAACACAATTATTATCATTGATATCGTTGTTCCTAGAATTCCGCAAGATAAAGAGAACACATATATTGGGCCTCTCTAAGGAAACAAAGTGATAACTATTACATAACTCTATTATTTATACTATAGATTTCGATGTATGCTCATATATCCTAAAGTTGACAGTAATTTGCTGGGAAGAATCCTCAACCGTGTTGCCCCCCGATAGATAGTACAATAACAATCTGTAGCTTAGATACCCATTCAACTTGAATATATAAAACATTAACATGACATAATGGTGACTTACTACATGTAGGTAGATGAAAGATGTTATCTTCAAACAGGTGACACGGTAGCAATATATCTAAAACATGGATATATGATGTAGAATAAGTATATACATTACATCTGACCAGATTTACATCAAGGCAAGCAGATCAATAAACCAATGAACACAATGGTTCCATGCAAACGCAAACTGTCGTCATACATCGTCTCGTCTGATGGAAGATACTGCGATGTAAGATAGAGGAGCATGGATGGGAACAACAATGTAAATACATGTTTAAGATAAAAAAGGTGCCCAATTCGGACTGTCTATAATACCTGTGTCAAGAAAGAATTCCTGTTTATGAAGTGTCATGAACAAATGGGGCGTGTAGATAAATGGGATTTCCTTGATGTATCAGCAAAATGTCTGAAAAATAAGCAGACATCCGTAAGAAGATAGGTATGAACAGACTCAAGCTGGAGGTCGTGGCAACAACATCCCTCTAGTTCCTGACGTACAAGGTGAACTGTTTACCTTTTTAAAATGCGTTCAAATGGCGATGCTCAACTAGGATGGCATGGAGATAGTGATTTTTAAAAAAAAGCATTTGTAGTCGATAAATCTAAAAGGCAAAATAGATAGACAAAAGGGGAAATGAACACCATATAGTTTATCCGGAGCCAGTGTCACAGATAAGGGTTCAAAAGTTTATATAATTACCTGCACAAACAGATAAATATCTGTAATATTTGTTGGATAGATACTCCTTGATAAACGCTACTGGAGCCAGCTGATAATAGGTTCGGGTATACTGATCCCAGAGGTACAACTAAAAATAAAGTGAGAAATCCACTAATATCATATATCTCATTCTTTCAAAAAAAAGGATGTATGTTAATTGCGAGCGTCTATACTAGACCCGATCAGATATGCATAGATAATTCATTCTCATTACATATCCAGATGCACTCTTCTGTGAAAATACACAGAGAAGCTGGCTGTCCTCGATATTTCAAACAATTACATAATATGCAGGTCATATGAGTACTAAGATACACTCTTCTGTGAAAATATACAGAAAAACTGGCTGTCTTCGATATTTCAAACGGTTACAAAATATGCAGGTCGTGTGAGTACTGAGGCACAGAAGGCAAGCGGTCAAGACCTGCACAAAATATCTCGTGGCCATACAATGTGGCATATATCACAAAACGGGATAGTAACTATGCTGCCGGTCTAACCACAGAGAAAACGAGGCCGGATTAATGTACCTGATAGGAAAGGCTGCCCCGAGATGAAGATGGTTCCTGCGGCAATACCGGAAAGTGGCGTGCCGTCGATCAAATGTAAAATCAACGGAGTCGCCTTGGCCAATCATTTTAAATACACGATGTGTTCGGCATTGTTTGCAGCTGCGACGGGAATAGTAAAAATAAGTGGCGGACTACGGCAAAAATAATAATAAAAACCAATGACGGACTGCATGTAGTTGGAAAATAGATCGTGTGAAGGAAAATGTAAACAATACTAAACTGAGGAAAGGAATAATAACGGTATCTCTATATAAACCTAGTTTCAAAGTGGAGGTCGATATAAATAGTGCAACGCTATAAAAAATGAAAAGAATCATTTTTGAGAAAAAAAGAACTATCATACATGCATAATCAAAGTCGTGTAAGTCTCAATGAGGAGACTGATACATGAGAAATCCGAACTCTGGAAAATTAATGCAGAATCCTTAAAAGGCTATATACACCACATGGTATACAAAGGCTGGGCGGTATAAACGATTGATGCAGTGGGAAGATACCTAAAAGGAGAACTATGACCTAGTATAGGCGCAGATATGTATCTTACACCTGCAGTCTCATCTTCTTACAGTGGTACTTGATTAATTATGCACAGACCCAGATAAAAAAAAGGCAGAAAAACTGCCATTGTCGAAGGGGCAATAATTACTGTTCACAAAGAAGTCAGGCGGGAGAAATGATTCAAATGATGGCATTTTCCCAAGGCAATTCGGAATTCAGTCCGTTTTTGAAGGTACCAAGTGAAAAAATCCAAAAGACTTCCCGTTTTTTTCTAACTGCACTACCACCTTTGCTATCCGGTAGTCTGATCTTTTCAATAATACGCCATTTGAATTCGTCTGGCGTGTGTCCTTTCTCGAGGAAATGCTTCACCAATGGTGCTGCGTGTTTCTGAGTGCGGATAGCTGAACGATGTTCCGTAAGCCTTACCTGTATAGATCTGGATGTTTCGCCTACATACCCCAGGTGACATGGGCATAGGATGAAATATATACAGTTCGCAGTTTTACAATTCCACATATCGTTTGCATTGACACGGCAACCATTGTGTTCGAATGACTCACCTGCCATGATGTTTACACATGATTTACAAGAAGAGCATTTCACAGTCCCTTTGACGGGGAAATTGTTATCAATGGTTCTTTGGACAAACTCAGATCTAGGTAGGTTAACCGTGAATCGTGAATGCACTATAAGATCTTTCAAATTTTTATTCCGTTTATGTGCAAACAATGGTTTGTCCAGCTTAGTTTCAGATGTGGGATTGGAATTGAGAATATGCCAGTTAGTGTTTATGATGTGCTTCACTGTGTTGTCTAACGTGGAGTGCTTGGTAACACAGACCAATTTGGTATTGTCTTTTGCTGCTTGTTTTCTCAGAAGCGCGTCGCGATCGTAGAACCGTGCGCGTTTGAAAGAATCCCTCACTAATCTATGAGGGTATCCTCGGTTCAGAAATTTTTGTCGCATGATACTTGCTTGGGCATCGTAGTCAGCTAAGTTAGTGCAATTTCTCCTAATGCGGAGAAATTGCGAAAAAGGAATGCTTTCTCGTTGGCAACGAGGGTGAAAACTATTAAAATGAAGGAGGGTATTCCTCGCAGTAGGCTTAACGAAAAGGTCAACAAATAGTTTATCATTTTGATGTTTAATAGTTAGATCAAGAAATTCCACTTGTTCTGTGTCATGGTGGGCTGTAAATTTTAAATTGACATCGGTGAGATTGATCCACTCCAGGATTCCATCAGGGTGTCTTTCCCATTGGTCCAGATAAAAAAGATATCATCAATGTATCTGGACCAATGGGAAACCGACTCGAAAAAGGGTGCTACCTCGTTATAGATGAACTTTGTTTCGAATGCTGCCATGTAGATATTGGCAATCGAGGGCGCTACAGAGGCCCCCATGCTGACTCCTTTAGTCTGGCGGTAGAGGCTACTACCGAATTCAAAGATATTTTCTGTGAGCACTATATGCAAAAGATCTAAAATAAATGCCTTCGGGCACATGATATTAAACTGATCAATGAACCAGCTAGTGGCGAGAAGCGCTTCCGTCTGTGGTATGTTGCTATACAGCGCTTCAACATCCAGGGTAACCAAGATGTCGATATTAGGATTGAAGGCTAAATTCTCTACTCTATTTATCATGTCGCCAGTATCTCTGATATAAGACCTAATCTTTGGCATATGTGGGCGCAGAAAATAATCAATAAATTTGGACAGCGGTTCTGTGTTGGTTCCAATGGTCGATACAATGGGCCTGTAAGGGGGATCTGAGATACTCTTATGAATTTTAGGCATGCCGTAAATGCATGCCGTTTTCCCTTGATGGAAGTTCAAGAAATCAAAATCTTTTTGATCTATATCGCCAGATGAGAGGGCCCTCTTGGTAAGATTGAGAATTCTATTGGTTATTCTACCTAGAGGGTTAACCTTAATTTGTGAATATATAGTACTATCTGCTAGCATGATGTTCATCTTAGATTCGTAAAGGTGCGAATCTAGCAGCACGATGCCACCACCTTTGTCACAATTCTTGATCACTAATTTATCATTATTTCTTAAGGATTTTAAAGAATCAGATTCTTCCTTACTGAGGTTATAGATAGGTTTAGGTATAAACTTGAGTGCCTTTTCTAACTGTTGAAGAACGACCAGTTCAAATGACGCTACTTCAGGGCCTAATTGGTCCAATGTGGGATAAAAGGTAGAGGGAAGGGAGGGACGCCTATTTATATCAAAGGTCTCGTGGGAGTCTGTGGTAGAAGCGAAGAATTTTTTAAGCCTAATCCGTCTGAAGAAGGAAATGATGTCTGATTGTAGTTCAAAGATGTTGGCGTATGCATGCGGGACAAATGAAAGGCCCTTGGATAACAGAGATTCTACTTGGGGATCAATAATAGAAGATGAGAGGTTAAATATCGGAATCACATCCCCTGGCCCCAGTATTGGCGATTGCGTGTTTCAAAAAGATCAAAAAGATTTCGATTTCTTGAACTTCCATCAAGGGAAAACGGCATGCATTTACGGCATGCCTAAAATTCATATGAGTATCTCAGATCCCCCTTACAGGCCCATTGTATCGACCATTGGAACCAACACAGAACCGCTGTCCAAATTTATTGATTATTTTCTGCGCCCACATATGCCAAAGATTAGGTCTTATATCAGAGATACTGGCGACATGATAAATAGAGTAGAGAATTTAGCCTTCAATCCTAATATCGACATCTTGGTTACCCTGGATGTTGAAGCGCTGTATAGCAACATACCACAGACGGAAGCGCTTCTCGCCACTAGCTGGTTCATTGATCAGTTTAATATCATGTGCCCGAAGGCATTTATTTTAGATCTTTTGCATATAGTGCTCACAGAAAATATCTTTGAATTCGGTAGTAGCCTCTACCGCCAGACTAAAGGAGTCAGCATGGGGGCCTCTGTAGCGCCCTCGATTGCCAATATCTACATGGCAGCATTCGAAACAAAGTTCATCTATAACGAGGTAGCACCCTTTTTCGAGTCGGTTTCCCATTGGTCCAGATACATTGATGATATCTTTTTTATCTGGACCAATGGGAAAGACACCCTGATGGAATTCCTGGAGTGGATCAATCTCACCGATGTCAATTTAAAATTTACAGCCCACCATGACACAGAACAAGTGGAATTTCTTGATCTAACTATTAAACATCAAAATGATAAACTATTTGTTGACCTTTTCGTTAAGCCTACTGCGAGGAATACCCTCCTTCATTTTAATAGTTTTCACCCTCGTTGCCAACGAGAAAGCATTCCTTTTTCGCAATTTCTCCGCATTAGGAGAAATTGCACTAACTTAGCTGACTACGATGCCCAAGCAAGTATCATGCGACAAAAATTTCTGAACCGAGGATACCCTCATAGATTAGTGAGGGATTCTTTCAAACGCGCACGGTTCTACGATCGCGACGCGCTTCTGAGAAAACAAGCAGCAAAAGACAATACCAAATTGGTCTGTGTTACCAAGCACTCCACGTTAGACAACACAGTGAAGCACATCATAAACACTAACTGGCATATTCTCAATTCCAATCCCACATCTGAAACTAAGCTGGACAAACCATTGTTTGCACATAAACGGAATAAAAATTTGAAAGATCTTATAGTGCATTCACGATTCACGGTTAACCTACCTAGATCTGAGTTTGTCCAAAGAACCATTGATAACAATTTCCCCGTCAAAGGGACTGTGAAATGCTCTTCTTGTAAATCATGTGTAAACATCATGGCAGGTGAGTCATTCGAACACAATGGTTGCCGTGTCAATGCAAACGATATGTGGAATTGTAAAACTGCGAACTGTATATATTTCATCCTATGCCCATGTCACCTGGGGTATGTAGGCGAAACATCCAGATCTATACAGGTAAGGCTTACGGAACATCGTTCAGCTATCCGCACTCAGAAACACGCAGCACCATTGGTGAAGCATTTCCTCGAGAAAGGACACACGCCAGACGAATTCAAATGGCGTATTATTGAAAAGATCAGACTACCGGATAGCAAAGGTGGTAGTGCAGTTAGAAAAAAACGGGAAGTCTTTTGGATTTTTTCACTTGGTACCTTCAAAAACGGACTGAATTCCGAATTGCCTTGGGAAAATGCCATCATTTGAATCATTTCTCCCGCCTGACTTCTTTGTGAACAGTAATTATTGCCCCTTCGACAATGGCAGTTTTTCTGCCTTTTTTTTATCTGGGTCTGTGCATAATTAATCAAGTACCACTGTAAGAAGATGAGACTGCAGGTGTAAGATACATATCTGCGCCTATACTAGGTCATAGTTCTCCTTTTAGGTATCTTCCCACTGCATCAATCGTTTATACCGCCCAGCCTTTGTATACCATGTGGTGTATATAGCCTTTTAAGGATTCTGCATTAATTTTCCAGAGTTCGGATTTCTCATGTATCAGTCTCCTCATTGAGACTTACACGACTTTGATTATGCATGTATGATAGTTCTTTTTTTCTCAAAAATGATTCTTTTCATTTTTTATAGCGTTGCACTATTTATATCGACCTCCACTTTGAAACTAGGTTTATATAGAGATACCGTTATTATTCCTTTCCTCAGTTTAGTATTGTTTACATTTTCCTTCACACGATCTATTTTCCAACTACATGCAGTCCGTCATTGGTTTTTATTATTATTTTTGCCGTAGTCCGCCACTTATTTTTACTATTCCCGTCGCAGCTGCAAACAATGCCGAACACATCGTGTATTTAAAATGATTGGCCAAGGCGACTCCGTTGATTTTACATTTGATCGACGGCACGCCACATTCCGGTATTGCCGCAGGAACCATCTTCATCTCGGGGCAGCCTTTCCTATCAGGTACATTAATCCGGCCTCGTTTTCTCTGTGGTTAGACCGGCAGCATAGTTACTATCCCGTTTTGTGATATATGCCACATTGTATGGCCACGAGATATTTTGTGCAGGTCTTGACCGCTTGCCTTCTGTGCCTCAGTACTCACACGACCTGCATATTTTGTAACCGTTTGAAATATCGAAGACAGCCAGTTTTTCTGTATATTTTCACAGAAGAGTGTATCTTAGTACTCATATGACCTGCATATTATGTAATTGTTTGAAATATCGAGGACAGCCAGCTTCTCTGTGTATTTTCACAGAAGAATGCATCTGGATATGTAATGAGAATGAATTATCTATGCATATCTGATCGGGTCTAGTATAGACGCTCGCAATTAACATACATCCTTTTTTTTGAAAGAATGAGATATATGATATTAGTGGATTTCTCACTTTATTTTTAGTTGTACCTCTGGGATCAGTATACCCGAACCTATTATCAGCTGGCTCCAGTAGCGTTTATCAAGGAGTATCTATCCAACAAATATTACAGATATTTATCTGTTTGTGCAGGTAATTATATAAACTTTTGAACCCTTATCTGTGACACTGGCTCCGGATAAACTATATGGTGTTCATTTCCCCTTTTGTCTATCTATTTTGCCTTTTAGATTTATCGACTACAAATGCTTTTTTTAAAAAATCACTATCTCCATGCCATCCTAGTTGAGCATCGCCATTTGAACGCATTTTAAAAAGGTAAACAGTTCACCTTGTACGTCAGGAACTAGAGGGATGTTGTTGCCACGACCTCCAGCTTGAGTCTGTTCATACCTATCTTCTTACGGATGTCTGCTTATTTTTCAGACATTTTGCTGATACATCAAGGAAATCCCATTTATCTACACGCCCCATTTGTTCATGACACTTCATAAACAGGAATTCTTTCTTGACACAGGTATTATAGACAGTCCGAATTGGGCACCTTTTTTATCTTAAACATGTATTTACATTGTTGTTCCCATCCATGCTCCTCTATCTTACATCGCAGTATCTTCCATCAGACGAGACGATGTATGACGACAGTTTGCGTTTGCATGGAACCATTGTGTTCATTGGTTTATTGATCTGCTTGCCTTGATGTAAATCTGGTCAGATGTAATGTATATACTTATTCTACATCATATATCCATGTTTTAGATATATTGCTACCGTGTCACCTGTTTGAAGATAACATCTTTCATCTACCTACATGTAGTAAGTCACCATTATGTCATGTTAATGTTTTATATATTCAAGTTGAATGGGTATCTAAGCTACAGATTGTTATTGTACTATCTATCGGGGGGCAACACGGTTGAGGATTCTTCCCAGCAAATTACTGTCAACTTTAGGATATATGAGCATACATCGAAATCTATAGTATAAATAATAGAGTTATGTAATAGTTATCACTTTGTTTCCTTAGAGAGGCCCAATATATGTGTTCTCTTTATCTTGCGGAATTCTAGGAACAACGATATCAATGATAATAATTGTGTTATACAGGGAGGCCTATCAATTTGTTCTCTCTGTTTCTTTATACAGAATAGTGAGTAGCTCACAATTGGGTTGTCCAGTATATGTCCATCATATGACAAGCTAGACACAAGATAATTCAGTTGGACCTCCTAGTTTCTAGGTCATAGGCTTTGTCTGTTTGCAAATATTGTTTTGTATTGTTATTGTAAAAAGTGATGATTATGTCTATAATGTATTTGATTTTATAAGGGTCTTGGCCACAATAACCTGTTATGTTTCATATGAAATTACAGATCGTAACTTGCGGCTCCTGAAGAAGGCGTTCTCGCCGAAACGCGCGTCGAGTAATTTGGTTGCATTTTTTATTGTAGACACTGTATAATCTTGTCGGTGTCTTTTTATCTTGCAAATAGTGTATATTGTACTAATTTCTGTTATTGCTTGTCATATAATTTGAACACCCTGTTCTTTATATGATTTTTAATGTGTTAATTAAAATCATGATTATTTTTTATTAATGTTTATTCGTGAGTGTTTGCCTATTCCCTGTTCTATTTGGTCCAATTATCTGTGGTCTGCTGCTTTGATTGCCTAGGAAGTTTTTGTACACATATTTTATTTACCCTGCCCTAGGAGTCTCTAGCTATCACTACCCAGGGGGTCCTTGTTTGTTCACAACTTGTGGATGCATGGCCATGGCGTAATCCTACGGCCCGCTACTATACTTTTTTTTCGGCGGCACACCAGTCCTATGCCCGGCTTGATTTGTTCCTCACTACACCACGAATTACTCAAGGGATACTAGACACCACTATAGGCACAGCATCACTTTCAGACCATGCACCCATTAACCTCTCTTGGCGTCCAGAAGGGGACTACTAGAAGCATAGGCTATGGAGACTCACTCATAAATTGCTTACGTATGACGCTAATATTAAAGAGATACAAGAGGCCATACAATCTTTCCTAGAGAGCAATGATGGTCACACGCACATACACTTACTATGGGACACACTGAAGGTGGTCATTTGGGGACGGTTTCTCGCAATAGCAGCCAGACTGAACAGGGACAGGAAAAAAAAAAGGACCGATTGGCGGGACAGGGGAAAGAGCTGGAAATTATGCATTGTAATACGGGGGCAGTGCCGGTGCGGCGCCAGCTTACCAATGTTCTCAAGCAAGGCGTTGGATCACGATAGGGCTGAGTATTCTCTACTCCACACTAAGCAACGCTTTTATGAAGGTGGAAACAAGGCAGGGAGGCTGCTGGCGTGCCTGCGTCGTTCCCAAACACTCCAACGCCATATAGTGGAGATAGAAACAGCACAGGGTAACATGGTACGGGGGATGGCCAAATAGCCCTTGAGTTCAAACCTTTACACGGCAGACCCTTCCGATGAAGCAGCCGCAGCTACATATGTCGCCCAAGCAGAGGTTGCCTCTCTCCCGGCCATTGACGCAGACATCACACCAGATTAGGTGCTGAGGGTGATTCAGGGTCTTGCGTCAGGCAAAGAAAGATGGGTTTTCCTCAGAATTTTACAAGAACCTAGCCTAATTCCGATACTCGCAAGGCTTTTTAATTCCTTTAGCACTGAAGAAACAATACCCAATTCTATGCGTATGGCTATGGTGGTAGACCTGCCAAAGCCAGGGAAAGACCCAAAGAAATGTACATCATACCACCCCATCTCGCTGTTGAATGTGGATCTTAACATTTTTACCGGCATACTCGCAGCTCGATTAGCACCACATATGCAGGGGCTGGTGGACCCCGATCAGTCGGGATTTATTCCCGAAAGAAGCTGTAGCGATGGCACTAGACGACTATGCCACCTTATAGACAAGACCCAGCGCTCTCAGAAACTGACCTTGTTTTTATCGGTTGATGCAGAGAAGGCTTTCGACCACGTCCAGTGGCCCTATTTGCACTTGGTATTAATGTGATTTGGCCTTGGGCCACGGTTCTTGAGGTGAGTAAATAGCACGTATAAGGCACCGGAGGCGAGAATTAATTTGAATGGAACCAGGTCTCAACCTTTTAAAATCGGGAGGGGTACCCGGCAGGGGTGTCCACTCTTGCCCCTCCTATTTGCTGTGTATATGGAGCCTTTTGCGCAGCGTATCTGACACCAAGCTGCAATTACCGGAATCCATATGGGGGATAGGGAACATAAGATCTGTCTCTATGCAGACACATGGTGCTCTTTATTACTCAACCGGATACCTCTGTACCCCACTGATACAGGAGTTTGCTGACTTTGGTCGGGTCTCTGGCTTTAAAATTAACATTCATAAAACACAAGCCCTAAGCCTCACCATGCCAAGTGCCGATATAGTGCGACTAAAAATGGATTTTCCCTTTGGATGGGCTGACTTAGGGGTCCCCTATTTGGGCCTCCAAATATTCCCCATGTTGGATCGCTCGGTATGCAAGAATTATGATAACCTATTGAACAACACTCGGGCCGCACTACAACGTTGGAGACCACTCACACTGTCTTGGCTGGGCTGGTTGGCCGCTGTCAAGATGACTATACTGCCTCGTATACTGTATGTAATGCAAACCCTCCTGTTGCAACCCCACCCCCAGATACTTGCCAAACTGCAGCACCTCCTAGTGGACTCTGTTTGGGGTGGGAAAAAGCTTGCACGGCATGCCATCAAACTTATCTAAAACAAATGGATGGGGGCCTTGGATTTCCCCACTTGGTGCAATATTATCAATCGGCCCAACTACGATACATGGTCAAATGGTTTAGACCAATGTCCGAGAAGCATTGGTGCTTCATTGATCGGGCAATTGCGGGCATACACATCTGGAAGGTTCCACGGCTGCCCAGACGCCGCCACCCGGTGGGGGTATACATTTCCCCAGTGCTGAGAGCTACAATGACTGCGTGGGACAGGGATCAGGTGTCACAGGGCCTTTCTTCCCCAAAGTCCCCATTGACTCCTTTTATAGGTCACCCGTAGTTTCCACAAGCACACCCTGGACAGAGTTACCTCACATGGCAAGAGGCCAATTGCAAAAGGGTGGTGGATCTCTTCGATGAGAAAGGGATAATGGATTTCTCTCAGCTCTCGGCTGGACACAGCCTCCCTAAAACAACATATTGACAATACCTTTCCCTAAAGCATTGGGTGACACAACCAAATGTTAGCATACACGCAGCGGGCCCGTTAACGAAGTTCGAGAAATGGCTGATAACTAGAACTTCAGACAAGCGTTTATTATAAGACATATACACCTTTTTAATTACACCCACACAGTGCAGCAAGACACCAGCGCAGCGCAGGTGGGAGACAGAATGCGCGAGGGAGTTTTCCCCAAAGGAATGGCAGGATGTCGTACATAGAGCTAGAGCTTCCTCTTGTAGCACGAAATATACAATTGGTTCTGTCGGGTTTTATCTTATTTCGTCAGAATATTCAGAATATTCTGCGATTTATTCATTTTAACAAACAGTAAATTAAAGAAAAAGCGTCAAATCAAACCAAATAGGGTACATAAAAGTACTTTTATAAATTAGTTTCATTTATAATTACCATAAACTCACAATTTACAGGGCTGTAAGCAATACATGGCGGCGCATCAAATGTGATGAAACTGACATTTAAGTGCTCTGTGATATTCGTGCTAGTGAGAAATATATACAAAAGTGATTTAAGGTAGGGGAGAGGAAAAGGGGAAATTGGCCAGTGACACAGCGTTTTATAGTCACTTCTGTGAACCACTACAATTGGTATTTAACACAGAATCCTTTTCTAACTGGTCCAAGAGGATTTAAATGTCGACGTTTCAACCCTGAAAAGGCCAACTAGGCAGGTCATAGCGGGTCTTCATCAGGACCGGGTGGGTGCGGGGAGGGGTTTGGAGGGCAGGGCAGACAGCCTACTGGGGGCATAGGTTGCTTCACCCAGGCTGGACTAATCAATTGAATAAAGCTAGTGGTTCAGGCTCTCTTGGATGCTGATCCCAATCACATGGAAGGATCTCATCGAATCCAGGAAATGTTGCAATCTGTTCTGGCGGCAAGAGTAATGCCGCTGGGACTTTATTTTAGGGCGTTCGTGTTGACTCCGATAGGCACTATAGGGCAATAATTTCTTTGCTGCTCTGATCGTGCTTCCCCTTGTAGCACGGCAGGTGAAGAGATATTTCTCAAAATAGCGCATTACTGGTATTATACCCCAGTCAGGGTAGCGCGATGGAAACCAGGGGCAGATGCTCATTGCTGGCGCCAATGCAGCCAAGTAGACACCTTGACCCATTTGCTATGGGAATTCCCCAAGATACAGCCTTTCTGGGACCCCATACTGACGGACATCAACGCTACATACGACACCGACCTACCACGATTTCCAAGCTACATACTTTTAGGCCTTCCGAACACATTAACATATCCCCTTAAATCGTGCAGAGGGCGCGCTATTACAATGGCTTTGGGAGCAGCTAAACAAGTTCTAATTGCTAGGTGGGTTAGGGAAGGTATTCCAACCAGGCTGGATTGGCTACGTAAGTTATGGGAGGTGGTAGGAATGGAAAAGATAATGGCCGTATATCACACAGGCTCCCCCGCTTTCACAAAACCTGGAAATCCACAGTGGAGTTCCTATCCTCTGAATTTAATGAACTAACATGCCCTATATATTTACGTGTGCTCTGACTTACCAGAGATCCCCGGCAAGACTCAAAGATGGCCTCACAGCAGGAACACAAGTGCATGATGACCTCCACCAAGGGACACGAGATCGTAACCAGTGATGGACCCCATACTCCTCCTATTCTCTTCCCTTTTCTCTCTCTTTAACTCAATCTTCTCTCTCTATTTTGCTATTCTATGATTTATTTTGCCCACCGGCCAGTATGTTGTAGGTAGTGCTTTTTGTTATGAAAAATTCAATAAAAAGATGTAAACCATAAAATGAGAGGATCCCAGTAGAGGGATACAGGAATAACGAGAGACCTGAAAATTGGACTCAGAAGATGTGGAAACTTGAAAGACATCTAGGACATGAGAGAGCTGTCTTTTTAATGAGGTTTGGTGGAGTCGAATTTTGCAAAGTCTTCAATATGAGGGTCCTGAATATTTAGAGAATGTTGTGTTATATGTTTCACCACCTGAGTGGAGAATGCATCTCGAAAACCTGAACAAGATTTGTGTTTAAGATCACTCATGTTGGGAAGAGAATGCATTGCCCTGTCACCCCATCGGTTTACACTCAGCATCAGACTTCGCCATCCTCAAAATCGAATCTACCCATAGCCACCCCATATCTGACCATTGTGGACAAATACTATCATGTTTGCTTCTTATGTCAACCACCATGCCATCACCATCACACCCTACATGTCCACAAGATTTTCCACATCACTTCTTCTCTTCCCATTTCTCATGTGTGGTAGAGATATGATGTATGCTTACTTCAGAAACTCGACACATAAATGAGCTTTAATTTAAAGGGAAAAATTAGGCACTTAGAATCAGCCACCTTGGTAGTTCTTAAACTGATCGGCAGTGCACAAAATATTTATTATTTATTTTATTTTCGAATTTGTAGACTGCATAGCTAGGGCGTCCCAGCGCTACCTAAGAACAGGCGCCAATAGACCACTCAAGCAGATAGAAACACATTACGCTGGAAAGAGCCAAGTCTTTATAGCCTTTCGAAAAGCCAGATGGTTCTGGAGTCCTCTAATTCACATCGGGAGTGAATTCCATAGCTGTGCCGCCTGGACCTTAAAAGAGTGGCCACCTTCTCTAGCTCTTTGAAATCGGGGGAACAGACCAAGCCAGAATTGGCAGAGTGCAGAGGACGATTTGGCATTTGGACTAACGGATCCGCTAAAATCGGTGAGCCTTGTTGTGTCAAAATTTTGTGGGCTACACACAAAGACTTAAATTGAATTATTTTAGCTATCGGCAGCCAAAGGAGCTTAGGCAGGAAATTCGAGACCAAGCAAGACGTAGGAAATGTTAGCAGGGCGCGAGCTGCAGCATTCTGGATTCTTTGGAGGCGAGAAATACAGGATTTATTGGCGCCTAAATAGAGGGAATTACCATAGTCCAACCTCGCTAGGATTGTAGCTTGAAGAATAGTTTGACGGACTTTTGGTGCAAAATACCCAAGTAAAGGTTTCAGCCACTTAGGAGACCAAAACAAGATCCCGCTAAGGCCTTGGATTGTGTGTCAAATGAAAGATCACTGTCTAGCCAAAAGCCTAAGGGCCAGATGTAGGTAGGCAAATACCGGTCGGTAACGGCCGAAATTCGGTAATTTCGGCCGTTACCGATCGGTATTTGGAAAATGAGATGTAGGGCCACCTAAAATACAGATTCGGTAATTTTACAGATTTGGTAAAATTACCGATTCTGTAAAATGACCGAATCTGTATTATGAGATGTAGGTAGCACTGTAATCAGTGCTACAGGGCTTTAAGAATTCGTTATTTACCACCAACTAGAAGTTGGTGGTAAATAATGAAAAGCCTTGAAAAAGCATTTTTTTTTGCTTTTCAAACGCTACCATGTTGCAGACATACATGCCCTTAGGGCATGTATGTCTGCAACATGTGCACCCATACACGATTGAGGGGTGCAACATCCGGCCCTTTTTTATGGTCGCAACTTAGCGCCCTTGTTGACGCGATTGCGAGCGAATGTCCAACATTGGAGATCCCTACCATTGTCACTGATTGGCCATGCTGCCCTCTTTAAAATGCTCGCTCTTCAGCATGTTTTAATACGTTTTATAAAATTGCCCACATAGAGTTCCGGATGCCTACTTTACCGCGGTGGAAGGTGAGGTGCGTACACTGCTGTGGGATGGAAAGGCCCCGAGGATAGCGCTTCAAAAATTGATGAAGGGATGGTACGATGGAGGTATCGCGTTACCAGACATACGTTTGTATTATTGGGCCTCGCATGTGGTGACTGTAAATAGATGGAGATATGCCCCACCGGATGACCCGGCGTGTGCTTTAGATAGATATCAGATGGATAGAGCTGGCTATCTTGGGGCGCTCTATTCTGGTTCATGGAGAAAGCAGATTATAGGCCTCGCTAAACACACATTGCAGATATGGAGACTCAATCAATCAATCACTGCATTTATAAAGCATGCTACATACCCGCGAGGGTCTCAAGGCGCTGGGGGGGGCCGCTACTGATCGAAGAGCCAGGTCTTGAGGAGTCTCCTGAAGGCCGGCAGGTCCTGAGTCTGTCGTAGGCTGGTGGGGAGAGCGTTCCAGGTCTTGGCCGCGAGGTAGGAGAAGGATCTACCGCCGGCGGTGGTTTTCCGGATACGAGGAACTGTGGCAAGGGCGAGGTTGGCTGAGCGGAGGTTTCGGGTGGGGGTGTGGAAGCTGAGTCGGTTGTTGAGGTATGTAGGTCCGGTGTTGTGTAGGGCTTTGTGTGTGTGGATGAGAAGTTTGAAGGTGATCCTCTTGTTGACGGGGAGCCAGTGCAGGCCTCTTAGGTGGGGTGTGATGTGGCTGCGTCGGGGGACGTTGAGGATCAGTCGCGCCGAGGTGTTCTGGATTTGTTGTAGTCGTCTCAGGAGCTTGGTTGTTGTTCCTGAGTAGAGGGCGTTCCCGTAGTCGAGTCTGCTGGTGATGAGGGCCTGGGTGACGGTTTTCTCGTGTCAGGAGGGATCCATTTGAAAATCCTGCGAAGCATGCGGAGGGTGTTGAAGCAGGACGCTGAGACTTTGTTGACTTGCCTGGTCATGGAGAGGGTGGAGTCGAGGATGATCCCCAGGTTGTGTGGGTGGTCTGTGAGTTCCGGGGCTGTGCCTAGCGATGTGGGCCACCAGGAGTCGTCCCAGGCTGATGGGGTGGGTCCGAGAATGAGGACCTCCATCTTGTCTGAGTTCAGCTTCAGTCTGCTGTCCTTCATCCAATCGGCTACGGCCTTCATTCCTCTCTGGAGGTTGGCTTTGGCGGTGTGGGGGTCTTCGGTGAGGGATATGATCAGCTGGGTGATATCGGCGAAGGAGATGATGTTGAGGTTATGTTGTCGTGCGACGTGGGCGAGCGGTGCCATGTAGATATTGAACAGCGTCGGGCTGAGGGAGGATCCCTGTGGGACGCTGCAGATGATCTCGGTGGATTTCGAGCGGGAGGGTGGGAGGCGGAAGCTCTGGGTTCTGCCAGTGAGGAAGGATGTGGTAGAGGCCAGGGCCTTCTCTTGAATTCCGGCGTCGTGGAGGCGTGCTGATAGGGTGCGGTGGCAGATTGTGTCAAAGGCTGCTGATAGGTCCAGGAGGATGAGGGCGGCTGTTTCTCCTTTGTCCATCAGGATCCTGATGTCGTCAGTGGTGGCGATGAGGGCGGTCTCGGTGCTGTGGTTGCTGCGAAACCCAGATTGGGAGGAGTCCAGGATGTTGTTGTTTTCGAGTTAGCGGGTTAGCTGTTTGTTGACAATCTTCTCTGTCACTTTTGCCGGGAACGGGAGCAGCGAGATGGGCCGGATGTTTTTGAGGTCCTTGGGGTTCGCCTTGGGCTTCTTCAGAAGGGCGTTGATCTTGGCGTGCTTCGAGCTTTCCGGGAAGGTTGCTGTCTCGAAGGAACTGTTGATTGTTTTTCAGAGGTGGGGCGCGATGGTTGTGCTGGCTTTGTTGAAGATGTGGTGAGGGCAGGGGTCAGATGGGGACCCGGAGTGGATGCAGTTCATGATATTGATGGTGTCTTCGTCGCTGACGTTGGACCAGGTGGTCAGACGGCTGGTGCGGGTGGTGGTCGTAGGGGTGGTGGACTCGGTGGTGGGTGCGGGGGTGTCGGAGTTGAAGCTGTTGTGGATGTCAGTGATCTTGCGGTGAAAGAAGGTGGCCAGGGAGTCGCACAGGTCTTGTGATGGTGGGATGTCGTTGGTGTTGGAGCTGGGGTTGGAGAGTTCTTTCACGATGCTGAAGAGCTCTTTGGTGTTGTGCGTTGTTGTCTAAGCAGTCCTTGAAGGCGGTCCTCTTGGCATCCCTGATGAGTTGGTGGTGTCTGCGGGTGGCGCTCTTGTGGGCTGTGTGGCTGCCAGGTGTTCGGTCTTGGAGCCATTTCTTCTCCAGCTTCCGACAGGTGCGATCGGGAGGTCTTCGGTGAACCAGGCGGCTTTCTTGTTGGTTTGGTTGGTTGTGGAGGTTTTGAGAGGGGCGAGGGTGTTGGCGCAGTCGTTGATCCACTGTTTGAGGTTGGTCTCGGCAGTGTCTGGGTCGGTGGGGTCGGTGTGTGGTCTCAGGGCAAGGGTGGTAGTCAGTTGGTCCTTGGTGACCTTGCCCCAGCAGCGGCGTGGTAGCTGTTGGGTGCGGTGGTGTGTGGTGGGTTTCCTGAAGGTGAAGTGGACGCATCTGTGGTCGGTCCAGTGGGGTTCGGTGGTGTGGTTGGAGGCGATGTGGGGGCTAGTGGAGAAGATGGGGTCCAGCGTGTGTCCAGCGGCGTGGGTGGGTTTCGTCATGAGCTGTTTGAGTCCGAGGTTGGCGAGGTTGTCGATCAGGGCGGTGGAGTTGGCGTCCTTGTTGTTCTCGAGGTGGAAGTTCAGGTCCCCGAGGAGGATGTAGTCCATGGAGGCGAGGGCGTGGGTGCTGACGAGGTCCGCGGTGGTGTCGCAGACCTGAGGTCGTGGTCCGGGAGGTCTGTAGACGAGTGTTCCTCTGAGGGTGGTGTTGGGGTCGGTGTGGATCTGGAAGTGCCTGTGCTCGGCGGAGGTGAGGGTGTCGTCGGTGTTGGTCGAGATTCTGATGGTGTCTTTGTGGATGATGGCGATTCCCCCTCCCATTCCGTTGGTGCGGTCTCTGCAGGAGATCTTGTAGCCCTGAGGGATGGCTATGGCGATGTCTGGTGCTGAGGTGGCGTTCAGCCAGGTCTCCGTCAGGAAGGCGATGTCGGGGGCGGTAGAGTCTAGGAGGTCCCAGAGTTCGATGGCGTGTTTGCGAGCGGACCGAGTGTTGAGGAGGATGCAGCGGAGGTGGTTGGGCTCTCTGGTTGGTGGTTTGGTGGGCTGGATGCTGGTGAATCTGCAGTTCCGGCAGGCGAAGGGCCCTTGTGTGCACTTCGGGGTGGCCTGGTAGCAGGGGTGGTCTCGTTCGGTGTTGAGTGCGTGGAGGATGCTGGAGTCGTAGTGCAGTCTGGCGTTGCGGGGGGCGCGGGGTCCATGGGTCCTGGTGCTGGGCACGGTCCAGGCGCCGACGGGCGCAGACGGGCTTGCCTTTGGCGCGCCAGCGGCACACCCGCTGCTGCGCGGTCTCCATAAGAGGCCAAGTGGGAGGGAGGAGCAGCTGGGAGGCGGGAGCGGGGGGCCAATGGGCGTGGGGGGATACAGAAAGGAAAAAGGGGGCGGGTCTGTGAGGGAGCAGCGGCGGGAAGCGGGGGGCACAGAGGGCAGGGGCGCGAAAGGAGCGCCTGGAAAACACAGTAACAGCAGTACACAATAGCAAAATACAGTAACCAATAACAGTTTACAGGGAAGAAAACACAGCAAAAGGAAAGGTGGCAGTATCGGGGGCAAACCAGCGGCGAACCCTTGGCAGCACTCGGGCACCTAGGGAGACGTGCGGCATGGGGAGTGACTTGTCTGGCCAACTCCCGGTTGGGTTGGACAGACAGACTTACTAGAATGACGCCGTTGTGGTATTCTCAAAAGCTGGGTATGCTCTGCCATCATCTGGGATTCGATAAATGGGACATGATTGGTATTTCGGTGGTAGGCGATATGATTAAGAAGGGTAAGATCCTTCGGTTTGAAGAGTTACAGAAGACTTACCAATTGGCGCCCACTGAGATCTTTCGTTATTTGCAAATAAGACATGCTTTGCGGGCGGCATTTCCTAGCTGTGTAGACATACCGGAATCCTCTCCTTTAGAGGATCGTTTGTTAGATGGACAATTGCACACCAAGGCGGTCTCCCTCACTTATAGAAAGCTTAGCAATAATATGCCAGACTCTTTCGGACAGTTCAAGGAGAAATGGGAAGGGGACCTGGGGGTCATTGAGGATGAGGATTGGAGGCAAGCGCTGATGTCTCCCAGAGAGGCTGCCATCACACTTAGATACCGCCTTGTTCAGCTTCGTATTTTCCACCGCTCATATATGACTGGAATCATTCTAGCAAAGATAGGGACTAGGCCTGACAATCTCTGCTTCAAGGGATGCAGGCAGCCAGCCACCTTTTACCATATGGTGTGGGACTGCCCAGTGGTGCAAAGCCGATGGGACAGAATCACAACACATATGCATTCTGCCCTGGGAAAGACAATTACCTTGACACCACGATTGGGCCTGCTAAACATCTGGGAGGCGACAGATCATACAGAAACGGAACAACAATTTGTGATGCTGGGCTTCCCGTTATTCAAAAGAGAAATCACTAGGGGATGGGGGGGGAGTGAGGCCACCTGAAGTAGCGGTGTGGAGTAGGGAACTGGATAAGTGTATGATAGCTGAGAAAGAAGTATTTATCGCAAGGGGATGCCCAAAGAAATGGGACAGGAAATGGTCCAAATGGAATCTGTCCTGAGGAGAGATATGTGTGTCACCAACGGTAGAGTTAGAACTGGGGAGGGCTGGGGATGGAGAGCAAAATATGTAAAGTATACATCTGATTGAACTTATTAACAAGGTGAAAATAACTGTATTTGGCATTATGGGATTATCTGCACAGCAGTGAACTGTTTGTCATTTCTTTAATAAAAATATATATTTTTTAAAATAAAAGATAGGGCTTCTTATGGGTCCCAAACTAGGATTTCTTGTGTGGAAATTTTATCTTATATGGGGGATTAAAGGGATGCATCCTTTATTTGGGAACTGTCTTGCGTGGGCACTCATGCCCAATCTTATCACGTGTGCCTTTTTGTTTGCACTGAGGCTAATGTGCAGTCAGCATACAAAATAAAATTATCAGTGGTAAGCAGACTTTGAACGTACTGGATACCTGTATACACCATGAAACATGCAGGGCAGGATCACGTTGAGAAAACTAAAAAAAATCAAGCTTCTTAGAATGAACATATACTTTTAAGATTTACATGTCCTGGTAAGGAAAAACTCCTAAATTCGTTTTTTACTACAGTGAGACCTATCTTCCCATATGACAATAATTGGCATACTCACAAAGAACTAGACACCAAGCTTTTATCACCACAGACATCTTTGGACCTGGGCAGGGAGGAATGAAATTCCAGAACCATCTGGGGGGTGGGGGTACTCAAGAAGTTTCTTCCACTTCAAAGCTGGCATCAGTTACAAATAGTGGACCCTCGGACCAACTTGTCAGTACTGTCCTGTATTCTGTACCTACAGAAGACTACTGAAGGACTACCTTGTATTCCAGAGGACTTTCCTGCTGCTTGCTTGAGGCCTGCCTTGTTACTCACAGGATTGCCCTGGTGCTTGAGACATGCCTTGTTTCTCAGAGGACTGTCCTGCTACTACAGAGGTCGGCTCTGCTGATTGAGGCCTGTTTTTGTTTTCAGTGGACTGTCCTACTGTTTGAAGCTTGCCTTTTTATTCAGAGGACTGCTCTACTGCTTGAGGCCTTCTCGCTGCTTTAAGGCGAGAGTACCATCTCCTTGAAACCAGGACTCCCAGAGGTTTGAATCCAAGGACCAGTTGGCTGACCGGTTCTGAGTTACAGGGACACAATAAGCTCCAAAAGCTTCCCTGCTACTGCCCAGCTGACCTCTGTCAACTGGCCCTGCCTGGACCTGCAATTGGCCCGTCCGGGTCCTGCGGCTGGACCTTTCTGAGTACTACTGGCCTCTGCTGGAGTGAGTTCCCGATCCCCAAGAGGTGCCTCTACTTTATTACTGCCTGTGTTCTGTATAAATGCTTAACACAGTGCCTCTGTTTTAAGTCTGACATTCGTTGGCCAAGTTACCCGAAGGTTAAGCACAGGTTAATTTTGTGACTTTTGTAGTTCACCATGACAAGGATTGTGGTTGTTGCTTTAGAAGGGTTTTAACCCCCTCAATGAAAACCCGATTTCTCACAGATGTTAAAACAGACCTTGGTTTCTCAGTCTGTTGACATCCCTGTAAACCCTTTCAGTTCCTTATTTCTCTGTGAATCCTGGGACGTGAAGATAATTTTTGGATTCTGTGGTGGTGCATGTATTTTGTCTTTAACCCTGCACGGTTTAATCAAGATCAAGTTAAGGTGCGCTACGTCATCACTTGCCTTACTGGAACTGCTTTGGCTTAGGTTACCTGTCTGGTCATACATTCAGATGTGTGTTTAGAAACTTACATAGCGTTTCAATTCACTTGTAAGAAATATGGTTAAACTGCCTTATTTGGAGTTTATTTTTTTTATTTGATTTTTGCATATAACATACAAACTTGAAGTCATATATATCATACATCATTTCATCTTGAAAGACAGTGAAAATATACATATTTCAGTGAGGTAAGCGCAGTTACATTTTCTGAGTCCATCTGAAATCATCGAACACTCGTGATATTAGTACCAAGGCAGATCACCGAGTGGGAAATCTCCCCCACCCACCACATTCCTCATCGCTGTCAATATAGTGCACATTTCGATGTTACCATTCAAAGTCATATTGAGGTTCCCATGCTGTTGTCACATGGTGAATAGGAGGCTGTACATCTCCTCGGGAAGAGCAGCTAATTGGGTTGCGTTAACATCTTAGGCTTACAATTGCAAGATTACATGTTATTATCCCATGTGCTAGTCAGCTGCAGACCCAGTTGTGTTACCCAGAGAGTGAGTGAGGAGATACGTTTTCAGCGAATCCCAAATATCTTTGGGGCGGGACGACAAAGGGAGCCGTTCTGCATAGTGGAGCATTTGTTCCTGACAATAGAGCAAGTCCCCAATGCACTCCTTGAACTTGGGAGCTCTGCCTGGCCCCCAGCGATGCAGTGCTTGGCCATCAGCAATGCAATTGGAAGAAGAAGACTTGTGTGAAACTCAGCAAGATACAGTAGATGCTTTGACTTATGTGACTCAGACTAATTTTTTTCATTGGCAGCTGAAACTACTTGGTTTGAGAGAACTCAAAAAACACTATTTCAACAGGTTCTGCTGCTTTTTCTGAACGTATTGATCCAATGTTGTTAATTAAACACTGATTATAATAGAGATTAAAAGAAAGAAGGAAGTACTGAGGAAATTTTTCCAGAATTTCCTCATTTGACCAGTCAGAGTTTCTGGTAGATTCTCTGCCTCCAGACGAACTAGTGCAAATAAGAGCTGTAAGAGGTCCTTTGACTGAGAGTGAAAAGGAATGTCACTCAAAGGCTGGCTTATGTCTAAATTGTGGGAATACAGAATATATGATTTAGAGTTGTATAAGACAATGTCAGAGAATTTAAGAAGAGCATAATCATTTCCTAAAAAAGAGAAGAAATAAGGCCCCCCCTTGCTGCCTTGATAGATCATCTGTGAACTGTATTAATAATCAGTTGCTTCTTTTACTGATTGTTTTCAGAATGAAAAAAGGAAGAGGCATTAAGGCTTCCACAGTATTGGATAACGGTGCCTGCAAAATGTTTATTGGTCAGAATTGGACCACCAAGAATAATATTCCAAAAAGAGTTAAGAAGACTATTGAAGTTATTTGAACAGTGGATGTTTCTGTTTTGACATTTGGTCCAATTGAAATGCTTCATTGGCATTACAAGTCATCCTTGGATATCATACTGAAGTATTATATTTTGACATTTCCATGTTCCTTGGTTGAAGAGACGCAACCCATTTTATAATCGGTCTATTAGAAACAAATCATTGTCCTCACAGATTTGTCTAAATCACTTTAATATTTCAAGAAGTTATTTGCCACTTAAATAAGAAATGCAAGAATCCACCTCAAATCTGATTTTAGCTAGCCTCCTTCAGTGCAAAATCACTACCATGCTTATTTTGTGGTAAGCTGAAGGTTACCTCAGTTCCCCTCACAGGAAGTATGATTGTACCATTTCAACTGCAGCGAGCGCTGTTGTTCCCTTCTGACATATTTATTCTGTAGCAGAAAGAGATTTGAGATATTGAAAGAATACTTGCGGGAGAGTTTACCAAATGGTTAATTGTACCGTCTTCCTCTCCAGCAGGGGAAATTAATTTTTAGTACCAAAGAAAGATCAGGACGTCCGTCCTTGTATTGATTATAGAGGTTTAAATCAAATTACAAGCAAGAAGTAATATGTTTTGCATTTAATTAGGGCTATATTGGAGTATGTTGTAAGAGTGCAAATCTTCACTAAGCTCAATTTAAAAAGTGCTTATCCTCTTCTGCTAATAAAAGAGGGTAACAAGTGATAGAAGGCTTTTCACACTCCATTTGGGAATTTTCTAAATAATGTTATGCATTGAGATTGTGTAGTGCCCCAGCTATTTTTTTGTGATTTATGGAGTCCATATTTTCTGGTGTTTTCAATCAATTTGTATTACTCTATGTGGAGGAAATGTATGTATTCTCAAAGACTTTATCTGAACATCAAGGACATGAGAGTCGTGTGCTATCAAGACTTCAGCAACATCATTTACTCTGCAAACTTGAGAAGTTGAGAATTTGAGAAATATGCACTTGAGTGTTTTGGATTCAAATTTACTGCCTTTGGTATTTCTGTGGATCCAGAGAGGATTACATTTCACCTACCAATGTCAAAGAGACACAAACTTTTCTTGGATTCACTAACCTTTCTTGTCAATTCAATGAGCATTTTGGAGAAATGATGAGCAAAATTTCTCATTTACTGAAAGCAAAGAATATGTAAAAGTTTTTTTCCGGAGATGACCAAGCTGAACACGCTTTTAAGACACTTAAGAGAATGTTTACTCAAGAACTAATCTTATATGAACCAGGTAATTCTAAGAAGTTTATTGGACAGTCAGATGACGCCAAATAAGTTGTTGGAGCAGCTTTGTTACAAAATTAAGACGCAGATAGACTTGAGCATCCTATCTTTTACTTATTCTATCTTTTTTTCTGATTCTCAACAGACCTACTCAGTTGTAGAAATATATTTTTCATAATAAAGATATCCTGTGCCAACCTAGAACTTCTTTTGATAGTCACTAGAGAACCATTTGAAATTAGAAATGACCATTGGGACAGGTAGTGCATGCAAAGCCTTCATTGCAAGACTAATGATCAAGGTAGATGAGTATGATTTCACAATTACTTATATTCTTGGCTCAAATAATTTTTGCCCTGTCATTATCCTGTTACATCTCCAACTTATTGTCAATCTTTACCGAACAGGCAGGATACTTTCCCCACCAGAGACCACATCTGACTTTTTTACCTATCACATGCCTGCCTGCACCAGACTACGAACACACGTACCTTTAAGGCCAGAAAATTGCCATGACCATATCAAGCCTTGAAAAAGCCCTGTGCCACATCTGCCAGAGGAAGCAAAACAAAGTGTTGGCTTCCCACCTGAATCATTAAACTCTGTTAATTATGTGAACAAGACCAAGACCACACACATTGGTCATTTTGCTGTGCGCAAACCAAAGAGATCTCCTTAAACAGCAGACATATGCTTATTCATTTTAAGTTCTTGTGGAGAGTCGACATGACTCCGGCTAGGATTCATGCCATTGACCCAAATAGGCCACACTTCTGTCTTAAGTATGGCGGCCCACAGGCGGACTTTGCTCATCTGACGTGGAACTGCTCTAAGATTGGTTTCTTCTGGAGATACATTTTTAGAATTATAGAAGAAATGACCCACCTTGAATTGGCCCCCACCCCGGAGGTGGCATTGCTGGGTAATGTGGGAGGGATACCAAAGTCACTACGTAAATTCACCACAATTGCATTGTTGCTTGCTAAGAGGGAAATAGCTCTTTAACCCCTTCGCTGCTAATGACAAGGGTAACTCGCCATGGAGTTTCCATTGATTTCAATGGAAATTACATGGAAAGCAACAAATAGGCTTAGCATCCAAGTGGTTAATTGGGGCAACCGTGTCTCCCCCACTGCAAAAGACTGGCTATTTAGTCTCACTTACTGTAATACCAATTGTGAACTCTTACCCCCGGCTTCTCACCCAAGGGACATTTGGAAACCATTTAAAAATGATTTGCTAGGGACCAGTTCTGTCCCCACATCACAGCAGCCGGCTGGCATTGTACCCATGGGGGTAGGGTCATTTGTTGGACTTGCTGTAATTGCTTTGCTATTGTGTTCAAACATTGGGCTAGATGGGATTGTGATGGTGGATGTGGGCTTGCGGGTTCGGGTTGATCATGCTGGGTAGTTGCAAGATATACAGTATGCCAGCCTGTTGAAAGAAACTATTGTTGGCTTGGGCATAAATACTGTACTTTCAGTTTTGAATCATAGAGGATGTTAAGTTGTTGTACAAATTTTACAAACTGCAGAGATCAACCATGTAATGTTGTATGTCAACTATAAATGAAAATAAAGGTTAAAAAAAACAAGGCCAAACTAAAAAACATGGCTGTCCTCCTAAATGAATCAGAGGCAATTTTGTAAACAGTGTGAGCATGACGAAAGTGGAAAAACAGATAAAGAAGGAATGAAGATAGCACATTTTAAAGAAAATTGTTTATGTTCTCTTGAAACACTGTAAAATTGTTTCATAACTAAAAGCAGAATTTGTGCTGTAAAATGTAATAGCATACGAGCACTAACTAAAATGCAAATACAATGACTGACGATTATTCCCTGTCCACACCCTTCACCTTCTTTAAATAGCCTAGCATTTTCAATTGGTATTCAAAGGAGTGGACCTAAAAACTGACTATGCCTCCCATATCAAAGGTCCATTTATTTTTGGATTTAAACCTTATTGTCAACCTTTAGTTCCTTCTCAATTAGTAGTTGGCATTGTCCAGTCTTTTTTTGTATTTCTGTCAACAAGCAATTCTGGTTCCAACAAATGAACTATATAATTTTATAAAAGGAAAATGTGTCCTCATTAAGTAATTTTGGATGATAGAGGCATGAAGACTACCTTGGATTTAGTATTACATTCTTGTTGGCAGCCAACTGTTCAGTCTGATGTCAACAGATATGTTCTTGCTTGTCCTATTTGGACTCTTGCTTTCTAAACCTATTTGGATATTTATACCCACTACCTGTTGCTCCTGAACCTCCATGGCATACAATGTCTACAGACTTTATGCCGAATATTTCACCTTCTGTAAGATGTCATTGAATGATGGTTGTTGTGAATAAATATTCAAATATAGCTCTTTTTCCCCTGGGGAAATGGCTCAATGTTTTCTTAGAGATATTTTTTGTCCTCATCGGCAATCACATACCATTACTTCAGAAATAGGTCCTCCACATTTTTCTTGTTTTTAGATAGCTCGCAGGCAACCACACATCATTATGTCAGAAAGAGGTACTCAATATATATATATATATATATATATATATATATATATATATATATATATATATATATATATATATATATATATATATATGTATGTTCCATCACCCCCTCCTACGACGAGAGTGAAGAGGCCAACAAAAGGAGAACAGGTAGAAACTGCATTTATTCCATTTGAGCAGGTAATGGGTTCCTGGAACACCCGCTGTAGTGCGAATGCATTTCGGCTTTAGATTAGCCTTCGTCAGCGCCACGGGTGTAGCTGCTCCAGGTGGATGCCATTTTTGCTGATCCAAATATCATGCCCCACCTTATAGTCCAGCCTTGTCCCGCCCCTTCTGGCTCCAATACCAATCGCAATTGTCCGTTTCGTAGTCGCATTGTTAGCCGCGACTACAAAACCCAGAATGCAGTTCATTTAGTCATTTCCTGGTAACGGTTGCGTGGGGGTTGGGAAACGCTGTAATTGTCCAAATCTCCACACCCTGCCGCCGTGGAGCAAACCGTTCCCACCTGTCTACCAACCGTCTTAACCTCCGTGTGTCTGGAAAGCGGGGACAGGATGACATGCTCTCCTGCCCATATGAAGCTTTAAAGTCCTCTTACACCGCTGCAATTTGATCCAGGTGGGAGGTGGGTTCTGACAATCCCGGTACCCCAGGCAAATCCATTATATATATATATGAAGGACCGCTCCAAAGAATACTGCAGACTGCAGCACCCTCATGGAGAAAAACGGACAACAACTTCAGGTAGCGTTTGCAGTGTCTCATATTTTATTTTCTTTGATAAGTGCAGCAGAAGTGCCATAGACCGGACTCGTTTCGGCGACCCTGTCGCCTTGTTCACCGGAATAAAAGAGTGTATATATATATATATATATATATTTCTTTAGACAGTTCTATGAAAGCATTTGGAAATTGAATACATTTCTATTTCTGGCTACCATACTTAGTCAAAAGACCAACCACAGTATACCAAACAGTATCGATGTTACTGTTAATGCAAACCAAGATAATTGTGTCTCCTGTCTTCCCCCTTGTGGAATTTTTCTTCAATAATGTTGTTGCAATATAGACTCAAGAACATTGTCTGACCATAAAATCATGGTCAAAATATTCTGCCTACAAATATTTTGTGGACTAAAATACTAGAAGTAAGTGTATTTAAAAACGTTTTTTTACAGTAATATCAGTTTAAAATATTGTTTACTATGATATTGTTTATTTATGTTGTTTTATTGTATTACGTGTTTATGTAATAATTTATGTTACTGTAAAATGTATGGTTAGTTATTTTAAAAAAATATCATAGTAAGGTTTTTTTTTCTGACTGTAGACTTTATCGGTGGATTGGGTGGTGTAGTCCTGTCCTCACTAGAACAGACAATCAGATACTGCAGTGGGAATTTTCAAGGATTTTTATTATATTTGGTATTCAGACCCAATAAGTCCCTCTGTCCTTTAGGGTGTGTCCCTGCTTCAGTTGTGACTTCTCTTTTCTTGGGTTTTAAGGTGATTTGGTTACTCCCATCAGTTTCCCATCTGAGCCGTCCTCTAGAGGGGCAGGGTGTCACAGCAGCTGCAAAACAAGAAAACTAGAAGATGGGGTTGCAATTAGGCAAGCAGATCCCAGTGCTGGGATTTCTTCTCCTCCACCTCACCTCTTGTGCCTGTACAATATGTCTATATTCACATTTTTAAGCTCTTTTGTGCTCCCCTCCCAATTTAGGCTTTTACCGTAGCCTGTGACTCACCCGGTGTTTGGCAAACTCTCAGTGTTACCATGCAGCCTCTATTTTGTGCCTTTAAAACCCTCCTCCACCTCCATAGTTTACCGGTCCCAGCTCATGCCACTTGCCTGAGGCTGCGACTCTCCTGGGTCGCAGCGTGAGGTGCCGCAGTGTCCTCCTGTCCCCAGGATTGCTGAACATGTGCGCTGTGGTACATCTGATAGTAACTTCTGGAAAACGTCCATGCATAACAATAACAACATTGCACAGTTCCTTTCAAATCCCACCAAGTTATAATCGAACAATTAAATATGCGGTATGAAGGTTTTAAATGATATTCCTGGTTGTATAAGGACCAATCTCGTCAAGGGAACACAGCCTATCAGGGGTCTGAAGTGATGGGGGGGGGGGGGGGGGGGGTAGTTCTATGCACCTGTAATCCGCCCACCGAGCCACATATTCTTATGCTTTTAGGGACATGCCTGATCTTGGAACACAGCTATCTCTGCATTCATACATTCATCTATGGCCTTTTTCCATCTGCCGATCTTGGGAGGAGACACACTTTTCCACTGCTGGGCCGGTTTAGCAATAATGACAGCTAAAAACAATAGGTTCTTCTTGTATCGATTCCCCCCAATACTATTGGTACTATATAATAACAGCAACTTCGGCTCGAGTGGTAGATCCCACGACAGCACCTCGCTTGGGTAGTGACATTTTAATATATATTAATTCATTTTAATAGCTCAATGTGTTATTTATTCATGTTTTATTTGTTTGTATTTATATATTTTTTAATTATGGAACATGGAAGATGCTTCTTCTGTTTGTGTCAATATCTTGCCGTCGTTTTTATTTTGAGGTAGTAATTTTAAAGATGCTATTGTAGTACTCTTTTCGATGACACTATGGAAATACTGGGCCAGCACCCACTATTGAGTGCGGAGTACTTTTTCATTAAGTGCCATACCTTACTCCACATCCAGGTGGATACCACCATATGCTTGGCAATCGATGAATCACACATACAACAGACACTTCTCCAATACATACTTCATACATGTTAAAGACATGAAGAAGGCAGGGAACCTCTGTTTTGGGACCTCAACAAGCCTTTAACTGGGTAGCACACAGGGAGAGTTAGTAGGTAGCCCCCTATACAAGTAGAGGTGAAAAGCGTGTTGTCTCGGACTATCAAAATTCTGCCACCACCACCTGTCACTGCTTAGCCTGGGTTAAGCGGGCAATGCTAACCCTCCCTCAGAAGGTGGTAGTTTTGTATTATCAAAATATAGCTCTAATGATGAACCAGCAAAAAAACTCATGGAGCTTCTCCGGTGGGCTTGTATGATCACCATGGTTGTGAGGGAAAAACAGGGCTGTCTGGAAAAATGTGATGTAGCTTGGCGCAGCTTTGCAAAGTTATGCAGGGGATTTTTGTGCCATTATATTACCAGGATTGATCCAATTTGTCTTATTGCAGGTACCATGCCAAGTCCTTATCCCATCCTCTTGCCCGACGTAGGTTTGGGTCCTGCAGGTAGACATATTCACCTTTCACATATCAAACCTCATTGTGGAGGAATCTGCACTAAAGCCATTGAAGGTACTTATCATCACCACTATCTACTCTTACTTCAGGCTGCCTGTCCCTCAATGGGACAGGCAGCCTGTTATCCCCTGCTAGGACTGGGAGCAGGACCTAATGCTTGACAGGGAACCTTCCCTCCAAGCGCCAACTATAAAAGATTGCTTAGATTGGAGAAGGACTTTCAAAGAAGTGTGTAGTCTATAAAATGCACTGTCATATATATTATATTACACATATATATCAGAGTTGTATTGCTTGGTGAACATCATAAGGTCAGAGTGTGCACAATGTCGGCTAATTTGGAGGAAGTACTTCCAGGTTATGGACTATATAAGAGAAAGGCTGTTTTTTTTTTTGCTTTGACTTGCAATGTAGATATCCCTTACTGCTGAGCTAGGTCCCTTCCTGTTATAATAGTGTGTGCTGCTCGTTGCAGTACTGCAGATCTTAAGGACTAAGCTTCAGATAGGACTTGATAACTCCTGATTTGAAAGACTTCAGAGGGACTTTAAGCTAAGTGGTGGGCCAGGAGATGATTTGACTTATTTCTGCCTGTCAACTAGAGGCTGAAATCTATAGACTTAGCTCAGACCGTACATCCTGATGTTCACAGAATGCGCGCTTTGTGTTATGTGTGCATTTCTGGAATTCTTTAGTTTATATTAGTAATTGTTGTCTTTGGTTTTTCAGGAAGAGCCGTAGAGAGGATCTGGCTCTATGAGCACATTGTCCTTCCAGTAGTTAGGATTTGTAGCACTAGCATACTGTTACTAGTGTAAGGCTCTCATCCACACCGTGGAATGACCCCCCAGCTCCAGTGTGCTCAGGTCTGGGCCAAATGCTCGAAAGCTCTCTGGAATGAACTTCAACTATGTAATTGTAACAGCATTTTTGAAGCGCTTCATACCCCTTACAAGGCACCGAAGTGCACAATCGCACATGTAGCACCCTAGAGCGTCAGCGGGTATCTGGTTGAAAGGGTGTTGTGTTCCACTCAGGACTTTATGAGAAGCGTTTTGGTGTGCGTGAATGACCAGAGTGGTGGTCTCATCTTGTCTTGGGTCTTTGCACTTAAATGTGTGGCAGTGGGAAGAAGAACGAGAGGTAGGCTTTGCAGAGTTACTGTGCATGTCTCTTATGGAATTCCAAAGAGACTGCCGAATCATCAACTCACGTCCAGTGATGCCAGCAGTAGTCAAGGTAGAAGCTCTGCATACTCAGGGAGGGCTGTCGAGGGTGAAGACAGGGCATATTACCAACAAGTAACGATAATTATCGCTAAATAGGCTAAGCGATGATTTTTTTATTGCTACCTATCGCTGGATATGTTAGCGGAGAAAACATGCTATTAGCAAAGTTTTTCTCCATTGTGCTAAAATATCCAGCGATAGCGGCGAAATGTGTGAATATCGCTGAGAATACAGCGATATTCACGCATTAGCGACGAAATGCTGTTAGCCATGTTATCCACCTCCCATTGGATAACATGGCTAAGAACTGGTCTGAGCAGGCGTTGGTTTTTGGCGATAGCGGGAAAATTTCCATCGCTACGCCTGCCTTGCTAATAGGCGATAGCGACGCTAGCGACTGCTTTCAGTCGCTAACAGGTTGGGTACGCCCACTTTGCATGTCATTAGCGATAAATATCGCTAACATGCAAAGCGGGCCCCAAACCGCTCGCTATCGCCTAAAAGCTGTCGCTAACATCAGTTAGCGACTGCTTGCTAATAGGGCGATAGAATTATCGCCGCTTAGCGGCCGAAGACGGCCGCTAAACCGGCGATAATTGCCTATCGCCACCCTTGGTAATATGCCCCAGAGTTCTGCAGGGATGCTCCATATTCAATCATCCAAGTTCCAGCCATATAGAATTTGGAACTGCTTGCCCGTGAAATCAGACTAACCCCTCAACCGCATCTTTCAAGAAAGAAGTTAAAACACATTTGATAAACAAATGTCTGCCTTAGTTTCTAGGATCGCATCTATCAGTACCTCTCTTGACATGTCAATTACACAGTTGTCTTCTGCTCACTTGTTATGTTGATGTCTTCGCTCTGTCAATCCTGAAATTGTGTAGATCCCTCCATCAGCTGGGCATGTACTATATCCCGTAATGCTTTCAATCATTATATTTTTTGTTTCTGCTTTCTGAACACCAGTAAAGCTCTCTCATACCCGCAAAGTTCATGTTCGTGCTATAAAAAACTTTCAAGAAAGTAAATGATTTTGGGTTTTTCTTTTTTGGACGCAAGAGTTTATAAGGCTTCAAAGAGTCCGGCGGGGCCGGGAGGCACTGCACGGATTACAATATTGAAGTAATTCAAGGGACACATCTTTATTGCATAGCGAGAGTTTGTTCCGATGCATCGATTGCTTATCCGCTTGGTAATTAGTGAAACTTTTCAAAGAGGGCTGATCGTGGCTTTCCTGATCATGGAGCGAGTATGAGCTTTACGGGACTATTCTGGAGTTTAGAAAACAGCCTCCAATCCGCCCTGGTTCAGGCACCTTGGACAGACATCTTATTCGGGTAGCCTGGAGACTATAAGTCTAGTTCAAGGCCTTCACTGGTCTGTCAACAGCGGTTCGGGTGACCACCTCAGCTCGTGTCAGACGGACACCAGTTCCAAGCCTGGGCTTTTTTTTTTTTTTTTAATTATTTCAAATCGTTTTTATTGAGAATTTTGAAAAAAAAGAAAGAAAGGACAATACAACAAAGCTTCAATTACATAGATTGATGCAAACCTGCAGTTAAGTGACACCTACACATAACTAAAGGAAAAAAAAAAAGACAAGTAGCGCAGGTACATTGCATCCAAGCTATCAGAAAGCATGGTATTCAGAGTGCGTTCAGATACAGAATTATACAATCAATGGAACATACATGAGTAAAATACATTAGCAAGTCTACATCACGGGGGATCATAGTGAAAAGACGATGCATCTAGAGATTTCCATAATTTTTTGCTGGAAGGCTTCCATGTAGCCGATTGCAGCGCTGGGTTATGTGCTCCTCTCAAGAAGAAGAGCCACTCCTGCCAGATTTTAAAATTGACCTCCGTAGAGCTTTTCCATTTGCAAAGGATGACCTTGCATGCCAGTGTTAACATGAGATCTAAAAGTTGACGGTCATGGATGTCTGGCAATCGAGTGTCTAGTGCACCTAGTATAACGTAAATAAAGTCCTTTATGGGGTCAATTTTAAGGATTCAGTGAATATAAGCAAAGATTTTCTCCCAGAATGTCTGCAATATAGGGCAGTAAAAAAGCATGTGGGCAAGATCCCCGGTCGCGGTCTGGCAATTCCAGCAATTGGGTGTGTCTTTCAGGTGGCATTTATACAGCCTATGTGGAGTCCAGAACGTTCTGTTCAGCAACATGTATTTAGTCATGCAAAGAATTGGGGATACCTTATTGGATAGGGCGGTTTTATGTATTACATCCCAGTCTATTGCTATCCCCGTTGAGTTAGATTCCGATTCCCATTTGCCTTCCGCCACTCTGAAGGATTTCTTGGGTAGAGGTAGGAGTAGCCTATAGACTTTAGACACGAAGTGGCAAGCATGAGTCAGAAGTGGCAGACGTGTCACAAGCCAAGGTGAGTCAGTGATAAGGTTATGTTTAGAGATGATGGATTTCAATTTCAGGAACTGGTAAAATTCTATGGGGGGCAGGTTATAAGTCATCTGTTGTTTCGAGAAGGGAATGGGCTGCGGACCCTCGTAGAGGTCCCTAACCATGTTAATGCCCTTTTCAGCCCACAGGTCCCAAGAAAGGGTTTTGCCATCTAACTTGAACATGGGGTTTCTCCACAGTGACACAAAGGTGTTTTTTTTAATAGTGGAACTAGTTTTATGGGATTGGTCAAGCCTTAACAAGGCTCGTCTAGTATTCAACAAGATGTATTTGGAATGAGGTAAGTGTGCTAAGTCCATAGTAAGGAGGGTTGGAAGGGGTGCATGTGAGATGATGGATTTTTCAATAGTTAGCCACACTGGAACATAGGATGGAGAGTCTACCAGCCAGAGGGCTCCCTGTTTGCAGAGGAAAGCCGCCTGGTAGTTTCTGAACGAGGGAAGGCCCAGGCCGCCTTTCTCTTTTGCTAGTTGCAACTTTTTTAATGATATCCTGTTTTTTTTCCCTCGCCACAGAAACCCCCCAAACAGCTTATCCACTTTCTTGATAAAGTCGTCTGTAAAAGTCATGGGGAGCATGCTAGCTAAATAGTTCACCAGTGGAGTGGACATCATTTTAAGAGTTTCAGCCCTACCCCACCAGGAGAGAAACTTGGGTGACCAGCTGTCTAACAGTGTGGAGAGCTTATTTAAGGTTAGTTCCTCATTCACTTTTAGAGTTGATATTAAATCTTTCCCAAAATCAAGGCCCAGGTATTTAAAATGTTGTGGCTGCCAGGTGAGGCCAGAGGTTCCGAGGATGTCCTTATTTCCGATATTATTTAGGAGTTTGACCTCCGTTTTATCCTTGTTTAGTTTATAGCCTGAGACCCTGGAGTATTCATCGATAGTATTCATTAGCGCAGGAATAGCTTCATCCGCACTTTCCGACATAATGAGTACATCGTCCGCATATGCGTTTAGTTTTACAGTGCAGCCATTGAAGTAGTCCTGAATCCTCCCCTCTTCTACCGATGTATTTTTAGCGTATAGGGTCTCATAGAAGCCCTTAAAAACTTCCGTTATTTCATTTGGTTCTGAATGGCCTACCCCTGCAGTGTCCTTAATGACATTGATTGAGTTTTTCTGAACCTTAAATTTTAAGTAAGCGGCCAAGCTTTTGCCCGCCTTATTGGATTCGCAGAGTTTAAATCTTCGTTTTCTGTCTAACCATACACCTGCCCTTTCACTCACCAGTTTATTGTATTCATATTTCTTATTAGTCATTGTCTTGAGTGTCTCGTTATCTCTATCTAACTGGTGTTTATTTTCTAATTCCGATATCTCACGTTCTAGTGTTTCCAGTTTAATGTTATGTTCTTTATTCATCGCAGAGCGAATTTTGATGCATATCCCTCTGAGCGTACTTTTCAAGGCTTCTCAACGTACAAGATCTGAGGTGTCCCCTCTCCCATTCAGCTCTAGATAAGAACGGATGGCGGATTGGATCGCAATCCGGTGCTGGTCTTTATTTAAGATCTCATCATTTAATCTCCACGATGTTTGTCTTGGGGAGGGTTTAATGTTGGTGATGGAGAGGGAGAGACATGAATGATCCGACAGGACTCTCGGTGCAATAGATGTATCCTCTATCCTCGGGACCCCATTCTGTGTAATAAAGATGTAATCAATACGCGAATAGGAGTCGTGTGGGGAAGAGTAGAACGTGTAGTCCCTATCCGTGGGGTTTTGCATTCTCCATGTGTCAACCAGATGGAAACGATGGCACAAATTAAGGAATGCTTTGTGTGATTTGTTTGGCTTGAAATTGCACCATGAGTCTTTATCTAGGGTTGGATCTAATGGAAAATTGAAATCCCCAGTCAGTAAGTGCACGGCCGAGTCTGGAATAGTCTCAACTTGCTTCGCTAGGCCATCCCAAAAACTTAGGTCACTAGTATTAGGGGCATAAATGTTGGTGACGTAGAATTCTGTGTTATCTCTGCTCAACCTGGCCGTAACCCATCAACCTTTTTCATCAGCCGACGAGGATAATAATTCCACTTTGGACTTTTTCGCTATTAGTATCAATACTCCATTCTTCTTGCCCACCGCCTCTGAACCTACCACTTCAGAATAGAATTTATTCCGTAACGTATAGAATTGTTTCGTATCTAGTTTGGTTTCCTGTAGTAATATAATATCGCCTTTTTGCCTGCACAAATAATCCAATATCTTTTGTCTTTTTATGGGTTGATTTAATCCTTTTACATTCAGGGACAGGATTTTTAGTTTGTCTACGTTGGCCACCCCAAGCGGCGTGTCAAGTGTAGAATGTACCATTTCAAACAATTATGAACATTATAAGATCAGTATGATTCTTAGAGAAGTATATTCCCTTCAGCTTGCTGAGTGTGGCACCCGACCGACTGGGGCGTCGAGCAAACGTGAGAGCTTGTAAGGATGGCATGCAAACGTCACATCTTGTCAATACAAAGAATAAGCAAGAAAATGAAAATGAAAATGGTAACCAAAGCATACAACATACACCCCCCACTATCCCCCACTCCCCCCTCCCCACCCTCCCCAACCGCAAGTAGTAAGCATGGTTACTTGAGGAAAATCGCAGTGTTCCCTCCCATCAATGTTAATATAGTAGGAACATTGGAACAATTTCTTGAAGCATTAAACCGTATGCTAAGTCTGCTAGATCCATGAACAATGTAACTTAACTTCGGAACCTCAGCTCCGTCAATTCTAAACAAGAACTTGTATACTTAACAGCAAATGGGACTGCTTTGTGTTTGTAGATCTAGAGGAAGCATTTGTGGACTGATTTACATTGCCAGACCTACTGAACAGGATCATCCTAAAGTCTACAAAGAAGAGATTAGTGAGAAGGAGTGGCTTAGTAACCTGTCGTGCCTATCACCAAGAGTCTTAACAACCTGAAGGAAAGCGTTGTTACCATTAAGGGTTTTAATCTGGCGGCTAGCTTCTACCGCCCCATCCCCATTGTACAAGGTAGTTGAATGCAACTTACGAGGGCATACAGTGTTTAGTACCATAGTAACAGGTCAGAGCAATAAAGCAAAATAGTAGATCAGAGCATTGAGGCAAAACACTAGTTAGGCGTGCACTTAGTCAAACATTCCAAGCAATAATGGCACAGAGAAGACATGAGTACAACAGATTTCAGGGATTGTGACCAAGAGTGGTGCGCTAGAGCAATGTTCGCATTGGTAGATGGAGTTCTAAAATGTATCACAAGGTGGCCATCTAATTGGTAGTTCAGCCCTTGTCTTAATCAGAGAACAGCACACCTGGCCGCTTAACCACCATAGCCACAAGCCCATTGACATGGTGAATCAAGGCAACCAATAGGGTTATACATAGTTAAGTTAATCAAAGGATATTCATTTGTAGCCAGAAGCCGAGGCCGCCATATTGTCAGGATTGTTGGTGTCCATGTCGCGTTCTTCCAAATCATCAAGCATACGTCTGAGTTTCATGGGGTCTGAAAAGATGTGAGGCGACCCACGAACGATCACTCTGTACTTTGCTGGGCCTACAAAACCAAATTGATAACCCCTCGATTTCAGTTGTGGGCGTAGGGCCAGGAACGCTTTCCTCACATCTACTGTATCTTTGCTATAGTCCTGTGAGATATAAATCTTTGCGTCCTTCCATAAAATATGGTTGTGTTTCCGGACAAAGGCGAGGATTTGTTCCACGTGCTGATATCGTAGTGGCTTCCAGACGATGGGTCTGGGTCCTTTTCGCGTTTTGGTGATCCTCCCCGGAACTCTGTGTGCCCTGTCGAATTCTAGGGGGTGGACGAGGGACAGATTTGTGGCTTGAGCAAACCATAATTCTAGGAATTGGACACAAGAGCCCTGCGAATCCTCTGATCCCTCCGGTACACCGAAAATGCGTAGGTTCCCCCTCCTATTCCTGTCCTCCAATTCGGCCAGCTTCCTTGTTGTTTGGTCCGAAGATATGTTCAAGTGTTTTAGAGCCGCACACGTTTTAACTTCAATGTCTTCAAGTCGGCTAATCCTCGACTCCGTCTCTGCAAGACGCGCGTTAGTATCCCTTATATCCTGCCGGATTGCCACTAATTCTTCTTTGGTAGTTTTGGCTAAGTCCTTAACCTCATCTAGCCTGCTTAGGATCATGTCTATTGCGTTGGTGGTAACTTTCTTGGTTTTGATAGGAGATCCTGGGTTTGAATGGTCGGACTTAACCCTTTTCAGGGTATTTTGCTCCTTGGCGTCCATTATGCCTGCTCCGGAGACTAGCCGTTGCCTCGTGGGAGACGTGGCTACAAGCACGTAGAACTGGTATGTATTGATTCCGTTAGAATATATGGGAATCACAGAGCAGGTAGCCAGTGGGTGGGACCTTAGAGGGTCTGATCCGAATGAAGCTTGTCCGGTATGTAGATTGGTCGATGGTTGTGAATTGGCACGTGCATCAGCAATGCACTTCCTCTTATTGTGATAGTGTCAAGGACATTGAGGGTCTCTCACAACATTTGTAAACACACTTCCATAGATCCTACAGCAGACCACACAACATGTAAAAGTTCTCCATCATTGATGTCAATTGTAGGTTGAGCAGGTTAATTAGAGCTGTGACGCTATCTCTTTGGGACAAAGACAATGAGAGCCGATTCTTTAGAGTGCTGTAAAGTACTTAGCGGCCGAGATGGCTTAGAAAAACCACACTCTCCAATTTTCATTCACTCTGCTTCTTTGACACACGCAGAAAGCATCTTTATGTTTAGGGCGCTGCACATATTCAGGTTGGATGCAAGACCGCTATTGGTATAGATCTAAACACAGTGGGCTCAGACCGTGATTGTGAAGCAGCGAGGAGGCACTTGTGTATCTGACATTGAGCGCACTCCGGGACGCTACGAGAGATCGCTCATGACCACCAGGACACATGGCTTCTTAGAGGCAGACACCGCGCTTAGGGGACTTGTGTGCGCCACTCGCTGACCAGACCCTCATCAAATGGGTAGACCCCTGTGTTCAAGCAGTACGATGGTTGTTAATTCGCTGTTATGTAAGGATCCCATAATTGTTCAATTAGGGTTAGATGCGGAGTCGGAACGCGTCAGGCAGTTTGTGAAAAATGGCAGCCGCCATCTTAGTAAAGGTTCTGAGCGCCAGAAGCGTTATCCGTGGCGAGTCGCTATGGGGTTGGATTGTACTCACGCGTCCGTAGTGCCGATTAGGGGTCCGCTGTTGTTCCAGGTCGGGCTCGAGCCCCTCAAGCCCTCACCACATGGAAAAGTTGATCGGCCTCGTTCGCTGGTCATGGAGGCACCGCACAGTCGCTTTCCCGCCGGCGTCACGGCTGGAGCGATCTAGGTCTCATCAAAGTTTACAGGCTCTCGGGTATCTCCACTCGCAAAAAAACAGCTGACTGCACTCCCTACATCTTCCGATACATGGAACTGCTACCGCATCCAAGATTCGGCCGGATATAAAGGTTCCAATCTCTTATTTGGAGCCGCGTTACGGGAGGAGAGACGCTCTAAACCGCCATCTTCCTCGGCGTCCAAACCACGCCCCCAAGCCTGGGCTTTTAATCTAACAATCATCTGTATCATGTAGGTTACATGAATTTGGTCAATTCAAATACACCAGGCATAAAAGAATCAGAATGCATTATGTTTGCACATGAAAGCCTGGGATTTGAACCTGTGTTCATAATGACGTGGGTTCCGGTGGCCATCCTAGCCGCGGTGGTAGTGCAGTATTTTAGTAGTTCCGGTGACTTGCTTCGAACCGACCTCGTTCTTGTCTTAAAACACTCCTGAGCAGAGGGTGCTGTTCTAGCCTCACATATTGTTTGGCTTTGTCGTTCAAGGATGCCACTTTATTTTAGGATCCTTAAATCGAGGGTTTAAATTGTAATGTATTATGTGTAGCTAATGACGCCCATCCTATTTAAGGCACAATGAGCCCTCAGTAATGAAACGTGGGCTCTTCCCTTAAATTCGGGGCTCCTCCCTTAATACCTTGGCGGCCATACCCCCGGTTCTACCGGTTTGCTTCTTCACAAGAAGCAAGAGTTTTGTGGAAAAGCAGTCCTTTGGCGCCCTCTACTGTCTACTGCTATGAAATCCAGTAACAGTGCTAAGGTCTATGGGAGCCTCAAAGAAAGCAAGCAGGAATCATTCCAGGTGCTTCACATGGTTTTACTACTTTGAGGGATTCGAATTTGCTTACTCTGGATCTCAGAGGAAAGTGCCTTCTTCTTCAGTCAGGTTGCACACTTTCTGAGCTTGCAGTGTTCGAGGAATACTTGCAGTGCACCGAAGAACACTTTTAGATTATGTCCAATTCATAAACGAGTCAAAGGGGATTAATAATCCCTGCAACATACTGCTAGGATGGGTATTTGGTCATTTGTTAAAACAACTGGTTAATAATCAGCTACAAGAACATGTGGGCAAGTCCTCACTGCTTGTCCCCCTAACACGAGGGTTTTAGACCAGGGCTGTTATGTATAACAGATTATCTCCGTCAGTCACTAAAAGGAGACTTCCTTGATATTTGGGTTTTCTGTGACCTGTCTGCAGCCTTAGAACAGGTTGATAAAACATTTGAAGCAGTTGAAAAGACTGCAGGAAGCGAGGGTCGGAGGTGACGCGTGGTTACACTCTCTTCTGACTGTTTGGACCACCACAGTTCGATTAGGGAAGTACCAATCACTGGCCAAAAAGTTAACTCACGAGGTGCCCCAGGACTCACTCGGATCCCCGTGCTTATCCGCCCCTTAGCATTTCCGCTTTAACCGAGTCTTGGTCTGCCAATCAGGCGACACCCAAATGATGATCCTTTAAACACAGGCCCTAGACAGCTAGAAACATTGACCAACAGGGATGTTCATTTCTGGATGAATAATAATCGTCTCCACTTAAATCTGGACAAAAGACAGGTCATATTCTTTGTTAGAGGGGGACATTTGATTCATCGGTCGAAAAAAAAAAAAGAGGGGGATATTTGGGGAATTTGGCGACTACTATAGGTATAACTAATTTTATGAGCAACCAACCTGGGATTCCCCACACACAAGAAGAAACCACAGGTCTAATCAGTATGCAAAACATTTTTTTCTACTTATGTCTCTGTAGGATACAAGACACAGCTGCCACTTATTATTGACATCCGAGTACATTCCATGCTTCACTACACTAACCCTTGGATCTGGAAGATTCCAACAAAATGCAACTATATTTTCTTTGCAGAAGCAATCGCAATGGACGGCACACCACTAGCCCCTCCTCCGGATCGCCCCTAGGGACTCTGGTACATGGAGTTCTTGAGTGGTTCACCCCAGTGGGTGCAAGTAGGTACTTGTTGAACTGATGATCTCTAGACCCGATACATGTCCCGGGTTTTTGGATATCGCCCGAGACATGGCTCGGGTTTCGGGATAACTTACCTCATCAGTAGAGAAAATAGTTAGGGGTGGAAGAGAAGGCCGCCAAACAACCGTCAAAGGCCTCGATACCCGAACCGGCATGCAGGTGCGTCGTCCAGGAGCCCGTCGGCTCAAAGCTCAAGGGAGCCAATTTGTAGAAGCAATCGTAATGGACCGCACACCGCTAGCCCCTCCTCCGGATCGCCCCTAGGGACTCTGCTACATGGAGTTCTTGAGTGGTTCACCCCAGTGGGTGCAAGTAGGTACTTGTTGAACTGATGATCTCTAGACCCGATACATGTCCGGGTTTTTGGATATCGCCCGAGACATGGCTCGGGTTTCGGGATAACTTCCCTCATCAGTAGAGAAAATAGTTAGGGGTGGAAGAGAAGGCCGCCAAACAACCGTCAAAGGCCTCGATGCCCGAACCGGCACGCAGGTGCGTCGTCCAGGAGCCCGTCGGCTCAAAGCTCAAGGGAGCCAATTTGTAGAAGCAATCGCAATGGACCGCACACCGCTAGCCCCTCCTCCGGATCGCCCCTAGGGACTCTGGTATATGGAGTTCTTGAGTGGTTCACCCCAGTGGGTGCAAGTAGGTACTTGTTGAACTGAAGATCTCTAGACCCGATACATGTCCCGGGTTTTTGGATATTGCCCGAGACTTGGCTCGGGTTTCGGGATAACTTCCCTCATCAGTAGAGAAAATAGTTAGGGGTGGAAGAGAAGGCCACCAAACAACCGTCAAAGGCCTCGATGCCCGAACCGGCACGCAGGTGCGTCATCCAGGAGCCCGTCGGCTCAAAGCTCAAGGGAGCCAATTTGTAGAAGCAATCGCAATGGACCGCACACAGCTAGCCCCTCCTCCGGATCGCCCCTAGGGACTCTGGTACATGGAGTTCTTGAGTGGTTCACCCCAGTGGGTGCAAGTAGGTACTTGTTGAACTGATGATCTCTAGACCCGATACATGTCCCGGGTTTTTGGATATCGCCCGAGACATGGCTCGGGTTTCGGGATAACTTCCCTCATCAGTAGAGAAAATAGTTAGGGGTGGAAGAGAAGGCCGCCAAACAACCGTCAAAGGCCTCGATGCCCGAACCGGCACGCAGGTGCGTCGTCCAGGAGCCCGTCGGCTCAAAGCTCAAGGGAGCCAATTTGTAGAAGCAATCGCAATGGACCGCACACCGCTAGCCCCTCCTCCGGATCACCCCTAGGGACTCTGGTTCATGGAGTTCTTGAGTGGTTCACCCCAGTGGGTGCAAGTAGGTACTTGTTGAGCTGATGATCTCTAGACCCGATACATGTCCCGGGTTTTTGGATATCGCCCGAGACATGGCTCGGGTTTCGGGATAACTTCCCTCATCAGTAGAGAAAATAGTTAGGGGTGGAAGAGAAGGCCGCCAAACAACCGTCAAAGGCCTCGATGCCCGAACCGGCACGCAGGTGGTCGTCCAGGATCCCGTCGGCTCAAAGCTCAAGGGAGCCAATTTGTAGAAGCAATTCCAATGGACCGCACACCGCTAGCCCCTCCTCCGGATCACCCCTAGGGACTCTGGTTCATGGAGTTCTTGAGTGGTTCACCCCAGTGGGTGCAAGTAGGTACTTGTTGAGCTGATGATCTCTAGACCCGATACATGTCCCGGGTTTTTGGATATCGCCCGAGACATGGCTCAGGTTTCGGGATAACTTCCCTCATCAGTAGAGAAAATAGTTAGGGGTGGAAGAGAAGGCCGCCAAACAACCGTCAAAGGCCTCGATGCCGGAACCGGCACGCAGGTGCGTCGTCCAGGAGCCCGTCGGCTCAAAGCTCAAGGGAGCCAATTTGTAGAAGCAATCGCAATGGACCGTACACCGCTAGACCCTCCTCCGGATCGCTCCTAGGGACTCTGGTACATGGAGTTCTTGAGTGGTTCACCCCCAGTGGGTGCAAGTAGGTACTTGTTGAACTGATGATCTCTAGACCCGATACATGTCCCGGGTTTTTGGATATCGCCCGAGACATGGCTCGGGTTTCGGGATAACTTCCCTCATCAGTAGAGAAAATAGTTAGGGGTGGAAGAGAAGGCCGCCAAACAACCGTCAAAGGCCTCGATACCCGAACCGGCACGCAGGTGCGTCGTCCAGGAGCCCGTCGGCTTAAAGCTCAAGGGAGCCAATTTGTAGAAGCAATCGCAATGGACCGCACACCGCTAGCCCCTCCTCCGGATCGCCCCTAGGGACTCTGGTATATGGAGTTCTTGAGTGGTTCACCCCAGTGGGTGCAAGTAGGTACTTGTTGAACTGATGATCTCTAGACCCGATACATGTCCCGGGTTTTTGGATATCACCCGAGACATGGCTCGGGTTTCGGGATAACTTCCCTCATCAGTAGAGAAAATAGTTAGGGGTGGAAGAGAAGGCCGCCAAACAACCGTCGTGCCGGTTCGGGCATCGAGGCCTTTGACGGTTGTTTGGCGGCCTTCTCTTCCACCCCTAACTATTTTCTCTACTGATGAGGGAAGTTATCCTGAAACCCGAGCCATGTCTCGGGCAATATCCAAAAACCCGGGACATGTATCGGGTCTAGAGATCATCAGTTCAACAAGTACCCACTTGCACCCACTGGGGTGAACCACTCAAGAACTCCATGTACCAGAGTCCCTAGGGGCAATCCGGAGGAGGGGCTAGCGGTGTGCGGTCCATTGCGATTGCTTCTATATTTTCTTTGCCATGTGAATGGGCACCTCGTTCATTGTTATTTTTAGAAGTGACCTTGTTATGTTTTACTGGCCTACTCAGAGAGCTGACCTAAAACTACAGACACTGTAAAAAGCAGTGTTTACCTTGTACGTATTACCTTGTGCAGCAATCCAAATTCCTTGAATATTTTACACAAACTGGACAGAATTGTTAAGTTCTGATGCATTATATGTTGTGATAAAATTAAACTAATTGTAGCGTATCTATACCACCATAAACCAGCATGCCTGTTTACAAGCGTCTGATGCTAAATTCTACACAGCTGTCACTAAATCTTACTCAGACGCTCTGATTTCTAAAATCTGAAGTTGGATTCTACTACTGCTGTACAGCGCTCTAGCATACATGAGGCCTGCTTAACTCTTCTCAAAATTGAAAATAACATGTATAAACAAAAAGGCCAAATTGGCGTTCTTTAAAAAATCCCAAAACAGAGAAAAAAGTTCAAACTGGCAGTGTAGGGGTCCAGGTCACTATAGATTATGCTTGCAAAAACATTTAGCTCACCTGGAATATTTCAATTAGCAGCACAAACATTACAAGGAAAAAAAACATGTGCGCGTCATGTATTAAAAAACAACCAAAATATTATGATGTACCAGTAATCTGAAAGATAAAACCCTTAGATATTGGTATCGCCTACATCCTACACAGTAACAGCATACTGTAGCCCATGATTGAACTTAGAGCATGCGTAATGGGACAGAACACCCACAGAATCCCTACATCTTTAGTTTCTGGGAATGGGTACCTCTATCTTGTGCACAACAACTTCACAGTCCACATGTGCAGTACTGAATTGGTTCCATTCCCTCTGTAGCGCACTTCTCAGAAGCACCTTTCTAAATTGTGGCACTGCTTTAGGAAGAGTAACACATGTGCCATGCATGACACAGAACTACAGGCCCAACTAAACAATCCCATCAGATATTCACCTGAATTCTATCCCAGAGTCCCAACACCCCACTACCTCTCAGCATCACACTGTACAAAATACTTACAAAAGGGGTATCTTTTAGGACCCTTATTAAAGCCTCTGAGGGTGTGTAAACCTCGCAGTTACTGTTTTTGTCACCCACCACAATGCATTCTTACTCACCTGAAACTGTCCAATTCACCTAGGTGAATTACTAAGTGATAGTTGGCAAATCTGAGAATGAGATTACTACCGGTAGGTGTAAAATGGTAGTCTCCCATGATACTAGGTAAGTGATCAGTGGCAGATCTAAGTAGACAATAAGAATTTGAATTGATGGGGTACATATCTGTCAGAACCTCTTTCAGTGGGCCACAGGGCAAGCAGGAGTTACTGGGCCCACCCTGTGTTGGTTGAGGCCTTTTACTTCCGATGTCCCAGGGCCGGACCTAGTATGAATCTTGCTCAGCTGGACCAAGCACCCCTTCTGCACCTGACTTCAGTTATGTAGCAGTCAAGACACCTTTGGGGGGGAGGGAGGGGAAGCACGGATACAGATCAGTGAACACTATTCATATCTCAAAGTGCAAGCAACATGAACAGTAAATCAATGTCCAGTCAAATACTTGTTTTTATATAAAAATAAATATTTTAATTCTAATTCTACACATGCAAAGGTAAACAACATTCAAAAGCAATAAGACAATCCCCCTTGAGGTCAGGCTCTAGTAGTTGTCAGGCCACTCCTTGTCCAACTAACTTTAGTGCAACATGTTCAATTTTATTCTTCATTCACTGAAGGCCACATCCAGAGAATGTGAACTATTAAGCAATACTCAAGAGTTATCCCCTCTGACTGCTTTTCGGAAGTTCAGTCACAAGAGTCTACGGGGTTACAGTACTGCTCGCAGTAGGTCCCCATGGACTCCAAAGGCCCAGTTTATGGCTTACCCCGTCTGGCGGTATGGAACCCCCTCAGCAGCGCAGTGAAGTTCTGCTCCGAATCGGCAAAGTCGGGCTGTGCGCGGTCACAAGTGGCAGCACCTGGCAAGCACAGGCTCTCTCCACAGAGCCACGCTAATGGCTGGTTCTAGTGATCAAGGTTGTTCCCAGTGATCGCACGGTAAGTTACACTTCCCTTGCTCTGGCGATGACCTTTGATCCTCTGCCTTCCTTCTGTGCAGTTCGCAGTGTGCAGGCCGGACCCTCCTTGGTCATAGCAGCAGTTTCTTGGTCCCAGTGATCGGTTTGAACCCTTGGCCTCAGTGTCTCCGGCAGCCACTCTTGGCGTAAGGGGTCGCCGCCACAGCACTCACAAGTCTGGTCACACTGGCCTGACAGTGATGTTCACCGCGGCTCCCTATCTGGAACACAGGGCCACCCACCACGAGGTTATACTGGCCTGCCAGTCTCCACACAACCCTAGTTTCTCAGCTCAGTCCATGGCGACCCCTCCTGGCACACGGATTTTTCTGAATGAATACAGCACACAGGCTATGACCCAGTCAGTGAATAACAAGTTACTCACCTTCAGTAACGATATATCTGTAAGAGACACAGATTAGTTATGGATTCCTCACCTTAGAATTACCCCCAGGCGTCAGACTGGATCTGGAGAATTTTTTCCTCAACAGTACCCATGCACGTCGATAGGTGGCATCGGTCGACTCCGCGTTTGTCGTTGGCGTTGTGTCGCCGGAATGACATCGCAGTATCTACTTAGACACCGCCCTCGCGCGCTGACGTCAGTTCTTTACACGACATTCCACACCAGAAGCACAGAGCCATGCAAGACACTGACCACTGGTGCACAAAAACTAGGGCCCTGAAAGGGGGTCCGTTACCCTATAAGTCAGTTCGCAGAACGGGGAGGATGGGTGGGGCAGTGAAGAATCCATAACTAATCTATGTCTCTTACAGATATATCATTACTTAAGGTAAGTAACATGTTCATCTGAAAGAGACAATTAGTTATGGATCCCTCACCTTAAAATAGATACCCCAGCAATACCAACCCCGGTGGTGGGTCGGGAACCAAGTTCACACCAGAAAGTCCTGGAGACTGAACGGCTGAAGAAGCCGCCTCTCTGGACTTGGCTGTCCAGGCAGTGGTGTTTGGTAAACGTGTGCAGTGAAGCCCACGTAGCTGCCTGGCAGATGTCAAGAAGGGAGACTCAACGTCCCAAAGCAGTAGTGGCTGCCGTCGCCCTAGTGGAATTGACACGCAACCCAACTGGAGGTTCCCTTTTCGCTAAGGAATAGCAGATTTTGATGCAAAGAATGACTCATCGGGTGATGGTTCATTTTTGCACGGCCGGACCTTTCTTGGCACCTACATAACCAACAAAGAGCTGGTCATCGACCTGGATTTGTTTTGTGCGATCCAGATAGAACAAAAGCGCATGTTTTGGATCCAGACGGTGAAGCCTCTCTTCCTCTTTTGAAGGATGTGGAGGCGGAAAGAAGGTGGGCAAAGTGATGGTCTGTCCTATGTAGAAAGAGGTAACCACTTTTGAAGGAAAGAAGGCCTAGTGAGAAGGACAACTTTGTCCCGATGAACAGCCAGGAAAGGAGGCTTAGAAGAAAGGGCTTGAAGCTCAATCACCCCTCGAGCAGAGGTGATGGCAACCTGAAAGGCAATTTTAAGGGTCAGAAGACTGCAAGGACAGTTCCAAAGGAGCACACATAAGATAAATGAGAACCAGGTTCAAGTCCCACTGGGACATTACGAAAGGGGTTGGAGGAAACAAATGAGTAATGTCCTTAAGAAAACAATTTACAACAGGGGACTTGAAAAGCAAAGGCTGGTCAGGCAGCCGCAGTGAGGCTGAAATGGCCAAAGTATAGCCCTTGAGAGTGCCCAGAGCAGAGCCCTGCTGGGCCAAAGAAAGAGTGAAGAGGAGAACATCAGAAAGGGGATCCACAGCCTTTACTGCGCACCATGCCACAAACTTGTTCCATCTACAGGGGTATACTGTTTTGGTGGAGGGACACCTGGCTGCCAAGATAACATTACTGACTTCGGGAGGAAGGTCGAAAGCTGACAGCTGTCGCTGCTCAATCTCCATGCAAGGAGGTGGTGGCTGGACAGTTCCAGGTGGAAGATCGTCCCCTGCTGCTGCGACAGGAGATCCTCCTGAAGAGGCAGTCTGATCGGAGGATCGATCACCATGTGTAATAGCTCAGGATACCAGACTGTTCGTGCCAAATACGGGGCCGCAAGAATGACTTGGGCCGGTCACGCTTGATCGTCTTCAGCACTCTGGGCAGAAGTGGAATAGGCAGAAAGGCGTATAGAAGACCGCTACTCCACTCGTGAGGAAGAGCATTGTCTAGCGAGTGCCACCTTGGAAATTCCAACGCGCAGAATGGCTGACATTACGCATTCTCTTCGGTGGCAAATAGATCTAACCAAGGCTCTCCCCACTGCTGAAAGAGACCTTGCACCACCTCCGAGTGAAGAAGCCATTTGCAATCCATATTGCACCTGCGGCGAGGTTGTCTGCCCTGGCATTCAGAGAACCTGCCAGGTGTTGAACCACCAGAGATATGCCCTGATGATCCAGCCATGTCCAAAGGCGGAGAGCCTCTTGACATAGGGTCAACGACCCCACCCGCCCTGTTTGTTGCAGTATCACATGCACTACTCTTCCCCTGACAGAGGGAAGGAATGCCTTTAGTGCAAGACGAATTGCCCGAAGCTTCAGAAGGTTGATATGGAGTCCTGACTCCGTCGGAGACCAGATGCCTCTGATCTCCGCCTCTCCCATGTGGCCACCCCACCCCAGCAGTGATGCATGTGTCACCACTGTGAACTCTGGTTGGAGAAGGGAGAGGGATCTGCCGTTGACCCAATCCCGGTTTATTAGCCACCACTGCAGTTGACGTGCAGTGCCCTCCGAGATCTGGAAGGAATCGGAAAGATTCCCCTGAGCTGTACCCACTGGACCATCAGGTCCCACTGTAGAGCCTGCATATGCCACCTGGCATAGTCCACCCGTAGGATGCAGGATGCCATGAGGCCCAGTAGCCTCAGGGTCATTCTGACCGAAACCCGGGATAGAGGCTGAAAGATCGGAATCATAGCCCGAACATCCCAGACTCGCTGCTCAGAAGGATAAGCCAGAAACTGTGCTGTGTCCAGAAATGCTCTGATGAAAAGGAGATTCTGAGAGGGAATCAGGTGTGACTTCGGCACATTGATGGTGAACCCTAGCGAATGCAGGAGGTTGGCCGTAGTCAGGAGGTGGGACACGACAGCCTGGGGCAAACCCGCCTTCCACAGCCAGTCGTCAAGATAGGGGAAGACTGGAACCACTGATCTGCGCAGATGAGCTGCAACCACCACCATCACTTTCGTGAATACCCGAGGGGCGCTGGTAAGGCAGAGGGGGAGCACGGTAAACTGAAAGTGCTTATGGCCTACTGTGAACCGTAGATAACGCCGATGGGCCTCAGGACGGGGATGTGAAAATAAGCGTCCTGCAAGTCCAACGCTACCATCCGGTCTCCAGGGTCGAGAGCAGACAGGACCTGAGCCAGTGTCAACATTTTGAACTTTTCCTCCGGAGGAAGTGGTTGACGTTCTGGAGATCCAAGATAGGACGCAGGCCTTTGTCCGTCTTGGGCACCAGAAAGTAGTGGGAATAACAACCATGACCTACTTCTGGGGCAGGAACTTGCTTGATGGCTCCCTTAGCCAAGTGAGCTGTAACTTCCTGTTGGTGAAGGGCAAAGTGATCTTGGGACATGCGATGGGTCTGAGGTGGCATGGATGGAGAGTTAGTCTCGATGGGGAGGGAGTAGCCCCTTTGGACTATCAGCAAAACTCACCTGTCCGACGTGATGTTGAGCCAGTGAGGGAGGTGATGGCAAATCCTGGCGCCCACTGACAAAAGGCGGCTCTGAAAGGTCGGACTAGGAGGGCTTGGAGGCTGCTGCAGAAGGGGCGCTCGTGGACAGGCCAGCCCGCTGGTCCCTAGACTCACAATGGTGGGTCCCACATCCCCGGCCACGCAGAGGCTGGACAGCTTGTGCAGGCCTGTGGCTCTGGGCGAGGGATGGTGGGCACCCTTTCCGTAGCCACGAAAGGGGCAAAAGGCAGACTGCGCTGGGCGGGAGTTGGATGCGAAGCCCAAAGACCTGGCCGCAGCCCTGGAGTCCTTAAAGCAATCAATCGCGGTGTCCGCCTCATCGCCAAACGAGCGACGGCCATCAAAGGGCATGTCCAAAAGCGTAGATTGGACATCGCCCGAAATGCCAGTGACCTTAACCAGGCGTAGCGTCTAAGGGTTACCTAAGTGGAAATCGTCCTGCGTCGTGAGTCGGCGGTGTTCAGCCCACATCGGATGGTGAACTTCGTTGCATCTCTACCTTCGGCATCTGCATGGGAGAGCACGGCCTGGGCCTCCTCCAGGCACTGTGAAAGCACCTGCGCAACCGTGTCCCACACCGAGTGGGAGTAACGGCCCAAGAGACATGCAGTGTTCACCGACCGCAGTCCCAGGCTGGAGGAAGAAAACATCTTCTTCCCAAGGTGGTCCAGCTTCTTGGATTCCTTATTAGGTGGTGCGTTAGGGAATGCACCCTTGGAAGTCGAAGCTTGGACTACCAAGCTCTCAGGCGTGGGGTGGTGAGAGAGGAAAATGGGGTCGCCCGGGTCTGAGCGGTGGCGTCGGACAGTCATCCTATCCACAGGAGCCCCTGTGTTGGGCTTGGACCAAGTGCCCAAAAGGATGAAATGAAATGAAATGAAATGAAAAAGAAACTTAATAAAGCGCACTGCGGCCAAGCGGCTTCCTGGCGCTGAGACCAAACTAGACTCTACGGAGGAGACCAAAGGAGCTAACAGGGGAATGCCTGGGAGAACAGAAATGTTTTCAAAGCTTTACGAAAGTGAGCATAGGTGGGAATAGAACGGATAGAGAGAGGGAGAGTGTTCCAGAACCGAGGGGCCAGAACCGAAAAGCGGGTGCCCCCCGATCTGGATTTATGAAAGCGGGACATGCAGGAGGGAGAAGAGGAACGAAGAGTGCGGGTGGGGGTGTAAGGGGTGATCAAAGAACTGATGAAGAGGGGGGCTGAGTGTGTGTAGGCCCGAAAGGCCAAACAGGCCAATTTGAAAAATGATCTGAAGTGCACAGGAAGCCAATGGAGGGACTTAAGTGCAGGCGTGATATGAGATGATTTGGGGAGGCGGAGGATGAGACGGGCAGCCTGGTTTTGGATCGCCCGTAGGCGTCGGGTTTCATAAGCAGGAATGCCTACATACAGACCATTTCCATAGTCAAGGCGAGAGGTGATAAGGGTCAAGACTATGGATTTAAGGGCGTCCGCTAAGAAGTACCGAGAGATCTTCCGGATGAGACGAAGGGACAAAAAACAAGAGGATACAACGGAACTGACTTGGGCATGCATGGTAAGGTCATGGCTGACCTTGATTCCCAAGGTCCGAACAGAGGGGACCGGAGAAGGGGGGGAGCCAAAGGAGGGGGGCCAGTGAATCGAGGACCAAGGGTTGGAGGGACCACCCGTGAGGACAAGCTCCGTTTTGTCGGGATTGAGCTTTAAATGATTGGTGCTCATCCAATCAGAAATAAAGACTAAAGTGGAGCAGAATTTGGGAAGAGAGATCAAAGGAGAAGAAAGATCAAAGACGAGCTGGAGGTCATCCGCGTAATTGTACACAGAGACCCCCAGCTCGCGAAGGGAAATAATGAGAGGGTGGATATGAAGGTTGAAAAGAAGAGGGGAGAGGGAAGAGCCTTGAGGGACCCCACAGGTGACTGGACGAGGGGGAGCGGAGAAACCCGAGAGGTGAACCGCTTGAGACCTGCCCGAAAGAAAGGACGCCAGCCAGGAAAAGGCTACGCCACAAATGCCCGCTGCGCTGACACGGTCGAGAAGGGTGGCATGGTCGACCGTGTCAAACGCAGCGGACAGGTCGAGGATACCCGTGAGGGCCTCATTGAACGGCAGCAGGGGCTCTGAAGAGGCTGCTGCCTACTGAAGCACCTCAGTCAGGAGGTTAGTCCTGACTGTCACCGTAGGAAGCTCAAGGTTTAAGGCCTTGGCCGCCCTACACAACACCATTGCGTAAGATGCACCCTCCTCCGTAGCAACGGTAGGGGGAGAAAGCATGCCAAGGTCTGCGGAGGTGTCCAGACTACTGGCATCACCAAACTCCTCTCTCCAGTCCGGTTCCTCTAAATGGTCTGATAGAGGGTCCACAGACCCTCCCAGTCCTCCTCACCCTCCTCTGGTAGCCACTCAGGGCGATAGGAAACACCAAGGGAGAACAGTGGTACAAAAGTACAGGTCAGCGCCGGTCCGGGTCCGTGTCTAAATTGAGGGAGAGGCTGGGGACGACGTCGGCTGGGGACACAACCGGCGTCAGAGTGGGTAGAGGTGTCGTCACTGGATTCGGCACTGGTGGAGATGTCACAAGTTCTACCGGCGCCGATCCGGATCCAGGCCTGGATCCTTGGGAGCCCTGCGGCATCGAAGGCCTAGAGCCCCCAACGAAGTCTCCGGGGCTTGAGGGTGCGCCGGTGGAGTCGTGCAGCCCACAGATGGAATGTAAGGCTTCGTAAAAGTTGCGAAGCTGGGCAGGGGTCGCTCTGGCTCCCGGAAAGGGAGGGAAGGCCGGAGTAGACCCAACAGGCTCCGTGGGCAGAGCTGAGCGACTACTTTCCACTTCCCGTGTCGCGTCGGCCGACGGACGGGTAGAACGCGAAGAGCGACGATGCTTCTTCGCCTTCTCCTTGACTTACCCGAAGATGAAGTCTTCGATGATGAGTAGTGGTGGTGGCTCCGCGACCGGTCTGGACTTCCCTCTCAACCGGGACCTCAACCGGCACAAAGCGGACTGCCGGTCCTCGAGAAGATTTCAGGACCGCTTCCGCAAAGACTTCTGGTTAATGGCCCAGCAGTCAGAGCATGACTTCGGGTCGTAGTCGCACTCCATGCACCTAAAGTACACGAGGTGCGGGTCCGTGAGCAACATCAACTTACGACAGTAGTCGCAAGCCTTGAAGCGAATCAGACGTGACATCCCTCTGTACACCAGGAGTCGAACAACTCAAAAAAGATGTAAAAAAAAGTCACAAAAACGGAGACAAAAAGTGACTCGAGGTACCGCTCTCTAAGGATCTGCGCTGGCTGGTGTGGAAAAAGAAAGATCTGACGTCAGCGCATGAGGGCGACGTCCAAGTAGATACTGGAACGTCATTCCAGCGACCACGATATCAACGCCGAACGCTGAGTCGACCGATTTTTTGTAACACAATTTTTATTGCAATGAGAGCACAGAATTACAGGGCATGTGAATTATAGCATAAGCATGTGCCTCAGCCTACCCCCAGACCATTACACATTTCATGTCCATGGGCATCAGTGAAATTTGCATATACATATCTCTTGTACTCTGGGCCAATAAAAATGGCAGTGCAATCAATGACAACAGCTTGAACTAAAACCCCCCGGAAGTCCTCCCCCCCCCAACACCCATTACCTATTCCACCTAAAGTTTCTCCCCACCTTCCCCCCTTCCCCCTCTCCCCCTCTCCTACCTGCAACCCTCCCCCCCCAGGCGTGTCGTGGTGCAGCCCCCATCGGGCTGGAAAAGGGATGGCTGCCGTAGTCCTGTCTCGCTACTGGGTCCGTGGATATTATGTGGTAAGAGGTGCCTCCGTGCTCAGTATGGGGCATCTGTGTGCAATCAATTAGTGCTAGGCGACATACTTCCATCGTGGCCTGCTATGGCGGGTGCATCCCATGGCTATGTGCAGGGGACCCTCCATCCTAGTCTTCGGGCAGTGTGAGTTCCATTACCAATCTCTTCCAAGCCCTTGCCCTCTCTATTGCCAGTTCATTTCCTGTTCTATGCGCCACTTGTAGTCTGACCTCCCCCTCGCAACGGGCCCACTTACTAAATTCCTGCCTCCATTTATCAACGCTGAGTCGACCAATGCCACCTATTGTAGGGCAGGGGTACTGCTGAGGAAAATAATTTCCGGATCCATTCGAACACCTAAGGGTAATTCTAAGGTGAGGAATCCATAACTAAGTGTCTTTTTCAGATAGAGCGGATTCCTCGCACAGAGAGTCCTCACAAAAGGGCTTCTCCCTGGACCTTGCTCCTTCCAAGGCTCTCCTCTTTCTCATAGGGCACAGAGGGCAGGCAGGCACTGGTGCTTCAGTCTCCAGGACAGGTGGTCTTGGTTTCCCTGGGTGATGGCCCCTCACCCAGCACGGAGACTAGTGTGCTGCTTTTCCCCCTGGACCCACTTTGGTTCCCCTCTTAGTTATACATTTAAGACATTTTAGGCTAACGTCATTTTGTCGTGTATTTCTATAGGTTCTGATTCGATCCCCCTATTCCTGACCCTATTCTGGTTAAACTTACTAGCTAGTTAACTAACAGTCAGCCCATGAGGCAAGAAAACCCCCATGATGCAGATACCGTTATCTGACGCAGTCACACTACGGCACAGGAACGTGTTATCTGATTAGGTCATAACGCTTGAGATCTAATTAGACAAGCGACATTCCTCCAGCCCCTGATAAGGCATACGACGTTCTCATAACAAATCAAACCTATGACAACCTGGATAATCCGTGCGGCCATTGTTTTGATTTCACAGAGAACTTTAGTAAAGAATGTGCTAACGAGCAAGTCGTATGACATCTTTATTGACGTACCTATGTCCATCCTTACGTCAATCCCGGCACCTTTAAGGTATAAATATTGCCGACCTTGCCCTATGCAAAACACACGCGTGGTGACAAGACGGAGCAGCCATACTTGCCGAAGCCGAGAGCAGAAGCAGACCCCGCAGGCAGCAGCCCCGCCTTCCTGACGCGCTGAGAGACGCGCTGCTATCTCAAGCCGAGAGACCCAGCACCGGCGCTTCTGGGCAGCCCTCGCAGGCAGCCTGGAATATCGAGAGCAGAGAAAGAGATACCATTCCTCATTCATCCTAAATTCCAGGTACAGAACTGAATAACCCCTCCTAGAGAATTCTTTAGTTATTCACTTGGCAAAAACAAACTTAAACTAAACTGTAACTTTCTATTCCCGCCCACGCATTAGACTTAGGTCAGGTACACGGGGTAGGCGTATTTAGAAACACCAGTTGAGTACGTTTAGTCAAATGTATATGTGTATGTAAATATATTTTAATCATTTTAAACATCATATGGCTCAGAAACCATATCAATGTTTTTACAGTATTATTTTATACTATTGCTTCTAATGTATGCACTTTACTTAACTATAAGTATTGCAATAATATCGATCCATTTCTCTTGTACGAGAAAAGAGACTGATCAATAAATAACATCTTTTATTGAACACGCCCGTCTCTTCCTTTTCTCTACATTCTGATGAGACTAAGAATGCACGTACTGACTGAGTAAAATAATTGCCTTGTGCTCACACGACTCTCGAGATTGACTCTTGATTAGGGGAGAGCAAAGTTGTCATGTTCTATGGTTGTCAGAAACTAAATCCCTTCTTGTCTAATCAGGGGAGTTAATCCTTCCTTGAACATTCGAGAAAGTTTCTAGCGAACTCTGAGCTTAGCTGGCAAACCCAAAAATTAAGTCTAGTATCGACAGTAGTAGACCTAGTTAACGTCTGGCCTAGGCCTTTACTGCTGTAGGCACTATTCCAATGCGCAGAGCCTATTGGGAAAATAGGAGCTACACTACAATTTTAGCAAGGTTATATTTTACATGTTTTGCTTGCACAATATTATTATATGCAGTCCTTCATTTTCCAGTGGGAACCATATAGCCCAATCTGGCCTGGGTCCCCAGTCCTGGTCACAGGCAGAAGTCTTGCAGAGCTTCCCCTCCTCACGCAGCCCATCTTGCTGCTGATCGGTAGATGACAAAGTTTGGTGTCTGAAGCTACCCTACTTATAGTCCTTTTCCAGACACAAAATGTAATTTAGTATATGTCTTTCAAGTTTTATGTTGTGGTTTTTTAGGTCTCGCGACCTATCGATGCGCGCATGCGCATCGAGCGGAGCGAGAATTCAAGCGGCGAAAACATCATGAAACCACCAGCTTTTTGCTGGCGTTTTCATGGCGTTTTCCTGCAGTTCATGTGAACCACGTGTTCAAACATGAACGCGCATCAGCCTCCCTCCATTTGCCGCAGAGCACATCAAAGGGCTTCGCCCAGCGTGCGCTCTGCGGCTTCTCGGCTTCTCCTCCCCTAATTACGCCGCACACAGCCTTCCTTGCATTTCTCCTCCCCCTCCCCAGCCAGCTTCCCCCAGGCCGTGTTCCCTCATCCCTAGCACCCCCTCGGCTCCCTTTCTCCGATTCCTCTCCATTTGTTCTTCCTTCCTCTACCTTTTCACATCCTCTCTCTTTGCCTGTCCTACTTCCTCTTCATACCGCTACACCTAAATCCTTTTTTTTCTAAAGTTCATTCATCTTATATCTCTCACGTGCACAGAACAACTTCTCTCACAAACACGCTAACTTTTCCTTTATCTCGCACATATACACATGTGCACTTCATTAGTTAATTCCCGTCCCATAACCTTTGTACTCTCTCGGAGGCAAGCTCGCCCACCCCCTCTCATGAAAACCCACTCACTCTCGTGCACACATGCACACTGATTTGTCGTGCCATGATGTTTGTACGAATCCACTCACTGCCTCTCTCGCTCCCAAGTCTCCGACACACTCTCCCTCCCGGCATTGATGACCCTGACATTCCAATTAGCAGACTGTGAAATGCAGGGTTTCCTAATTAACACAGCCCTCCAACTACGCACTAGTCGTTAATAAAGGGCCATTAACAAGCTCGGATTCTGGCCGTCCTGGAACTACACTCGGGCTCCTGGTTTTAAATACTACCTGCCCGCAGTGGAGCTTGTTTGTTGAAGATGCATGCTGCTGTAACCGCCATCTGCACTGGCGCGCGACGCAGATCGATGCAATAGGCTCATCCCAGGGACCAGAGGCGCGAGCTCCCCTCGCACTCAATGGTGGGACAGAACAGCAGCAAGAGAGAGTAAGCACCGGTGGGAAGCAGAACTGGAAACTACCCACACACACCGAGCAGGGGCTCTCACGGGGGCAGCAGTGAACCACCACACACAAAGGATAGGGAGGGACATGTTGGGCGCCAGCAGGGAAAACGCGCCTCACACAAACAGGGAAAGAGGAGTCGGCAGCAGTGAAAACATACTTCACACAAACACGAATAAGGAAAGAAGAGTTAGCCACAGAGAAAACACCCCTCACACAAACAAGAACGGGATAGGAAGAGTTAGCATCTCTGAAAACGCCCCTAACTCAAACAGAATAGAGAAAGAAGAGTTACAAGCAGCGAAAAACCTCCTTACACAAACAGAATAGGGAAGGAAGAGTTAGAAGCAGTGAAAACGCCTTCACACAAAGGGAATATGGAAGGAAGAGTTAACAGCAGTGAAAAACGCCCCTCACACAAACACGAACAGGGAAGGAAATATGTTGGCAGCAATGAAAACACCCCTTACACAAACAACAATAAGGAAAGAAGAGATAGCAACAGTAAGTATTTAGTTTTGCAGCACAATATCCGATTATGCAACAAGGATATTGTGCTGCAAAACTAAATACTTATAAGGTCCCCAAGCGAGACCTATTGGCAATGCCAATGCTTGTCTTCTTTGAAATGGACATCTTTCTACTTTCTTCATCCTCCTCAAGGATTTCTGTCACAGCAGGCAGGTCTCTGAAACTGATAAACCTACAACAAGATTCTTGGGAGTGACCATAGGTCACTCCTGGATGTCAGCCACAGTGATATGTCCATCAAAAGTCTAATCCTGGGCTCCCAGCCCTACTCTTTATGATTCCCTTATCACCCACATCTCTCTCTTCCTGAGATGTGTCCAGCCCCCTTCCTTGTGATCTATCCTTGAATCAAAGAGACATTTGAAATGCATAGAGAGAGCCTGGCTCTCCTATCCCCCAGTGCATGTCCCTCCCAGCTTACAGGAATACACAAATCTGTTTGGGGGATTCCTCCATTCCTCATGTTTTCAGACAAGTGGGCCTGTGCGTCCCAAAATGCAACCCAAGGTCCTCCATTTAATGTACCAGTGCAGGCACACATGCACTCAGTGTACATTCACAGCACACTTACTGCACAGCACTGTTATACTCATGTATTATGCCGTCACAAGCATAACTACATGCAGCAAACGTATTCAAGCTGCATGCACTGTTCAGTACTGCAGCCTTTCTATATTGTACCAGTGTGTCATTTTAAAAACACACACTGCCAACATACAAACATTTACCATGTGCACACTGTACCACACTTCACCCCTTCTGTAGTGTACTTCTTGTAAGCACACATGCACTCAGCACGTTTCCACATCTACCTGATGTAGGCCAGGGATGTGTTAAGCAAACAGCAGCGGAACTTGTAAAAAGGGGAGTGAACCTGTAGGCCTCACTCCAGTGACACAGGGCAACAAGGGCCTGTTTGCTACTACTTATCACTACTTGATATGCTGCCACCACTACCACCCATGCGCTGCTTAGCTCCTGGTGAAGGCTTTAGCCTTCCACCACTATGAGTACAGCGCTTTGGGCACCCCTATTGGTCCAACAAGACTGCAGCGTGTGAGACAGGCCTGTGTCGTGGTACACACGCATGATACGTGTTCGCCTATGACAAAAGAATCTGCATTAGGGATCCAGTCAACAATGCAGTTGGGCACTCAGGGCAGGGTACACATCTCTATCCATGCAGAGGACTTTTCCGTCACAACAATATCTAGATACATATTGAGCACTGGCCCTTTGTGAGAAGCTTCATCATTACTAGCAGTGCACTCCTTAAACACAGATGGCACACTCTGGAACATTAGACAGGAGGCTCAGGAATAACAGAACTTGTTTTCTTAGATGGTTGCAGTTGTAGATTACTTTCTCCCTGCAGAAGTTGAAGAAACTACAAGAGAAAAGTAACGCATTTCATAAAGGGATTTTATAATAAAATATAGCGTCAATACTCCTGAAAAATCAAGGCTAAAACTAGAGCACATGTATGATTGAACGGATGTGTAATAAACAGACCAGAGAATGGACAGAGAAGGTAGAACTATTGATATTTTGGTGGGAAAAGGAATGAGCAATAGTAGGAAGAGAGCAAATGTAAAGCTTGAGACCATCTAAATGTTGTGTAGGTCCTTAATATACAAGTGATTAGAAAATATATTTTCTTCGTTTACCTTGGATGCATTTAAACAGCAGACATGAGGCTGACAGTTACTTAATAGAGAAATAGTACACATTTGCATTTTGCTGCTTTCAAAACAACTAAATGGTTTTGAGGTCTGCAACAAAGTAAAATAAAAAAACAAATCCTTCTTTTGCTGTGCTTGCCCACCCCTACTTTAATTTGGTTGTGTTCGGGTTTTGCTCTTGAAGAAAAGTATTCTTATGCCATACGTCTTTGTAAGGAACGTGATGGATGGAAGCATACTATAACATGCAGGGCAATTTTTTGGGGCTTTTGTACTGAAAGTATTGTGACAGAACTTGGCTTATACTAGTGCCACATATATGAAAACAGCAAAATCTATTTGACTGGATTCTGAGGCTTAACTCTATTCCTAAAGCATGGCATTTGTCAACCTGTAGCAGAGCCAGTTATTGCACACAGCACACAGAGTCCCCTTCTCCTCTATCTTCTCTATGGTTGAATGTATATATGGACTCCTTTGGCAATATCCATAAAGCCAGCCTTTCAAAAAGCAACATCTAAGAGCCTGGAAAGACATCGGACACACTTGTAGGTTTTGTATCATCTAATACACCGCATATCCATAATGTGACAATGCTTGTCTAACTTGTCATGCCCAAAAATGATTTTTGTATCACACTATTCTGTGTTGGTAGATCATGTGCAAACATGCTAGGGCTCCAAAGGATCTCAGGGAAAATTATGGACCAAAGGTTCAGAAATATATATAAAACAATACAATAACAGAGTTATACTCTAATAAAATGGGAAAATGGCGCTGGCCTACCTGCCATGAAGCCCCATGTCAGGTGTGAACGTTCTGTAACCATTCCCACCAACCTTCTTCGCACACTCTTGGCTCCATTTACAACAGGAAAAACAACGGGCCCGATTCACAGAACTAACTTAAGACAAAATCCCAAACTTACTACCATTTTGGTATTCACAGAAGGCACTTACTCATTTTGGTATTCAAAGAAGGCACTTACTCATTTCGGTATTCACAGAAGTTAGGAGTCCTAACTTTAGGACTCCTAAATGCCTTCTGTCAATACTGAAAGTCTTAAAATTAGGATTTTTCTCAGTTTAGGAGTAGTAAAGTTAGGACTCCTAACTTTAGGACTCCTAAATGCCTTCTGTGAATACCGAAAGTCTTAAAATTAGGATTTTTCTCACTTTAGTAGTAATAAAGTTAGGACTCCTAACTTTAGGACTCCTAAATGCCTTCTGTGAATTCCTAATGTCGTATAGTTAGGATTTTTCTCAGTTTAGGAGTAGTAAAGTTAGCTTTACTACTCCTAAACTGAGCAAACTCCTAATTTTAAGACTTTCGGTATTCACAGAAGGCATTTAGGAGTTCTAAAGTTAGGAGTCCTAACTTTACTACTAAACTGAGAAAAATCCTAATTTTAAGACTTTCGGTATTCACAGAAGGCATTTAGGAGTCCTAAAGTTAGGACTCCTAACTTTACTACTACTAAACTGAGATGGCGCCGGCCTGAATGGTCGCTATCAGAGGTGCTCCCTGAACCCTCCCTGCACGATGAGGACCAGCCCTTTGTAGCCCTGTTTATGCCCTGTGTAGCCCTGTTCAGCGTGACTAGATTAACGGAGCAAACGGAATCATTAAATGCCAGGTGAAAAAAGAGAAAATATAATATAATCTACTGAAGGGGACCCCTGGATCTCTGGACCCCTGGAAGGTCGGATTGGAACTCCACTAGCTCGTGAAGAAAAAACCCCGCTGCAACCCAGAGATCCATGACAGGCTGCAGTCTACTCTCTTCCCCTCTCGCTGACCCTGCAAGCAAAGCAAAGCAAAAGCAAAGCAAGCTGACATCCAGCATTCGACGACGATCTACTGTCTGCTCGAAGAGTGAGGTGAGGTGAAGTGAGGGGGGCAGAGAGCGAGGTGGATGGATGAGCGCAGCAAAAAGCACAGCATGCACAATGATTGAGGGGGAAAAAAAAGGGACTCCGAAAGTGCTTATTTATCTTTCTCGTGTTTTTCTCCGAGCTCCGTCCGGCAACTCTCTTCTACCTTTTACCTTGCTTTCAATTGCTCGGGACTGTCTGAAAACATAAAAAACATCAAACTACCGGCTCTTCGTGTATCTAAGACATCTGAGACATCTGAGCCGTCTGTGTTTGTATCATATGAGTCACTGACATTGACACTGAAGCCAGAGAGGAGCGGGGCACAGTATACATATGCACTCACAGCCTCTCATCTCTCCAGCCTCGAGGCATACAAACGTGTGGAAGAGAAAGCTTGGAAGCTCGGTGACTCTATGTCTACTGCTGCATTGAACTGTGAATGGTAAATCATGAACGTTTTACCAACTAACTAGCTAGATAAGCAATTTAGCAGAACGCTGAGAAAGTCTTTCTCTCACCTACACGTGGCAGTCTGCATCACGAATTAACTGCTCTCTCTACTCCCTCAACGTTCCGGGTCTGCTAGAAAGGTCTTGATCCCTTCGCCTCTCGGTCATCAATCACTCGCTCTTGGATCACAGAGGATATTTAAGACTGTCCTGGCAACTTCGTCTGCTCGGCTACTCGATGGCTTGACTCGGTCGGGTGGAAAAAAAACGGAGTTCTTCCTTAGAGCAGCAAAGTAAAAGTAACAGAGTATAATGAGAGTGGGGCCTTTATGGAAAGCCAGAGAGAGGTTTTTGCAGAAATTAAACAGGGGCTCAAGAAAGCTACTAGTGGTGGCCACGATTGAAATATATCTCTCATGTAACACATGTCTAACCACGTGTTCTACAAACATATCTACAAACATATCCAAGGCATCTAAAACCTCTAAGGCTGCAAGCAAGTGTCCAGACACGTGGCAGGAGGATACGGAGGAGACGGTGGCAAAAGGAGCTTTGGAAGGTGGTTTATATAATCCCATATATAGTCCCAAAGCATATGTACAAGCGCATGACCAACATACTGCATGGAATATAACTAAAGTAGCTTATCTAGGGAGCTACGCAGCCGCGCTACCACCAATACAGTTGATAATAGCAGAACAGAACGAGCAGAATAAACGACGAGAGGAGAAACAGAAGATGGATGAGAAGGATAACATGGATGACATGGGTACAGGGGGGGGGGCAGATTGATCAGATCGATCAGAATGGCCAAAATGAACTAATAGAGCAAAGTCAGGCACATGCCTTACTATTCCCCCAGCCAGACACCATGGACTCCATGGACTCCATGAATACCCTGAATGCAAAAAGTATCCAAGAAACCGGAATTAATGAAAGTGTACAAGACGCACAAGCAGTGTACAATGCTCAGAAAGTGAAACCAGCGCAACGGAAGCCGGAGACTAGAGGAGCCAAAGCCAAGGAAGAAAAAGGTAAAATTCAAGAACAAGAACCAGAACAAGAGCAAGTTAAAGAAAAAGGTAGAGAGAAAGACAAGGTGAAAGAGAAGGAGAAGGAGAAAAGCAACAAAAGGGATCAAGCAGGTATTATACAGGATCTTCTGACAAAGGTAGAGGACCAGGAGAACAGAGCGAGGAGGAACAACCTGCGCTTCCTGGGGCTCCCGGAAGGCGCCGAGGGCAATGACCCAAGGGGATACGTGACTAAACTCCTTAAATCAGCCCTCCCCGAATTGCAATCATGGGAACTAGATAGAGAAGTTCAGCGAGCCCACCGCTTTCCCCTAATGCAACCTAAACGAACACAGAACCAACCTAAATACCCTAGGGCAATGCTGGTGTATTTTGGGAACTTTCTACTGCGGGAAACTATCTACGATCTTGCCAGAAAAAGAAAAAGGGGAAAAAATTAAACGTAAAAATAAAGATAAAGATAAAATCATGAGTAATTGTGATAAAATTGAAGTCTATGAAAAAAGTAAGAAGGATTCACAAAAATACAAAAATATAGTAAAAGTTAAAGGTATGGCACAAGAGAAAAGGAAGGAAAAAGGCAAGGAGACGGAGAAGGATTTTGAAGATACCGAAGAGATGGAATTAATGTTAAAAAAAGCAAAACGGCTACAAACCATCAAAAACTTGAAAGCAAATGTAAAAGCAACAGGTCCGATATCTACATTACAGCCTAGTATCTGCAATATTTTTAGCCCACTACCCAAAGAGCCCAAAGAACAGGTGTATGAAGATACAAACAGTCTGGGGGCTGTACAGGACCTAATGACACAGACACAGAGTGAGGCTGACATAGGACTAGGACTAGGAGGTCCTGAAACCAGCGCCCATGTAAGTCAAAACCCCATACAGGGAAAAACACCACAGTGGGGAAATGACTCACGCTCTGAGGAATCAGATGCAGACATATACGAAACTGGCATCTCAACTTCTAGCGAGTCAAGCAATGCTAGCAAAAGCCAAGACCAAGTTGCATCTGCCCCGGAAATATCAGACCCTTCAGATGTAAGGAAGACTAGCAACCCCGGACAAGGGATTACCCCAAAGAAAAGACTTGAGAAAAGAAGGATAAGGAATAAAAGGATAAACAAATTAGCATTTGAAGAAACCACTGATCAAGGGAGTAACTCAGAAGGAATTAGCACAAGAAAAAACTCAACCACCCAAAAAACTAAGGTAACAGAACCTGATCAGGAAAGTGATGAAAGTGAAGAGGAGTTAAGGGGGGACGGCTCTCAACAAGAAGGAACAGGAAAATCAGCCGAGCCATCTCTGAAGGATATACTAAGCTCCATAAGTCAATTCCATAAAGATGTTAAATTGGATAGCCACAAGAACCACATCGCAATACAAAAATTACAAGGCGCGATTAATAAAGTGGGCAGCACTTGTCTGGAGATTTCAGAAAGGATGGTGTCAGTAGAAACAAGAACTGACCATCTAGAGAAAGATGTCACATGTCTTCAAAATAAAGAAAAAACTCAAGCAGGTATTATACAGGATCTTCTGACAAAGGTAGAGGACCAGGAGAACAGAGCGAGGAGGAACAACCTGCGCTTCCTGGGGCTCCCGGAAGGCGCCGAGGGCAATGACCCAAGGGGATACGTGACTAAACTCCTTAAATCAGCCCTCCCCGAATTGCAATCATGGGAACTAGATAGAGAAGTTCAGCGAGCCCACCGCTTTCCCCTAATGCAACCTAAACGAACACAGAACCAACCTAAATACCCTAGGGCAATGCTGGTGTATTTTGGGAACTTTCTACTGCGGGAAACTATCTACGATCTTGCCCGACCTACAAGCAAGAGAGAATATAACGGATCCATATTTTTTGTTAGACCAGACTTTGCCCACACGACCGTAGAAAGGAGGTGGAGAATGCGGCAGCTGTTTACTCCCTTTGAACAAATTGGCGCAAAAGTTTTTCTACAAAATCCTGCGCGATTGAAAATAATTTTTAGGGGAAATACCCGCAGCTTCACAAGTGAAATTCAGGCGGAAAATTATCTGAAAGAAATCACAGGGACGGAAAAAAGAAATACATGAGAATGATCGAGTAACTGCAGATAAAACTTTGACCACGATGGGGATCGGACAATAAGTATATATTAAAAAACGTTATGGGGCTATAAAACATAGAAGGGGAAAAAAAAAAAAACATTGGATAAACACAAAGAAAAAGACTAAAGATGGGGGGAATATTCACAATTATATATCACATATAATGTAATATATGATAATCTGTATAACTGTATGAAACTACTCGTTTTCATAGACTTTCTCCTTACTCAGATTCAATACTCACGCAGGGATGGGGAGGGGGGTTACACTGAGGGGCACTAATCAGGCGGACGCCCACACCTGGATCTCACAGGACCCAGGATGCCTCATTGGGTGGTAAGGGGGGGTTTGGGGGGGGGGGGGTGCAGGGCGGTGGAACAGGACGCATTACCTCTACGAAGGATACATTAATTTTATAGAGAGTGGAAAGAAGGAAAAAATTAGAAGGACAGGGTGTTTTTGGAGATGGAACATAACTCACCTAGAGGATACGAGAAATCTTGATGGCTAAGATTAATATACTGTCAATGAATATTTGTGGCCTCAATGACTTAAAAAAGAGACAGAAAGTTGCGGAGGGACTTAAGGTATCTGGAGCAAACATTGTTTGCCTTCAGGAGACGCACATTGAGGGGTCTGAGCAATACCTACTAAAAACATTAGGATACCGACTCATAGTGGCCTCAACGCAAGGGACACGTACCAGGGGAGTTGCTATCTTAACAAAGGGTGGGGGGCTACAATTTCCAAGGGCTATAGCGGATAAAACAGGACGATTTGCAATAGCAGAATGCCATTACAACAATGGGGAAGGCAAGTTAACATTATGCACTATATATGGTAATGTTAGTGATGATCCCGATGTTTTGAACAAAGTTTCTAACGAATTAACACATTGGCCTCTTCCCTTGATTTTATGTGGAGACTTAAATATACATCTGCCTAGCGAATGGTCCATAGATCCAGGGTTTACATATCAGGGTAGAAAACGAAAAGTTTTCCAAGCTTTAAAAGATATATGTATGCTACATGGTTTAATTGACGGCTGGTCAATGAAACATCCAGGGGATCCTGGTTACACCTATTATTCACACCCACACTCAAGGCACGTAAGATTAGATTATATGTTAATGTCTAACTCCCTGAGAACAACATGTCAAATTGACAGACTCCCTAGAATTTTATCAGACCATAACCCGTTGGAGCTTAGCCTCATGGCTGGCCCAGAGAAACCCAACATAAACACCTGGACATTTGAAAGGGCATTATTGAACAATGAAGTATATTGTCAACATATGAGAACCTGGATCTCGGCCTTTTTAGAGGTTAATGTGGGATCTACCACGATCGACATGGTGTGGGATGCACTGAAGGCCTGTGTCAGAGGTGAAACAATGAAATTCTCCTTTAAATATAATAAAGCAGAAAAACAAAAAATGGCACTATTAGAACAAGACTTAAGACGAGCAGAGGTGGAACTCATTAAAGCGGTACAGGAAGGAAGGCCGACAGACAACGAGGTATGTAGGGTAGCAGTCGCTAAAAACTACATTTCTGAAATATTAATTGGAAGAGCCGTTGCTAGAGCCCGCATTCACAGGGAAAAAACATATGAGCTAAGTGAAAAAGTGGGACACCAATTAGCCATTAGAACTCGAGAAGAGATATCATTTGCATTAATAAAAGAAATTAGAGATCCAGACTTGGGTTTAAGATTTGAACCCGCAGAAATAAGATTGGCCTTCCAAGGGTTTTATAGGAAACTATATCACGAAGAAGCTATAGAATGTGGAGAACCCCAAACATATCTGGTTCCACTCACTCCCGACCACCTGGGAATAGAAGATCAAGAGCTCTTGGATGGTCCAATCTCCTGGGAGGAAATATTACTAGCATTAAAATCCCTGGCTAACGGGAAAGCAGCGGGTATGGATGGGATCCCCACCGAATTTTATATTAAATTTGCTCCCCAACTTAGAACCATCATGACAGCATTGTTTCAGTATATTTTTCAAGGGGGGACCCCTCCAAGGTCCTGGTCACTGGCTAAAATAATTGTTTTCCCTAAAAAAAACAAGGATGTCAAGGAATTGGGTTCTTATCGTCCCATTACCTTGATCAATGGGGACTCGAAAGTCTACTCAAAACTACTGGCAGCACGGCTGGCACCCATTATACATAAAATAATTTCGGAACGACAACATGGGTTCGTTCCCGGACGATCAACAATCGATCACATACAAAGAGTTATTTCTCTTTTTGATTACACGGGAGTGACAGGAGACCCTATGGCGCTTATATTGCTAGATGCAGAGAAGGCGTTCGATAGGGTCTCCTGGAAATTTCTGTGGGCAGCCATGTCAAATTGTGGGATTGGAGAGAAATATATAACAGCAATCAAACAGCTTTATGTAAAACCCAGTGCCTGTGTTTTGATCAATGGGGTACTCTCTGAAAGCTTCGCCATCACTAGGGGTACAAGACAGGGGTGTCCCTGTTCACCCCTATTGTTTGCAATTTACATTGACACATTTATACATAGAAAATAATGCCTTAATCCCCCCAATCCAAGTACGAGATTTAGAAACAAAATGCCTGGCATATGCGGATGATATAGCCATTATTACAGGAGACCCTAACAATGCTATAAAATGGATAGAAAGAGAAGCCCATGACTTTGGTAGAGTGTCAGGTTATAAACTGAACTCTAACAAAACTCAGATAGTGCTCAATAATAAAATCACAATGAGGGATCCAAGGGTAACTGACAAGGCAACATACTTAGGCGTGAGTATTAGCGCTAAAATTGAAAATATCGTTGATGACAATATTGAGCCCCTCATACAACATACCAAGAAAGAACTGCTTCGGCTACATAATTTACATCTGACTATTGGGGGTAGAACCAATGTTGTAAAGATGCTATTTTTTCCTAAATTTTTATATTTCTTCCGCTCAATATGATTAGAATTTTCCCCACTAGTTTTTAAAAAAATTGACACTATGTTTTCACGTTTTGTGTGGGGATATAATAGACCACGTAGAGCACTTAGATGGATCACATTACCTAGAGAACGAGGTGGATGGTCTCTCCCCAATTTTAAACTATATTATTGGGCTACAGTGCTAAAATATAGTGTAAATTTATTAATCAACAACTCGGATGGCCGCAACATACCCTCTCCTCAAGAACTGATCCTGGGGGATGGGAGCGCTGGCTGTCTGTGGCGACATGTAAATGATGACTATTTAAAAAAGGTGAAATTCAAGACCATTTGTAATGTTGTTAAAGTATGGGGTAACGTTAAAAAACTAGTAGGCTTAGGCCGGTATTCCTTCTACACCCCAGTGTCACAAAATATGGACCTCCCAGAAATATTCCGGGACGCATGTATGCAGAGATGGATTGAATCAGGGGTTAGACAACTCAGGTGTTTCTTTACAGTAAACAGATTTAAATCATTTGATGAATTAAAATCAGATTTTAGCATGACGAATAGGGATTTCTTTAAATTTCTTCAGGTATGAGACTTTGTATTAAGGAAAGCGGGTGGTCGTATCAGATTTCAACCTTGCCTAATTATAGATAAATTAATTTTAGCAAAAACACCAAGAATTGGTGAAATATATGCAGGGCTGAACTCATGTTTACCAGATGATATGGACAAACATGTGGCGGCATGGCAGATTAGGCTTAATGTGATTCCCCAAACAGCGTTCGATGCCTACGAAATGTCACGCACCTACTTAATGTCGATGAAATTGCAGGCACAGTTCTATAAGACATTTTTTTCACTCTACTATACCCCTTACAAAATATCAAAATGGGGGCCTGGGAAAGGTAGAATCTGTCCACGTTGCGCACACCCCGCGGCGGACTTAGTTCATATGTTCGCCTCATGCCCTATATTAGCAAATGTATTAGCAGAAATTTCTGACTTTCTCTCGGATATTGTACAGTATAGGGTTTCCATTACAACTGAAGAAGTCATGCTGGGTACATCTAACATCACTCGACCAATACAAAGTCAAGGACTGATTTTTGTAGCAATGGCCGTCTTTAGGCTATGCGTAGCATCAGCATGGATAGACCCGATACCACCGTCATTCCTACAATGGAGAGCAAGGCTGCTGGCGACCTGCAGCTTGGAGGTTGCAATCTATAGAAATAAAGGGAGGGATAAGAGGATCCAGGGTATGAAGATATGGGCGCCATTGCTAGCCTGGATTCAAAAAGAATGACTGTAGGGGGTATAGAGGCAGGCTGTTTGATGTAAGCAAGATATATCTTTACCGGTTCGCTTCCTCTTTCCTGAAATTGAATATGTTAACAAATATTCTCTCCATACCTTAAATGATGAGTACATGTTCTTCTTTCTTTAAACTGAGTATGCTCAGAAATATTTTTTTCCATATTGAAAATGATGGGTACCTGTTCACCGGGGGAAGGGTGGGGTTGGGGATGTGTGTAATAAATGTGAAACTCAAATAAAAACTGTTAAAAAAAAAAACTAAACTGAGAAAAATCCTAATTTTAAGACTTTCGGTATTCACAGAAGGCATTTAGGAGCCCTAAAGTTAGGACTCCTAACTTCTGTGAATACCGAAATGAGTAAGTGTCTTCTGTGAATACCAGAATGAGTAAGTGCCTTCTGTGACTACCAAAATGAGTAAGTGCCTTCTGTGAATACCAAAATGGTAGTAAGTTTAGGATTTCGTCTTAAGTTAGTTCTGTGAATTGGGCCCAACATGCCCAGAAAGAAAAAAACACTCACAACTGAAAAGCCTGGCTGGCTGATCGTGTGTAGCGTCAGGTAGGCTCCATTTCTAGTATGATAAAGCATATAAGGGAACATTTGCAACTTCAAACAAAAGTGCATACATGTGTACATACTTAATCATCTGAGTTCTGAGACAGAGTGGTAGAGTTGGCATGACACATCACCCCTCCCTGATAGCCTTTGTTCCATACCTCTTTAACCACCATATTGTTTAGTGACAGGTCTAGTTATTGTTGCATCATCTAGGGTACTTTATTTGTGAAAATATAATTTAATAGTAGTAGAAGGAAGTGATCTCTTGGATCGAGAGGATCACTTTAAAGAACCTGCCACTGAAGTCTGTCATCTACTAAAACTGGGCTATCTACTGCCCAAGGGTGTAAATCCTTGTATCACTCATTGGCTACTTACAGGTTGTGGAAAAAAGGATTGTACTTCTTTAATTAAAAATATAAAGACGCCTCAAGAGATACTATGACTAAGTGGCCTCAATGTGCAACAAAAAAGCTAATTTCTTTTCAAAGGGAAAAGTCTTCAATGCATGATAATCTGGTACCCCAATCTAAGAAAACAGTGGCTCCAAGTCAGTTCAAGACTCTCTGATCTCTTAATTGATGTAAATAAAAGATGTAATTGTATTTATATAGCTCTTACTACAACTGACGAGGCATTGAAGCGCTTTACAGCAAGTAGCACACTACTCCGGAATCCAAGGTTAGCGGTTAATCTAGTGGTTATTGCAATTAGTCATTTGCTCTCAAGAAAAAAATGGCATGTATTTACTCTAGTTATTTAGTGATAGGTTATATTAAAACAAGTTAGTTGTGATCATTAGTGGGGGCTAAGTGGTTTCAGGTGAATGGCTGGTGAGATGGATAGACTGGTGCAGATTAGGTAATCTTAGATTACAGGGACCGCGTTTTAAAGAGGAGAGGTGTGATATATGAAATGAGGTATCAGCCAATTGCAGAACTACAATAAGAAGGATTAAGGCAGTCAGGCATGAACTGAGATGGGGCTATACTCATAAATAGAAGGCATGCATAAAATGGAAGGTAAGAAAAGGGTCATTCTGGAAAAAGAAAGGAGGGAAATCTAGCAGATGTAGGTCAACCTCAATTTTTCATGCAGTGTTTTAGGAGTATAGTAGAAGAATGATTTTTGAGATAGCAAGCAATTGGAGGACATAAGCTGTAGAAAGAAACACCATAATACATAATGCTCCATACCTAGGGCAGACAACTTAAACATTCAGTCGTGCACATCATTCAATCATTAAGAGCCCGAACCTGGTGTGTGCCAATACTAGTGCAGCACTTTTAAACATGGTCTGGAGTACCCCAATCTTGGTACAGGGTCTGTGCGCTGCGCAATTGGAGTTGGCGCTGAAAAAAGGGAAGTGTTCATTTAAAGATTTACCCTCTCAATTTGGTAATTTAAGTTTTTTTTTACTCACCCACAAAAATGAGTTACTTGCACTGGCTGAGAGCCTCTCGCCGATGCACAGTCAAATTTATTCTCTGTCACCGAATCTCATCGAGCTGTATGTTGTGCATGTTTGTGTATGTGGCCATTGTAGTATACGCATTGTACGTATAAGTGGAGCAGAGTGATGCAGGCACATGGGTTCCATTTTGAAAGCCCCAGGCCCATTCCTGTGCACAAGATGGCAAAGATGTTATTTTCCCTGACAGTGGAAGTGTATCACAAGTGACGGAAGAGGGAGGAGACCTAGACAGAGGAGTGAGGGCAAAAGAGACAAGGCTCTTATAGACATTCGCTTAGGTCCTTTTTGCCTTATTTTTTTCTTAACAGTTTTATTGTAGCACTGCCACTTTGTGGATGGTGAGGGTAAAGGGGACTGCAGTCCACTGTTCAGAGTGAGAAGGGCCTTTTAGCTATAACTATCCTTTTGTCTCGTTTCCCGATCACTGTCTTTGTGGCTGTTGATAGCCAGGTGCAGACAATTCCTCTGTTAAGAGTGCTCCAGGCTGGAGACTACCCGGCTATGAGAAGCATCACCCCACACAAAGGTTGTGTCTGCAGAACAGGGTAGAGAGGCAACTATACTCAGTCTAAGAAATAGCATGGGTAACAATTTTAAGTCATGCACTTTAAAGTACCAGTAATTATTCCTTTGACTTTTATCACCGTTTTATATTGTTGCCACTTAAAGAGGCGAAATAACCAGGCGCATGATTCCACTCATAATCTCTGAGAAGAAAGCAGAAAAATATGAAAGAGAATCTCAAAAGCATACAAAGCTAAGCTCATAACGTATCATAAAAATACTGTCAGTGCCTAATAGAAATATTAGCAAGATTAATATTGTCATTACCAACGTAGATCCCTGTATTATGTGTGAAGATGAGTTTAATGTGTAAGGTGGTTACTTTTCAGCGTATTTAAACAATTCCACTTTGTTTCATGCTCTCTTTAAGACTTTTCTTAGACCATGCTCTTTGTCAGTCTGTTAAAATGTATAATCTCATCCTCTCATTTTTTGATTAAGCTATGCCTCATCCATTTTTCACCCCTGCCATACTTCCAGCCCGGCACTATCCTTGACACAGCATTTGCATAAACATGAGTAAAGAATCTAGATTGGGGCATTGGAGGCTGTGTATACATGCAGAGTCAGCGCAAAAGAACAGCTGGCGTCTGCTCTGGGTTTTTCAGACAATGGTAAAGCATCAAGTAACATTTACTCAGATAGCATATCTTGTTGTGCAGCCTTAGGACGTGACAATTGCACAAGACACCAAGGCTGCCAATTCTTACCATTACCTCATTTGCGTGTTCGTCCCAAAGCTCTATTTACCTCTGGGCGTCCCCTGTTTGTGATCTTTTGTTATAAAAACCCATGTAACCATTGTTCGGTGTGCTTCCTCCTAGAGTATCTCAATGGTGCTTGTCGGCTGAGCCCCCATTCATGAATGCTAATAAATGACCCTTAGTTTGTACTTCACTCCAGTGTTCATTCCTCCTTACTTGTTAAGAACCCGTGGACTAAGGGTGACCCTGCACCAGTGGGTTCTCAATAATCCGCTCCCACAAACCGGGGACCAACGTGGGGCCCTATCAAAGGCTTGCAGTCGGACCGGGGAAGGAGATCGTGTCGGTAAGACGAACTTCACTAAGGAGCGCGCCACCTGAAGAGACTAGTTCTCGTGTCCAAGGTGATTTTTCAGCTCTCCGACTCTGATCTTCCTGGCGGCTGCTAACCTTGACTGGGGCCATCGGACGGTCATTCTTTTGGATCAGGGAGGATCAACACGTGGGAGTTGAAGACTACGAATAAGGTAGATTTGTATTGAACATGTTCTTGTTGTTACTTGGTATTTGTCTGGAATTTGTTTGGAATTGTGTTTGGAATCTGTTTGGAATTTGCTTGGAATTTGTTTTTAACCTTCTTTGGAACTTGCTATTTGATATTGATTAACATTTTTTTTACTGGTAATGTGAGAATATTTTTTTTCATTTCTCTCTGTTTATAAGTTTGTATATCTTATATAACATGCCTATATTTAGCACACTTTGAAAGTTTTGTTGCCGCTGCTGCAATAAGCAGAGCATCTTGGAAGCAAGTCAGCCGGCGCCACCAGAAGGTATGCCGAATTTTGAGATGTACATTAAATATGGTATTTGTCCCATCATGTATAATGCATTGTGGAACAGATATACAAAAGGGGATTCTCAGTTGCAATGGCCATTAGAGGGGGCAATCGACCCTCACAAACTCGAGTATTTAGAGAAACAATTGTTTTTAAAGAAAGTTAGGCCAGCTATGTTTGACAGTTTAAGTATGTGGAGGAAAGAAGGAAAGAAGTAAAGAAGCGGCAGCTCAAGGCGGAGAAAGTACAAAGGAAACAAGAAAGGAAGACTGAGTATCAGAAGTATAAGGAATTGAAGGATAAGGAAGTTCAGGAGAAGAAGGAATGTTTAGATCAAGAGCATAGATTGCTAATATCTAAGGAATATATAGTCAGACCGACAGTAACAGCACAAATCCACCAAGAAGATGTGGATTCAGATATTGATGGATTATTGATTGAACGACCCCCACCCCCATATGTACCTTTAACACCTCTTCCCCATGGACCACCAAATGTCGTCCCCCCTGTACCTCCGGTTCCACCTCCTTTGCCCGCGGTTTTCCAACTCCCTATTTTCCAACCAGTACCGGGACATCCCTTACCCCCTCCATCCCAGGCCACTGCGCCCCATCCCAGGCCACTGCACCTGAAAGGACTGATGATCCCGTACTTTCTGTATCTGTCTCGACCCCTCAAATTCTTTGTTCTACTGTACCTCAGATGCGTCAGGACGCAATGAGGTTGATGGTATTAAAATGGTTAAGTAATTATAAAATGGAGGTAGGAGAAATGATAGATCAGATACAGGATTTTACAGAGGGCGAGCTTCTTTGTCTGGTAAATAAGTGTTCTGATCAACTTATAGTTCAATGGGAGATGACTACAGGACAAAATGGTCCTGATGAAGTTAGAGCTTTAAATCGACAGTGTCAGAAAGGAGCCTTGCCTGTAACTAGAGTTAACACTGCCATAGCAACAATAATTGGATATCGTAATGAATTTTCTTCCTCTCCTTGAATAAGACCCATGAGGGAAGCCGTGCCACAGTTCATTCCTGGAAGAGGGAACATAGATAATGATTATTATTATTATTATTAAGTAGGATTTGCACATGCGCGACTTAGCCCAATGGGCGTCAAGGCGCCTGATGACCCTAATAGTCCCAAAGCTAAACCCCATATTTTGTACAATTGGATATATACGGCCAGGAAAAGGACGGATGTCCTCACTTTAAAAGCCTCGTTACCAGACATACAGAAAAACCCTAGAGGATTTTAATGATGATGTACAGGCAGCCATTGATTCCTGTGTCATGACCTTAGCTGATATTGATATGTTTTTTGGTATGATCCTGCCACCCGATATGTGGCGACTTACTCGGAAACAGGATCATGCTGCTGATATAAGAGGAGACTGGACAGCCGTCATAGCAGCCAACAGGGATATAAACCTGGTCAGAAAGCTAGTCAGTTCATACTGGATCTTCCTGGTAACATAGTTATTTATATAAAAACAATGGTTCCGGCAAAGAAAATAGATTGGGCACTTCTCACTGCTTGTAAACAAAAACAGAGAGAGGCCGTCCCTGATTTCTTTTCTCGCTTTGAGGAAGTGTTCCACGATTTTAGTGGGCAAGATACTTCTACACCTACGGGTGCACATTTATTTGTAGATCGATGTGTGGGAAAGTTACTTCCCGAGATATGAGTTTGCTTAAAAAATTCTGAGAGTACCTGGGCTTTAGTAACCCCAAAAGCTATATTAGATATGGCTCAGTATTATCAGAATCAGGTGACCGCTGAACAAGAATGGAAAAAAGGAAAACTAAAAGAATTGAAAACTAAGGTAATGATGGTCCAGGCCTATGGACACCAAGGTCGAGGTTGTAGTCAAACCTATGGTCAGAATTTCAGACAAACACCTCCAGTGGGACCACCTCGTAGATAAACTCCACCAGGGCCAGATCAATGTGTTTATTGTAAGGAGAAACGACATTGGCGTTCCGAATGTCCTGTTTTAGCTGCTGGTGGGAGAGGAAGGGGACAAGTGAATGGTAGCCGGGGGACTCCAGTTCCTCGACTGCAGCTACAAGCTCAAGCTCCAGAGTAAAATAGGTCAGAAAATTATTTTGATCAACAAAATAATCAATATTCTATGGAGGATTGGGAATCAGAGGAAACTGTGGAAACGCACTTTGCCTAGGATAGCGTAGGACAAGGAGGACCAGTTGAGATACCTGTAAACCAGTCAGGACCCTTTATAACAGCCCCCATACTTTGGCAGGATCAGAAATCTTTAGTGGATACAGGGGCGACACGCAGTGCAATATCTCAAAAACTGGTCCCTGGGACATCCTTGTCTGGCCAAGTAATTACATGGATAGGGTTTGATGGAACACCAACTCCTAGCCCTGTGTCCCAAAAATTGCCTTTAAAGGATGAGAATTTTATTGCTTCAGTCCCCTTTTTACTTCCCCCACAAGCTCCTGATAATTTGATGGGACTTGATTTTTGGAAATATTTCCATGCTACTATAAATTGTTCCCCGTCTCGAGTGCGTGTCATTTTTGGGAAAAAGACATTGCCTAAACAATACAATTTCCCTTTATGTTCGGATCTTGATTCTGTTCCTCCATGTGTTTGGGCTACTGCTGACACAGATGTGGGACATTTCCCCAGCACACATACAGGTTCAGGAGGAGGGTGCTTCCTTACCCAAGGTCCCGCAATATAAAATATCGAAAGAAGGTGAGGATGCGCTAATATCTATCATTGACGACATGATACGTACAGTAGTTGTTGAAGACGTTTCCTCTAATGTATACAATAGCCCCATTCTCCCCATCCTAAAACGGGGCGATGGAACAGGGGACAAGATTTACAGATTTGTGATCGATTTAAGAGAAGTAAACAAAATAGTGATTCCTCAATATTCTGTTGTCTCCGATATTACGACCTTGTTGACGTTAATCCCACCTACAGCCACTGTATTTTCTGTCATTGACCTCAAGAACACTTTTTTCTCTATTCCTATACATGAGGATAGTAGATATTTGTTTGGATTCTCATTAAGGGGCCGTTCATTTAGATTTTGTAGAGCTCCACAAGGTTATACAGAAAGTCCTAGCATTTACTGTCAGGCACTTAAACAACAGTTGGATGAACTTCTTTTGCCATCAGGAGTTACACTTGTGCAATATCTCGATTACATTTTGCTGGGAGCAGACACAGTTAAGCATTATAAAGAGGCCACTCTTTCCCTGTTGCATCATCTTGCTGTTAAGGGACATAAAGTCTCTAAGAATAAGTTGCAATATTGTCAGTCTGATGTCACTTATTTGGGTCACCTCTTGTCTAAGGAAGGCCGCACTCTGACCAAAGGCAGGATTCAAACCATCCTCAAAAAATTCCCATTCCAAGTACTCAAAAAGAAGTCAGGCCACTTATTGGTATTACTTCCTATTGCAAACAGTGGATCCCCAACGTTTCACTTATCATCAACCTTTTTTGTCCCTTGTTACTAAAGACACTCCCTTTCCTCTACCATGGACATCTGAATGTCAACAAGCATATCAGCAGCTTCGTGCATCCCTTAGTTCTGCTTCAGTATTATGCACTCCAGACTATGCTAAGCCTTTCATATTATATGTACACAAGAGAGAAGGATGTGCATTGTCAGTTTTGACACAACGATATGGTAGTAAGCATCGTCCATGTGCTTATTTTTCGGCTGTATTAGACCAAGTGGCCAGAGGACTTCCAGGCTGTCTTAGAGCGGTTGCTGCCATAGCCAACTGCATACGACAATCGGAGGGGATAGTGTTGAGTAGCAAGCTTATGGTTATGGTACCACATTCTGTAGATGCACTCCTTAATCAGACCAAGACACAACACCTGACTAGCGCTAGACTCACAGGATTGGAACTTACGCTCTTGCCACCTCATATCACACTCAAGAGATGTTTGACATTAAACCCAGCTACATTGTTACCTTTGCCAGCTGAACAAACTCATGATTTGCACGACTGTATTTTTTTGACAGAAGAGAAAAGTAAGGGAAGAATAGTTCTTAAAGATATACCTTTGTTAGATCCTGAGGGGGGAATTATGGATGGATAGTTCCTTCTTAAAGATACCTGATGGCACCACCTCTGCATCATATGCCATAACCACATTACAAACCGTGGTTAGAAACAGCCTGTATTCTGCAAAAATCTGCCCAAGCAGCTGAACTCATTGCGCTTTTAAGGGTCTGTGAACTTAGTGAAGGATTATCAATGAACATTTACACAGACTGTCTATATGCATTTGGTGTGGCACACAATTTTGGCAAGCTTTGAAAGGAAAGGGGATTCCTAACCTCCCATAGTTCAAAAATACAGCACAGTGAATTTGTAAATAGTATTCTTACCGCCTTGACATTGCCAAAGAGTGTAGCCATTATCAAATGTAGTGCCCACAAGAGAATCACAGACAAAGTGGGACAAGGAAATGCCTTCGCAGATGAAGTCACAAGAAATACTGCAAGTATACACACGAGTAGGATGTATATATTACGATCCCAAGCTGAAAGATGGGAAAATAGGTTTACGGAGATCAAAGAAATACAGCAGTTAGCTACGGAACAAGAAAAGGCAGAATGGAAAAAGGAAGGAGAATTGGATGATGAGGGATGTTGGAGGTCCAAAGATATGCTGAAATGGAAGGTTGCCTTATACTTATTTACTGCCCTTTGTAACCATGGCTCATGGACCTGCACACGTTAGTGCCAAAAACACTATCTCCCAACTAAAACAGGTTTGGGAAAATCAGCACATTCGGAAAACAGCTAAGTATTTGGTTAAACATTGCATGATATGTCTACAGCACAATCCCGGGAAGGGAGTATCAACCCCTACTGGTGGATTTTCTCCACCCCAGGCTCCCTTCGAAGCACTTCAAATGAATTATATTCAGTTAGAGCGTTGTAATAAATTGAAGTATGTATTAGTAGTGGTTTGTTCCTTTAGTAAGTGGGTAGAAGCTTATCCAACCAAAGACAACACAGCCTTGATAACAGCTAAAATTCTGTTAAAGGTGTTCTTCCCCCGTTTTGGGATTTGTAGAGTCCTATGGAGTGACAATGGCCCCCACTTTGCTGGCCAGATATTAGAGTACCTAATGAAGGGTTTAGGGGTAAAACAAAAGTTTCATGCTGCTAATTACCCCGAGGCAGGGGCCTGCTAATCGAGAGGTACAATGCCAAACTGAAGTTGAAACTAGCAAAGATGCAGGCAACAACGGGCCTTAATTGGCCAGACGATTTGCCCCTAACATTGTTATCTGTTTGCTCCATCCCACAAAGTAAGTTTGGACTTTCTCCCTACAAAATAGTTTTTGGCTGGCCTATGATTGTAGGGGGACCCCCAAGGCCAAATGTGATAAAGGAAATACAGTACCCTATTTTGAGTGATTACCTGAAAAATATGACTGAAAACTTGTCTCTGATTTACCAGCAGGTGCATGAAGGTATACCAGACAAATCAGAGGCTGCGGCTCATGGTCTCCAACCTGGTGAATTTGTCCTGATAAAGAATTTTCAATGCTCTAAGAATCTGGAAGCTCGTTGGAAGAACGCAGAGCAAGTCTTGCTGGCAACCCGAACTGCTGTCCGTGTCACTAACAGATGCAATTGGTTCAACACTGCACACGGTAAACAAATCCCAGCAACTGTTCTCCAACCTGTGTTCTTAGCACCTGCATCCTATCACAGAGACCAAAAACTATTTAATGACATTTTCTTGAATAGATTTAAAAGAACTATAAATAATGAAGTAGATCAAACTGATACAGCATAAAAGCAATACGTTGATTTTAACTTGGGGATTCTTTTTCTTTGTTGGTGCAGCCTTAATAGTAGAAAGATTAGACCCCTGACCCGAGTGGTAGAAGCAGTAAATAATCAAACAGCAATGGCTCTTGGAAATATTATGGAAGAGCTCCAAATTACGAAAATTGTAACATTACAAAATAGGATGGTATTAGACATGATACTAGCTGATCGTGGTGGAGCATGTCGCATTATCGGTAGTAGCTGTTGCGTATTTATCCCTGACCACGCCCCATCTGTTTATGACGCCATTTCCAAATTGCATAAAATAGCTGCGGAAATACACCAAGACCGAGGAACATGGACTTGGTCTGAGTGGTTATGGGGAATCATTTCTACTTGGGGCTGGAAATTGTTAATGGGAATAGCAACCATAGGAATCATCTTTCTCACCTGCTGTTGCTGCATTCAATGTGCCCCCACAAGATGTACAGTTTGTATAGCCACTTGTAATAATATTAAACCACCTTAATGTTCATGAATCAAATCAAGAAATGATGATGCAAACTGAAATTTACGAACTTATGAACATCGATATATGAGATTAATATATGTACTTTTAAAATGGATTCAGCATAGGCTGAAAAGGAAGTACTGTTAAAATGTAAAATCTGATTCTCTCGTTTTTAGGTCTCGCCTGGCGTTAGCAGCGCACAGCGCTGCTCTCGCCATGTGAGGGCTTTTTGTGATTGATTCTACATGTGCACGCCTACGGAGGGACAAATATGGCGTCAGACTGTCCACATGGATGTGCATTTTTAGGTCTCGCTTGGCGTTAGCAGCACGCAGGGAGAAAAAAATGCACGCGCATGTGGACAGTCCGACGCCATCTTTGTTTTACTTTAAATGGACTTGCGCGCTCTCGTCCACTTTTCCGACAGCTTTTGTTTTGTAGACGGGTTATTTTTTTGTTGTTGTAGGAAGCGAGTCAGCTTGCTCCTTATTGCCGTCGCCATTTTTCCTTCAACGCTACACCTTCCACAGACCATAATAACTTAATTAACAATCTAGAATGTTCAGAATTGAAACGTTTCCAATTCAAATTTTTCACTACAATCTTGTGGATATTCATTTACCTGATACAGCTACCAAGCATCGGCAAAGCCAATACACAGGTCTGGCTTGTATACGTGCTGAGTGCTGTAACATGTCTGGATGAGGTGACAAAAAAAACAATAACAGGCACACTAAAACTAGTCAGGGGGTATATGTAATGGGAAGGACAGGTTTTTAGTTTACATATATTATCGCACGCCCTTCATTACATAGGCCACACCTTTTGGCCAGGATACCGAATTGCACCTCTTTGGCCATGCCACTACAAGCCACCTTTTTATCCCACTCAAAGCAATTACTATAGCTCACGCACACTGGTGTGCGAGACCTCAAAATAAATTAGCTCACTGATTATAACCTTTCACATACTGATCGAAGGTCAAATAACTAAAAAAAATGCTTGATCCTAAAGAATATGCATTTAATTAAAGAAATATCAGCATTGTTCAGGTTACCGTACATGAGAGGCCGCTTAACTAATATTGAATAGGAGAGATGGCATCATATTTTGACTTTAAAACATTAGGGGCAATTCACTGTTTCAAAACAACTATACATTGCAAAACCTCCATTTAAAAGTTGTCTGAAAAGAATAACCAATAAACACAGAAACGGGCAGAAGGTTCAACAAAGCTAAACACACGTATGCTAAAAAGAGGGTGCAGTCGACATGCCATTGCCCAGTTTTCTCAGTAGTGCGGCATGGAAAGCTTATAGAATCTGAAACAGAATGAAAGAACAGATGAGGGCAGCAGCTAGAACAATTCAAAGTTGCGGAGAAAGAGCTGACACTACACATTAATCTGGTATTCACACATGGCACACCCCTTTCAATCTCACTGGCTAAGAGCAGATTGTTGGAGCAATTTCGCCGATCTTTGGGTTTGGTTCTCACCGTTCCACTAACAGCTGCTGATGAGACAGCGAGCGACACGGGTGCAGAAAAAAGTAACATTTTCATACAGTGGCTTTAAGTTTTTCGTGCCACAAATCATGGGCATGCCATTTAACAACTAGAACGAGTGCTTGCTTAGATAGCGACAGACTGCCAGGAAAGTACAAGCTAATCCACCTTTAGCAGCGGGCCCCGACTCTCCAGTGCCATATGCACACAATTACACCAAAATCAACAAGCATTTGCAATGCAATAGGTCTCGCATTTACACGAGTTTCAGTTATTGACCTTGCTAATAACAATGCCTTTTATTTTTGTTTTAGTTTTTAAAACACAAATGAAAGGCATTGTAATTTACAATGCCAATACCTTAAACTCACGTAAATGCGAGACCTATCGCATTGCAAATGCTTGTGTGATTAATCAATCAATCAATCAGATTTATAAAGCGCGCTACTCACCCGCTAGGGTCTCAAGGCGCTGGGAGGGGAGGGGCCCGTTACTGCTCGAAAAGCCAGGTCTTGAGTTGCTTCCTGAAGGAGAGATGGTCTTGGGTCAGCCGTAGGTGGGAGGGGAGGGAGTTCCAAGTCTTGGCCACCAGGTAGGAGAAGGATCGTCCTCCGGTGGTGGTTCTGCGAATGCGTGGGACGGTGGCGAGGGCGAGGCTGGTCGAGCGGAGCTGGCGGGTGGGCGTGTAGAAAGAGAGGCGGCCGTTGAGGTACTTGGGGCCCAGGTCGTGGAGAGCCTTGTGTGCGTAGGTGAGGAGTCTGTACGTGATCCTCTTGCTGACGGGGAGCCAGTGCAGGGACAGCAACGGGCAGGACCATGTCTTATGTGGCGGGGGATGTCCAGGATGAGTCGTGCGGAGGCGTTCTGTATGCGTTGGAGTCTTTTCTGTAGTTTGGCTGTGGTTCCCGCGTAGAGGGTGTTCCCGTAGTCCAGTCGGCTGGTGACGAGTGCCTGGGTGACCGTCTTCCTGGTTTCGGTGGGGATCCATCGGAAGATCTTTCGGAGCATGCGCAGGGTGTTGAAACAGGATGATGAGACGGCGTTGGCTTGTTTGGTTAAGCTATGCCTCATCCATTTTTCACCCCTGCCCTACTTCCAGCCCGGCTCTATCCTTGACACCGCATATGTATAAACACGAGTAAAGAATCTAGATTGGGGCATTGTAGGCTGTGCATACATGCAGAGTCAGAGCAAAAGAACAGCTGGAGTCTGCTCAGGATTTTCCAGACAATGGTAAAGCCTCAAGTAAAGTTAACTCAGATAGCATATCTTGTTGTGCAGCCTTAAGACGCGACAATTGCACAAGACACCATGGCAGTCAATTCTTACCGTTACCTCATTTGTGTGTTCTTCCCAAAGCTCTATTTACCTGTGGGCGTCCCTTGTTAGTGATATTTTGCTATAAACACCCATGTAACCATTCTTCGCTGTGCTTCCTCCTAGAGTATCTCTATGGTGCTTGTCGGATGAGCCCCCATTCATGAATGCTAATAAATGACCCTTGGTTTGTACTTCACTCCAGTGTTGATTCCTCCTTACTTGTTAAGAACCCGTGGACCAAGGGTGACCCTGCACCAGTGGGTTTTCAATAATCCACTTCCACATATCTGGCTTGGTAGCTCATTGTGGTCAACCCTTTTTCCACTAATGTATACACATACAGCTGGCCTATGAGGAGTAAACATCTCTCACGTCATACTTTTTTTTTGTTTTACTTGTTTTTATTAATCACTGCTTCCAGCGTATCCAGAACAAGGACATACATTTACATTTTCATGATCTATAGCCAATATACATCCAGTGCTATTAACATGACATCCCATGGTTGTGCACGGACTCCCTACTCGTGAGCCATTACTCTCATTCATAGCAGCAGTACAATTTTGTTAACGATAGGACCAGCATCCTAAACGACATAGGAACAACAATAATCACAACAGGGAATTTAGATTCCCCCCCTGAATCCACCCCCTACCCTCCTCCCTCCACCTTCACGGCAGCGACAGACAGGTGGCATGGTACCTCTGACCTAGGTAGAAAACTAGCGGTGCACTCATAACTTGTTTGTGAGTCAATCGTTCATGGTGTAAGAGGGTGCATGTGACAGCATTGCTTCTCACCTCATACTTATGGCTGGTTAATGTCTCACTCCCCTCCTTCAAATAGCTTCCACTGTAAGGTTTGAGGGACTAATTTACATCTAAAAACTAAAGAATCGTTATACTTTTATTACAATCAAGTATTTGTGCACATGGATTCTAAACACAAAACGTGTTTTACATTAGACACCAAACAAATGCACTTTTAATGATTTTGTCAGGATCGAGTTCAAATTGTTTTTTTTCTTTCCACATTGAGATGGCCAAGATGGCTGTTAGACCTGGCCCTCTCTGCAGGGCCACCCCCAAATGTTTTGCTTTAGAGCCTCCTGTTTTGTAGAGTTCACTTTAGTTGGCTGTAGGACTCTGTGCAATTTACCACTGCTGACCAGTCCTAAAGTGTGTGCACTTTCGCCTTTTTAAACATCGTAAAATTAGCTTACACCCAATTGGCACACTTAATTTACTTGTAAGACTCTAGTAAAGTGGTATTACATCTACCCAGGGCTTGTAAATTAAATCTTACTGGTGGGCTTGTAGCACTCATTTCGCCACCCACTAAAGTAGCCATTTTAGTATTAAATCTGTTTTTGAGGAACGACAGCAGTGATACAACCGCTAACTGCCTACAACCCTGTGGGCCGGCGTGGTGCGCAATAGATATAACAGAATTGTGCCACTAGACCAACAGCTAAGCAGGTATAGCCTATTTAACACAGCATGCCGCCTACAACCCAGTTGGGATGGCCGCGTCTGAAAAGGGAGAAGGCAGGAATGGGAACTATGACTCGAGTCAAGGGTAAGTATGCGCACAAGCTGGATAGAGAGAGTCTAGCCCCTGGGAGAGAGGCCTACTATGGTCCATAGGCTCTGAGATATAACCCATATTAAAACAGTAAACAGAAGAATGACAAAAACCAAGGAAACCCCACAAAAATCCCAACCCCCCTCCACCCCTTCCCCTTGGTGAGTGTTGATATAAGGAGTTGAAAGGCGCGACAGCCCCTGAGTTATAGTACTGAAGGAGGGGCCCGCAAAGTAAGAAGGGACAGCAACGGGCAGGACCATGTCTTATGTGGTGAGTGCAGCAGTGTCGGGCACCAACCTCAAGAGGCATATATATTGTGGGCATGTCAACTCACGAAATTCCGCAGAGAGGATAGTTAGGAAAGGCGCCCAAAGTTTAGAATAGTCCTTGTCCTTCCCCACCGCTACCACGGAGAGCCTATCCATCGCTAACAAATTCCACAGTTGATGGAGCCAACGTGTGTGGTCAGGGACTTTATCGGTTTTCCACCGTGCTAAGAGCACTCTGTGCGCAGCATTCAATGCTAATGCCATCTGCCGTCCCTTAAGCGAGCGCAGGGGGAAAGTAAGCGCATTGGGAAGGCTAAGGAGTGTGTATGCAGGGAGCCGGGGTATGGAAGTGTTGAAAGCTGAGTCAATGTCATCCAAGATGCGTTCCCAGTATCGGGTAAGTTTGGGGCAATGCCAAAGTAGGTGAACCAGTGACCCGGGATTCCCACACCCATGCCAGCAGAGACCCATGCATTTAGACTACCACTTAGCAAGCCGTTCAGGGGTATAGTACCAGTAAGTAGCAATTTTATAAGCTGTCTGGGTGTGACTGGAGGAGTATGTTGTGTTGTGCGCACGGTAGAACATGTCTTCCCTTTCCTTGTCCTACAATGCGTGCCCCAGCTCAAGGTCCCAATGTTTCTGGCCAGCTGTGCGCGCCCTCGGGGTTGCGACGTTAAGGAAGGAGTAGAGATCAGAGATACGGCTCTTATCATCTTTCTTAGTTAGTAACCACTTCTCAAATGGTTTCATGGGCCAATGAGCTACGGGGCGCGTCTCGGAGGCCGTGAGCCAATGGATCATCTGGGAGTTTAAATAAATGTCCGAGTCAGGTAGATTGTAATCCTTCGGCAGTTCCTTGAAGGGAATTAGGCCCTTAATGTCTTATAAGTGGCCTATGCGCTTACAACATTCCGCCACCCAATGTGTCGCCGCTTTACTGCTCATCCTTGGAGGTAAAGCAGGGTTCGAAAATATCGGAGTTAGGGGAGAGGGGAAAGTGGTCAAGTCTGCTCCCCTTGCGACCCTGTCCCATGCTAGCATCGTGGATCGTGTGTCCGTAGAGGAATAAAGCCCCCAGGCGCGAGCTGACCTCAGCAGCCAGGCGTCACTCCAGATATGGTGACCAGCCACAGTTTGGTCCATGAAGACCCAGTATTTCTCCGTCAAGGAACGGTTCCATTTGTCGATATAGCGGATGAGGGATGCAAGGTAGTATCAGATAATATTAGGGAGAGCTAAGCCTCCATGTTTCTTTGCCCTGTAGAGTTGGGAGCGTGACAGTCGCGGAGAAATCGGGCCCCAAACAAAGCTCTCAATCGCCTTCTGTATTTGACAAAGGTCAGTCAGCGTGGGCACCAACAGCAGAATGGAACAGGAAGAGCGCACACAGTACAAGATTCATTTAGATCGCGGCTAACCTGCCGAACCACGTCAGGGGCAAGCGCCCTCACAGTTGTAGGTCCGCACGGATGCGGGAAAGCAGGGTAGAGTAATTCACCTCCGCCGTTTTCAACAGACTCTTGTGGAGAGTCAGGCCTAGGTAGGGAAGCCCTTCAGCCACCCACTCAAAAGGAAAACGAGCCCGGAGAGCCTCCGCCGTGTGACGGCTGGCAGTGACGTTGAGGACCTGGGACTTTTGCGTGTTGATTTTAAAGCCTGAGAAACGACTGAACGTCTGCAGATCCTACATGATAGCCAGAAGGGTGGTTAGGGGATGAGCAATTGAAAAAATAATGTCATCTGCGTACAGACTAATGAGATGGTGATCCCGACCGAAAGGAATACCCTGCGCAAGAGGGTTGTCCCGGAGGCGCTAGGCCAGAGGATCCTTGTATAACGCGAGGAGCAGGGGGGAGCGGGGGCACCCCTGCCTCGTCCCCCGCCCTACTTCAAAGTACTCCAAGAGCGTACCATTGACTCACACCGCGGCTTGCGGGGGATTGTATATACTCATTATCCAACTTTGGAATCTAGGCCCCAGTCCGAAACGTTCTAGAGCGGCAAAGAGATACGCCCAATGCACGCGATCGTAGGCCTTTTCTGCGTCGATCACCATCAAAAGGCCCTCCTCTTTAGATCGTTGGACCTTATCAATCAGGTGACAAAGGTGCTTAGTATTATCTCCGCATTGCCTCCCCGGAATAAAGCCGGACTGCCCGGATCAACCAAGCCAGGCATATGGGGTTTTAGTCGGTGTGCTAAGATACTAGAGAACAGCATCGCATCGACATTCAATAACAAAATCGACCGGTAAGAGCTGCATGATTCCGGGTCTTTGCCTGGCATGTGAATGATGGTGATAGTCGCTTGTAGCATGGAGGGGGCGAGGGATCCCATGTCCGAAAAAGAATAAAAAAGTCGGGTGAGCAGGTGGGCGAGTTTTGCGCAAAAAGTTTTGTAAAAAAGGGCGCCGAAGCCATCTGGCCCTGGAGCCTTTTGCAACTTCAGCCTAGAAATCGCGGAGATGACTTCCTCGACACGTACAGGCGCGTCTAGAGCTGAGGCTTCATCCTTGGGCAGTGCGTCACGGCAACATCACCCAAATACTCAGAAGGATCAGGGCTCAGGGAGGGATCCACCGCATACTGTGTTAGATAAAAAGAAAGGAAGGACGATACTATCCGAGCGTCGTCCACAGCGAGACATCCAGCCTCATACCGATCCGATTTCACAGCATGCGCTTCCTGCTGGCTGCGCAGACAGTACGCCAACATGCGGCCCCCTTTGTTGGAACCGACAAAATATTGGTGTTTGAGGCGAATCACAGAGTGCTCAGCTCGGTCAAGGTCCTCCCGACGCAGCTGAAGGCTTGCTTTCTCCAACTGCTTCCAGACGTGATGCGCACCAGTCAGCTTATGTATGGCCTCCAGTTCCTGGACGGTTGCCTCGAGTTCTGCACGCTTCGCTCGTCGAGTTTTGCTATCAAAAGCAGCCTTAGTGATGAAGGCGCCGTGCACCACCAATTTCAATGCTTCCCATACTGAGGAAAGTAGGGCATCTACACCCTCATTATTCGCTATGTAGTCTGTGATACACCGCTTAATATCCGCAACCACACTCGGGGAGCGGAGCAGGGAATCTCGCAGGCGCCAGCGCAGGGCAGGGGAGGATGCCGCAGGGGGGAAGCGTAATGCTAAGGTAATGTGTGCGTGATCCGAGAGGGACCTAATTTCAATCGTGGAGTCTGTGACCATGGCCCATGCAGCTGGGGTGACAAGGAAGTGGTCAAGGTGAGCATATGTCTTGTGGGTGGCTAAGAAGTAGGAGTAGTCGGTCTCATTAGGGTGCAAGCAGTGCCAGGTGTCCTTCATCTCAACCTCCCGGAGCCATTCCCCACCCGCTGCAGTTAGGGCGCCGGTATTACTAATGCGCGAGTCAGATCGGTTGAGGTCCCCATTCATCACAAGGTTGAGGTCACCCCCAAAGACAACTGCATGATCCAGGGAGTGCAGTACTGCCGCGCAAGCCTCCAACAAAAACTTCTCAGGGCAATCATTAGGGGAGTAGATGGAAGCCACAGTACAAGATGCGGTCCCGACCCGCAATTGTAGCGCAAGAAGTAGCCCATTAATTTCAGAAACCGTCCCCACCACAGTACCCCTGAAGTGTTTGGCCACAAAAGATGGCTACTCCTCCCTTCTTGCTAAAGGCCGAGGATCAACATTGGTGTGGGAAGTGCCTGTGCCGCATACAGTGTGTTTCTGTTTGCAAGAGGTGAGTCTCCTGGATAAGACATACATCGCCCCCCGAGTGCTCCAATAGGGACAGAACTGCCCTCCGCTTGACTTGGTTATTTAGGCCCTGGGCATTAAGACTGACTATTTTAAGATCCAGAGGGAAAGGTGGAACGCCGGGAAGAAAAGCAAGGGCACGCGCCGGGTGCTACTAGAGAAAGGGACAAGGGAGCCCAAGTGCGCAGACAGCGGGTGCAGCAGCAGTGGAAGAGCTCACCGAGGAGAAAACCCACCAAACCCAACAAGTACGAAAAATAATAGAAAAAGAACATGACGAAAGTCCGTCAGCATGTAACAGAAAGAACAGGGCCAAGGCCGCAAACATAACTAACGTATGCCCCAGCAGTCCACGTTCAGGGGGGCGTGGTAAGAAAGTCGCCCACACAGCAGGGTAGATCCCACCTACTCACTGCGCCACAGGGAGAAAGACAATAATCCAGGTAGAGCCGGCCATTCCGCCTCTCCGGCGACCAGCGTTAAGTACACTTGGGAGCCATCACCAAGGAATGTCACGGAGTGACTGGGCCGTCCGTGACCTGTGACAGTGAGGCAAGGACCGCCTCTCGCTACTGGATGCCTACAGCCCAGTCAGGGTTCGGGTTTGGTGAAGACTTGCCTACTCGTTGCCACTCCAAAGTGCGGGGGCGACGCCTGGTGTCTGGTTGGTCCGCCCCTGGCGCAGATGGGGTAGTGTCAATGCCTAAGGTCCTCAGTGCCTCCTCCAGTGCTCTAAGCTGTAGGAGCTTCCCTTGGTGTTTGAATATCAGGCGGAATGGGTGACCCCAAGAGTAAGGAATGCTCTTGTCCCGCAGGTAGTTGGTGACAGGCTTAAATGCTCTACGTTTATGAAGAGTGGAGACTGCAAGGTCCTGAAATAGCGCTGGGCGATGGCCTCTGAACTGTACGGGATGCTGCTCTCTGGCCTTCCAGAGGATGCTTTCCTTTGTTTGGAAGTCGTGGACACACACGAGAATATCGGGAGGAGGGGCTTTATTACCGCGGGGAAGACCCACCCGATGAACACGGTCCATTTGGATGGCTGAGCCCAAAGATCGTCACCTTCCTCCTTCCATGGGACGGCCCGATCTGGAACGGTTCTCCAGATCCTCCGCTTGGGTCTGAAGATCAAGATTTTGGTCACGGAGGCTCAGCATCTCCTGTTGCAGGTGGTGGAGTTCTTCTTCCCTGTCAACATCATGCTCCTCTAAAGTTGCTACCCGCTCGCCGATGTCATCCACTTCACGTCTAACCTCCTTGAGATCAGCAGCCAACTAGGATTTGAGCTCCTGAATGTCCTCCTTGATAGCCGTAAATAGCTCCACCATAAACGCTTTGGTCGCTGGAGCATCCCCAACTTCCAGTTGCTCAGCATTCTTCCCACCTTGAGAGGGCGACGGACCAGCCTGTTTCTGGAGGAGTTCTTTCAGCGACTTTTCCCTGCGGGCTCTAGCCTTAGCCATGGCGAGCCCTCCGCGCCGCAGGGCTCCCAGGGCCTGCCCCCTCCCTAGGCCCTAGCGTTGGGACAGCCCCCTTAAGCCTCCGTCTGGGTCGCCGCCGTCTACTCGTAGGCGAGCACCACCAGCCATTGTGCAGCCTGCTCTATGCGCCGCCCGGGGACCGGCCGCTACCAGGATCCACGGGGGCTAAGGCCGCCACGTATGCTACATCAGACTGCCGCCACCACCGGGCGCTGCTCTAACTTGCACCGTCCGCCGACTTGTAGACCGAGCGTGGCCACCATAGGCCCTCTGCTCTGTAAGGTCCCCTGCCGCGCTGCTCCCCATCGAGGGTCCCAGTAGGGCGCGCACAACACGGGACCTCAACACATTCCTAGCACTCAGGCCGACCAGAGGTCCTCAAAGCGCTGCCCATGAAGGCGCGCTGTCAGCACTGAAGGGGGAGGAGGGAGGGGGGACCTAGGGCTATATACCTCATGGGCCTGCGGAGATGCCACACTATGCTACCAGCCTCATAGCGCTATCACCCCTGCCGGCCTGCAAACAGTCCTCCGGACGGGAGGGCAGGGCATCCCCCAGGGCGTCGACAGACCCAGCGAACAGACGGGCACTTCACGGCCCTCCAAACCCCAAACACAGCTGGAGGGCCTCGCCAGGGGAGATCCGCTCTATTCACCGCCCACAGGGGGTAAAGGCAGGCCTGGCCCTTCACACACGCCGTCATCTGATCTGCGGACCGGGGTTGGCTCCCAGCGTCGTCCCTGAGAGCCTCGGCCAGCAACAGCGCCTGGATCTTTCGCCCTGCACAGTGGATGGGCCGGGCCCAGACAACCACACTGCACCGTCCGGCCAGAGCCCCGCAGGTAAGCCGGTCTTTTCCACCAGTGTACCAGGCCTCAGCAAGGGAGACGCGAAACAGCGCCGGAGCAGACCCCCACTCCAATGCAGCCACACCTGCAGACTCGCCCTCTCCTTACGCCCGGGCCCTGCTCCGGAGGGCGCTGCTATGAGTCTCGCCACATCTCCCAGCTACTGGATTGCTCCCAAGGGCCGCGCGTTGCACCAGGCCCGACAGGCCGCGATCCCAGTAGTGAGGCTCAAACACTGCAAGCAGGAGACTGCGGTCGGTCAGAAGCGTGTCACCGGTACCGGACCGCTTGCAAAGAGCTCCCTGCCTGCGTGGGAATGTTGATGGCCGCCGAGCTTACACTTCAAGAGAGCTGCCTCAGCAAACAGACGACAAACTTCACTCTAGCCTTTTGTGACTCCAGACATCCTTGGGCCAGTGTTGGGGAAGGAAGGAAATTCCAAAAACAGATGTGGGGATGGAGTCTATATGGTTCTCCCACTTCAATCCTGGCACCAAGTATAAATACTGGCCCTTCAGATCAACTATTCAAATCCATTCTGGGCCAGGGGAAGACTCAGATGAAGGACTGCTCTGCTGATGGAAAGACTGCCTTGCTGCCTAAGGAAGGAAGACTGGGCCTGCTCCTTGAACATAGAACAATCAGAGTGACTTCAGGGGCTAGCTGACTGGCCTTCATTTCTGAGCTACAGATGGCCTCTGCTGGAATGAGTCCTGATCCCCAAGTGGGAAATCCTGTTCCTATACCCTTTGGTGGCATCATAGTGTACCAATCCTTGCCCAACTGTGGGTGGTCTCAGAACTAACACAGCGTGATGCGACTCGATGCAGCATGGCTCAGTACCTCGCATCACAGCACCTGATCGGCAGCCGCATTGATACCGACGTAGCATGACTCATTTCAACACAGGACCTCACATTGTAGCACCTCACAACTCCTGATCGGCAGCCTTATCAGAACCTACGCAGCTTGATGAAACTCGACACAACAACTCGCAGATCATGATGAGCTTTCCCATATGAACAAACACAACTTAAAGTAGCAGACGCATGACCTCGCATCTCTGTCCAAGTACAACCACGTACATTGCCCAGCGGGACAAACTCAGTCCTGTACCCGGCCTGTGCACCATCACAATCGGCTTGAACTTGTGACTTTGTCCCGGTTTGGCACGACCAGATAAACCCAGTTGTCGCTTTGTGCTTCTTGGCGCTACTTATACCTAAGACTTTGAAATTGCTTATCCTCACTTATACTGATTGGATTTTTGTTATGCTATCATTTATTTACTAAATTGTTGTGGAATTTTTCTTGTGTTGTATTTTTTACTTTATTACTGTTTGAGTGCTGCGTAAATACTTTACACATTGCCTCTAAGGTAAACCTGACTGCTTTTTTCTGCCATTCTACCAGAGACTAAAGCACAGGTTCATTTAGTGACTTTTTGTACTTCACCTTGATGAAGATTGTGGTTGTTGCCTGAGAAGGGGTTCACCCCCTTTCCCCAACTAATAACCCCATTTTGTCACATTGGCTGTCTTGTAGTCATGTGAAATTGAAGTTTAGTTTTTTTTCAAATCCTGGCAGCTTCTCTTCACTGCCACCGAGGTCTAATACTTTTTTTTTTAGATTATGCTCCTTGTGGCTTCGCTACACCATATCCGGGGCGGAGTATTTTTTAGGCACTATCTTTTAAAATGTGGCAGACCGGTTCAGGAGAAAAAGAGCAGTGATGCCATTCCTTTCCACTGTGGTCTTCTGATTGTCCTAGTTAGAGATCAGGGACGATTCAGTCATCTACCAGGGCATTACCCAGTTTATGAGTGGTTGCTTGCATACCATGAATTCCTTGGGGAAGGTATCTAATCATAGGGAGTTGTTGACTGTCCTCATTGCTGAAATTACGGCAGCCATTGACAGGGGGTGTTCTTTTAGGTTTGTTGTGGACAGGAGTCTTAAGATGAACATGCATGTCAACCATCCTTGTCCAGATTGTGGAATTATGAGGTTGAGAGTTGCTTGAATGGGGCAATTGTTAGATGTCTTTTGTCTTGGCCTCAGATTGCTGCGAGCCTGCTGCCTTGTTAGCATGATAAAGCTCTAGTGTCTTAGCTTTGGCTATGAAGGCATCTGTGATGGAGTTACAGAGGACTTGAGGCTGAGGAATCTTGGAGGTGGTGCTCACTGTATTAAAGAAATCTGTGAGGACCCTGTGAATTCCCTTGTGTGGCACTTGGCTTTGGAGATCTGGTTTGAATAGTGAGCATTTTCTTCTTTCTTGATAGAAAACTTGTAGGTCCTGTTGAGTCTCTGGATTCAGATTTTGTCGAGTTGAGGGTGGAAGAGATGAGGTAGAAGTCAGAAAGTAGGTTCATTCCCTGTGATGACTTCAGGCAGGATGAAGACTGAGTAGGGTGTGTTGATGACTGTGTTCATAGGCCCAGAGACTAGAGGAGAGAAATTGGAAGCTTCTAGGTTTATTGTAATAGTTCTTGGCTGTGGCATGGAAAGATGGTCAAGCATAATTTTCAGGATGCATGGATCAGTATTGTGTCATAAGATTCCCAAGATAATGTTGAAGGAGGCATATGTGAAAGCGCTGTTGTTCGGCTGTGTTCTGTAGGTAACCACATGAAAAAGTAGGGTATGGCTGGGTGAAATGGCAGAGATTCACAATATGTGAAGATTATGCTTTCAATATTAGTGCGTTGTAATTATTCTTCGAGGTTCATCGTAAAACCTCTTTCAGCCTTTCCACAGTGATGATGGATAACAATTTGGCATCATACTTAAGTAATGAAGACTAGTTCTGATTTCTAGACTGATACCAGGTCGAAAATGTATTGTTGGTTCTTGTTTATTGTACGACCATTGTTCACCAGGCAGCACAGGTGAGTAGGTAGGCAGAAGGTGGAGAGAAAAAAGGCATTATTAGAAGAAATGTCTGTAGAAGGGAAGAGGAAAAATATGGGCCAAGATTCACAAAGGTAACTTACACTTTTGAGTAAGTTGATTACTTTTTGGCTATTGACAAAATTAGAGTACATTTACTCCAAAAGTGTTACTTACATGTCTCCGCCAAAATGAAGGGTCTGAGGGCTATTCAAAAACTGATGGGCTTATTCACAATGGTAAATTCCACTTGTAAGTAAATCTACATGTGTCATTTACTCTGACACTTTTGAGTGACTTTAGTTCTTTTGATATTTTCAAAATCGGAGTGCAAATTACTCAAAAGAGTAGAATCAGTCCCAATATTTGTGATTAGGCACCAGGCTCTTTAATTTGGTGGAGATATTTAAGTTACACTTCTGGAGTGTAAATTACTCAAAAGTGTACGTTATCTTTGTGAGTCAGGCCCATGAAGAGGATGGCGAGATGGGAGTTGTTAGAGGTAGGAGAATTGTTATATCACATATCCCTGAAAAGTAGGCCAGACGTCAGGGAAAAGGCACGCTCAGCATGGGAACGAGATTTGGAGGCACCATTGACAGACACACTATAGGCATATTGCTCCGCGCAGACACGCTATGTATCAGGTAACCATCGCCATAAACTGCTGCACTTTAAATACCTCCACCGTGCATATATTACGCTATATTTATTAGCCAAAATTTACCCCAACACTTCTCATGTATGTGCTAGATGCGCTGCAGACCGTGCTGACTTCCCACACTTAGCCTGGAGTTGCAGACCAATACTGGCATATTGAGGGGAGGTTTTCAGACATTTATCATTAATGGTAGAACACACGATACTCCCCAACACCACTAATGGTTCTACTGGGGTATGTGAAACCCCTAAAGAAGAACATCTGATGCTTCACTGCAATAGCTCTGCTGACAGCAAAGCGACAGGTTTCCCTACACTGGGGTAGAACGCAGACCCCAAAGGTGACAGCCTGGATAAGAGATCTAGTATATAGCGATACCATGAGTGAAAAATATGACTCACTACAACCCTCCACCTCACGTCCCAGAGACATCTGTCAGGCACTAAAAACCTACTTACAGATGCACCCCTAGATGAACACTGAAATGTCCACCATTGATATTGCATCATACAAACAGAATACTATGTCTAGAGCAGACTGGCGCTGAGGACGATTGCATATGGAAAATGTATTACAGTGGGCGGAATATAACCCCCGATCGAATCTGCTATCATGTCTTCATACTGTTTAGTAGAAACTGTGCATTACTATACATAAAGAACTGTGGAATGAGAAGATTGGCCAATTTAGGCCGCAATGCCATTTATTACAAAACGATGGACTCATGCTCTGTACCAGTTGTTGGGGTTTCGAGTTGAACTTTAAAAATATTAGTGCATATTTTTTGAAAGATTGAAAGAATATTTATCAATGATTGTTTCATATAGCCTTATATACTGCAAATCTCAATAAAGAAATGCTTTAAAAAAAAAAGGTTGGAGAATTGAACGTTAAAGACAAATAGGAGGAGATGGGTGGCTGCGGTTCTTCCTGCTCAGAGGTTGAGTAGAGACGTAACCATTTGGTGAGACCTGCAAGGGTAAAGTTGGTTATTGGGTGAAAATGTAGTATGTGAATTAACTGGTGTAGTAAGCACAGGTTGTCCAGGGTCAGGAAGAAGAATGGGGGAAGAACATGTTGGTAAGAAACAGCTTATGGGCATTGGCGTTGTTATTGGTGCAGCAGGTGCAGTGGCACCAAGACCCAGAGCCCTAACATTTATTTATTTTTATTTATTTTATTTATTTATAGAGCGCTTCAAATACCTATAAATGTGTCTTGGTGCTAAGAACGGACTGAAGTGCACTAGACCCAATAGCATTACTGAGGGAACTGGTTGTAAATTAGCCGGATGCAAGTTGGCAATGAATTCCAGAGACAACTAGCTGGAAATGAAAAAGGTCTTCTTCCAACATAAATTTGTTTGAATTTGGGGACAGTAACCTTGAGTTGGTAGAGCATAACAGACAAGTGGGTTGGTAGTGAATACATTTCTGTCAGAGGAAAAGAGGGCCCTTCTTGTGAAATACCCTTTGAGCAAAGAGACTTGAAAATGATTCACTTATTTGGGCCAATGCTACGGCATCCAAGAAGATGAATGAAAGCTTTGCAGCTGCATATTGAATGTGAGAAAGTGGTTGTATGGTATAGTTAGGAGCACCCAGATACAGCGAGTTGCAATAGTTCTGTGGACTCATAATTGTCAACTGAACAGTTTAGTCTTCTTGACTCCAAGGGTAGCAGTGGGAGATTTTCCTTAAGCAAGGAAAGGCAAGAAGCTGAGCAAGGAAAAGCAAGAAGCCAAAAGTGTATTAACTTTTGGCTAGTTAAAGAGTAATTACTCTCGAATTGAAAGCCCAGATTTCGGACAGCAGTCGTTGGTGGGAGGTCCGGTTGGTAGCAGAGTACCTGACGTCTACCGGAAGGCAGTAATGTGCTGGTCCGGTAAAGCAGCATAGAATTTCTGTTTTATTTGCATTCAATTTTAATGCATTCTTACTGAGCCAGATCTTAATCTCCCTTATGCCTGGATGGAATCTTTCAAACAGGGATGACAAGTTAATATCAGCCGAGATGATATGCTGTGTGTCATCTGCATAGTTCTTGAAGGATAGGTCATGGCTGCAGATGAGTTGAGCAAGCGGTTTTAGGTTAATATTGAAGAGAGTGGGACTCAGTGACCAACCTTGAAAAACTTCTTGTCCCATCTCTCTGAAGTCAGACTGGAAAGGGAGCAGCCAGACTGCTTGCTGCCTACCGGAGAGATAGGAGGTGCACCACTCCAATGCAGATACTTTTATTCCAATTTCCTGTAACCTTCTCAACAAAATGTAGTTGGTCACACTATCAAATGCGGCAGATAGATCAGGGAGGATCAAGGCCACAAAATTACCCCGGCTAACTGCTATCCGCAGAACATCCATCAGTATACCCAGAGTGGATTTGGTACCCTGAACTGGCCAAAACCCGGACTGTCTTTTACATCTGCAACCAGTGCTTTCAACATTAAACACATATGTTTAGTTACATTTGTGACGGGTCAACTATATTCTTTAGGGGTATTTTGTTCCAGGTTTTGTCTCCCAACCCTTCTACTTCTCCTTTTTCTGGGGGTGGGGTTACACTGTATATCGTCTGGTGGTTGTAATATGCTCTTATTAATTCTTATATGTTAATGTATGACTTTCATCAAACAAATGAGTTTTTATGATATTTAATCATGTGTATATTTTTTTGATTTTGGATAAAACTCTTTGATCATATAACAAATGAAGCAATAAAATAAAAAGATAAAATATTTCTTCAATATATATATGTTATACAGGTCTTCTTTACTATTTGTGGTCCAAATATATGAGTGTGTGTAGTGTTTTATATGTGTACTGAACCCGGTACAAAACTTTTTCCCAATTAAGTTATTTCCCTGTGAGGGTTTTATCCAATTATACAGGGGCCCCTTTTTTTCCCAAAAACAAAAATCAAAACCCGGACTAGGCAAGATGAAGTAGGTGGTAGTCTTCTAAATTGTCAGATATGAAACAGTTGACATATTTTCCCAAGATTTTTGTGGCGTAAGGTAGCAGGGAAATTAGTCGAAAATTACCAAGAACTTCTGGGTCAGCAGATGTTTTCTTGAGCAAGGGCACCACCAGCGCATTTTCTACTCAGTGGGTACCTTCCCCATAGAAAGTGACAGATTACACAATGATGGCTTAAATACTAAATCAGCTGCCTGCCTCCAGACCTTAGGTGGTAAAGGGTCCAGTAGGGAGCTGAGCTTACAGCCAGCATAAGTACCGCAAAATTCTCATTGTTAAAGGGTGGAAATATGGTTATTTCAGGATTGCTGCTTGATGGTCTCATAGCAGGATCGGATGCAGCCATGCTGCCTGGCGTTCCTACAGAACGTTCCTTTGGAACGTTCCTATGGAATTCAGAAGATATGGTCCTACATGCTGTCTGGCGTTCTTACGAATTCAGAATATCCGAGATTTTGTCTTCAAAAATTTGAGACAAAGCCACACAAAGTTTGTGAGTAGGGGTAATTGATTGAGATATACAAACCAGTTTGGCTAAGTTACAAGCAATGGAAAATACAGTCCTTGCCGGGTTGGAACTATCCAGGATATTGGCAGCAAAAAAAAGTGTTGTTAGCAGACTGGGCTGTCTTTTTGTAATTTCTAAGAGCACATTTTAGAGCTAATTCTATCCAATTATTGTACTTAGCTATGTGGGCCTTTGTTGAGGAATTGGGTAGAGGAGCCGGGCAAGGTCTGGCTGAGTAATGAAAGGTTTGAGCATTAAATGTATTCCAGGGTCTTACTGGCCTTTTAGACTGTCCAGATGTCAGGTGGGACCCTATAGGCTAGGGTATATAGACGGGAAATATGATTAAATGGTGATCACTCCAACTCTGAGGTAAGACAGTGGGAAAGGTCACCAGGCTAGCTTGCCTGAAAATGAGATCCAACCTATGGCCATTCTCATGGGTAATTTCTTGCACCGATTGGTTAAGGCTGATTACGTCCAGTGAATCGACAGGATTGACTGCATTAGAACAGAACACAACTCTCATGAAACATTAAAATCTCCAAGAACAAAAAGATGAGAGTGTGATAGTGTTAATGCAGAAACAAAATTAACAAATAGTCCACAAAACAAGTGGCTGGGCCCTGGTGGCTGATAACATGCCACACCAAAAAGTATATTTGCTCCTGCCTTTTTGAGTGAGAACTCCAAAGGTTCAGCCACCTCATATACCTGAAAGTGTAGCTGCAGTCATAGGGCCCATTTTATTGATTGCCGTAGGGCTCATGGCATTCTTGCTAGGCTACTGCTTGAGGGGGAAAAGTGAGGAGGGAGATGCGACGATGTATCATTGTCTGTTCCATTTCTGTTGTGTCTCAATAGCTGGTGTGCATTTTAGAGTGGGAAGAAAGGGGTTAGAAGGGGGCTTCGAAGTGGCGGCCGGGCAAGCACCCAGGCTCCCCTGACCTATCACAATGCTGCAGTGCAAGCGTTGTGATTGGTCTGAGCGACCTGGTTGGACCCTCAGCCAGGGAATGGGGGCCTGGGCATGTTCTCCATGCAGGCTGTATTGCAGCCTGTATGGAGAACAGGGAAAGTGCGCATGACTGTTTTGGACGACACGAGAGGGCCGACCAAACAGTCATTGCGCACTTAGGAGTGGGCAAACCACTCCTCCCCTGCCCTGCTTCGAGAGCAAAGCAGCCCTGCCCACCCACCTACTCGCAAAGCAGCACGAAGCATAAAATGATAATAACTCAAAGTTAATATCATTTTATGTTTCTTCTTCGCACTGCTTAAAAGCAGTGGGGCGACGCCAGGGGCTTTGGAGCCCGAAAGGCAGCAATGTGTGTGATGCTTGAGCTGAGCATTTTGCTGATGGCGCAAATAAATGATCATTCATGAAGAGCGAACAATAATTTCATCACAGTTTCCTGACGCAAGATAATTCTACTGATGAGGCAAGAGCTAAGATGAGTGGAAAGAAAAACCCAGAGGGACCAAGATTTGTCAGAAATGCTGAGAAGCCAAGTGTTAAGGCTTTTCTAAATGTAATCTCTGATGGAATAAGCATAATAGGTCAGGTAAGCTATTCGAGGATTTAGCAGCAAGGTAAGATAAGAGCGTGTGCTGCATATGCAATGTTTAATGCTGGGATGAAGAAGAAGTTTGGAGGAGGACCAAAGCGCTTCCACTGGGCAGTGGCGGCTGCTAGCGAACGAGGGTGGTGAGGTGGGGGGAGGAATGAAAACATATTATAATTACCTGGGTACTGCCGCCGCTGCTCCTCCAGCCTTCTTACAAAGATGCAGGAAGCACAGAGGCTTCCAGACTCCCCTAGCCAATCACAACACTACTGTCACCAGCATGACAACAGTGTTGTCATTGGTTTAAGTGCTGCGTTTCGGCACTCAAGACAGGGACTGGGAGCCTGTACATATTCTCGAACCAGGCTGTGCAACACAGCCGGGTGGAGAACATGCTAACTGCCCATGACGGTTTCGCTGGCCCAAGACTGCAGGCCAAACTGTCATGTGCACTTAAGAGAGGGCCCACTACTCCTCCCCATGCTCTGGAGAACACAGGCCTGCCCCATCCCTTGAACTGAGCCAGTACTGAAAAATAAAATGATAACATTGCGTTATCATTTTATTTATTTTTCCTTTTTTAATTGCTCTGAGAGCAGTGGGGTGACGCTCCTCCACCTATGGGGAGGAGCCGCAGCTGCCACTGGGAGTAAGTTTTGAAAAGTGAGGTGTAACAGATTTGTGAACAACACAGAGGGATTTGAACTGAATATGAACATGTACTGGAAGCTAGTGCAGAACTTTTGGATTCGAAATTATTTCACGGCCTTTAAAGACCTAGTAAAAGAAGATCTGCAAGATTTTAGAGATGGTCAATGCGATTAAGCCTGAACTTGGGGAGAACTAGGTAGGCAGCACTGCCGTAGTCAAGTTTTAAAGAGATTAAAGTTTGAACAAGGGAGTCTCAGATGAGTGGGTAGGTGGGAGGAACATATTGGTCTGAGGTATCTACAGTTGTGCAGTGTTTCAGTCAGTGCCTGGCACATCCAAGTGCTTCCAGCAGAGCCTGTAAGGAAGCCTCCATGACATCACCTTGAAGGGGCTGTACTTGCTTGAAACAAAGTACATTAGTGGAAGGTACTGGTTTTATGTTAACATCATGAATTACCCATTGGTCACCAGACATAAATTAGAGACCCCACATTGGCTTCTCCTGTTCTCTACTGTTGGGGGGGTCTTCACTGTGTGTTGTAGGACTGATATGCGTTCCTCCACATGTTGAAGTATGACAGTGAGTAATATCTGGACAAGATTGTAGAGAAGTAGTAACATGGTATTGGAGAGTTAATCTTTTAGAACACTACTAGTGTAATGAAAGCCGTCAGGCCATCATAAGCGTGATCCGGTTAGTCTTGGGTTAATGCTGAAGACCAGTCCGATGTTGTGAAAACAGCACTGGTGAGACAGCGGCGCTTTTGACGATGTCTTCGCAAACTGAATACAACAGGAAGTGCTGCGCTACATCATGCACAATCGAGTGGACCAGTACTCCTCTGCTGGTGAGTCACTTGTTTGAGCAAGAAGCACCCTGAGCCTCTCAAGGCATCAAGCATGTGCCGGGAACAGTGAAACCTGAGCAGACTACACTTTTGGTGTGGTGAGGACCAGAGCTGGCCTTTGCTAAGATAGCGCCCTGGACAAGGACAGGGCTGGAGCAAGATGAGAAGGGCGCAGCTGTTGGCATAACCTTACTGCACACATGCACAGCCCCATGCGCCCCTCAGAAAATGGGTACCCAGGGCCACGGCCCAGCTCGCCCATGCTAAAGGCCTGCCCTGGTAAGGACAAACAGGTACACTGCCCTCCCAATGGACACATACCATAGTTCTACTTTGCCACTGGTAAGAGCACAGACATAAGTGTAGCAATGTTCTCTCGGAAATGGTGCGTCCACGCAAATAACTACATTCACTCAGTTTCAACAGCTTCTACATACCCAAGACTTGGCCTGAAGGCTGGACTTCTGGCCACCAAATGACAGCCAGGACTCCAGTAGTTCTTGAACCTCCATTGGCAAAAAAACTCACCCATTGCAACATTACCTCTTGTATTGTAGAAATTATATAACGTGTAGAACACCTGACAAGGTCACAAAGCGCTCGTCATCGAGTAACTAACGTCCTTTCGGAAGGCATGATTGGTTGAATCTGAATTGCAAGTTTATCAGTATGCAGGTGTTTGGGTGACGTACACAAACAGTCGCAGGTGTGCTCGACGCATGGAACAGCTAGTAGCAGAAAAGTATGATAAGCAGTTGTGAATGCGGGGTTTGAAAGGACCTGATGGAATGAAAGTCCGTGTGCTGATGCCTCTGAAAAACCAGGAGGGCTGGGGTAGCGCTGGTCACAGGCAGTAAGTAGTTCTTCTGAAAGGGCAAATGCACACCCATGGCAAGCACCACAAGTGTCTCTCAAGAGCAGAGAAAGACACATCAGGTGCCAGTGCCTCTAAACGAATTGCTAAGACTGCTGTGAGACTTGGCAAGAATACCACGGGCCCTGGTACAAACAAGGTAAATGCCCCCCTGTCTTGTCTGGTGGCTGGGTAGTAAAATACGGCCATCATGGAGATTCAGTGGAGCTCTAATATCTCTGTGCCTCTGCACCTGCATCGCTATTTACTGCTAGGCCCCAGAATAACCGTTGCTGAGCCCTTTACGTCAGCTGTTATTAAATTTAAAAATACATCTGTGAACGAGAGAAAATGGGTAGTGAAAAAACATAGTACCCGCGATAAAATCTTCGCGAGGCTGAGGAGTCGTGAGTAAAGACCGTGAGGGTTGCAGTCTTCTCCGACTGGACAGCGGTTGATGCACAATGAGACACCCGGCCGCTGAAACGGCCGCTGAAACCGCCGCTAGGCCCCAGCAGTGAGGGCCTTCTTCCTCCGAGCCTGCTGTCCTGTGGAGATTAGCGCGGCGTCGGCTGCCTCTGACTGGCAAACCGGAAGCGCGGGCCCCCACAGCCGGAAGTGAGCTGACAGCGGTGCAAAGAAGGATGACCACCACATAGGGGTGCAAGACATTCTTTACTGCCACAGTCCACCGGGCTCGACCGCGTCCGGCAGCAGAGACGCCCCATCTCCTGGCCACCGAGGCCTTGAGTCTGCACCCCGCTTCGAGTGGCAGCGCCGCCGCCAAGCTGAGCACTCCGTGTGATATGTAACACAGGGTAAATGTATTATTATTAATGATCTCACACACAGGCCGCGATTCCGCCTTACAGAGTTAAGGGTTTCATTTTTCTCGGAGTCACGGGGTACACAGAGGAAGATCTCAATGACACAATTACAGAAGAGGAAGTAAGAATATTCCATCGAGGCCATGTAGTAGGATCTGTGGTGCTCAGGAGTAACAGTATAAATACATTTTTGGTCTGGCAGTATGCGCTGAGGCTGGATTATCAGATTTGTTTGTGCAACTGAACATTAACTGAAGCATGAACAAGAAGACAGAGCCTAAAGGTAGTTCCACTAGAATTTATTCAGCAACGGAGGGCCAAATGAAACTGAAGGGATAAATTAATTAAGCTGCAAGAAAGTCAAATTGTCCTGCCTACAGAAGAACATTTTGAGACCGTATTATTTCACCATTATGACATTGTAACACGCTAAGAGTATCTGGGCAAAATTTCCACTTCATTAGTACTAGTATAATCTTTGACTAGAGCAATCAGCAACTGAAAGATGACCAGTTAACCTTTGCACAGGGCTAGCACTTTATTTAAAATCTGCAAATTATGCTGCAGATGATGGTTTACGCGGCAAGTACATTAAAATCATATTAATGCCAAAAACACAGTCTAATCCTTACACATAATTCAAGTGGCCTTGCTTGAGTGTGTCCAATACCATAATGTGACTACAAATTGTGACTAGACAGAGATGGATTTGAATTGTAAATAATGAACAGTTTCAACTTCGCTTTCAGAATGCCCTATAGTAAAATTGCCATAGCGAAACAGGAGTATGCTGTATCATGGCATTCCAAACAACACATTTACTGCATTATATCTCTCAAATTAATGTATAGCGGTCTTCACCATTAAAAAAAATTTAAAAAATTGACCTAGTAGTGAGCAGCTCACTTACTGGTACAACAGAAAACAGATTAAAAATAAAATAAAAACTAAAGCTAATTTGATGCAACTTGTACAAATACAAATGTTGACCTTTCAATTTATTCTGAGCAGCTTACATGGTTTACTTATTGGTACAACAGGAAATGGAGTAAAAAAATAGACTAAAAAAAATGAAAGCAAAATGGATGCAACTTGTGCATGTGGAGATGCTCTCTTCTTGTTCGCTTCACAGGGAGGAGTGGCAGGAACATGTAGCTTTGGAATGTTTTCTGTTTTTGAGGAAACAGGTGCTGGACTGAGGTGAGATTTCTTTCTTGCGCCTCCAGAACAGGGAAGCATCACTCGAGTTGTATTTTTCTTCATGCGCGAAAGGACCAGCAACACAGCTGCTAGGCCTGAAATCCGTAGAGCAGTAAATAGCCCTTGGACATTCCTCTCCTTGCCTCAACCTTTATGGTGCATCTGGCACCGGATACTCAGGTCCTCGGTTCCCGGGCAGGTGCTGAAGATATTTTAGAGCGAGCAAGAGGACAGAACTCTGGTTGATAAATGTCCTCACTTCCATGCCATTACAGGAATCCTTTGTGACAACTGATTAATAGTCTTGGGGTTCAGGTCTGATTAATTACCTGCCTCCCCCTCCCCCCCCCCCGGTTGGAGAGGCTGTATGCTGCCTTCCTTGGTAATTATTATTACAAGAAGCGACAAGCCCCAATATGGGGGAGCGGGCAGGAAAGGCTAACTTGCCAACTAAGGAGAATTAATCCAACATACTGTACTGTCCATAACAATGACAACAGCTACTCTTGGGGAACGACCCATGGCCCTGCTCCAGGCAGGTCGCTCCCCATGCCACACAGCTCCACCTGCCTGTGCCCGTGTCCCACACCTCGCTGCTGCCGCAAGTTCGAGGCCCTCCATAGGTACCTGTGGTTCGCTCTGCCCCGTTTTGCATACTAACTTGTCTGAGGGTGTATCTCACCCTGTTGTAATCTTGCTGCTGTAGTCTGCTCCACTGTTGATTTTCATTTCTCTTTTGTTTTCTGCTTTTATATTCTGTGGTTTGTATTCTGTTCTTTTATTCAGTTTTTTGTATTCTGGTTTCCGCCAGTTTTTTTGCGCTGTAAATTCTTCCAGCGTTCCGGCCTTCCTTCCCTGCCGCTGCGCCCCACCCCCGCTCGCCCATTCGTTCACGCTCCCCGCCTCCCAGCTGCTTCTCCCTCCCACCTCCCCTTCTTATGGCGGCAGATGCGCGGTGAAGAGAGCGACCCTTGACCCTGCTCCAGGCAGGTCGCTCCCCACGCCGCACAGCTCCACCTGCCTGTGCCATATCCCTGACCTCGCTGCTGCCACGAGTTTGAGGCCCTCCGCACGTATCTGTTGTTCGCTCTGCCCCGTTTCGCACATTAACTTGACTGAGGGTGTATCTCACCCTTTTGTAATCTTGCTGCTGTATTCTGCTCCACTGTTGATTGTCAACCAGGCTGAGACCAAGATAGTGGATATACTGCCTCAAAGTTGGTCTGATCACTCTCTAATCCACTTCAATATATTAATACCACGGCTAGAGGATAATAACAATCGCTCGACAACTTACCGAAAGGGAAGAGAGTGGGCTAAGTTAGTAAAAAATAAGATACACCTGACACTCCCGAATCGGAACCTTTTTTTCCCTTCTGACTCCGTTGGGCAAAACTATCAAACATATTGCAATTATATAGTCAGTTCCTTGGACAATTTAGTTCCAGTAAAAAGAAACAAAGCCTCAGCTCTTTGGTATAATGAGGAGCTGAAATCATTGCGATCAATTTGTAAGAAGGCTGAGAGAAAATGGAGAAGGGCCTATTCGGAGACGGACAGGAAGGAATTTAAACTATCACAGGCCAGATATAAGGAGTCTATTGCCAGGTCAAAAGCAGGCTTTTATGCTAAATCTATTCTGCATGCCCGAACAGTACGAAAACACTTTTTAATATTGTTAGGGATCTCTCTCGCCCAGCTTGCACAAGCAGCAAGGTGGTTGCATCGCAGAAACTTTGTGATGAGATTGCTTCACGTTTTGAAGAAAAAAATCACTAAAATTGTCGGTGATCTTCATCCCAATAAAATCAATGATCAAGATGACTTGCCTGGGAAGCCAGGGGAAGAGCCAGGGTAGATACTTCTCTGGAATATTTTCAAACTCCCACAGAGGATTTCTTTAACAACCTAGCCCAAAGCATCACCTCGGGCTCTCCTCTGGACCCTCTTCCACACACAATCTGGAAAGAATTTGGGCAAGAAACCCTTCCTTGGCTGCGGTAAATTTGCTGCCAGTCCTTGGAAGAAGGGGTGGTTCCGGAGGCATGGAAGCAGGCAGTAGTGACTCCTCTGCTTAAAAAAATCTTCCTTGAACCCCACAATCCCGGCATATTTCAGACCCATCTCTCTCTTGCCATATCCGATTAAAATCCTACAAAAAGTAGTTAGCAAGACTCTGTCATGCTACCTGGAAAATAACCATCTGCTAGATAGGGATCAATTTGGCTTCCGTCCAGGCCACAGTACTGAGACTGCCCTTGCAACCTTAATGGCCAATCTACGAATGCCTGCCGACAATGGAGATTCTACTGTCCTAGTGTTACTGGACATGTCGGCCGCATTCGATATGGTGAGCCACACAGTACTGGTGGAAAGACTGAAAAATATGGGGGTGACAGGACGGGCCTGGCAGGGGTTACACTCCTATTTATCAGGGAGGAAACAGGCTGTGACTATGATGCTGTTCACATCCAGTAAGTCTCCAGTACACCACGGGGTACCGCAGAGGTCTATGATAATCCCCATACTTTTTAATATCTATTTGCGCCACCTGCTCCCCATAATTAAGTCCTATGGAATTGACCTGGTCAACTATGCGGGCGACACCCAATTGGTGTTCTCCATGGAAGGGAAACAAGCGGTGTCTTAAATACGTTCCAGGAGCCTAGCTGTTTGTGTTTGTGAGTCCCTCCTGAGGCGGAAGCCGGGAGGTTGTGGTTGTGGTGCATTATTTTACTTTTTCTGCTTGAATTTCGAAGCACTTTGATTTCCTGCTGCTAATTTTTTAATATTCATTTAAAAAAATCGGAAATCGTTTTTTACTTGAAACGAGTCAATCAGTGACTCTTGCTCACTTACCCCCGCACTGCCCTGCTTCCTAATTCCATTGCAGCCGATTTTGGGGCTGGGGAGATCCTCTCCCGGGCAGGCAGAAGTGCGGCGGCCATCTTGGGTGGGGAAAGCATCTCCACTCATTCGAGTGGCCAGTACATAAGGGGATGGACTCTTCTCCGCATAGCGGACGCACCGGACCTGCGCCGGAGTCGCGCCAGAGTCCTGCCCGTCTGCGCCCGTCCGCGACCTGAACGCGACCGCGGCTGCACACTTTGATGGACTTTCTTCTCCTGAGGTCATCATTCTTAGTAAGGAGACTTTACTTTCATTGAAGCCTACCTTCTGTGCCCTCTCCCTCCCTATGCAAGCAGATCTCTCTGCCTTTCCCAACCTTTGCAGTCCGTGTTGTCAGGATCATGATATTGTTAATCAGCAAACTCCCTGCCCCTTCCTACACTCCCGTCCTCGGCCTCGACAAAGTTTAAGAAATCCTAATAATTTAACTCTCAAAGCGGGCCTAATTAATTGCCGCTCTTTGGTGAAACATTCTTTAGATATTTTTCAATCACTGGTGGATAATAAATGGGACCTCCTTTTTTTGACGGAAACGTGGCTGGGAGATGAATCTAATCCTGCTATATCTTTAGCCATTCCTCCAAATTATAAAATTTTATGTGTTAATAGACAGAGCCTTAATCCCGGTGGTGGCATTGCGATTATTTTTAGGTCACACTGGACCATTTTCTCTTACCCTTATTCACAAATTGAACTTATTGAAGGACTCCCCTTTTGCATCCAGCTTTCGGCGAATACATAGTTTTCAGGATTCCTAGTTTATCGCCCCCCTAAGTCGAAGGTCTCTTATTTATCTACTTTCCTGGACTTTATTCTTCAGGCTAGCCTCCGCTATGCAAATTTGACTTTATTGGGGGATCTTAACCTCCATGCGGAGGACGCATTAGACACTACCTGCCTTAATTTCCTTGCTATGCTCAAGGACGGAGGGTTAAGTCAGCTGATTTCTCATCCCACCCATAGAGCTGGCCACACTTTGGACCTCATTTGCTCAAACCTTAATGAAATTATCATAGGGGATTCTTATCCGGTAGTTTGGTCGGACCATTTTTTTATTCCTTTTACTTTTTCCTTTGACCGCCAGGATAAACCTCCCGTTCCGGCCAAGACTACGGGCCGTAACTGGAGTAAGGTCACCGTTGACAGTATGTCCGCATGCCTTTCGGCTGCTGCCCCATGGGATGCCCCGGATTTAGATTCCCGATTAACTTCTTTTAACAATTGGGTATCCTCCGCTATTGACTCCCTCGCCCCTATCAGGCCCATAAAAACACACCGAGCTGCCCCCTCATCACCCTGGTATTCGGATGAGCTACGCAAATGTAAATCTGCCTGCAAAATTTTAGAGCGGCGCTGGAGATTGTCCTACTCTCCTGACTGTAAGCTGAAATATAACACATCCCTTAAGGACTACCGTAAGAACATTATAAATCATAAAAGAATCTTCTTAGAAGAAAAAATTAATGAGGCCCATGGATCATCTAGAGAGATTTTCAATACAGTTAAGTCTTTTTCAGACCCAGTAGCCCTTAAACGTGTTCAGCAGGCATCTCAGGCCCTCTGTCATCGCCTCTCTGACTATTTTGAGGAAAAAATTGCTACAATCTACGACTCTTTCCCGAGTAGCTCTAACTCTGTCACTGTTGAAAAATCAGATATCCCCTCAGACCTTACACCGGTCTTTTCAGCCTTTGAGGAACTTTCCTTAGATCGTTCTTTAACAGAGTTGTCTAAATGCAGATCAGGCTCTCCACTCGATCCGTGGCCTGCTAAACAATACAAAAAATTGGCTCCCCTTTTAAACCCTCTACTTAATGATATTTGGAACGAGTCCCTGAGATCCGGACTCTTTCCGGATGCGTGGAAACATGCCCTTCTCGTCCCCATCCTCAAAACGTCAATGCAGACCTTGATGAACCTGCTAACTACAGGCCTATATCATTACTACCTGCCCCTGCCAAGGTGCTAGAAAAACTCGCACACCAACAACTTGCTGGTTTTCTTGAGACCCATGGCCTTCTCCATACTTCCCAGCATGGATTCAGGACGGGCCATAGTACCAAGTCGGCACTGATTGAAATGGCCGATTCCGTACGGTGGAAACTGGACGGGGGTTCTAGAGCGGTGTTGGTGCTGCTCGATTTATCGGCAGCTTTTGACACCGTCTCTCACCCCGTCCTGATTGACCGCCTTAGGTCTAAGGGCATTCAAGGAAAGGCTCTGGATTGGTTGTCTTCCTTTCTTACCAATCGGACACAGGCAGTGTCTACACCCCCTTTTATGTCCAATCATCGCCCATTAAAATGGGGAGTCCCCCAGGGCTCGGCACTGAGTCCTTTATTATTTAACGTGTACTTTTCCCCACTTGCAGAACTTATCTCGGAGCTGGGAATTAAGGTAATCTCATATGCAGACGATATTCAACTCCCGTTTGCCTATGATGATATCCCTATTGCAACCACCTTTGACCCATTAAAAAACTGTCTCCGTAAGATTGCTCAGTGGATGGATGATAATTTCCTCCGACTTAATGCGGGAAAAACTGAGGTCTTATTCTTTCATCAGCCATCACCATTGGATTCTAACCTCTGGTGGCCACTCGATCTAAGCTCTGCCCCCCTCCCGAAGGAATCAGTTAGAAACTTGGGGGTTAGATGGGACACCACCCTTTCTTTTTAAAATCAAGTTCAATCAGTGTCCTTCTCCTGCTTTTTGAAGATTAGGATGATTAAGAAATGTATTAATTTTCTCCCCTCCAACACCAGGAAAACGATTGTTCAGGCCCTTATCACCTCGCATTTGGATTATGCGAATGGTCTTTACTTGGGGCTGGCTTCTGGCCTCTTAGATAGGCTTCAGATAGTCCAAAACGCAGCAGTTCGGTTAGTTTGTGGTATCTCTCTGCGAGAGCACATTTCTTCCCACCGACGGGCACTGCATTGGCTACCGATTCAAAGAAGAGCCAAATTTAAGGCTCTTACCCTAGCCCATCGTTCACTCAGGGGTAAAGGATGCGTCTATCTATCCTCCTGTCTCCAGCCCTATAGCAATGCTAGGAGTCTCCGTTCTAGCTCTCAACACTTGCTGTCTACTCCTAGATACAAAAGAGCTCGTTCAGGGGGCAAAACTTTTCAGGTCAACGCTTCTGCCCTATGGAACAAACTGCCTGTTTCTGTTCGTATAATAAAAGATGAAATACCCTTCCGTAGAGCTCTAAAAACTCTCCTCTTCTGTTAACGTTCCCCTCAATCGAGTAAGATCCTGCACAGCTGCTGAAGCGCCGGGACACCCCGCTGGTGTAGCTGCACGCTATATAAAACACACTAAATAAATAAATAAATAAATATGCACCAGACTGTGGGCTGGCTTATGAAAAATTCCCTGCAATTTAATGGGGGAAAAACAGAGGTGGTATTCTGCTCGCACACCAGCCTGTCTCAACATCCAACGCTGGAGTTTAAGCTCACCCCAGAGGATGATCCCCTGACCCACGCTAAAACGGTGCGTAATTTGGGAGTTCTGGTGGATGATAACCTCCAAATGGAGTCCCAGGCCAACAAAACTGCCAGCGTCTGCTTTTCCCTACTCAGTATGGTACGGCAGATCCTCCCGTTGCTGCCCAAGGATACCCGCTCTCTCGTAGTAAGGAGAGTAATTCTAAGCAGACTGGACTACTGCAACGCCCTGTATTTGAAATATTTGAAATATTCAATGAGTCTCCTTATTTTCTGTTCTGATAATGTTTGTTGCATATCCATTCTAATTGTCTTTCAATAATACCAGTTGGGATACTTTATGTTTATTCTGATTATCTACCCCAATCCCAACGTGGTTGACGGATTTTTGCTCCTGTGTTTTTTACAAGATTATGAGCAGCTGCCGAGCTGCGAGAGTTAGTGCCCACTCGGGCCTTACTTTCGGATCAGCTTTGTGATCCTTTTCTCTTAGTGACACTCTCAGGTCACTTAGAATGTCTAAGGAGACTCTATCCTATTCCGAAGAATACATTCAAAACCTTATGGGTGGCCCATCTCTCCTTTCTGGACCATCCATCACTCCTTCTACCAATCCGACCCCTAACACCTCCCGTGCACTTCTTGATAAACTCAAGAAACTAAAGAAAAAACAAATTAGAACCGAACTCCACGCCCGCATGCTGACAGATTATTTGAAATCAGGCGTCATTCCTGTTGGCCTCCAAATCCGTAATACCCCGGCTATTTTCACTCAAGACCCCAAATTTCGAACTGGCTTTAGTCATCTAGCCACAACCTGCTCTTGCCATTGGATGGTGCTTGGAATCGACACAGCTATCGAACACAGCTACCAAGAACTCGAGGAAATTGCCAAAATGGAGAAACTGATTCTGGCAGACTCCACCATCCCGGATGCTAAAAACCTTCTAGAGAAAGTCAACGCCACCATCTCAACATTCAATACCTTTGAATAGAACAAAAAGGTTACCAAAATTCAGAAGGACATCAAATACTACAAGGTTGAACAAACCTACCTAAACCTTTGTGACAAGTTCTATAACACCCCATACATTCTGCCCAGAACAAGAAATTTGGGCAGATACCGTAACAACCAGAGAATCACCTTCACGGACTCTTCAAATACCTCAGTGGAGGACACCGATCCTGCTGAAGGACCAAGTACATCACGAGCTATCAACAGACCGCAACCATTACTACCGCAAGGTTTTTTAGGAGGAGGCCGCGGAAGCGGCCAACCACAAACACGACCAATAAGAAACCGTCAATACCAACCGCAATTTGCGGGCAAGAGACAAACACGCAACATATTTTATCAACGGGGCCCTAAACAGTAAATCCTGGAGACATCAACTCTATCCACTCCACCACGCCTACTTCCCCCACTCTTGATGACAATACCATACCCATCGTCAACCTTTCTGATCACACCCTGACCCACGATGAAACTAAAATCCTGTCACGTGGACTCAGTTTTGTTCCTACGGAACGAACAAACTTCTTGGAACTGCAATCTAGTTTACTGGGGTTCTTCCGACGAATACGACTCAAACAATTCTTCATCAATAAACCAGAACCTACTGAACCTGTTACACAATGGTTCCAACCAGCTTCTACTTCTACTTTCAATCCCCCTTCGGCTACCATGCCCCCAGAAATCCTGGCCTTCGAACGTTTGGTGCTGCAGGACATTGCCGGCCTTAAAACACAATTCCAATACATACCTTGCAATATCTCTCACGTGGAAAAACAAGCCTTGTTGACTCTAAAAAAACAATCCAGGCATCATAATAAAACCGGCTAACAAGGGGGGTGGTATAGTGGTCATGGGTATTATCAGGAGATCAAACGCGAGCTTAACAACGCTAACCATTACCGCCCCCTGACTAAAGACCCACTTCAGGATATTAGGCAGAAATTCAATATGTCACAGAACAAGGCAAAGACATCAACATCATATCACAAAAGGAATATCTTTTTCTCAACAATCCACACCCTCGTACACCAGTACTGTACATACTTCCGAAGATCCGTAAGGACAACACCAACCCACCAGGCCGTCCCATAATTTCTGGTTGTGGGTCCATCTTGGAACCACTTGGCAAATATATCGATGCCATCATCAAGAGGTTTGCACCCATTACAGACACATTCATCCGGGACACTACCGATCTGATTAACACCATCGAGGACAGACCTTTCAACACAGAGACTGACCTTATGGTTGAACTGGACATAGAATCAGTATACACGAACATCCCACACCATGAAGGCCTTGAGGTGATCAAATCCCTTCTTCTTACCAGACCCAGACTAACCCTGATCCCTACTGACTTCATCATGGACCTTCTACGGATTGCCCTTGAGAATAACTACTTTCTGTACCGAGATGCATTCTATCTACAAGTCAAAGGGGTCTCCATGGGCGCTTATTTTGCCCCAAATTTTGCTATTCTTTTTGTAGATCATATGGAGAAAGCACATATCCTTCATACCAACAACCCCTTTTGGTACAACATCAATCTATGGCGTCACTACATAGATGACATCCTTGTACTCTGGAATGGAACAAGAGACACTTTGACTCCTTTCATTGATTGGCTAAACCAATCCCCAAAACATCTGAGATTTACTAGTGACTGTAAAAACAACGATCTGCCTTTCCTGGATGTAATCATACACGCAGAAGATGGGAAACTAGGTACTTGCTTATTCCTTAAACCTACGGAGAGAAACACCCTCCTACAATACTCGAGCTACCATCCACGAGGGTTGAGAGATGGCCTCCCCTACGGCCAATTCTTATGGATCAGAAGAAATTGTAAATGGTGCAAAGATTACTTTTGAGAATCCGATATCCTAGTCAACAAACTTATCACGAGAGGATATCCTAAATGCCTTGTCTCAAGAGCTCGCAAAAGGGCATGGTATTGCCACAGAGAACATCTCCTAACCCCCTCAACTCAAACAAAACGATGAAAAGAATTTTTTGTATCCAAGTTTAGCCCTAGCAGTAACCAAGTCTCCAAGATCATAAAGAAAAACTGGACAATACTACGCCCTTTCGAACCCTTCAAAGAATAACCGCTCTTCTCTTACCCACGAAGAGATAACCTAGCTTCACACCTGGTACATGCCATCACATGGCCCGAGGAACCTACGGACAAACACACCATCACTGCTTCTTGGGGGCACTCACCAGTAATTGGAAATTACAAATGCCAGAACTGTTGTGTGTGTGACCTCACCATAAACACCAAAGACTTTATCTACAACAACAGAACATACAAGCTGAGACACCACACAACTGTAGATCACAAAATGTTGTCTACACATTCCAATGTCCCTGCAATTTCATCTATGTCGGCCAGATGATCAAGAACAGAATTATCCAACATAAGAGTCGCATCAATTGCAAAGTCGTCACTGCTCCACTAGTCTCGCACTATTTGGAGAAGAACCCTCAAGACATTGACATCATCTGGCAGGTGATAGAACAAGTCACACTACCCACAAGAGGCGGAGACACCAAAAACCCTCCTGAACAGATGCAAGTGCAAATGGATGACGTTATGTGACTCAGTCAATCAGGGCCTTAACACCATAGATGAATGGAACAGCACCATCACCATCTAACCTGCCCCGGATCACATAGACTCTGTCTACCTTGCAATTATGCTTTTGAACTCAGTCTGCCTTTCTCTCACGATATTTCTATCTATGCTCGCCTCAATGATACATGTCTAATTCTTTTCTCCCCTATATACATGCCTCTTAATACGTCTCGTTCCATTCCAATGTATTGTATTACCATACATGCCTATTTCTGTCAATATATGAGTATGCATACATACATGTCTTTTGTCCCTCCCCCGAAACTATTTGAATATAAGTCACCGCTCCTTTCATTCTACTTATTCACAGTATTTACATGTTCCCTGTACCACTGTAATTACTTGCCCCTGTTGTGCCTTTGGCAATTCATTTCCACATGGGCTCGCTATATTAAATGTCTATTACTCTGGTTGATGTCTACCTTAGATAGCACTACATCAAATTCCTTTGGCACCTCTATAAACTTCAACCAGTTTAATTATCTGCCCGTGGCTATCTTATCAACTAACAATCCTAAACAGTCACGCGTTTCATGACTAGCATTACTCTACTTGTGATAGGGACACATCGCAATACCCTTACATACTTGCGATTAAGTAAAAATTGATTGCCCATTTATTGCTCACTTTGCCTTGTGTTAATTATTGGTACTGTATTGTTATTTACTCCTTTGTTTTTCCGTTGTCAACCCTCTTCACGCCACTTCACGTCTGGTACCTCCGCCCTCTCACCGCGCTAATTGACGCACTACCATGATTCAGCCCTTGCCCCTCCCATCCAAGGCTTTCGCCCAATCCGGCCTAGCCACCTCATTAGACACTCATCCTTGCCTCCCACGTGACGCTGCCACTCCCCCTCCATTCTTATTTTCACTTCCCGAGTCCGAGGAGTCTCCTTGACTACGCCTGATTTGATCGGACCCGTACTCGCTGCTTGCTTCAGCAAGAGGTATGTTCTCTTCATCCCCTTGCCCCACGCCAATTCTATCACTCAGGATATTCCTCGTAATTGACCCTTTCCTTGTTCCATCCAGATTGACTCTCCATTCCCCGATCACTTAACGGAGCGGATGTCTCATCGTGACCCACGGGCCCCCGGTTCTGAACTACCCAGCGTACAGGTCAGTCCGGGCCTTTGCTTATTCCTGCCGCGTTTTCTCACTCGCCAGCCCCCGTTACCAACCACCCCTTTCTTCTTATTACGGGCCTGCTTGACTCACACCCTCGGGATTTAGTTTTGTTCTCTCCCCCCGGATGACCGCTGACTTTATAAGTTCCTACAGGTACTCCCTCTGCTGCTTCAATTGGTGCCCGCTTTGTCACTTGCTCTAGAACCACGCGCCGCGCTTGGTCCCTTGCCGCAGGCCCCTTCCTCCACCCAGGCCTTTCCGACAGCACGCCTCTCCTTCCTCATTTAGTGCCTTCTCTATCATCGGCTCTGGACACACGCGCCACGCTCTGCCCCTAGTCTCAGGCCCCTTCCTCCACCTAGCTGCTTCGGACAGCTCGCCAGCCGCCACCACCTACAGTGCGCCAATGGTCATCTTTACGTATCGTCCTACGCAAGTTTGCCCAATACGCCTTATCCTCCACATTGGTCCATACTGGCTCCAATTCGTTTACCTCCCATTACTCTGTATCAGACCGGCTTTGCTCCGCATGAGATCCTCAAATGCCCCCATGTCAGGCTCCACCCTGACTTCTAATTAGAGCTACTCCCTCACCGCGCTCCACCACCTCCCCTGAGCGCTTGCGCTTTTCCTTCCCCTTTCTCCACCCCTTACCATCTTTCTCCCCCCTGTACAGCACCGTTTCCCCTTCAACCCAGTCCTGAAGATGATCCCAAATAATGAGGATCGAAACGTCGTCGACCGCTCAGCGCAATTAGAGGCGCAGCCCACAATGTGGTTCAACCTTACTACAATCAGCCTAATTTAGAACTCAAGCTTCACGATTCAGCTGGAGCCACATTGTGTTTCATTTCCTCACTGTATATATCCAAGCACCATTCACTATGCGCCGTTTATGCTGATCACAATTGTCACTTGCGTCGCCACCCTGTTCATCACTTGCACACCTTGAGCACCAAGTACAATTTGGGTTGTATTGTTATTTGTTTACCTACAGTGATGCTACAACTGTATTTTGCCCAACCACTTCTAGATAAATATGATGCCATGAGCACATTTGAAATATTCAATGAGTCTCCTTATTTTCTGTTCTGATAATGTTAGTTGGATATCCATTCTAATTGTCTTTAAATATTACCAGTTGGGATACTATATGTTTATTCTGTATTTGGGAGCACCACAATATATTTTGCAGGGGTTGCAGAGAGTCCAGTCCATGGCAGCAAAACTGGCACTGAATAGGCAACGCAGGTCTTCTGCGAACCTAGCCCTGCGAGAATTACACTGGTTGCCTATCAAGGAGAGAATTTGTTTTAAATCTCTCTGTATCGTGTACAGAGCAGCACATAACTAGGGCCCAGTCCCATTGCAGGAGAAGTTTATCTGGTATAACCCTAGAAGGCAGCTTCGCTCTTCCAATGCAAATCTGATGACTACCAGATTCAAGTAAACCAGTATGGGGAGCAGAGCTTTTGGCGTGGCCGCCACACGTCTATGGAATGAGTTGCCCCAGGCCATTAGACAGGCCAACTCTTTGACCTGTTTCAGAAAGAATCTGAAAACTTGGTTGTTCCCAAGGGCGGAAAACTAGACCCTCCACGGTTACCTTAGGTCTGCTCATGTGACGACTACTCTTAAGTCTAAGCGCCAGGATACCCGTAAGGTGACAGTCTGCGCTATATAGATCTTCAATACAATACAATTTCTCTTTTGTATTCTGCTTTTATCTTCTGAGGTTTGTATTCTGTTCTTTTATTCTGGTTTCTGCCCGTTTTTTCATGCCGTAAACCCTTCCAGCGTTCCAGCCTTCCTTCCCCGCCCCTGCGGCCCCGCCCCGCTTGCCCATACGTTCACGCTCCCCACCTCCCAGCTGCTCCTCCCTCCCACCTCCCCTTCTTATGGCGGCCGCTGCACGGCCGCACCGCTGGCACGCCAAAGGCAAGCCCATCTGCGCCCGTCCGCACCCTGCGCCAGACCCCCTGGCCCCAGCGAACACCCGATGCTGCTACAACACCAACTTCGTCCACGCACTTAACACCGACTGTTCATCCTCCTGCTTCCAGGCCACCCCAAAGCGCACTCACAGACCCTTCTCCTGCCGGCCTCCAAGCCACCGCTGCACCCACAAGGGCAGGACGCAATCCCCTCAGATGCATACCTCTCAACACCGGCTCCGCACACAAGCACTCTATCAAACTCTGGGACCTACTCGACTCATCCTCCCCTGACGTCGCCTTCTTGACAGAGACCTCGATGAACCCCTCCTCGGCGCCCGCCATCGCTATCGCCATCCCGGATGGTTACAAAATCACCCCCTGGGACTGCACCAACTGAGGAGGAATCACCATCGTCCACAGGAACACCCTCAGAATCTCGACCAGCCCCGAAGACACCCTCAGCGCCGCCGAACACCTGCACTTCCAGATCCACACCAATCCCAACACCACCCTCAGAGGAACCCTCATCTACAGACCTTCCGGGCCCTGGTCACATTTCTGCGACTCCATCGCCAACCTAGTAAGCACGCACGCCCTTGCATCCACGGACTACATTCTCCCCGGAGACCTGAACTTTCACCGTGAGAACACCAACAGCAACTCCACCACCCTGGTCGCCAACCTTGGGCTCAAAACAGCTCGTCACGACTCCCACCCACTCCGCCGGACACACGCTCGACCCAATCTTTTCCACCAGCAACGACGTCACCTTCAGCCACACCACCGAACTCCACTGGGCCGACCACCGCTGCGTCCACTTCAGCTTCGAGAAACCCACCACGCATCACCACACACAAAGGACCCCCCACCACAGCTGGAACAAGGTCACCGAAGACCAGCTAATCGCCACCCTCGCCCGAAACCCATCACCGACACTGCCGCCCGCAACCTCAGGCAATGGATCAACGACTGAGCCAACACTCTCGCCCTGATCAAGAAACCCTCAAACAGACGCACTGACAGAAAAGCCACCTGGTTCACCGCCGACCTCCAGGCATCCAAACAGACCTGACGAAGACTTGAGAAGAAGTGGCACCACAAACAGACACCAGATAACACAGCCCACAAGAACGCCATCCGCAGGCACCAACAACTCATCCAAACCGCCAAAAGGACCTCCTTCAAGGAACGTATTGACAACAAAGCACACAACAGCAAAGAGCTCTTCAACATCGTGAAGGAACTCTCCAACCCCAGCTCCAACTCCAACGACATCCCGCCATCGCAAGACATCTGCAACTCCCTAGCAACCTTCTTCCACTGCAGGATCGCAGACATCAACGACAGCTTCAACAACCAGACCCCCACCGCCCCCCCCCCCCCCCCGACAGCCACCGACACCGACCTCCTGCTCTCCTGGATCCACGTCAACAATGACAACACCATAAAAATCATGAACACCATCCACTCCGGCTCACCGTCTGACCCCTGCGCCTGCACCACATCTTCAACAAAGCAAGCTCCATCATCGCACCCCACCTACGGAAGATAGTCAACACCTCCTTCGAGACCGCCACCTTCCTGGAGAGCTGGAAGCAAGCAGAGATCAATGCCTTAGTCAAGAAACCCAAGACGGACCTTAATGACCTCGAGAACTTCAGGCCCATCTCCCTGCTACCGTTCCCGGCAAAAGTCATCGAGAAGATTGTTAACAGGCAAATGACACGCTTCCTTAAAGAGAACAATGCTCTGGACTCGTCCCAATCTGAATTCCGCACCAAATACAGCACCGAAACTGCCCTCATCGCCGCCACCGACGACATCAGGACCCTGTTGGACAACGGCAAAACCGCAGCCCTCATCCTCCTGGAACTGTCGGCCGCCTTCGACACCGTCTACCACCACACCCTAACCACACGCCTCTACAACGCAGGGATCAGAGACAAAGCCCTGGACTGGACCACCCCCTTCCTCGCCGGCAGAACACAGAGTGTCTGCCTCCCCCCCTTCCGCTCGGAAGCCACCAAGATCATCTGTGGTGTATCCCAAGGAGCATCCACACTCTTCAACGTCTACATGGCACAGCTCGCCAACATCGTCCGATTGCACGACCTTAACATCATCTTTACACCGACGACACCTAACTGATCCTCTTCATCACCAAATACAAATGGATGAAGAACAGCAGTCTGAAACGGAACTCAGACAAGACAGAGGTCCACATCCTTGGCCCCACCCCCTCCGCCTGGCTTGACTCCTGGTGGCCGGCCCCCTGGGAGCCGCACCGACCACGCACGCAACCTGTGATTCATCCTAGACCCACAGCTATCAATGACCCAGCAAGTAAACGCCATCTCATCCTCCTGCTTCAACACCCTCCGCATGCTCCGCAAGATCTACAGATGGATCCCCACCGGAACCAGAAGGACGGTCACCCAGACCCTCGTCAGCAGCAGACTGGACTATGGCAACGCCCTCTATGCGGGAACCACGGCCAAACTCCACTAACGAGTCCAACACATACAGAACGCCTCTGCACGCCTCATCCTAGACATCCCTCGCCACAGCCACATCACAGATTACCTGAGAGACCTGCACTGGCTCCCCGTCAACAAGAGGATCACCTTCAAGCTCCTCACCCACGCTCGTAAGGCACTCCACAACACCGGACCTGCATACCTCAACAAACGACTCACCTTCTACACCCCGAACCGCCAGCTCCACTGACCTTGCCCTCGCCACTGTCCCACGCATCCAGAGAACGACCGCTGGCGGCAGATCATTCTCCCACCTCACCGCCAAGACCTCAACTCTCTCCCCATCCACCTACGGCAGACCCAAGACCTGCTGACCTTCAGGAGACACCTCAAGACCTGGCTGTTCGAGCAGTAGCAGCCTCCCCCTTCCCAGCGCCTCGAGACCCTCACGGGTAAGTAGTGCGCTTTACAAATGTTTTGATTGATTGATTACTCTGGCTGCATAAGCAGACCACACCTGGTAAATCCTGGGGAATGGGCCCGCCAGTGGCGTGTGCCACTTTAAAGTTGTCCTGTTCAACCCTAGGTTCACGAGGGTCATGTCCCATCCACTAGAAAGGCCCTTAGAGGCCTCGCAACAAATACTCTTGCACCACCGCTGACTCTACCCTTGTGGGTACATGTGCAGGGCCCAGCACCCTAGCTCTTCTTAACAAAACCATTCTCTCTGTACACTCGGCCACTACCTGTAGGCTCATAAGGAGACTGTCACCAGGGGGCGCTTTCAGACTTACTAGGCAGTGCTCTTACACATTAAAGATGCTCCATGTCATTCAGCAATGACCACTGCCCCACCCCCCCACCCAGTGTCAGGTCTAAAGGGCTACCAGGAGCATAATTTTATATATATATATATATATATATATATATATATATATATGTATATATATATATATATATATATAAATATGTATGTATGTATATATATATATATATATATATATATATATATATATTATTCACAGCTCCTTGTCGCGTACAAACCTGAGCCTCTTGCAGCGGTGGGCTGCGGCGGGGTCGCGGACACCTATTATCCACCACAATCGTCCCTTCGTCGTTAGTAAAAAACTACGCGTTTTGGAGGAAACTCGTGAGAAAGGAGGGTTCCTCCGAAACGCGTCGAGTGATTTGGCTAAAACCAACTTGAATAAACATGCTGTGTAAAAGGATTCAGTGGCTGTGGCATAGTTTTTTTACTAACGACGAAGGAATGATTGTGGTGGATATATATGTGATCAAGACCGGGTTTACCCAGTTGAAACGCGTCATGCTGCTATCAATGGAGGAATAAAGCACAACTATTTTTCACCTCACTCAAGTGGTCTGTACCCGATTTGCGTGATCTGCATTTCTTCAGGATCTTTGTTTTTATATATATATATATATATATTTCAAAACCCTCTCCAAGGCGTAAAGCACGAGTCGCACACGTCATATATATTATATATATATATATATATATATATATATATACACATATACATATACACACACACACACACACACGTTTTGACTTAAACTGGGTGCTTCCTTGTGTCTGGACAAAGCGATGCCTCTCTGAAAAGCTGTAATGAGAGCGAAACACGTGTCAGGAGTTGCTTTTATTCATTTCAGGTTGGCTTGGATGGTATTTTACCAATCCAAATCTGTAATACTGTGTCTGGAGTGGTAAAAGGCTTTGGTTATTTTACAGCTCTGCATGGATAGCACTGTGCTAATCCTATGCTTAAAGACTTCGCTGTAGCAATGGCAAATACTTTGTCCCTTTCTATCTCTGCGTGGATGGCGCTTTTCTAATCCTATGCTTAAAGACTTTTGTTGGAGAGTAGGATTTGCTTCCTATGGTTACCCCCACTTTTTGCTGTGTTTCACTGGTTTATCAACTTTAGTCTGGCTGTGGCCCTGCTAATCAGGACCAGAGCCTAGCTGTTCTGATTGGTTACTGGGTTACCCTTGTGAGTCCCTAGTATATGGTAACTTAGGTACCAAGGGCATAGGTACCCAGAGGCCTACCAGGGGCTGAAGCATGTATTATGCCACCTGGGAAGCCTTCCAAAATGGCACCACAGGTCTGCATTTGCAGCCTGGGTAAGATGGTGTAAGCACCCTTTACTTAGATATAGTATACCTTTATCTACCTATAAATATAGACACATATAAACCTATAAGTCACACCTATGGTAGGCCTTGACGATCCTGAAGGCAAAGTGCTTGGTTTTGTGTGAGAGGGTGTCCTAGCATGAGCTGAGCCCCTCTGCAGATTTCGGAATCCCTTCCTTATAGCTGTTCTATGATATAGCCATACCATATACTCTTAAGTGCATTATAATCCTCGCAAAAATGCTAACTTTGGAATGGCTTTATCAAAACATGTTTGGTATCAAACGCTTTGGAATCCTACCCCCCTACCCCGGCCAGTTTTGGCGGCGTGGGTAGAATTCCACCCTTCTAGCGAGAGAAGACATGTACACACTTACATACCCGGTAAATGTTTAAAAGAGCCTCAGCATCACAAAATGGATGCTGCTGCCCCTCCTGCTGCTGGACGAAACTCCGGCAGGGGAGGCCTGGACAATAGGTTTCCTGTCCAGGGAGGTGCCAGCACCTCCCCAGACAGGCTTTAGTGTATTGGGGCAGGGTGGGTTGCATTCAGTGAATGCTTTTCAGACACTGCCTGGGGCACATAAGGTGTCCCATGCATTTCCCAGTTCAAACTGGTTGCTGGGGCACCCAGCCCCAGCTCTGGCATGAAACTGGACAAAGGGGAAGGGGTGTAACCACCCACTCCCCAGGTCCTCCCATAGGTGGGACCCTAGAGTAAGTCCAACCCCTAAACTTAGTATAAGTATAGGAACCCAGTCACTGAGACTTTAGATTACCCTGGACGAAACTCTGATACAGAAATCTTGGACCTTCGACATTCCATATCGACTGGAAGACAGAAGAAATCTCCCTTGGGGTCAAGGAGTGACTTCCCTATTCAAACAGGCACCAAAGAAGCATCTTGCCGGTCTGCATTTTCAAGGCTCCCGACGGATCCCGAAGAATCTGCTACACAGGACACGGACTTCCAGACATCTCTGATGCTGACACGAGTCCCCAACAAAGCTGAGACCTGTAGCGATCACGAGAGACGTGGGACCGGAACTCCTGGACATCCTGCATATTTGCTAGTGCACCAACTGCCTGAGCTTTCCAGAAGTTGTGTATTGGGCTTCTTGTAGTCCAAGCCCTGAGCACCTTTTGCCTCGAAGTTCGTGGGCCTACACTCCACGAGTGTTCCGTGGGCCCGCTGTCAGCATTTCCGTTCAAGGCGCCTTCGCGATCCCTAGTCCATCGACTGGTGGGTCCCCACGAAGGACAATTCTTTGTTTCTAGGGCTTCCCTGGTTGCTCCAGACGGGCCCTGACTCCCCTCCAAAGGGTAAGTCCCTTAGACCTTGCTGGTCGGCACCAAAGCCAATCTTGTAATCTTGCGTGGGTTGCTGTTGGCAAGGCTTGTTGGGTCAAATCTGGATACTTACGCTGCAGCACTCGACATCCGACGTGGGACAGCTCGAATCCAGCTCCTGGTTGTCGTCGACGCCTCCTGGACCTCGTGGCTGAAGTCAAGTTTCACCTACTTCACTTGAAAGCAGCAGACATCGGCTGGCATCTTCTTGTCGCCATTCTGGTCACTGGCTAGTGACCCAGACTCTGTCCCCTCTGCTTTTAGGTTCTTCAGATCTCCGATCCACCCTTGGATTCATCCGGACACCCTTCACCTGGACGCCTGCAGCACTTCTTTGCAGCTCTCCATTGGAATCGACGACGAAACCCGACACGAAAAGACATCTGTGCACCAGGCTTCCCTGGGTGAGGTAACACAAGTACTTTGGTGCTCCCGTGGGTCTTGACTCTCGAAGTGTCCAATACTGAAAGGATTGCACGTGTCTTACTCCTTAGGCTACAATCATGGATGGAAGAGAGGGGGGTACTGTCCTCCATGCAGGCGGGGTTCAGGGAAAAGTTGTCGACCCTGGATTAAGTACTAAGATTGCAATTGCTGTACTGGAAGACCGTAAGCCTGGAGGGGGGCAGTCTCTACTTAATCTTTGTAGACCTTAGGTCTGCATTTGATTTAGTTCCTAGGGAGAAATTGTGGCTGGTTGTTGGTGAGATGGGGGTTCCTGAATATTTAATCCGACTTTTTAAACAATTACATGAGTGTAACTATGCGCAAATTAGGCATGGTAAGGATGGTAATCTCACACTATATCCATTAAACGTGGCGTACGCCAGGGTTGTGTGCTTGCGCCAACCTTATTTAGCCTCTATATTAATGGCTTGATCGATGCCCTGCAAGGAGAAAAAGATCTAGATGCCCCTAAGTTAGCTTCCCGTAAAAGATCGGCAATGATGTTTGCGGACGACACTCTATTGGTAGCTAAATCGCCCATGGGGTTACAAAGGGTCTTGGATAAATTTGAGATTTTCTGTAGGGAAAGAGGTCTAGAAATAAATCTACAGAAAACCAAATTTATGGCGTTCAATTGCCGAAAAAGTACACACCCAAACCCGTCTTTAAATGGTAAACCTCTTGAGAGAGTGTCATCTTTTGTGTATTTAGGTATCACAATTTCCGAGTCTATGAAATGGGGTGCCCATATTACGAAATCTACGCTAAAACTAGCGCAATCTTCAGGTGGCATCATGAAGGTTTTTAATAAGTCTAGCAAAAGAGTAGTTAGCCCGGCGTTAGAAATCTATAGGGCACAGGCTAGAGTCGGGGCTCTATATGGTGCAGAGTTATGGGGACATTTAAAGCTTGAGAATCTAACGCAGGTGAACAACCAATACTTAAGACAGCTATTTAGATTGCCACGCGGCACTCCTTTAATCCCACTACGACTGGATATGGGAATAACATCGATTGCCGAAGTGGCGAGCCTTAAACCTATAATGTATTGGCGCCGCCTGTGGACCACTCCCGAACTTTTACCCTATAGGGAAGAATTGTCAGAGGTGATAAGGGCACGGGGTGCTGCAAAGTTCCCGTGGTTCGATCACATCAAAAACTTGCCGATTAGCATGGGTTTAGGGGATTGTTGGTCTGAACCTGAGTTAGCCTGTTCTTTAACATCTAGGAATCAAATGAAGGTACTCTAACAAAGAGCATAGACTGGCTCAACTCCATACTTCTTCCAGAACAGGGAAACTCACTAGAGCCTTTTTTGAAATAAAAGACATTCCTTGCTTTGAGACGGTAATAGATCTCATTAACCCGCCGGCGTCAAGGAAGCTCTATTTACAGTTTAGATATGGGGTGCTTCCTCTCCGCTGCTTTACATCTAAGTGGAGAGACCAGCAAATGATTCAGTGCCCGGCGTGCGACCACCCCGAAGAAACAGAGCTTCATGTTTTCTTTAGCTGCCCAGGCTATTATAAAGCAAGAAAATGCTGGCTGGTCCAGATTTGCAGAAATCTCGGTAATAGGCACTGTCTTGAAGTATTCAGGATACTGAAGTCTGATTCCAGTATCCCAATAGTCTATTCAGTGCCATGATTCCTGTTCTCCGTGTGGTGCACCAGAAGGGTTTTTTGGAAATCATGAAATGCTGTATCGATCTTCCCATAGTGAATGTATAGTGTTAGCAGAGTAACTTGGCTCAATCATTTTGTATGGTTTTGTATAGTTTTATATGTAAGTGCTCCCGTTTTTTTTAATAAGTACCTTTTTAGCTAATTTATGTATTTATTACTGCACTATGCACTTTCCGAAATTAATTGTGTAACCTTCGCCTAGAAACAACACACTAAAAATTGAATGTATTTTAATATGAATAACGTGTATATTTAATTCCATTGTTTTTAATTTTGATTGTTTGTATGATGCAATTCTAGAAATGATTGACTGCAGTGTCTCGTACTTTTTAGGTCATTCTGACCAAAATAATGTCTTTTTGAACTGAACTGAAAGAGTTTTACCGTAGTCCACTCCTAAGTGTCCTTATTCTTTAAAATGGTAACTCTAACTTTCTCCATAGAAGTCAATGGTGATTCGCGGCTGTGTTGAGTTACTGCACGAGTCCCCCTTGGGTCTCCTGCGTCCCTACCTTGGGTGGTTCCTGGTTGCCCCAGCGGTTCTACAGGCTCTAGGCCTGGTCTCTGTGTGGAGAGCGCTAATTATACCACTTTCTTAGAATATGGCTTGTGAGGCCCCTAGGGCAAAACGTATACTGTGCTAATTTACTGTGTGCTATTTAAGTTCTTGTATTGTACTTTTGCCTCTAGCCTCATAAAGAGACTAGAGGGGTTGTGTTTAGAATAAATAAATATATTTTAGGTTTAAAGCATTTTATTGAGACATTTACCAAAACAAGAAACAATAGTCGCAAAAAGGTTCGTGGAATGTTATCACCATGCTGGGGTGCATTGGTGCATAAAGTCTTTGCAAACGAAGTAATCAGCCGGCTCCGTCTTTGATACTCATACAGCGACAACAATACATTTATAAACAATCCCCATTACCAACTCCCCTCCTCCCTCCTCCCACTTCCGTTCCCTCCCTTCCCTCCCCCGTCCAGTGCCTAGTATGCGTCTCTGTTGCACTCCTCTCCCGCCGCCCTCTCCTTTCATCCACCCAACCTACACTCCATCAATCAGTTGCATCTGCAGGTGACGTTAGTCTCAACAGTCTTAGATATCGTGGACACGTGAGTTCCTTAAATTCCGTAACCAACAGTGAATGGAACGGTTGCCACAGTTAGTTAAATTGCTCCACATCACCTGCCACTGTAAGCGACACCTTCTCCATGCCCTGGACATGCCATAACCTATGTAGCCAGCCCGTGATAGAGGGGAGTGTGGTTGTGCGCCAGAGTATTAGAATGTTTTGAACGGCTGACCCCAGCGCAATTGCAATCTGTCTGCCTCTGCGGGACTTTAGGGGGTACATCAACCGGTTGGGCAGACCTAGCAGTACATACGCAGGGAAGCGCGGCAATTCAATACTAAAGTGCGTGTCTATCTCGTCTAAGATCTCTTTCCAGTAAGGGCGTAGTAAAGGGCAATCCCATAACACGTGTCAGTGTGCCTACCTGCCCACAAGCCCGCCAGCATGTGTCCTAAATACTATGATTCATCTCGTGCAATCTCTCTGGGGTGTAGTACCAGTAGGTGGTCACCTTAGTGAATGTTTCGGTAAGTCTGGTGTGGTATGCAGAGTGTCGTGCCCGGTATGAGATCTGGTCCCACTCTGCAGGACTCAATGTCCTCCCTAGCTCCCGCTCCCAACGCTCCCTGCTCGGATTATAAAAGTGAGAGGAAGGGGGCTGCAAAAGTTGGTAAAGATCCGAGATCAACTTCGCATCTGAAGTGCGTGTCACAAGACACTTCTCGTAAGATGAAAGCCTCCTGTTCGCCGAATCACGCACCTGTGGTTGAAGCGCCCAGTGTAGCACCTGCAAATATCGCATTCTCCCCGTTTCGGGTAAGTGATATTCGCGTTTGAAATCATGAAATGAGATAACGCCCTCTGGAGCATGCATGTGGAACAGCCCTCTGAGATAACGCCCTCTGGAGCATACATGTGGAACAGCGCCCTGCACCCCGCGGTCCGCCAACTCTGAAAGGCACCCTGTTCCATCCCAGGGGTAAAATCCGGGTTCTCAACCAGTGGTGTAAACGGTGAGGGGAACGTGGTGAGGTCATGAACAAGATTAGTGGCATCCCATACCTGCAGTGGGACTAGTGTGACGAAAGACGCGTATAGATTGGGGGGGCGGTGTGTTCTGCGCAAGAAGGGCACCTCCTGTAGAGGCCTACCCGCTACCGCTTGGTCCTGGAAGAGCCAGTGTTTATCCGACTCTCATCTGCTCCACTCAACGAGATAGCGCAGTTGTGCCGCTTGAAAATACTTGCGCAGATCCGGCATACCCAGACCCCCTGCTTCCGGGGCCAGCGTGGTTCGGGCACTCTTCAGCCTGGGCTTGCGGCCCTGCCATATAAAGCGCGCGAGGTCCGCCTGCGTCTGTTGAATCCACCCCTTGGGGGGCCTGAGCGGCAGGGTGCCTTTGTCCCAGCGTCCCAGTTCCTTCCTAATTTTCTTCCAGAGGGCTGTATAATTGGCGGTCACCATAGCGGGCAAGGTGGGCGCCAATAGGATGCCCAAATAGGGTATCAGATCCGAAGACCAACGCATGGGGAAGAGGTTCTGAAGCTCAGTTCTCGTGTCCGCGTTCAGTGAGACATCAAGAGCTGCGGATTTCCCCATATTCATTTTGAATCCCGCAACCGCTGAGAAAGCTTCCAGCTCTGCAATACACGCCGGAAGCGCTCCCCTCGGGTTAGCTAGTGTCAGTATAACGTCATCCGCGTAGAGGCTAATCGTGTGTGTATATCTCCCCATCCTCACTCCCGTCGCAGTCGGGTTCTGACGTATCCTTTGAGCCAGAGGCTCCATGTATAGGGCAAAGAGCAGCGGTGATAATGGGCACCCCTGCCTGGTGCCCCTTTCTATGGTAAACCGTCGGGAGCTGCAGCCATTCACCCGCACCACTGCTGATGGGAGTCGGTAGCAGTTGAACACGGGGCGCGGAACTTCTCCCCGATCCCCACCTTTGCCAGAACCCGCTCTAGATAAGGCCAGTGGACCCGGTCGAACGCCTTCTCTGCGTCCACGGCTAACAGCATTCTTTCCCCAGGAATCCGGGAGGCTTTCGACAGGAGGTGAACTACTCTCTTGGTGTTGTCCACTGTCTGTCGTCCCGGAATAAATCCTGCCTAGTCCGGTTCATTCAGTCCAGGCAGGTGAAGTGCCAGCCGAGCTGCAAGGATCCCGGTGTATAGCTTGAGGTCGACATTCAGGAGGGAGATTGGTCTATACGAGCCGCAGTGAGTTCGGTCCTTCCCCGGTTTGGAGATAACCGACACAGTCGCCTGAAGTAAATCCGGCGGAAGAGCTCCAGGAGCGGAAAATGAGTTGAAAAGCCGGGTGAGGACAGGGGCCAGCACAGAGCAGAACGTTTTATAAAAAAGCGAAGTATATCCGTCCGGACCCGGGGCTTTCCCGTGCCTGAGTTTAGAGATGGCTGTGACCACCTCTTCAATCCGAATGTCCCTTTCGAGGTACTCCGCCTGCTCCGGAGCCAAGGAAGGGAGAGCAACCGAGTCCAGATAGTTCGCTTCCGCATATGGGGACGGGGGTTCACCGGCGTATAGGTCTGCGTAGTATCGGCGGAAAGTCTCCGCTATCTGGTCGCTTTCTGTGACCGTCTCGTCGTCTGAGACCCGGAGCTCCTTCACCAAGTGCCGTTGGTGCACCACGCAGAGCCTGTTCGCCAGCAGCCGGCCATACCTGTCTCCCCCGGTGTAGTACGCATGCTTCAAACGCAGCGCCGCATACTCCGCTCTGTCCATGTCCAAAGCCGATAGGAGTTTCCTCGCTGCCTTAAGTTGCTTCCACACCCTAGGGGCTCCCGTGCGCTGATGTACCTGTTCCAGCTCGCGTACTTTGTTCGTGAGTTCGTCCCGCTTGAGCTGTCGTTCCCTATTCTCCGCTGACGAAATTGCTATAAATTCGCCTCTGAGCACTGCCTTCAAGGCCGCCCATTGCGTTGCTGATGAAGTGTCGGCATTATCATTGTGGGTCTGATAATCACGGATTGAATCCGTGATATGCTTCACTACTGTCGTTGTATGCAGCAGTGTATCTCTGAGGCGCCAAACCCCGCGTGATGACGACACCGGTGGAAAGCGAAAGGTGCCCGTGACGGGCGCATGATCTGATAAGGAGAGAACCCCTATTTCAGATGCCATAGCTAGGTCACGTAACCAAGAGGTGATCCAACCTCGCATATGTCTTATGCGCATGTGAGTAATAGTAGTAGTCCCCGTCGGTGGGGTGTAGGCGGCGCCAGAGATCGTGGAGATCTAGGTCCTCTAATTGGGACTTGCCCCCTTGTGAAATCTCACCCGTTTGGGGGTGCCTCTGGGCCGACCTATCTAGAGATGAATCGAATACCATGTTTAGGTCCCCTCCTATGATGATGTGTTTATCTGCGGTGGCTGTGACATCCACTAAGGCTGAACGAAAAAAACGTTCTTGATGCTCGTTTGGGCTATATATCGACCCTATGGTAAACACTAGACCTCCTGACTTAACCCTGTACACCAGAAGCCTCCCTTTCTGTTCTGCAAACTTATGTAAAACCTCCCCCCGAATGATCGGGAAAGTAGGATTGCCAACCCCGCTGTCTTGGTGGTGTTGGATGAAAAAAATTGTGTAGGAAACTTGTGAGAACGCATCCTATGGCAATCACGGGCTAGCAAATGGGTCTCTTGTAAGAGACAAATATCCGCCTGGGTGTTTTCAAGCAAAGACAAGACCGCCCTTCTCTTTACTGGATTGTTCATCCCTTTTACATTAAGGGTCACTACCTTAAGGGCTGCCATGACTGTAGGGGCAACTGTTGTGCAAGCAGTGAATCGGGGCCCAGGCGGGCGGCTCAGTGCCGAATAGCGTACGGAAGCTCTGTCTGGCCAGAGTAGGTGCCACAAAAGCACTGGACGATCCCCACCCCTTCCCCCCCAACCTCTACTGAACTCCCCTTGCATAGTCCCCACCCGTCCTCCCCTCCATCCGTCCGTTAACAACCCCTAAACTCCAGAGCAACAGAAACATCCCCAACATGTCCCACCTCCCTCCTCCCCTTCCCCGCAACAAGTCCCAAGTTTTCATAGTCCCAGTCCGGTCCCTCAAGGACAAGACAGTGGTCGGTTACTGTAGTGGACGTCCGGCCACTGCACTCCCGTCCGCCCCCCTCCCCCCCGTACCTCCAAACCTGCATCATAGAAAGGCTGTGTCACTCTCCCCCCCAGAGGCATCTTAAGCTGTAAGCGCTGCGGCAATGGTAGCTGTGCCCCTGGCTGCTTCCTGTACCGCTCTGTCCATACCGGACCGGATAGTAGGTGAATCTGGGCGGGTGGATGAGGCAGAAGACCAGCGGTTCGGGACCCGCTGCCAGCCGTCTCTGGTGTTGCGTCTGCGACGCGGTGTAGGTGGGTCCTCGTCAGATGCGGTGATGCCCAGTACCTCGCACGTGTCCTGGAGGGAGCGTAGTTGGTGCAGGGTCCCGTTCCATCGGAAGATAAGCCGGAAAGGGTGCCCCCATGAGTACTGCGTCTCATGGCTTCTCAGAAAGTCAGTCGCAATCTTAAATGTCCTGCGTTTTTGAAGCGTAATCGCTGACAAGTCCTGGAAGAGTGTGATCGAGTGTCCCCGGAAGCAGAACGACTGTTGCTTCCTAGCTTCACAGAGGATTCGCTCCTTAAGCGGGTAGTCCGGCAGGAAGGCCAGGATGTCCGGCGGAGGCGCAGAAGTCCGCCTCGCCAGGCCCACTCTGTGCGCCCTGTCTATTCTGATGAGAAAGTCCTCCAATTCTCCCAGTACTTCCCTGAACATGCACTGTAGATAAGTGGCAACGTCCTCTCCTTCCTCCTTGGATGGCACTCCCCGGACCCGAATGTTGTTCCGACGGGACCGGTTCTCAAGGTCTTCATTGTGTGCTTGGAGGTCCAGTTGCTGGTCCCTGAGACGGAGCACTTCCTGCTGCAAGTGTTCGATCTCCTCGTCTCTGGAGTGACCCGCTCCCTCCATGGTAGCCACCCTTTCACCCAGGCTATCCACTTCTCTCCACACTTCTCTGACTTCCCCGGCCACCTCCTGTTTCAGCGTCTGGAAGTCGTCCCGCAGGGAGCTGAATGGAGATTCCAGGAAAGATCTGGTGACCGGCGGCTCTTTGTCTTCCGCGTCTAGCGGGTTTCTCGAGGGGCCTGGTGAGTGTTGTACTTTGTCCGGTTTCGAAGATCCCCTGTTCAACATCTCGGGCAGTGTTCGGTCCCCCTTCTTAGGCCCTCTGTTGCCCGCCGTTCGTGGAGGGTGGTGGTGCGCGGGTGAGGCCGCCCGGACAGCAGGACCAGGACGAGGGGCAGCCGCGTGTTGGGATGAGCTCGATCCTCGTGCTGCCGGCCACCTCTCTCGTTCGGGGTGGAAGACCGACTCCTTACTCTGCAGGGTCACCAATCCCCTTCGGTTGCCGTCTGCCGTTCGGAGAGACTATGTCGTCGTAGTTGGTACCCTCGAGTTCTCCTTCCCCACAGACCGAGGCTTCTGATCGATGCCTCGTGTCCCCCCCACGTCTCAGCAGCACCCTCTCAGCAATGCGCAGTGAGTCCCTCCACTTCGTCGAGGTCGTTGGTCCCTGCTCGCTAAGCCCTTTCTGAGGCCCGCGTCGGGGCCAGCCCAGAGCCCCGGTAGGCCCCCCCGGGGCGCAGACAATGTTTTCCCAGGCGCTCGTTGTGTCTCTTCCCCACTGATTCGCCGATCGGTCACACTTCCAGCTGCATCCCAGCGCTCCGGGCAGGCCCGGACCCGGACCCACTCCCTCGTCGTTCGCTGCGGGTCAATGCTCCGGGGAGCCCGGTCCCAGTAGCTCTCCCCGCTGCTGCAGGCCCTCCACCTGTCCTCCTCCGGGGCGGTGTCCGCTCAGGTCAGGGTGGGGGTTCGTCCCGCTCCAGATGTAGGCCGCGTCCCCGGCCTCGCGTGAGAGCCCCACACCGGCTGCGTCGGGTCGCACCTCCGCCGGCCCTCTCCGGTCGTCTCTCGGGCCCAGGGACCCTCAATTCGCTTATTCCCCCACCACTGCCACCGGGGTCGAGCTGGGGCCGCTGTGTCCTGCCTTCCATTGGCTCTCAGGTCGATTAAGCGCCCTGGCACATCACTGCGAGGCCCCGGACTCTGTGCGGGTCGGATCCCGGGCCCACTTCGTCCGCCAGTCGCTGCCGCTGGGCAACCCACCGTGTCCTTCTCGAGGGACACCCACTGCGTTGCTTCACACCTCCTCCGGTGTTGCGCTGTGTGGCCGCTCCGTGACAGCCTGGTCCGCGGTAGTGGGCTGGGATGCTCCGGCAGTAGGCCGCGTCCCCGGCCTCGCGTGAGGGTTTCCGGTCAGGCGGGACCCCTCGTCGTCGTCGCTGCCAATCGCCCCCGGGCGTCAGTCCTCCCCCGGCCCAGCTCGGGAGTCCGCCGGTGCCTGTTACCAGGTGTCGGGCTGCGTGGGGCGGCTGTTGCCTCTCTGTGCCGGACTCAGCTCCGCCCGCTCCTCCGGGAGTCGCCGCTCCGCCGGGTCCTCTGGTCGCAAATCGCCTGTAGGATAGCCGTCCAGCGATGGACCGTCGGTGGTTGTGTAATGCTGCCTCCGCACCGCCACTAACCGGGGGGAGATTAGTGCGATTTTACGGCTGAGGGGCCTGGGGTCGGAGGAGCTCGCGGAGAGTGCGTCCGCTCACCTCGCCATCTTGGCCACGCCCCCTCATAAATATATTTTATATATATATACCTGGTGTGGTGCTCTTTCATTTGATCATTGAAAAGATTATAGACTGGTAAAACAAGCTGCTTTACATTCCTTCAAGACTTAGCCTGAAGGCTGCTCTCCACAGCTACCACTAGGATAGCTTTCTATAAAGATCTTCTTAAACCTACCATCAATAAGGGTCGTTTGGACTGGTGTAAGGTGCCAACTAGAATAGTGGACATCATATGCCAGGCCAACTTCTCACAACTTTGATAAAAAAGCAGACATTTGTGGTGAGCAAATTTAGAGTGTCACTGGTGTTGAGAATAGCTTTCATTGGGGAGTCATCGCCCGTATCTCCAAGGAGGACCAAAAAAGGATCACGTGGCAATGAGATACTAGTGATGGAGTGTATCATGTGGAGGACCTCATACCAAAATGCTTGAATCTTTGGGCATGTCCATCATGTGTGTAGAAAGGTGCCACTTTCCCGACACCCTTTTCCGGTACAGCTCGGAACCACAAAATATCTTGTGAAGTTGCACGAGTGTGAGGTACCATCATGTTAGTATTTTATACGATTTCTCTTTATAGAGGAGGCAGATAGAGGACATTATTGATTTGAATAAAAAATAAATAAATACAGAAATTCACCAATTACAGTTAGCAGCGCTAACTATAACTTGCACCCCAGCCATGCACTGCTTATGACCTCACATATGGCATCCTTCATGACATGTTTTATTACATCATTGATACCATCACTGACTACATCATCCAAGGAGTGTGCTTTTTAATTTTTTTTATTGTTTACATGGGGGTAGGCAGTTAAGTACCATATTACTTGCCTACCTAATTTTGTACAGCCTGTGTCCAGCTAATTGGTGTAAGTGTTTTCAAAACGCATGTGCTCCTAATGCACCACAGAAGTGTAGAGGTGTTGGACACAATCTAAATCTTTGTACTGAAGACTAACTCTGTGTACCGGTAACAGTTGACCTGCGTTCATTATATTCCACACAAGGTTTTCACACTGCAAAAAAATTTCCAACAGGGGAAAGATTCTATATACTACATACAAAGTATTGTAAGCAGCCTTAAGTTATTGGACAGAATTGTCTCAGCATGACAATTTCTATTGCAACGGTTTTAGTTAACAATGCAAATAAAGATTTACTTACTTACTACTTAACATAGAAGACTGGGTACACTAGGTACTAACCTATGTACATGAGTGTGTGTTGCTTCAGAAGATGGGCTATCTGTAAAGTTTTCATCACAGTATGAAGGCTGCAGGTAGTATGATCGTTAGCACCTTCAGAACTTGGTTATTTTAAGTGAATAGTCACTCTTTGGTCAAGATTTGCATAGAGTGTACACAGTTCTTAGTATATACTTTTTAAGACTCTGTGGGGTATTTCTCATGAGAGTTTCACTGTCTGCATACCGTGTGGTACAGAGTAAACTATCCATAGAGTAAAGAGTGTTAACAGGCAGGGTCTGATACAGGTAAAGACTGTACATCGTAGGGCAGTAACTATGTTGCACGGCTTGAATATCTGTGGTTGTCCCTTACCAGTTATATACAGATTGAATACTGTGTGCAGGATAGGTTACTCTTTCATCTATGGTTAATAGTCAACATGAACTCGCCTACCCATGAAATGTATGGTATAGGGTTAATGTTGCAAATAACACAAGCTTGCTTTACCTAAGTTGTATGTATGATAGCAGTTTAGACGCTTCATTTTCTTCTAAGCAATTTTGTACTTACCATAATTATGTGGTAACTGCTGCATTTATAGAATCTCAAAAATCTACAGACTTCACACCTGGCCACTGGTTTAACAATTTATTCAAGTACGGTAAAAAAAAGAAAAAAGAAATATCGAATACCAAGCTCTGTTCATTGTTAGTTGCACTTAGAAGAAAACAGTTCTCTCAAACTACTACCCCAAAATAAACATGAAATACAAAAGTACATAAAAGATAGCTTGTATCGTGATCCTATATTGCCAGCTTGGGGTCCTGGCGATATTTACAAACACTGAGTCTTACATCTCACCAGAAACAGTTCTTGGCAATATTGGACCATATAACACAGTTATCCATCAAGTATCTCTGTCTCTCTCACACACACGCACGCACAGTCTGCTGACAATATCTCATCATATTAAAAAAAAATGTAATCTACAGGAAGTTAGTAGAATTGATTAAACAACTAACTTTAATGAATAAAATAACACTGATTCAGAACGGAGCAGCACAGACGATTAGATCGGTTGTCATGGCCCGACATCACAAATGGTGGCCCTTTTTCAGCTGAGGCACTCCATACTGGTCTTCACACGCTCCATCTCATGCAGAAAGTTGTAGAACTGGGGCAAAGTTAGCTCTAAGGAAGAGGAAAACTTGCAGTTAAGTTACATGGCCAAAAAGTACAAAACCACACACAATCTAAACGTGGATCCAACCTCCTGCCCCACAATTTATCCACACCACCCGCTCTGGAAAAGGATGCCATTTAGCGCTTTCCTTTCTTACATCAAAGCCATCAGCATGGCTTAAAATGTTCACCCTATAAACTTTCAATGGCAGGTTTCAAGGATGGGGTATGGCTATCAAGTCTAAAAGAAAGGAGAAGCTGTTCTCCTGCTACTGGCACTCTGTCTGGGTCCTGGAACACATTAGTGGCAAAGCTGTAGTTTACATTCATTTGCACTCTCTTACACTAGCTGGTTGATGATGAGATCCAGTCTGTGTATTTTAATACCCTTCAGGTCCTCCACCTCGGTGATGCTGAGGTGAATTGCTCCTCCTAGAAGAAGCCCTTAAACAGAGGCCCATGCTGGCATAGATTAAATATTAGACACCTGTCGTAGAGACAGCATTCCTATGTTATTTGTGGATGGGTAGGCCTGAAAAAGGATCTCCCCTTTATCCTGTTCCTATAAGTCCATTCATTGACTTCACCCAGAACCCTCAAGATCTGAGGCACTGTCACCATCCCCCGCCCCAAAACATTGACTCATACACAGGGACCTCTACTCACCAATGTACACGTTTTCATTTTTGTTTCCTTTTTTAACCACCAACTTCAACTGCAAAGAAATCACAAAGTTATAGAGAGGGCTATGGGGACTTTTAGGTATTCTTGTACAGGGCACTTTTCAATGGGGCCCAGACTCCAGAGTCATTTTAGGTCATCGAGTTAAAAAGGCATTTATCTGCTGCTGCATTTTTACTATAAACTTGCCATGGTTTTTAATTTACAGTATTGTTATATTTTACCTTGAACAATGTACTGCACAACAGTTCTTTTTGGAAAGTTTACACTCTAATAACTACCCTTAAAATAAAATAAATAATAAACAACATCAATGACTTACAATGAAACTGTGCATGTGGGCCAGTACTCTTGCAACCATGGAAAGGCTGGGTGCTGGATTTCTTTATACATTCCTCAGATCCCCCAAAATTAAGCAGTTTCTTACTTGCTATCTTCGTCACCACTGGGAAATACGCTGCAGGTCCAACAATGGTTGAATTATAAAAAAAAAAACATGTTCCCTCCTCTCTTTTCTTCCTTTTTCCTGTACCAATCTCCTCCAATAATTGTACCACACAGTATCCTCTGCAAATGCACCGCAAGATATTCAAATGGCTTCATACTAACACCAGACGCAAGTTCACCCAGGCCCTCATCACCAGCAGACTGGACTACGGCAAAGCACTCTACGTTGGTATTTCGGACCAACTCATTCAAAGACTTCAGATTACCCAGAACGCTGGTGCCAAACTCAGCCTCGACATCCCGCAGCGCACACACCATGCCCCACCTCAGAGAACTATATTTGTTGACCATCCAGAAGCACTGCCAATTCAAAATGCTCATCGACGCTTACAAAGCCCATCATAACACCGGACCTGCCTACCTAAGCCACCGCCTTAACTTCCACCATCAGAGACAACTGCGCTCAGCCACACTCTGCCTCGCACAGATACCAAGCATCCCCAAAAGCAAAACAGGACAACGCTCTATTTACTACATTGCTGCCAAAACCTGAAACAACCTTTCCCACCACATCAGGACCTCCCCATCTCTACTTGAGTTCCGCAATGAAACTGAAGACCTGACTGTTCAACTAGGAGCTTCGATTGGCTACACATCTGCTCTAAGGCCTGGATACCCCCTTGGGAGATAATTGCGCTATAGAAATCCTCATAACATACCAAGCAAAAACATGGCACAGTATCAAGACTGCCCTACTGTATTATGTCCTACTCCAGCCTATCTTCCAAAACCATTACAAAGGCTCAAAACCCATATGCCTGACATATAATGAAAATCTGAACAGGCCACCTTTACACTTCTTACCACTGCCGGTTATATGCAAAACAGTGGCTACAACCCATGATCCTGTGCATCACCCACCAGGCATTGAACAGGAGAGCCCTAATCTACATAACTAAAATCATCCAAAGTTACCACTCAAGGCCGGCGTCCATCAACCTGCCTACCATTAAATGCACCAATTACAAACAGTTTAGGGGAAGACTTCTTCATTGCCAAGGTTCTACTCCCTGGCTTGTAAGCGACTTCCTTAAATTTAGGAAACGTCTGAAAACCTACCTCCTGAAATTTTTTTACAGCCTCAACAAATCTTGACGGATATAAACACGGCTCACGCTTTATAAGGAAAATGTTACCTACCTAATAGGCATCTGTTCGTAGCGAGTGTCGTAGATTCACATGTTGTCCATAAACTTGCCATCTAGTGTTGGGCTCTGTGGGTGCAAGTTGTTTTTCTTTGAAGAAAGTCTTTTGGGTCAGGAGGTACTGTGACTCCTCCTCTTGCAGGTAATGTGCATGGTCATCAACTCCATTAATTGTTTTCCCGTACAGAGGGTGAGGATGAAATGTGGAGTGAAGCATTGTAAAGAGAGATGTCCATGCAAAGAAAGAGGAAAGGTGACTGCAACATTTACAGGCATCCACGGAGGAGGGTGGGCACATGTGAATCTACAGCACTACATGTCACAAACAGATGCTTACTGGGTAAGTAACATTTTCCGTTCAAAGCATTTATGGCTGTAGATAGATATGCTGTACACAGACTGTAAGTGGTACAAAAGGGGGTGGTGATGGACGGAGCATCTGAACCAATCAAACACTCACACCCAGTCAAAAGATCTGGGTTTGATCCATCACCGTTCTTTAGCCCACTCTGCCACCCCAGTTCAGACATGGCTATATGCAAATCAGTCTGACCCTGTGCCTCATGGGAACAGTCCAGCCCGAACTGCTAAGCCATGCCTTCCCTGGACCAGAAACAAGCTTCCGAGGACCGGTTTCTGGCATTACAGCCGTCTTCAGCCCGGCTTGCTTGAATCCAGTGTCAAAGTGAGCAAGGGACTCACGTCTGAGCATACCCTGCCACACTTATGGCGGCCAAAGTGGTACAAAAGAAACCGGTCCTCGGAAGCTTGTTTCCGGTCCAGGGAAGGCATGGCTTGGCAGTTCGGGGTGGCAGAGTGGGCTAAAGAACGGTGATGGAACAAACCCAGATCTTTTGACTGGGTGTGAGTGTTTGATTGGTTCAGATGCTCCGTCCATCCCCACCCCCTTTTGTACACAGACTGTAAAGCAGTCCCCCAGAAAAAGTGATGGGTACCCTGTGGAAGTTGCAGTGGTTCGAAAAAGTGTACGTAGAATTGCCTGGCCAATAATGGCTTGTTGGTGGGCTAGTGTATCTATAAAATAATGCTTTGTAAAAGCCTGTGGTGTGGACCATGAAGCTGCTTTACAGAAGTCAGCTATAGGAATGTTCCTCATGAAAGCCACAGAGGGCCCCCCCCACCCCAGTGGAGGGGGCTCTAGGAGGAATGGGCAGGGTCCTTTAAGCTTTAACATAGCATGTCTGGATGCATTTAACAATCTATCTTGTAATGCCTGCCATGGTTTTGCTTGAGAAGGAATCCAGCCTTTTGGAGAGTCTCTTGTGCTGAACCACTGAGTTCAAGGAGAGTGGTGAACCATGGTTGGTGTGCCCAGGTGGGAGGCACTGAAAGGAGGGTGAGCAGTGTCCGCTGAAGTCTCTGAACGGAAGTAGTGATAGAGGAGGACAAGTGTAAGCAAATATCCCTGACCAACTCATCCATAGTTCATTGCTCCTGGACTCTGGATGTGGGAACCTGGAGTTGAAGCCTGGGCATGTGGCATGTTCCGTTGTGGTGAAGAGGTCTATCTCTGGTAGACCTCAACGCTGGAAGTGCTGGAGGAGGTGGAGTTCCGGCTCGTGAACATGTTGCTGCATCCTGCTGAGGATGCCTGCAAAGTCATTGTCCACTCCCGGCACATAATCCACTAACAGATGAATCTTGTGTCAGAGGGCCCACCTCCAGATGCTCCGGGCAAAGTGAGAAAGCTGAAGGGATCTGCTGCCCCCTTGCTCCTGAAGAAAATACATGGCTGTTATGTCGCCGTCTTGATGAGGACCGCTTTGCCAATCAAGTGGGGAAGGAAAGCTTCCAATACTTTATGTGGAGACCTTGTTGTCTGGGTTCCCACTGGCCTTGGACAGTTAGATGCTGTAAAAGCACACCACAACCCGTAAGGGAACCGTCTATGGTTTTCTGCAGAACTGTGTCGCGAAAAGGCCACCCCTGTAACAGATTGTTGGTGTTCCACCACTGCGGAGAGCGATATGTAGGGCAGCTGTTCAACAATAGATCGTCCCAATGACCCTCCACTTGAGACCACTGATGCGCCAAGCACTCCTGCAGTGGAAGCATGTGTTATCTGGCATGGGGTACTATGGCAGTACAAGAGAACATCATTCTAAAGAGGCCCATAACTGTCCTGACTGTGACTTGGTGGCTAGGTTGAAAAAGAGGGATTAGTGCCTGAAAGGACTATATCCTGGCATCATTTGGATAAACTATGCCAACTTCTGAGTTGAGTATTGCCCCCAGAAAGAGTTGTATCTGGGGGGGTTGGAGGTGGGATTTTGTAGCGTTGATGGTAAACCCTAGTTGGTGAAGGTTTATTGTGACCCGAGTGTGTTCACGACAAGTTTGATGGGTGGCACTTTTGACAAGACAGGCGTACTGATAGGGGAACCCATGAACGCTGTGGGCAGATGAGCAGCTACCACCGCGAGGCACTTGGTGAATATCCTGGGTGCAGTGGTGATCCTGAAATAGAGTATCTTGAACTAGAAATGTTTTCCACTGACTAAGAGCCTGAGATAGCGGCGATGTGCCTGGTGTATTGTTAAGTGGAAATAAGCATCTTTCAGGTCAAGAGCAGCCATGAAGTCACTTTGCTGTAGGAGCTGGATGAATTCCTGAAGAGTAACCATATGGAAGTGCCCTGAAAGGATGGGTTTGTTTAGGGGCCTGGGGTCCGGAATGGGCTGGAGATAATCGTCCTTTTTGGGAAAGTACAGAGAAAATACTCATGTGCTCTGCTGATGGTAGGGGACGAGTTCTATGGCTCCGTTGAGAAGGAGCACTTGGACCTCTTGTGTGAGAAGCCTTTGATGTTAAGGGGCAATTTGTGTTTGCGAGGTAGGATGGTGGGAGGCATGGAAGTGAGCTCCAGAAAATAACCATTTTGGATACTATCCAACACCTACTGGTCAGAGGTGATGTGCTGCCAAATGGGAAAGAACCTTTAAAGACACCCCAGCAGGTGTTATTTGATAGGGAGCGGTGAGGCACGTCAGAGTTTCATAGTGGTAGCAGCTCTTTTTAGGTCGAGCCTGTCCCATTCCGCAGGAATGGATAGGATCGAATTCATGTCGGCAAAATCCTCTTCAAACTAAGGGGTTTCAGCCCGGCGTTTTCTTGCAGTTCACGTGAACATGCACGAGCATTCACGGCCAGGGCTTCTCCTCCCCTAGCAGCACTCCTCCCACACCAGCAACTCCCCACTCCCACACCAGCACCTCCCCTCTCTCTCCCCGCAAACACAGCCTTGCCGTAGCAGCACTCCTCCCACACCAGCACCTCCCCCCGCCCACACCAGCACCTCCCCTCTCTCTCCCCGCAAACACAGCCTTCCTTTCATTTCTCCTCCCCCTCCCCAGCCAGCTTCCCCCAGGCCGTGTTCCCTCTGATATGCTATTGCATATCGTTTGCTACCTCTTGTATTTTGTTGCTCTTGATACTTGCACAACTGTCACTATTGTCTCATGTAACGTAACGTTTGCTTTTGTAACATGCTCACTTGTAATTTTGGCTTCATGTATCTAAAAACGCCTCCCTCGCGCTCCTTTCTCCCTCTCTCCCGCTGCCTAGTCCTCCCACCCCCTCCCTCTCCAGCGCGCGCTCCACTCGCATCTGCCTGCTGCTCCCCCGCCCACCCACCCCACTCCCCAACCAGCAATGCCGAGAAGCTTGTTTCCTCTAAGAACATATCGTTTGCTACCTCCAGGCCGTGTTCCCTCAGATATGCTATTGCATATCGTTTGCTACCTCTTGTATTTTGTTGCTCTTGATACTTGCACAACTGTCACTATTGTCTCATGTAACGTAACGTTTGCTTTTGTAACATGCTCACTTGTAATTTTGGCTTCATGTATCTAAAAACGCCTCCCTCGCGCTCCTTTCTCCCTCTCTCCCGCTGCCTAGTCCTCCCACCCCCTCCCTCTCCAGCGCGCGCTCCACTGGCATCTGCCTGCTGCTCCCCCGCCCACCCCCCCACTCCCCCAACCAGCAATTCACACACAGCAACGCCACTCACACACGCAACGCAACTCATCCACGCAACGCAACTCATCCACGCAACCCCACTCATCGACGCAACCCCACTCACCCACGCAACGCCACTCACACACGCAACGCCACTCACACACGCAACGCCACTCACACACGCAACCCCACTCACCCACGCAACCCCACTCACCCACGCAACCCCACTCACCCACGCAACGCCACTCACACACGCAACGCCACGCAACGCCACTCACCCACGCAACGCCACTCACACACGCAACGCCACTCACACACGCAACGCCACTCACACACGCAACGCCACTCACACGCAACGCCACTCACACGCAACGCCACTCACACGCAACGCCACTCACACACGCAACCCCACTCACACACGCAACCCCACTCACACACGCAACCCCACTCACACACGCAACGCCATTCACCCACGCAACGCCACTCACCCACGCAACGCCACTCACCCACGCAACGCCACTCACCCACGCAACGCCACTCACACACGCAACGCCACTCACACACGCAACGCCACTCACACAGGCAACGCCACTCACACACGCAACCCCACTCACCCACCCAACCCCACTCACACACGCAACGCCACTCACACACGCAACGCCACTCACACACGCAACGCCACTCACACACGCAACGCCACTCACACACGCACCACCACTCACACACGCACCGCCACTCACACACACAACGCCACTCACACATGCAACGCCACTCACACACGCAACGCCACTCATCATATTGTGCTGCAAAACTAAATACTTATAAGGTCCCACAAGCGAGACCTATTGGCAATGCCAATGCTTGTTGGGCAAGCCACTTTTACCTCTACTTTTTGAGTGGTTGCCTTTGTGGACCATCAAAAATTGCCTCAAAGTGAGTACTATAGGGCATGTGGCCATCGGTACGAGGGGGAGGCAGTCTTTGAACCTCCATGTTTATGGACAATCAGCTCAATGGTCCCCAAGCCGTGTCCAGACTTACTGGTGAGTGCAGATGGTCTGTCGTCAGGGAAGAACGCCAACTCATCCTCATCCACAGACAACAGTGGTGGATGGTGTTCCCTCTCAATGTCCTTGGGCCGAAAAGGTCTGGTGTGCTACAGCCGCTCCTACGTGACATCTCAAAACCAGCCAGGTGGTTATGGAGTGTTTTTTCTTTAGAATGGAAGGAGCGTCAACAGTTGCATGCAACGTTGTTGTGTTCAGGAGACTGATACAAATTACAGACATGATGAAGATCAGTACATGGATATTTTGCGTGGCAGTGAAGACAATAGCAACAACTGCGTCCGTTCCATCACCGCGAGGATATGATGGGGGAATGCTGTTGGCGATGGTAGAAAGCTCAGAAGGGCGAAGGCCCACATGGGCCCATGGTCGAAGGAGAGCCACCCGGTCGAAACAGGAATCTTCGACCCGAAATGAAGGGAAAAGAGAACGCAATCGAAAACAATACTGAAGGAAGGAGCCCTGTCTAAACTAAAACAGTGCACCACAACGGTGTTGAATCGTAACACACGTCCAATCCCAATGGCGGAAAGAAAACAAACTAACAATTTAGTCGATGACCATGCACATTACCAGCAAGTGGAGGAGGCACAGTAGCTCGTGACTCAAAATACTTTTTTCAAAGATCAACTCACACAGATCTGGGACCAACACTAGATAGCAGGATTAAGCAAAGCATTTGTATCTACAGCCACACATGCCTTGAACCCAATGTTACTAATGGGCTCTAATACTCCTTCCTGCTGGAATAACCCCACTTTCAGCACTTCGAAAAGACTGCAAATTGATATTAAGTGTTTTACAAATAACATCTCAAAGTGCATGTTTCCTGCTCTGTGCCCTCCTTCATTTTTTTCCTTGCCTTCCTTTCCACTTCTCTTCCCTATCAGTGCCTTGAGGAAGCCTAAGCGGCAGGAATGCTGAAGAAGCAAGGACATAAAGCCTGCATTGCCATCCAACAGCCGTCTAATCGCTTTGTTCACTAAATGAGGCTCAATGAAGTGGAAACAAAAGGCAGCGGACAGAAGACGGCCGTCTTAGATACGGCCACCAGCATGCAAGCGTATGTTCACTATTGATAAATATGACAGAGGGTATAGGACATTCCCTCCCTCACCTTCCTATCACTTCCTGATGAGAATCAAAAGCGGAAATGAGGTATATTACGTTATGAGGGAGGGTATGGTGACCCCTTTACAAGGTTAATTGAATATGAATCCCTTCCTCAGATTTGCAGTGGTCAGTCCTAACAGAATAAGCCACACCTACCACCACAGTCAGAAGGTAATAGAGAATGTAAAAAACGGGGGTCCCTTCATTATGGTGGGGAGTCGAAAAGAACCTGAATGTGGTCCAACAGTATATGCACAGTTGAAGGACACAGAACAACTACAGGACTAGCTAAGAAACAAAGTGCATATTAGCTAAGGAAGTAAAGGCAGACCCAGAAGGGACTATGTAAAATTCAAGGTAATTTGACATGGAAGGATTTGGAACGGTATGGGATGTCTTCCACCCTGAAAGAATGAAGTTCTGTGGAACTATTCAATTTTAATTTGAGCTTTAAATGCTAATGGGTGGATCACTGGAAGAACTCAAACTGTGTAATAAACATGCAGCCATACATGTAAGTGTGTGTGGTGTGCTCCTTACGGACAACCAGACAGTGATCTAGCTTTGGATGTTGACAAAAGTTGGTATTTGTCAGAAACTATTTGTTTTATAATCCTAACTCTATTCTAAACCATTAAGACTTCTCAGTGAGTTAAATGTTCACTCTTGATAGCTCCTGCAGTCTGTGTATCACAGCATTTCGACTTTGGGCAAGCCACATTAGGCTCGCTATCTTCCCAAGGTTAATAAATTCAATGCCATTAAATTGGTTAATCATAACATCTGTTGATTTTAGCAATTAGAAATGGCAAGATGCCTTATGAAGCACTACATAAAAAGTTGTTAATATTATTGTCGAAAAAAATAGTAGTAATCTGTGGTAGCTGAAATAGAAAAAAATCTTGAAAAGTTTTTTTCAAAATAATTTTCATCTAGAGATTAACAATAGAATAGAGTTTTCACAGGATTTATATTCCACGGTAATGGGTCCAGTGACTTCCAAGCATCCCTAATGTGTTGTAATAGCCAGAACACTCTATGGCCGGCAAGAGTACAGGACCTTACGGGAAGAGGTACATCAGGGCTCGAGTCGGGGTACCACTTATTTTACCGGGTGGACGCAGTCCCCCCTGCAAAGATGCCCTTGCTGAGGAATAAAGTGTATTCTTGCCATTAACTGCATGCAAAAAGATACCCAGAGTAGCAGAGCTCTCTGCTAAAACATCCGGTGCCAAATTACAGTGCTTAAGCAGAAATAAAGCAGACGCGCACAAGCGTGTGCATGGACTCAGGCATCCCACCAGGGCCGGCTCTAGGCTCACGGATGCCCTGAGCAGGGAGTGTAGGTAGGGGGCCCGAGGCCGCCAAATCCCTGCCAGGGGCCGCCACGCAAATATGTATCTAAGGATATATATTGGCGTGGCGGCCCCTGGGGTTTGGCGGCCCTGTGCAGGTGCATAGCTTGCACATGCCTTAGGCCGGCCCTGATCCCACACACATAAACACATCCTCCCCACTCTTAAAAAGCGTACGTCGCAAATGTCTTGGCCAGGAACTACCAGCCCCAATGCACCTCCATTAATAGAAGACTATATTTTTTTACCTCTCGTGACGTCACTTCTGGTCGTGACCTCACTCCATGCCTTTGAGCGTCGCCCCACTTCAATGTTTTTACCTTTCGTGACGTCACTTCCTGTCGTGATGTCACTTCCTGTCTTTAAGCGTCCCCCCACTTCTTTATTTAGAACTTGTGCCCTGAGGTACACGCCTGTGATGCAGTACCTCCTTTGAGGACCCCAATGCAAGGCAAATGCCAAGGCTGCGCCGTTAGGTTTGTGTGACTGGCACTCTACTTGAACCTTTATGCATAAAGTATAAGGGAGAGGAATGAGAGATGGAACACAAACATTCTACATCAACTGACTCAGGTTTCTCCAAAGTCAGTCCTGGAGGGTGGGATCCATGCCAGATTTTTAAGATAACTACATTTATCTAAATGGGTATATGCTAAAAATCTGCCATGGATCCGGCCCTCCAGGACCGAATTTGGAGAACCCCGATGAATGAACAGGCCCCTTAGGATTTTGCGGCCTGGGAAGGCAAACTTCACAGCAATAAGAAAAACAAAATGGCTCGCAGCATTGTGCCTAAGCACCCCCCATTCCAAAAGTGCATAGGGCAGCAGCGGGGTGAGATTGAAGGAAACAGGGGTGCTGCAGGGCGAGTCACGTGCCCTTGGATGGAGGCACGGGGCGGTGGGTTTCGTCTACATGAGTCATGGGAGCAGAACAAGAACAAGAGGCTGTGGTGGCGAGTGCACGAGTCAAAGGGCAGCAGGGGATGGTGGGGGCAGGGGAGACACTAGGCGGTGTGTCCCATATGACAAATGACCATGGGGAGGGAGAGTACCTAGGGAGACAGTGAGTAAAGCTGCAGCCTTTTAGCACAGGAGGAGGGCTCTGTGCATTTTCAAACTGTTGACAGGCATTTAGCACCTCTGCCGCAATGTGGCCCGTTGCTCACCCTCCTTTTATCGGCTCAGCAGCAGGTTTTGCGGGCACTTTTGTAAAAATTGTAGGATTTTCACATAAATGCTGCCTTTGTGTTTTTTTTGCAAATCGCAAAACTGCGAACTCCTGGAGAGTCTGACTGAAGTGGATGAATGAGCTGGGACTGCATTGAACCAGACTATGGCCTAGACTGAATACATGCAATCATGGCATAAGCTCTATATAATCCCCAGTCACAGGTGCAGACACGGACTGGGCTGTACACAGCCGACTATGGCAAAAGATTTCCAGATATCATCTAGGAACGATGAGGGTAGTAACACAAGAGAATCCCAGACACAGTAAAGGTGCTTTAGGAACTACCCAGGAACCAACTGAGAACCAAGGGAGTGCATTAGTTATAGGCATACAGAGAAAAAGCTATATAGGGTCCACCAGGAGCACCCAGAGTTTCACCCACAGGAATGAACAGGATACAGACATCTGAAGTGCCCTTGCGGGTTCAGCACATGAGCAGCCCACGGCATACACACAATTCAGGCTATCGTATATTATCTGAAGAGTCAGTTCAGAATGAAAGATGAGCGACTTACAGGATAGCACAAGAGAAATGCATTGCATAGTTAATGCTCTTTAGAGTTGACTCGATAGTGATATAGAGCAATTTACAAGCATGCACTCATTACAAGCAGCCAGAGGCACAAGGTCCCCACTGGGCCAGCAGACCAGCAACAAAGAATACTCACTGATTTAAAGGAACTGGTCCAGACAGCAGACTGTAATTACAGGTCTAACCTCACATAACCTAACCAACATAACCTCACTCATCTGCATCATAGACAGATCCAACTTAATACAGCCCACACAATGTAGTTCATTGAATGTAACAGACTACGACCAGGGTGACAAAACCAATTCACTGGTTGTGACTCACTGGTTGGCCAACAGAGTAGACAAGGCTAGCAACATCCTACAAATAATGGGTGATGACAGAACCCTCCACATGCTCCCTTAAGATTTAAAGAACACCTCTGCCCAATATTTCATGACTTTATACCGAGCCCCTGCTTTGGGACAGTCCCCTAACCTGTCAAAATATATAACTCATATAGAGCGGACAAACTTATGTGGCCCAGTAACTACCAATTAATTAAATGAAGCGATCCAACAACCGGCCTTCGGCAGGACTCCATGTCCAATTGGCCTTCCTATCGAATTTTATAAATGTCTTAGTTCCCTCTTGACACAAGCACTCTCAGACATATTTGAGGAGGCTAGAACTTGAGCAGCCCTCCCCCTAGAGATGTATGAAAGTCATGACCAGACAGTCACAGTCCCATTCACAGTCTCTCTCTCTCGCGAATGCTTGCAATAACTAACCACTGGCAATCGCTCTGGGCAACCCATTGTTCTTTTGCCCAGCACCCCACGTCATATCAGAAGGCCTTCGACAGAGTCTTATGAGGGTTATCTCTTTGAATCCTACGATATATAGGTTTCGGAACAAACTTTGTAGCTTATACTGAATAGCTTTAACGTGGACTCACAACAGAGTTTGATGGGAGAGGAGACGTCCAGCCTTTTTTACTTTAGAGTGGTTGAGAGAGGGTTGTCTGCTGTTGTCTTACAGGCGCAGACAAATGTAATCTCTAGTACCAATATCGTAAAAAGTAGATACATTTCTACTACAGTGCTAATAAGATGAATAAAAGCATATTACATAAAACAATCGCATTGCGTACTCCTACGATGCGTAGCCTACCTAGCAGTGCATAGCCTAGATGTGTGGGTGAAGCATGTATGTGTAAGTGCTAGGATAAGTCCTAATGAAACCTAATGCAGCCAATAATCCCCAGGGGAAATGCTAACCCCTCACCTGATGGTTCTGAATGAAGGACCCAGTCTCTGCGTAGAGGATGGCACCCCGCAAGGGATGTCGGATCTCTGCTTGTCGAAGGATCAGCTTGAAGGGTCTCGGTCCAGCTTGGAAGGAATTTCTCCTCTGCTTGGTAGGGTGGAGGGAGAGTCTTTTATACTAAAGTGGTCACTCCAGGGTTTTTCTACAATCGATACATTTTGAAAAACATTCGCTAATCCCCTGCGAATCCTTTTCTAAATGAACATGAGCATATGCAGTTGGCCATGCATGAAAAAAGTGGTGACCCTTGTACAGAATAAATCTACATGCCTGGGGACATGTTTTGTGTACGTCAGGTACAGGGATTAAGATATGGTACCAAGAGCCTAATGTAGGAGAGACAGAAGTCAGCTACTGGGTAAAAGGTCCCCTATGTAAGACTGTTATGTTGTGTGGATGGGACGCAATGTACGTAATCTGTATGTACATGATGGAACTAACCTAAGGGACATGACAAAACTCTGCCATGCTCTTAATCCATGCATGGCAACACTGTAGAATCTACTTGAATTTGCTCCTCTTGAAGAAAAACTGACCATTTCTCAGCTCCCTAACAGGGGGAAAGTATCTACCTTGTAGAGGACTCTAGTTTTGAACTCTCCAAACACCTCACTTGGACTACTTGAGGATTAGAAGGGGTATTATTGCTCAGCTTGACAAAGATGACCAGACATCGGTGCTCATGGTCCCTAGAGAGGGAGCCATCTTAAACAGATGCAGACTGATCTAATGGAAATATCTTCATCGAGTTACCTAACCCCGGCCAGACTCTGGTGTATGCATCAAGGCCAGGGGCTGGTGTATGCATCAAGGCCAGGGGCTGGAGTGTCTCAGGTGTCGAGAGACGGTGGGTGACCTTCCTTCATTTGGTCTTGTCCAGTTAATAGACTGTTCTAGGAGGGCATGGCTCGCACGATCCAATGGGTGCTCGGCCACCCAACAGACTTGAATCCCAAATGCACACTTTTAAGTATACTTGACAAGAGATTCAAAAGAGCTGGAAAAATCTTCAATACTATGGAGTCTCAAGCTGGATAAATGAGACATTGCTCATGACAGGAGGAAACAAATATCTCATGGCGTGACTCATTGGAAAATAGGCATGGATAAAAGCGGAATACTAGAAATCCCTATATATGAATCTAGAGGTTGTCCCAATAAACGTAATGGTGATGGTGACAGTTGATGCAGATAACCTAGTTATAGGTATATGCATACGAGTATCTGCATTCTGAAGAAGGGGCTTCCTATGAAGTGATTTACTTGTGGGACTGGGGGTGTATAAATTCAATAACCACTCTGATTTTGTTTGGTTAGGAATCAATGGTGGGAATCTCTGGGTACCTGGGCCAGTGAACTGTAGTGAATGACTGTGTTCATAAAGTGTCGCCTAAAGAAGCAGTCAGGATGACACACTGACACGCAACCTTAGTTCCTGCACCCGAAGGCAACATTTTCTTCTTGTCATAACACTGATTCCAATACAAACAAGCTCCTTTCTCTCTCAGCCCAAACCAAATCAAAGCCACAATCAGTGAACATGACTTCTTAACCAAGCATTTCCATTAAGAAGTCCACATTCATTCTAATTCCACTCATCTGGTTATCTTTGTTGGCTTCAACAATTTCTTCCTAATTGTATTTAAAAAATAGGGAAGAGTCTTTTCTCTTAATATATGCGGCCAGCTTTTTGCATAAAATACTGCAATAAGCTATGTATACTTTTTGAGCTGGCTTGACACCTCTGCTATCCCCAGACCTATTGTTTGCAATATACACACAGTGGACTATGGTCGAGATCCAGTCCACCGATGGCTGGTTTCGTCAGCCCCCACCAGTAATTGCTTTGGGACCAGCTTGGGAGATCTTTTTTCCTGTTGGCTGTGATTGTGCTAAACGAAGCAGGGCTCTTGAAGCAGCAGAGCGAGCCGAGAAGAAAAAGCGCCGAAGCCGCCCCAGCGCTTTTCATCTGTTAGCGCATTTGGCAGCGCTTGATTGAGACTACTGCTCGCGTTTCCCGCTTCGCGGGAAACACTCGCCAGGAACTGCCTACTGACCGCTGGGTCTAAAGAGACCACATTGACCAGAAGCCTCTGGTAACACGAACTGTACCGGACACGCCCCCCCTCACCTGCCTTCATTAGCGCCTGAGGTGCGCTGAGGTGTGGAGATCTTTTTTCCTGTTGGCTGTGATTGTGCTAAACGAAGCAGGGCTCTTGAAGCAGCAGAGCGAGCCGAGAAGAAAAAGCGCCGAAGCCGCCCCAGCGCTTTTCATCTGTTAGCGCATTTGGCAGCGCTTGATTGAGACTACTGCTCGCGTTTCCCGCTTCGCGGGAAACACTCGCCAGGAACTGCCTACTGACCGCTGGGTCTAAAGAGACCACATTGACCAGAAGCCTCTGGTAACACGAACTGTACCGGACACGCCCCCCCTCACCTGCCTTCATTAGCGCCTGAGGTGCGCTGAGGTGTGGAGATCTTTTTTCCTGTTGGCTGTGATTGTGCTAAACGAAGCAGGGCTCTTGAAGCAGCAGAGCGAGCCGAGAAGAAAAAGCGCCGAAGCCGCCCCAGCGCTTTTCATCTGTTAGCGCATTTGGCAGCGCTTGATTGAGACTACTGCTCGCGTTTCCCGCTTCGCGGGAAACACTCGCCAGGAACTGCCTACTGACCGCTGGGTCTAAAGAGACCACATTGACCAGAAGCCTCTGGTAACACGAACTGTACCGGACACACCCCCCCTCACCTGCCTTCATTAGCGCCTGAGGTGCGCGCACCGCGGAACGCGCGCGGGCGGCGCCGGGCTAAGCCCGGGCAAAGGGCGGGCCCTCTGTGGCCCTCAGTGGCCGAGGTAGGCCGGGCTGGGCCACGTTATTTGGATTTTGTGTTTTCTTAGTGATTTTGCGTGCCGTACCATATATATTTATTTAAGGTATGTAAATACGCCGATAGGACCTTTGTCACAAAATTCTCTTCTGCAGGTTTGTCTCACGCCCTCATCTCCTGTGGCTATTTATTATTTTAAATTTTCGCTCTAGTTTTATGTTGGGAATTTTGTTGTAGGACCTGATACTTTTACCTCTAATAGCTTTATGGAGGCAAAGAAATTACGCTCTGGGAAAGTCGTAATGGAGAAACCTGGTACATTACCGGGTTCTACTCATTTGAGGAAAAAACAAGCTACTATTGATCTCATGAAGGGCCAGAAGCAATTGGTTCAAATTTGGGAGAAAAGTATGAATAAATCCTTAGAAAGTTCTAGGATAAGTGTTAAAGATAAATCTTTTAAACTAGATCTTTGTCCAAATGTGGAGGGAGTTTGTTTGTTGGAACCTATGGTAGAAATAAAAGGGTCCGTGAGTCAGACAAATGAGGGAAATCTCCCCCTATGTCCAGTATATGTGGCTGACGTTGATCCTTTGATGATATCTCAAACTTTGGGCCATAATGATCTTAAGGGAAATGATATCTTGGATGAAGCTAAGGGTGATGTCTCAATAGCTACTAGCATTGACTTAGAACTCTGTGGCCGATATGTAGATAAGACATCTTTATCACATATAGCGGCTAACAAAACACCCTGTGGAGAAACACCCTCTGGTCTGCTATTATATAGCAGTACCCCCTCTGTTAAATCTAGCGATAATCTGTCTACACAGAGTGGTATGCAATCCCCGCATCTTAATCTATCGGGGATTTGTGCTTTAACATCATCCAGCTATCCAAACAATGACAAACCTATCTCTGAGTCACTTATTGCCCTAGAGCAAATTCTGTCTTCAATACTACTTTTAATGGGTAAATTTGCTGTAAATTCTGATTGTATTTTGTCTTCGGTTACTGAGATATTGCAGGCATTATTGGCACAAAATGTGAAAACTGTTGAAAATGTGATTAATCCTTTGATTAAATCTGCTAACCTTGATCTTTCTGTACAAAAAGATTCCGTTAAAAATACTGAGGTGAGGGGAAATGTCCCATCGGGAGGTATCATAGAGGCAGATATTCATAAGGCCCTCGATCAATCCTCCTCATCCCTCTTGCTCCAGAGTACAGAACCAATACTGGCTGCTCAGGAAGAAAATGTGACTGAAGAGCTACATATGGGGGCTCATGATCTTTTTCCTATTTTTGTGCTGGATAAAAAGGAGCCTGAGGGACCCACTGGGACTCCTCGGGCTGCTAAAACAAAATCAAGAGGGAAAAATAGGAAACAGATACGTAAATATAAAAAGAAAAGACCTAGACAAATTATCTTTCAAAAACAAATAATAACGGAAACACCTGTTCACATAGAAAGAGAGTATACCCCTCCTCCAGACATTTCTGATAAGGTGGAAGTTGAAAGTACTATTAAGGAAGAATGTGGGAATACCCCGGTTGAACCAACTATGAAGAGGGAGGCCCCATGCCCAATGGTAAATGTTCTGGCTCATCATCACTCAACAAGTACCGATGATAATATACACGTGCTGTCAACAACAACAGTATTTAATCCAGCTGCCCCCACCTTTTGCTCTCAGAAGGAGGTAGTCAGGAATGTAATACCTCAGATTGCAAAAAGCCCTATTTTATATGTGGATACTCTAACACTGGATTTTCTCCCATTATTTGACTTTGATCTAAAAATGAATAGATCCTGGCTACTTAATTGTTTTAAAGAAATAGATAGCTTAAAGTTGATTTCAACAAACGATATTGATTTAGTTCTCCCAATAAGATCTATAAATGGGCAAAGAACAAGGGTAAAATTTTACTCGAAAATAATTGCTAACTTAGTTCTTCAGCAAGCCGAAGCCTTTCAATGTAGAGGAATTGACGTGCTACCCATTGTTAATAACAATTTGTGTTCATCCTCGATTGAACGAAACACAAAATTGACCTCTGGACATGATGATTTTTCACTGGGTAATAATGACCTAAAGATCTGGCTTTCCAGGGGTAAACGAATGGTCTCCCAGGTACTTCCCGTACCTGGTAGCACAGATAATCCCCTAAAGGAAGACATTTCGATGTGGAACTGGTTACCCGGAGTTCTTTCAAATTCCTCTTCGGGAATTCAAAAACCAGCTTCGCATCTTTAACACTGGTATAAAAATTGTCTCTTGGAATGCCGCCGGTTTGTCTAATTGCCCCGAGAAATTTGATTTTCTTCTTTCCTTGAATGCAGATGTGGTATGTATTCAAGAGACATGGTGTAAAAATCTTCCATATGGAGGGAATGATTACTTCGTCTTAGAGGCCCCTGCCACTCCTTCAAAAAAAGGTCATGCTAAAGGTGGAATTGCTTGCCTATTATCAAATGCATTGCAATGGCACTTCTCACATTACAAAGACGAGAGTAACCTATTCCAAGCCATAACCATTACCAATTTAGACTCCATTGCTCAACGGTCCTCGCTTATAATATTAAATGCTTATATTCCCCCTGAAGATAATTTTACCATAATTTTAAAACGTATGTTTTCCTATGTACAACAACAAATAGAGGTCGATCACCCTCCATACTTATTATTGGTGGGGGACTTAAATTGTAAAGTGTCTAATACCTCTTTAGATGTGTTTAGAAATAAAGTAAAAGAAGAAGTATATAACATACCCCAAGCTCTTCTGCCCACTAAAATAAAAACTAATAAAAGAGGCAAGATTCTACTTGGGGAACTAAGCTCTGTGGAGGGAATTATTATAAATGGCAGAATGCCATCAGATACTCCAGCTAATTATACACATGGCTCCACTAAGGGAGAATCCATTTTAGACTATGTAATAACAGACTTCGATATGTTCTCTTTTCTTAAAGATTTAGTGATCTCGCATACCCCCCTGAGTGACCATAAAGTCATCAACTTAACTGTCTCTCTAACTCCCCCTGTATCCAGCCTCTGGTCTTTAAAGAATAGAGGTTTTTCTATTAATTATAAGAAAGATAGATGCTATTGGGGATCTACTAACAATAAGAACGTACAAAGCATCCTCACCCAATTACTAATGGAGCTTGACCACTGGCAAGGAAGGGAATTCCTGTTTCTCGAATTTCTCATTAAAAAAGTCACTGCAATGGCTAGAATAACAGGAAATCACAAAAAGAAATATTATTCTCCTAGCCCCTTACTAAAATTAAATATTGAGATTAATAAACTTGTCAGAAAGCAATATCTTAATAGATCAGGGGAAAATGAGTCTCAGCTAGCTACACTAAAAAGAAGGAGGGTAAGATTGAGATCCAAGTTAAAAAGAGAAAAAGAAGACAATTTATGGATCAAGTTAAGAGAGGTATCAATCCGCAAAAACTCTAGAGAGTTTTGGTCCGTAATAAGGCAAGGATGTGGATCTGTAAAAACGTCCACTCCTATAGCTATTTCGGAAGATGCCTGGACCCAATTCGTAACCACCTTATACGCGCCAAATGGGGCAGGGGTGGACCTATGGGATCCAAGGCTTAATAGTGATCTTAAAATGGAACTCCCTACTGAGTTCTCCATTGCTTCCGTAATAAAGAGCATGCGCTCTTCTGGGGCTATGGGACCCGATGAATTACCCATGTCTATAATTAAGCAGGATATAATTTCTTGGAGCAGGATTCTCCTCCCAGTATTTTTAGCGTGTTTTAAGACACAAACAGTCCCCGAATCGTGGCGGGGGAGTATCCTAATCCCAATTTTTAAAAAAGGTGACCGGGATAATCCCTCTAATTATCGTCTAATAGCCTTATTAGACTCAATAGGGAAAATTTTTGCTAAACTCTTATTGGTTTTAATAACAGATTGGGCAAATTTAAACAATATTATACCTATGGAACAGACAGGTTTTCGAAAAGAACATGGAACGTTAGATAATTTAACATCGTTACAGGTAATAATGGATAAATATGCTCGTGTACGGGGGGGAGGCGTATACGTAGCATTTATAGATTTCTCCACAGCGTTTGACAAGGTGGATCGTCCTACGTTGTGGAGAAAGTTGGCGGCATTGGGTATGCCGGAATATTTATTGAATTTAATCAAGGCTCTACATTCGAACACATGGTGTAAGGTGTTACAAGGCGGTGAAAGGGGTCTTTCCCAATCGATCCCTTCCCGGAATGGATTAAAACAAGGCTGTATTTTGGCACCCACTTTGTTTTCCTTGTATATGGCTGATTTACCAACAACAGTTGCAGATTGTGAGGGAATAGCTCCGAAAATCGGAGGAACAGGTATATCGATTCTAATGTATGCGGACGACATACTGGTTTTAGACCTGACCCCTAAAGGTCTCGCTAATCGTCTTCATGCATTGAATCAATTCGCTGATGCACACTTTATGAAAATTAATAGCTCTAAAAGTAAAATTATGTGCATCTTTGGAAAGAAGAAGTGCAGATCTAGTAGCTATAACTGGTTAATTAACGGAGAAAAACTTGAGGTAGTTAAATCCTACATGTTTTTAGGCAAATTAATCTCTGCTAATCTTAGTGAGAAGCCTCACATTGAACATAGCTCACGAAAAGCAATGGCCCATGGAAGGGGACTATGTTCTCTGTATAAAGCTACTGGGAAGAGGCATTTCTCTTTATGCCTGGATGTGTTTAGAGCGAAAATTCCTGCAACCCTCCTTTATGGAATAGAATTAGTGGATTTGAAACAATGGGGTTTCATGCATAAAATGGAAGGAAAGGTACTAAGGAAAATCTCCTCATTTAATTCTGCCTGCTCTACCACATCATGCAGGCTGGAATTCGGACTTCGAAGCTGTTGGGCTCAGGGGTTGGCTGCCCTTGTAAGATGGGTAGCCTGTTTAGCTAGAGGTAAACCAGGCACCTTACGAGCAATCTTAAAAAAGGAATTATTGGGCAACTTTAATGAGTTCTCGCAGCTGGTAAAGAATTTTAGAAAAGCGATCTTGCTGCTTGAATTGGATGAAAGCACGTTATTCTTGCTCTCTCCATTAGAGTTAAAGCTAAAGTTAAAAAGTATGTCCTGGGAACTTTGTTATAAGTCGGATATACTTGCCCAAAGAAAGCTTAAAGAAAAGGAAACCCTGGTTACAACCTACACACCAAAATTAGCCCAACAATACTTAACTTGGAATATTCCGCATGGAGTCCGTAGAATGTGGTACCTTTTACGTCATAATTTACTTCCACTTAATCCACTTTTAGCAAAATGGTATGGAGTTTCTCCCATATGCAATCATTGTAATAATGCTATTCAAGATCTTAACCATGTTTTGTTCATTTGTCCGGTATTGTTCCCTTTGCGTCAAAAATGGATAAAACCAATTTGTTTACAATTGGGAATTGTAAATGTAAACATGTTTTTCCTTGCACTTTATTGTCCCCCTAACGAAATGTTCTGTTCCAGAATTTTTAAGTATTTTAAAGAGTTCTTAGATATTTATTAATGAATTTACAGGAGATGCTGATGTTTGGATTACTTGTAGATAATTTGTGCCTGGTCCTGTTGGCGTGTGATGTTTTTAACTCTTATTAATATACTAATGTGTATGTATTTTTATGTGGCCCTCATTGAGAGCCAAATCATAATAAACTTTGAACTTGAACTTGACCAGCTTGCTTCAATTTTGAACCAGTTCTGAGAAGTATAAATCTCTCACTGCTTAATAGCGGACTGGTACATCAGTCCACCTGCAAAAAAGTGCTTCCATTACAATATATGGGGGACTATTTTACATAAAAAAGTAACCTCAATCACACTTTTCAACATATTCAGCTCAAGCACTCTAACATCCCAAGCAACTACATTCACCTATTGGGTCACAGAGTTTTCAGTCCAGGAAGTATACATCTCTCGCCTTTCATTGGCTGATTGGTGCAGCACTTCACCCCCTAGGAGTGGTTCTATTAGAATGCATGAAGGGCTTTTTTAAATATAAGAAAGTACTCTCAATACACGTTTTGTCACATTCAATTCTTTATCTGATACACTTTTTGTCCTCTAATGGTTGACAGTAGAAGAGAACGCTCGGACATCCCTAGCATCTACATATAATTACTGGGCACTATTGAGTTTTAACACACCCAGTAGCTATACTACTTCTGCTACTGGGCTGTAGCTTCAGTACAATTTCAGCATACCAAAAGCATATTAATCTGGCTTATAACTGAAAAACAATACTTGTATTTATTTGTGTCCTACATTTTCTTGCAATAAGAAAGTAAAGAAGGGCATACCAAGTGTAAAATGACTGTATTAACGGAAAATCAAACTGTTATCTACTATGTTCAATCAAATATTATTGGGCCTCACCCCTCCTCTATGGTTCTTCTGCAATTCAGGCGGTGGACCAGGAAAAGGAGCAGGAGCCATTATATTACCCACACTGATGTGCCTACCAGGTAAGCTTTCTATGCCAGTGATGGTAAGTCCATCTGCTCGGAGCAACAGAATCCAACCACAAGTGTGGTGTCCCCAGCCTCTTCTGGTGGTTCTAGCAAGCCCTATTGGGATGGTGGGAGTGGGACAGGGGAACAGAGTGCTACGTCCTTCTGCACGTAAGTCAGGTGTTCGTGCATGGTGCACTCACCCAACTGGCTACACCATCTTACAAGCATGAAATGCTGGTTTGCAGAAAGAAGGCACTTCTTGCCTGGCTCTCCTAGACCATAATACGAAATCAGGGGTGCAGGGCACCTACTTCCATCTCCTGGGGCATTTCTGTTTCAGGGGCACGGTATGACAGGCTTGCAAGAACGTTAAGCAACATGAGGATTTGGAATTAAAATTCTTCAATGTCTGGAGAAAACATTACATAAAGAGTAGAATCCAGCTACCTATGTCCTCCAGAAAACTATGCCTATGATGAGGGACATATGGTTGGTTACAATCAAATCCTTAATCAAGCTCTTAGTGCCAAACATTTGGGCGGTATTTGCCAATCCCAACCAGCTGTCTGAAGCCTAGTAGGAAAACTTTGCACCTAAAGTACTGACTAACTCAACAAGTTATTTCTTCCAATTTACCTTGTACATAGGTATAATAAAAAGCAATAAGTTACGGCAAGCACAAGGCTTGCATGGTGCCTATGTAATCTGTTTTCAGTCTTTGAAAGGATAGGATAGGATACTTGGATGCAGACATAACCTATAAAGCATTGGAAAATTATGAGAAAAAGATAAGCTCATATGTTCAGAAGATAGAACATGCTGCCTGGCAAAAGACAGATTGGAAAAATGACTTACTTGCAAAAAAATGCTTCCAACTTTCTGCAGTTCACTGCTCCCTGCAGTCACTATAAAAGAAAGACAAACGTTCATGAATAGCTTTGCAGCAGTACAGGACAGAACAAACCCCAGCTGCAGTGTACAAGGACAGAAGTAATCTTGAATTGGTCTCTTGCAGCGTACTATTGATATCTGTCCTGGACCACCCTGCGTCAACATGTCATATTACTCTCTGTAACACGGCGATGTGAGCATCCTTTAAGTGATGAATATTGGGGTAATGTAGCCCCTATTCCCTGCATGTGCCAAAAATCTGTAAACTAGCCATAGTACAATTGGCGAACTGCCAGATATGATAGGCTCTACCTCCAGCATTCGCTAAGTTCACGTGTACAATCTGCTTGATGGATTGTAAGAGTATGAACGCTATTCGTCCCTTCAAAATTCAGCAAGTCTGCATGATGTAACTGGGGGATTGTGGGATACTGCCTGGCCAACAATCAGTATATCCTGAACAGTCTCTTAATGTAAAACTGTGGGACTGTGGAGCAACCAAGCCCGTCTTCCATGCACATTTAGCAGATCTGTATGGCATACCTGATGTCACCGGCCCACCTCCCTGCACATGCAGCACGCCTTCTGCATTGTACGATACCACAAGCCCAACTTGCAGCAAATCCCAATAGGTCTGTATGGTATCACTTGTGAGATAGTGCAGACAACTCACCATGCACACTGCAATAGGTTCACCCAGAATAATCACAAAAAGTTACCTCCAAACTTCCATTCCATATCCACCAGCTGATTAATCATCAATGTTTGTCCAAGTGCCAGGCGAGTGAGGGCAGGAGTGTTTATTTTCCACTGTTAAAAGAAAAGTTTAATTGGGTAACTTAAAAAAACACATTAATAAAGAGCTTGGTAGAAAATGTGAATAATAAAAAGAGAAAGAATACAAGAACCTGAAAGCAATGGAAGTCGTTATGTATGCAACTATGTGACATGGCTGCAAAATCATCATAAATGACCTTCTGTATAGTGCACTTGTAAAAAATACAGTAGTGAAAAAATGTCTAAAAAGTAGTAAAGATACAAGTCATGTGATCAGAAAAAATGATAACGCATGTTTAGGAAGTATTTGCAGCCCAATATGCATCCCATGGAAATTAGATAAAGTTGCACTGTTTTGGATGGACTGTAGAGAGAATGCTAACGAGATGTGAAAGAGTAGCAAGACTAGGAAACTACCAATGACCACGAATGGAGTGTCTCTCCCCAGCCAGCTGCTGTACGTTCTGAGGTTGTTTCGCCTGTCAGACCACAGGCAACTTTCAGAAGGTACCTATGCTTCCTGAGCAGGAGTATATTTCCAGAATCCATGCATGCTCTATAAGGCGAAGACACGTTTCGGTACACACACGCTCAAGCTGGCTTTGGTTTCAGGTGTACAGCCATCATGGCAGACTGAAAGGGAGGACACGTTTAGCCGCGCAAATCAGTCAGCGGAATGGTTTCAGGCGTGAGCAGTGCAGGGCTCTTCTCTCCATACATGAAAGCCACCTACATGAATTGTGAGGAGGTCCATCTTTCTGGAGTCTTGCCCCATCTTCTTCCTTCTCGCCATCAGATTTTCACACTTCTCGGTGGCTAAAGACCACTAACTAGGTTTCGGGCACAAGTACTCAACAAGAATGTTATACATTCTATTTCCCGGTTGCCGTAACTGGCCCTCTTGGAAGACATCTCTTTTTGTTCGTGCTCTGGTATAGCCACTAAAAGGTAGATATGTAAAACGCGTGGTAACAGGTAAACCCTCCCACCCGCCTTTAAAACATGTCATGTAGCTTAAAAGCTGCATGTATTATAACAGCTCTGCTGCAGGACGCATGTACTGTCGTAAATAAACGTGACATTTACTTTGTAAGTTTTGATTTACTAGTGAGTGTAGAACCAAATTCACAGTGTATATGTAACCTGGGATAAAAGTCAGATTTTATTTACCCATACAGTAGTTTTCAGATATGGCATTTTGTCTACCTAACCTCAGACATGGAGTATTTATATGGGATACACATTCTGGGTGTTGACCATTTCACACTTCCAAATCATTCTGCCCTCCCGAAGTCCAAAAGGATGTTCACTCAATATAAAGAATGTTAGGGAAGGGCTGATTTTAGCCTATATGTGGAATAATTGATCCCCAATAGGACCAGTAACAAGGTGAACGGTGTGATGGAGGCCATAAAAAATTGCACTGTGAAGAGAAAATAAATGTTCTCTTAACCGAGTTCTGCATCAGTTTAAATCACCAACAAATAGCATTCTGTAAAGTTCCTTTGTCTGATGATGTCTGCTTGGTGAGAGACATAATGTCACACTGTTTGCGGGATGGCCCCTTTAAGGGGCTGAATTAGAAGGGATGGAAGTAAAAGGAGCGTTCCATATGGACCACTCCATGTTGGACCATTAGAGCAGATGGTTCTGCTGAATGTTTTGTACCACAAGGCTGATGCCCAGAGGAGAGAACACCCCACTGCATCAAAACACAGAACTGGGAAGTGTGAGAGAATTACCAGGATTAGTTAATGCATGATAATGACCAATTATAAAATAAATCTACCATTTAAAAACACATGTTTCAACCACCGGAAGAAGAAAAACTACTTTATAAAAGAAATCGTCCCTGTTTTGAGAAGTAGAATGGACGAGAAAGATTTCTGGAAAGAGAAAGATGACATGAAAAAGAGAATGAAATATGAAGAAACAAGAGAAAGAAATCAAGACATGGGACATTAGAATAAGAATTACATTGTGAAGAATAGTTTGACTAGGAGAAAGAAAAAAGAAAATAGAACCAAAAATGAATGGTTAACTGAAAAAAAATTGAAAAGAAAGAGGACTCTCAGAAAAAGGAAGGAGGAAAAACATCTAAAAGAAAAGCTTACAGAACAAAAGAGTTCCAGAAAAAAAGGCTTCACATAGAAGAAATACTTCCAAGAGTAAAATGAGGGGGAAGATTCCACTGTGCCTATTACAGACCCTTCAAAGAAGTATCCCGCTACTGTGACTTGAGTTTCTTCCTCTAGCACGCTACTACAGAGTTGAGAGGGACGATAACCGTGGGATTCATACTCACATTTGGAGGATCCTGAATAATGACCACTGAGGGGTCTCGCTCTTGTATTCTACCACTCCCTGCATCCAGGTGGAGGTATCTGTCTATATTTATAAGAGACAGTTTACCACCCTGGATCCACATGGATAGTCGGTGATGGTGTGACTATCATGTGAGATCATGCACAGGAGGCAAGTGAATAGAGACTCAGTGTGCAAATAGAGAGTCAGTGAGTCAATAGATGATTGAGACTGTACGAGGGAGAGCTGACTGGTGGCGAGATGGAGGAGGGGCTCAAGAGGAGGTGCTGAGAGCAAAGAAGTCGGTCTTTATGTTTAATTGTCTGAAAGTCAGCTGAGCCGATTGCAAATGAATGCATCAAAAATGCATGCAGGCTCATTTTGGTTGGTGTGCAATAGTTAAAGTAGTTTGCTTGATTTCACAAGTTATTTATACTCCTAGCGCCTTATACTGATGCCTATTGGGTTCCTCCAGCAAACATATTGCTGGGGCCATCCAAACTCCATTTCTCTACCCGAGAATTAGTGAACAGTGCTCCGGCACCCATCACAACTTGCCAGTTCTTCCATTCTGCCCAATTCTCACTCCGGTGTCTGGAAATGAAAGAAACTTTGTGGAAATATTAGAAACTTTAACAGCCGTAAACCAAGAGCATCATGTCGGAATGGTAATTTATTCTTGACTAGATAGCTGATCACATACAAAGTGGTGGGTGGGTCATGCTCAGAGTACACCACCTACCACAGACTGCTGGAGTGACCTAAAGATATAGAGGTGACATGCAACTCTCACCTTCAATGTGGTAAGGTGTGGTGCAGCGGCCAGGGCAACTGACTTCGGAGCACAGGGCTCACGGTTCGATCCCCAGCTCCGGAGGTAGATCAGCTCAGCACCATGTGACTCTGGGCAATAGCTCACTTAATTACCACAACGGCCCCCAGCGTCTTGAGACCCGTAAGGGTGAGTAGTTTGCGCTTTACAAATACAGATTTACATTTAATGTCCCTCTCAGAGTAAAAACTTATATGAAATGAAGCACTGTGGGACATTTAGAAAGATGAAAATAATTTACCATTTACTCTGCCTTCAATCATACTTTTCACCAAGACCCTCAGTAAGGTCAAGACACACTCTGTTTGTGATACTAATTACAAACAGAGTTTGAGCCAAAGGTTGAGTACAGTCTAAAAGCAGAGACTTAAAGTGTTGACAAGATTATTCACTTGAGGTTTGCAGACAAAATTAAATGTAAGAGTGCCAATCAATATCTAAAAAGGCCATCATCTATCTTCCATCTAGCAGATGGTCTAGTGTTTGACATTATCGAACAATAAGCCTCTTCTTTGGTCAGCCTTTGTCAAAAATTAGCTCTAATTATAAAAAAGGTATTACCTGCTCTGCAAAATAACTTGCTTTCTCTCCGCTGAGTCCTAAAAACAGGAATACAGTATTCAATTCACTTTTAATATATCAGATGCAATTCAACACTAAACGCGAAAGATTTAATTAAAAAAAATCTTAACTTAATTAGGCGTTATTAAACAAGTAGACCAGATACATAAGAGACAATCCACTATTTTATTTGTAAATTTCACTGCCACAACGTACAGCGTAATTTTACAAAATGGTAGCCAGGGTACAATCTAAGGAGGCGAAGTACTGCAGTCATTATTTCACATTGCTGTGTGGGACTTCTTTCGTGTTACCGCGATGACTGGATACTACCGATCTTGGGGCCTTGTGCCTGGACATCACGGCTCAGCCCCGGGCTCCCCTTATAAATCCCACTGTCCTTTTCAACCTACATCCAGACTTACCCAATGTAATAAAATCTGCCTTCACTTGTTCGCTAGTCAGATTCCTCTTCATGGCACCTGCAAGAAACAGCACATCGTGTGACGGTGCAGTGAGAAACAACAATTCTACTGTGCCTTTGGAAATGGTGGCTTGCGCTTTCTCAACCCCCCTGCAATTCCCTGCCTCTTTACAATTAAGGCGAGTGCTTTTAAAGCTATGATGCTCCTATCTCCATAGCAACAGCAGGCCTTGGCCTCTCTCGCACTCAGTAAAAACAGGTTCCACAGCAGCATAATTGCCTGTTCCACTATTCCAGGGCAGATGGTGGGTCATCTCTAAAGTTACACCTGCCCTAGAAGGACCCATGTGATGTGATGGAACAGTTCAATACAAAAGTCTTACAATACATGTGCTGCACCTGGGTGGGAGGGGGCACATTATTTATGGCACCCAGTTGCTATGCTGGTATTTTATAAATGAATCATATATAAAGTTGTCTCTCGAAAAAAAAAAACAAGTATCAAAGAAATTGAATTTTTCCTTCATGCTGTGTAACGTGTAGGATTAATTTTACTTATTACCAATAGGATTTGCAATCAAATCAGAGCAGTGGGACCCCAACATTGCATATTTATGTGGGTCAGTTTGCAAACCGCAGATTTTTATAAAAAATGTGCTTGGTGGTATTGTTGTATGCAGGAAATACTATTGGAAATTAATTATTTGAAGACACCTACATTTGGGTTGGCACCCATTGTGGTATACGCTATATCTAACACCAAGGATTAACCAAAAGGCAGACGGGTGAGACAACTTTTTTTAAGGATCCATACCATTGTGGATGTAAATAAGGAAGGAATGAGACTTCAGTTTATTTTGAAGCACCAGGTCAAGTGGTTGACATTTTGCATATTTTCACGATATGAAGGTTCCTGAGATAAAACAAGACTGGACACCGGCTCAGTACAATATAAATGACTAAGGAGGCTGGTAAAGTTTATACATGATGTCATATTACAATAATTGTTAAATGGGATGAGAAAGCTGACCAATGAGAAAGTAGTAGGCAACTGGAAGCAGGAGAGTGGGAGAGAAATCTGAGATCTATTTTGGGGAAGTTACATAAACTAGTAATTGTCTCAAATTTGAAAAAGACAACAACTTTTATTTTAGGATACACTACTGTTTGGTGTGGATAAGGTTTAAGGAATCAGGAAATAGTCAATGGTCAGGACACATTAGTACAAATGTAACAGACTAGCAATGTCCCAGGGGGCTGTTGCTAAGCCATTTTTGCATCACATGCGGGGAAATACAGTAGATGAACAGGAGAATGTAATTTATGCAATGAAAAATACTTTTGTCTCCTTTTACCTTATTTATAGTTAGATAGAGATAACCCACATTGGATCATAAAGATTAAGGAAGAGAGGGAAGACAAGGGAAATTTTGTAATTGACACTTACCATTCTGTACGGGAAACATCCTTTACAACGCAACTTTTACCACGCAGTGCCTTTACGATGCAACTTTTACAACGCAAACCATTACAACGCATTGCGCTGGGGGGCGCTCTAGGATAGGGAATAGATTTAATTTACTATCCAACACCTTCCCTAGTGTCCACGGGGACTGGAGTTGGAATAGTAAATTAAACTATTCACTATCCAGCACCCCAAAGAGCTATGCGTTGTAATGGTATGCGTTGTAAAAACTGCGATGTAAAAACTGCGATGTAAAAGCATGCGATGTAAAAGCATGCGATGTAATGTCATACATCTTTCTGTACTGGTCAGTAATTGCCATTTAACAATAGAAAATGATTGGAAAGCAATGATTTTATGTTTTCTCTTCACAAGCGACAGTTCTAAATGAAAGCAGAAATCGTTATTTAAGGGTCTTTCTTACCCAATGAAGTTGTCTCTTCACTAGTGCAAACAAGAAAAAACAATACAAAACAGGATTGAGGATGTGAAACATACAAACATGGGAGAAATATACCTGAAAGCCACATATTCCAGCTTATCAAAAGTTTTGCATTTGTAACACGTATTCAGGAATGCAATCAAAATATCACGCAAGGCTACATTTTAGTGGTATCAGACGATTGGCCCATAGGAAGAGGCACTGAACAGGAATGTGGCCTTTGTTCTTTGCACTCCAGATGAAACCACTACATGGTAGATAAAAGCAAAAGAGGTGTGCAAGGGAATTACAATTAACAGTGATAGCCATAAGAAATTTCTGAATGGCGATGACATACGTGCATACTTGTCGGAGCCCTTGTCAAAATGGAAATAATCATTACGCTTTTGGACCATTCAAGGCAACACAAGAGTCTGGCCTTTAAGGAAATAAATCACACCTTTCCACCTGCATAATAAGTGGAAAAGAAAAAAGTGGAAACAGGATGGGGAGTAGAATGGAATTCGGATACTATCAAGTATCTCGGTTTCAGAGTTTACAAATCGCACAGTGACTGACGCACAGTGACCCCATTGACAGTAACTGTACCCGAATTATGTCAGAGTTGCAAAACTGCATATCCTTTGGGTACCACCTCCTGTGATGGGATGAGTAGCCATAAAGAAAACAGTGACACAGAAACTTTTTAGGGAGCTGAATTCCTGGACTACAGAACTAGTAGGGAATAACAGCAGATGGAGGGTAGCCATGGAACAGCTTAAGCTTCCAATGGAAGGAGGACTTTGCCGTCCCAGATCTAGCGCTGTATCATGTAGCAGCACATTTCTAATCCGCGACAAGGTGATTCACGGAGCTTAAAATACCCGAGGCCACCCTGGATGACTAACATGAAGTCCAGCCTCAATGACATTTGTCTCGTGGGCACTAAAGAGTATGAAAAACAATCTACCCATCGATAGATTTGTACTGACCCACCTTAGATTGGACATATTACATCGCTTGGTAAGCTTTCCGACAATGAATGATTGGGCAAAAATGCTACCTAATTGCCCTTGCGATGCAGTATCACCCCAAACATCAATGCATGTTTTACTGTTCTGTAAGTTTTACAAAGAGCATAGGAAAAAGTGGATTTTACCTATTTTGAAATTACGGGGGTTAAGACAATGCCGCTCAGCTTACCTCGCTTTGCAGTATATGGACTCAGATTGTGTTACAAGAAATATTGCACACTTTTTGAAAAGCTCTTTTAGACACAGAAAGCACCCTTGAATAATGTCCTATACAAGAGTGTACTTTTAGGCCTACGCGTAGTAACAATTTTTCTGGCTGTAATAACTTTGTTTTTATCCTGTAAATAGTTTTATCAATTTTAGTCTATAATTGTGATGAATTAGAATAATCATGTGTATTGGTGCTTAAAATTAACTGTTTTATGATTATTGAATACGTTTTAAAGGATGATTTAAACTGTGCTTTTATGCTTTTTAAAGTGTCAAATGAAACCCGAATAAAGCAGACTTGATTGATTGATCTACCCATCCTTGTTGACATGACATGGCCAGAAAATGTTGGCTTATGTACATTAAAAGAGCGAAAAAATACATTGGTCTGTGCACAGGAGATTCTCTCTGGGATGTGGGAGAATTGAGTAAAATCAAAGAGAATTCCTCATGAAGGAGATGTTCTCCTTTGGGGTGTTAAGGTCATTTGAAGAACCGGATAGCAAATTTTGACTACCAGCGGGTCGATCGATTTCGTACCACAGAATTGTACAGACAATGAGACAACTACGGGGGTGAACAAGGAGGAACTCATAGTGGATAAAACACTACAACTGCTCCTCACACGGAGCACAGGCCACAAAGTAATGAACTAAATGTGTCCGACAATCAGAGCAAATTCAATGACAGACAATGGCCACACAAGACTTTAACCTCATCGATGCGGCGGCTATTCCGCCGCAGCGCTAAGGGGGTGGGGGGACCGCGTGGCACGTCCATGCTGGTGACGGAACCGCTCAGTCACCAGCCGCTGTTGAGCTGTGCTCATGACGGAGCGGTTCCGTCATGGCCCCGCCCGCTTAATAGAACGCGCCGCGCAGGCGCGAAATCAGCGCCGCGCAGGCCATGACAGAACCGCTCCGTCATCAGCACAGCGCCACCGCGGCTGATGACTGAGCGGTTCCGTCATCAGCACGGAAAGGGTTAATAGTAGGAGTGTTATATATATCATTCACAGAAGCAAAATGGGATAGAATAAGACAATTCCCGAAGAGTATGAATGAATGTTAATTTCAGGTACATACAGTTTATTATCCTCGACCAAGCTTACATGACACCTGTGAAACTACACCGCCTTCAGCCGGACACCCGTGCTTCAACACCCCATCAGGGGTAACATGCGGTATATAAATGCAAACCTTTTTTCCTCCTCTATCCTTCTGCTATCATTCCAAATCCAAATAACTGACTAACCTATCCACCACTTAAAATGTACTTGCATGTTTCACTATACTATTTCAACACTAATCCTCTATGGGTCCCGGTGTAGCGTGCTACTCGCCGAAAAAGCGCTTTGACGCCTCGTATAGGGTAGTAAGCGCTATATAAATGCAATTACAGTAAAATACAATACTCCAGCTCCGGCGAAGCAGAGGCAACCTTCCATCATATGGTATGGCCATGCAGTAAGTTGGAAAAATACCGGACCCCTTTATCTCCCCAGACAAAACTCCCAATCTTACTCTGTACCTTCATTAAACTTTTTTTCGAGAATGTCAATGGTATGGAAGAAAAAAGGTAAGACAGCTTGGGGAGAATGACCATCTTTACCAAGTTGGTTTTTCCGTAAATAGTTAAGGGGAGGTTCCTCCATCTACTGAAGAGGCCATCGATTTCCTTTATGACCCTGTTAAGATTAAGCTCAGGTATCTTTTCCAAATCCTTTACTACGTAAATCCCCAGATATCTCAGCTCAATGCTGACTCTCCCCGACCACTCCAGATTCCAACACATCACCTCTGTCTTGGTTTTATTGACTAGATACCCGGATAGGGACCCAAACTCGCACATAAGCTCCTCCACCCTCGGGATTGCTGCCTCTGGGTCACTTGTATACAGTATTAAATAATCGGCGTAGAGAGCTATTTTGGAACTGTATTGATCAGATCTAAAAGGATAGATTGAATCACCCAGTCTCAACGCCTGTGCCAATGGTTCCATATATATATTAAATAAGAGGGGCGAGATCGGGCACCCCTGCCTGGTTCCTCTCTGGATGTTAAAACTCGGCGTAAGGAGTCCATTTAGCAGGATTCGGGCAGATGCACCCTGATAGCAGTTCTGTAAGGTTCGAATAAAAATTTAACCAAACCCCACTGCCCTCAGGACCTCCCAGAGGTACACCCAGCAGACTCTGTCAAAAGCCTTAGCCGCGTCTAAAGCGACCACGGCCAAGGGTTCTGTCCTCTGGATGGCCAGATATATGTTGCCAATTAAGAGCTGCGACTGCTCCTGAATGTGTCTCCCTGCGACAAACCCTTTCTGATCCGGGTGTATTAACTTCGGGATCAGTTTTGCCAGTCTCCCTGCCAAAATACCCATAAAGATCTTGTAATCGGCATTCAGCAGGGAGATTGGACGATAGGAGTCCGCCTTTTTCGGGTCCTTGCCAGTTTTTAAGATCAGGACTATTGTTGCCTCCTACCAGGTCTTAGGGACCTTCCCAGTTAGACTGTAAACGGAGTTGAAGGTGACTCCCAGGGTCCATCTGGCGTGGAAAAAACGTAGGCGTAGACTAAAGAAAGGCGGGCTTGCCCTTCCCGACGTGAGGCTGTATGCTGCAGCATTCCAGTTTAAAAGCATACGGATGCTACTTGTGAAACCAGGGGAGTCAGCTTGGGGAAGGCTGTTAGGAGAAATGGCGAGAGTAGAGGGAGGAGGCGACGGTGAGGCTTTTCTATATAAGTTTGGGTCACCAAAATTCTTCAGGCGGGTACGCCTGAAGGTTCGGAGGGCGGCCTTGGAACTATGGTATAGGCTCAGACGTACCTGGGGCATGGGATACTATTCGGACAGTGCCCCTGTGTGGGATACACCGGGAATACCGGATTGCCTAAAGGACAGTTTGGCGTTGCCCATGAGAAGGGCAGGCATTACCATCTGGGCCGAACTTGTAGACTCCGGGGGGATATATCCATGGGAGTACCGGAGGGCAAAGATCGGGCCAGGGCTCTCCAGATTCAAACATCTACAGTTAGTATCATGGTATGATGCAGAAAAGGGGGAGGTCAGTGGGAATAGAGAGATTGAAGAGTTGTGGCAATCTATCCTCCCATTCAATAAGAAAATCTCGACATGGTATAACAGCTTGTTGGAAACTGAGGATCACGAGACCCCGCCTTTAGCTACAGTATGGATGGAAACTCCCCTCGGGCCATTAATAAAGTCCCTGTATGAGCCCTCTTTAAAGATTTTGTATAAATATGTTAAGCCCGCTTGTCTAAAAAAAAAAAAATCACCTTTTTATCATTAATAGGCTCTATTACACTCCCGCAAAAATCGCCAAGTTCGCCCCTGAACCAGCCCCTAAATGCCCCAGATGTTCACTGCCTCTAGCGTATGACTTACATATCTTCCTTGAGTGTCCAGCACTTGAAAAGTTTTGGACTGAGGTGAGTGACAACATTCGAGATATCTTTAACACCACAATAGAGATTAACATGTCATTAGTGTTTTTGGGAGATGATGGCTGTTTGAGTCAGACCCTCTCTCAGAAGGATAGAGGCCTATTAATTTATTTGATTTTGCTGGCCAGAAGGGAAATTTGCAGGAGGTGGAAAGATCCCTTACCCCACAAAGGGAAGATTGGCTTAAAGCCTCTTTTTCTATGGCTTGTCTAGACTATGAGGGTGTAGAAGATAAGACAATAAACATCTGGCACCCTTTTATGAGATGGGGCCAAAATGTAAGCTTAATATAACTGGTCTAATGATTACACCAGGTCCCCTCACAAATAAGGGACCGATCGGACGACCCAAGCGAGTGCGGTAAGCCGTAGGGGCCACAGATCACAAAGGCGGCTTCATAAGACCCGCAGAGGCTTGACAGGTGAGATGAGGACCAAAAAAAAAGGAAAAAAAGGAAAAATACCGGAGACAGTGACAACAATATTGACCGAGACGACAAGCAGACCTGGCCTGTGCCATCCCAAAATATCCTTATTAGCGGGCATGTCTAGACCCAAGAAAGGCCAAGACAGACGCTAATTCATAGATCGAGAACTACTAATGGCCAAGAGGGAAATCTCTAGGAACTGGATATAAATAAGACCCCCCTCACAATAGAAGGGTGGGAAATCGAAACAAGAAAAGGGTGGAAGCTGAGAAACGCCTTGTGAAACATAAATCGCAAGAGTGGCACCATGTGAGGAACCCTAGCATGGGATAAAATGTTAGTACAGTTTCCCAAAGGGATTAATGCCCACCTAGATGATGAATAATTTAACTATAAACAGAAATAAAGGCGGAGAATCGGGAAGCACTCACTGATGCGAGGAAATTATGTAAGTGAGAAGCAGTAGAGGGCAGAACAAGTTCATATGACGCACTACCACTTGTCTTGCCCTCCCATCCTATGAGATGTGGGTAAAATATGCACGAGTTGGACACTAAAAATTAACAAAAGGAAAAAATATAAACTAGAAAGAATGAAGTGTGTAACGTAGAAGAGAAAGGTGGTGGCACAGTTAAATATAAAGTTGGTAAAGCGCGCTAACTCTGGAGCAATGACACAAGTTCGTTTATTTTTGTCAGTCAAGATATGCATCGATACTATGCAAGGATGCGTCACGTACGCTGGTTGAAATGTTAAGAAAGAAATGATGTTTAAAAGCCTGAATTTTGCTAAGCATGCTCACATTTTAAGCGGCCCGAAAGGCATGCAATCAGATTTGCCTAATGAAATCCTACAGTCTTGCTCTAATTTTAACCGCCTGGGAACTATCGCCACCAAGTGGCCAAGACTGGTACCACATAACAGCAACAATGCCTATCTACCAAGTGCTATAAATTAAACTAAGCAGCTCCACACTTTTATTTTTCTAAGCCAGAATCCACCGTCCACATACTTTCAAATGTTTAATTGTACTTTATTATAATTGCATTTATATCGCCATGACGAGGCGCTAGAGAGCTTTGCGGAAAGGAGCATACAACTCCAGACCTTGGGTGAAACAGTGTGTGTGACTCTAAAATGGCCAATCTAAGTAGTGTAGATGTCAAGCCTGAGGACCAGAGTTGTGCTCTTATTTTGCATCATCGCTGCGCTTGTGCATGAGCTTGAAGTAAAAAGGAGTGAGAGATGACACACAGGCATTTATCTGGGAACAGTGGTACAACACAGTACTATGCAGCGGTTGACGTGTATAAAGCAAGCATGGGCACTGTGATCCGGAGTACAATGGGGTTGGGTTTAGGATGATTCTAAAAAGAACAAAATATTTCTGCAAATACTTTGTTGCCTTTCACCAGCAGACAACTGCACATATACTCTAAATATTCACATCTTAAATGAAAAATAATTTTAAGTTAATCAAATCTCTGGGAAATGATTGCTCTGGTAGGAAAGCTCAGTTGGTTAATGAGGTCACTTCAGATGTCTGTGGGTGTAACTAGAGGGTCACGGATTTAAAACCCTGGTTAGTGCACTGGACAATAGTGCCAAGGGCATATATGGTGCGATGGGGCCCAGCCTCTAATAAAAAAGCACTGCCAATATGCAAGTCATTACATGCACTATACGATACACTAATGCAGTTTAAAAAACATATACACAGTCTAAGACAGGCTTCTCCAGCTAGTAGCTCATGATCTACTGGTAGTTCTCCAGCTACTTGTAAGTAGCTCTCCTGCGTGCAGCCAGAGAACTAAATTAGAAGCTTTTGCTTAGCCGAATGTATTCCAGAATTTAAAAGCATGTATTTGAGACGAAAATGTGTGTATTTTCAGAACTCATAAATTGATGTGTTGGGAAAATGGTGGAATTTCTAAAATATATATTTAAAGCGGATATTTGAGTGATTAAAATCAAATTGTGATGGAGAGATGTATTACTTCTATCATTAACTTGGTGCTAAGGGGATTGCAGCTATGGTTGTTGTGTTATCCTTGCAGAGGGATTCCGAATTGACAAAGTATTTTTTCATTTACTGCTGGCAACCATGCAGGATGCATGGATATAATGACCGATGGTAACCTTGCATATGGTGGCCACTAACCTAATCTTGTTTTATGTGGTTATCATTTAATCTCTAATAATATCAGTAGTTGAGGAGGATTTTCACTGAACATAAGAAACTCTTATTAGGGAAAAGGTTGAAGTCGCCTCATCTAAGATATGCTGTCGTAGTTCACAAAATTTCGATCTGACCGCCCTTCGGGCAGAGGTGGTGGGACTGCGGTTGTCTTTAGAGAACTGTGGACTTTTTCTTATGATTCCCAAGTACAGCTGGCGGAAGCAGAGATGCTCCACTTTTCTCTAATATTCAATGCTCATTCCTCCATAGGTGGCACGCTGGTTTACCGCCCCCCAGGTTATATCGGCAACTTTGTGCAGGTCTTAGAAGAGACCATAGTCCCCCGGATTCTACGTCATTCCCGGTATCTTCTCCTGGGTGACTTCAATATCCATGTAGATAGCTCGGACCTTCCAGAGGCGGTTCGCCTTGACGAAGCTCTTTCCATGGCCCAGCTAGAACAATGGGTGGTTGCCCCAACCCATCAAGGAGGTCATATTTTAGACCTGGTATGTTCGAACTTTGATATCAGTATGGCCTATCCAGAGACAGTGAGCTGGTCGGACCATAAGCTTATTAGATTTTCCTGGCCTTTATTGACTTCTGCTGTGCCCCATCCTCATAGCGCCCATACGCAGAAGATTAACCTAGATACTCTCTCTGACGGCCTTGCTGCTTCTCGTCCAGTGTTTCCACCTGATATTGAGGCCGCAGCCAGCACATTCAATCAATGGGTGGAAGGTGCGACGGCGGCAGCAATCAAAAATAGCCGAGTCTGTAGACTTCGTGCTACCCCCTCCAAACCATGGTTTTCCCAAGCCCTCCGTACCCTTAAATCAGGCTGTAAAAAGCTGGAGCGGGTGTGGAGACAAGCGTATCTTCCTGAAGCAAAGAAAGATCTGCGGACTGCGCAAAAAAAGTACTACGCAGCCATCAGATCGGCCAAAAGTAGCTATTTTGCTGGTCGCATTAATAAAGCAAACAACAACAGTAGAGAAGTTTTTGCGATTGTAAAAAGTTTTGTATCTCCTTGTGCGTCACAACCTCTGCTGCGTGCATCAGAGGAATGGTGTGAAGAACTATCTGAATTTTTTGTTGACAAAATTGTTAGAATTCAGGTGGATTTGCAAAACGTTTGCAACGGCCTTTCACCCTCCCTAATAACTCCACTTCCTTTAATGCCCCCTCGCACTGAGAAATTGGCCACCTTCACCCCTCAATCTAATTCTGACATCATTGCTATTGTTGCTGCCTTAAAATCCGGATCTCCTTCTGATCCATGCCCGGCTAGAGTTCTTGCGGGCTTAGCGGAAAGAGTGGGAAATGAGGTTACCCAGATTATTAACCTCTCGCTTCTCACGGCTACTGTTCCCGCCTGCTGGAAACGAGCTAAACTGCTCCCATTATTAAAAAAAAATGGATTAGATCCAGCCACTCCGTCTAATTTCCGCCCAATATCTTTGCTTCCTGCGCTAGCAAAAATATGCGAAAAGACTGTCTTCAATCAGCTAGATAAATTTGTTGAATCCACGGAAGCACTACATCCAGCTCAGTCCGGTTTTAGGGCCGCTTACAGTACCGAGACGGCCTTAGTCGAAATATCGGAGGCTATTCGGGAGTGTTTGGACGAGGGCGGCAGAGCGGCTCTGATTTTACTAGACCTCTCTGCTGCCTTCGATACGGTGCCTCACTCCCTTCTACTCTCCAGGCTGGCCGACATAGGTGTTGTGGGACCTGCTTTTGACTGGCTGACCTCATTTTTGAGTCATCGCACTCAACAAGTCTGGTTGCCTCCTTTTGCTTCCACCCCCAAATTACTTTCCACTGGTGTTCCGCAGGGGTCTACCTTAAGCCCTCTGCTTTTTAATATTTATCTCACCCCTTTGATTTATCTCGCAGAACAGTTGGGGGCTAAAATTATGGCATACGCCGATGATACACAACTTTTGTTTACCTGGTCCAAAGATGATTCAGATACGTCGGCGGCCCAACTCTGTCTGTCCTCTATTTTTCAATGGCTAGCAAGTGCCCAGCTAAAATGTAACGAAAGCAAATCCGAGATTTTGCTGTATGGCTCTTTTCCCGAGGATTTTAGCGAACGTCTCTGGCCTGCGGACTTTCCCCCACCAAAAGCATCATCTGGCCCGGTGAAAAACTTAGGGGTTTGGTTCGGTCAGAACCTTAAGTTTGAGGACCATCTAAAGAAACTCACTGGCGTCTGTTTTTCTACCTTAAAAACTTTACGCAGGTTCTTTCCCCTCCTTACAAAAGAAGCTAAAGAGACTGTTATCCGTGCCTTAATACTTTCTAGGCTAGACTACGCGAATGGACTATTCTGCGGATTGCCGGCATATCTGATCCATCGCCTTCAGGTTATTCAGAATGCCGCCGTTAGACTTCTGTTTAATGTCCCCAGGCGTTCTAGTGCTCGCCCTCTTCTCCGTGCTCTTCACTGGTTACCAGTTGCTCAGAGGATTCTATTCAAAATTTTAGTGCTTGCCTACCGAGCTATTCATCAAACTGGCCCTGTTTACTTGAGAAAAAGATTTTCCTTGTATGTCCCTAACCGCCCACTACGATCGGCTAATCTGTGCCAAATGTCCATCCCCAAATTTAAATACTGTAGACTTGGCGGCCAATCTATTTCAGTAAGAGCAGCTAAATCTTGGAATACTCTACCCCTCCATTTGAAAACTGCATCCACTCTTAGTGCATTTAAGAAGGGTCTAAAAACCCATCTCTTCAATACTATAGTTTAAACCTCCCCCATGCAGTGTCTGCAGGTATCTGCTCTCTCCCAATCTGCTCCGCCCTCAACGCGCCAGGATACTATTTTTTTAGTAATAGAGCGCGCTATAAAAGCCTTTAATAATAATAATAATAAAATGTATTGGACACAGCATTAAGAGAGGCCACCACAAAATGTGCAAAAAGAGTCAGTGTTACAGTGTTTATGGTGCTTTCAAAAATATTATTTTTAGTAATACACAATCATACTGTAGCTAATGCAAACCTTTTTTTCATAACAGTTACACTACCTCTCAAAAAGAATAACTCAAGTTTCATAGGATTCTATAAATTAAAGGTTGGACTGCCTCCCAAACAGCCTTTAGTGCTATTGATTAATCAATTTGACATATTTACATTTCTTGCAGGCAATACGCACACTGGGTAGAAGAGAAAGAAAGAGAGAGAGAGAAGAGAGAGAGAGAGAGAAAGAGAGAGAGAAAGAAAGAAAGAAAGAAAGAGAAAGGGAGAGAAAGGGAGAGAAAGGGAGAGAAAGAGAGAGAGAGAGAGAGAGAGAGAAAGAGAGAGAGAAAGAGAGAGAAAGAGAGAAAGAAAGAGAGAGAAAGAGAGAGAGAGAGAGAGAAAGAGAGAGAAAGAGAGAGAAAGAGAGAGAAAGAGAGAGAAAGAGAGAGAGAGAAAGAGAGAAAAAGAGAGAAAGAAAGAGAGAGAAAGAGAGAGAGAGAGAGAGAAAGAGAGAGAGAGAGAAAGAGAGAGAGAGAGGGAGGTGTCACTTAAGAGTGCTTGTAGAAAGAAGTTAAAACAAGAGAAAAGAGATTAAGAGGTGAAAGGACAGGGGTCAGAGTACAAGGGCAGCTATTCTGGCCAAGGCCCTTTCCAGGTGCTAACAGGTCCAAACAGTTCATTGTGCTGCTTCTCATCACCTTCCTGCCACCCAGTTTAATTTTACAGCTATGGTGCAGCTTCTATGTTCATATTGTGCCAGGGGCCTAGGAAGGGGGGTGCGGTGGATGCCAGCCGCCCCTGGTCTCATCACTGAGTGGGGTGACAAAATGGCAAAAATATGTTTTTTAAACACATATTTTTGTCATTCTGTCACCCCCTCAGTGATGACACTGGTCACCCCCGGCTTGACAAAATGGCAAAAATATGTGTTTTAAACACATTTTTGACATTTTGTCAAGCCGGGGGAGACAAGAAATTTTCCGCACCGGGTACCACCTAACCTTGCTACGCCACTGTATTGTGCCGTATGAGGTGAGATAAAACGTTTATCAGCACCTTATCAAAACTCAAACAGCACAATGAGACCCACCCTCAAAGTGTCATAGCTAAATTAGCATGAATATGGGTTCTTTTTTACAGCACGAGCTATAAAATAATGAATAGGCTTCTGGACAGACTGCAGAATTTAAAGTGGGACCTTAGGGTCGTTGTACAAAGAATTGGAAGGGAGGATGACCAGCGCTCTCCCCTCCAGTCTCCACCAGCCGAGATAGCTTCATGGCCCATCTGTGGGCTTGCCCCTCTGCAGAGGTAGCCAATAGAAATGCGACCACAAAGACACCCGAGGGAAATTAAACGATAGCAAGGGGCTCTTTCAACCTAAATGAAATGGTTTACTGTGAAAACATAACTAAAACAAGTATTGGCAAAGCCAATACATCTACCCTTTCAGATCAATAGCGTTGATTCTGGCCATGCTGTATAGCGCCCAATGCTGTAAAGTAAATTGTAAATTGATACTTGTATAGAGCACTACTCACCCGCAAGGGTCTCAAGGCGCTTGTACGAATACCGCTGTGGAACCCATCCTGGCTTTCCCTGTGAGGTGTCCACTCCTGGGCACCCCCAAGGTGGAGGTCAGGCATCCTTAGCGTTGTGGGGGCCGTTGTGGAGATTAAGCAAGCTAAACAGAAACAAGCTGTACAGCAGGGCTTTTAAAAAAGAAAAAAAAGGTCATGCACGGCCAGCTGCATCATCTTGTAGGCGCCCGCACCAAACATGTTTTGCCATTTCACGAACCAAGTTGGATTGGTGAACAGAAAAACAAGCATTTGCAATGCAATAGGTCGGACAGTTGCACGATTTTGAGCTATTGTGAATGACAATGCCTTCTATTTGTGTTTAAAAAACCTGCAATAATAAAAGGCATTGTCATTTACAATACCAATAGGTTAAAGTTTCTAAAATCGAGACCTATTGCATTGCAAATGTTTGTTGTTTACAAGCACCCCATGCTGCCATTCCATGTTAAAAGAGGCCAGCTCCTTTCTTTAGACGAGCTGTGTCTAAAGAAAGGTCAGCGGCCACCGTTAAAGGGAAAACATGGTATGGGGTGCTTTTATCAAACAAAGCATTGGTTTGTTAAGTTGACAAACAAATACTTTTTTTTGTAAAAGCAGCTCGTGAAAGTGTGCATGGCGCGCTGAATATTGCAGGAAAGCATTTTCTGTCTGCAGTAGGAAAAACTCATTAAAAAAATAGTGCTTACAGACTATATACGACGTATGGTGTAACAACCGAAGTAAAAGGGCTAGTCCTCATGGGAGGTTACAAATGAAGACAAGGGAGTACTAAGGAGGGACTAACAAGCCTATTAACGAGTCAGAAGTCAGCTTTTACGAAGGACAATGACACAAGCCAATGACAAATATGGACAGAGCGTGGGCAGTGCTTCAAGTCCATACTCCAATACAGCATGCCTTGCAGAGCAGCGCATGCGCTGCCCAGGCTCGACCTAAAAAGCAGTGCTAGGGAAAGCAACTGCGGAGGAAGCAACAAGGGTTACTGGGAAACAACAACGGTGAGGAACCACACCAAGAGGGATAAGCTAAATGGAGGGGTGGGAAGCAATTGGAAGGGATGTGTGAAGCTACGCTGGGGTAGTGGGGTGGAAGCAACATATAGTGCGTAGGAAGAAATACAGAGGGGGAGCAAATAATTAGAGGGGAATCTAGGAGGAGCAAACATGCAAGCAAACGTGCAACACAAAGGGGGGGAAGCACACAAAAGAAAAAGCAAAACATGGTTGCTTAAATATACGAGGGAAGGGGCAAGCACAAGGGCAGTGAGTGTAGAAGAGGGGAGATATACAGGAGGGAAACAGCAGGAAAACATATTCACTCTCGTAGAGTAATAAAACAAAAAGAAAAACCAGTAGCGCCTGAAAACAGAGCAGTGGAAGGACACACGTAATGTGCCCATGCTCCTGAGGAGGCACAAACCTAAGAGTACGTGAAGCCCACAAGTGCTGGCGAATTAGAAGCAAGCAAATGTGAGTGACAAGGAAGCAAACCACAGGTAAATAATGGGCGGGCTTCAAGCCCATTTCAACTTAACAATATGTCTAGCAAAAGAGATGTTGCAAAGTACTAGGGGGAAAGTACGACACCACAGATCGAGGAATGGAGTAGGGGTATGGACCTATATATGACGGCAGAAGGGGTCACAGATAAGGCGAGAGGCTGCCCTAAGAAATTTGGAAGAGTCTGGAATAAATGGAGGAAGTACCATGGCCTTGATGGGGGACTGTAGAGGGTACCGGGGATAGGACACTCCTGGTGCACAGAAGTGTTGTGGAGACACAAGACACTGCAATGTGGACAGTGATGGAGTTTGAAGCATTGAGCTGGACAAAAGATTGGACTGCATTATTGCTGTTTTTTTACAGGCATAAGGCGGGGGGTGGAGGTGTGGGGGAAGGGAGATGTTGATGGATGATGACGTAATTGTACCATTGTTTCTGAAAAAAACTGCGAATAAAAATATTTATAAAAAAAAAAAAACAATATGTCTAGCAACAGATGGTGCATGAGCTAACCTAGTAGACGAGACCTAAAAATAGACAGCAAAAATAGCATATCAACCATATATAAATATTCTTATGCTACTACTGAAAACAAGTGAGCCACAAGGATGCATCATGAATGTACTGCAACTGCCCTACAGTAAGGTGCCACTCCATCAAAGACTTCTTTCATATGCTTATCGCTTATCGTACAGACGTGATGGCAGATATCCCTCATCAAGGCCCTCAAAAGCCGTGGCATTTTTTTTAAACCAAAGAAACACTACCTGTTCGTACTTCCCATTCTATGCAAGTCTGGTCGCTCATGTATGGGCTGTTAGCAAAAGTTCTTTATCCCAAAATAGATCTTCTTTCAAGAATTGCGCCTCTCAAACACCTGACAGATTAAGACCACTTCCTTCTCTTAGTCTTCATGTTCATTTACACATCTGGTTAGGGAAACACAGGGGCACAGGCCCAAACAGCAGCCAAGAGGCTACTTCTAGGTCTTACAAGCAGACATCACATTTCTGATGTCATTCTAAAAAGCCACATTGCACATGTATCTCAACGCTGCATGACTGATAACTAAAACTTAATGTCTTGACCCTTCCACTCCACCTCTAGTGCGTGGCTCTCGGGTTCTCAGAGCCTGAACTGGTAGACCTAACCAGAGTCGATTCATCATACAGAGTTTGTGAGTGTTTCATTATTAGGAACAACAATAGCCTGATATTATATCAACAACAGAATGACCTTCTTCTAGGAGGAGACAACTTGTTAGAGCTTCTTTTATTATTCCAAATAACTAACGTGTTTCTTCAGAAAGGTTTCAAGGCTTGTTGCTAAAGGAAAAGGAAGGCTTTGGGCCTTCATAACTGTGCAGATAGAGGTCTTTCTCAGACTGCTCCTCTACCCTGTTCTGCAGAACCCCTTGATACTGCTGCCTCATGACCACAAGCTGCCAGCCGGCACGGTGGCCGTGGGAGACCACTCAAACAACGCGTTAGCTTGTAGCTAAATTTCCCCAGAAAGCTGGGTTCCTTTTATTAACTCTATGACATTATAGGACTCTCCCATAATTGCTCCTCAATTGGGGTATGCAAAAAGAACAAATGGACAGAATGCAGAACAAGGTCATACATTCACCCCAGTACAGAGCTCTGGGCCTAAATCCATAGTTTTTTTGCTCACCATGCCATTCCAGTTTGGACCCAGCCATAAGCAAATCAGTCTTGACCCTGCGCCCAATGGGAATAGTCCAGCCCGAACTGCCAGGCGGCAACAAGCATCCTAGGACCGGTTTCGGGCTTTCCGCCCTTATCAGCCAGGATAGCTTGACTCCAGTGGCATGGAGAGCACGGGACTCACGTCTGAGCATACCTGTCCCACTCGGGGTGACAAATACAAAAAGAACCGGTCCTAGGATGCTTGTTTCCGGTCCAGGAAAGACATGGCTTGGCAGTTCGGGCTGGACTGTTCCCATGAGGCAAAGGGTCAGAATGATTTGCATATGGCCATGTCTGAATTGGGGTGGCGGAGTGAGCTAAAATTATGATGGTGGATTCAACCCAGATCTGTTGACTTGGGGTGAGTGCTTGCATTGTTCACCAACCACAGAGCTGCATAGGCTTGCACCAGAAGCCACCAAGACACACGGAGTTATCTAACTGGAATGCAACTGCACTGGAGAACACAGGACACTAGTGGTAAACAACAGAATCAACATGGGCTTCCACCAAAAATCAATGCCTGCTCCAGGACTCCAAGAAAAAACTTCACGCCAACTTTACCCTTCCCTGAACTTCTTAGAGTATTGCTTCAAACCACTCATTGGAATTGCCCTTTACCTAAACCATGTGCACCTACTCAAACGCACACATTCACTGAACTGGTTCAGAGTCATAAGACTAATTCCAAAGGCACACACAGTTAGAGACAGTTACCTTGTTGCCAAGCCGTTTGCTGCAGCTTCATGGAATACCTTCCATTGCTTTTTATCTTCTTATAGCCACACAGTTTTTAATGCACACAAAATACAAAGCAAATTATTATATGATAGTGTTAAGCTACTACGGCTTTACATATTATGAATAAGGTGTATGCATTCTTCCAAGAAGAGTAGACAGGCATTCAAGGCAAAATAGCCCTACAATGGTAATTAATATCATTTATAGATCAGTCAATATCACAATTCCCTGTAACGCACCCCAAACCCCATTACTTAGTACCTCTATCTAAACCTCATCCGGTTACTAGGTAGGAAAATATGTATTCCAGAAGGCTTGAAAAAACAGCTGCAGCTTGTGTCTACTAATGCCCACATGCCTCAATTTGAATGGAAATATATACAAATATGTGGTCACAGAGCAAGGGTGTCCAGCATTGACTCAAAGGGGCCTGAATTACACCAGGTATTCAAAATAACAATAAGAGATAGAGCCTCAATGGTCGTTTTGCAACTCTGTGGACGAGGTTTAAACCGCTGGATTATAGTGTGAATCGGAGTAACTCCTGCACAACTTATCTAAACACCTGCATGCCACCTGTTTGCTAAAACAGAGCCACTGAAATTATGCAATTTTGTGGCCGCTGTGATTTCACTGCAAGAGTGTTTTTACCGCATTTCGCACATAATCCCTTATTTTCTTCATAAATTCCATATTTTAACAAACCAAATTTTTTTTCCAGTTATAACGAATCAAAAGTTACTACAAAAGTGGTGACCGGTTGCTGCACAGTGGAAGGTCATTCACAACGGTTGACTTGTCACCTTTCTGTTACTTATTTGTGCATTTAGGTGTCAAACTGCGACGAATGTGGTAATAATGGACCATATGTATCATTCCAAATTGCAATCACAAACGCTGAAATTCGCAGAATTTCAGCGTTTGCCATCGCAATTGGGCTAAGTGGGATGTATGAATGGAAAACAGCCTTGCAAAATAAGGAATCGCAAAATTTGCGATTCCCTATTTTGCGATTGCATTTAAGGAATCGCAAATCGCGATTCCTGAAATGCAATGTAGGAAGCACAGAAAAAGTGCAATTTGGCCATAAGGAATCGCAAATTACCACCAACTTCAAGTTGGTGGCAATTTGCCATTTATTTGAAAAATGCACCTTTTTGCATTTTTAAGAGTGCCATGTGGCGTACATACATGCCCTTAGGGCATGTATGTGTGCCACATCTGCACACATGCACATTTCAGGGGTGCAGCTTGTGTCTACTAATGCCCACATGCCTCAATTTGAATGGAAATATATACAAATATGTGGTCACAGAGCAAGGGTGTCCAGCATTGACTCAAAGGGGCCTGAATTACACCAGGTATTCAAAATAACAATAAGAGATAGAGCCTCAATGGTCGTTTTGCAACTCTGTGGACGAGGTTTAAACCGCTGATTATAGTGTGAATCGGAGTAACTCCTGCACAACTTATCTAAACACCTGCATGCCACCTGTTTGCTAAAACAGAGCCACTGAAATTATGCAATTTTGTGGCCGCTGTGATTTCACTGCAAGAGTGTTTTTACCGCATTTCGCACATAATCCCTTATTTTCTTCATAAATTCCATATTTTAACAAACCAAATTTTTTTTCCAGTTATAACGAATCAAAAGTTACTACAAAAGTGGTGACCGGTTGCTGCACAGTGGAAGGTCATTCACAACGGTTGACTTGTCACCTTTCTGTTACTTATTTGTGCATTTAGGTGTCAAACTGCGACGAATGTGGTAATAATGGACCATATGTATCATTCCAAATTGCAATCACAAACGCTGAAATTCGCAGAATTTCAGCGTTTGCCATCGCAATTGGGCTAAGTGGGATGTATGAATGGAAAACAGCCTTGCAAAATAAGGAATCGCAAAATTTGCGATTCCCTATTTTGCGATTGCATTTAAGGAATCGCAAATCGCGATTCCTGAAATGCAATGTAGGAAGCACAGAAAAAGTGCAATTTGGCCATAAGGAATCGCAAATTACCACCAACTTCAAGTTGGTGGCAATTTGCCATTTATTTGAAAAATGCACCTTTTTGCATTTTTAAGAGTGCCATGTGGCGTACATACATGCCCTTAGGGCATGTATGTGTGCCACATCTGCACACATGCACATTTCAGGGGTGCAACAGGGTGTCCTTTTGACACTCTGACACCCTTGAAATTGCATTCTCGGCCTTTAGGCCCGTAGGAATGAATGGGGAGGTATTTCTTAATTGCGAATATGTAGGATTCGCAAAATTATTTACAAATCCTGCATTCATAGCGTTTTGCAATTCTCAAATAGCGATTCGCAAAAAAACGCTACTTGAGAATCGCAAAATAACTTTTTGATACATATGGCCCAATATCACAAAATGTGCTGCAGAATTTGCCTTTTCTTGCGACATAATTTAAACCCTGCAGCATAATTTGGTCCGCCACTCCTGAATAATTCCAGTGACCTCGAGTAAACGTTATGATGTGGCTTTTACTAAAAGTGACTTTTTCTATGTAGCTGATGTGAGACTCTCGCATTAACCGAATGGACCAGGCGGCAAATAAAGAATGACCTTTGTGCACGAAGGATGCTTCCTTCTTAGAACACTGGCGGGCACAGCTGTGAAACAGGATGCGCGCGCTCACCTGCCATCCGCAGCAGACACTCACCATTGGGCACCAACAGGACACTTTTCACGATGTTCTTCAAAGGACCCAAGCTGATTCCATTAGCCGTGGCAAATTCTGCAAGCTGAGCCAGAAGCCGTTCCCCCTGCAGGGGAGAAAACAAAGGGCGTCCTAAGAGGAGCACTAAAAGCCTCCATTTTAAACCTCCGTCTGTTATAACACGTTATTTACCGCTTTCGGCTCGGTCAGAAACTGGAAGATTACTTCTGTCAGCGCGGAGAACTGCTGCAGAGAAAAATGGACACATTTCAGCAAGCTGGCTGTCTCGATTCTAGTTAATTTTTTTTGTGATTTTGATTATTTTAAGAATGATTATTTAGAACAGTGGTATTCATTCTTATTTTTCACTATATTTTGCCATTTAATTCAGAATTTAGTTTTTTGATTTTACCATTGATAATACCAGAATTAATTTTATGCTGGTTACATTACACCGTATATTAGTTTTAGCGAAATAATTTTGAGGTTTGACTCATCCCAAGCATCATTATATTACCATGTTCTCCAAAATAACCCTTTCTAGGCTATTCACTCCTCTATCCCTCATTGGATCACCCCAAACCTCATTTTAATACTATGATCTCCCAAACAACACTTCTTAATTCTTCCCTCACGTATCCCTCCTTTGAGGCACCCCAAAACTCATTTTACTACTATGATCTCCCTAATCCATTTCAAGAGATTCTTCCCTCCTCCATCTTTCCTTATACTTATCCCAAACCTCATCTACTATGATCTCCCAATCAACACTTTCTAGACTCTTCTCTCTTCTATCCCCCCATTATCCTTTTCAATATAACTGACTGACTCCCATATCCACCACTCAAATTAACTCAAATTTCACTATACTAATCCACCACTAATCCTTTTTGGAGTCAGAGTAGCGTGCAACTCGCTGAAAAGCGCTTCAACGCCTCGTAAGGGGTAGTAAGCGCTATATAAATACAATTACAATTATTGAATTCTTTATCATATACGTAGAATCAGAGAACTATGTATCAGATAACAGACCTATTAACATTAAAGGGTTTGGTTAGGGCCATATCAAATGGGATAACAATGGAAACCACATCAGAAAAGGACGAATGAGGAGAAGGTTGTCTTGGCTAGGCATGAAGATATAGCTACTGGGACTGTGTTGGTTATGTATGTATCCATGTTCAATGAATGGTTGAAATGTATCGCTATGTTTCTGGCCGAAGATGTTTTAGTCATGATGTCAGGGAGGAAATACATAGGGGAGAAAGGCAAGTGCCAAGTTGGCAGAAAAGTAATTCTTTCCTTTTTGCGTGGCCAGCATTCTTTAACTACCGAAAAGCAGATTTGGATGGCAGACCCACTTAATGGGCTAATTTCTCTGCTGACTGCGGCGCCATGGACTCTACACCATTTATATTCCCTCTCTCACTCCTTAAACAATTTCAGTTCTGTTACCTCCAGAAGTGACTGCATTGCACTTACCACAGTTTTTGGGGAAGATCAGCTTTATTCAGGAGCATGGCCAGCATTTCATCAGAGGCGATATCACTCTTCTGATGCCCTTTTCCCCAGAACCTCCAATCCTACATCCACAGACATTGTTAAAGGCAATAGGTCTCGCCTAAACGAGATCTATTGGCTTAGTCAATTTTTTCTAGCCATGTTGTACAACTTTTGTACAAAAGGATTATGATAATATATCATAACAGAATATGTACACACACACACATTATATATATATGTTGGCATCTGACGAAGGCATTGTGCCGAAATGCATAGTGCCTTGCAGCAAAGTCCTTAAAGAAGCTCCCAATGGTTCCCCGCTGTGTCCCCTGGGTTTCTTTTATGGAGGAATCGTTTTGGTGATATTTTCACGCGGCTTGCCTGCAACGCGTGTAAGGGGACCCGCTCTACAATAGAGTCCTGCGGATTGCAAGCAACGTGGCAAACTCTCTATGTCCGAGGTATCGGAACTGCAGGATAGCCTCTTGATCAGGCCAAGCTAACGGCTGTTGTCCATGACAATTCGTGACTGCACGAAGGAGTAGGATGTATGAAACACCTCTCCATGGCCCGGTTTGAACTGCTAATTGAGGAAGAGCGTAAGGGGACCCAAGGGGGTTCGTACTTTTATTCAAGAAGCCTTTGAAATACAAACACCCTCCTTTGCATGGTATAACAGCGCGCAATTGAGCAAAGAATTTGTGCCCCACACAGTACTCACCGCAACACGGGATGCTGGGAGCTGCAGTCCTAGACATTGGCAAGCAGCGGATATTGTTTTGGGTGGAGTCTGCTGACCTCCTACTACTGGGAGGGCCTAAGGAGTACAAAGGAGGGTGGAGAAGGAACTTCATTTTGGGTGGCGGCATCTGACGAAGGCATTGCGCCGAAATGCATTGTGCCTTGCAGCAAAGTAACTAAAGAAGCTCCCAATGGTTCCCCGCTGTGTCCCCTGGGTTTCTTTTACGGAGGAATCGTTTCGGTGATATTTTCACGCCGCTTGCCTGCAACGCGTGTAAGGGGACCCGCTCTACAATAGAGTCCTGCGGATTGCAAGCAACGTGGCAAACTCACTATGTCCGAGGTATCGGAACTGCAGGATCGCCTCTTGATCAGGCCAAGCTAACGGCTGTTGTCCATGACAATTCGTGACTGCACGAAGGAGTAGGATGTATGAAACCCCTCTCCATGGCCCGGTTTGAACTGCTAATTGAGGAAGAGCGTAAGGAGACCCAGGGGGGTTCATACTTTTATTCAAGAAGCCTTTGAAATACAAACACCCTCCTTTGCATGGTATAACAGCGCGCAATTGAGCAAAGAATTTGTGCCCCACACAGTACTCACCGCAACACGGGATGCTGGGAGCTGTAGTCCTGGACATTGGCAAGCAGCTGATATTGTTTTGGGTGGAGCCTGCTGACCTCCTACTACTGAGAGGGCCTAAGGAGTACAAAGGAGGGTGGAGAAGGAACTTCATTTTGGCTGGCGGCATCTGACGAAGGCATTGCGCCGAAATGCATTGTGCCTTGCAGCAAAGTAATTAAAGAAGCTCCCAATGGTTCCCCGCTGTGTCCCCTGGGTTTCTTTTACGGAGGAATCGTTTTGGTGATATTTTCACGCGGCTTGCCTGCAACGCGTGTAAGGGGACCCGCTCTACAATAGAGTCCTGCGGATTGCAAGCAACGTGGCAAACTCTCTATGTCCGAGGTATCGGAACCGCAGGATCGCCTCTTGATCAGGCCAAGCTAACAGCTGTTGTCCATGACAATTCGTGACTGCACGAAGGAGTAGGATGTATGAAACCCCTCTCCATGGCCCGGTTTGAACTGCTAATTGAGGAAGAGCGTAAGGGGACCAAAGGGGGTTCGTACTTTTATTCAAGAAGCCTTTGAAATACAAACACCCTCCTTTGCATGGTATAACAGCGCGCAATTGAGCAAAGAATTTGTGCCTCACAGAGTACTCACCGCAACACGGGATGCTGGGAGCTGTAGTCCTGAACATTGGCAAGCAGCTGATATTGTTTTGGGTGGAGCCTGCTGACCTCCTACTACTGGGAGGGCCTAAGGAGTACAAAGGAGGGTGGAGAAGGAACTTCATTTTGGCTGGCGGCATCTGACGAAGGCATTGCGCCGAAATGCATTGTGCCTTGCAGCAAAGTAATTAAAGAAGCTCCCAATGGTTCCCCGCTGTGTCCCCTGGGTTTCTTTTACGGAGGAATCGTTTTGGTGATATATAGATATATATATTATGGCTGACTGGTGTTGGGCATTGAAATAAAATAATTCACACCGAATAATTGGGTCTCGCTTCTTCCTTCTGCTCGGCTGAGTTTGGACGACTACGTACCATATATATATATATATGTAATTATGTAATCTTCCGGTGGTTTTCCTCTTTTGGTGCATCCTGAAGTGTTGGATATATATATATATATATATATATATATATATATCCCAACACTAAAGTTGAGCCCTCTGTGGGAAAAAGCAACAAGGTCGGAAATTTGGATCCATTTCATTCAGGATCAGATGCAGCATGAGACCACTCCGGCACAGGCATCTCTCTTGTTCCTTGCCAAACCGGTTTCGGGATCGTCCTTCCTTTGTCAATGGCAGCTGTTCACTCAGAGAGCCTAGCGTGCACTTTCATACTCAAGAGCCCGCCCATGTGGGCGTGTCCAAACTGAATTGTGGTTCTTGTAGTGCTTGCGATATGCCTCAAGTGAGTAGGTTCTGCATGGCAGCAAAGTCGAATAAAAGTTATAAAACCCCTGTGGGCTGATGCTTTGTGGCGTTGGGCATCCTGCTGTGTTTTATCATCTGGTCACAGGACTCTGACCTCCCGCAGAGATGACACCGCTTGGCGCCATCACAGGTCCGCCCTCGAGCGGCATACTTCATTCCCGCGGCTGGACTCAGGCCGCAAAACATCCCAACACTAAAGTTGAGCCCTCTGTGGGAAAAAGCAACAAGGTCGGAAATTTGGATCCATTTCATTCAGGATCAGATGCAGCATGAGACCACTCCGGCACAGGCATCTCTCTTGTTCCTTGCCAAACCGGTTTCGGGATCATCCTCCCTTTGTCAATGGCAGCTGTTCACTCAGAGAGCCTAGCGTGCACTTTCATACTCAAGAGCCCGCCCATGTGGGCGTGTCCAAACTGAATTGTGGTTCTTGTAGTGCTTGCGATATGCCTCAAGTGAGTAGGTTCTGCATGGCAGCAAAGTCGAATAAAAGTTATAAAACCCCTGTGGGCTGATGCTTTGTGGCGTTGGGCATCCTGCTGTGTTTTATCATCTGGTCACAGGACTCTGACCTCCCGCAGAGATGACACCGCTTGGCGCCATCACAGGTCCGCCCTCGAGCGGCATACTTCATTCCCGCGGCTGGACTCAGGCCGCAAAACATCCCAACACTAAAGTTGAGCCCTCTGTGGGAAAAAGCAACAAGGTCGGAAATTTTGATCCATTTCATTCAGGATCAGATGCAGCATGAGACCACTCCGGCACAGGCATCTCTCTTGTTCCTTGCCAAACCGGTTTCGGGATCGTCCTCCCTTTGTCAATGGCAGCTGTTCACTCTGAGAGCCTAGCGTGCACTTTCATACTCAAGAGCCCGCCCATGTGGGCGTGTCCAAACTGAATTGTGGTTCTTGTAGTGCTTGCGATATGCCTCAAGTGAGTAGGTTCTGCGTGGCAGCAAAGTCGACTGTGTTGCTGCTTCCCACAGAGGGCTCAACTAGAGTGTTGGGATGTTTGCGGCTCGAGTCCAGCCGCGGGAATCAAGCATGCCGCTTCAGGGCGGACCCGTGATGGCGCCACCCGGTGTCACCTTGACGGGAGGTCGGAGTCCTGTGATAAGATGACTAAACACAGCAGGATGCCCAACGCCACAGTGCATCAGCCCACAGGGGTTTTACTAACTTTTAATTTTGCTGCCACTCTGAACCTACTCACTTGAGGTATTATCATAAGCACTACAAGAACCAGAATGCCGTTTGGACACGCCCACAGGGGCAGGCTCTTTAATAAGGAAGTGCAGGCAAGGTTCCCAGAGTGAACAGCTGCCATTGATGAAGGGATGATGATCCCGAAACCGGTCTGGCAAGATGAAGGAGAGATGTCTGTGCCCGAGTGCGTCTCCTGCTGCATCTGATCCTGAATGAAATGGATGCAAATTTTCGACTTGTGTTGCTGCTTCCCACAAAGGGCTCAACTAGAGTGTTGGGATATATATAGATATATATATATATATATATATATAACTTTGCTATGGTATGTTATGTCAATGTATAGTATTGAATGGCCTGTCATTATATGGTTTAGCATGGCCTGCCGTATAGTATGGTATGATATGGCCAGTTATTGTATATGGCATGGTATGGACAGTCATTGTTTGGTAGGTAATTTTTGTTACAAGGTACACATTAAGCTACAACAGTAAAAGCAATAGGAGTGGCCAAACAAGCGCTTTACCATATAACGTTATTATCACATTACAATGTTCTATTCAATTCGTAATTGTGCAAACATAAAACATACACTGTTTTTTGCAAAAAACATTGTAATCATGCCCAAGACATTCTATAACTCATATAATACATACCCAAAAAGTACTTTTTAATTTTTTACAAACGAATCGAGTGATTACTTAATAGTGATGGCGCAAAGCCATTACTGCAGCAAGACCCAAAAATGCACTAGCTCACATGAGCTACTCCGAACTCGTGCTAAAGTAAGCACAGGTCTGAGCGAGAATTGGCTGTAACAGAAGATTATATCTAAACATCCATGTTTAAGACCTTGCCGACTGCTGAGTAAACCACACACAGACATACTGTATTGTAATTGCATTTGTATAGCGCTTACTGCCCCTGACGAGGCGTAGAAGTGCTTTTTCGGCGAGTATCACGCTACACCGCGACACATAGAGGATTAGTGTTGAATTAGTATAGTGAAACATGCATGTACATTTCAAGTGGTGGATAGGTTAGTCAGTTATTTGGATTCGGAAGGATAGAAGATGAAATAAGGTTTGTATTTATATAGCGCTGGTTACCCCTGATGGGGTGTTGAAGCACGCAACTCCGGAAACCCATAAAGGATTAGTGGTGAATTAGTATTGTGAAATATGAAAGTAATTAGAGTGGTGGATATTAGTCAGTTATTTGGAGTGAGAAGGATGGCGGAGGGATAGAAGGGGAAGAAATGTTTGCATTCATATAGCACCTGTTACCCCTGATGGGTGTTGAAGCGCTTTTCTGGCGAGTAGCACGCTACTACGGAACCCATAAAGGATTAGTGTTGAAAATTAGTATAGTGAAATATGAAGTAATTTGAGTGGTGGATATGTTATTCAGTTATTTGGATAGGGTAGGTGATGAGATAGAAGAGATATAGCGCTTGCTACCCCTGAAGGGGTTTTGATGCGCTTTTTTGGCGAGTAGCACGCTACTCTGGAACCCATAAGGATTAGTATGGTGAAACATGAAATTAATTTGAGTGGTGGATATGTTAGTCAGTTATTTAGACTGAGAAGGGTTGGGGAGGGGTAGAAAAGGGAAAACGGTTTGCATTTATATAGCGCTTGTAACTCTGATGGGATGTTGAAACACTTTATTGGAGAGTAGCATGCTACTCTGGAACCCTTAAAGGATCAGTGGTGAATTAGTATAGTGGAATATGGAATTTGAGAATTGAACAGGTTAGTCTGTTATTTTGATTGAAAAGGATAGTGGAGGGATAGAAGAGTGAAGGATTGGGTTTTTTTCTTATTTTTTTAGATCATAGCAGTAGGAGGAGGCTTTTGGATGAGTAAAGAGGGTTTTTGGAGGGGAAGAGTCAGAGGAGGAGTTTAGAAATCTCTGTTTTGGAGGCTTGGTATAGTAAAAGAGGGGTCAGATGATGCAAGGAGGGGTAGAGTAGGAGAGAGTCTAGAAAAGGGTTATTTTGGGAGTCATAGAGGTGGTATGGGGTTTGGGATAAAAGAGAGTGGATGTAGAGGATATATGGATAGATGTATAGGGTAGGAGATAGGGTACTACATTGGAAAGAGTAGTAGAAAGAAGTTTGAGATGAGTCAGAAAGTTGGGTTAGAAGATATATTGAGATAAGTATAGGCTGAGAAATAGGGTAGGGCATTGGAAATGCTATATTAGAAGAAAGTGATAAATACATAGATCCAAAAGTACACTGAAAGCATGTAGATGCATAAAGGAGGTAAGTATAAGTAGATTAAAGATATTGATAGAGGAACAGGATGAGAAATAGGGTAGTGCATTGAATATGGTTTTTCAGGAGAAAGGCAACAGACAACAGATCCAAATAGATGGAGGTACATAGATGCACAATGGAAGCAAGTACATGTAGACCAAAGTTTTTTTTTTTTTTTTTTTAACAACATAATTATTCTACATGTTTCTACAACGCAATACATAAAGATAGACACATATCTATAGTGAAAATAATAATGCTTATATACAGAGGGGTATGCTGTAAATTTCTGTTTGCATATGGTGCTTATGTGGGGAAGAGACAATTCTTGATTAGTTATCTGAAGATACGGTGGATCTTATGTTGGGGGGGTAAAGAGTTCATTAGCTTGTACAGAGAAGGATGTGCCACCCATGTTTTTTTTTCATGTATCTTGGGATTTTGAGGCCAGATGCCCCTTTAGAGCTGCGGTTCCTTTGTTGAAAGTGTTTGGTGATTTTATTCCTGATGAAGAGCGGTCCCATTCCATGTATTGCTTTGTGGGTGATACAAAGTAGCTTGAAAATGGATCTTCTGGCAACCGGTAACCAACGCAGGTGAGATGTGGTTTCGCGGTTTGATATGCAAGAGTAGTCTGGCAACCGAGTTCTGAATCCGTTGTAGTCTTTTCATGGTTGTTAAAGGTGATTCGGCCCGAACAGCCGATCCAGGTCCCCTATGAACAGGAACACTAGCAACCCCAGGTCAGTTTCTGCCTATTTGGGTCTCGTTCAATAGGGAACGGCTTGGTTCTAATGGTACTGTAAGCACAGGACCACGTCTGGACATACCGTCACACTTAAGACATCACAATGAGGAATATGAAAAAGAGATGTGTAGAATGTTTCAATTAATCTCAGCCATTGGTAAGCATTCCATCATCAACGTTTGGTTTTCAGTCTAGGGTTGCTTTTCATCCTGTTCAGAGAGGACCTAGTCTAGCAGTCTGGACTGGACTGTTCATAATGAAACAGCACAGGGGTGGTTCACAAATGGATGATTTCTGCAGCATGGTGTGTCTTGGTAGGCAATAAACTGATGGACGGGGTGCTGTCTCAAATAACTATCAGTGAGTGGCTGGAATCAATGCTGGCGTTCCACCCATCACATTTCTGTTTTAGTCAGTGTGACCCCGTAGGTTTGATGTGTATGGCCTAAGATGGGCACCCTGCTCACTGTGCCACACATCTCAAGCTACACTCTACTAGAGAGGACTAGATAGGGCAAAATCTGACTAGGATTGCTAGTGTTTCTATTCAGAGGGGACCCAATCTGGCAGTTTAGGCTGGACTGTTCCTTTTGGGGCAGGACCTAGGCTATATGGCTATTCGTATCTGAGGTGGCATGATGGGCACAAAAAGAAATGGACGGAGATGCTGGCTCGTGTAATTATCAGTGACTGAGATTAATTCAAGTAATCCATCCATCACTTTTTTGTTTTCTTCCTAAGAATTTGCGTGACCAATATTCAACAGCACAGTCCCTGTGTGTGGCCCTCTCTGCCCGCTTGAAACACTCCAGACTGTCATGCAGTTAACTGTGCAAAATAACATTATTTTCACTGTCATTCACACCCCTCTGCTTTATTTGGTAATTACAAGGGCCTCAATTTTCTTAAATATAACCGATTCAAACACGACTCAATTGAATCACAAGGACTGCGTTAAGGCGTCTCCCTTTCCAACACTTAATGGTATCTACCTGCTGACCAACTGACTAAATAAAGAACAAGAAACAAATGGAAAAATATCCTTCTGCTTTAGCTAACATCACTACTGACAACACTCCTATACTCACACACAGGGATCACTCAAGAGTGACTCCTACCCTCTCAATAGTCAAGGCATTAACTACCCTCATTCTTTACCCTGGAAGAAAACGTTTAAAACCCAACTCCTCAGTGAACACCCTAAAACCGTAATAATAGACATTGACTCCTGTGCCATTAAGGGCACCATCACTGCAGATCTTACTTTTCATATCATGACTCTCATACCTCATTATTCTGTCAGCTCTATATTTTTTTTATTTGTTTCTTGATTACTTTAGTATAACATAGGTCATATATTCTTCTGACATACAGGAATGCAATACCTAAGGGCAGGAACCCTTGGAGAGGTCTACCAGCCACAATGCTCATGACCATAAAATCAAATGAAAACATAGAAAATAGAAGAAGAAGCAACGCAACTTCAGCGTCATCATGCGTCCGCAGCAGGTGCGGGTAAAAGCACAGCAATGATAATAGTGGTCATTACATTCCCTATGTGTGGGGTACAAAGCAGAGGGAGGGGACGAAGAAAGGAGAAATAGGTCCGCATCCACTGAGAGGAGGAGGGGAGTCACATGAACCATTCAAATGTTAAATGTACAGTCTTTGCAGGTGTGTCATAGCTCATGAGCCACGGACCCCGGCACTTCCCACTTGGTCCTTCCAGTCATATACGACCACAGGGCAAGGGGGAACCAGTAGGCTCCATGAACTGATCAAGGGTCAGTTGAGTAGCAACCAGCATGGGCAGGTTCTCCCTCCGATAATCTGTCTTCGGAGCCAGTCTCCCTTTCAGTTACATGATTGTGTAATTTAGTAATCATACAGCCCCAGATCTCAAGGTCTCACTCTGCATGGTTATCAGCACAAACTCTCTGGGGTCTGCGTTCTTCAGCCACTGTCCACTCCAGAAGATCAGATACCCATTTGGTCGACATTAGAGGAGTTGGGCTCGCCCAATGTATAGATATGCGCCTAAGGGCTAATACCAACCCCAACTGGGCAAATTTGTACTGCATTTTTGTCCCCATCTTGGTAAGAGGTAACAACGCCAACAGACAATGACGATTGTCAAGTTTGCATTCAAATGTGTTACACTGCACACCTGGGTGGGGAGGGAGTTCCATGACTTGGCTGCCAGGTAGGAGAAGGATCTTCCTCCGATGGTGGATTTGCGAATTCGTGGGACGGAGGCGAGGGCGAGGCTGGCGGAACGGAGCTGGCAGGTGGGTGTGTAGAATGTGAGTCTGCTGTTGAGGTACTTCGGGCCCGTGTCGTGGAGAGCCTTGTGTGGGTGAGTGAGGAGTCTGAGCGTGATTCTATTGTTGACGGGGAGCCAGTGCAGGTCTTTCAGGTGGGCAGAGATGTGGCTGTGGCGAGGGATGTCCAGGATGAGTCGTGCTGAGGCGTTCTGAATCCGCTGGAGTCTTTTCTGAACTGTGGCTGTGGTTCCAGCATAGAGGGTGTTCCCGTAGTCCAGACGGCTAGTGACGAGGGCCTGGGTGACCGTCTTCCTGGTTTCGGTGGGGATCCATCGGAAGATCTTTCGGAGCATGCGCAGGGTGTTGAAGCAGGATGACGAGACGGCGTTGACTTGCTTGGTCATCATGAGGGAGGAGTCCAGGATGAATCCCAGGTTGCGTGCGTGGTCCCTTGGCCTGGGTGCGGTGCCCAGGTCAGGGGGCCACCAGGAGTCGTCGCAGGCGGAAGGAGATGGTCTGAGGATGAGGACTTCCACCTTGTCTGAGTTCAGTTTCAGATGGCTGATCTTCATCCATTCTGCAACGTCTTTCATTCCTTCTTGGAGGTTGACTTTGGCGGAGGCGGGGTCGTTGATGAGGGAGAGGATCAGCTGGGTGTCGTCGGCGTAGGAGATGATGTTGAGGTTGTTTTGGCGTGCGATGGCTGCGAGAGGGCTCATGTAGACGTTGAAGAGGGTGGGGCTGAGTGAGGATCCTTGCAAAACGCCGCAGATGACTTCGGTGGCCGAGGAGCGGAACAGGGGGAGGCGGACTCTCTGGGTTCTTCCATCGAGGAACGAGATGATCCACTCCAGGGCCGCTCCTTGGATTCCGGTGTTGCTGAGGCGCTGTATCAGGGTGCGGTGGCATACGGTGTCGAAGGCTGCTGAGAGGTCCAGGAGGATGAGGGCAGCAGTTTCTCCGTTGTCGAGCAGGGACCTGATGTCGTCGGTGGCTGCGATGAGGGCGGTCTCGGTGCTGTGGTTTGCTCGGAACCCGGACTGTGAGGGGTCGAGGGATCCGTTGGTCTCGAGGAAGGCGGAGAGTTGTCTGTTGACGGTCTTCTCGATGACTTTGGCTGGAAAGGGGAGGAGCGACATGGGGCGGAAGTTCTTGAGGTCCGTGGGGTCCGCGGTGGGTTCCCACAGGAGGGCGCTCAGCTCGGCATGTTTCCAACTCTCCGGAAAGGTGGCGGATGCGAAGGAGCTGTTGATGATGTTCTGGAGTTGGGGTGCGATGATGGAGTCGGCTTTGTTGAAGCTGTGGTGTGGGCAAGGGTCAGTAGGGGAGCCGGAGTGGATGGTGTTCATCAGGCGGGTGGTGTCTTCAGTGCTGACCGGGGTCCAGGTGCAGAGGGTGGTGGTGGGTGGCGTAGGTTCGGTGGTTGGGTCCGTGGTCTGCGCACCGAAGCTGTTATGTATGTCGGCGATCTTGCGGTGGGAGAACGAGGCGAGTGAGTCACAGAGGTCTTGCGAGGGTGTGATGTCGTTGTTGCAGGTGCTGGGGTTGGAGAGCTCTTTAACGATGCTGAAGAGTTCCTTGCTATTGTGGGTGTTGTTGTCCAGTCGTTCTTTGAATGTTGTCTTCTTGGTGGTGCGGATCAGCTGGTGGTGTTTGCGGGTGGCGTTCTTGAGGGCGGTCATGTTTTCTTCTGTCTGGTCGTGGCGCCAGGCTTTCTCGAGGGTGCGGCAGGTTTTCTTGGAGTTTTTGAGTTCGTTGGTAAACCACAAGGCTTTCCTGCTGCCGGTTCTGCTGGGAGGATTCTTCAGTGGTGCGAGTTCGTCGGCGCAGTTGATGAGCCACTGCGTGAGGTTGCGGGCTGCTTCGTTGGGGTCCGTCTTGATGGTGGGCGGGTTCCGGCTGAGGGTGGTGGTGAGCTGGTCGTGGTGATCTTGCTCCAGCTTCTGCGGGGAACCTGTTGTGGGTCGTGGTTTTCCTGAAGCTGAAGTGGACGCAGCTGTGGTCTGTCCAGTGTAGTCCGGTTGCGTGGCTGAAGGAGATGTGCTTGCTGGAGGAGAAGATGGGGTCGAGCGTGTGGCCGGCGTAGTGGGTGGGGGTGTTCACCAGTTGCTTGAGTCCGAGGTTGGCGAGATTATCCAGCAGGGCGGCGGTGTTGCGGTCCTTGCTGTTCTCCAGGTGGAAGTTGAGGTCCCCTAAGAGAATGTAGTCTGTGGAGGTGAGGGCGTGCGGACTGACGAAGTCAGCGATGGCTTCGCTGAATTGTGTGCGTGGTCCCGGGGGTCTGTAGATGAGGGTGCCTTTGAGGGTGGTCTTGGGGTCGGTGTGTATCTGGAAGTGAAGGTGCTCGGCGGCGGTGAGGGTGTCGTCGGAGTTGGTCGTGATGCGGATGGTGTTTCTGTGGACGATGGCGATGCCTCCTCCGGTTTGGTTGACGCGGTCCCTCCGGGTGATCTTGTAGCCATCCGGGATGGCTATGGCGATGTTGGGGGCTGATGAGGCGTTCATCCATGTTTCTGTGAGGAAGGCGACGTCTGGTGATGTTGAGTCGAGGAGGTTCCAGAGTTCGACGGCGTGCCTGTGGACGGAGCGGGTGTTGAGCAGGATGCACTTGAGGTGGTTGTTGCTGGGGTTCGGCTTGGCGGGTGCAGGTGAATTGGCAGGCTTGGCAGGTGAAGGGTCCGTGGGTGCGTTTCGGGGTGGCTCGGTAACAGGTGGGGTTCCGGCCGGCATTGAGTGCGTGGAGGGTTGCGGCTTCGTAAGTTTGTCGGGTGCGCTGGCATCGGCGAGGACCAGGGGTTCTGGCGCTGGGCGCGGTCCAGGCGCAGACGGGCTTGCCTTCGGCGCACAATCGACGCGCCCGCTGCGCGTATGCGCGGACTCTGCCATAAATGGCGAGTGGGAGGGAGGAGGAGGGAGGGAGGAGCAGCTGGGAGGCGGGAGCGGGGTGGCGAATGGGAAGGGGAGAGGGGACAAAAGAGAAAAGGGGGCAGGGCCGCAGGGGAGCAGCGGCAGGGAGCGGGGTGCAACAGCGGGAAAAGCGGAAAAACGACAATCACAAGTCAGGGACACCACACAGGGGAGAAACAATACACGAGCTGGCACAGAAATGCGAGAAAAACCGGAGAACCAGGAGTCACAGCCTATGGGGCGGCGGCAAGCAGGCGGCGGTAGCAGGGGAGACCGGGCGCACTCAGGAGGAGCCACGCGGCGGGTGGAGCGACCGGCTCTGATGAGGTCAGGTTAGGTCACCGCTCTCCGTCGCGTGGAAGCACCTTAAATGGCCAGTGGGAGGGAGGAGCAGCTGGGAGGCGGGAGCGGGGTGGCGAATGGGAAGCGGAGAGGGGACAAAAGAGAAAAGGGGCGGGCCGCAGGGGAGCTGCGGCAGGGAGCGGGGTGCAACAGCTGGAAAAGCGGAAAAACGACAATCACAAGTCAGGGGCACCACACAGGGGAGAAACAATACACGAGCTGGCACAGAAATGCGAGAAAAACCGGAGAACCAGGAGTCACAGCCTCAGGGGCGGCGGGGAGCAGGCGGCGGTAGCAGGGGAGACCGGGCGCACTCCGGAGGAGCCACGCGGCGGGTGGAGCAACCGGCTCTGACGAGGTCAGGTTAGGTCACCCTGGGTCTCCTGCTCACGTACATTCCCCGGTCAGTCACCACGAGACATTGACGTGTTAAGTTGCTGCTAAATTTGAAGTGTATGGGCCATTTTCTTTGTACTCTACTTCTCACCGGGCACCCTTCTGGAGCCGCAGCATGTGGACAAGAAACTGTACACAGTTCCGGCCGGTAACACTGTGCACCTGGAGGCAGTAAATTTCACATTGTGCAGCATATAAGTGTCTACAATACATGTTATCTATGTTGTGAACATATACTCTTGTAAAACGCTCCAACTCAGACACTCTGTATAGCCTTGTTATCTTTGATGTGATCATTTACTATTGTAAAGCGCTCAGATACCTTCTGGTCTAGCCTGCGTTATATAAAACTATCAAATAAATGAATCTATATCTTCCTTCCATATCATCAACCTCATTAAAACCTACTTTAGGCGATGTCACCCACAAACTCAAACAGATCCTCATTAGACCACTCTTAAAAAAAGAAATTCAGACTCTGAAATTCATTGTAACTACCACCCAACTCGATCTTTCCTGATTTGTAAGGGCATTTGAAACAGTGGTGCCTGATAAACGTTCACTGCATTTGAATACTAATACCTCTTAAGTGTCTACCAATGAGGTTTACGAACTCAATGGGAAAGCACTCCTTAACATCAGAGGGGAACTCCCTACAACTCTTGAACAGGGCCTTGAACTTTAGTTTTCTTGGTTTTATCAGCGTCTTTGGGCACCATTTTCTACAATGATCTGAAGAATCGGGCCGCACAGGACAAGCTTGGCTCCCAGTTTCTGAAATTAGGAATATTAACTGTGGGATCCTACAGGGGTTAACACTGTCAACCATCCTAATCATGAATTACCTTATCCAGTTAAGCCATATATTAAAATGACAATGACAACAGCCACATGTACGCAGACAATACCCAGATTTTTTCTGAAACTTGAATAAGAATCTGGCAATCTTTAAAGAGCTTTCCACTGCCATAGGGATGACTAATGAAAGTCATCTTTATTTGCCTTAGTGATCACAACACTGAGATTCTGATTTAGGGTAAAGTGAGTACTTCTCCCTTAACTAGTTTCATAGTGGTTACCTCACAGTTCGATTACTGCAACAAAATTCATCAATAGCATCAAAATAGATCTAATAAAATTACTCAGAGTCCAAAACCCCGAAGCCCATCTTTTCTTTAATCTAAAAATCATGATCATATGATGCCCTCCCTAAAATCATTTCACTGTTTGCCGATCGAAGAAAGGAATCCAATTCAAGTCATTGGGCATGTTGACAAACTTTGAAAATACCACATTTATGTCTGATAAGAATTCACAAAAGGACTCCTAGCAGGCATAAATTGATTTACTACAGCAGATTTCTCCACCACGAGTCCATTGCCATTACAAGACAAGGTTAGTCTTGAAAGTATGTGAACACCTACAAACATATACATTTGTGGGCATTCACAAAATCTGATCTAACCCTGCCCACCCCTGTAGTGTACAGAAGGTTTCTCCATCTAAGACAGGGGTCTCCAAACTGGGCGGCAGTTCCACCTAAGGGGCCTCAAGTGATCCCAGGGGGGCCCCAGGCTCTGGCCAAAAGAAGCATTATGCTGATAAAAGTACTTTGTTTTCAGCAGGGGGAAAAGGAGTAGCAATACGCTGCTCTGTAATATGCTATCCCTAACATCTTTTGGCATTTATATCTTGGCTGGGAGAAGCTGTCAAAAGGGAAGGGACTCCAAATATTCTTCAAATCCCTACCCCCATTTCTAATAATCACACTGTGGATTTTACTTGTTAGTAAGTCTTACCTGACCAGAATAGCATGTTTGGCAATCAAGTATTTGATTGCATTTTTAAAAGGGTACAGAACTTAACTGCAATGTTTAAATAAGTGTAGACATATTTAAACATTGGCAGGTTAATAGAATAATTGTGAAAAACGAGGGGGCCCAATGATTATTTTTTTCCACAGGACGCGGCATTAAAATGTTTAAAGACCACTGATCTAAGGACTAGAGTAATTCCCATTCCCTGATGGGAAGAGTACCCCCCACATTTGGTAGTAGTGTAGAGGAAGAACTTTTCTCACAAAAATAACATCCCTTTTTGGTGTGACCTAAAGACCTTCCCTTTCTTTTCAGCCTATGGCTGCCTTAAACATCCTATTGAGGCGTCTTGTCACTGCCCAAGACACCTTACCCCAGCCATATTCCTAAACCCAGACATTCCACTCTGGCTTTGAACTCTGTGGGTCAGATTCAAAGTCTTTCTTATGATGACAACTTTTGGAGAACACAATCTCAGGGCTGTGACTTCCACCACCGCAGTCAACTCTTTTTTATCAAATAGTGTTCAGATACAGATTATAATTTGTTCGACAGTCTGAAAAATATCCCCCGTGAACACAGAAATACAGTCACTCACGCCCTAGTCACCAGCAGACTCGACTACGGCAACTCACTCTGCGCCGGAATAAACAAAAACCTCACCCGCGAGCTACAGAACATCCAGAACGCCGCCGTAAGACTGGTCCTCAATCTGCCAAAACACTGCTACATCTCCCAGCACCTGCTTACACTGCACTGGCTCCCCATCGAGGCAAGAGTCACCTTCAAGATGCTCACCCACGCTCACAAGGCACTCCACGAAACTGGACCAGCATACCTGAACAGGCAACTCAATTTCCACGCACCCCAAAGGACCCTACGATCAGCCCAGCTCCCCTATGCCGTGGTCCCACGTACCAGAAAACCCAGATCGGGAGGCCGCTCCTTCAACTTCCCCGCGGCCAAGGCCTGGAACGCCCTTCCGCTCCACCTCAGACAGACATCGCTTCCCATCTTTATAAGAGACCTCAAGACATGGCTCTTCGACAGACCCCCTCATTGATGGACCAAAAATTGCACCCCTCACTGCCTTGAGTCCCTTACGTGTGAGTAGTCGCGCTCAACAACCGCCTTGATTGATTGAATCACACCATAACAAACTGCATCACAAAATTCTATTCCAAGACACAACATACAATCAAACACCATATATGACACGCTACTACATCGACACATCAGATAAGACCACAATATCAGACTTCATTACTACACACCACACTGAATCTCACATCATTACTGGACCCCATGAACAAGAGAATTAGTAAAAAAACTGATCAATTACAATTTAGTCACTTCAGGTTAACAAGTATAGTATTCTTCTTGAGGTGGACTTATAATTCTAGAAAGTCAAGATTTGTCCAGTGATTTGTTTAATCGTGCATGCTATTAGATCAGAATGACTAGTACCAACAACCTAACCTTATTTTTTTTGCAGATTATCACATCACACCTTAACTCACCCTACCACAAAATTACATTAAACTCCGCCCCTCTTCGCGCTGATTTGTCTTCCGTATTTCCCACGCCCACTTTGCTCCAAACCATCAATATTACACCCCTTGATTATTCTTCGCCCATATTTACACACGTCCCCCCACACCCTCACGCCCTCTCTTCCAGGGCCCTTTCCGGATGCCTCCTGCGCCTCACCTCGGCGGTGAGGAGGTTTAGATTCTGCATATCGGTGTTGACAGACTCGGGCACCGGGTCCCGGGTGTAGTTGAGATGCACCATGTCTGCAGACAGCGGGGCAACCCACTTCCGGACTCAGCCCTGCAAGAGGCACTGCACGAGCCACTGCACGAGCCTGCTCCTTCCTCGAGACTCTAGGGTAGCTCCTCCCACAAACCCTCCCTCTCTACCATCAGCAGCCCCCGCCCCGCCTGTCAACACTCCTCATTCGTTGTCACCGGCCTTGGCTCCTCCCCCTCCACTTTCATTGGTGCGTCATCTCACTACTGTGTTTTTCCCTCTCTCTTTACTGCCAGTCACTCCTGTTGAGGCCCACAGACTGCCTCTTCCCGGTCCCTCCTCTCTGTCTCTTTTCTTGCTCTTTTCTCTCCCCTTGTGGTCTTTTAACCGTCAACGAGTCCCCTCAGCTGCAGTTCTCTCTCCTGAGCCACAAAAACCGGTCTCAAGACCACGAGCCTGGGCCCAGTACCTTCAGCCAGAGCCTGGAGTCAAAGGGTAGTTAAGGATCAGACAGTGGTTTTGTGCAAGAGATGTCACAGAGAGAGAGAACATGAGTTCATAGGACGTAAGTAAGTTAAAGGTAGGCACGAGAAGGTTACACATTTAGACAGTTCTACTGTTAACTAGCAGCTCAGTGCATTCTGGAAGTTGTAGTTTTGCTCTTACTAATATATGGGTTTAAAAGTCCTCCCATGTAAAGTGCACTGCACTTGGATTAAAAAAAGAAACTGCGGAGAACGTCACAAATGGCGGCTATTTGGTTCGGGAATGTTTGGCAGAGGAACTGTTACGTATTGTTTACTTTATGGCCTCAGGTAGGGTTGCCATTTGCTAAAGGGACTGACTGCTCCATGCTCCTTTGAAAATATGATCTTTTTTCCTCATTATTTTATGTCCTGATGACTCTAAATCTTGATTATATTAAGCGTTTTCAAGGGACCTGAGAAGTGATATTGAGTGCGTGTGCATCTGTTATACTTATTTCCAGCTACAACTGTTGCGGAAAGTATACACAGTTTGTACATATTTCGGAAATGTACTGGATTTTACCAACGGCTGTGGTGCACATGGAGGTATCATGGGTCCAAGTCTTCACAGACATCTTGATATATCTGTTATGTTCAAGTTCAAGTTCAGAAATTTATATAGCGCTCTACTCACCCAGAGGGTCTCAAGGCGCTTGGGAGAGAGGGGTGCATTTACTTATCGAATATCCAAGTTTTAAGTTGTTTTCTGAAGGAGAGGTGGTTCTGAGTGAGGCGGATGTGGGTGGGGAGAGAGTTCCAGGTCTTGGCCGCTAGGTAGGAGAAGGATCTGCCTCCCATGGGGGATTTACGGATGCGTGGGATGGCGGCGAGGGCTTGATTGGATGATCGTAGTTGGCGGGTGGGGGTGTAGAAGGCTAGTCGTGTGTTGAGGCTTTCGGGTCCAAGGTTGTAGAGGGCTTTGTGTGCGTGGGTGAGGAGACGAAACGTTATTCTCTTGTTGACGGGGAGCCAGTGGAGGTCTTTCAGGTGACCGGAAATGTGAGCTTGACGAGGAATGTCTAGTATGAGTCTGGCTGAAGCATTTTGGATGCGTTGGAGTTTTTTCTGTAGTTTGGCTGTGGTTCCGGCGTAAAGGGTGTTTCCGTAATCTAGACGGCTGGTGACCAGGGCGTGGGTGACCGTCTTTCTTGTTTCGGTGGGGATCCAACGGAAGACTGTTTTGAGCATGCGTAGGATGTTGAAGCAGGATGATGAGACGGCGTTGACTTGTCTGGACATCGAGAGAGAGGAGTCCAGGATGAAGCCCAGGTTGCGTGCGTGATCCGTAGGTGTGGGTGCTGTTCCCAGGGCAGGTGGCCACCAAGAGTTGTCCCAGGCAGAGGGGGATGAACCTTAGATGAGGACTTCCGTTTTGTCCGAGTTTAGTTTTAAACAGCTGTTCTTCATCCACTCGGCTACATCTTTCATTCCTTCGTGTAGGTTGGTTTTGGCGGTGGTTGGGTCTTTGGTGAGAGAAAGGATCAGCTGGGTGTCGTCTGCGTAGGAGATGATGATGATGATGAGGTTGTGTTGACGCGCGATGGATGCGAGGGGACTCATGTATACGTTGAAGAGGGTGGGACTGAGTGAAGATCCTTGTGGTACGCCGCAGATGACTTTGGTGGCCTCTGATTTGAAGGGGGGGAGGCGGACTCTTTGTGTTCTTCCGGCGAGGAACGAGATGATCCAGTCTAATGCTTTTCCTTGTATTCCGACGTTGTTGAGGCGTTGTATGAGGGTGCTGTGACAGACTGTGCCGAAGGCTGCGGAGAGGTCAAGTAGGATGAGGGCAACCGTTTCTCCATTGTCCAGTAGTGTTCGAATGTCGTCTGTTGCTGTGATGAGGGCTGTTTCGGTGCTGTGTTTGGCTCGGAAGCCGGATTGTGAGGGGTCGAGGGATTTGTTGGAGTCAAGGAAGGCGGCGAGTTGACTGTTGACGGCTTTCTCTATGACTTTGGCGGGGAATGGCAGGAGCGAGATGGGGCGGTAGTTCTTAAGTTCAGTGGGGTCAGCTGTGGGTTTTTAGGTCTCGGCAACGAGAACTATTGTCACCGAGTAAGCGCGCAAGGGAGTACAGAGCGGTGCACGAGCCGACCAGGGTCTATGGACGCGCACACACAAAGGCAGGCAGGCAGGCAGGCACACACCAGACACACACAGACAGACACACGCACGCACACACACACACACACCCTCCCTCTCTGCCCACTCCCTCTCTGCCGCCCCCCCCCTCTACCCCCACTCACCGGGCTCTTTCCCTCTGCAGCGGGTCAGTCACGGCAGCAGGCAGACTCGGTGTCTTCTCCGGCGATCTTCAGCTGATGTGCACGCTCACGCTGCGTCTCCTGCGCGCCCACCACGCTGTTTCGCGCCCGTTGATCCTCAGCTTGTGATTACTACTCCTTCTAACCCGGATTCTAAATTACTATTTCTTGGTTCTCTAACTCCACTCTGTTGATTCGTAACAAACTGATATTCAGCTCATTTCACAGTCTCGCTTTTGCTTCTCATAAATACAATAAGATTATTTTAAGCAATGTCTACCCTTCTTTTGGTTCTGTGCCTATTATGCTTCGGACTATAGAGTTTTAGAAAGTGTGGTGGAAAATTCCATGATATCAGTGGTGTGCACAGTGCAGAGTGAGTGTGCAGAGTAGTGAGTGCAGAGTAGTGAGTGCAGAGTAGTGAGTGCAGAGTAGTGAGTGCAGAGTAGTGAGTGGGCAGAGTGAGTGGGCAGAGAGAGTGTGCAGAGAGTGTGCAGAGTAGTGAGTGCAGAGGAGTGAGTGCAGAGGAGTGAGTGCAGAGGAGTGAGTGCGCAGAGTAGTGAGTGCGCAGGGTAGTGAGTGCGCAGAGTAGTGAGTGCAGAGTAGTGAGTAGTGAGTGCAGAGTAGTGAGTAGTGAGTGCAGTGTAGTGAGTAGTGAGTGCAGAGTAGTGAGTAGTGAGTGCAGAGTAGTGAGTAGTGAGTGCAGAGTAGTGAGTGCAGAGTAGTGAGTAGTGAGTGCAGAGTAGTGAGTAGTGAGTGCAGAGTAGTGAGTGCAGAGTAGTGAGTAGTGAGTGCAGAGTGCAGAGTAGTGAGTGCAGAGTGCAGAGTAGTGAGTGCAGAGTGCAGAGTAGTGAGTGCAGAGTGCAGAGTAGTGAGTGCAGAGTGCAGAGTAGTGAGTGCAGAGTAGTGAGTGCGCAGAGTAGTGAGTGCAGAGTAGTGAGTAGTGAGTGCAGAGTAGTGAGTAGTGAGTGCAGAGTAGTGAGTAGTGAGTGCAGAGTAGTGAGTGCAGAGTGCAGAGTAGTGAGTGCAGAGTAGTGAGTAGTGAGTGCAGAGTAGTGAGTGCAGAGTAGTGAGTAGTGAGTAGTGAGTGCAGAGTGCAGAGTAGTGAGTGCAGAGTAGTGAGTGCAGAGTAGTGAGTAGTGAGTAGTGAGTGCAGAGTAGTGAGTGCAGAGTAGTGAGTAGTGAGTGCAGAGTAGTGAGTGCAGAGTAGTGAGTGCAGAGTAGTGAGTGCAGAGTAGTGAGTGCAGAGTAGTGAGTAGTGAGTAGTGAGTGCAGAGTGCAGAGTAGTGAGTGCAGAGTAGTGAGTAGTGAGTGCAGAGTAGTGAGTAGTGAGTAGTGAGTGCAGAGTAGTGAGTGCAGAGTAGTGAGTAGTGAGTGCAGAGTGCAGAGTAGTGAGTGCAGAGTAGTGAGTGCAGAGTGCAGAGTAGTGAGTGCAGAGTGCAGAGTAGTGAGTGCAGAGTGCAGAGTAGTGAGTGCAGAGTAGTGAGTGCAGAGTGGTGAGTAGTGAGTAGTGAGTGCAGAGTAGTGAGTGCAGAGTAGTGAGTAGTGAGTGCAGAGTAGTGAGTGCAGAGTAGTGAGTAGTGAGTGCAGAGTGCAGAGTAGTGAGTGCAGAGTAGTGAGTAGTGAGTGCAGAGTAGTGAGTGCAGAGTAGTGAGTAGTGAGTAGTGAGTGCAGAGTAGTGAGTAGTGAGTGCAGAGTGCAGAGTAGTGAGTGCAGAGTAGTGAGTGCAGAGTGCAGAGTAGTGAGTGCAGAGTGCAGAGTAGTGAGTGCAGAGTGCAGAGTAGTGAGTGCAGAGTAGTGAGTGCAGAGTAGTGAGTGCAGAGTAGTGAGTGCAGAGTAGTGAGTGCAGAGTGCAGTGCAGTGCAGGTATCTGCAGTGCAGTGCAGGTATCTGCAGTGCAGTGCAGGTATGTGGAGTGCAGGTGAGTGCAGTGCAGGTGAGTGCAGTGCAGTGCAGGTGAGTGCAGTGCAGTGCAGGTGAGTGCAGTGCAGTGCAGGTGAGTGCAGTGCAGTGCAGGTGAGTGCAGTGCAGGTGAGTGCAGTGGAGTGCAGGCGAGTGCAGTGCAGGTGAGTGCAATGCAGTGCAGGTGAGTGCAGTGCGTGCAGTGCAGGTGAGTGCAGTGCGTGCAGTGCAGGTGAGTGCAGTGAAGGTGAGTGCAGTGCAGGTGAGTGCAGTGCAGGTGAGTGCAGTGCAGGTGAGTGCAGTGCAGTGCAGGTGAGTGCAGTGCAGGTGAGTGCAGTGCAGTGCAGGTGACTGCAGTGCAGTGCAGGCGAGTGCAGTGCAGGCGAGTGCAGTGCGTGCAGTGCAGGCGAGTGCAATGCAGTGCAGGTGAGTGCAGGTGAGTGCAGTGCAGGTGAGTGCAGTGCAGTGCAGGTGAGTGCAGTGCAGTGCAGGTGAGTGCAGTGCAGTGCAGGTGAGTGCAGTGCAGGTCAGTGCAGTGCAGTGCAGGTGAGTGCAGTGCAGTGCAGTGCAGGTGAGTGCAGTGCAGTGCAGTGCAGGTGAGTGCAGTGCAGTGCAGTGCAGGTGAGTGCAGTGCAGGTGAGTGCAGTGCAGTGCAGGTGAGTGCAGTGGAGTGCAGGTGAGTGCAGTGGAGTGCAGGTGAGTGCAGTGCAGTGCAGGTGAGTGCAGTGCAGTGCAGGTGAGTGCAGTGCAGTGCAGGTGAGTGCAGTGCAGGTGAGTGCAGTGCAGGTGAGTGCAGTGCAGGTGAGTGCAGTGCAGTGCAGGTGAGTGCAGTGCAGGTGAGTGCAGTGCAGTGCAGGTGAGTGCAGTGCAGTGGAGTGCAGGCGAGTGCAGTGCAGGTGAGTGCAGTGCAGGTGAGTGCAGTGCAGTGCAGGTGAGTGCATGTGAGTGCATTGGAGTGCAGGTGAGTGCAGTGCAGGTGAGTGCAGGTGAGTGCAGTGCAGTGCAGGTGAGTGCAGTGCAGTGCAGTGCAGGTGAGTGCAGTGCAGGCGAGTGCAGTGCAGGTGAGTGCAGTGGAGTGCAGTGGAGTGCAGGTGAGTGCAGTGCAGGTGAGTGCAGTGCAGTGCAGGTGAGTGCAGTGCAGGTGAGTGCAGTGCAGTGCAGGTGAGTGCAGTTCAGGTGAGTGCAGTGCAGTGCAGGTGAGTGCAGTGCAGGTGAGTGCAGTGCAGGTGAGTGCAGTGCAGGTGTGTGCAGTGCAGGTGTGTGCAATGCAGTGCAGGTGAGTGCAGTGCAGTGCAGGTGAGTGTAGTGCAGTGCAGGTGAGTGTAGTGCAGGTGAGTGCAGTGCAGTGCAGTGCAGGTGAGTGCAGTGCAGGTGAGTGCAGTGCAGGTGAGTGCAGTGCAGGTGAGTGCAGTGCAGGTGAGTGCAGTGCAGGTGAGTGCAGTGCAGTGCGTGCAGTGCAGGCGAGTGCAGTGCAGGCGAGTGCAGTGCAGTGCAGTGCAGGTGAGTGCAGTGCAGGTGAGTGCAGTGCAGGTGAGTGCAGTGCAGTGCAGGTGAGTGCAGTGCAGGTGATTGCAGTGCAGGTGAGTGCAGTGCAGTGCAGTGCAGGTGAGTGCAGTGCAGTGCAGGTGAGTGCAGTGCAGTGCAGGTGAGTGCAGTGCAGTGCAGGTGAGTGCAGTGCAGGTGAGTGCAGGTGAGTGCAGTGCAGGTGAGTGCAGTGCAGTGCAGGTGAGTGCAGTGCAGGTGAGTGCAGGTGAGTGCAGTGCAGGTGAGTGCAGTGCAGGTGAGTGCAGTGCAGGTGAGTGCAGTGCAGGTGAGTGTAGTGCAGGTGAGTGCAGTGCAGGTGAGTGCAGTGCAGTGCAGGTGAGTGCAGTGCAGGTGAGTGCAGTTGAGTGCAGTGCAGTGCAGGTGAGTGCAGTAGAGTGCAGTGCAGGTGAGTGCAGTGCAGTGCTGGTGAGTGCAGTTGAGTGCAGTGCAGGTGAGTGCAGTTGAGTGCAGAGTGGTGTGTATTGACAATGTAAATGACAATGCCATTTATTTATGATTTAAAGAAAAAAAAAAATTCATGAGCAATGCCAATAGCTCTACCTTTAATGATGCCGAGACCATTGCATTGTAAATGCTTGTTTCAGAAGGGCGCTGAGTTCGGCATGTTTCCAGCTATCCGGGAAGGTGGCGGAGTTGAGGGAGCAGTTGATGACATCGCGGAGATGGGGTGCGATGATAGAGAAGGCTTTGTTGAAAATGTGGTGGGGGCAAGGGTCGGTAGGCGATCCTGAGTGGATGGAGTTCATCAGGCGGATGGTGTCTTCGGTGGTGATTGGGTTCCAGGCGTAGAGGTTGTTAGAGTGCGGTTTTGGTTCGGGGGTGGGTGAGGAGGGCTGGTGTTCGGATTGGTTTTTGAAGCTGTTATGTATGTCGGCAATTTTGTTGTGGAAGAATGAGGATAGAGAGTCGCAGAGGTCTTGGGAGGGGGTGATGTCGTTGGAGCCGGCGGTGGGGTTGGTAAATTCTTTGACGATGTTGAATAGTTCCTTGCTGTTTTGGGCGTTGTTGTCGAGTCGATTCTTGAATGCTGATTTCTTGGTGGATCGAATGAGTTGGTGGTGTTTGCGGGTGGCGTTCTTGAAGGAGGCTAGGTTGTCAGAGGTTGGGTTCTTTCTCCAGGCTTTCTCGAGGGTACGAAAGAGCTTCTTGGATTTCTTAATGTCGTCGTTGAACCAGGGGGCTTTATTGCTGCCTTGCTTGATTTGATGGTTTTTCAGGGGTGCTAGTTCGTTGGCGCTGTGGGTGATCCATTGTGTGAGGTTAGTGGTTGCTTGGTTTGGGTCCAATGATTTGGTAGGGGGGTTTTGGTGAAGCGATGTGAAGAGTTGGTCGGTGGTAATTTTGTTCCAGTTTCTTCGGGGAATAGGTTGTGGGGGGTTGTGGGTAGAGGTCTTTTTGTAGTTGAAGTGAACGCAGCTGTGGTCCGTCCAATGGAGAGAGTTGGTGTGATCGAAGGAGATGTGCTTGCTGGAGGTGAAGACTGGGTCGAGCGTGTGTCCGGCAAGGTGGGTGGGGGTGTCACAAGTTGTTTGAGTCCGAGATTGGCTAGGTTGTCTAGAAGGTTGGTGGTATTGCTGTCGTTCTTCTTTTCCAGGTGGAAGTTCAGGTCTCCCAGTAGGATGTAGTTTTCGGAGGGGAGGGCATGTGGGCTGATAAAGTCAGTGATGTCTTCGCTAAATTGTGTACGGGGTCCTGGTGGTCTGTAGATGAGGGTGCCTCTGAGTGTGGTCTTGGGGTCGGTGTGGATCTGGAAGTGAAGGTGTTCGGCGGCTGCGAGGTGATCGTCGGAACTGGTCGTGATGCGGATGGTGTTCTTATGGACGATGGCGATGCCTCCTCCTGTTTGGTTGGTGCGGTCCTTCCGGATGATCTTGTAGCCGTCCGGGATGGCTATGGCGATGTCGGGAGCTGAAGAGGCATTCATCCAGGTTTCTGTAAGGAAGGCGACGTCCGGAGATGTGGTGTCGAGTAGGTTCCAGAGTTCAATGGAGTGTTTGTGGATCGAGCGGGTGTTGAGGAGGATGCACTTCAGGTAGTTGTTATCGGGGCACTGTTTGGAGTTTGTGCGTGTGGTGTGGGTCCAGATGCAGTCGAACTTGCAGGAGTGGCAGATGAAGGGTCCATGGGTGTGTCCCGGGGCGGCCTGGTAGCATTGTGGTGAGCGGCCGGGCTTCAGGGCTGAGAGGGTTGCGGCGTCGTATGTAATGCGGGCGGAGTGGGAGTTGCGGGGGGCAGGGGGTCTGGCGCTGGGCGCGGTCCAGGCGCGGACGGGCGTAGACATATATGTGGATGTATATATGTAGTATTTCTATAGCACGAGCAGAACGCTGTACAGAGTCAAAGCGTGATAGTTGAGGTAGCTGGGCTGTGGACAGTTAAGTCATTATGATGTAGTATTCCTTAAAGAAGTGAGTATTAAACTCTTTCCTAAATTGGAGCCGCATTGCGGCAGTCATGATGTGTACGAGGATGTTGTTTCAGATCCGGGATGCATAGATGAAAAAGGCCTCGTGCCTTTCTTTTTTTCTATTTTAATTGTTTACACTTCTTAGTCTGCAGCTTGATGATGTCCTTCCTGCAGCTGTGCCTAGAATCACCAGAGACTGTGAGCTTGCTAACAGGATAGTTAGTGGTACTGGTCACAATGGCTTTATAAATGGCACAGGTGATTTTGAAGATGCAGCCTACTGGCAATGAAGTTTCGTTAGGATGGGGGTGATGTCATATTTCTTCAGGCCCTGAACGAGACATGCTGCTGCATATGGGATGCCCTTAGGGGTGAAGTCTGCAAAGCCGTGGAGCTGGGACCATCTAGATGCAAGAGTAATGAGGCTTGAACAGCAGTTCTGAAGTCACCTCTGGGAAGAAATGGTTTCACTTTTTATTTTAGAAGAGAAAGGGTACCAAGAAGTGTTTGTCATTTTTGGCAATTTGTTCCTTGAGGGTAAAGTTGGTGTTCAGGGTGAATAGAAGTGAGTTTGAAGCCGCCAGGATTCATGTCATTGAGCAAGGTTTGTTTTGTTTCTTGTTCTTGGCAAACAAAAATAATTCTGTCTTGGTTGGGTTGAGCTTCAGGTGGGCACCGGACATCCAGATCTGAATGATATGCAGGCAGTGTTTGAAGCATTGGATGTCAGAAGCAGTGGACACATTCAAGTAGACTTGTGTATCATCGGCATAATAGTGAGTCTAACTGCTGTTACCTATGAGTAGAGTACCAATAGGCTCAACGGAGAGGCTAAAGATGACACAAGGCAGTATGGAATCCTGGAGGTTTGCAATCCCGTTTCAATATTGGTAGCTTTCTGTACCATCCATTGCAGGCATAGAGGTCCTACAGAACAGTGACAGCTGTAAAATCTGCTATTTCAGCACATGATGCCAGTATTATTGTGCGGCGTTAGATTAATTCAGCTCCCAGGGGTCATATAGTCAAAACTTTAGATTATAAATAGGGCTCCCGGTTTTCCGTTTAAACAGAATTTTACATATAAATACAGACAGAAAACAAGTTTTCCTTTGTCTGTATTTATATGTAAAAACGGGAAAGTACTAGCACATTTGGCGGCGCTGCTGTGCTCCAGCAGAGAGTTACAAAACAATAGGATGGTATGGTGATTGCTCACCACAGAGTAAGTATCGCCTCTGGCGTTGTCACAACAAAGCCTGGTAAACAAGTGAATGGTCTTTTAAAGACCTGTGAAGTACTCGGGTGCGGCTGGCAGCACAAAAACTGTGTGCGCAGGGGAGGCTCACTCAGCCCGGACTTGGACTTTTGCATTAATTTAAGGCAAGGAGTGCATCCTCAACAATGTTTCATGCTTAGCAGTTTCTCTGTCCCGAAGTAGGGTTGCATGCAGTTGAAGACTTTCACAGGTGTTATTTCAATCAAGATTAACATATCAGTACGGAGACAGTGAAGAGTTGGATTGAACTCTCTGCAGTTACAAGTGCACATGTGACATCTTAAGGACCGTGGCTGATACAAGACTAGTTGAACTGATAGATGGGGTAGATGGGAGCTCGACACACAGATTGGAGGCATACGGGGAGAGATGAGAGGGGCACGATCGTGTCAGTTTGCATTGAGGAGGTGGCAAACTCATTAAGTATTATCAGGAGATGGGTAACATTTGAGATTTGTAGTCGGATGTCAGTGACTTGGAGAGAGAAAGGGGGGAACAAGTGGTGGAATGGGTTTGATTCACGAGGATAGCTAGAAAGCAGAACGGCATTGCGTAGTGCATTGTGGGAGTTGTGGTTTCCATGAAAGGACTGGAGTATGGGGTATAGTAGAGGGGTGAAAGGCTGAAAGCGTCATTAGTAAAATGAGAAGATGGACAAGATGAGAGTTTGGGAGGGAGATTGAAGTTATATGGAGAGATATGGGAGAGGTATGAGCGGCAGAATGGGTTTGATGCACGAGGATATATGGTGATTTTTGTTTTTTTGTTTTTTGGAATTATAAGGAAACAGTAAAGTGCAAGCCACCCTCACTGTGCAATCTGTGTCAGTTAGGGTATGGAAAATCCCAATATTTTTCCCAATTAAAAAATGATAACATGCAATTTAGAAAGCAGTGTTGGGCACAGATAGGCATGCTTTTTCAGGCCGCATATTACTCTTGTCTACTGCATAATTTGAATTGAGTTGCTTCCATGTGTTTATAGCTGGGCACAATTGGGTTGTAGCTGAAGGCAGTGTGACTTTTTCTCAGTGGGGCCCTATGGTGATCAGTGTGGGAGACGATGTGGCACTCTGTGCCGATGACAGGAACTGCAAGGCTCTGAGACAAATGGCTTTTGATAGCACTTTTAGGCGTATTTGGGACATTCTGCGAATGGCAAAGTTTTCAGATGAATGTATTGTGTTCACCAATAACAAACAAGTGCATGTGTGCATTGTCAATTTAAATAAATGTGGAAAAATACAAGCTGCAGCGTCGTCTTTTACTTATGGGAAAAATAAATATGGATAAATACAGATAAAATGCCCTAAAAATAAATATGGATAAATACAGATGGAAATTGCAAAAAAATAAATACCATAAAACCGGGAGCCCTAATTATAAATAAGGTCTTCAATCGGTTCTTGTTTTAGCCTGCAATGATGTTCTTTCAGGGAAGAAGGTTCAAGAAAGTTTTTAAAGCTCTTATGGATACTCTCTTGCCAGAGGGTTTCGTATGGCAAGTCACTGGACTTGGATGGTAGATTGTTTGCCTAATCGCGGTTTTATTCAACATCTCCAAGAGAACGAAGGCAAACACTGAGATGGAGGTTTTTCCAAGTTTTCCAGGAAATCTAATTATTTGTGTGGTCTTTTTCCTCAAGGCAATGCCTAGAGATGTCACATCTGAGAATTGCTTGAAAACTTGATCTCACTTATAAAAACATTTTCATTAGTTGCACTACCTTCAGATAGGAAAAATGGATAATTCAGCAGGCAGGTACAGACACATTCAAATTCGGAACTCGCTTCATAATGCCACAGGACTTTAAAGCTTTTTTGGCAGTGTTAAAATGGAAGATATTTGCAAGATTTCCAGTTAGCCAGGACGCTAAGCTACGGGCTTTGTATTCCCTACCTGGCAGCTTGAGGACTCTGGGTAATAGCAGGACGGCTGTGTCTCCCTCCAGCCGCCGCATCAGCCATCTCACCGCGGCCGCTGTGTGGAGGGAGTCTTGAACTACATATCCCGGCTTCCCCTGCTGGGACAGACTTTACCACCATCGCGCCATGCGACGCATAAAAGAGGCGTAGCCCCGGTGGAGCGGGCGACGCTAACCTACGGGCTTTGTATTCCCTACCTGGCAGCTTGAGGACTCTCTGGGCATAGCAGGACGGCTTTGTCTCCCTCTCGCAGCCGCATCAGCCATCTCACCGCGGCCGCTGTGTGGAGGGAGTCTTGAACTACATATCCCGGCTTCCCCTGCCGGGACAGACGTTACCACCATCGCGCCAGGTGGCGCATAAAAGAGGCGTAGCCCCCGCTTCGCGGGACGCGAGCGAATGCCGGGCAAAGGGTGGACCCTCTGTAGCCCTCAGGAGCCGAAGGGGGCCGGGCTTGGCCTATACTCTGTCACCTCACCCAGGACAGACTGTGCTGTACGATAGTAAGTTTATGTTTTTCACTCCGTGATCAGAGGTCTGTTAGAAACACTGGTCGTGCTCCTATTAGCCTGAAAATCACTTCTACGCTCAGGTGTGCCCAAATACTGCTGTAGATAAAATTGTCACGCACTATGAGCTCGAGCAGCACGAAAGGACCATTACCACCGGTAGGTGGTGCTAATAAAGGAACATTGGACAGCTATGTAATTAGGATTACTTCTGATACCGAAAGGGAAAGCATACTCTCAGAACGACGGGCTGAGCGACGACGCTCTGTCGAATCGATCAAAAATAAACGCTCTTCCCTGGGTCGGTCACAGCTAGACATCTCGCTACACACTAGTTGTCCAGCTGATAATGAGGACCTTGATATAACAAGCAGTAACAGCATTCCAATACTCTTGCGAGACATAACTTCTACTCCTGACACAGTGAATGTACTGCATAGAACAGTCTCATCTTCCCCTTGCAACTCGTTACCAGAAATAGAAGTTATACCTGATACGCTTCCACCAGTTGTAGCGGCTATGCAAAAAAAGTCTAAAAATTCAAAGCAAACTCGAGTACAAGGTTCACCGCCAAGAAAAAGAAGGAAAAGGGGAAGTGAATTACAGAGAAAAAAGATTAGCCACACTGACTTTGGTAAATCTTCCAAAGGCCTCTTACCAAATACAGCCACATTACCAGCCCCAGTAACTTTACCACAATGTCCGATATTAGAAACACCTGGTATGGACCTAATGGGAACTATGGAACAACTAATCAGATCCTTGACATTGTCGTTAATAGAGAGACTGAAAAGAATAGAACATCGGCTTGGAACTTTAGAGCAGACACTAGCTACAAACACAGGGCTAATTAAGAATATTGCGACGCCTGTACTGGCAATTCCATCCACCGTATCACCTTTAAATGTAACTGCTTAAAAAGAACCAAAAACTAATAAGTTACTAAATCCAAAATCCCCAAGGACAGTATCTTACAAGCCAACACACCAAATCGCACAAAACACTGCTAGAGAGGCCCAGATGGGAGAGAAATTACCCGACTCAGTAAACGCACAAAATAAGCAGGGCAAGAAAAGTCCAGTTAGGACCATAAAGCCTAAGGGGTGTCAAGTGGAACTGCCACCGGAAGCGGTTCCGTTGGTGGTTGTTCTCACGGGAGTCCCAACACTTGAGGATTGTAAGAGGGAAAACTATTCCCAGTTAAAAAATAAACTATGCACTGGCTTAGGCAGAACCGTCCACTTCCTCCAAATATAAACGGTTAGATTTTATATGTTCGCCGTCTTCCCTGGCTAGGAAGCAGAATAAAGGATAAAAAGGGAGACCTAATTGTCATTAACTTTAGAGACCACAGAGCAGTTAGTTATATCCTAAACTGGTTTCCAGAAAATGGTAACAATTCCATCACAGCTTGTGACTTGACCTACTTTTATCCTAGATCTTTATTGGTTCCTATAGCCAACCCCAGGGCTAAAATTCACTCTCAGGCTAATCATCATCTTATACCCCTCAAAAACCGTTATGCGGCTCTTTCGGGTCTGGAGGGAGTGGATTGACTTCACCACAAGACCATATTAAATGACACTGTCGACAGATTGTCAGACGTGTCTTCTAAAAATACAGAGTCAAATTTCATCCACAATTCCCTCGAGCCCCAGCTAAAACATACACAGCCCCAGGTTATACTCACTGATTTGGTGGCTAGAACTACTGGGCCTAATCAACCCCTTTCCGTTTTTGTTCCTGAACAGGATTCAAATTTTACACCAGCTATCACAAGCAATATAGGGACTGGGGGATCCAAAGAGAGGGGAATCAAGCCTTCTATTTCGGCTTTATTTTGGAACACAGCAGGGCAACGTTCAAAGGTAACAATTGAAGAGTGGATGGCCTTTATCCCTAACTTTGATGTTATAGCGCTTCAGGAGACATGGCTACTTGACGCAATACACATAGAAGGGTTTAAAACCTACTTTTCATCAGCCCAACCGTCGACCTCGGGCAGAGCTAAGGGAGGTCTAACCATCTATGTCTCTAACCTTCTGAAAGCAATGGAAGTAGTCACAATAAAACTAGACCCTAATTTCCAGATTCTTGGTCTAACTCTAAATAAAAGGGACAAGTTCCTTATAGTGAACTATTATAACAATCTCCCGGAGAAAGAGGCAGTAAACTTGGTATCTTCAATCCGCTCCATCCTTTTATCATACACAAGGAAGTCTACCAAAGAAGAAGTAATAATTTGGGGGGGGACATTCATTTGGGACCTTGCCTAGCTGGTAACAATAACATCTGCGGTATCCTCGATGAGAGGGATAATACAATCTCTCATTTTAGACATTCTACTCTTGGAAGCCATCTAAACGAAACCCTGTTTGAGTTAAATCTGGTCCAAGCAAATAACCTGGAAAATAAGGTGTCATCATTGGCCCCCATATTTCATGGACAAGGTCACCAAACAACAATAGATTACATCTTGGTTTCAAGCGGGGAGAGGATAAAGGAAACATCATTCTCTAGGCATACAATCGCGCTGAGTGACCACTATTCACTCAGCATTTCTTTTCCATTATCTTATAATCCAAAAAGTAATCTTGGTTCTATTTTAGATCAAAATAATTTGATGTTGAATAGATTAAACGGATATGCGCTGAAATGGGGGAAAGTCGATCCAACTGCAATAACAAAGGCAGTGATAACAGGGGCTCTCCCTTCTATCATGAAATGCCTCGACCTTGACACGCCAGAAGAGGAACTTATCTCTAATTTTGGCATGATCATTAAAACTATAAATGAAGCCCTGTGGATAGAAATTAAACACAAACACAAACCGAAGAAGTGATGGTTTAATCATGAATGTACGACTGCTTACCTAAATCTAAAATCTGCATTAAGGAAAGCGGTCAGGATTCCATTCAAAATCAGAACTCTTAGTAAAAAATATAATACTGCCTTAAAGAACAGGAAAAAAGAGTTAAAGACCTACCTTTGGGCCCAACTCCATGAAAGCTGTGCTTATAAAAACTCTGCCGCTTTCTGGCAAGTGGTCAAGTCTCCTTTTCTAGCAAATAACATCGACCACCCAAAATTAGACGTAGCGATTGAGGAAAAGGACTGGGTCCATCACTTTTCTAAGATCTTTATGGCCACCTCAGAGGATCCTATCTCTCATGACTATAACCCCCAGAATTCCACTTCCAGTGATCGATCTGAGGGCCATTTCCCCATTGACCTTCAGTTCTCACTGAAGCAAGTGGACCTGGCCCTGCGTGCAAGCAAAAGTGGTAAGGCACCGGGCCCAGACGGTGTCCCCATTGATCTTTTTAAAGCACAGATGGACATTTGGACTCCTCTTTTAACTAGAGTATTAAATGCAACATGCAATATAGGCCTACTGGATTCATGGTCCAAATCCATACTAGTACCAATCTTTAAAAAGGGGGACAGGGGGTCGGTAACCTGCTATCGCCCAATCTCACTCTTGGACTCGCTGGGAAAGGTGGCGGGTCGACTTATTCTTGAGCAACTGCAGGACTGGGTGGACGATGGCAGGATTATCTCAGATCTCCAGTGTGGGTTTCGTCAAGGGTTGGGGACCATTGAGCAGGCTTTATATTTGTCACTTTTAATAGACAAGTATGTGCACATTAAAAGAGGTGATTTGTATATGGTTTACGTGGACCTTTCGTCCGCATTAGATTGTGTCTCCCACTCAAAACTTTGGACCCTATTGGGGGACATGGGAGCACCATCGAATCTGGTTAAGTTTCTGAGGGAACTCTACTCCAATGCCACAGCCAGGGTTCGCTATGGGGTGGGGGGGGGGGGGGGGTAGCCGACGGGTGAATTTGCAGTGAAAAAAGGGGTTAGGCAAGGTTGTGTCCTGGCTCCCTTGCTCTTCACTCGATATACCAACGGTCTGGAGAAAGTGATGATCAAGGGATGCCAGGACCTCCCAATAGTAAACAATCAGCCAATACCCGCGCTGCTCTACGCAGATGACGCCGTCATACTAGCTCGTACCTCCCTAGAACTCCAAAAGAGTCTGAACAGATACTCCACATTTATGGCAGGTCTTGACCTGAAAATTAACACCAGTAAAACTTTTGTTATGAGGGCAGGCACTGGCCATAAACGAAGAATGAGGGATATCTATTTAGACGAGCAAAAATTAGCGACCACACAAAACTATTCTTATCTGGGCATAATGATAGACCATAAACTATCCTGGATACCGGCTGTAGAAATTAGAAAACTTCTTTTTATAAGAACTACTGCAGCTCTTGTTAATTTTTCCAGGAAGTTGGGTAAGAGAGCTCCCCTTGAACTTGTCAGGATTTATAATGCCAAATGTCTATCTGTGGCCCTGTATGGGGCAGGGCTTTGGGGTTTTGTGCCCACAGATGAAATACAGACAGTGGAAAATTCCTTTCTGAGGTACCTCCTGGCGGTCCCTAGGAGTACGGGTACCTTGGCCTGCCATACGGAGTTGGGTCTCCCATATGTAATGGATTTAGCGAAGGTTGAACCCATTTTATTATGGCGCAGAATTTAGAATTTGGACTTCGGATAAAGCTACTCTCACCCAGTCCATCCTTTCCGATTGCCTAGCTTTGGATAATGTTTACAATTCTAGGTGGTTGTGTTACATCAAAAAGTTTTTGTATGATCTGGGTTGGGAGAGATACTAATATGATCCCTCCCTAATTTGCGAAGTATCAAGGAAGGCACTAAAACTGAAATGCCTAGCCCATCTTGAGGAACTGAGACTAACGAACGAGGCTATGAAACCAACTGTAGTTCATAGTCTGTTAACACAGACGGTAGCTACTATCCAAACCTACCTTACATTTAACATCACAAGCTATGAGAGCTATCTCTTGGTAAGGTTTAGGATGAATTTTTTCCATCGTCTGGTCACATTCCCCACCCGAAACAATTGGGCTAAAGATCTTCCGTTCTGTCCTTGAGATGACTCTTCTTCGCAATCTACCCTACACACCATTCTTTTTTGTAAATTTTACCATGATTTTAGGAAAAAGTGGTTAGTTCCATTGTTACGGCAAACTGGATATAGACAATGTCGTCCAGCTTTTCTCTTCTTGCAGCTATTGGGGGAGAGAAGATAGTTTATCTAATAGCGAACTTTCTCAAATGCATTGTCCGACATCGAATGAATTTAGATTAAATATCCCATAAAAGGTAGCGATATTTTACATTTTATATTAAAATAATTATAGATAAACTCTGTTCAGCGTTCCTTATAATTTTATAAAAATGTTTTAACTAAGTAATATCAAGATGTAATAGGAAAGGTTTTCATGCCGATTTTAAAAGAAAAAAGAACTGTTTTCTATTTACAATTGAGCTAATACTTGTGAGGTTCGGTCCGCTATTTTTAATCTGTATATATCTTGACTTTTATCATAATGCAAGTTTGATGTAATTGATTTTTGTATGCTTTTTATGATTTATATTCTAAATCGAAATAAAGCTCAATTGACTTGACTCAGTTAGCCAGGAGAATCAACATGTACGATCATTAATGTGATGTCATTAATAGTAATTAAGTTTAAAATAAGCATAGTGCTTGCCTCTGGGTCCTGACGTAGAATGTTTTTTTTCATAGGTATCATGACAGAAGCATTTCATTCTGTCAGTGACATCGGGATAAGGAGTATTCCTTCTAATCACACATAGACATTGGTGCATTTTTGTACAATATGTAATGATAGGATAAATGTTTACGCTTTTATATGAGATGTTTAGGGAGCACTATAGCTATGTATTACCCTTGTGAGCCCCTGTATAGTGTACCATAGGTACCCAGGGCATAGGTGTACCTTGGGCCTACCAGGGACTGCAGCATGTATTGTGCCACCCCTGGTTTACCTTCCAAACTGACACCACAGGTCTGTTCACACAGCCTGGGTAAGGTGGTGTAATCACCCCTTACTTCGATATAGTATCCCTATATCTACCTATACATATATACACCTATAAGTCACTCCTATGGCAGGACTAGACAATCCTGGAGGCAGAGTGCTTGGTTTTATGTGAGAGGGTGCCCTAGCATGAGCTGAGCCCCTCTGCAGATTTCAGAACCATCTCCTTATAGCTGTTCTATGATATAGCCATACCATATACTCTTAAGTGCATTATAATCCTCGCGGTTAATGCTAACTTTAGTTTGGCTTTATCAAAACATGTTGTGTAAGGTGTCAAACACTTTGGAATACTACCCCCCCCCCCCCCCGCCAGTCCTGTTGGCGGGGTTAGCATTCCACCCTTCTAGAGGGAGAAGACATGTAGTTACTGCTTTACCCGGTTAAAGTTAAACAGAGCCTCAGCATCACAAAATGGATGCTGCTGCCACAGACATGAGTCTGACCTCCTGTTGCTGGATGAAACTGTGGCAGGGGAGGCCTGGATAATTGGTTTCCTGTCCAGGGAGGTGCGGGCACCTCCCCAGACAGGGTTTTGTGTATTGGGGCAGGGAGGGCTGCATTCAGTGAATGCTTTACAGACACTGAGTGGGGCACACAAGGTGCTCCATGCATAGCCCAGTTCAAACCGGTTGCTGGGGCACACCGCCCCAGCTCTGGCGCAAAACTAGACAAAGGGAAAGGGGTGTAACCACCCCCTTCTCAGGTCCACCCATCAGAGGGACCTAGCCAGGTAGTCCAGCCCCATCCTTAGTATAAGTAAAGGGGATCTGTGTCCCTAGGACTTTAGATTACCCTGGATGAATCTTTGAAAGACATATCCTGGACCTTCAACGTTCCATTCTGACTGGAAGACGGAAGATATCTCCCTTGTGGTCAAGGAGTGACCACCCTGTTCAAATAGGCACCAACAACAACTTTGCCGGTCTGCATTTTCGAGGCTCCCGCCGTATCCCGAAGAATCTGCGACACAGGACCTGGACTTCCAGACATCTCGGACCCCGACCCACATCCACAGCAAGGCTGAGGCACGTGGCGGACACGAGAGACGTGGGACTGGAACTCCTGGACATCCTGCATTTTGCAAGCTGTACTCCTTCAACAAGGTATCTCAAAGTTGTGCTTTGGGGTGCTTGAAGCCCCAGCCCCGAGCACCATTTGCACTGAAGCCCAGGCCCCCACACTCCGCGAGTGTTCCGTGGGCCCCGCTTTTGCATTTGAGCATGACGTGTCTTCCCTGTTCCTAGTTCGTTGGCTAGTGAGCCCCCCTGAAGACTCCATTTTTAAACTAACTCGCTTTCCTTGTTGCTCCAGCTTCCCTGCTAAGGAGAAGCGCCACAGACCTTGCTGGTCTGCAACAGAGCCAATCTCGACACGCTGCGTGGGTTGCGATTGCCAAGGCTTGTTGGGTCCAATCCGGATACCAACACCGCAGTCAACTAGATCCATCGTGGGACAGCTCGAATCCAGCGCCTGGTCATCGTCGATGCATCCTGGACCTCGTGGCTGAAGAGACAAGTTCGACTACTTCACCTGAAATCCCCGACATCGCCTGGTTCCTTCCTGGTCACTGGCTAGTGACCCAGACTCTTTCCTTTCTGCTTTCAGGTTCTTCAGATCTTTGATCCACCCTTGGATCCACCCGGACACTTGTCCTCTGGTCGCCTGCAGCACTTCTTTGCAGCTCTCCATAGAAAACGACGATGAAACCCGACACGAAAAGACACCTACGCACCCGGCTTCCCTGGGTGAGGTAACACGAGTACTTCGGTGCTCCCGTGGGTCTTGACTCTCGAAGTGTCGTAGTTTAAAAGGGTTCCATCCTAGTACATCCGGAAGTGTCCTTAAATTGTATATTTGTAACTTTTACGATCTCCATAGAAAGTCAATGGTAACCCGCGCCAGTGTTTAGACATTGCACGCGGCTCCCGTGGGCCTTCTACTTCCTAACCTTTGGTCGATTAGAGGAGCCCCAGCGATCCCAAAGGCCCCAGGCCTGCTTTCTAATTCTTTTGTGGTTCTTATACCACTTCCTTAGTATATAGTTTGTGAGACCCCTATGGCATAACGTATACTGTGCAACTTATCGTATATTAATTGTGTGACTTGTATTGTATTTTTACCTCTGACCTCATAAAGAGTGCAGAGGGGTTGTGTTTAGATTAAATACATATATATTTGATATATACCTTGTGTGGTGTCCTTTCATTTGGTACTCAAGGGATTATAATTGGTAAAAGAACTTGCTTAACTCGCCTACTGAATTCTTAGCCTGATGACTGCTGGCCATTGCTACCCCTATGATAGCGTTCTATAAGGTTGACTTTACAACCACCATCAATAAGGGTCGATTAGACTGGTACAAGGTGCCACTAGAACTAGTGGACATCATATGCCAGGCTAACTTCTCACATTGGTGTGTAGCGGATGGGATAAGAGCTTGCATTGTTTTACCAAATAATTTCGAGATATCATCTGAAAGATCATATCATGGTACCTGTAGGTACATATAAATCAAGTCTTATATACATAAGTTCTACTGAACTTAGCAGTTGTAGGTGGTAAGGGCTTAGCACACCCTGACTACAACTCCTAGAGAGGTTCTAGTAGGAAAACAAGCTGTGTAGGTAGGTGCACACACCACATCACACTAGCCATGTCCTTGGAAGCAGGGTCAAGTGGACCTCTGCAAGAAGACAACCAAAGGTTGCCTTCTAAGTATGACACATTCTCTTTTCAGGAACTGAGAAGGCTGTGTGTGGTCAGAAAGTTAAGACCAGGACAGAGTCCAACCTTTAACCACCTGGTAGATATCTTAGCGGCTCATGATGTAGAGAGTGCATCAGACCCAGGTAGCCAAGGTAGTAGAGAGGGGGCCATCCCTCAACAGAAGAGAATGCTACTGGGGAGGATCCAGTGGTCTCTGTAGATGTGGATGCTGAACAGGATGAGGTTGATGAACCTGACCTGGGCAACTCAGGACTATCTGGAGGTGGAAAGGGCCAAGATAGGCCCCCTCTAACCTTCCAAATAGGCCTAATGGTGGGAACAGAAGACACAGATCACTTTCCAGTGGTTCTGAGCATTCTGACTCGTCAGTAGGGTCCAATACCTCTGCTCAGAGGAGGATGACTTCCCCTCAGAGGAGAGAGCATACAGCTAGAATGAACGAGGTCAAGCTGAGGATCAAGAGGCAAGAAGTTACCCTTGCAAAAGAGACCCTAGCTCTTGAAAGAGAGGTGAAATTGTGTGGGCTAGAGCCCACTGGTGGCAGCAACAACCCAAGTGGTAGGGAACGGTCTCATGACCATAGAAACCTGAACAAGGTTGTCCCTCCTTATCAGATCGGGGTTGACATCCACAACTGGATAACTGCTTTGGAGAGGGCTTGCAAAGTACAACAAGTACCCCAATGTCAGTGGGCAGCAATCTTGTGGCTCTCCTTTGCAGACAAAGTAAGAGAGAAGCTCCTCAACGTAAGAGAAGAGGATGCGGACAACTACTATGTCCTGAAGGGTGCTCTGATAAATGGGTTTGGCCTAACCACTAAGCAGTACAGGTTGCGGTTTAGAGATACCCAAAAGAAACAGACTCAGGATTGGACTGATTTAGTAGATTGTGCTACTAAGGCTCTGGAAGGCTGGTTGCTGGGCAGTAAAGTAAGTGACTACACAGGATTGTATAACCTGATTATGAGAGAACAAATTCTTAACAACTGTCAAAACCAGTTATTGCATCAGCACTTGGTTGACTCTGATCTGACCTCTCCCCGAGAATTGGGAAAGAAGGCAGAGAAATGGGTGAGAACCAGGGTGAAGCAGAAGGTACAGAACCAAGGTGGTGACCAGAAGAAGCAAGACCAAAAGGGTGGGTAGAAAGCAAAAGACCAGAAGTCTTCTCAAAGTCCCCAAAAAGCTTCTAATGGTGGGGTTCCCAACAATCTAAGAAGAAATAAGGTCCAAAGAAACCATGGTGCAAGTTTTGTAAAGTAAATACTCACTGGACCAGTGATTGCACCAAAAAGGAGGCAGCTCCAGCCACCATTGCCCCTAAGGCAACTGTTCCCCCTAGTTCAGCTCCAAGTGGTGGTTTTCAACAGAAGGGTGTAGTAGGGTTAACCCTGGGAACTGAGATTGATTCTGGCCTAGTCAGAATACCAACTCAAGCTGTTTTGATCTGTGATGGGGACATAATTATGTCCTCTACTGTGAGTCCCAATAACTTGGGCAAGTACATTCAAACTCCTTTAATTATAAAGTGGCTCAGGCCTACAGGGACACATGTGCTAGTGTCACAATGGTGACACCCAGCTTTGTGGATCCTGGACAGATCATACTAGGTGAAAATTACCTAGTGACCAATGCTAGCAATGTCACTACCACTCACAGTATGGCAATTGTTAATTTCTCCTGGGGAGGGGTAACTGGTCTCAAGAAGGTTGTGGTTAGCTCAGACCTCCCTGTAGAATGTTTGCTTGGAAATGGAGACTTCAGCTTGGGCTGAAGTGGAGTATAGGACCCATGCAGAAATGTTAGGGATATCAGCACTTTTCCTTGCTGTGACTAGGTCACAGGTCAGAAATTGCAACACTGAACAGGCACTGGATTCTGGAACAATGGACCAGTTGACTACCAGGAGGAGAAGCAGTAGGGTTAAGGCAGTGCCTTCCTCCGTGCCTCAGGAAGAGGATCAGCCTTCTGAGGAAGCGGATTGTGAGACCCAGGAAGGAACTGTCCTGGAAGAACTTGAGCCTGATCAGGTTGAGTTTCTTGGGACAGGGGGACCTTCCAGGGCAGATCTGAGGCAGGCGCAGTTGGACTGCCCTTCTCTTGAACCCCTCAGACAGCAAGCTGCAGCTGAGGCTGCAGGGAATGCTAGTGGGACCCATAAGACTTCTTGAGATGAAGGGCTCCTGTATTCAGAGGCCAGGGACCCCAAGCCTAGTGCTACCAGGAGGTTGGTCATACCTTTTGCATTCAGGGGCTTCCTTCTCACACTAGCCCATGATATTCCCCTTGCTGGACATCTTGGACAGAACAAGACTTGGGACAGGCGTGTCCCTCACTTTCACTGGCCTCATATGTCAGAGGATACCAAGGAGTTTTGTCGCTCCTGTGTCACCTGCCAAGCCAGTGGCAAATCAGGTGGCACCACAAAGGCCCCCCTTATACTTCTACCTGTGGTGGGGGTTCCCTTTGAACGTGTAGGGATTGACATTGTTGGACCAATTGTTCCCCAAACAGCCTCTGGGCACATATTTATTCTGGTGGTAGTGGATCATGCCACCAGATACCCAGAAGCCATTTCCCTTAGGACCACAACAGCACCTGTTGTGGCAAGAGCCCTCCTGGGAGTTTTATCAAGAGTGGGCTTTCCGAAGGAGGTTGTCCTAGACAGAGGTGCAAACTTTATGTCTGGATACCTGACTGCAATGTGGAAGGAGTGTGGAGTGAACTACAAGTTCACCACACCCTATCATCCATGGTGCAATGGTTTAGTTGAGAGATTCAACAAGACCTTAAAGAGCATGATTAAGGGTCTTCCTGAAAAGCTCAGGCGGAGATGGGATATCCTGCTGCCCTGCCTTTTGTTTGCTTACAGAGAGGTCCCACAGAAGGGGGTTGGCTACAGCCCTTTTGAACTTCTGTTTGGGCATCCTGTAAGAGGACCCCTTTGTCTGGTGAAGGAGGGATGGGAGTTACCTCTCAAACCCCCCAAACAAGACATTGTGGACTGTTCTTGGTCTCCGCTCCAGGATGGCCGAGTACATGAAAAAGGCATCCAAAAACCTTGAGGCTAGTCAGGAATTGCAAAAGGCCTGGCATGACCAAAAGGCTATGCCAACTGTTTACCAGCCAGGACAGAAAGTGTGGGTGTTTGAGCCTGTGGCCCCAGCAGCTCTCCAAGACAAGTGGAGTGGACCCCACACTATTGTTGAACAGATGGGAGACGTCACCTATTTGGTTGACCTTGGAACTCCCAGGAGCCCCCACAGGGCGCTTCATGTCAACAGACTGAAACCATATGTTGACAAGGCAGACATGGGCTGGCTCATGGCTACTGATGAGGGACAGGAGGAAGAGAGTGACCCTCTCCCAGACCTGCTCTCTCAGAACCCTGATGATGGTTCAGTTGATGGTGTAGCCTTGGCAGGCAGCCTCACTGACCAACAGAAGCAGGACTGCAGACAAGTTCTACAGTCCTACAGACATATATTTTCATTGACTCCAAGTCGGACTACCTGGTGCACTCATGAAGTAGACACTGAGGACAGTCTGCCTGTTAAAAGTAAGATTTACAGGCAACCTGATCATGTCAGGGACTGTATCAAGACAGAGGTCCAAAAGATGTTGGAATTGGGAATCATTGAACCCTCATTGAGCCCTTGGGCCAGTCCAGTAGTCCTGGTGCCTAAACCTCACACCCAAGATGGTAAGAGAGAGATGAGGTTTTGCGTGGATTACAGCGGTCTCAATGCTGTCACTAGGACAGATGCCCATCCAATACCCAGGGCAGATGAACTCATTGACAGATTGGCATCTGCCAAGTTTGTGAGTACATTTGACCTGACAGCTGGCTACTGGCAGATCAGACTAGCTGATGATGCAAAGCCAAAGACAGAATTTTCAACCCCTGGTGGGCATTATCAGTTTGTGGTGATGCCCTTTCGTCTGGAAAATGCACCTGCCACTTTCCAAAGGTTGGTGAACCAAGTCCTCTCAGGTCTGGATGACTACTGTGCAGCTTATCTAGATGATATTGCTGTCTTTAGCTCCACTTGGGAAGATCACCTGATCCACCTGAGGAATGTTTTGGAGGCCCTGCAAAAGGCAGGCCTAACTATCAAGGCTACCAAGTGCCAGATAGGGCAGAGTCAGGTTGTATACCTGGGCCACCTTGTGGGTGGAGACAAGGTTCAACCATTGCAGAGCAAGATCCAGACCATAATGGACTGGACTGCTCTAACCACCCAGACTCAGGTCAGGGCTTTCTTGGGCCTCACTGGGTACTACAGGAAATGTATCAAGGGGTATGGTTCCATAGTGACACCCCTTAATGACTTAACTTCCAAGAAAATGCCTAAGAAAGTTCAGCGGACAGTCAGCTGTCAAAAGGCATTTGATGACCTGAAGCAGGCCAATGTGCACTGCACCAATTCTGCAAAGTCCAGACTACTCCAAATAATTCATTGTTCAAACAGATGCTTCGGAGTTGGGGGTAGGTGCTGTGCTTTCACAACTGAATAAAGATGGTCAAGAGCAGTCAGTGGCTATTATAAGCAGAAGGCTGACCCCTAGAGAGAAACGTTGGTCAGCTATTGAGAGGGAGGCCTTTGCTGTGGTTTGGGCACTGAAGAAGCTGAGGCCATACTTGTTTGGTACTCACTTCAAGGTTCAGACAGACCATAAGCCCCTCCTATGGCTAAAACAGTTGAAGGGTGAAAATCCCAAATTGCTCAGGTGGTCCATTTCCCTACAGGGTATGGACTTTACAGTGGAACATAGACCTGGGAGTAACCATGCCAATGCAGATGGACTCTCCAGATATTTCCACTTAGAACATGAAGACTCAACTGGTCAAGGTTAGTTTAATGTCCCTGCGTTTGGGGGGGTGGGTTGTGTAGGAGAGTATGGTCTGCTTCCTATGGTTAACCCCACTTTTCGCTGTTATTCTCTGGTTTTTCGACTTTAGTGTGGCTGTGGGCCTGCCAATCAGACCCACAGCCCAGCTGTTCTCTCTAAATTGATACCATGTACTTTAGGTACATACCAGATTGGTTACTGGGTCACCCTTGTGAGCCCCTGTATAGTGTACATAGGTACCCAGGACATAGGTGCACCTTAGGCCTACCAGGGGCTGCAGCATGTAGTGTGCCACCCCTGGTTTACCTTCCAAACTGACACCACAGGTCTGTTCACACAGCCGGGGTAAGGTGTGCAGTCACCCCTTACTTAGATATAGTATCCCTATATCTACCTATACATATAGACACATATACACCTATAAGTCACTCCTATGGCAGGACTAGACAATCCTGGAGGCAGAGTGCTTGGTTTTATGTGAGAGGGTGCCCTAGCATGAGCTGAGCCCCTCTGCAGCTTTCGGAACCATCTCCTTATAGCTGTTCTATGATATAGCCATACCATATACTCTTAAGTCCATTATAATCCTCACGGTTAATGCTAACTTTGGTTTGGCTTTATCAAAACATGTCGTGTATGGTGTCAAACACTTTGGAATACTCGCCCCCCCCGGTGGGGGTAGCATTCCACTCTTCAGGAGGGAGAAGACTTGTAGTTACTGCTTTACCCGGTTAAAGTTAAACAGAGCCTCAGCATCACAAAATGGATGGTGCTGCCACAGACACGAGTCTGACCTCCTGCTGCTAGACGAAACTCTGGCAGGGGAGGCCTAGACAATAGGTTTCCTGTCCAGGGAGGTTTTGGCACCTCCCCAGACAGGGTTTTGTGTATTGGGGCAGGGAGGGCTGCATTCAGTGAATGCTTTACAGACACTGCCTGGGGCACACAAGGTGCTCCATGCATAGACCAGTTCAAACCGGTTGCTGGGCACACAGTCCCAGCTCTGGCGCGAAACTGGACAAGGGGAAAGGGGAGTAACCACCCCCTTCTCAGGTCCACCCATAGGAAGGACCTAGCCATGTAGTCCAGCCCCCATCCTTAGTATAAGTATATTAGCTGTGTCCCTAGGACTTTAGATTACCCTGGACGAATCTTTCAAGGACATATCCTGGACCTTCGACGTTCCATTCTGACTGGAAGATGGAAGATATCTCCCTTGTGGTCAAGTAGTGATCACCCTGTTCAAACAGGCACCAACAGCAACTTTGCCGGTCTGCATTTTCGAGGCTCCCGCCGTATCCCGAAGAATCTGCAACACAGGACCTGGACTTCCAGACATCTCTGAACCCGACCCATATCCACAGCAAAGCTGAGACACGCGGCGGACACGAGAGACGTGGGATCTGAACTCCTGGACATCCTGCATTTTGCAAGCTGTACTCCTTCATTGAGGTATCTCAAAGTTGTGCTTTGGGGTGCTTGAAGCCCCAGCCCCGAGCACCATTTGCAGCGAAGCCCAGGCCCCCACACTCCGCGAGTGTTCCGTGGGCCCCGCTTTTGCATTTGAGCATGACGCGTCTTCCCAGTTCCTAGTCCGTTGGCTACTGAGCCCCCTGAAGACTCCATTTTGAAACTAACTCGCTTTCCTTGCTGTTACAGGCTTGCTCCAGCTTCCCTGCAAAGGAGAAGGGCCATAGACCTTGCTGGTCTGCAACAGAGCCAATCTAGACACCCTGCGTGGGTTGCGGTTGCCAAGGCTTGTTGGGTCCAATCCGGATACCGACACCGCAGTCAACTAGATCCATCGTGGGACAGCTCTAATCCAGCGCCTGATCATCGTCGATGCCTCCTGGACCTTGTGGCTGAAGAGACAAGTTCGACTACTTTACCTGAAATCACCCAACATCGCCTGGTTCCTTCCTGGTCACTGGCTAGTGACCCAGACTCTGTCCTTTCTGCTTTCAGGTTCTTCAGATCTTCAATCCACCCGGACACTTTTCCTCTGGTCGCCTGCAGCACTTCTTTGCAGCTCTCCATACTAAACGACGACGAAACCCGACACGAAGAGACACCTACGCACCCGGCTTCCCTGGGTGAGGTAACACGAGTACTTCGGTGCTCCCGTGGGTCTTGACTCTCGAAGTGTCCTAGTTTAAAAGGGTTCCATCCTAGTCCATCCGGAAGTGTCCTTAAATTGTATATTTGTAACTTTTACGATCTCCATAGAAAGTCAATGTTAACCCGCGCCTGTGTTTAGACACTGCACGGGGCTCCCGTGGGCCTCCTACCTCCAAACCTTTGGTCGATTAGAGTAGCCCCAGCGATGCCCCAGGCCTGCTTTCTAATTCTCTTGTGATTCTTATACCATTTCCTTAGTATATGGTTTGTGAGGCCCCTAGGGCATAACATATTCTGTGCAACTTATCGTATATTAATTGTGTGACTTGTATTGTATTTTTACCTCTGACCTCATAAAGAGTGCAGAGGGGTTGTGTTTAGATTACATACACATATATTTGATATATACCTTGTGTGGTGCCCTTTCGTTTGGTACTCAAGGGATTATAATCGGTAAAACAACTTGCTTAACTCGCCTACTGTAGTCTTAGCCTGATGACTGCTGGCCATTGCTACCCCTAGGATAGCTTTCTATAAGGTTGGCTTTACAACCACCATCAATAAGGGTCGATTAGACTGGTACAAGGTGCCCACTAGAACTAGTGGACATCATATGTAAATGTAGTTGAGCTTATATAGCGCACAGCTACCCGCAGTGGGTTTCCCGGCGCTTGCTTAGGGAACCCTTCCTGGTATTCCCCTGTGAGATAGCAGGGTATCCACAAGGTGAAAGTCAGGCATCCCGCCGCGAGGGGCCGTTGTGGAGATTAAGCAAGCTATTGCCCAGAGTTGCAGAGTGTGAACCCGTGAGTCGAGGAGGCACCGGGGCGAGAATTATCGAGTCCGTGGAATTTTTAGCCCATTGAACCCTAGTCCAGGACCGATCTCAGCTTCCGGGTCTGCTGCCTCTAACCCCTGAGCCACACTTCTCCACAACATATGCCAGGCTAACTTCTCACATTGGTGTGCAGTGGATGGGATAAGAGCTTGCATTGTTTTACCAAATAATCTCGAGATATCATCTGAAAGATCATGTCAAGGTACCTGTAGGTACATATAAATCAAGTCTTATATACATATACTCTAGGGGCAAACTCTACCCACTTTGGACATTTTGAAGATGGCAAAAGTCTTCGGCCACAAAAAACGTAGGCTCTGTGGGCTGGCGGTGTGTGTGGGTAGTTTACTATTTTAACCCTAGTGTCCTCCCACATCTATCACTAAAGTCCAGTTTGGGAAAGTCTCTGTACTCCCAAAAACACAGAGATAGAAGTCTGGTAGAATAAAACAGGGTTTTATTGCATCCTGAAATGTAGATGAGGGCTGTTTTCTAGAGGAGGTGTACTCAATGGTGGGTCTCAATAGCAGAACATTGTCCAGTATATAGTGAAGCCTGGAAGTATCAGGGGACTAGCAGGGTTAGTTTGGGACAAGACTGGATTATAGGGAGTGTGTGCTATCTGTAGAGGAAAAGGATGTCTAAAGAAGGGGTAAAACATATATGAAACATATACTAAAGTACATTAATGCTGGACAAGAAGGAAGGACAGAAGCTGAGAACTGGAGTAGGCAGGACAGGCTGTGATCAGGAAACAGTCTGTAAAGGAAAACTATAAGATAATACAAGCACTACAACGAGTAGGGTTGTAGGAGGTACAGGGGATACAACAGACAAACTATCGTAAATGATAGTTTCTATGCTCTTTGGATAGTGACCTCTGTGAAGTGAAAATATTTTACAAAAAAGCAAGGAGCAGATTCACCTCACAGAGTTTGGGAGACACCCAGCAGCTACTATGAAAAATAGTACAGAGTCACAAGCCTTGGCATCTACCCTCGGTAGCAAAGTCAAGATTCTAATATAAACAGACAGGAGGGCAACGTTAAATAGTAGAAGGAGCACAAACAGGAACTGAGCTCATGAAAAAGCAAGACTAGAATAAAGGTTAGGATTGGGGCTGGAATACATTGAACACAAGGCAAGGAGTTTACATGTAACCAGACTGATCTGGCAGAGTGCAGACAAGGCTAAAACAATGACTATCACAGAAACAGGGAGGCACAAAAACAAGAGATGGAAATAGAATCAAAAGGCAGGCAGCAGCAGAGTTGTGACAGAGCAAGTGGAGACATAACAAAGTCAGTTGCAAGCCACAGAAAAAGCTGCAAGCCCTGGAGAGGATCGCAGGTGTGGGGAGAGAGCCAGGTGTAAGGAATCAAAGAACCACCATTAAAGAGAAGGGTGAACTGAATATGTAAAGGGGAAGTCCAGCAAAACCAAAAGGCACAATACAGGAAAGCTTGAAACATAGTAACACATTGGAGACAAGAGAGTGAAAGGTCCAGAAGGCAGGTATAAATGGGTCAAATATGCCATCGGATCCTGCAATCAACAGAGACAGAGAATAGATCAGGACGTAATTAGGGAAGGCTTTGGAGACAGAAAAGACTACAAGGACTATGATGCATCACAAAGATGGTGCAGAAGCCTAGACTAGGATGTGATGTGAGGCTGGGAATGCCAGGCGTTGTAAAGAGTTCTTTTTATATTCTGGTCTAACATCTGAACTCTTAAGGAGCCTTGTCAGCGCCACCATATGACAGAACCTCACAGAGTGCATATACCATAAGTTCCACTTTTATGGTGTGAATGTGAGTTATGGAATGCATAATGTAACAGGCCACAAGTGGGGGCATGCATTAGAAGGGTGAGAGCAAGGAAGATTTTATTGGACTTGGAGGCACTTTTATGCAGTGATATTTATATCACTGCATGATTTTAAACCTTTCTGTTCATGGCTTACCACTATATACCGATTGAGCAGAATGTATTTTTATTTTACAGTAAACCTTTGATGAGAGTGCTCTGTATCCTTATTCACAGCCTGTACACAGGCTAGAAGGGGTCGGGATAAGTGCAGAATTATCACATAACAGCAGGGTGTCCGCGTGGGTGTGTCTGGCTGTCAGTATGTGTGAAGTATTTAAGTGATTGTCTGGGTAAATGGATGGAACAACCTGTAAACTGCCTGAAGAAACAGCATTTTAACTGGATGTCTTTGGTGCTGTTAAAAATTAGAGGCTACAGGAGAACGCAGAAGGGCACAGCAGCTCCTTTGGCATACCTACAGGGGTGTTCCCCAGGGTATCCTTCTTCGTAGGGAACTCTCCAAGGTGAGGCAGGTTCCATTGTATGTAGAGTAGGATAAGATAATAATAACAACTTAATATCAATCTTATGTAGAAACATTATGCTAAATGTTACACATTTGCAGTTACTAAGCACTGTAAATGTCAGGTGCTATGAATACCTAATTTATGGTACCTAATTTACCCTCCTCTGAATGAAGAAAGACTGAGGGCCTAATTTAGGTTTCAGCAGACTGGTTACTCTGTCACAGCGGTGAGGGATATTCCATCCGCCAAAATATAAATCCTACAGAATGTTACGGAATTTATATTTTGGAAGACGGGATATCTTTCACCTTTGTGAAGGAGTAACGCGTCCGCCAAAATCTAAATCAGGCCCTGAGTCTTGCTGGGCTTCAAAAACATGACTCCCAATATTGAGCATTACTGAGCATTACTGTGCTCCTGACAGATTAGCCCAGTGAAGGTTTATCTAATTGCCCCCTCTTCTGGTTGGAGTAAAGAGGCCCTGGATGAGAGCGTTGGACCAGGAAAGTGGACAGAAGTAGGCAGTACATCTGGTCCAACATATAGCCACTGACTCTCTGCATTGGATAGCGGCATTCATGGTAGCAATTACCTAGTTCTGTGATGATTGCTGGTCCTTAGCGATGGAGCTCACATCTGTATGAGTGCCTAGTGTCCTCGTGGCTGAGGTTCTTGCAGCCCACATTAGTTTAGGTAACCACATCTCTCAAACCATATTGCCTGAGAGCTTCATTCAGTTCACAATGACAAGACTTTGTTCATGTAGCTGGTTGGTCACTCTTCAGTAACATAGAATTTTGCACGTAGGATACACACGGGCAGATGTCCATATATTCGCTTAGTGAAATACACCCTGAAGCCCAGCTGTTTTTTGCCCCTGGAGCGGCCACTCATATAAAACGTATGTAAGATCTGGTATTTGAATATGTTATGTCATGTGGAAGGGTCTGTAATCTTCAAAAGGAACAAAGTCAAATGCCTCTCCGAAGAAAGCGATTCCTTGTATACAGGTCCGGATAATCCGTGTCAATAAATGTCACAGTATTAAGAAGAGTCTGTGCCTACTCAACTTAGGAGAAATTCTTTGCTTTCTAAAACAGCAGAAGCACTATGTACGAAACACGTTTGTTTGTTTAAAGGAGACATGGGTGGTTGTATGACGATCCATCGTATTCAAACTCCTCGCGGCCGTTCGCATCGCGGCCAATACATCGCAATGCCACTTACATCGGCCATTTTGTCATCGCACGTCGTTGCGACGCAAATGCGGCCGTGGCCTAGGATCGCGCATCACATCGGCGACATTACATCGGCGACATGACAACGCGATGTAAGGGGTGCTTCCTGCATGTCCTGGACACCCTCCACCCATGTAGCTACAGCTGGGAGGAGCTTCAGCTATGCCCCCTTGGTGTCATGCCCCAGCAGGAATTCTCTCACCTAAGAACATGGACAGGGCAACTGTTTTGCTCCTCCGAAAGCATTATGTTTTAATCTGGGTTATACTTTTCTATTCCAAATGCAGCAATCTCACTAATATTAAAAATGTTGAAACTCCGAACTCTCGAGTAGACATGGCAGTACAACAATCAAACATGGAGGAGATCGGAGTACCCTTAATCTTGCCGTACCAAGCTGCTTGTTTGTTACTTAGGAATTTTGGACCGTTAGAGGGACAGGGAGGGCGGGATGAATAGTACATTGCATGTTGGGGAAGCCGATGTAAGGGGCAACAAGCTTCACAATGAACACCGAGTAGAGCAGCATTTGAATTGAGATACACACTCAGACCAAGGAAAACCAGCCCCTGGTGGGGCAAGGACCCAGCTTGCATTAGTAGATCGTGAACAGATGAAAGGTAACAGGCAACAGACGGGCCTGAATTTGGTGACATGGAACGTACGGGGCTGAAAGGTTAGCGCAAGAGAAGAGATCTCTTGGCCTACTTAGCCAGGCATCACATAAACATACCACATACCCCAAGACGCCAGTTCTTTAAGAGCCTGAGTACCCAACTGATACATCTGGCTTGTGGGGGCAAGCAACCAGAAGCAAGTGGGATACCCTCAAAAAACCCTCTGGAGCCAGAACTATATTATTTAAGTGCCAATAACATTACGCAACATATTGGTACAATCCTCATCCCTTCTTGCCACACCTGGCAGTGGACCTGGGGTACATGGCACCTGTGCCACTTTCTGGTTTTCTCAGGAAGGAACGACAGACAGCTGTAGGGAGGGAATCAACCATTGTTTGTACGAAGGAGGCCTGAAAAAGCATTGCAAAAAAGCTACAGCCACCTTATGGTGTATTCACCGGCCTTGCCATTGAAATACCAATACAATCTTCGGGTAACGCATGAAGCGTAATGCCGTCGTATGCTATAACGCCACAATCTGCGCACCTGGTGGGCTCTGTATGTAGAGGGGAGATTCCAAATTAGGGAAGAATTTTTCACTGAAAATAACTCCACTCCCCTTGAGATCATTATGTACCTACGGCTAAGACAGGACTTTAAGACGACTACCCCTAGCTTCCCCGAGGAGCCACCAGTACTAATTCCATTGCATAATATGCTTCAAACTGAAGGCCCATCACACGTGGTTTTAAGACTACAGCGGATTAATTATAAAATATCTATGCTCTTGCTATGAGTGGATGGTAGGAGGTTTGAACCTTGTCTGACAGCACCAAAGTCTGTCTATGTTTCCGTCAGACTACATGTTGTTGCAGTGATTGACGCTGATGTTTCGCTGCTTTATATTGCGTTTTTAATTCAATTTTAAATTCCCATTTTCATTCCCATTTTATTACTTAAATAATGCTCGCATATGCGCTGCTTCCCATTTTATCTAAATTGTCATAAACACAATGTCAAAGAAACACAATTCCCATTTTATGACTTAAATACTTAAATAAACATATGCGCTTCCCATCTTATGTAAATTGTCATAAACACAGTAAAGGCAACGTGCTTTAGTTGAAGTCGCATATGCGCTAATGTACAATTCGCTGCTTTATAAACATACTTCCAAATTCGAATTGTGCTCGCATATGCGCTGCTTCCCATTTTATGTAAATTGTCATGTGCTCGCATATTGCAATACTTCAATAATGTCACGATGTCATCGTTTGCGCTGCTTTGCTTGTTTAGTTAAAGAAACACAATTTCCATTTTATGACGTAAATAAACATTGTGCGCTGCTTCCCATTTAATGTAAATTGTCATAAACACAGTAAAGGCAACGCGCTTTAGTTGAATATGCGCTACTTCAATAATTGTGCTCGCTGTCACGATGTCATTGTCATAAACACATTAAAGGCAACGCGCTGTAGTTTGAATGCTGTCAAGATGTCATCGTTAGCAAATGCGATGCACTTGCATGCGATGTAAATGTAAATGCGATGCACTTGCATGCGTTCTGATGACATGCGATGTGATGACGGCCATGATGTAATCGCCGCGTTGCAATGTCAGCGCGATGCGATGTATCCGATGTAAGGGGTGCTTCCCGACATGGGTGGGCACTTGCACACGATACGTCTTAACACATCCAAGGGAAAGAGAGGAAACCGTGCCTGTTGTAACATCCTTCTGATTTTATCACATCACAAAAAGTATAGTGAACCCTCTAGAGCAGAGGTCTTGAAACTGGAGGGGGGGCTTAATTGGGGGGGTGCAAGCCACTGCCTAAGAGAAGCATCACCCTGACAACAGTGCTTTGTTTTCAGTGGAAAAAAATGGGGCCACTAATCCACTCTGTAATGGGCCATCACTAGCATCTTTTTACACTCATATCCTGGTTGAAGTAGGCGTCAAAGGGGGAGGGTATCTAAATAATCCTCAACCTCGAGACCACTGCTCTAGAGACACTTATGGATCTCAGATAAATAAGGAATCAATTTTCTTGGGGCATTCTTCTTCATTGGGTCTTATCTTATTTAGCGAGTATCTCTCCAACATGGGCTCACCATTTAAAGGTTTAAAGGGAAGCTCTTGATATCACAGATAGGGAATTAAACAGAAAGCTAAATCTAAAAATGTGTAGAGGAATCGCCCATAAATTTAATTTGGGTTCTTCTGACAAAATTAAAAAACAAAGTGGATTTGTGGGGTTCTCCTTCATCCTATTCTCGTCAATATGTTTCAGCCAATCAGTAATCTAGTCAGTGGCTTTCGTCAGAACATCTTTATCCCTACTTTCAAGTCCCTACCATACGTTTAACATTGGGTCGGTTTGGGAGACACACAACAAAAATTTAAGAAATTGAATGAAGTGTGGAGGGCAACTATCACCTCTACGAATATTCACAACTCTTGTCAGGGTGATCTCTCAAAGTCACTAAATTAACCTGAGCTCAACCCAGGGGTTGCTATGGTACAGTGCAGACAGGTTTAATTGAGGGTATGTGTAAAATATAATGCAGTGCCAAAACAGTAATAAACTTGAAATGCAACACAAGAAACATGCAAAACCGAATAAGAATTGTAAGGTAACATTTAATAAACATAATGATACCAAAATGACAAACAAATCCAATACGGGAACCAGAGTGATGACTTTTTTACATTTTAAGTAGAAATAGTGCTAAGAAGCACAAAGTCACAAAGTACTAATGATAGTCAATGGTCGCGGTAGACCAGGACCGAGGCGCATTGTGACACTGACCTCTGTAGAGTGTCGGTCAGATACACCAACTAGGTTGGTCCTGGTCAAAGATTTTACTTTCTGACTTTAGTCTTTTAAGTCACAATCCACCGCACAAGTACTCTGCTAAAGTCACTTAGGACCTATGGGGAGGCTCTTGGAGACTCACAGGATGTCAGGCAGAGGCTAAACCGCTGGAGCCAGTCCAACTCCAGTTGCCACTGGTAAGTTGGGCAGTTAAATGCAAAGGCCTCTTGTAGCTTGTTGTGCCCCTGTAACCTTAACAGGAGGTCAGCCGTATGATCCATAGAGTGCACTTCTTTTTCCAAGGGTACACGAATAGGCAGGTTCAGTCCTTCTGGGCTCTTTTCTGGTCACATACATCAGTTCAATCCTCTTATGATCTTCCTCAGGACCAGGAGAGTTTTGTAGTGGATGCTTGGAGATGTCACTTTTATGCCTGGCACATGCTAGTGGGTAGGATTGACTCCTGGTCGCGCCCTAATCAATGAGGTAAAAGTTCCCGGTGAAAACTATACCCACTTTGGACATTTTGTAGATGGCAAAATTACTCAGCCACAAGAAACATAGGCTCTGTAGGCCGACGGTGTGTGTGGGTAATTTACTATGGTAACCCTAGTGTCCTCCCACATCTATCATCAAAGTCCAGTTTGGGGAAGTCTCTGTACTCCCAAAAAACACAGAGATAGAAGTCCAGTAGGGTTTTCCAGCAACTAGACAGTAGATATACAAGAATTGCTTTGGCATTCCGTTTCTCTTGCTTTCAAGGGTATCCCCCAGTGTTCTATGTAAACCCCAGCACTGTAAGGAAACAACATTAAATTCTTACATGACCTACTTTTAAATACCATGTGCCCTTCTTTATGGGTGACATACATATTTAAAAGGAAGGTTTTGTCTTGTCAAATGTGATTTTTTTTTTACATGTCGAATTTACAGTTGAAGACTGGAACAGTCAGGCTACAAATGGTGGGCCTGCAGTCACGTCATATTTTCTCTGTTACTGAAGTGGGTGGCACAATGGGTGCTGCAATCCACTGGTGACATTTAACTTTGTTGTAAATTGATGCCTGGAGCCTGGTATAATTTAGGTTGTTTTATTCAAGATAGATTTCAGGTCTTGTCATCAAGATGGTAATAATAAAAGACTCACTCCTGGTGGGTAAAAGAGGTGGGAAAAGAGACAGGCTAAATACAACAAACTTACAGGCCGAGGGTACACTTTGTACCATATACTAGAGTGGAATAGAGTGTTTCCCTTGGCACAGTTTAATCGTTAAGCCCACATGTTAACTTTGGATATTTAAACATTTAAACACTATAAAACAAACCAATACATATATAAAAAGGCTGGTATAAATGTATTATTCTTAAAAACAATGACAGTCACAAATTTAAAAAATATGGTGTTACCATATTACAACTGATAAAAACAGAGGGAAGAAAGCAAAAAACCTTTTCTTAAAAGGTTTTTTGCTTTCTTCCCTCTGTTTTTATCAGTTGTAATATGGTAACACCATATTTTTTAAATTTGTGACTGTCATTGTTTTTAAGAATAATACATTTATACCAGCCTTTTTATATATGTATTGGTTTGTTTTATAGTGTTTAAATGTTTAAATATCCAAAGTTAACATGTGGGCTTAACGATTAAACTGTGCCAAGGGAAACACTCTATTCCACTTTGAACAAGTACCTTATTCCCCTGGTGTAAGGGGTCTCTCTCTTTGAAATTAAAAACCATATACTAGAGACCTACAGGTAAATCAATTATGCCAATAAGGGTAGGTTAGTTTCTCCAGATTGAAAGGAGGAGCACAGGCAATGTATCACTGATTAGCAGTAGTAAAGTGCAGAGTGTTAAATCCAGCAAAAATATAGGCAGAAGTGAACATCACCAACATGCAGCACAAAGAGCCATCAGTAACTGACCCACTCTAGAATGCTTCACAGTGTACGCTCTTTATGGCATGTAAAAGTTCAATTGCACTCTTTCAGGAGCAGCAGTGTTCCATCAAGGGAAGGAAAAATAGTCTAAAAAATAAGGCGAACAGACAGCAACATTGTCTCCTATTTACATGTCTATGTTGCACCACCCTATGTTCTGCTTACAGGCATAGGTATCAAGTCGCATGTGCTTGAATGTGCATGGCCAACAACCTGAGCTGCTTTGCACCACTCCCCTTAATACTCTCCTCCCAGACTCAGTGACTCGCAGTCTTTAGATCTCGAAGGAGGCAACTAATATCATCTGCAAGAAATTATGGTAAGTGGTGTGCTAATCTTGGAGTATATAAAGTATGACATTTGACAAGTTTGATGAAGTGCTTCAGCATGGAAGTGTTAAGGAGTGTATGAGGGATACAGATTTGCAGTTTTATACTGACCGCTCCAGCGGATTCGGGTTAGCTGGATGTTTTTCAGATTGTGTGTATATACTAGGTGTATATACTAGGTTAGTTGAGTCGAGCTCTACTGCAGCGGAAATGCGCCGAGATGTGGCCAACGGCGACAGGTGCAGTTTTACACCATAAGAAACTGCTAGATAGTTCCTTGATGAGTGTTTACTAGAAAATAAGAATTGGAAAATGTCAAAAACACAGAAGGAAGCCCAGAGAATCGGAGATGCTATTAAATTGTGGCTTCAGCGAAGCTCACCTGGAAGCACAGGTTTAATACTCCAAAGTCTCCATTGTCTGTTGATTGAAATGACTAGCTATCCAAAACGAATCACCACCTTTGGTTTTGTTTTAGCTATCCAAGATTGACATGTGCTTTACCTCATAGCCATCTAATTCCTAAAGTCTACGGGCCAGATAGAAGTGTCATATGGAATAGATACATTTAAGGATTATGTGAGAACAAATATAGAGGCTTGTGCATTTTTGTTGCCACACCCAAGTTGGTCGGTGAGACAGACTTGTTTTAATATTATGTTTTGAAGGGGTGGTTAGTACTCAATTGCAAAGGGGAAGGCAGTAAGATCCAATATCAAGCAAAGACATGCCAGATTATTGGCGGAGTCAGTTATCCATATGGGCCTTTATGTTAGATGTCAGATAACAGCGCACACGTACTCAGAAACAGTGAGATATTACCAGGTAATGTGCTATTATTGATTGAGCACATCAACCCCTTATCAGTATGACCATTATTAGCAATTCAGATTAAAGCTCGAACTAGTGTGAGATAATAACAGGCCTAAGCTTGAACACACTTTTAACTTGTCTATTGTTTAGTTTGGTAGGCAAGGCTTCATCAGGTACATGATCTGCATCCCTAGTTTGTACATGCTAGATTGATTGATGCCAGAAAGATGCTCTATAAATAAAACCATTAGCCAGATGGTCAAGAATATTTTTTTCAAAATAATACTTTGAGTAATCCCTAAATAACTAACATTTTATTAACATACCTGGTCTTGCTTTTTATTTAGAAAAGTTCATAAACCAATGTTAAATGTAGATATATTTCTATAAGAACATCGTAAAGAACTGACCAGGAGAATGAGACACATGGGCTGATGTGTCTATATTGGATACTCCTGAGATAGCTTTAGGTTGGAAGGTGGTCTCAATGTATTTTCAATAGTGTACTTGGTCTCCCACCTGTAGCTGCAGCCTCCTTTTTTACCGTTGCATCCTTTCTGGTGCGGGAATGTGGGTCGTACCTTTTCTCCCTGATTTCTTCCATCTGTCTCTTTGTGACACCTACAGAATTAATCCCTTGTTGGATCCAGGACAGAGATGTTTTGCCAAAAAGCATGTCCTGTTGAAAAACGCATTCCTCTACTGGTATTGACGGCTCCTGATTGCTGAATTTGTGTTTTCTCTTTCTCGCCACCTGTGCATCCTGGCTTGACATAGTGCTTAGAGGTAGCCCTCTGTTGGTACAGAAGTTCTTTTCTGCTATGCAGCTGAAAGCAAATGTACTTACTGAAATAGGTGAGGTTGTCATTCGCTGACGGTGTAACAGTCACAATTAACAACCCATAACGATTTGCAAATTCTGAATAGGCATGTAAAAATAATGAAAACTTATGAATCGCTGTTTGCCAACAAGAAATGTACAGAAATCATATTTAGACATTCCTAATTTGCTATTCGGTATTTGCTACAATTTAGGAATCATTAAACATACTTTTCATAAATCAGGCCCTAAGGGGCACATGCATCAAGGTATGATTTTGCGAGTCCTTAATTGCAATTATTAAGAAATCGCAATTAAGGACTCGCAAAAGCCAATGCATGTAGGAATCGCTATAAAAATTGCGATTCCTAAACATTCCTTAATTGCAACCTCATTCCTTCCTATGGACCATTGCAATTTCAATAAAACTGGTTACTATATCATCAGGAATTTTTTTTTTCATTCATTAAAAGCAGGGAAAGTCTTTTCCAAAGCTATTGTCTCCCCCAACTTTGCATACTGCATATCCACTTTGGGGTCGGAAAAACTATTTTCCAATTTCTACCCATTACCATTCTCACTGCTAGTACCAACTGGAATATTAGTGTATAGATCCTACAGTTAATTTATTTCACAGCATCAGCCCGGATGCCCACCAATACTGTGTTTGGATCAGTCAGGGTATGAGCCAGGCTTTAATGATACATCAGAAGGCCTAATGGTCTGTTATCTAGCAGATGTGTACAAGTATTGATTTTCATATTGTAGATATTAGAATGAAGAATGAAATCCGTACCTGACATCGTTTTCTGTAGTTAGGAATAACAATTTTCCTAATTGATTTAGATCTGAGGTTTCTTATGGAGTGGTAAACATGGAATGTATTCGGCCGAAGGGAGGACCAGTGCCATTTATGGAATTTTGGGTGATACGAAAAGTTTTTTTTTAAATGTGAATCCATCTTGAGTATGCAAAACGATATGCATGTGGTTGCAGGAATATAGATATTTTTGAAATCTTGCAGCAGTACTTTGTGTTTTTTTAATTCTGTAGAAGGTGTGCAGGTGGCTCACGGTATAGTCGGTTTGCATAACATTGTTTAGATTTTGCAGTACCAATGGTAGCCTTTAAACATCTGAGAAATTCGATAAATGGGAATATGCTCCATAATAGTTTTAACTTAGAAGAAGGAATGTTGCTATGGTACCATGAGGGGTTGATGGCCAGTATAACTACCTGGTAATTTGAACTGTTACCTGGAGCATTGCTCTTCTCCAGTGGCAATAGCAAGCAATTTGGATATATAGTTTCTACATATGTGGGAATTTTAGTTTCAGGAGTGTTATGATCTACAAAAAGTGTAGCACAGTGGAAACTACATGCGGAAGGGTAGAAAATATAAAATTCTACAGATGAGGTGCAAGTATTTGTTTATTCAATTTATAAAGCACAATATCTCCCTTCCAGGGGTGCCTTGGTGCTGGGAGTTTCAAGGCATAAACACTAGCAGAGCACATTAAGCCAACCCTCAGACACTATAGACTTCTAACTAAAAACGTCTAGCTGCTTTTTGGAAAGGGCAAAGTCTTCATTCAGGCCCTTCTTGAATCTAAGAAGGTTGGTTTCCATCCTAAGGTACCCGGGAAGAGAGTGTTATCCTTTTGCAGTGGCTACTGAGAAGACTCCGCCACCCAGATATACCTGTTGAATGCAAGGGGCTACAAAGAGTGATTTATCATTACATCTCAGAGAGCATTACAGCTGGTACCACTCGAAACGGCTCTTCTCTGCAGCTTGTGTTGGGGAATAGACAGTTTTATGTATTAAAAATAAAAATAAATTAAAACAATATGATCTCTAACTGGAAGCCAGTGCAAGGTAATAAAAGCTTGTGAGACATAATAAATTGCCTTTAAACCAAGGACAGTCTTGGTGCATAATTGTGTATTACTTGCAGTTGCTGAAATAGAGGATGATCTAGGTAGATTGCATTACACTAATGTAATCTGGTGGAAATAAATACACTGTGAATCTGGTTTTTATGTGGAAAAGCAAAGAGACCGAACAGTCTTTTTCGTATTCGTAACTGAAATAAACAGGAATATATCACAGACTTATTCTGTTTCATCAAGAGAGTTCAATCTCAGACATTTTACCCAGGAGATTGGCGGTGGCTTAATAACGGGTGGACTAGGCCTAAAAGGCATATATTTGGGAATGAGGTAGGGTTTCAGGAACAGAGAAACTCAGTTATTTTCCCACAAAGTTTCAGGTGATGCTCCTTTGTGCATTTATTGACCTGGGATGGAAAATTGGAAAATTGCAAGGCCCTGGATTCAGGATCCTATGAGGTTTTTTGTATGTCCTTTGCAGACATGTACATTTTCAGACCATTAATGCAAGTCCACTCAGCCGATTGGGCTGTATAAAGGTTAAATAGAAGAGTAGACAATACCGATCCATTAAGAACTCCACTGCTTTTTGGCTGGGGTGAAGATGTAAACTCTTGTTTACCACCAAAGACCTGAGAAAAAAAAATCATGGATCCATTCTCAATACAAGACTTTGTTGCCATTGATACTTAAGTGATCTACTGAATCTGATGATTCGTGGTATCGAAGGCCACAGAAATATTTATTTAGCACTATGGTTGCGGCTGGTATATTGTCATCTGCATGCCCATACAGATCACTTAGAATGGCCACCATCACTGTGTCAGCAAATTCACCTGCTCTAAAATATGACTGACTGTGATTCCAAGAAAGTATTCCTATTTGTTTTTGCCTAGTGTTACAGACAGCACTTCTCTCTTTGGCAAGAGCTGTAATTAACGGATATTAATAGTGTCCATTTATGAGGTGGATTTTTGTATAGACGATAAAAGATCTAAACAGGAGAAACAAAAAAAGTGGAGCTTTCATAAGGCAGTATGGAAAAGTGTAACCAAGGGTATACCAGTGCAGGGTGTAGAAGAGGGTGGTCGACAACGGCCTCTATTTGTTCAGGGACAACTTTCATTCAGTACAGTCTTTCTAGCAAACTGTGTACTTGCAGGTTCTCTTTTCCTCGTATGTATGGTCTCTGGATCTCAGAAACCAAAGCGTTCTCGGCTGAAAAGCTGTGGGTTGCTGAAGGGGACCACTAGCATTGAGTCATTTGGTGGCTATGGTAAGACATTACAGCATGTGGTGTAAGAGAGTACCAGCCACGGAGAGGAAGATTCCAGATTCTACCAAGAGGTACTTGGAGAGCCTGGACTCAACAGAGAGCACAGAAGAGTCGAGATTCGCTCAGGAAACACAGTGTCGGCTATAGGGGAGAGGGCCGCAGCCAAATATCAACAGGAGTTCAGCTTCAGCCGGGGAGGGGCGGCGTCCAACAGGAAGTGTAGAACAGCCCGGTGCATATTTACATGGGGAGGTTCACATTCCAACCGGAAGGTGTCTGTAGAAGAGACCTACGCAGTTTCACTCGCGGCTGTTCGGAGTCGAACCGGAAACGTGGAGAACAAACCAGATTCACAGGGGGAGGGCAGCTGTGAACCGGAAACGTAGAACAGACCAGTACAGATTTATTTGGGAGTTCGAAGGCCAACCGGAAGTGCCGCCCTGATCTATACAGCTGAGGAAAAGGCAACTTCTATTCGGTACCTTTTAGGAGGAGGTGCACCGCGACCCTGCAGAGATAGCTGAATGCGCCAGAAGAAAGTTGCTGACTGCATGGGAAACAACCCGGCTCAGTCGAGCACGGCGCGTGTTTTCTTTTTCTAGAAGGACCGAAGCTCTTGAGTATGTTTTGATGCTAATGAAACTCTTAGGTGTTATACCTTTACCATTTCTTACAATACCCGACTGCGATGTACTGCTAGCAACATACTCCGGAAGTTGGTGTACAGATAGGCCTCTCGAGATACTGGCTCGATCAGTGCTTTAAATGGAAAAAAATAAGTGCAGGTACTCATCAAATTGAGTTAATGGTGTGGCTAGTGGGGTGGGGGGGGGGCTATGGGCGGGCTGTAGTACAACCTATGCCCATGTTACAAGTATACAAAATACAAAATAATGGCGTAATACAATCAAGAACTATTCTGCATACGCAGCATAAGTTGCCTTTTCTTGCGGCATAAATGAATCAACCCTGATGCATAATTACAGTGGCTCTGATTATTATTATTTGTTTGCGTTGTGCTTAGTACTCACATTCTCATGTGCAGACACACTCACAAAGGCCTGAGCACGCACTCACAAAGGCCTGAGCACACATGCATGTACAAAGCAGTCTGCACACATTCTTTAACCCCTTCGCTGCGGCGGCTATTCCGCCGCAGCGCTAAGGGGGCGGGGCAGCGGCGCGGCGGTCCCGTGCTCGTGACGGAACCGCTCCGTCACGGCACGTGGGTGAGCTGTGCTTGTGACGGAACGGTTCCGTCACGGCCCCGCCCGCTCAATAGAACGCGCCGCGCAGGTGCGGCGGCGGGGCCGTGACGGAACCGTTCCATCACCAGCACAGCCCACCCGAGGCTCGTGACGGAATGGTTCCGTCACGAGCATGGGAGGGGTTAAAACACATTGGACTACCCAGTTTCTATATCTCCCTCTTTCCCTTACACCTAAAGGCACACACACGCAGTTAAACACTCCGTCACACACTCGCACAAAAGGCTCACAGGATAAAGGACCCTTTTACCTCCTCACCTCCCGTGGCTTCCTTCATTGTCGCTCTCGGTGGGTCTCCTGGATTCCAGGGTGTGCACCAATGCACACCATAGTGTAAATGTGATTGACAGAGCAGTGTCTGAATGGTACAGACACTGCTCTGTCAAGCGCAGTGTGAAGGTGAAATTATCGACACCTACAAGACATAATGCAACTGAGCTGCTGATAAACGCTTTCGATTCCGCAGCTCAGCACAGGGCTACAGGGGCACTTTGGCTGTCAGAATATTAGAGGCTGGCGCCACCCTGCCTCCGCAGAATTAGCAGTGAGAAATGCATCAGACTATAGTACCGGTACTCTCCTTGGCGGGGGGAGAAGTGCCGGTAGTTGAAGGGATTAAAATAAGAAGTGCCGGTACTCAGTACCGGTGAGTACCGGCCCATTTAAAGCACTGGCTCGATAGAAAAAGTTGTAGGCCTCATGCTGTCGTAATTACTCGTTTCTTCGCACCTATATCCCTTGTTCAAAAAATGAAGTGTCTGTGACAGGTAATGTGTGTGCTTAAAGGTGCCTCCTAACTCCATGAGTGGAGCCAGTCATGAATATGTCCTTCGATTTATGATTGATCCCAAAACATTTAGGGTTTAGATTATAATTCAATGGCCCCATCAGGGCTAGAAGCTCATATTACATGTATTAATTAATGCACGTACGCAGCGCTATCCTCTTGCTACACGCCAACAGGAAATGGTGTTTCCAACTCAGGGCTTTCTTTATACAAATCATTTTCGGGAGTGTTACTCTTTAAATGGGTAAGTACTGATCCAGCGCCCCTAAGGAAAAACTGTCTCACCAACGCTACCCAACACCACAATACTCCCCATTAATCATAAATCACTCATGAAGGCCCATATATACCAACGAGACAATTTTTTGGGGCAACTGAATCATGTGTCCTAATTAAACAGAACTATTCACAATCTATTTACAACTTTTATATACACCTGCAGTTTATCATTTTTCTCCATGGTTTTAATCATTTATCATTTTAATTAAGTCACTTAGGTAAATGGATCAGCTAATGGTAACTAGACCATGAATAAACAAGACCAGCTTGTCATTTCAAAATCTAATTTTATTAACTTTATTATTCAAAGAAAGAGCATTTTCAATTAGTTATCTTTATTTTATTAGCAATAATGAAAGCAGCATTTATTAAGGGGAAAACATATTAGACCGACACCTCAAAGGCAAATCAATTAGCATGAATTAAAGAATGTAACAGTTTCCATTCCCTAAATTCTATTTCCCTGTTTAAAACTCGCTCCACCTAAAAAGAATAATCATTAAAGACTGCTATCCTTACGTGCGCCAAAGAGTCCAACAGCACGACACACCCTTCAGGAATCGGAAAGCGAGAAGCGCCCTCCTGCCCATGGGGCCAAGTTTTATACCTTTCTGACTAGCTAATCTTCTCAAAATTGTACACATTTCTTTGCCATCCAGTGTTTTCATTGGCTGACTTATGTCTGTTCATATTGTGTCATCACCGTTCTCCAAGCCTGGATCGGGCTTTTCTTAGAGTCCATTGTCCTTTACTTTCGAGTCGCGCAGCTTCCTTAAAAATTTTACTTTACTCTCGAGTTACAGTACATGACTTCCTTGGCTTGGCTATCTTGCCGCTTCCTGTCCTTGAATCTTTCTCTCCAAGAGCACGTTTAGCACAATTTATTAAATTTGCTTTCACTGACAAAACTTGTCAACATGGTAAAAGTTTCCACTTCCATGCTAGGCTCTTTTTGGACAGGATTCGAAAACACCATCTTTTCATAGGCCTTAAGCCTCTTTCAGAAACTATTATTCAAACAAACACAAAACATTAATTAATTAAAGAATTGAAACCCATTCTGTTACCCACCCCCTTTGCTAATTATTAACCCATTAATTTATGTTACCCAGCTGTGCACACAAAGCTGCATTTTATATCTACCTTCTTCTTTTAGGCCGTAGGATCCTCCACGAGCTTTTGCCACAGAAAAGACGTAAAGACATAACATAAGCACACAAATAAGCACATGTCATTAGTCAAACAGCCGTATTTAATACTGACAAAGACAATAGACAAGGTTAGTTTATTATTTTCTACGCACTTGCATTTGCAACATAGAGCACATAAGTTAGTCCCTCGTGTTTCTTGTAAATGCATTTTTAAAAACTAAGTTGATTAATACTTTTCATCACATACTAGTTAATACGGTTACAGTTTTTATGGAAGTTTAACTTTGCGAGTTTGAACGAAATTTCATTCAGCACCTCCCTCCATCAACTCCCTCATCTGGTGATTTCAAAATCACCAAACTACACCCAAAATTTTTTAGCACAAATTTAAACCTTTGCACATGTTTTGGACATTCACAGTATTAGTGTTTCTAAACTTTCGATTCAGCTGTTTGTAACTCTCATATTGTGACCTACGAAACTCTTCTAATTCTATTTCTTTTTCTTGTTCTTTTCTGAGCTTGTAAATTCTTTTCTTTTCCCTTAAATATTTCTTTCTTTTGTGTAACATGCAACTAATTTTTAACAAAGACTATAACTAATAAAGGACACAGTATTTTGCCTAAAATTGAACTACCAATCTCTTGAAACCAGTTTTTGATTGCTGCAAATCTTTTGCTCAAGCGTTCTGAAAAATCTTTATCTTCTAAAGGTTCAACTTCAGTATGTAATTCTGTAATATTCTTGATATACATCTCTATGTTTTGACTCATGTCTGGAATATATGTGCAGCAATGCTGGACATGTAAAATTCTACAAACTCCTCCTTCTTTAGCTAATAGAATGTCTAGAGCAAGACGGTACTGCATAACCATCGTTCTCATAGCAATAAGTTCCGTATTGACTAATTGGAATCCACTAGCAGTATCAGTAGACAATCTGTCAACAATTGTAGAAATTTTTCAGATTTTAACTGCATTCAGGGTTATACCCACCAAATGTATTACTGCACCAAAAATATCTCCCAAAATTTCTGAAAAACTTTCCCTTCTGAATCTACTCAGATGATTGCTAATTTCAAATGAACCCTTGACATTTCTATCTACATGAATAATCTTTGGAAAAACTGATCCGATATAGCAAGTACCATACCAGTGATCGGGAAGATTATAATAGGCTTTGTCTCCACATACAAAATAAATTCCAGGAAAAATTGAGTCTTTACCACCTTTAAATCCCCACCCACCTAAAATTTGATAAGTATCTTCACACTGACTAGCACCAACAAAATAATTATCAAATAGAGTATTATCCCTTCTAATACAAAGCTTTCAACTAACAGGTTTATCTATATGAATTGCAACATTCTCAGTTCTACCATTGAGCTTCTCATCCTCAATCTGCCAAAACTTAGATTTGGTTTGTTTCAGCATTTCATTTCGTTTATAAATTGCCCTTCTCTCTTCAACCATATTTAAGAAAGAGTTTTCTTCCGTCCTCAACTTACATGTTAAATTGTTTCTAAAAGCATACTCATAAGTAAGTTCATTAGTTACAATGAAAAATTCCCTCATCTGTTTAGCATGTTTATGTTTATTTAAGCTTATATCAACCTTTAAATTAGAGTAATAATACTCCAGATGACCTGTCTGATAAAATAAACTAGCTATTACGCTGCAAGTAATTCCATATGTAAGGGTAAGCATATTATAGGTGACCCCCTCAGAAACAGAAGCAGGTAATTTCCCACAAATATAACAATCTTTCAAATCCATTACTTTAACATATTCAGATAAAAGTCTTAAAAAGTATTACTAGAAAAATCACCAATCGATCTATCTTGGTGGATCTCTGGTTTGTGCTCAATAACTCTGTTAGACCTGCCTACAACATCATGGTTATCTTGTTTAGCCACAATTTTACTAGTCATATTAGTCTTATACTCTTCCTTGTCAATACCAAGAGGAAAAATGACAGCTAAAATTAACCAAACCAAAATTATTAGAATCACACATATAGAAGACATTTTACAACATCTTCTTATGATAGAACATCTCGAATTATTATTAGTAGAAAGCATCTTTTCTCTGAAACAAGAGCCTTACAAAAAAAATCAAAAATCAAAAATTATAATATACACCCCCTGTTTTTACTTTTTTTTTTAAAGAAAACCCTACTTTCTAACAACTTTTCTTCGACCTTGCGTCTTACATCAATGTGTTTTTACAGCTAGCACAATTTCTTCGACCTTGTGTCACCTAACACAATTTCTTCAGCCTTATGCCAAATACAGAATTCAATTTTATATGGAAACAAAATCAATCATTATCATCTAAATACTCCTGACTGCTGCTATTCACTTCCACTACTGGTGGGATAATGATGTATGTCCATTCAGGGGACTTGTACTTTTGATTAGGCCTAATCACCTTCTTTGCCCTGCTGCTAATCACTTCTATTTTCTTTCCTGCTTGATTTTTCTTATCTGAGTCTCCTTTTTGACTTGAGGCTTCATTAACCTGCTCCTTTGATCTGTTTACTAATTTGAATTTTAAACTTTCATTTTCATTTGGCCAATTATCTCCTTTTCTTGATAATTTCTTCTTTGGTTCAGTTAGATTACACTCTGCTCTCCAAGCTCTTTTCCTTGAACTTCTCTCTTTGGATTCATCGTCACTTTCATCTGTTTCGCTTTCTGAGATGTCAATTCTAGATTCAGGCACTTCTTTACTCGGCAGTTTCACTCTGTTAGGAACATCATCCTTACAGCTGGTACTCGGAATTTCGTCTTCTTCTTCTTCAATTACTTTCAACTTCCCAGTTTCAGAACTTCCGTTCCTGCCTTCAGAGCTTCCAATCTGCTTTTCAATACTCTCCTGATCTTGAAACACCACTTGATTAGACTCTTTTTCTGCTTCTTTTTCTAGAAGATCTTCATCATTTTCAGAGTCTTGTATCACAATTTCTTCAGTATCTTCATTCAATGCCTCATTCGCATTTGAATTTTCCAGATGTCGACCTTCTTGTCGATCTTCAGAATCTGGATCTCTTTCAGGTTCTTTTTCAGAATCTGAATCAGCTGTAGTATCACCTTCGTCCGGATTATCAGGTGGTGATACACGAATGGTGTGACTAGCATGAATCCATCTCTTCAATCCTCTACACTTTACTGCATTTGTTGTGCCAAGTATCACCTGTCTTGCCTTTTGCCACCTGGGTACTAGGCAGTTTCTTCTCCGGTGAACTTTTGTTCTCACCCAGTCTCCGGGTAACAGATCATGAGCTTGTTCCTTCTCTTTGGTTATCACTTCAGTTCCCACCTGATGGAACACAGAAGTCACCACGTCAGAAAGGTTCTTGCAGTATTCCAATATGACGCTATCATTAATGCTCATAAGTTTACCAACTGGTACAAATGCTTGTCTCATGACTCTGCCCATGAGAATCTCGTGAGGGCTTAATCCTGTCTTTTTATCTGGAGTACTTCTCAAAGACATCAAAACAAGTGGAAGTGCATCTGTCCACTTCATTCCTGTAGCTAAACACATTTTGGCTATCCTATTTTTGATAGTACCATTCACTTGCTCAATAACACCTGATTCTTCTGGTCTGTAAGCACAGTGCAGCTTCTGCTTTATGTTCAGTGCTTCACAAATCAATTTTAGCAATCTGTTTTCAAAATGTGTTCCACGATCAGTCTCGACCGTCACCGGAAATCCATACCTAGGTATGATTTCTCTTAAAATCAATTTTGACACAGTAACTGAATCATTGTGACGAGTTGGGAACGTTTCCACCCATCTTGAAAACAGACAGATTATCACCAGGACGTATCTCAATTTAATATGAGGTGGCATGTCAATAAAATCCATCTGCAACCTGGTAAAAGGACCACCCTCCCGTCCTATGGTTCCCAAGCTCACAACTGTTTTCCTGTTTGGGTTGATCTGCTGGCAGATCAGGCATCTCTGACAAAAAGATTCTGCAATCAATCTGAACTTTGGATTGTACCATGTTTGTCTAAATAATCTGATCATTGAATCCCTTCCAATATGTCCTGGACCATGATACATTCGAGCCATGTCAGCAATCATGCAATCTGGCATAACTGGTCTGTCATCTTTGTAAACCCAAATCTCATCTTCCTCTCGCTGTCTGCAACCTTCTTTTAACCATGTGTCTTTTTCTTCATTATCTGCCTCATCTTGTAAATCTTTAACTCCTTGCCATGTCTCAACTACAGATGTTAGTATAAGTGAGTTCAAAACATGTTCATTGTCTTTTTCCCGATTAATGGACATATTATTCTTTGCACAAAATCTTGCGATTTCATCAGCATAGGCATTTCCTTTTGTCATGTAATCGTCACCTTTTTTATGCGCTGTACATTTCACGACAGCAATTTTCTCTGGTAGCTGTATACCATCGATTAATCTTTTTATCAATTTTGCGTTCCTGATAGGAGTTCCCGCAGAAGTTAAATAACCTCTTTGAGCCCAGAGCTGGCCATAGTCATGGACTACGCCATATCCATACTGACTATCAGTCACTATGGTAACCTTTGATTCTTTTGCTCTTTCACATGCACGAATCAAAGCAATCAATTCTGCTACTTGAGCTGAACGAATTCCTTTGAGACAGGAAGCTTTAACTACATCAGCAACTGTACAGACAGAATATGCTGCACTCAGAACACCTTCATCTGTTCTTAAGCATGAACCATCAACAAAATAAACAAAATCTGATTCAGTTAACGGGACATCTTTTATATCCTGTCTAGGTTTAGTGCAATATTCTAAAACATCCAAGCATTCATGATCAATATCATTTTCATTTCTGTTACAGTACCATCAGGCAACAATGTGGAAGGATTTAAATTCACACATCTTGCAATCGAAACGTTATCTGATCCCAGAATAACGTTTTATTTATTTATTTATTTATTTTAAGGTTTTGTAGAGCGCGTAGTAACCCTAGAGCATCCCAGCGCTTGAACCTGAACTCAGGAGGGGTCAGCATCGGAAGGGGTTAAGGGTCAAGGAAAAAGAAGGGTCTTCAGTGCCTTCCTGAACTGAAAGAGATTAGGTTCAGTTCTCAGTCTCCGGGGGAGGTTGTTCCAGTGTTTGGCCGTGTGGACCGAGAAGCGGCGTCCTCCGGACCGGGCTTTTTTAACTCTGGGGACAGTGATGAAGTTCTCTCCGCTTGAACGGAGGGCCCTACTCTCTTTGTAAGGGATGATGAATTCCTTGAGGAGGGGTGGGCCTTTATTATGGAGAGTCTTATGGGCCAGACAAAGGGCCTTGAAAGCAACCCTTTCTCTGACTGGGAGCCAATGAAGGAGCTTCAAGGCTGGCTTTGCCGAGGATCTGGCGGGGGTGTCGGTAAGTAGGCGGGCCGCGGCGTTTTGAATTTTCTGCAGGGTATTGAGTGTAGCTTCAGGGGCACCCAGGTAGATTGCCTTGCTGTAGTCAAGCCTCGCCAGGATGAGGCCCTGAATAAGGAGTTTCTTGGAGGTGGCGGGAAGCAGGGGGAAGACCTTTCTGCAGGCCCTGAGAAGTCCGAAGCAGATTCCTGCCGTCTTTTTGGCCTGTGTTCTAAAGCTCAGGTCCTTTTCGAGCCATACGCCCAGGCTCTTGACCTCCTCCTTGGGTGCAGGGGGGTCACCTAGGCAGTCGGGCCAGATGTTAGGCGGCAGGGAGGGCCCTTTATGTCCGAGCAGCAGCATCTCGGTCTTGGACCCATTCAATTTCAGTGCTGAGGAGTTCATCCAGCTGTGGATTTCAGTGAGACAGCTGTGAAGGTCAGAGTGAGATTGGTGCGGATGTGAGAGGGTTACCACCAGCTGGGTATCGTCGGCGTAATTGATGATCGAGACGCCGAACGGGTTGACCAGTTTCTCCAGCGGGGACATATACACGTTGAATAACGTAGGGCTAAGAGATGAGCCCTGCGGTACTCCACAACGGAGGGGGATCGCGGGGGAGTGGCGGTCATTCTCCCAGACTTGAAAGGAGCGACCATCTAGGAAAGATTTCAGCCACTTCAAGGCCGTGCCCCTTACTCCGATGTCTCCCAGTCGTTGGATTAGGGTATGGTGGCTCACAGTGTCGAAGGCCGCACTGAGGTCCAGGAGGATCACTGCCACTGATCCTCCTGTGTCCAGAATGCTTCTGGCCTTCTCCACTGCTGCCAGGAGGGCGGTGTCGGTGCCCTGGCCTGGACGAAACCCTGTCTGGGAGACCCCGAGTAAGTTGTTGCTCTCAAGGAATAGTGATAGTTTTTTATTCACTAGCTTCTCCGTGATCTTACTGTTTCCTGGGAGGAGGGAGATAGGTCTATAGTTGGCTAGGTCCTGGGGGTCTAGAGAGGGTTTCTTTAGAAGGCCTTTAACCACTGCCGCTTTCCAGCTAGGAGGGACTAGACCCTGCGAAAGGGAGGAGTTAATGAGGGACGTAAGGGGGGGGATGATGGTGCTGGACACTTTTTCATATTTAGTCAACCTGTTACTTGTCAAATGCTGTGTTTTGCTTCTGGTAAGAAAAATTTCAACTGAATGGGGTACATATACTTTTAAAGCAAATCCAATTATTATTCCTTCACTTTGTTCAAGGCTTACACTTGTTGCAGCTACTGCTTTTAAACAGGCTGGTAATGCTTTTGCAACAGGATCTAGAACTGCTGAGAAATAAGCTATTGGCTTTCTCAGTCTTCCATGTCTTTGAATCAGAACTGATAATGCACATCCTTCCATTTCACTGCAATACAGCTCCAATTCCTTCTCGTAGTCTGGCATACCTAAAGCTGGTGCTTCACACAAACTTTTCTTCAATTGCTCAAAAGCTTCTAACTCAGTATCTGTTAGGGTAATCTGATCTTTTATGTCTGCTTTTGTCAGTCTCTGTAGTGGTTTTGCAATTACTGAAAATCCACTAATCAATTGGCGACAATAACCTACCATCCCTAGAAACATTCTGACTTGTCTCTGTGTTTTTGGAGGTTGCATTGCCTGAATCATTTTAATTCTCTCAATTGTCACTTGCCTGATTCCTTTTGCAATTCTGTGACCAAGATATTTTACTTCTTGTTTGCAAAACTGTAATTTTGCAGGAGACACTTTATGTCCCTCATCTGCCAGATGATTTAAGAGAGTAATGGTATCTGTTACACAGTTATCTCGTGTTTTTGCAGCCACAAGGAGATCATCAATATACTGCACTAATGTCGATTTTCCAGGTAAATCTAGATTTTCCAAGGATTTCTTTAGCAATTGATTAAAAATAGATGGACTTTCTGTATACCCTTGAGGGATACAACACCATGCTAGAATACGGTCTTGGAACCTGAACGCAAAAATTTGTTGGCTTTCTGGATGCAATGGAACAGTAAAGAATGCGTTACAAAGGTCTATAACTGTGTACCATTCTGCATCATGCGGAATCTGATATAAAATTACCGCTGGGTTTGTACAACTGGGCAACATGGAACAACTATTTGACTAACCTTTCTCAGGTCTTGAACTATCCTGAAAGTTCCGTTTGGCTTTTTAGTTCCCTTAATTGGTGAATTACATGGACTACTCTCAATTTCTTTTAGAACACCTTGTTTTATGAATTTGTTAATTACAGGTATAACACCTTTAATAGTTTCTGTCTTCATTTTATACTGAGGAATGTTTGGAAAATCTACTCCTTGCTTTACTGTTATTTTTACTGGGTCTACATTTTTCATCAAACCCATTTCGTCTCCAGTTAAATCCCAAATTTTAGCATTGACTGTCTCTTTTAATTCTTCAGGTAGATTATTTTTTATCAAATGCAGGAAATAATTTACATTCCTATGCTTCAACCATTAACATCGTTAATCTGTAAAGCCCATCTTCTTCTTGAGTTTGGAGCTCTATACCATCCGGTGAGCAATATATTTTACTATTCATCTTACAAAGTATGTCCCTTCCTAACAGATTTACAGGACTGCTGTTACAAACTACAAATCTATGCTTGTCTTTAAATTTGCCAATTTCAACTTTAACTGGTTCTGTTAAATCTGTTTTAATTTGTTGATTAGCTACACCAACTACTTGGATTTTCTCACCTGAGAGAGGCAGGTTTTCTATTTCCACTGATCTAACAGTAAAACGGGTAGCACCTGTGTCCACAAGAAAAGTGATTTCTACATCATTCACTTTACCATTTACAAATGGACCAGACTGATCTACCTCAAGAGTGGCTCCAAGCACACACTCTTCCTCCTCTCTCAGGCACCGTCATAAGTAATCCTCAGAATCACTCCCTCCATTTTCATTCAACAAATACTGTTGAGAAACATTTGACACATTCACTCTTGGCGATCTGTTTACCTGTTCACCTCCGCAGAATCCCGTTTCTGAATTGTACCTCTACACATTCACACAATTTAGAAGTGGCGGTTGTGGAATCTGACTCTGCTGATTCACTACCTGTCGCTGTACCTGTTGCTGCAGATTTATCTCATTCTGCATCTGTGGATTTAATGATGCATTTTTACAATTTCTGGGCGGATTCTTACACTCGCGCTTCCAGTGTCCAATTTCGCCACAATTAAAACATGGGAGTTTCTGCTTTAACAATTCAACATTTCCCATCAATTTTGGTTTATTAAAATTACCTTTAAATTTCCCTTGATTCTGATTAACATTTTTATTTTCTAGAGTTGCTATTTGCTGTTCAGCTATCTTCACCTGTGCCCACATAGCTTTTTCTTTTAGCTTTTTCTGTTTTGCATCTATTTCTTCACTACAGTATTTTGCTTTTCTCAAAATGTCATCAACCGAAAGTGATTGCCAGCCAACTATTCCAGATCTTATAATTTCACCAATTTCAGGTCTTAAGCCATAAACAAATCTGTAAATAAAGTGGCTCATATCTTTCTCACTCAATTTTTCATAACCACTGTATTGTTTAAATACCAGTAGTAATCTTTCATAAAATGAATGTACTGATTCTTTCGGCTCTTGATTTGTTCTATCTATTTTAACCCAATCAACTTTTTTTGGGGGAATCTTATTTTTCAACCATACAATTACCTTATCATACAGATTCATAACATCTGCTGAAGGAGCACCTGTTACTCTATCTCGGGTTGGTTCTTCTTTAGGCCAATCTATAGAAATTTTACATTCTGTCCAAAGATCCGATGGGACAACAATGTCAAAGAATCCATCAAGATCAATCCACAGAACTTTTGAAACCTTAACAAATCTGTCCACCTGTCGATACCATTCCACAGGTATTTCTCTCAGCCGAGGAAAATCATTTGTAAACAGTCAAATGTCCTGTCTTGACCAAGGAACATGCACATATCCACCTCCTGCTATTTCTCTCAAGGGAAATTCATTTGCTACGTCTCCTCTTTCTCGTCTGTCTTCCTCTCGTTTCTTTGTCCATTTTACTCTCCACTTACTTAATTCACCTAATCTTTTTAGAAACACAATTAATTCTTTTATATGAATAATTCTTCCTGTGGTATTCATGTTCTCAATGTCTTTTTCAGAGAAATCCACTCTGTAATGTTTCTGCAAATTTTTCTGCCTGCTTAAATCTATTTCTAATTCAGAAGCCATTTCTTCTAATTGATCATACTTGGTTTTTGTTTTCCATTGTATACTTTTGCAAATGAACAATAATTCATCATCCTGATATAGCTTTAAGCTGTCAGGTCCAATTGTGCCAATAATCAATTCCTCCAAATCTGCTTTCAATTTTGCAACATCAAGTAATTTAAATTCTAAGCTTTGTGGGGTATGCGTTAAATCTATTTTATTAGTGCTCTTTTCCGGTGTTCCAGAATCAGAATCTGCACCAGATGGAGTTTTATTCAAGAAGCTTTGATTAAAAGTTAAGTCAGGCATCATTGTTTTCTCTCGGTGAATTTCTGATAAATCTGAATAAAATTTTTCAGCCACTTTTTGAATTTCTGCATTTAATGGAACAGTTAAAGCTGAATGTCTAGCTTCCCTTTGATCAAATACTGGAAGAACAGGTCCAATCGTTACTGGTACAGTTACTGCTTCCATGCTTTTAGTTAACTGCTGTATTAATTCATCTTTTGATCGGAAATATTCTGAGGTATTTGGCATTTCCTCACATCTTTCTGTTCTCATTACATCTCTTGGGCTTTCATTCCTGTGAACTGGGGTTTCAGCATAATTTCTGTTTTCACCAGATATACTAGAATTAGATCTTGTTTCTATTCTTTCAGGAGTTTTTACATTATTTGGATTTAATCTGGGTGATGTCTCATCAATAATTTCTCTAGGAGGAGCACTTGGGGAAGTTCCTGGAGGAACTCTCTGGGAAGACCATGAACAAACTGGTTGATAAGGAGGAGGCCGTTTCGGTTTTGTAATATAAATCTCTTCTAAAACTGCATCTTCTAATTCACTTTCTTCAGCATTATTATTTTTCTTTTGGGCATTGTTTTGACTAGTTGCCTCACTAATTCTTGCTGGATACAGACCATCACACACATTACGTCTCCATCGACTCATTCTATCCTCATGAGTTTCCCTATTTATGTCCAATCTGGTACCTCTTGTTATACCTCTATTCTCTCGTTCCAATTCAAACATCTTATCCTCCCATTCAGCTAAAGCCTCAAATTGTGTAGGTCTAGGCTTTGGTTCAAGAGTCATAATTTTTTCTCTTAAGTTTTTCATAACCTTAAAGTTAAATGATCCATCTTCCGGCCATGCTAATACACCATCATTCTTTGTATATTCCATCCAATTCTCAATCCAAAGACAAGTATGATAACCATATTCACCTAACATATAAGCTGCAGGTGTTTTGTACTTATGAAGTAATCTTCCACCTCGCGTTTCAATTTTCTTGTCAGGTTTCAATTTATTTTTCAATTTCTGAAACCAAGAAAGCTTCTTTTTCTCTTTTATGTAATAATAATCCATGTTTTAAAACAATTCCGCTTACTTCGGAATGGATCGTAATTATTTCCTTGTTCCGTAAAATCAACCAATCCGTGCGCGAAATCACCAACAAGTCAATCAGGTTAAGCTACGTCACTACTTTGTTCAACCAATAGAATTACTGCTTTTCGGGATAAGCCAATCAGCTGCAAGCCTGCTTAGTCACATGAGCCAATCAGTGCTAACCAATCACAGCGTGACACTAGTGACGTATACTGCTGCTGCAGCTTCTCTGTCCTCGCTCCGCTGTGACACTGACACCTCCTTTACAAAATATTTTCACAGCGCCATTTTTAACAAAACTTTTAGATAGAATTCAGTTAGTAACTCCACAAAAACAAACCATTTGTCTATTTCCCTAAAATAAAGTGATAGCTTTCCCAATCATTCAGGTATTCTTTGCGAGGAATAGACAACGCTATTCTCACAGAATATTTATATTCGTTGATAAAGTAAGGCTACTCTACCCTTCTAGCAGGTAATAACAACTAGTTTCTCTCTGAATGTACATATAGTAACAATTCAAAGTTTCACTCGATCGTATATTACAAAATCATTTACGCACATTCAAACAGAAAAATCCCTAACCATACATACATGAATCTTAGTAGGACTTTAACCCACGCTAGAAAACCCAATACGTCAGTAAGATAGAAGACGCTTCCTTACCCTTCACTCAAGCTTGCATAAATCTACTACTCTTTTCACAGTTAGTTTTAAAACAGGCTCCAAATCCCTATACTCAAAAGCTACAATTTCATAGGCAATCCTCACTATACATTCTACCTTACACACCTAAAATCCCTAAACTTGTGCTGTACGTCCACAACACTAGTGATATATGACAATACCACTATTTTCAAACAGAACAAATGCACTGTGCAACTTCACCTGTTAGACTACTCTTGCCGGCACATCTAGGAATTTTCACACTGCTGGAAAAAATCTTTCAACTACATATAACAACTGAACAAAATCAACACATGTTACACATCGATCCTATGTAATTATCATGTAGCTTGACAGTTACCATAGCAACCGTAACTCTGCTACCAAGAAATTGATCCAGCGCCCCTAAGGAAAAACTGTCTCACCAACGCTACCCAACACCACAATACTCACCATTAATCATAAATCACTCATAAAGACCCATATATACCAACGAGACAATTTTTTTGGGCAACTGAATCATGTGACCTAATTAAACAGAACTATTCACAATCTATTTACAACTTTTATATACAACTGCAGTTTATCATTTCTCACCATGGTTTTAATCATTTATCATTTTAATTAAGTCACTTAGGATCAGCTAATGGTAACTAGACCATGAATAAACAAGACCAGCTTGTCATTTCAAAATCTAATTTTATTAACTTTATTATTCAAAGAAAGAGCATTTTCAATTAGTTATCTTTATTTTATTAGCAATAATGAAAGCAGCATTTATTAAGGGGAAAACATATTAGACCGACACCTCAAAGGCAAATCAATTAGCATGAATTAAAGAATTTAACAGTTTCTATTCCCTGAATTCTATTTCCCTGTCTAAAACTCGCTCCACCTAAAAAGAATAATCATTAAAGACTACTATCCTTACGTGCGCCAAAGAGTCCAACAGCACGACACGCCCTTCAGGAATCGGAAAGTGAGAAGCGCCCTCCTGCCCATGGGGCCAAGTTTTATACCTTTCTGACTAGCTAATCTTCTCAAAATTGTACACATTTCTTTGCCATCCAGTGTTTTCATTGGCTGACTTATGTCTGTTCATATTGTGTCATCACCGTTGTCCAAGCCTGGATTGGACTTTTCTTAGAGTCCATTGTCCTTTACTTTCGAGTCGCGCAGCTTCCTTAAAAATGTTACTTTACTCTCGAGTTACAGTACATGACTTCCTTGGCTTGGCTATCTTGCCGCTTCCTGTCCTTGAATCTTTCTCTCCAAGAGCACGTTTAGCACAATTTATTAAATTCGCTTTCACTGACAAAACTTGTCAACGTGCTAAAAGTTTCCACTTCCATGCAAGGCTCTTTCTGGACAGGATTCGAAAACGCCATCTTTTCACAGGCCTTAAGCCTCTTTCAGAAACTATTATTCAAATAAACACAAAACATTAATTAATTAAAGAATTGAAACCCATTCTGTTACCCACCCCCTTTGCTAATTATTAACCCATTAATTTATGTTACCTAGCTGTGCACACAAAGCTGCATTTTATATCTACCTTCTTCTTTTAGGCTGTAGGATCCTCCACAAGCTTTTGCCACAGAAAAGACGTAAAGACATAACATAAGCACACAAATAAGCACATGCCATAAGTTAAACAGCCGCATTTAATACTCACAAAGACAATAGACAAGGTTAGTTTATTATTTTCTGCGCACTTGCATTTGCAACATAGAGCACATAAGTTAGTCCCTCGTGTTTCTTGTAAATATGCATTTTTAAAAACTAAGTTGATTAATACTTTTCATCACATACTAGTTAATACGGTTACAGTTTTTATGGCACACTTGCATTTGCAACATAGAGCACATAAGTTAGTCCCTCGTGTTTCTTGTAAATATGCATTTTTAAAAACTAAGTTGATTAATACTTTTCATCACATACTAGTTAATACGGTTACAGTTTTTATGGAAGTTTAACTTTGCGTGTTTGAACGAAATTTCATTCAGCACCTCGCTCCATCAGTACTAAGGACGTTCACTTATTTAATTTGAATGTGAGAGTAACCGCACTTCTCAGCACGTTTACAGTACTTACGCAAGAGTCAGTATGGCGATTAACGAGGGCAGATTAGTACTCCTGCAATAAAGTTTATTCATGAACATAAAGCGAGCAGTGATGACTGAAGAATCTTCATCAAGGTTTGGAACAAGCCCAGATCGTGGAACAGGAAACCAAGCACTGTTCTGCTGTTCCATAACGATGTAACATATCTATCCGATTTCTCATTGTAAACGTTAACAAAACAAAAAAAATACCTCAATGTAAACAGATATCAGATAGAAAGCTAAACCAAGAAACGTGACAACCTTAAACGTTTTGTGAGACTTTGCAGATGGGAACCACACCCCATGCAACCTCTGACGTAATGGCCCGAGTACGTAATAGTAATCTTCATTACTAGGGGTGGGCGGAATTTGCGGAATCGCGTCACGTAAATCTCTGCAAAACGGTAAAAAATCTCCGCGAACATGCAGAAATTCCACGAACACGCGGAATTGCATGTTTGGGATGCTTATTTACTGTTCGCAATCGCGGTTTGTGTGCTCGCGGGGAAATATCTCGAGAACACTCATTTGAGAACACGAATAAGCAAAACATTTTGCGAAGTCGCGGAACGCAGAATTTTGGGCAATTTCGCGTTCTCCGCGGAACGCGAAATTACCCAAATTCCGCAAACGGAACGAATTCACCGCCCAGGTCTATTCATTACTCTTAGTACAACTCATCCTCATCCTTTTTTAGGTCAAGGCTGGGCAGCTCATGCGCTGCTGTGCGAGGCATGCCGTTTTGAGGTATGGCATAGAAGCCTCACCCATTTCCTGCCCATCTTTTCAATTGGCACCTGTTATTGTCCTTGAAAAATTGTTGCTTTTCATTTGTGAATAGGCTTAGTAGTCCTTCCTTGGTACTACCTTGTCTGCATTTGTAACCTCCCATAACAACTGGACTTTTTACTTGTGTTGGTACACTTTCTGCGTTATGTAGTCGATGAGCACTATTTTCTTTAAGTGGCCACCATTTATTTGCGGTCGCCGAATTTGCGTCACGTTTTTTTTTTTTTACTATTCACTTTTTGCTTGTTTTCTAGCGCCCCATGCTGCATTTTCACATTTATTAGAGGCCACAGCCCTTTCTTTAGAGGAGCATGTCTAAAGAGAGATCCAAACCTGCTATTAAAGTAAAATAGCCTCATGGGGCGCTTTTACCAAATAAAGCATTTGTTTGTCAACTTGGCAAACAAATCCTTTAGTTGGTAAAAGCGCCCCATGCCGTGCTTTAATTTTAATAGTGGCCACGGACCTTTCTTTAGACCCGGCTCGTCTAAATAAAGGGGCGTGGCGTCTACTAATGTGAAAGCGTGGCATTGGGTGCTTGTAAACCACAAGCATTTGCAATGTAATAGGTCTTGCATTTTCAAAACTTTAAACTATTGGTATTGTAAATGGCAATGCCTTTTATTATTGCAGGTTTTTAAGTCACATAAATAAACAGCATTATCATTTACAATAGCTCAAAATCTTGTAATTGCGAGACCTGTTGTATTGCAAATGCTTGTTTAGAACTGGACGCAAAACAGAAAATACTATTCTTAATTCCACGCACCCTCAGCTGGATGCTTTCAGTGGATTAGCCTCACAAAACACTACTGTAATCTAGAGCTCTGTCAAAGGCCTAGCCAGGGAAGGTGGTCTGTTTGTAATGACCCGAACGAGGACAAGTTGGACTCAAAGTAATGAAGATAACCAGTAAGTAATTGGGCCACTACCTTTACGCCCCTCATCCTAGTCATTACTTAGCGAGGTATACCAAAGCCATAAGGAATAGGCCTTGCATGAAAACCAAAGAACACAAAATAACCAGAAATATGCAACATCCCATGTATTTAATTGCTACTAAATTACATTGCATTGATTATATCCTAATCGACTGTAAGACCTCTACAACAAATTCTTCTGTACGTATTCAGGAATTCTATATTGTGTAATAAATGTATTGTCTAAGTCCCATGTTCTGGCCCGACATATATCTTCCACTGAAACTCCCTGAACCTCTGGTGAGGGTGCTGCCAAAGAACAGGTGGAATTACTTTGGAGAATCACAGGTATGATTTGTATAAGCAAATTGTATTGTCTCTTTAATCCATTTGCCTACTGTTCATTTTTCTGGTCTTTTTGCCCTCTCCAGAAGGGCCAAAGGTAACAAAAAGAGAGCCTGTCTTCCTGAAGGTACTGGATCTCTCAAGATATTGATTACAGCCTGGTAGCATTCCAGGGAAGTTAGCATTGTGGCTTGACAGAACCCAATTTAATTAGGCATATTTACCACTTTCCTCTTTCTGTAAGCCAATCACGCATTAGACTTTAATTTAACATCCAGTAGCCGTGACTAAAGTTGATGCTTCAATTTTTTGTTAATTGCCACAGGCTGACGAATGCCAGGGCATGCCTCTTAAGGCCACTATCTGGTCTGCTTTATCAACAACTCCAGCAAACTTTGCGTCCAGGTCAGGGTATTTTAACACAGCAAAGGACACACTGCAACTTGAATTCCTGTGGAACATGCAGCCTTCTACAGAGTGCTTTAACAAGTGCTCTAAAAGCAACTGAAAATGATATATTTTATAACGGATTAGGAAACTTTTAACCTAAAAAAACATTTAGCCAATAAAGCAAACACTTTTTTAGAAAATACTCCCCAAGCTACCTCATAGTCCCAATGTCTAAGACTGTTACATCACTTTCTTCACCGTCCCACTTTTGGAATTTTGACACACCCGGCAAGCATATAAACATCAAACAACAAGTTGTTTCAAGAGAAATCGCATTGGGATGGGCAACGCGGCAGGGATGCCCGCTGTCTCCGCTCCTTTTTGCGTTATTATTAGAACCCCTGGCAACGTGGATACGCACGACGCAGTTACTCCGTGGAATAACATGGGACGCAAACTGGGAGGACCGGATCTCCCTTTATGTGGACGATGTGCTAATATATCTAACGTCCCCGACAGAGTCCTTAACGGCCCTGCTAGACATCCTCATGACATATGGTAAAATGTCCAGATACACCATAAATTGGGCAAAGTCGTTGCTTTATTTGCTGCACGGCCCAGTGCCCACACTCCCACCTGACTGTCCCCTATAAATAGTGACCAGAGGGTTTAAATACTTAGGGATCTATATTACCCCACAAGCTAACGTGTTTATGGAAGAAAATCTGCTGAAACCCCTAAGGCGACTAAAATCCGACGTTACACACTGGAGAGCCCTCCCGTTTACGCTCCTGGGAAGGGCAGCTCTCTTTAAAATGCTTGCACTTCCTAGGTTCCTATATGCACTCCAGAATACTCCCTTCCCGGTCCCGACGTCCTATTTTAAGGCCATTGAAGCAGAAATTACCTCCTTGCTGTGGGATGGGAAACCAGCACGCATAGCACAATCTAAATTGACATGTAGCTGGTATGACGGGGGGATAGCCTTACCCAGTGTTCGATTATATTACAGGGCAGCACACCTGGCAATCATTAATCAATGGCTCCACACACCACAAGACGGACCGGCCTACAGACTAGACCGGAAGGTGCTACCGACAGAACGTGTGATGAAGGCCCTTTATACGAACAAACGACGGCATGCACTGACAGGCCCCACGGCCCACACGATAAAAATTTGGCACACAGCACAGAGGGCTCTGGGATGGGAAGGAGTACTAACACTGGCCACTCCACTATGGGAAACACGCAGCCTAGGCACCCTGGCAAACACTAAGGGATTCAGGCAATGGGACCTAATAGGTATTAAAAAAATTGGCGATCGGTGGGTGAAGGGGGAAATTATTACATTTGCAACCCTTAAAGAAAAATACGGCCTAGCAGACATGGAAGCCTACCGCTACGCCCAGATCAGACATGCCCTTCAAAGTATCATCCCCCTAGACACCGCACTAGTAGAATCATCGCCTCTTGAAGACAGAATCCTTACAGACCACATGGATAAAAAAGCCATATCACAAACATACCGTAAATTAATTAATAATCTCCCGGACCCGATGGTTGTATTGCATAGCAAATGGGAAGTAGAGTTAGGAGACATAGAGGACTCGGATTGGATGGACGTGCTAGCTTCAACCAGGGAGGCAGCGATCCCATTGCGCTTAAAACTAGTGCAACTGAAAGTGCTGCATCGTATATACTACCCCCGCACCACGATACATAAGCTCGGGCACGCGGCAGATTCGCTCTGCCTTAGAGGATGCGGTCAGATAGGAACATATTTCCAGATAATATGGGACTGTCCAAAAATACAACTCTACTGGGAACACGACCTAAATGGAAATTTCGGACGCGAGTGGGGTGGAGGTCCAGCGAGATCCTAGGTGTTGCCTATTAAATATATGGCCACCAACGGACCTAAATCTGGGGCTACAAACGGGCTACGCTTGGGCTGGCGACGGCAAAAAGGAATATAGCCAGGAACTGGGGATCCGAGGAGGTACCCACACGAACGCAATGGGAGAACGATATGGACGCAGGGATGGTAGCTAAAAAAGCAGTCTATGCACACCGGGGATGCCCCAAAAAATGGTCCAGAATATGGGGAAAATGGAACGAGTCAAGAGGGAACATTTGTGAATCGCCAGGTACATCATCTACCCCTGCAGACAGTCCATAACATCCAGTGAGGCCCACTGTCTCAACTGGAACAAGCATGCACGGAGGAGTGGGGGGGTGATATGGGGGAAGGCTGTCCTCGACACATGCCTAGAATGTGCTGATAACTTGTGAACCATGTATACTGAAATATGTACAGCATTGACTCGTCACTAATGGACATGATAGTTGTTTGTAAATGTATGTAAACTCCTGACACTGCAATGAAAATAAAAAAGTTTAATTAACAAAAAACCAACAAAAAAAAAACCAACAAGTTGTTGCCTAGAAGTTCAAATCACGAACTCACGTTGTATGTCAATTCCCCAACATATTAACGGGAAGAAGAAAATGGTTAAGACCATGTTTTCTTGAAAGAGGCTGTTGTCAAGGGAAAGAGAACTTGGGCTATGTACTAAGTGGCGAAAACACGCTAATGTCACACAACTCGGTTAAGTACAAGCTTGAAACTATTCATATGTTGGGAACTAAGGATGAGGGGCTCACCAAGATAGGTTTATCAGAGTGAATTGCTGTTTTGTATGTAAAGAAAGTTTCTAATGATATATTTGCATTTCTCATAATTTTTGTCCCATAATCAATAGAGTTTACAATATAAATTGTATGATATTAGTTAAGTGACATTAAAAAATATTTGATTATGTCAAGATAAACTTATGTAGCTCTTTTGACATACATAAACTCAAAAGCTTTTATTCTTCAGAGTTAGGGAAAATTAGAGTAATCTCTTGAGGAGAATGGAATTTAGACCTTTTAGAACGAAAAGAAAAATCGAGCCTCAGAATGACCGTATCACCCAGAAAACTAAGGGCCCGATTCACAGAACTAACTTAAGACAAAATCTTAAACGTACTACCATGTTGGTATTCACAGAAGGCACTTTCTTGGTCTTCACAGAAGGCACTTACTCATTTTGGTATTCACAGAAGGCACTTGCTCATTGATGAGTAAGTGCCTTCTGTGAATATCAAAATGAGTTAGTGTACCTACTCATTTTGGTATTCACAGAAGGCACTTACTCATCAATGAGCAAGTGCCTTCTGTGAATACCAAAATTAGTAAGTGCCTTCTGTGAATACCAAAATGAGTAAATGTTAGTAAGTTTAGGATTTTGTCTTAAGTTAGTTCTGTGAATCGGGCCCTAAGAAAAGGATGATGGCATAGCAAATCATAAAGTCACCCAATCTGTGTGTTGAAGTGATTGCTACCAATAAGCCGACTTTATAAGAAACAAAGTTCAGATCAGCAGTTTCCAGTGGTTCGAAAGTAAAGAATTGCAAAGACCTTAATACCAATGGAATATTCAAAGGAGGGGCAGAAGAACAACACAGCGGATGTGTGAAGCAAAACTCTTAAACATCCTTGATAACAAAGCCACATCCTCAAGAATAGAAGCATTGTCTTCATAAAAAGCCGTAATCGTAAACCATTATAACTTCAAAGTGTAAAGGCCACATTTTTGTTAAACTCATTTAATAAGAATTGCAGACTAGCAGATACAGGACAACAAGTAGAGGATAAATTACGTGAATAGAGAGTCAAAAACATGCCAGTGTCTTGAATAAGACTTCAAAGCTGATGACTTCCTTGAAGACTGAATCACTTCCACAAAATGAGGGGATACATCTTGGGTTGGAGTTAACTTCTCAACTTCCAAACTGGAGGGGTGAAACTTAAGGGAAGTTGGGGGCTGTAGGTTTTCAGTCCAGTCATGAAGCAAGGAAGGATCCAAGGAAGAAGTACTCCCATTTCCTTGACCCATGTTTTTCTTGGCCAGTATGGTGACACTAACACCACTTAAGCCTTTTGTTGTTTGATCATCAACAGCAACCTCTGAATCAGTGAAAACAGTGGGAAGGCATACAGTAAATCATTTGGTCAAGTCAAAAGAAGGGCAAGCTCACTCTTCTGGGAAACTCAAACAGACCTTCGGGAAGAGGGTTTTTCTTGAATGCAAAAAGGTCCATGAACGTCAAACTTTCAAGATTATCCATTGATACATTGTTCAGGACAGATTTTTTTTTAAAATCTGTTTTATTATTTTTTGTCAAAACATCGGCATGTATTTCAGAATACATACATTCACATGTTATGAGTACACTATAAAACCACTCAAGCAATTCTGCAGTAGATCGCACACTAGATTGGTTGACAGTATTCATAACATTGGGGAGTTCCTTTGGCACAACGCCCCTAGAGCTCCCGGAGTTCATCATCAGTGCTGTCATCGTCAATATCTGATCTTGGCTCACAGATTTCCCCTCGATATGCGTTCCATGCCGCCCATATTTTGGTCCATTTCTGGGGGCACTTCCGGCCTATATACACTGTTCTCTCCGTTGACATAATGAGGTCCATATCTTTACACCAGTTTGTTAGTGACGGTACATCTATCGCCCCCCATTTTGTCCAATGTTGCGTTTCGCTACTATGAGTCCCAGTGTGACCCAAGTCTGCCCGTGTCTTGTGCGGTTATTGGGCTCCCACACGTTCAGGAGACACCTGCGTGGCTCTGGTGTAAGCGATACATTCATTGCCTGTGATATCGTACGTAGTACCGTACGCCAGTAGTCTGCTATTCTGTTGCAGTCCCACAGTGTATGAAAGAATGACCCCTCCTCCCCGCATCCTCTAAGGCAATACGGGTGTTGTGCTCTTCCCATTTTGAATAATGTGCTTCTAGTGTAATATGTGCGGTGGAGGATTTTAAGTTGCACAAGCCGGAACCGTGAGGGTATACCTATTTCTTGGGGGGAAGCAGAGGCCTCCTGCCACTCTGTCGTCCATGTCGCCCACCTCGGCCGCCCATTTCTCTCAACGTGCCCATGGGGTCTGGTAGGTTATTGATGATTTTGCGGTAAGTGAGGGATGTGGCGCGTTTTGGCATGTATTCTGTAAGTAGGCGATCCTCTAGTGGAGAGGCCGCCGGCATGTCCGAGTCCAGTGTTAGTATCGTCAATAGCGCGTGTCTTATTTGAGTATACCGAAAAACCTCAGTGGGGGCCAGACCATACTGCTGCTGCAGTTAAGCAAACGGTATCACAGTCCCTTTGTCCCATATGTCTCCCACCGTAGAAATACCTATATCATCCTACTGATCAAATCCCGTGCTGTTCCTTAAGTGCCCCAACCGCTTTGTGTCCCAGAGTGGGGTAAGTCCAGTGATTACACCCCTCCATCCAAATCGCGTCTGTGCCGCGTGCCAGAGCAGGACTGTATGTTTTGTTGGGCCCACCAAGTTCGTGATCTGTCCCCTGTTGTACAGAACTGCCAGTATGTTTCCTGCCCCTAACTGTACCCTGTCCGCCCTGTATGCTGGGTCTGCCTGAGCGGCGTGTATCCATTGGTTAATGACCTTGAGATGTGCAGCCCAATAATACATGTGGATGTTAGGGAGTGCAATGCCTCCGTCGTACCATCCGCGGTGCAGTTTCGCCTGTGCTATGCGGGCCGTTTTCCCGCTCCAGAGTAATGTGAATACCTGAGCAGCTATCTGTTTAAAGTATTTTAGCGGTACAGGGAATGGGGTATTTTCCAGGGCGTATAAGAACCGCGGTAAAGCCATCATCTTAAACAAGGCGGCTTTCCCCAGTAGCGTGAGGGGAAGGGAATCCCAATGTGTCACGTCCCTTTTCAAACGTTCTAAGGGAGGCACTAAGGGCCCGATGTAGGTCGGTCGGTAACGGCCGAAAATCGGTATTTTCGGCCGTTACCGACCGGTATTCAGTAAATGGTATGTAGGGCCACAAATTTCACAGAATCGGTAAATTTACCGATCGGTAAATTTACCGATTCTGTGAAATACCGAATCGGTATTTATACCTATTCGGTAATTTTGTTATATAGGTGGGACTCTTCTGAGTCCCACAACCCTTACCGAAACTGTATTTTACCATCAAATATATTTGATGGTAAAATACCGATTCCGGTGTGCATGCACATGTGTGCATGCACACCTGTGCCATATGACAGGCAGACCTGCCCTTAGGGCAGGTATGCCTGCCACATTTACATGGCCCCCGACTCTTTTTTGGGGGTGCTAGAGGGTGTCAAAGTGACACCCCCTGCACCCTTGTCAAAATCTGTATTTACCGATTCGGTAAATACCGACCGGTAATGCCCCATTCATTCCTATGGGCTTCAAAGCCCATAGGAATGAATGGGGCTTTCCCGGTCGGTATTTACCGAATCGGTAAATACAGATATTTACCGATACATATCCACCCCTTAGATTTACCGATTTTTAATTACCGAATCGGTAAAATTCGGTAATTAAAAATCGGTAAATCTATTTTACCTACATCGGGGCCTAAATTCTTGGAGAAGAATGTTGCTGGATCCGCTGTAATGTGGATACCTAGGTATTTAAAGGAGTCCTGCGCAATCACCAGTGGGCAAGTCTCGGGGAGTCGCGGCGGGGGACCCTTCGGTACATATAACACCAATTTAGTCCAATTGATCGTATACCCTGATAATGTACCGAAGTTGTTACATATCTCACTGGAATGGAGTTTTCAGGGTCTGTCAGGTACACCAAAATGTTGTCGGCGTAGAGGGAGACGCGGTCCTCCCACCCCTCTACCCATTGAATGCCTCTGAGCAATGGATGTCCTCTAATTCGCATCGCAAAGGGTTCCAATACTAATGCAAAAAGGAGTGGCGACAGGGGGCATCCCAGGCGCGTCCCTCTCGCCAGAGGGATAGTATCTGAAATATGGCTATTTGCAGTCACACACGAGAGCGGGCTGGTGTACAGTAGACGACCCCCAGGAACAAAATTTTGGGCCAAAACCCAGGCTAGTAAGGACTGCAAAGAGGTAATTCCATTCCACCATGTCAAAGGCCATCCTCTCGTCTAGGGAGAGGACAACCGCTGGTTCAGACAGGGTCGACGCCTTTGCCAACGCGCCATGTAGGCGCCTAAGATTCAGAGCGGTGTTTCTGTTGGGCATGAAGCTGGATTGATCTAGGTGGATTAACTGTGGAAGGTGTGCCAGCAGCCTAGTTGCCAGAGCCTTGGCAAGAATTTTTGCCTCTGCATTGAGCAGGGAGATAGTGCGGTATGAGGTACATTCGGACGGAGGATTACCGGGTTTCGGTATAGCCACTATTGTAGCCAATCTCTGATCAGGAGGTAGCTCGCCTCTATCTAAACTATCAATGTAACATTCTCAGAAGGTGTGGGCTAATACTGTCCGCCAGCTGCTTATACAATTATATCGGGATCCCGTTGGGTCCGAACGCCTTACCCGACTGTAATGAGCGGATCGCAGCTTAAACCTCTTCCTCTGTGATATCCGTCTCAAGCTCTAAGGATGCCTCCCGCGTGAGTTTGGGCATGTCTGTAGCTTGTATGGAGGCCCCCCGTCTCCGCTTCCGACACGTCTGACGCTGAGGTATAAACCTCTCGGAAATAGCCCGCCAGTTCCTGCACTATAGCCCGTGGATCCGCCGTGAGCTGTCCCTCCGCCGTGCGCAATTGCGTTATTCCCCTAGCGCCCCGCTCTCGCCTGTCCAGCCACGCCAGGAGCCTTCCCGCCTTGTCCCCCACATCATATATCTTATGTCTAGTCGCTGTGATGTGGGATACCGTCTCCTGTCGTAAATAGTCCCTATATTGTTGTTGCCTGAGGTGTAAAGCATGTGCTGATTCGGGGGTGGGATTTGCTGAGTGTCCTGTGTCCGCTGAGTGTAATTCTAGCTCCAGCTCCGTAAGTTCTCTCTGTTTCTCTCGCTTGTGCCCCCTGATGGAGTCTATGGCTTGCCCCCTAATAACCGCCTTGTAAGCCTCCCCCAGGACTGATGGGGAGTCCACTGATGTAGCGTTTTCCGCAAAGACGTTTTTTGTGGCTTTGCGAATTTCCCTTCGAATGGCCGGGACTTGTAAATATCCAGGGTAGATTGGGTAAAGCCTCCTACGGGACCTATGATTGTAGGAGAAAGTTAGCACGGGTGAGTGGTCCGATATGCCCCTGGGTTTAATGGTAATGTTAGTAACATTCTGTAGGTTGGCCTCTGACGTCATGAAGTAGTCTATTCGAGAAAGACTGTTGTGAACATTAGAATGAAAAGTGTATTGTCTTTCTGTGTGGTGGATGTGTCTCCATACGTCTACCAGCCCCAGTGCCTCCGTGAAGCCCTGCAAGCGGGAAACCCCGCTGCCCACCCCTTCTCTGGATATCTGTCCAGGCCTGCATCCATTGTAGCATTAAAATCCCCTCCCATAATTAGGTCACCCTCTGGCAGAGTAAGTAAAAATTCACCAAGGGCTGGGAGCGCCACTGTGTGGAGCGCCGGGGGAATGTATACCGAAACTACATTGATAAGTTTACCTTCCCATTGTCCCTGTAGTGCTGCAAATCTACCCTAATCATCCGTACGACTCTGGAGTACTATGAAGGAAGAGTGTTTTCGCACTAGGATACCCGTTCCTCTAGAACCGGTCGAGAACTCAGAATGTACCATCATCTTGTACCCCCATCTATCTAATGCCTTACATTCTGTGCCCGTGAGGTGTGTTTCCTGCAGAAGTACTAATGTTGGAGCCTGACGTTTTAATGCTCGGAGTACCAAACCTCTCTTGATTTTGTCTCCCAATCCGTGCACATTCCAAGTAAGTAGTGTGAGAGGGGTCACTGTGGCCTCAGAGGCTGTGTCTCAGGTATGATCTGCCATAGCGTGTGTCGCCATAGTAGTGGTGATCAGTGGGCGTGTGCCCCAATCCAACTGTGTCATGTGAGATCCTGCCAATTTGAGTGTATTTCCTCGTGTTTCCACTGCCGTTGCAAACTAAAACAAAGAAACTCCGAACCCATGAACCCCAACTTCCCGCCCCATCCCCCCACCCTGCCTCCCTGTCCGACGGACTCTGAACTGCCCGCCACCCCAACTCAGCAGAGTGCTTCATCCCCACCTGAACCATTGTACTTGCGTGAAGGGGTTAGGAAATCCAAGGAGAAACGCAGACCCCTCCGTCCTTCCAGAGCCCACTCTGGCCCAGTGTCCTAAGTCGGAGCCGCCGCCGTCTTGATTCTGTGTGAAAGTCTCATGGTGAACCAGATTCCTGTGGTCATGATTTAGCCTTGTCCGAGGTCTTCTGTGTCAGGTCGCTGTTCGTCGTCCCCGTCCGTGTGTAGCCGATCCTGGCCGCCTTCGATCCCGTTTTCGGTTTGATTACGAAGTCCTGTGTGTCCGCGACGTGGTCCATCTACTCTTCGCCATCCTTCAAGCCAGTCATGGGCTTGCTCAGGAGTTTCGAAAAACCAAGTTTTTCCATCGGCTACAACTCGGAGCCTTGCTGGGAAGATCATCAAATAAGGCAGGTCCTTATCCCGCAGTGCTTTTTTAACTTCCAGGAAGGACCACTGCCTCCGTAAGACTGCTGCCGTGTAATCGGGGAAGAAGGATACCGCCGAGTTCAAAATGCGAATTGGGGGAGATATCCTTGCTGCTTGTAATATCGCATCTCGGTCTCGGAAATTGAATAGCCGTGCAAGCACTGGTCTTGGGGTTGCTCCCGGCTTCGGCCTACCTCCCGGGACTCTATGCGCCCGCTCTACGGAGAAGAAGTTGGAGAGGCCCTTCGGCTGCAACCTGGTCTTAATAAGGTACTCAACGTAGAGATCCATGGCCGGAGAGCCTTCACTCTCCGGAATTCTGATAATTCGGAAGTTGTTGCTGCGAGAGCGTCCTTCTTGGTCATCCAGTTTGTCCATTAGCAACTTGTTTTCCATTTTGAGCCTTGACACCGTCTTCTGCAGTGCTGCCGAATCCGCCACCAATGTTTTAGTGACCTGTTCAACCTCCGCAACTTTGCCCGTTATTTTTTTTAAATCAGCCCTCAATAACGACACGTCAGTTGATATTGTGCCTACTGTAGTCTGGACTTTTGTGAGGGCCGCCATTATGTCCTCCAGAGTCAATTTTCTGGCGCCATCGCCATCTGCGGCTTTGCCAGGGGGTTCTTGCCCTCGGGAAGCAGCGGAAAATCTTTTCCGTAGGCATATTCGTCGAGCTTGGCCTGGGTGTTCTGCGTTCGTGGGGCTCTGCCCGCCATGTTGACCTCCCGGGCCGGTAGTGAAGGGCCCCGTGTAGCAGCGTCTTTATCTCCGGAGTAGTTAGTCCTCGGGGCCCTCAGTTCAGTGAGGCGCTCCCCACAAGCGTGGTGGTCTAGGAGGTATGGCGGGGGGTGAAACACTCCAGTCCGGCACCCCCACTGTCTTGTCTCGATCTCAGCTACGGGGGCCCGGCACACTCCCGCCTTCTGGCACTTGCCCCCCCCCCGTCCTCCACTTCAGGCTGCTGGTTTCGGGAACCCCCTGTAGGGCGTGAGGTGGTCTATGTGGGCGCGACCCCCCCTCAACTCGGCATCAGCTCTACCAGACACTTCTCAGTCAGGACCCCCGAAAATCGAGTCCCCGGCTTCACTCCGGCGACTAGGCCTCACCCCTCTGCTACGTCGCCTCCGGAGCTCCTTCAGGCAGCTGCCATCTTTCACGGCCGCTAGCCACGCCCCGTTCAGGACAGATTTAATCCTGAGATGAAGCAAACACCCTACTGAACCGGTCTACTTTCATGTTTGTCCGAGATATATATATATATATATATATATATATATATATATATATATATATATATATATATATATATATATATATATATATATATATATATATATATATATCCAGGTATTCCGCTTCAATTGCGCTGAGTTTCACAAGCAAACGGACGTATACAGACCACAGTTTGGTGCTTAATTTTATTTCGTGCAAGAGGTCGCCATGATGCATTTCAGCCCTTCCCAAGGGCCTTGATCACATAACACAGTGTAATCTTATACTTTGGTTTAATTAGCATAAACATGCGGACGTTGTCATTGGACACAGAGGCATACAAATTCAATAGGCATAGAAAAAGGTGCTCATTTGAACTACGAGTTTGTTTTTCCATTTTCTTTTCTTTACATTAGAAGAACAAATGTGCAAAATATAGCAATAAAGCCTCTGTGTGAAACCAACTTTGTGTACAAATTGATAAATAAATAACAATCAATATTTTGGTTCAATCTAAAACCATAAATAATGTTTTTTTCAAGGAACGTCACCACAATTAAACCAATGTAAAAATGAGTAGTTAAAATTGTGCAAAGTTGTGCAAAATAGTGCAAAATAGAATTTAAAATATATTCAGAGAATATCTTTAGGCAGCAGATACACCAACGAGAACATTAATCTGGGTTAGATTTGACCAAATATACCTTTATGACTATATCGGATCATTGCTAGCCGAAAAAAGCGTGAGTAAAATTAAAGGTTGAATCAAACACTGGAGCCCCAATGAAATATGCTCAATGATCTAGTTAACTCACGAACTATATTAAAGTGTAAGTGCAGCCAATATATGGCGACTTAGCAAATGGTGGTCGTCTATTACAAATAAAGATGGAACTTCAAAAGATACCGTATGAATACCAGGGAGCTAAATATGAGACCCATTGTGTAATATAAATATTGATCATCACATATCAGGCTGGGGATAAAATATCCCTCTATTGGCCATGAGTAGACAGAGAAACCTACACATATATACAGCTAGATAAATACACAATAAATATTAAATAAGCAAACGTACTACAATCTATAATAGATGAGATAAGCTTAAATATTCACATGTGTAAACATTGTGTATAAAATGGATTAAAAGGTTACTAAAACACTCGTAAATATTCAATAAATATGTCTGTAAAATCCACAGATTTGTGGATAACATATCAATAACTCTCTAGGAGATGTAAAACAATCCTGATTAAAATCCTACAATAAAATCTGTTAGCAATTTGGAAAGTGCTCTTATAGCTTATACACATGTAAAAAGATCCTCGGTAACATTGAGACCAAAGGGCTGTTTTGTATTCAATTCTAGAATATATCTGGTCTCCAATTGACGCAATTTTTCTTCTGTTACCACCTCTTCTACTAGCAGAAATAGAATCGATAACAAAATATCTCAAGTCTCCGCTTTTGGAATCATGCTTAGACTTAAAATGCCTTGCCACTGGGTAAGTATTGTCTTGGTTACTTATTGCCCTAAGATGTTGCAATATTTTTTGGGGTACTTGGAGCTTTGTGCTCCTTACATAAAGTAGATTGCATGGGCAAGACAGTAGCATACTCTGTTTTGCATGTGAGTAATCTGCTGATCTTATGTTCTTTTTGGTCAAACGGGGTGAAGTATGTCGTTTTGTTCTCACCCTGCTGACATGCTTTGCATGATTTGCAATTGAAAAGCCAGTGTGGGTTTGTAACCAATTTACAGATTCAATGGCTTCAGGACTAGTTCTAACGAGTTCATCTCGCATAGAACGTCCTCTGCTGTAGGTTATAGAGGGCCTTTTGGGTAGTCTGGGGCCAATTATACGATCACTCAAGATCAAATGCCAATTCCCCATTATAATGGATTCGACCTTCTTACGTTGCTGACTATACTGAACAATAATTCTGAATTCCTTTTTGGTTTCCTCCCTGTTAGCCTCAGTTTCAGTTATATCAGTGTCAGTCATGTTACCTGCTTCACCCAGTAGCTCCAACCTGTTCCTACGCATGGAATTTTCAATGGCATTATCAATGATGTTGCCAGAGTATCCCCTTTCCTTAAATCTCTGCTTACTTTCTTGTTGGGCTGTTAGTAGATCACACTCTTTACTGTGGATCCGTCTGAGCCTCAACATCTCAACATAGGGGATACTATTCACCAGGTGCTTTACGTGGGAACTACTAGCGTGGAGTGTAGAATTGCCAGCAGTTAATTTGCGATGGAGTTTGGTTTCTAGTCTATTACTTTCAACATAGACCTCCATGTCCAAGAAGCTCACTGAAGTAGCACTAATATTGGCAGTGAAGTGCAGGTTTAAGTTACTTACATTGATTGCCTGCACAAATTCCTGAGCTGTATCCAAACTACCATCCCAAACAATAAACAGGTAGTCGATGAAGCGCAACCATGACTTAATATTGGTAGTCATAACCTTCTTGTGTTCAGTCATGAGGACCAGCTCCTCCCACCAGCCCACGTGTAAACATGCATAGCTTGGGGAGAAGCTGGCCCCCATTGCAACACGTCTTAACTGCCTGTAAAAAAGGTTATTGTACATAAAGATGTTATTTAAACAGAAATTGACCATTTCAAGTAACATATTTTTGTGGTTCACCATATTGCCCATAGATTTTTACCGAAAGAAATCAAGTGCCCTCAACCCATCTTCATGTTGAATACTCGTATAAAGTGAGCTGACATGAAGGGCAATATTTAAAAAGCTTAGTTCCCATACAAGATTCCTAATTTTGAGTAAAAAGTCACTTGTGTCACTCACATAGAGTGGAGGCGAAGGTGGCTTTTAAGAACATGGTCAAGGAGTATCACCGAGACATCCGCCTAGGTAAGAAAACCTACCTGGCACGGAGGATTGATGCTGCCTCCAACTCCTGCAAGGAGATCTTCTCTATAGTGAGGGAGTTTACATCGCCCCGGATAAACACTGCTGAGGAGAGGCCCTCTGATGCGTGGGCTGCGGATCTTGCTGATTTTTTTACCAGCAAGATCCAACTGATACAGGCTTCTTTCCCGGCGATTATCCCCGAGGAGCGGACTGTCAGTGAGGCCATTCGATCGCCCCTGGCGCTGCCGGGCCCCACATTAGGCGCATTTCCACCTATCTTGGCGCCCGTCTCCTTAGCACTTTTGAGTAACCTGAAGTCCGGCTCGCCCCTGGACCCCTGCCCTGCTAAGACTCTGGCGAAACTGGCTGAGGTTATTAATCCATTGGCCAATCCGTTGCTGAATCTCTCGTTGAGCCAGGGAGTGGTTCCGCAGGCTTGGAAGCAGGCAATGGTCATCCCGCTGCTTAAGAAGCCTGGCCTGGACCCTAAGGCCCCAGTTAACTATCGGCCTATCTCTCTGCTGCCGGCTCTTACGAAGGTTGTTGAGAAGCACGTGCAGACAGTGCTCTCCAACTTTCTAGAGTCGAATGAGATTCTGCATGCCACCCAGTCAGGTTTTCGTCCGGGTCTCAGCACGGAGACTGCGCTCCTTGAGGTCTCCGAAACAATCAAGGGGATCTTGGATTCAGGGGGCAAAGCCATGCTGGTGATGTTGGACTTGTCGGCGGCTTTTGACACCGTTCCCCATGAGGGTCTTCTCATAAGACTCCATGAGATAGGACTTCGGGGAACGGTGTTCAGCTGGTTTTCTTCTTTTCTAGCTGGCCGCCGGCAAACGGTCTGGGCCGCTCCAGATTCCGCCGTGATGCCGCCTTTGGGAGTCGGGGTCCCTCAGGGCTCTATCCTGAGCCCGACCCTCTTTAATATCTTTATGACCCCTTTGGCGGCATTGGCGGAGTCGGTCGGGGCCCGGATCGTATCTTATGCCGACGATACCCAGCTCCTCTTCTCTTGTAAGAGAGGAGAAGACTTTGAGGGGGAGAGTATCCGGGATTGCCTTGGGCCTGTGTTTCAATGGTTCCATCTACACAGCCTCAAGTGCAATCCCGATAAGTCTGAGGTACTCTTCTTCGGGTGCGATGTGGAACCAGAGTGGCAGGCCTGGTGGCCCATTAATATGTCCCCCCCTTTGTGTTCATCCCAACTGGCTAAGAACTTGGGTGTTAAGATGGACACGGGGTTAACAATGAAGGCCCAGATTCTCGGAGTGTCGGGTATGTGTTTCGGCCTCCTGAGGATGTTACGGAGGTTTCTTCCCCTACTATCGGAGGAGCACAGGAGGTTGACTGTGCAGGCCCTGATAGGCTCCAGGTTGGATTATTCTAACGTTCTATACCTGGGCCTGCCAGAGTACCTGCTACAGCGGCTGCAAGTTGTGCAGAACGCTGCGGCGCGAGCTATCTACGGATTGAACAGACGGGCCAGTGCCACGGCTCTGCTCCAGACCTTGCACTGGCTTCCAAACCGTAAGCGGATCGCCTTTAAGACCTTGACTCTGACTTACAAAGCTCTTCATGCGACGGGAGCTAAGTATCTCCAGAGGAGACTCGCCTTCTACCAACCGGCGCGTTCTCTGAGGTCAGAATCCTTACTTCTGGCGACCGTTCCACGAGTGAAGCGAGCACGCCTGGGAGGTCGCTCCTTTGGATTGCTGGCGCCCCAACTGTGGAACTCTCTGCCCCTGTCACTTCGGGGAGCCACTAGTTTATTAGCCTTCAGAAAGGACCTTAAAACGTGGTTATTCTCCCAGTAGGCCCCCTATGTGTGTTGTTTTTCTCTGTATCTGCAATTCTCTCTTTTTTAATGTGTTATGTTAGTTTTACTGCAGCCTTCGTTAATTAAAAGCGCCGGGACACTCTTTTTGAGTAGCCGTGCGCTCTACAAAAGCCATTTTAACATAACATAACATAACATAACATATGATGGAAGGGCTTTCACCAGACTCTGAAGGAAAAAGTCCACATATGTAAATGTAAATGCACCGGTATTTATAGAGCGCACAGCTACTTCCCTGAGGTAGTGTCCCGGCGCTGTCGTATACCGCTTAGGAACCCTTCCTGGTTTTCCCTGTGAGTGTCCACTCCTGGGCACCCCCCAGGGTGAAACCAGGCATCCCAGCGCTTTTGGGGCCGTTGTGGAGATTAAGCAAGCTATTGCCCAGAGTCGCAGAGTGGGACCCATGATTAGAATAGGCACCGAGGCGGGAAATGTCAGGTCCGAGGAAATTGAGCCCAACCCTTGTCCCAGGCCAGACCTCTGCATCAGGGTCTGCCGCTCTAACCATTTGAGCCACACTTCTCCACATATTGCAATGTGTGCAAGACACCCAGTCCTCGCCGAGATAATGGGTCTCCCTGGTGGATTTTCCGGGTCTTTGTGTATCTTGGGCAAGAAATAAATGGTTGGTACCACAGGAAAATTGTTCTTTAAAAATTTGAATTCCTGTCCAGTAATCAAATTGTCCGATTTTCAAGTTGACAGTTTCTTATGAAAGATTGTATACATAGCTTTCAAATCAGTTCCATTGCATCTAGTGTAGCACGCTCTGTCATTTAGCTGGTTGTAGGCTTCTTTATTATACTTGTCTTTAGTCATTAGAACAATGTTCCCACCCTTGTCAGAGGCCCGGATTATAATTTTCTTGTTTTTCTTCAATTTAGACATTAAAGCAATATAATCCGCTTTTTCTTTATTGTATTTGGGTTTGCCTCGGTGTGTCTTTATGTTAAGCTCCTTCAACTGCGCTGTTACCTGGTCATGGAACAAAACAATCGAGTCCTTTAACATGATCGGATTGAAGGTCGACTTGGGTTTAAAGTGGGTCAAAGGATATCCAGTTGGTATTGGCGTGGCATTAGATTCAGTAGTGGATTCATTTAGTTGTTGATGCGGCAGGCAGGACAGATTTATCTTTGACTTGTTGTGGGTCCCATAATTCCTTCATCTCGTTCAGGAAAGATTACTCGGTTTGTGAAATTTCCGTAGTGTTAGTACCTTCCGAATTTGCTGTTGAGACCGGGTCACTCTTACCAGTAGTACAGTTGAGTAGATGGTATTTTTGTAAGTTTAATTTTCGAGTACTTTTAAATATATCCACCCTTGTTCTTACATAGTTGAAGTTATTGGCAGAACAGTAGGTTAGGCCCAGATTCAATATTCTGATTTCATTATCGCTTAGTGCCATATCAGATAGGTTTACAATTGTTTTATTAGTCGCTGGTGGTGTGTCTACTTCCCTTTCCTCCACTCTCCTCTTTTCTTGCCATTTGTTCCTGTTGCGGTTTGCCTTCCAACGGTGTCCTCGCTTCCATTCTTATTTGGCCAGAATTTGTTTTCTGCGTGCGAGGACTGACAGTTAGGCATCTATCCTCGCATAAAAAAGATAACTCCTCATCTAGGGTGCGCTTTGGCATGCCTTGCAAGGACGCTGCTTCCCGATCCGAGTCACTATCTGGGGCCGAGCTCAAATCAGATTGCGATGTAGCTGATGAAATTCCATCTGTCCTGCCTGCTTTAGCCTTGATAATTCCTGTTTTTCTATTGTCTTTATTGGATCTGAATGCCTCATATTTTTGGGAGAAGGTAAAGATATATATATATTCCCCCCCAATAGTGAAGCAATTTCAGATGAATAGTTCTTATAAAAATTTACTAATTAATGCAGTGACCTATACACATTTTTAACATAGAAAAATATAACCATAAGTAATATGTACATTTGTTCAGCAGAATTAATGAAAATCTATATCTTTATAAATAAGATTATTAGAACACATTTATACAAAGGAATATACATATCTAGGTACACTTCTATAATCCAAATAACTGCTTATATATTCAGGGATATGCTTTATAATTATGTTTGAGCATGGTGGTTATGTGGGGAAGAGCCAACTCTTGAGTAGTCTTCTGAAGATAAAGTAGTTATCTGTGGATCTTATGTTTGGGGGTAAAGAGTTCCGAAGTTTGACTGCTTGAACAGAGAAGGATGCGCCACTTGTCCTTGTATAGTGGGATTTGGAGGTGAGGTGCCAATCTAGAGTGGAGGTATCTTTGTTGAATGTATTTGGTGATTTTATTCCTGATGATAAGTGGCCGTGTTCCATGTATCGCTTTGTGGGTGATGCAAAGCTGCTTGAATGTGGATCTTCTGCCAACTAGTAACCAATGTAGGGCCTTCAAAGCAGAAGACATGTGGGCTTGTGGCTTTATATGTAAGCGTAATCTGGCAGCAGAGTTCTGAATCTGTTGTAGTCTTTTCATCGTTACAGATGATCCATGGGAGAGGCTATTGGCATAATGAAGTTTTGACAGAAAAAGAGAGATAGTTGCCTGGACCGTGTGTGGAAATTCCAGGCGGGGGTAAAGGCATTGCAGAGTGTTTATAGTAATGAAGCTGAATCTTGCTAGTTTGTCCACTTGGGCATTCGTTGATAGCTTGGAGTCCAAGGTAATTCCGAGGTTTCTTACTTCCTTAGATACTTTAGGCGGTGTTCCCAGATCGTCAGGTTAGGCGACGAGTGGGTCCTCATTTTTCCAATCGCCACATGAGAGTATTTCCGTTTTGGAAGCATTCAATTTGAGTTGGCTTCATGTTATCCACTGATCAATCTTCTGAGGCAACTGAAACTTTGTGAGTTTCCAATGTCTTTGATGCTTTCCAGTTTAAGGAGTATTTGTGTGTCATCTGCATAGATCGAGCAGGTAAGGTGAATTTTTTTGATCAGTGCTGGTAATGACACTATGCAGATGTTGAAAAATATGGGTGCGAGGAAAGAGACTTGAAGGACTTCTGCTTTTATGAAGTACAGTTTGGATGAGAAAGCGGAGTATGGATGACGTTAGCTCTGCATTGAAGCGGTCCCCTCTATTCCAACTTCGTAGAGTCTTTGGATTAGAGTGTCATGGTCAACCTGTCAAAGGTGGCTGAGAGGTCCAAGAGAAGTAGTGCAGCAACCCTGTTCTGATCTACTGTGTTCCTAAGGTTCTCCCAGATGGCAGTGAGGGTAGCTTTAGTGCCTCTTCCTGGACAGAATCCTGTTTGGAAGTCTGAAAGTATGGAATTATATTCAATGAACTGTGACATCCGGGCGAATACTGCTCTTTCTGTCAGCCCAGGAAAGGTCCATTGTAATTGGTCTGTAGTTGTCGGGTTTAAGTGAGTCTAATTTTATTTTCTTTTGTAATGTGCTTATGTATGACTTTTTAGGTCTTCTGGAAATTTTCCTGTAGATAAGAAATTGTTGATGATTCATCTTACTGGTGTGGCAACAGAGGTAGTCAGAAGCATTTTCTTGAAGGTTTGTGGTGGACATGGGTCAGAAGGACTGCCAATGGGCCTGCTTGCTTTGACCAGGTCCAAAAATTCATTGTGTGATATTTGTTGTAAGGAATGCAGAGCCTGGGTTAGTCTACTCTAGGAGGGTTGTTTTGGAAAAAAGTCGGGCTGTTGGTTTTTCTTTGTTTTAAATAGGAGTCCAACATGTCTTCTTTGGTTGTGTAATAATTTGCCAGTTTGTCTGTGAAATCTTGAGTAATGAATTGAACTCCTTCTAGGCAATTTGGTTTACGAAATACTGTGAGAATTTTATAGAATTCTTTACTAGCATATTTTGCATTTTTAAGGTTGTGTGAATAGTATCTTTTTGTTTAAATCTTTTTATTGGCATTTATATTTCCACCATACATTACATCATAACGATCAAAAGATCAGTACAAGTGACTGGTTGATATGTATTAGTCTAACAAAAGCATTGTCAATAACCATTATGGCGAAAGCAGAATGAGGCTAATATGACATTGCATGGATAAAACCAGGTAAAACCACAAAGGTAAAAGAGTAGATGGTAGTGATACTGATGCGTTGTGGATGTGGCTGTTAATATGTGCTATATGAAGTAACAATGAACAGTGGGAGGAGGGTACAACAAAATATGGACAAAATAACTTGAATGAAGGATAGGGAGATTGCCCATGACCTAAGGCCCAGAAATGTGACTACAGATAAGTACCTGCTAGTGACGCGGGATAGGGTACTATGAACTGCCAGAACGGATGGGGTTTCAATTTGCTATCTCGCTTGTAGCAATCCATTAGTGGTAATGTATTGTCAATTTGGAGTTACTGAGATCATTGCCCCTTCCTGGGTGTCTTCGGTGTGCACAGCCAGTTTTTGTAATTCTTCCACTATAGCCCCCTAATCGCTAGCTAGGAGGAAATTACGAAGCCCCAGCAGATCCTCCCTCCGCAAGGCCATGCCCTCTGCCCTGGCCCAGTTGAGCGGCGCCAGGCTATTATGTGGGGTGCCGTGGGGATCTTCCACCTTTTAGTAATCCGGCGTTTCCTGCTCCCCGTGAAGAGATGCAAGATGTACACCACCCATTGAAAGAGGAATTCACGTTTAGTGCAGCAGGACAGAGTGGCTGCTACGCCCATCCAGTACTCCCCCAAGACAGGGCAATGCCATAACATATGTAGGAAGTTCGCATTGGGCGAGTGGCATCTAATGCATTCAGAATCATTTCGGTGGAAAAACGTATTTGTCAGTGCAGGAGAGAGATAGACGCAATGGAAAATAAAATATTGTATCTGTCTGACGCGCCGATTGCGAGGGATATGTGTCAGGCTTTCTAGTATTGTCACCCATTCCTTCTCTGACAGAGCCCTTCCTATGTCCTCTTCCCAGTGATGTCTCAGGGAAGTCAGTGGACTCGCTGTGCTCTGACGAAGGGAGGGGGAGGAACAGCGTATCAAGTGCCCTCCTGTGCCCATTATGTGAAGATATTGCAACAGGTGATGTGTGGGAGGCTTCTCTGTTAGATTACCGCACTTCGATGAAAGCGAGGCTATGAGTGCACGGTGTAGTAGGAAGTGTCCTGGGGGTAGGCCATCTTCTGAGATTAAATCTGTATAGGAGATCAGTGCTCCGTCTCTGAATAGGTCGCCTGTGTCATGAATGTCCGCCGCTTCCCAACCCCGCTACTCTGCTGCTGTGATGGATGAACCACCTTTTGGTGACCCTAGTAGTGGAATTACAGGGGCATATGGTGTGATAGTGCGAGTGATATACATAGTTCTACGGTACCACTTATATGCAATGGAGAGCTGCAAGGAATCTACTCTACTGGGCTTAAAACAGGGGTGGAACATACGAAGCAAAGCATGAAGGGTCAGGGGAGGTGTCTGGTAAGTGCCGCGAGGCCAACCATCTGGCAACCAATTGTAATTGGGCCGATAAGTAGTAATGTTCAAGATTAGGCACTGCTAATCCGTCCTGCCCCGCTGGCAGATACAGCTTCCTGAGGGATACCCTGTGTCTAGACGTGCCCCAGATGACATCCTTAACCTTAATTTCTAGTTTGCTGAAATAGGAGGGGGGAACGTAAATTGGCAGGGTGGCGAAATAGTAAAGCAGACGTGGAAGAACCACCATCTTCACCAGAGCCACTCTGCCCGAGATAGACAGAGAGAGAGCCCTCCAGAACGTCATCTGCGAGTAGATTGAGGAGGTGGTTCTAGTGACGTTGTCGTTAAATAGGTCGGTTTTGGTGCAATATATGTGGATACCCAAATAACGAAAGGTACCTGTGCACATAGACATAGTGTGAATAGTACCTTTTCTTAGCTATTTATATTGCTGACTTGTATAATCTGTGAAGTTTCTGTAGATGAAGTCTTGATTGGCGTTTGTTTTGAGCCAGGTGCGTTGCAGCTTTAATTTTTGCTGTTCAATCTCTTTTAGCTCTGTATTTCTCCTAGGTATTTGTTTTCTTTTGTTCTTTTGTGTTGTTCTGGATGTATTAAGATATCAAAAGCTTCCTGTAGCCATGCATACAGTTCTTGAACGGAATTTATTGTACCTAGATCTGTAGGAGGCAAGGTTAAACAATGTTCCTGCCCACTGGCAAGTAATGGCTGCAAAGCGGCCCTGGTCATCTACCCTCGTCTGGTGTATTATAAGTGGAAAGTTCCTTTTTATTAGGACACCTAACCCTCTAGACCCGGAGGAGAATTTAGCATGCCACCATTTTGTAACCCCATCTGTCCATGGCCTTGCAAGTGGATCCCATCAGGTGCATCTCCTGCAAAAGGGCTACCGCAGGTGTGCATCTTTTTAAATATTGCAGTACCAGACTTATTTTCACCTTGTCCCCCAACCCCCGCACATTCCAGGTCAACACGGTCAACGGGGTCCCCGGGGCTAGTTGAGTCAATGGGCGATTAGTGTCCTGTTGAGTGTGTGCAGATATAATTCACAAAAACAAAGCTCATCATTGCAAAATAACATCCAGTCATACAACTGCAGATCGGCCATAGCTATTAGTTTGACCATGTGTGCCCTGAAGAACTGCGTGAACCAAACAAGAAAAATGAAGCATACAATAGTTCGAACAGTCCCTCTCCACCTACCCACCCCCCACCCTGCCTCCCTGCCTAACGGACTCTGAACTGCCCGCCACCCCAACTCAGCAGACCGCTTAAACCCCGTTCCCATGTACAGTACTTGCGTGTAAGGGGGGAGAAGTTCAGAGGAGTCCGCATCATTCCCCTCCGCAAAGGCACAAATGAGTCAAGGGTTCAATGTTTTTGTTTTCCTGCGCTTGTGTGCTCAGGTGCACAGCTCCAATATAGGTATCAAGTCGGCCGCAGACCGCCTCACAGTCCCTCATTCTCCAGCCTCCTCTGTGAAGTTTCCGACGTCTTTTAGTTCGACCAGCGCCCTCCGCTCTCTGCCAGCCTTCCAACCAGTCATGTGCCTCCTCAGGCGTCTCAAACAAATTGGGTTTTTCCATCCGCCACCACCCGAAGTCTTGCCGGAAAGAGCATGGAGTAGGGCAAGTTTCTGGCTCGAAATTCCTTCTTGACCTCCATGAAACTCCTGCGCTGTGCCGACACCATCGCTGTGTAGTCCGGGAAGAAGGACACAGTTGAGTTTTGGATCCGCAATGGCGACGCAACCTGCGCCGTCTGTCAGATAGCGTCCCCGTCTCGATAATTAAAAATTTGGCAAGGATTGGTCATGGGGGAGCCCCGGGTCTGGGCCTTCCTCCCGGCACCCTGTGCACCCTTTCAACCGATAAGAATGTGGAAAGACCCCTGGGCTGGAGTCTTGTTTTTATTAGGTCCTCAACATACAAGTCCATTGCCGGGCCCCCTTCACTTTCCGTAACACCCGTGATCCTCACGTTGTTACAGCGGGTGTGCCCTTCCTGATCGTCCAGCCATGCCGCCAGTCGTTTGTTGTACAGTTCAAGTTGCAACACCTTTTTAAGTAATGTGGAAGTATCCTTTGTCAGAGATTGGGTTACGTGCTCTACCTCCGTGACCCTGGCGGTCATTTTCTGAAAATCAGCCCTTAGGAGACCAACGTCCGTAGATATAGATCCAACAGTGGACTGAACACTGGTGAGGGCCGCCATGATATCCTCCAGCGTTACCTTGGGAGCTTCGCCACTGTTCGGGGCCTTGTCTGTGAGGTCCTTACGCTGAGATAGCAGAGGGAAGTCTTTGTTGTGGGTGTATTTCTCCAGACTACTGTGCGAGGTTGTACGAGGGCCCCTGCCTCCCATGTTGCGCCTGGTGATGCACCTACCCCGATGAATATTAGAGCACCCGGCTCACCGTCAAGCCGCCTGCCACTCAGTTCGCCCAGGGGGGGGGGGGTCCCTTCGCTGAGACGTTCGTTGTATGTGCCGCACTCTGCAGTATGGTCGCTGTTCCGTTTACGTCTGCCCAGCATTAGAGGACGGTCCATAAGGCCCCAGCAGCAACAGTCCGGTCTCAAGTTTATATCCAGAGGGCCGCCTACAGTACCCGGGGACCCAGCAGCCGCGCTCCCACCTTGCGCCAATACAGATTTGCAGATTCTGGGGTTCTCCAGGCCCTCACGATATGGCACCTCGCCTCCACAAGTCCCGCGCTCCTCACCTTCTGCGCGCCATAACCAGCACGTCCACCGGGTCCGTGCGCTCCGCAATCTTCTACACTCCGGCGGCAATGTGGCCCCCCGCAGCACCAAATCCGGGCTCCGGCGACCAGAACAGGCCGCCCGCACTACCAGGCCAATGTCCAGACCATTAGTAGAGGTCTGTAATCAGCCGGCTGCGCCGCCACAGGGGGGAAGAGAGGGCGGTGGGGGGGTTATCGTTCCCACCTCACCGGGGGCCCCAGCAGTCTCAAGCCGTTGCTGCCTCGTCACTCTGCATCAACACAGCCCGGAGTCGCGCTGTCCTGCGGAGTGTTGCAGAGCACCGCAACTCGGTAGTCGGCGTGCGCCAAAATTGAGTCCCCGGCTCGAGCATGGACTGCAGGACGCCGGTGTCTCCGCTCTTCCACGCCTCACACCGACCCTGGAGCAGCACCGGACTTGTCTCGGAGGGTAGCGCTAGGGTTCCGCTACAAGTGTGTGCCTTTGGGCATACTGGGCTTGCGGATTTATGTGCAGATTAAGGGGGAAACAGGGCTCGTCCCGGAGCTCCTCTAAGCTGCGGCCATTTTGCTCGGCTGCAGGCCACCTACTCAGCAGTTTTGATGTATGAGAATGTGTAGCATAAAATATATTCACTAACATGGCTTACATCTCCATTCAGATTTCAAAGAGACACATTTGCCATAAAGTTCACAGCCACAAAATGTGTTGATAAAGTATGTGTACCTGGACATGATGCGCTGTGTCAGGCTGTGCATATCATGCGGAATGTGTGCCATCTTGTTGTAACAGCTGTCCAAGGGATGGTGTTTTCAACAAGCGCCTTAATGCTACATCTGTACTAACAAGGCGTTACCGGTCTGGTTATAAGTGCCCGTTAAATTGTGATCACTAAGCTAGCACCTATTTGCACAGGGATTGTAATTAGAATAGGAAGGATGATTATCGCACCAGGTAATTACCAGGTGCAGTAAAGTTTGCAACCCTGCTAACCGTGCTGTTAAATGTCAGTAGGTCAAACCTGCCGGACTGCATTAGGTAAAAATGTTCTACAAATAACAGAACATGGTGCTGTTGGTGCCATAAGCGGCAAAATCTGCATGGTATGCCCCATTTTCACAGCAAAACTCGGAATAGGTAAATAATGTGCGCGCCCTAAAAATAACGAACATCTCAGCTTTTTATCAGTTGCCGTATTTATTGCATTCGACGCCAGGGCACGTGTAATAAAGTCCTGTGTGTGAATGAAGAACTAAACCCTATTCATCAGTGATTACCACAGGGGAAGTCTTGAGTGGGATAGACAAAGGTGGTGCGCAACAGATATTTGTATCCGGATCCAAGCATTACATGTTTGCCCGCCGGAATGGAGAATAACATGTAGCCCTAGTAATACTGAGTCCAGTTGCACTTGCTTATCCCACCCCATTCAGTGAAAAAAATGACGGTCCGCCCCAAATCTGTAAACACTTGCTTGGAGCAGGGTGAGGTATCGCTCACCACAACTCGCAGTGAAGGAAGAGCTCGTAGCGACGGTCCAGAGCAGTGATTACTTCCTGTTCTGTCTCTGCCTTCATGACCTCTGAGACCAGGGTGAGCAAGGACCAAGCCAGGGTTTAAAAGGGCAAGCGAGTGGTGGCATGCACTGCCTTTCGTTATCCCTATATGACGCGCCTGTTTTTCATCCTCTCGAGTGTTAAAAAATACATGCCATTTGGCTGCTAGCAATAGCTTCCTTTCCGAGAGCATAGAGACACATTCAGTTTGTGGCAGTGAGAAAAAGCACAAATACTTTCAGTTGCGGCTCACTGAGGCGAGAACATCAAAGCGGCCGAAAGGGGAGAAAGGAGGGGTGAGTGCACGCCGCGGTGACGAGGACTGAGCGAGAAGGGAGGGGGGGAATGCCAGCAGGGAAAAGCAATCGCGGGGGGAAGCACGCGAGTGGTGCGCGCGCCCGCTCACATGCACTGCAAGCTGTAGACCGCGCATCTTTTGGGTAGCATTTCTTGAAGCCCTTCTTACTTAAGGTCTGGCCAGACTATCGCAAGTGATGGGTCAGGCGAGACCTAAAAAGTAGCATTATACACCACTGTAGCGAAAGAACATGTTCATTGACAAGTAGATACAAGGCCATCACCGGAAGTGATCCAACAATAGATACTGGCTATCTCATAGTGCATACAAAACATCAGTCCATATCTCAATACCACTTTCATTTAACTCTGCAGACATTGCACTTTCAATTCGAACCTGCTCCCATTTTAATGGGAATTCCGAGGTCACCGCCCTGGTGTTGTCGGTTAAGGGGAAGATCACGGATTTTGCTCAATTTATGTTCACCCCAGATAGCCCGCCGAATTTGATGAACTCCCGCAACACAATGTCAAGATTATGCTCAGGGTTGAGAATATATAATGTTATGTCGTCCGCATACAGAGAAATCAACAGACTACACGCGCTGAATCCTATCCCCTTATCAGTGTGGTGTTGCCGGATGCGTGCAGCCAACGGCTCCATCGCGATAGCAAACAACAAGGGCGACAGCGGGCAGCCCTGTCTCGTGCCATGCGTTATCCGGAAGGGGTCAGATACAATATTATTCACCCGCACCCTGGCCATTGGTTCAGTATATAATTTGATCCATTGAAGAAACATGGGGCGGAAACCCATCCGTTCCAAAATTGTTAATAAGTATGGCCACTCGAGCGAATCGAAGGCTTTTGTCGCATCTAGGAACACCACCGCCGCCTGCACATTGGGGTGTAAATAATGCAAGGCAGAAAATACCGTTCTGACGTTATGCAAGGTTGATCTCCCGGGAATGAATCCCGATTAATCTGGCAAAGCTATAATGGGAAGTAAAGGCTGCAATCTGTTCGCTATCAATTTAGCCAGAATCGTCACATCCACATTGATGAGCGATGAGGCCTATAAGAGTCTAGATCGGTTTCCAACTTATCAGGCTTTAGCAAGGTGACAATGATTGCTTCGCGCATGGAGCTTGGTAATATATCAGTATCATGCCCTTCCCCATATACCGCTAAAAGTCTGGGGGCCAGTTCCTCCACATATGTTTTATAAAAGGCGGTCGTCAGACCCAGGGGACCTTATCAAGGGGTAGGCTATTAATAACATCCGTGACATCCGCAACCGTGAAGGGTAAGTGCATGTATTCTCTATGGCAATCATTAAACCATACGAGAGCCAGGGAATCTAAAAACTCCTGCATGCCTTCCGGGCATTCAGTTTGTGTAGCTGTGTATAAGTGAGCATAAAAAGAAGAGAACTCCTGAAGTATAGCTAAGGGCCTCCTAACCATTTGTCCATCCTTACCCACTAGTTCAGGTACATATACCATAGAGCGCGAGGTCCAGAGCATGCCGGAGAGAGTACACCCAGGTCTGTCACCCTCGCCATACCTATGTGCCTCCGCGTACTTCCCCAAGAATTTCACCTCCCTCTGAGCCTCCTCTTCGTATTCTAGCAGTTTAACCTTCAGGTCAGCCAGTAGATCTGACTCGCCATCAATATTAATTCTCCCTTCCAGTTCTTTAATCTGTGCCTCCAAGTTAGAAAGGGTGTTTCTAATAGCTTTGAGTACGCCCGCCTGCCTGGATATGCACTGCCCCCTGATGACCACCTTAAACGCCTCCCACAACGAGGCCTCAGTGTCAACAGAGCCCGTGTTAAGCATGAAGTAATCCACTATATCAGAGCGTATCTCCTCCTTAAATGCCTCATCGAGAAGCGCATGCTGAGAGAGTCTCCAGGAGAATTGTCCGCTTGTGGTGCCAGGGAGAGACATTGTCAATAGACATGGCGAATGGTCAGAGATGGTCCTTGACAAATGCCTAGATTCCACCACCCAATTAGCCACGTCTCTAGACATTAGCCAATAATCTAAATGGGACCAGGCGCAATGGTGTTCAGAGATGCCTGTGCCTTCTTTGATCAGCGGGTTACGAAGGCGCCAGATGTCAACCATGTCCCCGTCGTCAAGGAAAGAGTTCAACACCTTGCTGAACGCTGGGGTGGTGCGTCCTCGCTGTGCCTTGTCTATCCAAGTCGTCATCAAGATGGCATTGAAGTCGCCCCCCCCCCCACAAAACCGTGGTGCAGCCAGTAGCCCTAACCTTGGCCCAGAGTTCCTGAAAAAAATCGGGGAAATCAGTGTTCGGTCCATATAACACCACAATGGTCATCAAGATACCACCCAGCTGACCCAACAAGATAATGTAACGCCGGTCTGGGTCCTTGTGAAGTTCCCTTTCCCTCCAATCTAGACCTCTTTTTATCAGCACCGCCACTCCTCTAGAGTAGTTCGAATAGGCGGATGCATATGCTGCACCCCAGCGTCTATGTTGGAGTTTTGCAGAGGACTGGGACCGAAGGTGCGTCTCCTGCAATAAGCAGAGATCAATATTTAGCTTTCCTACTGTCATTCAGACCACGTATGTTCCATGTCAGGCAGTTCACTTTTCTCGTGGATGACGGTAGTGTCACATATAAAACAGTGCTACAGCTAGGCCAGCGTACGTATGTCTTCGTCTCTACTGCAATCAGCACTTCTTTACTTGGCAATGCACAAAAAAAATAATAACCCCCCCCCCCCCCTTCCCACCCCTACCCACATCAACCCCCCAATCAGGTTGAAGCATGACCCCCCCCATAGAACACAACATAGCATCTTACAGGGAAATTTCCCATGGGGACGAGAGAGAACCGGCCTACTTCCCTACCGTAGCAGGGTGGCCAAGATACTGCAAGGGACAAAACCTGCAACATAGCAAAACTGGAGGATGGCGCAGCATACAAACCAGGGACCAGAGCATCATTACTTAACCTGCAGTTACAATCAAACAGATCACCCCCGCCACCGCAGGACCAACCTTAACAGATACATTACACAAACTGCGAACATGTAGTATCAGCAGTGCTTGTTTAGAAAAAGAACATCACCATTGACTGACATTCCGAAGCACCAGAAAGCATTATCATCAGTCATTATCACTTAGCTGTAGAGAGGTGGCAGCATGGGATCTGGGGCTGGATTTTACGTGCCTACTGCCAACATGCTTAGCGAATTTCAGGGCAGATTTGGCGTCCGTTAAGAAATGTGCGGAGCCATCATATGACACTTTACGTTTGGCTGGATAGAGAAGGGAATATTGGACCTGCGCCTGGATGAGGATCTTTTTCGCTGGTATAAATTCACAGCTGGCCGCTTGGACCACTGGGGTGAGGTTCCGTACATTGTAAGAGGGTCCCTTTGCCTCTGCCGCACGACCGGTGGGTCCAGGAGGGCATTCCTGATTCGGAAACTGACACTGTGCCTCGTTTTCTGCCTTTTAGCGATGCACGTTTAAATGGGATAAGTTCTGAGCGAGAAAGCGACGATCTTCTGCAAGAAGCTGTGCCACCGTCAGTTTGATTGGACACTGCTGAGCCTGAACTTTTATTCCACGACCAGACATTGCCTGATAAAGGCCGTTATAATTTGCGACCAAGAGTCATGGGACAAATAAATTAAAATTTTCCTTTTCCTTTTGCTATTTTTGAAATTCAGCTCTCCCATCTGAGAAACTGTTTTGACCGATTTTTTGTTTTTCGAACCGCCATCCGGGTTCAGCTGTAGGGTCGCGGTGCAAAGACTTGGGAGTGCAAGCCGAAGACACAAGGTCGACGGTTCTGGTTGGTCCTAGGGCGTTCCCTGAACTGACAGGCGCATTCCTTAGCACGGAACACCCAACCGCCGCGAGCAGCACGATTAGAGGATGGAGTTTTTCGAGATGGAGAGACCTGTTGAAGAAGCGAGTTTTAAAAGCAAAATCTGTAAAGTTATGAGCAGAAAATGTTTTTTAATATTGTGTCTTTTCATGTTGCTTAGCTTGATGATGTTTTTAACGGGATATATTATATTCTCTTTCTTCGCATTCTTTTCATCCTCTGCCTGAACATGAATACATTAGAAGATTGGAATTCGTTAATAACTGCTTTGTTCAGCTTCTGCACCAACACCAATTAGTAGTGAACACGACTAACTGTTGGGTGTGTGGCCTTATGCCTCATACTACTGATAAAGGTATTCCTTACCTGGTCCTGCCATTCAGCTGTAATGGTTCTGTGTGGGCATACAGAACGATGTTCATATATGCTCGTGAAGTCTACCCCCTACGTTCTATGAAGGACAATCCAAAGAATATTGCTCTAGTCAAGGGTATAGTCGATATGATTAGAGGAGTTAGTTCCTATGAGAGAATCCCGAGAGATGAGACACTAGCGTATATTGGATGGAACGTGACTGGATATGGATTTAGTCTGAGTGAGCACCAGCGAGCGAAAAGATCTTCTCCGATTTGGATCGTACCCCATCAGGGTCATCTTTGTCTGCAAGGTAATGGCAAGAATACGAGAGCTCAGTTAGGGAAGAGTATCTGCACTGAGACGTATGTTTTTGCATCCCAGACTTCCCCACCATTTCTAGCAGCTAAGGGTACCTATTTTGTCTGCCACCATAGAGCGTACACATGGTTGCCCCCTGATTTCTCTGGCACATGTTTTGTCTCGTTCCTGTTGCCTCCCACCTACACAGCTGCGGCAGATTACCACAAGACGAGAGTCGTTAGAGGTGTCTTCAGTGAGGAAGATACTGCAGGACAAGAATTAGGAGATTTCTTGAAGGGTTTTCTGCCATTTTGGGCACCGATGGTTAACAGCAGGAACATACGGCAATTGACGAGAGTGGTTGAGGCCACCGTGGTTGAAACTGCCGGTGCCCTTAGTAACTTGACTGCTGAGCTCCAGTCGGATCGCCTTATGATTCTCCAGAACAGAGTTGCTTTAGATGTCATACTTGCAGATAGAGGAGGGGTATGTAAATTGATTCAATCGAGCTGCTGCGTTTTCATTCCAGACAATGCTCCGACAGTATACCAGGCCATTTCCAAGTTACATAATATCTCTGAAACTATACATGTAGATAAAGGAGATTGGTCGTTGATGGGATGGTTCTGGGAACTGTTATCCACCTGGGGATGGAAGATTCTGATGGTCATTGGGATGGCTTTAGCGATTCTTTTCCTGTTCTGTCTTTGTGTGCAGTGTGCTCCTGCTATATGTGGCCTCTGTGCTACTACGTGTGCAAGGAGACCTGTCCCGAGAGAGGTACTAAGTAATAGGAGTATGCTTCAGCAACATCTTGATGATCTGATGAATATAGACCTGGACTCAGATTGACGTGAGTGTAGGTTATTGCCTATGTAAGGGCAAAAGGAGGGTCTGAGGTTCCGTGAATTCTGAACCCGTTTCATAAAGGTCATGGTTTCGTCACAAATTTGGTACTAGCGAACCGTAACCAGTTAGTACGGCAAGCATGAGTGTTTTCGTCACGTTACACCGATGAATTCACTACGTATTTAGGGATTCGTTCTGAACCCTTGGGTTCCATTTTGTGTATGACAGCCATTTTGTGGTTGCCCTCACATAGGCCGATGACTACGGCCGAACGGGTCTTTAGCACACGTACACTTTAGCTGACTTCTGAATGACCTGAGCGAGCGACCCTCTTGCCTGGAGCCAAACTTGTTAGACCAGTTCCTTTCCCAGTAGCTGATCAAGATTGAGGATCAAGGCACAAGACATCATAAACCCTTTATTGCACACAACTATGTCTTATCTTACTCACACCTGTCTCTGCTCCTTTCTTTATGTCCTGTTTACGATGGGGATGTGCCCGTTTTTATTATGGGTTCGATCGACCTGTCTGATGAAGAATGTTGGGTTTGACCAATGACCGATCATGGGCTGGGCAACTGAAAAGTGGGTTTTACCGTCATGTGATACCTCTGATCTGGATGCATGTGAATGGCCAGTTTGTAAATGTAAAGTATTTGCCTGGTATGTGATTTTTGGCATAAAAAGGATGGTTTGCTTTGTAAAAGAGAGCAGTCTCCTGAGAACTCATACCGTGTTGACTTCTAGGACTTCTGTTACTGGCTGCAGCCAATTAAATTCATTCTTTGACGTCACCAAGAAGATTCCATGTCTCTGTGTTTGAAGACAGGTGATACCCGAAGACTTTGGCCGTGTCCCCTGACACCGCTGGGTCTTAAATAACCCGGTTCTTCAGGGGTGAAGTCCGGATAGAAGGCGACCTGGTTTCCTTGGTGTGTTATTTGCCCTATAGTGCGGGCTTGACGTAATACCACATCTCGGTCTTGGTAATTTAGTAATCTGGCCGGTATAGGCCGTGGAGGGGCTCCGACAGGCGGTTTAGCTCCCAAAGTACGATGGGCCCTCTCCACCGCAAATACCGGCGAAAGGTGTGCAGCAAAGAGATCACGTAGTAAGTCCACTACAAATGCCTCCATCTTAGTAATCGCCGTCGTCTCCGGGATGCCTGTGATGCGTAGTTTGCTTCTACGTGATCTGGCCTCCAAATCCTTGTTTTTAGCCCTAATCACACATAAGAGACAATCCATTTGCGACAGCTGGTCTTTAGTTTCCACCTGGAAATCGTGGAAGTCGGACTGTTTATTCTCAAGGACATCCAGCCTGTGCTCGTGGACCCCTACTTGAGTTTCCACTGATTCCATCTGGGACGTCGAGGTATCTAACTTAGCATCAATGGTACACAGGCTTGACCTCATTTCTAACATGAGCGTACGGATGTCCTTTCCCTGATCGCCCTGGTGACATCCACCTGTCCCACCGGTGGACAATTCAGAGTCAGATTCCATATGCCTGGAGGATCGGTGCTGCTCAAAACTGATTTTAGGTTGTTTGGCGTCTGGATTGCCCATGACTAGGCATCTCTGCTGCTACACCCACAGACACTCAAGAGGGCCCGGCTGAACCATTACCACAGCAGGCAAACAGTTCCAAGCCTCTTCAGTTGCGCAGCCAACGCGTTCCTACTGCAGGTGTCAGCAGGACCGCCATGTGGCCAGTGGGTGCTTTAATGAGCGACACACAATCGCACCGACTGCTCTCCTGTCAAATCTTTGCCCCAACTGAGGCGGTGGGTGCTAGGGGAAACAACCAGATAATGTCACTCCACAGGGCACAATACAGGGATGTTGGTAAAGCAAGGCACCATCGCCGGTCACTCACGACCCTCCAACAATGCCACCGCAATGCACCAACATGAGCCAAGAAAGCATGGGTGGGCAGATCTATAATCGAGCGCGACACGGCCCCCAGGGTCAACCAGGCCTCCAAGACGTAGTGTGCCACACAAGCATATCTATGCCACTAAAATGGCGGACGGCCAGCAGTATAGGATGGTTTATAGGGCGCCATTGGGACACGCAGACCTCCGCGCCACGCCTGCACCCCGTCGCTACCTGGATAGCCAGTACTCACAGTTCAGGCGGTTGTGCAGCGGCGTAGAACGAGGCGGCCCAGGGACTTCAATTCAGCGGCGCAAGGCACAGGCCTCTGCAAAATGGCGGCCGACGGGCCGGAGCACACTCCCGCTCCACTAGGACCCTAAGGATCTTCACGGGGCCAGTCCTGAGTGATTCTCAAGACAGCCTTCCTTGCGCTGCAACCCCGCCTCACCTCCCAGTGCAGCCGATGCTTCAGGCTTCCGCGTCGGGTCTCCCATCCAGAACTGGACTAACACGGTCGCGGCAGCCCTGTCTGGCCGTCTAACCCCGGCCCCCTCCGCACCAACAGTGCCTCGATACAGCCCGTCCAGCGAACAGGCGATGGGTCCTCCCACGAGAGGCAAGGTCGGCGGCAGTTCCCAGACTCAGCAGACAACCACAGTTCAATGCTGCCGATAATGCAGGCAGCGGACCAAGGCCCCGAACGGAGCACCGCCCTCAAGTGAAGGGGGCAGCCTCGCCCGAGCTCGATGGCACAACCCCAGCAAACGATCGTGGTATGTCGGAGCAGATGGCTCGGCAGGTAGGCGATGGAAATGGCCAGGATTCTCTCTGCTGATGACCACAACTGTGGTGCACACTGGGCAGTGTAGATTGCAGCGTTTCGTCCCTTTAGAATGTATGGATCACGGCAGGATAGTGTCTCGGCCGGCGGAGCTCGCTCACAGAGCGACCATTCTGCAGAACGGCAAGCCACGCCCCCCAGATCTGTATTGGATGTTAGTTGGGTATCTAAGTATTCAAAATTGAGTTTGGTCCACGGTCGGGTGATAAAGAGCCATCTCTTCTCTTGACAATGACAATAGTGGTGCATTGTTATAAGGTTGGGCTACTACAAAGAAGATGGGAATGTAGATGGAAAGTCACAACTTAATGTTTCTTGCTCAGTAAACTGTATAAGCACCCTGCCAAGCTTTCTTAACATTTTTGTTTGGTGCCATTGCTGTGTGAATGGGGCACATTGTGTTCTGTCTGTTTTTAAAGGGCAAATATTTTCCGATTGGAGTGTTTTTTTTTTTACTCTGCATTGAAGAGTTCCATATATTTGATGTTCTTTCCACTGTACTGAGTCGCCTACTATTTAATCACATGTTCTAGACAATCAAGAAATTTCTTCGGGCCTCACAAGATGCAGATGACTCGGCTCCTAGCCTTTGTCATAGGCATAGCTTTACTACCATCAGTATTCCACACTTAAATATCCATTAGGCATTACCAAAAATTAAACAGGCTTTCTAAACAATTTAGAAGCAAACATTATCATAACTTAAAACTTTTCCTTTCACCTTGGGTATTTTTTTCCTGTTGGTTCTTTCCACAGTCTGTCGCTATTCAAGGCCAAAAAGAACCTCAGAAATAATCTTCTGAAGGCTTAATTATTTATATGCCTAATTGAAGGCTGGTTTGAACAGGCAAATCTATTGTTGATCTCGCCACCAATCACTAAAAATCCCACTGTGAATTATACGAAACATGTCAAATCCTCACTGCTTTATACCTCTCGTAATATGTGTGTTAAGTTCATTCATCCAAAATGTTTCTTTGTGCAACAAAAGCACATTAAGACACTTATCTCTCGGGTGTTTGCCTTCACTTTCAAGACCAGAAAATGTGATTGTGCCACATTGTGTGTGACAGTATTTCCCAGGTCCATGTATTAAATTGAGAACTGTGTGTTCGAGACGTATGAGCTGCAGATCACACACTATGCATAGATGGCCAACTGGTGTTGGGCCCGGATATTTGCAGTTTATTATTGTCTTGGAACAAGTCTTTGGAAGTCACGAGATAGGGGACACCTCCTTTGGACAATAGTGCACATGGGCACTGACTCCAACTTCAGATTGTTTTTTTCCGCCATCGGCTTGAATGTGTTCCACGCGTTTCAGTTTGGTATCATTACTGAGTTAACTTTCGGCGCGCAATCCTTACCCTCTCTTCGGTATTGTTTTCGATCGCATTTTTCCCTTTCGACGCGCATCTCTACAAAACTTCTACTTCGGTTTCGGTCGTCAAAGCAGACCTTCGGGCCTAGCGGTGCCATCAGGCCTTCTTGAGGACTCCCTTCAAAAAGTGTCCTCAATGTGGATCCAAGTTTCCACACGCCGATCTTCATGAGGTGTGTAAGCTCTGTCTTTCTCCTGAGCACCTTGCCAAAGACTGTCCGGCTTGTGCCTCTTTCCGCTCCAAGAAAACCAGCAGAGAACGTCGAGCTCGAAGAAGCATTGCTCGATCATCGACATCAATACTGGACGACATCTTCCAAGAAGGCATCGATGTGCCGGAGCAGGAGCGAATGGAAAAAGGAACCTTCAGTGTCTCCGAAGCCGATGAATCCGACGTCGAAGACATCACCCCCGGGGTAACGAGTCGTAAGTACTTACGTTGACCCCTCCCCCCACCCACCCATTCAAAGGCTTTGGTAACACCTTCAGGCCTAGGTGCACACCGGGATAAAACTTCCCACGCCCGCCTTAGGGCCCGGCAAAGAAGTCTACACATAAGCCTTCAGGCCACTCTGGATCGAACCAGCCTACTGTCGGTGCCAAAAACCCATCTTCGGCACCGACAAAAGAGAAACCGAAAGAGAAACCATTGTCTTCGTCCGCGCCGAATCCTGGTTCCACATCGACGCATTGAGCACCAAAATCAATGAACACTGAACCTTCCGATCCGAAAAAATCCTCGGAACCAAGGAAGCCATCGGTTCCGAAACCCACTAATCAACCTTTGGAGCCCAAAAAACCATTGGTACCGAAAAAACAACCGGTTCCAAAAACATCTAGCACACACACATCTGATCCGAAAAAGTCATCAGAGCCGACCAAGAAACCGGTTCCAAAGACTCCAACCAAACCTACGGAATCCACCAAAGCTCCTGATTCCAAACTAAAGGAGCATAAAACAACTCCAAAGACTGTGCCACACAAGCATTTGGACCTGAAAAAATCGGCACAAAACACCATACTTCAGAGGAGAAGCTTTTTCAACCCGATCCTACACAAAATAAATCTGGAAATAGACCCAGAAACAGGTCATTTTAGGATTAGTTCCTCCAAAAAAAGGAAAATGGACAAACCTACACCACCTCCAGTTCCTTCTAAAATAAGACATTGCTACTTCCCCTTAAAGGGTCCCTTCTACACCTCCTCCTCCACAATACATTTCTCCTGTTCCATCTCCAGTACCAACAGAATCTCCTCCACCTCCAGATGATGATAATACTACTGGGAACAAAGGGGATAATGAAGCTCCAGGGGAGCCTTTTCATTACATCCCAAATGATCCATGGGAAAATTATGGCACACCAGATGTCCCTAATGTACCACAAGAGGATGTCTACCCATCTAGACCATCCCCTCCAGAGGACACTACAGGTTTCTCTCAGCTAATACACAGGGCTGCAGAATACCATGGAGTAAATATACATACAGAACCCATAGAAGAAGAATTCCTCATGGACACTTTGGCAACATCCCTAAGGTCCACCTCCATTCTACCAATGTTAAAAGGGGTCATTAAACACGCTCCTGAAGTCTTTAAAGACCCAGTAAGGGCTAGAGTCATTGACCATAGAATAGAAAAAAGTACAAGGCAGTCACAACTGACCCTGCATACATTAAGGGAAGCTTCCCTTAGATTCCTTTGTTGATTCAAACGCCAGAAAAAGGGCCAACTCTCAAACCTCAGGCGATGCTCCACCACCTGACAAATAATCAAAACTCATGGACGAATCTGCCAAAAGAACGGCGTCACAAGCAGCCAACATATGGAGGATTGCCAACACACAGGCTTTACTGGCTAGGTACGATTGGGCACACTATGACGAGCTAGAGGCCCTACTACAACACCTTCCAGATCGAAACGAGACTAGAGCCCGTGATCTCATACAAGAAGGTAAACTGGTAACCAATACTTCCATTTGGTGTGCTCTAGATGCCGCAGATTCAGCCTCCCGAGCCATAAATACCAGTGTTCTTTTACGCAGACATTCCTGGCTAAGGATATCAGGGTTTAAACCTGAGGTTCAGACTACCATACTGAACCAACCCTTTGACCAAGAACACTTATTTGGACCTACGGTGGATTAATCTTTAGAGAAGATGAAAAAAGACACTGATACCGCCAAATCAATGGGAGCCTTGCAATCGCAAGCTCCCAGAAGTTCCTTTTGTTGCTCATCTTACAGGGGCGCCTCTAGAGGCTTTAACACCAATAAAGCCTCCACGTCCTATAAAAGTCCCACACAAACCTCCTCTACCAGTTATTACAGAGGAGGCTACAGAGGCAATAAAAGCATAAATAGAGGCAAAACTCCCAATACTCGTACTGCCACCACCTACAAACGCCGCTCCCCCTGGACTATCATACTACAGTTGGGGGAAGAGTAACCCAGTTCCTACCTGTCTGGAACAATATCACCACGGACAGGTGGGTGAGACAAATCATCCAATCCGGTTATTGCCTGGAGCTCACTGCCACTCCCCCCAACATACTACCCAAACAGCATCTAATGTCAACAGAACATTTAACGCTTCTAAAACAAGAGGTGCTTTCCCTACTGCACAAACATGCAATAGAACCAGTTCCCCTTCACCATCAAAACACAGGAGTTTACTCCCTGTACTTTCTGATCCCAAAGAAGGATGGAACCCTAAGGCCCATCTTAGACCTCAGATCATTAAACCTAAACATACAATCAGACCATTTTCACATGGTCACTCTTCAACAGGTCCTTCCTCTACTGAAACAAGGCGATTTCCTTGCCACTTTAGAGCTCAAGGACGCCTACTTCCACATTCCCATTCACCCTGCTCATAGGAAATATCTTCGGTTTGTAGTGGACAGTCAGCATTATCAATTCAAGGTTCTCCCGTTCGGAGTTACCAGAGCACCCAGAGTATTCACAAAATGTCTGGCAGTGGTAGTAGCCCACTTAAGAAGACAACAAGTTCATGTCTTCCCATACTTGGACGACTGGCTCATAAAAGCCAAGTCACATACCTAGTGTGTAAATCACACACACACCACAATCCAACTACTTCACGACTTAGGGTTTACATTAAATTTCCCAAAGTCTCACCTTCAACCATCCCGCATCCAACAAAATCTAGGTGCCACAATAGACACCTCAAAAGGGGCCTTGCATATCCCAATCCAGCCAAGATAGCAAGTATGGAGGCCCTGATAACAAAATTCCAACTGCAACACTTGCTGCCAGCTCGAGTGTTTATGCAACTAATAGGGATGATGGTCTCTTGCATATTCATAGTACCTCACGCAAGACTCTAGAAGTGCCCCTTACAGGAATGCCAAGCTCAAGGTCAGGTAACAGATCTGGTGTTGGTGGATGGCTGCACACATCGCTCTCTGCAGTGGTGGAATACCCAAACCTTTCCAAGGGGCGACCGTTTCTAGAGCTGGTTCCACAAATCGTGTTAACAGCAGACGCATCGCTCACCGGCTGTGGAGCTAATCTACAACATCACACCATACAGGGCAGGTGGACACCACAGCAAAAGCTACTCCACATCAATCATTTGGAGTTCAAATCAAATCAAATTCATTAAGCTTTATTCGATTTGTAAAAACAGAATCATAAAAGCATACATTTTAAAAACAACATGATAAAATGCCGTGGGCATATAAAAATTAATACTTTAAAAAGTAACTAAAAAATGATACAGTACTTGGGACACTTACTCACAAGAACAAAATAAATTGATGTAAAAACAGGTAATGACATTTGCTAATCTAGTTATTTACCAGTTGTTCTAAGATTACATCGAGGTCCTGAGCCTAACAACCGCTTTTAGGTAAGTAGATACGACTTTGATGACGTGTGCGTTTTCTAGGGTTTTCAATTTATTATAGGCCACTCTGCAGGTTCGTATGCCCCGAATCTACAGTAGACGTTTCAGGAAGCTTTCCCTCGGGAGCAAATAGAACCTGCAGAATAATATACAGTGAATGTTGGACTGGGGTGAGATGTTATCACGTGGACAGGTTTCTATATTTCTGATCCAATCGTTACATTGTGGGAAAGTAATTAATCTAAAAAAAGTATCAGTGCAAAAGCGGGTCAAGAGCATACGAGTGAAGGGGGATGGTTCTAAAATTAAATACTGTTGTACCCCTTCAACATTTATAGTCAATTGGTGCTCTACGACCGTGCGCTTACCCTTTTCTACAGACCATCTTTTACTATCTAGGTACTGTAAACCAGTTTTTTAAGAGTAGCTCTGGGCACGGTCTTCATGCTTACCGGGTTAGAAAAATATTCCGGGTGCCCAATATCATTGAACATTTTTCTCACATATTTAAACAATTTGATGTTATCAGCACCGGCCAAGCTGAGACAATCTTTTATAACTTCTCTGTTCAAACTTGTCTCCTGCTTTTCCCCAGACATTGTGCCACAGTAGAATAGGTGAGGATTTTATAGTGTCCGTGATGTGTGAAAGACCTAATTCACTTTGGACCACATATGTTGCTGTGCCCCTGGGGGCTGCCAGTAAATAACGAAGGAAAAAAAATTCAGAGCGTTGGAGAGTATCTACATGCTCAATCCCCCAGATCCCAGCTCTGTATGTGCCGGTTGATATGCATTTGGCTTTATAGATCTGTAAGAGGGCCCTAACCGGCCTTCCTCCCAGTTTTTTAGCAAAGTTAATCAGTGCACCCCTGGCCCTAGAGAATGCTAGGCCCCTTGCCGTTACAGCTGCCTGCCAAGTGCCCCTTCTATCAAGGTATGAGAACCTATCTGTATTCTCCACTTTTCTCCTGTCCAGGAAAATTGGGCGTTGTTTCATTCTAGTCCCAGTTCCACAGGACATGGTGAAGGTTTTGGAGACATTTACGTGTAGACCTCTATTTTTCATGAACTCGGTGAACTTCCCTACTGCCCTTTTCAGTCCTATCCTTGTTTGTGACATTATAGCGGCATCATCCGCATATAAAAGTATAGGTATTGGAATCCCGTTAATTGTGGAGTAGTCTTGGTATGCTTCATTGAGATGTTGACCAACTGAATATATGTATAGGGTAATGAGCAGAGGTGCTAAAATGCACCCCTGTCTTACTCCTCTGCGAATCTGGAACTTATCGGAGCACACACCCCCCTTCCATATCTGACTCGTGCTCCTGCCCCCATATAAAGTTCTTTTATGAACAAGAGGATTTGTTTATCTAAGCAGATCTCAGGGAGTATCGCCCAGAGCAGCTCATGGTCTACGCAATCAAATGCGGAACTTAAGTCCACGAAGGTCACAAAGAGGTTTCCTTTTTTTGCCTGGGTATATTTAGCTATTATTAGGGCTAGGTTTAAACCTTGTTCTATGGTGCCTTTGCCTGCTCTAAAACCATATTGTAAATTTGAGATAACATCGTGCTCTTCTGTCCACTCCTGAATTCTGTTTAAAATAATCCTCCCGGCAACCTTCATCAGGGCGTCGAGTAGTGAGATTGGGCGGTAACAGGAGGGGTCATTCCTGACACCTTTCTTGAAATTCGGCACTACAATAGCCTCAGGCCAGGTTGAAATAAATCCAGAGGTATTTAAAGAGTTGAGCACGTTGGTGAGCAGGGGTGCCCATAGATCAATCTCTGATTTGTATACGTCTATGGGGACAGAGTCCGGGCCGGGAGCCTTCCCCGAAGGGCTTTCCTTCAATGCCCTGAGGACTTCCTCGCATTCAAATATAATACCTAACGGGAATGCACTAGATATTTTATGCCCCACAGATGCACCGTAATCAGTTCTCTGTGTATGTCCAGAATCCACAGGTTCAGCTTTGTCATATAAGCTACTAAAGTGTATGACCCAAGTATCACCCGGAATTGCTACTTCTATTTGGGTAGCCTGCTTACTTCGCAGGAAAGGGGCATTTACTGCCTTCCAAAAAGCTATGTTGTCCCTCCTCTCGGATGCTTCCTGAAGGGCCAGCCATGCATCCTTCTTTAGTAGTTTTTTCCTGCTTGATAAAGCAGCACGATAAGAATGCCTAGCTATCTGGATTTTGTCCTGTGATCTTGGGATGATATGTAAGGCCTCTTTTAATGCAGCAAGTGCCTTAGTGGAGCTCTCGTTGAACCAGCCTTGTCTATTTTGTGGAGCGTGTCTAGGCACGTTTGTTAAAAGTCTTTTTATTTCTAATAAGATTTTAGGAAACGAGTCAATAACTCTCTGGTGCTCGTCATTATTCGAGAGGCATGTCTGGATGTTCTCATAGGTATTTGTAACTAGAGTTTGTAGAAAGTCCGCAGGCACCACTTTATCCCATTGAATGCAGTACCCATTGGTACTGGCTAGTTTTAGTGGTGGATTATGTAGAATGTTATTCATTTTATTTGATGCTGTGTCAGTAGATTTTAAGGTGACAAAAATAGGATAGTGGTCACTTAGGACGATATCTAGTGTATCCCAGTTAAGTATTGTCCCTGAGTACCTAGATGATAAAAGTATAAAATCAATAGTTGAATTACATCCTCTCCCATTAAAGGTGGGTCGGAAGGGCTTAATTGGAGAGCACAATTCATTGACATATGACAGAATAAAATGGGAGGTCAGAGTGTTCAGGAGATCCCCTAATTTGGAATGACAAAAATGGGTAGGAGCATCTTCCTTATTGTCTCCCAAACCACAAATGCCCGCCTCACCCCGGGGGCACAGAAGGCAGTTGAAATCCCCTGCCCATAAGAGGGCCATATCTCCGTCCATCTGCTCCTCTATTTTTAATAGGTTTAACCTAAGGTTATTAACAACTGTTTCAGTTAATGAGGTTGGAATATTATTATAAAAGTTTACCAGTGTCACATTTTTTAGAGCTCCCCAGGAGGTGACAATAATTTGGTAGAACTCTGTGGATGTGAACTTTACGTATGTGGGCCCTACATTGGTTGAAATCTATGTACTTAATCCCCCCTTGTTTCTGCCATGCGAAATAGGCGTGGCTGGTGTATGAAAAGTCTTGTAACCCAAGAGGTGTGACTCATTGACGGTCCACGTTTCTTGTATGCATACAATACTATATTTGGTCAGTTTCCAGCCATAGGGGATTAGAGATTTTGTCAGAGAGACCCGCCACATTCCAACATAAGATGTTGTTAATGGATTGAGCCTCTGTGATGGACACAAGACTATCAGCCCTTACTCTTGGACCCTCCAAGGTGCCCGGGGCTGATGTGGAGCTTAGGTGCAGTTGGTGCTCCTTGTGGTGTGTTAAGAGCTTGATTATGGGTGTATTAACTGGCTGTAATGTATTCGGATTGATAGACTCACAAATTATAGGGGAGATGTTAGTGACCATATTTATGTGCTGGGTATTTACAAAATCCTTTCCCTGTAACTTATGTGATTTATTCAGTGTTGGGTTAAGCTGTTTGTATTGTTGTTCCCTCTTACTGGTCTCCCTCAAATTGGTTTTTACCACAAGTTCGTCATGAGCGCCTAAAGTCACTGCCAAGTTGATGTTGGGCAATATGGCCTTATCTTTATGGCTTATGTGTTCTTCCCTAACCTGGCGCCCTCTCTTTAAGCAATCCTGTTCAATGGATTTTGTTTCCGCATGGGATTTGCTATGATCCATTGATTTGATCTGTTCACCTTCGTGCACTCCCTTAGGGGCCGCTAATGTTTCTGTATGTTTAGGTGCGTAGTGGTCCCTGGGCGCCTCATTAATAAGTCTGTCTACCCCTTCCAATCCAGAGAGCATGGCGAAACGATTAAAGGTAGGAATGTTAAAACTAGGGCCTGCTGTATTACACATATATGGATTCCGAGGTCTTAGAGGATTAGTCAGTAAGGATTGGGGATAGAAGTAACTTAAGTCACGTGTCGATATTCCTCCCCCACCTCGCTCAAGGTACCAGTCTCTAATATGGGCAGTTACCCTGCGATCCCTAAAGTTAATAATAATAACATCCCCCTGTATGTCTTTTGGTCTGTGTCCCACCCAACCTAATCTTCTTGCGTGCAAGATTTCACCATCTATATTAGGGGGTAATGGCCTGTTCTTTCTCAGCCAAAGGACTACTTTGTTTTTAAGTTCTAGGTATCCTTCTGTTTTCTCGGCTACCTGTTCCGGGACCCCGGTAAGTACTACAACGTAAGGTGCCGCCTCAGGTGACAGATCTATTTGTTGTGGGGTTCCTCTTAAGTTCTTATCAGAGGGGTGCACCCTAACAGTATTTCCATGAGTGTTGTCAGGTTTGCTGTCTTGTCCTCCAGCTCTTTCTCCCCTGGGTATCATATGGCCAGTATCTATTTTCGAGGGGGCCAGTGTATTCTCATGGGATGAGGGTAGTAGATCCACACTATTAAGTAAGTTAGTTGGTTTCAACCCTGTAGATATTAAACATGTGGTCTGGTTCTGCCTGTGGGCTATCAGTTCCCTGATTAATTCAGTGTTGTTTGCAGTTGCTTCCTCTATAGACCCCAATTGATCGGCCATTCTTTTCACCCTCTCCACAAGTGGTAATAGTAGAGATTTGACTAAATGTTCAATGTTTCCCATTAGATCTTGGGTAGAATAGGAATGTGGTGGAAAATGATTGGGCAAGGTCTTCCTTACAGCTATTCTTGGGCCTTTAAGGGGCTCAAGAGTATTTTAGGTGTTTTTGCGCGCCTACCTGTTTGGCTATTCCCCCCCCCCACGCTTTCTTTTTTTACAAGCCCTGACCCCAATGGTTTATTTTGTATATTCTTCTTGGGGGTGGGCTTAAGAGATGTTAGTGGTATAAGCTCCTCAGAAATAATTTCTAATGGTAGTTCTATGTTTGAGTCATTGATATTATGCTCCCTGCTTATCTCAGATGATACTATTAGGTCTTGTAACTGTAAAGGAATACTAGTGTCACTAGTTAAATCTTTTTCCGTACCTTGTTTTGGTGGGGTGATCGCTAGCTGGATGGGACCCAGGGACGAGCGTTTATTATACAGGATTTCTGAGGGCAGACGACGCTCAGTAATAGCTATCTCGCGTTCTAACACTGAGGCAGCCCTGGTTATAAACTGATCTAATGTCCCTCTAACAGTCCCTCCCACCAAGAATTTCCTACCTTTGCTGAGATGTGAATTCTTCTTTCTGTGACGTATATTTACAGGGCTAGAATCAGATACAAAAATAATAACGGGATCACGGGGAGTTTATAATGACAATATTGTTACACAGTTCAAACTGTTACAAGTCCAGTCATTGATGCCACTAATGAAGTGCTACGATCTTACTTTAAATGTCCCGAAGAGCAGATGTAAAGGGGGTGGCCCAGCCCGGCCCCCTCTGGCCCCGGACGGCCACAGACAGTCCCGCCCTTGTCCCAGGCTTAGCCCGGCGCAGCCCGCACACGTCCCGCGACGCGGAGGGAGCGCCGGTCTTTTGAGCGCCATCCGGGTGCGGAAGTGGGCGGGGTGGGCGGGGTAATGTGGCAAAGGTTTCTGGGGGCTGTAGTCCCCCCGCTCGGCGGCCGTGTGGTATTCCTGGGGCGGCAGCGGGGGGGACCAACAGCCGGAGATGACTTCAAGCGCTAACATCGCGATGCGGCAGGTAGGCTTTCCAAAAGCGAAGATTATGTCGCAAAGCGAGTGTCTGACAGAGTTACTAGCAATATTTTTGGCATTAAAAGCATTCCAGAAACACGTATCAAACAAAGCTGTTTTAGTCCGGACAGACAATATAACAGCGATGTATTATCTACAAAAACAAGGGGGGACGCACTCTCTGCAGCTCTCTCAACTAGCACAGAGCATATGGAGATGGACAATTCTTCAAAACATATTCCTTTTAGCCCAACATCTTCCAGGAATGAAGAATCTGATGGCAGATCTGTTAAGTCATCAGACCCAACAGATTCACGAGTGGGAACTTCATCCAGAAGTCCTCCAACCGTTTTTCCAAATGTGGGGACATCCAGAGATAGATCTCTTTGTCACACATTTAAACACAAAATGCACAAGCTTCGCCGCCAGATATCCACACCCATTGTCCAAAGGCAATGCAATATGGATGAATTGGTCAGGCAGATTTGCAAACGCTTTTCCGCCTCTCCCACTCATTCCACTAGTGGTACGTAAGCTGCAACAATAGTCACTAACACTGATCCTAGTTGCTCCAACATGGGCCAGACAACCCTGGTACACAACCTTGCTGGAACTATCAGTAGTCTTGCACCAAAAACTGCATCTCTCCCCACAACTATTAACAAAGAACCATGGAGCGATCAGACATCGAGATGCAGCACAGCTCAACCTGGTGATCTGGCTCCTGATGTCCTAGAATTTATTTATCTAAATCTTCCACCTGATTGTATGAATGTTATCAAAGAAGCTAGACATCCCACCACTAGAGCCTTCTATGCAGCCAAGTGGAAAAGGTTTGTAATATACTGTACCAATAACACAATCAATCCTCTAGATGCGTCTATTCAACACATCATATGTTGCCTACTACATCTTCAAAGATGTAATCTAGCATACACATCAATCAGATTACATCTTGCTGCCATAGCAGCCTATCTGCAAAATAGACAACATCTATAACTATTCAGGGTACCTGCCATTAAAGCATTTATGGAAGGCCTCATAAGATTAATTCCTCCCAGAGTACCGCCCTCTCCAGTGTGGAATCTAAACATCGTCCTCACTAGGTTAATGGGCCCTCCATTTGAACCTCTGCATAAATGTGAGCTACAATTTCTTACATGGAAAGTCGCTTTCCTTGTCACTATCGCATCTCTCAGAAAGTCAGTGAGCTACGGGCACTAACTATTCAAGAACCATTTTTAGAGCTTCATTAAAACAAAGCGGTTCACAGAACAAATCCCAAATTCCTTTCAAAAGTTATTACTCCCTTCCATCTCAACCAGTCTGTAGAGTAGCCAGTATTCTTCTTGCAACCACAAACAGTTGCAGATAGAGCTCTTCATACACTAGACGTAAAAAGAGCACTTCTCTACTACATTGATAGAACAAAACCTTTTTGCAAAACAACGTTTTGTTTCCTTCTCACCACCACATAAAGGCAATCCCATATCAAAGTCTAGAATTGCAAGGTGGATCGTTGAATGTATACAGATTTGCTATCACAAATCAAAACGTACACTTTCTATTCCCCCTAAAGCTCATTCCACTCGCAAAATAGGGGCTTCCATGGCTTTTCTAGGAAACATTCCTTTAGATGATATCTGCAAAGCAGCTACATGGTCTACACCGCACACATTCACAAAACACTATTGTATAGAAGTGCAAGCAAAACAACAAGCTAGTGTGGGCCAGGTTGTACTCAAAACACTATTTCAGACTACTGCAACAGATACTTGTGGTCGCTGCTAAAGGGACAGTACTGCTATGCAATCTATGCATAGTGTGTGATCTGTAGCTCATATCCCTCAAACGGAAAATGCTACTTACCAGTATGCATCTGTTCTTGGCATGTAGAGCTGCAGATTCACACACGCTCACCCACCTCCTTATCTGTTCCAGTATTATCTTAATTAGATACAACATACATGGACATCTCTTTCTGTTCTCACAAAACACCATCATTTTCCTTCTTGGCGAAAAAACAATCTGAAGGTGGAGTCGATGCCCATGTGCACTATTGTCCAAAGGAGGAGTCGCCTATCTTGTTACTTCCAAAGACTTGTTCCAATACAATAACAAACTGCAAACATCCGGGCCCAACACCAGATGGCGATCTATGCATAGTGTGTGAATCTGCAGCTCTACATGCCACGAACAGATGCATACTTGTAAGTAGCATTTTCCTTTGGCCTGCATACACTGTCTTGTTAATAGTATCTTATGTTGTGTAATTGCATGTTGCGTTAAATTTAATAATATATCTTTCTGGATTATTTCTCCTGATTTTGTTTTTCCGCAGGGACATTTTAATATGTATTGCATTCTTTGTGTCGTAGGTTGCAAAGTGGTTTATGCATATCTCTCAATCGTGGTATGCCACCGTAAGGTTGCCTTAAAGTGCTGATGGCAGGCTGACAGAGGAAAATAAGGAAACAGGATACAGAGAATGATGGAGGAACCCTTTGAAAAGAGTGGTATTCAACACACTAGTATATCTCCGTTCTGGATTAAGATTGCCACAAGAAGCTGGAGACTGGACAGAATGGAGCATGATACTGAGAAAGATGAGACAAACTTTTTAGATAGAGTGGTCTTCATCACAATACTAGTAGCTCTCCTGACGGGCCGTAAGGATTAGTCTATCCTTTGGATAGAGGTAAGTGTAGCTTGGGTTAAACGTATCTGGAATGGTGTTCTGGTAGCAAGCACCTCAGTTTACTGTTTTGGGACCTGATGTCTTGCTAGTTCCACTTTTATTTCTCCATATTTATCATTTTCTCTACATGCACTATTTCTGACATAACCTAATCTCAATAGTATGTTCTTCTCTGCTTTTTTCTATATGCCACTTATTGAATCCCTGTTTTTCAATATAATATTTCAGTACCTGAAACGTTATAACAATTTTAATTTTATTGCTCTGAAAAATCAGTTTTTGTTTTAAAAATCAGCAATAACTTCACTTTTTTCAAATTGCTATTTTAGGTTTCAGAAGTGATATTGCAATATACAGTAGGCTTTGTTTTTGTTATTTCTGAATGCATTTCAAGGTCTGACACAAAAGATGACAAAGTAAATCTTTTTTTGTAATTAAAATTCAGGATAATTAATTTTAAAATGTTTAGGTGCATTTGAGAAGAGGGATCCCCCTACGGAAACATTCAAATTACGAAAATTATTCAGAGAAAACGGCATACTGATATCTTTTCTGCACTTGTCTTATTTATAAAATATTTATTTGGAGGGTTTTGTTGTTTGCTTAATTTACATCGCGATATTGTGTTGCTAATTTGATTTTTTATATATGTTTAATAATATGAGGTGACACATTTTGTATATTTTCAATATCTGTTCATGATAACATTTTACGTATGCAGTTTGGTACAGTGAGTGGTTAAAGGGAAGAGGACTTTATTTTTATTAAAAATTCTACAATGCAAAAGTAACTTTTTTGATAGAAGCAATCCAGATGGGGAATTGATGAAGGAGAAAATTGTGAGATTATATTAAAACATGCAACTTTTATTTGTTTGTGTGAAAGTGTGGAGGCAATCCCATCAAGTTTTGAGAAAGCCTATTCATTCAGAAGCTCCTGCTGGCTGTAAGGGCTCGATATCAGTATCCATAAAATGTATTTAAGTCCCCTTAAGAGAGTCCTAAATGGCCAACATGAAGCTTTTAATCATTTTAAATATGTTTATATTGCCTCCATTCTAATCTTTGCATTGGGGGAATTAAAGAAACTCAGATAACAAATATCAGAAGCCATAATTCCAATCACAGAATTTCAAAAAGTGGTTACAATAAATAGTGCCCCTGCGCAATGGGTTTTTAACAAAGTGATACTCAAAGTACGGCCTTTACATGTGGCCCCCTGGTCAAAAGCAGCACTGGGCTGCTGTTTACTAGGGGTGGGCAGAATTTGCGTAAGTGCGTTACGCAAATCTCCACGAAACGGTAAAAAATGTCTGCGAACATGCAGAAATTCCGCAAACTCGCGAACACGCATTTTGAGAACGCGAACAAGCAAAAAATTTCGCGAAGTCGCGGAACGCAGAATTTTGGTCAATTTCGCGTTCTCCGCGGAACGCAAAATTACCCAAATTCGGTGAACGGAATTTACTGCCCAGGCCTACTGTTTACTCGACTTAGCACTAACAATAAAAAAAGTTAAATAAACAGGCAAGGATTTAGTCAATGGTTATTTGAAGTTAAAGAAAGTTAACACTTTAGGAACGCCATTTTTAAAGACATCTTACAGCAAAAGAGTAAAAATGTGATTGTCAGATCCCGTTTTTCCAAAGTCTACAGGATCGTGCTGATGCTCAAAGGATGAGTGAACCTCTCGACTGCCCCAAGTCCGGAATGATATAAACACGGACTAGTGAGATAGTCAAGCGAGGGAAGGAAAGGATAGGAACTGCATGGAGGGAGATCTGAGGATGACACACGTCCCCTATACCTGAATACATAAAACACACAGTTCCTTTACTATCGGTACACTGGATGGGAAGACTGACTGAATGAAACATGCTACCTGTAAAGGAAGAGAAGGAGCAGCACCAGGAGAGAGAAGAGAATGTCTAATTCAGTCTTCTAACGCAGGCATTATCATAAGCAATAACATTTGCACATGTAACTAGAATCACTAAGGCAGAGGAAGAAAAGAGAAAGGGTTATGAAAGACATCCACCTACCTCCACTTTTTTGTGGAATAGTTTGATATGCAAGAGGCTGAAATCCACTAGTACACCCTCTCTCTACCTCTCCTAGAAATTAAATGAACAACAAAACCATGTCAAGGGTAAATCCGCAGTACAATAACAAACTTGTACTATCCCTTAGGTGAAATGCCAAATCGTTGCACACAATACCAAAGAACACCTTTGCACAGGAAATGGGTTTTCTTTCAAGTGTTCAACCAACACAGCCTTGAAGGAAGCATGAGCAATACGATAAAGTTCTTTGTGTCATAACCCTTTATCATCAAGCATGCCGGGCAAGCTGTATCCTGGTTTATCCAAAAACATCGAAATGCAAAACAGAAAACGTATCCCTCATTACTCTAAAGGATACACACCAAATGTTTCAAGGAATTAATAAGGGTTCCTGTGAACAGAGTCTCATGCTTTTACTACAGGAAATGAGCATGCACCTACACCAGGCTGCTCGCTAACAAGTGTCTTGAGAATGTGGTTCCCACTAAATGTTTCCCCGCATGAGACCACTAGACACCGGTCCCACCAACAGGGAAACTAAACCTCCGATGCCCCAAAACAGCTCAAAAGTCCTCCTCCGCAAGAGACCACCGAAAACTCGGTCTTGCCAACGGAGAGACGAGAAAAGGAGCTTCCGCTGCAGGCACAAGGGAGGACAACGACTGAATCAAAGGAACGTGAATGTTGGTGCCATGGGCACCTTACGGCCTTCAGGAAATACAGGAACGCCACCAGCGCCTTGTTATCAGAATAATCGGAAGCTTGTAACAGCGCTGCATGTCCTGTATCTGGTTACCAGCAGTGGCTTCCAATCAAGTGGGGTGTCACTGCCGTCAGTTGTGGTTTTACAACTGTTTCCTGTAGCTCTCGACAAGTGGCAGTCAGTGTGCGCGAGTGCAATGCGCCCTGACAGTGATAAAGTCTCTTCAAACTTTAAAAACATTTATTTCATTAACATGCAGAACTGTTTGACCTTAGTTCATCAGATATCAGTACATAGAGAAGTATATTTATTTTTTTAAAAGATGGTTTAACAAAAATTATTTTAGAAACATTCATTCTCCCCACCCCCCAACCCTTCTGTGGGGTTACATACATAGGGGCATATTCTCAAGGGGCTATCGCCGAGTTATACGCACTTTAACGCAGCCAAAGTCTCGATAAATGTATCTCCCCATTCACAAGCAGGTGCTAACAGCCCATATCACCAGTTTACCTGTGATAGCAGCCGCAAAAGACATCGCCACAGATTACCCCAGCAACTATTGCTAATGAGATGCAGAGTAGACGTTCCCGTGCAAAAAGCTGCGACAACACCACGTCACAACATTCTCAACGACCAGCCAGATCTGCAATAAGATCACAAAACAGGCGATAAGGCACATTAGCAGCAGGAAATTAACACCTGCTCTGACCTGTTGTAAAGTTGTATTATTCAGATCAAGGAGAGAGAGAGGACTAGATATGCTAGCCCGTATCCCCTGGGTTTATATGTAAGTATCAATGGGGGCTAGCTAACTTTAAGGGGAAGGGAAGAAGTGACTCAGGTACGTCAGACAATACAAGGAAAGCGCGATGTTTTCCTTTGAAAGCCCTCACCCACCGACCTAGTCGGTGGCATGCTTCATCATCGGGCCCACCACAGTGGCACCGAATGTGCCCCGGGTGTGCTGCAACGCCAGGAGACTGCGGAGCTGGTATATTGCTGAGTGTGCAGTGTAGGGGTGAGAAGTGAAAGTTTAAAAAGCCATACGAGTGGTCCCAGCACCCGAGGGTTAACAAATGTTTAATAAACTGGGCCTCCGTTGGTTGTTTAAAAAGGCAAGAGGACAAAGTGGAGTGGTTAATGGTCTCCCATGTCCTGTGTGGTCTACATGTTTCTGCCAGTGCCTTTTCTATTATAAGCTGGCTTTCCTCAGGACCAAAGAGTTAAGTGAAAAAGTGCAATTAAATAATAAGCAAAAAAACTATATTAAGTGATTGTGTTTTTGTTGGCTATGTGTTGCGCTCGCTAAGGCGCTGTAGCTGTTAGAGGGGGATTCCCTCAGACTTGTCTACATAAAACACATAGGACAAAGACAGGACGTACAGGGGAGAGTCATGTTAGGTTGGCAGTTTTTAGAACTCATGGTGGCCGGCTCATAGGGTGGTGTTCGACATAAAACCGGCTAGGGTGAGCTCATAGCAATTGTATGAGGCTAGTGAGACTGTAAAAACAACCGTAGGTGGGTAGTGGTGGGCTAAAAGACGAAATTACAAGGTGAGGTACAGGAAAGTACTAGTTCTAGGTCCTCACTCTGTTATTTCACTGTAAAAAGCCTCGTGGGTCGCCTGGCAGAGAAAGAGACCCTGTGGAAATAAGTGAGATTCACAAGGCTGTCTAACCTGTTGGAAAGAAGAGTTTTGGCTTACCCCATGGTGTTGGACAAGCGGTATTACTCACGAGTAGTTCGGTCTGGTTCCTCCTTGGACCTATTCGTCCTTCCGCGGCGCCCGGTATGAGCTGGGTGGGCTGCCTCGTTTTCTATTTATGTGGTTTTGTAAACTCGGTACACCTGTTCAGGTTAGAAAGAGGGAGGGGTGCGCGGTAAACGCTGTCTCATGCCGAGACTTGTTGCGCATGTGCGCAGGAGTGGTGCGCGTTGGCAGCGCATGCGCGATGGACTGTTTTTGGCGCATGCGCGGTGAACTGCTATAGCGCATGCGCGGTGGACCGCGGTAGCGGTTTAGTATTTGGACATGCGCGATAGCGAGTAGTTCAGTGGTGCTAGGTCAATGATTTGCCAGTATTCTCTGAAAAGGCAAGATTAACTTATTAAGTTAAATTCGTATGACTCAGTCAGCAAAGGTCTGTTGCTGTCGGTTGAGACAGGCATTTGGGGAGAAGAATGGGATAGGGAGGGGGACGTTCATATGGGAATACTGGTACAACATGGGTTTTTTGCAAGAGTGTCTAAGAGGCCGGGCTATTCCACGGGATGGAATCATTGAGGCCTATGGTATGGGTGGAAAGACGATAAATCCAACGTTGTTCCTTATTTAGTAAGAGTTTCTCGTCCCTGAGGTTGTCAAATTTCTCAATGACAGTCCACGTGAAGTCATTTGGTGTGTGATTGTGGGTCAGAAAGTGGTCTGTAAGCTTACTGATGTTTTTCCCACACCTTATAGTGCTTCTGTGTTCTGTCATCCTGGTGCGCACTTTCCTGGTCGTCATGCCAACGTACCGGAGGCCACATCTGCAGGTAATGAGGTAAACTAGATTTGAAGAGTTACAGTTCGTAAACTGTCGCTGTGTCCAGGTCTTTCCTGGTTCCAAAGCCAATGTTTTAGAAGAGGATGTCAGGTGGCATACACTGCAGTTGTTGCAGGGTTGGTGACCAGTGATCTTAGGTAAACCCCATGCATTAGTGATGGTGTTGTCTTTATCTTGAAGTTTTGGGCGCGGTCTTGTACTCACAAGTTGGTCTCTCAGGTTGGTTGCTCTTTTATAAGCAAAACGAGGCTTTTCCCACTGCCTAGTGCCAGAGTTTATAATTTTCCAATTGCGGTGGATGATGTTAGACACTTGGTTAGATGCTGTATTGTACGTTGTTACACAGGTAAGTACAGGATCTTCTTCGGGTTTCTGGACGGTTTCTAGGAGAGCGTCCCTGTTTTGATTTCTTGCCCTTTTGCAAGTTCTGTTGATTATCCTAGACGGATAGCCGCGGTCCCTGAGTTTGTGTACTAAGTCACTGGATTGTTGCTTGTAGTCAGTTATGTTGCTGCAGTTGCGCCTGATGCGCAAAAACTGCCCATAAGGCAGGTTTTCCCTCAGGTGTCGGGGGTGAAAACTATCAAACCTGAGCAGGGAGTTTCTTGCTGTGGGCTTGTAGAAGGTGGTGGTTGAGAGTCCTCCATTCTCTGGTCTGATATTGAGGTCTAGGAAGGGTAACTCCAAGGGGCTACTAGTGCAAGTGAAGCGTAGGTACGGGTCTAGTTGGTTGACCCATAGCATGAATCTGTCAAGTGACTCCTGGTTGCCATTCCATATTATGAGGATGTCGTCAATGTAGCGACGCCATACTCTAATGTTGGTGGAAAAAGGGTTGGCTGGGTGTTGTATGTGTGTCTCCTCGAAGTGGGCCACGTACAGTCCGGCCACACTGGGAGCAAAGACACTGCCCATCGATGTACCATTCGTTTGGAGGTAGAAAGTGCCCTCATATTCAAAATAGTTCTCTTTGAGAGCTAGTGCTGCGCAGTCTAGAATGAAGCTGCGGGGCGTGTTGTAAGTCCAGGTAGTGTTCATGAGGACATCGTGCAGGACCTTGAGCGTTTCGTCCTGTGGGAGGCTGGTATATAGGGACTCTATATCTAATCCCACGAGTAGTTCAGTGCTGGGGTCAAAGCTGATCTCATTAATTACATTTAGTAGATGTTTAGTGTCCTTAAGGTAGGTAGGAGTCTTTTGAACTAGGGGGTTAAGGAAGAAGTCACAGAAGCGTGATAGCGGTTCTAGCAAAGACTTGATTCCGGACACAATGGGTCTCCCTGGTGGTGGTATGGTGCCTTTGTGCACCTTGGGGACCGTGTAGAAGTACGGAGTCCTGATGTCTTTAGGGCATAAGTAGTCCGACTCTTGTTGTGAGATGTGATCATGGTCTTTAGCATGTTTCACCATTTGCGTGATCGTGGTCTGTAGTTGCTCAGTGGGATCTCTTAGGAGACGCTTGTAATTCCTAGCATCGCTGAGAAGCCTCTTGCATTCCAGGTCATAGTCTGTCTTATTCATCAGGACTATCCCTCCACCTTTGTCCGCTGGTTTTATGACAAGGTTGGGATCTTGCTGGAGGCGTTGGATAGTACTTCTGTCTTTGTTGGACAGATTGTTGAAGGTGTCCCTCTGATGGAGATGTTCTACTTCTGTGTAGACTGCCTGTTCGAAGGTCAGGATTTCTACCGGGATACTGCCTGGTGGGGGGGTGAAGGTAGATTTTGTCCTCATACCCGTCTCATTAGGTGTGCCTTCCGCTCGTGTGGTTGTGTTGTCCTTCTTCTCAAAGAAGGCCTTTAGCTTGAGCTTTCTAAAGAATTCAGCCAATTCTACATGTAATTTAAACATGTCCAGTCTTGGCGTGGGGACAAATGAGAGGCCCTTGTTCAGTACCTCCACTTCATCTGGTGTGAGTTGTGTGTTGGATAGGTTAAACACCAGGGGGGTGGATGGTATCACCTGCTGGTTCCTGCTGTTGTAAAGTTGGACAACAACCTGCACCAGAAAAGGGAGCCCAGCCCAGAGCCACACTTGAAGATCAACAGATGCCATGCCCCCCCCCGGGCCCTACCCTGGTCACCCCCCACCTCCCCCGGACCAAGATATTGCACATCAACGTCACTAAATCATGAACAAAAGGAGTCGCCTGATGTCGCACCTTTACAACAATTAACATACATGCGAGTACAGAAAATCTGAATCATTCATTCACCATTGAAAGTCCAAACAAAATATCACAATCAAATTTGTCTGAAAACAACTATTTTGAAGAGTCATGGCGGGGCATCCTTGGACAATCTGAAAGACAATATCCAAGATAAGAAGGTGTGTCAGGCACCCATCAAAGGAGAGAGAGAAAGAAAGGGAGAGAGAGAGAGAGAGAGAGTGAAAGGAAGAGAGGGCGAGAGAGAAAGAGAGACTGAACAAGGAGAGCAAGGCCAATCGGGCCCTTGGCTCATTCATACATGCCAACTGGTGCGTGTGTTTCGCAATTGGTGCACCCCAAATCTAAGGCCTGGCATCAATGTCAGCGCGAAGGCCACATCACATTCAAGAAATGCAAGCAGTAGTCAGACTAAAATTAGGTATGAAAGCTCCTTTGTCTCAATACACATGGCAGAAGTACAACATAACCTCCGACCTTGGTCTTGAATGCGGTTGGCACACCCTGCTTGAGATACCATACCAGACTCCAACGACTCACACACCACAAACTATGCTAATGAAAGACCAACGTGTCCACACCCCACACATACTTGTCCCTGCTCGAGGTACACCTGCCAGGGCTGCCCTTGACACATTGGTAAAAAAACAACCCACACGTCCAAACGTTGCACACACATTCAACTAATTGCCCAGAGCTGTGGCATATCGTCCCCCGAACTGCCGCCGGTCTGAGGATTGCCTATGCTACGAGACCTAGAAACGCAATGGCAGGCCATCCCGGGTACATGCACAACCCCTGTCACGTGGAACTGTACCGTGCACGAATGCTGCATCTGTTGGGATCACTGCCAATGGCAGTGTTGCGAATCAGTTTCCGTCTGAGTTTCCGACTTGCCTACGTCACCTGCGTCCTGTCCTGGTTCCACTCTCGATCATTCACATTTGAGTGGCCCATGGAGGTCTGCCTTTCCAACGCAACAGTAGCTCAATTGGATTATTACTTGACGGTGCGCCCCCTGTTGGCCCACGAACAAGAGTGTCACCGGGATACCCGTGCATGGGATGCCTTTTTCTCGTATGTGCTGGCATTTGAGCAAGGGAGATTGCACAACTCCTGATATGCAGTGACCACATCGAGGCGCTCCCCTATTGGTCTGTGTTGCGGATTTGTGAAACGGCTTGGACGGAGCACATCTGCCCGGACCAGTTAATGGATTGGCTCTCCCTCGTGTTCCTTGAACTCGACAATGACGTACTCTTGGAACAGATTGCCCATGAAGCTGCGCTCGCATTCCTGGACGAGTAACTACGTTCCTGCTGCCACAACTGATTGTCACCCACAGCACAGGTCCCCACACCTTGTTGCATCTTGGGGAATGTTCACATAACCCACAACAATGGACATTTCTGCCTTCTCCTGGACTCAGAATATATGTGTGTGGAACTGCGCGTGTGTACACACACCAGTGCAAGGTGATGCAGTCCCATGGGTGTAGCTGCACAGTGTCGTTTGGCAACATTCCTAATTCGGACATACTGCTGGGGGGAGAGTATACACATGGCAATGTAGTACGACATATGACCTTGTAGGACCCTTTCACCTGCTCACTGTCAGCAGAGCCGACAGTCGGCGCAGTCCGGTGGTACAGCACCATGCAGATCCCATGGGCTGTGAGTCGTGTCCCTTGACATGGGGTACTAAGCATACGCCAAACAGCACATGACTCATCCAGCAAGGCATGGTGGGCTGAGCGCGTTGCCATCCGTAATGATTTGTGTTCATTTTTGCCTCCCCATTTCTTGCACCTCAACATGTTTCTTTGCTGCCTCTAAGTGTCTTAAGCATTGGTCTGCATGTTGTGGCCCTTGCCTTGCCCGTACTGACACGCACATGCTAATAAAGTCTACGCAACTTCACTAGTGTTCTACTGTGATGAGTGTTGATTAGAATGACAAATCGTGAGCCTCAATGAGCATTGTCCGTACACAGGGAGGGACTGACTGACGCCTTTACAATGTGGGTGAGTCCCTATTGACAGCTCCACCTCTATGAGCCAGATATTGTAGTTGGGAAAGTTGCTGGTAGACCTGTGCACTTACGTGTCTTCAGCAACGTGAGTATGGTGTCCAACTTCTGGCCAAGTAGAGCAATGTTATCCATCAAAACAGACTGTGTCCACACAGATGTGTGTGAGTAGGTATGCGAAGAGCTGTTCTGTTGTAACATGTGATGGGGGACACCACTTCTGGCCTGCTACAGAGTTTGTCATTACTCCAGTATTGGAACTTTCATAGATTCCCATGCTTGAAATATTCCCCGTCATCGAGATGGGAGTCCCCGGTAAATATAAAAATAGTAGTAAATATCACTACCAATCAGAAACTAGACCTAGGCCCATCCTAGGTTTGCAACATATCCACCTATTTTTGTTAAAGAGACCAAATAAAATCAGGAACCAATCAGATTAGCCTCACCCTGTAGAATTTTCCTGAGAGAGCCTCAGACCCTCAGATTTTCTACCGCACGTTGTGCTAGGGAGTCTCCACTGAGCTCTGCTCAGTTTTTTCTGTTACTTCTTTTACTAGAGTTTTCTAGATTTCTTTTTTCATTCTTGATCTTTAATCAACATGTCTGGCAAGGAGAAGAAAGGTCTTTTTAGAGCTTGTGCCACCTGCTCTAAAAAAAGGCTTTATGTATATGAACCTCTCAAGGACTGCATCTATTGCCTGTATACAGATCATAAGGCCAAGGATTGCAAGATATGCTGTACATTTTCAACGAAGACCTTGAGGGACCGTAAAGGTCGTCTTCTGACTTGGCTCCAGAAGTTGAAATCCAGGAGGGAGCCTGTTTCCAGTGACGACAGTGACGGATCATCTGCTGCGTCTTCTAGAAGATGTCAAAAGGGTGAGATAAGACCCCTCTTCTTCTGAAGACCACCCTGGGAAAGCCTCTAAAAAACCTCTCTGGGGTCGGACAGGCAAAGTCCAGTCAAATCTCCTCACCAAGGTGTAAAGGAGAGGGAAGGACTTCCTACTGGGGAAACTGCAGTGAGGAAATCGAGCTCTGTTCCTCCTTCTTCCCCTACTCACAGATAAAAGGATTTTAAAAAGCCCTCTTCTGTTCCATCTGAGGAAAAAGGTGTGATGAAAATTCCACCGTCGTCGACGCAGCAGACAACAGCGTCGACAAAGAAATCATCATCATCTTCATCGACACGTAATGAGAAGGTGCAGCCTCCTTCTTTGACTCCGACGATGGGATCGTCGATGGGAGTCTCTGTATCTTCATCGTCGAGGATATTGAAGTCTGATGCGGCAGCATCAGTCATGGGAAAAATGTCGTTGACAGTATCGTCGATGACTTTGACGAGGATGTCGACGATTGTGATTACGACGACGACGACGGCTTCGACGTCTACGGTCATGACTATAGTATCGTCGACGAGACCGTCGATGATTGCTTCTACATTGCCGGTGACACCGTCAACAACCCCGTCGATGGATATAATTTCTACTATTAACATCGGAAGGTGGCACATTACTCCGGAGATCACGTGTCCAAGCAAAGTGACTCCTCTTCTGCCTACCCACCTTCTAGAGGAGGAAGATTTGGAGGATGAAGGTTCGTATGGCTATGCTCATAGCACTTCTGATCTACACGTTAAGTGCCAGGACTTGGACTCTGAGGAAGGCTACGATGGCCAACAGGAGTAAGATCCTCCTCAAGACTATCATGGGGGTTATCAGGAGGAAATGATCTGTATGCCATCCTCCTTGATCTTGGACCTGCAGTGCATGCTTTCTGACTATAGAAAGAGATTTCCAACACCATCTCCGGTTCAGGAGCCTGTTTCAGTTCCTGCTCCTCCACCAGAGGACCCTTCCACGCCTCAGCTACCACCACCTCCACTGCAGTTAATAGTGGATCCACCACCTTCAGTTCCTCTGGTCCAGGATGACACCTCGGATGAGGACCAGGGTCAGGCTGACATTCCAGATCTGGATAGAGAATGGGATGACTACATTATCCCTACTCCTGCTTCCCCTTCACCGAAGCCAGTCGATTCTCCACCAGGGGATATTGGTGGTTTCCATAATTTGTTGGAAAGAGCGGCTAAAAGGTTCAAGTTACCTATGCCATTGGTACAGTTGGAATGTTTCCTGTACTATTTTAAAGAGCCTTTTAGGAGGTCAGTGAGGTCGATCCCTATTATTGGTCACGTTTGGGAAGAGGGGCTCAAGGTGATGAAGACCTACAGTAGTCCCAGTGCTTCCTTGTTTGGAAAAGAAATACAAGGCCCTGGAGGACAGCCCGGCTTGCCTGGTGAGTCAACCAAAACCGGACTCTGTTATTTCCCAGGCGGCACAGAGGAAATCAAGAAATCCTGCGGCACGTTTAACAACGCCTCCAGATAAAGAAAGCAGACGCTTGGACAATGCTGGCAAAAGGTTCTCTTCAATGTCCAGTCTGCTACGACCGCCAGATGTGGTGTGACCTTTCTCCCTATTTAGACCAACTGCCTGAAGACCGCAAGGCCGCAGCTCAGAAGATTCTCCAAGAGGGAGAGAAAGCCTCATCCTAGGTAATCGACTGTGCAGTGGATATTGCAACTACTGCGTTCCATTCCTTGGCTGGAGCGGCAGTACTGCCATGCCAAGGATGGCTCCGTGCCACCTCGTTCAGACCGGAAGTGCAAAACAAGATTTTACATCTTCCCTTTGATGGTGAGGCAGGCACTCTTCGGTAAACATATAGACGATGCGCTGCAGGACATTAGAAAAGACACAGACACTGCTCGTTAGTTAGGGACGCTGCAGTACCGCAAAGTCCCCTTTCGGGGTGGAAGAAGTAGAGGTCTTCCCTCGTATAGAGAAGGGTACCAGCATTACCGGTACTCCTTGTATACGCCTGCCTCGCTGTCCTATTGTCCGCAATATAACCAGCGGCAGGGTCAGTCCTCGTCTTACTCAAGATCCACAAATCGAGTAAGAGCAGGACGCCAGGGGAATGATTCCTCTAGATGCCAATAGCGGCTGCCTGGCTCTGTCTACTGTTCCTCCCGCTCATGTAACACCTGTGGGGGGCAGGATATCACAATACTTTCAGGAATGGCAACGAATAACATCGGATCGTTGGCTTCTCAGTGTCATCCAATTTGCCCACACATTGGAGTCTGTCCATCCTCCTCCAACCAAGCCCTGTTGCTCCACAACAACACAAAATCTCCATGTTCTACAGTTGGAAGTCCAACAGATGCTCCAGAAGGAGACAATAGAACCGGTTCCTATCTCGCAGAGGGGAAAGAGATTCTACTCCCGGTTATTACTGGTTCACAAGACTGTGGAAAAATGATGCCCTATTTTAGATCTTAGGGAGCTCAACACATATCTCATCAAACAATTGTTTTGAATGGTCTCCTTACAGGACATTCTTCATCTTTTAAATTCGGGAGATTTCATGGCCGCTTTAGATCTAGAGGATGGATATTTCCATTTTCCCATTCATCCATTCCACAGAAAGTGCCTTCGCTTCACAGTAGCCAAGAGCCACTTTCAATTCAAGGTCATTCCCTTCGGCCTCAGGTCGGCACCAAGGGTCTTTACAAAGATGCTAGCCCCGGTGGCAGCTTTTCTGAGAAAACAGAAGTACCAGGTTTTACCTTACCTGGACGACTGGCTGCTAAAGGCTCCTACCAGAGAAGCAGCAGAGGAGTCGGTCACAGCTTGTACGCAACTGTTCAAGAGCCTGGGTATTTCACTCAATGCAGACAAATCAAATTTGTACCCTTTAAGGAACGCCAAATTGTTAGGAGCCATATTGGACACGTCTCAGAACAAAGCTTTCCCTACAGTGGAAAGGCAAGCAAAGCTAAGATCAATTGCCCACCTGCTTCTAAAAAGGTCACTTTCAGTTCGCCTCTACAAGTCCCTCCTGGGCTCCATTTTATCCTGCATTCCTCTGATTCCTCACTGCAGGTTACGAATGCGCCCTCTTCAAGAACAGCTGGACTTACAGTGGCGGCAGGTGGATGAGGATGTGATCACGGTGACAGCTCCAATGAGAGAAGCCACCTCATGGTGGACTCGCGAGGAGAACATTTCCCAAGGTCTAGCATTTATGGTCTCCCCAGCTCCTCAAATTATAACAACGGACGCATTGCTAGAGGGCTGGGGAGCGTTCCTACAGGACCTCCAGATAAATGGGAGGTGGTTGGACCACCAACGTCATCTGCACACCAATTTGCTGGAACTCAGGGCGATTCGCCTGGCTTTGCAGGCTTTCCTCCCAAGGATAACGAATTCATCAGTCTTACTAAGGACAGAAAATACTACGGCCATGCATTACATCAACAAGCAGGGCGGCACAAGATCTCATCTGCGATCAAGGGAGGCCCTAGCTGTCTGGGAATGGGTGATCGTGCATGGGGTCGCACTGAAGGCGGAGCATCTCCCAGGGACACAAAACGAGACAGCAGACTCACTAAGCAGACTGAAATCAAGTCAGCCACGAGTGGAAATTGGACCAGCAGACTCTAGAGGAAATTTTTCATCTGTGGGGCAGACCAGCCATCGAAACAAGAAATGCTGGTTCTACACAAGCTGGCATCACCATCGGGGATCCTTGGGGAATGCATTTTCGATGGCTTGGTCAGGCGCCTTTGTTTACGCTTTTCACCCCATCCCACTGATCCCAAGACTGCTCAAGAAATTGAAGACGGAGCCGTGCAAGATGATTCTAATAGCACCGGCTTGGCCTCGCCAGTACTGGTTCACCGAGTTTCTTCTTCTATCCAGGGAGCATCCAGTGCCTTTGGAGCCGATACCAGCTCTATTGACAATATCCCAAGGCCAAGTGTTGCATCCGAATCCCTGATCCCTGCAATTATCGGCGTGGCTCCTGAGCACAGAGAATTTCTCGATGTAAGGCTCCCTCCGGAATGTAGAGACATTCTCTCTCTAGCTCGTGCTCCGAGTACAAACAAAACTTACAGGCTGAAATGGAAGAGGTTTTGCCACTGGTGCCATGTCTCGGGAATTCACACATTTTCTTCCTCGGCTCATGAGATCCTTCCATACATTCTTTATTTGGCTAAAGCAGGTCTGGCTCATTTATCTATTAAAGTTTATCTCGCAGTCATTTCTCGATTCAGGAGGACATCCTCTGGCCCTACGCTCTGGTCGGCAAAGATTGTTAAACAATTTATGAAAGACCTTTTTCGAGCTTTCACTCCAGTGAAACCTCCTCCACCACTATGGCACCTAAATCTGGTTTTGTCCCAGCTCATGAAGCATCCATTCGAACCGGGAAACATCCTTTACAACGCAACTTTTACCACGCAGTGCCTTTACGACGCAACTTTTACAACGCAAACCATTACAACGCATTGCGCTGGGGGGCGCTCTAGGATAGGGAATAGATTTAATTTACTATCCAACACCTTCCCTACTATCCACGGGGACTGGAGTTGGAATAGTAAATTAAACTATTAACTATCCAGCACCCCAAAGCGCTATGCGTTGTAATGGTATGCGTTGTAAAAACCGCGTTGTAAAGGCATGCGATGTAAAAGCATGCGTTGTAATGTCATACATTCATTCGAACCTATACATAAATCGGACTTGAAATTCCTCTCTGGAAGGTGGATCTTCTTCTAGCGTTGACTTCTGCAAGAAGGGTCAGCGAGTTACAGGCACTCACTATTCAAGTTCCCTTTCTTCAATTCTGGAATGAAATGGTCATATTGTGTACCAACCCCAAGTTTATCCCAAAGGTACCTTTGGACTTTCACTTAAATGAACCAGTAATTCTTAAGTCTTTTTTTTTCCCTCAGCCTACTACTCCGGCTGAAAGATCTCTTCGTTCGTTGGATATTCATCGTTGTCTGAAATTCTATCTTCAAAGAACTGACGACTTCAGAAAATCACCTCAACTCTTTGTAGCTTATAGTGCTCCTCGTAAAGGATTTCCCCTTTCCAAGCAGGGGATTTCACATTGGATTTTAAGCGCTATCAAATATTGTCATCAATCAGCAGGGAAGCCCCTTGAGGGTAAAGTCCAGGCTCACTCCACGAGGGCGATCTCTTCCTCTACGACCCTCTTTGCGGGGGTGCCTATCCGGGACATCTGCAGAGCAGCAACCTGGAAGAGACCTCATAGCTTTACAAAGCATTACTGCTTGGATTCTTCGATGCGCAGCGATGCAGCAGTGGGCCAAGCAATCTTGAGGAATCTATTTCAATAACGGTGAGCTTTCCCTTTCATCCCTCCTTCCTTTCTTTGCACATTCTTTGTTGAATTTTAATGAGTCCTTATTTATGAATTCATACAAATATGTTATTTACTCTTATTTTGAGACTATCTAAGACAATAGATAAAGTTTAACTGATATTTACTGGATATTTATTTGTTGTTTTACTCTTATTAATGTATTGTTGGCTCATGCTGAATTGTTTTTACACACAAAGAATTGTGCTAATGACTGCTAGCTACTCTGAGTCAAGCATGGGAATCTATGAAAGTTCCAATACTGGAGTAAGAAAACAAGTTACTTATTGGAATCTTTCATAGATTCACATGTGACCCACCCTCTGCCCCATGGAAATCTCGACCTTCTGCATTTTATAATTATAATGTGGCACTACGGCTACGAAAATCTGAAGATCTGAGGCTCTCTCAGGAAGGTTCTACAGGGGGAGGCTAATCTGATTCGTTGTTGATTTTATTTGGTCTCGAGGTGGATATGTTACAAAACTAGGATGGGCCTAGGCCTAGTTTCTGTTTGGTAGTGATTTGTACTACTATCTTTATATTTACTGGGGACTCCCATCTTGACGACGGGGAATGATTCAAGCATGGGAATCTATGGAAATTTCCAATACTGGAGAACTAAAGTTACAGGTAAGTAACTTGTTTTCTTTCTACACACAGCCCTATTTAATACATGGACGTGGGGCTACGTTGGGGGTTGCGAGATTGTTGTTCATGTGCAATGAGGCCACAGCTAGTTCACACCTTCACAGTCCTCTAATTGGCCATGTGGCTCAGCCTCAAACATGCGCATTGATATCATTTACCAGGGTGTACCTTTCAGTGCAATCAATGTTCCTACATTCATCCATACTTTTATACTTGAGTGAACATAAATGTAGGAGAGTAGGATCTGCTTCCTATGGTTGCCCCCACTTTTTGCTGTGTTTCACTTTTTTTTTTACTTTAGTCTGGCTGTGACCCTGCTAATCCGGACCACAGCCTAGCAGTTCTCTCTCTAAATTGATTGCATGTACTTTAGGTACACACAGGATTGGTTACTGGGTCACCCCTATGAGTCCCTAGTATATGGTACCTTAGGTACCAAGGGCATAGGTACCCAAGAGGCCTACCAGGGGCTGCAGCATGTATTATGCCACCCCTCGGAAGCCTTCCAAAATGGCACCACAGGTCTGCACTTGCAGCCTGGGTAAGGTGGTGTAAGCACCCCTTACTTAGATAAGATATATATATATATATATATATCTATACCTATACCTATACCTATACCTATACCTATACCTATAAGTCACTGCTATGGCAGGCCTTGACAATCCTGAAGGCAGAGTGCTTGGTTTTGTGTGAGAGGGTGCCCTAGCATGAGCTGAGCCCCTCTGCAGCTTTCGGAATCCATTCCTTATAGCTGTTCTATGATATAGCCATACCATATACTCTTAAGTGCATTATAATCCTCGCGGTTAATGCTAACTTTGGTTTGGCTTTATCAAAACATGTCGTGTTTGGTGTCAAACACTTTGGAATACTACACCCCTTCCCCCCTGCCAGTTCTGGCGGCGGGGATAGCATTCCACCCTTCCAGAGGGAGAAGACCTGTACACACTGGTATACCCAGTTGAAGTTTTTAAGAGTTTCAGCATCACAAAATGGATGCTGCTGCCACAGACACGAGTCTGACCTCCTGCTGCTGGACGAAACCCTGGCAGGGGAGGCCTGGACAATAGGTTTCCTGTCCAGGGAGGTGCCAGCACCTCCCCAGACAGGCTTTAGTGTATTGGGGCAGGGTGGGTTGCATTCAGTGAATGCTTTTCAGAGACTGCATGGGGCACACAAGGTGCTCCATGCATTTCCCAGTTCAAACCGGTTGCTGGGGCACTCAGCCCCAGCTCTGGCGCGAAACTGGACAAAGGGGAAGGGGTCTAACCACCCCCTCCCCTGGTCCTCCCATAGGTGGGACCCTAGAGTTAGTCCAACCCCTAAACTTGGAATAAGTATAGGAACCCAGTCACTAGGACTTTAGATTACCCTGGATGAAACTCTGATACAGAAATCTTGGACCTTCGACATTCCATATCGACTGGAAGATGGAAGAAATCTCCCTTGGGGTCAAGGAGTGACCTCCCTTTTCAAACAGGTACCAAAGAAGCATCTTACCGGTCTGCATTTTCGAGGCTCCCGTCGGATCCCGAAGAATCTACCACACGGGACAACGACTTCCAGACATCTCTGAGGCCGACACGAGATCCCAGCAAAGCTGAGACCCGCAGCCAACACGAGAGACGTGGGACTCCTGGACATCCTGCAATTTTGCAACTGCACCTACTTCCTGAAGTTGTGCATTGGGCTATTCGTTGCCCTCGCCCTCGCACCTTTTGCACCAAAGCTTAGAGGCCTACACTCCACGAGTGTTCCGTGGGCCCGCTTTTTGCATCGCAGCTCGAGGCTCCTTCGCGATCTCTAGTCCGTTGGCTAGTGGGTCCCCACGAACGACAATCCTTTGTTTCTTGGGCTTTCCTGGTTGCTCCAAACGTGCCCTGACTCGCCTCCAAAGGGTGAGTTTCTCAGACCTTGCTGGTCTGCACCGAAGCCAATCTTGTCATCTTGCATGGGTTGCTGTTACCAAGGCTTGTTGGGTCCAATCCGGATACCGATGCTGCAGCACACGACATCCGACGTGGGCCAGCTCGAATCCAGCTCCTGGTTGTCGTCGACGCCTCCTGGACCACGTGGCTGAAGAGTCAAGCTTCACCTGCATCACTTGAAAGCACCCGACATCGGCTGGCATCTTCCTGTCTCCATCCTGGTCACTGGCCATTGACCCAGACTCTGTTCCCTTTGCCTTCAGGTTCTTCTGATCTCCGATCTACCCTTGGATCCATCCGAACACTTTGCTCCTGGTCACCTGCAGCACTTCTTTGCAGCTCTCCATAGGAATCGACGACGAAACCCGACACGAAAAGACACCTATGCACCCGGCTTCCCTGGGTGAGGTAACACGAGTACTTCGGTGCTCCCGTGGGTCTTGACTCTCGAAGTGTCCAGTACTGAAGGGGTTCCCTCGCATTCCACTTCTAAGTGTCCTAAATCTTTAACTCTGTAACTTTAACTTTCGCTATAGAAGTCAATGGTGATTCACCGCTGTGTTTAGACACTGCACGCGTCCCCCGCGGGTCTCCTGCGTCCCTACCTTGGGTGGTTCCTGGTTGCCCCAGCGGTTCTACAGGCCCTAGGCCTAACTTCTATCCCGCACGCGGTTCTTATTCCACTATTTTAGTATATGGTTTGTGAGGCCCCTAGGGCAAAACGTATACTGTGCTAGTTTACTGTGTGCTATTTAAGTTCTTGTATTGTTCTTTTGCCTCTAGCCTCATAAAGAGACTAGAGGGGTTGTGTTTAGAATAAATACATATATTTTATATATATACCTTGTGTGGTGTACTTTCATTTGGTCATTCAAGAGATTATAGACTGGTAAAACAAGCTGCTTTACATTCCTTCAAGACTTAGCCTGAAGGCTGCTCTCCACAGCTACCACTAGGATAGCTTTCTATAAAGGTTGTCTTAAACCTACCATCAATAAGGGTCGTTTGGACTGGTGCAAGGTGCCCACTAGATTAGTGGACATCATATGCCAGGCCAACTTCTCACAATCGACATGACACGTCTGTGTGATTCTGAATGTTTAATTCACATTCTGGGGAATTCCGGAGCTGGAGCAGTACATGGCCATTCCAAGCCCACATTACATGGTTGCCCAGTGGTGGGCCAACCTGAGTCCTTTGGGGAATGAAAAGTGAATTGGAAGAGGAAGTGTTCAGTCCGCAGGCGGATTGCTGTGTCATTGGTAACCAGAGCACATATGGTAGTTCATGTCGGGGTCCAGGTGAATGTCGCAGAGTGTTCTGAGGGACAGTGGGAGGTGTTGTCCCAGGGCATGATGCATAGGCCTGAACCAGGCAGGGACAGGCCATATGGCGGGGATTGATGCTACTACCTCCTTCCTCACACAGTCATTACCATCCACATCTTACTCCTCTGATACGTCTTCTGTGTCCGGTGTGTCAGGTGTATGTGGTGGTGTTGCGGCTGCATCACTGTGTGCCTCTGGCATATCAGGGGGTGGAGGTGATAGGGCTACATCACTGTGTGCTACTGACACATCAGGGGTCGGAGATGTGTGTGTCGAAGTTCCCGCAGCACTTATCTGGGACAGGCTAAGTGGCAGCAATGGCAAGATGAGGAACTGCAAGGCATGGAAGATCCCAGCTACATCTCGCTGGTGTTCAGCCGTGGCAGCCATACTTCCAGCCTGCATCGGCTCCATTGTCTCCATTGTCCTGCGCATCTGTGCCAACTCTGTATTATCATCGCTGGTGCCTGTCTGACTAGACAGTTCTTGTATCCGAGTAATGGACCCAGCGATGTCAGTCAAGTGCATGGTGCGAACAGTGGGTGTCCGTTAGGGAATGTAAGTGGTCCCTGATGGGACTCAGATACCCACGTATGGCATCGAGTTTGGCTGCCACTAGGTCGAAACCCACCCGCAGCTGATCAGCCATCTCCTCCTGGCAATCCAACACACGGCGTTGAAATTCCATGTGTTAGTTGTGGGGGTCCTGAGAGACTGCTGTGTTGGTGTGTGCTTCCTCCTGTGTGGGCCGTGCAGGAGGTGGAGTCACCTCGAGGCAGCTGGGCTACCCTGCTCCTGGGGGTGGGGTGCGGAGGGTGTCCATTAGCTGTTGGAGGGTATCTGAGCATATGTGCAGGGTGTCCTCTTCATCACCACTGATGAGATGTGTGGTCTGCTCTGCAGGAGGTGTTGATTGTCCCTCTGCAATGTAAAGGGGAGATGCAGGTTAACAGAGTGTCCCTTGTATGTTGACGCTTTGTAGATGTTTACATACAGACTGCATGACAATGTACATTGTGACTGTTTTGGTGGAGCTGGCTATTTGACGGGAGACAGTGTATATTTCGACTACATGACTGATGTGTGGTTGTACTCGTACCTTATCATCTCACATTGTCATGTAATGCCAGATGTGAGTGTCCAGTTACTACGCACAAGCGGCACCAGATGGGTCCTCTGTCGTGTAAGTGTTGCACTTTGTACCACATTGCCGTCAATGTTGATGTGCTGTGATTGCTAGGTGTGTGTGCTGCATTGTGGGAGAGTCGCCCCTGCAGGTCTGATTTAGAGGACTCTTATCCCTTTGAGGCGGTGTGCCTTTGACTTATTTGTTTATAAAATTTTATATATCGCACTTTTCGGGTACTGGGGTACTGGGATGTTTGCAACTGGGCCAACTCAATGTCAGCTTGTGCACCATGTCCATTATTTTGACTAAAGCCATGTTATCGGTCATGCAGTGTCACTTGCATTGTCAGTGTGGCTCACGGAGCCGCTGCTTTTCTGGATTCTGCACATGTGCTTGGGTAGGTTGTGGCATTGGTGATATGGAGGGGGCCCATTTGTGCACATTGTGGACGGGGCCTACTTGGTGTTTCTATGTGTGCTGCAGTGTGCCATGGGTATCGGGGACATGTTCCACTATCATTGGGCGTGTGCAGTGTGCTACACATGATAGTGCATGTGTGTCATTGTGCCCATCTCCCTCCGACCACCCAGTCCCTGGTGGTTACTCATCCTATTGCTGTTGGGTCAGGTAATTTCGAGCTGTGTCCAGGCCCCCAACTCCTTGCACCTTCTCCACACTGATGACTGTGGCCACCATTTCCTCCATCTCATCCAGCTCCTCCTGTGGCACTGGACTCTGTAATAATCCAAGTAGAGAGGCGGATACCAATGTAATTGTAGTAAATTGTATTTATTCAATGCTACAGAGAAGAACTGGTGTTCCCACCAGAAAGCCAGGGAGCTAACTGACAAGCCAGAATCAAGACAGTCCAAAGCACTATATGACATCAGCTATTATGGAATGTACATCTTAAAGAGATAGGATAAAATACAAGTAAAGGGAATACAACATATCCTCTCCCTTTCCCATAAAAAAACAAAAAATAAACAAATTATGTCCATGCTCACTGCTGCTGAGATTACTGTCCAGCAGAATTTTAGATGTCTGTCCTGTCTATTACACTCACTCACAAACGAAATCTTGCAAGTATCTCGGTGGTCTCCTTTCTCTCTGTTCTCTACCTGCTCTAATTCCACTTCCACCACTCTCTCTCAATTCTACCTTGCGGTTAGATTGAGGACAAATAACGTCTTCTTCTGCTTTCTTGTATAGAGCCACCCGCCTCAAATTCCAATGCTCCCCATTAAACAAGGTTACAAACCTCTTATGCACAGCTTTGACCTTAAACTGGCCCCTGAACTTAGTTAACCCTACACCAACACGTCCTGGTTTCACTTTCACCCAATCATTCACCGCAAAACTACACTTACTCTTCGCCTCCCCATCGTCCTCTTTCTTCTTCAAAACACCAGAACTTAAACATTCCTTCATCCATGCTGTAACAAGTTTGGTACCAGCCGAACGCCCCCTCATCACACGAAAAGGAATCATCCCAGTCACACCATTCTCAGTGGTTCTATAAGCCCAAACTAAATCATTAACCAACTCTTTCACATTCTCTCTAGATGACAGGGCCATCTGGATAGCGCCTTTAACCATACGGTTCGCCCTCTCAACCATGCCATTACCCTGTGGGTTGTACAGCGACGTCCTTGAATGCACAATCCCACATTTCTCTAAGAAACTGACCATCTCCGCTGAGGTTAATTGCGTCCCATTATCAGTGATGATCTTTACAGGAAATCCTTCCTCCCTAAAAATGTCTTTCAATATCTCAATCGTGCATCTGGTAGTGATCTCTTTCATAAACTTGACCACCAACCACTTTGATGAGACGTCTACAACCACCAAACCAAACCTCATATTATGCTCCAGTTGGTAAAAGGGACCAATGAAATCAAGGCATATAGTGTGCCATGGTACTCCAGGGTCTTCAATTGTTCCACATCCTCCCTGAACACCAACTTTAAGTCTCTTCTCACTCTCCAAACAGTCCGTACATCTCTCCACCCACTCAGAGATCTCCCGATCCATACTTGGCCACCAGAAATGCTCTCGTACTCTCCTCTTAGTAAGAGACTGTCCCAGGTGACCTTCGTGAGCTATTTTGAATAGAGTGAACCTCACTTCTTGTGGAGGGATAAACTTGTCTTCTTTTAAAATGATAAAACCTTCCTTGTCCAATATCGATAAATGTTCCAAAACTTTCAGATATGGGCGAAGAGCAGGAGATACACAACTCTCTCTCCTCGAACCTCTCACAATCATTTCCTTTACCTCTCTCAGTACTACATCGTTTCCCATACAACTATTCCACCAACTCTTACTCACTGCCCCTGTGCACATATCCACCACTTCATCCACAGCCGCCACAGACCCCTCAGAATTGAGTGATTCCACTCCCGACTTATCTACCAACTCCCAAGGTAGTGGTAGTCTAGAAAGACCATCAGCTTGGTTGTTCTTCCATCCAGGAATGTATTCCACACAATACAAATACTCCTGAATCCTCGCAGCCAGTCTGGCTAATCTCGCCGACCCCTTTCCAGCCCCACCAGGTGACAGAATCTTTACCAATGGCTTGTGGTCCGTTAACAGTCTAAACTTGAACCCCCACAAATACATCCTATAGTATTCACACCCCCACGCTGCAGCTAAAGCCTCCCGTTCAATTATAGAATAATTCCTCTCCGCAGCTGTGAGAGTTCTCGATGCAAAGGCCACTGTCTTCAGCTCAGAATCATGTACCTGAGCTAACACCGCACCAATCCCCACAGCGCTCGCATCCACTGTCAAAACAGATTTGCGTTTTGTATCAAAAGGCGTTAATATACTAGCTTCACATATTTCCACCTTAATCTTCTGAAAGCAATCTTCCTGTTCTGCATCCCACACAAACTTGCATCCTTTCCTCAACAGCACCTTGATTTTCTCCGTCTTCCTTGCAAAATTCCTTACGAACTTTGCATAGTATTCTATGAGACCGAGGAAAGACCGCAACTGGTCCTTGTCGCATGGAGCTGGTGCGTTTCTAATGGACTCTAACAGATCCCTCTTTGGTTTCACCCCATTTACTGACAACGTGTAACCAAGGTACTCCACCTCCTCCACCGCAAACCTACATTTCTCTTTCTTCAACGTCAACCCAGCCTGTTCCATCCTCTCCAAAACAGTCTTCAAAATTACATTGTGTTCTTCCACAGTTTCTCCAAAAATCAAAACATCGTCTTGGAAATATACTACATTGCCCACCCCTTTCAATACTGCACTCATCATTCGTTGAAAGACTCCCGCCGCAGATGCAAGCCCAAAGGGCATGCGTGTGAACTGATAGATCCCCTCAGTTGTTATGAACGCAGTCAATGCCTTGGAGTCTTTGTGCAGTTTAATTTGGTGATGTGCACTACGGAGGTCGAGCTTCGAAAAATACTTCCCACCCTTCAGTGACAACACCAACTCATTGATATTCGGAAGTGGGAAGTTGTCTACCACAATGTTCTGATTTAAGGTGCGAAGGTCCACACAAAACCTAAACTTTCCGTCAGATTTGGTCGTGATGACGACTGGCGAAATCCATGGTGATGTCTCGATCTGTTCAATCACCCCCTGATCTAACATCTCTTTCAGCATCTTCTTGACCTCTTCTCTTGCAATAAACGGAACCTTCCTGACCCTGTGTTGCACAGGTACAGCATCCTCACGTAACATGATCTTATGAACATATCCTCTCAACTCCCCGATATGCTCTTCAAACAGACTTGTCATTCCTTCAACTATTGACTCCACAGTTATACTGTCTACCACCATCACTTGTTGTTCAGCTCTCGGGTTGATGATGATATGAAGGTCATATTGTTGTTCCCATCCCAAGATGGCAGGTCCTGACTTTGCTACGTAGACCTTCCCTATAGTAGAGCGACCCTTAAACAAAATTTCACAGGACATGTAGCCAATCAACTCTATGCTGCCTCCCTGATAACCACATGGACTAATGTCACTGGGTAACAAGCGCACTTCTTTCCAATTATCCATGTACATTTCATTTGGAATTATTGTCCAAAATGACCCGGGATCAACCATTAACTCTACTTCTTTCTTGTCAATAACAAACTTTGCTTTAGGTCTTTCCCTCCTACCTTGTTCACTTTGACAGGTACTATCGCTACCCACACTCAATACTTTACTAGAACCTTCAACACTAACCTCACTTTTGCATATTTCTTTTCTTCCTACAACTGCCACTTTCTCACTATTCACTCCTTTGCACATTCTGAAGAAATGACCTTTCCTCCCACATTTTCTACACATCTTGTCCAAAGCAAAGCATTTTTTATATTCTGAAGTATGAAATGTACTCCCACATCTAGTACACATCCTTCCTTGATGTCTACTCCTCTCTCCACTGGCATATCCGGGACTAAACCTTTTCACATCCTTCTCCCCAGAATCCACACCTTTCTTACTTACAGCAGCGACTTCTTCTTGTTCTATACAAGAGACTCCATTCCTATGACTACCCTCTTTTATACCATCTTTTTTTTCCATCTCTCTCATGCACGCATTTGACTCTTCTACTACTTTCGCTATATCTATGGCTGTTTGTAAGGTGGGATTTTTTGCTGCCCATAGTTTCTCCTGCATTTTCTTATCTCTACATTGTACTATTAACTGGTCTCTTATCATTTCTTCTCTTATTTCCCCGAAACTGCATTTTATGGACAATTCACGTAATCTCGTTACAAACTGGTCAATAGATTCCTCTGCTCTTTGCGGTTGGGTATAAAATTTATGCCTTGCCATAACAATGTTTACTTCTTTCGAATATTGTTTCTTCATTCGTGCTTTTGCCTCTGTGTAAACATTTGTTATCGTTCTCCCATCTTGACTCAACCCCACCGGTAAATACTTGAAAGAGTGCTGACCCTCTTTCCCAAGTGCACTCAATAGTAGAGCTTTCTTCCTATTGGCACTAAAGTCTTTCCCATCCAGTGCCTCGATGTAGTTCTCAAAAATGTCTATCCACTCATCCCACGCGATGGGTGGATCTCCGCTCATTTGTAAAAACATGGGCGGCATGATAACATTTTGGTTTTCCATCATTTTTTCTTCTCTTTTCGACTTGTTCACTTTTCTTATCTCTCTTCAAGAAATCCCTGTGCACTTCACTCAGTATCTCATATGCTACCATTCATTTGGTTGTACACACAATAAAACTTCTAATTAATAAATGGTATTGTCCCTCTGTTGTCTCTCTTTTTTGTAAGTATATGGTACCACATAAAGTACAGGTCAATCCTTCCTCTTCACTGCTACTACGCTTTTTTTTTTTTTTTAAGTCTCTTCTTTCTTCTCTTTAAGTTTACAAAACGGCACTTACTCTTTTTACGAGATACTTCCCTTCTTTTACCGCTTGTGTGCCTCGCTTCGACTCTTCTCCGCTCTATTCCCCTTGCTCAGCAACGTTGAATTCCTAATTCTCTCTCGTTTCAGTCACGGAAGAGGTTGCTTAGTAACCCAATGTTATTTTCAAAATGGCCGTCACGCTTTTTCCTTACGTGGCTACGTCACTACCGTTTCCGCAGTGACACACTCTGAAGGCGGCTGTGTTACTCTCCGCGTCGTTCTCCGGGTTCGAACACAGCGCTGAGATTCCAGGTGAGACTGTAGCTTGCTCGCGCTTGACTGACTGCTCGAGCCCTGGTACTTTCAAATAATGCCACTGCTCACCGTGTATGTCTGTGTCTCAATTCCTTTCCAGACCACGAGGGTTATTCCTCTCGCGTAATCCTTACGCAGTACACAAACTGGATAATGTTTTCTCGTCTTGTTTCTCACGCATTGCACACTTTTGATAGCGTTCGCTGTCTTCCACACCAAATATATCGTTGTCTCACTGTTCTCACACGCAGAGTCTCTTTTCTTTTCTTTTGTTTCTTCACAGACTCACCAGCTATACATCTCGTTAGTTGCTGGATCTTGTAATGTGGTTTCTGTTCCTGCTTCTTCTTCAAGCAGATTTCTTCTTCCTCTTGCGTGGTTCTTCTTACACCAGTGGGGTTCTCCTCCCTCTGTAGCTGTTTAGCTCCACTAGCTCCTCGTCGCCATGTGTAATAATCCATGTAGAGAGGCGGATACCAATGTAATTGTAGTAAATTGTATTTATTCAATGCTACAGAGAAGAACTGGTGTTCCCATCAGAAAGCCAGGGAGCTAACTGACAAGCCAGAATCAAGACAGTCCAAAGCACTATATGACATCAGCTATTATGGAATGTACATCTTAAAGAGATAGGATAAAATACAAGTAAAGGGAATACAACAGACTCCCACCTCCAGTCGCCTTTGCTGCCTTCCTGTTGGCAGCGAGTTTCTGTTTGGTCTGGCTTTGCACATCATGCTAGCGCCTCTTGACCTCCTCCAATGACCACCTCAACACTCCGACTGCAATAACGTTGTGATGATGGACTGCCCTATTTCCGTTTGTGTTGCCAATGATGCAGTGGAGGTTACGAACAGTTGTTTATTTTTTTTTTTTAATTTTTTTTTTTTGAAAACCTTTATTGTACAGAAAGAGCTCACAAATACGGGCCTACAACCCACCGGGCTGGCCACCACAGAGCTGAATGTCAGGAGCAATGCACAGAGTATCACAACATACAAAGGCAAAGAAACAGGAGAAAAAACAAGCATCTTAGAGCAATCACAGGAGATAAGAATTAGAAAGGTAGTTTTCTCATTTTTAAAGGACGGGTTAGGGAGTACAGGAGCATGACGGGCCGGGAGACAAACCAAAGGGGCGGGGCCGCGGCGGGCAGCAATACAATGATCATAAAAAACACAGGAGAAACAAATACGAAATAGGCAGAACAATAAGCACCGGTCAAAACAACAGACATGAGGAAAGGCCATCGCACACATCGTCCAATGCCCGCCCACCGCAGCCACCACCTGTACCACCGAACAACACAGAAAAAGACCCAAATACAAAAACAATACGAAACGGACCCCCAATAAAAGAAAAGAACCCCGCATAAGGGGGGGGGGGGGAAGGAAGGGGGAAGAAGGAAAGGAAGGGACTCTTATTCAAACACCCGCCCCCGGGCGACGAAACAGGAAAACAATAACCCGGTACAAAATAGACATTGAAAATACAGAAAACACACCCAACAAATCAGAATCAACGTGGTACCGGAAAAATACCCCAGAAAGACACCAGGGGGACAGACGACGAGACAGAGCCCCGAAAGAAGGGATACACAAGGGCCATAGAACCAAAAAGGGAGAAGAAAGGAGGAAAAAGATCCCCCAAAAACAGCAACAGACCCCCCCACCCACCCCACAAGCCCACCCTACACCCCTGCAGAAGGCTACGGCCAACCCCCCAGCAGCGTGCCTGTCGCCCTAAATAGAACCCGAAATATAGGAGAAAGAAACAAGGTAGAAACAAAGGCAAAAAAGAAGGGCCAGGGAAAGGAAGGAACATTACACACGGGAGAGGGCAAAAAACAGGATAATCCGCAACCATCCCACCACCTGTGAAAAGAGGAGAGGCAGAGCCCACGGGAAGTTAAACGACATCAGGATAAGTTTCAGGAGTCCCACGAAGTTACGCAACATCACAACAGCACATGTCGGTTATAGATCAAAAACAGGACTACCGCATAAAATAAGTCATTTCAGCCCTGTCCGCTTTTGTCCAAGGTTGTAATCATCCAAACAAACAAAGTCCAAACGACGAGGGACACAGGGTTCAGGAGGAAATCCAGCGGCAATCCTGAGGAGAAACGTGAAAGAAAATACGGAGAATATAAAAAAGTTACGGTACAATCTTCGCACCGCAGGCACAGTTCTATGGACAAGTCCAACGAGGCAAGCCCAGCTGGGTCGGCACAGGCGCCCCGGCCGGGGAGCCGACGCGATGAGAAACAGAAAGGATCATCGAGGCCTGGACAGGATGCAGACGGACCGCAGACCAGCGGCCGAGGCAACAGAGCAGGACGACGAAGGGCGTCGGAGAGTCTCCAATTCAAGGATGCGGTCTCCGCCGGAGGCACAGAGATCAGGAGCACACCAGCCGTACCCTGCAACAAGGAAGCAAAATCCAACGATGGGGGCCCGCCTAAATCAAAAAGTGGGTCCGCCTCCACAGGGGAAACAGGCACAGCCACGGAAGTCCGCCAGGAGTATAGTGCATCCAGGACAACTTGAAGTGCAGGAAACCCTTCACAAGATCCGACATCCGGGCCGTGTGGCGGGCCCCCAGTGCTCGCCCAGGCCCGGCAGAGACTCCCAGGGTCGGCCGCCATCTTAGGAGCCCAGCAAGCCCTCGGTCGTCGGGGGCCCCGGCCGGAGCAACACCAAAGCAAAAGGAGGTCAGCCGAACTGCGGCGGGGCGCCCCAAGGCAGGAAGGAGACCCACCAGAAGAAGGATGTTCGGCGGCCCCCTCGTGCCGCCGGCCCCGTTCTCCGAGCCCGGGCGGAAAATCCAAAATGGCCGGGCCGGGGAACAAAGGGGGGAACCAAGCCGGATAAATGAGGAGGCTCTCCCGCAGGAGGCAGTGTCCGCACCCCTAGGCTCAGGTCAGTCGGGTCCGCCAACGGGCACAGCCGGCTTATTCGCACATCAGCCCCCGCAACCAGATCCACAGCGCCAGCAAGGGCCGACCATCGCGCTCCGTCACGTCCCGTCGCTGCCAGGAGGTCCAGGCCAGTCCGCCCCGAAGGCTCCGAGCGGGACCACCGCACAGGATCGACAGCACCCAGGATCACCGGAGCAACGGGTAAGTGTCCGCAAAGTGCCCGCGGTACCGAAACACCGCAAGGAGGGCTTCCCGGGGCAGGAGAAGTACAGGATAATCGAAGAAAACAGGTGGTTGAACGGAGCCGAGCTAAAACGCGGCCATCTCGGTCGCGAGCTAGGCTCCTCCCCCCTACGAACAGTTGTTGGTAGTGTTCTATCACCTCTGTGACGGTGAACTGGTCTTCCTGCGGACTGAACCCTGTCTTCCTCTTCTCCTTGCCCTTCCCCGTTCACGGGGCTCCTGGCTGGTTCTCCGTGGGGCTTGTGGGGTTCAGGTTGTCCTCTGCACTCGGTCCGGGTGCATCCATGGTGCTACGCAGTTAGCTTTGGTTTTGGTGTGTTTTTTTGTTGTTGCTTTTATAGTGCATTTTCCCGCATGACGTGTGGGAATTGCAGGCCTGATTTTTGTATCGCGATTTGGGGCATCGCATCTTTTTTTGCGTTTCACATTTTTTCGGGGTCGTGTTCATTTTTAGGCGGTCATTTGGCGCGTTATCCTGCTACTATCGCATGGTGCCGCCGGGTTGGTAATAAAACGTTATCACTGTGTTATTTTGTCGTGATAGACTGCAATGTGAAGAGTTGCGTTAAGTTAATTTGGCGATGATTATCACACGTTCTTGAGAATATCCCCCAAATTCTCCTAATTTCTTGTTTCATGTTGAAGGTTACCTTGGACCTTTCTCTAGTTTCCTCTACTTCATCTGATATTAACTTCCTCCCTGTTACTGATTTATAGGCTAGTCAGAGTGTTTGTGAACTGTCTACTTAGCCTGTATTGTCAGCAAATAAATTCTTGAATAGAACTTATGAGATCCTGAAGAATAGAAACATTGTTCATTCTATGTCTGGACCGGAGGCGAGGATTATGCCTTCTCTCTTCACTTTATTGACAGCAGCCTATTTTAAAACAACAAGACTACATTTCCCATAAACCCTTGGGAAAATTTCCAGTTAGGAACAGTCCTGGATCCTCCAATCAGGTCACTCCATCTTCAACATAGTGTGTCCTCACTGGCCCGTCAACCTCTCTCTTCGCTGCTGCCCAGCCGAGATAAGTGTCTTTTTCTACTCTGTGTAATTCTAACCATATTCTTTGTGAAGTTTTCATTAATTGCCCTTAATGGATCTTATCACGTGTGCTTCTCGACGTGTGTTAATGCTTTAATTGCTTCGTTGCTTATGACTGTTCAGGGCTCGAAAAATCCACTCGCCCGCTCACATTTGCGAGCCAGATTTAATTAGGGCAAGCTATTTTTAGGTCCTACTCGCCCTTTCTGGTGAGTAGGAATAGAAACTGCCTTTTGACCTCTGTCTCTGAAAGCAGAGCAAATGTGACAAGATAGCTAGATTTAAAGGCATCTTTATGCTCACAAAGTGAATGAGCAATAAAAATGTCTTTAAATCTTGTTAACTTGTCACATTGGCTTACAGAGGTCAAGTGCATTACAGTTAGGTCAAGAATTTTTTTTTAAGTTACTAGTCCTGCCGGTATAGTAACAATTTTTACATTTTTCGAGCCCTGCTGTTGTTTTTGCATGGTGATAAGATTGTTACTTTTACTTCTGTTACCAGTTGGGACTTCACCGCCGCCTTTGCTTAGCTTATTTAGCTGGGTTTTCTGTTTTAGGACGGAGTGCCACGTCCTTAATTGAGAAGAGCCGCTGGAACGTTTTTTGTCCCTATGCGGCTGTTTCTGGTGCGCTCGCGGTCCTCCCGCCGCCAGGGGGCGTGTGAGGCATAGAATACAATAGAATAACTTTATTATACAGTTAATTAAAACTCACAATATTAAAAACTTCCATAATTAAAAATCATTTAAGCCTTGTTTTACATTTATGTTGTAAGAATAAGAAGAAAAAGGTATTTTATACTCTATAAAAATCATAAAAGTCTCAATTACAATATTGGTATAGTCCTTTTCTAAGTTTGTAAAGTGAATGTGCCTCAGTATGCCAAGGCGTAATTGTGACTTGACAAGTGTCTTAGCGGACTGTTCCTTTATTAGATTGAAATGCTGTTGCTTGCTGTACTTCAGATTAACCGTATGGCTAGCTCATGAGTCTTCTGGCCACTATATCAAAATACTATTTTAGTCTGCAATTTAGCTGGATCTCTTCAGGTTTAGAGCACAGCATCACAGCCTGCCTACAACTTGTTATGCCCTTTTGGTTCCATAATTCTCAGAGTAAGGAGCGCCTTATGTCCAACAGGTTTGGGCAGATGCAGATTATATGTATTAGGTCCTCTTTCCCTGTTCTGCAAAGATGGCAAAGGTGTTCTTCTGCTCCCCTTTTCTAGGTGCCAAGTGGGGTAGTATTGGTAGGATGCCGAAGCGCAGATTTAAATATGTGTTTTTTGTCATCTGCGTGAGACCCGTTTTCAGGTATTCCTGCGGCTTAAGAGCTTTATAATCTCTCAGGTTGACAGTTCGGTCCAGAGGTGGGCATTTAAAGATCCTTGCTCAGTGCCTCTGATTTTGCGCCAGCTTTTTATGTTGGCACCTCTTCTCTCCATGTTTGTCTCTGGAGACCAAATTTGAGGCGGATTTGGGCAGGGGAGACGTAGTTCGGCAGATGGAAGATTGCGCTATATGCTCTACTGATTATTTTGTCTAGAGCCGTAGCGTCTTTCCCTTGCATGGGTTCACAGCCATATGTGAGCATTGGCTGTAAACGTGCTCTGATGACATGTAAGAGGGGATCCAATGACCGGTCGGGGATAACTTTCTTCAGGGGTTTCATTGAGAAGTAGAATGTTGTGCCCTTTCGACGGATTGCCTCTAGTTAAGGTTTAAACAAAGCTCTGCTGTCTAAAAGAACACCTAGATATTTGTAAGTGGCTTTGTGGTCTAGCCTCTGTCCGTCCAGGAACCATGCAAGTTTCTTGTTTTTATTGTAATTCACTGACATAACCTTTGATTTGTTTAAGTTAATCTTTAATGCATAGTTTATTGAGAATTTGTTGGTGGTGTCCAGGAGATGTTGTAGTCCAATAGGGGACCGACTAATTAAGATCAGGTCATCTGCATAGAGAAGATTTGATAGCGAGATGTCTCCCAGCCGCGGGGCATGTGATTTGGTGTTGTCCAGTTCTCCAGGAAGATCTGCGAGAAAAAGGTTAAACCGCATGGGGGCTAGAACGCATCCTTGTTTTAGACCTTCAGTGGTATTGATTTGCCTTGAAAGGTGCGTTCCAGATCCCAGTTTGATCTTGACCCAAGTGATGGTATGTAGTAGTATCAGCTGTTTTAGAAGTGGCCCGGGTGTCCCCCATTTTTCCAGCTTCTGCCAGAGTTTGCTGCGGTCTACATGGTCAAACGAAGCACTGTAATTTATGAAGCATAGAAATAGCGAGCTCTTGGCTGTCTTTACCGCGTCTATCAGTAGAGTTAGCACCATGATATTAGTTATTGTGCCCTGACCTCTACTGAATCCGGTTTGGTTTGCTGGGATGATGTGTTTTAAGGTTGCTCAGGATGTTAATTCCTCCAAGAGGAGTCCCGCATAGTACTTTGCCTCTGTGTCAATTAGGGCAATAAGTCGATGGTTACTTGGATTGCTCCTTTCACCCTGTTTATAGATCTGACTTATTATTGATCCTCTCCAGGATGATGGACATATCGCTGTTTCCCTAATTTCCTGGAAGACTGGCGCCAGTGTGTCGCTCCAGAAGTCTGCGCCCTGCTTGTACATTATTGGCTGGATTCCGTTGGGGCCAGGAGCACCTTCTAGTTTCCCTTTTGATATTAGTGGCTTGATCCTAACCGCTGTTGCTTCGTCATTTTTTCCCTTCCTGTTTGAGGTTAGTTTGGAGCGTGTTGCTACTTCCTCCTCCAGATTTGCAGTCTTGCGCGGGGGCTCGGTCTTGTTGGAGTCGTCATATACTTCATGCTTATGTATTCCTGTTTTATTAGTGCTTGGATACATCTTATTTGTCCGAGTTTTTCCTCTGGGGATTCCCCCTCTGGGTTTTTATCATTGAAGTATGTTGTAATGTGGTATTTCCCTCTCCCTGTTCCGCCTCCCTTTTCCCCACCTATTGGTACACTCTGTGATAGAACGTTGGTGTGAAGCTCACCTTAGAATGTTGATGAGCCCACTCTGGTAGTTGGCACTGAAGGATCTGGATGCTAATAAACTTCTTTGTGCCTCACTCTCTGTGTACGTTACATCTTTACAAATTGGCGACGATTACCGTGCTGGGGACGGTCGGATCCTTTCCCCAGTTTATATTGCCTTCTACAGCGGCGGACAGTGGTGCTTCATTAATGGTGCTTATTGAAATTTTCGTCGGAAGTTTCCTTGCCTGAACTCTCTGTTTCAGAGTACGGCACTGTTGTGTCTTGCCTTCTCCTCGGAAAAGCATTGTGTCTCCCGACTCCTGTGCCACACGCAGCCGATTTACTGGTTCTTGAAGTGCGGCCGGAGTAGCGGTTGACATGATTCGAGCACCGCCTGTCCGACCTCTTCACTGAAGCGGCGTCAGCGTGGTAGGAGTGCCTGATTCATTTTCCGCCCCCCTCGTAACGTCAGTTTCCTTCTGAGGAGTTTCCACGTTTCCTCAACTCCGGTGTTAATTCCTGACTGACATTTGTTTATTTAACTCTGTTCCTCAACACCGGCGTCAGTTCCCGACTGACATTTACCAATTAATTCTGTGAAACTTGTAACTGTCGTCCTTCGCACGACCTAACCTCACTATCCTTCCGCGTTATCACTTCACTTTCAGCTCTCATCTGCGGAATTAGTGGTGAAGCGAAGTGCTTACTTCAAGCTAGAGGAAACACCGTTTTTACTTCAGGTGACATTTGTTGTTCTTGTCGTCTTTCGCTGACAGGCACAGCATTATTTTGGTGCTTACTTCAAGCTACGGGGAAACACCATTTTTTTTCTTCAGGTGACATTATTATGCTTGTCGCTTTTCGCTGACAGGCACAGCATTATTTTGGTTCAGTCTGTAACAATTATTCTGTGGGATATTTACCTCCTGACCCTTCGTTATTTCATGTTATTTTCTCTGCCATCTCCTTGGGTTTATTGATGAAGATTATTTCAACCGCTGCATACAGTTTTTCCTTCGCTTATTGGCACATTTGGACTTTGTTCCATCTACTCTCAGTAACACTACTATCTTGGTAATATCTACACTGCCAATTTCCTCATTGATTTTTTATTTTTATTTTTGCCAGCAGATTAATTCTTCGCTGATTGGCACAGCTATTGACATTTTTTTTTTTAGGTGCAAATTTAGATTTTTTTTTTTTACAAAGTAATTTTCGTATTTAGTATACTGGCCATTTCATTTGGACTGTTTCATGTATGGTCGTGTTTCAACTGTTGCCAACAGCTCATTCCTGCACGAATCTGCATAGCTTTTATTTCTCTTGATTGTATCTTTCTATTCGATATTTTTTTTTCTGCTCCCTATGTTCTTTTTCTTTCTTCCTCTCTCTCGTATTTTTTTATCTTCATTATTCTCCTTCTGCACTCCTTTTCTTTCTCATTTTCCGCTGAAATGTTCATATCTTCTGGTTATTCTTTCTTTCTATCATGTCTGCATGTTCCATGTCCCAACCACCACCATTTCTTGATGATGCAGGTGACCCCCTTATCCCCTGGAAGAAATGGTTGCAATTATTTGAATCCTACTTGATTGCAATTGGCGGAGACAGATTCTCTGCAGTACGCAAACAACACATTTTACTTCACAATCTTGGTAAACAAGGGAGAAATGTGTTTGAAGATTTGCCTGAGGTGGTTGAAGGTGTTGTAAATCCTGATGCGGGTGGTGAGGGACCTGTTCAACTTGATGTATATGAAAAGACTGTAAAGAAATTGGAAGAACAATTTGGAGAAAGAATTAATATAGTTCTTGAACGCCATAAGTTTTTTTTACGCACTCAAGGAAAGAATGAAAAAGTAAAAAATTATATTGCTGTGTTAAGAGGGTTAGCGTCTACCTGTGAATTTGGTTTACTTACTGAATCTTTTATCAGGGATCAATTAGTCAGGTGTATGTGTGAAAAGAAAATTCAAGAGAGGCTTTTAGCTGAAGCTCCTGACTTGCAGAAGGCTATTGATATTGCTATTAGTATAGAGCACACAAACTACTGTATGAATGAAATTAAGGAAGCAACAGATGTTAAGCAGGTTTCTGTTAGTGGTGTGTATAAAGTAATTAACAAAGACACCAGACCTAAACCATTTCCACTAGACTCAGACAGGCAGGGTGCTCAAAATAGCAAACGGAAATGTTTTAGATGTGGCAACCCAAACCACCTAGCCAACAATGTCAAGTGTCCTGCAAGGTCGTCATTTGCAGCAACTGTAAAAAAAAGGGGCCATTTTTCAAAGGTTTGCCTTGAAAAGAGAAACACTACTCACATGGTAATCCAAGATCCTATACCACAACAGAGAGAAGACATTGTTTTCCAAGTTCTGAATGTAGGGGAGAATGACACTAATTCTTATCCTAGTTGTGAAATTTTTATGGACAATGTTTCTTATGAAGTTTTTGCTGACTCATGTTCCCCCTACATCCTTATAAATGAGGCCTCTTTTCATGCCAATTCCGGTCACAAAGATTACAATCTTTTACCTCCTGATGTTAAACCAGGTGGATACAATCGGGGTTTAATACCCCTAGTAGGCATGTTATTGATGCATATCAACTTTAAAGACAGGTCTACTCTGGGGAAAGTATATATTACTAAATCAGGGTCTAACCTGTTAGGGTGGAAACACCAAAAAGACCTTGGTATTAAATTAGACCCCAATGCTCCTGAACCTGTACTCGTGTGTGGGTAAAGAAGTGTGTGAAAAATTTCCCGAGGTATTCACAGATAAGTTGGGGAAGCTTAATGGGTGTTCTTCCATAAAATCAAACTAAAATCCAATTGCAAACCGGTTGTACACAAGGCTAGATCGGTTCCCTTACTGTTAAGAGAACCTCTACAAAAAGAATTGGACAATCTGGAAATCAATAAGATTATAGAGCGCATTGAAAAATCAGAATGGTTGGCCCCCATTGTGATAGCTGCAAAAGGGGGGGAAGAGGCATCCGTCTCTGTGTTGACCTCAGGGATTTAAACGCGAATATATGGGTGGATAGACACCCCCTCCCAAACATCAACGAATTGCTGACGGTCATTCAAGGAGCCAAATATTTCACGGTTTTAGACCTATCCTCGGCTTACCACCAGGTGGTCCTCCATCCTGATTCAAAGCACCTGACTTCTTTTATAACTCCTTTTAGGGTGTATCAATTCTCAAGACTACCTTTCGGACTTGCTTCTGCAGCCGCTGTGTTTCAGCGTGTAATGCAACACATTCTTCAAGGTCTTGAAAAAGTAATTTGTTTCCAAGACGATATACTTTTGTATGGAGCATCGGAAGATGAACACAACATGATCCTGGAAAAGGTGTTGACTAAACTCAGCAACGCTGGTTTCACGACCCAAAAAGAGAAGTGTAAAGTAGGTGTGGAGTCCGTGGTATATCTAGGACACATGATATCCAGTGAAGGCATTAGACCCAAAGAAAGTTTAGTGGATGCTGTCAAATTGGCGCCACCTCCTGCAAATAAAGATGAATTGAAATCCTTTTTGGGCTTGGTGGAGTATATGTCGAAATTTGTTAAGAACTTCGCAGATCAAGTCCAACCCCTCAGGGAGCCACTCAAGTTAGGATCTAAATTTGAATGGAACTCAGAACATCAACAGGCATTCCAACATGTCAAAGATGCCATCTGTGATGCCCCGATCTTGCACACTTTTGATCCCAATGCCAAGACGACTCTCTCAACTGAAGCCAGTAACAAAGGACTAGGCGCTTCTTTAACCCAAATTGTGAATGGTGAAGAAAAGGTGATAGCTTTTGCCTCCAGGACCCTGAAAGCTGCGGAGATCAATTAATCCACGATTGAGATAGAAGCCCTAGCCTGTTATTGGGCTGTTCGTCATTTCAAGTATTTCCTATGGGGGATTCCTTTTCATTTGATAACGGATCACAAACCTCTACTCCCCTCATTTTCCTCCAAGCTTCTTGAAAATACCACGCCACGCATTGCTAAATGGATTCTAGGGCTCCAAGGATTCAATTACTCCATGGTGCATATCCCTGGTTAAAAAAATTCAGTGGCAGATTGCCTGTCGAGATTGCCTTTGGTGGATGTTGATCCCAGTATGGATTCTTTGGAAGAAACCATTCTCTCGATTGAAATTCCTGCTATCAAAAAAGACGAGTGGGAAAAGTCACTGTTGGAAGATAACACACTCGCCAAGTTAAAAGAGGTTATATCCAGTGGTTGGCCTAAAACCAGAAATGAGGTACCTGAAGACATCCAGAATTTTTGGATTGTGAAGGATGAATTATCAGTGGTAGATGACCTGGTTTGCAGAGGCAACAAAATAGTTCCCCCTGTGGGAATGAGAGATCGTATCATCCAAATCGGCCATGAAGGTCACCCAGGGCGAAACCTGACTAAGAGCAAGATCCGGCAAAGTTATTGGTTCCCAAATATGGATTCTATGATTGAAAACCAAGTCAAGAATTGTTTGGCATGTGGAGCTAGTAATAAATCCAAGGTTGTCCGCAAGGCCCCTCTCATTCCTGTCTCCATACCCTCCAAACCTTGGGACAAACTTGGGATGGATATAATAGGGCCATTAAATCACTTACAGTTTTCCCAAAGATTTATGTTTGTTCTCATCGATTACCACTCGCGTTGGATAACAACGAAAATGGTTTCCACCATCACCACCACTTCTTTGATTGAATTCCTTAAAGAGATTTTTTCTAGAGAAGGTATTCCCAGCGAATTTATTACAGACAATGGGGTACAATTCATTTCTGATGAGATGAGAGAATTACTGACTGAATTGTCCATTGTTCACATCAAATCTCCACTTTACTCCCCGAAATCCAATGGGTTAGTTGAAAGAGCAAACAGAATGCTTAAAGAGACTATCCAACTTGCACGGTCGGCTCAAGAGCCGGTTGAAGAGAGCATCAGGAAAATGTTGTGGTCATATCACATTACCCCTAATTCAGTGTCTGGAGTTTCCCCGTTCATTTCACTCAAGGGGAGGAACCCTGGTTCTAAACTTACGCCCAATTGGTTGAATGGAGGATCCCCGGTTTGGGTAGACAGGAACGCTGTGTCAGAAAAGGTAGAAGAACATCAAGTGAAATACAAAGACAGCTATGATGCGAAATGGGGCACTTCTGACAGAGATTGGAGGGTAGGGGATTGGGTGGTAGTCAAAAAACCCACACTGCTCAAGTCCAAAGCTTCATCCTTCTCGAGACCCCTTAGAATTAGGAAGGTTCATAATAACTCTCTGGTGTTGGAAGATGGAAATTTATGGAGCATGGATAACTTGGCTTGCTGCACTAAGGTTCATGCCTCAAAGCCACTTGACAACAGTGACTTTGGGGACATGCCCAGAGCCCAATGTAAAGAGAGATGCACACGCCAACGCAGATGCCCTGTATGGCAAGCCGATTACAGTATGTAATGTAATTATTGTAACTCCTCTCTTCGCTTTTTTCCTACAGGTTCTGGGACATTTGTAATCACTGTATTTTTTTCTCTTTGCTCCCCTATAAAGGGAGGTGTGTTGTAATGTGGTATTTCCCTCTCCCTGTTCCCCCTCCCTTTTCCCCACCTATTGGTACACTCTGTGATAGAACGTTGGTGTGAAGCTCACCTTAGAATGTTGGTGAGCCCACTCTGGTAGTTGGCACTGAAGGATCTGGATGCTAATAAACTTCTTCGTGCCTCACTCTCTGTGTACGTAGCATCTTTACAAAGTGATTTCATAAATAGTGTGCCCATTCGGATTCAGATATATGTTAATTCCTTTGTGACCTGGCCGTTGGAGGCTATGAATTGTTTTCCAGAATCTCGCGCTGTTCTTCTGTTTTAAGTCATACACGATTGTCACCCAGAGTTCCTCATTCATTTGCCTTTTCCTTTCCCAGGTCTTCTTCTTTTGCTGAGCCTTTAGGGTTCGCAACTCTTTTTGCAGGACTTCATTGTTCGATTGTTTACGGAGCTGCTTTAGGATCTGGTTTATTTTCTGTTTTAGTTTTTTTTATCTCTGGTGTAATTACCTTACCAAATATGTTACATGATGTGTTCGCTTTGCGGGTTGTTTGCTCTGTGGCATATGTTGTTACAAGTTCCATTACAAATTCTTCCCAAGCCTCTAATGGATTCTTTGTCAAATTTGTTATCTGGTGGAAGATTATTTTTGCGTTGATTGTTAATTCTTCTGCTTTATTGTTCTTGCACCTTATCCGTCTAAAGTTGGAGGTATACTCTGTCCCGATGCTTTTCCTTGCTTCCATGTCGTTCCTACTAGTGACACCTAGTTTCACTTCTAGTGGCAGGTGGTCGCTTTGACCCTTTTATCCAATCTTGAACAAACTTATTATTTCAAACAGTGGTAGTGTTGCAAGGGTGAAGTCGAGGTGAGAAGAAGTGTTTGAGGAAAAATATGTTAATGCTGGTGGTGTGTCCTCTTTGAATCAACCATTTAGTACTCTCAGGTTTAACTGCTCCAGATCTTTCAGTAGTTGATTTGAGCATCTTGTTTGCTTGTTTGGAGAGGCTGGGGATTGGTTTGGTATTCCCCGCGCAATGTTCAGTACCTGTACTATTTTATCACCTGATTTCTTTCCAAAAAGGTGAATATTGAAGTCGCTTGCCAGAAGTAAGTTCTCCATTTCCCTTTCTTCCATGAGTCTTACCAATTCGCTAACAAGTTCTCTTGCCCCTTTTAGTCTGTGCTTCGGGTGTATGTTTGTGTTTATTATATATAGTGGTTGAGCCACCTGATTTTTTTCAATTGTTATTACTATTGCCTGTATGGCACTAGGGGGATTTATTTTTACGTTGATTTCTTCCATTGTTCCTATTGTTAGTATTGAGGCGAGTGACGCCAAGCCTCCTGAGCTGTGACCATAGGAAGAACCTCTAATTGCTGGGTGGATTTGAGTTGTATATCCTTGTAGGGGTATCTCTTTCTCTTCCCAGGTTTCTTGGAGTAAAATCAGATCGAATGAGTTTAAGTAGTTAGATGTTTCTGGGTCTTCCAGTTTGCTTGACAGACCGTTAATGTTCCAAACGCATATTTTAATATTAGAGGTGTCAGCTTTCGTGAAAGTCTGGCCTGTTGCCCTTTGTCACTTTGTATCTTCTGTGATTATTGTCCGCCGGATGGTTGCCCAGTTTAAATCAGGTTGCTGAGTTGTTAAATGTTTTAAGTGTGGTAGATTACTGTCGGGTCCTGGGGAGTAACTACGTGCTCCTTTTAAAATTGATTTGACTATTTGTAGAAATTCTTTTTTACTTTCTTCTAGGAGCGGGTGGGGTAGGCTGGTCTTTTTCCTGCTTCAAGCTTTATTCCCTATTGAGAGAATCTGAGCGTTTCCCCCAGGATTTGATCTGCTAAGTTGTTTGTTTTCCATGTTGACTTTGTCTTTTCGTGTCCATGTTGATCTGGGGAAGAATGAAGTTCAATTGCGAGCAGGTCTGTTGTGTTAATGGGTTTTAAATTTTCAATTGAGTGGATGAGTCTTAGTATATTACCCCTATTTAGGGTGTCCACTCTTCCTCTGGATTTGAATTCTGGGATAAATAGGATATTGTCTGTCTCTTTTTTTCCAGGGGTCGGTATTCGCTGATGTGTAGTTAGCTCGTATTGTTTGACCCCGTATGGGGGTGGTATTTTATTTGTTATGTTGTTGCTTTCTGAGCTGACTCCGTGGTGGTCTTCTTTTACCTGTTCAATGGCTAGCTTATTCGTGCTTTGTGTGCTTACCTTCGTCTTTTGTTCCTGGATGGTGATTTCCTTGCAATAATTAACACTGTTTGTGGGTGGGTCAGTGTTTATTACTTCTGTGTTGATTTGGACGAACTCCTCTAGGGCCTGCTCTGTGACTTGTGTACCGGGTTGTATTTTTACTATTGGCAGATTTTCTGCGATAGTCCTTCCATTGCTTCGTGTGTCATTTGCCGGTTCAGGTATGTTACTAGGTTGCTTGTGTTTGGCTTGGCCGATGTGCTTCTGCTCTATCTGTTCGCTTGTTTTCTCTTTGGAAAATATCGGTATAGGGGTCTTTGCTGCTTTTAATATCTTTGTGTCTAATGAATTTTTATCTTGAGGTGATTACTTTTTTTCTTCGATGTACTTCATGATTTCTCCTGTTTGCTCCTTATCCGTAGATGTGGTCAATTGCTGGTTCTCGTCAATGTAATCTACTCCTGTTGTCTTTCTATTCCTACCCTTCCTTTTTTGTTTTGGCAGGCTAGCGCATTCGTAGATGTCTCTGCGCCGGCCCTTTCATTGATTGAGATGTTCGAAAAGGACACTTCTAGTGTGCATTTGGATTTTGGAGATGAGTCCCCTTGCTTGATAGTAATGTGATAGTCGTTGCTGGTTCCTGATGGTTTTTCACAGAGGCTAGTTCTTTCGGACCTGACCTCCGTTGTAGGGTGCGTTATTGTGTTTAGTTTTAAACCCCCCAGGAGGTTCCCTAACATCGTGGGTAGTGTAGATAGCTTGTCGACTATTGGAGAACAGACGCAGTCAGTTCTTACTGTTTGAGATAGTTTTGCTGCTTCTTGTCCTCTTTTTATGAGGCCATTAAGATTCGCAAGTTTTCTTTCTATCCCGGAAGTAGCTTCTGCTAGCATTTGCAGGACGATCAACTGCATGTCTAGTTTATCGCATTGGTACTCCAGTGCTGTTGCCGACAGCTGGATTGTAATAAGTAAAGTTGCCTAAAATGTATCGGTAGGGCCTCTACTCCCCTCGATGTGCGGGTTAGTGCGCTCATCAGTGGAGCTATTAAAGGTTGGTTTAACATTATATGATGTCACTAGGTTCTCCCATTCTTGTGACGCCAGAAAGGTCATATCGCTATCTGTGGTACACGAGTCCTCGTATAACAAGTGTGGGGGGAGATTTGCAGGATCAATATTCCTTTGCTGTTTCTCAACTGTTCGAGTGTCGCCTTGTATGGTCAATTGCTTATATGGGGAGCTATTTTTTGCATGAGATGTTGCAATCGTTCCATCATGTTTGCTCAATGTGTTCTGATGGGATGGAGAGATGTAGATGGAGGATGACTGTCCTCTTGAGTCATTGGGACTCTGGTGCTCCGTGAGCCCTTCTAGTTATGCGGCTCATTTGCTCTCATTCTCCTTATCGGGCACGAGCCCCCTAGAGTTTTTTTTCCTGGTCACCTGAGTCTTTTGGTGAGTTGTTTTGGCTGATGGCCCCTCAGTTGCTTCAGTGGTGTCGTCAACGTACCCCCATTGAGCTCCATCCCCCATTATACTTCTCAAGTGGGCTGTGGTCTCCATATGGCTTGTGAACGTATGTATTTCTACGGCTGTAGTTTTTGATGTTTGAGGCAAGGAACTATATACTCTGGCGTGTCGCAGTGGGGATTGTAGACCGATTATGGTGTCATTGTTTGAGTAGATTGCTTTGCCTGGATCTTTTAGAAAAGTGAATTTCGTATGGATTTTTGGCTGGTAGTAGTTTGTAATCTTCCTTGGAGGTTGTCCTTCTATGTTTACAAGTTTGTGCGGGTTTTTTCTTTTGTCACTTTTGAGTGTAACATTTAGCTGATTTACATTTTTTAGCTCTCATGGATGATGAACTGTTTTCTTTGTTAGTTATCGGACATTCAGTTGAGCAGGTTTTTGTGTCCTTGGTGTTCCCTTTGCTGGTGCTTTTGCTGCTGTTTTCACTTGAATCATCATTTTCTGGAGTCATTTTACATCCGTGGTTCTCACGTACGACTTCCTTTCTTTTTCGTTTGGGTGAAGGCTTTGTTATAGATTGATTTGATTTGATTGATTTGAATATAATTTATATTGCGCGACTAAAACCCTAAGGTGTCTATTGAAAAGATGAAGGTGGGGTTAATATTTTCGTGTATCCTTGATTCCATTGATTCCTTGTTTCAACGCTCAGATTTATATTGTGATTGTAATTACAATGCCTGGTGGTGTCGTCCTGAATGTGGGATGCCACTCTGATTCATATGCTCATCTTTATCAATAAAATTGTTGTGAAAAAAACCCTAAGGTGTCAAGGCGCCTAGCAAAATAGATCGAAAAGGCAGATCACAACTACAGATATGCGCGCACAAAAAGACGGGTCTTCAGGGCCTTTCTGAATAGCTGCAGGGTGGGAAGGGACCTTAATTCCATAGGGGGAGTATTCCACCACTTGGGTGCCAAATTGGAAAAGGCTTTGCCACCCCATCTGGTTCTTCGGATACGCGGGACTGATAAAAGGAATCTGTTTGAGGAACGTAAGTTCCTACAAGGGCTGTAACGGGACAAAATAGATCCAATTCCAGTAGGGCTACTTTTTGCTAAGGCCCTATAGATCAGGCACATGGTTTTAAATAGGATACGATCCTCTATAGGAAGCCAGTGAAGCCGTTTTCTGGCCGAGGTAGCCGAAGTGCGCCGGGGTAAATCCAAAGCAAACCTAGCCGCTGCATTCTGGACTACCTGCAAGCGCTGCAGCAGACTTTTATTCAGTCCCGCATACAGCGCATTGCAGTAGTCCAGGCGAGAGCCAATGAGGCAACTGCCAGTTGTTTCCTAGCCTGCTGTGTAAGATAGTGCCTGATCTTCCTCAGTATGTGAATGATGCCCCAACATGTAGAGATAGTCCTGTTTACCTGTTGACGCATACTGAGGTTGGGATCGATCACGACCCCAAGGTTTTTGGCAGACGAAGCAGGGGCAGGACAGGCTCCCAGTGAGTCTGGCCACCAATCGGCTGACCATACCTCCTCCTTTCCTCCAAACACCATCACCTCAGTCTTCTCCCCATTCAGTTTCAATGAATTGTGAATCATCCATTGTCCGACTGCCTCCATACAAGATCTAAAATTGGAGGCAGTCGAAATAACTGAATGGGAGAGAGAGACGAGGATCTGTGTGTCATCCGCATAGGAAACTACCTCCATCCCAAAAGATCTAATTAGTCTGGCAAGTGGAGTCACGTAAATGTTAAAAAGGGTCGGACTTAACGCCGACCCCTGAGGGACCCCCACATTGCACAGACAGGGATGGAGATAGAAATTTAGCCAGCTTCACTCTTTGCTCTCGTTGATCGAGGAAAGAGGTAAGTAGAGCCAGTGCCTCCCCCTGAACCCCGATCTCCCTCAGGCGAGATGTTAGGACTGAGGGAGAAAGGGTATCGAAGGCGGCTGTAAGGTCTAAGAGGATCAGGAGGGAGGTCTGTCCCCCATCCACACACGTGCGGATATTATCTAGTACTATGGTGAGGGCAGACTCGGTGCTATGGTCCCTCCTAAATCCATGCTGGGAGAGATCCAAACAGCCCGAGTTTTCCACGAAGGCAGCGAGATGTTTATTCAGATGTGTTTCTAACATCTTCGGCGGGGCTGGAAGCAGTGAGATGGGGCGGAAATTCTTTAGTACCCCAGGGTCAAGAGAGGGTTTCTTGAGTAAAGGTTTTACTACTGCATTTTTCCACTGCTGTGGAAAAGTACCCTCCCTCATGGCCCTATTCATGATGTCTACAAGAGGGGGCAGGAGGGAATTCCTACACTGCTTAAGGATCCTAAGCGGGCAGACATCTAAAGGGGAACCAGATTTAGTTTTATTAAGGAGCAGCTCTGCATCCTGTAGAGAAAGAGGAGGGAAGGAATCCAGACATCCCGCCGATGGTTTCTCCGAAAGAGCAAGGTCCAGGTCAACAGGGACAGCGGGCTTGGTGGTAACGGGTCTCTGTAACTCCAAGGCGGTATAGATGTCCGAGATCTTAGTCTGAAAGAAGGAAGCTATATTATCACAGAGCTCCTGTGACGCAATAACCGGATCCGGGGTCTGAAGGGTAGTAAGGGAATCTACTATCCTAAAGAGCTCTTTAGGGGAGGAGAGTGAGGTGGTAAGGGCCGTAAAGTATTCTTGTTTTATCCTAATTACTTCCAGCTTGTACTTCCTTATCAGGTTCTTATGGGCTTCCTTGTCCCTTAGATCCCAGCTGGTGTGCCATAAACGCTCCTGTCTCCTAGCTTCCTGTCGAAGTAGTCTTAAGTGCTCCGAAAACCACGGGGCTGATGGTCTTTTTCTGGCTGAATAGCACAACCGTGTGGGAGCCAGTACATCCAGAGCCTCTATAACGGTCTTTTCATAATGTAGGACCGCCGACTGGACATTGTCCCCCTGGAAAGTAGACATGCTGGATATCCAGGGTATAAAGGAACTTTCCGTAATGTTGTTCAGGTTCCTACGTAATTCCCTTTTACTCGGGACATTTCTAAATCCATCCAAGGTCGGACGGGACACTTTGAATGGTACGGCCAGGTGATCTGACCATGAAAGAAAAAAGGGGTCTTTTACCGTCAGCCTCCGATCGTTGGAAAAGATCCCATCGAGCGTATGACCTGCTCGATGGGTGGCCCCTTTCACCAGTTGAGAGAGTCCACAAGCTGACATAACATCCAACAGGGAAAGAGTATCATGGGTCTCCAGCAACTCCAGATGGAAATTAAAATCTCCCAGAACAGTTAAATTTTCACAACCAAAATAAGGTTCTAGGATATGGAGCAGCTGCTGTCCAAAGTCGGCTCTAGGGCCTGGTGGACGGTAGACCAAAATCCCATTGAATGCAAATTTATGGAGGCCTGTCAGAGAGAAATACAGTACTTGAAAGGTGTCCTTGGGGTCAGTGACTGGTGTAATAAGGCAATGGAAGCAATCCTTATAGAGAATCGCTAACCCACCTCCTACACGGCCTATTCTGTCCTGCCGTGCCAAGCAGTACCCTTCAGGGACTGCTTCAACAAGGTCAGGACCAGAGGAGTCCTTTGCCCATGTCTCCGTAACAAAGACCAACAAAGGTTTCCTGTCGAGTACAAGCTCCTTGAACGCAATGTTGTTTTTAATAAGTGAGTGAGCATTGATGAGAATGCAATCTTCTTGCAATGCATTGACTCCTGAATCAGCCAGAGATTCTGATAAAAGAGTAAAAGGAGGTAGACTAGAGCCTCCAGAGCCTGCCAAAAAACAGCCGCAACATGGAAATGAAAGGAGGTCGTCCGGGGAACTTTTATGAAGACACGAAAGTCCCAAAGGCTTAAGCCTTAGCATCTCCTGTAACGAGTACCTGCAGGGCGGGGGGTCAGCCTTATCGTGACCGGCCGTCCACCCGTCCTGCCCGTCCTCGGCGCAGACGGGCTGGACTCTGGCGTGACTCCGGCGTGGTTACGGCGCACACGCTGCGCGCACACGCTGCGCGCCATGGGTCCGGTTTATGTAGGGCTCTAGCGAGTCCACCTGACTGCTAGAGCGCGGAGTAGTGCAGCGCTTCTCCAAACCCACCCAAGATGGCGCCCATCAATTTCCAAACGCGAGGGTCAGGGCCGCCTGAATAGCGGTGAAGGCACAATTACAGTGCGGCAATGCGGACGGTGAGTAAAACCAGGGGATAACTGTGCGCTAAAATAATACTAAAAGAAAAGACAAAAACGGGAAGTTAAAAAGCGCTAATGCGTCTTAGTGCGAGCGCAAAGCAAAGTTGTACAAAGCCACAAGATACGCTCCTACCTCAAGCCTGTTTTATAGAAGATGCCAGGAACTGCCTCTAGCCAGTCCACCTGACTGCTAGAGCGCGGAGTAGTGCAGCGCTTCCCCAAACCCACCCAAGATGGCGCCCACCAATTTCCAAACGCGAGGGTCAGGGCCGCCTGAATAGCGGTGAAGGCACAATTACAGTGCGGCAATGCGGACGGTGAGTAAAACCAGGGGATAACTGTGCGCTAAAATAATACTAAAAGAAAAGACAAAAACGGGAAGTTAAAAAGCACTAATGCATCTTAGTGCGAGCGCAAAGCAAAGTTGTACAAAGCCACAAGATACGCTCCTACCTCAAGCCTGTTTTATAGAAGATGCCAGGAACTGCCTCTAGCCAGTCCACCTGACTGCTAGAGCGCGGAGTAGTGCAGCGCTTCCCCAAACCCACCCAAGATGGCGCCCACCAATTTCCAAACGCGATGGTCAGGGCCGCCTGAATAGCGGTGAAGGCACAATTACAGTGCGGCAATGCGGACGGTGAGTAAAACCAGGGGATAACTGTGCGCTAAAATAATACTAAAGGAAAAGACAAAAACGGGAAGTTAAAAAGCGCTAATGCGTCTTAGTGCGAGCGCAAAGCAAAGTTGTACAAAGCCACCTAGATCTTCTTACTCTTCCAGACCTCATAACGATCCCCCTTGCCGCTTTTCCTGACACACTCCAAGGAGATCCGCAGGGGGCCACAAGGGTGGGAGAGGAAGTTGATAGTTGAGTGTACTGGCTGTTGGCTGCTGACTGTCGGCTGTTGGTTGCTTGCCTATGTTACCTTAATTAGGTGCTGGGGTGGGTAGATTCAGAATCAGCAGAGTGGTGTGAGCAGCTGTTGCAGGGTGAGTACAGAAAGAGGAACACCTCCTCTCTCGGCCCCCGAGGTGAGGGCGAGGCACAATAGACGAAGTCCTCTGGCTCTCATGGTCTCGGGGTCTCTGTCCGGCAAGGCGTAGCAAGGCTAAGCAGGCAAACAGAGCAGAGCAGGCCGTGTCCGCCTTGTTTGCCTCACCTGATTGCCTGTGTTCATCTGCCAATTCCTCTTATCACCCTGTGCCTCCCTTAATGGTAAAGTGCTGAGATCTGGGGAGTAGGGCTGACTCGGCGTTGGAAAAGTTGATATACAGCTCCTGCTGTGTTTAGAGCCAACTCGGTTGAGTGGCTGAGTACTGACTCTAGAGGAGGCCAGGGGGAGAGCCGGGGGAGACCAGATTGAGGACTGGGCTAGTCCCTGTTGTTGCTTTCCTTGGGCAGCCGGCGGCCGCTGACAACCCTCTCTCCCCCGCACAACACGCTCCTTACAGATGAGCAAACGTGCGTGTGTGCTCTAACCGCTGCGGTGCAGCTAGACCAAGGGCTTACCACTGATGCTGGTGCTGCTAAAGGGGGCCCGGTCCCTGGCTCTCCGGAATAGCGGCTGATGTGTGACTGGGGGTCGGCGGCTTTTGGCGGCTTCTACGGTTACAGCTTCAGCTTCAGCTCGGTAGATTTTCCAGCCGGATTACAGCCGCTTAGCCGCTCTCCTCACGCCGCTCGCACACTTCCTCCGCCTCGCTGCTGCGGCTGCTGGAAAAACATGGACTGGATCGAGCACAACAATTCGTGTGAGGCAGAGAGAAACAGCGCGCATTCAAATCCTGAGGGGTTTGAACGGCGTGCCGTAGTTCCCCGTGAGCACCTGCCTGAAGAGCACGCCTCGCTGAGGTTGTATCAGATCGAACCGCTTCAGCTTAATTAACGGCTGATCCTTGTAGTACATGCTGTGCTGCCTTCAGGCACATTTAGTTAGCATGGCAGAGTCTGTATTAGGTTTTCAGTCACCACGCCCCCTGTGGGTCTGTATTAGGGCATCTTAATGCCTGTTGGGCACTTACCCAGGCCGGCAACCTTATTGTACCCTTTGCACCAGACTCTTCGCGCCCAGGGCTTGACCCTTACTTATCAGTGCGCTTTCTCACGCATGAGTATAGGCTGACACCCAGTCCCCCAAAATAATAACGCCTGACGCTTAAGGTGCACAAGTCTGATTCCCAGACCCTGACAAGCCCCACCTGCGCTGTTTGCTCCTCTCTTTGTCCAAACATGGAAATGGACTACGAGGAAGACTTCCAGGGAGGGGAAAACACCATGGCTGACCTCCCTTGGGACGATGACTTCTGTGATGCTGTTGACGCTTCAATTTACAAGGCAGTGGGTGAGACCATGTCACCCCATGAAGAGAGGTTATCGCGCAAGATTGACCAGGCGCTAGCACGACTGACTAATCTTCCTATGGCCACCTTGCCCCAAACTGGGCCCCCAGCACCTCCCCTGATGACAAACCCTGCACCCCCCACTTACAAACGCGCACGCGATACAGAGGCGGACCTCTTTGCCTTTGAGAGGCTGAAACAGGCTTTCGTAGCTACACAACCAAGTTTGCCACCTGCAGGGGACAATTTGTCAAATCAACATAACGATGCAGGAGACGCTAGCGCTGCGCCCGGCCCTTCCAGACCCTGGCCCCCGGCCCAACCTCAGGACTCCTCTGACATGTTCGACCCTGACGGGATTATCCATCCTCGCTCTTCAGCCTGGGCCCCAGCGGAAAAAGTGGCCAGTTATGTGGCAGTGTACATCAGGAAGCCCTTAGAAAAAGAGGCCCGTAACTGCCTCCAGGCAGAATGCCCGCGACCTTCCCTAGACGACAGTCGCACTCACCCCAGAAATTAATGCACGCATGGCTACATTTTTGCAAAAATTCATGAGGGATCCCAAAAAAGGGATCGATAGGTCCTGGCGTATGTGCCAGGATAGACGTTTTAGGGCCACTCACCAAGATCTTGGACGTGGCCAAAGAGGCCAAGACATCTGGCTCCTTAATATCCCCAGAGTCCCTTTCCAGGTGAGCACGGAGAGCTATTGTGTTCTTGGGCAACGCTAATTGTGCCCTTTCCAGGGAGTGTCGCCGCTCCTTGTTCATCAAAGTTGATCCCAACCTCAGAGATCTTGCAGATTCATAAGCCGGGGCAGTGGCACAAGGAGGTCTCTTTGGGGAACCTTTTATCAAGGAGTTAGGCAAATTTGTCAACACCTTTACCTCCCTTGACAAGGCGCAATCAAATATTAAAAAGGTTTTTCCCTGGGTTTTCCGAGGGGCAGGTCGAGGTAGGGGCAGCCCGAACGGCTGCGCTTCTAACCAATACCCAAGAGGGCAAGGCTCCAGACAGGGACAGTACCAAGACCAGTCCCGTTTCTGCAACTTCTACCCTGCAAGAAGCCGATGTGGCAAGGGCAGAGGGTTTTGAGGAGTTGCAGCCTCGTCCAGTGTTGATGAGTGTTCTCCCTTCTTCCTGGTTAAAAGTAAGGGGGAGACTGGAGAATTTTTTCCAGACCTGGGTTTCTATCACCGGGGATCCATTAGTATTGCAGACAGTTCAGGGTTTCCACATAGAAGTACGTGGGCGAACCCATCCAGCAGAGCAGACCCCACCCCATCCAGTTCTCCTTTCAGGAATCCCTCTCTGCTCTCGAACGCAGGCATTACGTCAGCAACATCTTTCTGGTGGACAAAACAGACGGAGGCAAGCGACCTGTCATCAATCTCAGCGGGTTCAACAAGTGGCTAGTCTACCGCCACTTCAAGATGGAGGGAAACCATCTTCTCCCCACTGGCGCTTCCTTCACTTCATATGGCAGGAGCAGACGTACACGTTTGTGTTCCTCCCTTTTGGTCTATCTTCGGCCCCTTAGTGCTTCACCAAGGTCCTCAAGTCGGTAGGGCAATGTTTGAGAGCCCAGGGCATTCAAATGATTGTTTACCTGATTGATCTGCTCTTGATGGTGGCGTGCCCTCTTCAGCTTCTACGTCGTCTTCGGATGGCAGTGGATCTTCCCCAGAGTCTGGGGTTTGTTGTCAACGAGACAAAGTTGATTTTCACGCCCTCCCAATCTTTACGTTTCTGGGATTCGTGATAGACTCCACGCCCTCCACGCTCAGTTTACCGGCCAGAAAGGTCTCAAAGATCAGTCACGCATTGAGACGGGCCCTAGCCAAAGTGGCAGGTGTCTCTCAGAGATTTATCCTGGATAGTAGGTCTACTCTCAGCTTCCATCCAGGCTTTCCTCCCGGGGCCCCTCCACTACTGTGCCCTGCAGCATCTCAAAGCGTTGCATTTGCACAGAGGGTGTCCCTACTCGCAAAAGGTAAGCCTCTCCTAGGAAGCCCGGCAAGAGATCCAGTGGTGGTTACAACCCAAGGAAGCCTGGAACGGGCAAGCAATCTTCTGGTCCGCTCCAGATTTGATAATAGAATCCGACGCCAGCACAAAAGGCTGGGGAGCCAGGTGCGGCGATTTTCCTACAGGGAGGTTATGGTCGCCAGAAGAACGGAGGTTACATATCAACTGTCTGGCACTACTGGCAGGTTCCTTCGCCATTCCCTGTTGGATGAGAGAGTCTATTCAGTCTTCGGTTCTGCTGAAAATGGACAACATATCGGCAGTCCGATATCTATCAACCATTTAGGGGGCACGAGGTCCAAAGCCCTCTCCGACCTAGCCGCCGGTTTTGGCTGTACTGTTTGGACAACCAAGTATCAGTCATGGCACAATATCCTCCCGGGCGGGAGAACCTGGTGGTGAATATTGGATGTACGTTGTTACAACGCATGCTTTTACCACACATGCTGTTACAACGCAAGTTTTACAACGCAAGCCTTTACAACGCATTGCTTTGGGGGGTGCTGGATAGTGAATAGTTTAATTTACTATTCCAACTCCAGTCCCCGTGGATAGTAGGGAAAGTGTTGGATACTAAATTAAAACTATTCCCTATCCTAGAGCGCTCCCCAGTGCAATGCATTGTAATGGTTTTCGTTGTAAAACCTGCGTTGTAAAGACACTGCGTGGTAAAAGTTGCGTGGTAAAGGATGTTTCCCGTGAATATTCAATCCTGCAATTTCAATAATTCCAGTCTGAGGAAACTGGACCCAGACGTTTTTCAGAGGTTCAATGAACTTTGGGCTGCTTTTTTGATAGACCTTTTTGCCTCAACCCCAATCTTATTCAGCTGGAGACCGGACCCTTGGCCAGTGTCCACGGATGCCTTCCTCCAGGATTGGATTCAGGAGAAGGGATATACATTTCCCCCCTTTGCAATTATCATGAGGGTGACAGCCGAGATCAGAAGGCAGAGAGCGGAAGTGGTAATTCTCACCCCCTCTTGGAGACCTCAAGTCTGGTGTCTGGTTCTTCTGGAGCTTGCTTGGGATTCTCCAATCCTACTCCCCCTTTTTCCGAATCTTCTTCTGGACACCGACCGAGTTCCGCACCCACTGGTTCTGAGGAACTCATTGTGACTCATGGCGTGGAGGATTCCCGGGGACGATGGGAAGTCCCAGGACTTTCGGCAAAGGCTTAGGAACTCATGTTTAAGGCTTGGGCGGACAGCACAATCAAACACTATAGGTCTGCTTGGGGCAGATGCTCCTGCATGTGTGTGCGATAGGGTCTCAATCACCTGGAGGCATCAAACGCTACAGATCTGCTTGGGACAGATGGTCCCGCTGGTGTGTGCGACGGGGTCTCAATCCCCTGGAGGGAGATGTATTTCACATCCTAAATTTTTTGGCTCACCTAGCCTCTACCGGTTTGGCTTACAGGTCTATAAACACCTTTCGGTCAGTGGCCTGCCCATTTCGGCAGGCCACCTTTCGATTAAATACTGCAGTCGGAGAACACCCAATCGTGTGTACGCTGCTCCGAGGTGTTAGACTATCTCTGCCTCCGGAACCTCGGTACTCAGCGTTATTGGATGTGAACTAGGTTTTTAACTTGTTCTTTTTTTTTTTCACAACAGAATTTTATTGTTGACCACCAAAGCAAAAGGAATGCCTCACACGGCATCCACAGTACATGTATGTAGTAAGAAAGATGGACATCAACATTTTCAAAGTGATCATGACAATGGTCACACAAAGAAATAGTTACAAAAAAATAATAACAAAAGAACAAAGAACTGCGTCACGTTGTTTCCACCAGACAAAGAGAATTGTTGCATACATATGGAAAGTCCATGCCACTTGGAATCACATCTAACAGGTATATAGCACATAGACCAGTGTGCTGGATTCCCAGCAATAGGTTAGCGATGTCAGGCAGTGGGGGGGGGAGGCTCCATATATAGACCTCTATAGTCGGCCCACCGGTCCCAGACCTTATAATGTTTCTTGGGGCACCCCCTCGCTTCAAAGACAGGGATTTCTAGGACCATACAGAAGTCCAAACCCTTTTTCCATATCCCAAGTAAAGGCGTGTATTCCTCCTTCCTGGCTCGGGCAATGTCTCTCTTTGCCAATGTAAGGCCTAAAAATAGAAGGTGACGCTTGTACCTGTTGCTACCCAGGTCCTCTGTAATATGGAGCATGGCCAGCTTCGGGGAGGAGGGAACTTCCCACCCCAATACTTAAGACAGGCATGTAAGCACCCCCCTCCAGAACCTCGACAGGGTAGGGCAGAACCACACAGTGTGTAGGAAGGTACCCTCTAACGACCCACAGCGCAGATAATGTGGAGATACAATTTGCCCAGCACGCCATAATCTGTGTCTTGTAAAGTAAGCTCTATAGGGTTATTTAAACTGGATAAGGTGCAGGCAGGCAGCAATAATCTCACCACGCGGGGACTCCTGCGCTTCCACCCAGTCATCCTCTAAGGGGGCCAAATCTTGCTGCCACGCCTCTCTGGTTCTATGTAGGGTGGTAGGTGTATTGTTAATGATTGTACGGTATATTTTTGTGATCTTATGGTCTTCCAACTCCCCCATAAATACCTTGGCCTCAACAAATTCGGGTAGTTTCGTAAGACGGGATATATAGGGGGTGAAGGCATGTCTGAATTGTAAATAGAGGTAGATTTGTGTGCGGGGCATATCATATTCCGTTTGCATATCAAGGAAGGACTTGAAGGTACAGCCACTCATAACCGCCCCCACTGTGTCTATTCCAATGGCCCTCCAACCCCGAAAACCAGGCAGCCGTGCCATCTCTGGTAATTGCCCATTATTCCATAAGGGAGTTTCCCTGGTGAGCCTCCCCCACCAACCCATCTGGCGGAGCACAGATTTCCAGGTTCTGAATATGGCGACGGTGGCAGGCGGCAGTTCTTTCAGCAGTGCCGTCGAATAAAGTGCCATGTGCAACGCAGTATCTCCCAGCAGCCAGCGCTCCACTGCATACGCTGGTTCCCCACCATCACCATACCACCATTCATTAACCGCTTCAGCGCTACCGCGAATTCCCGCCGTGCGCTGAAATTTCAAAAATGGCTTGTTTGTGACAAAGCCAGCTCGTCATGCGCGCAGCGCAGGTAACGCCCATGACGAGCTGGCTTTGTCACCCGCGCTGAAGGGGTTAAGGACTAGAAGGTGCGAGGCCAGGTAATACGCATAAACATCCGGAATAGCCACTCCACCGGTATAGGTAGACTGGAAGCAGGTCCTCAGCGCAACTAGCAATGCACCACCCCTCCAAAGAAACCGGGCAAGAATAGCGTTCAGTTGGCAGAACCATGTCTGCTTGATCGGGTAGGGGTGGTTCTGCAACTGATAAAGAAGGTGGGGGATGGAAACCATTTTAAAAATAGCTGATCTGCCAAAAAGAGACAGGGGCATATGAGACCATACACGCGTCTGGGCGCCCCCCTGCATCCACAGGGGGGCGAGGTTTTTGGTCCATGCCACAGACTGGGAACCAGAGAGGAAGATAACTAGGTATTTGAAGCCATCTGGAACCGCAACGACTTCCTGCGACCAGCTGCCCAGCCAATCCCCGCCCCGCAGCGGCCAAGGAATGATTTCTCCTGATTCATGTACAAGCCCGAGGTCTCGCCAAATATTTGCATAATGCGAAGGAGGTGTGGGCCAGTCCGGTCAAGGTTTGTGAGAAAAAATAAAACATCATCTGCATACAATGCTATGCAATCAAAAAACCCCGTGCCCATTCAAACCCGCGCATCTGGGTGTCGACTCGAATCCAGGCCGCTAGTGGCTCCATAGCACGAAAAGGTACGGGGAAAGTGGACAGCCCTGGTGTGTCCACCATCTAAGGGAAGTGTCTGGAGGCCGAGTCAGCCACCCTAACCGAAGCAGTTATATCTGTATATAGTAGACGAGTAAGCTTCAAGAGCCAGGGGCCAAGATTTAGACGGCTATGTAGGGCAAAAGGATAGGTCCAACTAAGGGAGTCAAAGACTTTATTCATGTCTGCCAGAAGAAGCACAGCGGGGCACCCGAGTTTGGCAACCGGGGCTATAGCACTGTTCGCACATCTGATATTGTGTCGTGTGGCATGACCCGGCATAAAGCATGGATGGTCTGGATGAACCATCTCCATGATGTATGGGACCAAGCGATTGGAAATCACCTTGGCCAAAAGTTTGGCCTCCACATTGACCAATGAGATCGGTCGGTAGGACGAGAATTGTTCAGGTGGCGTCCAGGCTTCAAGAACACAACAATTTCGGCATGCTGCCAGTCAGGAGGGAGACTACCACTCTCTGCAGAAGCCTCAAGAGCTGCTAAGTATGGTTGTAGAAGTTGCGAATGGTGTTTCTGAAAGAATTCACAGGGAAAGCCACTCGGGCCTTGCGCCGTACCTGTTTGCATACTGGTCAGTGCAGTCAGCAGTTCCTCTAGTGACACAGGACCATCTAGCATGTCTCGCACCTCATTGGACAGGGCCGAGGTGGAAAGTCATCTATAAATATTTGGACAAGTGCCACAGGGAGGGCCTCATGGGGGGCATATAGATCCGTGAAATAATTAGCGAAGCAATCTGCAATAGCAGACGGGTCTGTAAGAGTGGTTTCATCAGGGCCACGTAAACACGGGAGCGTCTGAAGGCGCAGCGTCTGTTGACATAGACGATGCAACCAGGCACTAGACTTTTCTCCCAACTGATACATCCGGCTACGAGTAGTGAGCCAATCTAAACGGGCTTCATCAAGGAATTCTTTGGCGTACGTCTGCTGTATATTTACCAGGTATCTGTGTGCAACACTTCCCTCTGGGCCCCCACTTGCACGTAACTAGTTGAGCAACTGGACCTCAAGTCGTATTCAATTGTTGCGGCGCTGTCTGCGCCGCGCGGTACAAAAGGCAATATCAGCCCCCCTGAGGGTGGATTTTAACGCCTCCCTAGAATAACAGGGGAGGCTACCGAGCCCGTATTCAGGGAGAGGTATTCTGTAGTAGATGTATGGATATGTGCTCTATATTCAGCGTCTCGTAGCCGACAGTTGACACCGAAATTTGGAGCACCTGGGAACTAGGGAGGGAAGAAGGGAAACCGGAGAATGATCCAATAGACCCCGAGGGAGAATATCGGCTGCGAGCAATCTATGAGTGTACACCCCTGAGAGAAAAAGATAATCTAACCACGAGAAAAACTTGTGTGCGCCACAGAAAAATGTGTACCCACACTTAGTGGGGTGTAAGGTTCTTCATGAGTCAATCCATCCCAAGCTCTGCCCCAGGGGTAACAATTTAGAATCTTGGGCCCCGTCATGCGAGCAGTGGCTCGCCACCTATCCTGTGAGGGAGAGAGAACATTGTTCCAGTCTCCGCCCACCGTAGTCAACCCCGATGGGAGTTCAGTCCAGAGTGTCGTTAGCCTTTCAACAAAGGACCATGATAGGTGGGGCATAGATACTGCCCAAAACAATGGGTTCCCCATAAAGAGTCCCTTAGATCACAGCAAATCTGCCCTGGGAGTCTGACCACGTCTTATGATGAATAAAGGGGACACAACAGTGTAGAAGAATTGCAACCCCCCGGGAGCCTCTAGTAAATCCCGCCTGATAAATATGTGTGAAGCCAAACCTCCCCAAAGCAAGGTGTCTTGGTTCCCACTAAAATAGTCTCCTGGAGAAGGAGAATGCCCGCCCTATGGCGCTTAGCTTGGCGCAGTACAGCTCCTCGCCTGATCTTATCAAGTAGGCCATTTATGTTCCAGCTAAGGACCCGGAGCTCTCTACTCCCGCCCCTATCTAAACCTGTTGGCATGACTGGTAATAATGTAGAGGCACAGGAAGAGCGAAGTGAATGGCAATAACAACTAAGTCACACATGGCAGAGAGCATAGTGGCAGAAACAGAAAGCAGTAACAAAACCCACATAGAATTCCCAACCACCCCCAACCCCGATTTGCTGGAAGCCTTGGATCTTTTCCTAGATTGTGATCGACGTCGCTGTCCACCACCATCTCCCTGGGGGCCAAGCCAGGGGCCACTAGATGATGAGTCGGAGTCAATCCTTGGTGGAGTGTGGGGCTTAAGCCGAACCTTCTCCTCAAGCCACTGGAATACCTCCCCCGGGGACTCGAAGAAATGGGTGCGCAATTCATATATCTCCTGTAGGCGGGCCGGGTAGAGAAGGGAGTATGGGAGTTTAAGACCCCGAAGGCGAGCCTTAGCCTCCAAGAAGGACTGTTTGCGCTGCTGTATGAGTCTGGTGTAGTCTGGGAATATGAGAATGCACTGCGAATCATAGAGAAGAGAGTCCAGTGCCCTCGCCTGTTGAAGGATGACATCCCTGTCTCTATAGTTAAGCAGACGGGTTAAGCAGGTGGATCCCCACCCGAACAAGTAGAACGGTCACCCAGGCCCTCGTCAGTAGCAGGTTGGACTACGGAAACTCCCTCTACGCAGGAGCCCCGGCCAAACTACTGAAACGCCTACGACGCATTTAGAACGCCTCTGCAAGCCACAGCCACATCACACTCCACCTGAGAGACCTGCACTGGCTTCCTGTGAACAAGAGGATCACCTTCAAACTCCTCACCCACGCACACAAGGCACGCCACACCACCGGACCGGCATACCTCAACAGACGACTCACCCTCTACACCCCCAACCGCCAGCTCCGCTCCGCCAACTTCGCCCTCGCCACCGTCCCCCGCATCCGAAGTGCGACCTCCGGCGGCAATCGTTCTCCCACCTTGCCACCAAGACCTGGAACTCCCTCCCCATCCTTCTAAGGCAGACCCAGGACCTTCTGACCTTCAGAAGACTACTCAAGACTTGGCTATTCGACCAGTAGCAGCATACCTCCCCCCTCAGCACCTTGAGACCCTCACTGATATGTAGTGCGCTTTACAAATGTTCTGATTGATTGATTGATTGACGGGCGATGATAGGGCAGGGCGGGCGCCCGGGCGTGGTCTCTGCAGCAGCGCACGATGAACGTGCTCCAGGATGAAAAATGGAAAAAGTGATTTGAGCACGAGCCAGCCCCTGAACCACATGGTAAGAAAATCCACTGCATCTTTCCCTTTGCACCCTTCCAGGAATCCAATAAAGCGAAGATTATTACAACTGGCACGCCCCTCTGCATCTACAACTCGCGTAGACATCTTCGTCAGTGTGCCCACTGTGTCCTCCACATCTGATATGCGGGATTCTGCCTCCGTAACCTGCTGCACCGCATTGCGGAGTTCCTGCCGGAGCAGCATGACATCTGCGCCCATCGCACCTATCTTGGACTCCAATGTTTCCTGCAACTGTGTGATAGCCGCCAGCAGGGTTGCGTTGTCCGGCATTTGGGTCTCTTCGCCTCCCAACGACGGCACAGAGGCTGCAGCCCCAGCAAACTTGTCCATGGTACATTGCTTAGAGGATACGCCAGGCTGTTTGATCTTGGCCATTATGGTGACTCACAGTGCGGACCAGCCATCCGGGTGTTGCTATTTCTCCCAATATGCGCCAGGGATCATGGGCGTTGCGAGCCCAGCGTTCAGCCACGATGGAAGCAAAGGAGAGCCATACCAGGCAGGGCAACTGTACTCACGGGTCGCACCAGGCCTATGCCTGGCCGCTTCCACTTCACGCTGTAGCAGGAGCGTCAAAAGTGCGTGGTGACTCCCAATCACCGGTGCCAACTAACACATCTAGGAGAGGGCAGAGCAGCAGCGCAGTACATTAGGCAGTGATGAGGGGTACCAGGAAGAACAGCGTCTGTGGCCGGTACCACCAGCCGGGTAACTCTTCACGGGGGTGTCTGAGGTGGGCAGCAGCAGCAGCCTATGCAAATGGCAGCAACACAAAAGTTCCAGACAAGCGCGGATCTCGGCAGAAAGCCCTGATGACTCAGGGTTTGAAGTAGGTAGTAATTCCTCCGAAGCACAGACCTCAACAGTCCCAAGTGTACACATCCTCAGCATGAGGGCCGAGGTCAGCCCTGACCCCAGAGCTCGCAGCCTGAGCCCCCATTAACTCTTCGCCCGCCCTGCACCCCAGCAGGCCACCAGGCGAGAGCGCCACGCAGGCACTGCCGCAGGGCCAAAAAACGGCTATACCGCTACAGCACCCAACCGCCACCTACCGGGTCAGCTGCTTTGTCACAGCAGGACCGGACTCCACAGGCGCGAGTTGCTCACCAGGGCGGATCTCCCAGCACAACATCCGCAACACCGGCTCAGCAGGCGTCGGCCGTCTCAGGGCATCTCTAGTAGGTAGGCCCTTAGGCAGGGAGGCTAGCGCCTGTCCGCATCCGGATTCAACCCGGAGGTGGCCCGATGCCTCAGTTTCAACCCCGCAGCGTCCAACATTGTTTGTTAGACCACAGCCGCCCACCTCCACAGCTGCGGCGTCGCCGTCCCAGGCTTTGTGTAGGGTGTAGTGGCAGAAACCCACGGGGCAAGGGCGTAGTCTGTCGCTGTCGAGGCACCTTCTGGTCTGTCCCCGCCTCAAATCACCGGCCAGACGGGCGCAAGGGAGCGCCACTCTCCGCCAGTTCAGCGCAGTCACAGGCCTCGCGGGGAAGGGCACACAGGATAAGGAAGCGGTGTCGGCAGGCAGCAGCGCAGCCCGTATGCACTAGGCCACCACGCCGCCGCCACACAGCAATCCGGGGAGAACGGACCTGAAAATTGCATCACAGCTGTAGCAGGTACTCCTCGACCTCATGTGCGCTCCGAGATGGTAGATTAGGCACTTAAAGGCAGGATACATAGAGGATTAATGTCAGGTTGCCAGAGCTATGCCACAGCATGTCCGCCATGCTAGATGACTGAGCCACGCCCCCCTTTTAACTTGTTCTTATTTTGGCAACCTGTGTTTGATGTGAGAGCCTTGGACGTCACATCCAGGATGTTTACTCCTAGTGGAGTGACCTTTACTTTTCATCGAAGGACTAAATGGCACACAAAAGTGATCTCATACCCGGAATTTTCAGATTCACCTAAATTGGGCATAGTTCGTGAAGAAATTACCGAGGAATACCGTCCGCCAGGAGAACGCCAACTCCTTATTGCATTACGGAAACCGTTTATGGCGGTGTCTTCTCCCACCATAGCCAGATGGGTTAGGTGGGCGATGCAAGAGGCAGGTATAAGCCTCAGAGACTTTGGAGCTCACTCAGCTCGAGGAGCTATGGCCTCAAAAGCATTTGGCTTGGGTGCACTTTCAGAGGATATCCTCAACGTGGCGGATTGGTCTTCGGACTGTACCTTTAAAAGGTTCTACTTCAAGCAAGTGCTGGACATGGCTCACCTCGTGGTGAGTAGGCTTTAAACTAGCATAAGCCTCGCCTTCGGTCCTGACATAGAATGAAAAATTACCTAGCTATTGTAATGGAAAGTTTTAATTCTATTAAGGACTCAGAGAGGAAGATTATCCTGTCCTCGGGTTTTTGGATGAAGATTTCCCACCCCGTATTGGAGTAAGTAGCTCAGTTTGAGTATACACTGGTGAGAATTCTGATTGGTGTGCCTCACTGCTTTTGGTTTATAGGTTTGACTTATACCTGTTCGTTGAATGACCGTGTACCTTTGTCCTCATAGGTTCTGATGCGAATAAACAGGACACATGAATGTAATCTAACGGCTGACTTCACGCGACGAAAGCGGATGAAGGGCCAGTGAGGACAAACTATGTCGAAGATAGAGTGACTTGATTGGAGGATCCAGGACTGTTCCGAATTGGACATTTTCTTTAACTACAATTTTCCCAAGGGTCTATGGGAAATGTAGTCTTGTTTTAAACTTGGGTGCTAATAATAAAAGTGAAGGGAGAAGGCATAATCCTCGCCTCCGAGTTCTTAATAGAATTGAAACTTTCTGTTACGATAGCTAGGACATTTTTCATTATTGTGCATTTACTGCCATATATATCAGACCCAAAGCTTTTGTAAAGTGTACCTAATTTGGTATATATATTTTCTGGTGTTTGTTGAGTCTTAAGTGTATCGTGTTTCAGGTCCATAAATAAGTCAAAGTCGCCTCCTGGTATTGTTAATGCATGTGGAAATTTCACAAACAGTTGTCCTACTGCTTGTATTGTATAATTCTGTAAGCCTGGTGACAGATATACGTTTATTAGAAGTATTTCTTCCTCCTCATACTCTGTGCATTGTCCTGCATTATCTGCCCATTTTTGTTTCTGCTAAACTGAGTGTGTTTTTCTTACTGACATCAAATCACACAGGGACTTTTAGTTTTTTTGTACCCATTTATACTTACGCTCTTACAATTACAAGCATGCATAATGTTTTAGCTAAAGAAATCAGTATAGGGTAAAGGTGTGACACATGGCACGGGCAATGACAGCTATGTGATGGTGTGACAGCACCACATCATGGACATTTACAAGCACATACATTGTTAGCATCTTGCTTCTTTGAAAATGCCTGATGTGTGTTCTTTTTAATTGTGCCATGCATTGACAAGGGAGGAATTGAAAGCAGTATTCACTACTTGGCTGCACTATCAAAGAGGCCTTTTTATTGTCAAAGGAAGTGTATAGCCAGAGTGCACTCACATAAATTCAGCTGGTCACTGCTGGTGCGTGGGCTCCTTGAAATGCCTATGTACACCCCTATGAGTGCAAGCAGGGAGCTAAACTGATCCCTGGCAGAAATTCACGCGTGTGGCTGGATGAGCTGAAACCAGTATCTGCAGCATCTCAATGAAGTGCAGTCAGAAGTCCAAATGGAGGTAGGCTTGTCAAACCTAACGTGGCCATCCTCCAAAAGTGTCTGACAACAAGACCAGAGAGAGAACAACTAAGTATATTTAAGCTTTAGCACGTAATCAGTTGTCCCATTTCTATTATGCTGTTCCCAGGATGTGGTTCAGCGATCAGAGCTGCCGACTCGGGAGCTGGGGACAAGTGTTCGAGCCTCGGCATCGTCTCAGCATTCTGTAGTTATTAGCAAATCACTTAATCTCCTACCCGGGATCTAGCAATTTAAATTCAAAATAAATAAATAAACAGCGATCTCGGAGTGGCACATTTTTTAAAAAACACAAGGTTGGGGCTGGCAAGCAGTGAAGGATCTGAAACAAATGGTGCCGGAGCAATGTAAAGTAATCAAGCTGGCCACAAAGTAAACATAACACAGGATGGGGAAGTGCACGAACAGACGCCCTTGGAAGGCGTCTGATGAGTAGGAAAAGAAGAAATGCAAATGCCAATTCTGTTAGGAGGGAAGCGGCACCCATTGCTGAAGCTGTCATCCCATGAGTGCTGTGTACCTTAATTAAGTAAATAGTTCTCCAAACTGCTAATAAAATAAGCCTATAACAAATCAGAAGCCAACATTTACAAAGGACATTAACACAAGCCAATAAAAAATATGGGCGAAGAGTGGGTGGAGCTTCAAGTCCATACCTGAATACACCATGTCTCGAAGAGACAGCGCATGCGCTGCCTAGGCAAGACCTAAAAAGTGCTACACATAGTATCACGGAGTGGCAGACAATTTACAAAACTTAATTGGTCACCTTTCAGTGGCAGAGTTCGTTCTATGTTTGAGTATTAAACTGATACGGAGTTGAAACGTTTGCTCGGACTAAGGTCTGTTAAAGTGTCACAATAGAGAAGTAATACATCCACAGAATGACACATCATTTGCCTTTTCTTGCTGCATAGTTGAGTCAACCTTGCCGCAAATTTAGGTCCTAGCTTGTTGCATAATTTCAGTGACACTGAGGTTAATTTTAGGACTGCCATGAACCGTTTTTCTGCACAGAACGTTTGGGAGTTTTCTACTTTTATTTCCTATTACAGCCCCTCCCCTCCCCCATGTCGAATACCTGCTACCTGCTTTCTGCCAATGGTCCCAATTGATTTACTTGCCTTTGGGTAAAATAATACCTTTTAGGAGGTTGGATGTCAACTGTATGGTACAATTTCTCGAGCCCATAGTGCTCAACTGCGTAGGCATTTGGTATGCTTTTTATTTTAACCCTAGATACTAATCATGATAATCTTGCTTGTGCATAGAGGTCTATAAGTCCTGTTTTTTGTAAAGTGCGAACACATAACCCTTTTTTGGGGGGTAATCAGTTTTATTGTTTTTTTAAAACGACATCACAATTAGACAAATAGACCCGCTTATTCTCCTGAGTCGGAAGCCGGGGGATGCACACTCTACATTCAAATCTGAACATTAATTCTGTATTACAGCACTGTTTTTAAAAGTTGTTTAATTTGTGTTAAATCGTTACTTTGGCCTTTGTGGCATCTTTTTAAAAACTCATTCCTCACTCGCGTGACTTAGCCGATTCAGGGCTCAGTCCGGCCTCGATCTTAGGAGGCGAAGTGGAAGGAACGCAGCCATCTTAGGGAGGTATCTCCCAGGTTGGGTGCAGTCTAGCTGCTCATGCACAAGGCACTCGGCGCTAGTACTTAAGCAGGGAATTACAGCTATTTGCGAGACTCGCTTATTCTCCTGAGGCAAAAGCCGGGAGATGCACACACACTCTGCATTCAAATCTGCACATTAATTCTGTATTACAGCACTGTTGTTAAAAGTTGTTTAATTTGTGTTAAATCGTTACTTTGGCCTTTGTGGCATCTTTTTAAAAACTCATTCCTCACGCGCGTGACTTAGCCGATTCAGGGCTCAGTCCGGCCTCGATCTTAGGAGGCGAAGTGGAAGGAACGCGGCCATCTTAGGGAGGTATCTCCCAGGTTGGGTGCAGTCTAGCTGCTCAGGCGCAACGCACTCAGCGCTAGTACTTAAGCAGGGAAGTAAAGCTATTCGCGAGACCCGCTTATTCTCCTGAGGCAAAAGCCGGGAGATGCACACACACTCTGCATTCAAATCTGCACATTAATTCTGTATTACAGCACTGTTGTTAAAAGTTGTTTAATTTGTGTTAAATCGTTACTTTGGCCTTTGTGGCATCTTTTTAAAAACTCATTCCTCACGCGCGTGACTTAGCCGATTCAGGGCTCAGTCCGGCCTCGATCTTAGGAGGCGAAGTGGAAGGAACGCGGCCATCTTAGGGAGGTATCTCCCAGGTTGGGTGCAGTCTAGCTGCTCAGGCGCAACGCACTCAGCGCTAGTACTTAAGCAGGGAAGTAAAGCTATTCGCGAGACCCGCTTATTCTCCTGAGGCGGAAGCCGGGAGATGCACACACACTCTGCATTTAAATCTGCACATTAATTCTGTATTATGTGGAAAAGTAAATTTTGCCATGTTCTGTGTCCCTACGTGTCATCCATCATATGTTATGTGTGCATGATTAATATGCATATGTTATTTCCCATGTTCGATTAAAAGACGCAATTACAGTTGTGTCCACCTCTAGTATGTCAGTTTCCAGTTCTCGTGAATAATACGAGTATTAGGCCTATGTAAAGTTATGTTGCCACGTTTCTCAGTGTGCACGTTATTTCATTGAAAGTCCCCGTTTCCAGGCCTCAAAAGGGCCCGGACACCAGATTCAGCTCCTGTCTCCTGAAGCCCTCGCTGAGGAGCGACACGGCCCCCACCTGTATCCTCGACCCTTCACTTACTTCCTGCCTCGCAGTGCCCGGTGCAGCCTGGCTCTGCCTCTGAGTCTGCCAAGACTATGTTATGATTCCAGTTATCAGTTCAGCCCTCCTTCCCTGCATTCCTAAAGCTACTGAATCGCATCAATAGTTTCCGTCATTGTCTAGCCTTCAGGGCTCCATGTTAGAGAATACTGTATTTAATGGTCATTTAATATTCTTCATCACGCACTACATGTAGAATAATGCATGCTCCAGTCTTAGAGTCTGTTAGCCTTTCCCCTCTTGACTTCTAGTTTATATCAACATGTTCCCTAAACATCAGATACTAGATAGGGTTTAGGTACATGTCGCTCCGACCCTCCAGACTTCAGTCTCTGCTCCTAGCACAGAGTTCATAGCCCCCAGCTTCTCCTAGTAATACGTCATTGCCAGTTTGCGCGCACCACTAGGTTAGAGGTCCCGGCTCCTCAGGTAGCCCCCTCCATGGTTTCCGCCCCATTCATGACATATTCTGTTACGTTTGCATCACATGTCTATGTATACGCCCTGTTACACCTTCTTCTCACCCTTATCTTTCGCGACTGCTACGCGTCACACCTACTGCTCCACCCACTGTTACGCCTATTGCAATGTAATGCTATGTGTTTGCGTTATGTATATATGCTCATGTTTTGTTATTAAAAGTTATCCTCCTTCCCTTGTCCAGATCCTGCCCCCGGCAGCGCTGCCATCCTATTCCTGTGCAGGTTGTCCTGATCCTGTCCTTATGCTATAATAAACCTGCAAAACTCCCACTACCTCGAATCTTGACTCTTATTTTATTGAGCTATCTGTTATTCATTCATGCACTCAAAAATAGGGTATTATTTATTTATTTACCACATAATGGCGCCCGAATAGGGACTTGCCCTTTCCCCACGCGTCGGTGAAGCCACGCCGACCCCCTGACCCTCTGCAGTCGTGACGGAACTCTTCTGCGCAGTGGCAGATATTTCTGCTCAAGTATCCCTCAGGCCCACGGAGGAGACGGAGGAGGCGGTCCAGCATCCAGACGAGACGGTGGAGGAACGCGGCGAGTCCCGACCAGAGCCCAAGCCAAGAGTCCGAGGTATCCGGAGGTCCACCCGTAACTGAAGTCCGAAGTTCGTCGTCCGTCGTCGTAGCAGTCCAGTCCAGTCTGAGGCTTTCCGTTCTTGCTGCCCGGTGAGTACCGTTACTGGGGTGGTATCTAGACAGGGTCAATTTAATTGACTCTGGTCTGTGGGTTGGTGGTACACAGTCCCACAAACGAAGTGTCCACTTCGGTGGATGCGGGTCCTGACGTGTCTCTTTACGAGACCGGTAAGTATCGTACTGTTCCAGCAGTGCATCTAGTTTCTGTTCTAGTCAGTTTCTGTTCTCGAGAAAATTCATGTGTTCTGTTCTCAGTATTTCCAGGTAGTATTCTGTTCGAACTGTTATTTTAAATGTTTTTCATGTATTTCAATGTCGTGGTATGAATGGGGAATAAGTATCGTGTTCATTGTGTATTGTATTGTGTCTAGATTACAGTTCAGTCATGCCCATATTTTCCAAGTTACGTCAGTTAAAAACTAGAAAGGGTCTGCTGGAAGCAGCAGTTCCCGTCCCGCCCAGGGACAGTCCAGGTCACTTTATGTATCAGAAACATGGCATAAGCGCCATATTGTATCTAGATTTATGGGTAGAGTATACCAAACAGTTAGAAGAAAAGTATAGATGGCCCGTATCGGGTACATGGGATGCTGAGTGCATCATGAGAGTAGAAGAGGCATTATGGAAAAAGAAAGCCAGACAGTCACAGAAAGATGCCATCGAGTTATGGCGCAAAGAAGCTCATAAAAGAACCGAAAAAGAAATCAGAAAATCAGAATTAAGTAGAGAATCCCAAGAGCGAGCCCAAGAAAAAGAATTAATCGAGATAGGTGAACAAGTCAAAACTGAACAGAGAGACAGACAGAGGAATGCCCTTATTAAGGGTATGTACCCTCTTCTTGCCGAGGGCTTGCCAAAAGCGACCCCGGAGGCATCCAGTAATTTTCCGTCACCATTAGTTCCGACCAAGCTACGTCACAAACCGACCGCAGCTGATATTTTTATTTCGTCCTATCTGGACGACACAGTCCCTGAATATGCAAATCCTGTTCGCGCTCCGCCAGTCCCAGTAAATCAGGCACATCCTGCTTCTCCAGACACCGGGGCACCCCATGCAGTACCTGCTACGGTACCCCCGGTCCAGCCAGCATTTCAATTTCCCGCTCCGCCACGAAGAATATCAGTCGACGATTCTAGTCTAGGGGCCGCAGGAGGAGGTCCTCCTCAAACCCCGCCGCCACGCAAGCGTTTATCAGCACTCGAATTACATGCTCAAGCATCACAGCGTACTCCCAAGAGTAATAAGTCTGTCGCAGAAATCAGGCAAGCCCTTGGCGAATGTGCCTATGACCCAGTCCCAGGCGAGAATAATATGGTTTTATATTCAGTACGCGTAAGGAGGGTGACCGAGTATCTAGTCACCCTACCCAATATGAAAGAAGATCTAGACAGAATATATCGTTTCATCCGTACAGGGGATGATCCAGAAAGTATTAGTGATGCCATGTCTCAAAGGAAAGCTGAGATCCAGCGTATGATATTAAAGTTTTTAATTAACTGTCTAATAAGAGAACAAGATTACCCGTCTAAAGATCAGGCCGAAATGAAAATCCTGACAAAGTGGAGTGATAATATAGCCGAGGGTAAGCACAATACCATTAGTGCCATGGAGAGTATGTACAAGAAAATCCGTAGAGAAATAATAAAGATACACGAACAACGTAAAGCAGCACAAGTAAGCGAGAAAGAAAGTAACTCTGATCCTGAAGAGGAAGACGACGAGAATACCGCCAGGATAGCGTATGTAGGAAAATCTAGATTTCCAGATCGCCATTTACGCCTAGAACACAAGTCAATTTTCCATCATTCAGCACCAGAACAAGGTTCCCTAGAACAAGTGTTCCAAGCTACCGATCACATTCTGAAATCACGAATCGGTTACAGTGAATTAAGTACCATGCATGAGCAGGAACTAGCCCGATCAGCAGTCCGATGGATTACTGATTCTACCACTTTTCCAGACGAAATAGTGGCACAAATGTTTCTGAAATTGCCCCCAGCCGAGCAACGACTGGTGGGTATGTATATGATCCAGCACCTCATTACTTTGTATGAGGGTCAGCACTCTGATCCAGGTCCGTTACATGATGTCCTGAACGAGTTACTCCAGTATAGATGGAGAGGTTTAGGTACCGATTTAATTAGTGTCATTCTAGAACAGCGTCACAAATATAGAACGTTTCTGAACCCGCATTTTGTTCATGTCTCACCCCCAGAAAGTAAACCATTTTACATGGAAAGACAGAACCCGTTACGAGAAGTGCATCCAGTTAAGACAGAGGACGGTGAAATGCAACGAGTGTTTGTTTACACCCCGATTACAAAGATGGAACTCCTCGAAATGAAGAAATGAATTCCCTGTCATGACAAAGATCCAGCAGGGTTCCATAGAGAATTAAAAGACATGCTCCGTATGGGAGAATACACTTACCCAGATATCATTAAAATGTTAAAGGTCCTGTTGCCCGCAGGGGTGTATGAAAAGCTAAAGGAAAAAGAATGGGAGGTGGGAGAGAAAAAGATAGATTGGACAGTTCTAGAAGCAGAAGATAAGTCACGTGTACCAGGTACCGGTCTAGGAGAGAAATGTAAAGAATTACCAGAATTATTGATTCAAGTTTTACCCAGATTATTAACAACGAAAAAGGAAGACTGGGATGCAATCTCAGCCTGTAAACAGAAACAAGAAGAAGACATTAGTGATTTTTATTCTAGGTTTGAAAAATGCTTTAGCATCAATAGTGGCCTCAAGACAAGTAGCGAGTCATACCCTCATCTCTTTGTTACTAAATTAGTCGAGAATTCAAGTCCACAAGTTAAAAATCGAGTTTTGAAAGTCGAAAGTACCTGGCAAGCTAATACCCCGTCCCAGATGCTCCAGATGCTCCAGTACCACCAGAATAGAATCAGGGAAGAGCAAGAACACGAGAGAAAACGTATGAAAGACACGAAAATGAAAGTATTAGTTGCACAATCCGTTCCTCAAGACAGTCAGAAGAGGGGTCCGAATCAAGTCAATCATCCTGCGGCTCCCGTTAAAGGGAACTGCAACTATTGTAAACAGCCAGGTCATTTTATAAACGAGTGTGCAGTTCTGAAACACAACATAGCTACCGGTAAAACAAAAGAAAGACCACGTCCGCCTAGACAAGAGCAAGTTTCACAGACTCCTCTGCCACAGAATGCACAACAGACAGTTACAGTACCGCAGCCTATTGCTGCAACCCAGCATGTCACACAGCAGATGTACCAGTATGCACAGTCTGAGTATCCAGAGTACCAGCAGTATTCATGAAACAGCCTGGAGAGGGAGGTAGGCTTGCCTCTCATCGAGATACCTGTAGATCAAGAAGGTCCCTATGTTCATAGTCAAGTATTAGGGAAAGACAGAAAGTTCTTAATTGATACAGGGGCAAGTAGGACCACAATTAGTCACGCCGAAGTTCCAGGGGCTCCGCTCTCAGGCTCAAGAAATGTTTCCCTTGGATTTTCAGGAAAACCTATCGTAAATGAGATTTCAAAGCCAGTTACTCTAGAAGTAGGTCCATTGTCCCGTACTACTGATCTGTTACTTACTAAGTCATGTCCAGAAAATCTATTAGGCATTAAAACACTGAAAGAGTTAGGTGCAGTTATATGTTGTTCCCCAGAGGGAATACGTCTGTTCCTACGTGACTTTAAGGGTCACTATGTTTTACGTGATTTTGATCCCAGATTGTCTAATGTTCCGCAGCATTTATGGGCGCAAGGTCCAACTGATGTAGGGTACATGCAAATCACACCCCATCGTGTGACCCTGAAACCAGGTGTAGTGTTACCACGAATCAGACAGTACAGATTGCCACCTGAGGCTGTAGCAGCCTTATCCAAAATTATTGACGAGCTCATCGCTCAAGGAGTAGTTGTAGAAACTGACTCCAATGTATGTAATTCTCCGATCATTCCAGTCATGAAACGTACTGATCCAAATGCACCCCCAGTATATCGATTAGTGATCGACCTACGAGAACTTAATAAATGTATTATTCCTCAGTACCCAGTTGTCCCAGACATCTCTTCCCTATTGACAGCCATTGATTCCGAAGCCACGTTCTTTACAGTAATCGACCTCAAGAATGCATTTTTTAGTGTTCCAATTCATCCAGACAGCCAGTTTCTTTTCGGATTCTGTTTAAATGGAAGGAGCTATATGTTCACACGCGCTCCTCAAGGTTTCACAGAAAGTCCTAGTATTTACAGTCAAGCACTTAAGAGACAACTTGATAATGTTCACATGCCAACTGACACTGCCCTGCTCCAGTATGTCGATGATCTACTGATCACAGCCCGTTCCGAACGTGACTGCGAGCGAGCGTCACTGACGGTTCTGTATTTCCTAGCCGAGATGGGGCACAAGGTGTCCCCTTCGAAGCTTCAATTCTGTGTCCAGCAAGTGGTCTACTTAGGACACTTACTGTCCAAGAGGGGTAGGCAGTTGACACCAGACCGTATCCAGTTAATAGCGAGTCTTCCTCAGCCCAAGACCCAGAAGGAGGTACGTGCCTTTATCGGCCTTACTTCTTATTGTAGACAATGGATTCCTCAGTATGCATTTCTAGCCAAACCACTGATACAGTTAAAGACACAGGAGGCAGCCGCATCGACGGTTCTCCCTTGGACATCTGAACATACACTGAGTCTCAACGAGTTAAAGAAAGCTTTATGCCAAGCTCCAGTTCTAGCCACACCGAACTACAGTAAGCCTTTTACACTTTTCGTCACAGAACGTGAAGGTACAGCATTATCTGTTCTCACACAAGATCAAGCAGGACAAAACAAGCCCTGTGCTTATTTTTCGAGCACATTAGATCCAGTCGCCCAGGCGTTGCCTGCGTGCCTCAAGTCAGTTGCAGCCACAGCACTAGCTATTAGGCAAAGTGATTCCATAGTTTTAGGACACTCCCTGACAGTACAAGTTCCACACTCCGTAGAAGTTCTTCTGAACCGAACACAGACTCAGCACTTGACAATTGCACGTCTAACAGGTTATGAATTGACACTGTTCCAGCCACACATAGAAATCAGACGCTGCAACGTCCTGAACCCTGCTACACTGTTACCATCAGCTAAATCAAATCCTGACCCACATGACTGTGTGGAAGTAGTTAACATTACGACAAAGCCAAGACAAGATCTGACAGATATTCCATTACCAGACCCTGACCTGACACTTTATGTGGATGGTTCATGTATGAGAACTAGTACAGGAGAACTAGTCGCCGCGTATGCAGTGACTACTGACACTGACGTTATTAAAACACACCGTATTGACACTCTGTCCGCTCAAGCAGCAGAGCTAGTTGCTCTGACACAAGCCTGCATACACGCCAAGAACCTGAAAGTTAATATTTACACAGATTCACACTACGCATTTGGAGTCGTACACGACTTTGGAGTGCTCTGGCAGGAGAGAGGTTTCATGACTTCTCATGGAACCAAGATTCAGCATGGTCTCCTTATCCAAGCTCTATTAGATGCAATACATTTACCGACATCCATTGCCATCATGAAGTGCAAGGCACACACGAAAGTCACTGACATTATTTCCCAGGGTAACGATCTAGCAGATCGCACAGCCAAGCTTACAGCCCAGACTCCAGACATTCCAGTTAACATGACACATACTCCAGATCCGATTACATGTATGACAGTTAAGGACCCTACTCAAGATGTCATAGATATCCAGTTACATGCTACTCCCGATGAAATCAAGAAATGGTCCGAACAAGGAGGGGTCCAGACAGATCAAGGATGGGTAACGAAGGGTAGAACCACATGGTTTCTCCCCGACTCTATGGTTCAAGTCATTATTAATACCGCACATAGTCCAGCACATTTAGGAGAAAAAGCTATGTTAGATAGTATCCAGAACATTTGGTTCAACAAGCATTTACGAGCTGCAGCTAAGCAGAAAGTCCGTACCTGTATGATATGTTGTCAGTTCAATCCAGGTAAAAGTGTCCCGGTGGAACAAGGTGGTTTCCAGCCCCCTGACCACCCTTTTGAAGTCCTCCAGATGGATTATATTCAGATGGAGCGATGTCGAGGTTTCACAGAAAGTCCTTGTAGTTGTATGCGCTTTGTCCAGGTGGACAGAAGCATATCCAGTCCCAGATTACACAGCCGCGACCACTGCCAAGCAGTTGGTTCGTGAATTCTTCCCTCGTTATGGACTCCCTAGAGTCGTATATTCTGATAACGGCCAGCCATTCTCCTCAGAGTTAATGAAGCACGTTTCCCTTTTGTTAGGGTACCAGTGGAAGTTCCATTGTGTACGCCATCCTGAAGCAGCCGGTCTCGTTGAGAGACATAATCAAACCCTGAAAATCCGCATCGCCAAAGTCTGTCAAGAAAAAGGTGTGGACTGGCTAGTAGCTCTGCCAGTTGCTCTATTTTACATGCGCATGGTCGCACATTCCAGATCAGGCCTGTCCCCGTACGAGGTCGTATTCGGCCGCCCCCCAAATATGTGGGGTACTCCTAGACCCCGAAGTATTACCGATGTTTCAAGTAATATGCTGACAGATTACCTAGCTTCCTTGATGTCTGCCCTCAACTCATGTCGTTCACAGGTTGCCGCCGCATTTCCAGACAATACCGAGGTGGCACCGCATGAAATCGTTCCAGGATCCATGGTGATGGTCCGCAACTTTGACAGATCAAGTCCGCTGGAGCCTCGCTGGAAGGAGCCCCGACAAGTCCTCCTCACCACCCGTACAGCCGTGAAGTTGGAAGGACGCAAAGGCTGGGTGCACCTTTCTCATATAAAACAATTTAATGGACTGAAACCCGTCTTTAAGAACATTTCCCAGGATGTGAAGGATTGCCAAAGCATTGTTCTCAAGGACTGTCCCGCAAATGACATTGATTCAAAACCCCCCCTGTTAGAGAAAACTCCGCAGCAGGAGTATAAACAGAAACTCCGGTCTAGTAAATTAAGTCAGCCAGTTTGATTGTCTAAGTCCTCCCCTAGGTGAAACGGTTAGACTGTTTCTGACATGTATAAAATAGACCCCCATAGTGAGAGAGTCAGTCAAAACTCAATCCGATGTATCGTTTTTCTATGTTTCATATTGTTTCTCAGCATTATGATTTCCTGCACCAGTTATGCATTTTATCTGTGTTTCCCAGTTCTTCATGTAAATAAGTCTTCTAATGTTACAGCAGAGCACACGTTTAGTGATCTGCCCCCTCATGAACTCTCTTACCGCCTCGCTATGCGTAATAACTCCTTTATCCGCATGTTACATTACTCACACCAGACCAGCAATGCCACTAATTGTTGGGTATGTGGTCGACTCCCCCCTTTCCAGACACCGAAGGGAGTTCTGCCACTCTTTCCTTATCCTTTTTCACATAATGGTTCGTGTGGGGCATGGTCCACGTTAACGTCATCCTCAACAGATATGTCTTTTCTTAACAGTACATGTTTCCCAGACAAGCAAGGTCTTCCCCACAGAACCGGGTTAGATCTAGAGAATGAAGTTTACAATTTAGGTAATTATTCTTCGAATTTTATGGTCCTGAATGTTCAGTCTGATACTACTCCAGACTTACCTGCTATTTCAGTACTACCAGTCAAAGGCGAATTATGTGTCCGAAATAATGGTTCCATACATGTAGGACATAGTGATTGTACTACTGTTGTCAAGTATAGTGACAGTGGGAAATCTATTTTCAAAGCTTCACGTCATTCATATTTTATTTGTGGTCAGACCGCATATGTTCGTCTGCCCCTCGATTGGGAGGGAACCTGTTACATTGCCTTCCTACTGCCACCAGTTTTTCTAGCCCCATCTGATTATCATAGAAACACACGTCTAGTACACATTAGACATAGAAGGGAGTCCCCGATTGTCGATTACACTGAAACTACTCTAGAACAATATACCGATTTCAATAAAGGTTTCTTCTTCTTTATAGGCCCTGTCCAGAATAGTAAGTTAATCCGTAGATTAACAAGAACCCTTGAAGCTGTAGTAAATGAGACTGCCTCTGCTCTAGGTAACCTAACCGAAGAGCAATCTGCTATGAGATTTGTCGTTTTGCAAAATCGTCTCGTCCTTGACGTCATACTGGCCGATAGGGGCGGGGCCTGTAGAGTCATCGGATCTAGTTGCTGCATTTTCATTCCAAATAACGCGCCGTCTGTTTATTCAGCTATAACCAGACTCCATAAAAGTGCCCATCTGTTACACCAAGATCCAGGCACCTGGACATGGTCCGGTTGGTTCTGGAATATAATTTCCGCATGGGGATGGAAAGTCTTGTCCTTTCTAGGTATAGCAGTAGCGATCATATTCAGCTGCTGCCTCTGTATACAATGTGGCCCTGCGATTTGCGGCATGTGTGCTACATCCTGTATTCCTAGTATAACTCCTAGTCCCAAGTCCTGTTCTAAATCCCGTTCTAAGAGAATTCGAGATGAGCAAATGATACTGTATGAAATGATAGATGGTATCATGAATATTGATGTTTCCTGATGGAAACGTAGTGACAAGGAGGGAATGTGGAAAAGTAAATTTTGCCATGTTCTGTGTCCCTACGTGTCATCCATCATATGTTATGTGTGCATGATTAATATGCATATGTTATTTCCCATGTTCGATTAAAAGACGCAATTACAGTTGTGTCCACCTCTAGTATGTCAGTTTCCAGTTCTCGTGAATAATACGAGTATTAGGCCTATGTAAAGTTATGTTGCCACGTTTCTCAGTGTGCACGTTATTTCATTGAAAGTCCCCGTTTCCAGGCCTCAAAAGGGCCCGGACACCAGATTCAGCTCCTGTCTCCTGAAGCCCTCGCTGAGGAGCGACACGGCCCCCACCTGTATCCTCGACCCTTCACTTACTTCCTGCCTCGCAGTGCCCGGTGCAGCCTGGCTCTGCCTCTGAGTCTGCCAAGACTATGTTATGATTCCAGTTATCAGTTCAGCCCTCCTTCCCTGCATTCCTAAAGCTACTGAATCGCATCAATAGTTTCCGTCATTGTCTAGCCTTCAGGGCTCCATGTTAGAGAATACTGTATTTAATGGTCATTTAATATTCTTCATCACGCACTACATGTAGAATAATGCATGCTCCAGTCTTAGAGTCTGTTAGCCTTTCCCCTCTTGACTTCTAGTTTATATCAACATGTTCCCTAAACATCAGATACTAGATAGGGTTTAGGTACATGTCGCTCCGACCCTCCAGACTTCAGTCTCTGCTCCTAGCACAGAGTTCATAGCCCCCAGCTTCTCCTAGTAATACGTCATTGCCAGTTTGCGCGCACCACTAGGTTAAAGGTCCCGGCTCCTCAGGTAGCCCCCTCCATGGTTTCCGCCCCATTCATGACATATTCTGTTACGTTTGCATCACATGTCTATGTATACGCCCTGTTACACCTTCTTCTCACCCTTATCTTTCGCGACTGCTACGCGTCACACCTACTGCTCCACCCACTGTTACGCCTATTGCAATGTAATGCTATGTGTTTGCGTTATGTATATATGCTCATGTTTTGTTATTAAAAGTTATCCTCCTTCCCTTGTCCAGATCCTGCCCCCGGCAGCGCTGCCATCCTATTCCTGTGCAGGTTGTCCTGATCCTGTCCTTATGCTATAATAAACCTGCAAAACTCCCACTACCTCGAATCTTGACTCTTATTTTATTGAGCTATCTGTTATTCATTCATGCACTCAAAAATAGGGTATTATTTATTTATTTACCACAATTACAGCACTGTTTTTAAAAGTTGTTTAATTTGTGTTAAATCGTTATTTCTGCCTTTGTGGCCTCTTTTATAAAACTCATTCCTCACTCGCGTGACTTAGCCGATTCAGGGCTCAGTCCGGCCTCGATCTTAGGAGGCGAAGTGGAAGGAACGCGGCCATCTTAGGGAGGTATCTCCCAGGTTGGGTGCAGTCTAGCTGCTCAGGCGCAAAGCACTCGGCGCTAGTACTTAAACATAGGGTCATGCCTCCGCGTAGCGGACGCGCTCTGCGGACGCGCCAAAGGAGCGCCTAAGGTAAGCCCGTCTGGGCCTGTCCGGGCCAGGCCGGGCCCAGGGACCATGGACCATATCATTTTAGATCAAGTTAGCCCCGTGATAAGGTACAGTCGTGATGACATACTTAAGCTAAGAAGGGGGGAAAGCTCCCACTGTATCAAATTGGGTATTCATACGAGCACCTCCAAATCCTGTACTGGCTGCAACTATAAACTTACCCCGGACAAGCTTAGTGGCGCAGGAGATACAATCTGTCTGTTTCGGCTCGCACTACTCAATTGTCGATCACTGCCAAAACACGCCATTGATCTCTCCTTGCTCCTTGAGGAACGAGACCTAGATGTACTCTTCCTGACAGAGAGAAGGACGAATGATAGCTCCCAGCCGGATATTGTCCATGCCTTACCCATCAATGATGCCATACTGAGACAAGACCGCTCTGACGGCCGGGGGGAGGGATTGCTATCATATATCAAAAAAACTTAGGATGCAGAACAGAAAAAACTTCAATAGCAGGGGCTGAAAGCCTTATGTTTGCTATCTCCTTCTCTTCAACTTGCACCCTCTCTGGACTCTTGCTCTGTAGACCCCCAGGCCCTTATGGCCAATTCTGTGAAGATCTCCCGATTAATGCAATAAACTATTCAAGTAATGCCCCCACCTTTACCATCTTAGGCGACTTTAACATCCACTTAGATGAGCCAGACTCTCCGGCCTGCCTCAATTTGACCGCCGGTCTGGAGGTCCTTCATTTGAAGCAGATAGTCACTGATCCAACACACATAGCGGGACATATTTTTGACCACTGTTATACCAATGTAAACACCCTTAGCTATGACAATGCTATTAGGGTTCCTTGGTCCGATCAATCACTACTGCTATTCTTACTGGCCCCACAGGAACAGGTCGGACCTGCTAACTTTACTAGGAGAGTAACCCGAGTCTGGTCCAAACTTTCAACGGAAACTTGGAACACTAACCTCAAAAATACTTTACCTAAGATCACCAATGACCCTCTGGAAGCTGGCGCGCGCTTTAACCAGTGGGTGGAGGCTTCTCTGGATCTCACCCTCCCAAAGACAGAATTATCCCATAGGAGTGGTGAGAACAAGAAAGCCTGGTATACGGCCGAGCTGAAAGCTCTTAAATTAGTGTGCAAACAACATGAGAGACAGTGGAGAAAAAACTACTCCGAAGCTGCCAAGGTCAGCTACAGGCTTGCCTTAAGGAAGTACAAACAGGAAATTAAATCCACCCAATCCAACTACTTTCAGGATAAAATTAGCTCGGCGGCTAATTCCCCTAGGGACATTTTTAACATTTTTAAATTCCTTGTCACTCCCCCTGCTCCTATTGGCAACCCCGGCCTAGCACATGTTCGGTGTGAGGAACTTGCAAAATTCTTCGCCACAAAGGTGGCTAATATATTCTTATCCTTCCAACATACACCCACTGAACTAAGCCTACCCCTCATATGGATGCAATTGGGCTTGAGGAATTCGTCCCACTAGACGTCCCGACAACCCAGGCTCTTTTAAAGAACCTAAAGACAGGTTCCCCAGCTGACCCTGCACCCCCTGCCATACTGAATCTGGTATCAGACACTGTGGCCCCAGTGATCCAGGAGGTGTGACAGGAGGCAGACACTGTGGCCTTAGGCATGGTCCCCTCTACGTGGAAGCAAGCAAGAGTTAAGGCATTGTTGAAGAAACCCAACCTCAACCCGGAAGACTGGGCAAATTATCGCCCCATCTACCTTTTGCCTACCATCAGCAAACTCGTGGAGAAACATGTAAATTCCCTACTTGCCGCCTTTCTGGAAGATAATAATTCCTTACATCCCACACAGACAGGCTTCAGAAGCAACCCGGGCACTGAAACTGCCCTTATCACAGTGGTTGAGGAAACAAGGAAGATCGTGGACAGTGGAAATTGTGCGGCCATACTACTTTTAGATCTTAGCGCGGCCTTTGACACCGTGAATCATTCCATTGTGATCCATAGGCTAAGAGAAGTTGGTGTCTCGGGCCGCGCACTAAGGTGGCTGCACTCTTTCCTGTCCGGCAGGATTTTTGTGGTCTTTGAGGACGATGCTTCTTCCTCCCAAATGTGTCTACATTGTGGTGTTCCCCAGGGCTCATCCCTCAGCCCAACCTTATTTAACATTTACATGAGGCCTTTGGCTGAGGTGGTGCTTCCCTGGGGAGTACAACTGGTAACGTACGCTGATGGCACATAGCTCATCATTTACCTGACTACTCAGGATGCCCCCTACGAAAACCTCTCTACCTGTCTCAATAAAGTACGTGAATGGATGGATGAATCTTTTTTAAAACTTAACGGAGCAAAAACAGAGGTGATGATGCTGGGATACAAGGCACCCACCACTGTGGAGGACTGGTGGCCGGACAGTCTTGGCCATCCGCCTAAGCCTAAGGAGCAAATCAAGAGTCTGGGGGTCTGGATGGACCCAGCTCTTAACTTTTCGGTGCAGGCCCGGAAGGTAGCAGCTACATGCTATGCTCTCATTAGACTACTTAGGAAAATTATTAGGCTCCTTCCATTCGAAGCTAGGAGTATCTTAGTGCAGGCGCTGATCTTGTCGCGCTTGGATTATTCTAACGCACTATATTTGGGCACTCCTCAGGGAACAATTAAGATCCTTCAGACCGTGCAGAACTGTGCAGCACGGATGCTGTTGAATGTCTCACGGAGGACCTCTGCCAAACCTGCACTTCGTCAGCTTCACTGGCTACCAGTGCAACAGAGAATTGAGTTCAAAGCCTTGATCACTGCCCATAAGGCAGTTAATAAAACAGAACCGACATTGATTCAATCAATGTTCTGCCCTTATCATACCGGTCGGAAGTTAAGATCTAACAATAAGAACTTTCTGGCAGTCCCCAAAACAAGGAGAGTGCGCATGGGTGGCCGACGCTTCTCCTTACAGGCCACAAAACTCTTGAATAATCTCCCAGACTCTGTCAGAATGGAAGTAAACCATCTTAGGTTCAGGAAGATGTTGAAAGCCCTCCTGTTTGCCTAGTTTCTGAGAATGAACGTGGTCCAAGCGCTGGGATGCCTCCGGGTAGCCATGCACTATACAAATACGTAATCATTAATTCAAAGGTGGTCAGTAGGTCCCTGTCAGGATATCTGGAAGACAACTGCCTATTCGACAGGGACCAATTTGGCTTCCGCCCAGGCCACGGAACAGAAACTGCATTGGCAACCATGCTGGACACCCTTCGAATGCGAGCCGACCATGGCAACTCCTCAGTCTTGGTGCTGTTGGACATGTCGGCCGCATTCGACACGGTTTGCCATGCAGTTCTGCTAAGTAGGCTGGAAAAACTAGGAGTGAAGGGTAGGGCCCTGAGGTGGATACAATCCTACCTGACAGGCAGACAACAGGTGGTGACCCTAGCACCCTTTTCATCTCCCAAGTCCCTGGTCTGTCATGGAGTACCTCAGGGCTCCTCGATTAGCCCTATTCTTTTTAATCTCTATCTGCAGCCTCTGATCCCCATGATTAAATCCTATGGAATAGATTTGATAAATTACGCCGACGACACCCAACTGGTGTTCTCCTTAGAAGGAAGACAGGCGGTGACCATGGAGACCTTTCAGAACTGCATGAGCAGGGTCTCCAGGTGGCTGAAAATAAACTCCCTCCAATTTAACGAGGGGAAGACAGAGGTAGTCTACTGCTCGTCGGCTAAACTGAGTCAGCAACCCTCCTACGAGATCAGGCTTGCGCCAGGAGCTGATCCTTGCATCCCAGTTAAGACCGTGCGCAATCTAGGGGTACTGTTTGATGCGGATCTCCAAATGACCTCTCAGACTAATAAAACCATCAGTATCTGCTTTGGACTGCTGAAAGCGCTCAGACAGATTTTGCCCCTTCTGCCTGATGAGTCTAGACCGCTAGTGGTTAGGAGTGTGATCCTGGCCAGACTGGATTACTGTAACTCTCTATATTTAGGGGCCCCCTTATACATCTTACAGGGGCTCCAGAGGGTCCAGTCTATAGCGGCCAAGCTGGCACTTAAAAGACCTCGCAGTTCCTCCACTACGTTGGCGCTTAGAGACCTACACTGGCTGCCAATCGGGAGTAGAGTCGCTTTTAAGTCACTATGTATTGTGTACAGAGCCCTGCACAACACGGGACCTATTCCTTTACAGGAAAGGCTCACCTGGTATACGATAGAGCTTAGAGGGACGACCGGTGCACCGACGGAGAGTGCGGTGCATCCATTTACCTGAGCTCGTGCCAGGTGAGGTGGAGTGGTTCCTTCTCATCAAGTGGGATGAGAAGATGTTTATACATACACTTTCAGGTGATATGGTTCTTGTTATTTAATATTTTTTCTAGCAGTAGCACTAATGGTCCCGAGGAAGCAGCAGGAGATCACTAGACTCCGGGTGTCTGCAGAAACATGTCGACCTTTCATCTTTAGTGGCTATTTGTTAAACCACTATTGCACTGTTTTTATTGATTTAGGAGTGTGAGGGTGTTTATTAAATTGTTTTCCCGACCACTACCTAATTTTAGAGCATTTTTTCTTTCTTTTCACAAACACACATCTTTTTCACGCACTGCTATTTAGTTCCCATTTAGATACGCCTTTCTGTTTCACATCTGTAAATATCACTGTGGTTTTTCCTGTGCCTGGTGTAGTCATCTACCAGCACAGGTTTTTTACCCGCTAATGTGACAGAAATTATGCACCAGAGATCCCAGATGATGAAGGGCGGTCTCGATGGTGGACTGATGGGAACTCGCATAGTTTAATAACTATTTCCTGTGTAACTTTATTTGGGTACATTGTTGGCTTGTTTTTTGACTCTCTGTTAATTTTAGGTTGGTGTCACTTCTATACAGGGGGCTTAACAGTAGGGTCTATAAACTTTCCCCTGGGACCTTCTCTGTGTGTAATTGTCACCTGGTATAAGCCCACCAGGTCCCTGCGCTCCTCTAGCCTGGGTTTGGCAGTAACTACCAGGATCAGGAGATCGAGGATGGGAGGCAGAGCCTTCTGCACTTCTGCACCTAGGCTGTGGAACGAGCTTCCCCAGAACGTCAGGCAAATTGACACCCTGTTGGGATTCAGAAAGAGCCTGAAAACATGGCTGTTCGCCAAAGTCTAATCCCCCTGATTCCATCTAAAAGTTCCGGCGGCTGTTTTATATGACATGACAGCTAGTGTATTGTTGTTCCACCTGACTACTTTCCTGTTTGGGCGCCAGGATACCCGTAGGGTGACAGTTGCGCGTTATAAATAATAAATACAATACAATACAATACAATTAATCATTACACTGAGTCATGTAATACAATCTCAGTCTTTTCCTGGTTTGGTGCCCTATGTTTACACATCTTAAGTCCTGAGGTTTACCCATGCTCTGCTGGGGTCCGTTTAGTTTGCCAGTCCCAGCCTTTTGCCCCATACATGATCGTATTTGGCAGGAGATCCTCTCGCCTCATGCACTGGCTTTTCTTGCATGGTGCACCAATCCAGTCTTTTGTGCCATCGAGCGATAGCAAGGGGACAGGGTCTTTCCTGGTGGCCTCTATGTCCCTTTTGGCCACCATGGTGGCTGTCCACAAGAATGTGTAGATGGCACGAGAACGTTTAGTCAGCACGAGAACCGTCCAGTCCCTTCATGACTTTTAGGATAAGGACTAAGGGATTATTTGGTTGGATTCAGGCACAGGCCTGACGTGACTTCAAATTGCTGGAGGATATGGAGGCATCGGGGACCAGAGTGTGTGCCGGGTCTGCAAGGAAGACTAGAACGTCATCTGCAAATAGGGCGATGCGGTCTTTGTCGGATCCCGGCCATTGCCATCCTTGTTTTTGTGCAATAGCGTGGATAAGTTGAGCGAGTGTCTCTATTGCAAGAGCGTTGGGGAGATAGAGGGCATCCCTGCCTAATTCCGTCGGATATGGAAGACTTTTCGAGAGTGCCCCGTTTATGAAGACCCTAGCCGATGGATTGGAGTAGAGTTCTCGTATCAGTTTCCGGAAGTGTGGGCCAAATCCCGGGTTCTTCAGCACACTCTCAAAGTACAGCAAATCGACCGTATCGAATGCTTTTTTGAAGTTGGTCTGTAATAAAGCCAGGTATGAGGAGAGGAGGTGTCTATGAGCCAGTGCCACATGCAGGCGTCGCAGGCAATACCTTGTGCTGCGATGTGGCATAAAGACACATTGGTCAGGGTGTATGAGACTGCTGAATATCTGTGTAAGGCGTGTGGCGAGAATAGTAGGGTAGATTTTGACTTCAGTATTGATGAGAGAGATCGGATGGTATTCCGAGCAGGAGTCTGATGGGGGGTGCGTTTTAGGGATGACCACGACAGTAGCCATATCAATTTCTGGTGGGAAGGCGCCTTTCTCTAACACTTCTTCCTAAAGGGTGTGAAGGCGTGGTTCCAAGATTTCCCTAAATGCAGCGTAATATTCAGCTCGGAATCTGACTGGGCCAGGCGTCTTCCCAGACGCGATTAGTGAGATCGCCTCCTCGATCACGTCTTGCGTGATGAGTTGTTTCAATTTTTGTGTTTCTGGACCCGACAGTCGTGGGAGGGGGACATCATGTAGAAAATGATGGTTGGACTCTGGTTCCCGAGAATGGTTTGCTGAAACATGCAGTCGTTTGCAAAGGCCTGCGCGACAGCTGCAGGGGTGTGGTGTGTGCACCCTTGCTTGTCTAGCATCTACGGAACTATCAGGTTAGCAAGGAGACACAAGGCCAACCAGTGGAGCAGCTTACTGTTTTTATCGCCCCATCCATAGACTTGGGTCTATCAGTTTAGCAGATTCGAGTGATATATGGCGTATTTCTTCCTGCCACATTTTTAGTTGTCGGCGCTCAGCGTCACAAGTGTTATGCTCCAGGCGAAGGGCCTGGGTTACCAACTGGGAAAGGTGGTTCTCTTGTGTCAGACGTTTGTGTTTCAGATACCCTTTGGTGTAGCCTCTGATCGTGGCCTTGCCTGCCGCCCACAGTGTACCATGGGAGTCTACTGTGCCCTCATTTAATTGGAAATACTGTTTGAGTTCCTCTCCAATGGCCTGCCTGTAGTCTCTGTTCTAGAGGAACCAGGCGATAAGTTTCCAGATGAGGTGTGGGGCACCAGTAGGACCTTCTATGTGGAGGAGGAGCGGAGAGTGATCGGATATACCACGAGCTAGGATTTGGATATTGGTGACCGTGCAGCATTGGGAGGCGGGCATAAAAATTAGGTCAGTGCAGGAGTGGGTATGGTGTGTAGCGGAGGTGTGTGTGTATTGGAGTGTCCTGGGATTCCATGTTTGCCACACATCGCATAGGCCTAGTCTGGATGCCCAATCTATAAGTCGTTTGACGCTCAGTTTTCTGTTGGGTGGAGGGTATCCCGATAGCATTGTTAGTGGGTTCCAAGACTGTGTGAAAGCCCCCCCGACCACTGTCAGGCCCTGGGGAAGGGAGGATATTAAGTCAGTGGTAGCATGGAGGGTGGGCTCGAGGGCTGCTGGAGGCACGTAGAACCGAGACCAGGTTGAGAGTGATCCCTCCCAGGCTCCCTGTGAGAGCCATGAAGTAGCTATGGGGATCCCTGACCTCTCAGACAGTGGTGAAGGGAAAGGAACAGTGCAGGAGAATTACCACACCCTGAGAGCCTCCCGAGAAGCCCGAGTGACAAACTCTGTCGTAACCCTGGCATGTAAGGAAGGGACAATGGTTTCCCATGAGGTGTGTTTCTTGCAGCAAGAGGACATCCGGGTTGGATCTCTGTGAGTAATTTAGTACCGCTGTGCGTTTCACCTAATCTAGGAGCCCATTTACGTTCCAGAAGAGGACCTGTATGGGTTCTCCCTCATAGTGGGGTTTAGCCATGTCGATCAGGTGTGTGGGGGCGTCTGTGTGGATTACCTATTGGACTTGAGTTTTCGGGGCCTGGGGGTTTCTCTGGGTACTTTGCCCTATCTCGAGGGCGGTGCATGTGTGTACCAAGAGTGGCATGCCAAGTGCCGCAACTGAGAAGAAGAACTACAGCAAGAACAGGGACCATGGTCCCTACACACGTCCCCAACCAACCCCCACCCTATACTTCTTTGGAGGAAGCATCTGTTGCTCAGGTAACAAGAACTCAAAACAAAATTAAACTACAACGCTTGATTCAGGAGCAGAGTGGTGTACCCCTCCACTTGACAGGATTTTTCATGCCTCCGGAGCAGGAGCATTGACGACGCTGGATTTATTGTTGGTTTCATGAACACATTCAATACAAAATATTGATGAAATTTTTCACAAGGAAAAGCTGAGAATTTACCATGTTTCATTGTTTACTACGAAGAAAGAAAAAGAAAAGGAAGAAAGAGGAGAGGTTGGAAATACAGAGGGCAGTTCATATGTGTACCCTGCACATGCATAGCTTGGGGTCGTGCATGGACCTTGGCTCACTTCTCTTAGAAGGAAATGTTGGCGATGCAAATGGCATATAGGCCGCTAAATATATATATCAGATGCAATGGAGGTATAGGATCCTAGTGGATCAGTGCTAAAGTTGGCTTGAGGGGGCCGTGTTTAGGGGCCCATCCAAGTTGGACAGGCGTGATGAAGACTGAGTTAATGGAATTTGATGCGTTGGTTGCAGATACTGGCGATGGATGTGCCAGCTGTCTTTGGGTCGCAAGGTGGGGGCGTTGAAGTGTGGCGTATGTATCGGTCTGCATATCGCAGTAAGTCATGCTGCAAAGCCATTCTTCCTTCTTGGGGTACCGTCTGGTGCCCCAGTGTAGTGCGATTTCTCTTTTTGCCAATAATAGTGCTAAAGCGAGGAATCTACGGTAGCATAACTGTATACTGTTGACTATTCCCAGCAGTGCGAGTTTAGGGGAGGGAGAAAGTGGACTGGCGATTACATCGGACAGTGTTTGAAACACTTCTGCCCAGTAGGTAGTAATGGGCGGGCATGACCAGGTCATGTGCGTGAAATCAGCGTCCAGGGCTTGGCATTTGGGACAGTTTGAGGATTTAGTGGGGTCGTATTTGGACAGCTGCCATGGCGTGAGGTAGATCCGACGGAAAAACTTGAAATGGAGTAATTGGTGCCAGTGATTGGGGGATACCCTCCTTATTTGCTTGTGGCTATGAGCCCATTCCTTATCGGTTAATTGCTGACCCAGGTCTTCTTCCCAGTGATGCCGTGCCCCTCTATCCAGGACCTGCTTGAGCATCATGCATGCCTGATATAGCTTGGTAATCAGATAGGCCCCACCCTGATCAGTTATAAGCATCATGAGAGGTGTAAACTCCTCCGGGGGACGCAGAAACGAAGGAGTGGCCAAACGGAGAGCACTGAGCAGTCTAGTTGCTATAAATATATCCATATAGGACATCTCGGACCGCTTGGCTAAACCTGCCATGGTTATCGCAAGTCCATAGGGGAATAGGGAACCGAAGGTGTGTAATTGTAACGACAACGCTGTATTCCTAATTAAATCTTTGAGTTCGCGAGAGGTCAGTGTCATCTGATTACGTTGCTGGAGATGTGGGGGATTTCTTGCTGAATAACTCAATAGCATTGTTAGGGCTCCACGGAAGGTTTGACGACCCCCTAGGTCCTGGTGACCCATTTAACCTTTTTGCTGTGCTGGTGGGCGGGGTGAAAACAACTCAACGGGCATTGCGCCCCCTACAGGAGCAGGTGCGTTGTCTGTAAGGTCTAGTGTCTTTAGTTGTTGCAGGCTGTGTCAGGGGGGCAGATAGAGAAGTGGTTGCCCGCTGATGGAGTGGACGCTCCTCGTCGCCCAGGTCCATGCCACTTCTGGGGTTTCGAAGAAGTGGGTTTTGTTCTGGAAGACCACCCGGAGGCAGGCCGGAAACAAGAGTCTATATTGGAGGTTGATGGCCCGTAGTTTCTGTTTGACAGGGTAATATGATCGCTTCTGCTCCTGCACTTCTCTGCTGTATTCCGGGAAGTTCATCACTTTATTGCTCTGATAGGTCAAGATGGGATCGGAGCTGGCTTCCTGCAGGATGGCATCCCTGTCTTAAAAGTTAAGGATTTTGACAATGATCGGCTGGTGCTAGGCTCCAGGTGATGGCCTGGGCGTAAGAGCACAGTGGGCAGCATAGAACCATGCCAAAAGAGCGTCTGATGGCATCCAGGATTTGAGCCAGGCCTTTACGAAAGTTGTTACCTGCACAGGTTCTGCCCCCCTGGGATGCCCACCAAGCAGAGATTGTTTTGGTGTGGGCGATTTTCAACATCTTCTGCCCACTTGTGAAGGTCATTTGTATGGGACAACAGCTGCGCAACCTGCTCTTTCAGATGTAGGGCATCATCTTCCGGGATTCGGCTTCTGTTATACGGGCAGTGGTGTTGTGGACGTCTTGCCATATAAGGGCCATGTCTGCACGCACCTCCCCAATTTTGATTTCAACAGAGTCTTGTGAAGATCTTATAGCCTGTAGAACCATTGCGAGGTCTCCTTCTGGGAGGGGGTCCTTGGTCGGAGCGGCTTCCCCCGGGGCTAGTCCCGCATGTAGTGTGTTTTTCCATGCTAGTTTGGGACGGGGTGGCTTCACCTCTTTATCTTTTCCCATTGTGAGACTACATTGGAGGGAGTGGTATGCCGGAGTTGTAGTATTTGGTTGCAGTCAGAGGCTAGCTGTGCCCGTGTCGTCTCAACAGTTCCCACTTGGGCTGCAGAAGCTGTCTCACGCCTTCTCTCACGGTTTCAGCTGCATCCTCGCTCAAATCCTTGGATCGCGCAGGGAGCACCCAGGAGCCTCGCAGACAGCGACACACCCATGGTCTGCTGGAGTGGTGGGCAGTCCAGCAACAGGCTTGGTAGGTTCGTGTGGCCCTTGGGGTCAGGTCTCATCCGTATGTTGCCTGCTGCTGGCACTCGCTTGGACTAGATCTGCCACTGTCAGGAGCGGGAGACCGATGGTGGTGCGGTTGACCCAGGTCCCCGGTCCAGATGTCTCCGTAAGGTGTCGACAGGGGAGCATTGATTTACTTCAGGGGGTCCATATGGCACCGCCTCAGCCCTCTTGGGGTCTCTCCTCAGACACAAGGTCAACTCCATGTTCCGCCTGCCGGGGTACATAAGGCAGGCGTTGCTGTTTCCCTGGTCTCTGATGGAGCTAAGCAGCATTTACCTGAGAGGCCGAGGCGAAGCCACCAGGGTCCGTGGGGTTCTCGGAGTCCCCCTCCAGGCCCCCCGGACCGATCTCCGCTCAATCACGGAAGGCGCTAGTCTCGCCACAGCTGTCACTGCTGTTTCGTTTCAAGATTCCGGTGGCCCTTCTCTCTTTGAGTCTAGAGACGCCCTGGGGATCGGTGGTCTAAGCTGGCTCCCCTCTGCTCCGTTAAGTCTGGGGAATCCTCCCTGGGGGATCCACTGTGCTGTCAAACCGCCAGCTGGTGGCCTGGTTCCCTTATGACTGCGGCCCGGGTGTTGACATGGCTTAGGGCAGGGCGGTGCTAAATCATGGCAGCCAGTCCGGCTGGGCCAGGCCTTCAGATTGGAATCCGTCTTTGGGAGGAGTCAAGGGTGTTGTGTTGTGACAGAGGAGTCCCCAGGGACCGAGGGCACTTCTGGTGCGTCCTTGAGGTCCAAAAGTCTCAGGGCACCCCTGCTCTGTCAGCAAAGATCTGGCCTTCAAGGTGTTGGGGGCGGGGAATTCAGCCTCGCCATGGGATTGTGTCAGGTGTCAGCAGGGTCTGTCACCGCCAAGGGCCCGTCTGACTGCCTGGTAATCCCTTTAGGCCACCCTTCGCTGCAACACAGTCAGTGAAGAGATCCTGCCAGGCGCCGCCCCTACCACCCTAGAGCTGCCGCGGGCTGTGTTGAAAACCCCAGGGAGTCTGCTGTTGTTGCTGCTGCACTTTTGATCAGCAGGCCGAGTGCATGCTCCTCTCCCCGCGCCACGACGAGCAGTCCAAACTGCGGTGTCACTAACCTTCTCGTGTCAAGTCTGCGGGGAAGGTCGCCAGGGTCCCGGTTTGTCCCCACTGCCTCCAGGGGTTGCAGCTTGCAGCGGGTGAACCTCGTGGGTCCCTGCTAGGTTGCCACCATCGGGTGAACCTCGTGGGTCCTTGCTAGGTTTCCACCATCTTGTCTCCTCCCCATCAGGGTTCGCTTCAGGGGCAACCTCCTTAGTGTATCGGAGTGCGTTACGGGCACAGTTTGAATCTCAGCAGGTCGCCCTTTACTTGACATCTGTTGGTAACGTTTCCTGCTCCTGGAGGGTTACTGAATTGTGAGCAAATGAGGGAGGGGTCTGGAGCACTCCTAGTGTGCGACCGCCATCTTGATGCTCATAGTCACGCCCCCCAACATATCACCCCTTAAGGTTTCAAGGCGCTGGGGGCCGTCGGGGAGATTAAGTGAGCTATTGCCCTGAGTAACATGATGCTGACCTGGCGCCGGTGTCGGCGATCGAACAATGGGCCCCTCGCTCCGGAGTTAGCAGCTCTGTCAGGTACGCCACACCTTTAGACCTGTCCCTGACTATGTAAGGTCCTGGACCTGTCCATGACCTGGAGGGGTACACCAAGTGTGCCCTCATTGTGGGCAGAGGACTACTGTCCCTGTCTTGAGTAGTGCATAAAGCAGTGGTGACAGCTTATTGTCTTTTAGAAGGATCAATAGTTTGACAAGATCTTTTTGACTGGATCTTTCTACCTGACTCACTGAAGTGAGGGCACCAGCCCCACTCCTATGGAGTTCCACTGTTAGATGTGTAACCAGAACATTGCGCTTGCATTGCTTATGTATGTAAGAATGCATACACTTGTGTAATGTGTGCAGCACATGTGTAGTTGTAAGGCACAATTACACAATTATTTAATTTAATTAATTTATACCTCAGCTGAGGTCAACAATTAAAATACACAGTAATATAGTTACATATTTACAATACATTTATACAAGTATATCTAAAACAATGGTATAAAAGATTTAAAAAATGTATATAGGTTATTCAGACAAATTTACTTGGACAAGAATTTATGATAGCCATAAGGTCATTCTTAGTAGATACCTTGTGTCTTGAACATATGGGGTTTAAAAATCGGAGATGGGCTTCTACTACCTCTTTATTTAGACAAATATATAGCATATGGAATAGGTCTTGATCCCTACCACCACTACACAGCTTACAGAATCCTGTGTTATCTATTGTTTTATCCCTATGTTTAGTAGAGTTCAAAGGCTAGATCCCCAATCAGGGCATGATAATACAGCGTCATATGCTGTGTGCAAGTGTAAATCTTAAATACTACTGGTAAATCTTATATTCGAGAGAGGCTGAGTAAGACCTGTAATGGGAAAACTGTGAGCAGTTGTCCGAGTCTAGGTCAAAACTGAGGTGCGGTGTCATATTTAAAAAAGTTAGCTTTAAATGGGCACATGTAAGAGTGGAATTGTACACTTGAAGTATGATAGAGCTACTTAAAGATTATTAATTATTGTTAGAGTGTTCGACCTTACCTCAAATGTCTTGAGCTTTAAAAGAAATCTCACAGTGTCTTTATCTGCATGTAGCATATTATGTGCCCATCTAATTAGGTTTGCCAGGCAATTGTGTAGGTGCTTGTAAGTGACAATTCTAATCGAAGCTCCTCGACTGGCGTAGCCTGGCTAGTGTTAGTTACTTTCCGCAGGAGTTTCCCTTCACACTTGTGCAGAAAGCGCCATTTATTTATTGGGATATATTCTAGGGCACACGTCCGAGTAGATTGGATTTTTATTTGATATGTTTTTCTAGAGTGATGAAAAGGCCTTTTTTCTCAAGTAAACCTAGAAGTTCTTTATAGCATTTGTGTGGGCCATAGCTTTTGATTCTAAGTGCAGAAGGTGCCAATTTTTTTCAAGTATCTGGGTAAATATTTTTCCTAAATATGTGTACTCCTTTACCACCTCTACGGGTTTCCCTCCCAGTTTCCAGTTAAAGTGGATATAACACTTCCTTCCTCTGAAGGGAAGTACTTTTGTCCTCAAGATATTTTTTTTCAGCAATTTGTTTTCAGTTTAGTTAAAAAGACCGTCTAAATTAAGTTGTAGGCCGGTCAGTAATAAGTCAAGTATGACAACATCATCAGCATACATTAAGATATGAATACCCTGAGAAGCTATTTTTGGAGGGAAGTTCTTTATACCTACTAGGCACTTTGGTAAATCACTTACAAACAGGGAGAACAGTAAGGGGGCTAGCCAATAGCCTTGCTTTAGGCTGTTCGAAGTAGGTATCCTGTGGGTTAAACCCTTTTCACCCCCCATCTGCACTCTACACCATATTGCAGAGTGTACGGCCATGAGTAACCTTAATAGGGCGCAAGGAATCCGATCATGATATACAATTGGATTTGATTCTCCGACTGGCCACTTATCCCTTGGTCTACTTCTAGACCTAACCTCGTTGTACAGGGAGATCTTTGATCCTGTTCATCTAGGTTTTCTTTATAGAGCTCTAGGAGATATTTTCCCCAGTCATTCTGAGAAACCGGGGATGCCTTTGGAGGTTTCCGGGCTCCGGTTGCTATTGTGATTAGATGCCAAAACTGTTGCTTTTTTTGTGAAATTGCCAGCTGGAGATCAATCCAAATTTTAATCCATGGTTTCTTTTTTCTTAATCAGTCTCATTCTCTTTCGTTTCTTCTGTATGATAGAAATTGTTGTCTGATTAAGCAGTTTATCCATCTTGAGATATCGTCTATAGGCTTACTTAAATTACTTAGCGATTTTAAATTACTACAGAGGGCAGCTGGTTTCTGGATAGCTTGAACTACCACCAGAAGGATCTGTTTGGAATTTAGGACTGGGTTATTTTCCTTTTTAGTTTGAAGCAGCTGTTGGGTGGTAATCAAAGTATTCAGCTTATTAAGACTGTAAGTATTCCATATTACTCTTCCCGCCTTATGGGATATAAGAGTGACTCCTTTCATATGGGATAGGAACCAAGAGTAGGGTGGTAGGATGTTTAACTCAATTTTTAGTTTCAGTAATAAGTTATCGCTACTTTGAGTTTAGTGAACACTTGGATACTGTGAATTTTTATATAGCCCGTGGCTACAAATAATGTAGTCTAGAATGGACAGACCAGTAGCTCCCCTCCTTGTGAATTATGCAGGAACATCTCCTTCTGTTTTGCCATTCAGGATTACTCCATTTATCCATCTGACCATTTGGAGAATCAATTCCCCTCGTTTATTTCCTTTTATGGACTTCGGAAAAATAAGATTTGGAAGAGACCAAAATTCTTCTAGGTCATTCCTCCTAGTTGCTGTCATCCTATTGTTGGAAATGTTCGCATCGAAGTCTCCCAATAGAAGGAAATACTGATTAATTTCAGAATCTAAGGGAGATTCGACCAACGCAAAGATGTGCACCAATATTGAGGTGTGCTCTTCACCGGGCAATATATATTGAACAGAAAGAGTGTCTGCTGAGGAGAGGTTTTCCTTCGGGGTTTTTAATTTAAGACATTGAATGTTTTTGCTGGGTAAGTAAACTATTTCGAAGTCCCACTTTATTTTCTCAGATAATAAGATGGCTACACCTCCTTTTGCATGTCCCCGTCTTACTCTTGCTGCCGGTATTTCAAAGACAAAGTAGTCTTTTGGTAAAATGTATTGCAGACCCAAGTTTCTTGAAGACAGGCAATTGCAGGGGATGATTCTAACAATTTAGATAGTTTAGATTTACCTGATTTACTAGGGGGAGGACAGTACCTTGGGAAGTTGGGGAAGCCTGGGCTCGATTTTCACTTCTGCCCGCCCTGGTCCGACGAGGTAGTTAGTACCTTTGTGCGGAGGGCGGGTCAGGGAGAGCCAGGCACTTCCTGTTGGTCGCTGGAGCGGTTAGCGCTCTAGTGCTTGCTTTTGCTGGTCTATTTAGGCTGAGCCTTCTCATCTGCGAGCTGCGGTAGGGTGACTGTGGCAGAGTCGTCCCAAGCCGCTTGCTCGCCAGAGGTGCCTGAATCGCGCTTCGCGCTGTGTGTAAACGCTGTGCTCAAATTATACAAAAGCTATTGTTAATCACTGCTGAATTTTAAAATTGATATAAGAATTTTAAAAATATTAGATTTACAAGCCCCTCTGCGCCAGTAAATATCTCGCGCTTCCTTGTTCCTTTTCACCTGATTTACTGGGGGGAGGACAGTACCTTGGGAAGTTGTGGAAGCCTGGGCTCGATTTTCACTCCCGCCCGCCCCGGTCCGACGAGGTAGCTAGTACCCTTAAGGGCGGGTCAGGGAGAGCCAGGCACTTCCTGTTGGTCGCTGGAGCGGTTAGCGCTCTAGTGCTTGCTTTTGCTGGGCTATTTAGCCCTCGCCCCCCCCTGAGCGCGCAGCGGTCGCACGCAGGGGAGCCGAAGACACGCCAAAGAGCAGCCAAAGAGTAGCCTGTCTGCGCCCGTCCGCGACTGGACGAGGCTAGGGGCTATGGACTCTGACCGATTCAATATGGATGCCACGAGGGACTGCCGCATCAGGTATTCAGCCCAGACTCTAAAAAGTTTCCAACTAAAGCCACTAGTAGGTTGTGCCGCGGCTCCTGGCCATGCCCAGAAGGCCCTTTCTCATGCATTCATTGTAGGCTCCAGGCCTCTTACACCGGCACATCAAGTGGATATAACAAGGTGGGGACTCCAGAATCAAAGGGTCTGAAATGTTTTCTTCTAAACATCCGCTCCTTACCAAAGCACCACTCCGAACTTTGGGATCTGATTAACACAGTCAAACCTGATATATGTTTCTTAACTGAAACTTTGCTAAAACCACACACCATCCCTACTATCACTTTAGGGATTCCCGCAGGATATAAAATCCTAAGACTCGATCGCCCAATTAAAATCGGAGGGGGCATTGCCATAATTTATGAAGAAGGGCTGAAGGTGTCCATAAAAGAAGAAAGATGTAGCCCCCTTATGGAAGCTATGATCTTCAGGATCAGCGCAGGCTCCAAAGATCACTGGAAGGGAGCACTAGTATACCGTCCGCGGGGTCTGATACAGGCTTTACTTTAACCCTAATCGAGCTACTGGCCCAATATTTTAAAGCCAAGGAAAACTTTCTTCTTCTAGGAGATTTTAACTTTCAAGTAGATTGCCCCAATCTTCCTGAAACGGTGTCCCTGCTGTCTGACCTCTCCTCACTAGGGTTGAAATTGCAGAATAGTGGCCCCACTCATATAGGAGGTCACATCTTGGACTTAATCTTTTCTAACTTCCCCAAGATACGGTGTCGTCCCTCTTCTCGAATAAGTTGGTCTGACCATCTTATGATTGAATTCTCCCTCCTTGGCCTGGAAAGACCTACTAAATGGCCCCCCTTGTGGCGCAGACAATGGCACAAGGTGACACTGAATGAACTACAGGAAGTATGGAGAGAACCCTCCATTCTAGACACAGATAGTACTGAGTCCGCCCTATCTAAGTTCAATACTGCCCTTTTGGAGGCGGTTGATCTACTGGCCCCCATGAAACTCCTTAAACAGTACCCCACGTCCAAACAGGAAGTTTGGTACACAGAACAACTCAGACTGGAAAAACAGGGATACAGGAAACGGGAAAAAACATGGAGGAAAAACCACTCAGAGGAAAGTAGGTAAGAATATCATAAAGCCTTGTCCTTCTATCATAAAAGCATCAGGTTGGCCAGGAACACCAGCCTCGCTTCACAACTAGTTGAGACAGGCAATTCTTCAAAGGAACTATATAAGATCTTGCAGACCTTTGTGAAACCTACTGCCTGCTAAAGCCCAGATGATTTCTCTGTCTCTTTGCAATGACATCTCCCTGTTTTTCGAAAAATAAAATAGAGGCTATTTACGAAAAAATTACCATAGCCACCAATCTAAAGGGTAATACTCTTAACCCCCCCTAAGCCCCCCTACCTGCAATAATGATACGTTAATTGCCTTTCCAGAAGCTAATCAGGGAGATATAATTTCTCTAATGAACCACATTAAAACAGGGTCCCCTCTGGATTTTCTTCCGGCCAAAATGGCTGCCTCTTTAAGCAGCCTACTCTGTCCTGTGGTGCAAACTATCATGAACCTCTCCCTTAAGGAGGGCCAGGTACCCCAAGAATGGAAAAGAGCGATAGTAAATCCAATCCGTAAAAGCTCGGCCATGCCATGGACAGACCTATCCAACCTCCGCCCCATCTCTCTTCTGCCGTATTTGAGTAAACTGACCGAGAAACATGTGAACACCCACTTGTCTAAATTCATCGAGGCTTCGGGAGGTCTTGACCACACTCAATCTGGGTTTAGACCCAACTACAGCACCGAATCGGCGCTCCTCTCTGTGTCAGATAACATCGGGATGGCACAGGACAGAGGGAGCTCCATGATTCTGGTGCTGTTGGACCTGTCCGCAGCCTTCGACGCGGTGTCACATGATATTCTACTGGGTCGTCTGCAGAAGGTGAGGATTGGAGGTTTGGCGCTGTCCTGGATTGAGAGCTTCCTCTATGGCCGCTCACAGAGCGTCAGCTTGGGCCCCTATTGTTCGACATCTAGGGAGCTCACTAAGGGGGTTCCACAGGGCTCATGCCTAAGCCCAACATTATTTAATGTGTATGTGGCCCCCCTAGCAGACATCTTGAGAACATATGGATTTACGCCAGTGTAGTATGCTGACGACACTCAGCTCTAGTTTCCATTCCATACCCTCACTCCAGCAATTAAACACTCTTTTGCTGAGGGTATGAGAGCGGTATCCAGCTGGATGGCCTCCAATTGCCTACAATGCATGTAGGCAAGACCGAGGTCATGCTCTTTGGAGAGGCCCCCCTCCTGTGGTCGCCGGACTGGTGGCCTTTGGATTTGGGACCCGTTCCCATCCCCAAACACACAGTAAAGAACTTCGGCGTACGAATGGATCAGGGACTGCTACTGAAGGAACATGCGAACCAGGTGACTGGTTCTTGCTTTCGGACAATCGGACTTCTGAGACGTGTATTTCCATTCCTGCCGGGCGACCATAGAAAAACCCTTGTCCAGGCCCTTGTAGTTAGTAGGTTGGATTATTGTAACGGCCTTTTTATACCTGCCAATGAAGAAGTACTTAGCAAACTACAAGTGGCTCAGAATACCGCAGCAAGACTGGTCCTAAATGTCCCGCCCAGAACACCCGCCCGTCCGCTCCTGGAGACGCTTCACTGGCTGCCTATCCGCCAGCGGACGAGATTCAAGATCTGTTGCACTATACACAAATGCCTTTATGGCTTAGGGCCACAATATCTGACTGAAAAATTCAAGTTCTACAAACCTGCGCGCGCTCTGCGCTCTAGCAACCAAGCTCTGTTAAAAATTCCATCTATCAGAAGAGCAAGGCAAGGTGGCCGAGCACTTTCTTACATAGGCCCCACTCTATGGAACAATCTCCCCCTCAATCTGAGACAAAACTCGAATCATTCCATTTTTAGGAAGACATTAAAAACACATCTGTTTCTTACAGCATAATCCTTCTTTCACACCACTAAGAGCTCTGTTCTAGATACCTATGGCGAACTAAGCGCAGAGATACCCCTACGGGGGTCGAGTCTGGCGCTATATAAGCATATAAATAAAATAAATAAATTAGAGTATTCTAACCCTGCCATATTTCAGGAAACGATATTGATAGTCTTGCTAAAAGGGGAAGTTTAGATCCTCTTTCCTGCCTGTTGCCATTTAAAGAACTTGCAATCCAAGACAAAGAATGATTTCTTAGTGCATTCCCAGACGGCAAATGATTATTGTTTCTGATTTTCCTATCCTCATCCTCGGGGAAGATTATTAGATTATCTGCTGGTGCAGAGCATGAAAATAGCATTGTTCCAGTGTGATTAGGAGTTAAATCAGTAAAAGTGGTTATTGTTGAATCGTGTTCCCATCAAGTGTGTGGCATGCATTAGCAAATCCTTGTTTTTCGAGCAGTTTTTGTTCGACTATCATTAGGAATTTTACTAGTCGGCAGTTTAACTGGATGTTTTCAGGGTTTAGACAAGCTAACACAGCTTGCCTCCTAGTGCGAATGCCCTTCAGATTGAACGTTTTTTTTAGGAATTGCCACCGTGCTTGAAGCATGCTTGAAGCATTTCTTTGCATAGGCAGATTAGATGTAGTATATCGCCTTGCTTTGCGTTGCACAGTCTGCAAGTGACTTGGACTGATGGCCTTTGCCATGGTGGAAGGTGCTGAACACAAGGCAGAATTCCCAATCTATGCCTCATGAATCTCATTTTTATTGCTTTAGGATACCCCTGGTTAAAGTATGTTTGGGGAACAAGGGTTTTGTATGTGTTAAGGGTCATCCATGCATTAGCTCTATTTGAGAAGGTTGCCTTGTCTTCTACCAGTGAGATTTGTTTAATAGCCTTCCAGACCAGTTTTTTGAAGTTATGATAGCCAATTTGGGCATCCCATAGCTCCTTGAGTTTGGTGTATTCCAAGGCTGACTGGAGATAAACTCTGGCTTGGGAGTTCTCCCTGTGCTGTAAATCATGCCACAGCAGATGGTTAAGCGTGTGAATGGGGGCGGTTCTAATCTTAAACCAGCAAATGATGTATACCCCATACCTTGCAAGGTCTTGTTGTAGGAGCCCAAACTCCAGCCTTATTTGTGCTGGAGAAGTGTAGTTCAGAAGACAAAACATGTAGGCTTTGACCTGTATGTTGTCCAGTTCCTTAGCGTCTCTGCCAGCATAGCTTTGCTGCCGTATGCAATTGATGGAAGTAGTTTGGCCTGAGCTACCTTTAATAGTGGGGTCAAAATCGGCCCCGTCAGTTTGTTAGCGAGGTTTTTCATTGTTAGCGCCATTAGCAGACCCTTTCTTCTTGATTCCTCCATCTGGGACTTAAACGACCCTCCTAGGTACTTGTATTCGTCAGCTGACTCAATTTTTGGATCCCCGAGGAACCATTTTCTCTGGCGCTTCTTTTTGTTGTTAAGTATTGACATCGTCCGGGTCTTTTGCAAGTTTATTCTTAAATTGTTTTCTGTGGCGTAGTTCTGCATTGCCGTCAGTAGATGCTGTAGGCCGACATAGGTATGACTAAGCAGAACTACGTCATCGGCGTACATAAGATTGGTCAGTGTATTCCCGCCTATCCTCGGTGAGTGTGAGTTGCAGGCATCGAGTGCTTTTGGCAGATCGGCCATGTACAGGTTAAACAGGGTTGGTGCAAGCACACAACCCTGTTTCAAGCCTTTTGTTGTAAGAATTTTCGTAGAGACATGGGTGCCACCTCCTAGTTTCACCTGCACCCAGGTATCTGTGTGTAGGAGCTTCAGCATGTTTAGGGTGGACTGTGGTATGCCCCATTGTGCCAGTTTCCCCCACAATCTGCTTCTCTCCACATTATCGAAAGCAGCACTAAAGTCAATATAGCATAGGTGTAAAGGTAGCTTAGAGGCTTTAGCTGCATCGATCATTAGGGACATTGTGAGGATGTTGGTAGTTGTACTGGTCGATTTGCGGAACCCAGTCTGGTTCCATGGTATAATAGAACTTGCCTCAGCCCAAGTTGTAAGATCTTCAAGTATGGTGACTGCAAAGTATTTTGCCTCGTTATCTATCAGAGCTATGAGGCGGTAGTTGTTGGGATCAGCTTTGTCCCCTTTTTTGTGGATTGGTGCTATTATTGACCCTTTCCAATACTCTGGTATTATGTTCAACCGCCTAACATCCATGAATAATGAGTGCAAAATTTCCGCCCAGTCTTCACTCTTTGCCTTATATAGTGCGGGAGGTATTCCATTTGGTCCCGGGGCCCCTTCGTTCCTCCCTTTTGCAATCTGTTTTTGACTGTTTTGGGCAAAAGGTGACTGGCGACGCCCAATGAACTGTTTTTGTTTGATAGAGGTTCCTAATCGCTCTTCTCAACTAGGCTTTGTCTGGCTTTTTCTTGCGGCGTTTGAGTACTGGCCTGTTGTAGGCCATGGCATCCGGTGTAATTGTTAAAATGATTTGAGAGGTATTTCACCCAGGTTGATTCTGAGATATTTGACCCAATTCCCGAGTGATGTGGACGGATGATCCTGTTGATTGTTTTCCAGAAACTACTGCTGTTATTGCTTTTTATGTCGATAAGCAATTTTGCCCAATGATCATTCGCAGATTCGCTGGTGATGTGCCATTTCAGTCTTTTTAATTTTGCCCTTTGCTCTTTCAAGGTTGCTTGCACGATGGCGTTCCCAGGGGAACCTCTTAGGTTGCGGAGAGCTAAATGTATTGTTTTTTTGAGAGACCTAATCTGTGCTCGATGTCCTTTCGAGATGTTGTTCTTTTTCCATGTTTTCTGTACCTTCTGTTTTTTGCCAATGATGACTGCATATTAGTGTGTCAGTGAATTTTTCCCAGATTTCGATGTTGTTTTCTAGGCTATCAGCCAAATTATAGAATAGTTGAATCGCGGCTTCAGCTCTAGTAGTTGTATTGTTTGGCGTGCATTTGATTCTCCTGAGATTTAGAGTGTAAGTAGTCCCCAGAGTTACGTCAGGCATGATCGTTCTGGCTGCCTTGGCTGTTATATGAAATTCTTGGGGACGGTGATCGCTGTCTCCTTTGTCCCCCATTTTATATCGGCCTATACATTGGAAGAGGCCAAGACTTACAAAGGTATAGTCCAAAATTGAGCTGGTTGTGGCAGAGTAGTGTGAGTCAACTGGTGGAATATCGTCCGGGAATCTTCCGTTCAGTGCTCGGAGATTTAGGTGTTCCAGTTCTTCTAGTAGTTGGTTGTTGCGGCATTTCTTCTTCCTGTGCTGTGGGGCATGCTGTGTGGGGATGTTGTAAATTCCCGTTTGGGCCGCTGCCTCTTCTCCTTGGGCCGAGCCTATGAGGTATTGGTTTAGGTCCCCTGTCAAAATTAACAGCGGGTTTTCCAACTCCATAGCTGTATTTGACACATAGTTGACAAGCTCTGTTGCATCTTTTATTTTTCGTTTGGGATGAATGTATGAGTTGAACAAGGATACCTCCGTTTCTTCGTCCTCGATAAAAATAGAGATTTTGACTGCTATTGATACATTTGATTTTGGGCCCATCAAAGTTGCTGCCGATATGCTTGTGATTGAAACGTAGGTAGCCAACCCCCCAGAACTATGGCCAAATCTACCAGTCCTTGAAGCCGATGTGGCGAAGCACGTGTATCCCTCAATTTGTATCGGAGCCGTGAGCCAGGTTTCCTGCAGAATGATTATGTCGTAGGCCGTGACGTAGTTTATGAAGTGTGGGTCGTCTATTTTGGCTGCTAGACCATTTATGTTCCATGAACAGACTCTAAGGAGGGGCTTTTTTGGTCTACCTTCAAATCTATTTGGTGGATCGGGTCAATCCTGCTCTATGCATCTGGTTATGGTAACGTGATATTGCTTCCTTGTTACATCCTTGATTTGTTATAACAGGTGGCCGGGCTGTTGATTCTTGTTGTTCCCAGTAGTTGTCAAGACTCCTTTGACGAGATCTCCCACGGGCTCCTTTAAGGACACAATTTAGAGGTATATGGTGCACTTTTTGTCCGATGTTTTCGTTAGTTAGTAATGGAGCTGGGTAAGCTGGATTTTGAAATGGGGATATTTCAATACCCCATTTTTGAAAAGTGCTCAGTTCTGCCAGGATTGTTTTTGCAATTCTACTAGAGCTCCATGTTGTTTTTGTAGCCTTTGGGGATTATTGGTGCATTTAAACTCTATAGATATGAGTTCCGTTGATCTTATCTCGGCGAGGTTTGGGATGGCTTTCAACAGTTTTAGGATGTTACCACGATTTAGTATATCCTGGGGGCCCCGGGAAACATATATTGGATGAAATTCCAGGACCGATGACTCTTGCTTTGTTATTTGTGTTCCCAAATGCCGTTGGTTTGTTGTGTCTGTTGGTTCTGTTGAGAACAGACCACTTGTTATTTCTTTGTGCTGTATATCCCTTTTGTAGCTTAGTGCGCTTCCTTGTGGTTTACTATAGTGGACTTAGGAGTTCTTTGCATAAGTGTGGTAAATAAATAATTAATTACCGGTACTATTTTTGAATACATTAATAAAACAGATAGCTCAATAAATAAGAGGCAAGATCCGATGTATCTGAGTCGAACGGGCTTTATTCAGGCATAAGGGAAGGGACAGGATCGGGACAGCCTGAAATAGAATGGCATAGAAGGCAGCTGCAACGTTTCATCAACAGTACATGATATATATAGTAAAACATCACAATTACATTACATACAGTAGGCGTAACTAGTGACAAGCGTACGATAAGAACACATGGGCGTGAAAAGAAGGCGTGCACAGGGCGTGCACGTAGACATGTGATGAAAACGTCACAGAAGTGTCATAAAGTGGGTGGATACATAGAGGGGGCTACCTGAGCAGCTGGAACCTTTAACCTAGTGGTGCGCGCAAACGGGCCATGACGTGTTACCGGGGAGAACTGGGGGCTATGACTTCTGCACTAGAAGAGGAGACGAAAGTCTGCGATGTCAGGACGACATGTACCTATAGCATATCTGGTATCTGGTGTTTTGGAGTACATGTCGATAGAATCTAAAAGTTATCAGGGCAAAGGCTACTTGACACTAAGGCTGGTGCATGCATATATTCTTCGTGTATTGTGTGTGCTATGAATCTTCTATGAATATTAATACAGTAATTCACTTGCATGGAGACAGAAAGACTAGACCATAGCTGAAGCTGTTTATGTGGTTCAGTAGCTTAGGAATGTGAAGACGGAGAGCTGAACTGATAACTAGAGGCATAACATATTCTTGGCAGACAGGCAGGCAGAGCCAGGCCGGGCACCGCGCTGCGCGGCAGGAAGTAAGTGAAGGGTCAGGGATGCAGGTGGGGGCTGCATCGCTCCTCGGAGTGGGTTCAGGAGACTGGAGCTTGAATCTGGTGTCCGGGCCCTTTTGAGGCCTAGAAACGGGGACAATTCAATGAATTAACGTGCATAATGTAAAACGTGGGCAACATAGGCCTAATACTCGTTGCTTTCACGAGAACTGGAAACTGGCATACTAACGTTGGACACAACTATATTTGCGTCTTTAATCGATCATAGGGGGATATATGCATATCGATCATGCACATATATCATAGGATGGGGAACACGTAGGCACACATGACAAGGCAAAATTCAATTTTCCTCATTCCCTCCTTGTGCCCTACGTTTCCATCAGGAAACATCAATATTCATGATACCATCTATCTGTTCATATAGCATCATTTGCTCGTCTCGAATTGTCTTGGAACGGGACTTAGGACTATGAATACAAGAGGTAGCACACAAGCCGCAAATCGCAGGGCCACATTGAAAACAGAGACAGCAACTGAATATGATCATTACTGCTATACCCAGGAATGACAATACTTTCCATCCCCAGGCAGATATGATACTCCAGAGCCAACCGGACCATGTCCAGGTGCCTGGATTCTGGTGTAACTGATGGGCTATTTTATGAAGTCTGGTTATAGCTGAATAAACAGACGGTGCGTTATTAGGAATGAAAATGCAGCAACTAGATCCGATGACTCTACAAGCTCCTCCCCTATCGGCCAGTATGACGTCAAGGACGAGACGATTTTGGAGCACGACAAATCTCATAGCAGATTGCTCTTCAGTTAAGTTACCTAGAGCGGAAGTAGTCTCATTCACTACTGCTTCAAGGGTTCTGGTTAGCCTACGTATTAACTTACTATTCTGAACAGGACCTATGAAGAAAAAGAAACCTTTATTGAAGTCTTGATACTGTTCTAAGGTAGTTTCAGTTTGATCGACAATTGGGGACTCAGTCTCCCTTCTATGTCTAACGTGTACTAGATGTGTGTTTCTGTGATAATCGGATGGTGCTAGAAAAACGGGTGGCAGTAGGAAGGCAATGTAACATGTTCCATCCCAATCGAGGGGCAGACGAACATATGCGGTCTGGCCACATACAAAATAAGAATGACGTGAGGCTTTGAAAATAGATTTCCCACTGTCACTATACTCGACCACAGTAGTACAATCACTATGACCTACATGTGCGGAACCATTCTTTCTGACACATAATTCACCTTTAACGGGTAGAACTGAAATAGCAGGCAAATCTGGAGTAGTCTCGGACTGAACATTCAAAACCATGAAATTCGAGGAATAATTACCTAGATCATATACTTCATTTTCTAGATCTAACCCTGTTCTATGGGAAGGACCTTCCTTGTCTGGGAAACATGTCTGATTCAGGAGAAACATATCATTTGAGGATGACGTTAACGTGGACCATGCTCCACACGAACCATTATGTGAAAATGGATAGGGAAAGAGTGGCAGAACTCCCTTCGGTGTCTGGAAAGGGGGGAGTCGACCACACACCCAACAATTAGTGGCATTGCTGGTCTGGTGTGAATAGTGTAACATTCGGATAAACGTATTATTGCGCATGGCAAGACGATAGGATAACTCGTGAGGAGGCAGGTCACTAAAAGTGTGCTCTACTGTAACATTAGAAAACATATGTACATGTGAATTAATAGGAAAACATAAATGTAAGGCATAACTTATGCAGGTAACCATAAGACTCAGAAATAGCATAAAAAATAAAGTAACAATACATCTACTTCGAAGATTCTTTTGATAACGTATTCTCTTAGAGTTTTGACTAACTCTCTCACTGTGTGGGTCTATCTCATACATGTCAGGAACCTGTCTAACCGTTTCACCCGAGAGGGACTTAGACAATTAAACTGGCTGACTTACTAGACCTTAATTTCTCTTTATACTCCTGCTGCGGAGTTTTCTCTAACAGGGGAAGTTTAGATTCAGTGTCTGGGCAGTCCTTGAGAACGGGGCAGTCCTTGAAAACAGTCTTTGGTTTGAGTCCATGGAATCTCTTTACATGACTGGAGTGCAACCACCCCTTCCTGCCTTCGATCTTCACGGCGGTCCTTGTTGTTAGTAGGACAAGTCGGGGCTCCGTCCAGCGGGGCTCCAGCGGACTTGAACGATCAAAATTACGAATCAAAACGAGGTCGCCTGGTATGACCTCATGCGGTTTCACTTCGGTGTTGTCTGGAAAAGCAGCGGCAACCTGTGAACGACAAGAGTGTAGTGCAGACATCAAGGAGGCCAGGTAATCTGTCAGCATATTACTGTCAACATCTGTAATTGTACGTGGTCTAGGTGTACCCCACATGTTTGGGGGACGACCGAACACTACCTCGAAAGGGGACAGACCTGAACGGGAGTGAGCGACCATTCTCATATAGAAAAGGGCGACTGGCAGTGCTACTATCCAATCTACGCCTTTCTCTGCGCATACTTTGGCAATGCGGATTTTCAGAGTCTGATTATGTCTCTCTACGAGACCGGCTGCTTCAGGATGTCGTACACAATGGAACTTCCACTGGTACCCTAACAGAAGGGATACTTGTTTCATGAGTTCGGATGAGAACGGCTGGCCGTTATCTGAATACACGACCCTAGGCAATCCATAGCGGGGGAAAAACTCACGAACCAACTGCCTGGCAGTGGTCGCAGCTGTGTAATCTGGGACTGGATATGCTTCTGTCCACCTGGACAAAGCGCATACAACTACGAGGACATACTTGAAACCTCGACATCGCTCCATCTGAATATAATCCATCTGGAGGACTTCAAAAGGGTGGTCAGGAGGATGGAATCCACCTTGTTCCACCGGGACACCTTTACCTGGATTGAACTGACAACAGATCATGCAGGTACGCACTTTCTGCTTGGCTGCTGCTCGTAAATGCTTGTTAAACCAAAGGTTCTGAATACTGTCTAACATGGCCTTTTCTCCTAAGTGTGCTGGACTATGTGCGGTGTTAATAATGACTTGAACCATAGAGTCGGGGAGAAACCATGTGGCTTTTCCCTTCGTCAACCATCCTTGATCTGTCTGGACCCCTCCTTGTTCGGACCATTTCTTGATTTCATCTGGGGTAGCATGTAACTGTATATCTAGTACGTCTTGTGTAGGGTCCTTAACTGTCATACAAGTAGTCTGATCTGGAATGTCTGTCTGTGTCATGTTAACTGGAATGTCTGGAGTCTGAGCTGTAAGCTTGGCTGTTCGATCTGCCAGGTCGTTACCCTGGGAAATGATGTCAGTGACTTTCGTATGTGCTTTGCACTTCATGATAGCGATAGCTGTCGGTAAATGTATTGCATCTAACAGAGCTTGAATGAGGGGGCCATGCTGAATCTTGGTTCCATGAGAAGTCATAAAACCTCTTTCTTGCCAGAGCACTCCAAAGTCGTGTACGACTCCGAATGCATAACGTGAATCTGTGTATATGTTTACTTTCAGGTTCTTCGCTCGTATGCAGGCTTGGGTCAGAGCGACAAGCTCTGCTGCTTGAGCAGACAGGGTGTCAATACGATGTGTTTCTATAACTTCAGTTTCAGTAGTCACTGCATACGCGGCTACTAGTTCTCCTGTACTTGTTCTCATACATGAACCATCCACATAAAGTGTCAGGTCGGGATTAGGTAATGCAATGTCTGTCAAGTCTTGTCTTGGTTTTGTCATGGTGTTAACAACTTCCACACAGTCATGTGTGGCAGGATTTGGGGTAACTGACGGTAACAGTGTGGCTGGATTTAAAATGTTGCAGCGTCTGATTTCTATATGTGGCTGAAACAGTGTCAGTTCATAACCTGTTAAACGTGCAATTGTCAAATGCTGAGTCTGTGTTCGGTTTAAAAGAACTTCCACGGAGTGTGGAACTTGTACTGTCAGGGAATGTCCTAACACTATGGAATCACTTTGTCTGATAGCTAGAGCTGTTGAGGCACGCAGGCAGCGCCTGGGCCACTGGATCTAATGTGCTAGAGAAACGGCTGCCTCCTGTGTCGTTAACTGTATCAGTGGCTTAGCTAGAAATGCATACTGAGGAATCCATTGTCTGCAATAAGAAGTGAGGCCGATAAAAGCTCGTACCTCCTTCTGAGTCTTGGGCTGTGGAAGATGTGCTATTAACTGGATACGGTCAGGTGTCAACTGCCTACCCCTCTTGGACAGTAAGTGTCCTAGGTAGACCACTTGCTGGACACAGAATTGCAATTTAGACGGGGACACCTTGTGCCCCATCTCGGCCAGGGAATACAAGACTGTAAGTGACGCACGCTCGCAGTCACGTTCAGAACGGGCTGTGATCAATAGATCATCGACATACTGGAGCAGGGCAGTGTCAGTTGGCATGTGAATATTGTCTAGTTGTCTTTTAAGCGCTTGACTGTAAATACTAGGACTTTCTGTGAAACCTTGAGGAGCTCGTGTGAATTTATAGCTCCTTCCATTTAAACAGAATCCGAAAAGGAATTGGCTGTCTGGATGAATGGGGACACTAAAGAATGTGTTCTTGAGATCAATAACAGTGAAGAACGTAGCTTCTGAATCAATAGCAGTTAATAGGGAAGAAATATCTGGAACCACTGGGTACTGGGGTATGATACATTTATTAAGTTCTCGAAGGTCAATCACTAATCGATAAACTGGAGGTGCATTTGGATCAGTACGTTTCAGAATCGGAATGATAGGAGAATTACATACATTGGAGTCAGTTTCTACAACTACTCCTTGAGCAATAAGCTCGTCAATAATTTTGGATAAGGCTGCTACAGCCTCAGGTGGCAATTTGTACTGTCGGATTCGTGGTAATACAACACCTTTCTTCAGAGTAACACGATGGGGTGTGATGTGCATACAGCCTACATCAGTTGGACCATGCGCCCATAAATGCTGTGGTACATTCAATAATCTTGGATCAAAATCACGTAATACATAATGACCTTTAAAATCTCGCAGAAACAGTCGCACCCCTTCTGGGGAGCAGCATATAACTGCTCCTAATTCTTTCAGAGTCTTTATACCAAGTAAGTTCTCTGGACAGGATTTCGTTAGTAACAAGTCTGTAGTTCGGGACAATGGACCAACTTCTAGAGTAACTGGTTTCGATATTTCATTAACAATAGGCTTTCCTGAAAATCCAAGGGAAACATTTCTAGAGCCTGAGAGCGGAGCCCCTGGAACCTCGTCATGACTGATGGTAGTCCTACTTGCCCCTGTATCAATCAGAAACTTTCTGTCTTTCCCTAATACTTGACTATGCACATAGGGACCCTCTTGATCTACAGGAATCTCGATGAGAGGCAAGCCAACCTCCCTCTCTAGGCTGTTTCATGAATACGGCTGATAATCTGGATACTCTGACTGTGCGTACTGGTACATCTGCTGTGTAACGTGCTGTGTGGCAGCTATAGGCTGCGGTACTGTAACTGTCTGTTGTGCATTCTGCGGTGGCTGGGAAGTCTGTGAAACTTGTTCTTGTCTAGGAGGACGTGGTCTCTCTTTTGTCTTACCAGTAGCTATGTTGTGTTTCAGAACTGCACATTCGTTTATATAATGACCTGGCTGTTTACAGTAATTGCATGTCCCTTTAACGGGAGCTGCAGGATGACTAGCTTGATTCGTACCCCTCTTCTGACTGTCTTGCGGAACAGACTGTGCAACTAGTACTTTCATTTTCGTGTCTTTCATACGTCTCCTTTCATGTTCCTGCTCCTCCCTAATTCTGTTCTGGTGATACTGTAACATCTGGAGCATCTGTGACGGAGTATTAGCTTGCCAGGTACTTTCGAATTTCAGTACTCGATTTTTAACTTGTGGACTTGAATTCTCGACTAGCTTGGTAACAAAAAGATGTGGATACGATTCACTACTTGTTTTCAGACCACTATTAATAATGAAACATTTCTCAAATCTAGAATAAAAATCACTAGTGTCTTCATCTTGTTTCTGTTTACAGGCTGAGATGGCATCCCAGTCTTCCTTTTTCGTGGCTAGTAATCTTGGCAAGACTTGTATCAATAACTCGGGCAATGCTTTAGCTTTTTCCCCAAGACCGGTACCTGGAACTCGTGTATTATCTTCAGTCTCTAATGCGGTCCAATCTATCTTTTTCTCTCCCACCTCCCATTCTTTTTCTTTAAGTTTTTCATATATGCCCGCAGGCAACAGGACCTTTAACATTTTAATGATATCAGGATACGTGTATTCTCCCATACGGAGCATGTTCTTTAATTCACGGTGGAACCCTGCTGGATCTTTATCGTGACAAGGTATTAACTTTTTCAATTCCAGAAGTTCTATTTTCGTGATAGGGGTGTAAACAAATACTCGTTCTAGACTACCCCCCTCTCCCTTAACTGGATGTACTTCTCGTAACGGATTCTGTCTGTCTATGTAGAATGATTTTCTTACTGGAGGTGGGACAGGAACAAAATGTGGATTCAAGAACTTTCTGTATTTGTGGCGTTGTTCTAGTATGACACTAATTAAATCGGTACCTAGACCTTTCCATCTGTATTGGAGTAACTCGTTCAGCACATCATGTAAAGGACCTGGATCAGAATGCTGACCCTCATACAATGTAATTAGGTGTTGGATCATATACGTACCCACCAGACGCTGCTCGGCTGGGGGCAGTTTCAGAAACATTTGGGCCACTATTTCATCTGGAAACGTGGTGGAATCACTAGTCCATCGTACTGCTGATCGGGCTAGTTCTTGTTCATGCATGGTACTAAGCTCGCTATAACCTATTCGTGATTTCAGAATTTGATCGGTGGCCTGGAATACTTGTTCAAGAGAACACTGTTCTGGTACTGGAGGAGGAAAAACTTTCTTGTAATCTAGACATGAATGTCGGTCGGAAAGTCTAGTTCTACCTACATACGCTATTCTGGAGGGATTCTCGCTGTCTACCTCTTCACTGGAAGAGTCATTCTCTTTCTCGGTTGCTCTTTTTGCTTCCTCCTTCTGGTGTATACTTATAATTTCCTTACGAATTTTCTTGTACATACTTTCTATACTACCTAGTGTCTTGTGTTTTCCCTCGGCTATATTGTCACTCCACCTAGTTAGGCCTTTCATCTCGTCTTGATCTTTATCAGGATAATCTTGTTCTCTTATTAAACAGTTAATCAAGAACTGTAAAATCATATGTTGAATCTCGGCTTTTCTGTGTCCCATAGCTTCGTGAATACTTCCTGGATTCTCTCCTGTACAGACAAAACGATATATTCTGTCTAGATGATCCTTCATGTCGGGCAGGGTGACCAAAAAGTTGGCAACCCGTCTTAAACGTACTGAATATAATACCATGTGATCTTCGCCTGGGACTGGATCATATATACAGTCGGTAAGAAGTCTCTTGAGGTCTGCGTATGTAGCCACTTTTGGCGTACGCTGTAACGCTGCGTCTCGCGGCGTCAGTCGTCTTACTTGAGGCGGGGTGATAGGAGCACCTCCCCCCGCACCTCCTGAACTGGAATCGTCAGTTAATACTGTACGTGCTGGTAGAGTGGCTGGCAAAACGGGTACACCTAATGTGGGCTGGTCCGGGGGCACTGGCACATTAATAGAGTCCCCGGGACCAGTGGCTGGAGGAACAGGAATTACATTATTTACAGGATGCTGAGCGTGAGCAGGCGGAATACGATTTACATATTCCGGGACTGTGTCGTCCAAATAGGACGAAAGAAAAATTTCAGCTGCGGTCGGTTTATGACGTAGCTTAATCGGGACCAATGGTGGCGGTAGATTACAGGGTGCCTCCGGGGTTGCCTTCGGCAAGCCCTCGGCAAGAAGAGGATACATGCCTTTAATAAGGGCATTTCTCTGTCTGTCTGACTGTTCTGCTCTAACTCGTTCACCTTCTTCAATGAATTCCCTTTCTTGGGCTTTTTCTGCGGATTCCCTACTTAACTCTGCTTTTCTGAATTCTTTTTCGGTTCTTTTATGAGATTCTTTGCGCCATAACTCGATGGCATCTTTCTGGGACTGTCTGGCTTTCTTTTTCCATAATGCTTCTTCTACTCGCATGATGCACTCGGCATCCCATGTACCTGATACAGGCCATCTATATTTCTCTTCAAGATGTTTGGTGTAATCCACCCATAAGTCTAGATATAATATGGCATTTAAACCATGCTTGTGATACATAAAATGTCCAGGACTGTCCCTAGGAGGGACAGGAACTGATTCTTCGAGTAACCCCTTTCTGGTTCTGATCTGACGTAATTTCGAGAACAGAGGCATGGCTGAATTATACTTGCGAACACAATACACAATAATCACAGTAATGAAATGGCAAACAAATCACTCATACCACGACATAGAAATACATTAATAACAGTTCGAACAGAATTCTACCTGATACGCTGAAAACATAACACTTGAATTTCTCGAGAACGGACTTACTAGAATTACTGGATGCACTGCTAAAACAGTACAGAACATACCGGTCTCATAAAGAGACACGTCATACCGTATCCACCTAGGTGGACACGTCAGACTGGATCTGTGTACCCAAACCCATCGGACCAGGAACAAACTAATGAACCTGTCTAGATACTTCCCCTGCAACGGTACTCACCGGGAAGCAGAAACTGAAGGCCTCGGACTGGACTGGACTGCTACGACGTCTGGTTACTACGCATGCGCTTCGGACCTCTGTCTTCGGTTACAGGTGGGCCTCCGGATACCGCGGACCTTGCTCTCTCGGCTTGGGCTCTAGTCGGGACGAACCGCATTCCACACCGCCTCGTCTGGATGCCGGACCGCAGTTTCCGTCTCCTCCGTGGGCCTGAGGGAGACTTGAAGCAGAAATATCTGCACGTGCACGGTAGAGTTCCGTCACGGCTGTAGATGGGTCAGGGGGCCTGCGTTACATCGCCGGCGCGTGGGGAAAGGGCTCGTCCCTGTTCGGGCGCCATTATGTGGTAAATAAATAATTAATTACCGGTACTATTTTTTAATACATTAATAAAACAGATAGCTCAATAAATAAGAGGCAAGATCCGATGTATCTGAGTCGAACGGGCTTTATTCAGGCATAAGGGAAGGGACAGGATCGGGACAGCCTGAAATAGAATGGCATAGAAGGCAGCTGCAACGTTTCATCAACAGTACATGATATATATAGTAAAACATCACAATTACATTACATACAGTAGGCGTAACTAGTGACAAGCGTACGATAAGAACACATGGGCGTGAAAAGAAGGCGTGCACAGGGCGTGCACGTAGACATGTGATGAAAACGTCACAGAAGTGTCATAAAGTGGGTGGATACATAGAGGGGGCTACCTGAGCAGCTGGAACCTTTAACCTAGTGGTGCGCGCAAACGGGCCATGACGTGTTACCGGGGAGAACTGGGGGCTATGACTTCTGCACTAGAAGAGGAGACGAAAGTCTGTGATGTCAGGACGACATGTACCTATAGCATATCTGGTATCTGGTGTTTTGGAGTACATGTCGATAGAATCTAAAAGTTATCAGGGCAAAGGCTACTTGACACTAAGGCTGGTGCATGCATATATTCTTTGTGTATTGCGTGTGCTATGAATCTTCTATGAATATTAATACAGTAATTCACTTGCATGGAGACAGAAAGACTAGACCATAGCTGAAGCTGTTTATGTGGTTCAGTAGCTTAGGAATGTGAAGACGGAGAGCTGAACTGATAACTAGAGGCATAACATATTCTTGGCAGACAGGCAGGCAGAGCCAGGCCGGGCACCGCGCTGCGCGGCAGGAAGTAAGTGAAGGGTCAGGGATGCAGGTGGGGGCTGCATCGCTCCTTGGAGTGGGTTCAGGAGACTGGAGCTTGAATCTGGTGTCCGGGCCCTTTTGAGGCCTAGAAACGGGGACAATTCAATGAATTAACGTGCATAATGTAAAACGTGGGCAACATAGGCCTAATACTCGTTGCTTTCACGAGAACTGGAAACTGGCATACTAACGTTGGACACAACTATAATTGCGTCTTTAATCGATCATAGGGGGATATATGCATATCGATCATGCACATATATCATAGGATGGGGAACACGTAGGCACACATGACAAGGCAAAATTCCATTTTCCTCATAAGGGTGGTCTGAATTGGTACTTGCCCCCCATGCTGTACCTTATTGTCCGGAGGCCTAGGGCTGATACTGTCGTTTGTTGGTGTATCAGAGCAATTAGGTTCTCTGGATGGTGACTCCTGGGTTGGCCTAACTGGCCTATCTACGGTTTCCCTTGCTTCCTTACTTTGCCCGTGATTTGGAGTTGTATTAGGGGTTTTTTGATTTGTGTTATCCTGCTTGTGTGCCCCAAAAGTGCATGTGTGTCCTTTCATATTGTTTGCATGGATAGATTTATTTAGTAGAGCCCGGGTTTTTTCCTTTGTTCATGGCTCAGTGTTTTTTATTGGTTTTGAGTAGTCACAAGATTTGTTGTTGTTGGTGTATCCGTTGTTTGTCTTTTCCCTTCTTCCTGTTGTGGTTTTGACATGGTTGAGTGTTTGTTTCGGTTTGTCTCTTCTTTCTCCTCGTGTGCCCTAGTTGGTGATATCTTGTTTTGGGCATGTTCTAGGTCCAGGCAGTATTTCGAAATTTTTGGTGGAGAGAGTTCTTGAATTGATGGAGAGCTTGCGTTGTCTGAGTTGATTTTCGCGTTTATTGTGAAAATCTGAGAAGATAGGGAAGTAAGACGTTGTGTTAATGTAAGGCTTTTGGTTGCGGCCTTTCCTTTTTTGTTGCCGGCGTTGCTTTGCATTTAATTTTAATGTTTCGCCGTTGCCGGGGACTCTCATATTCACTGTATCCTCGTTAGCACTGCCCATCTGAGGAATGAGTACAGGGAGATTATTTGCTGTTCCCTCAGCGGTGTATGGGTTGTCCTGCCTTTTTATTGTTGTAGCTGTTTTAGTCGTTACACTTTTTATCTCCTTGAGGGCAAGGTGGACAGTTTATCAACGACCTGATCGCAATTGCATTTAAGGTTAAAATTTGTTTGGGCTCTTGATATCAGGCCGTTCAAATTTCCCAGTTTTTCATCTATACCAGCAGTGAAAACTGCCAGAGTGTTCAATAATGTTAGCTGAATCTCCATCTTTTCAGATTGGAATTGCAGTGCGTTAACGGCCAGTTGGATTGTATTGAGGAGCGAGGACCAAACACCAGTGCTTTCTTCCTTTGTTGGCTCACTGTTATTAGAGCGATTGTTGGTCTGGTCTGTGAGGTTCGGTTTGTTGTAGGGTACTTGGTGGCTAGGCACCCTATGTTCTTGCGCCACTTTGAGATCTGTGTCTTGATCTTGTGGGTAGACTCTCAAATATAAAGAGAGGGGTCCAACACACCAAAAGGATAGGACACCACACAAGACATTGAAGTCTAGAAATAATCCCCTTTGGGGTTTTCTTTAAGCATACCAACTCTGCAACCAGCATCCAAACTTCACTCACACCTTGCTTGTATTCAATTCACAGTGGGTCAATCTATTAAGTTGCTAGAAAAAATATTCTCAATATAATTTTATAAAAAATTATTTCCTAAAGGAATTTATTAGATTGGTTTGCATCAGACGCAAGTATATCATTAAAAGAATGTCACATAAATATTGCACATTAAAAACAGTCAGCATAAAAATTACAATGTAAACAAAATCAGTTAATATCGCTGAATAACAAAACATTAGTCCATCATCAATAACATAACGTGATTGATTGTGGGTTTGATTGATTGTGGGTTTCTAAAGCGCTAGAATTGACTCCCGAAGGAGTATCTCTGCGCTGTAGACCGCTGGGGAACCCGTCCTGGCTTTCCCTGTGAGATGGTCCCTACTGGGTATCTCCAAGGTGAAACCAGCATCCCCGGCGTATGTGGGGGGCCGTTGTGGAGATGAGGCAAGCTAATGCCCAGAGTTGCCGAATGTGATCCCTAGTTAGAGTAGGTACCGAGGCGAGAATTATCGAGTCCGTTGACCCTGGTCCAAGACCAATACAATGAACAATAGATTTCATAGTAACATATTTGCTAAATGTAGGCCAAGGAGCAACGTGTTTCGGAGGGTTAACACAGGTCCAACCTCCTTCTTCAGGGTTGTTATAGTTGTGTTCCAACAATCATGATTTATACAGGTCAGTAACCTTGTGTAGAACTGTTTTTATGATTCTGGTAGTGACTCAACAGGTGTTCCAATCTTCCCAAACACAAAGTTAAAAAAATCCTTATTGTTATTGGTATGGTTCACAACTCTTTTATTTCCTTTTATTTATAATTGTATTATTTGCGGCATTTGAGTAACGTAGCCGGGATTAAGCAATCTCCTGCCAAGTATGCCGAAATCGTGGAGTTGTGAACCATACCAATAACAATAAGGATTTTTTTAACTTTGTGTTTGGGAAGATTGGAAAACGTGTTGAGTCGCTACCAGAATCATAAAAACAGTTCTGGACATGCAGTAATTCAAACTGTGCCATCACCGTAATCTCTGCAATAGCAGTGGTCCATGCGATCTAGCATTGAGAAGATTTCAAGATAATTCCCATACAAGGTTACTGACCTGTATAAATCATGATTGTTGGAACACACCTATAACAAGCCTGAAGAAGGAGGTTGGACCTGTGTTAACCCTCCGAAACGCGTCGCTCTTTGGCCTACGTTTAACAAATTTGTTCCTATGAAATATATTGTTCACTGTATCACTTTGTTATTGATGATGGACTAATGTTTTGTTATTCAGCGATATTAACTGATTTTGTTTACATTGTAATTTTTATGCTGACTGTTTTTAATGTGCAATATTTATATGATATTCTTTTAATTATATAATTGCGTCTGATGCAAACCAATCTAATAAATTTCTTTAAGAAATAATTTTTTATAAAATTATATTGAGAATATTTTTTCTGGCAACTTAATAGATTGACCCACTGTGAATTGAATACAAGCAAGGTGTGAGTGAAGTTTGGATGCTGGTTGCAGAGTTGGTATGCTAAAAGAAAACCCCAATGGGAATTATTTCTAGACTTCAACGTCTTGTAGGTAGACTTCCATCATGTCACCCCAATCTTGAGTGTCTAATTGAGATGTAGTCACCCTCCTTTCTCCTTTTTGGTCTACCTCTGTTGTCCCTGGGACCACTGGTTCAGCTCTTTGATGGGAGGGAAGGCTCCCTTGAGTATTTAATGAGAGGTTTTCTGTTGAATGTTTGTTTCTTAATTTGTTTCCCTTTTTGAGGTTGTTATTGTGGTTGTTATAATTGCCACTGTACTTACTATTGTTTGTACTGATGATATTGTCTGCACTGGTTGGTTCTTCGGCTGGAGACCTTACGTGTTCTTTGATAACGCTCTCTACCGTGCTATTATTGTTAAGGTGACCTCCATCGCTAGCATCATGTTGTAGTATTGATTCTAAGGTTTCTGAGAATTCTGAGGGTTCTTGTGACATGTGATCTGCGGGCGGGCTCCCTTGAGGCCTGCCTTGTTGACTGGTTTTCATCAAAGGGGATACTAAGTTCCCATGCGTAGCTGGAGTAGTTGTTCCGGTGGAGCCTGTCATAAAGCCACCTCGTAGTTGAGGCTTGGTTAGGGATTGGTGGTTCTCCTGATTCTCCTGGGGTTGGGCCCTTTTGGTGTCTCCAGATTCTGCAGTTAAAGTTGTTAAAGCTGATGCATGTGGCTGTAAAGGCAGCATTGGAGATTGTAGGCCTGTAAGGGCAGCTTTGCTTGAGTGAAGAGCCGACCCGATGTCCTTTAGAAAGTGGAACTTTGTGTATATCTTAGGATGGTTGGAACACATGGCGCCTACTGGTCCCGCCCGCACTACAGTCTCGCTTAGGCCCTGATCTGAAGTGATGAGTTCTAGTTCCTGGCTGTGCTGAGCACAAGGGGTTTGCTTTTTCGCTTTTCTCCGCTTTGGCCTCAGCGGCATGGGCGGCATTACTTCTCTTATTCTCCCTGATCTCATTCAGGTCTTTTGCCACTCTTGTGTGCTATCGGGTCGAGTCTATTAAGGGACTGAGGCACACTGGTAGCCTTGTTGTAAGCCGGAAGCTGCAACGTCACCTATTAAGTACACTCTTTGCTGCAGCTGAGACCATGTTGAACTCTGGTGGGAGGGGCGGTCCGATCCTGCCCTTAGCTTCAACATCCTGCTCCTATTCTTTATTTTGTAGGAAGTTCGCGGCTCCCACAAATAGTGTAGCTCGTCTCCTCTGGGTCCAGCACTCGCCCTCTGCTCACTCGCCGCCTCCTGGCGTCCGCTGCTGACCGCTGCCAAGAGACGACGAGGGTGAGCGTGGCTGTCAAGCCACCACGGCAGGAGCGGCAAGGGCAAAGAGTCCGGCAGTTATGTAATACAACCGGGCTATAGGAGACTGTGAGAGGCTAGAGGTGGAGGCCAAGGGAAAACAAAGTTATTGGAGATCTCTTGGAAGCTGCTGGGTCCAGTCGTGCCTCAGCCCACAGGCTCCGCTGCTCCTCCACCACTGCTGTAAACCCCAATGGGACAAGGGAGCAAGGGGGCAAAGGCAGGGCAAGGTCGCTCGGAGCTGTGCTCACCTCACCGACTCCTCTAACACCCCGCCCCAGCCGCTCCGGCAACGTCTCCTGCCAAGTCCACTGGTGTGGGAGGCACAGACACCCAGGCTCGACCGCGGCTCGACATCGGTGTCTCTCAGCGTCTCCTGACGCCCCTCAGCAGCGTCTCTCAGTAGCGGTAGCGTTTCCTTTTGCTCCGCTGGCGCTCTGCTCTGCACTGTGGCTGCGAAAATGCAAACCCGGACTGGAGTGAACATTATTTATTGGGTCTTGGGTAAAGTTAGTATTTTACTAGCCCACCTCCTGAATAATGTTATCAGGACAGGTTACTTCCCTGCTGCCTGGAAGAAAGCCTGTATTAGACCCATCCTAAAGCAACTTTACCTTTCCGCGAGCAGGGAACAAGCAGGGAACAAGAAACCTGCTTGTGGCCGCTTAAATAGGGGCAGGATCAACATACACTGCCTCGGAAGCACTAAAGTGCTTCCGGGGCAGCCGCCGTCTATAGCCAATTAGGTAAATCCCTCGCTGGCAGGGCAGGATGGCCAACTCTGTTCGTGCTGCTCCCCGCCATATCGATGGCTCTCCCGAGGAGAGAAGAGCCTCTGTTAAATGTAGAATCTTTCTGCATGTTTCTACACATTCTGAGTTACTGCAGCTTTTTATTTTTTAAACTGACTTGTATTGAACTGTTTCTAATATCTTTTTGCAACAAATATCTAAAAGTTTTTTGATGTGTTTTAATTTTGCACTAGAGGTTCTATTTTTATTCTTCATGTTTGCAAACATGCTCACTCTTTCTAAAAAATCTACGCACACAGGTTTTAAATGGTTTGTGGGAAAGGTGATGGTGTAACCATGTATTGTATGGGATAAAATACCCCATGCCATACATGATTAGGACATTGCAAGTCACTTTGGTGTTCCACTATATGGCAATGGAACTCCGCAGTGACTTGCAATATCCTTAAAATGTATGCCGGGGGTACTTTATCCCTTATATAATGTTGCTCTCTAATAATCTAGGTTACGTACAGTGTTTACATGACAATTGTCTTGCCTCTCAGTGCACATGGTTCAAACACTATCACTTTTAATAGGTACTTTTCAGTGTATGGCTATAATGTGATTTATTAATGTCAAAGCTTCACAGGTTAAGGAAATACATTTTTTTTATTTTGAAGCAGCTTTATCATATTTTATGTTATGTTTGTTTTGTGATGTACATAGCAAGCCTTTTTAGGGCTCGTCACATGCAGGGGCTCTAAGATCCGAGCCAGACCCTTGGCTCTGCTCTCCCTGTAAATCTGTTGACTCGACCTCCTCTAGTGAGCATACTCAGTGTTCTGGACTCAAAGGAGGAATTATGTCATTCATCTTGACGCAAATCAGTGTGTCCCATTTATCAGCAACAATGGTGCAAAAACGAATTTAGACACATTGTAATTTTAATATACTGGATAATTACGTCATACGCTGCAAGATATTCCAAAGTATATGCAGTAGACCTTTGTACTCTCTACCATTCCTATGTGACTCTTAGAGTATATCCATTTGTATCCCTTCCTTATGTAAATAGACATAACTCTAATGACTAGTATATGCATTAGACCTTTGTACTATCTACCATTTTTATGTGACTCTTAGAGTATATCCATTTGTATCCCTTCCTTATGTATATAGAGATAACTCTAATCACTAGTATATGCAGTAGACCTTTGTACTATCTACCATTCCTATGTGACTCTTAGAGTATATCCATTTGTATCCCTTCCCTATGTATATAGAGATAACTCTAATCACTAGTATATGCAGTAGACCTTTGTACTATCTACCATTCCTATGTGACTCTTAGAGTATATCCATTTGTATCCCTTCCCTATGTATATAGAGATAATTCTAATCACTAGTATATGCAGTAGACCTTTGTACTCGCTACCATTCCTATGTGACTCTTAGAGTATATCCATTTGTATCCCTTCCTTATGTATATAGAGATAACTCTAATCACTAGTATATGCAGTAGACCTTTGTACTATCTACCATTCCTATGTGACTCTTAGAGTATATCCATTTGTATCCCTTCCCTATGTATATAGAGATAACTCTAATCACTAGTATATGCAGTAGACCTTTGTACTCGCTACCATTCCTATGTGACTCTTAGAGTATATCCATTTGTATCCCTTCCTTATGTATATAGAGATAACTCTAATCACTAGTATATGCAGTAGACCTTTGTACTATCTACCATTCCTATGTGACTCTTAGAGTATATCCATTTGTATCCCTTCCCTATGTATACAGAGATAATTCTAATCACTAGTATATGCAGTAGACCTTTGTACTCGCTACCATTCCTATGTGACTCTTAGAGTATATCCATTTGTATCCCTTCCTTATGTATATAGACATAACTCTAATCACTAGTATATGCAGTAGACCTTTGTACTATCTACCATTTTTATGTGACTCTTAGAGTATATCCATTTGTATCCCTTCCTTATGTATATAGAGATAACTCTAATCACTAGTATATGCAGTAGACCTTTGTACTATCTACCATTCCTATGTGACTCTTAGAGCATATCCATTCGTATCTCTTCCTTGAGTGACTTTACTACTTGTACATTTGCAATTTTCCTTTCTGTTTGTATCTCCTCCTTGTGACTTTACATCTTGTACATTTGCAATTTTTTCTGTTTGTATCTTTTATGTAACGCATGTAATTCTAAGTCCTTATGTTTTGCAACTGGATCTTATGTAAAGCGCTCTGACACCTTCGGGTAAAGTTCGCGCTATAGAAAATCGCATTAAATAAAATAAATAAAAATAAATAAATGTCAAACTTCTAAGTTGCCCCATGTCGAGCATGCGTAGCTCACCCAGTCCCACATTGTTTTCATTGTATTTGTACTTTCCTTTGAAAGAATGAGCAATCAGCGTACAAACATAAAAGACATGATGATTAGGAATTTAGACAGCTAAAAACCTGTGACCTGTCACACCAGCGACCTAAAGGTGAAAGGCTCTGTAACCCTGTGCCAAGTCTGAGAGACACCCACTCCTCCCTAGAGCTAAGTAACCCTGCCCTGCCGTCCGAAAGACATCCACCCCCTCCCTCGGCTCGAGCGAACTCTGCCCTACCGCCCCCTCCCCCTCCTTTGCTGGTCTCTGATCCCACTGCAGGCAGGCCCTGCAGGCCCGGCTCCTTGCTCATCGAGCACTGGCAGGACCGGCAGCGCAAGAGTTAATCTCTCGGGTAAAGTCAGCCTTCTGCTTCCGAGACTGCGATTCGATACCCGGGAAAGACTTGCCCGGGAAGCCCGAGATCAGCGCAGCTTTTCGGAGGCAGCCCCGCAGGACACCTTCAATCTGGAGCACCCCGAACGCAGGAGAGGAGGTGAGTGAGTGGGTGTGTGAGTGACTGATTAACAACTTGTAAAAGTACATAGCACACAGGTAGGGAATGTGGAGGGAAACGGCAAGTTTCGAAGTACAAACAAAGACACAGGACCCAAAACATTTAGAGAGTTGGAGACGGTCAGGCTAGGAAATGCAGGGACGAACCAGGGAAGCGAAGAGACAGAGGTAGGAAAAGACAGAGGTAGAAAGAGACAGAGGTAGATAGGTAAAGAGCGAACAGCCAAAACTGGTGAGAGTGCACAAGCCAAACTGTAGAATAAACAGCGGGGACCGAAAAGTAAGGGTGAGACTAGCAGGGCTAGCGAGAGTACAGACAGTAGCACAGAGATAGCGAAACACTTGACAGCTGTCAGCTGGGTTTCCGTCTCTTTAAGCACTGCCAGAATAAGAGAGAATACACCTAGAATTAGTGTTTCAGAAGAGCAGAATCAGCCAGGAAAGAGGACATCCTGGATCAGTGCTTGAATTGTTATATAGGAGTGCTGGTACTCTGTACCTGAGTTCCTGCTTGTTTCTGAGAAGTGCCACCACTCTCCAATTAAAAGTATTACGTCTCTCTTGAGAAGTGCATGTGCTCCCCCTCTCAAAATAAAAAAGTGGCGGTACTCAGTACCGATCCATTTAAAGCACTGTCCTGGATCAGAGAGGGTAAGAACATCCAGGGCGAGAAGGCCCATGCAGGACCAGAGAAAGAACAAACAGAAGAGAGAGAACAGCAGGAACAGAAAGAGATAGCACAGTCCGGGTCAGAGACATACAGCGACACAGATCTTAGTGAGGACTGGAAATACTTAGAGAGATTTGACAGGCAGGACCAAAGAGACAGAGCGCAGCCTGAATAAGAACCATATAGAGAACACAGCAATTCTAAGAACATTAAAGAGACATCTTAAAGGCACATCCACAGACACCCAGAGAGAGACTGATGAGTGAGGGGAAAGCCCAACTATAGACAGTGAAACCACAACTAGACAGCCTTAGAGAGAGCACATTCAGGACAAGAGACACGTTGAGAAAGAAATAACGGGAGGACTAAAAAACTCCCAGTGCCGTCTTAACATATGGGCACACTGAGCTGCTGGCCAGGGGCCCCAAGAGCATAGGGGCCCCATTTTTTAATGTCAAAACACTTTTTTGTTGGAGGTACCAATAAATATGTTTCTTTTATCAATAACTTACATTTTATTCCTGTGAGCAGGGCCCAGTGCACCGCTTTGCCCGGGGCCCTATAATGCGGTTAAGATGGCCCGGGAAACTCCAAGCGAGCAAACAAAGCAAAGGCCAGCAAAAGAGAGAAAGAGTGCCCAAACAGAACTAGGGATACTGAGTGCAGACAGGATCAGTGCTACAGATGAAAGACTACACAGCTACAGATGAAACAACGATGACACAGATAGAATTAGAGTCCAAGGGAGATCCCTGCCAGAATTTTAAACACCTAGTTAAAGTAAGAGAGCCCGTTCAGAACAAGAGACATTGAGAAAGAGAACATCCAGAACCAGTAAAACAAAAAGTGTGACTTTGCACGACTACCGCACGAAAGTGAGAGGAGGAAATTGTATAATTAGGGCCAGAGTCAGTCGGAGAGAGCACAATCCAGGTCAGTCACCCTGTGATACAGAGGGGGCACTGCCAGAATCAGGGGTTTAAATAGTGAGAGAGTTAAAACACCATCTAGTCAAGGGATACCCACAGTTAGACTGCACAGAATGGGTCAGAATTGGAGATTTCAAAGAAAGCATGGCCATACCAAGACAAATAGACAGGACATATCCAACTAGTGATACTCAGAGGCAACACAGACAGATCCAGAGAGACAATAAATGCAGGACTTGCGTAAGGAACACAGGCAGGAGGACACTCCCCAGAGGGAGCACATAACAAATATGAGACCCAAAGAAAGAACATGAACGATCAGAGACGTAGAGCAAGAGATGGAACTCCCAGGATTAGTCGCCTAAAGAGACGCAGCAAAATATGGACCAGATACATGGAACAAACCAGACCAGAGCCAGAGAGAAAAAGGAAAAGATAACAGCCAAGGATAGACACACCCTTAGGTAGCACGGATGATACCAGTAGACTACATCACAGTCAGGATCAAAAACAGACAGCTAGAGGAAAACCTGGAATTGAACCAGACAGCGTACCAAAAGGAAGGGAGGGTGCAGGGCGGGAAACCGAGAGGGCACGGCACGTCCCTAGCCATATCACAAATATCCAGAGACCACGGATAGGACCAAAAAGTGCTGAGGACAGACTAGAGTACAGAGAAAGGCATGAGTATAAGCAAGCACAGACAGACTAATGCATCAGGAGAGCAAATGAGCACCAGCAGAATCAACAAGCATTGTCAAATCCAATATGTCTGGGTTTAATATCCTAATGCTTACAGTGTTAGCACATTAGAGCAAGACCCATGTAAGGGAGCCAACAGAACTCAGGAGAACTTAAGCTGTGAAGTAGTCCCTCATGCAGTTCAATGCAAGCTCTTGATTGGAGGTGGAAAGATACACCCAAACATTGGCATACGTTGAAAGAGAAGTACTTCACTGGGCTAAAAAATGATTAACAAAGTCTCAAGCTATTGACTGAAAGAAGCAGGTTGAAGAAAACCAATAGTTGAACGGGACTGACCCAAAACCCACTGTGTATATTATTTTCAGTACATCTGAGAGAAAGCTTCTCTGCAAAAAACAGACATAAGCCATCACCCATTGAGATAGAGCACTGACAGGTCCAGAGAGAATATGGGAACCCAGTGAGGGAGAACAAACTATGTACCAGCATAGACATGATAAGACACACCTAGGGAATGAGCCCCAGTAGGATGGAAGACAAAAATAGCATGAACAAATAGGACCTGAGAAACCCAAGCAGCACTGACTGGTCCATGAAGTGCACAGTGAGACCGCCAGAGAAAGAGAATGGAAAGTTGACGTGAGAGAGAGAGAGAGAGAGAGAGAGACAGCACAGAATCAAATCAGTGTGACATCACAGCTAGGAGAACAGGTAGAATAGGCGAGACCAGAAAAAGAGTTAAAGTGCAGACCAGATAGAGCGTGAGCTCCGCCAGGATAAAAAAAAAAGAGTACAACCAGGGCAAAATAAACTAAGAGAAAGAATTTACACTCAAGAGCTGAGACTCAAAAAGAAACAGCCAACATGGCATGCATAAAGAGAAAGGTAGAATTGAGAAAAGACACTAAGTGCGACAGCACCGGCAAGAGCAGAGACATCCAGAGAGTTGCAGCCCAGGCAAGACTAGATGCAGCCTGGCTAGAACCCAAGGCATCTAGAGACCTCATGGACAGGAGGTAATCAGTGATGGCTAGAGTAAGCCCAGAGCGAACTAGGACCTTAAACACCAAGACATCGATGTGGAGAATACACTGCCAGGCAAATATACAACAGACACCTGGGGCAGACACTGAGAGAAGTAAATGCGAGTGCCAGACACAACCTCTGCCCTTTCTGTGCCATGATGATGCCGGTCCTGGGTGTACTAGAGTTTTGTGGATGTCTTCTTTCCAAGGGCATGGGTGTACAGACCCTTCTTGCGTATCTACTGCTGGGTTCGTTTCCCATGTTGTGTGTGTCTCAGGTGTTAACAAGTGATTACAACCATGACAAGGAGCGCCTGGAGGAAGACTGTAATGAGAGAGGCTTCCCACAACACTTGAGTACGCCCACCACCACCAGGAATATACTGGGCACAGGAAGAACATAAGGCATCTAGACAGTGGGCGAGACCATGGCCAGGGCCGGAGAGAGGGCAATCGGATGGATTTAGCCAGGACCAGGCACATCCAGAAAGATACTGCTTGTCCAAATCATGAGCCATCCAAACAAACTGGATTAGATCAGAGAAAGGGATATGAAAGATGCAAATATCCAGAAACAATATTGTATTGCAATTGTATCTATATATTGCTTACTACCTCTGACGAGGCGTCTGAGCGCTTTACGCATGGCAGGAAGCTGCCCCAGAACCCAAGATTAATGGTTAGTTCAGAGTTATTGGTTACTGTTTATTGGGATTAGCTTTGTGCGCTCAAAGCAAACCATTCCATGCAGTCACTTTGTTTTTTCTGGTGGACTAAAGTAATAGTGGTTGGTTGCAATCATTAGGGGGGAGGTGAGCTCAAGCACATGGCTGTACACTCACAACGAGAGAGATGCAGAAAAAATGATAGCCAGGCCAAGAGAGCAGACTCAACAAACGAGATTACGGTACAGCCAGACCTAAAGACTGCATGGACAGAACAAGACAAGTGGGCCAGACATAACCAGACTCAAAACAAGAGATAGCCCAAAGGAAAGAAAGAGCTGAGAGTTGAGACAGAGAGCGCAGCCACTGTCACCATCATCCAGGCACTAGGAGAACGGTGTGACACCGAGGGAGAGACTAAACATATTGCACGAAAGACACCCAGAGGAACAGCACTGCCTGGTCCTGAGGCACCCGGCCAGCAGAGACCCGTAGCTCCCCAAGCCCGTGCGCAAGTAACTCAGCCAGTTCATGGTATTCATTGGCATTCTGGGACTTGTAGGCCTGGCTTTATATTCATAATGGGATCAAATAGACTACAAGTCCCAGAATGCAAAGAAAAAACCTGGACTGTCCAAGCTACTCACGCCGGGACCTGGGAAACGTGATAGTTCTGGATGTTAATCAATCAAAGAGAGGAGGCTAAAGGAAGAGCACAGCTCAATTAACTAACCAAGAGAAGAGGCGCAGAGTGAAAGTGTGTATATCCGGGACCAGAGACAGATAGAACTCGACAGAGTACGACCAGAGCCCGAGGTATCCAAAGAGACTGGGTCAGAGCATTGACAGTGACACCCAGAACGGCTGTAAAGGAAGGAGCTTAGAAAGGCTGAGAGAGAATAGGGCAGGGCCTAGATCAAAGACTCCCAGACACAGACCCACATCAACGCCGCAGAGAGGACCAGAGACACTAATATAGTGCAGCCAGGGGCAGAGGCATTCAGTTGAGATAAAGTACAGAGAGATACAACTTCGCTAGAGACGGCAGGGCCAAGATCAGAGACGCACATTGACGCTGCAGAGAGGACCAGAGACATCCATGATCCTAATGTGGGGCAGCCAGGGTCAGGGGGACCAGGGGTTCTCTGCATTGGCGCCCCAGGCGGGGGTGGCATGCGTGTTATTTGAATGAGGCCTCGTATCCCCTCCTCTTCTCCGGGGGGTTCGATCCTGCCGTATCCCCCCCGGGGCTGTTTGCAAGTAGAAACACCGCGAGCTGCCGCGCACACGCTGTCACTCCTGAGTGCCTGTTCACGCCCTGGCTGCGCTCGCCTTATCTCTGAGAATGGCTCAGGAGGGGGTGGGGGGTTTACTGGGAGCTCCTAATCGTATGCACGCCGCCCCTCCCCCATCTACCTTTGATTGCCCTGTTCAGGCCTTAACGAGCTGACAATACCTGGCTAGTGACCCGTATCTTTCATTGGAGGCCCCTGCTGGTTAACTGGTTAAGATGAGGACACCTACTGCGATGGGCGGTGCGAGGAGCTAATGCCTTGTCACAAATAAAACAATAAAAACATTCCAGCAGCAAACACAAACATCTCACGTTCACACCGCAGACAGCGAGGTACTCTTGAACCTCAATTTAAATTAGACTGTTACCAGATCGAGTCATACAGAAGTGTGCATATATGCTATTATTTTTGCCTAGTTAGCATTGCTAGTTTTTGTTATATAATTTTTTTTACCATGGAACGAGGAAGGCTCGTTGCCCAAACCATGATGTGCATGTCTGCATAAAATTGGTAGAGATTTGTGATTGGGTAATTTGTAGAGACTTATGATTGTGTAATAGATGGAGATTTGTGATTAGGCGACTTGCTCTCTCGCTGCTGAGATTGCAGGTTATCCAAATAATGTACACGCTGATGTCCACTCCCGGTCTTTTCTAAACTGAACCTTGATCTGTTGCGATCAGATACCGCACGGAACACCACGTTCCCGGACTTTGCTTTTACAGATCAGTGCATTCTGGGATTTGTAGTCTTTGTTCATTCTAAGTTGACCAACACACCTGATAACGATGTCATGTAAAATCAAAGTATAGCAATGGAAAAGTGGAGTCACAGTGACATACAGCTATCTGGCACCATGGTTGAGAAAGTACGTTGGCTACTAAATAGAATGGCCACCTCAAACCAATATCCTCATCAAGGGGTCTCTGTTTCCACTCCTTGGCTTTTCTTTGGTAACCTAATGCTTTCTGGGTGTTGTAGTCGTGTTTTGCTTCAGTTGAGCTAGTGTAATTAAAACATAAAGCCCCATACTAATAATGTGGTCTCCGTGACAACATTATTTATGCTGAATTTCCTATTTAGCACCAACTAGGCCCGAGAAGAGTGTGTTACATTAATTAAGAGAAATAAACCCTTATTATTTTGACTAGGGAAACTCCCTACATGTTTATCTCGTTTGATGGCGAGAAAGTGGCATCTATAGAAGGATTAGCAGATTTGGGTATGGTGAAGTTGTCACCCCACTGGTTAGTAGCCATAGTTGCTCAAGTAGAGTAGGGGCTGGGAATCAGGTTTATTTATGAGCACATGTCTACACTTTCAATAAGTACTAAGTAAGTACTGTTGTGGTGCAGGAAGCCATCAAATATGCTACAGACTGTAGAACCTCTGCCACTATATTTAATAAATCCGGGTTTGACTGGGAACAATGGAAAGAACGTTTTGAAGCATATCTATATGCTATTGAGCAGTTGGATTTCTTCAGGTAACTGATATTTGTGATTAAAAGCTATTGACAACGGAAGGAGTCCTTACCCTGTCAAATATGGCACCAAGACGTTTGAACAATTTCTTGGCTTGCTTGCAGGCAGGTCACCCCCATACCGCTACTCGTCACCTGTTGGCCGGATTGCCTGGTTCTTGCCTCCTTGTTCCTGGGCTCTTTTTCCCTCCCCTTCGCCCTGCGTGCCACTTCCCCCCGCCTCCCCACCGCTCAACCCAGCCCTTCCCGCCGCTGCCTCCCTGCGGCCCCGCACCCCTGCACACCCATTGGCCTCCCCAATCCCGCCTCCCAGCTGCTCCTCCCTCCCAAGCCTCCTTAAATGCAGGCCGAGAAGCGGTCGCGCCGAAGGCAAGCCCGTCTGCGCCCGTCCGCGCCTGGATCGCGCCCAGCGCCAGATTCCCTGAACACCGCGAACGCCCGACACCAGAATCCACTACGACGCCAGCACCCTCCACGCACTCAAGCCGCCCAAAAACACACTTGCTTCCAGGCCACCCCGAAACGGACCCACGGACCCTTCTCCTGCCACACCTGCAACTTCACCTGCGACAGAACCACCAAACCCCCAAGGACTGGACTCAACCACCTCCGCTGCATACTCCTGAACACCCGCTTCGCTACGCAAACACGCCGTCGAGCTCTGGGATCTGCTCGACACCTCCGCCCCAGATGTGGCCTTCCTGACCGAGACCTGTTGGAACGACTCCTCGGCGCCTGACATCGCCATAGCCATTCCGGATGGCTACAAGATCACCCGCAGGGATCGCGCCAACGAAATCGGAGGAGGAATAGCCATCGTCCACAAGTCCCCCCTCAAAGTCGCCACCCGCGCAGACAACACCCTTAACACCGCCGAACACCTGCACTTCCGGATACACACCGACCCCAACACCACCCTCAGAGGAACACTCATCTACAGACCCCCCCCTGGACCCTGGGCTCAGTTCAGCGACTCCATCGCCGACCTCGCCAGCACCCATGCACTCGCCTTCATGGACTACATCCTCCTCGGGGACCTGAACTTCCGCCTCGAGAACAACAATGACGCCAACACCGCAACCCTGATCGACAACCTCGCCTCAGACAACTCGTCACCGCACCCACCCACGCCGCCGGCCACATGCTGGACCCCATCTTCTCCACAGGCTCCCACGTCGCCTTCGACCACACCACCGAACTCCACTGGACCGACCACCGCTGCATCCTTTTCACCTTCAAGAAACCAACCACGCACCACCGCACCCAACAGCTGCCTCGTCGCTGCTGGAGCAAAGTCACCGAAGACCAGCTGATCACCTCCCTCGCCAAGAACCCACCCACCAACTCAGACGCCGCAGCCCGCAACCTCATGAAGTGGATCGACGAATGCGCCAACACCCTCGCCCCGCTCAAGAAACCCTCCAACAGCCACGCCAACAAGAGAGCCTCCTGGTTTACCAACGAGCTCCAGGCCTCCAAACGCGCTTGCCGGAAACTGGAGAAGACATGGCTCCACAAACGCACACCGGACAACCACGCAGCGCACAAGGACGCCACCCGCAGACACCACCACCTCATCAGACTAGCCAAGAGATCCTCCTTCAAAGACCACTTGGCCAACAACGCACACGACAGCAAAGAGCTCTTCAGCATCGTAAAGGAACTCTCCAACCCCAGCGCCAACGACATCCCGCCCTCACAAGAACTGTGCGACTCCCTAGTCATCTTCTTCCACCGCAAGATCGCTGACATCCACGACAGCTTCAACACCACGACCGCCCAGACTACGCCAGACTCCACCCCCCCTGTGAACACCACCAGTGCCAACTGCCTGACTTCCTGGTCCAACGTCAACGGCGACGAGACAGGCAAGGTCATGAACTCCATCCACTCAGGATCTTCGTCTGACCCGTGCCCTCACCACGTATTCAACAAAGCCGACGCAGCCACCGCACCCCAACTACGAAAGGTCATCAACATCTCCTTAGAAACAGTGACATTCCCGTAAAGCTGGAAGCACGCAGAAATCAACGCTCTTCTCAAGAAGCCCAAAGTGGACCATAAGGACCTCAAGAACTTCCGGCCCATCTCCCTGCTCCTCTTCCTGGCAAAGGTCATCGAGTAAATTGTCAACATGCAATTGGCCCTCCACCTGGAAGACAACAACATCTTGGACCCATCCCAGTCCGGATTCAGACAAAACCACAGCACCGAGACAGCCCTCATCACCACCACAGACGACATCAGGCGCCAACTAGACAACGGCGAAACGTCAGCCCTCATCCTCCTGGACCTGTCAGCCGCCTTCGACACGGTCTGCCATCGCACTCTAAAGACACACCTCCTAGAAGCCGGAATCCAAGAGAAGGCTCTCGACTGGACAACGTCCTTCCTCACCGGCAGAACCCAGAGCGTCCGCCTCCCACCCTTCCGATTCGAAGCCACCAACATCATCTGCGGCATTCCCCAGGGCTCATCCCTCAACCCGACGCTGTTCAACGTCTACAAGGCCCCCCTCGCACAAGTGGCCCGCCATCACAACCTCAACATCATCTCCTACGCCGACGACACCCAGCTCATCCTCTCCCTCACCAAGGACCCACACATCGCCAAAACCAACCTCCACGAGGGAATGAAGGCTGTCGCCGACTGGATGAGGAGCAGCCGCCTGAAGCTGAACTCGGACAAGACGGAGGTTCTCATCCTCGGACCCACTCCCTCAGCCTGGGACGACTCCTGGTGGCCAACCACACTGGGAACAGCACCAACACCCACCGACCACGCACGCAACCTAGGTTTCATCCTCGACTCCTCCCTCTCCATGTCTAAACAGGTCAACGCAGTATCCTCCTCCTGCTACAACACCCTCCGCATGCTCCGCAGGATCTACAAGTGTATCTCGACCGAAACAAGAAGAACGGTGACACAGGCCCTCGTCAGCAGCAGACTGGACGACGGCAATGCACTCTACGCAGTAATCCCAGCCAAACACCTACGACGACTACAACGCATCCAAAATGCCTCCGCCCAACTGATCGTCAACGTCCCTCGCCGCAACCATAACATCCCCCACCTGAGAGACCTACACTGGCTCCCCGTCGACAAGAGGATCACCTTCAAGCTCCTCACCCACGCACACAAAGCACTCCACAACGCCGGACCAGCCTACCTGAACAGCAGACTCCGCTTCCACACCCCCACCCGCCAGCTCCGCTCTGCCAGCCTCGCCCTCGCCACTGTCCCCCGCATCTAACGGACGACCTCCGGCGGCAGATCCTTCTCCTACCTCGCCGCCAAGACCTGGTACACCCTCCCTACCCACATACGGCTGACCCAAGACCTACTCACCTTCTGAAGGCTCCTCAAGACCTGGCTCTTCGAGCAGTAGCAGCACCCCCCCCCTCCCTTCAGCGCCTTGGGACCCTCACGGGTAAGTAGCGTGCTTTACAAGTACTCTGATTGATTGGCTCAGGAGCCATGCATCAGCGCTGTTTGTTGTATTGTGGGGGTGTCTTGAGAATATTTGCTGCACAGCCATTGTGAGATCCAGTGCCCCTCTTCGTGCCAGTTTATTCCTAAACTAGTAACTTTCAGCCTACCTACTTCTGCGCTGAGATGTGCCGGATGCAAGGTGAGACTGAGGTTATGGTTTTGTGAAGTTAATTTGTGTGTGTCTGGAAAGGTGGCTGCATATTTGTGTAACTAGACGTCATATCCTGCCTACAATTGGGGATGTGCAATGTGGTTGATAGTAGGTTATTGGTATAGATCAGACCAACAGTAGTGAAGTGTGAGCAGCAGGAGTAAAATTCTGGTATGTTGATCTAGACCTGGCCAAGAGTAATGTCTCAGAAAACTGTGATTGGGAGAAGTGTGAGTGACAGGTGGGGAATTTTTGTATGCCTGAAAGTGAGGCTGTGTATTTGTGTAGGTGGATGCTAGCTCCTGCCTACAAGTAGGATGTTAGATGAGGTTGTTGATTTAGACCTGGCCAGGCCAAGAGTAGTGTCTCTAAACGGTGTGAGTTAGAGTAGTCTGAGCATCAGGTGTTGAAGCCTTCTATGTCTGTAAGGGGGGCTGTGCATTTGTGTAGTTGGATAATTTCGCCTGCCTGCGAATAGGATGTGAGATGTGGTTATAAGTTATTGTGATTAGAACTGACCATGAGTTGTGTCTCTGAAAGCTGTGGTTGAGAATAGTGTGAGCAGCAGGTGTAAAAGTATTGTATGCCTCAAAGTAAGGCTGTTTATTAGTGTAGCTGGGCACAGCTCCTGTCTGCCCGTAGGGTGTGAGATGTGGGTATATATATGAAAGAAACAGGTTAGTGTTAGATTCCTTACCTTAGAATATCCCCAGGCGTCAGACTGGATCCGGAAAGTTTTGCGTAGCAGTACCTCTGCGCGTCGGTAGGCGTCGTCTGCGGCTCTGCGTCGGTCGTCGGCATTGTGGTCGCCGGAATGACGTAGTCGGAGTACTTAGACGCCGCCCTCGCGCGCTGACGTCAGTTCTTCTTTTTTCCGCGCCAGCATGTGCAGATCTGGGAAGAGCAGTACTCCTTAATCACTTTTTTGATCTGTTTTGGATCTTCTCGAGTCCTTTATCGACTCCGGTGCCGATTGGAATGGACGGGTTCAAAGTTACTGACCCCCACCGTTAGTGCCTTTATTGCCTTGGGGCCGACCATGATGACAAGTCGTGCCCTGACTGCCGGGCCTTGGCGTCGAAAGCTAGGCGGGAGCTGTCCCGTAAGCGTCACGAGATCCGGCAGTCGGCCCCGCGCCGCTCGAGGTCCCGGTCCAGGAGGAGGTCGAGGGACCGGTCACGGGGCCACAGTCCTCACAACTCAGCGAGTCGACACCACTCGTCGGGCTCGAAGTCCTCAGGTAAGTCGAGGCATGAGAAGTCGAAGACGTGACATCGCTCTTCTGACTCCCCCCCGAGGCTCGCGCGACGCGTCCGGGGGTTGGGCGACACCGCCCACGCGGCTCCGCCGGAGCCTCCAGCACCGCGTCCAGCTCCACACTCGCCAGTCCCTGGGCTGAATGCGGCGCCGGAGGGGATCAGCGCCTTCCTCATGGCCATGAGGTCGCGCTTCCCTCCGTCGTGTCCCGCCGAGGTGCCTACGGGCCCCGCGGACCCCACTGGGAGTTTCGGCCCCGATGCCGGCGGCGACTTCGGTCCCGATGCCACAGGGCTCCTCCGGATCCAGGCCTGGATCCGGGTCAATGCCGGTCGACCTCACAACCCCTCCGCCGGCGTCGTCACCAAGGGTGTCGCCCCCGACGCCGTCTTCGTCCCTGATCCCCTCCCCCTCCCGGATCCGGCATCGAACCGGCGCCGCACGGCGCCGTCTTTGATGCCGATAGGTGAGCCTTTCACCGACGATCCGGCTCCATCATTTCTTCCTGACCTCCAGCAGATGGATGACGAGGGGGATTGGGAGGGGTCTGAGGACCCTCTGGCACTGCAGTGTCAGTTGAGTCAGGACTGGGCGGACGAACTTAGGGATACCAGTGGTCTGGACACTTCGCCCAACACTGGTTTTGTCTCCCCTCCTACCGTGGCTACGGAGGAGGGGGCTGCGTACAGTGTGGTGTTGATTCGGGCAGCCAAGACCTTGGCTCTTGAACTCCCAGTCGCGGCCGTGAGGACTAACCTCCTCACTGAGGTCCTCAAACCGCAGGCCTGCCGTTCGACGAGGCCCTCACTGACGTTCTGTTGGGCACCTGGTCCAAGCCCTCCACAGGCCTCCCTGTGGATCTGAACGTGGCCCGACGCCACCGCCCAGCTCCGGGCGACCCGAGTTTCCTGTTCGTTCACCCCACCCCTGAGAGTCTGGTGATCCAGGCCTCAACTTCTCAGACCGCATTCCCGACCGACCCTCCGGATGGGGAATCCAAAAGGTATGACCAGTTCGGTAAGAAGCTGTTCTCATTAAGTTTGGGGTTGCGGTCTGTCAACACCGCCTCCGTTTTGGGCAGTTATTCCCACTCCTTGTGGGGTACGGTTGCGGAAGTGCTGCCGCAGTGCCCGGCGGAGTTCCAGGCAAAGCTAACCCAGGCCCTCGCGGAGGGAAGGGACGCAGCACGATACTCCATTCGGTGGGAACTGGATACCACGGACTCGCTAGGCAGGGCGATTGCAACGATGGTGGCGGTTCACCACCATGCCTGGCTGAGGTCCGCCAACTTTTCGGGCGATGTCCAAGCATCCCTTATGGACATGCCCTTTGATGGCCGTTGCCTTTTTGGCGACAAGGCGGATAGCGCACTGGAACGTTTTAAGGACTCCAGGGCCACGGCCAAGTCCTTAGGCCTCGGCAAACGCCAACAGACTTCCGCCTTTCGTCCCTTTCGTGGCCAAGGAAGGGGCGCCCCCTCACGTCCAGCCAGCCATAGGCCGCAGAATCCTCCTCAACGCGGTCGCGGACGTGGTAACCACCGTGGCGGTGCCGGGGGACACAGGCAAGGATAGTCCGCACCCACCCCCGCAGCATCTGCCTCAAAATCCTTCTAGTCCGAGCTTTCCGGCCCATTCAACGCCAGTGGGGGGCAGGGTTCGCCATCACCTCCTCCACTGGCGCTCTATCACGTCGGACAGGTGGGTGCTGCAAATCGTCCTAAGGGGCTGGTCCCTCCCCTTCGAGGCGACTCCTCCAGCCATGCCACCGCAGTACCACCGCATGTCGGGGGATCACTTGCAACTCCTGCAGGAGGAAGTTACAGCCCTCTTGGCCAAAGGGGCCATCGAGCGCGTTCCTGGGCCAGAAGTAGGGCGTGGTTGTTATTCCCACTACTTTCTGGTACCCAAGCAGGGCAAAGGGGGCCTACGCCCTATCTTGGATCTAAGGAGCGTCAACGGCTTCCTCCGGAAGGAGAAGTTCAAGATGCTGATTTTGGCTCAGGTCCTAGCTGCCCTGAACCCAGAAGACTGGATGGTAGGGTTGGACTTGCAGGACGCGTATTTTCACATCCCCGTCCTGCCTGCCCACCGGCGTTACCTGCGCTTCACGGTAGGTCACAAGCACTTTCAGTTTACCGTGCTCCCCTTCGGCCTTACCAGCGCCCCATGGGTGTTCACGAAAGGGATGGCGGTAGTTGCAGCTCATCTGCACAGATTAGGGATTTCAGTCTTCCCCTATCTCGACGATTGTTTCTTGAAGGCGGGCTCGCCCCAAACAGTCGTCTCCCACCTCCAGACTACGGCCGACCTCCTGCACTTGCTGGGGTTCTCCATCAACGTGCCGAAGTCACACCTGTGCCCCTCCCAGAAGCTCCTCTTCATCGGAGCGGTTCTGGACTCAGCGCAGTTTCGGACTTATCCCCCCGAACAGCGGGTTCGGGATATTCAGGCTCTGATTCCGGTCTTTCAGCCTTTATCCCGAGTTTCGGTCAGGTTGACGCTGCGGCTCCTGGGGCTGATGGCCTCCTGCATCCTTCTGGTGCATCACGCCCTGTGGCGGATGCGGGCTCTGCAGTGGGACCTGAAGTTTCAGTGGACACAGCATCAGGGCAACCTGTCCGACTACGTCCGGATCTCGGAGGGCACTCCGAAACAGTTGCAGTGGTGGTTCACGAACCGCGATTGGGTCAGCGGCAGATCTCTCTCCCCCTTTCCCCAACCGGAGCACGTGGTAGTGACAGATGCGTCCCTCTTGGGTTGGGGGGGCCACATGGGAGAGAAGGAGATCAGAGACCTCTGGTCTCCGGCGGAGTCCCGGCTCCACATCAACCTTCTGGAGCTGCGGGCGATCCGGCTTGCACTGAAGGCATTCCTTCTCTCTGTCTGGGGAAGTGTAGGGCAGTTGTTCACGGACAACACCACCGCCATGTGGTACTGCAACAAACAGGGCGGGGTGGGGTCGTGGACCCTTTTTCAGGAGGCTCTGCACCTCTGGACATGGCTGGAACACCAGGGCGTCACCCTGGTGGTTCAACACCTGGCAGGTTCCTTGAACGCCAGGGCGGACGAACTCAGCCGCCGGTGCATGATGGATCACGAATGGCGTCTGAATTCGAACGTGGCGCAAGGCCTCTTTTGGCTGTGGGGAGAGCCTTGGTTAGATCTATTCGTCACCGAAGAGAACGCGCAATGTCATCAGTTCTGCGTGTTGGAATTTTCAAGGCGGCACTTGCTCAGAGACGCTTTTCGTCGCCAGTGGAGTTGCGGTCTGTTGTACGACTTTCTGCCTATACCACTTCTGCCCACGGTGCTGAAGAAGATCAGGAAAGACCGGGCCCAAGTCATCCTTGTGGCTCCGGACTGGGCACGAAGATACTGGTATCCTGAGCTGCTCAGCATGTCAGTTGATCCTCCGATTCGTCTGCCTTTTCAAGAGGACCTTCTGTCGCAGCAGCAGGGGACGGTCCTCCACACGAACCTGTCCAGCCTCCACCTCTATGCGTGGAGATTGAGCGGCGACAGTTGAGGCCATTTGACTTGCCTCCTGAATTATGTGATGTGATTCTGGCAGCCAGGCGTCCCTCCACAAAAACGGTATACGCCTGCAGGTGGAACAAATTTGTGGCATGGTGCACAGCAAAGGCTATTGATCCTCTTTCTGCCCCTCTTTCAGAGGTTCTCCTCTTCCTTCTTTTTCTTGCCCAGCAGGGCTCTGCTCTGGGCACTCTTAAGGGCTACCTCTCTGCCATTTCCGCCGTCTTGAGGCTTCCTTATCAGCCTTCTCTTTTCAAGTCCCTATTGTAAATAGATTCTTGAAGGGCATCACGCACATGTTCCCTCCTGTTCCTTTCGTGATGCCTCAGTGGGACTTGAACCTTGTTCTTACTTATCTGATGTGCGCTCCTTTTGAGCCACTTCACAATTGTCCTCTCCGTCTTCTGACTCTTAAGACTGCATTCCTGGTGGCTATCACCTCTGCCAGGAGAGTGAGTGAGGTCCAGGCTCTTTCTTCTAAACCTCCTTTCCTTTCTGTCCATCCGGACAAAGTTGTGTTGAAAACACGTCCTTCTTTCCTGCCCAAGGTAGTTACAGCCTTTCACATTGGGCAGTCTATCACGTTGCCCACCTTCTTTCTAACTCCTTCTAAGGAGGAAGAGAGGCTCCACCGTCTGGACCCAAAACGTGCGCTCTCCTTCTACCTTGATCGGACACGCCAGTTCCGGGTGGATGACCAGCTCTTTGTTGGTTACGGGAGCGCTAATAAGGGACGGGCGGTACACAAACGGACCATCTCTCGGTGGGTCGTATTGTGTATCAAAGTATGATACTCTTTGGCTCGGAAGGAGCCCCCTGTTGGGCTGAGGGCCCATTCCACTCGGGCCACGGCGGCTACTACTGCCCTGGCTCGGGGAGTCCCCTTTGCAGGACATCTGTCAGGCAGCTATGAGGGCCTCGCTGCACACGTTTGCTAGACACTACTGCCTGGACAGCCAAGTCCGGAGAGATGGCTTTTTCGGCCGTTCCGTTCTCCAGGACTTTCTGGTGTGATCTTGGTCCGCAGACCCACCACCAGGGTTGGTATTGCTGGGGTATCTATTCTAAGGTAAGGAATCTAACACTAACCTGTTTCTTTCAGATGCACAAGTTACTTACCTTCGGTAACGATATATCTGTAAGAAACAGTAGTTAGTGTTAGATTTCTTACCGCCCCACCCATCCTCCCCGTTCTGTGGACCGATATCTAGGGTTAAGGTTTTTCCTTTTGAGGGGCCCTAGTTTTATGGCACCAGTGTCGGTCTCTGGCATGACTCTGCATTCCTGGCGCGGAAAGCTATGGTCAAGAACTGACGTCAGCGTGCGAGGGCGGCGTCTACGTACGCCGCCGACGTCATCCCGGCAACCACGACACCGACGTCTGACGCCGAGCCGCAGACGCTATCGACGCGCAGGGGTACTGTTACGCAAAACTTTCCGGATCCAGTCTGACGCCTGGGGATATTCTAAGGTAAGGAATCTAACACTAACTACTGTTTCTTACAGATATATCGTTACCGAAGGTAAGTAACTTGTGCGTTAGGTTGATTTAGACCTGACCAAGAGTAGTGTCTCCGATAGCTATGACTGTGAGTAGTATGAGCAGCAGGTGTGAACTGTTTGTATGTCTGAAAGCAAGTCTGTGTATTTATGTAGTTGGATGCCATCTCCTGCCTACGAGCAGGGTGTGAGATGTGGCTGGAGATTGTTGATCTAGACCTGATCAAGAGTAGTGTCTCTAAATGGCGTGAATGAGAGTAGTGTGAGCAGCAGGTGTTAAATTCTTGTATGCCTCAAAGTAAGGCTGTTTATTTGTGCAGATGGACACATCTCCTGTATGCCAGTAGGGTGTGAAATGTGGGTATATGTTAAATGTGGGTATATGTTATATTGATCTAAACCTGACCAAGAGTAGCTCTCTGATACCTGTGATTGTGAGTAGTGTGAGTGGCAGGTGTGAATTGTTTGAATGTCTGAAAGCAAGGCTGTGTATTTGTGTAGTTAGAAGCCATCTCCTGCCTACGAACAGGGTGTGAGATGTGGCTTAGGGTTGTTGATCTAGACCTGATCAAGAGTAGCTTCTCGAAAAGGTGGGAATGACAGTAGTGTGAGCAGAAAGTGTAGAATTCTTGTATGTATGAAAGTGAGGCTATGGATTAGTTTAGCGGGATGCCATCTACTGCTTGCTACTAGGATGTGACATTTGGTTGGAGGTTGTTGATCTAGACCAGTAGCAGTAGAGTGAAAGGCAAGCTCCTATCTTTGAGTAGGTCTTGGACCTGTTGCTCCAGATATGACTGAAAGGGTCGACAGTGGAGGCTTTATCAAGATTCTCTGCGCGGTAATAACGACTGGACAGCTGCCAGCGTTCCTTTTTGGCATGTTTGGCAGCTTCTACCGAGGTCCAGCTTTTTAACAAACACGTTGCATTATGGGACTTGTATTTTCAATTATAACTTTGCTAATATGGGCTAAACAATTCGGAGAATGTAAAGCGCTGCTTGGATAAAAGAAAGTACTTGAGAGTGATACGTGACAGAAAGCTGCTTGGCAGCTATGCATTGAGAGACTGGTACTTACAGCTGGATGTCAACTTTTAGCACACCTGTGTAAACATGGAAGACTTCCAGGGGTAGCTCGCAGTACTGGGTATCAACACAGACATTTCTGTTGGTGTCAGTTCTTAAAACGGCCAAAATGAATATTAGACTTTAATATCAAAGAATGCATTCCAGCTGCCCACTTCTGGCTGCTCAAAAACTAGCAGCCCTTCTCACCTCAGCACCCCCTCCCTCCCCGTTAAGCAACTCAGATATGCAGACATTTAACAGATCCCTTCATTCACAGCCCCGAGCCCCATCCCTACACAGCTGGAACCTCGCCCACACGGGAAAGTAAGAGTACCCTCCCTTGTTTGGGGCAGAAGTCACTTATTTAAGAGGCATGGAGTGACTTGAAAACTTTAAGCTCACTGCCTGTTGGAGTTTTTTTTTGCTTACCTTAAACATTTGCAAAAACTTCCAAAAATAAGAAGCAAACAGACTCATTTGGAAAAATGTTAAGTGAAGATGACAGGCTTGTAAGTGCTGAAGGGTAGGTGGTAAGTTGTGCAGTACGAGTACTGTCAAAAAGACTGCTCGCCCGGAAAGGCAGGGATGGCTGTGGCAGTCAGTCATTCACCTGCCAGATTCACCTCTGGAAAGCTGGTCACCTCTGGAAGGACAGGGATGGCTGGCAGTCAGTCATTCACATGCCAGATTCACCTCTGGAAGGCTGTTCACCTCTGGAAGGACAGGGATGGCTCTGGCAGTCAGTCATTCACATGCCAGATTCACCTCTGGAAGGCTGTTCACCTCTGGAAGGACAGGGATGGCATGTGCCAGTCTGTCATTCACATGCCAAACTCACCTCGGGAAGGCTGTTCACCTCTGGAAGGACAGGGATGGCTGTGGCAGCCAGTCATTCACATGCCAGATTCACCTCTGAAAGGATGTAATTCCTGGAAGAGCAGAGGTGGCTGTGGTAGAGCCAGTCACCTGCCAAACACTCCCCGGAAAGGCTCGTCGCCCTGAAAGCGTGTTCCAGCTGTGGCAGTCAGTCAGTCACATGTCAGACTCGCCTCTGAAAGGCTGCTCGCCTGGAGAGGCAGGGATGGCTGTGGCAGAGTCAGTCACATGCCAAACTTTACTCTTAAGGGCTGCTTTCGCTGTGACATAACCAGTCACAAGTCTGACTGGCTGACTATGCCCCAACCCTGTCTGATTCACCGACCTGTAGCAGAGTAAGCAGACATCCCAGAGTATCCTGACAGGGAAATGGATCCATGCTAGACCCATTGTTGAGACTTTCCATGGGGTATTATGCTTACCCCTGATTTTTCCTAGGAATTCGGGACACTTAAACCCACGAAATATTGACCCTTGCTTTTTTAAACCAGTAAATAACTTTAGTTAGAAATTTGGTGCTATTGAATTTATTTCGAGTCCCACAGGGACATTCTCATAGGACCCATATGAAAGTTTTATTTTGCAACCAATTCTCAGAGTTTCATGGACACTGCCTTTATGCACTGTCCAGGTTTTTGTTTCTCAAGTTTGTCTTATACACAGGGAACAGGAAAGGCTGCATTCTGCAAGCAGGTCTGTCAAGAACAGCGATCAGAGTAACAGCAGGGCTAGGGGTTTGGGGGATGGAGGGAGGCACTGGGAAAAGCGTGCTGGGAAAGATATGTTCCATGGGGAGCCCCGGTATCTGGAGAAATGAAATAAAAGGTTCAGAGTGATGGGGATTTAATGAAATGAGAAAGGGGGAAGAAGGTTGAAGGAAAGCATGATGTGGGGTACAGCAGTCATCACCCATGCAATAAATCATATTCCCCTACTCTAACTGCTGAGATTTCGAATTTAGGGAGTCCATATAGTACGGGGAAGAGAGTCTGCTACCTCCACCAAGGAATCTTGTGTAAAAATAAAACGTTACACATATATTACAACATTAATGTATAAAGCAAAGTGAGCCATTAAAAGCCTAGCATAAAATATTCTATAATTGAGGTTACACAAACAGAAAGAGGGGATAAGTAAAACATTTGAGACCTAAGGCACTGTAGCCCTCTGGAGACACATATTTTGGGAGGGTGTGCGTAAGTACATGCTATTGAGGTTATAGACTCAGCTGTGTTTTGTCATACATTAATTGATCATTTTCTGGAGGAGTGCTCTTATTTTAGTAGGGCTTTATTCTAGAATTTAGACTTTTTAATAGGGCTTCGAAAGTTGGCAGGTATGGGAGGTAAGGCACAGAGCCATGCAGTTACTTGCCCAGTATCACACACTGTGTGGGTGCTGGGATAACAACCAGAATGTCATGGATTCGAAACTGATGATTTAGTCACTGGGCCATATCTCTTCACATATGAACGTATGTGTATTTCTAAGCGAGAGATCGAGATATTATTTTCTGGTCAGGAGTGAGAGAACTTTTTTACCAATGTGATGTGCATGATTTACGTAGGAATCCCCCTGATTCCTGCAAGCCCATCAATACCTGCTCCCCATGCACACATTTCCAAGCTGAGTATTTGAGAGCTAAAGACATCACACATGTATCACTAGGTCAAAAACATCACAGACACGAGGGCAACTCCCAACAGGATTAATAAAATAGTATACAGCAGAGCCCTTCATTATTCCACCCTCAAAAACATCCCCTTCACAGTCACCACCCTTGACCTTTAATGAAATCCTGCAACCCGCACACAGAATCACCACAATGTAAAATAAACGACACTGATTGCTCTTTTAAACCCTGCTGTCTAGCAAAATCTCCTCTCCTTCCGACCACACCACCAATAAACTAATACACTGAAGGTCATCCTCTTGAAATTCCACAGATTTGATGATGGTGGCCCATTCATTAGGAACCAAGTGGCAAGACTGCCTCCGTCACTTCACTGACACTGGAACACAGAAGGACTGAATCAGTATAAAGAAAGTCGTAAAATCCAGGAAAGCTCCAGTACTACAGAGCAGTCGCCTCCGAATTCCACAGACAACTTTCATAGGGAAGTTCACCTCACCTCTAAAGTTACCAAGGTAAACATCCAGTTTTTTTAATTGTAACAGTAGTTTCTCAGCTGATTAATCTCACTTGTTTTATGTTCATGAAAATTGTTGATCACATTGTATGTCATCTAAGTGATCTCTTGACTTTAAAACCAGTCAGAAACATAGAATGGATCAATCGTGGGTCTTTGAGTAGCCCAGTGGAACATAAGAAGATCATTAATACTTTTAATCAAAAGTTGGAACGCTTCCCATAATTTAATTGCATGAAGAGCAGAGTAAGAGGCACAGCTGTATTCTGGATGAACCGAATTTTAGGAAGAAGAAGAATGCATACAGATTTGCATAATCCAGTCTAAAGGCAGTCATGGCACCCATTATTTAGTGTTGATGATTGGACATAAGAAACAGCAGACGTTCTTTTCTCTTTAACCGAAAAAGAAGACCGTGACATGGCTTTAGTCTATTGCTAAACCTAGCTTCACTGCTAAAGCAGAAGGCCAAAGACTGTTTAAGAACAGATCAGGATAGGCACTAAAGACACTTGACCTCACTTGTATGTGGTTCAAATTGATGCTACTGGCTTTGTAGTCAAGTGTGATGTGGCTGCAAACACAACTGAGCATCAGAAGAGTGGCCGGTAGCACGAAGTATATCGGAACAGATCGTCAGCAGCAGAGTTTGTGAAAATGAAGCCCAAATGATTTGATCAGAACAGGAAAGGGATCATAGATGGTACTAAACGTAAACTGGAAAATGCTATATCCTACAACCAATAAATTGAAAGTATCTGCTGATAAACCATCTGACCTCTTGATCAGCATAATTAGCCAATTACACAACAACATAGCACAGCTTCTCAGAACCACCTCTCCTGACGCCTGCACTGCAGAAACAGACAGGACTGGCAAATCGCCTGTCACTCGATTCTTACATATTTCTACTAAATACATATGAACCCCTTCATTACACCACCTTGTTGACACCAAGCTAATCAGAGAATTGTGCACTTCTTTGTAAACCACCATTTCCCATTAAATCTAAGCCACACTTAACTGATTGTCTAAAAAAAATCTACCATGAACAATAAAACCACCAGTGATGACATATTTGTGCAGATATCATTGAAACAGTGGATGATGAAGAGCCATGCCGCTTGGTACTTCTCGGATTAAGTGCAGCTTTTCAGTCATTTGGTATCAGGACCTTGCTGGTCATCTTTCTGAATTCTCTAGACTACATTTTGCCTAATTGTTTACAGGAAATTAAATAGGACTTGGTTTGTCTCTGGCCAGGTAAAAGTCCCTGGTTCGCAAAACCACACCTCTGTTCAGTGTCTACCTGCTCGTATTTCCTCCCTCCTCAGGATTCTCAGCAGCTGCTACCTCACTCCTACACAGACACCGCTCAATTGTATCTGCTCATCAACTGCAATTGGAACCAGTACCAAACTCAAAAAAACGGACAACGATCAAAGCATAAATGGCTTTGAGCTCCTTCAAACTCGGTTGCTCCAAAGCAGAACAGCTGTTACTTAGCGTAGGCTATCCTTCCATTCTTTCGGCCCACCAGACATTTTTCACTCTGACACCATCAGGATATCATTCCAAGATCCAGAGTCTAAACTAAAGGATTGTGGGTAGCATTGGTTCAGAAATGACTCTACAGCAAATCTGTTACTTTCATTATGTATTATGCTTCCTTGAATGCTGGATCCATTTCTTCTTTCGTGAACAGAAAAGTACTGTCAAAACTGCTTGAAACATTGCCTTGGCTATCAAAAAGGACCATTCATTGGTTTGCTGAAATACTACATGTCCCGTATTCAGGTAGGTTCAGAACTCTTTCGCAATGACAATGGGGAAATACGTCTCATGGATTCCATTATCCAACAGTAAGGCTTTTCATTCACTCTTTTCTCTTAAACACTTGATATTCTTCAAGATCTTTTGCCTCACCCTCAAATGCATATACAGGAGAGCTTAACATCTCACCGTGTCAAATACCACACCATGTTCCTTGATTGCTTCTTCTGCTGTGCATACCTAGGTCATGGGTCCAAAACCATGGAAGTAGCTCTCTGTAGATCTGTACATCAAACTCAGGTTTTACTAAAAGCTGAGAACATCTCCTACCCACCAGGCTTCCTCTTCTTGATTAAGAGGATAGTGCCTATGTGTGAAAAAGCTTGGTTTGCTGTGTTATTCAAGTCTCCTTATGCGTTCACTTCAGTCTTTGCTGGCACCAATGCCTCACACTTAACAGTGATTTCATGTGATAACATTGTTTTTCCCAACAATCTCCTGCAAAAATAACATCTTTTTATAATCAAAAGATTTTTCTATGTAGTACATTGTTTTGACCAACTTGAGAGTTGCTTCCTGCCCGTGGCTCTGCAAGGTGCGCCTTTTTGTACCAGCAAATATATAGGGTTTCAACTTCTTACCATAATCAGTATAATTTTCTTACTGCCGACGAGTACCAGTGGATCCACTGCATTGGAACCCATGTTCTTCTGGTTAACAGCTGACAAAAGCAGCCAGCTTTTTGAGTGGAATCTTTGTGAGAGGCTCTTGCATCCAGGATGGCAAGAAGAAATGGACTGACCTCCGGATACTGAGAAGCTAAGCATCCAATGCTGCCAAAAAGATACAGAAAACCCATCGCATGATGAGATTCTTGGAGGCAGAGTGCACTTCCTAGAGCTGCCTTGGTGTTCACTGTTGGTGTGATGTCTCAGCGCCATTTTGCCTTATTGGAGGTGCTTTCCAATGTTCATACGCAGAATCCTTCATGTGTACATATCCAATCATCCATGCGCAGCTCTCATTGGGGCTTGAGACAGCCTGTCAGCTAAGTGTGTGTGTAATCGGTCACATGCACACCTCACTGGTTTCCTGTTAACTAAATAAAACAATTGCTTTATCCTGATGATGCAGCATGTGTTTCAATAGTGATTCGCACGTCCCTTCCATTAATTGATCAGACTATCAGCCAAACAGTATGACAGTGATATATTCACTTTTCAGCCAATTTCTTTGACAACATGAAACATCACATTTTTTTTATGTGACACTGTCTGTGCATTACAAGTGATTTAAGTATACTTTAATATACGTACACGTTAAGATCAGTTTGGGAAAGTTCAGAAGACGCGATATCTGGGAATCTATATTAAACATCCACTATTTTTCACTGATTAATCATTCCAAAGGATTTTTGAAGGTTGTCATCAAATTTTTATTTATGAATCTGTTCGCACATTTCTACATAGGCTACAAATAGTAAGGGCCCGATTACGATGTGGTAAGGAATGTTGCGATGCAGTAAACAACTAAATATGCAACAGAGTCTAGTACCTTTGTGATAATTTTTCATAAATCCAGATCTTCCTGATGTGGACTGGGAAAAATGGAAAGAGTTATGAAGCATATCTAGATGCTATTGAAGGAGAAACTTTCACATAAAAGAAGAACTTCGCTCTGTAATGCCATTGCTTAGAGCCTGAAGGAAGAAAAATCTTCCTACTGAAACTGTGATGGGGAGGGAGACACTATAGATGAACATGCTTCAGCAATAAACTTTAGATGTTTGTTTCAAACCCCACAGGAATGTGAAGATGGAAAGACAAATTTTACAAGCGATATCAAGTTCCTGCAGAGTCTATAAAACATTTTGTTGCGTCACCAAGGGTTCTGGCTGTCACGTGTGATTTTAAGTAATGTGAAGATGAAATTACCTGAGATCGAATAGTTGAAAACACCAACAAGAAGATGATTCAGAAGACCCTATTGACACATCTAAATTAACATTAGATAAAGTAATTGAAATAGCGTCTGAGATTGAAACCACAATGTTTCTTATGGAAGAAATGTCGCTTTCATCTCAAATTATTGAAGTTCATTCAACAACGGCGCATGACAAAACATGTAAAATGAGAAATGTTAATGTTAACAACCATATTTGGAGGAATTTAAAAGGTATGGAGCGTATCGTTGTGGTAGTAATACTGATCTTGGTAATGAAGTATATTGTCCAGCTGTGGATCTTTTTTGGCTAAGTGCAGGGAAAAGGGACATTTTGTTAAAGTTGTAGACTTCCCTCGAACTCTCCTCTTCGAAAAGCCTGGAATATGGTTGATGCACTAGGTACATCTTCCAAAGTTTCATATTCATGTGAAGAAAACCTAATTTTATGTGTGAACTCGGACAACTGTGTCAGTTATGTGGAGGTATATTTGGAGGAGTTTATTAAAAAATATTTTTTTATCAAGTAGGATTCAGCAGGGTGAGAGTAGTTATAGTCCTAGTCAATTTTATTGTACGATTATTTAAGCCTTTACAAGCAAGCAAAGCAATTGAGAGTATTCAACATACATAGTTAAAAAACACATTGCAAGAACAAACAGAGCCAAGTTCAGGACATAAAAGAATCAGCTGAGCTATATTTTAAGAAGCTAAAACAGGTCAAAAAGCAAAGTGAAGGACAGCTCTTTGTTTTTCTTCGATCGATGCACTTAAAACAGGACGAACCTTTGACACAATATAAGGAACAATGTGCAAAACGCTCAAAGCAAGGTCCCATTGTAGGGCAGACAGATCTGTAATCAGCACTAGGAAGAGACAAGGCACATAATTATCTTGCTCTCAAACTGACCCAGTCCAGGACCAAGCAGTGCAATTTAGAGAGTACCAGAGCAAAGAGTGGTTGTGAATATTGGCATATTGTAAAACACTAGGCAGCGCCCAGTGCCAAGAAATGGAGCAGCACATTTGTTAGTTTAAGACAATGTGCAAAAACGCAATTATGGCAATGCAAACCAGGTAGTTATCAGCATGAATAGTCGCTAAAGTGCAATGTGCAAAATGTGCTGGAAGCATGACTAAACCCAGTCCGTTTGCAGTGAACTGTGCTGACAGTGATGTAATTAAACTTAGAACTGTAGCGTAAAGGGCGTTACATTTTTGGCGGGCTCAGCCACAATAGAAAACAAATACACAGAAAAATATAAACACAGCATTTAGCAGCATGTTACAAGGGCACTAGTAGAATTGACTTTGCTCAGTTTGGTCGCAACCATCCGGAGATACTTGACAGTTTTGACATTTAGTAATGAGTTCAAAGGATTCAGACTAGCAGGGCGTGGTCGAGCTGGCGACCGTAATGGTTGCCTGACTTTGGAGCCCCGGAGCCATCATGCCTGTTTCCCCCCTCACCATGTCCATCCGTGACCCCACCTGCCCCAGTGCACCTTATCGAGCATCAGAGCCTCTGGGGAACCGTCGGCGATGAGTGTGGGGTCCAGTGTTTTCCTAACCGCCCAATAATGCCCCGGGCCGAGCCTGGACCTGATATGGCCTCCGGAGGCCCCAAGTCGACAGGGGACTCTGGTGAGCCTGGAGGCGGGGTCCCGGGCTTGAGTGCTGGAAACGCCATGCCTGCTGACTGCCGCAGTGGGGGACTGGGGCCCCCCTGTCGCACTCCCCGCCTCAAGTCGGGCCAAGGCACCAATGTCGCCCGCCAAGGAGTGAGCCTCCAATGCGCACTGACCGAAGGGAGTGGCTGTCTACCCACATCCCCGATCCTAACTTGATGGGCTGCCTGAGTCAATGACGAGCTGACAGAAAGCCTACATACCACAAACCTGCTCTTTCAGAACTGCGAGTACAGTCCCCCTGATGACATAAGCAACGAGTCATCATCACGCATGCTTCCCCTGCCAACCACGGCCTACTCCCCGCACCACTGGCCGCCATCTTAGCACGGGGCACTCCCGGCGTCTGGTGCGCCTCGTGATCCTTCCTGGCTGAGTCCCTTAACCAGGTTACGAACTAAAGGGGTCTGATTTACCTCCCGAACACAAACATCACATCTGTATCGCTGCTTTCCTGCAATACAAGCAAGTTCAACTGCCCAACGTTCAGCGCGAGGTACATTGGTTGGAGGCTGTTGCCCTGGTCCCCCTATCAGTCATAGTGAACATACCACTCATCACAAGTGGCCCTTCTTTGAGGCGAATCTCCCACCGGGCCAGTACTGGCGACCTGTGTTTATTACCTACGAACCAACACCAGCAGTTTAAAAATGGGGCGCTCAGATCCCAAACAACGCCCATTGAGTTTAGAAGGGGGCAAACCCTCCAGAAGGGAAGAATCTGGAGGAGCTGCTGCAGAAGAGGGGACCCAACTAGTGGGCACCGCTGCCATAATGGCTGAACTCCGAGCGGGTTTCCGTGCCATCGACATACGCTTGGACACTTTAACCAGCAGACTAGATGACATTCACAGTCGCATGGAGGCCCAGGACACATGCATAGGAGGAGCAGAGCAGCGCATCTCGGACCTGTAGGATGCACAACCGTCTCTGCAACGATGTCTCGAACGATCGGAATCCCTCCTCAAAGAACTTGCCGCGTAAACCGACGATTTGGAGGCACGTTCACGCCGCAGTAATATCCGTGTCGCAGGAATTGCAGAATCCACAAACACCGGGCCTATGGCGAAGTTTCTCGAGACAGTCCTGATGGATCTATTTGGGAGGGACACCTTTTCTACAGCGGTTTCAGTCAAACGAGCCCATCGGACTTAGGGGACCAAACCCGCCCCCGGTGCTCCCCCGAGGATAATACTTGCGAAACTCCTCAACTACAGCGATCATGATGTGGCCCTTAAACTAGCCAGGGAACGAGCAACACTCCATTACCAGGGATCCACTATTTCCATGTTCCCAGATTTCACACCAATGGTGCAGGAAGCCAGGCGCAAGTACATAAATGTCAAACGTTCTCTCCAAAAGGCGAACATCAAATATGCAATGCTCTATCCTGCTAGACTTCGCATTCAGTTTGATAGCAGGACTCATGTGTTTGATTCACCAGACGACGCAGCGAAGTTCTGGAAGAAGCATGAACCATCCACATTGCGGCACCGACGAGAGAACGACACAATACCTGGCCCATGATCTTCGACTTCAAGATGACCTTGTTATCTCTGTGCAGGACTCGCGTATCAAATAATACAATGTACTTTTCATTTGCTTGATGCAGGGAGCCTACAGGTTTGTAAGTGCCATGCAACACTGTAGGTCTGCCCAATATCCGTAATGCTCTTTACACACACTGATGGGGCTGATGGACAACCTTACAATTACTCTTGGTTAAGTGGGAATTACTGTTTGTGTTTACTATATCATCTGATGGCTCCACGGAACTTCGCCATCCCCCGAAGGATGACTATCCGTTTTCTTCGTTTCCTTTATTTTTCTTTTTGATTATGCACTCCTTTTTGGGCATGTTCTATTGGGATTCGCCGGGTGCCTTGTTGTGTATCTGATGGGGGTGGGGGGGTGGGAAGGGGTTGAACGGGTGTTTTTGATGTATGACTAAGTTTGCCATGTTAAATGCAGGTATGGAGCACCTTCTTTTTTTATACTGCAGATTGTGAACACCGTTTTCCTCTGGTGCGTGACAATGCTTGTAAAAGAAGACTAATATTAGCATATTTGACTCGACACACTATCCAAATCGCATTCCTGCAAGAGACCCATTTTGACCCACTACCCGCTCACAGTTTTGCATCCACTTGGGGTGGGAATTGTTTCTTCTCCTGCTACAGCACTTACTCATGGGCAGTGTGCATTTTAGTGCATCACTCACTCCCTTTTTGATCCGTTGAGGTAATTACGGGCCTCGAGGGTGGGTATGTGCTCGCAAAGGGTATTCTGGGAGGTGAAGCTATATCCCTTGTAAATGTTTATGCTCCAAATACCGATTCTGTCGACTTCTTCCCTACTCAGTCCTCGTGCATTAACAAGTTAGGTGCTTACATTATTTTGATGGGTGGGGATTTCAATCTCACACTTGACCCAGCTGCTGACACCACTGGCCCCAGACGAATTATGAAACCACACTCCACCTCAGGCCTTTTGAACCTCCTACGTGCGTCATTACTGGAAGATCCCTGGCGTATACACCACTCTACAACCTATACGCATTCTTTTTATTGCGCCCCACGTGGGTCCTGGTCTTGTATAGACCACTGGTACCTTGCACCGCAGCTGATGCTAGATGTGCATGACATTGAATATCTACTTCGCACGATCTCAGATCATTCCCTGATTCTCCTGGTATTGGACTTCTCATTACTTCCCAAACAGGGCCCATTGTGGCGGTTCCCTTCATCTTCTCTTTTGGATCCAGTATGTAGCACGGAAATAGGAAAAGCCATTGAGGAATATTTCGAGCTTAACGATGGCACAGTTGACTCCCAACTTATACTTTGGGACGCCTTCAAAGCTGTAATATGTGGGGGTAGTATCTCTAAACGGGCAGGGGTGCTTTGTTCAATCTGCACTAGGTTGAGGGCAATCAAAGAAAAACTAAAAGATGTGGATAGCAGCTCCCTCGCAATCCCTCTGCAGCCTCTTTTCATACCCGTTCTGGACTGATGGTTGAATTTAATGACGCAGCTGCCCAGGAAGACAAATACCTAGGGAAGTATGAAAAGGCCAGGGTTTATGGAGGGGGCGAAAGACCAGGCAGGACGCTTGCAAGAAAGCTGCACCCACAATACCAGTCGACATACATTACACAATTGGACTCGGAAGACGAGAGCCCGTTATTGTCTAACACTGACATCACACAGGCCCTATTAACATATTCTACGTGACTGTACGAAACACGGTCCCCACCTGGCGACTAAGCCCTGAGGGACTATTTGCAAGAAATTGCCATGGTCTGGATTGAAGACAGGCAATGTGAGTTCTTGGCTTCCCCCATCGAGGCCGATGAAGTGCAGCAGGCAATAAAGGACTTAACTAGTAACCGGGCCCCGGGGTCCGACGGCCTCACTGCAGATTTTTACAAAGCGTATCAGGACGTACTCGCCACTCGGCTGGTTGAGGTATATGCAGAGACCTTGGAAAGCGGTTTCTTCTCTCCAACTATGCGAGAAGCCATAGTCACACTTCTTCTTAAACTGGGCAAAACTCCTACCCAATGCCAATCGTACAGACCACTATCACTGCTAAATCATGACTATAAAATTCTCACTAAATTCCTAGGAACGCGCCTCTCACTGCTAGTGGATACTATCTTATGTCCCTTCCAGGCGGGATTTGTTCCCGTGCGATCCACGACCATTAACCTGCGTACAGTATTCTCAGTAATAAACCAGATGGAAACTGCGTTTCCAGCGGCTGTCGTGCTGCTAGATGCAGAGAAGGCATTTGATTCCCTGGAATGGTCCTTCTTTTATGCAGCAATGCAGAAATTAGGTATCCTCATAGGTTTTTTTAAGCCTGATTCGCCTTCTATATTCTAATCCGGTTGCTCGGCTGCGAGTGAACGGAATTCTCATAGCTCTTTTTTCTCTGTCACAGGGTACTCGCCAGGGGTGCTCGCTAACACCCCTATTGTTTATTATAGCAATGGACCCTCTAGCCCGCCATATGCAGGAGCGTCATCTCCACAAGGGCTTGCAACTACACACTGGCCCGCTCATAGCCTCCTTCTACGTGGATGATGTACTGTTATTTGTTCGCCACCCTTCAGAAAACCTTCCTCCATTATTAAGAGAGATAGTCCGAGTTGGCGTACACTAGGGTCTTGTCATAAACTGGTCAAAGTTGGATATTTTCCCGCTGACGCCTGCAACCACCCAAGTGGACGGTAAGTTCCCTTTGCGCTGGTGTACCTTTCCTCCTAAATACCTTGGTATTTATTTACATTGCAGTGCCGACGACGTCATCCGAATCAACTACGGGCTGGCTATTGATCACCTCACGTCGCAGGTTGATCGCTGGATTAAACTACCCCTCTCCATGGACGGCCGGATAGCCATCATTAAAATGGTGGCACTCCAGCGCCTGCTATATCTATTCACAAATATCCCAATTGCATTGACAACTGCTTTTTTTGCAACGTTGCGCCCGGTATTAATCCGACTGGTATGGGCGAGTAAACAACCAAGAATCGGATGGGACACTCTCACCATGCCATACGAGCGAGGAGGATTCGGGGTTCCTGATCTCTACCTCTACTATCTGGTAGCTCAGATCCATTTCACATACTTTTGGTATCACCCCGATGCTCACATTCAGTATCTCAGACCTGAACTATCCCAAATACACCAGAATGCACTCTCGTCACTTCTCCCCCAGGGGCTCCCGCGTTGCCCCATGGAAATCCAGACAGTATCCACGACATGTAGGGCCTGGACCAAACTGCGTCGATGTTTGCAACATGACATCTTATATTCCCACCCACACACCGCTACCCGACAGTCTGTGGTTACCCCCTACCACTGAATCTCTTACTAAACGGACGTTGCAAGAGTTAAGATTCCATACTGTGGGGGATGTGTTTAAGGACTCTCGACTGTGTTCCATTACTGAACTGGCAGCGAGAGGCGCCGCTACCTACATTGATCTTTTTTTTAATACATAGAGTGCATGGAGCCTCGAGGAGTGTCTTGCCTGACGCTACTACTGAACCAGCAGACTTCCCCCCTCTCGCTCTAGTCATTAAATCTACGGATAGCACACACCTCCCACCTCTAACACGCATCTCAATCCATGCGACCACTAGTGGGACTCAAATCTAGGAAGGCTTGGGAACTTGACTTGGGTGAGACTCTAACAGATGAAATATGGTCCTTTTGCTGTGCCCAAACCTGATACGTATCGAATAACTATAGACATACATTGACACATTATAAATACCTCCATAGAGCATATATTACTCATAAATTAATGGTAGAATCAACCCCACTGTCTCTAATGCATGTGCTAGCTGCACAATGCCGGACGCAGACTTTGCACTCCTCGCCTGGAATTGCACACCCCTCCGGGAATACTGGGGGACTATTTTTTGCAACTTATCACTCATAATTGAAGTCACACTAAAACCCTCCTCCTTGATGGCATTGTTAGGATAGGTCAAACCCCTCAAGAGAAGTGTGAGAAGATTCTCTGTATTTGCGCTCCTCCTGGCTAAGCGCCAGGTCTCCTTACAGTGGGGTAGCGCTCGAACACCAACAACCAAAGACTGGGTTCGGGACCCCATTTATTGTAATACAACAAGTGATACATATGCTACACTGCTACCCCTTACTTCCAGTCCTCAGGATATTTAGCAACCACTTAAAGACTACCTGCAGATGCATTCTTTAGATGGAACATTGGGGGAGCTGGACGAAATGTAAAATGACACATGGGTTTGCATATCCCTGCTCAATTGGGCATCTAGAGCCCGGTATATTGCTACAAATGTGAACCCTATTCACTAGTTGTCGCGAACTGGAAAGTGATCCTCTGCGAGGTACTTTGTGCACTATATTGTACTGTAAATCACACATGCTCCTTTATTGCAATGTTAGTTATGTTTCTTTGCTCGTTGTTTGTTAGTACTGATCTTGGGAATGGGAAGACAAGACAATGACATGTTATGAAATAGTACATAGCGCTGATCTCCTTACTTCTGTAATATCATGTATCCTCTCTGTTAATGCTTGGAAAAACCAATAAATAAATTTGCACCAAAAAAAAAAGGATTTAGGCTAGCAATAACTGCCTATCGGCAGGTGCAAATTCCAAGTCGGATGAAGTCTGGACGGAGAAGGATTCTCCTTTGCTGTAGCAATGAAGGCCAGATACATAGGATGTGGATTAGAGTTAATTTTCCTTGGCCACAAATACGGCACCTTGTATCGTGGGGTACTGAGCGACACCATGCCGGAAGGTGAGCATGCAGGTTCCACTCGCCCAGTCTTAACGCCACAAACCTAGCCTTCACCCACAAAGGGTTAGTACAGGTGATATCATTCTGCTGCTTGCTGGAGGAATAGGAATTAATAACTGATCATGCGTGAGAGCGCTTACTTAGTGCTGCCAAATCCTCCAGTTTTAAAAGTTTTTGAGCCATAGATTTTGTTAGTTTCTTGAAAACCTGATGAGAAATATGTTTGCTCCAAACCTCAGTCAATGAGAATTTAGGCAGTGTGCCATCAAGATGTTGCCTGTATGATGATGTTTGACCGGCGCTTTCTAATTTGCACCAGATTAGACCGTGCATGGACTCTAGCAGTGCCGATCTGAGCCTGTGGCAGAAATTAAGGAATCTGCAGCCACTAGCCCAGTGCTGTGTAGTTATGCTGTACTCGAGTCTCACTTGCGCTAGTAACGCTCTCTTTGGAAGGCAGCTTTGTACATTCTGGTAATCAGTTTGTCTACTGTCCTAGCCTTCCTGCCCGGGGTAATTTCACTCCCGTAGGTTAGTGCAGGGATAACCTTTGCTTTCCTCACCTGGAGAAGGGGGTCAAGGCTTGGTCTTCGTAGCTTCAGGGCAACAGCTGAAAGAGCAAACATTAAGCTAGAGCCTTTGTTGTGTATAGAACGCAGGTAAGATGTGAATGATACTTTACTGTCTAGGAGGATGCCCAGATATTTGTAATCCTTGCTGTGATGGAACCATATGCCTTTGGGCTGCCACCTGCTATTTGAAAATCAAAAAGAACTAGCTATTGATTAGAAGTTTAATGTGTGTTTCAGAGGTAAGGAAAAAACATTTGTTTTTTACGAGGTAAGGAAAAAACATTTGTTTTTTTTATGAAGGCCCTCACCCACCAACCTAGTTGGTGGCATGCTTCATCATCGGGCCCCACCCAGGGCACCGAATGTGCCTCGGGTGTGCTGCGACGTCTGCTTACAGTGGAGCGTATTTTGTTAAGTGAGTGTGTGGTGATGGTGTTAAGGGTAAAAGTTTAAAATCTGTCCTAAGGGTCCCAGTGTTCACAAGGGTTATTTTATTAATGGGCCCTTAGCAGTGTTAAAAGCAAGGAGGCGGACGTGAGTGGAGGTAACTATGAGCTCCCACATCCAGTGTGGTCAACATGTTTCAGCCAGGCCTTATGTTAAATCTGGCTTTTGTCAGACCTTATGTGCAGAGTGAAATAAAAGGTTGGTCTACAAAATGTGTGTGACCAGCTAAGTGACGCACTCGCTAAGATGCAATATGTGTAAAAGGATGATTTCCTCTAGTTTCCTACTCTTGTACTGTTAGAGAGAAACTTCATGAGTCCCAGGAGGAGGTCGGACTTTTAGTCACACATTCGTCAAAGCTCGAGGCCCGCAAATCAAACCTACTTGGCCTGCATCGGGACTCCGTCGGTAACGGTCCCTGGTTCTGGCGGGGTTTAAGTATTCTCCTTTTTCCACAGGTGGAGGCACTTTCCTGCCAGGTGCGAGCAGCTTTCTTTTACTGTTAGAGAGAAACTTCATGAGTCCCGGGAGAGGGTCAGACTTTTAGTCACACATTCGTCAATGCTCGAGGCCCGCAAATCAAACCTACTTGGCCTGCATTAGGACTCCACTATGACTGAATGTGACCGTCATGGTTTTTGTTTAATTGATTTTCAGCCCGTTTCTAACAGTATAGGCGTGTAGGGTGGAAAGTTGCCGCTTTAAGCCTATCTTTCTCTGGCTGAGAAGCACAAGATTATCTGCATATACCAAGTGGGTCTTGTGTTGGCCTTCCTGTTTGGGCGGGTGGCAATTTACATCATCAAGGGGCTTCGATCTGTCAGCATGCAGGCAGCCTTGCTTCAGCCCAAAATTTGTAGGGATCTTCCTTGAGATAAAAGAGCTGTCTCCTAATTTGACTCGCACCCAGGTGTTAGTATACATCTGTTCAATTGCTCACGAAAAGGTACCTGGCAGTCCCCAGTTTCGCAATTTGCACCAAAGGGGGCCTCTTGGTATGATGTCAAAAGCAGATTTGAAGTCCACAAAGCAGGAGCAAAGCACCCTTTTATTTCTGATTTCTTTGTCACACATTAGGGCCAATGCATTCAGGTTTGAGGTGGTGTCGCATTTAGCTCTGAAGCCGCTTTGATTTATTGGAATGATCTGCCATTCCTCTGCCCAGGTTCTAAGATCGTCGAGTATCAGGCTGGTGTAAAGTTTTTCATCATTGTCGATTAGGGCCATGAGTCGTAATGGCGGGGTCGTATTTCATGCCCTCTTTAAATATTAATTGGATGATAGTTCTTCTCCAGGTGTGTGGGATGCTGTTAGTTGCCAGGCAGTGTTTAAACAGGGGTGTTAGGTGCTTGGTCCAGAATGTAGGGTTGGGTGTAAAGAAAGCAGTAGCGAGCCTGTGGGGGCCCCATCTTGCCCCAACCGTGCCAGCTTTAGTAGGTAACATTCCTCTACTTGACTGGATGTATTGAGGATTGTTGGAGAGTCTGCTTTGGCCGGGTCCGTTATGGGCGTTTTTGTAACTTTCAGAGTGGCAGGGAAATCACTTGGCGAACTGCAAGAGGGTACGGTGGGTAGGCATTCGGCATGCAATATAAAATGCACCATCAGAAATGAGACCCAGGCAGTTTCAGTGATATTCGCATTCTTGCACTCTCTTACTTCCCATCGTAATTTGATTGATCAACAACCAGAATCTCTTTGTGTTCTTTTCCTTACTTGCGACCAACAGTCGGGTCCAAAAATCCTAAGTTCTTTCCTTTTTAGCATGCCATATTTCTTTCCTGATAGGAGCCTTGATTTACTTAAATTGAGTTTTCACAATTAGTGAAGAGGGCTGCAATACAAGTATTCGCAGTTTGCGGTTATCTTCACTTTTCAAGGCCTTCAGAGATTCAGTCAGTTTGAATTTAGAAGAAGGAAGCTTGTGTAGCTTGGTGCATAGCAGAAGATTAACTTGAAGTTTCTGATGTATTTGGCCAGTGAAGAGCGCGCACTGTTTGATGGGAGAGTTACATTGGGCTGTGGATGCATTAAATTGGGCTCTTATCCATGGCAATGCTTCCCGGCTAATTTAATTGTCCCTTTTTAGCCGTTTTAGGTTTTCCGTCTGCACACTGATGCTGTTGGAAGGAGCAGCTTCCACTTTTGATGGTCAGATGGAGAGATTAATGTACTGCGGTCTACTGTCACTGTCAGAACGAAATCCTAAGGAGAAGTCTTCAATGTATTTGAAGAGTCCCATAGTGCAGAGGGTGAAGTAAATATAGGAGATTGAGTTTCCCACGGCCCTTGTCCAGCCAGGAGGTATGTCGCCACTGAGGCGCCCGTTGAGGAGCCGAAGACCTTGGGAATCGCACTCTGTCAGGAAAAACTCTGCTAATTTATTCCGATGATTAGCCGTTGGTAAATTATGAGCGGGAAGGTCGTACTCGTTGTCTAGGCTGTTAACCTATAGACCTATTGCTCCCCCGATTACATTGGTATTAAAGTCTCCAGATAGCAGAATGTTGCTGACGGAAACTTTAGTTTAAGGTCTGTTAGAATTGATACTAAGTTTCTCAGTTTCTCTTTCTTCCCGGACTTGGTGGGGTGGGCGTAAGAATGATGTCTGATTCAGGTTCTTTTACCTAAATTAGGATAGATGAATGGAAGTAATTTTCTGGAATAACACTTCACGGACAGTTTACATTGCAAATGATAGGTCCTGTGTTTTGGAGCGGTTGGAACAAAAGAATGCAGAGATTATTTTGGATCCAAATAATCCTGAACAAGTGATGTTAAGAAATAATTATTAAGGGAGAGAGATGCATGGAAATGTGTTCTGTGAATGTTTCTGAATGGGAAAGCACATTTCCTGTATTTTTGTTCTGACTAGTTCAGAAACTAAAAGGGTTTACTCATAAAATGCAACTTAAATCTGGTCGCAGGTTGTGGTGCACAAAGTTTGCAGGATACCATTGATGATTCTTCCAGGGTTCAAGAAGTGATTGAACCAGTTGAGAGTTTCATTTGATTATCTCTAGTGGTTTTTGGCATTAATCTAGAAGAACTCTTTTAGGATGCTTGTAAACCAATGTGATTTAAATTCCAGGATTTTGATTGACCGACCTCTTCTCCCAAAAATTAGTGAAATATTGATCATTCTGAAGGATGCCAAGGTCTTCACAACGTTCGGTATGTCATTCTCATATTACCAAGTAGTCTTGTGCAAGGAATCTTGGTATCTTACATCGCTCATTACCCTTGAAAGGGGCCTTTTGTTTTTAATGTTATCCTTTTGGATTAGCCTCCTCCACTTCTGTTTTTCAAAGAATCACCGATTGTCAATTCAAAACAGTTACAGGAGTACTTTTTCCCATGTTGATGTGATTATGGTGCAACGAAAGGGGAGCTTAATAGAAGGCTGTCATGTGTTTTTCAATTTTATAAGAAAAATATGTTATGTTGTGAACCTGCAAATGTAAGTTTGGGGTAGATTAAGTTGAGTACTTAGGTTATTTGTTGTCATGTGAGCTTGTAAAACCAAAAGATAGCTTAGTAGGTAAATTTTCTGAGTCTCCAACGTCTAATCATAAAGACCAAGTCCGGTGTTCTTTAGACTTCTACTCAAGATTTATTCCTGGATGTGCTAAGAAGACATATCTTATGAGTAAACTTCTTAAGAAGAATGAGAAGTTTGCATGAGATAAAGATTGTGAAATGAGTTTTCCCTATTTGAGAAGTAGATGTCACATGCCATACCTTTGAAACATTTAGATACTCATGATCCCAGCATAGTGGTTACTGATACCATTCAATATGGTCTGGGTGCGGTCTTAATGCAGATATATCAAGGAAAGGAGGAGGTGGTGCATTTTTCATCCCAGAGTTTAAGATACCTATTCCGTAGTAGAACGCAAAGTCTTGGCCTATCGCTAGGGTGTTGATCATTTTCAAAGTTATCTTTCGGGGACCGAATTTGGAATGGGTGTGGATCACAAACCTTTGGTAGCTGGGTTCCCCTCCAAAGGAATGAGGAAGGCATTTCCTATGATTACCAATTGTCAGTCTAGATTTCAAGAATTGCCAAATTATTCCAGTAGACTCCTCTGTGTGTGACAAGGAGTTACGAAATGACGATGAAGTTAAAGTATGTAGTGTGTCCTAAGGAGCTGTATTTGAATCCAAGTGGTTGGAAACACAGGAATAAGAGCTTATACCTTAGAAAGTTTCTCTACTCTTCGGATCAAGTTTGCTTGTTTCTAAGATTTTTGACTAGAAATTAGGGGCATTCTGTCAAATGAGTGAAGAGTTGCCGTTGGTTACTGCTTTAGTAAGAAGAGGTGATCTTTTAGTGATTTCTTACGGCTTCCACGGGAAGGTAGTATACCCTGTTCCTGAAGGTCACATAGAGATGAGAGCTATGAAATGAAGGCTTCAGAAGTCCTTCTAGTGGGCATGTTTGAATAAAAGCATTGAATCAAATGTAAGAGAATGTTAAGTCACAAATGACTGTGCCCATCCTACTGGAATTAGTACCAGTTCCTGACAAGGCATGGTCAAAATTGGGGCTTGACATCATTGGCATATTGACTATGATTTATAGTACATACATGTTAAGTACTGTGGTTGTGGATTATCATTCTTGGTGGCCAGAGGTGTTATTGTGTTTTTGGAATCTTTTTTCTCCAGAGAAGGTGTTCCGGATGAAATTGTCACAGATAATGTCTCGCAATTTATATCAGACACAGTTTCAAACTTTTTATTGAATCCAAATATTAAACATGTGAGCACTTCCCTCTGTCATCCATGTAATAATGGTTTGATAGATAGGTGTAATAGCGCAATTGAGGATATTGTGCACTTCTTGTTTGCAAATGGTTTAAAATTGTTATTAGAACTGAAAAGATTATTTTGGGCCATACACACCCCACCTAATGCTGACACTGGTGTATCACCATTTGTTTTACTGAGGGGAATGCTTCCAGGTTCCAAACTCAATAGGTTAGGGATGAATTATACGTTTCCTGCAAAATTAAATGTGTGGAAGAAGTGATGGATAAAAGATATGGTGCTCGAGAAAAACATGTGGATGGTCATGCTAAGAGCTTGTTTGTTTAGTTGGCTGATATGGTTCGCATGAAACTTCCTGGTCTTCAACCAAAGTGTCAGAGTAGATTTTCTTTTTTGAAGAAAGTGTTGGTGGTGAAGGGTTCTGTGGTCAAATTGGAGGACAGCAAATTGTAGAACAAGCAGTGATTGTGGGTAATAGCTCATGAAAGTTGTGTTGCGAAGTTACCATCTAAGGTTACCTGCAGGAGCTGAAACTCAGATTCAGACTCAGCAGAGCAAGTTGATGGTCGATTGAGTCCCTCTGATTTCAGTTTTAGAAATCTTAGTTCCAAAAGGGTTCATTAGGTACCTGTTAAATGGAAAGTTTACTGGTGTGGTCATGTGTTGGGACAGCATATTTGTTTTAGTGGCTCAGGACTGCCTGTGAAAATGAAAGGGTGTCTAGTTGTTTTTGCAGTTTGGTTCATGTGGGTTCATGTATAGTGTGGAGTGTTTGTGTGTTGGATGTAGTTTGTGCGTGAGTAATGTGTGCAACGTTTTGTTATTAAATGTCTTAGTGTGTGATTTTTGTGGTGTTATATTGTGGGGATTAGATGTTTCAGGATTTGCTTTAATGGCATCTGTGATGCATTTGTCAAGTACTAAATGTAGAATGTGCCTAGGGTTGCAGTGTTATAAGAGTTATCTCAGGAGTTGCGTACTGCCTGTGGCTACGCAGGGTGCACCTTACTGTACCTGTAAATAAATACGGTTACAACCACTTACAGAGAATGGTTATATCATCGTTTTAATACTCCCAATCTGTATGTTCGTCTGTATGTATAATTATTCTTATTTTTTGGTTTTAATTGGTGGGTAACCAAACCCTATTTTTTGTTTTATGAATGCCTTTCCCTGAATTGTGTTTCTGTATATAACTTAATAGCTCTACATTCAATTTTTTGGTGGTATATCCTCAAAGCCCCTATCAATATATGTTTTAGATGTGCCTTTCCTGTATGCCCACCCTCTCTCTCTACAAATATATAAAGCCCAAACTGCTGAACGGAATTGCACCAAATTTGACAGAAAGGTAGCTGTTAATCCAGAAAGCCCCCTTTTTGTAGTCTGATGTAAATCCAGTTAGCATTTTTGGAAATATTAAGGAAAATCCCAATTTATATATTTAGGAATGCAGATCCTCTGAGGATCCGACAGTCACCATGCTCAAATATGATTGGCTGCCAAAACTTCCAACCAGGAATTGTTGGCAGCCATTTTGGGACTTGGCCTAGTCCCAGAAAAAAACATTAATAAAAAAGAAAAGGGGGCAAGTAAAAATACCTGGACACCCTAGGCCTCTTGGGGGAGTCCCACAGGAATCCTGCAGGGGCAAAATAGCATTTAAAAAAAAGATTTTGGCGGGAGTCATGCTGGATCCACGACTCGCACCGAAATGTTTTAAAAAGCGAAGCACGGCCTCCCGTGTTTCGTTAGTAATTGTTCCCCGGTTGGGCCAGGTCCCGGGGGCATTTTGATAATTAAGGCCGGGAATACACATAGCCCCCCTCACCCCACCCCTTCTGGGGCTTATTAATGCCCCAGGGACTACCACCTCCCTGGGGGTTATTTATTTTACTTTGAAATCTGTTTATTAAGATTTTTATGACGAGAACAAGGATCATCACAGGCAGAATAAAACACAGAATAACATCATAGCATAGCGAGGGTCCAATGAAATCAGTTGGACTATGAAGAAGGGCAGAGAGTCAACAAGTACCTTGAAGTCAGAGACAGGCAACATACCATAGCTATAACATATGCAAGACTTAGGTGTCATCAAACATAACGCATGTTTAAATAGGAAGTTCAGCCTTCCACTCGTGAAAGCGAGCAGAACGTGTATGCCGAATGATGGAAATTTGTTGATGATGACCAAGTAGAAAAAAACTTTTGGGTTAGTCAAACACTCAAGGGAGCCATAAGAACAGGGGATAGAGGATGGGGGGGAGGAAGGAGCAAGTCTAGAGTGCAGTCAGTGGGACCAGGTCAGAGGTTTAGGGAGAAGGAGAGTTCCCATCAGGGCCCTTTGCCTGGGAGTCAGGTTGGAGTGCTTCCCTAGTGTATGGCAGGAGGGAGTCATCAAACAATTGCAGGACTCAGCCGAGGGGTGGGGTGGGGGGTGGGGGTGTAAGGCGAGAGTTCTCCAGTGAAGTGTTGAATAAGTGGCTGCCACGTTTGGGAGAATTTAGTGTCCGTGTGATTAGGACAGGCAATTAATAGTTTCAGAGCCATGACATGCCAGAGGCGAGGGAACCTTGCTAAGAGGGGTGGGGAAGAGGGTTATTTCCAGTAGAGGGCTATAGATTGTCTTGCTGCCCCCAGCATCTGTGCTATGAGGCGCCAGTCAGAATGGGTCATGGCAACAAGTCGAGGTGGGTCTAATGCCAAGTAGTGTCACCGTGGGGAGCTGGGTATGGGGAAGCCCACTGTGTCCTTAATGTGACTGAGGATCTCTTTCCAGAATATTACTAGGAGAGGCCAAGTCCACCAGATATGGATAAAGCCGCCTACTGTGGCTTGACATCTCCAGTAGATCGGGGAGAGATTTGGACATATTTTCTGGAGGCGCGCAGGGCTATAGTACCATTGCGTCATCAATTTATAGGCTGATTCGCGTAGAGGAATGCTTTTGTAGAGTTTTGGAATATCACGCTCAAGCTGTTCCCAGCTTTCAGGCGTCACCTCTTCTCCAGCGTCCATCTTCCACTGCTTCTGGTATGTATGAGCTGGGATCTGGTATGAGTGTTGTAGAATGTTGTATGTGCCAGAAATTAAGCCCCGGTAGCCCTCAAAGGCCCGGACCAGGGTTTCAAAGAGAGTAAGCGATCTAGTTGCCCCCTGCATATAAATTGGACTGAGCAACCATTTGGAATTTGATAGTACCTGTAATCTCGAGGAGTCTGAAAGGGGAAAGGATTTTTTGCATTGTTCAAAAGTTTTAAAAGAGTTTCCCACAAAGAGAAAATGTATTATGTATCATTCGCCCTCTGACCATGAGAGGAAGGCGTGAGGTTGCAAAACCTGTGGAAATAGGGGATTGCGTGATAAGGTGGTAGTGGAAGATGGGAACGATGTAAGGCCTCCAAAGACCACAAGTTTGTCCCAAATGTCAAGTACTGTTTTCATAGGGGTGGCAATGTAGGCGCTGCGGGGCGCGCTGATCGAGAGGGCCAGGCAAGATCCGATAGAGGCCTGCAGGAGACTGCACGATCCATGTGAAACCAATGTTTTTCGCTTTTGCGAACAACCCATTCAGATATTTAGCGAAGGTGACATGACCAGTAATATCATAGAAGATTGGGGCGGTCTCGAGGGAACATTAGTAATTTATTTGAGAATCGTGGGCGACCCTTGCCCCAGATAAAAGTGTTTCGGTCTCGCTGGAGGGCCTGGATATCTACCTGTGGTATTGGGGTGGGAAGAGATTGGAATAGGTAGAGTACTTTTGGAAGAAGGGACATTTTAAACGCATTGAGGTGCCCAGGCCAGGATAGATGGAGTTTCTTACACTGGCGTATGCCTTTGTGTATGTCGTGCTTGCAGGCAGGCCAGTTGGCTTGAGTCCAGGAGGGCAGTGAGGGGTTCAGGTTGAGGTGCAACTAACGTATTGAGTGGTCAGTCCAGTGTAAAGGGACCAGGGCTTGTAGTTGATGCATCTCAGGAGTTGTGAGGGTAAGATGTAGGGTGTCGGATTTGGCTATATTGAATTTAAAGCCTGAGGCTCTTTCAAAAGACCAAAGAAGCAAGGCCAGCGCCGGTAGGAAAGAGTCATGGGTCGTTAATGAAAGGAGAAGGTAATCTACAAAAAGAGATACCTTGTGCTCATAGCATCCAAAGGGAATGCCCGATATATCTGGCGATTGGCGTATTGCAATCGCCTGGGGTTCTACTGCCAAGACAAAGAGAAGGGAGAGAGCGGGCATCCTTGCTTGATACCCCAGTGCACGGAGATGGGTGGTGTGAACCTGCCATTGTAGCAGATCTGCATAGTCGGGTGGACATAAGGAGCCATTAGTTTAGAGATCATGGCCGAGCCCAATCCTAATTTACATAACACTGGAAGAAGAAAGCGCCAGTCCACCCGATCGAACGCCTTCTCCGCATCCAGGGACACCAGGCAGGCCGGGATGTTTCTATAATATATAACAAAGGGACCCCCTGATACTGCTAGATAGTTCCTAGGTCAGGGCACAAATATTATACAAATAACTTTATCCTAGGCAACTATTAGGTCCTGAGAGAATAGCAGGTACTATGAAACATCAATTGTTGTAGCCAAGAAGTAAATCAACTAATGTAGTGCACATATTCATATCAACAATAAGAAAAATAATTATTCATGATTAATTTATTGAAAGTACAAAAATTCTTAAGTAAATCATTGACATAATTAAAAAATCACACAATTAATACATCATGGATGCACAGTTTTACATATAACATCAATTTAAATTTATACATATATATTAAAAAACAAATTAAAAACCAGACAAGTGGAGTATTTGATTTGTCTCTACGCGCGTTTCGGCGTATTCACGCCTTCTTCTGGAGAACCACTTGGTATTTCTAAAAAGGAATAAAATATATTTACATCTGTGCAGAGTACATGTGATTACAATGTATGTGCACTACATTTACAAACTAGAGGCTACTTTTGTTACTATTTGAGGCTCTGATATACATATATCAGATAGCTGGCTGCGTATTATTTAGAAACAGAATATGCATATACACTTAATGTGTGGACTACATATTTCCTAAGGATAAGTATATCTTCAATGGAAGAATGGTTAATTAATCTCAATAAATTCCTAAATCATAACAAGTCAGAGTTGAAAGGGCACTGAAGGGGATGTGAATCTAGGCCTTAACTTTTATATCAGTCTTTATTAAGTTCTTACCTAAATTGGTTATGTTTGCAGCTAGTTCAGATTCTGAGTTCTGTTTCTGTATAGGGGTGCTTTAAAAGATATAGTACCCTTTGATAGAGAATAAAACGAGGAGAGACAGATGTAAATATTAATTTAAAGATGTATAAGTTATACATATTTGTAGATGGATGAATGCTTTTAATGGTTACCTTTAGGCTGGCAGTCCTGTCCTTTCATTTGCTCCCCTTTACTTATTGGGTTGCAAGTCGTGATGTGCCAAAATATGGGGTTGCTTCTTTTGTTTATAATTTCAAAAAATACACACTGCAGGGAACAATTTACTATTATTAGACCGACTGACTAATGTAGTTTAGATCTTATATTATAGTTGATAGTCTGTTTGTTATTACCTTAGTTAGCACTGTCCACTGGGTGACTAATATTTTGACATATATAACTTTGCATCAGTAGGAAACCGTGATTGGAATTTAGGAAGTAGCACTTATCGTCGCTTTGGACTGGGCCTGAAAAAATGGGATAAGGCTAATGTCATAAAATGATTCAAACCTGAATTGAAAACTCTTATGTTACATTTCGGAGACAATGGATGACTGATTACTGGTTATACCTTGCAATATGATGGTTCTAGAGTCCCAATGTGATTTATTAGGGGCATAGATGGCCTCCTAGTCTTTATCTTGATGCCTGAAAGAGACAGATAAGGCCAGAGAACCGTTTATGAGATTGAAAATATGTTGCAGGTTGATAAAATTGAAAACTTATTGTAGGCTTTTTATATTTAATTTGGTCTGTGGTCTGTAATAGCATGAAAATATAGTTTTATAAATAGCTTTCCATGCTCGGTCCACCTGGTTAATGTAGGTAAGGACCGTTTATTATTTACTGCCCAGATTAATATATTATGATACTTGTATCATAGTTGCCCGTTAAGTCACAGCCTCATTAGATAGTTACAGCTCCTTAGTTTTGTAGATTAAGAAAACTCTCCATAATACAACACTGCTGAATGTGCAGGTTCGTATTTTTTACTCTTTCATTATTTATCGATTTAGTCACTTACTTGATAGCGTTAGCGCGCGTGCCTTCAGATGGGAATCTGCTGCGGTATTCTGTTTGTTCTAATGCTCCGTATTTTTATGTTGAAAAAGGGCGCGAGTTTTTAGTTTAGCTTATCGCCACGCCTCTCTATTCTTACGTCATGCAGCTACGGTGGCTCATGGGTGCCGATACTTCACTCGAGGGGGACGGGTCAAGTCCACACTAACGATATAGTTGATGGACTACGTCTGTGGCCATATTAGAAGGAGTGCCGGTCCCCTTATGTAGATACAGAATAAAGACCGTACATTCTATTTGCACTGAACACAGATGTTATATATAAGACGAGCCTTTATGAGTGATGTTGGTAACTTTAATAAGAACTAACAAGCCATTTTTATTATTTATATTTTCTCGATTAATTTGAATTTGCGCACTGATTCTGCCATATATACCTAATTTTTTGGGGTTATTATCAGAATCGTATATTTGATGTTTTACTCACTAACTAGATTTTTTACAAATTATTTAGTACCTATTCTGACTACAAGTTTGCTATTAAGGGTTATTGTGTTTACATAGTTATAGATTACTTCTAATCTTACTGCCTAAGGGTTTAAAGGTTTTTAAAGGGGGATTCAAATGATATTCCTTAAATATGCAATTTGATTTAGCAACCTTATTTAGGTATTGTATTTGATGGCATTTTCCCATGGTATTTCATTGTTCAAACCATTGGGGGGGTCAATCACAGCGAGGAGCTTACCGGCCAGTACACCAACGCCGACAGCAGCTCCAGCGCCAGCTCCTGGGTGGGGAACGCTGTGGTCTCGCCGCCTTAGCGCCAACAACGCGGCTGGAGACTACAGCTCCCAGCGAGCTTTGCGGGCACTTCCTGCCTCCCGCACTCTTCACGCCCGGAGGCGCTACAAAGAGCAGACGCTCCCTCGGTGGAGCGGGGGGTCAATCACAGCGAGGAGCTTACCGGCCAGTACACCAACGCCGACAGCAGCTCCAGCGCCAGCTCCTGGGTGGGGAACTCTGTGGTCTCGCCGCCTTAGCTCCAACAACGCGGCTGGAGACTACAGCTCCCAGCGAGCTTTGCGGGCACTTCCTGCCTCCCGCACTCTTCGCGCCCGGAGGCGCTACAAAGAGCAGACGCTCCCTCGGTGGAGCGGGGGGTCAATCACAGCGAGGAGCTTACCGGCCAGTACACCAACGCCGACAGCAGCTCCAGCGCCAGCTCCTGGGTGGGGAACGCTGTGGTCTCGCCGCCTTAGCTCCAACAACGCGGCTGGAGACTACAGCTCCCAGCGAGCTTTGCGGGCACTTCCTGCCTCCCGCTCTCTTCGCGCCCGGAGGCGCTACAAAGAGCAGACGCTCCCTCGGTGGAGCGGGGGGTCAATCACAGCGAGGAGCTTACCGGCCAGTACACCAACGCCGACAGCAGCTCCAGCGCCAGCTCCTGGGTGGGGAACGCTGTGGTCTCGCCGCCTTAGCTCCAACAACGCGGCTGGAGACTACAGCTCCCAGCGAGCTTTGCGGGCACTTCCTGCCTCCCGCACTCTTCGCGCCCGGAGGCGCTACAAAGAGCAGACGCTCCCTCGGTGGAGCGGGGGGTCAATCACAGCGAGGAGCTTACCGGCCAGTACACCAACGCCGACGACAGCTCCAGCGCCAGCTCGTGGGTGGGGAACGCTGTGGTCTCGCCGCCTTAGCTCCAACAACGCGGCTGGAGACTACAGCTCCCAGCGAGCTTTGCGGGCACTTCCTGCCTCCCGCACTCTTCGCGCCCGGAGGCGCTACAAAGAGCAGACGCTCCCTCCGCGTCGCGGGACGCGCGCGGGCGACGCCGGGCGGAGCCCGGGCAGAGGGCGGGCCGTCTAAGGCCGTCCAAGGACGATCAGGGACGGGACGGGCCACATCCCTTTCATCATGGGTAAGCGTAAACTTGTAACATCGGCGGTAGGCGAAGCGAAAGCTAAGGTGCCTAAGTACACCACCAGCATTATTACGTACCTGACAACGAAAGTGGGTGAACTATCTACACAGATTGCAGAGTCAGAGCGTGAGCTGGGTCTTGAAACTACCCCAGTGGGCGCTGATACACCTAATACTTCCATCATTAACTGTATCCCGCTGGAACCTAGGGTCATTATCGAGTCCTGCAGACACATCCTGCCACAATCTCCTACTGTTCTCCCGTTCCCGGCACTGTCTGAAACAGTGATACCATCAATACCGGTGGCCACGGGTGATTTAGGAAGTATAGCAAGCAGCCAGCCTGGGGCTCAACGTGCAATGTATGTTACTGAGGAGGGCATCTCGTCTTTATTAGAAAAACTTTTTTCGGATAGGCTTGAATCCGCCCTAATCCAGATTGCCACTGACATTACTGAAACTCTGAAGGATTGTGTCAAGGACCTTGTGGCGAAATGTGAGCGCATCAATGATGTTTTAAATACCCGGGCCCCTTCTTCTTCTATACCTATGGCGCAATGTCCAACAGTTGTGCAGGTTTCTGCCCCCAAGGTTGGCGGTCTTCTAACTAACATAGCCACCATGGCTACTAAAGTGGCCATTGATAACCCTGCCCAAAACAAAGGGAAAGTTGACAAGGGTATATAAATTCCTATGCAGGAGGCTGTACCTAGTGTAACTCCCACAGTAAGGCCCAGAGGTACACAGGGGGGTCGGGTGGGAAGGGTGCCCCCAGTGAATTTACCTCCTGATGCAACATCATTTGTAGCAATTCTGGTTAATGTGCCCAAACTAGCTGATGGGGAGGTAGAACATCACGAAACCCTTCTTAAGCATATTAAAAAATGGTGTAATGCGAACTGTACGGGAGAAAGCAACATCGCAGACAACATTTTGACAGGAAGAAGGGTTAACTGGGTGGGCACGACCAAGAAAGATGTAGCAGGAGACTGTGTAATAGTTAATTTTAAATCTAGAAATGTCTCCAGCCGTCTCTTTTGGGATGGTTCCCCAGTGGACCCAGTATGTAAGGGTGTTCGCGCGATGCCCCTCGGCTTTTTCTATCCCCGAGTACATAAGCCAGGTGGTGGAGAGAATACCATGTCACATCATATTGAAAAAGTTTGGGCTGAAGACAAACTTATCTCACCTTTACATGTTAATCAATGGGTGACAAAGCAACCCAGGGCTGGTGGCTCAGCTAATTCTGTAAGGAACATCCCTACCAACGACCTATTCCTGTCCAATAGGTTTTCGGCTCTAGCTAATCATATAGATATTGATTGACTAGAGCATAAGCATAAAAGCCTGAATGCCCCTTGTAGCGATAATGTTTTTATTGATTTATCATGTAACAAAGTAAGCGCAGCCGTAATTGATCCTTTAGACCTGGGCAGGGGGAACATCAGGCTACTTTCATGGAATATTGCGGGCCTACGGGCTAAGCAGGAGGACCTGATTTGGTTACAAAAGTTAAAAGAACATGATATAGTTGCCTTACAGGAAACCTGGGCAAGAGACAATGCTTTCTGGGTGGATGGCTATACATCGTTCTTTGTCAAAGCTCAGAGTTCCACGGCGGGAAGGGATAGAGGGGGTCTGTTGTTTTTAGTTTCAGTTAAAGTAGCAGGCACTGTTAAGGAAATCCCCAGCTCCTCATATTATTTTCAGTTGGTGGAAATCCTCCTGGCAGATAAGAACAAGATTGTACTAATAAACTGTTATAATTCTATGCAGGGGGGCCCCCCAAATTTTGTCTTAGAAGGTTTATCTTCCTTTTTAACTAATTACATGTCAAAACAAACCACTTTTGTTCAACTCATTCTGATGGGAGATTTTAATGTTCATTTGTGTGGGCTACATTGTCAGACTGAGGATGATACTGGCCCAGATCATACGTCTCTGCCACATTTTGAGCACAGCCCTAAGGGTGTGGCATTGGAAAATTTGCTAGCATCTAACGATTTATTTGAACCAGGGTTTTCAGACTTAAAGGATCGTGTGGTCACATACAACGCAAGGGGAAGTGAATCGATCATTGATTATATTTTTATGTCCCCGGGTCTTCTCCGCTATGGACCAGGGAAGGCGTCTTAAATGGTGTAAAGATTGCCCTGAGGACTTTCTAGGACTAATTGAGCAAGAACTGGCAGTAGAACTTGTGAAATGTAGGGATTTAGATAGGGGGGGGGAAGAGGTAGTCAGTGCTTTTGAGGCTATCTGTGCCAGAGTGGAAGAAGAGCTTACAGCTAGACCCAAGAGGGGTCCTGCCCCAGCTTTTGGTTGGTTTGATCACACATGCTCCAAGGCACACTCCGCTCTCCTGAAAGCCCTTAAACATTCCCCCAGAGACAAGCCACAGGTGGCACAATTGAGGAAGAAATATGCTATGGCGGTCAAGAATCAGAAAAAGGTCATTAAAGAGGAAGCCTGGGACTCTTTAATGGATTCCACCACCCTTAAACAAAGTTCCAAATTCTGGTCCATTATTAACAATCCTTTATTTGCTCAATCAAATAACATAGATCTAGAAGTAAATATCCCTGAAGCAGAGTGGCTCAAACATTTCTCTAATATATATGGGTCAAATGAAATGGTTGAGACATCCGCCATGCCTTGTTTCCCAACTTCTCTTCCCAAGCTCAAATTCAGTAAAACCGAAGTGGAGGTTGCGATAAAAGGCTCAGCTGTAAATAAAGCCCCCGGCCCAGACGGGGTCCCTTTGGATCTCTATAAACTAAACCCAGGGATGTGGGCTGAGTTATTAGCCAATGTTTTTAATTGCGTACTTGAGGGGGGTTTGCCAAAAACTTGGGCATGCTCAATCATAGTCCCTATTTTTAAAAAGGGCCAAAGAAGCGACCCTAAGTGTTTCCGACCTATATCCTTGTTGGATTCTTCTATGAAGGTCCTGGGCAAAGTCTTGTTGGCAAGAATTAACAATTGGTCTTTGGAAAATGACATTTTAACAGATGCACAGTACGGGTTCCGTTCAGGTAGAGGTACAGAGACCCAATGTTTAAATCTTCATTTGATAATTTCAAAATATTCAACGGCAACAAAGGGGTCAATTTTTGTTGCTTTTATGGACCTATCCACGGCCTTTGATTTAGTCAACCGAGCTCGGCTGTGGTCCTTGTTGTTAAATTTGGGACTCGATCCTCCTCTTGTGCACTTTCTGGCCGAACTCCACAAGGACTTAAAAGCATCGATTAGAATGGACCAAGAAGGAAATCGTACAGCCTGGTTTAAATCGTGCAGGGGTGTACGGCAGGGCTGCATCCTTGCTCCCATGCTGTTCACTCTTTACATAAATTCATTAGAGAAAAACCTTTTAACTGCTACCTTGGACACACCGCGTGCAGGGGATACTCGCATTCCCGTTCTCCTGTACGCGGATGACGCTGCTCTGATAGCTCGGACACACTTAGGCTTGCAGAGACTTTTAAATGCTTTTAGCGATTTTATATCTTCACTTGACTTAGTGGTAAACAATTCCAAATCTCATGTTATGGCATTCGGGGATGTTAAAAACAATACCAAACAGTTTTATTGTAATGGTGAAGTGATCACTAATGTCAAAATATTTACTTACCTTGGAGTAATTTATGATACTAAGGGCAGCTGGGCCTCCCAAATTACAGTCAAACAACAACAAGATCCCTATACCTGGGGTGATTAATACATTTCACAGACATGAGTAAACATCACTTCAGATTTTATTTTTAACATACCGAAGTGGACCCCTGCTATCTATCGCAGTGTGGTCAATCCTCTAATGTCTAATTATCCCCACTTAATCTATTGTTCCAGAAAATTAAATACTAAGGTCTCTATACAACCAGTGTCCAGGGTGATGTCCAACAAATGTCTGCCTTCTTTACTGGCAGTACATCTATCCACACTTCACCACATGTGCACAAACCTAAAAAGGAAAAATGTGTGGTGGAGAGGAAGGCACCTCACGGGCGAACAACCCTCGGGGATGTTGGCAGATGTTGCCAACTCAAAGCCCCTTTCTCATCATCGGTTGCCTTTCAATCCAAACAAAAAGCAAAATGAATACAACACATAAACTGAAATGCGTGTGCAGGTGCAAAATAAAGAGTATCACAACATTAACTCATAACGGACAGAGTGACATAAAATCGACAGCCACACCCACTCAATTACTTTATTCTTAGATTCAGTGTGAGCTGAAGAGTTAAAAGAGAGGTTGGTAGCTTAATATCGCCTACCAGTACCTGATACCGACATGTTTCACTGCCCCAAACATTTCGGCAGATTCATCAGGGTATTCAACACTCGGTCACTGCACCCATTTTTTGAACATCCTTTCTGGACACTGTTGGATCGAGACATAAATAAAAACCAGAGACATGCCCACGAGTCAATATGGATTCATAGGTTTCCACATTAAAGTAAAGGTTGCAAATATCCTTATAGTGATGTAACTGTACAGTAATCATTATAATTACCCCAGGCCAGCATGGGCAACTCATACCGGCTGACCAAATCACACTTAGAATCGTCTAAAATCGATTGCACTGTCAATCTATAGGAAATGAGAAAAGATAGTATGAAACATTCAGACCCTATACAATGAAACTGCACAACAGCGCTAATTTCACTCGTGTTTTATATCAAAGCCTTGAAAATACTGGGGCCCGTGGCAACCTTAACTGCGCATTATGACCACCAAGCGCGGGCAGATTGGATCCGCACAGTCTCATACAACGCGCCGCCACAGTCATCTTTTATCAACGTGAGGGGCGCGGTGCATCAGAACATACAAACACAAAAACACGAAGCGCCTCGTTATATAGCTTCAGCCCTAGCTCCGCAGTAACACTACATGAACTGACTATTCGTTTGTCACAGAAGCTGAATATGTCCATCTACCAGCCCCCACTCCTCACCGTACGTTATGGTAACAGGACCGTATCTCATCCCAGGAACCCCGCGTACTTGCCGGCATCTGTTTTTAAAGGTTACCGGCAAAGTCCGGTCACGTGCTAAATCGCGCATGCGCACAAGGGGACGCTACGGTGTGGAATTGTAGCGCCATTTTGGAATGGCTAAATCCAGCATTAGTCGCCCTAATGTCTGCAAGCCCCTATCCTCGGCCAGACCATTTACTTGTTAGTATTTTCATATTTAAATCTATGTAGGCTATCGCGGCACCCAACTGCCTGCAAGTATATGTAGATGACTTGATTTCCAAGTTCTCCATACAGTGAACATCAATTCATAGCGCCATCTTAGAGTGGGGCCACTCACCATTTCTATTTATTATACAATCTGAGATGTTGCGCTATCTCATTACTGGGTACTTTAAATGGTCCTCAATTACAATCGCTACCACGACAGACATTAGTACTAGGCACACCGCGCAAAACATCAAGAAATTAGACTGGGAAACGGTCGAGGGCGGGGGTGTCTCTTCATAACCAAACTGAATCAGGATTCCTCCCTGGTTACTACTAGTCAATTCGAAGAGCAGTGTCTAGAACACAGGTAATAGCCCAATGGCTGGTTATATGTTATAACAATAGTGCCAGGGATGGGTTTATCATGAGGCAGGGATTAAATGGTATCCCGCTCTCTCTCATTAACCCATACCATAATCCATTAACATGCAGGTCCACTCATGACAGAACCCACCAGACGTCTTTCTAGGCAGGCACCAACACCCTTAGAGGTGACGGTTGGTCAACAAGGAGCGCATAACAAAAAATCGGTGAGGGGTCTTTTCGGGTGTTTAGGGGGACACACCCAAAAACAGGTGTTTCTTCTCAACTGGCCCTTAGAGGTCTATTTCACTCGATTCCACTCAAGGATTTCGTTCAGGCCTACACTGTCAGTGCGTTCTCTATATATCCATCTAGCTTCCTTGCTAAGCAACGCTGTTTCCATGTTCTGTGGGTTGCCTTTAATAACCTCTAGCACAGTCCATGTGAAATCATGTTTTTCTTTGTGGCAGTGCTGTACCAACTTAGTGGTCAGTTTGCCCGCCTTGATTGTGCTAAGGTGTTCCTGAATGCGCACCTTGATTTTTCTCGTGGTGAGGCCGATGTATTGGAGGCCACAGCAACATAGCAGTCTATACACCACATTCGTGGTGTTGCAGTTGCTAAAGTGGTTAAAAAACCACACTTTACCTGTACTCAAGGTCACACTATTGCTTTTTTTAGTGAGAGGGCAGACCGAACATGTCCCACAGGGATAGTGTCCCTTGGGCAAGGTAGTAGAATCACTCTTCTGTGGTGCCAGGGTACGAGTATGGACTAGTTTGTCTTTAAGGTTAGTTGCTCTCTTAAAGGCAAATCTAGGTGGTGGCATACGGAAGTCTTTTGTGGATAGTAAGTCCCAGTGTTTCCTGATCGACTGCCTGATTTTTGTTGCCATAGGATCGAACGTCATAACCACCGGAAGGCAGTCTCTTTTTTCTTTGCTTGTGTGTTCCAGTAGGACACTCCTAGGTGTATTGAGAGCCCTTTTTCTAGCGTTCTTCACTACTTTACTGTGATAATTGCGCTGCACGAGTCTAGTAGTAAGATCTTGTGCTTGCTCCAGGAAGCCACTCGTACTGGAGCAGTTCCTCCTGTACCTCAGGAATTGGCCCACAGGGAGGTTGTCGCGGAGGGCTCTGGGGTGATATGAATTGTACAGGAGGAGGGAATTCCTGTCTGTTGGCTTTTGGTGTACTCTGGTATTCAGACCACCCTCCAACCCTGTCTCAATAACTAGGTCCAGATAAACCGCACTAGTGCGGCTGTAGGTCCACGTGAATTTTAGGCTCTCATCCTGCGAGTTGAGCCATCTCAGGAACTCCCCTCAGGATAAACGATGTGCTCCTCAAATCTACCTACATAAATACATGCCAAGCTGGGGGCCATTGTCGCCCCCATCGATGTTCCAGAGGTTTGCAGGTAGATCTGGTCCTTGTATTTATGTAGGTAGATTTGAGGAGCACATCGTTTATCCTGATACCAACCCCTTCCAGCGGCACATTTGCCTCTGGAAGCGATATATAGACAATGTGCTCTGTATCTGGGAGGGCACTGAAGAATCCCTAGGGGAGTTCCTGAGATGGCTCAACTCGCAGGATGAGACCCTAAAATTCACGTGGACCTACAGCCGCACTAGTGCGGTTTATCTGGACCTAGTTATTGAGACAGGGTTGGAGGGTGGTCTGAATACCAGAGTACACCAAAAGCCAACAGACAGGAATTCCCTCCTCCTGTACAATTCATATCACCCCAGAGCCCTCCGCGACAACCTCCCTGTGGGCCAATTCCTGGGGTACAGGAGGAACTGCTCCAGTACGAGTGGCTTCCTGGAGCAAGCACAAGATCTTACTACTAGACTCGTGCAGCGCAATTATCCCAGTAAAGTAGTGAAGAACGCTAGAAAAAGGGCTCTCAATACACCTAGGAGTGTCCTACTGGAACACACAAGCAAAGAAAAAAGAGACTGCCTTCCGGTGGTTATGACGTTCGATCCTATGGCAACAAAAATCAGGCAGTCGATCAGGAAACACTGGGACTTACTATCCACAAAAGACTTCCGTATGCCACCACCTAGATTTGCCTTTAAGAGAGCAACTAACCTTAAAGACAAACTAGTCCATACTCGTACCCTGGCACCACAGAAGAGTGATTCTACTACCTTGCCCAAGGGACACTATCCCTGTGGGACATGTTCGGTCTGCCCCCTCACTAAAAAAAGCAATAGTGTGACCTTGAGTACAGGTAAAGTGTGGTTTTTTAACCACTTTAGCAACTGCAACACCACGAATGTGGTGTATAGACTGCTATGTTGCTGTGGCCTCCAATACATCGGCCTCACCACGAGAAAAATCAAGGTGCGCATTCAGGAACACCTTAGCACAATCAAGGCGGGCAAACTGACCACTAAGTTGGTACAGCACTGCCACAAAGAAAAACATGATTTCACATGGACTGTGCTAGAGGTTATTAAAGGCAACCCACAGAACATGGAAACAGCGTTGCTTAGCAAGGAAGCTAGATGGATATATAGAGAACGCACTGACAGTGTAGGCCTGAACGAAATCCTTGAGTGGAATCGAGTGAAATAGACCTCTAAGGGCCAGTTGAGAAGAAACACCTGTTTTTGGGTGTGTCCCCCTAAACACCCGAAAAGACCCCTCACCGATTTTTTGTTATGCGCTCCTTGTTGACCAACCGTCACCTCTAAGGGTGTTGGTGCCTGCCTAGAAAGACGTCTGGTGGGTTCTGTCATGAGTGGACCTGCATGTTAATGGATTATGGTATGGGTTAATGAGAGAGAGCGGGATACCATTTAATCCCTGCCTCATGATAAACCCATCCCTGGCTCTATTGTTATAACATATAACCAGCCATTGGGCTATTACCTGTGTTCTAGACACTGCTCTTCGAATTGACTAGTAGTAACCAGGGAGGAATCCTGATTCAGTTTGGTTATGAAGAGACACCCCCGCCCTCGACCGTTTCCCAGTCTAATTTCTTGATGTTTTGCGCGGTGTGCCTAGTACTAATGTCTGTCGTGGTAGCGATTGTAATTGAGGACCATTTAAAGTACCCAGTAATGAGATAGCGCAACATCTCAGATTGTATAATAAATAGAAATGGTGAGTGGCCCCACTCTAAGATGGCGCTATGAATTGATGTTCACTGTATGGAGAACTTGGAAATCAAGTCATCTACATAAACTTGCAGGCAGTTGGGTGCCGCGATAGCCTACATAGATTTAAATATGAAAATACTAACAAGTAAATGGTCTGGCCGAGGATAGGGGCTTGCAGACATTAGGGCGACTAATGCTGGAGTTAGCCATTCCAAAATGGCGCTACAATTCCACACCGTAGCGTCCCCTTGTGCGCATGCGCGATTTAGCACGTGACCGGACTTTGCCGGTAACCTTTAAAAACAGATGCCGGCAAGTACGCGGGGTTCCTGGGATGAGATACGGTCCTGTTACCATAACGTACGGTGAGGAGTGGGGGCTGGTAGATGGACATATTCAGCTTCTGTGACAAACGAATAGTCAGTTCATGTAGTGTTACTGCGGAGCTAGGGCTGAAGCTATATAACGAGGCGCTTCGTGTTTTTGTGTTTGTATGTTCTGATGCACCGCGCCCCTCACGTTGTTAAAAGATGACTGTGGCGGCGCGTTGTATGAGACTGTGCGGATCCAATCTGCCCGCGCTTGGTGGTCATAATGCGCAGTTAAGGTTGCCACGGGCCCCAGTATTTTCAAGGCTTTGATATAAAACACGAGTGAAATTAGCGCTGTTGTGCAGTTTCATTGTATAGGGTCTGAATGTTTCATACTATCTTTTCTCATTTCCTATAGATTGACAGTGCAATCGATTTTAGACGATTCTAAGTGTGATTTGGTCAGCCGGTATGAGTTGCCCATGCTGGCCTGGGCTAATTATAATGATTACTGTACAGTTACATCACTATAAGGATATTTGCAACCTTTACTTTAATGTGGAAACCTATGAATCCATATTGACTCGTGGGCATGTCTCTGGTTTTTATTTATGTCTCGATCCAACAGTGTCCAGAAAGGATGTTCAAAAAATTGGTGCAGTGACCGAGTGTTGAATACACTGATGAATCTGCCGAAATGTTTGGGGCAGTGAAACATGTCGGTATCAGGTACTGGTAGGCGATATTAAGCTACCAACCTCTCTTTTAACTCTTCAGCTCACACTGAATCTAAGAATAAAGTAATTGAGTGGGTGTGGCTGTCGATTTTATGTCACTCTGTCCGTTATGAGTTAATGTTGTGATACTCTTTATTTTGCACCTGCACACGCATTTCAGTTTATGTGTTGTATTCATTTTGCTTTTTGTTTGGATTGAAAGGCAACCGATGATGAGAAAGGGGCTTTGAGTTGGCAACATCTGCCAACATCCCCGAGGGTTGTTCGCCCGTGAGGTGCCTTCCTCTCCACCACACATTTTTCCTTTTTAGGTTTGTGCACATGTGGTGAAGTGTGGATAGATGTACTGCCAGTAAAGAAGGCAGACATTTGTTGGACATCACCCTGGACACTGGTTGTATAGAGACCTTCGTATTTAATTTTCTGGAACAATAGATTAAGTGGGGATAATTAGACATTAGAGGATTGACCACACTGCGATAGATAGCAGGGGTCCACTTCGGTATGTTAAAAATAAAATCTGAAGTGATGTTTACTCATGTCTGTGAAATGTATTAATCACCCCAGGTATAGGGATCTTGTTGTTGTTTGACTGTTTAGAGTGGCGGGCGATCCCTTATATACCTTTCCAGACCCCTCTTGGCTCCTTTGTGTTATTGCTCCCCAAATTACAGCCAAAACTAAAGCGGTTAGGAGCTCGGCAAATGCAATTTTAAGTTTTTCTAGGAGACTTGGTGGGAAGCCGACTGGTGCTTTATTAAGCTTGTACAGGGCAAAAACTGTGGCAATAGCTAGGTACGGTTCAGGTCTGTGGGGATATGTGAACAGTGAAACCATTCAAAGGGAAGAAAATAAGTTCCTTCGATCTATACTAGGGCTCCCCCAATCGACAGCCACGTTCTCAGTTCATCAGGAGCTGGGTCTAGGGTATATTACCGATATCCTTTCAATGGCACCTATTCTTTTATGGATTAGGACTTGGACCAATAACAACCTTGGTTTAAATCATAAAATACTGAGGGACTGTTTAAAACTGGACAAATTCAAAGAAATTGCTTGGCTGTCATACATTCAAAAGTGTTCTTTGGAACTTGGTCGTCCCGAGATTTTTTCCGCCCCTCTGGGTTTAAAGAAATCTGATTTAGATTGGGTTAAGCTTAATTTCTCTAAATTGAAAACCTTGGAGAGAGAGGAATGCCAACTTACAAAGCCCACGGTTAGAGCCCATTTTTTGACTATTACCTGCCTAGCTATACAACCGTATCTTGCCATAGTTACCATCCCTTTTCATAGGTGGCTTCTGGTAAAACTCCGGTTCAACCAGATTTATACGGTTCTTTGTGACAGCCAAGGCTGGTACAAGCAGGAGGATGCACCTGTGTGTAACTGTGACAATTTTTCACTGCAAGATAATATGCACCTTATGCTGTTCTGCCATTTTTACATTATGCCCAGACAGAAATATCTGGTGCCTCTATTGAAGGTCAAAGCTTTTCATCAGGCAAAACCAGCCCTCCTGTATCTCCAAATGTTGGACTCACCTTTAGTTATGTTTAGCGTGGCTAACTATCTTGTTGCTGCTGTTAGGATTAGGAGGAGGCGAATGCAAATGTAACATAGGGGTTTGCTCTGGAGGATGAAATGTGTTTTTTTTTTTTGTACCTGTAATTTTTAGCTAATAATTACCTCTTTTTTAGCTGTTTTTAAACTGTGTATAAAATTGTTATTGCTGTATGTAACTTTTCATGAAATCGATTTGCCCTATTTAAATTGATTGTAGAATGCTTTTATGATTTTTAACTAAATCGAATAAAGTGGTTTTTGAATTGAATTGAATTGTTCAAACCATTGGGGTATGATGCCAAACGGAAAATCCAATAGACTTCGCGTTTCTTGCGAAATTGCTCTGTATTCACAATGTTTGCGTGGTTGCAGTTTTCTATGATGTACCAACGTATGTCTGTATGTTTGTGTTTAAAATCTGAATAATGCTTGACTAGAGGTGCGTTCATTTTTAATGTTCGGATTGCGGAACGGTGTTCAGTCAATCTTGTTGCAAGGGATCTGGATGTCTCTCCTACGTATCCTAGCCCACATGGGCACAGGAGCAAGTAGATTATGTTTTTACTTTTACAGTTGGACATTTTTGTTGGTTTAATGGTAAATCCTTGATAGTCAATGCTAGGGCCCACTATGGCCGAGGTGCATGCTACACATGAATTACATGTGTAGGTGCCTGTCACTGGGGTACTTCCGTCTATCGTCCTCTGGCTAGACGGATGACTTTCTGTGAATCTGGAATGTGTTACTATATCTTTGATATTTCTGTTTCTTCTCTGGGCAAACATGGGTTTCGGCAATTTAGCGTTGTTTTCTGAGCTACTGTTTAGGATGTGCCAGTTCGTCATCACTATATGTCTAACGGTGTTATTTAAAGTAGAATGCCTAGTTATACATACCAATTGGCCGGGATGTTTCTGCATTGGTTCTTCTCATTTAGGTGAGCTGTGCAGTGTATGTTGTACGCCCCTTGGCGATGGCGGATAAATCTGACTTGATCAGGGTCTAGCAAGACAGTGAGGTAAGATTCAAGGCGATTTGCCAGAATCTTGGTGTATATCTTTGCGTCTGTGTTTAAAAGAGCACTAGTCCAGTATAATGTGCAAAGCAAAGGATCCTTCCCGGGCTTTGGTATGAGTACTACATCGGCCTCCAACATTGTTTGAGTGAGTCCCGAGATTTCAGAGAAGCTATTAAAAAGGTGCAAGAGGTGACATTGAAGCTGAGGGAGAAAACAACGGTAACAAAGGATCGGAAGGCCGTCCGGGCCGGGAGTTTTGCCCACCGGAAGCTGTTGTAGTGCACTTTTTAGTTTGTCCAAGATGATGGGTTCATCTAGGAGTCGCGTTTGTTGATGGCTGATGGGCTCCTAAGGATAAGTGCTGAGGAAAGAAGCAATCTGCCCTGGGGGATGAGGGATATCGGCAAAAAGATTCTCATAAAATTCACAGAAAGCTAAGCCTTTGTCGCGCTTGAAGGTAGCCCAGGAGTCATCATCCCTTTTGATATGTGGGCTTTCAGTGTCTGGGCGCGCAAGCGGTGCACCAAACAAGTACCCACTTTATCTCCCTCAACGTATAATTTCTGTTTAAGAGGCAAGAGTGAGCACTCCGCCTTGTTAGTGCGATGAAGACGCTGCTGACCCCGGAGCAGAGCTAACCGCTTCTTGTTTTGAGAGGAGAGTAGTCTGTAGTCTCTGCGTTCTAAGGTCTTAATCTCTTTGGACACGTTTGTTTCAACAAGGTGTGCTTCCCGAGACCAGGCAATGGAAATAGAGGAGATAACTCCCGGAATGGTCGCTTTGAAGGCGTCCCATCTAATGGGTTCATGCGGGTCCGGGGAGTCGTTTGCATTGAAAAAGGCCTCAATCTCTCTCTGGATGTCCGCTAGATCTACCGGGTCACGTAAAACATGGGGTTGAAGCCGCCAGCGGGTGGGAATGTTGTGATGTCTACCCGGGACGCGAAAGGTTACAGCGACATGTGCGGGGCCTGATATGGAAATGTCAGATATCTCCGCTGATTCCAGAGAGTGGATCAGGGAAAGAGAGAGAAAGCAATAGTCAATCCGAGAATATGAGCGGTGGACGTTAGAGAAAAAGTAGTAGTCTATGGTGTCGGGGAATAGATATCTTCAAGCATCAGTGAGGCCCAGGTCAGAGAAGACACCCCTGAGGGCTGCCGACATAGCCCCAGAGCTTTGACATGAGGATGCGCTGTGGTCTAGGTCAGAGTCCCAGACCAGATTCAAGTTCCCCCCAAGAATGATCGCTCCCTCCGGGGTGCAGAACAGCTCACCGAGGAGTGATCTCAAGAAGGTGTCCAGCGTTTGATTAGGTGCGTACATATTGGGGAGTGTCGGGGTTGGCTGCCAAGATCTCTTTGGATCTTTAAGTAGCGACCTTCAATGTCTCGGACCACACAGGCCACATTTCCCAGCAGGGGTTTTGTTAGTATCGCAAGATTTAGAGGTAGAACAAGCCCAGTAGTGACATGGGTATTTGGGGTGCGTCATGAGGTGCGTGCCGGGTGAAGTCAGATGAGTTTTCTGTAAGAATATAATGTTGGGGTCAAGTAGGAGTAGATAGCGTCAGACCTGGCGCCTCTCATTAGGGAAATTGAGTCCCTTTACATTGGGAGAGAGAAGTTTAATAGTTGGAGCCGTAGTCATCATGGTGTGTGTTATGGTGGAGAGTGTCAGTGGGCTTAGGCGGGATGAGGCTGTGCCACGTACGGGGCACAAATGTTAGGGGCAGGCTTGTAGGAACAAGTCCTATGTGTGTGGCTAGCTGAGGTGTCTCCAAGATGTGTAAAGGTATGGGAGAGTTATGAAGGGTCCCCCAAGAAATACTCGCTCCAGGGTATGTGCGAGGAAGAGGGAAGGGCGAGGGGCAACAGCAATACCAGCAAAGAGTGGCAAACAGGGCCTACATAGTTCAAAGACATCTAGGAACAGCTCATAAGTTGAAAAAAGAGCCATTCTGAAGAAGTCACTCTTCCAGAAGACACTGTAAGTGTGGGGGGTGTAGCAGTCAATAGTGGCCGACGGACGGTCTCCGCCCCCAACGGCCAGACTCTATGGAAGCGGTGAAAGTCACCAGTCGTCAAACCGCCTTCATATTGTAGAGGAGGACATTTCATGTGTAGCGGGTTTCAGGTAGAGCTACAGTGATTAAGGAGGCCCCAGGAGGGTGAAAGTGTGCGGGGCGAAGAGAATGCTGTGGATCAATATGACCCAGGGCGTGGTATATGCATAAGCCTCCAAGGGTTTCAGAAGCCAGGTCTCGTGTGCGGGGGAAGTGATGCAGAGACATCGCCAGGCCCTGTTAAGTTCAGTCTGAATCCACAGGGAAACAGGCCAACGAGTGAGGGTCTCCCATGGTGCGGAGATGTTTGATGATCTCTTGTCTCGCCTGGGAATAGTCCAGTTCATTAGCTCATGATTTGTGCTTCGGGGGGGGGCAAGTGACGGTGGACCACTCCGGTCGAATCGCCTTTCTATGCTGGGCCTGCATGGAATGAGGTTCCGCATTATCAGTTTCTGGTGAGATTGAAGGAGCTGCTTCGCGTCTCTCAGTGAGCGGAGAACCTGACGTTTGCCATCCCATGCAAAGATCAGTGTGAAGGGGTGGCCCCATTGGTATTTAATTTGAAGTTTGTGCAATTTGTCTGTGACTGGCTTGAACTCTTTGCGCCTTCGAAGGGTAACTGGCGTGATGTCCTGAAATACCTGAATTGGGTAGCCCTTGTATGTTAAATCTGTGACTCCGCATACCTTCTGTAAAATGACCTCCGTCTCGCCAAAAAAGTGGCCACGTGTGAGAATGTCCAAAGTAAAGTCTGGGCGTCCCCGGGGTCCAGGGACTCTGTGATCTCTATCCAGAGCCGACGGGGAGGCATCATCATCTGCCCTGATCATCTGCAGGAGATCCGCTGTGAAGGACATAATGTCTTGCCCCTCTTGTCCACAAGGGACTCCCCTGATACGAATGTTGTTGCGCCGGCTTCTGTTTTCCAGGTCCTCCTGGTTCAGTTGGAGATTGATTAGCTGGTCTTTGAGCTCCGTCATCCTGCGCCAGAGGTTCTTGTGATTTTCCGTTTGCAAATCCATCATGCGTTCAAGGTCATCCACACTGCCCCTGATCTCCGTGACATCTCAGTGGATTTCCCGCAGGCAGGCTTTGAACTCGTTTTTGAGAGACCCAATTTCTGACTTGATTTCCTGCAAGAATTAGTTCATAAAAGCCTGTGTAATCTGGGCTGATGCCTAGTGCTCAGCCGCCATAGCTCCCGGAGCGTCAGTTGTAGACGGTGAAGGGTTGGATTTCAACCATAGAGGGGGTCACAGGATTGCCCTTGGCCGGGGTAGGGACCGGATCCTTGTCAATGTCTGAACGCGGCATGGCCAAGGGTACGGTCTCAGCAGCAGAGGGGCTGGGCAGGAGGGGCTCGGCGCGGTGGGAGAATTATGCAACTCTTGCAGGTCCAGCGTCAGCTAGTGATGAGGGGACAGTAGATCCTCGGGGAGCCAGCGCACAGAAGGTTAATTCACTCTCCGGGTACTCCCAGCCGGGCCCGTCGGTCACCTTGGGCGATAGAGCCACCTAGAGGCAGTATGCACCAGAGTAGGGGAGGGTTCACCAGATCCTAGGGGGCAGCGCCTGGTGGCAGTAGTCAGGGCCAGAGCTGCAACGTGGCTGAAAGAAGGGGCGCCCACCGTGACACTAAGCTAATGCAATTAAAGACCTAGGCCGACTCTCCACCCCGTCTTATTGATAACGCAGGGGTCAATCTTCCAATGACAGTGAGCGGGCCAGCACGGGTTCCAGCGATGCAGCCAAGGCCACCGTCTCTCCTCTAGCTGTCAAAATCTCTCCAGATGCAGAGCTCAGGAGGCCGCTTCACACCGTCCTATTGATAACACGGGGGTCAATCTTCCAGAGACAGTGACCGGGCCAGCACGGGTTCCAGCGACGCAGCCAAGGCCACCGTCTCTCCTCTAGCTGTCAATATCTCTCCAGATCCAGAGCTTAGGGGGCCGCTTCACAACTGCGTTCCTCGGGCCCCCTCGTACAGCAGCAATGTATCCTGGGTCCAGTCGCCCTATGGGAGCTCACTAGGACATCTCGAGGCAGCACACGCCAGTGTCAAATCAGGCCCAGACTGTCCTCCAGGTGCATTGCGTAGGACGGCTCCACGCGATGCAGATCGCCACATGTGCCCCTGCAGCAGCAGGGAGGACAGAGGGGTCCAGCTGAGAGGCTTTTAGATCAAGCAGGGGCGGGGGGAGCGATTGACCTCGCTGTGCAAACCTCGCAGCTGGTGCCCCCCTTCTCCAAGTCTGAGAAGCAGGACCACTGCTCCGTGGCCCGAGCACAGCAGCGTCCCGGCAGAAGGGCAACCCCAGTCTCTGCGGTACCTTCCTTGCAGGCAGGGAGATCTAGCCCCAGAACTCCAGACAGGCATCAGCGCAGACCTATGAGAAAGGGAGAGAGGGGGCAGGGGAACCTGCCGCGCAAACCTCGCAGCCAATCACTCTCACCTCTCCATGCAGGCCAATGTTCGCAGTCAGGGCGGGGGCGACTTCAGGAAGGACGGAGAGTGGCTATGCCCAGAGCCGTGCGGCTGATGAGAGTTTCAGTCCGACTCCTGAGGCTTCTCTGACTGGTGCCGTCCCACGCCGCCAGAATCGGAGCGCGTGTGGAATCTCAAGCAGGCAGGCCCACTCTCATGGCCGCAGCTCAAACAATGCGGTTGGATCCAGAGAAGCCCCCAAGGGCAGCAATGGCCCCCCATGCCAGGGGAAGCTTGCTGTTGCTAGGCAAGGGAAGGAGGAGAGCTGCTTCACCTGCAAGGCCTAAAATGGTGGTCACGAGTGACGAAGTAGTCCGTCCTTAGGGCACAAAAAGAGACTCAGGAGGCTCTGCGATCTGCTTTCGAGGTAGCTACAGATCCCAGGTGGGCTCCAACGATCAGGCCCTAGGGCTTATCCCCACAGTTGCGCTCAAAATCTGGCAGGCAAGCTTTGGCAGATCTTGGTAAAGCGGAGACTCGACAAGACACGTCTTACTCCATTTGCAACTTGACCATGCCCCCGCTTATTTATTTTAAAACACGGGGCCTCCACCCGGGCCACGGGGACTACCACCTTCATAGGCCACATGACAAAAACAAATCGGGGGGCCTCTTGAAACCCCCTCCATCCCCCCCGGACCACCACCTCCCCAGGGCTAATGCATTATTATGGGGGGGGCTCTCGCAGCACCTCGGGGCAATACCACATTTGTTTTGGGGCAGCCTGAGAGAAAAATGCCACCTCCCCAAATCCTGGGAACCACCACTAGGGTCCATTTGCTTTTTAAAAATTGGGAGGGCAGCCGTGCGGATCCCCTCCTGGGCCGTTCTTGGCCCCAGGGAGGCCACCTTTCCGGGTCAGGCCCTACACGCAAGAAAGTAGGTGGGCCGCGCGGCACCCCCTTCCTAGAGCCATAGATGGCCTTGGGAACTGCCACTCCCAGGGCCGACTCCTGCTATGTTCTGGAGTGCCCAAACCCTGGGACTTCGCTGTTTGCTGTGGCCACAGCAAGCACTCCGCTTCCAGCATGTGCTAGCATTAAAAATGCTCTTGCTTGCTGGAAGTGGAGCAGAATTGCTTTTAGACAGAGGAAGCTGCATATGTAGCATCGCCCTATGTCTAAAAGCAATTCTGGTCCCAGCAGGAAGCGAGGAGCTAATAGGGACTACGGGGACATTCAGGCTTCCCACGTGGTCCCAGTGGAGACTGGGTGCCCAGGGGGCTCACAGCAGACATGGCCGGCCACCGGGGGTGGTATCCCCGTGGCTAAAATTGGCCCTGGGAGAGGGGCACCCTCCCCTATTACAGGTAGGCCAGGACACGGGGATGGGTTCCCCTGGCCGGGGCCTGTGCGGCCCCCCTTCCCTAAATATTTTTTTTAAAAGACCTGGGGAAGGGGTCCCAAGGGCCAAATTCAGCCCAGGGAAGGGGGGCCATGCGGCCCCACTCCTCTAATAAAAGACTTCTTTTTGTTGTAAAAGACCTGCTCGGCAAGTCTCCAGATGCCCCGTCCCCTTTCACCAATACTCTGCAAAAGCACCTCCTGGTACACAGCTAGTTGCGGGATGAAGTCCCCTTGGCTCTTGAGGGACCTTGGAGGCCAACTACACCTCCTGTTACCTCCAGTAAGTCCCACACAGTGGGATTACTGAGAGGTCATAGGAGGCTCCACCCCCTTTCTCCACCAGTCTGCAATCGCTCCTACTGGCGCACTAGTGGTTGGGGGATGAGGTCCCCTTGGCTGCTGAGGGTCCTTGGGGTCCGACAAGCTCTCCGTCTACCTCTAGATAGTCCCACACAGCGGGATTGCTGAGTAATCTTCCGAGGCACACCCCCGTTCTCCACCACTGTACAAGCGTGCCTCCTGGTACACTATGGTTGTGGAATGAAGTCCCTTGGATGCTGAAGGTCCTTGGGGGTCAATAACTCTCATGATACCTCCTCTAAGTTCCACACCTCGGAATTGTCGTGAGCTGCTCAGAGGCCCCGCCCCTCTCGCCACGACTCTGCAAATGCGCCTCTTCGCACACAGCTGGTTGGGGGATTAAGTCCCCTTGGATGATGAGGGTCATTGGCGGCCAAGAACCCCTCCTGTTACCTCCAGTAAGCCTGGCACAGCGGGATTCCTGAGGGCTGGTCGGAGGCCCGTTCTCTTTCTCTACTCTTTCACTCTGCAAACACGACTACTACCTAAAAAACCTTAGAAATTTACTTTAAAAAAACAAAGGTTACAGGGATGTTATAGTTCGGAAATAGATTTTTTTTTTAAACCGTAGGAATTTACTGAAAAATCAAACAGGAACGTTATAGTTAGGCTCAGATTTAACTCGTACAAAACCATAGAAATTCTGCTGTTATAGTTACCTGAACTAACTATAACTTGCCCCTTCGCAGTGCACTGCTTATGACCTCACATATTACATCGCTCATGACATGGCCAGTGACATCACTGATGACATCTCAAATGACATCACTGATGATTTCATCTGCAGAACCTCTCACACACACCCCCACACCTCCATACAATCTCTCATATGCCCACTCACGCACCCACAGTCACTCACATATCCATATCAGTACTCACACACTCACTCACTACTCTATAGAGCCACTCACACACACACACTCGTACAGCCACTCACACAACCATTCACTCACCTACACAGTCACTCATACAACCAGTCACTCACCCATAGAGCCAGTCACATAGCCCCACACTCACCCATACAGCTACTCACACACCCATTTATTTACCTACACAGTCACTCACACACCCTTACAGCCTCTGAACACAGCCTCTCACTCACCCATACAAGCACTCACATACCGACAAAACCACTTATATACCCATTCCCACATCCATACAAGCACTCACACATCCACTCACTCCCCCATACAGTTATTCACACAGACACTTACTCTCCAATACAGCCACTCACACACCAACTACTTAACTAAGCACCCAAACAGCCACTTCCTCGCCCACACAGCCACTTACACACCCAGTCTCACTCACTCATACAGCCATTCAGACACCCACTCGCCAATTCAGTAACTACACACCCACCCATAGAGCCACTCACACCACTGCTCACTCACCCATACAGCCACTGACATACACACTTACTCACCAATACAGCCACTCACATAGCATCTTATTTACCCACACAGCTACTCATATACCCACTTATACACCCATACAGCCACTCACACACCCATACACAAAAGGATACATAGTTACACAGCCACTCACGTAATATATGTTAGAAGTAGCATCACTCAATAGTAGTGCAACTAGTATACTAATCTAACTTTTGTAGTAGGTTAGTATATATGTTTAACATCCATAAACTCTTAAGAACACTTTCACTCACTTGATGTCATCAGTGAGGTCATCAGAAATGTCATTCAAGATGTAATCAGTGATGTCATGTGTGATGTAACTGACCATGTCATGAGTGATGTAATATGTGAGGTTATAAGCAGTGCATCGCAGGGGCGTAAGTTATAGTTAGCTCAGGTTACTATAACTGCTGAATTTCTATGGTTTTGTATACGTGAAATCTGAGCCTAACTATAACGTCCCTGTAACCTTTGTTTTTTTCAGTACATATATATATATATATGTACACAACCATATACATATTCCTCTTTACCTACATTGTTACCCCTATTATTTTGTCTTTTTAACCCTAAGTGCAGTTAACTTTACAAAATGTTTAATATATTTTTTTAATTCTTTGCAAAACATCCTTCAGTGAAAGCTAACAAATCTTACTTTTGGAACAGTGTTGCCAGATTACAGAATTTTTTAAGCCATTTTTTGTGCCATAGAACGCAGTAATTAATTTAGTCAAAGATGATTTGGAAAAACCATATGATTGAAAAAAAATGTGAAAGTAATTTTACAAACGTTGTTTTGGAAAACGATTTTATTACATACACACCTGAACAATGTCTCAAATGTATTAACCATACAGTGAATGAACTTAGTCCCAGCTCACAACTACTGCAGAAAATAGCAGCAAGTAAAACTCAAGGAATGACTGCAGAGTTGTTCAACACGTTTTTCCAGGCAGTACAGTGACATTCCTTTTTTTACAAGGTCCCAAAAACCAGGTGTATAACACTCAAATTGGTCCAATACACCAAGCGAACTCCTGTCTAAGCACATCTCTTGGCCTAAAACCATTGCATTTGCTTTTCTTTGTAGAAGCTTGCTCTATCTTCTAAACATCTTTAATAATATTCAAAGCGGTCTGCCAAAAATTATCTATGCTCCCATTTGATGAAGCATGCATGAGTTGCCTGCAAAAATCTGCAGTGTATGAAAGCTCCAGTGATTAGAAAGAAACACTGTTACTCAGTCTTTTTCCACAGAAGCTACTAATATGTAGAACTCTTTCTCTTCATCCAGTTCTAAATTGTTTTCAGAGTTTACATATCAGAGGAACAAGATCAAAATATTCCTGTTAAAGTACTGTTATGTCCAGCCTCCCTACCCCTTTTTAAAGAAAGAAAGAAATTATTTTATTGTATATTTAATAAAAACCATTACAAAAAGTTAAAATACAATAATATTTAGAAAACAGGTCAAGGAATATAGACATTAAAAAAAAACTAGGGTAGAAATGTCCTTACCCCTTTTTAAAGGTTTGGAAATGCCATGTCCATGTGAAATGTTTGTTTGGGACCTCAGGCCCATAGTACCTGGAAGCTGTGGTATTTTTAAGCATCTGCTGGTCTCTCACCTCTGTCCTTTTCTTCTGCTTCATCACCTGGATGTCTTTCTGCACAGAGTGCATGTGATACTAGACATATAATGGTCTCCCTGACTTCCTCCTCAACTCCTACCTTCTCTAATAATCAGCTCCAAGAGATGACACATGTTCTATTCCCAGACCTCTGAAGCTGTCCCACAAGCTGTCCCACACTACCTTTGTGAAGACTTCAGCACCCATCACTGTAATGTGCCCTTTGTAACTATGTTTCTGTAGTAGGGGATCTCTGTGTATAGTCATAATCTAGTGAATAGTCCCGCCCATGTGCGAGGACCCCGGCAATCAAAAATAATCTCTTAAGTTGTCAGAAAATTGCAGAACTGCAAAGACACTTAAGAGAAAATTTAAAGACAAATAATGCAGCCTATATCCACAGGCTACACTGTCCAGTACTTCAACTAGAAATTCCACCAAAAATCCACAAACAGCAAAGCCTGTCCAGATTGACAAGCCCCATAGGCTGCCATTATGTGGCTTAAATAGGATACTGTGCCTTTAAGAGAACCTTCCAGAACTTTCTCTCAGTATCCCAGAATGCATAGCAGGTCCAACTTACTTTCAGTTCTTTTTTCCGGCTCCTGCTTACAGGACCCTGTGCATTGAGCTCTCCCTTTTTCAAGGGTTTATTGGAGTTTCTTACACTTTTTGGATTTAAAAGTGTTCTCATTTGATTCTTGGTGTTTCCTTTTCACTTCTGTGTGTTTGTTCAGGCTTTTAGGGATCTAAAATGCCTGCTTTATTCGACAAGTGCCCAGCATGTGGAAGGAAGAAGACCAAGACTGATCCACACGACGTCTGCATTCTTTGCCTCCCTGATGAGCATGTCCCTGAAGATTGTGACATCTGCCAGACCTTTTCTACAAGGACCCTGAGGGAAAGGCTGAAAATTAGGCTCCAAGGCCTGGAAGAGAGGCGACTGCAGGCTGCAGGTGGGTCTGGGCAGGCTGGGAAGGCTCCCTCTGCCCCTGCTGAGGCCTCTGGGGGGCTCCCCAGAGGCAGGAAGACCAGCAAAAGGTCCCGGTCTCCGTCGACGTCGATAGCATCGACGACGACGTCGAGAGGGATGACTACGGTGTGTTCCCCTTCTCCCCGGGGCTCCGGGTCGAGACAGCGTGGAAGATCGACGTCGAAAGGCCTGGCTAGGCCGCCGTCGAAGTCACCGCCGACGGCGTCGGCGTCGTCGAGGCATCGCCGTCGACGAAGGCACCGGCGCTCGCCGGCGAAGCGACACCGCCGGTCGCCGTCGACCAGTTCGACGTCGAGGGGATCCTCGGCGTCGAGGACCGTGAGGAAACGGTCATCGAGGAGAAAGAGTCGACGCTCGCCGTCGAGGTCTGACCGCTCGTCGTCGAGGGGGCGACGATCGTCGTCGAGGAAGAAACACGCGACGTCGAGGAGACGGCGTTCGACGCCAGAGTCGAGGGATCGCCGTTCCACTCCTGAAAAACGACGCTCGACGTCGAGCAGGAAGAGATCAGCGTCACCGAGGATCTCAACCTCCTCTAAGAGGCGCAGGAGGGATTCTGGTGCCAAAAGTCACGCTGGATCTGGTGAAGGACGTCGGAGGCGTCGCTCACGCTCTGGAGGGTCTGGATCACAGGCCCCTCCCTCGAAGAAGTCAACGGGCACGGTGTACTCGGTGGTATGTACACCGCCAAGGCCTACGACCCCTCCTCCTCTACCGAAGGAGGCTCCTCCGGCTAATCCGCCGCTCCCCTCCCTGCCTCCGCCTCCTCCTGCGGGGCAGCCTCATAGGCCACCGAGGTCGGTGTCGCTGCCTCTGCTTCCGACACCTCCTAAGGGTACACCTACTCCGAAGTCCCGGGATAGGCCTCGGAAGACGCCTCCACGGAAACCGGTGGAGCGCCCACGTGCTGGGAGGTCGCGCTCCCGCTCCAGGAGAAGGGAACGTTCGCGTCACAGGTCTTCCACACGATCTAGACGGCGCCACAGGAGACACAGGTCTCGTTCACGGACCCGGTCGTCTGGGACCAGAGACTACTCCCCGACCTTGTCAGATTCGCCGGACACGAGGGTTTCACCGATCGACGATCTGGTGTCCTTCCAGGACGTGCTGATGCGGGGTGCGGCGAAATTGGGCATCACTTTGACGGTTCCCACTCCAAAGACAGCGGTCATCTTCGAGACGCTCCATCAGAAGCATTTGTCTCGGCCGTTACTGCCACTGGTGCCGGGCCTGGAAGAACCGGCCCTGGATCTTTTCCTTACTCCAGCGGTGACTAAGGCGGCACCTTCCAGACTGCAGAAGAAGTACCGGGCTCCGGACTCGGACCCGGCCTTTCTAAGGCTGGAGCCCCCTCCAGACTCGGTGATTGTGACGGCGGCGCGCAAACAGAACGCCACCACGCCTTCCTCCACAGTTCCGCCAGATAAGGAATCTAGGTGGTTGGATTCATCTGGGAGAAGAGTTTGTGGGACCTCGGCGACCTCGATGAAGGCAGCTAGTGCCACTGCCTTGTTGGGTCGGTATGACAGAGCCCTCTGGGAATCCCTTCAATTCATGGAGCTCCTTCCGCGGGACAAGCGGGAAGACTTTCAAGAGGTGCTAAACGAAGGAATGTTGGTGGCGAATCAAGTCATCAGCGCTGCAGCCGACTCTTCTCTTCTGGCGGCGCATGGTTTCTGCCACGGAATAAACCAGCGACGACATGCATGGCTCCGCCTTACGTCTCTGCCACCGGACGCTCAGCAAAGGGTTGCCAATCTGCCATTCTCGGGCGAAACCCTGTTCGGGAAGCACGCTGATGATGAAATGGCCCGCATGAAGGCGGAAGCTGAAACGCTCACAGCGGTGGGTTTGGAGAAGCCCAAGGAGACCAAGAAGACGTACCGTCCGTTCCAACGCCGGTTCGGTGGTCAAGGCAGAGGGCGTGGCCAGTCCTCTGGACAACAGCAGCAACAACAACAGTAGCAGTTCAGAAGACCATTCCAGAAACGCCAGAGGGGCAGAGGCGGCCATCAGTCGGCACCAGCGACTAAGGGCCAGGCCGGGTCTAGGCCCTGAGCACTTACTTCCCCGACAACTGTTACCCGCTCCGGTGGGGGGAAGCATTCAATCTTTTCTGGCAGAGTGGAGAAAAATTACTCAGGACAAGTGGGTGCTGAATATTGTTTGCAATGGATACAGTCTTCGGTTCACCAGCCCTCCTCCATCGATTCCTCCGGTCGGCTCGCAGTATCAGCTGCGCGAGCTCCAGGCGGAGGCCGATATCCTGTTAAGGAAAAGGGCGATAGAAGTCGTACCTCTGTCTCAAAGAGGAAGAGGTCTGTACTCCCGGTTCTTTCTGGTTCGAAAAAAGGACAAGAACGAGTTCAGGCCCATTCTGGATTTGTGACAAGCAAACAAGTGGATTCGCAGAGAAAAGTTTTGCATGCTGTCGTTGCATCAGATTTATCCTCAGCTGCAACGGGGAGACTGGCTGTGTGCCATAGACCTCCAGGATGCTTACTTCCATGTGCCCATTGCACACAAACACAGGAAGTTCCTGCGGTTCCAAGTATGCGCCGATCACTATCAATACACAGTGCTGCCATTCGGACTGAAGTCTGCACCGAGGACATTCTCAAAGTGCATGGCGGTGGTAGCCGCACACCTACGGAGGAACAAGGTGTTTGTCTACCCATACCTGGACGACTGGTTGATCAAGGCCTCCTCCTTTACGGAAGCGCAAGCGCACTTCCAGAAGACGTGCGTTCTCTTGAACAAGCTGGGGTTGCACATCAACATGTCCAAGTCGGTTCCGACTCCAGTCCAGTGCATTCAGTACTTGGGAGCCTCCATCGATACGCTGTCAGCAAGCGTGTCTCCTTCGGAGGAGCGACGATTATCACTGCTTCGGAAGGCTCGGGCTCTCATGACCGCTCCATCCACGACAGTGAGGACGGTGTCTTCTCTACTGGGATCGATGGCCTCCTGTATCTTCCTGACGCCACATGCACGGCTGCACATGAGACCGTTGCAAGAGTGCTTGGAGGATCAGTGGGACCAGAGGAGAGGATCTTGGGACGACAAGATACGTCTATCTCTGCATGGTCTTCAGTCTCTGAAGTGGTGGTGTTCAGCGGAGAATCTCCTCAGAGGGGTTCCCTTCCACAAGGACATTCCCACTCAGGTTATCGTGACGGATGCTTCTCTCCAGGGCTGGGGAGCGCATTCCGGAGACCTACAGATTCAGGGGACGTGGTCCCCGACGGAGTCCACGTACCATATCAATTTCCTGGAACTCAGAGCTGTTCACTTGGCACTGAAGGCCTTTCACCCATCCTTCCAGACCGACTCTCTACTTGTGCAAACGGACAATACGACCACAATGTATTACCTCAACAAGCAGGGAGGATCGAGGTCACGCACCCTGTCGCAGGAGGCGCAGGCGATCTGGCGCTGGCTTCTGGCTCGAGGACTGACGATAACGGCTACCCATCTGCCAGGTGTGCAGAATGTTCAGGCAGACGCACTGAGCAGACTGATTCAGGAAAACCACGAATGGTTCATAAACGACGAAGTGCTAGGAGAAGTCTTCGCAAGGTGGGGGATTCCAGACGTAGATCTGTTCGCCACCGCCGAAAACAGCAAATGCCGAGGCTTCGCCTCCAGGTACTACCAGCCGGGGACGCTGGGGAACGCGTTATGGATCGACTGGTCGAACAGCTTTCTGTACGCTTTTCCGCCCATTCCCCTGATTCCGACGGTTCTCATCAAGCTGTCCCAGTCCAGGGCGCGGATGATACTGATTGCCCCGGAATGGCCCAGACAGTGGTGGTTCACGGACCTGCTTCACCGGTCTCTCCTTCCTCACATTCGGCTGCCGTGCAGGCCGGACCTTCTCACGAAGTTCGGGGGGCTGATGTTGCACCCCAACCTGTCGTCTTTGAGTTTGGCAGCATGGCTCCTGAGTTAGTGCAATATGGTCATCTGAATCTCCCTGCAGATTGTATGGACATACTGAAGGAGTCTAAGAGACCTTCCACTAGGACTTCCTATGCTTACAAGTGGAAGAGATTTTGTATCTGGTGCAAGTCTAAGAACCATGATCCGATGACTTGTAAGGAAGATGTCATCCTTCCTTATCTTCTACAGTTGGCGCAATCTGGCCTTAATGTCCATTCTATTAAGGTTCATCTTGCGGCTTTGACTGCCTACAGGAAATGCCCTTCACAGACTTCCTTCTTCCAGATCCCTGTGATCAAAGATTTTTTGGAAGGCTTGAAGAAAGTGTTCCCTCCTGTCAGGCTTCCTTCGCCTTCATGGGAATTGAATGTGGTGCTGTCCAGGTTGATGAAGGAGCCTTTTGAACCTATTCATAAGGCTTCGTTGCAGCACCTGTCCTGGAAGGCGGCGTTCCTCGTGGCCATTACATCGGCCCGCAGGGTGAGTAAAATTCAGGCGTTGTGTTGGCAAGAACCTTATACTGTATTTCATGCTGCTAAGGTTGTTATGCGTACTCACCCTAAATTTCTTCCCAAGGTTATTTCTGATTTTCATGTCAACCAGACCATAACTTTGCCTACGTTTTTTCAGAATCCTTCATCTCCAGCGGAAAGGTCGCTACATTCCCTGGATGTTAGGAGGGTCTTGAAATTTTATCTGGATAAGACCAAAGATATTCGTAGGTCTGACCAATTGTTTATCAATTATGGATCTGTCAGGACGGGTCTTGCGACCTCTAAGCAGTCTATCTCTAGGTGGATTGTGTCCTGCATACAGTTATGTTACCAAAAAACTAATAAGACCTTAGGAGGTAAGCCTAAGGCTCATTCCACCAGGGGCAAAGCTGCCACGACAGCCTTGCTCCGTAATGTTCCGATTGCAGAAATCTGCAAGGCGGCCACTTGGAAGTCGGTTCATACCCTTGCTAAGCATTACTGCCTGGACACTGATGCCAGGGCAGACGCTCAGGTTGGGCAGGCTTCGCTGCGAAATCTGTTCGCACAATAGTGGCGTTAATTCTCTTTTCTCCACCGCCGCTTTGGTGTGGGGATGGGCTTGCCATTCTATTCACTAGATTATGACTATACACAGAGATCCCCTACTACAGAAGGAGTAGTTTCTGTCCTGTAACTCCAGTTCTGTAGTAGGGGTATCTCTGTTATAGTCATAAGCGCCCTCCCTCCTCCCCGGTGGAGAGAAAAATATGTTCCTTTTAGGAATGCGACAGGTCTGGCGTGTTACGCCTTCAAAAAGAACTGAAAGTAAGTTGGACCTGCTATGCATTCTGGGATACTGAGAGAAAGTTCTGGAAGGTTCTCTTAAAGGCACAGTATCCTATTTAAGCCACATAATGGCAGCCTATGGGGCTTGTCTGTCCAGGTCTTCCTCTCTATCATTTCTGAGGGGTTTTGCAGTAAAAGCAAGGGAAATCTGGACAGGCTTTGCTGTTTGTGGATTTTTGGTGGAATTTCTAGTTGAAGTACTGGACAGTGTAGCCTGTGGATATAGGCTGCATTATTTGTCTTTAAATTTTCTCTTAAGTGTCTTTGCAGTTCTGCAATTTTCTGACAATTTAAGAGATTATTTTTGATTGCCGGGGTCCTCGCACATGGGCGGGACTATTCACTAGATTATGACTATAACAGAGATACCCCTACTACAGAACTGGAGTTACAGGACAGAAACTACTCCCTCCTATTGGTCTTGGAACAATAGGTCCCTCTACTCCAAGACATGAGTTTTTAAACTGGATGGAGGTGAGACTTTACACATTCTGTGTAAGTTATCATTTATTTTTGCAGGTCCCCATTACGGTTATCCATTTTCTGACTTGTAATCACAATTGCATCACCTTTTTGAGATATAAGCCAATCGGTATTGGCTCTCCTACCGCAGAAAACTCTCAAGCATATTATGCCTAACATCAGGACGTTCTATTTGGTGAAAGTAAGGGTTAAATCTGCAAATGCCAAGGTACCTCCTAGGCCAAAAATCTACCAGGATCCTGCATTCCAACATACAATCAAGACAGAATTTAATATTACAAGAATAACGGAAACAGCTCAAATAGGCATCAAGCCCCTAATTCTACCATAACCAGTTCGAAAGTCCTCATGATTGATCCAACAGAATTCCACCCCTCAGCAGAGGTGCTGCCATGGCCTATGGCTACCTGGAAAAGTCCAAAGGTGCCAATCAAAAATAAGTCGTCTTGGTCACTTTTTAAGATTACCACACTCTCAATCTCCACCTGATCCATCCTGGATAATCGAGGTGTCAAAGTTTCTGACATGGGTGCCGAGTCTGGCAAAAGCTCCAGGCTTGATTCAAAGCTTTGGCAACATAAACACAAGCCTGAGTCCAAGTTCGAAAGTGTGGTTCCTCTGCTTTGTCGGGTCATGGGGTGGAGATTATGGATACAGGGACGTATGTTTTGTGGAGTAGCCACTCTTGGGGGGATTCGATTGCGCCATGCAGTGGCATGGTCGATACAGTCTACTTCAAAAGGACCCCTGCTTAAGACTTTAAAGGTGTTTCATCGTATCTGGTGTTCTCTCAAAAAGTTTTTTCTGATACCGCTTCTTTTAAATGTTAAACGTATTTAGGATTTAAACCTAACTTACCTCTCTCTATCCATCATAGCTTTCTGAAGAGTTGGGAGGCAGCTAAACTTCTTACTTAAGGACAAATGTTCTAGGGGGAGGTCATTCTTCCCTTCTAGACTATGCAGTACTCTCTCTTCCCCGTATTGGCTTTTTTAGGCACCTGCAAATCTGGCATTTCATAACTGCCACTAGCAGAGCTGAGATTACCTGCTCCCAGAACATCCTTTTTAATTTTCTTCCAGCTAAGGGGCTGACATGTGGAGCAGGCTCATTGGTTCCTTAAAAACGGATGATGATATGAGGATCAGCAACTTTCTTACTGTGTTCTCAATGTCTCACAAATTAGGGTAAATAACTTCAAATGCATTCATGACTTTTATCATACTCCTCACCGTTTGTGGGTAATGCTGTTGGAGGAGATGATCATTGTTTCCAATGTGGGGCGGAGGGTGGCGATGCAGTTAATGTTTTTGTGGCCTGTCCAGCCTTACGCAGCTATTGGTCCTTTTGTTTTCTGGAAAATGAATATTATTTCACATTTGGCTGTTGTGTGGGATTTGAAATTAATTATGCTGGGATATTCATTTGCTCTTCCTTAAAGTGCTGCGCGGTTGTATTTTTTCTCTATCTCTTGGCCAGGCTTGTTCTGGCACTGTTCAGGCTCCCAAGTCCATGGGTTTTGTGTCGCATATTTTTGAATGTATTCTTCCTGTAGATGTCTTTGTTAGATAATGATGCAGGCAGAAGGGGATTGAGGAGGATTTAGGAACCAGAAAGACTTTAGATGGCTGAACCATTGACTGGCCAAGATGATGGTTATCATTTTTTATTATTTTTCTTCCCATGACGTTTCCTTTTATTTTTTATTATTAATAGGAATGCTTTTGTTATTTCATCTTCTGCTTGTCCTTGATCTTTGAAGATTGGTTGTTTCTGTGATGTTATGTTATTTTGTTCTCTTGTATTGATTATGTTCTCAAATAAAACTTTTTTTTTAAAGTGTGGTTCCTGTAGGAACATTGGCACCTGGCCCCAGTATAGTTCTAACTAATTTTGCTGCCCGTCAGTGTAGTTCCATTCTGTGATATAATGTTAAGAACTTCACGCTGGAGACTGTGAAAGCAAAGCAGAGGACCGCCTAATTCCCAGTGGTTGCTGGAGGCTCTAAGGTCAATTGGCCACGGACAAGAACCAAAATCTGTTTTTACAGTTGTCCATTGACCCAACCACCATCCTTGTGCCTGGGTTATTCTGAAGTAGTATTAGCCTAATCATGTGGTAAATATTCGAGGTAGGCCCATCATTCATTCTTACAGGGCCTCATATCCCCCACATTTACTCCCTACAGTATTTCTTGGGCCTGTATTATCTCAGTTTGTGGGCCTGTGTAGGAATGCAGCACTGTTGGGATCGGGTACCATGTTCTCACTGGAATATTGTTCTTTACTTGGCCATCTGGTCCAGCAAAAAAGTGGAGAGCTCTGTGAACTATGAGAATGAGTACCATGGCTTCACTCAAGACTTCGTAGCCCCGGGGATTTTTTTCAAAAATCTCTTTCAATCGATGCTTCATGTCCCTTGTACCAATTATGCTAGTACTTTTGGCCCTAATTTCACTGCTTCTTCCTGAAAATCATTCTTCTCCACAGGCTCTAGGCAGTGCCATCACTTTCACCACCATCAACTGGCACTCACCACTGAAGACATTCATGTTTATGTTATGTTATGTTAAATTGCTTATATAAGGCGTGCATTTACCCAAAAAGGGTTTCCTAGCCTCAGCCAGAGGATGAAACAGAGCATGGAATTATTGGTTAAATAGCCAGGTTTTTAAATTCTTGCGAAAACTTAGGAAATTTGTTTATAGGGGAAGAGATACAGGCAAAGTATTCCACAAGGTGGGACCGAGAAAGGCAAAGGAGCCGCCTCCCATCCGAGAGAGTCTAATCCTGGGAACTAAAAAATTTCCCTGAGCGGCGGAACGCAGTTGTCGTGAAGGATAGTAAGGTTGGGCCAGGGCCTGCAGATACAAGGGAGCAGTGCCGGCTTTGATCTTAAATAAAAGGCTCAACGTTTTAAACTTAACACGACTTTCCACTTTCAACCAATGGAGATCACGTAAGTAGCTGGTGGTTGAGGTGAATTCGGGAATTCGGCATATTAATCTTGCTGCTGCGTTTTGCACTACCAGTAGCTTCCGCTCTATATCTTTGTTGGCCCCTAGATAGAGAATGTTGCCATAGTCCATTCTCGTGGTCACAAGTGCCTGGACCACTGTTTTTTGGGTGGAGAAGACAACTTTTCTCAGCCACTTCAAATTGTGAATCAGGTAGCTGCCACTTTTACTACTTGCTGTCTCATGGACAGCCGATCATCAACAATGAAGCCCAAATTACGGACTTGTTGAGTGGGCTGAGGTGCAATACCCAATTCAGTGGGCCAGTGACGGGGGCCCCATAGTTCTTTGTTATTCCCAAAGACAAGGACCTCGGTCTTGTCGCCATTAAGTTTAAGCATGTTTGTTTGCATCCATGCTGCCACTTTCCTTAAGCCGTCTTAAAGAGCTGACGGACCGGCCATCCTCTCAGAAGAAAGAGGAAAGATGATCTGGGAATCATCTGCGTAAGAGAAGAGAGATAGCCCAGCCTCTTCTACAATAGTCACCAATGCTTTAACATAAATATTAAAAAGTAGAGGACTAAGAATAGCGCCCTGAGTGACTCCACAATCAGATGAGTAAAGTTTCGATGTGGCGTCAACAGAAAAAATTTGAAAAGTGCGGTTGGTCAAAAAAGATATCAACCATTTCAGAGCTAGACCAGGGATGCCGAGAGATTGAAGGGACCGTATTAACACGGTGTGGGACACCGTGTCAAAGCAGCACTCAGATCGAGTAATATGAGGGCTACTGTGTCCCCCGTATCCAAGCGGTGTCTCAGCCTCTCCGTCACGCCTAACAGAGTTGTCTCTGTTGAAAAACCGGCTCTAAAACCGGACTGAGAATCATGTAAACATGTGGAAGATTCGACGAACTGTGTAAGTTGGTAATTTATATGGTTTTCCATAACATTTGAGTAAATCGGAAGAAGAGAAATAGGTTTGAAATTGGAAAATTGGGCAGGGTCAGCGTTGGCTTTCTTCAAGAGCGGAAGAATCATTGCATGCTTCCACTCTGGTGGGACAGTTGCTTCCTGTATAGAGGCGTTAAGAAGATTCATAATTAGTTCAAGGAAACGTGTATCAAGTTGTTTCATCACCCTAGAGGGTAAAAGATCCTGAGGTGAGCCTGAATTTATGCTGCCCAGGATTTTAGTGAATGAGTTCATATCTAGTAATGACCAGAATTGCAGTTTATTAGTGGGTTCTATCCTGTCGGTAGATTCGGGATTCAGACTCTGTTGCATAGTCATAGCTGTCGAAGAGCCACTCAACGTGGAGTGAATGTTTTTGACTTTGTTCACAAAGAAATTGGCAAGATCATTACATTGTGAATCATCTAAAGCCGGGGGCATTGGTTGAGTGTCAGAACCTGAAAGTTTTTTAACCATTGAAAACAATGTTCGCGAACAGTTCTGAGCATTGGAAATAGTAAGTGCAACGTAGCTTGCACGTGTTTCTTTGCAAAGCGACTGATATTTTTTAAGGCATTTTTGTATTTTATTTTGGACTCAGTGGTATAATTTCTCCTCCAGTGTCTTTCTAAGTTTTTACATTTGCTCTTTTCTTCTTTTAATTGCTCCGTGAACCAAGGGGCAGGGGAACGGTGGTTATATGATTTTTTTATTAGAAATCGGAAGGCAATTCTCGATTGCTTTAAGAATCCAGCTTTGAATTGCGTCTAAAGAAGAGGTCGAGACATGGGGAATAGCAGGAAAACTGTTAGAAAGAAGCTTATTAAAGGCGTTCATATCCAATTTACTCCAGTTTCTAGATGCCTGCTGTAAGCCAGAAATCGTTATGGGCAGATTGATTGGATCAGTGCAATGAAATTTGATTGCATAATGATCTGACCAACATAAAGGAAGAGATGGTGAGCATTGGATATCAGACAAGTTGGAAAAAATAGGGTCCAATAAGTGACCTGCCTTGTGAGGAGGGCCTGTGTTACACAGCGGCAAGTTCATTGCTGCGAGATCAGAAATCCGCATGCAGCTGGTAGGGCATGAAGAGTTATCCAAATGCATGTTAAGGTCGCCCACAATGGTGAAGTTAGCCGCCTTAAGCAGATGTGAAGAAATTAATTTTGGAAATGAAGCCACCCAAGAAGTAGGAGAGCCAGGGGGCGATAAACAAGCATGCCGGATAAAGTAAACTGAGGGGTCAACACGAGTTTAAAAAGGCCTACTTCATAGCCCTTGAAAGCGTGTGCATCTAGTTTGCATGAGTATGATTTTTTTTAAACTATAGCAATATCACCCCCTGTCTTAAGTTCCCTATCAACCCTAACTATAGCATAGTTGGGAGGGAGGGAAGAGGCTACATCTGGGCCTGAACTCGCATGCAGCCATGTGACCCGTCTTAGATTGCTTCGAAGCGGTCGCTCCCCACGCTCCCTGACCATCCTGAATCTGTACCGCTGGTATCGTAACGCTTGCTGCTAAATTGCAATTTTCATTTGAGCCCTCCCCACCCACCTCCGCCTCACACAGAACCACCTCTCCTTCAGAAAACAACTTAAAACTTGGATATTTGATAAATAAAGGTCCCCCCCCTCCCTCAAGCGCCTTGAGACCCTCTGGGTGAGTAGTGCGCTATACAAATTTAAACTTGACTTGACTTGACTTTCTGTTAGAAACATAGCACCAGGTAGTTCGCTACTTACTAGGTCAAATATATCCAGTTTGTGTTTAGGAAAGGAGTGGCAATTAATATTCCAGGAAGTAAAAGTCCTGTTAATAGATTCGCCGCCGGTGGGGGAACAGTTATTGTGTAGAAGGGGACCATTTGCGATGTGCTCCCCATTAGGACATGATTTATCAAATCTAAAGTTGCAACAATTGCATTTCGCAGACTCATTCAAAGGATCAAGGCACTCCCATTTAGATTGAGGAAGGCCACTATAGTTTAGTAGCTGCGCAGGTGTATATCTTATTGGGACACAGTCTTTTAATACATTTTGAACAGGGATTGGTCCCGAAGGGCCCGGACGGGTGCAGACAGGCTTGCCTTTGGTGCGCCCCCTTCGCGCGTCCGCTGCACGTTCTGTGGTGCATCCGGTTTTATCGTGGGAGGTAGGGGCCGCTCGAACGCCGACCTCCTTGCGACCGGAAGTGGTGTGACGTGACGAAAGTCCCTCCACAACAATCGGGATATACCCGGGGTGGACCGGGGACTGACAGTCAGGTAAGTGCAAGTTACAATAGTTTTAAAAGCAATGCGGCGAAAAAGCAGTCATTCATTCAAAATAAAATAAGAAACTCAGGCAAGATATTGCAAGAAGATTTTAAAAAGTATGTTAACCCCCTCTGGCTAGGAGCAGCGAGCACCTTAGTCTTTTTGTGCGCGTCCGCTGCGCGTTCTGTGGTGCATCCGGTTTTATCGCGGGAGGTAGGGGCCGCTCGAACGCCAACCTCCTCGCGACCGGAAGTGGTGTGACGTGAAGAAAATCCCTCCACAACAATCGGGATATACCCGCGGTGGACCAGGGACCGACACTCAGGTAAGTGCAAGTGACAATAGTTTTAAAAGCAATGCGGCGAAAAAGTAGTCATTCATTTTAAAATAAAATAAGCAACTCAGGCAAGATATCGCTAAAAGATTTTAAAAAGTATGTTAACCCCCTCTGGCTAGGAGCAGCGAGCACCTTAGTCTTTGGATTTCCAGTGTTTTTTTCAAGCGCCGTGTGTCAGAATATCAAGGACCAACATACTGATCTGTCAGAGTGGCAAAAATATCAACTATTGCATTGTTATGAAGGTAGGTAGGCAATATGAGGTGCAAGCTGCAGTGGCCTCTTACGCGAGGCCTGGCATTTAATGTTTTTTACAAATTAAGCACTGCCTGTACATACTTACCTTCACAGTGTTGTTAGTAGTTGATGTTTTTCTCAAAATATTATGGCAGGTCCGTATTAAAGTCTTGAAATTTTGATAGAAAGGCAATGTGTGTGCAAAAGATGTCTGTGGAAGACTGTGACAAAGTGAGGAGGTTTGGATAGAAACTATCCAGCCTTATTTGTTTACTTGTTGTGATCATGGGCTGTTCTAGGCAAAGCTGTTTGCAGATCCCAGAATTCTCGGACATGGTAGTGCCTGATGTTATGTTGGTGGTGCGTTGGCCTGGGCCAACGAACCCTGCATCTATGTGTGGCAGAGTATCTTACATTTTTTGCGGGCTCTGTAAGGAAGCTGATACGGTTTCTGTAGCACTGAAATGACCTAGATGTGGTAGGTGGCAACATTCAGTCCAGCCATTTATTTGGTATTCAGGGAGGCAATACAGAGATTGTTACTGTATTCAGGGTTGGAGTTGACTTTTAGACCAGATGCAGGACAGTGGAGTTATGAGGCTTATAAAAGAGGTTTTCTGAGTTGGTAGATGTGGAAGAGTGTTCTGTTTCTGATAGATTTAAGTGAGCTCTGTTAAGGTCGTCATTTAAGGTAGACCGTGAAGTATTTGTTGGAGGATTGTGGGGCGCATGTGCATTGATGAAAGTGGAGTAGGTGATGTTAGGGAAGTGGAAAATATGCCTTTATTCCACTTCTTCACTTTATAGGAGCTAGGCACTTGGCTTTTTGAGTGGAGTAGTCTTGGGACTGGCGTCTTTGAGGTATATATTATAATATGGTTGACACACATGTGGAAGTTTGGCCCAAATTGCTAAGAAGGTCAAGAACATTTGCATGTAAATTTTGAAAAATAAGTGGAATACGGGGGCACCCTAAGTGACTGGTGTAAATTTCAGGATGTAGGTAAAATTGTTAGTTCTGTCAAGGGGGAGCAAATCAGGCTAGAATGTCCTAATTTTAGCATTAGCATTGTAGAGGTTCATATCTCATCAGTGTCCTTAGAATGAAGGGTGGAAATGTTTTTTCAGGTACGGTATTGGGTGAGGATTGGATGAAAGAAGAGATGGTGTTGAAGCATTGACCTCGATCAATCTTAAAATAGCTTTGTTTTGGCTGTTTTTTTGCCAACTGAGTAGCTGGGGTATTCCAGGAAGGATGAGTTACAGTTGTGGGGGGACGGAGGGGTGGTCGCAGGAAAACTCTGATGACCTGGTGTATACAGCTTTTATTCAAGTGGATGATAGCTGTCGAGACCAGAAATTCTGAGGGAGTGTGGGTTCTTGATTGGGCAAACAAGACCTCTACCATCTGAGTGTGGTGGGGTGAGGGGGCATTACTTTAAACAGACTGAGAAGATGTGAGGGGGTCTTATAGGGTTGTTGGGAGTGATAGCACAGCATGGTTTTGATAGAGGAGTTGAGTGAGTTGTTGAATTTGAGAAACAGGGTGTGATAGTTACTAGTAAAGGAAGGGTGGTGATGTTGTGCGATGCTTTATTTATGTCTGCTATCTGTCTTCAGCAATGTCACACAGTTGTGTGCTTTGAAGCAATATATACGTTGTTGATCTGTACTGTAGGGGAAGAGTTGCTGTTGGGATTGAGTCAGGTTTTGTCCACTTGCAATCCAAATCGACATCTGTGATGGCTTTGCAGGCAAGTGGCATGTGAGTGTGGGTTTCCAAATGGGACAGATATGAGTAGTGTGAATGAAAGGAATGGGGAAGCTGCGGGCTTTGAGGCCCAAAGCTGATGTGGCGCTGAGCTTTGCTAGAGCGTAAGAGGTTCATTCTAGCTTTTTGAAGTGCAGGGGTGGGGCTGTGCTGTATAGATGTCCCTGTTGGTGTCAATGAGTACTATGTACATATTAAGGAAGCTGGTGGTGGTGCGTACAAGGTGATAATAGGACAGCGTCAAAAGACAGTTAGGGGTGGCCCTCACAATGGACCTTCTTAGAGGGTTGCTGCTGGTGTTCTTTATTGAGGTTTCTAATGGCCAGTTACATTTGGGCAAGGCCTATTCCCTAAATGGATCAAGACGGTAGCCCACTTTGCGTACTTCTCACCACTCCATTGTTGCAGCGGCTACATTGCTCTTGAAAGGGAATCTACGGCCTAGCTGGTGACTATGGGTTGCATTAAAGAACAATGTTCGCTTCCGGGTTGTCCTACACTGCCCCATGTTTTTAGTAGTTACAGGGCGGGTGGATTAATTTCTATATTTTCCAAGAATGGCGTCATTTCCTAGCCTACAACAATCTTTTTTTTTTACTCGACCAAACGTGCAGGGAAACATCATTTACTACGAAGCAAATAACACGCATAACGTTTACCACGCGTCACTCACCACGCAAAGGTCTTTCCCACGCGTAAGACTTCAACGACCGTCTTTACCACGCGAGTGGTATTCCTTCCTGTCGTCGTTCTGCAAGTACGATCTGCGTTGGCTTTGGGGGGCTGGGGGGAGGGGGGGATTAAGGGGCTGGGGGGGGGACTGGGGGGAGGCTAGGGGGGGTTGGGGGGGGTTCCCCCCCCAAAAAAAAAAACCAAGCGGATATTAATAAATAAATAAGAAGAACATTTCAAAAACGTAAAAAAAAACGCTCTACAATGCCTCAAAACGCTGAAGGAAAAGAGCACGTCATAATAGAAGTCCGTTATCAGTTTTGATAGACGTGTTTTGACGCTTGTTTCCGTGGTCGGTGGAAGAAAGGGCTGATGGTGAAAGACGTACAGGGGTAAGATATAAATCAAAACTTTGTAAATTAGGGTATTAATTAAGCGCATTATGAAAAAAATAAAAATATAATGTAAGGGAATCTGTTTATTATTGTTTAAAACATCGATCTTTTCCTTCGTACTGCATGTAGCCTATCAGTATCATTATGTAAATGTAAATGGGACGTCAGATGTTTCGTAACGTTATGATTGCGGAGTAAAAACATGCGTTGTCAAATGCTGCGTGCAAAAGACACATGCGAAGTAAAATTCGCGTGGTAAAGGCATGCGTGGAACTTGAAATCGTTGAATAATCATATATTCACATACATCGATTAGATTTTTTGTTGTACGGTATTGTCATCTCGGGCGTCTCTGGTGACTTTAACAACCCTCTCGGCTTTTTTCTTGGTTTGTTATTACGTGACCTAAAAACTCCATAGCATCGTAGGACCAGAATACACGGTTCCCCGTTATGTATCCTGAATCGTTTTAAATCTAGCTAGGCCATTTGCACAGGCCATTTAGTCGCTGTACCTGCCTCATTGTTCAGCTGGTTTATAGTTGGTTAACGAGTTGTAACCATTAACCAAGTGTCTACATTTCTTGCCTTTCTGGGCGCTCAAGTGACCTGTGTGGCGCCCTCTCAAGGCTAAGTATTACTGACATTGTGCAGAGCCCTGCGCCTGAACCGGCCTAGTCGGCGCACGGCAAAAAAAAATCATTAATAAATAAATAAACCCGTGGTGGGGGCAGCCAGCCAGCCCTCCCCGTCCCCACCCCCCGAGGCTTGCACCGTTGTACGGAGAGGGGGATGAGGCGCCTGGCTGGAAACCTGTGCGGGTTGTATAGGCTGTGGGTGTAACGCGCTGAGCAGAAAGAAAACCGAGCCCAGAGTGCGGGGAGGAGGGATGGTGAGGGGGGGAGAGGAAGGGGTTGGGGGAGGGGAAGAGAGAAAGGAGAGAGAGGGGCTCTGGAAGGAAACTGCACAGTGAGGAAGTGAGAGGAGGTTCACCCGCACACAAAGACAAGCCCCTCTCGGCTGCCGCCCCCCTAAACAGGTGCCCCCGTGGACATGCCCCTGAGAACAGAGCAGCACTGTGAGACCCCGCAGCCGGGACTGCAGGTACGGGAGCCCCCTGCGGCCTAACGCCGGGTTGTATGTTGCGCCAGCTGGAGCATCTGTGCGGCTTTTGTTTATGCTGTCTCTTCACGCAAGCGGGTTGATTGTTGTCGTTTCGGAGCGCTTCTGCCGGTTCGGGACTCCCTTTGCCGGCAGAAGTAACTTCCTCGCTTTCGCTTTCCTTTGCTTTTTTTTTGTTACTCTTTCTGCAGCCGTTTGTGGTTTTTCTGCGTTGCGCCCTGAGCATTTTAGATTCAACCGAGAGGCTGGCAGCGCTCAGTGTGTTCAGCTTCTGCAGCTGTGCTCTGTGTTCAGCCGGCAGGTCACAGGTTCGAACCCAGCCTTCCCTGTTAAGTCTTCAGTGGTCACATTTGACAGGTCTTTCTTTGACGTGCAGCAAGAGGGTGCCCGGCACATAGCATATTCCATCCCGTGGCAGTCTGTGTGGGGTGTCGGGTAGGAGAGTGGATCTTAACTTTCATTATTTTGTACATTTCAATTTTGCGGTTCACTTCAGTGTGACTTGGGATGTACGTTGGCAAAAAGGCGCCTCTGGTATCTGGAGTGAAGCCAGCACCCCCTCGCACTCTTTTTAAGTACCTTTGTGGTAAATTACAATATGGTTCTGGTGAGGATCCAAGTCAGGGCTGTCTCTTCTGGTGCGGGAAACCACTGCTATTTTGTAGAGGTTTTATAATGGGGGTAGGGTAGGCAATCCTTTTTTGGCAGCCCTATGACTGCACTATCCATTCCCTACCTCATACACAAACAATAACGTGTCACTAAGTAACCAAAAGGTTCAATAGTAAAGGTGAAACTAGTAAGAGCTGAAGCCGGCACTGTATAGGAAAGAAACATGCAGTGGAGTGTTCTGTTTTTTCACTTCTGCCACGCAGGTGGCATTCAGAAAGTTTACTTGGGTGTTTAATCCTTTCATACCCACCATTCCCCACTGACTTGGAATCTGTCTCATGCTTTCTCTCCCCATTAAACTCAGTCTCCACATTATGATAGCCTTGCAATGCATCCAGGCTACTCTCGTGTGAGGTTGAGCTTTAACTAGTGGTGACAGATGGAGTTGCCGCTCTGCAACATTTGTTATAAGTAGGCTGGTGGCTGACTCATAGGCAGGCGTACAGCATGCTGGCTGCCAGCAACAATAGTGCTGGACAGTGTGGCGTGGGCCCCTTTTGTACCGAGTACTCTACATACTTGCAGAAGCAGCACAAGTATGTTGCCATGCAGTTTCACAGGGGAAGCCTAGCTCACGTTGGGGGAACATCTCTCCTCACCCAGTGATCCTCGTAGGCTTGCTGTCTCTCTATCTGATTTATTCTTGTACGCTAACTTGATTGTTCTGTTGTGTCTCCATCAACATGTAAAGATCCTTCAGTCTACTCTTTCATTCCCTTACCAACGTGGGCCCGGGATCCTTTTGTTCTCTTTCCCCATAAGCTGCCGCCCGCACGTTACCTACTCCTATTTGAATCCCTGGGATTCCCTTTGCCTTGCCCCTACCACTTCTCTATACTTTATCTCGATTGGTTAACACTGTCCAGGCTCACAAGTCCGAATAGTTTGCTTATTGGTGGTCTAACTTCTAGAAAACAAGTGCTGTCCGGTGCTGTGTTCTATGTACTCCTCTACCTTATATACTCCATGTCATCCTCGGTCCCTCTTACAACTCTTCATCCACCTTACCTCCACCTTCTATATTGCTAGGTTGCCGAAGTTCCACATTCTGACAACTTCATAGTTTATCTCATAAGTGATATCTGAACTTTTTATGTGAAAACAATGGTTAGTGAAGTCTCATGTATCTGGAGAGCTATCATATAAGGTCCACTCAAGTAGTTTAGGAATTCTGCAGTTATTTAATTATCAATAAAGACACAACCAGCCAATACGTGTTTTGTCACTATGGGAAGTATCCTGTGACTTCTTCAGGGCTGTATGGGCAAGCGTGAAAGTCTCTGAGAAATCGCTTCGCCAGTGAACCAGGGCCTACAGCTCGCTTAGCACACACGCTACAGTATTGTTGAAGTGGCGGACCCGCCACTCAACTTGACTGCAGGTACTTACTTTTAGCTGCAGGAACTTACTTTCGGGGATCTCCGTCACATCGGAGCGTCCGCTTTACTTTTTAACACTGCCAAGGATTAATCCGTTATCTTTACCAGACCGTCCGGGTCGGAATTATCACTGGCGGAGCGATTTCTCAGAGACTCTCACGCTTGTCCATGCAGCCCTGAAGAAGTCACGGGATACTTCCCATAGTGACAAAACACGTGTTGGCGGGTTGTGTCTTTAACTATAATAATTAAATAACTGTAGAATTCCTAAACTACTTGAGTGGACCTTATAGGATAACTCTACAGATACATGAGACTTCACTAACCATTGTTTTCACCCTGTAACGCGTGCCCAGGACTTTTGCTTTTCTGAAACTTGTGCGGGTTCTACCCACACACATAAAGGCGTTATAGGGTAACTCCCCTTACCTGGTTGCACTGTGTTACAATATAACACACATACATTACGCACACACAGCAAGGCGCTGAACTTTTTATGTAATAAACTGAAATAGATTTTATGAATGTTTCGGGTTCCTCATTTTAATGGCAATACTTGTGAGAATAATCCAGCCTGATCCCGGGAGCAGCCTGCAGCAGTCCTTTATAGAGAATTACTCCAGTGAACACATTTAACACACTAGAGATAGTTCTTTTTGTTGTTACCAGAAATTACTCTGTTCTAAAACAACTTGTGGGATAAAATTGAGAAGTATTCACATATTGTTCCAACTGTTAATCAGCTATACATATTTCCATATGATAAACAAGACAGTCATTGGACATCCATTGTGTCTTGATTCTATTCTTTTTCAATTGTGTAATGTACAAAATCACAGCCAAGACATGTTTTACAGATTTAACCCAGTTTTTTTATAGGCTGTTTCTTATTTCCCAGAAATACAGTAGCTTGTGATAAAACCCTTTTGTTTAGTAAACTCTGGTAACTCTCCATGTCCCAGTTGTTGAACTCTTGGTTACTGATTCCTATGCAAGTAGTAATTGAATATCTCTACCTGTCCAAGTAGTATGAACAGGATTTTCATCCAGATATAGTTAATGGGAAATGCAAATGTTACGGCCTAATCTATTTTTACAGCATCCGAATAACTCACATTTTTGTTGAAGTCAAAACTTTTCATATTCAATGTTTGAGTGTTTAAAGGGTGATTTGGTAGGGTTAAGAATCTCAGATTTTTGGGAGGGATGAGTCGTGCTTGAATGTGGGTTGACCAGAACCTTGCTCACTTCAGCTGCTGTGTTCTTCACTGGTGCTTGTGCGTCGAGGGGAAGTTGATATTGTCGCTGAAGTGGTGACAATTTAAGGAATGTTGTCTTGGTGCTCTTTCTGATCAGAAATTAGGGTATTAGTCTGCTCCATTTGGGAGATGTGGGCTGTGGTTTCTGTGATTGGAAAGCATCCTGGTTCCAGGTCTTAGAACTTAGCGTGGATTCCTGGTGTAGAGGCCCAGTAGGCCTTGTCTGAATATGTTCTGTATGGCATCCAAGTCCTTGGGCGTTTATGCAATCCAGATGATGCACTACATAAAACAGTGCAAGTAGATATCCTTTAAAAGGCTCTAAGAGCTGATAGATGATGTTGCTGCCATACTTACATTTAAATCAAAGCATCCCATGACCTGCTTTGTTGGTCTAGTTCTTTGCTACAGCTGTTTGTTTTGCTCAATCGAGGGTGAAGATGAATATGAGGCTCAGGTATGTGTATGTGTATTTGCTTTTATTCAAAATATTTATTCAGTTTTGAAGTAAAACCATAAATGTACACATAATAAATCCATAATGTATAAAAAATATCTCATCATAACAATATTATGTCTGACATATTAAAACACTAACAATAAATTTAGAGTATAACACAGTTCATTTAAACCTTTCAAAGCTCATCATAGATAAGGTGTATAAAGAAAACAGTATAATTTTGATTTGATTTGATTTTATATATATATATAGCGCAGCATTCACCCCAAGACATCAAGGTGCTAAGAGAAAGGCCATACATACCTACATACCACGGAATCTAGAAAAAAAGCGAAAGAACTCCAGCTCACCGTTCGACTGTGAACAGCCAGGTTTTAAGGGCATTTCTGAATGGGAGCAGAAGGGGGATAGATCTAAGAGCAAGGGGTTCCCTCTTGCTAAAGTGCGCTATGCTATGTGTATTAGGCTTGGGTGATGAACTCTGCTCCGTAAAGAACGCGGAGTTCGCGGAGCAGTGTTTCCTCGTTTGCGCACATCAACTTTAAGTTGGCGAGGGCGAGCGCAGAAAACCTAAACCTAGACCACCTCCCAGAGAGATTTCTCAATGTCGGCGGTCGTGGATGATCATGACCGCTTGCTTTGAGAAATCGTACTTGTGTTGCGGAAGCTACTGCTAGAGTAGAAAATCTACACAAGCGGCAGAAATAAGCAGCTCCCTTTTGCTCCCCATGGTGCCTTTTGCGCAAATTTTCCAGTGCGGGAAAAACACCCAGTGCTAAAAAAAATCAGCGCGAAGAGCACAACCTAACGCACTCCGCCGCATTCGGAACTCCTAGCACGGCAGAGATTTTAGTCACTTTGCTGAGGCCCAGGCCTAAATTGTGTATTCAGTTTGTGAATGCTTATGTCTGGCTGAACTTTGTAGTTGAATTTTAGTTGGTCTTGAAGTAGTTGGGCATTGCATCCAGGGGACCTTTTCAGCCATTGTAGATCGGAAGCTGAACAAGGAGTATAGTTTTGTCAGCGTTCATACAGGAGAGGGCAAAGGACATGACAATATGGGGGTAATTGTGGGATGGCCTCTTAACAGCATTATTTTGGTCAGCTAGTCTTGGTTGACGAGTGTGAGGTCTCAAGATGCATTCATGGTGCACCAGTCTTACTTCTATCAGCTATCTAACACTGTCACTATTTCCAAGCTTTTTAGTTGCCTTTTGATCCTTCCAGACACAATGACATTAGAATCACTGACTGGAGTAGTAGGTGCTATTTTCAAAGCATGAGAGCTGCAACCCATGGCTATAATTCCTGCATGAATGTTCTTTACTCATCATTACATGATGCTGGTCTGTGCCACAGGTGGCCACATAGTTCTACTCTCTTGGGGAGTTACAGGTCTGGACCTGATTAGGATGGGTTCTGTGCCATCTGGACAGGGTGCCAAACTGCAGATGTTTAACCCGCTTAGTTATAGGTACTGTATATTCTTATTTTGGTAATTGTGTAGTGATTTCCTACCTGAATGGTGCTTTCTGTATTGTTGAATAAGTAACTACTCCATTTATATTATTTATATATGGCTTCATTCTCCTATTACTTGGATTCAACAGCACTTCACCATAGGCATACTCCGGAACAAGCACCAGCCTTTTATAGCTGATGCCCACCTGAGGCCTGACAGAACCCCAGAGCAACAACTCAGACCTTTTTAAAGGATCATCTCTGGAGGCTTTGCAGATCAGTGTCTCCCGAGTCCTGGCAGGATCTTCTAATGAGGCCTGCCAGTAGAACATCTCTTTGCCTGCCAGCGAGTTGTCTCCTGAAGTCTGTGAAAAGGGTGTCTCCTGTGCCTCCACAGAGGAATGCTTCCATCTCCGAGTTTATTCTGAGGCCTGGAAGAACATTTACCGATCTATGCCAGAAGGGTGCCTCAACTCCTGCCAGAGCACCTCCCAAAATCTGCATTAACATTTTCCTGAGGCCTACCAAAAAGCATCACTATACTCTAAGCAAAATAATTTCTAGCGGCTGCAATAGGCAGAAAGCTTCTTGCAGGTGGGACCTTGTTGTACCCCAAGGAGACTAGCCAAGTCTGAAAGTGTTTCTAAGGAGGTTATTAAAGGGCTAGCTAAATTGGGTATGGTTAGTAACTTAGCTGTATTTGTACGTCTTTGACTAATAGATTACAGTAATGTAATGTGGCAGATTTAGGGTGCTTGCAATTGGTAATGAAAAGCCACTAATATCATCCTGCCTCAAAAAGAGTGCCGATGTTAAGCATAGAACTGAGTGGTAGACCTTCCTGTCATCGACTTGTCTTGAGCATTTTTGTTGTAAGTCTTTGTGCGAAGGGCACCACCAAAGGAGGGAGGGGTGATCTACCTCTCAGTAAGAATGGTAATCTCAATTGGAATATTAATACTAGAGCAATCTGGTATGGAACTTGCAGAAAGACATAGCACTGACGAAAACCTTGCCAGAGGGAGGAAACAGAAAGGGTTGCAACGCAAAAAACCAGATCCTGAGGTCTGAATATATGCCAAACAAGCAAGAAGAACCTCATCCGAATGGGTAAAAAGCAGTCATAATGGTTTTGCTCAAAAACCAATGAATTGTCATTCATAATGGAACTATAAGTAGGTAATATTCTCTGGGGCATATACCCATATACCTGCTACTGCATGGCAGCTACCATCTTGGTGCCCCCTACATAGTCCCCTAATAATTTTTCAAGCACCAGGGCTTTAACCGAGAAGCATTCGGACATCTTGCAGAGAAAGATAATCCACATATAGCACAAGTGGTCTGTGCACTTGCAGAAGAGCTCTTTACACAATGAGGTGCATGAGTGTATGTAGAAAAATACAAGGACTTTGGGCTGAAGTATATGGGGCACTGAAGAATAGGAGAAATGAGGATGAGCAGGATTTATCAAGCAACTTTGTAATGGAAAAAGTGACTTGTAAATTAATCCAATGTGTACATGTGTCTAATCAATGGAATGTCTTAAACTCTTTTACTACTTTTATCTTTGGTATTCAAGCTGATTGCTATGTTCCTTGCATTCCCTATACTTTTCAGGAAAAATATTACTTCTAATCCCTTTTCGCTATTCTCCTATTTAAGTCGCAAATCATCACTTGTACTTCTAGAGTAATAAGTCAGTGAGGAAGGGCCCCTGCACATGTGGATGTTAGCGCAGAGCTTATACTATATTTTCGGTTTCTGAACTCCAAAGCTGAATCAGCCTTTTTAGCTGTAGCTTCTTTCTGTAGGTGTCAAATAGATATTAGAGGATAGAACAGTCGGAGTGTGTAGGACCATAGTTTTTAGTTTTATTGTTGGAAGTTTGGGGCAATATATAGGTTTTTATTGAGGATGTGGCATTTCTATCACTTTCAAGAAGTCAGTGTTGTGTCCTGAGCGTAGGGATTCAGACCCTAGAATTCTTCTCAATTACCTGTGGCACCATTATGGATGACTTATCTGATCTAGTGCGAATTTAGCAGGACACCTGTGTTTTGTTTTGACACGATGCACATCAGTGCTGCTTTAGAGCCATTGAGATTGAGGAAGCACATAATGCTTTGCATTCTATTAACAGCTTATCAGGGCATTGTGTTGGTTATAGCTTATTTGTATTAAGTAGGGTTTTACAGAGTAGATTCAAAGTGGTTTTGAAGGTTGTGTCTGAGGTAGATTTTATTGAGGGTTGTGTAGCCTAGGAGATACACAATAGATTTATGCATGTGACCTGGCGGGATTGAAATAGTAGGCCTCTTATGTATCAGACCTGATTTCCTCGTTTATTCAATGCTGGATAAAAGCATGGGTTAAGTTCATCATCTCATTCTTTGAAATCACAGTGAAGATCTAATTCTCTACCCTGATTGCTGTTGTCCTGAGAGGATAGAAATAAACATGAGGATTAAGGCACTCAAGCCAAGCGTCCGCAACTGCCAAATACAATTTTCAAAGAAGATGATCCAGAGGCTTTTAAGTATCACCTAGATGCCCTTTTGGTAGGTTTAGTCAGGCTAAGGGTGTAACACTACAGAAGGTATTGATGTATGCAAAACGCTGCAAGTTAATGCAATACAGTCTTTTTTTGTAAACAAATGTTATTGTCATTTTATGAAAACATAATCATTCCACATTAGGAATGGTAATATCTTGCAATAACCATACAGAGTATGTTAATCTGCTAAGTAGTGAAATACATTAGTGAAAAGTATCATCTCTCGTATTAACAATGTGAAGTTCAATTACCAGCCCAACCTCAGGACCTTGGTTCTAGGTAACTGTTGCTCAACACCCACAACAGGCAGCCCCCTTCCTTACATCCAGCCCTTACCATGGTCATGCCCTGTCATATACTGACCCCAATAGAGATGCCAACTCTCAGTTCTATCTTGGGTAGTGTATTACACCAAGTCAGTTGTATATCGTGGTTCTCTGTAAAGTCCCAGCCTCTTAACATGTTGGAATTTACATCTAATGAGGATGCGAGATCCCTTCAGAGGTAAAACAGTTAGGGGGTCTCCGACAATCTCCCAGGTGAAGGTGGATCAGGATTCTGAAAGGCATCTACCAGTGACTCCCAAGCTCGGGCCAGATACAGTGATCCACGGCCCCACTGAGCCTCCCTCAACAACACTGCACACTCATAACTCACCCATCTCTCCAGTTCCCGCTTCCAAACCTCCACTCGAGGGCCCCTCAGAGATTTCCAGTTACGCATAATCTCACTCATTGCTAAAATGAAGGCTAATTCCTGCAACTCGCTTGTCGCCGTATCCCTAGCAGTGTGTGGGTACCAGTTTAGAAGGCAATAGTCAATGTACTGGACTTCTCGCTCAGTGTCTATTGATACATCTCTAGTGATTTCCTCACAATAATGTCCCAGCTCCGGACATGTCCAAAACATATGGTGGAACTCGGTCCCCACCTCTCAACATCTTGGGCATTTTGCACCCTCCACAGCAAAGTGTCTTGCAATCCATCCAAGCATAAGATATGCCCTAAGAGCAATGCAATACAGTCTTGAGGTAACTCAGTCAAGATGAAACAATACATACAAAATTAAGTACTTAATGCCGTTAAAGATGTGAGCAGTTGAGATAAACATAGACCTTTAAAACACAAACTGGTAAAAATCAAAACCATTAAAGTTCTCCATTTGAGAGTAGAACCTAAACACTGTCAAAGAGTAAACCTATAACATAATATCCTTAGAAGAAGTCAGAGTGTTCTCCAGAGGGCACAGGGAGAAAGGGTCTCAATTAGAGCAACTCGAGTGTGCAAGGTCACCTAGCAGTAGAGTCCAGGTAGGCTACTAAGGTATGGAAATGAAAGTGAAAATGTACATTTTATCTGCGTGGGGGAGCTCTGTAAATCCAGGCCTTCACATGTCGGTATGTGCTGTGTCCAGGTCATCCAGCAGTAGAAGCAAGAAATATTTCAGTCACTTTCCTGGAACAAAGCCAATGCTACTCTGAATTCTTTATCCTTTTGGCAAGTTCTCATCGCTGAATCAGTGAGTTGGTGTACAGTTTAACATGTTTATTAAAAACCTATACCTTCATTGGTTGGATTTATGAATACTTGAACCAATGGCAAAATCTCCCTGTCACCATTCCACTTTTACCACAGAGTAGGAGTTAGTCATTCTCACGGGACTGTATAACAACACAGTAGTCTTCAGACCCTATTCCCTACTGACCCATAACGGCTACTTTATTTTATTAAGAATAGCTCTCTTCTCTTCATGTTGGATAGGCAAAGAAACTGACACCTTAGTGGTTGATAGCTGGCAGTAAATCTTATGTAGGATGGGCGACAATGCCTTACCACGTCTGTTGGTGCAGCTGCACATGCAAAAGACTGCACTATCCATATTGATCCAGCTGTAAATAATTGTAAATAATTATCCTTTCTTTAAAGTAACAAAGCCCTTGACTCCTGCAGAATTAAAGGCATGTACCCCTACATAACAGAGCCATTGACTCTTGCAGAATTAAAGGCATGCACCCCTACATCTCATAAGGGTGAGCCAAATTCACATAAGTTATAATAAGTCTAGGAATGGTGTCAAATGTAGTATTTCTTCAAACCTTAGTTTAAAAATAGTTTATAAAATAACAATTGAAGTTTATAGATTCATTAAAGTTCTGTGCAATTTTCACACGTATTTGCAATCACCAATAATTATTTAGTGTTAAATATTGTGGCAACAAGTTAGCATGACCCGGTGGTTCTAATATGGGAATGTTTATAAATAGTCCTTTCATTAGCTCGGAATGTTCATGTAGCTACACACGTAGGACACTTTTACTTGATAGGGTCCTCCTTTATACATTTAGTAGGCAAACTTCGCCTTCAGCAGATTTAGAAATAAGGTACAGACCAAGTGGTGTATTAAATAGGGTTTTTGCTTCTGAAATATAGTAACATTTTGCTAAGTGTACGCAAAATTGCAACTGTAGAGTGTAACCTGCTTTACTGGTATTTAGCTCAACTTTTTTCTGTTGAAGACGTAGTACAGTTACATGGGATACTGGCAGAAGACTGGTTCGAGCAGAAAATATCTTTTCACTAGACATTCTGCATGAACCCGTCTCATGCTAGCAACAATCCCACAAACTCACGTAATGTGAAATGTAATGGAATTGCACATAACACCAAACCCTGGGGTTTTATCAATTTTGCCAGTGAAATTTAAATCTATCCCAAGCCTAGAACGGACGAGTCAAAAAAACAAAAATACTTCTCACTAGATATTTTTAATTCACAAATAATCTGCGAAATTTCAGTAACTGCTCCATGTCTCAGTCCCCTATGTGTAATTAGATACATTTGACTGATTGATCTGAAACAGTTGATGGGTTTCCACTATGAACATAAAATGGACGTTGATGTTACAGGATGTACATGCCTTTACCATGCGGGTATTACAATGCCTTGACCTTTAGAACACATTGTCATACCAGACATGATTTTAAAATGCATGCCTTTACCACACAGATTAGTGGTCAACCACCTCCGTTTTTTCTCTTTAAACCTTACCTCCTCCACCTCTAACCACCGTTAAACCCTAAATTAACCCTTGCGTCCTTTTACATCTACCTTCCACTAGACCCTAAATTCACTGTTATCTCTCTTTTCTTCTACCCAACCATAATCCCTAAACTCATGTTTACTTCCCTATTCTTCCACCCTGGCCATAACCCTATAATTGCCCTTTTTTTCTTTTAGAAGGGTACCTTCCGTAAAGGAAAGTACCCTTCTCATAACCTTAAAAATCAGCCTTATGTTCCAATACATCTACATTCCCTAAACCCTTTAATTATCCTTAACCTCCCTTTACCACCCATTACCGGCCCTGATCCGCTTTTTTTAAATTAAAAAAAATGTTATTTAAAAAAAAATAACAGTGTGGTAAAGTATCATGCTGTGAAGGATGCGTGGTTAAGGTCAAAGCCTATACTATGCACTTAACTGTGTGATAATTGCGTAGGAAAGGTGATGAGTGGTAAAGGCTGCTTCCCCTACCCCCTCCTCTCCTTAATGTCTGTCCTCTGCCTCAACACTGTAAATTCCGTAATGAGGTGACAGGACCCTTTATTGACAGGGTCCTTATGTTTTTTCGAAAGAGGGAGTACTTACCTTGGAAAACAGACCTTTGGTTTTATCTCATTATAGAGAGATAAATCAATACCTCTCAGCCAAATCAAACCTGTCTGACCTACCTCCCACTGAGCCTACAGTCCAGCATTGGTTGCTATATAGAGCCAATATGACCGATCAGACATCAGAGAATATTGTGATCCACTTTGTACCCAGGATATCCTAAAGTTCCCAAAGTGATTGCGTTAGAGCTGGTGCTTCAGGCTGCATAGATAGCCAGCCAGGTTCTAAAATATTTTTTGCATCAGCATGTGTCGTACTTCTCAGAGTGGGAACCCTGACTCCCAATATGATCAACTCTGGGGAGGTAGGAATTGGGTGACTCAAGTACTGTTCTCATTACTTCTTTCTTGGATATTGGTCTCACAGCGCTCCTCTACCTTATGTTCATAGTCTCTCCCAACGTCCACATCCCCCCCAGCTTTTGAACACTTTATTTTTAGTTCAGCTCTAGAACAGTACCAATCGGATATCAATCTAAAGTAGCTTTCCATAAATTGGCCACATTGTTTTCTTTTTTGTCCATGTCTTCTCAAAGTTTCACCCAGCTCTCACTTTCAATTTCATGAGTGAACTTGCGTTCCCAATGTCGAAATGGACTGCTTCTCTTTAGTTTGCAAAACTCTCAGAATTTATACGGCTGATTTCCGACTCCTGAAGTCACTTATAAAACAACAAGCTTTTAATTGTCTGTCGGGGATGTTGTGGCATCTGGCATCTTCCTGACTTAATGAAAGTTAAAATGTTCGTATTACTTAATATTCATATTAATGTTTTTAATATTAAAGGGATTATAGAATTTATTAAGAAATGTTTTGAATAGTGAAACATTTTTTTGACTACACTAAATGGGTCATTTTTACAGATCAGGCGTACTTTCTGCAAAAAATTAGGTCTCACAGGGAGGAAAAGGCTAATATGCATTTCTTAGTTGTGATGCTATTCCCGATGTTGGGTGAGGGTCTGTGGTCATGCTAAAGTTTGTGTTTCTAGTCCATGGATTCACTTGCTAATTGGTGCCCCACATGGCCTTTATTGTGACTGTGTTGGCCATGTGCCTCCAGATTTCACCCCAGTGGCCTACTATCTTCCATTCTGTTGGCTGATAATATGATTTGACATCCAGGGAATATAGAGCTAATTTAATGTTATACTAGCTCTCATAGTTTAATTGATAACCTAGCTTTTCCTCACTCTCATATAAAGTTTGTTGGTTGCACTTGCAGCCTAGTAAGAATCTCTGTTTTAAAGAGCCTAAAGAAGGTGGCGGAAGTGGAGTTGAGAAAGGAAGGAGGGACATTCAGTTTGAGTGTTTTCATCCTACCAAACCCGGATTGTTCATTTGCTGCACCTTAATAATGTTTGTCCATATATATGTAGTGGTGTGGGAATGTTTTCTTTTTTCAGTATAGACTGACTTCTGGGTATTTTGACCCCTAAGTTGTCATGTGTTTGTAGGGCATTTAAATGGGCAGCCAATGATTGAGCTTTCTGTAGCACAGGATAATGTTTGTGTATCTACAAGGTGTTTCCGACTAACACGTTTATTAAACCTAATCATATTGCAAAGCAGTTAACTCATTCAACCTTGTTATCACATATAAAAGGATAGTTAAACATGTAGTAATAGTAAAAGCAACAAAACGGCAAGATCATTAAACCAGAAACTTAAAAACATTTCTTTATCAACCATTTATTCAAAAGTAGGGCCACCAAATTCGAGAATAGATAGTCAAGTGCCTCCAAAACAGAGCAAATGCCAGATCTAATAAATATTGCCTTTAAACATCTCTTCCTCATGTAAAGTGTACCAGGGCATAACAGGATATGTAAAATGTTAGCAGGGCCTTTCTGCAGGCACTTACAAAGATGGGGTGGAAACATATTTGTATTTCTGTATTTTGATCCATTTTCCCAAAGCGGACTAGCAAGAGGTTTTTACATAGAATAGGGATTGGCACACACCGCAGTTAGATATTCCAAATGCATTTTCACTTATGACAAAGGTGTTTCAGTTATTATTTACCGCTAATCAGAATTGAGCAGTAGGCGCGCAGGAGCGAGGTGAATGCCGCTGTAATCGCTGTTACTCTGTGCTCCGTTCTGCTGTGTGTGGAGACAGAGCCCGTGTTGGTGAAAAGGATATTGTTAGCGCTTTTTTCTTGGAGGCGCTACTGAGCTGGGCTGTAATTCAAACTCCAGAGCAGCGTTTGCATCATTACTGCTCGCGTTTCCCGCTTCGCGGGAAACACTCGCATTTCTTTGCTGGTCGGCGGACTGTGATCTACAACAGGACTTCAGGAACCACAAATCATCTGGCCCTGGAGCACCGCCCTGACACGCCCCCCTCACCTGGCGATAATTGAGCAGTAGGCGCGCAGGAGCGAGGTGAATGCCGCTGTAATCGCTGTTACTCTGTGCTCCGTTCTGCTGTGTGTGGAGACAGAGCCCGTGTTGGTGAAAAGGATATTGTTAGCGCTTTTTTCTTGGAGGCGCTACTGAGCTGGGCTGTAATTCAAACTCCAGAGCAGCGTTTGCATCATTACTGCTCGCGTTTCCCGCTTCGCGGGAAACACTCGCATTTCTTTGCTGGTCGGCGGACAGTGATCTACAACAGGACTTCAGGAACCACAAATCATCTGGCCCTGGAGCACCGCCCTGACACGCCCCCCTCACCTGGCGATAATTGAGCAGTAGGAACGCGCATCGCGGGACGCGCACGAGCGACGCCGGGCTAAGCCCGGGCAAAGGGCGGGCCCTCTGTGGCCGAGGTAGGCCGGGCTGGGCCCCGGTATTTTTCATTTCACCTTCCTGCATAACCTTGTCGGTGTTCATTGCAGTAAATATTTGATTGAAAACACGCGGATTGATTTTTCAGACTGTAATTTGTTATCCGCTATTGTAAACTTATTTGCTTCTCCCTGTGGATCTATATTTATAATTTTCTTAATCTGTCTGTGTTTCTATCCGGGACTATTTATCCTGCTTAAGGTCTGGTGTACTCACTGGCATCATGTCAACAAAGAAATTACGTTCTGGGAAAGTTTTAGGGGAAAAAGTATGTTCAACATCTGAACCCATTCTCCTGAGGAAAAAGTCTGAAAATAGTGCACTATTGAAAGGTCAGATGCAGTTGGAACACATTTGGGAAAAATCTGTGAATAAACCTTCAAAAGACCCAATAATTTTAGATGTTGATTCATTACCACAACCGCAATTGCAAACTAACGTGGAAATGGACTTTAACACTGACTTACTGACTGAAATAAATAAGTCTCCTCAGTCTCAATTAAATGAAGTAAATTTCTCAACTCATCATCATAACACTACTAAGGAAAGAGAAAAGGTGGAGGAAGATATGTCTGATGTATCTATTTCCACCAGTATTGATTTTGATCTTTGTGGTCGGTATATGGACAGGAAACTTTTGACCCAGGTTGGGGACAGTAAATCTCCAATTAGAGCAACTCCATCCGGAATGCTGCTATATAGCAGCACTCCTTCAATCAAATCCAAAGACAATTTATCAACTCATAGTGATTTGAAGTCTCCTCAATTCAATTTATCGGGGATCTGCTCTTTTGTTCCATCTAGCTATCCAAAAAATGAGAAGCCAATTTCTGAGTCTCTGATAGCTCTTGAACAAATCTTGTCCTCTATACTGCTTCTTCTTGGTAAATTTGCTGTGAGCTCTGATTGTATTCTGTCTTCTGTGACTGAGATATTGAAGGAAATGTTGGCTAAAAAAGCTGCGAATGTAATAATACCTCCTACTGAACCTGCTGTTCAAAATGTGGTAGATTGTATCAATCCTTTGGAGGTTAATACCCCTTTGAGAATGTCTGTAAAGGCAGACATTCATAAGCCTCTTAAGAGCCCTATCTTATCTTCCCTTGAACAGAGTAAAGATTTAAAACATATTGTCAAGGAAGATAGTTTGGTAGAGATAGTACAAACGGTTGAAAATGAACTTTTCCCCATCTTTACTCATGAAAAAAAGGGCCCGGAAGGATTGTTGACAGGGACTAAAATCACAAAAGTAAAATTAAAAGGGAAAAATAGGAAGTTACTACGCAAATATAAGAAAAAAAGGCCAAGGCAAATCATCTTTCAAAAACACATAATATCTGAAGTGCGAGATGAATCAGGAAATGGGGAGAATTCACTGCTGAATATTTCCATTAAAGAGGTGGAGGAGGACTCGGCTAATAATGTACTGGAGGGTACCTCCGCTGTGGGTTTTACAAACGAGGTAATCCCATGCCCTGTGTTAAATGCGCCTGAACCTCTATCATTGATGGTTGATGCTACGGGAAATTCCCCATTTGTGGCAAAAGTACTAAATCCAACGGCACCAATTTTCCGGCCCCAGCCGGATATAGCTAGAGGTTTAAATATTCAGCCTGTAAAAAGCGCTATGACATTTGTGGACACACTGACACTCGATTTTTTTCCGTTGTTTGATCAGGACGTAAAAATGAATAGGTCTTGGCTGCTTAATTGTTTTAAAGAGATTGATAGTCTAAAACTAATTTTATCAAATGATATTGATTTAGTCCTACCGATAAGATTGGTTACTGGGCAACGAACAAGGGTAACATTTTATTCAAAAATAATTACTAATCTTGTTCTTCAACAGGCGGAATTTTTCCAACGTAGAGGAATTGACGTGTTACCTTACTATAATAATGCTTTACGTATTTCCTCTAGAGATAGTATTACAAAGCCAGTATTCACACAGGATGATTATCAATCCTGTAATAAAGACCTAAAAATCTGGGTCTCTAGAGGTAAACGAATGGTATCCCAGGTCCTCCCATTACCTGATAACACAGATATTCCTCTAACAGAAGACAATCAGATGTGGAATTGGTTACCTGGGGTTTTATCTACTAATACCGCGAGTAACCCACGACTCTTCCAACATCTTTAACAATAATTTAAAAATTGTCTCTTGGAACGCAGCTGGTCTGTATAACTGCCCTGAGAAATTTGACTTTTTATCCTCTTTAAACGCCGATGTAATATGTCTCCAGGAGACATGGTGTAAAAATCTCCCCTATGTAGGGAAAGAGTATTTCGTCCTGGAGGCTCCTGCAAAACCTTCTAAAAAAGGCCATGCAAAAGGTGGAATTGCTTGTCTTTTATCCACCTCTTTACAATGGCAATTTACTCATTTCTCAGACTCTAGCAATCTTTTTCAGTCTATAACTATTTGTAACCTAGACAAAGTGGGTACTCGGTCCTCGCTTGTTATTGTAAATGTATATATTCCTCCCGAGGAAATTTTTAATCTAGTTCTAAAGCGAATGTTTTCCTATGTTAAACAACTATTGGAGGTTGAACACCCCCCCTATATACTGTTGGTTGGCGATTTAAATAGCAAATTATCCAACTCTACTTTAGACATGTTTAGAAATATACTTAAGGAAGAAGCATATAATATACCCCAAGCACTTTGGCCTATTAGAATAAAAACTAATAAAAGAGGTAAGATCCTCTTGGAGGAACTTAGCCTCGTAGAAGGGCTTATTATTAATGGCAGAATGCCCTCAGATACTCCTGCTAATTATACACATGGATCTTTCAGGGGTGAGTCTATTTTGGACTACGCCATTACGGACTATGATACGTTCTCCTTTATTAAAGACATGGTGATCTCTCACTCTCCTCTGAGCGATCATAAACTAATTAATGTAACTATCTCATTAAACCCCCCTGAAACTAATTCTTGGTCTCTAAAGAATAGAGATCTTTCCATTGATCGAAAGTCAGGTAGATGTTTTTGGGGCTCTACTGATATGAAGGACGTACAAAACCTCCTTGCCCAAGCCTTACTTGAACTTGATCAGTGGGAGGGTATAGAATTTTTAGAACTCGAAAATTTCATTAAAAAAATTACTGGGTTAGCCAAGAAAAAGGGAAATCCCAAAAGACCTCATTTTTCTCCTAGTTCATTATTTTTACTGAATAGGGAGATAAATGAACTTATCAGGAAACAATATCTTAATAGATCTGGGGAAAATGAGCGTCAGTTAGCATTATTAAAACGTAGGAGAGTTAGATTGAGATCTAAGTTAAAAAGAGAAAAAGAAGACTCTCTCTGGATTAGATTAAGAGAGGCTTTAACCTATAATAAATCTAGAGAATTTTGGTCCATAATAAGGAAAGGCTGTGGTTCCATAGTAACTCCCAGTCCAATATCCATTGCCGAAGATGTCTGGACACTATTTGTGACTACATTATATGCTCCGAACGGTGTGATGGAGGATATATGTAACTTGGGTCCAAATAGTGAGCAAAAAATAATACTCCCTACTGAAAAAACCATAGCTTCCGTGATAATGAGTATGCGCTCTACCGGAGCTATGGGCCCAGATGAACTCCCCATGTCAATAATTAAGCAGGATGTCACTACTTGGAGTAGGATTCTTCTCCCAATATTTCAGGCTTGCTTTTTATCAAGAACTGTCCCCGATTCCTGGAGGGGAAGTATATTAATTCCGATATTTAAAAAGGGTGATCGGGGGATGCCATCTAATTATCGTCTAATAGCTTTATTAGATGCAATAGGGAAAATTTTCGCTAAATGTCTTTTAATGTTAATCGTGGAATGGGCAGAAACTAATATGATTTTACCAATGGAACAAACAGGTTTCCGTGAAGAACATGGAACGTTAGATAACCTGACATTACTGCAGGTGATTACTGACAAATATGTATGTGTCCGTGGTGGTGGCATATATGCCGCATTTATTGATTTCTCCACAGCGTTTGACAAAGTGGATCGTCCATCGCTGTGGAGAAAGCTGGCCGTGTTGGGTATGCCAGGATACCTACTTGAACTGGTTAGGTCTCTGCATTCGAACACATGGTGTAAGGTGCTACAAGGTGGGGAAAGGGGTCTCACTTCATCTATCCCCTCCCAGAATGGGCTTAAACAAGGGTGTATACTGGCGCCCATATTGTTCTCTTTATATATGGCCGACCTACCAACCTCTATTTCCGCTTGTGAGGGACTCGCACCGAAAATTGGAGGGTCTGCTATATCTATTTTAATGTATGCAGACGATATACTTGTTTTAGATTTGACCCCGAAGGGTTTATCTAATCGTCTGCTTGCATTGAACCAATTTGCTGTAGCACATCATATGAAAATTAATACATCGAAAAGTAAAATCATGTGTATTTTTGGTAAGAGAAAATGTAGGTTAGGAAGTTATAAGTGGTTTATTGGGGGACAAAAACTCGACGTGGTTAAAACTTATACCTTTTTAGGCAAAATAATATCAGCGAATCTTAGTGAGAACCCCCACATCGAACATAACTCTCGCAAAGCACTGGCCCATGGAATGGGGTTATGTTCGTTATACAATGCTACCGGGAAGAGGCATTTCTCACTCTTGTTGGATGTTTTTAGAGCAAAAGTTCCAGCTACTCTACTATATGGAATCGAATTAGTAGAGCTGAAACATTGGGGATTTCTTCAAAAAATGGAAGGAAGGGTACTGCGAAAAGTTTCATCTTTTAATAATGCATGTTCTACTTCTTCATGTAGGTTGGAATTCGGACTTCGAAGTTGTTGGGCACAGGGGCTGGTTGCTCTTGTAAGATGGGTAGCTTGTCTGGCTAGAGGTAAACCTGGTACCCTAAGAGAAGTCATTAAAAAGGAACTATTGGGCAATTTTAATGAATTCTCGTCATTAGTAAAAAACTTTAGGAATGCAGTAGCCCTATTAGAGTTGGATGAGAATACCTTATTTTTACTCTCTCCCCTAGAACTAAAAGCTAAATTAAAAAGTGCCTCGTGGGATCTATGTTATAAGTTGGATACCCTTGCCCAACCCAGATTATATGACAGGGAATCCCTTCTAAAAACATATATCCCCAAGCAGACCCAACAATATATTAACTGGAATATTCCCCACGGAGTTCGTAGACTATGGTACCTTTTACGACATGATTTGCTTCCTCTCAATTCACTACTAGCAAAGTGGTATGGGGGATCCCCATTATGCAATTTTTGTAATAACGCTGTACAAGATCGTAATCACGTCTTGTTTATTTGTCCTGTACTACGCTCTTTGCGCCATAAATGGTTAAAACCTATTTGTTTACAATTGGGAATTGTAAATGCTAAATTGTTCTTACATGCACTTTACTGCCCTCCAAATGAATTGTTTTGTTTTAGAATTTTTAAATTTTTTAAAGGGTTCTTAAATATTTATTAATGATGACAGGGTGTTGTTTGATGTTTGCTTTAATCGCTGATAATTGTAGTGTTTTCTTCTTGTTGTATGTTTGTTACTTCTTTATTATTTTTACTGTATAATGGTGTGTATAATTTTATGTGGCCCTCATTGAGAGCCAAAACATAATAAACTTTGAACTACCGCTAATCAGGTTTTTATCTGGCAAAAATGAGGGCTTAATTGCCTTTTAATGGGAAGCCCTTTTTGAGACAATAGGAGTCACCCCTAATTATTCTTTCTTGATAGAACTCGAACCCACCACAAAAAGCCTAGAAACTTTACCTTTTCGATCTTTTTGTTAATTGGGTTTCATTTAAGCTAACATCTTTGAAATAATCTCCAGGAACTGAGTTTGAAATTTTTTGAGTTAGTGAGGTTAAAAATGTAAGGCATAAAAGTTTGCTTTCCGAGATACCCAAATTAACTAGCTCTAATTATAAAACCTCCACTCCAACATCTGATGGGGTAGAAAATGCACTCCCAAGCGCCCAAACAAATGAAAATGTCTATGTTTACTAGAATTTAACCTGGAGCACCGTAGTTAAACAGTGGGTCAAACATATCCAAATATAGTTTAAACATATGGGTAACTGGAACATACCCCCGCCCACATTTCATTGAAAGGAACTAGGCCCCTCAATAACTGAGAGATCTTAAGGGAATGGCATTTATGTAGCTGGCCCCAGGAAATTGCTAGTGGCTAAGGCTTTTGCTGACCTTCCACCCATTACACTTTGGTGTTTTAATGTGATGACCTAAGTGGAAAGGTTTTGCCCAGACATGCTTCTGGGCTCGCTGGACCCTAGAATCTAAGCTGTATCTAATTGATGAGCCCCACCGGGCTTAAATAGGTCTATGGATGTTTGTGTTCCTGTTAAGAGGGACATGACCTGGCAGTTATGGCTAGACTGTACACGGGCGGCTCCCCCGCTAAGATGGAGGAGCGTCGCCCCACTAAGTACAAAAAGAAAAAGAAAATGATAATAACATAACTTTAAAAACGTAACGTTATTATCATTTTCTTTTTTAAACCAGCCAGGTTGGGGCCAGCTGGGCTTGTCTGGGAGAGGGAGGAGGAGTGCTTCCAACTGCACCAGGGCAAGACGGTTTGGCCAGCCCTCTTGGACCGGCCGAACCGTATTGCTCACTTTGCATGTTCTCCAACTGGGTGGAGAACATGCTTAGCCTCCCAGTACCCGTCTGAGCGCCGAACCATGGTGCTCAGACCAATCACAACGCTGTCTTCACAACGCTGTCTTAGCAGCGCTGTGATTGGTCAGGGGATTTTGGGAGGCTGTCTGCTTCCGGTTCCTCCTGGGAGGAGGAGAGGCAGCAGCTGGCGATCTGTGACGATGAGGTACGTTTTGTTTTCTTTCTAAACCCCCCCTTCCCTCACCTGCCTCTACGCCACTGTTCCCAACCAGCAGCCACTGAGACTGTAATAGAGCAGGACCAAGATTGATTTGCATATTAGTACTACCTATCTGCAGTTGTGCAGTGAGTAAAAACCTTGCTAACAATTGCTCCTGGTTTAGTATTGAGACTCTTGCAAGCTTTTTAGTTTTCCGCCTCTTGATGGTTTCAACCGTGGTTCTCAGAAAGCACAAAGGAGAAGTATCTGCACAATTCCAGCTTTTCCCCCACCTCCATAAAATACTTTTACATTTACAATTGTGTTCCGCAAACTTGCCAGGAATGAATTCTACTATAAGGGCTGCGAAAATGAGTGTTCGGAAGGGAGAGGGCTGGAAGGTGGTCACTGGGAAGGGAGGAAGTGAACACCTATAACGTCAGACCATTTTGAGTATTCACAGATATTTCCAACAGCTTTAATACCAAAACAAGCACCTTATTTGCCAGTAAAGGAGAGATGGCAGACTGTTTTTTCAACTGGAAAAAAATATTCCCCTATGGGAAAAAATAGCAGGTTAATGGGCATTTGTGTCTTAATGACAACCACCTGGCCAATTTTCCACGGATGAAAAAAAAATCTAATTTAGTGTTAAGCTAGTATATAAACGTTTGATTTGTTTTGATTTCCATTTGCACTCCTTAGAGTATTGGGTAGTTCAAGTTCAAGTTCAAATGATCTTTATTCGGAGTTTGGTACATCCATAAAAGAAGCATACAATTTAAAACACATTAAAAACACTTTAAAAACATGCTTAAAAATATTAGGTAAAACAGAACATCCCCAGTAGGTTTAAAGCAGCATATATAGCATAAAGTGCATAGTACATAATAAGAAAGATCTTTGATCTACAGGTAAATTTAATCATAGGTTTCAGTTTATCCTTTAATCATTCCATTTACATCCAAGCGAGCATACAATTAAATCTATGTGCAAGATATATCATAAAAGTGCAATGTGCATTTCAAGGCAAAAATACCGTAGTCCATCAGGGATGTTCCATGCTTGCCCTTGATCTCACACATGCTTTTAAAAAGCAGCTTACAGTGAATATTACCTCGTCTGTGGACAGAGTTTGTAAAATTCTCAATGCCACAATGAAATCCCTTTGATTTTGTTTACGGAGAATTGGCATTAGATATTGGCGGGTATACAATTTGTAATGACCACAAAAGAAAAAGTAGTGTAACAAGCTTTGTTTCCCACCTTCAGAGCAGGGACAGTCCAACTGTTCTAAATTTTTGTTATAGCCGAGAGGGAAGCTTAATAAGTTAACAATGCTTCCATCCCGGAGTCGGAACAGAAGACTCCGATTCCATCTTCCTATCGGGATTGACAGATATCTGCATCGCTTAATTAAGTTATCATTGTCTGAGTCGGCATAAGGCAAATATTTAATAACAGCAGTTTTGGCAAATTCAGATCTCATCCGTTCCTCCCTATAAAGGTCAAGCAATGCTCGTTTAACAATATTCTTATGAGCATGGACAATGGTATTAGGGGAGCTAAACAAAGAGCCCTGTCCCACACTCAACAGGCTTTTCTCAACAGCATTTAACCAAGGTACACGGTGGGATCTTTCACAAAGTAAACAATCAGATATTATGCTACGTGTTAGGGTAGCCGCTGGGTTTAGCCATATTTTTATCCAAAAAAGCGCAGGCCTGGATCTAATAAAATCCAGGATATATGGCAACCTAAGTTCACTGTGGCAGATAAATGTAGGCGCACATGGGACTCCCCCCAACACCTTCCTGCAAAATCTATTTTCCTCCAACTGGACAGATATGCTGTTGCAATAGCCCCACACTTCTGCACCATATGTCCCTGTTGGTTGACACTGGGTACGGTAAATGTTGAGGAGTGGAGTGATAATATCTGCCTGTTTAGGTTGTCGGAGAGATAAGATCGAATTGATTGATTTGGCAATTTTGTTTCTTGCATAGGCTGCATGAGGCTGCCATGAGCCTGTATTAGAAAATAATAATCCTAAATAAGGGAAAGTACTAGTGCATTTTAAGATGTTATCTCCTGATTTGATTGAGGTAATATTATATTTTTAGGTCCACAGTTCATAATAAATAATTTATTAAAATTAGTAAGTAAACCCAACTTGGACATAAAAGCAACAAACCCAGTGATTAAAATACGTAGAGCATTAGGTGTACGCCCCATTAAAACTGCGTCATCCGCATAGAGTAATACAGTAATGGGGGAACCATTTACAATAGGTACATCCTTGGTGATCTTGCCCAAAGTGCTGCTCAACTCGTTAATATCTAAAATAAAAAGCAGTGGGGCGAGTACGCAGCCCTGCCTGACTCCCCTGCTAATAAAAATATCATCAGATAATTCGCCGTCATTATTAATACGTACTCTTGCTTTTAGATCCCTATGTAAATAAGAAAGGAAGTATACTAATGAGTCATCCAAACCATATTTAAGTAATAGTGACCACAAACTAGAGCGATTAACAAAATCAAACGCAGAACTTAAATCCATAAATCCCAAATAAAGCGGTGACTTCTTTACAATAATATATTTGGCCATGATCAAATTCAAATTAAGACATTGTTCAATAGTGCCCACGTGACTCCTAAATCCTAATTGACTACAGTTTAAAACATTATTGTCCTCAGCCCAGTTTCTGATCCTATTAAAAATTACCCTTCCAAGGACTTTTAACGTATTATCGATCAGTGAAATCGGCCGGTAACAGGCAGGGTCCATCCTGTCACCCTTTTTAAATATCGGTACGATGACACTATTCGACCATGATTCAGGAATTGAGCTGTCAGTTAAATTGTTAAATAAGTTGCATAATAAGGGGGCCCAAAAATTAATCTCAGATTTGATCTGATCGATTGAAAGACCATCAGGGCCGGGGGCTTTATTACCGGCACTCTCTGTTATAGCATCTTCGACCTCGGATAATAAAATATACAAAGATCCAGCAATATTAGGTAGGGGGACAGTATCTAGAGGTGTACCAGGTGTAGCATAAATTTTGGAAAAGTGCTCCACCCAAACCTCGCCAGTTATATTACAATTGATTGGTCTGATGTTTGTACCAAGGGATCTAAGGGACTTAACTTCTTTCCAAAAGCCTGTCGTATCTTTTAATGTAGCAGTACGACTGAGAGATTCCCAATTATCTATCACTAAGCCCTCAGATCGAGTGCGTAGCGTGGATTTATATTTTGATCTTAGGTCTCTCACAAGTAGGCCATCCCTAGGCTTAGTTGTTAGGGCCACCCTTAGGTCCCTATTAGCCTTAGAGCAGGAGGAATCAAACCAGCGGGGACCATGATCTTTATTAGGCCTAGCTGGTTTAGAAGATTCGCTTTTAATCGCCCTGCATAGACTACTAAAGGCGACTACCATATCATTGCCTGGACTATTATGCACCAGACAAGTCTCAACTAGCGTTGGATATTTTTTAACAACTCTGGCTAAGATATCTTTATTGTCCACCCCTTTCCATATTAATCTTAATTTATCAGTGGATAATGCAAGATTTTGTGCCCCTATCTCTGCTCTTGGTGCATCCTTTGAGGACTGCAGATTTTTTAAATAAATTCTCAGTGGATAGTGGTCACTATAAACAGAACAGACAACTTCTGCTCTCAAAATTATATCACTTATTGTCGAAGAAATAAACATATAATCTATTGTCGAAGCACAGCCTTGGCCAATATATGTGGGAGTTAATATATTACTAACACTTGTTCCTGCAATTTCCATCGCATTCAATAAGTCGCGGGGGGCTAAATAGTCTTTCAGCTCCTCTCCATTTCTACAAATTGGACTGTTGCGGTACATATGGGCATTGAAATCCCCTCCGATACAAATACCATCAAAGGTCCCATACTTCTGCCCCTCCATAATATCATCAATAAAATTAAATAATTTCAGGAAATTATTATTAGGGTGGGTAACAAAATCATTATTGTAAAAATTGATTATGCATAGTTTCGTCCTATTGGTATATTTCATAGCCATGAAACTTTTACCCTCTGTAGGGATCTGTTTAGTTTGTACCCCCGTTTTTATTTTAGTCCAAATAGATAGGCCCCCACTGGGGCGACCCATTGATGAAGGGGATGCCATTAGATTGTAGCAGCTAAAACCCTCCATTGTAGACAAAGTTGTGCTCCAAGTCTCTTGTAACAACAGTATGTCACAGTTGTCATTTACCCATTCTGACCATTCTTTAATTTTCAATTTAGAAGTAAGACCCGCTATATTCCAACTGACGAGAGATAGTTCACAATCCTGGACAGACATTGTATGTTTTAAAGGTTCTTGTCTATCAACAGACCGTAGCAGGGGTTGTGGATCTTCCGAAGGTTCAGAGATGGGTAAATAAGATAGTTCAACTAGATTGATCTCTGACGGTCAATCCAACATGTCCAAATCCGACAAAGGTGCATATCTGTTAAACATCGTACATGGGAATGGGGCTGGCTGAAGTTGCATAGGAGATGGCTGAAAATACATTGGATGAAATTGAGGTTGTGTTAAAGGAGGCCGAAATTGCATTGGAGGTGGTCTGTAGAAATAACTCAGAGGCAGCATGGTTGCAACAGTGGAAATAGCAGAGCAATTATTAGTTCTATTGAGTAAATATCTAACAGTACCAGGATTTTTGAAATTAAGAACTATACAATCGCCTTCCTTATCTTTTAGTAAAGGACCAACCCAAGACACCCTACGAGCTGATAGAATCTCACTCGAGATATCATATCCGACACCTTTGTGCTTGGTTAGCCAGTCTATACTTTTATTTCGTAGTTATACCCACGATTCCCCCTGTTCATCCCTCAGCGGTGGGACCCCCGCAAGGACCAAGACAAAAGGGCAAGCATCCGGAGGCAAATGTAGGGCGGACCCTTTGCGTCTGGGGGTTCTACCTTTCCCAGATTGCCCGGTACCTTTGTTGTTATCAACGGTTAACCTTGCTCCTATTGTTGGTAGGGTGGAGCCGTTGTTATCCTTGATGACATTTGCATTGGTGGTAACGGGGGGGGACTGTTTTTCGTGGTACCGGTGTTGGTGTAGATTTGGAAGGTAAGTTGGATGTCACCATGTTCTTCCCGCCATTAGCAGGGCGGGGTTGGATTGTTGGTGGTACTATAGGTGGTTGTACAATAGGAGGTGCTAGTAATCCAGGGTTGCTGGAGCCCCCACCCAATAAGTTGGAGGCTTCCTGCTTCCTCTGTGACAGACTGTTATTTACAGATTCAAGCTCTTTTAGAAGACGGTCAGCTCTAATTTGATCTAGTATGACAGAACCCTTTCTTTTTACGTCTTCATTTTTGACCAAATTATCTAATCTATAAAGTCTTTTAAAAACGTTATTAAACTGTAAGATCATTTGCTTCTGTAGTCGATTAAAAATAGTATCCACTATAGTTTCTATAAGATTTCCATTTTGTTTTGAGAGATTATAATTATCTCCCATTAGTGTGGTTTGTGTCCATATTGTATTCGAGTTCCCACCTGCGTTACTGGTGGTTTCGCTAATAATATCATCCACATCTGCTGAGACTGTATCGGCCACATAGTTTGTTGTTTGTGCCTCATAGGATTTTTGTTTATTCCATAGGCTCTGTGGTGTAGGCTGGCTCTTATTAATTGGTAGTTGTTTCCTTTTATTGGCACTTGGCTTAGCGGTACCTCTTTTGCGTTTTTCACCTCCCTGTTTATTTTTGGCTTCCATGGATCCAGAGGTGTTGGCAACTTCCTGTGAATCAATTGTAATGGTGGTGACAACTTCTGTCAATGGCGGTGCAGGGGATATAGAGACCGATGCCGGTTTCGTGATTACAACAGATGGTGATAATGGGACTCTTGGACAAGTTGACAATGGTATTGGCTGTGTGATATTGTTAGTACAGCTCAGGGACATTCTTCTTTCAGTGTCAGCAATTTCATTAGAAACCAAGTTAAGAGCGTTTTCGAATAGAGACTCAAATGTGGAAGGGGGAAAAGGGAAATCATCCTGTATAACAGCTATATCAGCAGACTCCATGATAAACGATATGAACTCACCACAGCGAGAAGGAAATGATAGAGGGGTGGCCCGCCCGCCCACTGCTGACCACTGATGGCCACAGACGGCCCGCCCTCTGCCCGGGCTCAGCCCGGCGCCGCCCGCGCACGTCCCGCGACGCGGAGGGAGCCTCTGCCCTATGAGCGCCTCCGGGCGCGAGCGTGGGCGGAAGTGGGCGGTGCAACCGCTCTGCTACCTGGGAGCTGTAGTTTCCCCTCTCGGCGGCCGCGTGATGGAACCAGCAGCGGCGGCAGGGGAGACCAACAGCGTGGGGTCCCAAGTGCGGCGGTGAAGTCTCTGGCAGGTAAGCGGTGCAAAGAGGTTCCCTGCTCCTCTCCAGCAAAGCGTTCAAAACCCCCGCTCCACCGAGGGAGCCTCTGCCCTATAAGCGCCTCCGGGCGCGAGCGTGGGCGGAAGTGGGCGGTGCAACCGCTCTGCTACCTGGGAGCTGTAGTTTCCCCTCTCGGCGGCCGCGTGATGGAACCAGCAGCGGCGGCAGGGGAGACCAACAGCGTGGGGTCCCAAGTGCGGCGGTGAAGTCTCTGGCAGGTAAGCGGTGCAAAGAGGTTCCCTGCTCCTCTCCAGCAAAGCGTTCAAAACCCCCGCTCCACCGAGGGAGCCTCTGCCCTATGAGCGCCTCCGGGCGCGAGCGTGGGCGGAAGTGGGCGGTGCAACCGCTCTGCTACCTGGGAGCTGTAGTTTCCCCTCTCGGCGGCCGCGTGATGGAACCAGCAGCGGCGGCAGGGGAGACCAACAGCGTGGGGTCCCAAGTGCGGCGGTGAAGTCTCTGGCAGGTAAGCGGTGCAAAGAGGTTCCCTGCTCCTCTCCAGCAAAGCGTTCAAAACCCCCCAGGTAATTCCCTGACAAATGGTAATCTAAGCAAAACATTGAGGGAAATCTAAGCAAACTGATGTGGAAACCTCAGCAAATTGTACCTGTAAATCTAACTTGTAGGTTTCTGCTTGTCAGCCTGACTGACTGTATCTCAATCGAGCCAGTAGTAAAATTGTGCTAATAGAATTTTTTTGATGTAACTAGTGTTTAGTGGAAAAGCAAAACCAAAAGTGGTAAAATACCTTTCTGACATGACTCTGCTGTGTGAAATCCTTATTGACTTGTGGTTAACAAAAAAGCTGGATGGGAGGCTTAGGACTCAGGTGAGGTTTCATTAATGTCCATTGGCTGACAACCAAGGTAAATGTGTAGAAAGGCTGCACATGAGTGTGTGTGTGCTTTTGCTATGACATAATAGGGGAATCTCCAGAGCATATCCTGGTCTTAATATTCCAGTTCAAGGAGGTTTATTAAAGACCTGTAAGGCGGCCTGCTAATCCTGGGAGTTGTTTTATAACCATCCTTTTGAAATGCCCTTTACATACAGGCCTTTTACATTCAGTAAGCTTCCATTTTTTGTTGAAGCAGTACATTTTTTGAATGGAGAGAGATCTAAGGATTCATGTTTTTTTAAATGATTTTACAGATTTTTATTTAAGTAAGAAAATCAAATACAGTATAGTCAGCCATGAATTACAATAAACACCATATTACAACTGAAATATACAAGTATCACTTTTGCAAATAAACAGTGTGGTTCCAGAAACTACCCAAAACACACATTTACAATATAGCACGTGAGAATAGTCTAATGAAATTAAAACCTCACCAGCAGTGAACTATTGAATCTAGATCCCCAGCATAATAGAATCATACCTGATATTGACTGGGTCTTCACATCATATCACATCACTCTGTACCAAGTGCATTTATCCCTGGGCCTAGTCAAGGAGGGGGTCAGGGAAGTGCACAGATCTGCAGTGTTGCAGAATATGAAGTCCTTAAGCCGGTCTTTCACTCTTGAGGTAATTCCCCCACAGCACATTGTGATTCTTCATTATTAATGGAGCTCTTGGCTAAACTTCTGTGAAAAGCCCATTTCCCTGACACAGCATTTTTTTTAATCGCACTGTGATTTCAGTTACTTATCTTGTTTATAATCTTACGGTATTTGTACCACCTACCTCCTGTATTACTACCCCAATCTTTTCAAAATTCCTCTAGATTCATGGAATGATGGTTCTGGACCTGCTGGAAAGACTGACATTCTAACTATCAGCCATTATATTAGTAAGCAAGAGTCCAATTGGCCAGTGTGCTTAGGTACACTGTTACCCTGAATTTTGGCTAATTTTGTCGCCATGCACATTTTTGTAGATCAAGGTGTATCCAAGTCACCATTCTGATGACTACTCAATTGTAATCAGCCTTTAAGTCAACAATATCTGACAATTGGACTGCCATTTTTCTGAATAAAATCTACCTGGGTGGAAGTTTACCTTTGAAATTCACCCTAATTTACTTAAATATTTTTTAGCCAGCCATCCTTGATGTCAATTGTATCTGAGTTGTCATTGTTTATTCTTGTTTCATTTGTTCGTAATTCACGAGCACTGCACCGTTCCTACGCAGTTGTTTTTTAGAGCACTTCGTTACTTGTGGCCTATTCTGTATACATCTCTTTGACAATGAGACCAGCATGATGTATTACAAATTATTTTTCACACAAATGTTGGACTACTTCTTGTTCGTCTGGAGGCAACCACTGTTTGTGAGGAGGTTATGCCACTCTCCTGGTAAGTGTTATTAGTGTATCTAAAATATTTTTCTTAAGAAGAACCATTGTATCAATTAACAGAGCAAATTAGATGTGTATACTGAAGCAGACATGTCGTCCACGCATCCTAGTAGTGCCAGAGGAGGGGAAGAACGCAACACCAATTGGACCAGTGTATTGACAGACTAGATTTACCACCAAATCAAATAACTATTGATAATCTATTTATTTATTATGGAGTTTTATATAGCGCTAGCGAGACCCGGAGGTATCGGAGCGCTTTACAACCGTTCAAATGCAAAGACCAAACAGACATTCACAGTAAGTACAGTGCAGATATCAGCACAAGTGTCAAGAGTCTCGAGACAATATCAGGTATACATTTTGCGTATTGGAGGGAAAGTCAACAGTGTCAATACGTACTCGTAGTACCTTATCAGGATGACCGTACTTTGGATATCCCACCCCCATCGGTGGGTATTGTCAATAGCTCTTCTGTGTCTCCTGCCCTTTTGCTAGGGACTGGTCAAGGAAAAGATTTTTGAGTTGCTCTTTGAATTTTGCGAAGGAGGAGATAGTTCGTATATGAGGGGGAATAGCGTTCCAGATTTTGGGCGCGTTTCCCGCGAAGGATCGGGCTGCGGTTTTATTGTTTGCGTGTTTTCATTGGGATGAGTAGTAGTGTGTTTGAGCTTCGGAAGGACCTGGTTTGTCCGGCTTTTTTAGGTTTAGAGGCCAGGTATTCAGGTTTGCCTGTGTGAAGGGCTTTGTGGGTGAGGCAGGCTGTTCTGAAACTGGCACGCATTTCAACTGGGAACCATTTTAGTTCTCTGAGTGTGGGTGAGATATGGTCAAATTTCTTCACTCCTGTGACCATTCTAGCTGCTGCGTTTAGTGTTGTTTTAAGCGTAGCCAGGTGCGCCTTTGCTGAGCCTGACAGTGTTGCGATCCCATAGTCTAATCTGGATAACACCAGTGATTGGGTAACTTGTTTAAGGTCCTTGGCTGGGATGAAAGATTTTATTTTGTTCAATAGCTTTAAGTTCAGGAAGGCGCTCTTTGCCGAGATCTTAATGTGTTTGGTCATGTTCAGTTTCGGGTCTAAAGTGATGCCTAATGATTTTACAGAATCCGGCAGGGTGATGTTTCCGTCGAGTGTATCGATTGCAGATAACCATTCTTTAATTTGAGGGTTCTCTTCTTTGTTTGAGATGAGGAGTATTTCAGCCTTTTCTTGATTGAGTTTTAGGTGGTTCCTTTATAGCCAGTGTTGGACTTCTCTGAGCGTGTCATTGAGTCTCTGAATGTCGTCAATGGATGTGGTTTCCAGGTAGATCTGTGTGTCATCGTCATAAAGGTGAAAGGGGATGTTAGCTTTTCTGAGTAAGGTTGTGAGTGGTTCCATGTAAATGTTAAAAAGTTGTGGGGAGAGCACTGATCCTTGGGGGACTCCCTTGCTAACTTGATGTAGGTCAGACAAGCAGTTTTTGATTTTTATTCTTTGAGTGCGGTTGTGGAGGAAGGAGGAGAACCATTGTAAGACCACCTCATCTAGACCGGCCCTTTCTTGAAGAGCCTTAATGAGGAGGATGTGATCAACCGTGTCAAAAGCTGCTGATAAATCTAGGAGGATGAGAAGGCAGCATTTGTCCGCATCCAATGATTTGTTCATGTCATCAATGACGTTGAGGATCGCGGTTTCCGTGCTACATCCCTTTCTAAAGCCCGATTGGTTGGTGTCGAGTAGGTTGATGCTATCCAGGTGTTGGGTAAGTTGCAAGAGCATGCATCTTCCTAGGATTTTATCTAGAAGAGGAAGTTTGAGACTGGTCTGTAGTTGTTCAGATCTTTTTTGTCTAGGTCTGTTTTTTTTTAGCAGTGGCGTGACTTGCCCCTGTTTGAGGCATTCCGGGATGATGCCGGATTGTAGTGAACTGTTAATGATCTTGCACCATAGCGGGGCAAGGGAAAGTTTAAGCTTTTTGGTCAATTGAGGCGGCAGAGGATCAAGAGTGTGTGAGGTAGGCTTAGATGTGGAGATCAGGTTGACTATCTCCTCTTCATGTATAGGGCTGAAAGATTTCCACGATTTTGAAGGAGGTTTGTATGGGGGGTCCTTGATCTCGGGCTGGGGGATCTTGCTGAGGGTATTGATGTTGATCTCAAGTGAAAGTTCGATCTTGTTGATTTTTTCCTCAAAGAAGATTGCAAAGTTATCACATAATTCTTTGGAAGCTTGCACTGCGGAGGTAGCAGGCTTGGAGGTTTGTTGTCTAATGATGCTAAAGAGGTCTCTAGGCCTGTTTTTTGCGTTATCTAGTGCAGTGCAAAAAAATGAGGATTTTTTGTTCTCAATGTGTTTTTTGTACTGAGGGGTTGTGTCTCCATAGTCTCTCTGTAGGTCTTAGTTGTCTCCTTTCTGAGTTAATGTCGGAGTTAAACCAAGATCTGGATGGAGTACTCCTGCTTTTTTTTTAATTTTAGAGGAGCTATTTGATCGAGGATGGATGTCATCTTTGAGGTGTAGTGCGAGGTAAGTTCTGTTGTTGAAAGGTAATCAGAGAAGCTAGGGAGGAGTGCACATATCTTTGTATCTAGGTCTGTTAAAGGAATCTGAGTTAGATTTCTGGACCATTTGGGGGGGGTCTAGCAAGGAGGGCTGGAGAAGAGTTTTTTGTTTGATGTGAAATAGGATGTTGTGATGGTCGGACCAGTCTACGGGGAGGACGTGGTCAATCGTCACGGTGTCATTTTGAGCGATATTGGCCTCCAAGGTTGCCTCATTCTTGTGCTTTTCTTCGGAGCAGAATTGAGTCAAATTGTTGTCCAGAAGAAGATTGTTGAGGGTCAGAATTAGTGGATTGTTTGCCTCGTTCCAGTGTACGTTGAGGTCACCGAGAATTAGGTTATTTGCATCGCCGAGTGAGCAGTGGGCAATCATATCTGACAGGTGTTCCCCGAAAGTGGACGTGTTGCCTGGGGGATGGTATAGGAGATGGCAGAGAATTGTTCTATTGTCATTAGTCTTGATGTTGGTGGTGAGACGTTCGATGGAGCTTTACTTTAAGGAGTCCTTTTCTGAGATGGCAGTGGTATTCTTATGTATGATTGCTATGCCTCCGCCTCTTTGGTCATTTCTGTCCTTGTCATTTCTGTCCTTGCTGATGATAGTAAAGCCTGGGGGCACCAACATGTCTAGGATTGGTGTGGAGAATTTGTTTAGCCAAGTCTCAGTTATAAACGCAATGTCTATGTCATGCGAGAGGATGGTTTCCGCAAGTTCTGTTGCGTGTTTGACTGCTGATCTACAATTTATGAGCATGCATTTAGTAGTGCGTTCCCCTTTGGTGTGCTTCTTTGTGGGGGAGGCTCTGGGAATGGGAGTGATCATTATTGATCATAGCTAACACATTTATCCTGGTACTCTTAACAAAGTTTAGGGTATTGTAAGCATATGGAGAGGAGAATATGGCAGCTAGGAAAACAGAAACCTCAATTAGAGGGAAATTCCGGTAGTAAATTGGTCGCTGGTTTAAGGGCCAGTTCAAATAAGATTGGTGATGGCAGACATACATGCTGCGTGCACCAGGAAACCACTATGTGTGTAGGGTCAAGCCCATTTACCCTAATGTGAACAATCGGTTGTGAATACAGTAGCTTTACCGATTTCCGAAAAGGCTTTCCGATTCCCACATTCTCAAGAGCCGTGAAGAAGAACTTCTATTCTTGCTCTCTCAGACTGATCCTTACATTCTGAAAACCTGAAATGTATTACAAAAGAACAGACTCATCACCAGATGATACATATTGCTTCTTGAGATCTTGAAGAGTATTTTCAACTTTGTTGAGGGAGGCAATTTCAAGATTCCAGCGTATTTGGACCAGCAGACACCACTGATAAGCGCTTCCCATATCACAGAAAAGCTTGCAACAGACCTTATTCTGGATCTATTTCTCAATTGTTTCCCCGAGTTCCTCCTGAAATACTGCTTCCAACTTGGCTGTGGACGGAAATCTCCCTTGTAGTCCAGGGGTGGAATGCTTGTGAATTTCATCAGTCATAACCATGTGAGAATGATCCAAATGTGTCCTGATGGCGGTCTGTCCTGTCACACAACTGCACACAAGCCAGAGGTCAATCCTAGATGACATATGCTCAGAGGAGTAGAAAGTGAAGACCTTGTCATTTACATTCCTAGAATGCTTTATGTGTATTAATTAATGTTGGTACATTATTTATGAAAGCATTTTGCTAGCAGCTGTTTGAAGCAGAGGCACCTTACTCGAGCTATCCAATATGGTGTCTAGAATCAAACAGTAGTCACTCCCTTTATGACAGAAAGGGGTTCCAACCAAAGCATTCAGCACTATTTGTGTTTGAGCCATACCTGATACCAAATTGGCTTCTATCTTTGAATGGGCTGGCTCAAGTTTTTCTTAACCCCAATTCGCAGCACCTCCCTAAACTAAATGCACTAATACTCATTAGTTGAGAGCTCACCCCTTACCTACCCTTGCAGCCATCCACCCAAAATATACATTGGGCCTACTGAAGGCAGGAAATGCCTGTGTCCTGTCTCTTATATGATCTACAATTTTCCCCTAACAGGGCTTGTGATGCAGGCCTCCACACAACCCTCCATCCCTGCACCATCCTCCCTCTTAAAACCCCACAGTCCAAAATCCTTCTCCACCCTCCTCCCCCCACCCTCTCCTCCACAGCGGAAAAAAATCCCAGACACAAATTGATCAAACAACACCCGAACTGCTCATCGTTGATATCTATTACAATGTATCTAAAGGCCTAAGGAGAACTAATCTCTTCTTTTAAAGTACACGCCCTGTGAAATGGAACACATTCTTAACTAATACCTTCTCATTACCAAATCCACCAAAATTCCATACAGACGCAAACCTACAATTTCCAACTCTCCCACGTTCAAAGGCAATGCTACCACTACCATGCCTTTCTTTCAACCTGAAACTTCTGAACAAAATTAAACCTTACCTGCTGCCAAATAATTTTAAAACTGCCACGCAAGCATTGGTGCTATTCGTATTAGACCATGGGAATGCCACCCTCACAGGCATGGCGAAATCCCAACTTGCACCCCTGAGATCTACTCTCAACGCAGCAGCCAGAATTGTCACAGGAATCAAACAATTTGACCACATCTTCTCTGCCCTAAAAGAACTGAATTGGCTCCCAATTGAAGCTCGCTGTAGCTTCAGAACTGCTTGTCTAAAGTCACAAAGCACTTTACACTGGCAAAGCAGCCTACCTTGCCTCTCAACTCGAAAAGGCAGGCCAGACAAGAAAACTAAGAAGCTCAAACTCCCCACTCCACATTCCATCTAAACCCACAAACAAACAACCCTGACATGCTCCTTTTCGAGTAATGCCCCTAAAATCTGATTCCATTTTAGCACATATCAGGACAAACCCCTCCTTCTTGAAGTTCAGGAGACAACTAAATGACCTCCTCCTCAACCAACATATCATCTAACGGGACATCCACAAGTCCTATTCCCCTCCATTGTTATTTTTTTCCTAACTCTTGCTTATACTCTGATATGTTATGATTCACTTCAGCTGTACAGAATATATGAGTGAGCCGTTATGAAAATGTATTGATGTCGAGCACTCTCATACTCTGTCTTGCCAGCACTATATAAAACTCTTAAATAAATAAAAAAATAACAGTAACATGTTTATTCTGGAGGACACCCTGTACTAGTATATAGCGGCCCTTTGTATAAGCTACGGTTCTTAATTTGCAAATGTCAGGCCCTTTTTAGGTCTCGCCTACACAGTGCACATGCGCTGCATAGGAGGGTCTCTAGCCGTCGCTCTGCTTATTTTCAAGCACACACTTGTGCTTGTGGCAGCATCCACCTGGCGGGAGCGAGAAGAGGCGCGCCACAAGCACGAGTGCAGTGCTTGAAAAGTGAAGCTTGCGCTCACGCGAGCACCACTCCCGTGCTTGTTTTCTGTAGGCAGCTTGCTCCTCATTGGCTGCAATACGCCGCTGTAGTGCCCCTATCGGTGGTTCTCCCTCTCCTCCACTCTCCCTGATCCACTCTCTCCTCCTCCTTTCGCTCTCTAGTCTGTCTGCCTTCCTGTCTATCTGTCTAATCCCCTCTTTCGTTTTCTCTCTGTTCCTCTCTATCGGCCTCATTCCTTCTCACTATATTATCTTCCATATTGTACATTCACTCTATCGGCTCCTGTCCGTTCCCATTCCTCTCCCCCTTCTCTCAACACGTCTTTCTCTGTCTTTTTGTTTGTTGTCTTTTTGTTTGTCTTGCTCCCCTCTTTCTGTCCCTCTCTTTCCCAAAGTATCTTTCCTCGATTCCTTTCATTCTCTCTTTCAGTATCATTTTATATCACTCACTCCCTATCTCTTTCACTCAGATGTTTCTCCCTTAATCTCCATTTTACCGGTGTATGTTGGTCTCGCTCACTCCTCTTCCCCATGTGCTGTCTCATTCCCATCTCTCTCGAACTCTTCCTATCTTGCCTCGTCTTCTTTACTCGTTCTTGCTCCACGTTTTCCATCCGTCCTCTATACTTCTATTTCTCCTCACCTTTCTCCCAATCACACTCCTTCTCGACACTTCCTCACTTCCGGTTCCCATCCATGTACTTTCTCCTTTTCTCGCCTACTTTCCCTTCTGCATGGTTCCCGCTCCTTTCTCATTCCCCATTCTCTCCCCCACCCTGCTTTCCGCTTTGGCTGACAAGTTCCAGAACGAGTGAGAATTGGAAATTGCAAGCGTGAAAAAAGTGAGACTTTGCGGCTTGTTGCTGTGGTGTGAGATCCATGAATAAAAAACACCTTATAAAATCCTAAAACGAGTGAGACATACGCCGAAAGAGCAGGCCTTTTCACAGTGCTACACCCACCACCTCACACCCCTTCGTCCCTACTCCCCCCCACACCTTGGCCTCCACCATCACCTTCCCTTCTATGTCACTCTTTGACCATCTGTGACTTTTCAGTAAATTAAGCTATCCTTGTCACCCAATCCGAATCCTCTTGCCCCGGAACAGGATACCACACAGATGTGCCCAGCCGAGGCAGGCGATTAAGACATGGCATAAAGTGTTCCTGGGGGAAATGGCTTGGAAGGCACTCAGCGCTTGTTCCAGGCCCTGTGTACTTATTGTTTGCATGTTCATGGTGTATATATATCTGACGGCCCGGAGCCTCGGGCACCAAATGATATATATTTCCTCCCGTCCCGAGGGATGCCCAGCATCCTGTGGAGAGGATGGCCCCCGTGTCGCGCGCACATTGCTCTGACTGAAAAACAACAAGGTTACAGAGGCAGTTTCTCAGTTTTACGGGCCCTCGGCTGTTTAATATCAAGCCTCGCAAGTTCATAAGATGGAGCTGGCACTTTCTCACTCTTCCCATTCTGGCTCCTTGTTCAAGACTGGGGCGGAGCCTCGGCTCTCTCTCCCTTTTTGGGTGCACCCTGCGCCACCAGGGTTCTCGCCTACTCGTGTTCCTCTGGAGCTTGAGTTGACACGAGGCTACTTCACCCCCGACCCTCACTCGTTTGTGATGTCACTCCTTGAATCGGGAGATCAGTGTCTGATGTGTTGTCTCGTGACGTGCTACCTTTCTTTTAAAGTATTCGTGAAGTGAGACCTCGTTCATCCCCCCGCAAATAAATGACTTGGTATCTCCAGTGCTTGAAGTGGAAAAATAGTAGTGCAGGTACTCTGTAACAGGGTACCTGCTTATTTCTGAGAAGTGCCGGTACTCTCCAGTAAAAAATATCAATTCAGTCTTGAGAAGAGCTGGTACTATCTCTCTCGAAATAAAATAGTTTGGGACTCAAGCGGCAGCCTCAATTAAAATTTGTAAGTGATATTGACTTGTGTGGGCCCTTCTGTTGTGGGTAACTTTGCGGTGTGAGATTGAACGTCTAGCCTGAGCCGTGGATGGTGCCCCGCTGCATGTTGAGCAGACCCGCGGTGCCGTCAACCGGCGGAACCAATATGCGGGTTTGTGTTTTTGTTGCGGGGAGCACGGCAACTCACTGTAGTAATACTGATGCACTACAGATACCAGCAGGCCGTGTAAGCGGCCAAGCCCACTGGGGCAGGTATCAAGATGTTAATTAGGTGCATTTAAATTTCCGGTGCACGCCCGTACTATCAAGCCCATGAAGAAGTACAGGAGTACGAAACGCTCCGGCTGGACTTATTATTCTGTGTTGTGGCATCCTATTTGGGACTCAAGCGTCAGCCTCAATTAAAATTTGAAAGCGATATTGACTTGTGTGAGCCTTTTGGTTGTGGGTAACTTTGCGGTGTGATATATATGTGTGTGTGTGTATATGCATATATATATATATATATATAATCTCGAATAGACTCCTTCAATGAAAGAGGAAAGGCCACACTTGAGGAGGTTAACGGAAGCGCTTTTAATAAACTGCCCACACAGAGTAAAATTCTGACACCCATGATGGCGGATGCATTTCGGCGGTGTCTGCCTCTTCAGCGCCGGGTGAAAGTGTTGTAAGAAGGGGTGTGAGCGAAGGTTAAAATGTCCAGCCTTCCCCTCATCCACGGACTGCAGCCACTCCCACCTCGATAATGTCACACTGCATATACTTCCTGTGGTCAGCTAGAGCCCCAGCGCCTACAGGTACCAGCATGCAGCAGCAAGATTCTGGTAAGTACCGCACACGAAGTCGGGAATCCAATGGTGCTGCTATGTCCGAGAATTGCCCCCAAAGTTTAACAAACACACTTGGGCAGCGGCGCTTCCTTCAGTCCCCAATCCGCTTCAACCACTTAGCATCGGAATCCTTTCTGGCGGGGACATGGCAAAATCCAAGCCCGACGTGTTGCTCAATGGCATCATCACCGTCATACTTCTTCCAATGATCTGTGGTGGACCCTGTAAATTCCGGTATCCCGGAGTAGAAACAACTGCGAACAGTAATCCAGCAGAAACAGAGCCTCTTGAAAAAGCGGGAGCCTTTAATGCGCGTCGCTGGTGACCACGCGGATATGTATCTCGAACAGACTCCTTCAATGAAAGAGGAAAGGCCACACTTGAGGAGGTTAACTGAAGCGCTTTTAATAAACTGCCCACACAGAGTAAAATTCTGACACCCATGATGGCGGATGCATTTCGGCGGTGTCTGCCTCTTCAGCGCCGGGTGAAAGTGTTGTAAGAAGGGGTGTGAGCGAAGGTTAAAATGTCCAGCCTTCCCCTCATCCACGGACTGCTGCCACTCCCACCTCGATAATGTCACACTGCATATACTTCCTGTGGTCAGCTAGAGCCCCAGCGCCTACAGGTACCAGCATGCAGCAGCAAGATTCTGGTAAGTACCGCACACGAAGTCGGGAATCCAATGGTGCTGCTATGTCCGAGAATTGCCCCCAAAGTTTAACAAACACACTTGGGCAGCGGCGCTTCCTTCAGTCCCCAATCCGCTTCAACCACTTAGCATCGGAATCCTTTCTGGCGGGGACATGGCAAAATCCAAGCCCGACGTGTTGCTCAATGGCATCATCACCGTCATACTTCTTCCAATGATCTGTGGTGGACCCTGTAAATTCCGGTATCCCGGAGTAGAAACAACTGCGAACAGTAATCCAGCAGAAACAGAGCCTCTTGAAAAAGCGGGAGCCTTTAATGCGCGTCGCTGGTGACCACGTGGATATGTATCTCGAACAGACTCCTTCAATGAAAGAGGAAAGGCCACACTTGAGGAGGTTAACCGAAGCGCTTTTAATAAACTGCCCACACAGAGTAAAATTCTGACACCCATGATGGCGGATGCATTTCGGCGGTGTCTGCCTCTTCAGCGCCGGGTGAAAGTGTTGTAAGAAGGGGTGTGAGCGAAGGTTAAAATGTCCAGCCTTCCCCTCATCCACGGACTGCAGCCACTCCCACCTCGATAATGTCACACTGCATATACTTCCTGTGGTCAGCTAGAGCCCCAGCGCCTACAGGTACCAGCATGCAGCAGCAAGATTCTGGTAAGTACCGCAAACGAAGTCGGGAATCCAATGGTGCTGCTATGTCCGAGAATGGCCCCCAAAGTTTAACAAACACACTTGGGCAGCGGCGCTTCCTTCAGTCCCCAATCCGCTTCAACTACTTAGCATCGGAATCCTTTCTGGCGGGGACATGGCAAAATCCAAGCCCGACGTGTTGCTCAATGGCATCATCACCGTCATACTTCTTCCAATGATCTGTGGTGGACCCTGTAAATTCCGGTATCCCGGAGTAGAAACAACTGCGAACAGTAATCCAGCAGAAACAGAGCCTCTTGAAAAAGCGGGAGCCTTTAATGCGCGTCGCTGGTGACCACGCGGATATGTATCTCGAACAGACTCCTTATATATATCTACCGACCTACCTACCGGTGGTCACCAGGAGGTATTTGATGGTTCATTTTTATGTTCGTTATTTTGTAGCTATGAGGGTAACATATTTTCGTATTATGTTTTCAAGATGTGTTATGGAAAGCCTCTAGAGTAAAATTAACAATAATGATGATGAAAGGGAACCCATCTCGGTTTCTGATGTTAAATAGCCAGAGTGGAGATTGGTGGAGATTGGTGGAGGGAAAAATCCAATATGTCTTCTACTTCTTGAGAAGCATCTTGTGAAAGATTGGTATGTCAAAATATTCTAAGGATGCATGAGTCAGTTGTAGAGGGCATCATCGTAGGGTTTTAGATTTTTAAGAAGTGTAGTTTCACTTCATGGGTGTTGGTGAAGCCAGATAATCGGTGGCAAGGTAGGTCACTCTTCGCAACTACATTTTTTTCTCTTGGATTTTCAATACAGTTGCTGGTTGGAGATGTGTCTGTTGTTGCTGGCGATTATGTGTTGAGTGTTACTTTTTTTACAAAGTGGTCTTTGATGCGAGGCATCATAATTAGTTCTGTGAGCGGTTAAAAAATTGCATTCCAAAATGAGAAGGGACTAAATGCATGAACACTCTTAAAGGAGTTCGGTGTGAGGTGTTCATGCTAGTACGGTAAATAATATTCTGCCAGAAATATATGATTTTATTTATCATACCCCTATTCTTCTTTTCCGTCTAAACATGTTTACATTATTTAGCCTCTTCTTGTGCTAGTTGTTAAAACCATTCACCGTTCTGGCCACCTGTATCTGGATCTATCTTTCAAAGTCCTGTTTTAAAAATAATTTAATATTTATGTTCATAAACTTCTAGGCATTTTCAGTAAAGCTCTGTACCATAACATATTTATATGGTGCAATACGTTTGACGGTAAGTTAAAAATAAATGCCATATATATGTATGTACTTTTATTGCCAAATATGAATGGGTAGCTGTAGTAGGAGCATTGATTATCTCCTTCTTGGACTATGGCAATGCAGTTTAGTTGTGACTTCATGGAAAACAAATCAAGAAACGTAAGCGTGTTCGAAAGATGGTGCTCCATTTAGCCACTGGCATACCAAAGTCAACCACATTCCCGATGGCCGGAGATCATTACGTTGGATACCACTCAAGGAAAGAATCCTGCACAGGGTACTCTGTCTCATTAAGAGAACTGTTTATTGGACTGGATCCTAGTTTTCTTTTGCATCAGATTATTTCAAATTGTTGAGCGCCAGCCCTTACAACCTAGTGAAGATGGTGCGGTTCAAGAAGGCTTGCTTTGGTGGTATATTGTTCTATGTAATGGCCCCCCAACTCTGGAACACCCTACCCTTGCGCCCTTTTAACTATGAAAAATCATGATGTGTTTCGGGAAGCATTGAAATCTTTCTCTTCTGTTAAACTGCTCTTAGTCCAGTGGTGTTTCTCTGCTTGAATTTGTGTCTTTTATTTCTATTGATCGTCTGTGTTCTTTCAGCGCCAAATTGCCGCTGGTGACTGCGCGCTTTACAAAAATTAATAAATGAGACCCCATAATTGGGCACACATTCTCAGAAGAGGACTTCAGCACGTAAAACCGGTCCACACATGCAGTCTCCAGACAGACACATACGCAATGCTTCAAATAAGCAATCTCAAACCAGGCGCAATTCTCAAAATGAGGGATCTATAAAACATTCTGCACGACATACTAGCGGGATGACATCTTCATTCATAAGCCACATCACACTTGGTCCATTATTTCTCATATTCTTCATGTCTATCAAAGTCATTTCACCCTTCTGTACTTTTGCACTCGCTCCGAAACTCTTGATCTTCTGTACTTTAATCTCTGCAGCCTCCCTTGATCATACTGGCACTCGGGGCTTACTCTGAGGCCCACTATCCAATCCAAATAGTTTCAACTTTCTTCATGCCTGGTGATTGTGATTATGTTCAAGGAAATTACCGAATCACAACAGAGTACAAACGAGCTGTCCTATATTACTAGACCAAAGTAAACCCATTACAGTGTGAATTACTGAATCACCAGTGTGGACAAATACTTATCCCTTGCACCATAGGTAATCTGTTTACATAAATGAAAACTGGACTATAAGGGTAATCCATTACCCATTACTGATAATTTGCTCAGCACATATCCCCTTCAAGAATACTGCTTATTGAGCCACACACGTAATCAGTTAGTTATTACTGGCCCTAGAAAGTAGTTGTTAATTACTTACTGAAAATAGGACTGTAAAGGTAATGTGTTACTGAGACTGACAGCTAAGAAGGAACCTATTGCTTATTACAGATTCATGCATCTTGTTTTCTGTTTTTGGAGGTTTCAGACCAGGTATTACGGCTTCTGCAGTTCATGTGTGTTGCCTGCCCTCTAGGTTTTGTGGGAGGTGAGTGCCGGATCAGTTAGAAATCCATAATGTCCTGGGGGCGGCGGTTTGCTTAATTTTGCACCCTTTGTTCCTTTCACCTGTTTTGCTCGGGGCTCAGTATCTGCATGCGCGAATCACCTGATTCTTGCATTATGTGGTTTTGAAGGCTATAAATATTCCCCAGACTAGACAAAGGGAAATATTATGCTAATATACATTTACCTTCTGTAGTAATAAGAATGAACTGTACCCAAGTAATCTAGCTAAACCGTTTGAAACTTGTAGTTCTAAATATACATTTGAAACATTCATGAAGAAGTATTTTGTTCAAAGGGGTAAAATATGCGTTTTAGTATTAGTTTGAGAATGTTTAGTATCTTTTCATGAAGTAAATGAATTATAAATAATATTCAAACCTACATGCTTTGCAAAGTAAATATTTTAAACTATCTGCATAATTCATACAAAACAGTCTTGCAAATGCAAAGAGAAAGTATTGTACATATGAGCGTGTTAACTTATGTTTAAATTAGCCAATATAAGACAAACGTTTGCTTTTCTGGTGTCTGGGCAGCCAGCTAAGAAAAGTTTGAGTTTGTGAGCTTATTAGAGGCCTCTTTTTGTACGCCTCACCCCCGTTTCCCTGGCCCACTCAATTCCTCTTTCCTCTGCCTTTCTCTTCTGATCTCAGTTTATAGAAAGCATTGGCAAAGACTGATTGTGCTACATTTTGGCACGACCTGTGCAGACAAGTTGACTTTGCCAGCGCTTTTTTGTGGATGCTATTGAGCATGAGCAAAAACAAAAAAAATGGCTATTGCCATGGTCAAACACCATCAGCATAGAAAAGGCACAATGAACAGGGCCACGTAAGTGGAGCATATTTTATTATACCGAACAGGCTCTGTAGATTTAAGGAGGTAGACTGATCCGGTACAAAACTTTTCTGATCCTCATGGATCAGCTGGGGCAATACTTCTGCCAGTCTCGTGGCTAAGATTATGCACAGAACTGTATTACTTGTTTGATACCGCTGCATATTTGCATTACTTGTATTATTGATTTACTGATTTACATGATTGTCTTTGACCTCATTTATTGGTACTGTAAGCTCCTCTGTTTTATTGGTTTGACTATGTTCCCTAATGTACCCCTCTATGTAAAGCGCTCTGATATCTGCAAAGATCTTGTTCGCGCTATATAAAACTTTCAAAATAAATAAATAAATAAATGATGTATGTGCATGCACACATCGTATCGCTAGAGTGGCCTCAACGTGATGACGATTTTTACGCATACGTCACCACACGTGTCGTGTCGAGATGGCCATTTTTAAAATTTTAATTACTATTCACAAAGTGCATTTTTTTGTAAAGAAGTTGCTCTGCAGCAAACTGCAGGTGCTGGACCCTCCAGAAAACAACAAAAAAGTTAAAAGGAAAAAAGACAATGGAAGAGGGAGCAGTGTTAGAACTAGTGGGGCGGGGAGGTGGAAGACAAAAGTAAGTGTTGATGGGAGCAGATGGAGGGGGAGCCACAGAGAAAAGTTGATTGGTTTGTGGAACAGCTGGGGGAAAGAGGGACAAGCTTGGTCAGGGGAGCTACCTGGAGAGTGCAGGCAGTGAGGATGTGAGGGGGAAGCAGCACTAGGAGGAGAGAGCTAAAAAACGTGCGAGTGCTGGAAGCAAAAATGAAGTTTCCCGATGGAAAGATACGAGCCATCCAATCAAAAGAATAGTAAAGAAGGGCTCCAGGGTAAGGGCAAACACAAGAAGAGAAAAGAAAGCCAATGAATATTATGCAAGCAAATGAGAAAGCCAACAATTGTTAATCAGTCGGTTGACCTTAAACTCAATTGTAAGTATTGGTATTGTCCACATTAGGTTTTGACATAAGTACACAACACTAAAGAGTTCCTTAAGAGCTCGCTGTGCAACTGATGAAGACCATGGTAGCTGAATACCATGGCTGTTTAGTTTAGATTTTACCCCCTTTCCTTTTCTTCCACTACCTACAATTCTTGTTTCTTTGTCACTCTTGTAGATTTCTTTTTCATCTGCAGTTTCTCTCTATCTTTCTCTTCCTCCTTTCTTCCTTCCTTTCCTGGCTTCTCTCTCTTGCTCTGAGTCACAGTCGACTAATGGGGAAAAAGCATTGTGGTCTTCAAAAATGAGTGCAGGCACTCAGCACCCACCACCGGAAACCACAGATTTGAGTTAAGTGCTGCTTCTCAACCCCTCTCCCCATCCAGCTCTGCACCAGAGCTCCTCAGGATACTCCTGTTCATTGCACTGTTACGTGTCCTCCATTTCGGCCTTGAGAAACAGAGTGCAGATTGTATCTCCATTACTAGTTAACTTTACACTTTGTCGTGAGTGAAAACAAATGTATTATTGCATGATGAGGCATGGTGATTGAATCAAAATGTAAAATGTCACTTGAATCCTATTGAGTATTTGCATGACACCCACTTGAGAATGCCCTCCTGCACTCATCAGGGCAGGGCTCTAAAGACCACAGCCGTGTGGCCAAAAGGAGGGAGTTTGTTCTTGCCTGCAGTTTCACACAGTGAACCCAAAGAGCTGTCATTGAGTAAGAAACAATGTGATGAGGGTTTTGGAAGGGTGCCCAGAAGGTTTGCAGTAGTCTGCAGATTATAGTCTCATACATATGTAAACGTTTAACAACTTGTAGAAAACCATACCATGTGGAGAAAAACCTGAAGAGTTGTGGATGGCTTTCACATTTGTGCACAAAGATCCAGCAAAGCACCATAGTTGGGGCTGTGGGAATTATGCAGCAAGGGATGTAAAGGCAAATTATGCTGCATAATGCGGCACATTTTGTGATAGTATTTGTTCATTATTTTATCATTTTCACACATGTTAAAGCTGTCTGGGCAAAGGTTCCCCCTCATTAATACCAGTTTAACACCTATGTATAGCAATGAGCAACTGAAGGGAGTCAGGTTAAACTTTGCAAAGAGCCTCCAAGACATGTTCCTGCATTTTTAGTAACTTTTCATCTGTTTGAGCTAGATACAATTTTTTGGGTAAAATCTGTAAATTTTGCTTCAGGTGATGGATTGTGTGACCCTTGCGGAAAATCCATAATTATGCGAAAAGTGCAGCAGACACAGAATTGCATAAAGCCATTGTCCCTGACCATAGCATAGAAGAATGCTGATTCAGAGAAAGATGTGTTGACAGAACCCAATATTAACCACATGGTCCGTCATCTCCTAAGGAGAAACCGCTGCCACCATGAAGTCAGTAAGTGCATCCTTATTTTGGCAAGTTGCCATAAAAAGCTTATAACACATAACATGAATACATTTCAATATAAAAGACAGTAATGGTCATTAAAACAAATAAAATATTACTTTAAATGAGATCCCTAAAGTTAAAAAAAGAGCATAATTCTCGTTTACTACCAGGCCCCAAAAGCTCATAGCAGTTTCTAATCTGGATCGCACTCCTAATAAAATTTACCACTGCATGACACTTGTCTATCGTGATTAGTTTTTGCAACAATTCCATTGCTGACCAGTATTGCATATTCTCTACCTGGCGCAACAAAGCAATCAGAAAGGTGCTTCACCCTGAATAAAGTGGACAAAATAAGATAAAGTGACATGCTTTGTTTGGTGCGGCAATTGCAAAAACAACAAGTGATGGACTGAATGTGGATCAATGTCACACACTCCCCCAGTCAAAAGATCTGGGCCCAAATCCATCGTTTTTTTGCACTCCACACCACCCTGGGTTAGACAATGGCGATATGCAAATCAGCTCTGACCCTGTTGCCCCATGGGAACAGTCCAGTCCGAACTACAAAAGCCATGTCCTTCCCAGAACGGAATCAAGCATCCGAGGACCGGACCGGTTTCGAGGTAACACCTCTCTTCAGCCCGGCTAGCTTGACTCCAAGTGGTGTGGAGTGCCTGGGACCCACGTCTGGGCATCCCCAGCGCACTTAGGGCGGCAATTGCAAAAACAACAAGTGATGGACTGAATGTGGATCAATGTCACACACTCCCCCAGTCAAAAGATCTGGGCCCAAATCCATCGTTTTTTTGCACTCCACACCACCCTGGGTTAGACAATGGCGATATGCAAATCAGCTCTGACCCTGTTGCCCCATGGGAACAGTCCAGTCCGAACTACAAAAGCCATGTCCTTCCCAGAACGGAATCAAGCATCCGAGGACCGGACCGGTTTCGAGGTAACACCTCTCTTCAGCCCGGCTAGCTTGACTCCAAGTGGTGTGGAGTGCCTGGGACCCACGTCTGGGCATCCCCAGCGCACTTAGGGCGGCAATTGCAAAAACAACAAGTGATGGACTGAATGTGGATCAATGTCACACACTCCCCCAGTCAAAAGATCTGGGCCCAAATCCATCGTTTTTTTGCACTCCACACCACCCTGGGTTAGACAATGGCGATATGCAAATCAGCTCTGACCCTGTTGCCCCATGGGAACAGTCCAGTCCGAACTACAAAAGCCATGTCCTTCCCAGAACGGAATCAAGCATGGGGATGCTTTGTTTGGTGGCATTATCACAATGACACGGGGGTAATTCCCGCTGCCAGGCACATTGTAACAGAAAAGCAGCTTTAAAGTGAATTAAGTAAATCTGAAGTATATTAAAAGGAACCAATGATTTACATTCTCAGTCCATCCCAGATATGGTTCAATTAATTGAACAGTAGAGATTTGAAGTGATTTTTTTATGGTTCTCATATCCAAAGTGCCTTGTATCCTTTCCTCCAAACAGTGGTTGGCATACTTGGCTTTCACGATCATCTTAGCAGTCAGAGTAAGATGATTAGGGGATTTGAACATTTTTATTAGGCCCAATTTGTGAAGACGTGATTTTACATACATCAACCAAGGTTTCTTATTCCCATTATCTAAGGCTAGACAGTCTAACATGCAAGCTGTAACCAAATCTGCCTCTGGGTTTTGCCAACATTTAATTCACAAGAAGAGTGGTGCAAATTTTATCTGGTCATCTGGGAAAGCCCAACTCCTTATGAGATATCAAATTTGCAGTATTGGTTGGAACTGCAAGCATCATGCTTGTAACCCAATTTTCAAAATATTGAAGTTTGTCTGTTTTTAATACCCTCATACCCTCGCCCCATATATGGTGGCAGCGATGCATTTGGGTTTATACAGGGCTGCCAGAGGTTTATGTTTTAATGACCTTACAAAGCAAAAAATAGTCTCCACCCAAACCAGTGGCTCCATTGTACCCCAGCACGCCTACTCCACAGGACTGCAACCCATCAGTGCCATGCTCACACCCATTCTGAGATGCTTAGAAACACACAAATGTCCTCCCATTCCTGAAGAAACCCTCTGCGGTCCCTTCAGTGCTCGCTAACTACACACAGATGTCCTTGCTACCATTCCCAGCAAAGGTCTTAGAGAAAAACATTAACAGACACCTCATTGAATACCTCAACGACCACCAACTCATTAACACCACTCAGGCCCCCATCACCTTGGACCTCTCTGCATTATTTGATACAGTCTCCCACCCTATCCTTATCCAACGCCTATACAACATCCAAGGACATGCACTCTAATAGATCTGCTCATTCCTGAGTGGAAGGACCAAGTCGCTCAGACTGGCACCATACTCCTCAGCGACCTCATCTTTGCAGTTCCGAAAGGATCCTCCCTGAGCCCGACTGTCTTTACACTAGCCAGCATCATCTGCTCTCACATCATCAATGTTCTGTCCTACGCTGACAAAATGCAACTCATTCTCTCCCATACGGACAAGACGCCCAGTCCCCAGATCAGGCTCAGGGCTTGCATGACTGAAATCGCCCGCTGAATGAAGACTGTCTAAAGCTGAACATCAACAAGACCGCAATTGTGATCTTTGGGAAGAGCACATCACTGTGGTACTCCACCGGATAGCCAACAGAGCTGGGACCGACCACCACCCCCACCACCCACACCAAGAACCTCAGGATCATCATCGACCGCAAACTCTACATCACCCAAGTCAGTGTTGTCGCTCATGCTTAAATACCCTGAAGATGTTGAAAAGATCTTCAAATGGCTGCAAATCAGCACCTGGAAAACCACTCACTAGAAGGCTGCAGACCATTTAGAACTCAGCAGCCAGAATCACTCTGATCCTTCCACGCCACACTCACATCACACCTGAAGGAGCTCCACTTGCTCCCTATTCACAAACAAGCGCAATTCAAACTCCTCACCCACATTTTCAAGGCACTATATAACACTGCCCAGGATACCTCAGCAATCGTATCTGCTTTCACAAATCCTCCAGATACCGCTGCTTAGCTGTCTCCTACTTGCACAAATACCACACATAGATAAAACCATATCTAGTGGTCGAGATTTCTCATACATCACTCCTAAAGCGTGAAACGAACTACTGCTACACATAAGAGCCTCCTCCTCACTCTTGAATTCCTCATGAAGCTGAAGACCTGGCTTTTCAAGGCCCTAGGTGTGCCTAGACTCTACAGATCTCAATAACATATTGTTTGCACTATATAAAACCTTCAAAATAAAATACATAACATAATGCATGCTGTTTCCGTTCTCTACAGTTTTTCAAACTTCTTACTTGCTATCTTTAACTAAATTTCCAAGAAAAATTGAAATCCCTTCTTCAGGTGTTAACAGAACAGTTGACTTTACCCAGAAGGCCAACTGTGTATTTTGCCACGGTTTGAATGGCACTCGGGACCATTTATTTAAGAGCTGCAGCTCTCAGTTTTTTCATTGTCTAGGTGGTAGTTGTAGCACAGCTTAAATGTTTAGCCCTTTTGAAGGAAAGCTTCAAGGCATATCTCAGGTAAAGTTTTAAAATAAGCGATAGTCAAAGGAATGGGAGGCTCATTAACCCCTTCCGCGCTCATGACGAGCTCAGTTCGTCATGAGTTACGACGCTCGTACGCTCATGACGAGCTGAGCTCGTCATGTAACGCGGCTTTTTTTTAAAAGCAGCGCGCAGCGGGAAAACCGCTAGCGCTCATGCGGTTAAGTACAGATTCTTCTTCATACTGTGCCTAAGGAGGTAACTCTGCAGGCTCTTTGCTTTTACCATTGATTAGGGTTTACAGTAGCTGCTATTTAGGGTCCTCGCGGCGGGATGCCTGGTTTTCACCTTGCGGATACCCTGCTGGGGTTATCTCACAGGGGAATACCAGGACGGGTTCCCTAAGCAAGCGCTTAGAAACCGCTTGGTGATTTGCGCTATATAAATTCCTGTACATTCACATTTACATTAGGGTCAGAGCTTCTTGCACTGGTCCTTTGAACGTGTGCGTCTTCAGGGGAAGGGTGCAGAGTAGCTTGTAATCTCCAGCTGCTCACTGACTCACTGTAACCAAAAAAAAAAGTAAACGCTACCGCTGGACTCTCCTTGTGTATGTCATTGTCCCCATCCAGCCCCCATGACTCAGCCTTCTGCCCTCCACAGGTGCAAAAAAGGGCTGCAGAGGATGTGCAGGACATGCCTCGCTTGAATGAGGGACTTGTTAAGAGAGTGTTGGGTTCGGGTCAGGAAAAAAGGCCCAGTGTTGCATATTGATGAAGCATGTCCTTGTAAATGTAGGAGCATGTGAGACTACCTGAAAAAATATGTACATGTCCAACATTGCCAGCGCGAAACAGATCGAGGTTTAATAATTTGGTTGCTGCATTGCATCTTTAGGTTGCTGATGACATTCTTTCCAAAGACCTGCTATTCCTAGCTTCTTATTTACTACTTCTACAGTGGTTTCTAAGCTAGCCTTCACAGGTTCTCAAAAACCTTTTATTGTCCATCAAAGTTGATAGTTAAAGTGCTATGTATTTTTTGGTGGCATTGCAGCAGATTTCATAGGCATATTAAGATCAGGAATGAGTGAGCAGAAAATGACTGTAACAGTTCCTGTCTTTTTCTTTTTGTATTTCATCTCAAGGAAAGGTACATTTCCCGGGTGTTTACCGACAAATGCTTCAACAAGCTAAAATAAAGGGCGTTAACAGAGCCAATACGGTTTTGAATGTATGCTGTGTGCTATTGACTTTGCCAGTGCTTGTTTGTGTACTGGGGAGTGCACACAGACAAAATCTTCTGGCGAGTGGCACACCCGCACTGTGGAATGAGCGCTGATAAAAGCACCTGGAAAATTGATGCTACAGAAAGCGTAGCATACATTTTTCTGGTTCTTTTGTCTATACTCACTCCCAAGTGCTACCAGACCAGTTACAGACTGTAAAACAGAGTCTCATGCAATAAATGGAAAGTGGTAGGGCACGCCAAAATAGGAAACGGAAGATTGCAAAATTAAAACACTCGTAGGTGTTGATCCACAATGCGATAGACAATAATGTGAGTCTGCAGGTGTAGGTTCCAGGCTAAAGAAGCCCTTTGAAGAAAGTATAGAATACTGTGAGTTTGTCATTAATGGCACATGTGGCATACATGTCAGACCTGAAAAAAGATACTAGTTATACCACCAGTATTCGTAAAAAAATTCAGACACACTGAATAAAAGTGTTTACTGGAGGTGGAACATCTGAGAAAGTTGAGTATTTACCTTTCTTGAAGAGTTTATTCTCTGCTTCCTGTCCTATTTGCACTATAAATATGGTATTGCCATTAGATATTGTCATTTAGGTCTCTTCTACACACAGCTTTAGCGGTCTCTTGGCCAGACCTATTGTTTTCAAAACGTTGCACATAGATAAAGTTGACCTTGGGTCAGCTCTTTGGTCATGATTAGTCGGCTTTGTTGTCATTTGAGTCATCTGAGATTTTTGTGTTTGTCCCACCAGGGACATTTCATTTTAACAGCATCATAATAAAATGAGTTGTATACTTGAGGAAACTCTTTTTTGTTTATTTTAAATCTAACTCTCCATTAGAGTGCATATTTCCAGGCTCTCTTTCCTACTTTTTGATAGATACTTCCAACTGCAGATTATTGACATTAAATATTCCCCACATGCCAGATTGGATCGCAAAACTTTCTCCTTAGTAGGGCTCCTGCATGCCATTTAGCTTCTCCTTGACTTTGCATCTCCTCAGTAGTGATGGAGCTGAGCTGGTATTTGCTACTCCTATTCTTTCTTTCTTTCTGCATCTTTTGATGCGAATTCTAGAGGTCCACTCCCAACTCTGTTAGTTTTCTAACAACTTCTCAAATGATTTGACCAGTAGCCTAGGAAACACTGTCACCACCCTAAACAAAAGGTTTCAAGCCATGACTGCTGGAAACAGATGTCAGTCATGGAACCGCATCTGGGTGTGTCTTTGGAGTCGGGCTCTGGTCGTGACTTTAATTTGTGCTCCCTCATGCACCCGAAGGCGATACAAGACCGGGAGGTGAAGCTGAGTGACTAATTTGCGGTAGTGGTCAAGAAGAGAGCTCTGCCACTAGAATTACAGCTACCCTCCATTGAGACCAAAACAAATGTTTAACAGAGACTTTACAGCCTTGCTCCCCTTTAACAATGCCCCCATTGACAATTTGATGGCTACTTGATGGCCACCGGTTCAATCCGCAAGAACACTAGAGCTACTGCGCGTTCTTTGTGACTGTTGACCCCTGCTAAACAGTCTCTACATCAATTCAAAAAGTTTAGAGGCTATTTCAGGGGCAGCGTATAGACAGAGACAGCTTGCCCAACCTGGGCAGCATGCATCCCAGTTTGTGCATCTGGCAGGCAGTGTTTGAGCCAGCAGGGGAATCCGTTTTCCAAATCCCCTTCCCGTGCTACAACAGCAAAGTAACCACTTACGTTTTTCCTTAGTGATGCATGCCCAATCTGTGCATTCCACCCAGGCTGCAGATTTATCACATCCAATAGGTGGGTCTTGCATCATTAAAAATGGCTATACCCTACCTTTTCTTTCTGCCCCACCCAATATTTATCCCCCACCAGAGAGGATTTCAGACAAGTACCTCTCCATTCTGTTACAGTGGATGCTTTTGTTGCACTCCAAAGGTATCATTGAGACAGCTCTGGACTCAGAAAGAGGAGGGGTTATTACTCTTGCTGTTTCCATGTCTGAGGAAGGCTTCTGAATGCATTCCTGTGGAATTGCAAGTTCCAAATGGTCACTCTAGACCATATTCTGTCTGCTCTGGACCTGGGCGACTAAATGCCGTCCTTGGACCTGCAGGATGCTTACCTTTCTATACCAGTCCTGCAGTCTCACAGGGTATGCCAGGAGCATTTTCAGTTTGCTGTTCTTGTTTCTGGCATCACCAATGCCCTTTGTGTGTTCACAAAAGTGATGGCGATGTTTGCAGCCCATCTTCGATGGTCGGGTACACCAGTATTCCTGTACTTTGTTGACTGTTTGTTGAAGGTGGGTTTGCCACAGTCTGATATGGCTCTACTCTAGACTTCTGACCTTGACATTGTTGGGGTTACTATCAATGAGCCAGAAATCCCACTTAGCTCTTTCTTAGAAGCTTCTTTTCATTATAGCAGCCATGTACACAGTGGATTTTGGGTATTTTCTTCTGCCACAACAATTCCAAGGCATATAGGCTATGATCCGATGTTTGATGCTTGATCCTGGATTATGGTGAGAACAGCTTTGAGGCTTCTTAGCCTCCTACACCCTCTCGTCAGGTATGCCAGGTGTCACTTCAGAGCTCTGCAATGGAAGTTGAACTTCCCATGGGCTCAGTATAAAGGCACTCTTTTTATTTTTTTATTTGTTTATTGGTTGTCAAATAGGCAAAGCATCCACCCCCAACTTAGCCATTAGTGAAGACAATTCACATTTCCATCATTCCCATAGTATACAATATAATCTGTTACATGTATAACTGTTCGGAGATGTAGATATAAGAAATCATTAACTCTCATTTTGTTCTTCCCCTCTCACTGTCAGCCATAGCAGGACCGTTTTGTGGCTTTGAGGGTCCCCTGTTCATTAAATGCACCATGCTCTTATCAGGCTATGTAGTAGTTGTGTTGGGACCTAGTGTGGTTATCCCCTCTGTATCGGTCTGTCTCCTTTATAAATAAATAAATAAAGGTAGGGCACAAAAGGTTCCCAGATGCCTTTGGGTCACGTCGTTAGGGGCATCAGTTCCCAGTGCTATTTTAGAACAGGCCCAAGCTAAGTACAAAAAAGTGGCTTGCGAGCTATGGCATCGTACACAGTGCGAGTCAACCGCCAGACCGATTCTATGTAGTTGTGTTGGTGTACGATTCATCCTGTGTAAGTAGTTAAAGTGTATCTGTCTCAATCTATAATTGGGGGATAACTGTTAAATTTGGGAGCAGCTATAGCCCCACTGCTTTTCCGATATCTCAGAGTATAGGTCCCCTACTAAGCCATCCGGGCCTTCGTGGTGTCTGTTGTCGAGGCGGTATGTGTTAGTGTGTAGAGTCGCATTATGAGTTTGCTCGGTGAGGTAGTTGTGTGAACATATTCCAGAGCTGCGAAGATGGGAGGGAGGCAGGGAAGGAATCATGTAGTATGCGGAAAGTGGCTCTAATTTGATAATATAGTAGCATGTCCGAGGGTGTCGACTTTCCTGTGCCGGAGTTTAGTAAACTTTGGAGAAAGTCGCCATCTAGAAATAGGTCAGCAAACATTTTGATACTGCGTGCGCCCGCGCGTCTGGCTGCTCCCTTATCTTGTAGAGATGGGAATGCGGGGTTGTCTACTAGGGAAGCAGTGGATGCGTATCGCGCTGTGAGACCCGCTCACGGAGGCAGTCCCATGCCCAGCATACACATTCCACAGTGCTGATTTCAGCGTTGGGGGGCCTTGTATTGTTGGAGCACGCAATTTTTAGTGGCCACGGCATTACCTGGTCATGTTCAATCACTAAATGCAGCTGGAAAGGGGTGGGATGTAACCAGTGATGTAAAAAGTGTGCTTGGGCACACAGTGCATATAGCTGCCTGTCAGGGGTGCCCAATCCACCGCATGTAGGCGGTAGTGTTAGCTTTTTGTATGACACTCTAGGTCACAGGTCTTCAAACTGTGGGGCGCCCCCCTGGGGGGGCGTGGATGGGTTCCCTGGAGAGCGCAAAGGCCTCTGCAAGCACATGTAAATGAAGATGCCTGGAAGTGCAAGTGATGTTTATTTGCTGAATTTCCAGGCTATCCTCATTTACAACGAAGCCTTACTCCAGTATTGGAACTTTCATAGATTCCCATAGCTTGTATCATTCCCCGTCGTCGGAATGGGAGTCTCGGTAACCAAAATAACATAGCAGTAGATACAAAAGAGAAAGAAAAAAGGCCTAGGCCTCATCTCCTTTTGTAGCATATCCACCTCTTTTTGAAAAAGAGACCAAAATAATGCAAAAACCAATCAGATTAGCCTCACCCCATAGAACCCTCCTGAGAGAACCTCAGAGCCTCAGATTTTCTACCGCACTTTGTGCAAGGGAGTCTCCTTCGAGCTCTGCTCACTTCAACTCTTTTCTACTGTTTTTTTCAGCAGTTTTTTCTTAAGGATTGTTGGGTATTTCTTCCAGGAAGGTCTGACAAAGAGAAAAAAGCCCTTTTTACGGCTTGTTCCACCTGTGGCAAGAAAAGGTTGTTTGTGGAGGACAGACATAAAGACTGCATCTACTGCCTGTATCCTGACCACAAGGCAGTGGACTGCAAAATCTGCTGCACCTTTTCAACGAAGACTCTCTGGGACCGTGAGGGTCGCCTCCTCACCTGGGTCCAAAAGCTGATGTCTAGGAAGGAAACACTGTCAAGTGACAGTGAGGATTCATCATCTGCCACTTCGTCCAGAAGGTCAGTGAAGAAGGGTAGGACTTCCTCATCACCATCTACAGAGTGTCACGCTAAGGCCTCAAAAAAGACCCCCCGTGAGTCTGGGAGCCTGAGTCCTAACATATCTCTTCACCATGGTGCAAAGGAGAGGGAAGGACTGCCTTCAACAGCAGCAGTCGTGGAGTCTGCTTTACATTTCAAGAAGCCTTCTTCTCTAACATCTGAGAAGTCTGACAAAGACGACGGTACCGTCGACGACGTGTTCGTCGACGGAAAGAATCACAATTTCTTTCAAGAAAATCGCGCTGGACATGACTTCGCCAAGGAGGGTGGCCCCCCCTGCCTCCCGCACTTTTCCTGGAAGAGGAACAGGATTCTGAGGGAGAGGATGATTCTTTTGGCTATGCCAATAGCCTCTCACAGCTTCTTGTCAAGTGCCACGACACCAATTCTGAAGGTAAATACCTTCATGGACATTCGTATCATCAATCTTTTCATCGTCAGAAAGACACTAGCCAGGAGATGGTTTCTGTTCCTACTTCCCTCTTGGCGGAACTTCAGGGCATGTTGCTGGACCATAGGAGGAGATTCTCCCAGCCTCCTTCTTCGCTTCCTTTGACGCAAGATATGTCTGCTTCGTCAGCTTCTTCTGTGGCCTCGCCAAGGTCACCATCCCAGATGGTATTGCAACCTCAAGTCACCAGCCCTGTTATACCTACAATGGTTCCAGAGGTGCAGGATGATTCCTCGGATGAAGATCAAGGTGATGTCAGCAGGCCAGACCAGTGTGTGGAATGGGATCATTATGTGATACCGGACTCAGCTTCTCCTACACCAGAAGCAGTTGATTCTCCCTCGGCAGACATTGGGGGGTTTCACAAATTGATGGAGAGAGCCTCACACAGATTCAAACTTCCCATGCCTTCAGTTCAATCTGAGTGTTTTCTTTATGATTTTAAAGAACCTTATAGGAAGACGGTCCGTTCCATTCCTATTGTCAATCACGTCTGGGAGGAAGGAATAGGGGCAATGAAGAATCCAGCTACTGTCATTCCAGTCTTGCCGCGCCTGGACAAGAAATACAAGGCCCCTGACGACAGTCCAACATCTTTAATAGATCAACCGAAGCCGGATTTGGTGATATCGCAGGCGGTTCAGAAGAAATCACGCAACCCTTCTGCGCCCCTTACTACGCCTCCTGATAAAGAAGGCAGACGCCTAGATAATGCTGGGAAAAGATTTTCTTCCATGGCTAGTCTTTTGATTAGAGCGGCGAATGCTTTGGCGATTCTTGGCAGATATGATCATCAGATGTGCTGTGACCTCTCACCATATCTAGACCAGCTGCCTCAGGAGTCTAAGGTGGAAGCAAAGAAAATCTTGCAAGTGGGAGCGGTTACATCAGCTGAGATTATTGACTGCGCAATGGACATTGCCACAACGGCTTTCCACTCGCTGGCAGGCGCAGCTGTTCTTCGTCGCCAAGGCTGGCTCAGAGCGACATGGTTCCGGCCGGAGGTCCAAAACAAAATCTTATACCTTCCCTTTGATGGGGAAGCATTATTTGGTAAACATATTGATGATGCCCTCCAAGACATAAAAAAGGATACAGAGACAGCGAGATTCTTGGGAACCCTACAATATCGAAAGATTCCTTTCCGTGGAGGCAGAGGAATGAGTACTACCACCTACAGGGGTTCATACCAGCAGGTTCATACCAGCAGCAACGATATTCTACTTATAGTTCGATGCCTCAGTCTTATCGTCCATCTTACCACCAAAGACAAGGCCAGACCTCTTGTTTCTCTAGGTCTAGCTCTAGAGGAAAACTGAATCGCCAGGGAAGTGACACCACTAAACGACAGTAGCAGCATTCTGGCTCTTCCTGCTGTACCCCCTCCCTGACAACATCTATGGGGGGCAGGGTATATCAATACCTCCACAACTGGCAACGGATAACATCAGACCTTTGGGTACTCAACATCATTCATTGTGGCCATATTCTGGAGTTTGTTCGTCTTCCACCTTCCAAGCTCCCTGCCGCCATGCCTTCAAAACATCTGCGTGTTCTGTGGCTCAAAGTGCATCAGATGCTCCTCAAGGAGCTGTAGAACCGGTCCCCTTTTCTCAGCAGGGAGAGGGTTTCTACTCCAGATTTTTTCTGGTCAAGAAGACACTGGAGAAGTGGTGCCCCATATTAGATCTCGGGGAGCTAAACACCTATCTCAATTCTTTCGGATGGTGTCTCTCCAGGACATTTTACTTCTCCTCAACCCTGGGGACTTTATGGTCACTCTCGATCTCGAGGATGCGTATTTTCACATATCCATTTATCCAGCCCACAGGAGGTTTCTACGGTTTACAGTAGCCAAGAGCCATTTCCAATTCAAAGTTCTTCCATTTGGACTTCGGTCTGCTCCGAGAATCTTTACCAAGGTGCTGGCGCCGGTGACAGCCTTCCTCAGGAAGCAGCATTTCCAGATCTTCACCTACCTGAACGATTGGTTGCTGAAGGCCCCGACCAAACGTGCAGCAGAAGATACAGTTGACGCATGTACGCATCTGTTCTGCAATCTGGGCCTGACTCTCAGCAGGCAGAAGTTGTCTCCGTCCGTCCCCGGAAGCACGATTCCTAGGGGCCATCCTTGACACGTCTCTCAGCAAGCCTTCATCTGGACCTTCTCTCTGGTCAGCCGGGATTGTCAAACAGTTTCTCAAAGGCCTCCTTAGAGTTTTACCTCCAGTGAGGCCTCCGCCCTCTACATGGCATTTGAATTTGGTACTCACCCAGCTGATAAAGCATCCCTTTTAACCGATTCATCAAGCAGGTCCGAAATTCCTCTCTTGGAAGGTGGCGCTCCTTCTAGCGCTCACTTCTGCAAGAAGAATTGGTGAGCTTCAAGCTCTGACGATCCAGGAGCCCTTCCTTCAGTTCAAGAGAAATACAGTGATCCTAAGGACTAATCCAAGGTTCAAACCTAAGGTGCCTTCGGACTTTCATTTAAATGAGCCTGTGATTCTTAAGGCTTTCTTCCCTCAGCCCTCTACGCCTGCGGAAAGAGCACTCCACTCCCTGGATGTGCAGAGATGTTTGAAATTCTATCTGGACTCTACTAAAGAATTCCGAAAATCTTCTCAACTGTTTGTTTCGTTCAGCGCTCCCCGCAAGGGCTTGCCCCTGTCCAAGCAGGATCTTGCTCGTTGGGTGACCAGTGCTATACGTTTTTGTCATTCAGCAGGGGGCAAACCCCTGGAGGGTAGAGTCCGAGCACATTCTACAAGGTCCATGGCTTCTTCTACGGCCCTCTTTGCTGGGGTCCAGATCAAAGATATCTGCAGGGCTGCAACTTGAAGCAGCGTGCACACCTTCACAAGACATTACTGCCTGGAGGCCTCAACACAGGAAGACACGGCTGTAGGCCAGGCGGTCCTGAGGAACCTCTTCCATTGAAGGGTGAGCTTTCCTTTCTTCCCTCCTCCTTTATTTCTTGTTATTGGCACATTTTGATTTTGGGGTGTATGTGCATTTGCTATTTATTCTTATGTTATTGCACTGTTTGTTAATGTTTTTGGCTTGATGCATTCTTTAAAATAAATAAATAAATAATTAAATAGTGACGAGAGGGTGAAACAACGATGAGAGAGCAAAATGTGCTTCTGACTGCTAGCTACTCTGATTGAAGCTATGGGAATCTATGAAAGTTCCAATACTGGAGTAAGAAAACAAGTTACTTACCTGTAACTTTGGTTCTCCAGTATTGGTAACTTTCATAGATTCCCATGCGCCCACCCTCCTCCCCTGGGAAAGCTCAGCCTTTAGCAGGTTTTGTTATACTGTTACACAACGGCTACAGAAATCTGAAGCTCTGAGGTTCTCTCAGGAGGGTTCTATGGGGTGAGGCTAATCTGATGGTTGTTGCATTATTTTGGTCTCTTTTTCAAAAAGAGGTGGATATGCTACAAAAGGAGATGAGGCCTAGGCCTTTTTTCTTTCTCTTTTGTATCTACTGCTATGTTATTTTGGTTACCGAGACTCCCAATCCGACGACGGGGAATGATCCAAGCTATGGGAATCTATGAAAGTTACCAATACTGGAGAACCAAAGTTACAGGTAAGTAACTTGTTTTCTTCAGAGAGCCCTGGGGCCAGAGGTCTGTGGGTGTGCTGCTGGGGGTTCCACTGGGCATAGTCTGAAGTCTTATTAAGACTCCAGCACACCTGAGTGTTTCACAGGTCTTTAAGGACCATTTGCATACCTTTGGAAACTGGTTAGCGAGGCTTATATTTTTTCTTTTTCCAGTAACCCCTGGTCCCGACTCTGCCTATTCCTTACATTTGTATTTTAAATTTACTGCTGTAGTGTGAAAATGCATTTCATGAAAAGGAATATAACGAGCATTTTCAATGCAATAGGGCTCGCATGTGGGAGAGTTAGAGCTAATGGCATTGTAGACGATAATGTGCACACACACACTGATTGGGAGGTGCACTGTAGACGGAGTATTGCTTAAATAATGGAGCTGACGAAGTGTGCTCAGTGTACGAAGATAGATGCCCCTTCTGAAAGCTGCTGTAAAGCCTGCAATACTACGGCTGGTCCCTAGATGGAGTGTTAGGTGGAAAATAGCAGCCGCAATTTTCTTTATTAATTTCTCCATCGGACCATAAACTCTATGTAAAGGGGTAGAAATAGAGTTGGAGTCACGACGATTGGGAGGTGCACTGTAGCCGGAGTATTGCTTAAATACTGGAGCTGACGAAGTGTGCTCAGTGTACAAAGATAGATGCCCCTTATAGCAGCCGCAATTTTCTTTATTAATTTCTCCATCGGACCATAAACTCTTTGTAAAGGGGTAGAAATAGAGTTGGAGTCACGACGATTGGGAGGTGCACTGTAGCCGGAGTATTGATTAAATACTGGAGCTGAAGGAGTGTGCTCAGTGTAGGAATATAGATGCCCCTTCTGAAAGCTGCTGTAAGGCCTGCAATACTACTGCTGGTCCCTAGATGGAGTGTTTGTGGAAAATAGCAGCCGCAATTAAACAAGCTCTTGGCATTGCTGTAGGGAGGAGAAATGCGGCACGGCCTGGTGGCCGTGAAAAGTGCGAAATGAAAGCCCTTGATGCAGCCGGGGGCGGAGCGGATCCCTTTCAAGTGAAGCTGCTGGCGGCAGATGGCTGGCTTTCATGTGCACGCGCTTTTTAGGTCAATGCGCTTGCGCATTGAGCTTGCTTTTCACGGGCACAGCATCAAATCGCTCGATGGTTAAGCTCTCGTTAAGCCCCTATATTCTCGCAAGCGCATTGACAGGCGAGACCTAAAAAAGGGTTGTCAATAGAAAAAATGCCAGCCATGTATGTTTAAAGAGCCTGCAAAGACCTTGCTTTGACACTAAATAGAGTCTTAAATAAAAAAGTATGTTTTCATTTGTAATTTGAATTTCTGTCTGTTCCTTTAATTTTCCGTCATGAAACATTCAGACAGCCCTAGAACACATTTATTAGCGCTTTATATTTGCGTTTAGAAGTATGCACAGATAAGTGCTGAAAATAGGGCTTTAGGTGACTGTTTATTTTTGTACTGCCTGCAACATCAGAATAATGAGCTGGCAACCCTAATCATAAGACTGGAAGTTTGTTGCAGGATCAGCACATTATTCATTTCCTTCACCCTCGATTCCCTGATTAATTCTATAATAGCAAGAAGTTTAACTTATATCTGAACCCCTACGCCCCGTCAATAACACGTTTCCTCACAGTGGAAGGCCCTCTCTAAAGGTTGACTGGTCACCTTTCTGTTGCTTATTGCTATATGTGGGTGTTAATGTGGTACTTATGAAGGGCAATAAAGGCCAGGACAATGTTAATAAGTGTAAAAATGCTATCACAAAATATGCAGCATAATTCACCTTTGCTTGCTGCAGAATTTAGTCAACCATGCTGCAGAATTTAGCCTTCTCCTGCCGCATAATTTCAATGGCGCTGTTTACAGTGCTATGAGGTCCCAGCCTGTGGCAGAAAGCACTGTGAATATGTAAGTAATTATTTTAAAACAGTATTTACATACTTCAAGTTGGGCTGCTGCAAAATGATGCAGTTATTGAGATAAAACAAGTTCTTACAAAACATACTTTTTAATAATAAGTAATCAAACTGTATCTAATGCAGACATTTTCGAAAGTGTCTCCACTAATCCAGATCTCAGCTGATATCTCCATTACATTACATCTTAAAGAGAATAGATCTTTGCCACAATAAAGCTTTAAGCAGATCCACTGGAATTATCCAGCAGAAGAGGGCAACATTATGCGGGAGGTTTGACTAAATTATGCAGCAAGAAAAGGTAAATTATGCGGCACTATGAGCCACATTTTGTGGTTAGCATTACTTCATTATTTTGTCATTTTAACTCACGGTAACGCTGTCAGGGGAAATATTTCACCTTATTAGTACCAGTGTAGCACCCAAATACAGCAGTAAGCAACTACAAGATTACCAGTCAATTTGTGCAAAGGGCCTTCCACTGCTCAGGAACACTTTGTCACGCTTTAAGTAACTTTTGTTCAGTTTGAGCTAGAATCTAGTTTTTTTGGTTGAAATCTGCAGATTATGTAGCAAATGCAGTAAACTGATAATTATGTGGAAAATGCTGCTGCTGCAGAAACTCATAATTCCATGGTTTCTTTTTTAACTTTCTGCACAACCACCACACACTTCGATTTCAGGCAGAGGCATCTTAAAGTCAGTATTAACCATTATGGGGCAGTTTTTTGTGAAAGCTGAGTCCATGGGGTGGCTGTTAAAAGGCCAGGAGGGTTGCATTCATATGCAGATCCCTAATCCTCTCGATCCCTGGGGCCTCACAGAAATGGTCTAGGAGACAGAGGAAAGGAGCGAGATTCATAGATACTGTCAAAGAGAAGGCCCAGAAGAGGGAGCACTGTACGTGGACTCATTTTTATGTTTACAAACATCCAGAGACCGCTTCTTCAGAGAGATACCCCAAAGAAGGGGACAATATCAGTGTTTTTTTTTTTTTTAAAGGGACATTCATTAGTGAAGCTAGTACTGCTGTCAAGTGTGTAAGTGCCCATTGCTGGTTATCATAAAGGAGCAGATACAACAGGACTGTGACCCAGGGATTTGGGGTTCGACTGCATCACAATTATGACTGTCTACCTTTAAAAAAAGGGGCATCAGAGCTTATTGTCCTTTCAAGCATTAGGACAGAGGTGATGATCCATCATGGTGGGGAAGAGGTAAAAGAGGCAGAGGAGATATCCTGCTACTCAGGACTTCAGTTATCATTAGTGCCGCATGTATAGTTGCATTGGGGTCAAAGAGTGTGAGGGGCTCACAACACCCCAATTATGGGGATCAGTTTGTTTGGGATATCTGTTTTTGTTTGATGCATTTACTGTTTTACAAGTCTCATATTTGATGCAGTTCATAAGCTAGAGAAAAAGTATTCCTGAAATCATCTCATAAGCCCTGATCCCTGCACATAGCCATGTCCCACCCGCTCCCCATTCTTTGCCATAAAGTTTTGGAGGGGGGCCCGACCTCAAAACATTTTGCTTAGGGGGGGGCTCAGAGTAAAAAAGTTTGAAGACATCTGCTCTAGGTTGTCGTCCCGCCCATGTGAGTGTGATAAAGTTTAACTGCAGTTGTTTAAAGAATTGTGTAGTGAGTGGGAAAGGAATATTTACAAAGAGGTACAGAAACTTTGGGAGCACCACAATCTTAGCAATGGCTATGCGACCAGTTAGTGACAGCAGAAGTTTGATCCACAGTGGGAATCGGGTCTCCAGCCATTCCATGGCGCAGCCAAAGTTCGTTCTCCATAGTTCGCCATGGTCTTTGCTCAGCCATATGCCTAGATATTTGACAGGGTCCTCCGCCCAATTCAATGGATATTCGCCTACATAGGGCGTTACGAATTCCGTCAGTTGGAAAAGGATCAAATTGGACCAGCTTCCCGAATAGCTGCCACTGGTTCCAAATTTGTTTCAGGGTTCCTCACACATAGTGCCACATCATCGACGTACATGGATATAATGAGACCGCTAGTGTTAAAGCCAGTACTTTGTTCCGCATGGTGTTGTCGTAATCTGGCCGCTAGTGTCTCCGTAGCTATAGCAAATAAGATTGGGGAAAGGGGCAGACTTGCCTAGTGCTGCAGTTAATGTTTATGGGATCCGAGATGAAACCGTTTAGTCTGATGTGCGCCATGGGAAAGGTATACAATATTTGTATTTTCAGAATGAAGTTATGGCTCAGTCCCAGCCGTCACAGTAGGAGAAAGAGAAAGTGACATTCCAAAGTGTCGAAGACTTTGGTGGCGTCCAACAGGGCAGCCACCGCCGGGATATCGAGGTGTATATGGTGCATGATCGTTAAAATGGTACAGAGATTGTGTGATGTCGCTCGGCATGGGACGAAGCCTGACTGGTTCGGCCGTACAATCAATGGCAGAAGGGGCAAAAACCGGTTTGCCAGCATAGATTTTATTGTTAATTTTATATTTAGGAAAGAATAGTCACAATTACCACCTCTCTCAGCAAGGGGGGGGAGTCTTCTCAGTGTTAGTGTCTCGCGGTACTTCTCAAGGAGATGTGGAATAAGTATGGGGATATATTCTTTGTAAAAAGCTGGTGTCAGTCCATCCAGGCCGGGGCTTTTTCTGACGGCATACTCGCGATTACCTGTGAAACCTCTTCAGGTGTGATCGGAGTATATAAGTAGTATCTGTGTCCTTGGTCAAGCCATAGGAGTTGAATGGAGTCGAAAAATTCTCGTAGTGACTCAGGTTCTTTATCTAATACAGCAGTGTACAATCGGTCGTAAAAAGAGGACATTACTTCTGGTAGTTGTGACGGCGAAGAGATCAGTTGGGAGTCTTCTCTCCTTAATTCCGTCACATATGTAGCGGCGTGAGGTTTGCGTAGTAATCCAGCTAGTGTCTTACCTGGGCGATCTTCCTCTCCATACCTACGCACCTGGACCTCTTTACCTAGTTAGTGGGTTTCTCTATCTGCCTCTTCCTTATATGCTGAGATTCTTTCTCTGATGGCGGTGAGCACAGCGGGATCAGGAGTTCTGCAATAGTCTCTCTCTAGTTCCCGAATTTCCGCTTCTAGCTTATCCAGTGGCCCGCACAGCACTCGTAATACCCCGGAATGTTTCGAAATGCAGGCTCACCATATGATTACTTTGAACGCTTCCCATAGCGTGAAGGGCGATTCCACCGTCCCGGCGTAATGCGAAAAGTAGTCTGTTATTGCTGTGTGGATCACCTCTTTGGAAGCAGTATGGCGCAGCGCATTCGGGAGGAGTCTCCATGAAAGGGCACGGGGTACGCTCTGCGGAATCTATAGTGTTAATAGTACTGGTGCGTGATCAGAGAGCATGTGTGAGAGGTGTGTAGTCTGTGTAGTTCTGGAAAGCCTGTCTTTTGTAATCCAATAGTCTAATCGACCCACGTGTTGTGGAAGGAGGAGAGACATGTGCCTTCCCATGTGTTCGGGTCAGCATGTCGCCATGTGTCTGTTAGTTGATTGATTGTCTGCATTTAATGTATTAGGTACTCCGGCAGAGCGCGAATGTTGTTTCTGCGTCCCGTAGCAGTCTAGTGTCTCCTCTAGTGCCACATTAAAGTCCCTGCTCCATAGCACCGTCTCTGGCCCCTGGTTAGACAGCCATCTCCATATGTCAATCAATCAATCAATCAATCAGAGTACTTGTAAAGCGCGCTACTTACCCGTGAGGGTCCGCTGAGGGGAAGGGGTGCCGCTACTGCTCGAAGAGCCAAGTCTTGAGGAGTCTTCTGAAGGCGAGTAGGTCTTGGGTCTGCCGTAGGTGGGTAGGGAGGGTGTTCCAGGTCTTGGCGGCGAGGTACGAGAAGGATCTGCCACCGGAGGTTGTTCGTTGGATGCGGAGGACAGCGGCGAGGGCGAGGATGGCGGAGCGGAGCTGGCGGGTGGGGGTGTAGAAGCTGAGTCTGCTGTTCAGGTAGGCTGGTCCGGTGTTGTGGAGTTCTTTGTGTACGTGGGTGAGGAGCTTGAAGGTGATCCTCTTGTCGACAGGGAGCCAGTGTAGGTCTCTCAGGTGGGGGGTGATGTGGCTGCGGCGGGTGACGTTGACGATCAGTCGGGCGGAAGCGTTTTGGATGCGTTGTAGTCGTCGTAGGTGTTTGGTTGGGATTCCTGCATAGAGTGCGTTGCCGTAGTCCAGTCTGCTGCTGACGAGGGCCTGTGTCACCGTTCTTCTTGTTTCGGTCGGTATCCACTTGTAGATCCTGACGAGCATGCGGAGGGTATTGTAGCAGGAGGAGGAGACGGCGTTGACCTGTTTAGACATGGAGAGGGAGGAGTCGAGGATGAATCCTAGGTTGCGTGCATGGTCGGTGGGTGTCGGTGCTGTTCCCAGTGTGGTCGCCCACCAGGAGTCGACCCAGGCTGAGGGGGTGGGTCCGAGGATGAGTACATCCGTCTTTCCGAGTTCAGCTTCAGATGGCTGTTCTTCATCCAGTCGACGACGGCCTTCATTCCCTCGTGGAGGTTGGTTTTGGCGGTGTGCGGGTCTTTGGTGAGGGAGAGGATGAGCTGGGTGTTGTCGGCGTAGGAGATGATGTTGAGGTCGTGTTGGCGGGCCACTTGTGCGAGGGGGGGCCATGTAGACGTTGAACAGCATCGGGCTGAGCCCTGGGGGACGCTGCAGATGATGTCGGTGGCCTCGGATCGGAAGGGCGGGAGGCGGACGCTCTGGGTTCTGCCGGAGAGGAAGGACGTGGTCCAGTCAAGGGCCTTCTCCTGGATTCTGGCTTCTAGGAGGCGTGTCTTTAGAGTGCGATGGCAGATCGTGTCGAAGGCGGCTGACAGGTCCAGGAGGATAAGGGCTGATGTTTCGCGTTGTCTAGTTGGCGCCTGATGTTGTCTGTGGCGGCGATGAGGGCTGTCTCGGTGCTGTGGTTTCGTCTAAACACGGACTGGGACGGGTCCAAGATGTTGTTGTCTTCCAGGTGGCGGGCCAGTTGCATGTTGACGATTTTCTCGATGACCTTCGCCGGGAACGGGAGCAGGGAGATGGACCGGAAGTTCTTGAGGTCCTTGGGGTCCGCCTTGGGATTCTTGAGGAGGGCGTTGATTTCAGCGTGTTTCGAGCTTTCCGAGAATGTCGCTGTTTCGAAGGAGATGTTGATGACCTTCCGTTGTTGAAGTGCGATGGCAGCGTCTGCTTTGTTGAATACGTGGTGTGGGCACGGGTCTGATGGAGATCCTGAGTGGATGGAGTTCATGACCTTGCGTGTCTCGTCGTCGTTAAAGAAGTCCGGGTCGTCAACATTTGGGCCATACACTGCTACTAGTGTCATACGTTGCTTATATAGTGTGCCAGTCGCAATTACATACCTGCCCTCTTTGTCTATTTGGGAGCTTGTAGTGTCCCATGGCCGTCCCCTTCTGAACAGCATCGAGACGCCCCGGCTATAGTTTGAGTATATTGCGGAGTGTGTTTCGCCCCACCGGCGGGTCTGCAGTATGGAAAGAGTGCTACGAGTCAGGTGCGTCTCCTGCAAGAAGCATATGTCTATCTTGTGTCGCGCTAGGTATGAGTGCACCAGTCGGGATTTACTGTGATCATGGAGGCCTCTGACATTCCAGGTTAGGCATTTAATGCTAACCATTGTGATAGGGTACAAATATGTTTGTCTGTATTGGTCCGTCAGTGTTACGAGGGGTCGCCAATGTCAGTGGCTTGTGGAGATCAACCAAATGTGCGAGTGAGAAGTGCGATTCCTGGAGAAAGCTCAGAGTCTGTGCGTCTCCGCGAATGGCCATCCATAAGTAAATGCATTTCTAAATCGTAAAAACAAACTGGTGTGCAATCCCCCACCCTCCCACTTCAACCCCCAAACAGATTGAGAAAACATACCTTCCCTCATCCCACTATCCCATTAATAGACCAACATAGCATATATGAGAATCATCCTGTGGGGCCATGGGTTCACCGGCGGACTGCCCTGTCACTAGGACCAGGGTGGCCGAGCAGGAATTGGAAGGACTATAATGTATAGATGGATATGCTGTCGGCTGTAAAGATCTATATCTTGGCATCGTTGATCCTCCCAAGTGGGGCTCCAACACCGCCCCAGTTCTTAGTCGCTTTGAATGGAGGTGAGCTGTTAGTGCCTGAGTACTGATGCAATTAATCATTGTCACTTGTGCGACCTTCTTCAGATGATCGTATAGATTTGGATGTGGCTCATCCGTTTCTGCTTAATTGTTTTGCATGTTTCATTGCAGCTACAGAATCCGTAAAGTAGTTTGTGGTGCCATTTTCGAGAGTTGCATTTGTGCCTGGTATAGGAGGCCATACTTTACTCCCAGTTGTTGGAGCGCACGCTTGACTGGCAGAAATTCTCGTCTCGCAGCCGGCACAGCCAGGGTGCAATCCGGATAAAAGGAGAGAACACTACCCTGAAGGCGCACCTCCCCGCACACTCTGGCCCTGCGGAGAATCGTGTCTCGGTCTCAATAGTTCAAAATCCTGAGAGTGCGGTGTGCTCTTTCCACCTCCAAGATGGCGGATAGGTCGGTGCCAAAAAGTTCTTGTAGTAGGTCTTCAATATAGTCCTCCATTTTAGTCATATTTGTGAATTCCGTAATTCTGAGGTTGTTTCTTTGGGAGCGTGATTCTAAATCCTCGATCTTGGCTTTTATGATCTCTAGTACTTTGTCTATGTTCAGCATCTTCTTTTGGTCATCTGTTCTTTAGTCTTCGATATCCGATATTCTCGTTTCCATGTGCTCTAAGCAGTTGTCATGTGCGTCTACCTTGTGCTTAAACTGGTCCAGACGGGCTGTGAGGAGATACAACTTGGAAATCTATTGTTTTCAGGCTTGACTTAACGTTCCTTAAAAGCGAGCAAATATCTTTGTCTTGTGGTTCATGGTCAGCCCGTCCGGGTCCTGGGCAGGTTCGCCCTGTCTGGTATGATGGTACTCCTCAAACATGAGTTTGGACTGTTTAGTGTCAGACATATCCATTATCTTAGGTAGTGGTCCAGCAGCCCTCCCTTTAGCTTCCTTCTGTGAGCTTGTATGCATGGTGCGGGGGGGACCGCAATGACCACAACGTCGTCTGTAGGTTCTGACAATGGCTTGTTATAAGGAGTGGGGCAAGCGGTGAGGTGTAGGTTTCGCTTCGGCTTGCGTTTCTCTGTGCAGGCGGTGTTGTTCTTTCCTCAGACATTTAGCTGCAGCGTGCTATTTGCTGAGCGGAATCCTAGTGACAAGGTCCCATTGAAGGCCTGATTTGGTGAGTCTAGGGGGGGTCACAGGATCCTAATCCAAGCCTTCTTTATCCCAGAGGCGAAGACCCACAGATATTAGGCGTCAGCAGGGGCCCCCATGTCGCAGAGCAGCTAAGGTAGGGAAGGGCTACTACAGCTTGTGGGGCAGTCTGCCAGGGCTCCCGCGCTTCTTCAGCCTTCTCGTCAGTTAGTTGTCATCACTGTGATTATGTCAGCTCATTCCTTGAGTGAACTTCAAGCACTTTTAATGTAACCGCCTTATGCCACCTTTTTCCCGAGCAATTTGTTGCTGAGGACATGAGTAACATTCTTACCAAATGTTAGGACTCACTTCCATGTTCGGCTATTCATCAATCTACCAGTGTTCTTTGCTCCCCCTCATCACATCGGCAGTACCCCAAAAGGGCTTTAAGCTTTTACATTGATCAAACCAAGGACCATTGAATGGACTATCAGCGTTTTATGGGGCTCTCCAGAGGAAAGAAAGGGAAAACTTTGCAGAAAAGGACCCTGTCAAGATAGATAGTCCTCTTAAGATTTGATCTGTACTGGCCAACAACCAGTCCCCAGAAGGTCTGAGAGGCCATTCCAGTAGGGCTAAGGCTGCCACAACTGTGTTGGCACGCATAATGCTTGTCTATGACATCTTCCAGGATGCTAGATGCGTGTCAGTGCACACGTTCACTAAGCAGTACTACCTTGACAGCCAGGTTCAGCAAGAAGGCAATTTCACCCACTCTGTCCTGCAAAATGTTTTCGTCTGGGTCCACGCCACAGAACTGCCACCTAGGGAGGACTTTGCTGTTAGAAAACTACTCTTTTTCTGTAATGCTCTTGTCGATGGATATGATTATCTAACTGTAGATTTCTCACTGCCCTCCCACCTTTCCATTCTGCAGGATGGACTCATTTTAATATTTAAAAAGGTCCCAAGTTAGCTGTTGTATTCTAATAATGGAACTTATGGAATCACAGCAATGATGGAATGTGGTTGGAAAGAGAATACAAATGTAATGTTATGAATAGCAGAGAAGTTTGAACTGAACTGTGATCTGAGAGTTCTTGGTTTGTACTTATAATTAAATAAGAAATAAGAAATTCAATGAAGGGAGCGTTTGGACTTCTTTACTGGTGAAAAACGTGGAGGAGTGGCTTGGGGCGTCAATATGGCAGTCGCACTTTAAGAGTGTTCTGGACCCCTTGATCATCTGCCACCATCCACTGTTCTCTACCAAAGACTCCAGTGTACAGACCCGGTAGCGCAAAACCCCTGTTTTTTATCCTGCCGCTGATGCAGCCTGATACGCAGAGACTTGCTCCTCGAAGCCGGAAAATACTGGGGCTGCTGCGCCTGATCCCAAGAAGGTGACCTAGAGGGCTCTATAGTCCAGAGGTGCCCTTGCGCCACGAGCCCTAAAAAAACGTTGAGCCATCTGCTCATCTGTGGCTGAAATACATACAACCCTGGAGACCCCCTGGTAGCCACGTCGTGCATGGCAGAGGTAGAAAATAACCCCACCTGGCGCGGATGCTTGGGAGAGCAGGTGAGCCCATGCGGAATGGAAAGAACACATCGATTAGGACGGAAAAAACACATCAGTTAGGAGTGCAGGTTGATAACCCCTTTTTTCAGGAGCCTGTGCATCTGCCATTTGCTAGCGGACGGATACCCTGCATGTAGTTCCAGCCTGGTGCGACACCCTAATCCACCCCAAACAGTATGAAGATAAAGTGGTATGCTTATGGGGATATAGACTGAGAGTGTGGTGTCTGGCTGAAGGGGAGACTCACTGGGACCACGGCTGGGTTGATTAGCCGCCTCTGCATCGGGTCTCCACACCCCTGATTCAGGTTAAAGACGCCTTTCTCCCATCGGTCGACGGGGGGCACTGAGGCAACCATGTGAGAGCTACATAGTTGGGGGCTTTGACACGAGGGGCCCTCATGGGTAGAGGAGTGGCAGGGCCCGGGAGGAGGCTTATTTGTCCCCCCTCTGAGTAACTAAGAACTGTGAGACCCTGCATGAGCGAGAGGGGGCAGGAAGACGCAGCTGCTCCATATATGGCTCATCGCCTGTCCATCCATCAGAATTTGAGATGCCCTGCTCATGCTGGCTAAACCTTAAAGAATCACCCTCTTTGCTCCTGAAAATACTACTGCTGGGGCCCCTACGCATCTTGGTGCAAGTGCTTGGGCCCTGATCACCGGGGAACACTTACACACTGGGGCCACACCTTCTTCTGTTGGAACGAGTCTGCTGCACCATTGCCTTGCCTTGTAAAAGGACCTGTGCTTACGATCAAGGGGCGATCTCGTGACCCCCTAGACACAAGAGCGGGAGTGTCGGCTGGCTCCCCCTTGCACAGGCCTGTGAACAATACCCCTGCTCATACTGTCACGCTGCGGCAAGCCGGCCACACCTGGATTTCTCTCAGGAGAAGATTCCTGCATAGACATGGGGAAAGATAATACCCTTTAGCCCCATTCTTCACAGCGGCGCATTGATCAATACACGACAGGGCAGGGAGAGACTGGTGGTAGAACATTGGACAAAGAAGCGCCTCCTGATGTCGATCTGGCCACGATCTTACAAGCCATCCAAACATCGCAAATGGCGGTCAAAACCAAAATAGGAGAGGTGCACATTGATGCGGCTCTCGTCCGTCAGAACTTAGGGAATGCTACCAGCAAGATTACTGAGGCAGAGGGATGCCTTTCCATAGTTGAAGATGAGGTGTCAGATCTTAAACTAAAAGTTGCACGCCTGCTGTCTTGGATGGCTGAACTGAACCATCGTGCCGAAGATGCTGAAAATTGCTCCTGGCAGAACAACTTCAGATTTGTTTGTTTTCCTGAGGATGCAGAATCTATGTTGCCAGCCAACTTTCTCAAACACTAGATCAAAACCTACCTGATTAACTCACCCTCAGGTTTACAGTAGAGCATGCTCAGAGATAGATCTCTCACAGCAAGACCACTTCCAGGAGCGCCTCATCGACCTATAATTGCCCGCTTGTTTAACTTCAAATGCAAAAACAACAGTTGATGGACAGAATGCCGAACAATGGCATGCATTCACCCCAGTACAGAGATCTGGGCCTAAATCCATTGTTTTTTTGCTCACCATGCCATTCCAGTTTGAACCCAGCCATATGCAAATCAATCTTGACCCTGTGCCTCATGGGAACAGTCTAGCCCGAACTGCCAAGCCAGGTCCTCCCTGGACTGGAAACAAGCATCCAAGGACCTGTTTCGGAGTTTCACCGCTCTTCAGCCAGCATAGCTTGATTCCAGTGGCATGGAGGGCACAGGACCCACGTCTGGGCATACCCGTCCCACTCAGGGTGACAAATGCAAAAACAACAGTTGATGGACAGAATGCAGAACAATGTCATGCACCATAGCACAGAGATCTGGGCCTACATCCATTATTTTTTTTGCTCGCCATTCCAGTTTGAACCCAGCCTAATGCAAATCAGACTTGACCCTGTGCCTCATGGGAACAGTCCAGCCCGAACTGTCAAGCCAGGTGCTCCCTGGACTGGAAACAAGCATCCTAGGACCGGTTACGGGGTTTCACCCCTTTTCAGCCAGGATAGCTTGAGTCCAGTGGCATGGAAGCACGGGACCCACGTCTGGGCATACCTGTCCCACTCAGGGTGACAAATGCAAAAGCAACAGTTGATGGACAGAATGCAGAACAATGTCATGCATTCACCCCACAATTGTGTGTCTTTTGCTTTCTCGCCCTAAGTGTGCCAGGTATGCCCAGACGTGGGTCCTGGGCTCACTGTGCCACTGGAATCAAGCTATCCTGGCTGAAGAGGGGTGAAAGATATGAAGCATGAGCCTCCTCACCCTCCTCCAGCGGCGGCTCATGAAGCAACCAACTCAGGACTTGGCCCATCTGGCCCACATGGACAAAGGGGGAAATAGCCTGGCTCCACTGAGGGATAGTCAATGAGATCCACCCCTCCTCTTTTCGACTTGCTGAGAACCTATAGTTACTATGTTTCGTTGCAGATTTTGGGGCGACAGATGCTTCTTGGTGGAAGTATAGGGGGTGTTGGGGGAGATTATGTTACACTTGTGATTTCTAAGTTAGCGTGTGTTGTCTCATATTCTGCACTCTTGACCCGAGTCACCGGTAAACCCGCTCCATGGAAAGTGGTGCCTCCATACAGGCTGCCACTTTTGTCCATGACAGATTATCTTACCTGTCTCTTCAACTATGCCTAATACCTACTTGACATCCACTCACATTATGGCATAGAATGTGGATGGTCTCCTAGGCCGTATCAAGCACACCACAGTGCTATGCTACGCCCGTTAATACCTGCCCTCGGTCCTGATGCTGCAAGAGTCACACCTGCTGGGTACGAATTGTCCATTTCTGCTGCACCAGAGCTATGACATGGTATACTACACGGGTTACACCAGGGTTCCTATGGTGTAGCGTTCCTGCTGTACCGTGCCTCCCCTATGGCGGTTATCCAAACATAGTTGGATCCCCAGGGAAGATATCTTGTCTTACCGGACTGTTGAAGGGGCGTCCACTGAACCTCCTCTGCTAATATGCTCCCCCCAGCGCATTGGATTCCTTCCTGACCACATTCACCACAATCATAACAAACCTACCTGATGGGCCCACATTTATAGGAGGTGACTGTAATGCAGTCCTAGACCCTGTAGCCGACTCCACTGAGCCTCATCAGAACATTGGTGCGCTAGTGCCCATCAACTACTTAACTGGGTGAACACAGTGAGCCTCTGTGATATCTGGTGAGTATGGAATCTAAGATCAAACCAATATGCACACACTTCAGCTGCTCATCATACCCATGTGTGTATTGACATGATCTTAGTGCCCGTTGCCAAATGCCTGTCAGTTACCCAAGAACAAATTCTCCCACGGAGAATATCCGCCCTGGCGCTTCTACAGGTGGGAGAAACGGCAGGGCCTTACGTCCCATGCGGAGACTTAACGCCTGGCATCTCCAGAATACAATGTATGCTAGTGAGGTATACCAAGAAATTAAGACGTATTTTCACACCAATGAAGGCACTGGGAGGACTCTCTGGGAGGGGGGCAAGGCTACCATTAGAGGTTTCGCTAGTAGTCTCCTTCGCACTAAGGGAAAAGCCAGATCCCACCACATTACCCAGCTTGATGCAAAGGCCCTCCTTCTGAAAACGCAACTCGCTGCGGACCTTCAGGGCACTGTTTCTTGACAGCTAGCGTGGGGTCGAGAGGAGATACGACTCACCTTCTTAAAGCAGCAAAAAAAATTGGCGAGCTGCTCTGCCTGCATCTATGGATGGGGAGATAAGAATGGCAAGTTGCTGTACTGGCTGCCCTCCCATCCCTTGACTGAGATGGTCATATCGGAGATTAGAGACCGCACGGGCACTCTCCACCACTCTGCGCCCGCCAACGTTCAGACATTTGTGGACTATTATGCCCGCTTGTAAGACTTGGTTCCCTGCCCTCCTGGAGAAACGGCCTCCCCTCTTCTGGATGAGGTGCCCCTTCCCCAGCTCTCCCCCTCCGAGAGGCAGGACCTCGACCAACCTCGCACACTTGAAGAGATTGGAGAGGCTATCTTGGTGGTGGCGTCTGGGAATGCGCCGGGCCCTGATGGCTACCCCACGGAGCTCTATGCTAAATACAGGGAACTTCTTGCCCCCCTTTACTGAACCTCTATAAGGAGGCAGTTCTGGTGGTCTTTTGCCTGAGCGATATTAATCAAGCTACCATTGTGGTTATTCCAAAGCCTCCATCGATCTCATGTGCAGATTACCGACCCATTTCTCTCATCGTCTCATGCGTGTTCGCCAGACCCTAATGCACCCTGACCAATGCAGCTTCATGCCTGCTAGGAGCACGAGATGCTGTCTGCGATGCCTCTATGTGGCTCTGGCTCATCACCATCTTGTTCCAACTCTGTTGGCCATACTCCTTATTGACTTTGAGAAGGCCTTTGACACAGTGATTTGGGGTACCTTACTCATGTCTTACAGAGGGCCGGCTTCTGGCCCCTCTTCCGCACCTTCCTCACCTTCATCCATATTCTATTCTAACCCTACTGCCTGTGTACAAATGAATGGAGTGGCCTCAAACGCATTCCCCATATGCCCCTGGATCAGGCAGGGCTGCCCCTGTCCTCCCTGCTATTCATGCTCTCGATTTAACCTCTTGCCCGTCTCATTCGGCTTGATGCACAGATTAGCAGATGGTAGTGGTATACCAACCACAAAGATCATATTGAGTCATACGCTGTCGATGTCCTCTTGTACCTTTCAAATCCTCAACCCAACGGTTCTCACTGTCTTCAAATTCTGCAATTATACGCCGAGGCCTCTGGACTACATATTAATCTTGCCAAGTCGATCCTAGCACCTTTATTGTCCTCCCGATGTTGTGTGAAGTGGCATACCTCTATCCCTATAGGTCAATTGAGTTTTCGGTGTCTAGGCATTCAAGTGGCGTTGCACCCTGAGCTGACTTGTTCATTTAACATTACTCTGCTAACTCGCAGAGTCAAAACGGACCAGCGGAGATGACAGCCTCTCCTATTGAACGTCATGGTTAGAATAGCCCTTTACAAAAAGATACTGCCTAGGTTCTTATATCTCTTTCGAAATATCCCCTTGGTGCTACCCCGCCACCTGTTTCTTGAACAATTCTCCATGGCTGCTGCCTTCCTGTGGCACAACTCTGGGCCGCGCTTGGCCTATGCTAAGTGTCAATACGCCCCCTGGGATGGTGGTCTTGGCATGACCAACCTATATTTTAACTTTATGGCGACCAAGATTCTAGTAATACATAACTGGCTTAATGGAGGTTAGTCTGACCCAGCCTTTAGAGTTAACTTGCTATGATGGGATTCCCATGACTAATGGATACGCTTTATGGTGGCACTGTCCCTACTACCATGCCGAAGGTGACCCGGATGTTTTTCTGGGTTGGAGGGTGGCACTGCATCACACAGGGAGAGCAATATACTCACCCAGCAAACTCCGTTGTTGCAGGGCACATGGCTGAGGGAGGTGGCATCGTTGGAGGGCTTTGGTTGCTGGGGCGCTATCTGCATTACACAGCTGGGTGATGTTTGATCCAGTACACTAAAGCACTCCTTCCAAGATCTTCAGAACATATACGCACTGTCAACTACCCAGTTCCACAAATAGTTACAGCTACACCATGCTCTGAGTACACACTTACCACAGGGCACGTCGCTCGCGGAGTTCAGCCCTTTCGAGGCAAAGGCAGTGCTGGGTGTTCTTGGTAAAGGAGCAGTTTCCCAGATTTATTGCATGCTTTTCATTATTGCCCCTGACACAATGCAACATCTCAGACTTAGGTGGGAGGGCTTGCTGGGCCCTCTAGAGGATGGCGACTGGAGAAAAGCACTGATGGCCCCAAGAACTATTGCAATATTCTCCAAACTTCGATTAATACAAAAATATTACCTCTAATGTGCTTATCTTGCTCCAGACTGGCTATTCAAGGCAGGACTCCTAACCCGTCCGAAATGCTTTCGATGCTCTCATGAACCTGCAGATTGTTTCCACATAGTCTGATCCTGTCCTGTCAAACATCAGTACTGGGAAGCAGTGATCGCAGAACTTATGATGGTCCTGGGCTGGGAAATGGACGTGTCCTCCTCATTTCTTCTGCTGGGAGGAGTGCTCAAGGGTGCTGGTTGTACTTGGGCAGATCGGATCCTGTTGCGGATGGCGGTTATGGTGGTGAAGAGAGATATTGCATCCTGCTGGAAAAATTCTGAGCCCCTTAACGATAGCTCAGTGGTGCAGTGGAGCGGCTGGTGTGCCCTACAAGGGAAGCCGGTGTTTGAGGCTCTGGGATGTCCAGCCAAATATGGTAAAATATGGAACAAGGGGTGGGGAGACACTCATGTGGCTCCGTGATACTTTCTTTATTATAGTGTTGTCTGGTTGGAGGTCCCATGGGCCCACCCTTGGTGCAATATTGAATATCGCATTCTCTGTATAACACAGTGGTAGGGACTGTGACATAGATGTGACTGTGAACTATTGTATTGTTATAAAATCAATAAAAATTATTTATAAAAAAAAAAACAAGGAGACGACCCCATAAATGTTATATTAGCGTACATCAATTGCTACGACCCCAAGACCTGCACTGAGTGCAAGTCCATGCACGGTACCGCTGAAGAAGGCTCACCCCGTTCCTGTGGGAGATCTACCTGCGAACGCTCGTCTTCCCGCTGCGAGATGTCCTTTTCAAAGTCGACTAAGTTGAAGAAGCATAAAAAGAAGTCAAAGCATCCTTCTGCTTCCCCCTCCTCACCTCATGCTTCAAGATACCACTCCCGACTCCACCTGTGAAGCGGCATCCGACCACGATCCGCGTTTTCCAGAGTTTCCTAGAGCCAGAGTGAATCCTGCTCAGTTGAAGGAGTTCTTCAATGCTGTGCATGCTATCTTTGGTCCACCTACTTCCTCTGGTGCTCCTTGCATGCTCCCCCATAGCATAGCATCGGAGGGGTTCTGGCGGGTGACGAGGTGGACTCCTCTAGCATCCCGATCCTCATGTGATTTTTACTAGCAGGATTTTCTGGCTGGTAAAATCAAACCCAGTGTTTCTATACCTGGAAATTCCTGTTGCGGAAACAGGGGTCATTCGTGATAGGGCACAGCAGCGGTATCCCACCCAGAGATCCCGCTCCAATACCATGGGGCTATTGCAAATATAAAAATCAACATGCATAAGTTATGCCTATACATGACGTATTTTGAACGCCGTTTGACTGTTTTTCAAAACTTAATGTGCTCGTGTGTGATGGATTAATTTATGTTCCCTGTAAGTAGTCTGGAATTCACTGAAAAAGCTTAACGATGCATCTTTTCCCCAGTCATACTTGATTATATTTCACGTTGAAAACCAGAGTAGGAGATAGGAAATTTAAGGGATTTCTCATTTTTATTTATTTATTTATTTATTTATTTATTTATTTTGACCCCCTAGTGAACATTTTCTCTGCATGTGTCCTCTCAGAACGCACACCTTTATAAAAGCTGGAAAATCCTAGAAATCCTTCTACTTTCTGCAGCACTTATCTTCTGGCTCATTCTGAGGTAACATAGATTGGCGGAATGCCTTGACAGATGCGTGTGATTCACCACAGACTATTCAGACTGACTGCAGGACTGTTCACTGCATATGCATAATCTGTGCATTCGCTTGTTTGTGTGCTCCTGTTTGGCACTTTGTGAGTCCGGCGTAAACTGTTAATTCATAAATTACCATTTTTCCAGGCTTGCGCTTAGAATAAAGCTTTATGAACTAACAGATTTCTTTATCAATTGTGGTAATTGCATGGGTGCTTCCTAGCAGTCAAGTGTGCTTAGAACCGGTTGAGCAAACCTTTTTAGTTTTGATGCATTTTACAGAAAATATGATTCTTATTGGTTTAAAGAAAATGCACTGTTAGTTTTAAATCACTAGAACCCGAAGAAGATGTAAACCACACATGGATGAACAAAAATATAAGTATTGGCAAAGGCAATAGGTTTGGCCTATGTGAAATGTATTAGCTTTGTCAGTGTTGTTTTACATGTTGCACAGCAGTTTAGCTGATGTGCTACATGGCCTAAAGATAGAGATAAGCGCAATGACACAGTCAATGCTGGCTGCGTCATGGTGCTTTTTTAAAACTTTTTTTTTACTTTGCCGCCCTGTTGCACAGCAAAAAAAAACATTGACAAATACAATACATTTTGCAAAGGCGAAACCTATTAGCTTCGCCAATGCTTGTTTCATACTAGTTTTAATGCCACCTGTTTTCTCAGACCTTCGTTGTCTGTCAAAGATCTACTAACCCAATGCTTCATCCAGGTGTAAATACAGAGTAAAACAAAGTTAAATTAAATGCAGCCTGTTGCATTATCAATACGATTCGATGATGGTGGCTGTGGCCAAGAGAAGCCAGGGGGATGTTGGGGTGTCCGTAGGACTTTCAGCTGGAAAGGAGTCACATTTAATTTCCACCCAGCGTCGCCGTCGTAAAATAACTGATCCGGCACTTGTAGAGGTTTGTTTAGTTTTCCTATAAACAATTTCTGAACTATCAAGTATTGATTCCTTAGTATACATTATTAAGCTGTCCCTAAAGGAAAATAGTGTTCTTACATTTAAAAATATATCAAACGTAATTGACGTTTGTGTGGGCCAACTAAACAAGGGTTCTTGTTAAGAGTTTATCACAATTTACAGCAATTCTTAATTTGACCCCCATACATACATACATCACATGAGGGCGTTCTGGTAGTTCCGTTATAAAATAATACCAGATAAACCTCACACGAACACATTACTCTCTACAAGTAACAGCCCGCAGATCGGCCCTTCCACTGCATTAGATAGATAGGCCCGTGTAACTTGCTTTGAGTTAAGAAAATCCATTAAAAAGCCATACAAGCGAACCCATTCGTAAAGGAGGAAGGGAACACAGGTTCAAACAGGCTGAAGAAAACCCCCAGTTGTCTGGGGTCAGATAGGCCAGTCCGCGTAATGCCCCTTAGCAGTATAAGGAGACGAAGCACCATACAACTTGCACCTTTACAGCTCCCCGAGTGGGTTCTTCGGTGGATGGGTTAGTAGCATTGCCCGCTCTGCACCCTTAAATAGATGCGTAAGGCTGTTAAATTAGTGTTGATAGATTGAAAGGTTTCACAATCCAGTCCTTAGAATCGGTAATGAGCACACAAACATTCACGTATTATTTTCCAAGCAAAGGCTTAGACTTGAGAGGATTGTACACATTTAGTCATTCCAATAAATATTGCTCCAGTGAGCAAATACAACCGCCACTGCCTGCTGCCAGCACAACATTTTCCCTTAAACTATCAAATGCATGTGTGACCTCTGCCACATATAACAACCTTGCAATGCAACGAGGGAAGCGTGTTTCCAAACAGACCCTAAAAGTTCCTCTATGACACCATGCATAAGCTGTTGGAATGGACGGACACAGGCCAGCAGAAACAGTACTTGGTCCAAGCTCCACTGCAAGATGAAGACTCAAAAACCAGGAGGAAGAGTGAGACAAGGAGGAGGAGTTCCCCAATATGAAGCAAGGAAACTAGAGTGACTTGGGAAAACCATATCAGAGCCAGCCAATGGTGAGTAAAGTGACGGAGACGCGTGAGTGCCAGCCAGTGGTATGTAAAGGTAAGTAATGGGCGGGCTCTAAGCCCCTTTTAAAAGATTTTTTTTTTTTTAAAGCAAGAGATTTCGCAAGCACGGCTGTAGCGATGTGCCGGCGAAACCTACAAAATACGAAAAACAAGGGAAAGAAAAAAAAGCAGGGAAAGAAAAAAAAGCATTGGCAAAGTAAAATTTTGGCCAACTTGTCTTGGCACTGGAGTACTCTACTTTAAGGCGGATGTGTACATGTGATTTGGTGAAAAAGCCATCACTCAAAGTAAAAGAGAGCTAATGTCTGAAGCAGGATAACACATTGCTCGTGCTGCATGATTTGGTGACTACATGCAAAATTGCAAATTTCAGTTGAAAATTCCTATTGATCTGTGTATGTAAATATGTATGCATTTACATTTTTTTATTTTTTTATTATGAAAGTTTTATGTGAATGCTGTCTCTAGGCAAGACCGAAAGAGACCTGGTCAAAAATTTATATAGAGAACATGCAAGAAAGCGTACGAGAGTTTAAAGAAGTTACAGTATTTTACGAAGCTCTGAGTAGGTAATTTATTTATTTAAACTTTCTAATAGGTTTCTGAACATTGTGTGTGAATTTCAGAGCAGATACCCGCATCATGGTAGGAGTTATGATAATGCTTGTCTAAGACGTCATCATTTTAGTGTTCTCTGCTCACGAGTCTCTTTCATATTTTTCTACTTTTGTCTCAGAAAATATGAAGTTATTAAATGCGTAAAATCAACAAAACATTCGAGAGCGGTGAATTGGTCGAGAGTCAGGGTCATGCTTGGAAAAGGTTACAATGTTCCCATTAATTCCGGATTTGTCTATTGGAAAAGAAATACGCATAAGCATGTATTTGGAAAATATATGTTACTTTCTATGTAGCCACGGTCTCCTTGAGGCTTATTTAAAGATAAGAGAGGTTCACTCTTTCTTTCCGCAACTAGCAAGTACATATCTTGTTGGTGATATAGGTGATTTGACAGGTGATATATTTGATGGCAGGTTTGTGTGTTACAGAATGTGTCTTGCTGCCTACAATTCCTCTGACATCTGTTCTGCACTGATCATGTAATTGCATTCCTTATCACGCATGCACGATTATGCATGCAGGCATTTCCAGAGTACTGAGCCAATAAATAGAGCCTGAAATATTCTCAATAATGACGTTTCATTCAACAGCAGAAATTTTTTAAACCACCCAATCCACCATAAGCGCATCTGGCCATCAGCAATAAAGACTCTTCCTTCATAACTCTGTGGCATGATAATTTAAATGCATTTGACTAAGTACGTGCTAAAACATTATTACAGGTATAATCTCTCTGAGTTTAAAATGTACCAAATCTTCCTGTCTCACATTAATGCTACGGTTTTGATGCCTCGGTTTGTCCATTGATACTGAGATTAACAACGCAACTGTGGCTGACCAGGGTTTCGCACTATAAATTTCAATATTTGGGAAGTCAGTATGACGTTGTGCACATTAACATCCGGAGCTGGCCACAAAAAGCTCCACTGTCGAGACAGAAATCAAATTTTTAAAACAAGGGATGGTGCACCAAAATTCAGTAGTCCAAACAGGCTGTTGAATTTTTCAAAAAAGTCCTTTATTATTTTCAATCTTTAAAAAGGCCATCAGCCAACGCGTTTCGTTCCGTACGAACTTAGTCAGGGCTAGAGAGACAGACCTGGTGACAAATGAGGCTACCAAGCGTAGTTTGTATTGATTAAGACCTTCACATCAAGATCAATTCAAGTAGCAAATGTGGGCCAAGTTCCAATATTGTGCCGGGTGTGGATCAGTGGAACTGCTAGTTGAGTACGGATGTCATCCCTCATCAACTTTTAGAAAAGCATATAAAGAGCTGGCATAAATAGGGGGTAGAAACTGTCGCTTTTAAGCACTCGCAGTGGTCAGAGACATGTGTAAAGACCTGAACCACTAATAATAATCTCCCCAAAAAAACAGATCGTAATCTCCGTGAACACAGAGTCCGTATCTCCAAACCCGTTTTCTTCAAACAGTATATTGATACTGACATGCAATATAAATTACAGATGCAGAAAGGAGTCGCTTTTATTCCATTTAGTGGTAGCAGTGGAATGATTTGGAATTCTTTACCTGCAATTTAAAATTTGCCACTGCATGTGTCGCATAGTGAGTACAAAGATGGCTGTGTTTAATATATTCGCAAAAAACACAGTTGATGGACAGAATGTAGAACAATGTCATACATTCACCCCAGTACAAGGATCTGGGCCTAAATCCATCGTTTTTTTGCACTCCACACCACCCTGGGTTAGACACTGGCTATATGCAAATCAGCTCTGACCCTGTGCCTCATGGGAACAGTCCAGTCCGAACTACCAAGCCATGTCTTTCCCAGACCAGAATCAAGCATCCAAGGACCGGTTTCTGGCTATCAGCCTTCATTCAGCCTGGATAGCTTGACTCCAGTGGTGTGGAGAGCCTGGGACTCACGTCTGAGCATACCCAGCCCACTCGGGGTGAAAATTGCAAAAAACACAGTTGATGGACAGAATGTAGAACAATGTCATACATTCACCCCAGTACAAGGATCTGGGCCTAAATCCATCGTTTTTTTGCACTCCACACCACCCTGGGTTAGACACTGGCTATATGCAAATCAGCTCTGACCCTGTGCCTCATGGGAACAGTCCAGTCCGAACTACCAAGCCATGTCTTTCCCAGACCAGAATCAAGCATCCAAGGACCGGTTTCTGGCTATCAGCCTTCATTCAGCCTGGATAGCTTGACTCCAGTGGTGTGGAGAGCCTGGGACTCACGTCTGAGCATACCCAGCCCACTCGGGGTGAAAATTGCAAAAAACACAGTTGATGGACAGAATGTAGAACAATGTCATACATTCACCCCAGTACAAGGATCTGGGCCTAAATCCATCGTTTTTTTGCACTCCACACCACCCTGGGTTAGACACTGGCTATATGCAAATCAGCTCTGACCCTGTGCCTCATGGGAACAGTCCAGTCCGAACTACCAAGCCATGTCTTTCCCAGACCAGAATCAAGCATCCAAGGACCGGTTTCTGGCTATCAGCCTTCATTCAGCCTGGATAGCTTGACTCCAGGGGTGTGGAGAGCCTGGGACTCACGTCTGAGCATACCCAGCCCACTCGGGGTGAAAATTGCAAAAAACACAGTTGATGGACAGAATGTAGAACAATGTCATACATTCACCCCAGTACAAGGATCTGGGCCTAAATCCATCGTTTTTTGCACTCCACACCACCCTGGGTTAGACACTGGCTATATGCAAATCAGCTCTGACCCTGTGCCTCATGGGAACAGTCCAGTCCGAACTACCAAGCCATGTCTTTCCCAGACCAGAATCAAGCATCCAAGGACCGGTTTCTGGCTATCAGCCTTCATTCAGCCTGGATAGCTTGACTCCAGTGGTGTGGAGAGCCTGGGACTCACGTCTGAGCATACCCAGCCCACTCGGGGTGAAAATTGCAAAAAACACAGTTGATGGACAGAATGTAGAACAATGTCATACATTCACCCCAGTACAAGGATCTGGGCCTAAATCCATCGTTTTTTTGCACTCCACACCACCCTGGGTTAGACACTGGCTATATGCAAATCAGCTCTGACCCTGTGCCTCATGGGAACAGTCCAGTCCGAACTACCAAGCCAGGCAGTTCGGGCTGCACTGTTCCCATGAGGCAACAGGGTCAGACTGATTTGCATATAGCCATGTCTGAACTGGGGTGGCTGAGTGAACTAAAGAATGGTGATGGATTAAACCCAGATCAGTTGACTGGGGGTGAGTGTTTGATTTGTTCAAACGCTCTGTCCATCATCCCCTTTTGTATCGCTTTGTTCGCCCTAAGTGTGGCAGGGTATGCTCAGACGTGAGTCCCTTGTTCACTTGGCCACTGGATTCAAGATAGCCTGGCTGATGAGGATTATGAATCCGAAACCGGTCCCAGGATGCTTGTTTCCGGTCCAGGGAAGACATGGCTTGGCAGTTCGGGCTGCACTGTTCCCATGAGGCAACAGGGTCAGACTGATTTGCATATAGCCATGTCTGAACTGGGGTGGCTGAGTGAACTAAAGAATGGTGATGGATTAAACCCAGATCAGTTGACTGGGGGTGAGTGTTTGATTTGTTCAAACGCTCCGTCCATCATCCCCTTTTGTATCGCTGTGTTTAATATATTCAACAGCTATGTTCTTAAAAACATTTTTATGTAGTGAACTAATGTAGCTCTGATTTCTAGCCAGCTCATGTCTGATTTTTTCTTGGGTGAATTCTGCTAATATTCGCAGTTAAGGCAACATAATAATAGTTTCCAGAATGAGAAAACCATTATCTCCCTGATCCTCAGGTAGTATCAAAGTCTTCTTTTAAGTCTTTAGTTTGTTCCCAACAAATTACTGTTAGCTTTAATATAACTCAAGAACATTGTGGCATTGATTATTGTAGAGCATTCTGAACATCCAATCAATATTCTATTTAATTCTGTTGCAACTCCAGGAATTAGTTGAGGGGCCATTTTCTTAAATCCGTTTTGAAAGTTGGAAATAATGGTGGAGCGATACATTAATAAATTGGTCATGTTTGCAATTAAAGGCATTCAGGTGTTCATTTACTCTCTGAAATAGCGATGAACCAAAACCCTGTTTCTTAATGTGATCATCATGAATTTTTCTAAATTGCCCTTATACCTGGAAAATCTAGTTTCAGTTGATGTATTTAATGGGTTATTCTTAGTGATTGATGGAAATCACGACATTATAAAAATTGGATTCTACAAGAGCAAACCACCCCTGCTTCATTGAAATTCATATAATGCTGTCCTATTGACAATCATTGAGGCAACTGAGCTGTCTTGTTGAACTTTGTCCTACTCTCTAACCTGGGGTGCAAAACCAAATGTTTTCTGAATAGGAAGGGCTGTTTTGTGCTATTGGACTAATTTTTGCCATTTAGTGGGAATATTGAAGATACCATGTCCTCTTCTGTCATGCTATGTGGATCACTTGCTGGTTTGATCTGCTCCCCGTATGGTGTTAATGAAATCCCATGTTGGATTGGTATTTGTTTCATGGCGATGTTCACAGGGTAGAGGGCGACTCTTTTGCTAGGAATTTTGCTTTTCTTTGTTTAATTTACCACATAGGCTCCATGATGAGCTAATGTGTTCAATTATTTTTGCTTTAAATCAAACTAATTTTCTTTTGCCCGGAGTACAATCAAAGGATTTATTTTCAATACTTGAATGCAGTCTAATTCAGGGTTGTTGTTTTTTTTAATGTAATATTCAAGAAAATTTGCCTGATAATATTAGGAGCATGGTCATAATAACATAAAGGTTTAACTTTATGCCTACATGGGTGACCTGTTTCTGTGGTTTAGAGTGTGAAGGAATAAAATAGTTCGTTATATCTTTATTTGTTTAAAAGAAGAGGTTATTTCTGATAAACAATGAGCAGGGTAATACTATTCGAAAGAGTGCTATATTTTCCAGTTGAATCTGTATATGTCCTTGACAAACTTCCATTTAGACATGGCTTTCTCTTTCCTCTAGCCTTCATGTTCAAGGGCTTTAACTATATCTGCACTATCAAACTAGTTGTATTTCAGTATAACAAAACATAACCTCTCCTTTCTCAAAATTGGTTTTCTGAAAGGGTGTTAGTTGTCTGTCTGTGCCTGATGTCAAGTGTATTTAAGACTTGCTTTTTTCTCAAATAATTGATCAGAAATCCTTTAAGGTGTATCTGGCACCGGAGTACTCATTTCTTGAAAAAGTAGTCTTTTTCTTGAAACTGATATCCTTTTTAGGTCTTGCGACCTGCGTTGCACTGCGCAGCAGTTCTCGCGCAGGTCGCGAGAACTTTAGTAAGTGAAAAACGGGGACATCAAGCTGACCTAGGAATCGCACACGCTCGTGCGTGTGCGTTTCCTTTTCAGCTCCCCCATTGGCCTTTGGTGCGTCTTATTCTAAAAGATTTCACGCAATTGGCCCGAGGCGAGCGCATAGCTCCTCCCATGACCTATTGGTGTCTGTTACGCGCACCAAATGCGTAATAGACACCAATAGGCCGTGGGAGGAGCTATGATCTTGCCCAGACACAGGCGTGACGCTCGCGTCACTTGTATTTCTTTACTTTTGGTATAAGCGCGGCACCCGCGCTTTACTTTTGATGTTATAAGTAAAGCGGATTATACCTAAGGTAAAGAAATAGATATTTTTTTCTATTTCTTTACTTTTGGTATAATGCCGGCACCCGCGCTTTACTTTTTTTTTTGTTTTTTTAAATATTTTTATTGGCATTTTGAAAACAGTGCGATACTTGGTTACATGAGAATACAAAATACGTTAGGCATTGCATTGTGGGACCAGACAATCGTGTAATTACATCATTAACACTAGAGCTTACTATTATACATGTTAAAGCAAGGGTTGCTGGGTTCATCCTGGGTGGAGCTGCATTAATCAGAATCAGAGCTGGCGCTGTCTGTATCAGACGGTGGGTCGCAAATGTCCCCTCGGTATTTGTTCCACGCCCCCCAGACCCTTTTCCATTTCTTGGGGCACCTTCTGTTCCGATACACAGCCCGTTCTGCCATCATTGCAGCATCCATGTCTCGTCTCCAGGTCGATATGGAAGGTGGCAACCCCCCTCCCCACCTCTGTGCTATATTCCTCTTCCGCGCTTTACTTTTAATGTTATAAGTAAAGCGCAGGTGCCGCGATTATACCAAAAGTAAAGGAATCGAAAACACATCTATTTCTTTACGTTTGGTATAATCGCGGCACCCGCACTTTACTTATAACATTAAAAGTAAGGAGCTGGTGCCGTGATTATACCAAAGGTAAAGAAATAGATTTTTTTTTTCTATTTCTTTACTTTTGGTATAATCGCGTCACACGCGCTTTACTTATAACATTAAAAGTAAAGCGCGGGTGCCGCGATTATACCAAAGGTAAATCATTTGCAATGCAATAAGTCTCGCATTACTGAAAGTTTGAGCTTTGCAAATAATTATGCAACACCAATAACTCAAACTTTTAGTAATGCGAGACCTATTGCATTACAAATGCTTGTGGTAGAATGTTGCAGAGGCTATAATTTCTCCTTTATTTTGCATCTTGTCAGTATACAGTCTGATTCAGTGGTGTAGCAGGAAATCTGACTGTTAACTGTTCGGTTAGGGACTGCTAACTGTTCAGTTAGTTCATTCACCATTAGTGCACAATCTATTCCTGTGCTTCACTTTAATGGCTGTGAGTAAAAAGTAGATTATAGAGTGTTAAGGGATTCATGTTCCCGTTATAATTGAGTGTATGTTTAAACGTATCCACACTAGTGTTCTGTCTGAGAAGGGATCTTTCCTTATTTGTCTTATCTATCGCACCTAATTATTGTGTGAATTCTGGACCAGAGTGTCTTCTCCATAAAGGTGGATGGCTCAGTGAAGGGTCTCTCTGTTGTGGAGGGCCTACAAAATGCTACATTGCCTAGGGAAGAAAAATAAAACTCGAACTGGTCCTGGATTTAATTTACTGAGTCTTTGAGAAAACATTCTAATGGTTCATTCTACGTTGAGGAGTGCAAGCCCCTATAAAATATATGGGTCTTTCCTTCTGTTGTACAAAAAACTTGTAATCCACTGAGAGAAATTACCAGGTATTTGAAGAGCACAAAGGTAGACCTTGAATCAGATCACCACATAATTTCCTGTTGAAGTGGGGAAGTTTGAGTCTCCTACGTTTGAGACTTTTCAACCGCCCCTAAAGAGGAATCCTCAGATCTGTCAGCAACTGAAAATAACACAGCGATAACAGCAAGAGCTGATCTACTGACCAGCTCAGTTACAACTGAAACCGTGTTTTACAAGATAGTGGCTGCAGATTGGGTAGTGGGGCAAAGGTCTCACGCCAGTTTAATGCAGTTGATCCTGCCTTTGTTCCGTCCAGTTAGTGGAACTGCTTTCTCCAAGTTCTTCTTTAGTATAAGGTTATCTTTGACATGAGCACATACGGTTCAGGAAGGTGAAGGCAAACGGTTTCATGTGCAGTAAAGAGCATTGCTTGTCATTATCACATTCACGTGTATATGCAACACCACCTACTGTGAGGAAGATACATTTAACTAGATGTAACGCGTGACTAAGCTACAGCCCACAAAAGGTACTCAGAACAATTTATGATGCAGTGCATATTCACACGCTTTCTCCTATCTAGTGCATTCCTTGCAGTACCAAGCACCTATTCTAGCCAGTTGGCAAACACATTAAGGTTACTTTAACCTGATTCAAGTATGGTTAGTCCCTGTTTTTAATGTACAGAAAAGATAATAATGATGGAATGGAATTCGCTAGAGTACTTGGCATTGATGCAGATTTATTCAGGTATTTCTAACCATCATGGTTGCGGTTTGTGAGTCCTCAAAATGGTAAAGGCATGCCCTGGTGTTCTCTTCGCTGTCCAGGAGCTCTCTGTGCTGCCAATGGTTCTAATAGGTGCAAGCAGTGCATTTCATCCTTTATGGTCCTTTTAGTTAATCGTGGACTTAAGCATAGCATGCAGCAAATGTCTGTTGGTGGATAAAAGCTCTATTGCAAATACTCTTATTACACAACCAAGCTTACCTTCTTCAGGAACTCCAGGCACCATCAAAGGTCTTGAAATTGTAAAACACTGACCCATGCAAGAAGCACAGACCCGATAGCTAAATCGATAGATACATTGAATTATGGGGTCAAACCTTTAATAATGGAAGGGAGACCCAAGCACGTCCACTGAAACTGCCAATAGGTGTGTTTCTGGGGTCAACCCACAAACGTTAACTCAATAGGCCTAAGCCACAACCAGTAGATAGGTCTGTAACTTCCACCCAAAAGCATTACCTCAATAAAACCAAAGACACCATCAGCAGATGAGACTGCGATGTCAGAAGCATTACCCGAATAAACCACAGACACCATGAGTAGACGGGTTTATGGGGGCATCCCAGAAGCGTTACCATGGTAAACCACAGACAACACCAGTAGATTTGTGTATGTGATCCACCTGTAAGATTGAATTAGAGATTAAAAAAAAGAGGGTGCTTCTATTGTCGAATGTGATTATGTTGCAGGAGATCAGAATGGAGCAAAGGCAGAATATTCAGATAGGAGATAGTGGTTATCAACCATTGGTTCTAGCTTGAGACCTTAGCAAGCCCAAACAGGGAAGTTGGCACAGAGACGATCTTAACCTCTCCACCCTGGCAGAAGATAACTGAGATGGGCAGACTGAGTAAGGAGGAGGATCAGAACACAAAGGAGCGGGCATTGGTAGGAAGCAGAAGCGGGGGGGCGTGAGGAGGGGGGGCCAGTTTGACCAGGGTGACAAAGAGGCTGACATGGCTAGTTTTTCTGAAACAAATGATTTGGTTTTTACAATTGATTGAGTGTTTAGTCATATTGTTGTTTTCCAGTTCATGAATCTGACTTTACAGTTTTTCTGCAAATACTTCAGTTTTTGTTATCTTTCTGTACCAATGGGTGAGTGGCACATAGTTTTTAGATCCGAATACTTAGAACAGTTTGCTTGCTATGAGCTACTTTTTAGGTCTCGCCTGTCGATGCGCATGCGCATCGAGCTTGCGAGCCTATTGCGGCCTAACCACGCTTTAACTAACAAGCAAGGAATCGTGGCGATTCCTTGCAGTGCCCGTGACTTTTAAGCTCAATGCGCATGTGCATTGAGCTTAAAAGCGCGTGCACAGCCGCCCGCATTCCTCCGACACCTTTGAAGTGAAGCTTAGCTTCACTTCAAAGGCCCGGCTTCTTCACACCCACATGCCGCTCTCGCTCTCCCCGCTCCGCCCCCTCCCCTGCCCGCCGTGTGACCTCGGCTTACACTCACCCCTCCTTTCTCCCCTTTAGGCTGCTTTCGGATGCTTTGTTCGCAGCTTGTTCTCGATCTTATTCGTTTTGCACTTTTCACGCATCCACTTGCAGTAGGAATTCAACACTGTATGTCAATCTCTTAAGTACTGCCCACTCTTCAAATACAGCTGCAAGCGCATTTGTCTTTTTGTGTTTTTGTTGCCATCATTTTTCATATGAGCTGATCTGGTGTAGCTAATTTTGTTTTCGTATCCCTCCTGCAAGCATGAAGGACATTGGGAACCACCTTAAAGTCTATCTGATTACATTTCATGAAAATCTCCACTTAACAAATCTGTTCTTTCCTCGAGGACATTCTTCAGAAGAAAACCCTCCCGTTTTTAATTGTATTTTATTTCGGAGCAGGTGACAATTTTTTCAATGCTTTACTTTGTGAAACTTGAAAATGTTTGTTTAATGTTTTTTTGTAAACACATCAATGACTCCTCTTCGTCCATATCCCTGGCCCAGCTCACAAAGGTATACAGAATTTCATAGTTCACTTTCACAATAAAGATTGCTTCCTTTTAAAAGTTAAAACTTTAAAAAGCTTTTGTAGCATGCTGTATCGTAATTGATTTTTTGGCCCGGCTTCTTCACACCCACATGCCGCTCTCGCTCTCCCCGCTCCGCCCCCTCCCCTGCCCGCCGTGTGACCTCGGCTTACACTCACCCCTCCTTTCTCCCCTTTAGGCTGCTTTCGGATGCTTTGTTCGCAGCTTGTTCTCGATCTTATTCGTTTTGCACTTTTCACGCATCCACTTGCAGTAGGAATTCAACACTGTATGTCAATCTCTTAAGTACTGCCCATTCTTCAAATACAGCTGCAAGCGCATTTGTCTTTTTGTGTTTTTGTTGCCATCATTTTTCATATGAGCTGATCTGGTGTAGCTAATTTTGTTTTCGTATCCCTCCTGCAAGCATGAAGGACATTGGGAACCACCTTAAAGTCTATCTGATTACATTTCATGAAAATCTCCACTTAACAAATCTGTTCTTTCCTCGAGGACATTCTTCAGAAGAAAACCCTCCCGTTTTTAATTGTATTTTATTTCGGAGCAGGTGACAATTTTTTCAATGCTTTACTTTGTGAAACTTGAAAATGTTTGTTTAATGTTTTTTTGTAAACACATCAATGACTCCTCTTCGTCCATATCCCTGGCCCAGCTCACAAAGGTATACAGAATTTCATAGTTCACTTTCACAATAAAGATTGCTTCCTTTTAAAAGTTAAAACTTTAAAAAGCTTTTGTAGCATGCTGTATCGTAATTGATTTTTTATGTCTAAAACTTGTAAGTGTTGTGTGTATTCTTGGTAAATGTCACGGCTGTGCTTTGACTTTCCTGTAAAGAGAAGCTAATGTTACTGGGAAGATGAGTGGGGAGTGCCTTGTCAGCCTGAACACGTTGGCCTTAACAGGTGCCCTTCAACACACGTGCTTCATGCTCTCGTAGTGGGGAAAGTGCGCTCGTTTCATGTGCATTAGACATTTTCTTACTTGGGAAGTGAAGAGGGCCTTTTAAAACTGCTTCCAGATGAACATAGCTTAACTACTCAATATGAATTGAATCACCTTTGGAATGAGTCGACTTCACACAGGAAATGTCATTGCAGGTGGGGTCAAGTTAATGTTTAAAAACCATTACTTTGGGCCGCTTCCGTGTACTGCATGAGCAGTCCCTGTAACTTCTGCAGGCCAGCTGCTGCTGAGACGCTGACACTCTCCCGCTTTCTGCTTGGCGCCACCAGCCCTTCCTCCCCTCCTCCCCGGACGACCACCGTCTCACACCCCATCCCCATATGCTCCTTCCCTCCCACTCGCTGGCTCCCCCCCCCCCCCCCCCCCCCCCCCCACCAGGCTCTCAATGCTTGTTTTAAACCAAGGCAGCGGGGGCTCTTCAGCGTGTCCGACTCAACATTTATCCAGTGACTCAACAAAACAACATTTAATCAAGAAAACTGCACTCAAATCATCGTAGGTTCCCAGCTTGACAAAATGTGTGATCGTTGTCAAATGACTTTGCTTCACCGTGCATCGGTTTACTCGAGAGTCGAATCCGAGACCTCTTGTGGACACTACGTTTAGAATGTGTGCAATATAATAAATAACACCCACCAGGCTCTCAATGCTTGTTTTAAACCAAGGCAGCGGGGGCTCTTCAGCGTCTCCTTTGCCTAAAACTCACATGGTCGCTCTTGGATTTATTTTTATTGGCCATTAACTCTGTGGTTTGCGCACTCTGTCAATTTTTTACAAACAATTTTTTATATTCTCCCACTTGTGGAAAAGTAAATTTTGCCATGTTCTGTGTCCCTACGCCTCATCCATCATATGTTATGTGTGCATGACCAATATGCATATGTTATTCCCCATTTCTGATTAAAGACGCAATTACAGTTGTGTCCACCTCTAGTATGTTAGTTTCTAGTCCTCGTGAATACTACGAATATCAGGCCTATGTAAAGTAATGTTGCCACGTTTCTCAGTGTGCACGTTATTCAATTATAAAGTCCCCGTTTCTAGGCCTCAAAAGGGCCCGGACCACAGATTCAACTCCTGTCTCCTGAAAGCCTCGCTGAGGAGCGACACAGCCCCCACCTGTATCCTCGACCCTTCACTCACTTCCTGCCTTGCAGTGCCCGGTGCAGCCCGGCTCTGCCTCCGAGTCTACCAAAAGTATGTTATAGTTCCTGCTATCAGTTCAGTCCTCCTCCTCTGCATTCCTAAGCTACTGAACTGCATCAATAGTTTCCATCATTGTCTAGCCTTCTCGTCTCCACGTTAGAGAAATACTGTATTTAATAGTCATTTAATATTCTTCACGCACTACATGTAGAATAATGCATGGTCCAGTCTTAGAATCAGGTTAGCTTTTCCCCTCATGACTTCTAGTTTATATCAACATGTTCCCTAAACATTAGATACCAGATAGGGTTTAGGTACATGTCGCTCCGACCCTCTAGACTCTAGTCTCTGCTCCTAGAACAGAGTTCATAGCCCCCAGCTTCTCCTAGTAACACGTCATTGCTAGTTTTCGCGCACCATTAGGTTAGAGGTCCCGGCTCCTTAGGTAGCCCCCTCCAATGTTTCCGCCCATTCATGACATATTCTGTTACGTTTGCATCACATGTCTAAGTAAACTCCCAGTTACACCTCTTTTTACTGTTATCTCTCGAGACTGTTACATGTCACGCCTTCTGCTCCACCCACTGTTACGCCTACTGCAATGTAATGCTATGTGTTTGCGCTATGTATATAAATCAATGTTATGTTATTAAATGTTAGCGCGCTCATCCCAGACCTAGCCCCAGCAGCTGCTGGGTCACCCTATGCAGGTTGTCCTGATCCTGTCCTTATGCTGTAATAAACCTGCAGAAACTCCTACTACCTCGAATCTTGACTCTTATTTATTGAGCTATCTGTTATTCATTTATACATCCAAAAATAGGGTATTATTTATTTATTTACCACATAATGGCGCCCGAATAGGGACTTGCCCTTTCCCCACGCGTCGGTGAAGCCACGCCGACCCCCTGACCCTCTGCAGTCGTGACGGAACCATATTGGCCAAGTGCAGATATTTCTGCTTCAAGTATCCCTCAGGCCCACGGAGGAGACGGAGGAGGCGGTCCAGCATCCGAACGAGACGGTGGAGGAACGCGGCGAGTCCCGACCAGAGCCCAAGCCGAGAGTCCAAGGTCCGAGGTATCCGGAGGTCCACCCGTAACTGAAGTCCGAAGTTCGTCGTCGTAGTCCAGTCCCGTCCGAGGCCTTCCGTTCCGTGCTGCCCGGTGAGTACCATTGCTGGGGTAGTGTCTAGACAGGGTCAGTCTAAATTGACTCCTGGTCCGTGGGTTGGTGGTACCCAAGCCCACAAACGAAGTGTTCACCTAGGTGGATACGGGTCTTGATGTGTTCCTTTATGGGACCGGTATGTTCCGTACTGTTACAGCAGTGCATCCAGTAACTCTAGTCTGTTCCGTTCTCGAGAATTCTGTTCTGTTTCTGTTTTCAGTTTTTTCAGGTAGTATTCTGTTCGAACTGTTATTTATAATGTTGTTTAATGTATTTCCAATGTCGTGGTATGCCTGAATTGTTTTCCCAATTGTTATTGTTTTTCGTGTATTGTATTGTGTTCCGATTCAAGTTTAGAATGCCGCTCTTTTCCAAGTTACGTCAGTTAAAAACTAGAAAGGGTCTGCTGGAAGCAGCAGTTCCTGTTCCGCCTAGGGACAGTCCAGGTCACTTTATGTATCAGAAACATGGCATAAGCGCCATATTGTATCTAGATTTATGGGTAGAGTATACCAAACAGTTAGAAGAAAAGTATAGATGGCCCGTATCGGGTACATGGGATGCCGAATGTATCATGCGAGTAGAAGAAGCATTATGGAAAAAGAAAGCCAGACAGTCACAGAAAGATGCCATCGAGTTATGGCGTAAGGAAGCGCATAGAAGAACGGAAAAGGAAGTCAGAAAGTCAGAGTTAAGTAGAGAATCCCAAGAACGAGCCCAAGAAAGAGAATTAATCGAGATAGGTGAACAAGTCAAAGCCGAACAGTCAGACAGACAGAGGCATGCCCTTATTAAGGGTATGTATCCTCTCCTTGCCGAAGGCTTGCCAAAAGCGACCCCAGAGGCACCCAGTAATTTCCCGCCACCGTTAGTTCCGACCAAGCTACGTCACAAACCGACCGCAGCTGATATTTTTATTTCGTCCTATTTGGACGACACAGTTCCAGAATATGCAAATCCTGTTCGCGCTCCGCCAGTCCCTGTAAATCAGGCACTTCCCGTTCCTCCTGACACCGGAGTACCTGTTACGGTACCCCCGGGTCAGCCCGCCGTACAAGTTCAGCCCACGTTACAATTACCGACTCTGCAAGCACGAAGAATGTCAGTCGACGATTCTAGTCTAGGGGCCGCAGGAGGAGGTCCTCCTCAAACCCCGCCGCCACACAAGCGTTTAACAGCACTCGAATTACATGCTCAAGCATCACAGCGTACTCCTAAAAGTAATAAGTCTGTTGCAGAAATCAGACAAGCCCTTGCCGAATGTGTCTATGATCCAGTTCCAGGCGAATATACTATGGTTTTATATTCCTTACGTGTAAGGAGAGTGACCGAGTATCTAGTCACCCTACCGAATATGAAAGAAGATCTAGACAGAATATATCGTTTCATCCGTACAGGGGATGATCCAGAAAGTATTGGCGAGATTATGTCTCAAAGGAAAGCCGAGATTCAGCTCATGATATTAAAGTTCCTGATCAATTGTCTAATAAGGGAACAAGATTACCCGTCTAAAGATCCCGCCGAGATGAGAATCCTAACAAGGTGGAGTGATAATATAGCCGAGGGTAAGCACAAGACCGTCGGTGCCATGGAGAGTATGTACAAGAAAATTCGTAAAGAAATAATAAGGTTACACGAACAGCGTAAAGCAGCACAAGTAAGTGAGAAAGAAAGTATCTCTGATCCTGAAGAGGAAGACGAGAATCCCGTCAGAATAGCGTATGTAGGAAAATCCAGATTTCCAGATCGCCATTTACGTCCAGAACCTAAGTCTATTTTTCATCATCCAGCACCAGAACGAGAGCCTTGCTCTCTAGAACAAGTATTTCAAGCTATCGATCACATTCTGAAATCACGAGTCGGTTATAGCGAATTAAGTACCATGCACGAACAAGAACTAGCCCGATCAGCAGTCCGATGGATTACTGATTCTACCACTTTTCCAGACGAAATAGTGGCACAAATGTTTCTGAAACTGCCCCCAGCCGAGCAGCGACTGGTGGGTATGTATATGATCCAGCACCTCATTACTCTGTATGAGGGTCAACATTCTGATCCAGGCCCGTTACATGATATCCTGAACGAGTTACTCCAGTACAGATGGAGAGGTCTAGGTACCGATTTAATTAGTGTCATTCTAGAACAGCGCCACAAGTATAGAACGTTCTTGAACCCGCATTTTGTTCATGTCTCACCCCCAGAAAGTAAACCCTTCTACATAGACAGACAGCATCCGTTACGAGAAGTCCACCCAGTCCAAGGGGCGGGTGGCGAAATGCAACGAGTGTTTGTATACACTCCAATCACAAAGATGGAACTCCTCGAAATGAAAAAGTTAATTCCCTGTCATGACAAAGATCCAGCAGGGTTCCATAGAGAATTAAAAGACATACTCCGTATGGGAGAATACACTTACCCAGATATCATTAAAATGTTAAAGGTTCTGCTACCCGCAGGGGTGTATGAAAAGTTAAAGGAAAAAGAATGGGAGGTGGGAGAGAAAAAGATCGATTGGGCAGCTCTAGAAGCTGAAGACAAGGCACGAGTACCAGGTACCGGTCTTGGAGATAAATGTAAAGAATTACCAGAATTATTGATTCAAGTTTTACCCAGATTATTGACAACTAGGAAAGAAGACTGGGATGCAATCTCAGCCTGTAAACAGAAACAAGATGAAGACATTAGTGATTTTTATTCTAGATTCGAGAAATGTTTCAGTATTAACAGTGGTCTCAGGACAAGTAGTGAGTCATACCCTCATCTTTTCGTTACCAAATTAGTCGAGAATTCAAGCCCACAAATTAAAAATCGAGTTTTGAAAGTCGAAAGCACCTGGCAAGCAAATACTCCGTCCCAGATGCTCCAGATGCTCCAGTATCACCAGAATAGAATCAGAGAAGAGCAAGAACACGAAAGAAAACGTATGAAAGACACGAAAATGAAAGTGCTAGTTGCACAATCTATTCCTCAAGATAGTCAGAAGAGGGGTCCGAATCAAGCCAGTCATCCTGCGGCTCCCGTTAAAGGGAACTGCAATTATTGTAAACAGCCAGGTCATTTTATAAACGAGTGTGCAGTTCTGAAACACAACATAGCTACTGGTAAGACCAAAGAAAGACCACGTCCGCCAAGACAAGAACAAGTTTCACAGACTCCTCAGTCACAGAATGCACAACAGACAGTTACAGTACCGCAGCCTATTGCTGCAACACAGCACGTTACATCACAGATGTACCAGTATGCACAGTCCGAGTATCCAGAGTACCAGTCATATTCATGAAACAGCCTAGAGAGGGAGGTAGGCTTGCCTCTCATCGAGATTCCTGTAGATCAAGAAGGTCCCTATGTTCATAGTCAAGTATTAGGGAAAGACAGAAAGTTTTTGATCGATACAGGGGCAAGTAGGACCACAATTAGTCACGCCGAAGTTCCAGGGGCTCCGCTCTCAGGCTCAAGAAATGTTTCCCTTGGATTTTCAGGAAAACCCATAGTTAATGAAATATCTAAGCCAGTTACTCTAGAAGTAGGTCCATTGTCCCGTACTACTGATCTGTTACTTACTAAGTCATGTCCAGAAAATCTATTAGGTATTAAGACACTGAAAGAATTAGGTGCAGTTATTTGCTGTTCCCCAGAGGGAATACGTCTGTTCCTACGTGACTTTAAGGGTCACTATGTATTACGAGATTTTGATTCAAGATTGTCTAATGTTCCGCAGCACTTATGGGCGCAAGGTCCAACTGATGTAGGTTACATGCAAATCACACCCTATCGTGTGACTCTCAAACCAGGTGTAGTGTTACCACGAATCAGGCAGTACAGATTGCCACCTGAGGCTGTAGCAGCCTTATCCAAAATTATTGACGAGCTCATGGCTCAAGGAGTAGTTGTAGAAACTGACTCCAATGTATGCAATTCTCCGATCATTCCAGTCATGAAACGTACTGATCCAAATGCACCCCCAGTATATCGATTAGTGATTGATTTGCGAGAGCTTAATAAATGTATTATTCCTCAGTATCCAGTTGTCCCAGATATTTCTTCCCTGTTAACAGCCATTGATTCCGAAGCCATGTTTTTCACTGTCATTGACCTCAAGAATGCATTTTTTAGTGTTCCCATTCATCCGGACAGCCAGTTTCTTTTCGGATTTTGTTTAAATGGAAGGAGCTATATGTTTACACGCGCTCCTCAAGGTTTCACAGAAAGCCCTAGTATTTACAGTCAAGCACTCAAGAGACAACTAGACAACATTCACATGCCAACTGACACTGCCCTGCTCCAGTATGTCGATGATCTACTGATCACAGCCCGTTCTGAACGTGCTTGCGAGCGAGCATCACTTACAGTTCTGTATTTTCTAGCCGAGATGGGGCACAAGGTGTCACCTTCGAAGCTTCAATTCTGTGTCCAGCAAGTGGTATACTTAGGACACTTGCTGTCCAAGAGGGGTAGGCAGTTGACACCCGACCGTATCCAGTTAATAGCGAGTCTTCCCCAGCCCAGAACCCAGAAGGAGGTACGTGCTTTTATCGGCCTTACTTCTTATTGTAGACAATGGATTCCCCAGTATGCGTTTCTAGCCAAGCCACTGATACAGTTAACGACACAGGAGGTAGCCGTATCGACTGTCCTCCCTTGGACATCTGAACATACACTTAGTTTTAATGAGTTAAAGAAAGCCCTATGTCAAGCCCCAGTTCTAGCTACACCGAACTACAGTAAGCCTTTTACACTTTTCGTTACTGAACGCGAAGGTACAGCATTATCTGTCCTCACACAAGATCAAGCAGGTCAATACAAGCCCTGTGCTTATTTTTCGAGCACATTAGATCCAGTCGCCCAGGCGTTGCCTGCGTGCCTTAAGTCAGTTGCAGCCACAGCACTGGCTATCAGACAAAGTGATTCCATAGTTTTAGGACATTCCCTGACAGTACAAGTTCCACATTCAGTAGAAGTTCTTTTAAACCGAACACAAACTCAGCACTTGACCATTGCACGTTTAACAGGTTATGAATTGACACTGTTCCAACCACACATAGAAATTAGACGCTGCAACGTCCTGAATCCTGCTACACTGTTACCATCAGTTAGTTCAAATCCAGACCCACATGATTGTGTGGAATTAGTTAATATTACGACTAAGCCAAGACAAGACCTGACAGATATTCCGTTATCAGATCCTGACCTGACACTTTATGTGGACGGTTCATGTATGAGAACTAGTACAGGAGAACTAGTCGCCGCGTATGCAGTGACTACTGACACTGAAGTTATTGAAACACACCGTATTGATACTCTGTCCGCTCAAGCAGCAGAGCTAGTTGCTCTGACACAAGCCTGCATACACGCCAAGAACCTGAAAGTTAATGTTTACACAGATTCACGTTACGCATTCGGAGTTGTACACGACTTCGGAGTGCTCTGGCAGGAGAGAGGTTTCATGACTTCTCATGGAACCAAGATTCAGCATGGTCTCCTTATTCAAGCCCTGTTAGATGCCATACATTTACCGACATCTATTGCTATCATGAAGTGCAAAGCACATACGAAAGTTACTGACATTATTTCCCAAGGTAATGATTTAGCAGACCGCACAGCCAAGCTTACAGCACAGACTCCAGACATTCCAGTTAATCAGACACATATTCCAGATCCGACTACATGCATGACAGTTAAGGACCCTACTCAAGATGTCATAGATATTCAGTCACATGCTACTCCCGATGAAATCAAGAAATGGTCTGTACAAGGAGGGGTCCAGACAGATCAAGGATGGTTAACGAAGGGTAGAGCCACATGGTTTCTCCCCGATTCTATGGTTCAAGTCATTATCAATACCGCACATAGTCCAGCACATTTAGGAGAAAAAGCTATGTTAGACAGTATCCAGAACATTTGGTTCAATAAGCATTTACGAGCTGCAGCCAAGCAGAAAGTCCGTACCTGTATGATATGTTGTCAGTTTAATCCAGGTAAAAGTGTCCCGGTGGAACAAGGTGGTTTCCAGCCCCCTGACCACCCTTTTGAGGTCCTCCAGATGGATTATATTCAAATGGAGCGATGTCGAGGTTTCAAGTATGTCCTTGTAGTTGTATGCGCTTTGTCCAGATGGACAGAAGCATATCCAGTCCCAGATTACACAGCCGCGACCACTGCCAAACAGTTGGTTCGTGAATTCTTCCCTAGATATGGACTCCCTAGAGTCGTATATTCTGATAACGGTCAGCCATTCTCCTCAGAGTTAATGAAACACGTTTCCCTGTTGTTAGGGTACCAGTGGAGGTTCCATTGTGTACGCCATCCAGAAGCAGCTGGACTAGTCGAAAGGCATAATCAGACTCTGAAAATCCGTATAGCAAAAGTATGTAAAGACAAGGGTGTGGATTGGTTAGTAGCTTTGCCAGTCGCTCTGTTTTACATGCGTATGGTCGCACATTCCAGATCAGGTCTGTCCCCGTATGAGGTCGTTTTCGGCCGCCCCCCTAATATGTGGGGTACTCCTAGACCCCGAAGTATTACCGATGTTTCATGTAATATGCTGACAGATTACCTAGCTTCCTTGATGTCTGCCCTCAACTCATGTCGTTCACAGGTTGCCGCCGCATTTCCAGACAATACCGAGGTGGCACCGCACGAGATCGTTCCAGGATCCTTGGTGATGATCAGAAATTTTGACAGATCAAGTCCGCTGGAACCACGTTGGAAGGAGCCACGTCAGGTCCTCTTGACCACCCGAACTGCCGTCAAGTTGGAAGGCAGGAAGGGGTGGGTCCACCTTTCTCATGTAAAACTTTTCAAAGGACCAAAGCCAGACTTCAAAGACATTGCCAAGAACATTTCCCAGGATTCGAAGGATTGCCAGAACATTGTTTTAAAGGACTGTCCCGCACCAGACTTTATTACAACCCCTCCCTTGTTAGAGAAAACTCCGCAACAGGAGTATAAGTTAAAGCTCAGGTCTAATAAGTCAGCCAGTTTGATTGTATAAGTCCTCCCCTAGGTGAAACGGTTAGATTGTTTCTGACATGTATAAAATAGACCCCCATAGTGAGAGAGTCAGTCGAAGTTCACTTCAATGCATCGTTTTTCTGAGTTTCATATTATTCATCAGCATAATGATTTCTTGCACCAGTTATGCTTTCTATCTGTGTTTTCCAGTTCCTCATGTAAATATGTCTGCTCATGCTACAGTAGAGCACACGTTTAGTGATCTGCCTCCTCACGAATATTCATACCGCCTCGCCATGCGTAATAACACATTCATCCGTATGTTACATTACTCACACCAGACCAGCAATGCCACTAATTGTTGGGTGTGTGGTCGACTCCCCCCTTTCCAGACATCGAAGGGAGTTCTGCCACTCTTTCCTTATCCATTCTCACACAATGGTTCGTGTGGAGCATGGTCCACGTTAACGTCATCTTCAACAGATATGTCTTTTCTTAACAGTACATGTTTTCCAGACAAGCAAGGTTTCCCCCACAGAACAGGTTTAGATTTAGAAAATGAAGTATATAATTTAGGAAATTATTCGTCGAATTTCATGGTTCTGAATGTTCAGTCTGATACTACTCCAGACTCACCCGCTATTTCAGTACTACCAGTCAAAGGCGAATTATGTGTCCGTAGTTATGGTTCTGTACATATAGGTCATAGTGAATGTACTACTGTTATCCAGTATAGTGACAGTGGGAAATCTATTTTTAAAGCTTCACGTCATTCTTATTTTGTTTGTGGTCAAACTGCATATGTTCGTCTGCCCCTCGATTGGGAGGGAACCTGTTACATTGCTTTCCTACTGCCACCTGTTTTTCTAGCCCCACCTGACTATCATAGGAATTCTTTCTTAGTACACACTAGACACAAGAGAAATCTCCCGATTGTCGATTATACTGAAACCGCCGCAGAGCAATTCATTGATATAGATAAAGGAGTTTTCCCTTATTTAGGTACAGTTGTAAATAGTAAGCTAATCCGTAGGTTAACAAGAACCCTTGAAGCAGTAGTAGATGAGACTGCCTCGGCTCTAGGTAACTTAACTGAAGAGCAGTCCTTTATGAGAATTGTCGTTTTACAGAATCGTCTCGTCCTTGACGTCATACTGGCCGATAGGGGCGGGGCCTGTAGAATTCTCGGATCCAGTTGTTGCATTTTCATTCCAAATAACGCGCCGTCTGTTTATTCCGCTATAACCAGACTCCATAAAATTGCCCATCTGTTACACCAAGATCCAGGCACCTGGACATGGTCCGGTTGGTTCTGGAATATAATTTCCGCATGGGGATGGAAAGTCCTGTCCTTTCTAGGTATTGCAGTAGCGATCATATTTAGCTGCTGCCTCTGTATACAATGTGGCCCTGCGATTTGCAGCATGTGTGCTACCTCTTGTATTCCTAGTCCCAAGCCCCGTTCTAAATCTCGTTCCAAGACAATTCGAGACGAGCAAATGGTACTGTATGAAATGATAGACGGTATCATGAATATTGATGTTTCCTGATGGAAACGTAGTGACAAGGAGGGAATGTGGAAAAGTAAATTTTGCCATGTTCTGTGTCCCTACGCCTCATCCATCATATGTTATGTGTGCATGACCAATATGCATATGTTATTCCCCATTTCTGATTAAAGACGCAATTACAGTTGTGTCCACCTCTAGTATGTTAGTTTCTAGTCCTCGTGAATACTACGAATATCAGGCCTATGTAAAGTAATGTTGCCACGTTTCTCAGTGTGCACGTTATTCAATTATAAAGTCCCCGTTTCTAGGCCTCAAAAGGGCCCGGACCACAGATTCAACTCCTGTCTCCTGAAAGCCTCGCTGAGGAGCGACACAGCCCCCACCTGTATCCTCGACCCTTCACTCACTTCCTGCCTTGCAGTGCCCGGTGCAGCCCGGCTCTGCCTCCGAGTCTACCAAAAGTATGTTATAGTTCCTGCTATCAGTTCAGTCCTCCTCCTCTGCATTCCTAAGCTACTGAACTGCATCAATAGTTTCCATCATTGTCTAGCCTTCTCGTCTCCACGTTAGAGAAATACTGTATTTAATAGTCATTTAATATTCTTCACGCACTACATGTAGAATAATGCATGGTCCAGTCTTAGAATCAGGTTAGCTTTTCCCCTCATGACTTCTAGTTTATATCAACATGTTCCCTAAACATTAGATACCAGATAGGGTTTAGGTACATGTCGCTCCGACCCTCTAGACTCTAGTCTCTGCTCCTAGAACAGAGTTCATAGCCCCCAGCTTCTCCTAGTAACACGTCATTGCTAGTTTTCGCGCACCATTAGGTTAGAGGTCCCGGCTCCTTAGGTAGCCCCCTCCAATGTTTCCGCCCATTCATGACATATTCTGTTACGTTTGCATCACATGTCTAAGTAAACTCCCAGTTACACCTCTTTTTACTGTTATCTCTCGAGACTGTTACATGTCACGCCTTCTGCTCCACCCACTGTTACGCCTACTGCAATGTAATGCTATGTGTTTGCGCTATGTATATAAATCAATGTTATGTTATTAAATGTTAGCGCGCTCATCCCAGACCTAGCCCCAGCAGCTGCTGGGTCACCCTATGCAGGTTGTCCTGATCCTGTCCTTATGCTGTAATAAACCTGCAGAAACTCCTACTACCTCGAATCTTGACTCTTATTTATTGAGCTATCTGTTATTCATTTATACATCCAAAAATAGGGTATTATTTATTTATTTACCACACACTGGGCAAAGTAACATTTGCTGTGGGCTTAAAAATATCAGCATTCGTTAATCACTCGTGCATGGCTTACTTTTTTTGGTATCACTTGTTCTCTCTCTCTCTCTCTCCCTCCCATAACTCTCTCTCTCTCTCTCTCCCATAACTCTCTCTCTCTCTCCCTCCCTTCTCTCTCTTTCTCTCTCTCTCTCTCCCCCTTCTCTTTCTTTCTCTCTCTCTCTCCCTCCCATAACTCTCTCTCTCTCTCTCTCTCCCTCCCATAACTCTCTCTCTCTCTCCCTCCCATAACTCTCTCTCTCTCCCTTCTCTCTTTCTCTCTCTCTCTCTCCCTCCCTTAACTCTCTCTCTCTCTTTCGCTTCCCTTCATTTACTCGCCCACGCAACGCCACTCGCCCACGCAACGCCACTCGCCCACGCAACGCCACTCGCCCACGCAACGCCACTCGCCCACGCAACGCCACTCGCCCACGCAACGCCACTCGCCCACGCAACGCCACTCGCCCACGCAACGCCACTCATCCATGCAACGCCACTCATCCATTTGCAAAACGGAAAATGTTAAACTCTTCTATTGCGAGACCTATTGCATTTTCAATGCTTGTTTACTCTTGTGCTTTCTAGGAGTTGGTATGTGGACTTTTTCTAAAATGCGTTTCCTTTCCTTTACAAACACACCTAAATGTCCAGGTGTTATGCCAGGGGATATTGAATGTATGTTATACTGTGGGCTTTGGGGTGTTTGGGTTTAAATCATCAGTGGTCTGAAGTCTGCTGTCCTGCCATTAGGCCCGTTACAGAACCTTGAAATGTTTCTCCATGAATGATCCACCTATACCGGTGTTAGAGGTTGTGAGTAGGAAGGAGGCGGTTGCTAAATAGGCTGGTTGGCTTTACAGCTCTGTGGTGACTTGAATACATTTAGTTTATTTAGACTACTTTCACTCAAATATCTTAACCACACCATGCATCAGTTTCCAAGCAGCATTAAAAAAGATGAAACAAACTCCTTTCTTTCTAGACACCCTCAGTCCCTTTGTCCGACTTTGTATTCTCAGAGATAAGTAATTGTTATTTTTTTATCATCTAGGAGTCAATATTTCATTCAACACTGAACTCCTTGTTACCTTATTGTTTCACCACTTGCCCAAAATTGTCATATCCCTTTATAGTGGATCTACTTTAAGGAAACACCAAGCTTTTGAAGCATCCCTTTCCGAATATTCTTTAAGGGGGTGATCTCAAATGATCATTTCCTAGTTCTGTCTTTGAAGGGCTATCTATCACTGTCAGCACCTCCAAGAATTCTTTTTGTGCTTTGCCATGTCTGATTTCCAATGGCGCAGTCGTGCACAGGCCTGTTATGCTTACAAAGGCCCTACCCAATTATTTGTGAATCGTTTGTATACTTAAGCCACATTGAAAGGCCACACAGCATAACTCCAGGTACTCGCTTAATCTTAAGTGACAACACCTCCTCTATCTGCATGAAAATGCGAATCAATAGACGTCCACGTTTCTTCTCTTTGTAGACAACAGGAAGGAAGGAACCAGTTTTCCATAACCCCTCCAGCATAGGTGGGACTCGAGAGGAGCCAGGCACATCTCTTTTTCAGGTCCCGATTAGGATGTTTTAAAATGCCATAGAAATGTGTTTAGAGGAAAGCGTCTAACACTCGTCTTCCAGCTACTCTTTACCACCTCCTACTCTGATTCTTTCATCGTCAGGTCCTGGCCTTTCTACAGTAGGCTGTTTGAGTTGACAAGTATCATCCTCTTGCTAAGAAGCACACTTCTGTGTCTCTGCTTCCTCCTACTGTCCTCACATTTTCAAGTGCCTTACTTTACTAAACAGTGCCAGATGTCCTGGTTTCTAGTGAAAAATGCTCTTTTTAGCTGTACAACGAATTTCCAATATCATTCGTCCTACATGGCCAGTCCTTAATTTCCATTTCATTAATTTCTATTAGTTACGAAAATAGAACAACTACCTTGCTTCTCATTACCACCACACGTGTCTATCCAAATATAAGCATCAACACTGACACCTTTAAAAGTAGGCTTTTGCGAAAGTGCAACATTTTGTTTCCTGAAAATTCACAAAAAATACTTGAAATTACGGGACTTTTTTTATCAGAATTTACAATGTGCCATGTAAAAATAGAGCGCAGTATTTCTCACCAATTCAGTACGCATAATAAAATCAGAGGCCTAAGTAAAAGTCGCAGTGTAATTTTAGGGTCTGATTATGAAAGCCCATGTAAATTGTGTTCCGTGCACAAACTGGTTGCAATTATAAGTGATGTGATATTTATGACACACGGTAATTTTTGTACCCAGTAAATGCCTCACGTTTCTTACTTCATATTGAAAGAATTACTCCATTTCATAGTGTTGTAAAAAGTTTTATTTTCGTTCCTTAATTATGCATTTAGTTGATGCATATAAAATAGTGTTATTACATCATAAGACATTGGAAGGCTCCAGTAGATAACCAACACATGTTTCACCCACTGCAGGAGGAGACGGGGTATGCAAGAAGATGGGGGTCAGTAAAGAATTATGCAAAGAAGAGGTTATAAAGGGAGATGGGTCTCAAAAATAGAAGATGCAGAGAAGTGGGATATGCAGAGAAGAGGGTCTCGACAAGCGATGGAATGTGCAGAGAGCTGGGAGTCCGTAAAAGAGGACCTAAGAGATGGAGCGTGTAGAGAGATGAGTCTCAGACGCGTGTGGCACATGCAGCGAATGTCCTCAGTTGGAGGTGGTCCGTCGGTGTAGGCCAAAAAGCGAGATGTGGCTCATTAAGAGATGGTGCAGAGAGACAGTCTCAGTAACAGATAGTGTATAGAGCAGGGACTCACTGCGAAGTGGCGCAAAGAGCTGGGGCATGTGGGAAGTGGGGCTCATTAAGATAAAGGTCATGCAGAGATGAGCTCAGAAAGATGGTGCAGAGAGACTGGCGTAAGCACATGGTGCATGCGGAGAGGTGAGGGAGCGAGAAAGATGAGGCAAAATAAGAGACGGTGATAGGAGTAATGGGGCATGTAATGATCAGATGCTCAGAGTTTAGAAACTGATTTCAAAGTTTGGCTCGGGGAATCTGTGTTACGCAGGTTCACTTTAGAGGTATGTATGCCTGCTGAGTAAAATGTGCTTGTCTGCTTAGATGCACATGTCCTTCCCTGACGTCCTTATTGTGCTGTCACTTTGTAATACAGGTCAACAACACCGCAAGAGTGATCTTGCAGAGGCCATCCATTAGATGTCTTTGTCCTTCAAATTAATGCAAGCGAAGGATTGATGGGTAAAGTGCAAATGTTGTAGCTTATTTGTGAAATTTGTATTTGTAGCTCATTTCATTCTTTGTGCACAGTGCACACCTGCTATAAGGCAAAGGTGTTAGGATGTGCAGTGCATTAGAAGCCTCCATATTAATGCTGCAGTAGTTTATGCCTAAAAGAGAGCGGATGCCTAGCCACCAAAGTTATTCTGTTGACAGTAGATTTAAGAGGTGCTTTACCTATGACTTTGTATTTGAAACCCTAGTGACATTTTTAAATGGACCATGCATCAGCTGCTATTGCTCAATTCACTTAGAAAAACAAAAACGTAATGCGTGGAATACTTGAATTAACCGCAGCCACTGGTTGTTGCATAATTTGTTTGCCCACTAGACGCTCTAGACAGAGGCTAGTCATATGCAACTCAGTCTTGATCCTGATCCAATAGGAACAGTCCAGTCCGAACTGTCCATGCCAGGCCCCTCCCTCTGAGCAGGAATGTGAGCAACTCCAGACCGGTTTCAGCCTTATACACCTCATCAGGGAGGTGCAAATGAATCCAGTGGTACCGTGATCATGGGGCCTACTTCTGAATACACCCATAACACTAAGGGTGTCTTGCTCAGATTAAAAAAAAAGTGGTAAATGGAATGCTTAAATGAATGTCAGCCACTGGTATTTACGCGCACCTTATTCCAGTCTATTGTATTTGGTTGTGCCCTCTATGCCACTCTAGACAGAGCCCAGCCACATGCGAATAGGTCTTGCTCCTGCTCCAATAGAAACAGTGCCATGTGAACAGCCAGGCCATGGCCCCTCCAGATGGGAACACGAGCAAGGCTTAAGTCACAAAAAATAGAGAGAGAAAAAAGAGACTGGCCGACTCGACTGTCAGTATCAATACTTGACCAAACATGCCCTTACTGAAAGTATTAAAGACCGATTGTAAGTATGTTTGCAGAAGGTCTGTGGGTCAATAGTAGGAAGCGACAAACTTCAATGTGGACTGTACAGATGAAGACACAAGAATTTAATATTAATAACAGAATGATGTTATAGTAATGAGATTGATGTTGATTATTTACATTTTATTTTATTTTTTATTGTTTGATATGAATTGAATACATAGACATGAACATTCCAAGAAATTGTGGTTGAAAATTATGTAAAAGCATTGAAAAAGTGCGGTTCCAGCTGTTTGTATGATGTTAAATACATACAGCAGGGCACACAGGTCTTTCAGGTTAATTTTGACTTGAATACCTCTACATTCACATAATAGGGAGAAAGGTAGTTTCCTGACCCTGTGTTGCGCGGATACATTTGATAACACTGTCAAACTTAGGTTGAGAAGAAATATAAGGTGTGCGCCACCCTCAATATATTTATTCAATAGTAGGCACTCCATATATGTAGAATGACTGTCCTAATTTAAGGGAAAGCCTTGCCTCTGTTCTATCAGAAGGCGAATGCAGCCCACTCATTAACACTTTTCCCCACAATATCTGCATCGCTCATGCTGACATTGTCTTTTTGTTCTTGCAGGTTGACATGAAGGGAGGTGGGACTGCAGACAAGGAGGTGACTAAAGGCAGCAAAGAACTTAGCTTCAGCAATGGTGACTGCACCCCTCCTTTGTCCGACGCCCACGAGTGCTCCCCTCCTCTCACGGGTAACAGGAGGTACCCACGTACAGGTCAGTGTGTCCAGTGGGTGCCTTTCTTGCATGCTTTTTCTCTATGGAGTCTCACTTGCTTGTTTCTCTGTTCTTCCACCTTGACTCTGACTTAATGTTTATTTTTGTTTGCTCAATTCCCTATGCTTTACATTTTCATCTGTTATTTGCTCCATCTCCTATTCAAGTTCTGCTGCTGCCTTTTTCATGTCCTCAGAATCTCGCACGCCCTCTCACTTGTAAGTCCTATTTCTCTACCCTCCATACCCAAGTCCCCATCCCTTCTAGCTGTATTGGAAGGGGATATTCGAGATTCTCTCCCCTGGGCTTTCTTGCTGCTTTCTTTGCTCCCTGCCACCATATTCTTGCTCTCATCTATCGCAGTTTTTATATCTGTACGTGTGGGGGACACCCTACCTTCCAGTGCGAGGTCTGCTTACCACCCATAATTGTGGTCCTTAGCATTCATGTTTTTTGGAACATGTATGAAGGATGCCTGTAATGTGTCTTTTTGTATCAGAACTGTTGACTGCTGCATTTCATTGGACTCAAAATGTGCGTACTGCTTGACTTGTCAACACCCTTGTGCTTTGCTGCCAATATCTATCTCTGGCATTGCATCGTGCCTTAGACTTACCTGTTCCTCGTCCACAAAACTAGTGTATCTAGTGGGTAGGAGTGGCAAGCAGCCCATATCCTTTGTGTAACCCAGGTTTCCACATTACAGTGATACTCATTCCTTCCTAGTTTCTTTTGTGGTGGTAGTTTTTCTATTTTTGTGTACATTTCTTTATTTAAATTTTGATTTTACATGAAAAACAACCATAATGAAATACAAAGTACTGCCACAAATGTCTCCACTCCAACATACATATTATACTAAGTTGAGACAAAAAAGAAGTTTGGAAAGAAAGAAACAAATCCAATAAGGAACAAAAGAGCCATCTCGCTTAACAACTACAGTTTAAGCAGTGCCTAAGGTAACCTATCCCCACACATAACAAAACAATAAACCAAGCCACCAACCTCAAACATTTCATCCCAGAATTAGATCATAGATGAAAGCACTCCAATCGCTATCACAGTTGAGTGGATGAAAGAAGTATACCACACACAAGAGGAAGATAATTACAATTCACATAAGCTTAAAAATGGACCCCACTCTCCGCAAATACCTGGATTTGATCTTGAACCGTATAAATCCGGCGCTCATGCGTAACTAACCGGTAAAGTTCAGCTAGCCATGCTTGATGCGTGTTCACCTGAGCTGTACGCCAATGCCTTAAGATGCAGCTCTTAGCCACTATGAGGGCTGTCGACATCCATCTTCTAAACGGAAACATCCACACGGGGATGAATGTCTCCACCTGAGTCAACTAAACTGGTCTCAAAGTGATCACCAGGACTGGAAGCGTGTTCATCTTCTGGATAACCTCTGATAGGAGAATTGCATAGGCTTTTCAAAACTGCTACCTCGCTGGTGAGTTGAAGCATGTCACTTTTGCCAACAGAGCAATAAAAGTACTAGACTCAACATTGGGGAAGCCTGTGCAACAGCTTGGAGAAACAACAACATGAACCTGGAGTGGAACTTCTGCTTGAATATCATTTCCCTTTTTCCTCCGGACCTGGCCTAAGTCTGGAAAGTATGCAGAAACTCCTTGCGGCTTGCCTTGCAGAGAGGAGGAACTCTCTTCTTGGGAGAGGAGCTAGACTCCACCTGTCAAGGGGAGTGCTTTAATAAAGGAAGACCTGTGCAAATCCAGCTGACAGAATGTACCTGTGCAGGGACATCTTGACAGATTAAGACTACCCTAGAGTCCTCAGGGTTCTCTGGTTTCCTGCCCAGCAGAAGCACATTGACATCTGGGTTAAGGAGCTGCTCTATCTTCTTTATGAATCAAGCAAAGTTTCCCTACTCTGGTGCCAACCTGCCTCGTACCTATAAGGTACGTGTACTTATCTCCTTCGACACCCATTGGAAACACCCAGCAAGAGGTCCCGTCCCATCGGATGGCAGAGGTCGCCCTAATTACGGAACCATGGGAACCATTCCTCCTGCTGTTATGGTTCACGAGATATCACTGGTTGAAGCTGCTTTGCTGAAGATCTCTTTCATGAACAATTACAGTTAGCTCCTCTTCTCTCCAGTGCATTTTTAGTGTGTGCCTGCCGCATGTGGGTGCTGTCAAAAATCTTGGCGGCATCTTGTGGGCATTGATCATCTGGCCAGTCATTGTCCACAGTAGCGAGTTCATTTAATGACTGGTCTCAAAACTTCTGCCCATATCCTTTTCTGGGGCACTGGCTCACCCAAAGGGTTGCTTGACATTCTCCCTGTTAGCAATAGATCCATAAAACAAGCATAAACCTGTGGATTTACTGGACCACCATTTTTTTCGTAGTCTTGGAAAGTGGCAGCCAAGGCAGGTGATTCATCTTGTTTCCTTTCTGCCACCGCAGCGATTCAACACTCCCATGTTCTATTCTGTCAGCAATTACCTACACAGAAAATAATTTGAAAATACATTGTTTTTTGGGTAATATGGGCTAAGGTATTACCACTACTACTGTCTAGGTCTATTTTGTTAGCTTGTGCGATTAAAGATTAAAACAGCATTGGGCTTGTGAGTGCTTGAGCGATTGGTACTGTTGTTGTCGGTCATCCTCAAAAGCATGACCGGTGTGGGTCAGTCCGGTAACTGTGGGTGATACAAAGGTCTCTACAGCAGGCACTTGTGGTCACTGTGCTTTCTTAACCACAGTGGTCCGATAATAAGCGGTGAGGTGAGCATAACACAGAGTCAAAAGGTACACTGCTTCACAAGTGCATTTACGAATTGGTTTTAAGAATTGAACCCATGGGGGGGCGTGGCCAGGCTCCAAAGAAGATGGGCGCTTAACTCGGGAGCTCTGCCGGAGCCGAGCCCTAACCCCTACTAATCCGACCATAAACCGCCTATTCCACATTCCTCTCTCTGCCCCAGCCTGGCGCTTCATACCGGTGTCGGAGGCTTCAACCCCGGGGCTCCTACTCGCCCGCAACGTTGTTGGAGCACCTCGGACTGCTGGGTCCTGACGGCCGCCGGGTGACTTGGCGCCACACCTCCGTCCCAGGAGTCTACCCGAGGCCCCGGCTTGGCGGCCTGCGCGGCGTACAGAAAGCGTGCGCCGGAGTCTACGTTGGGGCCCGTGCTGGACAGCTGAACCGAGAGGGAGTGCCGACGGGGACGCACGGCCCCTGAGGGGCCCCAACCACAGCGGAGGGAATAACGACGGCGCCGGGGACCTTCAGATTAGTAAGTGCATGGACCGGCCTACTGTCTGTCGGGGGCCTGCGGCGGCCGTAAGCTGTGCCGATCCTGACCTGGGTGCCCGGCAGCTCCGCCCAACACAGAGCAGCGGAGCGGGTCAGCGACGGCGTCCACCGGGCTGGAGGGGGTCTCGTGCACAGCACCTGAGCCGCTGGGGGTGCCTCTGGCCGCATAAAGGAGAAGGGAAGATCACACGGAACCCTCAACAAAGACTCTGTCGAGCCTCGTGTGCCATACTATTGCCTGGTCCTGGGGCCCATTATATCGGACAGAGGTGAGTGTGGAAGCGCCACGGGAACCCGGCCTGGGTGCGCAGTTGGATTGAGGGAGTGAGGCCAAGGGTACGAATGGGATCCGAGAGGCCACCACGCGGGAAGGCGAAGCACCTTGCGGGGGGTATATGGACTGTTATGTGGAGTAATCTGGAGCACGCACCGTGCATGGGAGCAGGCGGGTGAGCCCAAAGACTTGCTGAAGAGGTCTGCACCTATTGACGCCGACTGAGCGATTGATGGGTAGGGGAGCTAAGAGCTACAGCCACCGGCCGGAGTGAAAGAACCCCTGGAACGGGTCCGGTGTCCAACCGCTGTCGCCTGGGAGGCTCTTCGGTGGGCTAGAGAGCGACACTTGAAAGTTGCGGGCTGGGTGAGTGGGCCGTCACCATGAGACCGAAAAATACTGTTGCCGAACAAACTAACAAGCTGGACAAACACGCAGTCCAGATGGGGACCCCCTCAGACTGGCGGTGCATCGGGAGATCAAACTGCATCTAAGAAACCGTCCCTGGCTTCAATTATGACGGCGATACAGACACTGGGCACTAACCTTGAGACGAAAATTGACAAAATCTCCATTGAAGTCAACCTCCTCCGTACAGACCTCAGGGAAACATCGGAGAAGGCTAAGGCAAATGAATCTGACATAAGGGAGCTCCAGGCCTCCTCGAAGAAACTCGAGCAGCGAGTAAACAAATTGGTGCATCAGCACCGCCAGGTGGCCCTGAAGCTGGAGGATCAAGAAGGGAGAGCCCGCAGAAACAACATTCGCGTGGTAGGCGTACCGGAGGATTCAAAGGGGCCTAGTGTGGAACTTTTTCTGGAAGACCTGATCCTCACCCACCTGAAACCTAAGCGCCTATCCAATATCTTCACCATTGAACGTGCTCACCATGCGCCAATCCCTAAGCCCAAGCCTGGAGCGCCACCCAGGACAATCATAGCGAAAATCGTGAACTACAGGGATAGGGACACTATCCTCCAGACTGCCCGGCAGTCAGGTGACCTGCAATACGAAAACGCCACAATCCGATTCTTCCCAGACTTCACGCTCCAGGTGCAATGCGAAAGGCGCTCATTTACTGGAGTGAAGGCGGCGGTGCGAGACAGAGGACTCAAATATATGTAGTTCTTTCCCGCCAAGCTCAAGGTCATTGCAGGGGGCAAATCTTTGTTCTTTACTGCACCATCGGACGTTTAGGACTGGCTCGACAGGGAGTCGTCACGAGCTCCTGACCGGATGGAGGGGGATGTCTGGAGAGACAATCAGGCTGCCTCGCCGAGATCTAAGGACGAAAGATCGGATGTGGACAGAACAAGTCAGCGCTCCTGGCGGTCGAGGTCTGTAAGCCCAAAATGAGGGACACTTCGAGATGCGGCTGGACCCTAGAGGAGGTGGAACTGACGGCATGGGCCCCTACGAACTGTAACGTATTGTGTGCTCCTGTGCAAGAATATGGGACCCACCTTTCCTTGTGGGTCCTTTGTATGGGGGGGATGTTATTTAATCATATAAGTACTTGTGGCCTTACATAGAGTTAGGCTGAGATTGTTATAGACCTCCCCCCCCTTTACAAACATGTGGTCCCTGCTGACCTTGGAGGGGCCGGAGCAGTAACTGGCAAGTGAAGGGCCCAAACATATGTGACTGTGATCCAATCCTTGAGGAATGTATGCATCTATAGCATTTGTTATGTTATGGGGGGTGGGCACGTGCAGCGGTTGGAGCTGGAGCCGATGCACTTTCCCCCTTAAGCAGGTTCTTCGGGAGGGGGAGGTTTCCTCACTCCTGGGTTGGGTTGGGCGAAAGGCGCTCTGCTAATTGGGGATGTGGGTAGTTCAAAGCCTATGGAGCAGGGAAGCAGGGAGGGGGTGTAGGGGGGGACACCAGTTTCAGGGAGAAGGATTGGGGGGACGTAATTGTGGGATGGGGGTGGGGGGGGGAAGTTTGGTAAGGTCACACCGAGGTCATGCAAATGTTCTAGAAAATTGTTTTGGGAAGCGCAGGAACAGATTTACAGTCATTTGTGTGGATGGCTATGAAGTGGGATAAAAGTCTAAAGGTGATTAGCTGGAACGTCAGTGAGATGAGGACAAACTTAAAAGAAGTATTGTGCTACAGTTTGTTAAGTGACACCTCCCTGATGTAGTTTTATTACAGGAGACCAACCTGATGGGAAACACGTGCTACGCACTAAACAGATGGAGGTACACTCTAACGGCGCACGCTGGTTTTACATCCGGGTCCTGGGGGGGTTGGGATACTTCTGCGACGAAATTTTCCAGTTGTCATTGATCATACAGACGTGGACACTGTGGGGCACATTGCTGCTATGTCAGGGAAATGGGAAGGACGCAGGCTCAACTTGGTAACAACTTACATTCCACCGGGCCTCCAGACGCAATCATATCACGATCTGGGAAGGTTACTGCTTTCCCTCCCAAAGGGGCAGCTCCTAATGGGTGGGGACTTCAATGCCGTGGTCGCAGGCGACTTGGACAGACACCCAGCCAGGGATATTGGAGCGGGGCAGATGTGGCTCCCCAACCTCATGGAGACATTTGGACTCATTGACCTCTGGTGCTTCAGACATCCGACACAAAGACAGTACACTTTCTTCTCTGGCCCACACCACACTTTTTCACGCCTAGACTATATTCTGGCACCAATGCACCAAGATGCTATGATCCTTGAAGTTGCCCATCTGACACGAGGTATCTCGGACCATTCTCCTCTGTGGGCCCACGTGACAATTGGAGACCGGAGGGAGGGTTGTGTTGCGCCGATCAACGGCTGGTACATCCGGGTGAGGACACTAAAAAGAAACTCTCTCATTCAATTGACAGATACTTCGGGAGAATGTTGGGACTGTAGAATCATCAGTAGTCTTGTGGGAGGCTTTTAAGATGGTGCTGAGGGGTAGGGCCTCTCGGCGATTGCTGGCTGCCGTAAAGAACGGGAAGTACAGATAATCGCCATAGAAATTTATCTTCTGGCACTTGAGGGCGTAGCACAGAGTGGTGGGGACCCAGACATGCTCCATCAGATTCAAATAAAAGCTGTGGAATACAAGGCCCTGGCCACTGACACCGCAAAGACCTTGGCGAGAGACAGGGAGGGCAGACTATATGACCAGGGAGACAAGGCGGGCAAATTAATAGCATGGCTGGACAGGAAGCAGCAGGCTCAGAAAGTTGTGGCCGAGCTCAAGGTGGACTCTGGTGCCGTCATTACGGACCACGCAAGATTGTCAGGGAGTTCGCGACACACTTTAGAAGGGTATTCACTAGGAGATCGGAGCGATCGGAAGAGGATTCTTTGGCCTTACTGATCGACATTACTTTGCCCACCCTCTCTGACGTGGAACAAGAGGTTCTGGTGGCGCCCCTCACCACTGACGAACTGGTCAAAGCCATCCATGACCTTCGACCTGGGAAGGCTCTCGGACACAACGATCTTCCGATTGAGCTTTACAAGCTCAAGCCTGACAGCATTGGCATACACCTGAAACATATGTTCGAGGACAGTAGAGAGCAGGGCATACTGCTGAAGGACCAGCGAATAGCCATGATCGTGGCTCTCTCAAAGGAGGGGAAAGCTAGAGAGTTGACTACCTCTTATAGGCCAATATAACTTCTAAATGCCGAGCCGAAAATCCTGGCTAAAGTGCTGGCCGACAGGCTTAAACCGGTCCTAAATACATTGGTACACCTGGACCAGTCTGGCTTTGTGCCCCACCGTAACACGGCACTGAACCTGCGCCGTCTCCATGGAGTATTGGGATGCTGCCACTTGCTGCCGTGGTCGTGTTATTGGATGCAGCAATGGCGTTTGACACGTTAGAGTGGCCTTACATAATGGCTGTTCTCCGAAAGCTGGGATTTGGTCCGAACTTTATCGGCTGGGTGTGCCTCCTTTATACCGAACCTTTAGCCCAGGTGGTGGTCAATAACAAAATCTCGGAGGTTTTCACACTAGAAAGAGGGACACGACAGGGGTGCCCTCTCTCACCTCTACTTTTCGCTCTCTCCCTAGAACTGCTTGCCGCCTGGATTAGACAGACTCCCTCCCTGAAAGGGCTCCGATGGGAGGACAGGATCTCACTCTATGCGGACGACATCCTCCTATACCTTACAAAACCCCATGAGTCCATTCCAGCGGCATTAGATATTTTTAATAGTTTCGGAGAGTACTCAGTCTATAGCATTAACTGGGGAAAGTCACTCTTTTATGTTCTTTATGGCGCCCCCTCTGATCCCGTGCGGCTGCCCGATTCAGATAGCCACAGATGGCTTCACATACCTTGGGATCTTCATCTCCAAGGAGCGGGCCACCAGGTACGAGCGAAATCTCTTGCAGCCCTTACAGAGGCTCAAGCAGGACACTGCCACCTGTAAGAAGCTCCCGCTGTTCCTGCTGGGCCGGGCAGCTCTATTTAAAATGATGGCGCTGCCACGGTTTCTCTACGCCCTCCAAAACTACCCGGACTTAGTCCCGCAAAGGTACATTGCTGCAATCGAGGCCACCCAGAGAGACCTCCTCTAGACCGGAATGCCCCGGATCTCCTTACAAAAACTCAACGCTTGGGTGGTTTGATGGGGGGATAGCGCTCCTGGACTTCCGGAAATACTACTGGGCGGCACATCTCTCGGCCATTAACCAGGGCACACACTGTGCTGTGAATGACCAGGGGTACGGGATGGATAAATGGCTCCTCCCGGGCGGGAACTTTGAGGCTGCCCTTTACTCCAGACCGGGTAGGTACCTTCTCACGGGGCCTCCAAAGCACTCTGTACAGTTATGGCACATAGTTCAAAAGAAACTGGGTTGGGCTGACAAACTTACACTAGCAACTCCACTTTGGGCCTCCGAAAAACTGGGAACACTCAGCCGCACTAAAGGATTCCGCAACTGGGACCTGATAGGAATATCTCGGCTCAAAGATCTGTGGGGCCCGGACAGGATAATACCATTTGATACTCTCCAACACACCTACAACCTAGCCCAGACAGAACACTTCCGCTACATGCAGGTCAGGCACGCACTTCAAGCCAATATCCCCCCTGGGACCCAACTCCCGGAGTCCTCCCCACTCGAGGACAGACTGCTTGATGGCCACCTCCAGGAGAGGGCTATCCCTCTCACATATAAAAAACTCATTAATCACACCCCGGACCCGCTACTAGCTCTTAAGTGGAAATGGGAGGCAGATGGACTCGAAATCGATGAGGAAGAATGGCGAGAGGCGCTTGCATCCCCCAGGGAAATAGCAATCACGGCAAAACTAAGACGGATCCAGTTGAAGATCCTGCACCAAGTTTATATCTCAGGCACAAGGCTGGTCCAGATGGGCCGCACCGAAGACGGACTCTGTCGCAGGGGGTGTGCGGAGGTTGGTACCTTCCTACACATAATATGGGAGTGCCAAGTGATACAGGTCTATTGGACACGAGTACTCAGGTGCAAGCGTGAGGTGTGGGGGGTGGAATTATGCCCAGAGGCTAAGAGATGCCTTCTTAATATCTGGGAGCCCTCCGACCTACCATCGACAGCCAAATTATGGGTAACGCTAGGGCTCGCTATTGCAAAGAGAAACATAGCGAGATTGTGGGGGGCAGTCACGCCACCAACACTCAGTTCCTGGAAGAAGGATATGGATTGGTGTATGGTCCAGGAGAAGACAGTATATGTGGCCCGGGGATGTCCCCGAAAGTGGGTTGCGGTGTGGTCTAACTGGAACGATTATCGTGGCAACATATGTGAACCCCCAAACATTACCCCCATTGACGAGCTAACTGAACTGTGATTTCCGTTGTATTTGATGTAATCCTGAGATTGACTGTAATAGTAGAGATCTGTAAAACCTGTGATTTTCCTGCAGACGCTATGTAACAAATGTATTCCTTGTATGTGATGACCACTTTACCTAGTTCTTTTTGCAAATAAAAAATGTAATAAAAAAAAAAAGAATTGAACCCTTAAATATTCCCTTCCGGCTTGGATAACTTAGAAAGCCAGTTTTTCATGTTATTTGGTATTTGTTTAGCGCACAAGCTGCCATTGCACCCTCCAAACGTGCAGCAATGGTCGCCCCCATCTTAAAGAACATCTTGACCGGTAATCGCAGTAAAGAAGTGGTGTCGAATGTGTAAAATCTGCCCCAAAGGCAGCAATGCTGTGCACCCAGAGAGCGAATGGGAAGAGCTCTACCACTTCTGGCCTTGTTCGGACATCAGACAATGCACAATAAGAACTTGAAATCTTGTTGGTTATAAATAGAGCAGCGTCCCTCCATATCCCCCCTCCCTATCTTCCAGGACAATGCAGTAAATAGAGTCCCACGTGGATTCTGCGTTAATAGGGCACTGAATCACATGGTGTCAATCCGCTGCCATTGTTGTGATGTTTTTGTGTTTAATCCCAGATGCAATGCATATGTGCTTTTCTATAATGCAAATGAGAGCGTCCGTGTGTGATGTCACAAGCGCTATTTTCTATAACATCGTAACCCCAGTGGTCTGCAATCAAGTGACTAGGAGGTGAGCAATGAGATAGTTGCTTCATCACCTCCAAGTAAGCAATTATAAAGGTGTGGTGGGGTAGAAGGAACTAAGTGGAGACCAGGTCGAGGTAGGTAGGGCTTTATTTTTTTAATCACACACTTGTGGCGACTCGTCAGTCTTTCAGCTGCAAACGTGGCCGGATCCGTGGTGCTGTCAGGGTCTAGGGCAGAGGTCTTCAAACTTTTGGATGCCAAGACCACCCTGTCAACATTTTCAAGCGTAAGGACCCCCTCCTGACAAACATTTCTAAACCTCTAGGTTATGAGGAAGGTGAGGACCAAATTATGCGACAGGCTTGACTAAATTGTGTGAGTAGAAAATGTAAATAATGTTCTGTGATGCTGCGTATTTTGGGGTAGCATTGCTTTATTATTGAGAATTTTTTTAAACACAGTAATACTGAGGAATGATTTCACCCCATCAGTACCAGTTTATAACCAAAATACAGCAATTAACATCAGAAAGAAGTTTAGTCAACCTCTGTGAAGGGCCTCCCAATCTGCGCTGCCACATTAGAAGCTCACCTGGCCATGGCCGGGAGCAGCATTGTGATCACTGTGAGTACATTATGATCACTGTGAGTGCAGGGTGAGTGGGTGAATGTTGTGAGTGCATGGTGATCAGTGTGAGTGCATTGTGATCAGTGCGAGTGCATTGTGATCAGTGTGAGTGCATTATGATCACTGTGAGTGCAGGGTGAGCGGGTGAATGGTTTGAGTGCATGGTGATCAGTGTGAGTGCATTATGATCACTGTGAGTGCAGGGTGAGCGGGTGAATGGTGTGAGTGCATGGTGATCAGTGTGAGTGCATTGTGATTACGGTAAGTGTAGGGTGAGCGGGTGAATGGTGTGAGTGCATGATGATCAGTGTGAGTGCAGGGTGAGCGGGTGAATGATGTGAGTGCATTGTGATCAGTGTGAGTGCATTGTGATCATGGTAGGTGCAGGGTGAGTGGGTGAATGTTGTGAGTGCATGGTGATCAGTGTGAGTGCACTGTGATCAGTGTGAGTGCATTGTGAGCACTATGAGTGCAGGGTGAGCGGGTGAATGGTGTGAGTGCATTGTGATCACTGTGATTGCAGGGTGAGTGGGTGAATGTTGTGAGTGCATGGTGATCAGTGTGAGTGCACTGTGATCAGTGTGAGTGCATTGTGATCACTGAGTGCAGGGTGAGCGGGTGAATGGTGTGAGTGCATGGTGATTGGTGTGAGTGCATGGTGATTGGTGTGAGTGCATGGTGATTGATGTGAGTGCAGGGTGAGTGGGTGAATGATGTGAGTGCATTGTGATCACTGTGATTGCAGGGTGAGTGGGTGAATGTTGTGAGTGCATGGTGATCAGTGTGAGTGCATTGTGATCACTGAGTGCAGGGTGAGCGGGTGAATGGTGTGAGTGCATGGTGATTGGTGTGAGTGCATGGTGATTGGTGTGAGTGCATGGTGATTGGTGTGAGTGCATGGTGATTGGTGTGAGTGCATGGTGATCAGTGTGAGTGCATTGTGATCACTGTGAGTACATTATGATCACTGTGAGTGCAGGGTGAGTGGGTGAATGTTGTGAGTGCATGGTGATCAGTGTGAGTGCATTGTGATCAGTGTGAGTGCATTGTGATCAGTGTGAGTGCATTATGATCACTGTGAGTGCAGGGTGAGCGGGTGAATGGTTTGAGTGCATGGTGATCAGTGTGAGTGCATTATGATCACTGTGAGTGAAGGGTGAGCGGGTGAATGGTGTGAGTGCATGGTGATCAGTGTGAGTGCATTGTGATTACGGTAAGTGTAGGGTGAGCGGGTGAATGGTGTGAGTGCATGGTGATCAGTGTGAGTGCAGGGTGAGCGGGTGAATGATGTGAGTGCATTGTGATCAGTGTGAGTGCAGGGTGAGCGGGTGAATGATGTGAGTGCATTGTGATCAGTGTGAGTGCATTGTGATCACGGTAGGTGCAGGGTGAGTGGGTGAATGTTGTGAGTGCATGGTGATCAGTGTGAGTGCACTGTGATCAGTGTGAGTGCATTGTGATCACTATGAGTGCAGGGTGAGCGGGTGAATGGTGTGAGTGCATGGTGATTGGTGTGAGTGCAGGGTGAGCGGGTGAATGATGTGAGTGCATTGTGATCACTGTGATTGCAGGGTGAGTGGGTGAATGTTGTGAGTGCATGGTGATCAGTGTGAGTGCACTGTGATCAGTGTGAGTGCATTGTGATCACTGAGTGCAGGGTGAGCGGGTGAATGGTGTGAGTGCATGGTGATTGGTGTGAGTGCATGGTGATTGGTGTGAGTGCATGGTGATTGGTGTGAGTGCATGGTGATCGGTGTGAGTGCATGGTGATCGGTATGAGTGCATGGTGATCGGTGTGAGTGCATGGTGATCGGTGTGAGTGCATGGTGATCAGTGTGAGTGCATGGTGATCAGTGTGAGTGCATGGTGATCAGTGTGAGTGCATGGTGATCAGTGTGAGTGCATGGTGATCAGAGTGAGTGCATGGTGATCAGTGTGAGTGCATGGTGATCAGTGTGAGTGCAGGGTGAGCGGGTGAATAGTGTGAGTGCAGGGTGAGCGGGTGAATAGTGTGAGTGCATTGTGATCAGTGTGAGTGCATTGTGATCAGTGTGAGTGCATGGTGATCAGTGTGAGTGCATGGTGATCGCTATGAGTGCATGGTGATCAGTGTGAGTGCATTGTGATCGCTGGGAGTGCAGGGTGAACGTGAAAGTGAAGGCGAGAATGAGAAGTGAGTAGTCTGAAAGCAGGGTGCATTCCCAGAAACTTGAAGCGTAGGGTTTCAGATATAAGTTAAACTATTGCTATAATGGCATTAATCAGGGTTCGAGGGTGGAGGAAATAAATAATGTGATGATCCTGCAACAAACTTCCAGTCTAATGATTAGGGTTACCAGCTCATTATTTTGATGGCCCAGAAATAAGCAGTCACCTACAGCTGTATTTTTTGCACTTATCTGTGAATACTTAGAACAGCAAATATAAATAGGAAGCACTTTTAATTACTCTCCTCCGTCCTCTTTTTCCGCACCTCTCGATCCTTCTCATCCCCTCCCTGCTCTCCCCCAACAAGATTCCTTTCCGAAAATAAGCCCCCCTGCTAAAAACAATGCCTCATGGAGTGATTTTAGTCCAGTTTCAGAATCTACAATCATTAATATCATTGCCCAAACGAAAACCTTCCTCCCACTCCAAAGATCCTCTTCCCGCCCTTTTGGTTAAAGAACTTAAATTTATCATTGCCCCTACATGGACCAAAATCATCAACTCCTCTCTTTCCACTGGCTGTGTCCCCACCTCCCCTTCAGCTTGGTCATATCTCACCCATTCTCAAAAACACCACTGCTGACCCCAATGACCTTAACAACCTTCGCCCTATCTCTAACCTTCCATTCCTCTCTAAAGCCCTCGAAAAATGTGTCCTATTGCAATTAGAGAAACATATCGCCTCCTTAAACCTCCTTGATGTTTTCCAATCCGGCTTTAGAAAGGAATGCAGTACAGAAACTGCTATGCTAAATATCACTGACTACATTCATCGCTCCCTAGACAAAGGGGAATCCTCAATACTAATCCTCCTCGACCTCTCAGCTGCATTTGATACCGTCCACCACCCCACCCTTCTCTACACTCGCAAAGACCGGTTCGGATTAGATGGCAACGTATTCAAATGGTTCTCCTCATTCCTTCAAAACTGATCACAGCAAATCAAGCTCAGCCACTTTCTCTCTAAACCTCAACCTGTATCACTCGGCGTCCCTCAAGGATCCATCCTCTCCCCAACCCTATTCAATCTGTTCATGGAACCACTCACCCTCTTCCTCAAACAAGCTAATATCAATTACCACCTCTATGCCGATGACACCCAATTATACTACAAGATCAAATCCCACAAAGACATTCTCCACCTCAATGAAACCCTGACCAGAATTCAAACCTGGGTCCATGGGAACCATCTCAAACTGAACCCGAAAAAAACTGAAATCATCCTTTTCTCCCCCCAAAACAACTCCCTTCCCATTCAACTCTGGATAAATGACATCAAAGCTCTTAACTGCACACTCTCCACCTCTAATTCTGTCAAATCCCTAGGCATCAGTATCGACCAGAATCTAAATCTTATCCCCCACATTACAAAATGCGTCCAAAAGTGCGCTTTTCACCCTTCTCCACCTCAAGAAACTTAAACCATTTATTCCAGCAGACGATTTCAAACTTGTTGTTCAATCGCTTGTCCTTTCCAGGATTGACTATGGCAACGCCACTTTGGCTGGCACCCCTAAAAGCCATCTTGCACCGATTAAATCTGTCCTCAATCTAGCTGCGAGACTCATCTCTGATTGTAAAAAATTTGATCACATCTCCCCCGTCCTCAAAAATCTCAATTGGCTCCCAATAGAAGGAAGATCCACCTACAAGATTGCCTGCTTCACTCACAAAGCTCTTCACCAAAACACCCCTTCTTACCTTACAACAAAACTACACAAAGTTGGTTGCTCCAGGTCCCTGAGGAGCACAAACTCCCTTGTCTTGATCCCACCCAGACTCAAATGTCAAAAGACCCAATCCTGTGCGTTCTCTGGTAACGCTCCTACAATTTGGTACTCTCTCCCTAAGGATCTTCGCTGCAACCCCTCTTACCCTCTCTTTAAAAAGGAACTCAAAGTACTTCTTCTAAACAAGTATTGGGGTAGCTAATGTTAATGACTCTGAACATGTTCACTCCTTTCTCTTCCCTTGTCCACTCCTCTTCCCACCCCCTCTCAACCCCTTCATTTTCTCACTCCCCCTCTCTTCACCCCCTCTCTCTCCTAACTTTTAATTGTCATTTTCCACTTAATTTTATCTCTCTGTTTTCTTTGCCCCCTTACCCCTGGGGGTCGCGCCCCACAGTTTGAAGACCCCTGGTCTAGGGTCTGCCGTGCTGCCTGGTCTTCTCTTCGTGTCACTCCTCAACAGTCTCGCCGATGTAGGGGGAATGAGGAAGCAGAAGAGAAAAGAGGCCGTCAGGGGGTTGTCCTCCAAAAAACAACAAATACAGGGGCCGGGTGTGAGGAAGCACCATTTTCACTCGTGATACACGCCACAGCAAATTCGTAAGCTAAACAAAACGAGTGGTGATGGCGAGGGAGTGAGAAGTGCAAGGAAAAGTGAATTTGGGGAGTAACTGCGTGCGGTCTCAATAAAAGAAGAGTCCGTCTTAGGTCTACCGGCGTCACCGCCTCCCAACCCAGTCTGAGAGTTGTCCCGTACCTGTAGAAGCCACGCTCCTCCAGGAACGTGGCTCGGGGATAAGCCAGAACGTTGGCCTCCTGGCACTGGTCCTGGTGAACTCGACCCGCCGTCTTCCCCGTACTCCATGCTATCTCCGGGGCACTTCTGATTCCAACTCGCTACCGCTGCTGCTACTCTGTCCTCCTCCTTCGCGTTGATGACGACACACACCTCTCTGTGTATTTCCTGCCTTTTATCCAATGGAAACACGCTGTCTTCTAAAGGGGGCGGGGCCTCGTCAAATAGAAGGCCCAGTTAAAGGCACCGGGCTCCTTTTCTTCGTCTTGTGTGTGTACCAGAGGTGCCGATTCCCAAGTCCAATCATCCTGTTGGGGATTATAGAGAGGGTGATGGGGGTATAACAGACCACCAGTCCGAGTTATGTTCTTGTGACGATGTCAGCCGACCCGCCTGGTCGCAGAAGGCCTACATACAGCTTCAGCAGTGTTGCCGGCCTCAGGCTTTTTATGAAAAATAAAAAAGCACACACACCTATATACAGATGGACTTTTGGTCAGCCGTCTTCATCCAGTGGCCAGTTCAGGTGTCATACACGTTTTTCTTCTGCCCAATGTACCGGTCATGCTTTTGAGAATAGGGCAATGGCCCAGCTCACTTCAGCAATTGGCACCTGAAAAAACTCGACTTCACTGCCTGGCTGGTAGGCCAATCTTAGCTTTTATTAAATTTTTTTAAATGCATTTTTGCAGACATATTCACACCACTTTTTGTTGGCACCAATTTAGTTTTTATTGCATTTTACATATACATTTTTTATTGCAAATGCTTGTAAACAAATAATTAATGTTTATTATATATGCTTGCAAAAAAGTAAAATCAAAAAAACACAAGTTTGCCAAGATCATACACTTGGGCTTTGCAAAAGCTTGTTTACTCTGTGTTTGACAGTGCAGTTATCTAGCCAGAACTATTGTTTCCAATATACATACGGTGATCTTTAGGCCTGACCATTTTAACCATGAACATTTGTATAAGTCTGATCTGTTTTTCAAGAAAAGTTACAACAGAGGCGGTAGGCTTCCCTTATTTTCTGAAAAGCATATGTTAAAGCCAATAGGCCTTTAAGCATGAATTGTTTTGACTCTATGTGAAAGCCTGGTAAGAGGTGTTTTTGTTACAGTGATTCTCACAAATTACTATAAAAGGTAAGCTGATTGTCACCCCCTCTGAAAAATTCTGGGAGTAGAAGATTTGCTCTTTGATAATTCTTGTTGGGAGTGACGGTTCCAGTGGACGCTAAATGGCTTCTCCTGATGATTCGAGGAGATTCCGAAAGGCCCAGACACATAGGAATATGGTCGGCCCTTGCAGCAGGGATTGCCAAACGAAACCTTGCCAGAGGGTGGGGTGCGCCTCTACCGCCATCGCTGGGAGAGTGGGAAAAAAACCTTGACTGGTGCCAGGGAGCTGAAGAAACAGTGTATAAAAGCAGGGGGTGTTGTAAAAAAATGGGAGTAAATATGGGCACCATGGCAACGATATAAAGCGACGTTGGGGGAAGAGTGAGATATATCAGTGACACCTAAGTGGAGTTGGGGAGGTGACTGCTCGAGCAGCATGTTGGTTGGGAATTTGCCCTCCTGTAGACTTTTGCATTTGACGCCGCTGGCGGATTACTGCCTTGTCTCTCTCTCTCTTGCATATCATTACTGCGATGTTAAAACCCTACCATGTACGAACATCAGTGATTCATGTACACTATGGTCTCTTGAGCAAAGTTAATAAAAAGATTTAAAAAAAGAAAAATATATAATTCTTGTTATCTGCTCTTTGGAGGAACTGTATATTGTTTCAACAGCTACAATTTTGTAAGTTATTTTTTGGGGAAGTAAAAGCAAATAATATTTCTTACAAAACCTGAAAAGCAACGTCACAGATGTAATTCACACTCAACACATAGGCAGATCTAGAACACATTTTAATTTAAAGGACAGGTATCTTCTAACTGTATTGTCCTATCCGAAGTCCCTGCCACACCATGAATTCTACACTACATACCTTTCAGCACTAGAAGGAGTGGAAACATGAACTTCAGAAAACAGACCATTAAAACCAGAGGCCAGCTGTGCCTTCTGGGGCAGGTGGCTGTGGCTTTCGAGGCTCAGAGTTAAAAAATTAGGCTAAATTCAACTTTTTAAAAGAACTTTATTTTGCAATTTTGTAAAAAAACAAAGGTACCGCACAGTGATTGCAATTAACAAATAAGAGGTAAGCGATACATTTCATCCCCCATTACATGCAGAAATACGTGATTTCCAGGTAGATGCAGTCATATATACAATACAGGAGGTCGGGTTTTACAGTGTACCGACAAGGGGAGTGCACTAGGTGCTTCCGCTACTCAGAGCAAATCTTAGTGTTGTGACTGTGGGCATAGGGAGGGGATGGCCTTGCTGAGATTGGGAGCTGGGTGTGTCTTCAAGCGTAAGAAGATAATCTTGCAATGGCTGCCATATGCCGCAAAGTCGAGTTGTGAGTGGTTGTAGACTGGCGTACAATTCGCTATTAGTGTTACAGTGTATTAAGCTGTTGATACATGCTTTTTGTGTAGGAGGGTGCCTGCTGCCCCATTGTATGTCAATTTCCCGTTGAGCGAGCATTAGAGAGACAGCAATGAAATGGCTGAGGACTTGGGGATAATATATATATATATATATATATATATATATCTCCCAGGAGCGCTAGCAGTGGTGAGGGTGTGAGTGTAATTTGAGTCATGCTCGACAATTCATCAAATGTGGCCAATCAGTACCAGGCAATCTTGTCATAGGTCCATGTCATGTGGGCAAAGTCCGCTGATGATGAGTGACATTTTGGGCATGCGTGAGAGCGAGAGGTATCCTCAGATGTACTTTAGCCGGTGTGGGTGACCAAGATCCCGCTCCCAGGCTGCACAGACTTTAGCGTCTCTGGTTAGGAGCAGAGCCAGGCTCGACTTATAAAGTTTAGATATTAAATGATCCCCACCCATATCTGTAATAAGTAGTGTCAGAGTGGAAAAATCATCCAGTTCCAGGGGATAGCTGAGAATCTGAGCCCTAAGTACCACATGCATCCGCCCCAACACAAAAACTGGTCCATCAGGAAAGCCGCCTGGAAACGAGTATTCTCCATAACCGAGAATACATGTCCATCCTGGTGGAGGTCACCTATGGTGGTCAAAGAATATTTAGTAAGTGTTTGGCGAACCTGGGCCTTTTGTAAGATAGGCAGCAGGGATTGGCGGCCAGGGGGAGGGCCGATGAGTATAGTAAATGGCCACCTGTCATCTGGATCAAGTGCTTTCAGGCCCACCTAGTTGTGGACACCATCTGGATGTCTTGGGGATCTGGTGGCAGTTCCACCTGCAGCAATGCAGCCAGCGGTACTAGGTCAGCGAGATCAGCTTCCGGCTTAGTGTATGGTATCCGAGCATCTGGGTGGAATCAGTACACGCAAAACAACTCTATTTTGTACATATTTAAATTTTTTAATTCTGTATGCTTGATGGTTGTCTTCTTAGAAAGTGTATGCACATTTTATTAGGTCTGAGTTGGTTATGATAACAAGCCAATGATGAAATCTATATAGGAGACCTGTGGTGGGTCATGTCATGATGAATAACACTGAATTAGAACAAACTAATGTCATGACCTATCTGGGGATTGTTCTAGAGAGACAAATGAGTTGGAAACCCCAGATCGATACCCTATCTCTCAAGTTTGCCCAGCTCTCAGGGTGCCTGGTCAAAGAACAGAGATCGTCGCAGACGAAAAGGATAGGTCCAGGTATGAAAATCTATAACTCCAGGATAGGTTCAGCGATCTTGTACGGAGCGGACCATTGGCGTTTTGCGGACCTTTCCCCCTTGGTCAGAGTTCAAAATACATTTCTATGGAACCTAACCGGCCTTCCCTGTTCTAGTCCCATGAAGCCGCTTTTAATGGACTTGGGCAGTCATTCTATAGATGATATTGCTCGTTTCAAGCCAGTGGCCCTATGGAGGATGATCTGGACCACCACCGAATTGGCTCTTTTCGCAAAATCAATCTTGGATGTTAGATCTATAATGGGCTCGGGTAATATCTCCTGGTTCAAACAAGTTAAACTCCTCTTAGCGACCATGGACTTGGGCAATCTATGGACTGAGCCCGTTAACGGCTGCTTCCCTTAAAAAAAAAAAATTTAAAAGTTTATATTGGTCGGCTGTTCGCCAAATACCAGCCACATCTTTGCTTGGCCCCTCGAAGATACATCTCAATTGTTGTCTTGAAGAATTGGCTGGAGCCCTTAAAATCCTTACATATATCTTTATGATCTCCCCCTGGCACATCAAGTCTGGCCTCGCCAGACCTAGCTCCAATCTTAGCCTTAATTTCCTCGCTGACCCCGGAATGAGGAGCACTGATTTATATACTTTGGCTTGGGCTGAGTTGAGGAGGGCGTCCTGTGACCCAGGGACGGCCAGGTGGCCATAGCTAATGGCTGGCAGCAATTTCGCTTTTAAGACTGTCAATATTGTCTGCTCTGGCGATCCGTCTCTATCCAGCAGTGCACCAGAAACAATACACTGTCCACAGAGACTCCAGTAGATGTGGAACATTGTATCTTGGAGCAGCCTATTGCTTCACACATTTAGAACTTCTGCTGCTAGTGCGCAAGGAATCAGTACCAGAGAAAAGCTGAGACTCCTTTGTGTAGTCAGGCCATCTGATTATGGTTTGCCCTGGGTATACATAGGTTGGAGGCTCGTGTTTTTTTGTTCCGTCTGCTTCCCACAACCATTAATTGTACTGCACTTGGCTCACCAACTGTACTAGTGGTGGAAGCTGTTTAAAAAACTAACTTGGGCAATGGGGGGATGGTGGCGCCCTCTCAACCAGTCACTAATGGGCAACAGGAAAGATCTTTTGTGTTTCAACCACAGCTGGGTCTTCCTCAAAACATCTTACTTGACCCAGTAATGCTCTACCACTACATTATTTTGTAAACAAGCAACAACAATGCTAATAGGTCTAGATTATACCTGAAAGTGCCTCTGCGTTCACTGGTGAGTTTAAGCACTCAATAAGTTATCATACATGCACTGTCATTAATAAAAAAAAAAAAATGGTTTACATTTTTTTTATTGAAGTTCACAGGTCGATACAAACACATATTGTTCAAGGCTTCGTGGGTAGCAACATACAAAAGAAAGAGCAATGGTACGACCATGAATAACAGTGTTGTGGATAGCTTCCTATGCATGATATTGCCCCTTCCTCCTGCCCTCTAAAATTAGTAGAAAAAGGTAAAGAGAACAAATCTGACATTGTGTCGGAATCGCCCAGCACTCGTTCCAGTTTGCACTCTGTCATTCATTGCTGCACTTGTGCATTCATTCATTATCCAGTATTAGGGGTGTCTTTCATAGATTCACATGCCTGAATCATTCCCCGTCGTCGAGACGGGAGCCTCCGGTACATAGAAAAGTAATGTCCTATAGACATACATAGAGAAAAATAGGACTAAGGGCCTCACCTTAGTAGCCTATCCTTGTCCTTATGTAAAAAGGACCAAACTATTAGAGCCAGCCAATCAGCTATCACCTCCCTCTAGAACCTTCCTGACAGGAGCCTCAGTCTCTCAGATTTTCTACCGCACGTTGGGCTAGGGAGTCTCCAACCTGAGCTCTCCTCAGGATCTCTTCAAAACCTACTTATTCACTTGTGACAAGGAATTCTTTCTCAAAATCTTGAACAGGGATACTTCAGACTCTTCTCTTGCAGTAAGTGATTTGTTTCCTCACAATTATAAGGAATGTCTGGATCCCAGAAGAAAGCCCTTTTCAGGGCCTGCTCTTCATGTGGGAAGAAAAGGCTCCATGTGGAGGACAAGCATGACCTATGCTTATATTGCCTTTATCCTGACCACGTCCCTAAAGACTGCAAGATATGTCGCTCTTTCCCTAACAAGACCTTGAGGGATAGAGAAGGTCGACTTCTAATTTGGCTGGACAGGCTTAAACAAAGGGATAATGTGGAGTCCTCAGAGGGAAGCTTCTCCATGACCTCAGACGTCTCCCACAAGAGGCCTAGGGGGGAGTCCCCTGGCCCCTCAGACACTCCTCCTATGAAGGTACAAAAGAAATCTTCAGAGGCAAGGTCGACGACATCTTCAGTGTCTGACAAAGGCTCTCATGCCTTTAAGAAGCCTACGCACTCATCCTCTAAGCCTGCGTCATCTTCATCGCAAAAAAGAGTTATGACGCCACTCGCCGTCTCCACAACGACGACGACTGTGTCGACGACGACAGCGTCGTCTGTTCTCGCCTCGACGACGACCACCCTATCATCGTCGTCAGCGGGTAAACCTATACCATCTATCATGCTGCCAAAGCAGTCGTCGACGAAAACACCGTCGACGAAGAACCCATCGACGACGAAGTTGGGCCCGTCGACGACGACACCGTCGACGAAGAACCCATCGACGATGAAAGTGGGCCCGTCGACGACGACACGGTCGACGAAGAACTCAACGACGGTGAAGATAGGCCCGTCGACGTCGACAACGTCGACGAGAAGTCCGCCGTCGACGGGAGAATCGACGTCGAGAACGTCGACGAAGAAAACGTCGACGAGGAATGAATCGACCCCCCCCGTCGACGGTATTGTCGTCGACGGCATGATGTCCGTCGTCGGTGCGTCTACAGACGAGATTTTCTTCGGCGACGATGTCCTCGTCGACGATGTCCTCGTCGACGATGCGCTCGTCGACGACGTGCTCGTCGACGATTCGTTCCTCGTCGACGAAGAAAATCTCGTCTGTAGACGCACCGACGACGGACATCATGCCGTCGACGACGATACCGTCGACGGGGGGGTCGTCGACGGATCGGAACATCATTGAACCATGGAAGAAGTCCCAACTAGTAGAAACGTCGTCATGGACCCTACCACCACCGACAACACCGGAGAGAACAGGGGCTCTTGTTAAAGGTCCTGTGTCTGGCAAAGTGGCTAAAAAACTTATAACACCTGAAACGACATCACCAAGCAAGGTGCAAAGCCATTTACCATCAGAGATTCTCCAGAGCGAAGAATCTGAAGAGGAACCTACGAATTAGGCTACGTCCATTTCAGACCTTCATGTGAAATGCCAAAGCACTGACGAAGAACAAGAGGAACTGGGCTACCAGGAGCAGGAACTGGGCTACCAGGAGCACTCTTTCCAAGCTCATGTAAGAACGGAGGTGACCCCGATGGTGTGCCTTCCTGCTTCCATTGTGGATGACCTTAAACACCTCATCCGGGACTACAAACAACGTTTCCCGGAAGCACCGACAACTGAGGCTGGGGGCCCGACGCCTGCTACAGATGCACCAGCGGCAGCCCCAAGACAGACGCGGCCAACTTCGCAGACCTACCAGGAGGCAGTTTCACCTCAGGTGGTAGACTCCTCAGATGAGGACGCTGAGGAACTGGAAGAGGGTGAAGTCCATGAGGATCGAACGGATCAGGAAGATGACGAAGAATATGTGGCACCTTCCCCAGCTTCACCCCAACCGCGCCAGTCAGACTCTCGGCCAGTGGACATTGGCGGTTTCCATAAAATAATGGAACGGGCAGCGAAGCGTTTTCACATGGAGATGGAAACGACTGAAACAGAATGCTTCTTATACGACTTTAAGGAGCAAACTAAGAAGATCACGAAATCGATTCCCATTATAGACTTTCTCTGGGACCAGGGAAAGAAACTGATGACGACGCCGGCCTCTATACCGGCGGTGGTTCCACGCCTGGATAAGAAATACAAAGCTCCCACTAAGGCGGCAGCTTGTTTTAATGGACACCCGAAGCCAGATTCGGTGGTAACCCAGGCAGCCCAGAAGAATTCTCGCAACCCTTCCTCTCCCTTGTCAGCCCCTCCGGACAAAGAAGGAAGGAAGTTGGACACCATCGGGAAGAGGTTCACGACGACGTCAGCCATGACAATCAAGGTGGCCAACTCCATAGCCCTGTTAGGACGTTATAACCGCCAGCTGTGGGAGGATATAGCCCCTTATGTAGCGGAACTGCCAGATACAGTTCAGGAGGAAGTCAAGGCGCTGCTCTTGGAAGGACAAAATTCGGCAGCTGAGATCATCGATTGTGCCATAGATGGGGCCATGACAGGCTTTCGCCAATTAGCTGGGGCAGCAGTCCTGCGCCGCCAAGGTTGGCTTAAGGCGACTTCATTCAGGCAAGAAGTACAGACAAGGGTGCTTGACATGCCCTTCGACGGGCAACATCTTTTCGGAGCCACAATTGCTGAAGCGCTCCAGACCATCAAGAAAGACACCGATACGGCTAGAGCACTGGGTACGCTGCAGGCAAGAAACCAGTCCTTTCGGGGTAACAGATCCAGGGGCCAGTCCTCCTACAGGGGGTCCTTCCAGAATAGATCCTCATATTCCTACCAAAATAAATCGCAATACCAGCAGAAGCAGCAACAGGGTCGCCAAACTTCGTATGGAAGATCGAACTTCCGAGGAAAGAACCAGAGGAGGGGCACTGGCGGACGCCAGTGACCGATTACTCCAGCCAGTCCAGCCACAATATCCCTCATTAAAAATTGGAGGAAAGTTGACCCATTTCCTACAAAATTGGCATCTCATAACCACAGATCGATGGGTGCTACAATTAATAAGATTCGGCCATTCCCTGGAATTCACCACTATCCCGCCTCCAACACCGCCACGCAAACTGCCGCACAAACATCTACGGCTGTTGCTCCAGGAAATATCTGCGATGTTGAAGAAAGGAGCGATCGAGACGGTTCCATCGTCTCAAAGAGGAAGGGGATTCTATTCCCGCTTCTTTCTTGTACGCAAGAAGGAGAAAAAGTGGAGGCCCATATTAGATCTCAGAGCCCTCAACTCTTTCCTGAAGAGTCAGTCGTTCAGGATGGTGACTATCCAAGAAATACTAGGCATTCTAGAAAAAGGAGATTTCATGACATCCTTAGATCTCCAGGATGCCTACTACCACATCCCGATACTCAAAGGGCACAGAAAATACCTAAGGTTCGAGGTGGCAGGACACCACTACCAATTCAAAGTCCTACCGTTTGGCCTCAAATCCGCACCGCGGATTTTCACGAAGTGCCTTTCCCCTGTGGCAGCCTTTCTACGTCAAATGGGTCACCAGGTTTTCCCCTACCTCGACGACTGGCTGGTGAAAGCACCCTCGGCGACAGGCGCAACCGATTCCTCCAACACCTGCACCACTCTCTTTCTGCAGCTAGGATTGACCCTCAATCTCGAGAAATCCTGCATGACCCCAACCAGAAGCATCTCCTTCCTTGGGGCAACCTTGAACACGGAATGCGCAAAAGCATTTCCTTCAAAGGAACGGAAACACAAGATCATATCTCTGGCCACAGCGGTGGCATCAAGAAAGTCCATAAGAGTTCGAACTTTCAAATCACTGCTAGGCATGATGTCGTCCTGTATACTCCTCATCCCGCACTGCAGACTCAGGATGCGCCCATTGCAAGAAGCCCTCGCAAGCCAATGGACTCAGAGTACAGGTTCTTTCGAGGACATAGTGAGAATAACACCACAAATATCCAAGACCCTGCAATGGTGGATGAACCACAGGAATCTGTTGGCCGGCCTACCATTCCTACTTCCGGCAGCGCCTTTAGTGGTCACCACGTATGCATCCCTGGAAGGCTGGGGAGCTGTCCTCCAGGACCTCCAAGTAAGCGGCAAATGGACAGAGCAGGAGAAGCAATTCCATATAAACCTTCTGGAACTGCGAGCTGTGTACCTGGCACTGAAGGCCTTTTTACCACGTATCCAGAACTCCCAGGTGCTCGTCAGAATGGACAACACCACGACGATGCACTACCTGAACAAACAGGGAGGAACGCGTTCGCTCACTCTATCACGCGAGTCGCAGAAAATCTGGAACTGGCTAGTGCTCCAGGGGATCACGCTCAAAGCGGACTATGTTCCGGGCAAGGACAATACCATCGCGGACGCCCTCAGCAGACAGGTGTCTCTCTCTCTCACGAATGGGAGCTCGACCAGAGTACGTTGGATCAGGTATTCTCGGAATGGGGAGTCCCAAGGATCGACCTGTTTGCCACCAGGGAGAACGTCAAATGCCCAAACTATGCAAGCTGGCGTCCCCAACCAAGGTCACTCGGAAATGCTCTTTCCATCGGTTGGTTCAGCGTATTTGCGTACGCTTTTCCACCATTTCCGATGATTCCCAGGGTTCTCAGGAAGATGAAGGCAGAGCCTTGTACCCTGATCCTAATTGCCCCGTCTGGCCGAGGCAGCACTGGTTCTCGGATCTTCATCGCCTCTCCATCAGGGCACCGATTCGTCTGAAGCAGCACCCAACCCTGCTGACAATGTCCAACGGGCAGATCCAACATCCGAACCTACAATCGCTCAGATTATCAGCCTGGCTCCTGAGCACAGAGAATTCTGTCATCTAGACATTCCGCAGGAATGCAGGGATGTACTGGCGAAAGCGAGAGCGGACAGTACCAACAGAACGTACTCTCTAAAGTGGAAACGTTTCTGCATGTGGTGTGTTGAGAACGGACTGTCGCCTCTCCATGTTACACCTGTACAGATCTTACCATACCTTCTGCACTTGGCACAGTCAGGGTTGGCGCATGCATCTATAAAAGTGCATTTGGCATCAATTTCACGATTCACCAGGTCCTCAAAGGCTCCTTCGCTTTGGTCCAGTAGGCTTATTAAGCAGTTCCTCAAAGGATTATATAGGTCCTTCCCGAGACCTAGAAGGATCCCACCTACATGGCACCTCAATTTGGTCCTCACCCAACTCATGAAGCACCCTTTTGAGCCCATTCATCGAGCACCCATCAAGTACATCTCATGGAAGGTGGCTCTTCTGCTCGCCCTAACATCGGCCAGGAGAGTCAGCGAGTTACAAGCTCTATCCATTCAGGAGCCATTCATGCAGTTTAAACAAGACAGAGTGGTGCTGAGGATGAATCCCAAATTCATACCGAAAGTGCCTTCAGACTTTCACCTTAATGAACCGGTGGTTCTACGTTCCTTCTTTGCAAACCCTACCACTGCAGCAGAAAGAACGTTACACTCCTTAGACCTCAAAAGGTGTATAAAGTTTTACCTGGACAAGACGAAAAGCTTCAGGAGGTCGTCACAGCTTTTTGTGGCCTACAGTAGACCACGGTTGGGTCTGCCTCTAACGAAACAGAGCATCTCCAGGTGGATCTCTTCAGCAATAGCATTCTGCCATGAGAAGGCCGGACGGCCGTTGAATGCTACTGTTCATGCACATTCCACCAGAGCAATGTCCACATCAGCAGCGCTGTTCGCTGGAGTGCCGATTCTGGACATTTGCAGAGCGGCGACATGGAAGTCACCGCACACATTCTCCAGACACTACTGCCTGGATGTTGAGCTTCTGCAGGATGCTGCAGTGGGACAGGCGGTGCTTCGACATCTATTCCAGTGAGGTGAGCCTTCCAACATCCCGCCATCCTGGTATGCACATCTCTTGTTGTTATGATATATGTATTGATGTATGCTGATGAGTCGCATGATAATAGATGTATTATCGGAAATGACTATATTTATAACATGCTTACATCAGAAATGTGCATAATATATTGCTGACTACTCTGATTCAGGCATGTGAATCTATGAAAGACACCCCTAATACTGGATAAGAAACGCGTTACTTACCTGTAACAGCAGTTATCCAGTATTGGTGTCTTTCATAGATTCACATGCAACCCTCCCGCCTCCCCTGGAAGGACTCACGCTCTCTCTAACTATATTGCGCCTACCTAGCTTGGTGCGTACGAAAATCTGAGAGACTGAGGCTCCTGTCAGGAAGGTTCTAGAGGGAGGTGATAGCTGATTGGCTGGCTCTAATAGTTTGGTCCTTTTTACATAAGGACAAGGATAGGCTACTAAGGTGAGGCCCTTAGGCCTATTTTTCTCTATGTATGTCTATAGGACATTACTTTTCTATGTACCGGAGGCTCCCGTCTCGACGACGGGGAATGATTCAGGCATGTGAATCTATGAAAGACACCAATACTGGATAACTGCTGTTACAGGTAAGTAACGCGTTTCTTCACCCTCTGCCTCACTTTTTCATACACCCACTTACTCATCCACAGTAAAACACACACAGACACACATACAACCTCATCAAATGTATACAAGATAAAAGCTTACAATAAAACATTAATTTCAACCGTGCAATGGCTGTCTTGCAATGGTGCCATACATAGTGTATTGTTGTCTTAAAGTTCCAACATGGCTGCCATGAGTAAAAACACCACTACAGCCATCTTGAAGTGGTAAAACAATGATACACTATAAACAGTACAATGCAACACTGGCCATTCAGTAAGCATTGCACTTGGTAACTATCATGGAATAAAACTGGGCATTGTGTATTGTTGTACCAAACCAAGATAGTGAAATTAATGGTTCGAAACATGGTTGCCATTGTGTAATGGTGAAACGGTGATAGACTATGGACAATACTGTTCAAAGATGGCTGCCCAATTTAAATGCAGTGGCTATATGAGATATGGAAGGCTACAGATGAAATAACTATCAAGTGTCCCCGAAACACTGTCTGCGGAAGTGCAAGATGCTCTAAAAAACATAAACAGAATGAAACAAGCATTTGCAATGCAATAGGTCTCCCATTTGTGAGAGTTAGAGCTATTGGCGTTGTAAATGACAATGTCTTTTATGCATTTGTTTTCGTTTTGAGTGGATGTATGTGGTGGGCAGTGGAATTATGAAGTTGTAGTGGAACTGTTAGCTGTGTACTTGTGTGTGGTGGAATTGTGTGGGGTGGGGTGGATTTGTGGAGTGGAATTGTGTGGTATTGAGTGTACTGGAATTATGTGGAGTGGGATGATGTGTCATGGAGTGTAATTATGTGCATTGGTATTTTGTACTGTGGAATGGTATGTAGTGGAGTTTATGTGGTGTGCTGCTTAATTTTGTGGCATGATGTTGAATTCTGCGGTGTGGATTGGATGTTTGTGGTGTGTTGTGTAATTGTGTTGTTGAGTTGAGAAAAGTAGTTTGTTGCCAAATTAAGTGGTGTGGAATGGAAATTTGTAGAGTTAAATTGTGTGGCGTGAAGGGTGTGCAGGCAGACAAACTATGAACTAAAACGCAATCCTCAGCCAGAACACCTTACATATAGGCATGCCCAACACAGGGCTATCAGCTTCCCAATTTTTGAGGCCTACCACAGGCCTGTCTTTGAGCTAAAACTGCATGAAAGTGTTACTCTGATAAATGCGTTAGGGATAGATGGGCATTATGATTATTCTTTTTGACACACGCATAAAGTCAATGTAATTACCAATTTAGGTTATTACCATGAACATGCCAGTCAACTGTAAAAATATCTTTAAGTATTTTTGCTTCATGGTATTTGAAGCAAATCTAAACATTTTCTTCCCGCAGTAGTGCAACCCTATAATGCAAATTCTCTGGCAGATGGCATGTGAACTTCTGCCAGCAGCTAATGGCAGGATGCAAAGTTACACATATGGTTTATTTTTGAATGTTGACATCATCTTGCTGCTGTTTCTAAGAAGCAAGTAGGTTTCATGCAGTGGCGAGGGACTCCCTTTAGGTAATGTGACAGGCACTAATCTTCTGAAACACACTTTTTCCATTCTTCTCATTCGGTGAATGATGCACCTGAGCATGTTTCATGTTTCTCAAGCACAATTGCTAGATGCCCTCATGTCATGTGTGACAACTTCAACCGGTTCAGTGTCTTCAGGTAAAGGCATGTTGCATTCTGGGGTTTGTAGTTTCACTTTTGAAAATTATAAGTATGGGGTTCAGAATTCACAGGATGTAAAGTGACAAACATGACATGGGGCTCCTTGTCTCCTGTGAGAACCATGTCTGTATGCATGGGTCAGACAAAATGGCGCCACTGTAAAGGATACATTTTTGGAAGTAATAAGTTCAAGTTCAATATTTGTATAGCGCACTACTCACCCAGAGGGTCTCAAGGCGCTTAAGGGAGGGTGGTACTTTACTTATCGAATATCCAGGTTTTTAGTTGTTTTCTGAAGGAGAGGTGGTTCTGTGTAAGGCGGAGGTGGGTGGGGAGAGAATTCCAAGTTTTGGCCGCTAAGTAGGAGAAGGATCTTCCCCCCATGGTGGATCTATGGATGCGCGGAATTGCGGCGAGGGCTTGATTGGACGATCGTAGTTGGCGGGTGGGGGTGTAAAAGGACAGGCGCGTGTTGAGGCATTCGGGTCCTAGGTCGTAGAGGGCTTTGTGTTCGTGGGTGAGGAGACGGAACGTTATTCTTTTGTTGACGGGGAGCCAGTGGAGGTCTTTCAGGTGACCGGAAATGTGAGCTTGGCGGGGGATGTCGAGTATGAGTCTGGCTGAGGCGTTTTGGATGCGTTGGAGTTTTTTCTGTAGTTTGGCTGTGGTTCCAGCGTAAAGGGTATTTCCGTAATCCAGTCGGCTTGTGACCAGTGCGTGGGTGACTGTCTTTTTTGTTTCGGTGGGGATCCAACGGAAGATTTTTTTGAGCATGGGTAGGATGTTGAAGCATGATGATGAGACGGCGTTGATTTGTCTGGTCATCGAGAGGGAGGAGTCCAGGATGAAGCCCAGGTTATGTGCGTGGTCTGTAGGTATGGGTGCGGTTCCCAGGGCCGGTGGCCACCATGAGTCGTCCCAGGCAGAGGGGGATGAACCTAAGATGAGGACTTCCGTTTTGTCCGAGTTCAGTTTTAAACGGCTGTTCTTCATCCACTCGGCTACTTCTTTCATTCCTTCGCGTAAGTTGGTTTTGGCGGTGTTTGGGTCTTTGGTGAGGGAGAGGATTAGCTGGGTGTCGTCTGCGTATGAGATGATGTTGAGGTTGTGTTGGCGCGCGATGGATGCGAGGGGGCTCATGTACACGTTGACGAGGGTGGGACTGAGTGATGATCCTTGTGGTACGCCGCAGATGACTTTGGTGGCCTCTGATCTAAAAGGGGGAGGCGGACTCTCTGGGTTCTTCCGGCGAGGAACGAGATGATCCAGTCCAGTGCTTTTCCTTGTATTCCGATGTTGCTGAGGCGTTGTATGAGGGTGCTATGACATACTGTGTCGAAGGCTGCGGAGAGGTCAAGTAGGATGAGGGCAACTGTTTCTCCGTTGTCCAGTAGTGTTCGAATGTCGTCTGTTGCTGCGATGAGGGCGGTTTCGGTGCTGTGTTTGGCTCGGAAGCCGGACTGTGAGGGGTCGAGAGATTTGTTGGATTCGAGGAAGGCGGCGAGCTGTCTGTTGACGGCTTTTTCAATGACTTTGGCAGGGAATGGGAGGAGCGAGATGGGGCGGTAGTTCTTCAGTTCAGTGAGGTCTGCTGTGGGTTTCTTCAGAAGGGCGCTGAGTTCAGCATGTTTCCAGCTTTCCGGGAAGGTAGCGGAGTTGAGGGAGCAGTTGATGACGTCTCGGAGATGGGGTGCGATAGTGGAGTCTGCTTTGTTGAAGATGTGGTGGGTACAAGGGTCGGTTGGTGATCCTGAGTGGATGGAGTTCATCAGGCGGATGGTGTCTTCAGTGGTGATCGTGTTCCAGGCGCAGAGGTTGTAGGAAGGCGGTTTTGGTACGGAGGTGGGTGGAGTGGACTGGTCTCCGGACTGGTTTTCAAAGCTGTTATGTATGTCGGCGATTTTGTTGTGGAAGAATGAGGCGAGGGAGTCGCAGAGTTCTTGGGAGGGAGTGATGTCGTTGGTGCCGGCGGGGGGTTGGTAAATTCTTTGACGATGTTGAATAGTTCCTTGCTGTTGTGGGAGTTGTTGTTAAGTCGATCCTTGAATGCTGATTTCTTGGTGGATCGGATCAGTTGGTGGTGTTTGCGGGTGGCGTTCTTGAAGGTGGTCAAGTTGTCAGTGGTTGGGTTTTTTCTCCAGGCTTTTTCGAGGGTGCGACAGAGCTTCTTGGATTTCTTAAGGTCATCGTTGAACCAGGGTTTTTTTTGTTACCTCGCTTGATTTGATGGTTTTTCAAGGGTGCTAGTACGTCGGCGCTGTGGGTGATCCATTGTGTGAGGTTGGTGGCTGCTTGGTTTGGGTCCGATGATTTGGCAGGAGGGTTTTGGTGAAGCGATGTGAGGAGCCGGTCGGTGGTAATTTTGTTCCAGTTTCTTCGGGGAATTGGTTGTGGGTGGTTGTGGGTCGTGGTCTTTTTGTAGTTGAAGTGAACGCAGCTGTGGTCCGTCCAATGGAGAGCTGTGGTGTGATTGAAGGAAATGTGCTTGCTGGAGGTGAAGATTGGGTCGAGCGTGTGTCCGGCATAGTGGGTGGGGGTGTTTACCAGTTGTTTGAGTCCGAGATTGGCGAGGTTGTCCAGAAGGATGGTGGTGTTACTGTCGTTGTTCTTTTCCAGGTGGAAGTTGAGGTCTCCCAGTAGAATGTAGTCCTCGGAGGGGAGAGCGTGTAGGCTGATGAATTCAGTGATGTCTTCGCTGAATTGTGTGCGGGGTCCTGGTGGCCTGTAGATGAGGGTGCCTCTGAGTGTGGTCTTGGGGTTGGTGTGGATCTGGAAGTGAATGTGTTCGGCGACTGCGAGGTCATCGTCGGAACTGGTTGTGATGCGGATGGTATTCTTATGGACGATGGCGATGCCTCCTCCTGTTTGGTTGATGCGGTCTTTTCGGATGATTTTGTAGCCGTCAGGGATGGCTATGGCGATGGCGGGTGCTGATGAGGCGTTCATCCAGGTTTCTGTAAGAAAGGCGACGTCCGGCGAAGTGATGTCAAGTAGGTTCCAAAGTTCAGTGGCGTGTCTGTGGACCGAGCGGGTGTTGAGCAGGATGCACTTCAGGTGGTTAGTGTCGGAGCTCTGTTTGGGGTTTGTGGATTTGGTGCGGGTCCTGATGCAGTCGAACTTGCAGGGGTGGCAGGTGAAGGGTCCATGTGTGTGTCCTGGGGCGGCTTGGTAGCAGTCAGGGAGACGGCCGGGGTTGAGTGCTGAGAGGGTGGCGGCGTTGTACGTTATGCGGGAGGAGTGGGTATTGCGGGGGCCAGGGGGTCTGACGCTGGGCGCGGACCAGGCGCGGATGGGCGTAGACGGGCTTACCTTTGGCGCGCCTTCGGCGCGCATGGGGCGCGTCAGCTGTTCTGACATAAGTGGATAGTGAGGGGGGCGGGGCGAGGGAGGGTCAGCTGGGAGGCGGGAGCGGGGTGGAGAGGCGGGCTGGGAGGCACAACAACAAAATGGCAGCAAAGCAAAAGTGAAACAGGACGAGATAGGCACAAGCAGGGAATATCGCAAAGATGTGGGCAGAGGCACCGGCACAATCAGGCACAAATTGAATCAGCAGCAGGCAATTAAAACTTTGTAAATAGCGCTACAGGAATAAACAAGCACTCGCGCAATGTGGAGTCAATGCAATATAGCGCTACGCTATTAATCAGGCGCTACAATAGTTACAGTGAATGAAATCAGAGCGCAATGTGGAATCAATGCAATATAGCGCTACGCTATAATCAGGCGCTACAATAGTTACAGTGAATGAAATCAGAGCGCAATGTGGAATCAATGCAATATAGCGCTACGCTATTAATCAGGCGCTACAATAGTTACAGTGAATGAAATCAGAGCGCAAGGTAATGGCAGCAATTAGCAGTCAAGCGCTATGATACCCGGTGGCCAGGGAGCGTGGGGAGCGACCGCTTCTGCACGAGTCATGACGGTCACAGCGTTGGCTCGGACGGGTCAGGCCTTTACTTTCAGTGGGAGGGAGGGTCAGCTGGGAGGCGAGAGCGGGGTGGAGAGGCGGGCTGGGAGGCACAACAACAAAATGGCAACAAAGCAAAAGTGAAACAGGACGAGATAGGCACAAGCAGGGAATATCGCAAAGATGTGGGCAGAGGCACCGGCACAATCAGGCACAAATTGAATCAGCAGCAGGCAATTTGAACTTTGTAAATAGCGCAGCAGGTAATTCGAACTTTGTAAATAGCGCTACAGGAATAAACAAGCACTCGCGCAATGTGGAGTCAATGCAATATAGCGCTACGCTATTAATCAGGCGCTACAATAGTTACAGTGAATGAAATCAGAGCGCAATGTGGAATCAATGCAATATAGCGCTACGCTATAATCAGGCGCTACAATAGTCACAGTGAATGAAATCAGAGCGCAATGTGGAATCAATGCAATATAGCGCTACGCTATTAATCAGGCGCTACAATAGTTACAGTGAATGAAATCAGAGCACAGGTAATGGCAGCAATTGGCAGTCAAGCGCTACGATACCCGGTGGCCAGGGAGCGTGGGGAGCGACCGCTTCTGCACGAGTCAGGACGGTCACCAGCTGCATGTGTCTCGAAATTGGAAAATGGGAAGCATCAACAAAGCAACATTTCTTCACAAATGCAGATGTTAATTCAAAGACCTAAAAAAGATCAGACCAAGCTGCCTCAGGCAATAAGTCAATTACTGCAACATTTATGACCCTCCTCCTCCTTTCCCGCCGGAGCCTGCCGAAAGCGAAACCGAGGACAGCAGAGTTAGTGCACACACATCACATCAATAGGGCTGAGATTAACTAAGCAGCGTCACTTGAATGAGGCACAATTTTTTTTCTTATGATACTGCTGTCTCATAAAAGGCACTCTCCCTATGTGAACTGCTGCAGCATGTCACATGCAGTAAGTGGTGGACAGACTCCTGCTCGAAGAAAAATATCCCAATCTGATAGGCTGGGTCCAGTGCTTGTGACATGGCGTCTACTGTTTAAAGCAGCAGCGCTTTTTGACCATTCATTCGCTGTGGGCCAAGTGGGAAAAGAACGATGGCGGAAAGCATGAATTAAAAAAAATCATGAAAGCGGGCGCTGTGCTAAAACATGTAGCGCTGCACCCGTGCATATTAAAGTTATACGCATGGCAGCCCATGAAGCGAGCGTCATGGAGGTAAGAAAAAAGCATGAAAGCAGGCACTGTGCTGAAACAATATCACAAACGCAGCACTAGTACACCCAATGTGGATGAAATCAGTGAATCTCAGCATCCTGTATAAAAGAAAAATGTTCAAGAAAGAGGCAGATGTTATTCAGTTCGTTGACCAATGATCACAGAATAATTATACTAGCATGCCTTGTGCTTTTTGTCCCACACAAGCACCGTCATCGTCCACAACCCTGGCACTGAAACACTTGCAGCCAGTTCACCCATGTGGCCAGCGGGCTCTACCCTTCAATAACGCCCCTTACCTGGCCATGCTCGCTGCTCCAGCCCCTGGGAGTGTCCTTGGGCAGAAAGTACGGCCTGGAGCTCGACAAGAGCTACCCACTGGTCCTCTCCTCCCACAGCAGCTGCAGTTCCAGTATGCAAACCGGGTGCCCTCCGGGCTGGTACCATACATGGAAGAAGATTCTGGCATTCTGGCTCTGCTCTCCAAGCGGCACTGGAAAGCCTTGTAAAAGTAGTAGGATCCGGGTGAGCCGCAAGTGGAACTGACCCACTGCAAAAGGGCCAGAAATAAAGCAGGATCAGGTGCTAAGAGATGTTAAAGACACCCATACGTGTTAATGGCACTTTGCCCAGGCAGTGGGGTGCTCCTGGGGCAGCCGTGCCCCTGAAGCCTCAGGTATGCAGCTGGCTGCCCATCCTGCTGGGGTAAGGGGTGAGCGGCAGGGCATGGGATGTGTGTCAAGGAATTCTTCCTGGCACAGATCAAGTTCCCTTGCCGCCCTCCGGCCTGGAAGTTGTTACCGGTCCTGACTGCAAGCTCTTGTCCCGGACCCTCCATCCCAGCCCTTGATGTGAGTGGAGCCTCCCCTCCCTCTTACTTGCAGCACGGAGCCCCAGGAAAGAGTGACGGCAGAAAGCAGCAATTTAAAAAAAAGTACTGACTGTCTCGTCGACACTGTGTCCTGGCGACCATGGGCCGCTCTGGTGACTCCGCAGGGGTCGCGTCCGCACGGGACTGCACACTGCTGCATGCAGCCACTGCCTCTCCCTCCCGCATCTGATGCGTGGCGGCCATCCAATGCTGAGAGTGTGGGTCCCATGATGCTTGCTTCACCTCTGGCCCGGTTCCAACCACTCCCGCCGATTTTATGCACAGGCAGCAGCGCACGCCGCACAGTCTGTGCACTCAGATTCGAGTCCCCGCGCTGCTTCTCTGTATGCCGCAATAAAACAAGACTTCAGAAACATGATCCTGCAGTGTGAAAAACTCATTAGTCTCAGTACACTCCTCCTAAAGATAAGAAATAGCTTCACGCTAACCGTGAAGCTAACAACCCAGTCCGGATGGGCCGTCCAAAAGGGAGACAGGGCGGTGACCAAGAAGCATCCTTTTAAATGGGAAGCCAGTGTTTAGCATAAATGCTGACGCGACACAACGAAAATGATGGGCGGGGCTTCAAGTCCCCTTCTGAAATCTCGATCACAATAGCCCTCGCAGAGCGAGCATGCGCATGCGCGCTGCAACGCTAGGCGAGACCTAAAACTGAGTTCAAAAGAAATATAAGGATACCTATAAAAGGAGAAAGGGAAAATGAAACGACTAGCTCAGCAACTCTGGTACTGAAGTGCAATCATTTTCAGGTAGATGGACGTATGTGATCCAGCAACATGCCGCCACTCATAGGGCAATAGTACCCAAGGCTGAAGTGGGCTGATCAACTGTTCCATGCTGTGTGCATTTATGGGTGGGTGGGTAAACTCGAACAGACCAGTGACAGAAAGAGCTGACCCAAAACCTCTCTTAGGTAGTATATGTACATATGTGTATAAATATATTTTATGATTTTGTTTTATTACAAGAGCCTAGTAGACGCCTTAGTCTGTCAGGCCCTCTTAGAACAGTCTAGCAATGATTATCAGTGTACAAATCTCCTTTTCATGGAGTTAACACTGCGTACCGTTTCAAGGGGATTCATATAGAGGTTGAAGATGATGGGCAACATGATATAACCCTGTGGTACTCCACAGGTAAATAGGGTTCTTCTGGGACTTTAAGGTGCCCACATGAATGAACTGGTGTTGTTTGGGAAAGAAGTAGGAGAACCTGTGAAGGATGTTGCCAGTGAATCCCATTCAGAACTTCAGAGTGTGGAAGGAGTTTGTATGGTCAGTGGGGTTTAAGGTGGCTGAGAGATCCAGCAATATCAGGTGGCAGGGGTCATCTTTATCTGTGGATAGGAGTGTTTCAATTACAATTTGTAAAATAGCTGTATACATGCTGCTGCATGATCTAAAGTCAGATTGGTAGTCATGCATGGGATGATTGGTGTTAATGTGATCTTGGGATTGAGCATTGGTAGCTTTTTCAATCATCTTGCAGATGAAGGGTAGATGAATGATAGGCCTGTAATTGATGATGTTGTCAGGAGCTAGGGTATAAACAGGGTCTATAGTATATGTTGTCTTTGTAGAAATCCCTTCGGTGATACAAATCAAGGACTTTTATGGAAGAGTATCTTCTTCACAGCTTTTTTTAGGATACAATTTTATTTGCTGAAATTTTGTATCCCAAATCAGCATCAATATAATAATGCTAATTATAAAAGGGTTGTTTTAAATGCATTCTTTTTTGGCTCACATCAGGCTCACCGAGAAAAAATCTAATAAATAAAAGAAGAGCTTGAACAAGAGATGCCTTTCTAACACTTAATGTGTATGTATCTTCACGCTCTCCACTCCTTAGTTTTAATGTTTTGGAGGCTAGTCTACTACATGTGTTTGAATATATATATATATATATGTTACTTCGGCAATAGATGCATTAAGTATATGATTCATTTGCAAGCCCCCTTGATAGCTAGTAGATATTGTATTTATAGCCTACACTCCTGATTCTTTCTTTCTTTTGGATTTGAAAGAAATTCCCAAGTAAGTGTATTCAATTAAATCTTTACATCTATTAATATAACAAGAACGTCCTATCTGTTTTCCTAAGGCATAGGACTTCAGTCTTTAAATGCTTGTAATCAGCCAAGCAAAGCAAGGCAAGGCTCGTTGAAGCTTCAGTGAGTTTTGCCTCTTACTTTACTTTGTGTCTCTGCAGTTTGGCCAATTAAGGGCAAAAAGAAACAGTCAGCTGTGTGCTCACTAAATTCTATAGAGAGTTTGCGGCATTTCTGCTCATAAAATGGATAAATCAGTACAGTTTTCATCTTCCCTTTATATGAAATGAGACTCAAAAATGTACACAAATTAAATTAAGTTTATAAAAGCTCAAATTATAAAAAAGCAGATGGATTGTATCCTCAATGTGATATGCAGTAAAGACCTCAAAAACTCCTGGAGATCGGTTGTCACAATCTTCCCCAACAAGGCTTCAAGCTTTTACCTTTTTGGGTGAGATGGCTTGAGTGTCTACATTACCTGGAAAAAAAAAACTTTATTTCCACCCTTTCACGCAAAATATGTAGGGCATGTATATATAGGTTACGCTACGCAGACGATTTCTGTGCATGACACAACCCTAGGGACCAGCACCTTGGGGACATTGTGTGGTTTCAGATAAGGATCGTGCACCACCACCTTCCTCTGAAAGATCAGTCTTTCATGCAGTGAGCAGGGCTAGTCTTTTCTGTCAAGCAACAGCTTCACTATAATTGTTATTTCTACCATTTTCAACCCAATCAACATCCCTTTGGCCCACTCAGTGTAGGAATGTTGTTTTGTATGGTTGAGATGTCCGTTGGTGAGATGATATCCATGTACTGTTGTGGTGGAAGCTAACTATACATGGTTTTAGAGGCGTGCTGTACAAATGATGGCACACATTGGAGTGTAAATTGTATTTTTTTTAGTGGTGACAAAAAATAAATGCATCTAGGTATGGAAGCGTTATTGAAAGTGGCAGTGCCTTGCCCACTTTGTGACTGGTGATGTGTTGTGCACATGATGGTGTTGAAGCAGGGTTTGGGTTGATGTAGGGCGAAGAACTATATCTGATTGCGATCTGTAGCTCTCATTGATTAGAGTAATTGAGTAGAGTCATGATAGACTAGTTTTACTTTTTCTGATGAATTCTTCTAACCATATATTCCTCACCTTAGAACAGTGTCCAGGCGCGAGACTAGAAACCTTTCTCCAGCAATGCTCCTGCACACTTGTATTGCTTGTGATCAGTACTTCTAACCATAGAGTGTTCAACTTAGAATACTCTCCATGGGTCAGATTGGAAACTTTTTTTTCCAGCAAGGTGCCTGGACACTGCTTGGTGAAACTGTGTGGCTCCACATTTACTCTTTAGTGCCCCGGTAGCGAACAAGCGGAGCTGGTTATAAGTGCCACCCGCGTGTGCTGAGGTCAGCTCCTGTGCTCATAATTTCGTTGGTCTTCTCACAACTCCCAGACTTAATCCAGTGCCTTAGAAAATTATGTCTCCTCTGAAAATGACAGAGTTTGGGCTTGGGACACGACTCAAAGTTGTGTGATTTATGCTCACTCATGCAGCCGACGGCAATCTGAGACCAAGAAGCGAAGCTGTGTCTCCATAGTAATGATGTTTTGCATAAGTATTGTCTTTGAGCCAATGCAACGCTGCTATCTGCGCCTTCTGACTTTAAATACTGTAATTACATTCAGTCTTAGCACAAGCGAGCCTCAGGCATTGTCAATGCAAAAGACCTGTACCACCCTTTCCAGAACAAACTGATTCAACTGGCCAAGAAGCAGCTGCCGAAAAGTTTGAGTGCCCCTTCCACTAGCTAAGGCTGCTACCACTGTCTTGGCATGTGGCATACTTTTCCTTAATGCATGCCAGGCTGTAACGCGGGTGTCAGTTCATATGTTCTCGAAACACTACTGCCTTGACAGCCACGTCTAACAGGAAGGGCATTTCGCCCACCGAGTCCTACAGGACCTTTTGATCAGAACCCACTTCACGAACCTTTCAACTGACAAATATTGCTTTGTGTCTAGTCCAGTATGAGGGAACTGCGGTTAAAAGTATCCCTTTGAGGAAAAAGTTATTTACCTTTGGCAATGCTCTTTCTGGTTGATACCCTAACTAACCTTAGATTCTCCACCGCCATTCCTCCTCCCCATTCTGTGCAGTGGCCTCTTTTTTCCATAGAAAAATATCCTAAATTAAAGGGTACCGACAGGGGAAAAAATAAGGAACTTATATTGTCTTTCAGGGGTGACGCTTATATGCAGCTCCATTCCGTCACTCCCAGGACGGTATGGAGCCAGCAAGGAGCCCCCACGGCATCACCTGGCGGCACAATGCGGTACTGCTGGAGAAAAGTTTCTGGATCCTGTCTGGCATCTGAGGAGTATTCCAAAAAGAGTGTGTGAAATTCGCATGATTTGATTTTGTGTCAGTCACAAAATTTAGGCAAAATTAAAGGAATTGACATATAAATGCGCAAAATGCAAATCTTAATTTGTTTGCTATATTTTCCCCATAAATGGTGTCCTGGCATCCATTTTTGATGCAAGGATGATTCTAATGCTGAACAAGTGTGCAAAAAAAAACAACGGCAAAAAACAGCGAATGGTGTTCTGTTGTTGTTTTTACCATGAATGGCCCATTTTAGCTAAAATTCCCTTAATTGTGCAAATTATTCTGGCATAAGTAAAATTTTACCCAGAGTCTAATTATAAGGTGCGGAATCTACGGTTAGATACAGTATCCACTGTAGGAAGGTGGATATCTGACTATGGTTACCCCCAAACTTTTTGCCTGGTGTTTAGCTGGTTTTTGACATAGTTGGCCTGGGATCCTGCTATTCAGGGCCCCAGGCTAATTGCTCTCTCCTTAAAATGGACTCCATGTACCTTAGGTACATACCCAATTGGAATTGGCTCACCTTATTGGCCCCTGTAACAGTGTACCCAGGTACCCAGGGCATAGGTGCTTCCAAGGCCTACCAGGGGCTGCAGCATGTATTGTGCCACCCCTGGCCTGGCCTCCATATTTGACACAACTGGCTGATCACTCAGCTGGGGTAAGTCAGTGTAACCACCCCTTACTTAGGTATAGTCTGCCTATACCTAACCTAAAATGGACACATATGTTCCTATCAGTCACTCCTATGGAAGGCCTCATCAATCCTGGAGGCAGAGCGCTTGGAAATATGTGAGATAATGCTCTGGCATGAGCTGAGCCTGTCTGCAGCTTTCGGAACCATGTCCTTTAGCTGTTTCATGATATTGCCATACCATATACTCTTAAGTGCATTATGAACCTCGCGGTTAAATGCTATCTTGGGTTTGGCTTTATCAAAACATGTCGAGTAAGGTGTCATACGAATTGGAATACTACCCCCTCGCCAGTTCTGGCGACGGGGGTAGCATTCCACCCTTCTAGAGGGGCACGACATGTACCTAGCCTGAACCCCGGTTAAAGTTAAACAGAGCCTTAGCATCCCAAAATGGATGCTGCCACCACAGACACAAGTCTGACCTCCTGCTGCTGGGAGTCCTTCCAGCGAGGGCAGCTTGGACAAAGGGTTTCCTGCCTGGGGAGGTGCTAGCACCACTCCAGACAGGATTTTGTGTATTGGGTAGGAAAGGGCTGAAAAGAATCAGACATGCCTGGGGCACACAAGGTGTCCCTGTGCATAGGCCAGTTCAAACCGGTGCTGGGGCTTTCCAGCCCCAGTCCTGGCACGAAACTGGACAAAGGAAAGGGGGTGTAACCACCCCCCTTCCTGGTCCCACCCAGAGGAGGGACCTAGTAGGTGATCCGGCCCCCCAGATTCGAATAAGAGTGGGAGCTGTGTCCTGAGACTTCAGATCATCCTGAATCAACTTGAAATACAGAAGAAGACTGGACTTCGACATTCTGCTGCACAGAAGACGGAAGAGAATCTCCCTTGTGGCCAAGGAGTGACCACCCTGTGAACACAGGCACCAACCAGCAACTCGACGTCTGCTTGGCCGCCGCCTCCCGCCGGAGCCCGAGCCCAGAGCCTGACAAGACCCAGACTCCCAGACTTCTCACCGCCCGATCCACAGTCCCTGCAAAGAAGGGACCCGTGGAGGCACCGAGAGACGTGGGACCGGACATCTTGGAAGACCCCCGAAACGCTGACTGCGCAGCATCAGAGGCACCCTCGACGCTGTGCTTTGGGGTTTGAGAAGCCCTAACCTCGAGCAGCCCTTGCACCGAAGATCAGCCCCCCAGCATCTCCACGATCTGCGTGGGGCCCTTTTGCACCGTGCCACTCGACGCGCCATCTCGGCCACTTGCCACGTGGCTAGCGGCCATCTTGGCGACGAAACCTACAACTTTCACTGCGGGTCTGGTTGCTCCAGACTTGCCCTCGCTCCTGGAAAAAGGAGTACCTGCTCTGACCTTGCTGGTCCGAGTAACAAGCCTTTTTCGATTCCTGCGTGGCTTGCATTAGCCAAGGCCTGTTTGCTTCTATCAAGTCGCCGACACCGCCAACAGCGAGAAGCCTGCGTGGGACAGCTCGTGACCGACTCCTGGACGTCTTCGACCCCTCGGGTCCACGTGGCTGCAGAGAGAAGCTACACCTCGACGCCTGTTTGCACCCGACATCGCCTGGTTCCACTCTGGTTCCACGGTAGTCACTGGCTAGTGACTTTGAACATTGTCCCCTCTGCTTTCAGGTCTTCACCTCTTCAGATCCACCCTTGGATCCACCGGAACTCTTCACATCGAGCCGCCTGCAGCATCTTCAGCTCCAAGCACCATCGACCTGCGTGACGAAACCCGACACTACTTCGACCCTATGCACCCGCTTCCTGTGGGTGAGGTAACTCAGCTCCGCCGGTGTTCCCACACTGGTACACACCTCTAGTGTCTGTGTCTCAAGTTTCAGCTTTCTAGGTCACTCGGAAGGTTCCTTTCTAACTAACTTTGTACTTTTTACGCACCATTGACATTGCATTGGTAAAGTGTGCACTTTCTGCACTGCTCCCGAGTCCCGCGGGCCTTTCCCGACTTCTTCACTGCTAGCCCCGAACAGCTCCAGCGATTCCCCAGGCCCTAGGCCTCTTCACTTTCCCCATAGTGGTTCTTATACCACTATTTTAGTATATGGTTTAGGTGGCCCCTAGGGCTCATCCATATTGTGCAACTTTTGTGTATTTAAACTGTGTTTTGTTTTAACGCATTTGCTTCTGTGCTCATAAAGAGTATCAGGGATATTTGTAGTAATAAATCTATATATATTTTCAATATATATCTGTGTGGTGTCCTTTCGTTTGGTATTCAAGGGATTGTGTATGGTAAAACAGCTTGCTTCACATGCCTTTACAGAGTTTAGCCTAAGACTGCTTAGTCCATGCTACCCCTAGGATAGCTTGTCTATAAGGTTGACTTTACAACCTGCACCATAAGGGTTGCTTGGCATGATACAAGGTGATCACTAGAATTAGTGAGCATCATATATCAGGCCAACTTCTCACATCCACCATATCAAGATTTTTCTGTTCTGTGAAATGTTTCTTTCAGGACACCTGTCATGTGGATGATTACATTCCATCACCTTATTCCCAGTCTACAGTCTCTGCCAGCTACCTCACTCCTGTCAATTTACCCACAACTGTCTGATTACTCTCAGATATAATGTAAATACCTGAGGGGAAGAAAAGAACATTTTCCTGAGAAATATAACCAAAAGTTGTCCTGTTTCTTAAACCAGTGACATCGTAATCATTCACGTGTTGCCAGAATGTCCCCGTTTCAAGAGAAAGAGATAATAGGACCAGCTAAATACCAGACACAAAGTTACACTAACCCATTAATATACATTTATCACAACTCAATAGGGAGATGCAGAGGTTGTGTGAGTTGGGATCAGATTGGATTTACTTCACTCCCCTGCAACGAAGTACCCTGTCCAGCAACTAAAAATACTTGCCCGTGAACCCCCAGTGACTCCCAAGAAAACGTGAAGCCGCCCTTGTGAAGAGGCAACATATAGAACCTGGGAGAAAAGCCCATACAGCTTCAGACCAGTCTGGCCCGGTGTGCTGATAGTCCCGAGAGGAAGTACTTCGGAGGGACATCCTAAACTCCTATAATAATTAGAACCACAGGCTGAGGCAATCTGGGTGATACCATCTCTGCCTTGACTCATCTACGATTGGATGGGGGGTAGAAGGCCAGTACACCTCGGGTGCCCTCATACAACCTGAGGCAATAATACTTTGTTCAGCCCCTGTGCTGTGATACTCTCCAGCGTGTCAATGATGGTCTGACTGCATGTGACACTGAGCCAGGGCAACAGAGCCTAGCCTGACTCCTAATTTGTACTTGGTGATAGAGAACCACAGATATGACAGGCGGGAGGACAAAGAAAAAACAGTCCATTAAGCACTTGTTGGACAGACCAAAGCACTAGGGACAGGCATGGGCAAATGAAGTACCTCAGAGGCAGACCCCTGGGGTGGGGGAGATTCTGATCATGGGGCAAACCTCGTTCAAGTTGTCGATTTTATCTTACAGGCATTCCTCAAGATTAAGAAAGACATCTAGGCTGTCAAAAGAGACCTACTCAAGGACTGACAAGACATGTGAAGTGACATAGTTTAACTGGGAAACTGATTGAAGGAGGCGGAAAAGACCCTGCAGAAGCAAGTTGATGACTGCAATAGTCTCCAGCAACACATAATCACACACGAGGAACAGCACATCAGCCTTCAGGAAAAATGCGAAGACCTCAAGAAACGATCATGGAGAAACAACAACTTTATCTGCAGAATACCTATGAAATACAGGGTGGAGACCTAACAATCTACATCCAGAGCCTATTTGACATTATATTAGAGCAGAACTGGACACAGTAAATCTAGATTGAATACAGATGGTCTCCTAATGACTGGATACACGAGGTTCCCCTCCTGACATTGTGACTGGAGCCCACGTCTACAAGGAATAGGAAACCATCATGTCTAAATCCTTTAGGCTCGTTGCTGAACTGCTGAAAACAAGAGACATCAAATAAAGATGGTGTCACCTATTTTCGATTATCTTCCACAGGAAGACAAGCAGCGTACTCCAGCCTCCTTAGAAGAATCATGTTCCCTGTTGAGCGAGCACTGCAAATTCCGGTCCCCAGCGGGCATCCTGGACATAGAGAAGGTTGGAGAAACCTGGAGAACAGATAGAGATTGAAGCCTGATGGATAAAAGACCGCTGCATGCAAAGAAAGTGTGCTGGCCTACCTGTGACATGTCCAGAGTCTCTACAGACCAGCCAAGACCCTGATGAACTATAATGCCTGATAGCAACACTATTGTTTTGATGCTTTATATGATGCCCAACGAAAGAAAAAAACAAGAATACAGGGCTGGGGAGAAAGCGCTAGGTGGGGACATACTGGTGAGAGTTGACAGGGCCGTTATACCTGACTGTCATGCAGGTCAGTTAATGTACCAGCGAGAGATGAGGATGGAAAATGTACATTTCAAGATCCAGAGCCTTCCAGCATTGACTCCACACATGTTCGTCCCTAACCGGTCAGTTTTTATTTCAGCAATTACTGAGTAATGCTTTATTCGTTTCAAACTTTATTCGGGAGGGAAGTGATGCCATTACCAAAACCCACACATGTCAGGACAAGCATGTGCGTCCGAACTCAGACCGGCTTAATGGCAGTATCACACGTCAACGCCTGTGAAGGATAGAACCTTGATGCAGAAGATAACTACATGTCATGTCCACGGTTTGAATAGCTCCACAAAGCAAAGTTTTATATCAATGGCACTACAACCCCTTTCAACAGCATATGATAGGTGTTGTTGGAGACAGTGTGGAGAATCGGGGGAATCATTCATATACTACGGACTTGTCCCAAGCGCAAGGATTTCTATTGAAACGTTCTAGATAGTGTTTCCCAAATTGAGGTTAGAAAGGTAGAAGGAGACCAAGTACTAATTATTTTAGGGGTTCTGGTGGAAGACACATTTCCATTACACTCAATCATTGGGAAAAGAATCTCTTAACTAATATGCACCACTAAACAGACTATCCTGAGTATGAAGGGATTCTTATTGGCACCAACTTTGGAACTGTGGCTCCAGAAGCTCTGACAATTACTTGCTCAGGGAAAAAATAGCCTAAGATCGCAAAGGAGAGACCTGTAAATTTAACAGAATGGTGGATCCTGTCCAGACATACCTGAGCAATGATAACAGGGGCTTGAAAAACTCGATCCCTGCGGTCTATTCAACAATGAGAAGTATATGCTAGCAGGGGTCAAAGGGGAGGGCAAGGTGCAATCTGGGCTAGCTTTATCACAGCAATTGTGTCACTACAGAGAATTGTGTGTGGGGATATTTTCTTTACATTTACACATGTATGACTGTCTAAAGTTGTGTATTATGGAAAGTCAATAAGAATAATTAAAACCTAAAAAGGTACCTTGAGTGTGTGATGCACTTCTGTTTTCAGTCCGTAGCCGACACCTTGGTAACAGCTTTGAATAATTGTTTTTTCTCACAATGAATACACTTTTGAACTTCTTTCATCCTTCATCTACAGGTGAAAAAGAGAAGATGTCCTACTCAAAGAAGAAGGTAGAAGAATTTTTTGAGGATGACCTTTCCTGGCCTTTGAGCTTCAGCGAGGTACTTGTTGTTATATTTGAATTTCTGAAGAATTTATGCTTGTGGAAGGTGAGGTTCTGAATCGCCTTATGCACTGCTACTGCCTTCCCTCTCTTTGCTGCAAACAGCCCTTGTGATTTTGCTGTTTATCTACTCATGATCATACGGTCTCTAGTCCAGCTATTACAAAACCTACACCCTTTTGGAACCCTCAAAGGAATCTAGGTACAGATCTGCATTAACAATAGCAAAGTCAGAATAAGAAGTATCTACCTTACCTGGTAAATAACTCCCATCGGGTAACAGTACTGACCTGCTGAGGTCCACACATCTAGAAATGAGTCCCCTGTGTACATAGCAGTTAGGGACTTCAGGAGTGCTTGATGGGTCCGGGTTGCTACGTCACCAACATCTTCATAAATATGCTTCTTTTTTGGGTTGATACCTGCTTAACTCCCATAAATGTTATGTTTCAGTACAGGTGGAAAAGAGACTTAGCCTGCTATTTGTTATGTTTTAAACATATTCAGTGTACCAGGAACTGAGACATTTACTTTTCAAAAAATTGCATAACCGCTCCTCTTGTTGGATGCCGAAACTTGTGCAGCGGCACCATTTCTGAGAAGCAGGCCCTCTCAATGAGTGTAATGTCTGAGTGGGCTCTCACTCTCAGATTTGTAGTCAGAGAGGAAGTCCCAGTTTTAAATATGACAGTGCTCAGGGTTGAGGAGCAAGACATTTGTAATGGACATTTCTAATTCCCAGGCTTCAAAATACAAAGCTAAAATTGCAGTTTTTAGTTGCATCTGTGTATTCATGTATTTGCAATTTCTTCTAGTAAAGTATGGTGTCACAAATCTTTTATAGGATAAAGTCAGTCATAATGATGGTCCTCTTGTTGTTGCAATTAAAATCAGAATCTCATTTTCCTAGGAAATCAAACACTTGTTCAAGGGCGCACTAAAATATATTTCTTTTTAAACAAGCACAATTCAGAATATGGATATTACACACACACACAGTTCAAGTGTTGTGTACATTTAAAACATACACAAATATAACTTTTGTGTTGCACCATTATATTTTTTATGAGTTCTGTTGAAAATGCCTAGCATGATGATTAAGTACTGTGCTATGCTCCCAAAGAACACAGTTTTGCTTTTCATTTTACTACAGCAAGTGAAGAGTCTAGACAGTCATTCCACTTTAAACTAGTAAATACAATGGAATGTACAGGACATGCCCCGGTTTCTCTAGTGCAAGATGATTATCACCAGGTGCCTTGCAGCGGTGATTGTTCATTGACATATAGATCTCTTGATATAACCACTCAACAAAACACAAGAATTACCTTGTTCTTTTTTTTTGGCAGATCAGAGTACGGGGAGTTGCAGGTGTTGAGGGCAACCTGCGCCGAAAGCCTTCTCCTCGCAATATATTTCAGGCCGGTCTAACATTCCACACCAAGAAACGTCGATCAGAGAATGGCTCTGGAAGCCCTAAAGACGGTGTGGCTCAGAAGGTTGGTTTATTTTGAAGATATTCTGACAGCCTTTGTTCCACTCATATATTCTTTCCTTCATCTTTATTTTTACTTTCTGTTCTGATTTCTTCCTCTCTTCCTGTCCCTGTTTGCCCATTGATTACTTTCTTTTTGATTATTCTCACACTTTCTTCTCTATTTTGGTAGTTGGATATGCCTTAATTTCTATGCAGCTGCTGGATCTTCTTTGACTACTCTTACCTCAGTCCCTTTTGTATTGTGTTGCTAATTTTTTCCTTGTCTATCAGCTCTTCATTCCACTTTTCTTAATCCATCTTTGTTCCCAAATTCTAGAATTTTCCAAAAGTACTCGAAAGTTGAAGTCACTAACTGGAGTTTAATAGGGGGATGGCTGAAGTTCTAGCGGTCTGTACACACCTTGGCTTAATCCCTTTGTGTAGTATACCCTGACAATCTAGGTGTGTGCTGACTGATGCCTCTGCTGTATGGCCAAGAAAGAAGTAGGTCCATGTGATGCAACGGAGTGGGAGGTTCCCAGCAACTTAGCCACTCCACATAATGCTGGCACCATCCGAGCCAGTTAAGGGAATGAGGACATCACCAGTTTCCTACAACAATGCACTCTGACTGCGAGTAAGAGACACCATTTTCCTCTGATGACGCACAGCTGTGCAGCCATGTGGGAGTGCATAGAGACGCTCCTTGTTCTGATATTGTCTGGCTCAGCAGCCAACAAGAATGCAGCTTGGTGGATTTGAAGGACTGAACGATACGAAAATGTGCAATTTTCTATATAGTTTATTCATTGGTTCATCTTTGTACATGGCTTGAAAAAGATATCTAACAAAAACTGTGATCAAAATACCATAACCTGAATTAGACAGAAGGCTATGACCTTCCACAAGCTGAAACCATGAAAAAGTGAGATGGGAGACAGCGATGCTACAAAGAAAGCGATTGCTAGAAGGGACTACACTAACATTAAAAGGTGGCAAACACAAGGAGATGATGGACTTAGCGCTGAAACTTTTCAGACACTCACCCCCAGTCACAGATCTATGTTGAATCCATCATCAATCTTTAGCTCACCTTGCCACCTCAGTTCAGACCCAGCTATATGCAAATCAGTCTTGACCCTGGAAGCTAACATCAAGCTTGGGATAGGACATAACACCTCTAATGGAATACAAACTGTAGAATTAGAGAGAAAAGACCATCCTTCCTGGATCCCTTAGCTGTGATTTTGTCACGTTTGCGGGAGGGAAAGATCATTCATGCTATGAGAGATGGATATAAGAACCATGGACCTTACCTTGTCAAACATAAAACATCACCTCGGAAGACTCTCCTAACCACCAACGACAGAGAGACACATTTGGACATCTACAATTTTTAGTGTTTCTCTTAAAGTCATTTTTGTCTAACATTTCCAAATCTTAGGACCCTCTGGAGAAAAAATGATGATTTGGAATCCTTCCCTGTTAAGTCTTAGAGACAAGAGGAATCGGAGTGAACTGTTGCTGATGAATCAATGCTCCATTTTGACACCTTTTTCTTATCCTCCTCTTCCTTATTCTCTTTATCTTTTCTTCCCATCTCCCGTCCACCACACTGCATGTTGTGGTATATGGCTTCCATTCGGTGGCAGCTCTGTGAGGTGTAGCTGGGGATGTAATTCATGTACAGCACCTACATTCTGATCTGGGTGCTGACTTAGCATGTTATGGTACCTCCTTTATCTCATGTATTGCTGCTCTCAGCTGGTCTTTGGCTGGTTTCATTATTACCAATCTAATAACACCCAGCTACATGAATAGGTTATGTGTCATAGCATTGCTCCAGCTTGCGTGGTTTTCCATGTACATCCCCTATCAATCAGAGTCTTATTAAAAGCTATTGGCTGTGCCTAAACACTTGAAAATAAAAGGGTAATTGACAGGTCACTAGGACTATTAAGCCCAAAGCAGTGACCCCACTTGATCGCCTTTTGTCCATAAAGTATTCCAGATTTAAAGCTTGTTTTAGCTGAGTCCTCTCTTGGCATCTGTGAAAGTGTTCCTTTGCTCTCTTCCATTACCTGCATTTTGCGTTTAGAAGATGTCACCCTGCCTTTACTTATTATTTCCCCCTTTTAGTGTTTTCTCTCTTGCTTAATGGAATCTCAGTCTTTCCCTCTGTAGAGTGTAAGTCCAGGAGTTTGCCTCTGAATCCCATCCACTTGTACTAGTAAGATGCCCACTAACCTTAGCTTCTCTCCTTCCTTGTCTGATTTCCACTTGCCCTAGTTGTCAATTGTTTCATGATCATGTGCTTTCTCTCTGTCTGCCACCATTCTGTCCCTATTCAAATGCTCATTTAGTTTTATGTCTTCATGTCCCAAAGAAGAAGACAGCGGCTGCTGAAGGTGCCCATCTCAATGGCCGACCTGCAATAGACCTGACTGAGGAAGATTCCAAAGAGTCTTCTGGGAGCAGTAGTTCAATGACCAGTGGCATGACTGAATTTCCCAATGGGTCTGCAGATGTCAAAGAGCTCGAGGCCTACGAATCTGCAGACACAGCCGAGTACCAGGTATCAGAACGCAATAAGGTTGCATTCTTTTATGGACTGTTGGCAGATATGGATTTCTCCCATATCTTGTACCTGATTTTTAAGTCTTGTGGGTTTTATGGCCACGAGTGATGTACATGGATCTGATGTAATTACACATCATGTCTTTTTATGTCTGGCTGAAGATAGCCTTTACTATGTGAAGGTGGAGCCTTTCATGGAAGTGAAAGCAGGAAAAAGAAATCCATTATTCATCAAGTAGGACCTTAGATGAGGGGACTAGATTTTATTATTGGTTGAGAGTCTATCCGTTGTGACAGTGCAAGCCATGTGAATCCTGTCCCACGATTGCGCTACAATATCCACACCACGATTGCGCAACAATATCCACACCTGTGGTCATACATTGCCAGCCAAGGGGGTGAGGGGCGGGCAAGGAGTAATAGCTAGTGTTGAACATAGGTGCACCTGTCCATAAATTGTGGGTGCAATTGTGTAATATGCGTTGAAACGGCCCCCAATTGTGGGTGAAGATGTGCAATATTCGTTAGAATGGCCCCCTTTTCATGAGCTGTGTTATGCATCATGCATATGAGCTGTGAATGAGAATGTAAAAAGGCCTGAAATGACCGTAGACATCTCTAGCTGTCCTAGAAATAGCTGCAAGTTTTGATTACGAGTGCATGGTAGTACGTTCAGTATAAGAGGTAGGGCGAGGATGCTTCACAAAGCCCAGCTTGGTGCTGCTGGGCTGCCTGGTGGGCTACCTCAGTCTACTTTGTAAGTCTGACTTTCTTTGTGTGCGTCTGTATACTGTTTTTGTGTGTGTGCATCCCTACAGCATGTGTGCGCGTATGCACGTGTCTGCTTGTGTGATATGATGTTACTTTCGGTGCATGTATGTACGTGTGTATGTCGGTGTACATGTTTCTCATTACCCATATGTACTTACTGTGGATGTGCATTTGTTTCTTAGCATGTTTGTGTGCATGCGCCCCTTGTCAAAACATTTGTCGCTAAATGTCAGTGCGTTCTTCCTTTGGGTTGCCATTTTTTGGTTTTATTTTTCGGATGTGTACGTTCGTGGGTTGCAACCCTTGCCTTATTAATTCTTTCAAAATACATTGCCCGTAACGTGTCTGTTTTCCTTTTGTTCACTGGCCTCTACAGTTATATATATTCCATTTGTTTTATCGCCATTGTTTAGCATTTCTTGTACTCTAAACCCCTATCTTCCAGCACTGTTCAGCATCACAACACTGTTTTTGCATTGATAATACTTGGCATTTAGTGTGAGTATTACAACAACATTAAAACACTGATTGATGTTCAGGAAGTTATCTATTTTTTATTTTATTATGTGCCCAAATTAACATTGTCTCCTGCTTTGTCAATGATGTCATTTCACATGTCATGACTGATATATTATGTGAAGTCATAAGCAGTGCATGGTGGGTGTGCTAGTTACAGTTAGCTCAGTGAACTATATTTGGCTAATTTCAGTGGTCTTTTCTTTTTTTAAACACTAGTTTTTATCTCATTTCAACACCTAACTATAAGGTTAATTTAATCTTGGGTCTTTTTCTTTATCATATTCAAACTTGAGGATGTGCCTAACCCTTTCTGGCAATCTGCAACTAAAGTCTTTGTGCATAGCAAGGGTTGGCTGCAGGGACTTGTATTTGATTAGACCCCGCACACATCCCTCTGTTTTCAGCCAAAATGACTGTTCTCACCGTACCCTCCACTCAAGCTTCGACACCATGGTGCAACAATACCATTGAATTTGAAGGTTGTAAGCTTCAAACTCAGTGATACTGTCCACTTCGGCAGGATTACGCCTGTGCCTCATGGGGGCTGCACCTTGTCCTGCAAGTGTACTGCAGTAACCATGGCTTGATTTTTTTTCTATAATCTGCGGGGGGTTCAGAGTGCCCTACCTTTTCCAGGACACAGGTGGCTCTATCCGTTTATATACGTACATAGCTGCACATAGCTGCACATATATATCTACATTCATATATGTATGTACATATATACATACATATAGACATACACACACACACACACGAACACATATATATATATATATATATATATATATATATATATATATGATATACTCGCAAATACACATATCGGGACCCTATCTCACCGTCAAGAATGAAAGAGGCAGCTCGTGGGAGAGTGCAAGAAAGCTGTTTATAGGGGCTAACCATTGAAAAGTAAGGAACAGTTCTCTTACAGAGTCCTGCATCACATACATTCTAAAATGTTCCCTTGTTTGATGGTGTCAGCTTGGGTTAAGACATTATGACATCATGCACCAAATTATGCCATCAATTTTCCAATTTTCTTACAGATGCCAAAACATTTTGATCTTTCTGATCTTGATCACACCTGTCTTACTTTTTAGTTCTATTAATACTTTCACCATTGTGATTGTTCATAGTCCATTTTGTTATGACTTCTAGCTTGTTATACCTTAGTTTTTTATTACTTTTAAATCTTTCTTCAAAAATCAGATTTATTTACGGTTACATTGCTGATACCAAGTTTTGTTGATTGGAGTGTCTGTAATGTTTTATGCATTTCTATTAATGATTGCATTTTCATTTAATAGTGTCACATTTATTACATGAATCCATTGCCCATAGTTGGCAGATTCCTCCTAGTGGCTTATAATATGTTTAATCATTCACTGTCCCTAATTTTAACCTCCAGGTTTTTGTTACTATATATCCTGTTGGGAATGTACCAGTGGTTTTAGATACACAACGATTTCCACCTTAGACATAAAGTTTTTCACGTGCATTGGATCCATGGGGAAACATTGTTTTTAATTTTATGGGGCATTTTGATATTATCCAGTATTATGGGTGTCTTTCATAGATTCACATGCCTGAATCATTCCCCGTCGTCGAGACGGGTGTCTCCGGTACATAGAAAAGTAATGTCTTATAGACATACATAGAGAATAGTAGGCCTAAAGGCCTCACCTTAGTAACATATCCATGTCCTTTTGTAAAAAGGACCAAACTCTAGAGAAGAGCCAATCAGCTATCACCTCCCTCTAGAACCTTCCTGGCAGGAGCCTCAGTTCCTCAGATTTTCTACCGCACGTTGTGCTAAGGGAGTCTCCTCTGAGCTCTGCTCAGATTCTGTGTTTTTTCACTCCATTAAATGACTTTGTTGTCAAGGATTCTTTTCTACTATGGATTATCTTCAAATACATTCTTTAACCACTTGGCTGCTAAGGCACCTGATGATCTTCCATTGACTTTCCATTGAAATCAATGGAAAGTCCATGACGAGTTACCCTTGTCATTAGCGCTGAAGTGGTTAAAGAAGGTCTGGTACAGGCCAAATACTACAAGGTATGTCGCACTTTCTCAAGTAAGTTTTTGAGAGGTTGTGAAGGGTGATTTTTAATATGGTGTCAAACACTAAGACCAGAAAGGAGGTTTTTTATTTTCTCCAGTGACCGTGATGAGGCGTTATCCTCAACGTCTAGGAGACCTCAAAAGAGAAGAGAATCTCCTCAGACTCATTCCTCAGGGGAACATCCTGAGAAGGCCTTCAAAAAGACCACTCATGGGTCTTCTGGGCGCAGTTCTTAAAAATCTCCTCACTCTGTGGATAAGGAGAGTAAATGACTTGCTTTTGGAGAAAAATCATGTAAAAAAGGCGACTTCTGAGCCGTCAAAATCACCTCCTCTGGTCATAGGACCCTTCAGGAAGGCGTCTTCTATTCCTCCTGAGGTAAAGACTAAGAAGCCAACATCGTCAACAGGATCGTCGACAAAGAAACCATCATCATTGCCTATTACAGCCTCTTTGTCTACGATGGCTTCGTCTACGATGGCCTCATCTACGATGGCCTCGTCTACGATGGCTCATCTACAATGGCTCGTCTACGACGGCTCGTCTACGATGGCTCGTCTACGATGGCTCGTCTACGATGGCTCGTCTACGACGGCTCGTCGACGATGGCTCGTCGACGACGGCTCGTCGACGATGGCCTGTTTACAGCGTCGACGACAGCCTGTTTACAGCGTCGACGACGGCCTCATCTACGATGGCTCATCTACAATGGCTCATCTACAATGGCTCGTCTACGACGGCTCGTCTACGACTGCTCCTCGATGACGATGGCCTCGTCTATGACTGCTCGTCTATGACGGCCTGTTTACGGCGTCGGCGATGGCCTAGTCTACGATGGCCTCGTCTACGATGGCCTCGTCTACGATGGCCTAGTCTACGATGGCCTCGTCTATGACTGCGTCGTCGACGACGGCCTCGTCTATGACTGCTCGTCTACGACGGCCTGTCTATGGCGTCGACGATGGCCTCGTCTACGATGGCCTCATCTACGATGGCCTCATCTACGAGGGCTTGTCTTCGATGGCTCATCTACGACGGCATCGTCATCGACGGCCTCGTCTATGACTGCTCGTCTACGACGGCCTGTCTACGGCGTCGATGATGGCCTAGTCTACCATGGCCTCGTCTACCATGGCCTCGTCTACCATGGCCTCGTCTACCATGGCCTCGTCTACCATGGCCTCGTCTACGATGGCCTCATCTACGATTGCTCCTCTACGATGGCTCCTCATCGACGGCCTCGTCTACGACGGATCGTCTATGATGTCGCCTACGACGGCGTCGTCTATGACTGCTCGTCTACGACGGCATAGTCTATGACGCCGATCTCATCGGCGGACCCGTCGACGAGGGAAATTCTGACAATTTGGGAATCTCTTATAATGTGGTAGAGAGGGCTGCTCAACGTTTTAAGATCTCAATGGTCTCTCAAGAACCGGTCTGCTTCTTGTATGACTTCACAGAACCTCTCAAGAAGGCAGTAAGGTCAATACCGATTATTGATTACCTATAGTCAGAAGGGGTAAAGGTCATGCAGAACCCCTCCTCTGTATCACCAGTGATCCCTCAGTTGGATAAGAAGTATAGGGCGCCAGATACAGCACCCGCGTGTTTAACAGGGCATCCTATGCCGGACTCCGTGGTGACACAGGCGGCCTAGAAGACCTCCAGGAATCCTTCGGCCCCTTTGTCGCTTCCTCCTGGTAAGGAGGTAAGAAGAGTGGACAACATTGGGAACAGGTTTTCCTCAATATCGGCAATGACTGTAAAGGCCGCGAACGCCCTAGCGCTCTTGGGACGCTATAATAGGCAATTGTGGGCACACATAGCCCTTAGCTGTCGGAATTGCCAGATTCATCCAAAGAGGAAGTAAAGAGGATTCTGCTAGATGATGAAGCATCGACGTCAGAAACTATAGACTGCGTGATGGATATCGCTATGACAGGGTTCCGCCAGTTGGCTGGAGCAGCAGTCTTGTGGCTCCAAGGATGGCTAAAGGCAACCTCTTTCCTTCCTGAGGTGCAAAGAAAGATTTTGGGCATGCCATATGTTAGCCAGTTACTATTTGGCACGAAAAATTGATGAAGCAGACACTGCGAGACCTTTGGGCACTCTACAGTATAAGAACCAGTCCTGTTGTAGAAATAGAGGAAGAGGACAGTCTTCCTACAGAGGAAATTATTAATACAGGTCTTCCTGCTCTTCAGGCCAGAGTAGACCGCAATATCAACAGCGCCAACAACAGCAAAACAAGCAATCCTCTTTTGGGAGGTCGTCCTTTCAAGGTACAGGACAGCGGAAATAACAAAAATCTATGGCTGCTTCTATGAGAGATCTCGATTATGCTGCAGAAAGGAGCAATAGAGAGAGTACCTCCATCTCAGAAGGGAAAAGGGTTTTATTCTTGCTTCTTTTGATCCAGAAAAAAGACAAGAAGTGGAGACCAATCTTGGACCTTAGGGCCCTCAACAAATTCCTAAGAAGTAGTCGTTTCGCATGGTAACGATCCAGGAGGTCTTGCAACTACTGTAACAGCAGGATTTTAGGGCGTCCTTAGACATACAGGACGCTTACTTCCATATCCCAATTCACAGGAATCACAAAAGGTACTTGCGATTTGCAATAGCGGGCAGACACATGCAGTTTTGCGTTCTGCCCTTCGGGCTCAAGTCTGCACCGCGTATATTCACGAAATGTCGTACCCCGGTGGTGGCATATCTCAGACAGTGCCATCACCAAGTCTTTCCGTATCTGGATGACTGGCTGGTCAGGACTCCATCCTTAGAAGACGCGTCCAGGTCTTCCAACGCCTGTTTAAAGCTTTTCGATTGCTAGGGTCTCACCCTCAATCAGGAAAATCGGTCCTACAACCTTCTCAGTGCATCAGTTTCCTAGGTGCAACCCTGGACACACAGTCAGCAAAAGCTTTCCCATCCAGAGAGAGGATGTACAAGCCCCTTGCACTAGCTGCTATAGTAGCCTCGAAGAAAGTCTTGACAGTCCGTCACTTCAAATCCCTCCTGGGGATGTCAGCGTGTATCCTCCTGATTCCTCACTGTCGACTACGAATGAGGAATCTACAGGAGGCGCTCTTGAAGCAGTGGGTCCAATGCACAGGGTCATTCGACGACCACATAAAAGTGAATCCTCAGATGGTCGGAGCCCTGCAATGGTGGATGTCATCTCAAAACCTCTCTCAAGGCTTGTCATTCCTGCTTCCGGCTGCTCCTCATGTTGTCACAACAGGCGCCTCCTTGGAAGGCTGGGGAGCTTTTCTGCAAGAGCTACAGATAAGCGGGTAGTGGTCTCCTATGGAGAAGAAACTACATATCAATCTGCTCGAACTGCGGGCAGTCTTCCTGGCCCTTCAAGCTTTCCTGCCAAGAATGAAACATTCCCTGGTGCTCATCCGGACAGACAACACCACGACTAAGCACTACCTCAACAAAGAGGGAGGGACACGCTCGCTGACACACTATCGCGAGTTGCAAAAAATAATCTGGAATTGGCTCATACTCCACAATATAACCCTAAGAGCGGAATATGTCCCAGACACGGACAATGTGCTCTCCGACTTGTTGAGCAGGCAGAAAACATCGTCACACGAGTGAGAGCTAGATCAACAAATTATCGACCAGATCTTCTCCAGATGGGGCTCGCCGCAAATTGATCTATTTGCGACGACAATGGACACCAAATGCCCACACTTCGCAAGTTGGTATCCCCAGTCAGGGTCTCTAGGGAATGCATCTTCCATCGCATGGCGCAACGTCCTTGCGTACGCCTTTCCGCCATTCCCGATGCTTCCCAGAGTCCTCAGGAAAATTTAGGTGGAGCCTTGTACTCTAATTTTAATAGCCCCAACTTGGCCGAGGCAACATTGGTTCACAGAGCTCCACCGTCTATCCCTGGAGCCGCCGGTCCACCTGCGGCAGTATCTATCTCTGCTTACAATGAACAACAATAAAGTTCAACATCTGGATCTGATGTCTCTCAGGTTAGTCGCCTGGCTCCTGAGTTCAGAAAGTTCCACAATCTGAATATTCCACAAGACTGTAGACATTCTTGCCAGAGCAAGGGTGGATAGCACGACCAAGACGTATTCCCTGAAATGGAAGCGCTTTTGTGTTTGGTGTGCAGATCACGGGATTCGGCCTTTCTCCACATCACCGGAGCAAATATTACCTTATCTATTACATCTGGCACAGTCGGGCCTAGCCCACTCCTCCATTAAAGTACACTTAGCAGCACTATCTCGTTATAAAGAACTTCAACGAGTCCATCGCTCTGGTCAAGCGGGTTGATTAAGCAATTTCTAAAACTATTATACAGATCTTTCCCGCCAGTAAGGATGTTGCCACCTGCCTGGCATCTCAATGTGGTTCTTAACCAGCTCATGAAACATCCGTTCAAACCAGTACACAGAGCTGACCTAAAGTATGCCTCGTGGAAATCAGCACTCCTCCTGACGCTCACATCTGCAAGGGGGGTCAGTGAGCTACAGGCGTTTTCAATCCAGGATCTTTTTCTACAGTTTAATAACGACAGAGCAATCCTGAGAACCAATCCTAGGTTTATCTCAAATGTCCCGTTGGACTTCCACCTAAATGAACCTGTGGTTCTGCGTTCCTTCTTTCCGAACCCAAGCACGGCAGCTGAGAGATCGCTGCTTTCTTTGGATCTCAAGCGATGCTTGAAGTTTACACTGACAAAACGAAAACATTCAGGAAATCTAACCAGCTATTCATAGCTTACAGCAGACCTAGAAAATGTCTACCGCTTGCCAAGCAGAGCATCTCTAGATGGATTTCTGCAGCCATTGCTTTCTGTCATGACCAAGCTGGACAGCCATTGCATTCCAAAGTGAGAGCGCACTCCACGAGAGCCATGTCCACTTCTTTAGCTCTCTTTGCAGGGGTGCCAGTCATTGACATTTGCAGGGCGGCAACATGGAAGTCGCCGCATACCTTCACTAGGCACTACTGCCTGGATATGGAGCTGATGAATGATGCAGCAGTGAGACAATCAGTGTTACGCCATCTTTTCAGTAAGGTGAGCCTTCCTCCGTCCCTCCATCCTACTCTGGTGTGCACATTTCTTTAGTAATACTTATTGTGGAGGTCTAATGATGGTTCATGCTCGCATGATGTGTCTTATCTAAGGACTTGTATATGCTGTTCCATCAGAAATGTGCAGTCTGCATTGCTTGCTACTCTGATTCAGGCATGTGAATCTATGAAAGACACCCATAATACTGGATAAGAAATGCGTTACTTACCTGTAACTGCAGTTATCCAGTATTGGTGTCTTTCATAGATTCACATGCAACCCTCCCGCCTCCCCTGGAAGGACTCACATAACTCTCTCAGTGTCACGCCTACTTAGCTTAGTGCGTACGAAAATCTGAGGAACTGAGGCTCCTGCCAGGAAGGTTCTAGAGGGAGGTGATAGCTGATTGGCTCTTCTCTAGAGTTTGGTCCTTTTTACAAAAGGACATGGATATGTTACTAAGGTGAGGCCTTTAGGCCTACTATTCTCTATGTATGTCTATAAGACATTACTTTTCTATGTACCGGAGACTCCCGTCTCGACGACGGGGAATGATTCAGGCATGTGAATCTATGAAAGACACCAATACTGGATAACTGCAGTTACAGGTAAGTAACGCATTTCCTATTTGTCTTATTTATTGACTTTATCTCTTTAACTTTTCAGAACTATATATTTATATGAAGGAGATAATTAAAAATATTTCTCTAATAAAATTAACAAAAACATCAATATTAAAAAATAATGATTAAAGAGATGCACAAATAAGCGTGGGAGGGTTGGGTGAATTATCCCAAAAGCATGCATATAGGAAAAAAGTTACTTACATTTGCTAATGCATTTTCTGGTAGAGACTCTGTCTAACTGCTGTTTCCTCACCTTTTGAATACCTCCAGGCGTCAGACTACATCCAGAATGTTTTTGTGTTGCAAGGTCTTCCAGTGCTGACAGCTGTAACATCATTACTCTGCTTACAACTCTGTCTTGTGCACTCGTGACATTCGCTTCTGTAGATATACCTCACTTGCTGGCACTGTTGTCCGTTTTTTTCTGTGCTTCATCTGTACCAACAGATGTGGAGCCTTAAGAAACCTAATATTAATCGTTTTTTTATTTGCAAATGTCTAGTATTGGAATTGTTTTATCAACAGATTTCTATTAGACCACTCCACAGAATGGGGAGGTAAGAGGGTAGGTGAGGAATCTACGATAAGTCTCTACCAGAAAAGGCGTTACTGACGGTAATTAACGTGTTCTCCTTATAAAGACTTCTAACCGCAGATTCCTCACATTTGTAATAGATACCAGAGCAGTATCTCCTTGTGGTGGGTCTGGTGAATGGTTCAGACTAAGAATTCTGCAGAACTGACTGGGCGAAAATGCCCTTACCTCCACACCTGTCTTAATTTTTTGTTTGATTAATACCTTCACCGTTGTGATTGTGCATAGCCCATTTTCTTTTGACAATAATGTTTGGTGAATGTGTGCAAGGATGCCCATGTCATAGCCTGACACATGTCCAAAACCTTTGCACACCGAGCTAATGCCATAGTAGCAGCTTTTGCCCTATTAGAGTTTGCACACACCCCTTCTGGTTGTTGTTTCCGAGTTAGTCATAACCAATCTTAATACATAAGACAGTCCATCTAGATATAGTCCTCTTTTACACCCACTTACCAGTTTTAGCTTCTGTAAATGTCAGAATTCACTAGTTCTCTCCAGATAACAACTGAGAGCTCTCTTAAGATCTAGACAATGTAATCACACTTCATCTTTTGAGGGATAAGGCTGTGCATAAAAAGATGACAAAGTGATGGACTGTCCTACATGAAAAGGCATACCTACTTTAGGAAGCAATGCTGCACATGTTAAGATGACCAACTTATCAGGAAAAAATTAAGGAGCCACTGATGACAAAGCCTGAAGCTCACTTAATTGCTTAGCAGATGTATTTGCTATAAGGAACACAGTTGTCAGTGTCATCAACCTTAAAGAACAACCTTGCATAGGCTTAAAAGGCAAACAGATTAAATAAGTCAAAACTAAATTTAAATCCCACACTGGCATCATAAATGGAACAAGAGGAAACATATTATAGATCAACACTTCAAAATAAAAGTATCACAACAGGTGATTTAAAAAATGGTGGTTGGTCCAGCAAATGCTAGAAAGCCAAAAGGGCTTCTAGATAACCTTTAAACATGGACACAGCAAGGCTTGCTGTACCAGAGAGAAAAAAAAGAATATTAGAGAGAGAAGCTTGAAAGGGTAGGATCTGACATGAGGAACACCACACCACACGCTTCTTCCAGCGAACATCATAAACAGTTTTTCCATTCAATCCCTCCCTGAGGTTAATAGTGAGACTGTTGCTGCTATAGGGAAGGCCGACAGTAAGCAATCCAGGCTGCCCATAGGACGTCACGCACCATGGAGTTCTTGCTGGAAGAACCCTCGCAGTGCTGGCAGACTGGCGGTGACTTGACCCCTGAGCCCGACATCCGCTCTATGTTTATGGACCTTAAACAAAGCCTGCACACTATTGACTCCAAAATTGACATGCTGGCTGATTGATTTGACTGTCTGAAGAAAAAAAGTGAATTGGCATGAGGAGCGACGGGACCAACTCGAACATTGTACCTCTGTGGTGGAGGATTCGCACTCCTCGGCAGGGGAATGCCTAATCCAGATGGAGAAAGTTCTTGAAGTAATTCAGAATAAGAATGAGGACTTAGAGGCCTCAGTCCCGGGGTCGGTCCTGGCAGAACAATCTGCGTATTTTGGGCATCCGGAAATAGACCGCATTGGGCCAGGCAAAAATCACATCTTCACTGACCCTGCAGGCGGTCAGGCCGCCCTCGCCTGCGGATTCGGGTCATGCGCAGCTTAGTGAAAATGATTGAAAGCTTTGAAACCCCCTGGCAATGAGAGATGAGAACCTTGGCTCTGGCTGGGGCCAGGCGACGCCGTCATGCGGTCCGCTGTAACATGGCAATTTAACCCTACAGCCCTATACCTGAGTGCCTGAAAATGATAACTGTTATCCCTGTATGGATGCCCTCATCCCTGGCCGTTCCAGTTCCTTCTTCTGGCTACTCAATGTCATGACACTATTTTGTGTTTGTTTGGTTTCCTTCTCGTTTTGCCACTCAGCATTGCTCTACTATCCACTTTACATTCCTAGCACCCGCCTCTACGGGAGCGCCTACCGTACTCTTTATGCGACCTAATGGCATCATGTAAATGTTTGACTTGGAATATTAGGAGCATGATTGACAGACTATTTGCTGCGCCATAAAATTGACATATGCCTGTTGCAGGAGCTCCACCTGATGAACACGACACTGACCTGCTTGAGGCCCCATTGGTTGGGTGAGAAGCCTGTGTCTTGCTACTCAAATTATGCAAGTTGGGTGGCCGTGGTCCTCCGGAGAGGCTTACAATGGCATACCCTTTCAGCGCTTTATGACCCAGAGGGTTATACTGACTGGGACTTTATGGGACCACCTGCTGATACTGGTATTGGTACACAACCCCAACACTGACAACCTTGCCTTCTTCGCTAAGGTGTGGAGATTAGTGGGCACTGTGGGCCCAGGGGCGATATTATGGGGCAGAGACTTCAATGTGGTACTGGATGCCACTGTAGAGACATCTAGTGCAACACACCACCTGCATCCAATACCTGCTGCACAACCCCATGCTATTATAGCTGACAATAATAGCCTGACAGATGTTTGGCGTGCTCCTAACTTACACAGCACGAAGAGGACATGCATCACCTCTACTCACAACACTTGGTGTAGCATAGACTTTTGGCTTGCTACCAGAGATGTGGTTTCTTGGACCCTTCATTTCTGGCACCTTCCTCATACGCTGTATGACCATGTCCCAGTGTTCCTGGAGATTCGCCCACCTGGCGCTGTTCAGCATGCTTGATTTGATTTTGATTTTAAAATATTTATAGAGCGCAACATTCACCTGGCGGTTTCTTGGCGCTGTGAAGGGAGGGTACCAGAGGAAAAAGATGACAACCACAAACTCAAGAAAGTGGAAGCAGTTTTACAGAGAGAAAGCCTGTTTAAAAAGAAAAGTTTTAAGGTCTTTCCGGAAGGGAAGATAATGCGTGGCCGATCTTAGATGGTCGGGGTGAGAGTTCCAGAAGGTGGGTGCCAAGGTAGAAAATATGGTTGTTGTTCTGCCATGAAGTTCCGGAAGCAATTGTGGAATATTTTACCCTGAACTCACAGTCTGTGGACTCCCCGGCCACCTTCTGGTAAGGCTTCAAGGTGGTATTTGCAGGGTCTGCATTGCCAAACAGGCTGGAGTGGTGAGGATGATCCTGGTGACTCTGAAGGTGGATATGCGTGCTTTGGAACTTCAGTAATTCGACACTGGGGAGACAGACCTGCTTGCGTCCATTTGCAGTAAACTTGCAGGGTATGAAGAGGAGGAGGCACTCCATTGACCCATTGCCTAGGAAGGAAAAATTGGAGCCAGGAGCTATGGTGAAAGAGAGCGGGCAGGCAAGACCTTGGCTGGGCTGTTATGTAAACCCTGAACGAGTGACTGTGGTAGACTTGTTAGAATACCACCAAAACATTCAGGTTGGGGTATGAAGTTGTTCAATGCAACATGGTTTATTTCTATGCCAATTTGTATTCCACCTTCCAACCCCCCCAGACTTGACCTCCTTCCTAGACTCAGTGCAGCTTCACTGGCTGGAGGAGGGCCACCGCCTTTTTCTGAATGAGCCATTCACTGCGGAGGAGATCGCTCAGGTTATTGTGGGATTGCCTGGAAATTAGGCCCCCGGTCGTGAAGGCCTCACATCAGCCTTTTATAAAGAATTTGCATCCCTGCTAGCCCCCCCATCTTCTAAATATGTATGAGGAGTCTGTGCAAACTGGTGTCTTCCCTTCTTCCTTGCGGGAGGCTCTTATTGTGACCATCCTGAAACCTGACAAAGACCTTAAACGATGCAAGTCCAAAGACCCCTCTCTATGATAAATATTGACAATAAGATCCTAGGAAAATCCATTGCCTTGCGACTTGCCTCTTTCTCATATGATCTGCCTGAATCAATCCAGCTTGGTGCCACAACCTACATACCTACATGGTATGGCCCACAACCTACATACTTTCTTTGCCTTCATACACTAGACCTGAACCTACAGGCTGCTGCTGCATTTCTTGACGCTTTAAAGGCTATTGACTTGCTCAAATGGCCCTATCTTTTCTATCTTATTGAGCGCCTTGGTGTGGATCGCAAATTAAATAATTTAATCTGCCTGCTTTTTTACCTTGCCTGTTGCACATCGGCGGATCAATAGCACAATCTCAGTTGCCCGGGGCATGCACCAAGGGTGCCCACTGTCCCCCATTCTCTTCGCTATTGCGATGGAGCTTCTTGAGGTCTGACTGTGGCAACACCATTCGCACCGTGGCTTTACCTTCTGACCTAGGCGGGTCCTTGTCTCCATGTATGCAGATGATTTTACTTTATATATCTGGAATCCATTAGAAAACTTGGACCTGCTCCTCCGGGAGTTATTCGATGCAGTGGTATAACGGGCACCACCATCAACTGGGTGAAGTCCATTTTATTTCCGCTCACTGACACTGCACAAACCTTTGTTCCTAACTTCCCCCTAACCTGGGCCACTGATTCTGTTCGTATCTGGGGATATGGCTTAACCGAAACAGAGAAGAGCTGTGGCTAGACAATTATGGCAGACTGATGTCTTCGGTTGAAGACCGGGTGCCTGTGTAGTCGAAACTCCTGCTGTCTCTAACCAGAAGATTGGTAATTGCTAAAATGGTGGTCCTCCCCAAATTCCTTTATCTCTTTATTAATTTGTCCCTTCCTCTTATGACCTGCTTCCACCAACTACTCCGGTCCCATCTAGTTTTGGAAACTTGGGCTGACAAGCAGCCTCGAGTGTCATGGTAAATTTTCACACTTCCTTTTGAAGAGGGCAGCCTTGGTACATCTGATATGGACCTTTGTACATTTTACGCAGCCCCAGAGGCGGACCACGTAGGTCCGTGCCCACTTCAGACTATGCTTTATGGCCTTCTCCGTAGAGTGCGACAACAAGTGGACACATTGGCATGCAAGGTTTGGGTGTGGAATGACCTTCAATAAAGAGCCTGCTTGAATCACCTATATGCCCAATCCACTCCGATTCTGGGACAGCCGTTGCTCCCTCCAGTTTCTAAGGCTGGAATGCGGGCTCTACTCTACCGGCTAATGCTTACCTCCTTTGGGATGGTATATCCTGATAACACCTTCGTTACCTATCACAACTCTTCGGGCCCCTTCTGGATGCCATTACTTATTATCAGCTCCGAGCATCTATGGACAACCTTCATGACACTTTCCCATGTGCCCCTCCTGCATTTATAGTACTTAAGGAAATGCTCACTAACCCCTTGCAGCAAAGACTGATCATGCGCATTTACACAAGTATGCAGAGGATAGCGCCGATCAAGGTCCCCCCTGCTCGACAGATCTGGTCGGACGATATCAACGTGGAGATCAGCGAGGAACAGTGGTCATTCTGCTGTACTCAATCTAAGGCCCTATCTCCGAATAACAGGCTGCGGCTGATCCACTTCAAGTTTTTACACAGAATTTATCATACACCGGCGCGACTACAGCCAATGGGTCTAGAAAAGGATTTGTGCTGCTGTGCACCACATGCAGACTTCCTGCATTTGGTGTGGGAATGTCCTGAGATCTGTGACTTCTGGACAGTGGCATATAGGAATATCACTAGCATTACTGGCCAAGCTCTAGACTATGGTCCCTGTGTCCCCCTACTGGGCTTCATAAAGGAGACTCCCCTGGAGACCCGATGACTAATGGCAATGCTGCCACTGTTGATGTTACTTTGAGTGGCGATGCACTACAGCAGGCGATGAGCTTCCACGAGGAACAACTGGTTGCACTATGCAGCCCTCTGCCAAAAGCTGATGGACACATACTGGAAGCTGATGTCAATCCTCTCCCGACCCTAAGGGCATTTGAGCCCTCTTGACAAGTTATCTTAGGTTTCTTGATGAATTGCCGGAGGATCTACTACATCATGACAGCCCCATCAATCTGTGCCCACATTCACACACCCCATCATAATGATGTCTTTCTTGCCTACATGCCCAGCTACGTCTGACGGATGCCCTAACCAACCGAGCTGTTAGGTGTGCTTAATCCAGATTTCGTCATCTAACAAGAGGTTGACTATGTGATTAGTTACTCCTTGGCTACCATCCCTCTCATTCCTTACTTCCCTCTCTTCTTTTTTCCTCTTCCCTCCCCTTCTTCCCTATCATGTCACTTGTTGCATTTTTGTGCAATGGTGATAACAGAATGACTATGTAATGTGTCAGCTTAAAGATGCAGTCCGTACTGATGTACTTGCATTTTACAAAACTCAATAAATACAATATATATATATATAAAACAAGCATTTGCAATGCAATAGGTCTCGTATTAGGAAAGTTAGAGCTATTGGTATTGTAAATGACACATTTTTTATTTAGGTTTTGTTTTTGAAAATAACGAAATTAATAGCTTTGTCATTTACAATGCCAATAGTTATAACTCTCGCAAATGTGACACCTATAGCATTTGTAATGCAATATGTGTTGTATTTACGTGACTTACATGTATTGATATTACAAATAACAATGTTTTTTAATTTTTTTTAATAATTAATACTTAAATAAAAGTTATTGTAATGTATAATGGCAATAGCTTAAACTTTTGTAAATAACATTTGTGAAGATTATGTTCAGTGTATTTTATTGTGACGAAAATCCAAGAACATATGTCAAATATTAACATCTTTTTGTTACATTTGTAATAAAGCTTGAAACATTGAGATAACATATTTGAACCAGTTGTTGTTGAATGGTTGCACAGATTGATGCTGTGGTGGAGCTCAGTGATGTGGTGCCACTGAGTGATGCTGTGGTGGTGCTGAGTGATGCTGTATGCTATTCTATGTTTTGTTTTGCTATCCTATGTTTTGTTTTGTTATGCTATGCTATGCTGTTTTGTTATGCTATGCTATGTTTTGCTATGCTATGCTATGTTTTGCTATGCTATGCTATGCTATGCTATGTTATGCTATGCTATGTTTTGCTCTGCTTTGTTATGCTATGCTATGTTTTGTTGTGTTTTATTATGCTATGCTTTGTTTTGCTATGCTATGCTATGTTTGTTGTGTTGGTATGCTATGGTGTGTTTTGCTATGCTATTATGTTTTGTTATGTTTTTTGTTCAGCCATGCTATGTTTTGTTTTGTTAAGCTATGCTGTTTTGTTGTGTTTTGTTATGCTATGTTATGCTATGTTTTGTTATGTTATGCTATGTTTTGTTATGCTATGCTATGTTTTGTTTTGCTATCCTATGCTTTGTTTTGTTATGTTATGTTTAGTTTTGCTATCCTATGCTTTGTTTTGTTATGCTATGTTTTGTTATGCTATGCTATGTTTTGTTGTGTTTTGCTAGGCTATGCTTTGTTATGCTATGCTATGTTTTGTTATGCTATGCTATGTTTTGCTCTGCTATGCTTTGTTATGCTATTTTTATGCTATGCTTTGTTGTGTTTTATTATGCTATGCTTTGTTTTGCTATGCTATGTTTTGTTATGCTATGCTATGTTTTGCTGTGTTTCGTATGCTATGCTGTGTTTTGCTATGCTATTATATGTTTTGTTATGTTTTGTTAAGCCATGCTATGTTTTGTTAAGCTATGCTGTTTTGTTGTGTTTTGTTATGCTATGTGTTGTTGTATTTTGTTATGCTATGTTTTGTTATTTTATGCTATGTTTTGTTATGCTATGTTTTGTTATGCTATGCTATGTTTTGTTATGCTATGCTATGCTTTGTTTTGTTATGCTTTGTTTTGTTATGCTATATTATGTTTTGTTGTGTTTTGCTATGCTATGTTTTTTATGCTATGCTGTTTTGCTCTGCTATGCTTTGTTATGCTCTGCTATGTTTTGTTGTGTTTTATTATGCTATGGAGAAGTGTGGCTCACTGGTTAGAGGCGGCAGACCTGTAAGCAGAGAACGGCCCGGGACCAGGGTTCGATTCCCGATGCCGCAGGGTCGTGGACCAGGGTCAGCGGACTCGATAATTCTCGCCTCGGTGCCTACTCTAGTCAGAAACCACACTCGGCAACTCTGGGCATCAGCTTGCCTCATCTTCACAACGGCCCCCCCAGACCGCCGGGGATGCTTGGTTGCACCTTAGAGATACCCATCAGGGACCATCTCTCAGGGTGAGCCAGGACGGGTTCCCCAGCGGTCGAAGCGTGGAGATACTCCTCCGGGAGTCGATTCCTAGCGCTATATAAACCCACAATTATTTTAATTTAATTATGCTATGTTTTGTTATGCTATGTTATGTTATGCTATGCTAAGCTTTGTTTTGTTATGCTATGTTGTGTTTTGTTATGCTATGTTGTGTTTTGTTATGCTATGCTAAGCTTTGTTTTGTTATGCTATGTTGTGTTGTGTTTTGTTATGCTATGTTATGTTTTGCTATGCTATATTTTGTTATGTATGCTATGTTTTGTTATGCTATGGTTTGTTGTGTTTTGCTATGTTTTGTTATGCTATGTTTTGTTATGCTATGCTATGTTTTCCTATCCTATGCTTTGTTTTGTTATGCTATGCTATGTTTTGTTATGCTATGCGGGTGAGTGAGGGTGGGTGGATGAGGGTGGGTGAGTGAGGGTGGGTGGGTGAGTGAGGATGAGTGTGTTAGAGCGTGGGTGAGGGTGAGAGGGTTGTGAGGTTGTGTATCCTATGCTTTTTTTGTTATGCCATGCTATGTTTTGTTATGCTATGCTGATGAGGGTGTATGAGGGTGAGTGAGTGAGGGTGAGTGAGGGGGTGTGAGGGTGAGGGCGAGGGTGTGATGGTGTGTGAAGGTGAGAGGGTTGGGAGGGTGAGGGGGTGTGAGGGTGATATTCTCCCAAACCCTGATGTGCTGACCTCCTGATTAACACTCAACAATGAGTGGCGGAAAAGTGAATCAACCAATATGTGCACCATGTGCAGGAAACAAAATTGTAGAAGTGTCAATATAAGAACGGTAAACAACAGTCCTAGTGCTACAATATGGCAGTGAACCATATCAAATCAGTCAACTCAACATGGCCTTGTATGTAATAATGTGACCAAAACCCAGTGTCACAATAAACAAAAAAAGTGCCATCCATTAAGCCATCATTAACAACCGAAAATGTGGGAAAAGTAAAAACGTGTTGCAGTGCTTCCACGTGGTAATATAGGGCTCAAGCATGCATAATCGTGAAACTAAAAAGAAACGGGTGCATAGGCACCCATTACAATGTCAAACGGTAAACGCGAACTGCGCTGGTCATGCGAAAGTGTTTCCAAGTCGGAGCGTTAATGCTGCAAAGAAACAATGATAAATGAAACGTCACACTCTGTATTGCAAAGTGAGAGTTCTAACTCATGGATATGCCAATTACGTCAAGAAGCGCACGGCTGACAAATGTGCGGAGCACCTTTTCAGTACTGAAACAACATTTGTAACGTCAGGCGGGTCAGCTGCGGTAGCTCGCCCCTGTTCCTGCACACTCGCCCCAAAGGGGGTGTTGTTTTAGGGACATCTACCAAGGGTTGACCCTGTCACTCAGGGGGCGGCATTAGCGGTGCATTACCCAGAGATCTGAAGGAAGCGGGGACAGGAAGGGCTCAGATGCACTCTGATCGAGAAAAGCAGGTTCCACTTAGGACAATAATAGTTGCCGCTCGAGAGTATTTCGTGCGTGTTTGTAGAGCTAGGCGCGGTGAGGAAATCCATGTTTGTAGAAGCGAGGCGCGGCCTGCGGCCGTGAATAAGTGACGGCGGGGGGCGGGGCAGCTGAAGCCTTTGATGTGGCAAATGCTGCTGGCAGGGGGAAGCCTGAAGCGAGGCACGGCCGGCGGCTGTGAATAAGTGACGGCGGGGGGGCGGGCAGCTGAAGCCTTTGATGTGGCAAATGCTGCTCGAAGGGGGAAGCCTGTGGGGAAATGCAAGCTCGTGCACGAGGAGCTTGTGGTCACGTGATTTCACGTGAACTGTTGAAAATCCGGATCGTAAAAAGTCAGCTTTGTGGATGGACGGCAAAAGGTCTCTCTACGAGACCTAAAAAAGGGCCCAGTAGGTGTCGGATGATCAGAGATATGCCATGATCACTCAGCCACTTCTAAAGACGAAGAGCTTTAAGCACAGAACCCATGACCCTACTCCGCCTTGTTTGTTGCAATACCAGAAGGCAGTCGTATTGTCTGTGAGTACCTGTACTTGCTCCCCTTGATCCTTGGAAGAAAAGTTTTTAAAGCCAAATGGATCGCTTGAAGCTCCAAGAAATGTATGTAAAGTCGCACCTCCCCCAGAGGCCAGAGTCCTCTGAATTTCATGTCTTCCAAATGACCTCCCCAACCCCAGTAATGACGCATCCGTCACAACGATCAGCTCTGGTTGGGCATGGAGAGGGGTCTTCCGCAGTATGAATTGCCGTCGAGTAGTCCCCACTGCAGGTATTTTGATTTTGAGCCCACTGAGACATAAAAATTCCACTGCAGAGCCCACTTGTGCCGCCTCGCATGGTCCGCCAGCAAGGTTCAGGAGGCCCAGACCTACTCTCACTGAGATCAAGGGTGCAGGCTGAAACATTGGGATCGCAGCCGGAATATCCTGGACACATTGAGTTGGAAGTATAGCTTGAAACTACCCAGTGTCTAGGATAGCCTTGATGAAAGACTGCTTCTGTGAAGTAGTCAGGTGTGACTACGGTACATTGATGGTAAAACCCAGTGATACCAACAAGTCGGCCTTTGTCTGGAGATCGTTGACAACCGAAGGAAGTGCGTTCGCCTTCAACAGCCAGTGGGGGTACGGAAATATTGGTATTTCCAACCTCCTAAGATAGGCCACAACCACCTCCATCACCTTTGTGAACACCCAGTGTGCACTGGTCGGCCCAAAGGGACGGACGGGTAACTGAAAATGTTCCTGTCCCACCTGAAAACAAGATAAGGTCTGAGATTGCAGGATGGGAATATGAAAATGCACATTGTGCAAATCTAACGCTAAATCCAGTCTCCTGGATCCAGAGCGGATAGAACTTGAGCCAAAGTGAGCATAATGAATTTGTCTTTCCTCACAAAGAAGTTCAGGGGATGAAGATCTAAATTAGGGCAAAGACCCATGTCCTTTTTCGGTTTTAGAAAATAGTGAGAGTTACAACTAGTCCCAATTTTTTTGAACTGGGACCCTCTCTATCGCCCCCCTTTGCCAAGAGAGCCTGAACCTCTTCTAGAAGAATTGACAAGTCCTTTGACAGATTTTGTGATTGTAGAGGAAGGTCTGAAGGGAACGACTGAAAAGGAAGGGAATAACCTTGTGCCACGATCTGGAGCTCCCATTGATCTGGTTATGCTCCTCCATGTAAATAGGCAAAGTGACTTCCAACTGCTGATAGTGAGGCACCAAAATCAACTTGCGTGTTGATTTGCTGCAAACGGTGGGAGGCTGGAGTTTGGGCGGATCCCTGTGCTTGGTTAGCTGTTCTTTGTCTAACTGCTCTACGACCACAATGCCTAAAAACCTGGGTAGTCTCATGCCCTGGATGCTACTGTCTCTGAATATAGCCTCTTCGAAAGCCTCAAAAGGTGCGCTGTTGCTGTGATTGCCGGCGAGCCGAAGGTGCCAAACCTAAGGAGCGGGCAGTGACTCTGCTCCCCTTAATTTTCCCAAGGGCTGTAAATGCTTTTCCCCCAAATAACCTGGAACTATGAAATGGCATGTCCATCAAAGAATATTGCACGTCTGTATTAAAAACAGTTGTGTTCATCACAATACTGGACCCCACAGCTCTACCTATACAGTCTGTAGTATCCAAGCCAGATTTTATTGAAAAGTTTGCTGCATCTTGCCCATCTGCAACCAAACTTTGGACGATGTTTCACGTATCCTCTGGTATTGCAGGTAAATCACAAGTCACACTGTCCCACAAAGCATGGGAATATCTCCTTAAGTCAGGAAGCATTCACCGATCTTAAAACCAAACTGGTTGAAGAAAGCACCTTTTTGCCATAAGCCTCCATCTTTTTATACTCCCTAATAGGGAAAGTGGTAAGAAAAGCGTTAGTATTAGTATGGCTAGTTGAAGCCTAAACTATTAGACCTTCCAGAGTTGGATGTTATAGTAAAAAAAAGTTACCTGGGGTCAAACGGTTTCACAATTTTGCAATTTACTGGAGGGCTAGATCATGGCTTAGTCCAGGTGCCCATTAGAACATCTGTCAAGGCCTCATTAAATGGTAACAATGTCTCATGTGAAGCACATGCTGGATCAAGAATTTCTGCCAGTAAAGTTGTTTTGACCGCTTGTGGGGGGAACCGAGATCCTGCTGCCCTACTTATGACAGTGACAAAAGATGCTGCCTCCTCAGTAGCAATAACGTCTGTAGGGGTTGATAAACGCCCATTCGGAGAAGTATCAAGGCCACTAGCATCGTGCAAATCTTGTAAAATATCATCCTGGGGATATTGACATCAAAAGGTTACTCCTCTCTTGATAGATCAGGTTCTGACCTAGCATACACTAAAATAGATAGTAAATTGCCCTTCAAGTTCAAAAGAAGGATCAGATCTGTTGCTGGCATCAGCAACGTCGATCCCGTCGTCGTCTGCATCCTCAAAATTAATAATCTGCAGCATCATGTGCGGCGCCGAAAGTAACGATGTAGAAGGTTCCATTGTCATCATTGAAACCCAACTAAGAGGCACAGCAGGCATAGAGGATGGAAGTGTTGACTTTTGATCAGCTGGAGGCCTTCTCTGAGCCACAGAGCATGAATGCACACCAGATGGAACTGAAAGAGTGCCAAAGATCGAGTCTATAGGTTTTTTAAGCAGTTGGAGCTGATGTGGCGTCGCTACCTTATCGGATGGGAGTAGAAAAGGCAATGGTGTCAAAAGTTGTTCCAACACAGGGAACGACTCCTTCCCGAAGTCACAGGTACCTCAAACATGATGAGAGTGGCTCGATGTAGAAGAGCCATGCTTAGCCTTCTTATGTTTCTTATTGCTCTTCCTAGAGTTGCTTGACTTCAGTGAAGTTCTGTCTTTTGAACGACCGCTAGATGGTGAAAAAGATCATCTTCTTGACCTCGACTGAGTCACCTTTGACACAAATGAGTTTTAGACTTCCTAGCAACCCGCGAGTGCGTGCTTCGTCTCTCGATCCTGGATCGCCTTCTTGTTCATCTTGCCACACGATAAACATAACTTTGAATTGTGGTCCCGAACCGAAACACCATAACAATACATCGTGTGGATCCGTGACAGACATCTATCGGTTACAGGTCATACACAGCTTAAAACCGGAATGTTTAGGTGACATTTGCTCAAAAAAAGTATTTTCTAGTAGAAAATACAAGATAACTGTCGAATGACAGTTGAAGCTCTGGATCAGTTGGCATTGAAACAAAGGAACTGATGCCAGCACGAGCATGTGACGTATATATACAGAGGCTGATGTCATTAATTCATGAGATGGAGTGTTAAGCGGAGCCATGACATCGCACAACACCAACTGTCACATCTGTAGGACATTGCTATACAAAAGTTTTCCGGATCCATTCTGAAGCATGAAGGTATTCAAAAGGTGAGGAATCTGCAGTTGGAAGTCTCTGTCAGAAATATATATATATATATATATATATATATATATATATATATATACATGTAGACATATACATGTAGATATATATGTAGATATATAGACAGAATAGATATTATTCCCAGTTTAACCAGGCTCTTGAACCTCTCACTACTACACTCCGCAGTACCCACTAGGTGGAAGGAGGCCATAGTCAGACACATTCTAAAGAAACCCACCTCAGATCCTGAACAGCCAAACAATTTTCGACCAATCTCCCTTCTTCGGGAAAATCCAGGAGTCACTGATAAATGGTCAATTAATTAAACATCTGGAAAAAAACAAAGTGCTAGACTCTTCTCAGTCGGGGTTTCGAGCTTTTCATAGTACCGAAACAGCCCTACTAGAAGTAGTGGATAGCATTAGACTCTCTCTGGACAATCGAAGATCGGCCATTTTGGTACTTTTAGATCTGTCGGCTGCCTTCAACACCATCTCCCATTCCATCCTTTTGGAGCGCCTGAGAGAGGCGGGTGTTGGATGCCCAGCATTTATGGTTCAGGTGTTATCTGAGTGACCATTCTTACAGAGTCCACATTGGTGCTTTCACTTCCAAGAGTCAATCCATCAACAGGGGTGTCCCTCCGGGATCTGTCTTGAGCCCTACTCTCTTTAATTTATATGTATCCCCCCTGGCTAAAGTTATCAAGGATCACGGCTTCGACACACACACTGTCGTATGCCGACGATACACAGCTGTTAATTACTCTTGGATCTGATGTTGCCAACATTAAACAAAGATTTGGGAATTGCATGCTGGATATAAACAACTGGATGTCAACAAACAACCTCCAGCTAAATGTAAGTGAAACGGACGAAGTTCTTTTTTTTTTTTTTTTTTTTTTTGGTTCAAAAACCTTTATTGGAGCAAGCATAGAAAAGTACAAGAATGGGCCTACAACCTCACGGGCTGGCCGCTAATAACAAGGCACAATGCATGAAATAGAAATGTACACCCGTGGTCAGGCACAGCTCGAGCACAAAGCATTACTCTACATATATCACAGAGCAATTTGAATTTTTTATTTTACAAAAAGAAAAACAAACACTAAAAGGCGAATGCACGATAATTAAGGTCAGCCCAAAGAACGGAGGGGACGGTCCACGATCAGGAGAACACACCCAGAGCCCAGAGGCTCCAATCAAGTCGGGAGGGGGGGAGGGGAGCAGCGGGGAGAACCGGAAATATAGAAAAAAAAAAACCCGTATGGAAAGGTTCCGGGAACGCTCGTCTAGGGAGATAGGACAATCTCAGCAGTGCCTACAAGGGGAGGGGTGCAAATATCCCCACGATAATCATTCCACTGGCCCCAAACCCTCGTCCACGCCCCGGGTCTGCCCCTGGCCACATAAACCGTCTTCTCACGAAACATGGACCAGTCCATGTTGTCTTCCCACTTCGAGACCTCAGGGGGCCTGGAAGCGCCCCAGAGTTGCGCAACATCCCGCTTCGCAATCATGTAACCCAGGGTAGCCCATCTGGTCTGGGCCACAGAGTAGTCAGTGGGCTCCCACACATTCAACAGACATCGTCGAGGCTCCGGCCGCAGGGCCACACCCGTCACAGCAGTCATCACCTCAAGCACAGCAGTCCAGTAAGCCGCTACAACCAGGCACTCCCAAAGGATATGTAAAAAGGTCGCACTCAAACCACAACCACGCTTACATAGCCCATCCGAAGAAAAGCCCATCGTCACCAGACGCGGACCCGTGACATAAACTCGATGAAGAATCTTAAGTTGAACCAAATGGAGACGGGCAGGAATGGCCACCTCCTTGGGAGAGGAGAGTGCCGACTGCCAATCCTCGTCGTCCAGTTCCAACCCATCGCCAACCCAAGCCTCCCGAAGTCGGACCAATAAGTCCGCCCGATTATTGATCAATTTCTTGTAAATCAGAGTAATAGTACTATCGGGAAGGTGCCCATCAAGGACACGGTCCTCGAGGGGGGAAGATTCAGGCAGGGCCTCATCAGGAACCAAGACTGAGGCGAGGGCGTGTCGGACCTGCAGGTAGCGAAAAAATTCCCTACCACTCAAACCATATTCCACCTGGAGGGCCTGGAACGACTTCACACAACCGTTCGAGCACACATCACCCACCTTACAAATCCCAATCACATCCCAGCGGTCGAAACCCTTGGTAGACCAAAGTCCGCCCAAACGTTCCGAGGCATAAAGCGGCGTCGCCAACGTCAAGCGATCCTCCCACCCCAAACTCACATTCGCAGCTCGCCATACAGTTACTGCGATCTTGGATGGGCCCACAAGATGGCGCCCGGCCGATCGAGAATAAAGCGCTCTAGTAAAGTCCCCACCCGGAAGCTGGAGTCTATCCATCTTGAATGCAGGATTACGACCCGGGGAAAACATCACGTGATTAATGGCAGACAACTGGGAAGCCCAGTAATATCGCTTGATATCGGGGAGCGCCATGCCCCCGTCATACCAAGGGATGGTGAGCTTTGCGAGTACGATACGCGGACGCCCATCCCATATCAATTGCCGTTGAAGACTCTCAATCTCTTGGAAATAGGTCTTAGGAATAGCGTCATAGGAGTTTTGGAGCGCGTAAAGGAATCGTGGCAAGGACATCATTTTAAACAGGGCCGCCCTGCCCAGAGGAGACAAAGGAAGCTTACGCCAACGGGCCACATCCAAGCGCAATCTAAGCAACGGTGGTAGGAGATTACGCTCAAAGCGGAGCGTCGGGTCCAACGTAATAAAAATCCCTAAATACTTGAAACCCGATTGGACCACCTGAATAGGAAGTCTGCTCGGCAAGGGGGGCAAAACACCCGAAAGAACATATACACAGGACTTGGTCCAGTTAATAACAAGGCCCGAGTTGGCTCCAAAGGAAGCAAGAACGTCAAACAGAACAGACAGAGATTTACGCGGGGAGGTGAGATATAAAAGGATATCGTCCGCGTAAAGCGAAACGCGGTCCTCAAAGTCCGGAGACCAGCGGATCCCCTTGAGGGAAGGTTCCCACCGAAGCCAAGCAGCCAATGGTTCCAAGGCGAGAGCAAACAGTAACGGAGACAAGGGGCATCCCTGACGGGTACCCCTACCAAGGGTGAAAGGAGCCGAGACCCTACCATTCACCACAACTTGCGCCAGAGGTTCCGCGTACAGTAACTGGACCCAACCAATAAACTCAGGCCCAAAACCAAATTTCTCAAGAGCTGCCCAAAGATAAGGCCACTCCACCGTTTCGAAGGCCATGGAAGCATCCAACGATGCCAAAATGGCCGGCTCCGTCAGAAGCCCCGCCCTCGCGACCGCGCCGTGAAGACGACGTAGGTTCAGAGCCGTGTTGCGATGCGGGATAAATCCAGATTGATCCGGATGGACCAAGTCACTAATGACCGTCAAGAGACGGGATGCCAGGAGTTTCGCCAATACCTTGGGTTCAACATTTAGCAGGGATATGGGCCTATAGGAGGAACAAAGATCACGTGGTTTACCCTCCTTGGGGATGACAACTATTGTGGCCAGTCTCTGATCATAAGGGAGAATACCCCGTTCCCGGGACTCCAGAAACATAGCGCGAAGATACGGAGCCACCCTATCGGGACGCAACTTGTACAATTCGATTGGCAACCCGTTCGGGCCCAATGCTTTGCCCGAACTGAGGGAACGGATGGCAGTAGCTATCTCATCAACCGTAAAGGGGGAGTCCAACGCCACACGGTCTAAATCGGAAACAATGGGCAGGGCTATATCACGCAACAGAAGGCGAGAGTCAACCACATCCCTCACAGACACAGGGGTATACACCACACGGAAGTAATCGGCAAACCGGTCAACTATTCCAATCGGGTCCGTTACACTCACACCACACGCAGACTGAATCACGGGTACCACACGATTAGCTCTCTCCTTCTTATCCAGCCATGCCAGCAATTTACCCGCTTTGTCACCCACATCATACAAACGTCCCTGTTGCTCCCGAAACATCACTTTGGCGGCATCTGTGACCATGGACTTATAAGCAAATTGTTTCAGACCCAGGGCATGGAGCTTCTCAGGCGTGACACCAGATTCCAAACCCTCCTCCAATGCAGAAATCTCCCCCTCAAGATCAACCACCTCTCTATTCCTCGCTCTCTTAGCCTCAACAATAAGGGAGAGGGCCTGCCCACGAATCACGGTCTTAAAGGCCTCCCATAGGGACACCGCAGAGGAAACCGACCCCTCGTTATCCTGGAAATACGAGTCCAAGGACTTAAGCAAAAGGGTGCGGGTCTCGGGGGAGGTAAGGTACCACGGATTAATGGGGGCCACCCGGCCCACTGCCTCCACCCCAACCTCAAAACGAAGCCAGAGCGGAGAGTGGTCAGAGATACCCCTGGGCAGGTGCACAATCTCACGCACCGCTGGGGACTGAGCCGCAGGCATCAGGAAATAATCCAGCCGAGACAGACTCCCATGGGCCCCAGAGTGAAAGGTGTACTGAAGTTGCGTAGGATGCAAAAGCCTCCAGCAATCCACCAGGCCAAAGGTATCCAAAAATCCACCCAACCACTGCTGAGCCGCCGGGGTATCCCTAGGGGGGTGGCGATCGTGGAGGCCGGAGACCACCGAATTAAAATCACCAGCCAGAAAGAGAGTACTATCAGGGAGGTCCAACAAGACACGGCCCAAATCTGAAAAGGTAGAAGTCTGCAAGCCGGGGGGCACATAAACAGTTAATAAGGAGAGGGCACGGCCTTCATATCGACCCACAAGAACAGCATACCGCCCCCGGTCATCCTGAATAACATCATCAATAGCCAGGGGGAGGGAAGCCCGGATAAGTATACCCACACCCCTGGAACCCGAGGTAAACCCCGAATGTGCTACGAGGCGATAGCCCCACCTATTCATTGCATGACAAACATTGCCTATCAAATGAGTCTCCTGCAGGAAAACAATGTCAGGAGATAAACGTCGTATACATTTCAACACCACACTTCGTTTGATACGATCTCCCAGACCGTTAACGTTCCACGAAACAAATCTCAACCCGCTACCCCCCATCCCACCCGAAAAAGCCCAAACCCCCCATCAATGAGCATGACCATAAAAAGCAGTCCAAATACAGAATAAAGTCGCCTTGAACACAGAACACACAAACAACGAACTTCCCAACCACCCACCCCCCAAGTAACAAGAAAACACCCCCCACCCTGCACCCCTGCAAAAAGCTAAAAAGCCACCCCAACCTGCAGTGTGCCTGTCGCCCAAGAACCCCTATTCTACACAAAGACCCCGGAGGAGGAAAGGCTCCGTCCCACCCGCCCCCGATCAAACCAATGACGAGAAAAAGATCATACATCAAAACACATGTGAGGTAGAGGAACATAGGCTTACATCCCTGGAGAAGTTATACAAAACAAGGCATCAGTCAAAGATGAAATGTTCAGCTCTCTACACCACCTTCAGCACCGCCCGGGTGGGCTTCGGACTCAGTCTCAGGAGGTCGATGAGGCAGGGAGTCTAGCCAGTCATTCACAGCATCTGGCCGATCAAAGAAGAAAGTTCGATCATTATACTCCACCCGCAGCCTGGTCGGAAAGAGCATTGCGTAACGCATCCCCATGTCCCTAAGACGCTTCTTGGCACCACGAAATCCCATACGCTGCTTCTGGACCTGTTGGGAAAAGTCCGGATAAAAGTTCACCGTGGCATTCTCAAAGGCCACCGGGCCCTTCACCCGCGAGGCCTGCAGGATAGCGTCCCGATCTCTATAGTGGAAAAGCTTTGCAACAATAGGTCTCGGCGGGGCGCCTGGCTTGCCCTGGCCCCCCGGAACACGATGTGCGCGCTCCACTGTGAAAAATTTACTAAGGCCAGACGGAGAAAGGTGGTTCTGGATGAGGTCTTCAACCAGGAGATCAACCGAGTGGGGTTCTGGATTCTCCGGCACACCAACCACGCGAACATTACAGCGACGTGCCCTGTTCTCAAAATCCTCCAAGCGCCGGGTCATGAAATCGTTCACCCTACGGAGATTGCCAATCTCCGTCTGAATATCAGAGACGTCCGTCGTGAGGCTGGATGATTTGATATCCAACGACTTCACCTTTTCGTTCGTCTTGGAGAGATCGGCTCGAATCAAATTCACCTCAATTGCCACAGTGTCAAGTTTGTGGGCCAAGGTTTCGTACTGTTGGCCTATGGATTCCCTCATGCCAGAAATGGCGCCCATGATGTCCTGCAAAGAGGGCTCCGTCGACGCATCCACTACTTGGTCGGACGCAATGGGACCGGGCAGGGCAGCTCCGGGGGACCCTTTAGAGTGGGTATAACGATCCATGACATTAGATTGAACCGGACCCCCGCGCAGAGGTGTCTTCGTCTTGCGCGTCTCTCGGTCCCCTCTGCCCGCCATTTTGAAGATGCGTCACGAGTAAAGTCACCAGGGTCGACGGACCGGGCACCAGAAATGGAGGCCCCGGGACCAAAGGACTACAAGAGGGGTATCACCAGGATAGAGGCAGCCCACTCCAGGAACAGTGCAGCCAAGGGCCAGACAACCTACTCGCGTCCCGGCCGCAGCTCTGGCCCGACCCTCTCACCAATGTCCCAGTCTGAGGCAGAAACGAAACCGAAACTTAAGAAGGGGACCCACAAGACCAATCCCCCTGCCGTTGTTGTTCAACTCCAAGACGGCCACCGAACCTCACCCAGTCCCGGGCGCACTTCGAGGGCGGAGCCCAAAAGTTCAATTGAACATAATTCAGGCACCCGATGTCCAAATCAGTTTCTGAAAGGTCCAGGTAGATCAGCCCAACGTCCTCTATATGAATCCTCGCAAAAAATCAGGATTAAAGCAGGATATTAAGCCGGGAGCGGCGGGGGTCCGGGGAGCGCTGTGCTCACGCGGCCATCTCGAATGCCCGCCAAGCTCCTCCCCCCGACGTAGTTCTTTTTGATAATGCTCAGACGCTGTGGACAAATGATTGGTGGCCTCCTACCTTAGGTACCTGTCCCCTTCTGAAAGTAACAGCCCGGAACCTTGGCGTAATGATCGACAACCAACTTTTCATGTGTGAACATGTCAATCAAGTAATGCGTACCTGTTACGGCCTAATGCATGCCCTTCGTAAAATCTTCAAATGGGTCTCACTGCCTACCATTGATTCAAGGTCTAATTATCAGTCGCCTGGATTATGGGAATGCTCTATTGGCATCCATAAATGAAGAACTCTTAAATAAGCTCCAGCTTTTACAGAACACAGCAGCTAGATTGGTTTTGAACCTTCCTGCTCTCTCCCCTTCTGCACTTAGCCTGAGGATCCACCACTGGCTGCCAATCAAGAAGAGGATACATTTTAAAATCTGCTGTCTTGTTTATAAAACTCTAAATGGACAGGGTCCCTACTACTTGGCAAATAAACTGAAAAAGTATCAGCCAACACGGACTCTCCGCTCTGCAAAAAACATTTATTAACAATTCCTAAACAGTTAAACACGGCGGCAGATCTTTCTCGAAACTAGCCCCCACTCTCTGGAACTCCCTGCCACTGCGCTTGCGAACCGAGTTAGATTACAAGAAGTTTCGTAAGTCCATCAAGACCTGGCTATTTTAAAGCCACCTCTTTCGCAGACCTCTCTCCTGTCTGTTCCTAAGTCTCGGCAAAGCGCTTTGAGACCCTAGGGTGATATATGCGCTCAACAAGAACCAGTACATAGACATAGAGAACTAGATATAGATCAATATAAAGATAGATATAAATGTATAAAGCCTAGGAGCAGAAATACTAATATGGGGAATAGAGAGCAAGTCAGCATGCATCCATGACATGATTTCCAGGAAGGGCTTTAAAGATGGTTTTGACTCATCGGTTAAAGAGAAGCGAGAACATTGCATATCCCTATGGATCATAACATGTGATTGATGCAGGCAATTGTATGTGGTAATCATTTAATGAGAGTGCTGAGCTGTTTGTACAGGAAGAGTAGAAGTAATCCTCATTTTAGTTCTTTGAAGAATTGAAAATTCAACTATTTTTGTCAAGGTTCCCGCATGCCATACTTTCACAAATGTTGCCACTCTTCTGTTGTGCCAGCACAGGCATCCTCTATAAATTGATAGTGGATTGCCTGCACTGCCAAGATTGATGATAACCACGTGGTTTGGAACTTGAGAACAGTGCAGTGAAAATCAGTGGGATAGCCAAGACACATCTTTCCACACCGTCATTATCACACATTTCCTTTTCTTTCCCCTTACATCCATGCTGTTTTTGTAAGTACTCACTATAGATAGGTATGTTGTCCCCTGTCTCACCCAAAGGACCACTTCAATGTCTTTCTTTAGCTTGAGAGGTCAATTTGAGGCGTAAGGAGTTGCCCATTATACCGGTTTGAACAAACTTCCTTTGCAAGGCTTGGTAAAACTGTCCTGCCCTGCCTTTGATATTTTTAATCAGATAACTCTACCATTATGTGGGCCAGTGTAAGTGATCCATGTTTTTTTGTTTGAGAGCATCAGACCTGTTCTATAATGTCAAAGGGACTTCAAATGTGTTACCACATCAATACGGTAAGGGCTACTTACTGAGGCTATGTGGTAACTCGAAGTGGTGACTATAATCAAATTTTAGACTGTGTCTAAGCCCAATAAATATCACACTTGGCATTTTGCTAGGTAGTATGGCCAGCAACAAGAAAGTATTCTCCTTCTAGACTGACTATGCCTGAGAACTTCTGAAAATTACATAATCCTTAGTTGACTCTGGCACCAAGAAAGCATGCCCACTAATGTAGGTGAGAAGACACCGGTTTAGGAATGCAATTTTTGCATAATTGCCTTTCTTCTTCCAGAATGGTCTTGTGTGTGGAAAGACAGCACCGTTACTTTACTGCTGTGACCTGTGGAGAGAATGAAAGCTTACCAGCCTACAAGGAAAGAAATGCTATTCCAGGAGGAGCCGATCTGACCCACAGCCATATATGTGCATTGCAGAGCCTACCTGCGTGGACCCACCTCGACTGACAGATTGTCAATTAGCCATTTGGTTGCCACTGTCTAGCTGGCCAGAAGTGACTACACTCACCTTATGTTTAGTGGGGCCGGAAAACAGTCAGCCTTCACACCTCTAGCTTGGAATATGACTAGAGGTCGCTCTGATTCCAAAGCTATTGGAATTTTCTTCCCCCCCCTTGCCATTCGTGAAATATTATCATTTTAGTTGTGGTGGGTATCTAACCCTGGAAAATTAGGTTGTGGTTGGTCTAGACTCAGGTGACACCTCCGGAGGGCCTCTGTCCCTTTGATGTCCCTGCCACTGAACAAAATTGACAGCAACCATTGAATTTGTGTATAGTACACTACTTTAAAGAGGCAATCTCGGGCCATCCTTGTGCATGCTAGCTCTATAGTTCATCAGTTAATAATGAAAATCAGAACTACCAATTGAGTCCTGAACTGATACCTGCACTCAAATGACATAGACTGTGTTCCTAGCCGGAAACCGATGATAAGACACTGGACTCTGTCGCCCTTGAATCTCGACCAGCACACCAGTAGAGTATTCAGTGAATTTACTGGGTGGGGTCTTAATTACTTGAGTGGTGAGTCTTTGGGTTTACTGAGTTTATAAGAGGATTCCTTTTATATTTAGCCTTTGTAAATTAAAAACTCCAGCACTTTGTGTTTCGTAAGGTTGGCCCAAGAATGGAGCAGTTTCTGAAGTCCTTGTATCTGCATCCTCTACCCACCCTGTAGGTCTTTTAAAAGATGAAAATCTTTCACAAACTATTTTAGATTCAAGAGCTCCTGAAGATCCTTGAGCCAAACTGAACCCAGCTGTAGGCCTTATATTATCTGAAGTGTATCGCCCAGTGTTAGGATTATATAAAAATCATCCTGAAGCCTCTGGTTCTTTTTTTAGACATCTTAGTTTTAACTGATTTATTTTTCGTACCACATGATTACAGACTTCTTCTTTTTCTAAAACTGATAGGACATTAATGTTGTTGAGTGGTATTTACGGTGTCTTGCTGCATCTGAGATTCTCCCTGATCCACTTTCTTCAGTAAGCCATAATAGCTTGCCCCACAGAGTCAAGTACACAAATAGGGTGATTTAGATATTCAAAGTACCTTACTTAGTATTGTGGCCCTGGAAGACCAGTGGTAAAAAATACTACCTAAGGAGGATACTGCGCAGTTAACTGCTGACTGCTCAGGACCTCTACAAAAGGTCTGACTCTTAGCAAACAAAGGCCTCTCATCTGCTGTTTATTCTCAGTCACAGTATTTGTCAGATCCTTAATATTTACTGTCCAAAATACCAAATGGTCACTCCATGATAAGGTGAGTTCATTGGCACCACACAGTAATTTTCAGACAAAGCCTGCCAATCACTGGAGGAAAAGTGGAATCTGTTTTAGAGAGGGGGTACAACTTCTTTGTATGGTCATTCTGCATAACATTCCTAACTTTCCGGAAGTTAATTTTTCCTAAAGGCACCAAACGTTAAGGTTTACTTTTCTTTTCTGTCTGCTTTCAGGATGGGAAAGGGTCTGCTATTGGTGAACTTGTCTGGGGGAAGATTAAGGGCTTCTCGTGGTGGCCTGCGCTTGTTGTATCTTGGAAGGATACAGGCAGACGCCCAGCCAGCTTGGGAACGCGATGGCTTCAGTGGTTTGGCGATGGCAAGATCTCAGAGGTGAGTGTGACTGCTAAAGCCCTCAGACTAAGCCTCAGGATTCTATTCAGCAACTTGCTAGTATGTCTAGGTTGGTGTTTAGTCCAGTGGAGGAACAGAAAAAGGCTGGATATTTTTTAAGAAAGTATCACACTCAGCAGATGACATAGTGTGGCCAGCTCTCATATTGCACATTATTTCTTTTCATTTGTATAAGTCAATATTCAAACTAAAAACCATTCTCATTTCAGGTATCTGCAGATAAATTGGTGGCCTTGAAAGACTTTAGTCAGTATTTTAATCCTGCCACTTTTACGAAGCTGATCTCCTACAGGCAAGCCATTCACCATGCTTTGGAGGTAAACATTACAGTTTAAAATTCTTCTTGTAGTTCTTTACATGAAAGTTCATTATGAAAGGCTGTAGGTGCCCCAGACAGAAACCTTTTGAAAAGATGTAAAAATATTTTGTATATTTTATATTGTATTTTAGAATTCCTGCCCCCAAGAGACCCAGCTTTGTCTAGTGTTGTAAGAAGCCAAGTGTGAATTTTGCATAAAACCAATTTCTTTCCATCATCTATCCTATCTGCAGGTCTTAATGCTTACATATATTTGTAACAAAAATTGTGTATAAGTCAAAAACAAAGGTCCAGGAGCGATACATCTATATCCAGGTTACATGGTAACTGATGACTTGTTAAATTAGTTTCAGTAGATTAATAACATTGTGACAATCTTAACAAGAATCCGGGTTTCCTGGACCCGCGGTGAGCACTTCTGACCCAGCCAGTTAAGTACTGAAAACTATAATCAATTACTTTGATGTCAGGGATCCTTCTTTGTCCTAATCATTATTTTAGCTGTTCCCATTAAAATATTGTCCTATTATGACTACATAATCAAACACACACCATTAGTTCCTATTTGGTGTTGTTACAAAATGGTTTTTTAAGCATAAACAATTTCAATTTATTACAAAAGTCATAGTAAAAATGGTCAGTCAATGTCTAGGTCATTGTTTTCATATTATTCCTTTGTCAAAAAGAAGAAAGTAGTAAAAGTAAAGTGCATGGTTGTGTATAATAGGTGCCCACCAAAGAATGTTGGACCAACTTCCTTATCTGCTAGCACTAAATCCAATGTAATCATAATGTCTTCTCATAAAACTATAATAATTAGAATAGTAATTTTAGGCTTTAACATATTATAATTGATTACAATTTTTTCTTTTTGACATGTTTCAGTTTTTATCAAACACAATCTCAGAAAAGAACATTCATCAGAACAGGCAGCAGTATCAGTCTATTCTTGTTCATAACTACAGTTCAGTTCATAATATAGTTGTCTGTCAATATTCAACGGAATACATGGCTTTAGAAACTTGAATTGTAGTCTTTTTACACATTCTCTGTATGCTTTTAACCATCATCAAATAGTAATAGACAAAGAACATTGCTGAAAAAGGTCACAAAAACATAATATTTTTGGAATAAGTAATAGTGTTATTATTATTTTTAGGTTGCTGTTGTTTGCAACTGCGAACAGCTCCTGACTTTATTATACTATTATTTAAATTCCAACTTAACATCTTTAATTCATTAAACAGGGAGTAGGGAGGGGATGCCCGAGAGCAGCAGCTCACACTAGGTAGGCTGTGCTGGCCATACCTTTAATCCTTCTCTGATTGACCTGAAGCAATAATCATTGCCACTTCACTGGATGAGCATATGCACACAGTCCATATTGGCGGGCATTCAGGGGTCGTGGCGCAGTTGAAAAGAAATTAGCGAACCAGATGGCCGTCCCATGGTGAGGCTGCCAGGTCGCACAATACACGATGGTGCTGAGTGGCACGTTCCCCTGTGGATGTAGTCTTGGTGGACTGTAGCGGTAGCTGTGGGAACTGTGTGGTCCTCTTCATGGTTGTTGGCTGGGACTTGGCCATCCCTCGCAGTGTGGGGCATCTTCTGGGGAGGGAATGGGGGTGGGGGGTAGATGCTTGTCCTACCTGAGCGGATCACATTGGATGGGCATGGGACGGACCTGCCTGTGCGGTGTCTTACTGCTACATTGCAGTCGGCTGCAGTGTCAGTACCGATCCATGGGGTTGCCGGTCCTCTTTGGAGGTCCATCATGAATCAGAAATGATACCTGAACACCCCTTGGGGGACTGGAGATCAGGTGTGGCATGTTTTTGGTGCTCTGGAGATTGTAGCTTGCCTGGAAATGATAATGTAAAGCTATCTGTAACATTACTCTGATATTTCAAAACAAGACTAACGCATCAAGCAGCACCACTTGAGCACCATGCCACGTTTACCATAACTTATCACACAGCACTGCATGACGTGTATGGCCAGGTAAATACTATGTTCGAGGCATATGAGCTGTAGATTCTACACTTTGCATTAGATCGCCACCTGGTGTTGGGCTCGGATGATTGCATGTTGTTGTCGTCTTGGAAGAAGTCTTTTGTAGTCACGAGATAGGTAAGTCCTCCCTTGGATGATAGTGCGCATGGTCATCGGCTCCATCCTTAGATTGTTTTTTTCCGCCACTGGGCTCGGATGAAAATTTTCCGCTCCGGTTCGAAATCTACTTTTCAAGTACTTCGACGCGTAAAAACGTATTCAAACTTTACCAAACTACTTTCGATATCGATAAACGTCAACTCGACTCCATCAGCTCGATTCCGCTCATCGACGGGGGCCGTTGAGCCTATCCACGTCGTGAGGCCTACACCTCATGGAAAGGACGCCATTCAAAAGATGCCCCGAGTGTGGAGCAAAGTTTCCACACAGTGACCAACACCAGGTCTGTAACCTGTGCTTATCGCCAGAACACGACGAATCCAGCTGTACAGCCTGTGTGTCGTTTCGATCCAAGAAAACCATCCGAGATCGGAGGGCCCGGCGACACGACATGCAGAGATCAGCTCCGGAACCGGTGGATATCTTCGATGAGAAGGTTCCGCTCATTCCCGAAGAAGATTCCGATGGTCTCCAAATTGTCGTATCAGAGGCAGTCGACTCAGATGACTACATACCATCCGATCAGCACGTGAGTACTACTGCCCCTGCCCCATACACAGCACCCAAATCAAAGGCACAGGTCAACACTGCGCCTCCGTGGCCCATTCGCGACCGAAAAACAACTTCAAAAGCCCCGCCATCGAGCCCGGCTTCGAAGAAAATAATCAAGCCTTCTGGTAGCTCCTTACCGAGCAAGCCGCACATGCCGATCCCACCACCTCCCTCGGCTCCGAAACCATTGACTTCTAAGGACAAACCTATGAAGCCAGCGTCCGACGCCTCAAAGCCGACAACACCAGCTTCCACTCCGAAGCCATCATCTTCGGTACCGCCTGATTCCGATGCTCCCAAGCCCTCGAAACAGCCTACGACTCCGAAAACAACACCTTCAGTGCCAAAATCTACACCAAAGGACACAGTAAAAACTCCTAAGGATAAAGACGAACAGCAACCACGCCCGGAACCGAAAAAATCGGCGCCGGCAAAGGTTCCGCAAGGAGAAGAACTTTTTCAACCAGATCCTCTACAAAAGAAGATCTACATTGACCCAAAAACAGATGCTGTATCCACTGGAGGGGTAGACCCAGATGAGCCTTTCCCATACACTATTGATGATCCAGACTGGGAGTACCCAAACCCATAAGTTGTGCCAGATATTCCCGACCCACAGTCATATTTATCAAAGCCTTCTCCCCCAGAAGATAATATTAGTTTTGGGCACTTGTTAAACAGAGCTGCCATTTACCATGGGGTCACTATGCATTCAGATGAGGCAGAGGAAGATTTCTTGTTAGATACATTTGAACAATCTCAAAGGTCTGTTCAAATTCTTCCTATGATTAAAGGGTCATCAAACATGCTCCAGAGGTATTTAAAGATCATGTACGTGCTAGGATACTAAACCCTAGAATTGAGAAAAAATACAGGCCTGCTCCTGGGGATCCAGCCTATATTAAAGGACAACTACCCTCTAGATTCACTCGTTGTTTCAAATGCTAGAAAGAGGGCAAACTCACAGAAGTCAGGTGAAGCACCTCCACCTGATAAAGAATCTAAGGTGATAAATGCTTCAGGCAAGAGAATAGCTGCACAAGCTACCAATACATGGCGTATAGCTAACACACAAGCCCTCCTTGCAAGATACGACAGGGCTCATTATGACCAGTTAGAAAAACTACTACAAAATCTATCTGAACAATATAAGGCGCAGGCAAACAACCTTATACAAGAAGGCAAGTTAGTTTCAAATGTCTCAATCAAATGTGCGCTTGATGTAGCAGACTTTGCATCTAGAGCTGTAAACACTAGTGTCCTACTTAGACGTCATGCGTGGCTACGCATTTCAGGATTTAAGCAGGAAGTACAAACTACCACCTTAAATCAGCCATTTAACCAAAATCAATTGTTTGGACCAGAGTTAGACTCAGCACTTGAGCAAATGAAAAAAGATACAGACACAGCCAAATCTATGGGAGCTTTGCAGTCCACACAAACTAGAGGCTCCTTTCATCGCTCCTTCTATAGAGGAGGCTCCAAGCAAGCTGGAGCAGACAATACAGCTTCCTTCAAGTACCAATACACAAACATCCTCAAGCAAAGCATATTTTAGAGGAGGATATAGAGGTAACAACAACAAAGAAAGAGGTCGGGGTAACAACAGTAATCGAACCTCTTCCACCACAAAACAGTGACTTCCCTCTGCTCCCCCAACAGCATTCCACTCCTGTGGGGGGCAGATTAACACAGTTCCTACCGGTCTGGAATTCCATCACAACAGACAAGTGGGTAAGACAAATTATCCAGTATGGCTACTGCCTCGAACCTACAGCTACCCCTCCACACATACCACCCAGGCATGTCAACGTCTTCAGAACGCCTTACTCTGCTCACACAAGAAGTCCTATCACTTCTTCAAAAGGACGCAATAGAAATAGTTCCTTTATAACATCAAGGAACAGGGATTTACTCGCTGTATTTTCTAATACCCAAAAAGGACGGGACACTAAGACCAATTCTCGACCTCATGCCCATCAATCATTATATACAATCAGATCATTTTCATATGATCACTTTACAACAAGTGCTCCCATTGCTGCAACAGGGCGATTTCCTTACGACACTAGATCTAAAGGACGCCTACTTCCACAATCCTATACATCCTTCTCACAGGAGGTATCTAAGGTTTGTATTGGAAGGACAGCATTATCAATTCAAAGTCCTTCCATTCGGGGTCACAACTGCACCAAGAGTATTCACAAAGTGCCTAGCAGTAGTAGCAGCACATCTCAGAAGACAACAAAAACATGTCTTCCCTTATCTAGACGATTGGCTCATAAAAGCCAAGTCATTCAATCAGTGTGTCTAACACACACATCAGACAATTCAAACATTGCACGACTTAGGGTTCGCAATCAACTACACCAAGTCACACCTACAGCCCTTGCATGTACATCAGTACTTAGGGGCTACAATAAACACGTCTACAGCTCTAGGGTATCCCAGTCCAGCAAGGATACAGAGCTTCAAACCTTAGTCACAAACTTCCAACATCAACACTCTCTCAAAGCCAGAGTGTTCATGAGACTAATAGGCATGATGGCATCTTGCATCTTCATTATACCATATGCAAGACTGCAGATGCGTCCGTTACAGGAATGTCTAGCACAACAGTGGAATCAGGCTTAAGGGCAAATAACAGACCTGGTGTTGGTAGACAGCCGCACACATCGCTCTCTGCAGTGGTGGAACACCAAAAACGTGACAAAGGGGCGGCCGTTCCTCGAACCTATTCCACAAATAGTACTAACAGCAGATGCATCTCTCACAGGATGGGGAGCCCATCTCCCACATCATACAACTCAAGGGCAATGGACCATTCAGCAAAGGTTGTTCCATATCAATCATCTAGAGCTGCTAGCAATATTCTTAGCACTCAAAACATTCCAAGTACAAGTACAAAACAAAGCTGTCTTAATCCGGATGGACACATGACAGCTATGTACTATATACAAAAACAGGGGGGGGGGACACTCTCTACAACTGTCCCAGCTTGCACAGAACATTTGGAGATGGGCCATTCCACAAAACATATATCTGCTAGCAGAGCACCTTCCAGGAGTTCACAATCAGATAGTAGATCTGTTGAGTCGGCAGACACAACAAATTCACGAATGGGAACTACATCTGCAAGTTCTTCAACCATTCTTTCACAGGTGGGGTCATCCAGACATAGATCTGTTCGCCACACACGAATAAGGATTGTGATAGTAATGCTGTATTACTTAACCTCATGCTTAACAACACTGGGGAACTGTAATATTGAAAAGTGGAGACTGAATGCAAAGCAGGCCAAACTCAATTTGTTATAATAATAATACGATAATGACCACTACAGAAGCGGCACACTGTGGTGAATGCCTGCATGTGGGAGGTGTCTAATGAAGCTCTGCACTAACAAATAGAATCATAATGTAAGCCAGTTTAATTGGTGATTTACATGCTCAATATTATCAGCTATTGGGGGTCAGAAACAAGACACACGTTAAACACGGAATACAGTCTGGCCGTATCCACGTAAGAAGTTCAAAGTGGGGTTAACAGCAGCTACCTCGTTTCCCCCAAGCATAGTGCAATGTAGAACAAGCATTTTTACCTATTTTATACAAAGATAATATGCATGTGGTACTTGTGATTATATTGCTTCACACAATATTAGCTAATGTGTTGATATCCAAGGGAAGTTCATGCATAGGGAGAATTCACTGAGAGTTGTGTAATTCAGCGTTGAAGATGGGAGGGATCCATCTGGAATACGAAACGCGTCGTCTTGGTGTACATTACAATTATTGTGCCGCTTGCTTTTCTCGTCTGAAGTTCTGGAGGAGAAGCCTTGTTGAATATACAAATTACGGCGGCTGCCGGCAGAGCAGGCACCGACATTGTTGGATGGTGAACTGCGATAGCAGCAATTGAAGTGGTGTGTGTGTGTATATGTATATATATATATATATATATATATATATATATATTTATATATATATATATATATACATATATACATATACATATATATATATATATATATATATTATATATATGTATGTGTATATATATATATATATATATATATATATATATATATATATATATATATATACTGTACCATTTTGTATTGCACTATGGTTTAATAAAATATCACATACTTGAACCTTCTGAGCGTGGTGCTGTGATCCTTCACTGAGTTTAACTGGAACTGAGGAATTTGGAGCATCTCTCTCTCTCTCTCGCTCTCTCTTGCTCCCTCTCTCGCTCTCTCTCTCTCTCTCTCCTTCTCTCTCTCCCTCTCTCTCTCCAAACCAATCATGGCACACCACAGCTGATACTGCTGCCAAACAGGTACGAACCACTCCACACTGATGGATTACAAAAGTGCTTTATTCAGGCATAGTTTCACAGATGAAACAAACTATTGAGGCAACTGCCATATGCCCATGATGCGTTTTGACCGCTGTGTTGCAGTCTTGTTCATACATATATATATTCTTATAGCCATATCCCGTAACTCACTGTTTTTTTTTTTATAAATCACAAAGTGCCAATGTGCTGTCCTTGACTGAATCTGATGCGTTTCAGATCTCCCTCGAGCCATGGTCACAGGTGTTGGTGATTGCTGGAATGCACAACCACCCGTTTTAAATGCCAGTCAATGTATGCCTCCGTAGCAAGGCTCGAGTCGGGGTACCACGCGGGTGGACGGCATCACCCCACTTATTTTACCGGGTGGACCACGTCCCCTCTGCCAAACAGCTGGACTTCACTCTTTGGCCTCTCTGGGACGAGGAGCTCGGAGCTTGGAGCTCACAGCACGCTGCTCATGCGCTGAAGAATCACCGTCCCGAGTCTGCAGCTTTTGTTCCCTTTTTCCCTTTCCCATTGAATAACATTGAGCGCCCGACGGCTCAAAAGCACCCTGCACCCAGCTGCCCGAGTTCGTTGGCAGTGCAACCTTTGCCCTATCCTACTTCCCCATTTGCCCTGAGCAAGTGACCAGGAACCCAGCTCCCACAGCCGCGTGGCCTGCTAGCCAGCAGCCACCAACCGAAGCCCCCCTGCCCCTCATTGGTTAACATTGGGCCTAACTACCTCTGCACCCGGCTGCCCCTGTGCCGCTGAGGGTGAACCAACTGTACCTACCTGACCCTGGGGGACCCCTGAGTGTATGCCCAGAACCTTAACTTCACCAATCGAGTACTCACCTGGAAACCGGTAACTCACTTACCTGCCATTGGATAACATTGACTGGTTTGACTCGAAAAATCTTCCAAGTGTGAAATTTGAAAACTTAAGATATTCCTATAAAATCAGCCGAATTCCGAAGTACTCACCTGTGATCAGGAGGGAAGCCAGTGCTGTATCTTGTAGTCTAGTACTGAACCGCAAAAGTAATCCTAACCGGGTTTACTAGTAACCTGAATTTTCTCCATAGGAATCCATTGTCTACTTTTGAAAACTTGAAATATTCTTTAAAAATCGTATCAACTACTGAAACGTAATTACTTACCTGTCTTAAGTAGAGATCCCAGTGTTGGACCTAGGAGCCCAGTACTGGATTACAAAAGTAACTAGAACATACTTTACCTGTAACCTGAATTTTCTCCCACTGGATAACATTGCCAGATTTTCACTGAAAAGTTTCTAAGTGTGAACTTTTAAAATACCTTTTTATTCCTTAAAAATCATCGCAATAACCAAAACATTTTTACTAAACTGTTTCCAGCTTAGACCCCAGGACTGAATCTAGGATCCAGTCCTGGACTTACGAAAGTAATCTACAAAGTAATCAACTGTAATTGTGTAGAAAAACCCATTGAGCTCAATGCTAAATTGTGTTTAGAATTGTGTTGCCTATTGCAACCCCTGTACCTATTGTGTTTACGAAGTCATTGCCTTTCGGCAAAGCAATAACCTGAGATCACTCATCACTGAGAAAAGTATATTTTTTAATGCCTGTTGGTTCTAAAAATAAAACAACTATATCTTTTGATATAAAAACAATTGGCCTGGAGTTCAGTCCTTAAGTGTGTGAAACCTTTTGCTGACTGAGTGTGTACAACAAATGCTTTACACTGTCCCCTGGTACTGCCTTACTGCTCGACCAAGCTACCACTTTTGAGAGTAAGGTCAGCCCTGACTTTAACCTCTGTTATACCTCTGGGGTTGGTGGACTCTTTACACACTGTACCTTACTTTGGCCCAGTATATATAGAGCCACTTTCTCACAGAGATGATGAAGAAACTTTTCATATCCCCCCACTGGAGGTCCCATAGGGATACATATGACACTGAGCCACCTGCTAACACAGAATCTTATCGCTATCCTGCCAAACCATCTCCCCTTGACAACACTACTTCCTACCATGATTTAATAGGTAGAGCTGCCATCTATCATAAGGTGCAGTTACATACGGAGCCCTTAGAGGATGATTTTGTATTTGAAACACTCTCCTCGTCACAATGCTCCTTCAAAATGTTTGAGGGCATGCTCTGCTACACCACTGAAATTTTCAATGACGCAGTCAAATGGAGGGTCATAGTGCCAGGCGTCGATAAAAAATCGAAAGCATCACCTAATGACCCTCTATATATATCAAAGATCAACATCCACCAGACTCTTTGGTTATGGCAACAGCACCTAAAAGGGACAATTCGCAAACATCTGGCTAAGCCACTCCTCCAGATAAGAAAAGTAAAAAAGTTGGCGCAGTGGGATAGAGGGGTGCCAGCTAAATTTGCTAATCATTGGCGCATCGCAAATTCTATCAACCTCCTTTCCAGATATGATAGAGCTCACTGAGATGGATGAGATACTCCAATATCCAGGAAATCAAAAAGAGGGAAGGAAGAGGTGGTGCTGGTTGGCACCGAGGTGGGCACATCCTCCTCTTGTCAAGGTACTGGTAATCAAAAAGGTCCACCTCCGAGAAGGTTAGTGTGTATCCTGTTGTTGTTGGAATACACTAGATGTGTTAAAATACCCCTCACACACCAAAAGGGCCCTTGGTGTCATGCTTCATCATCGGGGTCTTCCCGCTCGGCTGCCGGACAGGGCAGTGCTGCAACAAGCGACTACGCCGGAGCACCTTTTTAATGTGGGTGCTATGTGAGTGAGTGGGAGTGAGTGTCAGTAGGGTCAGGGGTGATAGAGTGATGTTTAAAAAATACCTGGCCTAGTGAAAAGAAAAAATTATTTAATAGGCACTGGCTGGTATTGTTAAAAAAGGTGATGTCGGAAAGATTAAGCTGGTTAGTGGGCTCACTTTCCTGTGTGGGTCAACATGTTTCGGGGCGTCATGCCCCTTCGTCAGGACCGGGGTCAGATCCCCCTGTCACTCACTAAATGCTCTTCTACAGTGCGTGTGTGTACCCTACAATGTAAAGTACTTATTTTTATCAATGTGTATTTGACATATATTTTATATAAATACACTGCCCTTGCTAATGCTAGTATACTTGGTTGTATGCCTGAAAAACAAGAGCCAGGAATTACAAGTGCGCGGATCCCAAAGCGCTTCGCTCTAAGGTACCTGTGAAAAAAAGTGGAAAAGGACTAACACATATGACACATACAGATGTTGCAGGATGTCCTGTGAGAGGTACGAAATTCATCATTGACTCATTAGCCAAATATTCACAATCAATCACACACTACAACGGTACATCTAAGGAAAGTTTGTACAAGGTAGTAGATACATACTTGGCAAGGAGGGGTGCAATGCCCCATGAGCCAAAACTGGACAGACGGGTAATTGAGGGTCCAGCTGTAAATTGGGAGTAAATGGGGAGAAGACAAAAAGACAAAAGGGGAAGAAAATGTTTGTTGGTTTTCAATAGCTGTTTGGTGATGGGGGAGAAAAGGTATAAAAAGCACAAAAATCTGATGCTTGTCCTTAACCGGCTATGCCGTACTTACTAAACCCACAGCCTCGCGGTGCTTCCTCCTCTGTCCGTGGCTTCCGTGATTGTGAGGAAGGAAGCTGGGGCGGAGGCTTATATAGTGAGATTAATTGCTCTGCTTAATTGGTTAATGACTCTCTGGTAGGGACACGTGTGTTCGCAAACACGGGTCGCCCAGGAGGGTGAGCGCGGTGGCCATTGCTAACTAGTCAAGTATGGTGTGGGCTGGCTGAGGTATTTAGTTTTGGCGAATGCCTGCGTCCATTAGCCCCGCTCGTTCATACACATAAATGATAACGGGACCGGTAGGAGAGGGGACAGCTGCGGCTCCGGTGAAGCCGTTTGCTATCGGGTAATACGCATGTGCAGTATACCAAACGCTGATCGCGCAGGCGCTGTGGAAGTGTTCCGTGGTCGCGCATGCGTGATAGGCGTATTGGCAATCTGTGAGGTGGATGGGGACCCTGACTATTGCGAAAGGGACAAACAGATAAGCCCTGGTGGGCAGGATGTGTTATGAGACAAAAAGACTCCTCAATCATGATAAAAAAAATTAGGGATGTGATTAGAGGTGTAGGGTTTTGGGCAAATTGAAGGTATTGCTGGGGCTTTTAACAAGTGGTACAGGAGGTTTTGCTCACGGTGTTATTGCAAATATGGCTAGATGTGGTATCAGGAGATGGTCCACTTACTGCTCATTAAGTTCAGTTACTAGTTAAGTTGGGACCAGGGTATGTCATCATTCAGGCCTGTGTGATGAGTGCCCAGCCGGTGCACCCAGCGTTGTTCCTTTATCAGAAGGTTTTTATCACTGTTGAAGGCCTCAATGATTGTCCATTTTAGGTCTTGGACACTGTGTCCCATGGTCAGGTAATGTGTAGACATTTTTGTGGTGTTTTTTTTGCAGCGTATATTGCTGCGGTGTTCCCCCATTCGAATTTTTACTGGTCTGCTGGTCATTCCTACATACTCTTTCCCACATGGGCAAGTGATTAAATAGACAACGTTGCAACTATTACAATTAGTGAACGAGCGTTGTTCCCACGTGGTCTGATTAGAGAATGTGATGGCATGGCTTTTCCGCGTGTACTTGCAGGATATACAAGAGCCACACGGATGGTGGCCTCCAACTGACGTAAGTCTGGTAGGTGCAGCAAGTCCTACACTTTTGGGTCTAGTGTGGACCAACAAATCTTTAAGATTTTTACCTCTCCTATGTGAAAACATTGGTTTTGGGAGGTCAAGTTTTCCGCAGTTTAGAATGCTCCAATGTTTATTTACAATTTTAGTAATGCGGTTGGAGTTAATGTTATATGTTGTTACACAGATCGGTCTTTTGTCCGGTTCTTTTTTCTCTGTGTCTTCGAGTAGGGCCTCGCGGTTGTTATTGCGGGCTCTCTTTTTGCCTTTCATTACAACTGTTCTCGGGTAGTTCCTATTTAGTAGTTTTTGTTCCAAATCCCCTGCCTGGGATTTAAAGTCATCAATGTTACTGCAATTGCGTCGCAGCCTCAAGAATTGCCCGTAGGGTAAATTCTCCCGGAGGTGGCGCGGGTGGAAGCTGTCGAACAGTAACAGACTGTTTTTTGCCGTGGGTTTGAAATGGGTGCTGGTCTCAAGTTTCCCATCCACTGGATAGATATTGAGATCCAGAAACACAAGGTTCTCGTTGGAAACAGTGTGAGTAAACTTGAGGAACTGATCTTGTTGGTTTAGCCATGACATGAACTGGTTCACCGAGTCCTGATTGCCCCTCCAGATGACCAGTACATCGTCGATGTACCTCTTCCACGTTACTACGTGGTTTTTAAAGGGATTGTGAAGGGATTTTTAAACATCACTCTATCACCCCTGACCCTACTGACACTCACTCCCACTCACTCACATAGCACCCACATTAAAAAGGTGCTCCGGCGTAGTCGCTTGTTGCAGCACTGCCCCGTCCGGCAGCCGAGCGGGAAGACCCCGATGATGAAGCATGACACCAAGGGCCCTTTTGGTGTGTGAGGGGTATTTTAACACATCTAGTGTATTCCAACAACAACAGGATACACACTAACCTTCTCGGAGGTGGACCTTTTTGATTACCAATACTCCAATATCCCCCAGATGATCATGAAAAAGGGCATACCAAATTGCCTCAAAGGCTTAATTAATATCCAGTACTACAATTCGATGTGCACTTGATGCTGCCGATACTGCAGCTAGAGGAATACATTTGAGCGTACTATTACGTAGACAAGCTTGGCTTTGAATCTCTGTTTTTAAGCCTGAAGTGCAACAAAACCTACTGGCCCTGCCATTTAATGGGGATTATCTTTTTGGTCCTCAAGGGGATGTCATCCATGAGAAGATTAAAAAAGATAATGAGACAGCTAAGGGCATGGGCGCATTGCAGAGACCACCTCACTGTGGCTGCGATTGCCGCTCCTCTTACCATGGAGTTTCCAAGACCACCTCCCTGAAACCTCAGCTTCATATCAGCGGACTCGAACACAAACCATCTCATCTAGGGGTTACTACCAAGGCTCATACAGGAGTAACAACTCCAGAGGTAGAGGCAGGGCCGTATTTACAAAATCATCTTCCACAACCACAAAGCCCTGACTCCCCAAAAAACATGACACCTGTAGGGGTCAGCTACAAGGGTTTCTTTCTACCTGGCGTATTTTTATCACCTACGACTAGTGGGTGTTGGATATTATCCAACATGGTTATTGTCTGGAGCACATTTCCCAACATTCCATCTCGCAAATACAAACTTTCCCCACAACATCGGCAGTTGCTGAGGAAAGAAGTACAAGCTCTCCTAAAAAAAGGAGCTATAGAACCTTTTGCACTCTACCAACAGGGCACAGGGTCTATTCACTATACTTCATTATTCCGAAAAAGGATGAGTCCCGCTGACCAATCTTGTACTTCAGACCTCTAAACAAATACATCCTCTCGGAGCACTTTCACATAGTCACTATTCAAGATATCATCCAATTGTTACAACAAGGCATCATCATGGCAGCACTAGACCTCAAGGACATTTGCTTTCATATTCCTAGTCATATGACACATCGCCAATATCTAAGGTTTCTGCTAAACGGCCAGTATTTCCAATTTAAAGTGCTTCCTTTCAGGATGACTACTGCGCCCAGGGTCTTTACCAAGTATTTTGTGGTAGTAGCTGCTCACCTGCGCATGCAAAGTATACATATCTTTCCATATGTGGATGATTGGCTCGTCAAAAGCTCAACTCACCAAAGGTGCTATCAACACATGCAAGCCACCATAAACCTACTTCATCAACTAGGTTTTGCAATCAACGCCTCAAAGTCACATGTTCAACCCCTTCAAGTGCAACCTTACCTAGGGGCAATGCTCATTTCATAACTAGGGATAGCTTACTCAAATACTGCCAGGGTACAAGCATTCCAGGCACTAGTTTCCTAATTTCAAACAGGTCAGTAGGTGACAATAAGAACATTCATGCATTTCCTTGGGATGATGGCTTCCTGTATAGCCATAGTACCCCATGCAAGAATAAACATGCTTTTCTGCAGCAGCGGACTCAAGCAGAGGGTCAATTAGAAGATCAATTGTTGATCAGCTGTCAAACTTGCCACTCTCTGCATTGGTGGAACGCCAACAACCTGTTATTGGGACTACCTTCCCTAAACTCAGTTCCGCAGAGGACAGTGACAACAGACACCTCCCTTGCAAGATGGGGGCCATATTACCATCATCTCACTGCTCAGGTATACTGGACTCCCAATCAACGGAATCTCCACATAAATCACCGGGAGTAACTCAGCAGCTCACTTAATGCTAAAAGCCTTCCTTCCTCACCTAATTGGCAAGGTAGTCCTCATCATGACGAACAACATGACAGCCATGTATCCTCTCCAAATGCAGGGGGGCACACAGTCCCTACAGCTTTCCCACTTAGCTTAGACCATTTGGATATACAATATTCACCTGTTGGTGGAGTATATCTCGGGAGTGGATAACAACATTGTGGATCTCCTCAGCAGGAGGCACCAACAAGTCCACGAGTGGGAACTCCACCCACGAGCTCTCCTCCAATACTTCCAGTGTTGGGGACAACCACAAATTGACCTCTTCCCCACAGTAGAAAACACTAAAAGCCCAAACTTTGCCTCCAGGTCCCCTCACCCACAGTCCAAGGGCAATGCACTATGGATGAGTTGGTCTGAGATATGTACTTATGCTTTTCCACCTCTCCCACTTCTTCCATCTCTAGTTCGCAAGCTCAGCAGACCTCTCTCACCCTCATACTGGTGGCTCCGACATGGGCACTGCAACCTTGGTTCACAACACTTCTAGAAATGTTGGTAGTTCCACACGAACCATTACTGAACAGGCAGGATCTTCTCGCACAGAACCGAGGAGAAATCAGACATCCGGATCCCAGATCGCTCAACTTTACAATCTGGCTCCTGAAGTCTTAGAATGTGGCTACCTCTATCTCCCACAATAATATGTGGATATTCTTAAAGAGGCATGAAGGTCTACCACTCTGACCTGTTATGTTGCCAAACAGAAAAGATGTATTCACTATGGTCTGTACAAACACATTGATCTCTTAGCAGCTAAAGTTCAGGACATTGTGTGCTACTTATTTCATTTACATGCATCAGGTTTAGCTTTTCATCTATAACGCTACACTTCACAGCAGTAACTGCCTAACTTCAACATAGGCAACACACTTCCCTATTCAGAATTCCCATTGTTAAAGCCTTCCTATAGGGGCTTAAAAGAGTCATTCCACCAGCTTCCACATGGGATCTCAATATTGTATTGACAAGATTAATGTCCCCTCCATTTGAAACCCTCTATACCTGTCCCCTCCAGTTTTTATCTTGGAAGGTAATATTCCTAATTGCTATCACTTCACGTTGACATGTCAGTAAGCTTCAGGCATTCACTTTGGAAGAAACTTTCTTCCAAATAAATAAGGATAGGCTTGTACTTCGCCCCAGCCCCAAATTTCTTCCTACGCTGGTCTCACAATTCCATCTTAATCAATCTATTGAACTACCTATCCTTTTTCCACAACCTGACTCAGGTGCGGAAAGGGCTCTCTATGCCTTAGATGTAAAAAGAGCTGTCGTGTATTACACTGACAGGGCTAAATCAGTTTGGGCAATTTCTAAATCAGGCGTTGCGCGATGGAATGTTGTATGCATTAAAACGTGCTATGCTAAAGCTAAAAGAACTTTACCCATTCCTCCTAGAGCTCACCTGACTCGTAAAAAAGAGCTTCAGTTGCCTTCCTTGGCAGCATACCTATAGCTGACATATGTAAAGCACCTACATGGTCTACCCCGCATACATTTAGAAAACATTACTTAGTAGATAAATTGGCCTGCCAACATGGGCCAAGCAGTCCTACAGATACTATTTCAAACAACTGTACCTCCCACAGGTTAACCACTGCTTATGGAGGAGTACTTCTTTACCTTCTACGCTAAGCATGTGTATCTACAGCCACACATGCCTCAAATGGAAAATGTTACTTACCCATTAAGCATCTGTAGATTCACATTCGCCCACCCTCCTCCCTGGATACTTATGCTTGTTAGTTATTTTCACAAGTGCGTCACAAAACTCCTTTTGCATGGACATCGCCTTATCCTACACTTTACTTCACGTTCTATCCTCACCCATCATGCTGGAAAACAATCTAACAATGGAGTCAATGACCATGTGCATTACCAGCAATCGGAGGATTCACACTATCTCATGACTCAGAAGAGTTCATCGAAGAAAAACAACTTGCACACATCTGAGCCCAAAACTAGATGGCAGGCTTATGATAAGTATGTGAATTTAAAGCCCTACATACCATAACCCTACAGAATGCCATAAAAGATAAATGCCTTTAGCACATACAATGATCAAAAAGGACTAAAAGTAAATACAAAACTGTAAAAATAGGGAACAAAGAGATTAGAAAACAGAACAGAGAAACGTAAGATGGGAAGGACAAGGGTGAAAAGGGTATTCGAGCCTACTATAACAAAAAGAAGGAAAAGCAAACTCGAGGAGATATGAGTGGACTTGGTGAAGTAAAAAGCAAATTAAAAAGGGGATTGCTGAGAGGAACTTTAAGTGATAAAGGGGCAAAAACATAAATAATGGAGAAGTATAAATTCAGAGCAATACTGTTGAGAAGAAATAAATATTTAAATAAACAAGGACCAACTTCCATAAAGGTTTGTAAAAAAAAGAAAGGTTGGGAGAGGGGTTTGATAATGATTACTGCATAATTTAGTCTTTTTTTTTTAAAGAAGTAATTTACTGCACACTTGCTTGTTTAATCCAATAGGTTACAACAGGGAATGATTCAGTGTTGTGTGTGCATCTTTTCACATTGTCACAGTCAAGTAAGTTAGCTAGTCTGACACAATGTTATGCCTAAGCTGTACAATTGCCTCAGACTTGTGTGAGTTCTTAGCTGTAGGTATGATTACCCTTACTGTTCCATGAGTTCCAAAAAGGTGAGAACCACACATTAACATATAAAATCTCCTTATGACCTGTTTATTCTGAAATATTAGTTTTAAGGTATTTAAAATCAAAATGCAATATAGGCTTGGCTAATAGTTAAAGGAGTTTGAGCCGGAAGCTTTTAAAAAATTAGGCTTTAAAGATGGAAACAAACTCCTGTGTGCTTTGATGTGGTGAATTGGGTATTTTGTGACCTAAAGTTTCAAGTAGTAGCTACACAGACCCCTTTTTACCATCTCTTTAACATTTTCCTCCTTGACTGCCTTCTGTGTCATTCCAAGAGGTTGATCTTGATTGATAACCCTACCAACTGCAAAGGAGGAGCTATATGGGGATGCCCCGCAGTTAGACTTTGGCGGCAGGTGGGCTCCCCCCGGAATTCTTTCAAACATATATAGAATTGTTCCCTGAGAGATTGCTGGGTGTCTACAGTGAACACTGGGTAAACTCCCTCAAACCACGAGAGAGGCAGTAATTGTGATGTTGCCAAAACCTAATTGTGATCATTCACTGCTGGGATCATATAGACTTTAGACCTCTATAATCAGCGTTTATGCTAAGATTTTTATTTAAAACACTGGCAAACAGATCACAAAGGATGGTAGTTCTTCTAGTGCATAATGAACAATGGAGTTTCATCCTGGCGAGAAGTACCCTCATGAGTATCCGGCACTCCACACATGTTATCCTCACTATGCAGAATTCCAAACTGGAGTGAGTGTTGGTGTCAGTAGATTAAGAGAAAGCATTCCATATACATACCAGAGACTGAAGATACATGTAGGCGTTTCTGAGCAGGATGGGCTACGGACCCAATTTCTTGAGATGGATATCGGTGTTGAATTCAAGCCCCACAGCTAAGGGACTAAGTAGAAGGCCATATCTCGAGTGTATGGGAGTTGGAGAGGAAGACTAGACAATGTTGTCCCCTGTCTCCTCTCTTTTCATACTGGCAGTGGAGCCACTTGGCATTCAAATATGAGCAGTTCTACGTGAATGGGACATTGAGGTTGGGGACAGCATACATATGGTGTTATTGAATGCTGACAACACCTTGACATGTCTGCAAAGACCACAGGCCTCGATTACCAGACTGTTCTCCGAACTGCAAGCATTCGGAGGCACACCAGGCTTGCAGGGCTAAATCTGTGATGTTCCCACTGGCGGAGTTGATCGGTTGAAGCTCAGATGATCTCCCTAATGTGGGATTGAGATGAGAGCTGGATAAGTTCCGGTACCTAAGGATCCAAGTGGTACTTACAGCGAAGAAACAAAATGCCTAGATTATGGGCAGTGTTGTCAGGACTGAGATCCTCCATACATTTTTGAAATATGCTCCCAGTGTTGGCTATCGACAGGATTACCTTTGCTAATATGGTGTTTCTCCCTTGTTGTTTATATATTCTTCAGAACACCATGTGCATTAGAACACCTTCAGGGAGATCGACAATTATTTGCTCTATTTGATATCGGCCAGTAGCAGAAGTAGTAAAAAGTGGAAAGGGAGGTCTTGGGATTCCCGACATGGAGTTATATGGCTGTACTTTTGCAGCATGCTGCGAGGTGAAGTGCAGAGGTGGATAACTGAAGAAAAAGATTTTTAGCGTGACTCCCTGAGGCCTTATGGCAGGCAATAGACGAGTCAAAGAAAGCTAATCTGTGGTGCAACAGGTGGCTAGGATATGGGTGACTGGAACAAAGATTATGCTGAAGCCCTCATCCTTTGGACCACTGCCTATTTTAGTGGTTACAACTGTTTTTGAACATTTGTCAGGAAATGACCTTCACCATATGGATAGAGGGTGGATGCAAGACCCTGAGTGTTGTTGCTTCACGTTCGTAGAGGCACAGGAGACGTTTGCAGTGGGACCTGGTCAATTCCTGCATTTTACTAAGTTGACTAGGATTATCAAATGCATCTGGACATGTTTCCCGGTGACCCCTGAGGTGAAAAGTACGTTGGAGGTCCTGTTGGAAATGGGATTGACCAGAAGACTAGTCTCTTGCCTATACAACACCCCGAAAAGAGACAGGGTGAAAGTAGTCCTAAAGGCAAGAGCTGAGTGGGAGAATGACCTGCAGGAACCCTTGATGTATAGTGAATGGGACAGGGTATCTGCACAGGTACAAGATATATGTAGTAATATCTGGTTCAAACTTGTATACTTTTAAATCCTGCACATCACATGCCTCACACCTACAATACTTCAGAAAATCTGCCCAGTTAAGCCAGATGTGTGTCGAAAATACAGAAGGGGAGCTGCAGGATTCCTACACATGACTTGAAGCGATACAGTAATAGACTCTTACTTGAGGCATTTAGCTAAAAACCGAAAGAGGTGACAAATATTAGCTTGTTCTGCCAGTTAAACAATGCCTTTTGGGTGTCATTCTATCTCCAAAAACAGAAAAGTAAATACTAGATGTACAGCTCTGAGATTTCTGCTGGTGAAAAGGAGAATGGCTATAAAATGGTTATCCACAAGGGGACCCACAGGGCAAGCTTTGGTCAAGGATATGACGGATGGGGCCCTAGCATTGGAGTGGTGCATGTGAGAATTAAGGACTGAGGAAAAAGTAGATGACGACCTGGCAGCGTGTGCTGAAATGTTGCAAGAGTTAAACCTGGGTCTGGCAGAGACCTCACTGGGGAACATGGAAGTTGATTGCCAAACACAAGGAGAAAATGAACGTTGAACATCCCAAATGGATGAATAATCCAGTGTCTTGGGAAGTGGTGTATACCCTAAAAATTTGAATTAATATCTTGTTGGTTTAGATTTGAATATGGGTTTGACTTGTGCGTCAATATTGACAATCTAGGTAAAGAGCCCCAGGGATTTTACTGCAGTTTTTAATGTATGTACGAAAGCTATGAATGGTATTAATGCAAATGAGGTTTATAAACCATGTAATTGTTCTTGTATTCTTCAGACAATCGTTGAATTCGATTTGAAAGTGTTATTTGATAAATGAAAATATAGGTTTTAAAAACAAAACCCTACCAACCACCATTTAACAAGGACCGAATCACTGATGTTTTGGAATAGAGAGTTTTTTCTGAATGGTGAGGACACCCACCTACCTTAAATTCATTGGCAACCCAGTCCATGAGATCTTTGAAAATAGGGTTGAATGCGATGGGCCATGAAGGATTTGCCGGTGCCAGGATATATAATTGTCACTGCCACCTATTGTGTATCATCTGCTTGCTCCAGTATTGGAACTTTCATAGATTCCCATAGCTTGTATCATTCCCCGTCGTCAGAATGGGAGTCTCGGTAACAAAAATAACATAGCAGTAGTTACAAAAGAGAAAGAAAAAGACCTAGGCCTCATTCCCTTTTGTAGCATACCCACCTCTTTTTGCAAAAGAGACCAAAACTAAGCACCAGCCAATCAGAAGAGCCTCACCCCATAGAACCTTCCTGAAGGAACCACAGAGCCTCAGATTTTCTACCGCACGTTGTGCTAAGGGAGTCTCCTTTGATCTCTGCTCATTTCTACTCTATTTGAGGATTTTTTTTCAACTTATTTCTTCAGGATTGTTAGGTATTTCTTCTGAGATGGGTGACAAGGAGAGAAAACCCCTTTTCAAGTTGTGTTCCACCTGTGGCAAGAAAAGGCTGTATGTGGAAGACAGGCATAAGGACTGTATTTATTGCCTGTATCCAGATCATAAGGCTGCAGACTGCAAGATCTGCCGCACCTTCTCTTCAAAGACCCTCCGGGACCGCGACGGTCGCCTCCTCACTTGGCTCCAGAAATTAAAGTCAAGGAAGGAAACTATGTCAAGCGACTGCAACATCTAGAAGGTCAGTCAAAAGGGGTAGGGCTTCCCCTTCACCTTCTGTGGAGCGTCCAGTTAAGGCCTCAAAAAAGACCCCCCGTGAGTCTGAGAGCCAAAGTCCTGTTAAATCTCCTCACCACGGTGTAAAGGAGAGGGAAGGACCATCTTCGCCTTCAGTAGTGGTGGAAACTGCTACAACTTTTAAGAAACCATCTTCTCTGTCATCTGAGAAGTCAGAGAAAAGTTCCATGTCGTCAACGACGCAGCAGAAGACTCCGTCGACGAAGGCGACTAAATCTAAGGTGACGAAAGTTATACCGTTGACGGGCTCGTCGACGGTACAGTCGGCGTCGACGGGATCGTCGACGACAGTGACAGCGGCGTCGACGAGGATATCGACGGGGATATTGACGACAGCAACGACGACGAGGATTTCGTCGACGACGGTATCGTCGACGACCATGACCACGGCGGGAGCGTCGACGGTCTCGTCTACAGCAGTGTCGACGACGCCCATCTCGTCGTCGACAGTGACTCTTCCCCCGACGGCCTCGTCTACGAGTTTTTCCTCTAACTACTCCATCGCCCACAGTACCGTCGACGATGCAGTCGTCGACGGAGAAAATTACTATTTCCTTGAAAAGGATAACACCGGATATGACGTCTCCAAGGAGGGTTACCCCCTTGCCTCCCGCTTTGTTACTGGAAGAAGAAGAAGATGATTCTGATGAGGATGATCAGGACTCTTTTGGGTATGCTCACAGTCCCTCTCAGATGTTGGTAAATTGCCAGGAAATGGACTCTGAGGGCGAGTTTCTTCACGAATGTTATTACCAACACTCTTATCAACGTCAGGAGACTGCAGGCCATGAGATGGTGTCTGTTCCTTCCTCACTCTAGGCGGATCTCCATAGCATGCTGCAGGCTTATAAAACCAGGTTTTCTCAGGCTCCAACTCAGATTGCCTCGGTCCCGGCAGTTCAGACCACACCTGCCCCCACGACTCCGATGATGGTTTTCCGGAAATGCCGACCCAAGTGTTCTCTCAGCCACAAACACCTGTTCCAAATATACCTCCAGTACTACCAGACGTTCAGGATGATTCCTCGGATGAGGATCCAGGATGTCGATAACAGGCCTAATCAGGGCTTAGAATGGGATGAGTATGTGATCCCTGATCCAGCGTCACCTAGTCCGGACCCAGTGGATTCTCCCCCAGCAGATATTGGGGGTTTTCATAAGTTGATGGAGAGAGCATCTAGTAGATTCAAGCTGCCTAGAGCTTCCGTACAGACGGAGTGTTTCCTCTATGACTTTAAAGAGCCCTATAGGAAGGTGACCCAATCTATACCCATTGTGAGCCATGTGTGGGAAGAAGGTTTAAAAGCAATGAAAAACCCAGCTACGGTAATTCCAGTCTTACCACGCCTGGAAAAGAAATATAAGGCTCCTGAAGATGGTCCGGCGTCCTTGACTGGGCAGCCAAAACCGGACTCTGTGATATCGCAGGCGGCACAGAGGAAGTCCCGCAACCCTTCGGCACCCCTTACAACTCCTCCTGATAAGGAGGGCAGGTGACTTGATAACGCAGGGAAGTGGTTCTCTTCTATGGCAAGTCTTCTGGTGCGAGCGGCAAATGCGTTGGCGATACTGGGCAGGTATGATCGCCAATTATGGTGTGACCTATCACCTTATTTGCAACAACTTCCCCAGGAGTCAAGAGGCGAGGCCAAGAAGATACTACAAGAAGGGGAAGGGACATCGGCAGAGGTGATAGATTGTGCCATGGACATTGCCACTACGGCTTTTCGTTCATTGGCTGCTGCAGCGGTCCTAAGTCACCAAGGATGGCTCAGAGCGACATGGTTCAGACCGGAGGTCCAGAACAAGATCTTGGACCTCCCTTTTGATGGTGAGGAATTATTCGGTAAACACATTGATGATGCCCTCCAAGAAATAAAGAAGGATACAGAGACGGCTAGGTCCCTCGGTACACTTCAGTATCGGAAAGCTCCATTCTGGGGTGCCAGAGGGAGGAGTACTACATCATACAGAGACTCGTACCAGCAGCAAAGATACTCTTCATATGGATCAACGTCACAATCGTATCGGCAACCCTACCACCAAACGCAAGGTCAAGCCTCGTCTTTCTCTAGGTCGAATACTAGAGGGAAGCAGAATCGCCAGGGACATGATACCTCCAAGAGGCAATAGCGGCGTTCTGGTTCTGCCTGCTGTACCCACCTCCACAGCAACATCTGTAGGAGGCAGGGTATCTCAATACCTCCACAACTGGAAACGGATAACATCAGACCGTTGGGTGCTCAACATCATTCGAAAGGGCCATACTTTGGAGTTTACACAGATACCACCTTCCAAGCCCCCTGCTGCCATTCCTTCATCTGCGTCTCTTGCAGCTCGAAGTTCATCAGATGCTCCTCAAGGGAGCGGTGGAGCTGGTCCCCTCAGAGGGGAGAAGGATTCTATTCCAGGTTCTTCATGGTAAATGAAAACGCTGGAGAAATGGCGCCCTATTTTAGATCTCAGGGAGCTAAACACCTATCTAATTTCCCAATCCTTTCGGATGGTTTCACTCCAGGATATCTTACGTCTCCTCAATCCAGGGGATTTCATGGCCACTCTCGATCTCGAAGATGCGTATTTTCACATACCCATTCACCCAGCGCACAGGAGGTTTCTTCGATTCACAGTAGCCAAGAGCCACTTTCAATTCAGGGTTTTACCCTTCGGACTTCGCTCTGCCCCAAGGATCTTTACCAAGGTGCTGGCGCCGGTGGCAGCTTTCCTACGGAAACATAATTTTCAGGTCTTCCTATACCTGGACAACTGGTTGCTGAAGGCCCCGTCCAAGGAGGCTGCGAAAGAAGCAGTCAACGCATGTACAAACCTATTCCAGAATTTGGGACTTACTCTCAACAGAGAGAAGTCATCTCTATTCCCGTCCAGGACGGCGCGTTCCCTGGGAGCCATCTTGAACACAACAAAGCCTTTCCATCCCTGGAAAGGCAGGAAAAACTGAAATCCTTGGCGCTGTTAAGAAAAAGAACGTGTCTTTCAGTACGCCGTTACAAATCCCTTCTGGGAGTGATCTCTTCATGCATTCCTCTGATACCTAACTGCAGATTGCGGATGCGATCTCTTCAGGAACAGCTAGACAAACAATGGAGGCAAGTTCACGGCTCATTCGACGACAAGGTGATGATTACTGTGGCAATGAAAAGAGCAGCCTTGTGGTGGACGAAGCAAGAAAACCTTTCCCTAGGTCTATCCTTCGTAAGCAATCCGGCTCCTCAAGTGGTAACGACGGATGCTTCACTGGAGGGCTGGGGTGCGGTGCTTCAGGATCTTCATGTCTGCTGGCATTGGTTGCCTCAGCACCGTCATTTTCATATCAACCTCCTGGAACTCAGGGCAATCAGGCTGGCACTACAGGCTTTTCTCCCATGACTGCAAGGGTCGGCGGTTCTCGTCTGCACGGACAACACCACGACCATGCACTACATAAACAAGGAAGGGGGTACCAGATCTCTTCTGTTATCTCAAGAGGCCCAGAAGATTTGGGAGTGGGCTATTCTACACGGAATATCGCTGCAGGCAGAACATCTACCAGGAGTACTAAACGAATAGGCAGACAGACTCAGCAGGCTGTCGTCGGTCAGCCACGAATGGGAACTGAACCAGACGATATTGGACGACATTTTTCATCGGTGGGGCAAACCCTCAATAAATCTCTTTGCCACCCCGATCAACAAAAAATGCCAGTTTTACGCAAGCAGGCTTCACCATTGAGGATCATTAGGGAACGCGCTTTCAATAGCTTGGTCAAGAGCATTTGTGTACACCTTTCCCCCCATTCCGGTGATTCCGAGGTTACTCAGGAAGATCAAGGCGGAACCGTGCAAGATGATCTTAATAGCTCCTGCTTGGCCGAGGCAGTTCTGGTCCACGGAGCTACACCGTCTGTTCCTGGTTCCTCTACTTCCTTTGCGGGCGATTCCGGATCTACTCACGATGTCCCACGGGCAGATTTGTCATCCGGATCCACGTTCTTAACACCTGACAGCATGGCTCCTGAGCAGCGAGAATTCATAAACCTTCCCAACTCAAATGAGATAAGAGAAGTTCTGTCTCAAGATAGAGCCCCTTCCACTAACAAAACTTACAGTTTGAAATGGAAAAGATTTTGCATTTGGTGCCGGAAGGAGAGTGTGGACCCTTTCTCTTCTCAGCCTCATCAACTTCTACCTTATCTCTTGTCCTTGGCTTAGGCAGGATTGGCTCATTCATCCATAAAAGTTCACTTGGCAGCAATCTCTCGCTACAGACGCACTGCATCTGGACCTTCTCTCTGGTCATCCAGGATTATTAAGCAGTTTTTCAAGGGCTTATTTCGAGTTTTTTCCCCGGTGAGGCCTCCGCCTCCCACATGACATTTGAATTTGGTTCTCGCACAGCTCATGAAACATCCCTTTGAACCGATTCATCGGGCAGACATGACATTTCTTTCTTGGAAATTGGCTCTTCTTCTTGCTCTCACATCGGCAAGACGCATTGGGGAATTACAGGCTCTCACGATACAGGAACGTTTTCAAGAGAACTACTGTGATTTTAAGAACTAATCCGAGGTTCATACCAAAAGTGTCTTCAGACTTTCATCTCAATGACCCTGTGATTCTCAAGTCTTTCTTTCCTCATCCACACCAGCGGAGAGGTCACTCCATTCTCTGGATGTGCAGCGGTGCTTGAAATTTTATTTAGATCGCACCAAAGGGTTTCGTAAATCTTCTCAATTATTCATCGCTTTTGTTGGACCTCGCAAGGGCCTTCCACTGTCAAAGCAGAGTATTGCGAGATGGATCTCCAGTGCCATTCTATACTGCCACTCTACAGCGGGTAAGCCGCTGGACAGCAGGATCAGAGCACACTCCACAAGATCCGTGGCTTCCTCTACAGCTCTCTTCACGGGATTACACATCAGAGACATTTGCAGAGCTGCGACTTGGAGCAGTGCGCACACCTTTACGAAGCATTACTGCTTGGAATCCTTGACACAGGAAGACACGGCTGTGGACCAGGCAGTCCTGAGGAACCTATTCCACTGATTGGTGAGCTTTCCCTACTATCCCTCCTTCCTATTTCTGCACATTTTGTATTTACTGTTAGTACGGATTGCTATTTCAATATGTGGTTTACTTATTCTCTTATGAAAGTACGGATACTGACATGTTTCTTTATTTATGTCACAAAATGTGCTTTATTGCTTACTGCTAGCTACTCTGATACAAGCTATGGGAATCTATGAAAGTTCCAATACTGGGGCAAGAAAACAAGTTACCTACCTCTAACTTTGGTTCCCCAGTATTGGTAACTTTCATAGATTCCCATGCGCCCACCCTCCTCCCCTGGGAAAGCTCAGCCTTCAGCAGATGGGGTTACTGTTACACAACGGCTACGAAAATCTGAGGCACTGAGGTTCCTTCAGGAGGGTTCTATGGGGTGAGGCTCTTCTTATTGGCTGGTGCTTAGTTTTGGGCTCTTTTGCAAAAAGAGGTGGATATGCTACAAAAGGGAATGAGGCCTAGGCCTTTTTCTTTCTCTTTTGTATCTACTGCTATGTTATTTTTGTTTCCGAGACTCCCATTCCGACGACGGGGAATGATACAAGCTATGGGAATCTATGAAAGTTACCAATACTGGGGAACCAATGTTACAGGTACGTTTTGTTTTCTTGTTTTCTTCTCCATTACATCTTTGGAGTTCCTTCTGTATCAAAGTGTCTCTTCTACTTTTCTACCAACAACATGTAATTAATTAGTTGGGTGCAACACTTGACAATTGCCAGTGTGGAAATGGGAAGGGAGACACATTTGAGTCTTCGAGATGTTTTCATGGTCTTCCCATTACTACCAACAGCAATTTTGTGTAGATTAAAGATAGCAGATTAGCTGTTTTACCTTTACAGCACTGTGATAAAATAATTGTTAATATGAAGTGTTCACATCCTTCAAAGATAAAAGTCATGGAACTGTTATGTTCCAGTATATTATTTTAGCCTATATTAGCACATATTAGGGTTTTACATATTATGTAAAATAATTATTTATTATTGAATAGCTTGTCCAGGAAACATTTTGTTTTTTGTTTTTTCAATGTGCAGGTTGCCAGCATTCGAGCAGGGAAGGTATTTTCCAGGAACTCTGGCGAGTCATTGGAAGACCAGCTGAAGCCGATGCTGGATTGGGCATTTGGAGGCTTTAAGCCTTCGGGGTACTCTGGATTAAAGCCGTCACGAAAAACAGGTTTGAAGAATACCATCCTATGCAAGGAAAACAAATGTGACAAATGTTCTAGTATTATTTTCAAGCTACACTTATAAGATAATGGGCTACATTCTCCAGCACTGGATCTTTCATACATTCTCATTTTTAAATCATTCCATGTCGTCAGCCTGGGAAATCCCTGTAACATTAAATAGCACATTAAACAGTGTTAAAATGGCCATCAGTCTTAACAACAGTGTTTGTTTAGTAGTATATCCACCTTATTTGAAGCAACCTGAAATTCAGCCACCGAGGTGGAAGTGTCAGCTCTACCACTCCTTGAAGCCACCATAGTTCAGATTTCTACTACACGTCATTGTGAGGGAGTCCCCATACAGAGCTCTCCTCTAAATTCTCAGTTACCTTATATATTGCCTCCTTTCTGGTCTACTGTTGGACTGAGCCAGCCCTATCTTCAGCTCTCAGCCTACTATAAGTTGTTTTAGGGTAAATTCTTTATTCGCTGTACCATGGAGACCACCTCAGCTTTCAACTATCACTATGACAGACAGAGAGAAAAAAATCTCTTTTTAAGGCTTCACTACCTTTGGCCAGAAAAAGGTCTATTCTAATGACCCACATGACAAACGTCTTTATTGCCTTTATTCTAAGCACAAGCCTTCATGCTAGGATATTTGTAATACTTTTCCTACAAAAAACTCTGAAAGACAAAGAAAGGAGATTAGCCTTTTATTTGTTAGAGAATAAATACTTTCCTTTTAAAGGTGATGCCCACTCACCAGGGGATGATTCAGTGAAAAGTGATTCTCCGAGCACTTTAATAAAGGTGGTGCAAAAAAGAAACATTTGGACTTTCCTGAGCTAGATCTGCAACCTTAAGCACCTGCTGTCATCTGCTCACACAAAGGCACTAGAGTTGCCTTAGAGAAATGGTCCAAACATCATGAGCTCAATCCTGCTCAACAAATGACCTCTCTGAGCCTTCAATTTGAATTTCTGTTTCCACTGGTGACTTCAGAATTGACGATGAAAAAAGATCCACCGTCAACAACGGTTCATTGTTGTCAATTACACCTTCATTGACAAAGAGGACTCTGATTACTCAGTCGACACTGCCGTTCACAACGTCATAGACCTGACTATCTTTGTCAATGGCAACATCTTTGACATCAGGGACACTGTCAGTGGTCAAACCATCGTCGACAACAGCCTTGACTGAATCATCGTCAACAGCAAAACCAAGGATGTCCCTGTTACCGACATCGATCCCATCAATGTTGGCAACAGTACCATCGACAGCCGTTTTCTGCACGCTTACCACTTATCATCTATTTAAGGGATGGCAAGTCTTTCACTACAAAGTCTGGACGCTGAATTTAAAGGTGAATGCAGTGACCAGGATGCTTCGGACCTTGCTTAAAGTCCCAAGTGGTCAGATGTCCACTATATTAAACTTGATGCCCTAGATGAGTATTCTCCTTACTACGAGTATAATTATAAGTCACATGATTTTGAACCATGCCATTCTCACCAGCCTTATAACAGAACTTGTCCATATTCGGACACAGAAATGTTTCAGGTGCCTGCTGCTTTTTTATTTTTTTACTACAGTGCAACAGATGATAACAGAGACACTAACTTAGTGCCACAAACTCCACAAGGTATGGGAGAAGGAGATTCTTCTGAGTCACTTTATTCTGACATGGAAGAATGCAGGGAATTGCTCCATAAAGAGGGTGCTGACGATTTGGTTGATTTCTTGGCACCCAAAGAGGGTGACAAGTTGCCCACTCAACCGAAGGATCCTCCGAATGACAACCCGATTCCATTTTTTATTGGAAAGAGCTGCTTTAAACTTCAACTTGCCTATGTCCTCTGTGGACCAACATATCTTGTATGATTTTAAAGAGCAACCATAAAAAGCTATACAATCTCTTCATAAACTTGATTTCATCTGTTGGGGTACCTTAAGTCTATGAAGACACCAGCCAGAATTCCAGATGGGCTGCCTCATTTGGAGAAGAAATACAGGGCTACTGACACAGTCCGGCCTGTCTTATGGGCCACCCTGAGCTAGATTATGTGCTAGCCTGCATTCTCTGCACCTCCAGATAGAAATGGAAAACATATCGATAATTGGGGCCTCAGAGTAGGTTCAAATTGCAGCTACTTCTTTCAAGGCCATTTTTCTTTCAAGACTTCAGACACCTTAGCGATTCTGGGTCGTTATGATCGGCAGATGTGGCATGACATCTCACTGCTAAATGATCTCATTCCGGAAGATAAGAGGGAGATAGCCAGGAACATCGTTAAAGATGATGCATCAACTTCAGCAGCTATAATTGATGTAGGCATGGACAATTCCAATACAGGTTTTTTGTCAGTTGGGAGGAGCAGGTGTTCTGCAATGGCAACGTTGGCTGTGGTCTACTTCTTTCTGGCCTGAAGTCCAAGTGAAAATACTAGAAAGGCCATTTGATGGAGGTACTTTATTTGGCAAACATGTTGATGAGGCTCTGCAAAGTATTACAATGGATACTTGTGAGAAAGTGCCATCTTTCTTGCATTGGTATGCCCCCACTTTTTGCTGAACTGCTGATGTGCTTTGACTGAGTGTGCCCTGAGCTCGTGCCAACCATGTGCTCAGGGCCTGTGTTCCTTCCCTAAAAGCTGTGTTGAAACAAAACCCAATTGGCCTCTCTGGCCAACTATCAGCCCCTAGTAATTGGTACCCTAGGTACCCAGGGCATGGTGACCAGAGAAGACCCCTGAGGGCTGCAGCACTTATTGTGCCACCCTTAGGGGCCCTGTACCCTGACACCCACACACTGCCTTTGCAGGCTGCGTATCTAAGTACAGAACTAAACATAGAATCCACATGTCACCCATCGCTGTGTACCATGCCCACAATCCCACTGCCCTGGCATACATCAGTCATCCCTCTAGCTGGGTGCCCTATGCCAGTGGTGTGGGCACAGGTGCATGAGCCCTTTGCCCCTACAGTACCCAGGGCCATTCCTGGGCACTGTAAGTGCAGTGCTGCCATGTAAAAGTATATGGTGCTGGGAGGTCGTCATTACAAACTCCACAGCACCATGATGGCTTCACTGAAGGCTGAGACGTTTGGTATCAAACTGCTCAGCACATTACACTCGCACTGATGCCAGTGTGAGGTGTAATGTAAGATGCACCAGAGGGCATCTTAGAGATGCCCCCTGGAAACTAACCTACAATCCACGTCTGGACTGAGAGGCTGCCTAGGCTGCCACACAGCAGACATGTTGCTGGACCCCTGGTTGGAGAGCCCTCCGCTCTCCTGGGCCTGAAACAATGCACATCCTGGGCGAGGTGCTAGGTCTCCTCCCCCACGATGGGCAGGGGGAAGCTTCAAAGGCCTGCCGCCTCTGTGAGCTTCTCCAGACCATTTGCTGTACCCAGAAACTGGCCCCCACCAGTTCTGACCCCCACTCTGGCGGGAAACCCTACGTCAGGAAGGGAGGTGTGCCAGCCTGTGCCAACCCCACCCCTCAGGTGGGAGAGGCGAGGTGAAGCACGACCCCGGTCTCCAGCCATCTTGAAGATGGGGATTTCTGCCCAATCACAGATAGGTTCCTGCCCCCCTCCCACAGGAGAGGAGAAGACTAGGGGGTGTGTCCACCGTAGGACAGGGACCTATTGGTCCCTGCCCTTGCCCTACCTGTAACGCCCCTAAAATCAGTATTTAGGGGCTCCCTGAACCTTCCTTCCTCAGATCTCGTTTTGAAAAACAAGAAAAAGAACAAGAAGAAGGACGACCCGCCGTGCAGCTGCTAACAAAAGGACGACAACAACTGACTTGGCCCCAGCCCTACAGGCCTGTGTATCCTTGAACCTGCTCCTGCCTAACCCCAGCGTCTCCTGCGGGCAGCAACCTCGAGAACCCCGGAGGACCTGCCTGCCTTGACCCTCTTAGAGACTGGGACTCCCATGAGCAGAGGCTCTGCTCCAACAGCAACACCCCTGGTGCCAGCCAGGAACCGCCAATCCAGCCCACTCTGCACCTGCCTGTCCAGCCTGTGCCCGAGTGTACCAAGACCACGAGGACGTCCCCCCGGCGACTGGGACCCGAAGTCCAGTGCCCAAAGACCCTCCTCGACGAACCAGATGACGCCTGCAGCCTCAGAACCAGAGACCTTCCCAACTGCGACCAGCGGAGGGTAAGATTCCCGACACCAAAAGACACCCCTGCACCCGGCTCCCTGCAGCCCCCTGTGCCTTCCTTTGGGGTACCTACCTCTTCTCCAAGATCCCAACTTACCTCTTGAAGTGGTGGTCGCACCTGAACAATCACCGTCCCCGAGTCTGCAGCCTTTGTTCCCTTTTAACGTTTTCCATTGAATAACATTGGGCGCCCGTCGGCTCAAAAGCACCCTGCACCCAGCTGCCCGAATGCGCTGGAAGTGCAACTACTACCCTACTCTACTTCCCCACTTGCCCTGAGTGACCAGGAGCTCAGCTCCCACAGCCACGTGGCTTGCTTGCTTGCAGCCACCAACCGAAGGCCCCCTCCCCTCCATTGGATAATATTGGACCTACTACCTCTGCACCCGGCTGCCCCTGTGCCGCTGAGGGTGTACCAACTGTACCTACCTGACCCTGGGGGACCCCTGAGTCTATGCCCAGAACCTTAACTCCACCAGTCGAGTACTCACCTGGAAACCGATAGCTCAATTTCCTGCCATAGGATAACATTGACTGGTTTGACTGGAAAAATCTTGTGAAGTTTTGAAACTCTAAAATATTCCTATAAAATCAGCCGAATACCGAATTCCGAAATACTCACCTGTGGTCAGGAGAGAAGCCAGAACTGTACCTTGTAGCCCAGTACTGAACCGCAAAAGTAATCCTAACCGGGTTTACTAGTAACCTGTATTTTCTCCATAGGAATCCATTGTCTGCTTTTCTATGAAATTTCTTGTGTCTACTTTTGAAAACTTGAAATATTCCTAGAAAATCGTACCTACTACTGAAACGTAATTACTTACCTGTCTTAAATAGAGACCCCATTGCTGGACCTAGGAGCCAAGTACTGGATTACAAAAATAACGAGAACGTGCTTTACGTGTAAATTGAATTTTCTCCCATTGGCTAACATTGCTAGATTTTCACTGAAAAGTTTCTAAATGTGAACTTTTAAAAGACCTTTTTATTCTTTAAAAAATCATTGCAATAACTAAAACGTTTTTTCTAAACTGTTTACAGCTTAGACCCCAGGACTGAATCTAGTATACAGTCCTGGAGTTACAAAAGTAATCAATAAAGTAATCAGCTGCATTTATGTAGAAAAACCCATTGAGCTCAATGCTAGATTGTGTTTAGAATTGTGTTGCCTACTGCAACCCCTGTACCTGTTGTGTTTACAAAGTTATTTCCTTTCTGCAAAGTAATTACTTGAGATCACTCATAATTGAGAAAAGTATATTTCTGATACCTGTTGGTTCTAAAAATAAAACAACTATATATTTTGATATAAAAACAATTGGCCTGGAGTTCAGTCCTTGAGTGTGTGAAACCTTTTGCTGACTGAGTGTGTACAACAAATGCTTTACACTGTCCTCTGGTACTGCCTTTCTGCTCGACCAAGCTACCACTTTTGAGAGTAAGGTCAACCCTGACTTTAACCTCTGTTATTCCTCTGGGGTTGGTGGTCTCTATACACACTGTACCTTACTTTGGTCCAGTATATACAGAGCCACTTTCTCACTTTTTTTTTTCTTTTTTTTGCAGAGTTTTATATAGCGCGAACTAGAACCGAACCGAATCAGTTATCAGAGCGCTTTACATAGCACCAGTTACGTTACATGAGGACACACTTTCATTTTAGGCACGGGGAGATTAAGTGATTTGCCCAGAATCACAGGGGGTGTTTGGCGTCGTTACCGAGACTCGAACCAAGTTCCCCAGGTCCGAGGTCGAGCGCCTTAGCCGTTAGGCCAACCCCTCTCCAATACTCCTCACTATACTGATATGGCAAAATCCCTGGATGCTCTACAGTTTTGCACCTTTTAGTGGCTCAAGAACCATATGGGACCATAATGCTGTTCTGAGCCAACTCATGTTGCCTCCCTTTCAACCAATCCTTGCAGCACATCTGAAATTCCTTTAATGGAAGACATCACTTCTCTTGGCACCCACCTCAGCACAAAGAATTGGAGAAATCTATGCATTTTGTGTAAGCACTACTGCCTTTATATGAATACAGAAGCCGACTCGACAGTGGGACAGACTGCTCTTCATAACCTGTTCCAGTAAACGTGTGCCTGCTTCCCACTTTCTTTTATTTATTATTTTTGTCATGTACTGCTTACTAATCTGATTCAAGCAGGTGCATATATTTGAAATGCTGGAAACAAAATTAGTTAATTACCTGTAACTCCAGTTCTCTGACATTGGTATCTTCCCTCTATTCACACGTGAGTCTCTCTCCTCCCCAGTCAAAGGCTCATTGACTATATGCTCTTCTCACACTTGTGCTATGAAATGTGAGCTGGTGGCCTCTATTGGCAGTGGAAGAGCTGGCACATCCACTTCACTGGCTGAAGTTCAGGTTGCTTCAAATGAGGTGGATGCTCTACTAAACAAACACTATTTCTGGGGCCTGTAGCCATTTTTATACTGTTTACTGCTATTTAATGTTACCTGGAAATCACCAGCCTGACGACAGGGAATGATTCAAGCATGCAAATGTATGAAAGATACCATCCTGGAAAACTGAAGTTGCAGGTACATAACTAATTTCTTCTCCGTCCTTGACGCTGTATGTCTCTTGGCTTTTGTTTTCCTCTTATCTTGTAACTTCTTCTACCCTGCCTGTTCACTTACCCTTGTCTTCAGTATTACACCTCTTCTTGAGTTTCCTGTTTTTTTCTTTGTTCCCTTTCCTTCAGTCCTTCCCTTCACTTCCCTTTCATGGTCTTTTCTCTCTTCCCTTCACTATCTTAAATTCCTCTTCCTTTGCGGCTTCTCCACTTCACCACCCCTTTCTTGTCTCCTCTGTTCTTTCCTTTATTCATCTTCCATTTTTTTCCTCTCCCCCCTTTCCACTTTTGCTCACCTCTCTGGTCCCACATGCACACAGCAAAAAAAGTGATAGATTAAATTGCTTGAAATTAGAGCCACTGATGATTAGTCTAGGTACATTCCATTCCTCCATTTTAGGTTGTCTGTGCCATTACAGCCAGGGGTCTACCTTATGCAAATCAGCTTGATCTCACCCAAAAGGGACATTTTTCCCTTTCAAAGGGAAAAAAGCAACAGCCGACTGGTTTCAAACGTGAGTTGTATGGCACAGTAAGCCTTGGATTTACATCTGGGCGTGCCCATGCTACTCAGAGGGAAAAAGTGATGTATGAAAATGCTTGAATCAGTTGAAATCACTTGTAAAGCCTCTGGGCGTGTTCTATTATATCATGTTTTAGTTCACTAGCATAACAGATGCAGATCATCTATATGCAACTTAATGTCGGCCACAATGCACGAATGGACAGTCGAATCTGCATTCAAGTGGCTGGACTGTTCTTTTTAGGATGGAGTTCACAGTCTCTTCCTTTTCCACTTCTTTAGTTTTCTTTCTCTTCTACCTTTCTTCTCATCTCCTTCCTTCCTTTTTTACTGCCCTTTGTCTTACTTCATCTTGTCTTCCTTTGCCTTCTTCTCCACTTGTATGTTTGTCTCTTTTCCTATTTTCATTAGTGCTTCTGCATTTCTTTCCTTTTGTCCCATTCTCTTCTTTCTTTTATTTTATTGTGACAAGTGTCCATCTGACACTTAAGAAAATACATGCAACTTCCTCCTCCAGAAAGTAGGAGTTTGTTGCCTGTGTGGCTGTAGTTACACATGCTATGCATACACCTGTCATCTACTGCTGGGCTCAGATGTGTACAGCTTGTTTGTGTTTGAAGAAATTTTTCTGAGTCATGAAGTGTAGTGACTCCTCCCATAGGCAGTATTGGGCATGAACATCAACTCCATCTTTAGATCGTTTTTTCCGTCATTGGGTTACGACGTGGTTCGTCGAGGCTCTGAGTCGACGCTGCGTGGCAACATTTGCAGAGGCCTCTCTTTTCTCCACTTCCAATAGCTGAAAAACTATCCCCTCATTCGTTTTTCTTCCATCAACAATTCAACAGCCAACAGCTTCTGCATCGAGGGACACCTCTTCGGGCAGAGGCAAAGCCTGGCCAAGCCTTTCTTCAGCCTTGTTCGCCTTCTGATACTGTCCACAGTACCACACCAAGTACTCGTGGACAGACCAACACACAGTCTGTAACCTGTATTTCCCCACAACACGACGAGTTTTCCTGCTCCGCCAGCCTTACCTTCAGGTTCAAGAAGACCATTTGCAACTTACAGGATTGACGCCTTGCAAGACGTGCGATGGAGCTGCAAAGGGACGAGGACATCCCCGATATCTTTATTGAAGTTTTGTATAGCGCTGGCTTCACCCAAAGGGTATCAGTGCGCTTAACATTGTAGGTCTGATAGTCACAAGAATAACAGGACAAGTGTATCAAAACAAGCAATCAACGAAAATATACAGAGATAACAAAATGAACATGAAAGTTATTGGAGAGATCTGTTAAGGGATGATCATCAGGAAGATATAACATTAAGAGGATGTTGTAACATAAACATTATACTATGAGCATTCAACAAGGTTAGTTTAAACAGGCTAAGGTATGGTTCATGGATAGGGTGAGATGCAAGTTGAATGGAGTTGTAAAGATAAGGGTAAAGGGTTATGAGGGGGTGGAGTTGAAGGTTGAAGAGAGGTTGAGGTGTGGAGAGTGGATTGGGTTTGGAGGGGTTTACTCAAAGATTAAATTAGCCGGGCATAAATGGTTTGGGGAGAGGTTTAAGGTAGGAGGTAGAAAATGGGAGGAGAATGGGGGATTTAGTGAGTGGGGGAAAGGAAGATAGAGAAGAGGGAGGGTGTAGAATGTGCAGTACATGGGGGATTAAGAGCCCCAGTATTTGTTGAGCATGTGTGTTTTAAGGTCTTTTTTTGAAATTGAAATAGGAGGGGTTTTCTCGTAGATTTTTAGGCAGGGCATTCCAGATGTTGGGGGCCTTTCCAGAGAAGGAGCAGGATTTTGAGTTTTTTTTTTTAGAAGCGGGGGGATGAGGAGAAGAGAGTTTGTGCTTCTCAGCTGTTGGGCGCAACCTGCTTTCTTGAGTTTATTTGAGAGGTAAGGTGTTTTTTTTTGGTAGAGGGCTTTATGTGTAATGCAGGCTATTTTATAGGAGGAAGGTCCTTCAATAGGGGGCCATTTAAGGGTCTTGAGGGCCGGTGATATGTGATCGAAGTGTTTGCAGTCTGTTGTGAGCCTAGCCGCTAAGTTGACGACAGATTTGAGGGGGGTAAGGTGAATTTTGGGAGATCCGGCGATCAAAGCATTTCCGTAGTCAATTTTCGAGAGGACTAAAGATTGGACAATCAATTTGAAATCTTCAGCAGGTATAAATGGTTTGATTTTTTTAAGATGCCGGAGTGTGAGAAGTGCTCCCTTTGCCGAGTTTTTTATATGGGAATTGAGCGTTAACTCTCTGTTGATGGTGATGCCAAGAGATTTAACTGATTCAGCTAGGGAAAGAGAGCAGTTGAGGGCATTAAGGCCAGAGATCCAAGATTGAATGGGGAGAGAATTGTTTTTAGGAGTGAAGAGGATTATTTCGGTCTTGCTGGGGTTGAGTTTAAGGTGATTGGAGTAGAACCAAGCTTGAATTTTGATTAGGGCGGAGTTGAGGTGGAGAATATCGGCGTGCGATTTATTTTTATAGTACAGTTGGGTGTCATCCGCATATAGGTGGTAATTTATTCCGGTTTGTTTGAGTATGAGTGTCAGGGGTTCCATGAAGAGGTTGAAAAGTGCGGGAGAGATAATTGATCCAGACAGGTGTGGGGCAGGAGAGGTGGTTTTGTATTTTAACTAGTTGGGTTCTGTGTTGGAAGTAGGAGCTAAACCAATTAAGGACAGCACCATTGAAGCCAAACCGGTCTTGAAGTACCTTAAGAAGGGTTGAGTGGTTTACTGTGTCAAAAGCAGCGGAAAGATCAAGAAGAATGAGTATGCAGGACTTTTCCTTATTTAGGGCGAGGTGGATATCATCAACTATATTAAGCAATGCTGTTTCTGTGCTGCACCCTTTGCGGAAGCCAGATTGAAGAGTGCCGAGTAGGTTGAAGGAGTCAATGTGTGAATCTAATTGGAGAAGGGCCATTTTTGGAGAGAAAGGGGAGGTTAGAGATGGGGCGGAGGTTATTGGGGTCATTAGGGTCGGCTTTGGGGTTTTGAAGGATGGGTGTGATTTGGCCAAGTTGGAGGAAAACTGGGACGCACCCTGTGGAAAATGAGGAATTGGTGATATTGGTCCAGTAAGGGGCTATGATGTGCTTAACTTCGTGGACGAGGGGGGATGGAAGTGGGTCTTTTGTATGAGAAGATGGTTTTAGTTTGGATATGATGTTAAAGACTTCTAGTTCTGAGACGGGTTTGAAATTATGCCAAGAGGCATTGTTTTTAAGCCGAGGTTCAGTGGTGCTATCTCCCGTTAGGGTGTGTGAGGAGAGGGAAAGGAACGGAGTGGGGGGTAGGAGGTAGGAGGGAAAGTGGGATTAGGGACACGTCAGGAGGACAGTGGGGTGGTGGGGGGGGGATTTATCAATTTTAGCAATTTTTTTCACTAAAGAAGTTTGCAATTTCAACGCATTTATCGGTGCAGGCCAGGAGGCTTGGGAGGGGCGTGGAAGTTTGGTTTCTGACAATGTTGAATAATTCTCTGGGACGGTTCTTTGCCCGGTAGAGCTGTGTTCGGAAGAAGAAAGTCTTTTCAGAGAAGATGTATTTTTTGTATGTAGTTCTAGCGTTTCTAAGGAGGATAAGATGGGCAGGGGAGGGGTGATGTCTCAACATTCTTTCAGCGAGTCTGAGTGAGCGTCTTTCATTGTTGAGGTCCGAGGTAAACCAGGATTTGGAGGGAGTATTTTTCAGTGTTTTTGTTGTGAGAGGGGCGAGTTGGTCTAAGACCTCAGAGGCTGATCTGTTGTAGTGCTCTGTGAGTTCATTTGCATTGAGATAGGGCGGGGTGAAAGGGAGTTGTGCTTGGAGTTTAGATTCAAGTGTACCTGGAGGGATTTGCTTAAGATTTCTAGTTGTGATCATGATTTTGTTGTTTCTAGTCGGGGCGGGTGGGGTAGGTGGGGAATTTTTGAACAGTATGAGGTGGTGGTCAGACCAGTCAGTGGGGATGATATTGGCTAGGGAGGCTAAGTCTTCATTTGCGATGATAGCGTCAAGAGTAGCCCCTTTGTTGTGTGTCACGGAGTGGCAGAGTTGCTTGAGTTTACTAATCACCAGAAGATTAGAGAGAAGGTTGATTGTGGGATCACCTGGTTCATTCCAATGAAGGTTAAAGTCACCAAGAAATAGATTTTCTGAGTTAGAAAGTAATGATTGCGTAAGGAGGTCGGATATTTCTTCAGCGAAGGGCAGAGGTTCACCAGGTGGGTGGTGTATATTGTGTAGTCGTATTGAAGGTGAACCCTTTAAATTAAGTTCAGCTCCGAGATATTTAAAGGTTGTATCATCCGTGATCTTGGATTGGGAGATTTGGAGTTCTTTTTTGAAAATGATTGCTAGACCACCTCCTATTCTCTTAGGTCTGTCTTTCCTAATAATGGAGTAACCAGGGGGGGTTAGTAAGTCAAGGATGGGGGTTGAGTGATCCTTGAGCCAAGTTTCTGTGAGGAAGGCGATGTCAATATCTTCACTAAGGATGGTTTCAGATATTTCATTTGCGTGTCTAACAGCTGAGCGGCAGTTTATGAGCATGCAGGCCAGGGGATTAGGGTTAGGGTTGGGGGAGAGCACGGCGGATTGATGGTGAGTTGGGTGGGGGGTCTAGGAGATTCAGGGGCTGAGTGGGTTCTGCTGATCCCCATAATAACAGGGATGTTAGATTGAGGGAAGGTAGGTTCCTTGCGAGAGGGCTTATTATGGTAGGGGATACAGATGCCAGCTAGGTTGGATACGGGAGGAGAATGGATTCTGCTGATCCCTATAATAACAGGGATGTCTGAGGGAAGTAAGAATCCTTAAGGGTGGGCTTATTGTTGTATGAGTCACAGATGTCAGCAAGGTCAGAGGTGGAGTAGTCATTTAAGGTGCGAACAGGTCTGTGTGAGCGGTTGAGAAGGGGGGTGGATTTCCATCGTTTGGGATATAGGTATTTGCTAGGTCCATAGAATAAAGAGGCCCATGAGGGGGTTCTATGTTTATGGGACTTGAGGTTTTTGAAATCTTCCCTAAGCCTGATAAATACAGTAGTCAAGGCAGAGATATTGCGTTTAATGTTACAAAGAGTCTGAGTTAATAAAGAGAGATGGGATGAGGTAGAGGCAGAGTGAGGGCAGGGTGTGTGGTTATAATGAGCTGGGGTGGTAGGTTTGGGGTCAGGGGAGGGTGAGTGGACAGGGGGGGTGGAGTAGGGGCAAGAGAAGGGGAAGGGGTGGGGTGAGAGATGTCTGTAGGAGGCGGAATGGAGGACAGCGAGGTCGAAGGGCGGGGGTGTGGGATAGGGGAGAAACTGGGCTTGAGGAGGAGGGGGTCTGTCGAGGGGGAGTGGAGGATGGAGAGTGGGGAGAGATAGAAAGAGGGTTGGGGTCAGGCATGGGATTTTGTGCGGAAGGAGAAGGGGAAGGAGGGGGTGTAGTAGCTTTGGGGAGTGTGCGAGAAGGTGTATGTTGGAATGGAGGAAGGACTGAGATGGGGATCTCTGTTGGGGGTAGGGGTGGGGTAGTGGGGAGAGTGAGAGGTTGTGTGTGTTGTGATGGAGGAACGGTTGAGGTGGGGGTAAGGTTGAAGCTATGGGCAGCGTTAGGGGGAGGGGGGAGGCTGGGATATGAAAAGGGGTTAGGGAGAGACAAGCATTAGAGGCTAGGGTGATATGATGTGTGTTGTCTGATTTAGGAGTGAAGTGGGGGTTGAGGGCAGGAGAGTGTGGTAGCATGGTGCTCATGGCGAGGGGAATATCATTGAGGTTAGGAGTCATCCTGAGGTGCGGTGTTGGCTTTGGAGAGTCACGGGAGAGCCATGGGGGGTCTTGGGGCTGATCAGGTGTGGGGAGAGGAGTTGGTGTGGATCAGGTGGGAGAGGGTGTTGAAATGTTGTTCAAAGATAGTGAGGTGATATTCGGAGGCTTTTATCAAGATGTTACCTATTTTGAAAATGGAAATGTCAATTTCACCAGGGAAAAGAGGAGAAGGGGTGGTGGAAAGTTTAAAACCATAGGGAATTTTGCAAGATTTAGATTTAGGGTGGTGGTGTAGGAAGGTGCTTTTCCACTTGGAGGGGCGTTTGGAGTAGAAGATATAATTAGTGCTAATGGGGGAAGTGAGGCTGTAGTAATTGTCAACAATAAGGGTTTCAGGGTGCTGGATAAGTAGTTTGTGTTTGAGCTTTTTCTTGGCATTTTTGGTAAGTTTGGGGGGGGTAAGGAATGGTCCAGGAGTTGGGCCGTGTTTGGTGAGGGAGGGGTGTTTAGAGGGGAGAGAGGGAATGAGGAGAGAAGTAGGAGCATGATTGAGGGCGGACATGATAGGTCAAATTAGTAGGAGGAATAATCGAAGTAAAGAGGGGTGAAGTGGTGTAGTGAGAGGATATTGCAAGGAATGGGGTGGGTGGGAAGGGAGATAGGGGAGGGAGGGGATTAGGTCTGAGTAGGGAGAGGGTTGGTTGATGTGGAGTAGAATGGGGAGTGCAATAAAGAAAAGGAGAAATAATTACAGTGGGGGTTAGCATAAAAGGAAAGTATGAGTGTTATGAAGTAAGAAAATGGGTGAGCTAGGGCGCATGTGGGTGTGGTGGAAGAGGTCAGAAGGGGGCGATTTTGAGGAAAGTATAAATAGAAGGCTTAGGTGTGGGAGCAGTGAAGTTAGAGTATAGATGATAGTGAAAGCATTCAAGCAAACAGAACGAAACAGTATAGGAATATACAAAGTGTATACAATCAAAAATTAAATAGCGTTTAGGAGGCAAACATAAACAATAATTGTGGCGTATATTAGGCTAGAGGGGTTGAGGCCTAGTGGTGAGAGCAGTAAGTATATAATATGAACAAAGTGCAAGCAGGTCAAATTAAACATTCAAGCAAAAAGTATTTAGGCAACATAAACGAGACATTACAGGATTATAGCAGTTGGAGTCAGAAGAAGCAAATCCACAGCCGGCTTCGACACAAAGATATGGTGCCCACTCAGCGAGTAACCGTCTCAGAACATAGCATTCACTTTATCATTATCAATTCAAAGTTCTATCCTTTGAGGTCACCACAGCTCTCACCTCACTATCTGCAGCGGTGGAACAATAGAAATTTAAAGCTGAGCAGGCCTTTTGTGGACCTGATTCTTCTAAGTGACCCTTACCACAGATGCATTCTTTACAGGCTGGGGAGCACACATACAGAACATATGTTCAAGTGTTGTGGATTTCCCTGCAGCAAACACTCCACATGAACTACCTGGAGTTGTTAGCGATTCAAAGTGTTTTTCTGTCACATTCATCATCAAAACAGATAACATGACTGCAGTGTACCACCTTCAGAAATAGGGAGGCACGCATTTTCCGCAGATGTCCATATTAGCACAGAGCATTTGTACACTTTTTGACGGAATATATACTGGCTGTGAACAATGACTTTGAAGACCTGCTCAGCAGAATGTTGCAACAAGTCCCGGAGTGGGAACTCCACCCGCAAGTCCTACTCCCTTACTTCCAATGTTGACAGTTCTTCCCAGACACGCACCTGTTCGCAACCTCCAGAAATGCAAACTGCCCAAACTTCACCACCAGATTCCCACACCCACAGTCCAAAGACTATGTGCTATGAATGAACTGGCCAGGGACATTTGCCTACGCTTTTCTACCTCTTCCACTACTTCCGTATGGGGTCAGAAAACTACGGCAAACTTCCCTTACCTTAATTCTAGTGGCTCTCACACGGGCTAGACGGCCCTGGTTCACAACCCTCCTTGAGCTCTCTCTAGAACCTCATCATTAGCTCCCCAACAGGCGGGACCTTCTCATTCAACACCAGAGAACTCTAAGGCATCCCAATCCAAAGCAACTCAACCTAGCGATGTGGCTCCTGAAATCGTCAATTTACCTACTGAGTGTATGGATATCCTCAGGTAAGCTCGTCGTCCTACCACTAGGGCTCATTATGCCGCAAAATGGAAAAGGTTTCTACATTACTGCATTCCAAAACACATAAATCCTTTACAAGCACAGGTACAAGACATTGTTAATTTTTCCATTTTTAATGCTCAGGACTAGCTTAAACATTGACTTGCTTGCCTTTCGCTGCAGTAGTAGCATATCTAAAAAAACAAAAACACTCCTCACTGTTCAGATTCCATGTAATTAAAGCTTTCATGGAGGGACTCAAAAGAGTCATCCCTCCCAGACTACCTCCAATCCCATCCTGGAATCTTAATATAGTTTTCACAAGGTTAATGGGACCCATTTGTAACCCCTTCTTCTCCAGTATTGGGGTGTCTTTCATTGATTCACATGCCTGAATCATTCCCCGTCGTCAGAGTGGGAGTCCCACAGTACATAAAAAAGCAATAATATGCATATAATAACCAAAAAACCTTGGTAACAACCAACCAGAAAGTAAAGTAGCCCTAAGCCATAGGAGCAAAAACTTCCACACTCATGACTATCCTAGTCATTTTGTATAGACCAAACTGCAGCCAATCAGGCGACAGCACCCACCAGCATGTTCTCCCCAGAGACTCAGGCTCTCAGATCTTCTGCCGCATGTCGTGTGAAGGGAGTCTCTCTGAGCTCTGCTCAGGACTTCTCAACTTGGCTGGTTTTTTACCTACTTTAAAGATGTCATCTTCTAAATCTCCCTTCAGGCCTTGTGAATCTTATGGAAAGCTTAGGCTTTTGTAAAGAAGATCCCCACAAGAAATGCATGTATTGCCTGTATCCAGACCATGAGGTAAAGGATTGTAAGATCTGCAGAACCTTTCCTCAGAAGACCCTCAGAGACTGGGAAGGTCATCTTCTCCTGTGGCTGCTGAAGATCAAGGACCAGGGCAACCCTCTATCTGAGGTAGGAAGTGTGGCTTCGAGGTCAACTATGTCCTCTAGAAAGAGGAAAATTGAGGAAGAGGTATCTTCTCCTGGGGCTAAGGTGTCGAGAAAAGCTCAAGCCACCAAGGATTCTAGCTTGCCTTCCTCCTCTACCGCAAAAAAGGCTTCTCCACCTTCAAGATCTGGACATAGCACGCCCCCGAGAAAGTCTGCAAAGTCTTTGCCTTCAAAAAGACTGTCACAGAAAGTTTTACCTCAGAAAATGACCTCGTCGACGACGGCGTCGTAGACAGCTCCTCCCATCGACGATCACCATCTCTGATGCTTCCTCAACGTCGACGGTCACCTTTTCATCGCAGAGACCTAAAATGATATTGTCTTCGGCTTCTTCCCCGTCGACGCTGGTCTCAGTTTCAATTCAACCCATCTCGTTGACGAAGATAATGCCTTTAATCGTCGACGCGCCTTCGTCGACGAAGTGTAAAAAGGTCCCGTAGACGAGCGCATCGTGGACGAAGAACACATCGACGATGCCTAGCCGTCGACGAAGATCACTTTGCCGTCGACGACCTCACTGTCGACGAGATTTCCATCGTCGTCGAAGACTGCCTCGTCGTCGAAGACATCGGCGACGAAGATTGCCTCATCGTTGAAAGCATCGTCGACGATGATTGCCCCGTCGACGAAATTCACTGTTTTGTCGGTGGCCACAGTCCATGCACCATCTCCGTCGACGGCACCGTCGACGGTTCGTCCGTCGACCCCTCTTCTGTCTACGTGTAGAGAACTACAGGTTTGGTCTGCTGCACCATCTGCTGCCTCCTTTGCCTCGCCGTCTACGGCGGCTTTTTTATTGGAAAGACGGGGCTCTTCCTTAACGGCTCTCTCCCCATTGAAGTTGCCTGAACAACTTTTAGACTCAGAAGAGGATGAAGAACAGTCTGATATGGATGAGAGGTTCCGCGCAGCCAGAAGTCCATCTGAGCTGCTTATAAAGTTTCAAGATGAAGAGCAGATTCCTGAGCCTACAGGTCAGGCTCCTGCCATGGTACCTACAGCACAGATGCCGTTAGCTCCCCATAACAACTTGCAGTATATGTTGGACGACTACTATCGCCGGTTTCCTCCATCTGAATCGGCAGAGTCGCTCCCTTCAACGCTCACGCCTTGAGCACCTGCATCAACGTTGAGACCCCCAAGGCAATCTTCTCCAATATCAGCACCTGAAATACATTCCACAGTTCCACCTTCTCGGGCACAATCCCACCATACTCAGGAGGCTGTAACCACTGATGACGACAGAGAAGAAGGAGAAGTGGATGATAAATCTGTACTGTCAGAGTGGGATGACTACCAGACGCAAACCCCATCACCTACTGCTCCTCATACCGCGGACTCTCCGTCTGTAGATATTGGAGGATTCCATCTCATAATGGAAAGAGCAACAAAAAGGTTCCTAATCTCTATGGAAACGAAACAGGATGACTGTTTCTTATATGATTTTAAAGATCAGCCACAAAGACAGGTGAAGATGATTCCAATAATAGACTTTATCTGGAAGGAGGAACTTAAAATCATGTCAACTCCAAATTCTTTACCTGCAGTCTTACCATGCCTGTGATGTCTTCAATTTCATGTCCTTTAATACACTTTTCGAGCCCCTTTTCTCAATATTACAGATAATAATATTCCTATATTTTGCAATGATTTAAAGGCCTTCTCTTCTGAAGATGTAATATTTTTAAGTGTCTTATTCTTGTTTGTGCTGAATAAATCCTATGAAAAACATTCTTGAAATGTGTTTGTATTGTCCAGGTTCGGTATATTAGTCATGAATATAGTTTTTAATTTCAGTTCACTTTCTTTTGCGTGGCCTATGTGTGTAGCCAACTCCTGTACAACTTCCATCAGATCCCGCTCTTCTTCCAATGTATTTACATCCGTAACATCCTGTGCAGTCATAAGTAATTTTGTTAAGTATGCCATGTTCTTGTCCTGTTTTCTATGGGATAATTTAAAAAAAAAATCTTCAAGTTCAGAAGACAAACACATTTTAATAAATAAATGTTGGTTTTAAAGATATTGCTATGTTTTGTAGGGGGAAAGAAAGAACTTTAATAATGATCTGTAGCCCTGTGTTCATTAGTGTTCACTCTAAAAAGTTAATCACCAAATTTACAGTTTTGAGATCTCTTCCCTTATGTTTACTCATGTTTGATGAATCAGTACTTCTTCTAGTGTTTCTCCATCATTTGTATATGAGCTTCTTCTTTACTCAACTCTGAGATGATTTCTATAGTCACCAGCTTTTTTCTTCTCCTGATTTTTTCAAGCAGTGTTCTATATCAGTTCTGTAACCATGTTAAAATAAATAAGTGTTAGCACCAAGATAAAATAAACAGGAATTAAGTACAACTTTAAGATTGATGGAAGTTTGATTCCCATTTCAAAACATTTTCTTCCCACAAAGGTCATAGTTTTTCCTATATTTTTTTGTAAAAGTGATAGTTAATATACATATTAAAAAATACACTAATATTATGATATGTTTGCTTGGTTACATGTATTAAATATGTTGTCACCGTGTAATAACAAAAGTCTGTGCACCTCTCTGATTATAGAGTGTATCAGAACCAGTTGCTGATCATAGAGGCAGTTTAAGAACACCAGTGCTGTGTGGCGGAAGCCACCATTACATAGAGGAAGTATATAAACAGTTACCTTGGGTAGATCTGGTTGTTACTAAAAAAACAAGCACTGGCGTTGCCAATAGGTCTCGCATTAGGAAAGTGTGGGCTATTGGTATTGTAAACGACAATTATTTTTTTAATATGTGTTGGCACTGAAAATATATAAATTAATAGCATTGTTATTTACAAAGCCAATAGCTTACACTTTCCTAATGAATTATTCAGATTATAAACATGAGCCATGTGGCAAGAGCGCCTCCTGCCGGTAGATTTAAGACTGGTGTTAGTCTCTAAAATGTCCTCTTCTTAATCTACAAATGTAAAACTTGAAAAGAAATAAGTAAACAAAATAGAGAAGAACTACCTGAAGGACGGAGCACATAAAACAAAATAATGAAGACATGAATTATAATGGACTAACCCTGCACCACGAAGAAACTCAAGGCTCGTTTTGATATTTCATTACGTAGCTTCATTTTTTTTTTTATTAATTGTTGATACAAAACTCCAGCCACAAGGAAAATATAGCATTGCCCAAAGTAGGAGTGAAAGTTAACAGTGAAAACGAGAGATTGTTGATAAGCAGAGTGCTAAACACATGTAGAGAGCATGGAAAACTAGATGTGCGGGCCGGCCAGCAGTGAATAATTAGGGGAGAGAGAGGGGAGGTGCTGGGGAACAGATGGCCGTGAAGCAGGGGGCACCCTTTGAAGTCACGGCCTGCGGCCGTGAATAAGTGAGGGCGGGTGGCGGGGCAGCGGAAGCCTTTGATGAGGCAAATGCTGCTGGCAAAGCTGGCTGGGGAGGGGGAAAGTTTATGGCCCAAAAGCGCATGCCTGTGGCCACGTGAACTCGAAGAAAACCGCATGGAAAAACCCGTGGTTTCACGAGTATTTTGAGCACTTGAATTCTCGCTCCCTCAATGCGCTTGCGCGCATTGATAGGTCGCGAGACCTAAAAAGGGGGTGACTGACACACCCAGATCATTGCCACTACAATGGTAAGAACAAACCCATGGATTTAGGAATATCATATAGCTTACAGGTTAGTTAGTACCCAACCAGTTCCCATCTTTCAGTATTTTATTTTTTATAGGCAGAAACGGTATGAATAGATTATCCTCAAAATTGAATTGGTCCACATAGTGGTATATTTGACATAAGGTGGGAATACAATACAAACCTGGAAACAGGTATTATAATGAAAAATAAGGCTCTGGACAAGGAGTGCATTGTGACATTGAAATAAAATGTACATTGAAAAAATAGTTGTAGTGTAATATAAAATTTGGAATAAAATGGAAATGGAAAACACATATGACTTAATGTTTATGAGGAGTGAGACTCATGAAATGTGAGAGCAATCTCACTTTGAGAAGACGTGCTTTTAAATAAGAATACTAGAATTTCAATTTTAGTACTGGTATTGTATTGGGAAGTATGGAGTATGTTAATACTAATAATATGAGGTTGAAATTATTTAAGTATGATATGGCAAAAATCTGTGCTACGTACCTTTACAGTAAATGTTTGAAGTGAATAAGAAATAGGAATTGATATTTACAGTGTATATCTTTGAATGGTTTAACTCGTGGAAGATTTAGTCAATGGGAATATGGGTACATCAAAACCATGTTGGATACAGAAATAGTGACTGTTATAGATTTTTATGAATAAAAATTTCAAATCTTAACTAATAATCTGATGTAAGTGTGATTCATCTTTACAGAATTCTTTTGGTTAATGGATTTTAATTGATTGATTTGCATTGATGAAGCATGAGGATTACTTCTAAAACATGTGTTGCCATGAATAAGGGTATTATGTTACACTGGATAATGATGCATGAAGAATAATACACTTTACTTTAGTCATCTTCAAGGAATTCTGGTCTGTTGATTTTCAAGGAGCTTTTGAATAGTTTGTTGTATCTTTAACGTACTTGTTAATTAAAATATCTAGCAAATATTTTTTAGGGTAGATTAGCCTAATAGGTGACCCACATAGTGAATTGTAGACCTAAATCTGTCTTGAAACATTGGAGAATGGGAAGTGGCACAGCAGAGAACTATTGGCTCAGTACAGGGAAGGTAAGGGTGTTAACTTGCAATGGGAAAACCACAGAGTGGCTAATCGTTGGGACAAAAACATTCAAAGGCCTGTCTTCGATGTTAACGGTCTCGTGATATTATGATTAAAGAGCAAGTTATTGATTTAGCTTAGCTTCTTATTTTGGGTGAAAGTAGACAACTGTGCATAAAACAGAGCAATGTGCACTTAAACTGATTCTGCTCTGAAAAATGAAATGTTGCAGTGAAGTGTGATGGCCATAGGTCCTCTGCATGGCTTTGTACAGCTTTTCTGCCAAACCACTTTGTGTTTTTCCTCCAGTGGACTTAAAAATCTGAAAGCCTATTGGAGAATGGAAAATTAATTGAGAAATATTCGACAGCATCGAAAGGTGGTATACCCATGCATACCAGCAACCCTAGTGAGGGTGGAACAGCCCCTACTTAGGTGACAGTGATATGTATAGCTGTGGTAGCAGTGCATTATAGTTTAGGGAAGCAACCCTTTTACCGGCACCCTGGTGAGGGAGATATGGGGCCTTTTCAATGGGTGCTAAGGCATCCTGGGATTTCTGGTCAATATCCCTTATGAGTGCTGTTGTTTAGCACAGATGTCTCAGGGACACCAATGCTATTGCATTCTAATTGGATAACCAGTTTACCATGTTTAGGGACTTTTCTCTCCAGGAATAATGAAGTCAAGCAGCCAAGGTATACTCTAGAAGCTGAAGCTTAGATATGTCATTACTTCGTAACCTCACTGCCCAACCACACTACTATGTCTTCAAAGAAGAGTACTTCTTTTATGTACAGGTAAGGAAAAAGGAGCAGTTAAAAAGAAAGAGCATTGAGGCCCTAGTACCCTCTGTTTCTGCTCAGTGACCCTTAAAGTTTATCATCAGGCGATAGTCGGCACATGAAATAGACGGAGGTTGTGGTTTAGGGATCGCTATGAAAGTGGCAGTATCTGTTTCTGCAGGAAAGGTACCAAATTCTCCACCTCCTAGTAGATGGCAAGCAGTTGCAGGGTCAGAGTATCTCAGAATGCCAGATAATATTCTTCAGGGAAACTGTCACGACTAGGGGTCTTGCCAGGGGCCACCGCCGATAAAGCTGTCCATACCTCCTCAATCGTGAAGGGCTCATCCTGGGCCCGAACCTCATCCTAGGAGAGGGGAGAGGGGAACATCTTCGAGGAACTGAGTGGAGAACACTGTAGCCCTTTCGTACGGGGCAGTGCATAATTGGTGGTAGTAATGGACAAATGCCTGCGTTATCTCAAGGAGAGATTGGAGGGAAGCACTGTGTTCGTCGACAGTCTCTGACACAATCCTGATCACTTGGTGGTGGGAGACCAGCCAGTATAGCAGCTTCCCATTTCTGTCCCTCCACCCTTACACTCTGGCTATCGTGGTTTGCCATAAATGCCTGGCGGCCTCTATGGATTGAGGGTAAATCTCCTCACGGAGGAAGGTCAGGTGTCGGAAGGCATCTCCATTCGGGTCGGTCTCGAGCTTAGTCTCAAAGCGGATGGCACGGGCCTCTAGCTGAGTGATTTGCAGAGAGCTGGCGCTCTCTTGTGCACAGATGCACCCCATGGCAAATCCTTGCATCATAGCTTTACTGGCAGCCCAGAGAGCACCGACAGTGACTACCGAGCTTTCATTATCGTGAAAGCATGTTTACAGTTCACCACTCAGGGCTTGGACGTAATCTTTGACCTGCAAATACCAGGCATTGAGAAGGTGAAGAAGGATAGGAGCATGATCAGATATGCCTCGAGCAAGAATCTGGACGTGGGAGATTGCACGACAATCTGAGGCTGGCAGAAACATAAGGTCGAAGCCGCAATGGTAGTGATGTGTAGCTGAAGCATGTGTGTACTGGCGACATCTCGGGTGCCAGGTTCTCCACACATCACAGAGTCCCGGTGTAGTAGCTCAGTCAGAAAGGCTACGGGCCCGGAACGCCCGAATACTGAGGGAGGTCAAGTAGCATCTGCTTCAGGAGTGGGGCCGCAGGAAAATCCCTGCCTACAATTTCTAAATCCTGGGGGAGGTCCATGAGGGTTTTTGATAGATATCGAAAAAAAGTAGTGTGAGCCATGGGTGGAGCATAAACACTCACCCGGTTGATAGGTTGGCCTTCAAGCGTCTCTGTGAGTGCATGGGAGCGGCCCTGTGAGTCACAAATTTCCTGAGGCCTTGAGGGGAAAAGATCGGCAAAGCAATATGGCAACCCTGCAGATCCAGTGGAATACCCTGCATGGAAGACCCTATCATATCCTTTACGTGCGAGGAAGGGGCAAGGATTCCCCAAAGATGTGTCTCTTGGAGCATGAGAACTGCAAGGAAATAACGGTGAGCAAAGGTCAGGACTGTAGTGCGCTTCACCCAATACAGGAGTCTACTATCGTTCCAGGACAAAGTGTGAAAAGATGTCATCATGGGGGCAAATACTGGTAAAGTGCAAAGGAAAAGGGAGGCGAAGGAAGACACCTCATTTTGTTTGAGAACTTGAGCACTGACATACTGCGTAGGAAAACGGAGCTAGACCATGATGCGTATCGTAGAGCATAGGATGTTAATGTGTGTCGGTTAGTACCTGTAAACGTAAAACAAGCGTTAAAGCAAATGAATGGTAACAATCGAAACAACACAATAACTTTATACCAAAATCCCACCACCCAACTCGCACCCCATACTTCCACCCCAGAAGCATCTGTCGCCCTGAAAAGGAAAACTAGAAGAGAAAATAACATTTAAGGAAGGAAATCGTGCCTGGTGGCCCCCTTCTAACAGGAACGGATTGATGGTTGCCATCGGGTTAAATGATATAGTGCACGTAAGAAAACATGACGAATTCCCAGCAATTTTAGACAGTGAACGCATCACAGTGAGGGACTTTGGGAAAGATCTGACGCTGGCAGGTTCTCAGTGGGCATGAAGGGCGTTGTATCCAGAAAAGTTTAACCATCCGTCACCCACTCCCCTCCTCCAGAGGACAGAGGGTGAGGCAACCAGGAGGGAGAGGGCTCCCGCATTGGAGGAGACCTGGAGGCTGATGTGGAGCGGTTGGGAAGGCATCCCTTGCGGGTGCAGGTGTAGTATCTTCGTGGTTTGAGTGGCAGTGCTTGTCCATGTGACCCGCATTCCCGGCTCCTCGAGGCGAAGCCCCTGCCTGACCGCAAAGAAGTTGTTCCTCTGTGAGCCATAGCCAAGCTGACTCTGGAGTCTTAAAAAATATGACTATACTGGAGCTTGGCTGAAAACAGGAGATGATATTGGAGACCCATCACCCTGAGTTTTTGTTTGACCTTGGTGTACAAATGGTGCCGCTGTGGCACTTTCTGAGTGTAGTCGAAAAAGAGGAGGGCTTTGGCATCTCCCAGCTAAGGTCTGAACGGAAGCGGGCTTCCTACAGAATCGCGTGGCTGTCTCTGAAGTTTAGAATCTGTGGAATCGCTGTCTCTGAAGTTTAGAATTTGTGCAATCATCAGTCTCGGAGTGGTGCCGGGAGGAGGTTTTGTAGTCAGAGCGCGGTGGGCCCTCGCTATTGCAAACCAGGAGGATAGTTGTTCCTTCGGCTTCCAGGACTCAATCCATGTCTCCAGGAAGTCTGCAACTTGTTGATGCTCAGCCCCTTCAGGGATGCCAATCACGCGTACATTGTTGCACCGGAATCTGAACTCAGCATCTTTGGCACAATGGTTCAACTTTGATGTGCGAGTAAGAAGGCCAGTGACCTGGACATTAAGGAATGCAACCTCATCCTCTACACCGGAAATTTGTGATTAGACCTCTGTGATTAAGGCCGTAGAATTTCTGAGGTCTTGACTTAGCAGTGCTACATCCATGCGCACCTCGCTAATTTTGGTTTTGACAGCGGTTTGCGGGGTTTTAATGGCTTGAAGGATCGTGGCTAGGGTAGTGGTTGAAGGAGAGCCAACTGCTCCGTCTCCAGCGCCGCCTGAGATGACCCTCTACAGGTCCAGTGGTAAATTGCTCGATGCGAGTCTAGGAGGTGGATGGGCAAGTTGCTTTATCTTTATCCATGGTAGTGATGTGGCGAGCCCGTAGGGTGCTTCTAGTGGTGGAGATTTAACCTGCTTGTGCCAACCACGCTGCAGCACAAGCAGCCAATCTTGTATTGAGCGAGGGAGTTCGCAGAAGGGGCCCCAGAGGTATCGTGTTAAATGCTCAGTATGCAGTATGAACCGCTAAGGTAGTGTGAAAGTCTCTTGTTCATATCCCCCACGATGCAGGGCAGAAGGTAGGCAAGGAGGAAGGCAGTCCGCAAGTCCAATCGGGGGTGGGGGGGCAATATGGACACAAGCAGTAGGGCCAAAGAGTTCCACAGAGAGAGTCCCGGACCTTCAGGGTCAGTCCGGGGGGCCAGGCACCACCCCGGTTCGGCAAAAGACGCCAAGGAGGATGGCCCCCCGGGAAGTACCACACCAGATCTCGGGGGCAGTCCTAGGGCAGCCAGGGCCAACCTCTAAATGCGGTAGCTGCTATAAAGGAGGGGGGTAGGGGAGCATGCCAAGCAGCACAGAAGAGGGCCTCCGACCACTTGGCCCAGGTCGTGAGGGACGAACCCGGAGGCAGCAGCGGGCTCTCTCGCTCACCTCCTCTCCGTCACTCCTGTGGGCCAAAAGGTCATGGGAGGAGCCACACACAGCGGCAGCAACTGCCAGTTTTCCCCGCAGCACAGGCGGCCTCCATCTCCGCAAGACCCCAAACGTCAGGCAGCCTCCCCGCTCAGCGCATGCGGGTCAGCGGCACACAGCCGGTAAAGTGGCATTCTGGGGTGCTCCCTCACCGTAAAATGCCTCCGCTGTCGTGTCTCAGTACCGATTTCACCAGGGTTGCACAATAAAGGCCTTATGGCAATCATTTAATCAGATTGGGGCCAGATTAAAAGGGAATCCATGCGGCGCTCCATTAGTTAGCGTTCGCATTGTTGGTTATCCAAGCCATGCCTCAATCGTTTACAAAAGTTAAAGTCCTTCTCCAGTCATGTGGATGTGCATCTTCCTCTTTTTACATTGAATTCCAGAGCAGCGCATTGTTAAACCAGTTTGAACTGGTGAAGGTGTTGATATGGGTGGCTGTCAGACAAAGTCCCTCAACAAGTCGCATTTTCTATGTCACATCTGGTAAGACAGGAAGAGGGGAAAGCAGTGGATTTCGCCATGGTGGGAAACCTGCACAAAACAAAGGAAGAAGATTACAAAGCTCGCCAGCCAACAAGCAATGCTGGTGTCAGGGATAGAACACTGCGTCTTTTCAACCATGGACAAAGGATAGTCTGCATTGAGACCACCATTCATTTGCAGCATGCACCAAGCATCTAAAATGTATAGTACCATAAACTTTTAAATTGTGAAATACAAAGAATGCCCGTGATATGTCATGAGGCATTTGAAGATGGCAGACACACTCCTTTCCCAGAGGTAATCATGCCCATGGTATGCCCTGAGGCTTTTTGATGACAGCACGCTCATTCCTTCTCCAGAGTCATGAGGATCATTGCGTAACATTATGATATATACGGGCGACCAAAGTTAAGGCAAAATCACTTGGAGAGAAAAATATTACATCATGGTTGGCCATCTAAGCCAAGCCACCAGGTGATTGCTTTCTTTGTGGTCTGAAAGACCACTGGAAGAAAAGATTGTCCAGAGCTGAAATCCCCTAAAACCTAGGTAGCCTGTGACCATTCCAAATGTGAAAGCGTCTCAAGGCCTCAATGAAACTAAGATTGGTGAGCGTGATTATTGGGGAGACGGAATTGAATGTTGGCGCCCAGCTACCACTGAACAGCCTACCTGTGAGAAAGTGGCTCTATATGTACTGGACCAAAGTAAGGTACAGTGTGTATAGAGTCTTCAATCCCCAGAGGTATAACAGAGATTAAAGTCAGGTCTGACCTTACTCTCTAAAGTGGTAGCTTGGTCGAGCAGTGAGTGAGTACCAGAGGACAGTGTAAAGCATTTTTTGTACACACTCAGTCAGCAAAAGGTTTCACACACTCAAGAACTGAACTCCAGGCCAATTGTTTTTATAAAGAAAAACCAAAGGAGGTGATGGACGGAGCGTTGACAATACAAACACTCACCCCCAGTCAACTGATCTGGGTTTAATCCATCACCATTCTTTAGCTCACTCCGCCACCCCAGTTCAGACATGGCCATATGCAAATCAGTCTGACCCTGTGCCTCATGGGAACACTCCAGCCCGAACTGCCAAGCCATGTCTTCCCTGGACCGGAAACAAGCATCCTGGGACCGGTATCGGATTCATAATCCTCATCAGCCAGGCTATCTTGAATCCAGTTGGCAGTTCGGGCTGGACTGTTCCCATGAGGCACAGGGTCAGACTGATTTGCATATGGCCATGTCTGAACTGGGGTGGCGGAGTGAGCTAAAGAACGGTGATGGATTAAACCCAGATCAGTTGACTGGGGGTGAGTATTTGCATTGTCAACGCTCCGTCCATCACCTCCTTTGGTTTTTCTTTCTTCGCCCTAAGTTGGCAGGGTATGCTCAGACGTGAGTCCCTTGCTCACTTTGCCACTGGATTCAAGCAAGCCCGGCTGAAGACGGCTGTAATGCCAGAAACCGGTCCTGGGAAACTTGATTCCGGTCCAGGGAAGACATGGCTTGGCAGTTCGGGCTGGACTGTTCCCATGAGGCACAGGGTCAGACTGATTTGCATATGGCCATGTCTGAACTGGGGAGGCGGAGTGAGCTAAAGAACGGTGATGGATTAAAGCCAGATCAGTTGACTGGGGGTGAGTGTTTGTATTGTCAACGCTCCGTTTCGCTTTCTTTGTCAACGCTTTCTTATGGACGAAACTTTGGTTACTAGTAACCACGGTTGTGATTACTTTTGCAGTTCAGTACTGGGCTAAAATATACAGCACTGGCTTCTCTCCTGATTACAGGTGAGTACTTCGGATTTCGATATTCGGCTGATTTAAGATGAATATTTTAGCATTTCAAAACTTTACACAAAAAACAGCCAGTGGTTTCCTATGGCAGAAATTTAGATTACTAGCAAACACGGTTGTGATTACTTTTGCGGTTAGTACTGGGCTACAAGATACAGTACTGGCTTCCCTCCTGATCACAGGTGAGTAATTCGAAATTCGTTATTCGGCTGATTTTAGATGAATATTTTAAAGTTTCAAAACTTCACACTTAGAAGAAATTTCGAGTCAAACCAGTCAATGTTATCCTATGGCAGGAAAGTGAGTCATCGGTTTACAGGTGAGTACTCGACTGGTGAAGTTAAGGTTCCGGGCATAGACTCAGGGGTCCCCCAGGGTCAGGTAGGTACAGTTGGTACACCCTCAGCAGCACAGGGGCGGCCGGGTGCAGAAGTAGTTCGGCCCAATGTTATCCAATGAGAGGCAGGGGGCCTTCGGTTGGTGGCCGCTGGCTAGCAGGCCACACGGCTGTGGGAGCTGGGCTCCTGGTCACTTGCTCAGGGCAAATGGGGAAGTAGGATAGGACAAAGGTTGCACTCCCAGGGGCACTCGGCTGGGCGCATAGTGCTTTTGAGCCGTCGGGCGCTCAATGCTATTCAATGAGGATCTTGAAAAGGGAACAAAGGATGCAGGCTCAGGGACGGTGGATCTTCTGGAGCAACCAACACTTCGAGGGGTAAGTTGGGATCATGGAGGATAGGTATACACCCAGGAGTTGGGCACAGGGGTCCGTGGGGCGCCGGGTGCAGGGGTGTCTTTTGAGGTCGGGAAATCTTACACCCTGCTGGTCGCGGTCGGAGGGGTCCTTTGTCCTGAGGCTGCAGGCGTTGTCGGAGTCGTCGAGGAGGGTCCTTGGGCACTGGATTCCAGGTCAGAATCGCCGAGGGAAACTGTCCTCAGGGTCTTGATTCACTCCGGCACAGACCAGGCTTGGCGGGTGCAGAGTGGGCAGGGTTCGCAGTTTCGAGGTTATGACAGGGCTTGTTACTTGCTTTGAGCAGTACCACTGCTCGTGGGAGACCCAGGTAGTCGGAGTCACAAGGCAGTCAGGTCCTCTGGAGTTTTTGAGGTTGCTGACCACTGGAGACGCCGGGGTTTGGCAGGAGCAGGTTCGAGGGTCGACAGGCTGGTAGGGCTGGGGCCAAGTCAGTTGGTGTCTTCCTCTTTTTAGCAGCTGCACGGCATGTCTTCGTGTTCCTAGTTCTTCTTTCTTGTTTCGGAATCTGGATCTGTGGAAGAAGGTTCAGGGTGCCCCTAAATACTAAATTTAGGGGTGTTACAGGTAGGGCAAGGGCAGGGACCAATTGGTCCCTGTCCTGGGGTGGGTACACCCCCTAGCCTGCTCCTCTCCTGTGGGAGGGGGCAGGAGCCTATCTGGAATTGGGCAGGGCTCCCCATCTTCAAGATGGCCGGAGCCCGGGGTCGTGCATCACTTTGCCTCTCCCACCTGAGGGGTGGAGTTGGCACAGGCTGGCATACCCCTCTTTCTGACGTAGGGTTTTCCGCCAGTCTTCCCGCCCGAGTGGGGTTCAGAACTGGTGGGAGCCAGTTGCTGAGTACAGCAAGTGGTCTGGAGAAGCTCACAAAGGCGTAATGCCTTTGAAGCTTCGCCTGCCCATCCTGGGGGAGGAGGCTTAGCACCTCGTCCCAGGATGTGCATTGTTGCAGGCCCAGGAGAGCGGGAGCTCTCCACCCAGGGGTCCAGCAACATGTCTGTTGTGTGGCAGCCTAGGCAGCCTCTCAGACAAGACGTGGATTGTAGGTTAGGTTTCAGGTGGCATCTCTAAGATGCCCTCTGTAGTGCATTTTACATTAAATCTCACACTGGCATCAGTGTTGGTTTAATGTGCTGAGAAGTTTGATATCAAACTTGTCAGCCTTCAGTGTAGCCATTATGGTGCTGGGGAGTTCGTAATGACAACCTCCCAGCACCATATACTACTAATGGCATCACTGCACTTACAGTGCCCAGGAATGGCCCTGGGTAATGTAGGGGCACAGGGCTCATGCACCTGTGCCCACACCACCGGCATAGGGCACCCAGCTAGAGGGGTGGCTGATGTATGCCAGGGCAGTGGGTTTGTGGGTATGGCACTCAGGGATGTGTGCCATGTCGACTCTTTGTTTAGTTCTGCACCAGGACACTCAGCCTGCAAGGCAGTGTGTGTGTGTCAGGGTACAGGGCCCCTAAGGGTGGCACAATAAGTGCTGCAGCCCTTAGGGGTCTTCACTTGTCACAATGCACTGGGTACCTAGGGTACCATTTACTAGGGGCTGACATGTGGCCAGAGATGCCAATTGGGTTTAGGCTTTGTACAGTTTTTAGGGAAGGGACCCAGACCCTGGGTACCTGTTTGGCAGGGACCCAGGGCACACCAAGGAAAAGTGCATCAGGTATCAGGCAAAAAGTGTGTGTGTGTGTATGTGTGGGGGGGGGGGTACTGCAACAGAAACTCACTTTCTCACACTACCTTAAAAAAAATGCACATTATGAAACCAGTTTGGCTTGTGCATGAAACAATACCTCAACCTTTGGTTTTCAACACAGCAAACACTGGCAAAACAATGTGCAGAAAGACCACAATATTTTGAGTTTTGCAACTTGGATTGGGTTAATGGATATGGTTGTATCAATAATTTCCTATTCTGAGCTGCAAAACTTGAAATGATGTGATATGAGAATACCACACCCCCTAATTACCTCACCGTGGGGAGTCGGTAGTTTCTAGGTGACAGATTTCACACTCAAAATCAGGGGCATTTATAATGAGGGTTAACGTGTTTTTGTAAAGGGGCAGCTCCAATATAGTGGAGTCAGAAGGGCAGTGGTCATTGAAGGAGATATGTCCACTTACAGACTCACGAACTCGCCTCCATACCCATAAAGGAGCGCATATTACGTGTGGACCCTCCGGAGCCTACCCTGAAAGGTCTACCAGCTCAAACCAGGTGGTAAATTACTGAATGCTCAGTAAATGAGAAAGTCTGAAATATCCTTAGGGTGGCTTTAGATGGTGCAGACCCTCCTGAGTTGCAGTGATCCCTTGTACTTGAAGATGAGAAAAATCACTAACAAGAAAGAGCCTGGCACAGTCTCCTCTGAGAGACCAATTTCCAGTTGGAAGGTCCAAGATCCCCATCTCAAGAGAAGACCTCTAAGAGGGAGGAGGTGTGCCTTGAATGCTGTATCTACGTTTCTGACACCTACCGGGTCCTAGAGTAGGCCTTTACTACTAGACTTCACAAACCTTGGAGAGTCAAGTCCCCAAAGAGAGTAACTCCTTTCTATATTTAGAGTGCAGTAGTATTGGTACACATGGGACACCAATCTTTTCAACAGTTCCCGCATTGGATGTTGCCCGGAAGCTAGTGCCTGGCCCGATACCTAAGAAAAAAAGCCTCACGGGAAATATTACTGTTCAGTTTTGATTAGATGAGACCAGATGAGGTTTAGTCTCTCTGTCAATTAATCATTTCCCGTTGCTGTGGCTGGTAGCTCTGTGCAGAGTAATTCATACATGGCGGTCACACTTGGAAGGCCTCTAGAGTAATGGGAGCAGGAGGGAGCACAGATCTAGGACCACAAGTACCAAATGAGAGCCGCCACTGGGAAGCAGCATTTTCAATTCAGATGAAAAGCAATTTTTTCATCACATGCCTAGTATTGATTGAAAACAACTTAAACAATGTGATTGTTCCTCCTAAATTATTTCTTGTACTCAAAAGAATTCTCTCTTTTCTAGAAAATGGGCCGCTTAGGCCTAGTATCCTGGAAGTGCCTATCCCAGAGCCCTGCCCTCCCCCCAAACGACAAAAAGCTACCGTTCAGAATCACAAGGAGCGATCCGATGCTGATCAGACTCGAGGTAAATCAGCAGATTTCCGCAGAAGTGTGAAGAAAAAGACTTGAGTGAATAACAAGAGAACTGTGTCATGTATTGCATTGTATTGTAATTGTATTTTTATTTATATAGCGCTTACTACCCCTGACGAGGCATCAAAGCTCTTTTCAGCGAGTAGCACGCTACTCAGGAACCCAAAAAGGATTAGTGGTGAATTAGTATAGGGAAACATGAGTTAATTTGAGCGATGAATTGAATAGGGTAATGGAGGGATAGAAAAGGGAAGAGTCTGGGAAGGGTTATTTGGGAGTTCATAGTATTAAGAGGAGGTTTGGGATGAGTAAAAGGAGAGATGGAGGAGAGAAGAGTCTCTATAAAGGAATTAGAGAGATCATATTAGTAAAGGGAGGTTTGGGATGAGGTAAAGGAGGAATGCATGACGGAGGAATTTAGAAAGGGTTGTTTTTGAGATCATAGTAGTAAAATGAGGTTTGGGGTGAGCCACGAAGGGATAGAGGGAAATATTTTTTTTTTATTTAATTCTCCAGGAGGAGCTAGTTGGCAGTGCTCTTCAGCATTTACTCCCAGTTGTTTGCTGCCATTGATGCTTGTGTCTTCCTACAGCTGATATGCAGTGGAACAATGGCGTCAGCGCTGTCCGTGAGTGGGTATCCTCTGTTCACTGATGTTGTGCACATGTGGCTCTGAAGATGGCTGCGGCAGCATGCGCTCCACTGTTGATGCATTTGTATAGCATTGCCAGTGTCTTATGTTGCCTTGAAGTACTTTGATGTTATATCCTATTCCCAACATATTTTACAATGCCTATTGACACTGACATTTTATTTCACTGCATGGATTTACGTGCCCCCCCCCCCCACCTCTTGTTGTCAGATATTACTGTCAGGTTCACATTATATTTCCCCCTTATCAGGCATATTATTCCCAGTCTCGACTTATACTTGAGGCATTGGTAACTACGTGAATTGCAAGGGTTTACACTGAGAGTAATTACATGGGGAGAAATTAGTTATTCCGCAACTGAATAGCTATATAATTCCTCATGGCTCCCAAGAGATTAATGCAGGCTAAATGTCCAGGTGACACACAAGGGAGCTGTGTACTTTACTCAGATCTTATAATTCCTATTACTTCCATTACTTGACCCATCCGAATTGGAAGTGTACTCAAAATGAGCCCAAAATGATCACCCATAAGCTGGGTAGGTGGTATCTGCAGTACTTAATTTGTTAAAAAAAAATAAGTGTCAAGCCCTAAGGCTTGCTTAGAAATCCACAGCCGGCACTTTGAATGTTAGCTTTGCTGAATACCAAGGCTGCCTAGTCTTGATTCTACCTTATGCCTCTTTCATCTACCACCAGGCACTCCCTGACACTTTATCTTCATAGTGCAGGTTCGTTTTCTTCCTTGCTTTCTGTCTTTTGGGTGGAAAGAGCCATCACTGTTTTGGGAGAAACTCTCAGGTTACTGAAAGCATGGTAACAGTGCTCACATCTGTGTTGAAGATGCTGTAAAAGGTTGGATAACTTGCAGGGATTGAAGATAGCTGGGCATAAATTGATTGCAGGAGGCATAGTTAAAAAGACCTTCTGACCCCACCAGGTAATAGAGTTCTTGAACCCTGAGTGCTGACACACTATTATACGAAGGTAAAAAATAAGTGAAAACCAATGGGGAATGAAGCACAGCACAAGTGTGCTGTGATAAATAGGCACCCTAACAAGGTGATAAGAAGTAGTAATTTATGCCAGGAATGGTGGGACAAATGCTAGCAGGAGAGGGAACGAACCACCACTGTCGGCTCCTCAGAATTGTAGAGGAATACTTGTGAACAGGGGCTTTGCACGTCTATGCAGAAGGGCAAAGCAAGCAAACCTATGCAATCTAACAAGATCCTTTAGTATGCAGACATGCAAACAGGAGACAAAACAAACGAGGTCGGCAAAATGGGCCCCAAGGCTCCTGAGATGTAGAGACAACAACAAAGGATATCATGGTAATGATCCAGGACAGCACTGGAGGCTAAGATTAACACTGTCACATTTGAAGTCGACCTGATATTCACAGATATAAGAACAATTGTGGATAGGGTGGCATCAGCCAATGAAAGTGTGGGGATGCTATACTATGAGTTGAAAAGACTGAAGAATACAGTTAACGACCAACTTGACCGTACCCACAAGCTGTGGGCGGGGGGAAGGAGAGGGGGCAGAGGAAGTGAGCTAAGACGGAAGATGCAGAGGGTAGCTCTAGGTGAAACAATCTGTGAATTATTGGGTTTCATGAAAAAGCTGAGACAAAATAGGTGCAATTATTTCTGGGAAACTGAATAGTGAATGATCTATCACCTAAAGGTCTGTCTGCTTTCTTCACCTTTGAAAGGGCACATAGGGTGCTGGGGCTGATGTCTGGAGCGCCACCTTGGATATAAATCCAAGTATAAATCCAAGTATTCACCTTTTGAGATGGGGACAGCATACTACATATTGGCAGAAGAATGGATCATCTTCCTATAAAAAGTTCACCAATACAGTAATCCCAGGCTACACAGGAAAAGTGCAAGATATGTGAAAGTCAATCTTAGAAGTAAAGCAAAAACCAAGGGCTCTAGGCAGTCAGTACAGACTCCTTTGAAGAGTAGACTCATCCAAGATGGCAAGTCACACTTTTTCCTGAACCCTGAGGGTGCCTGGGAATAAGTTGAGATGTGGGACAGTGCCTCCACTGGAAAGCGACAAAGGTAAGGGAAGAAATTGGAGACCATGCAGATCAGCAGGAGGTACAGCGGCATCAGGGGTGCAGAACAGGTAGGATTTTAGTCCAGAATGATGAAACATTGATGATTGCCCCTAATCGGAGCTGTGAGAAGTTTTATAGGTATACAAAGGATGGATGGCAAAGAAGACAGCCGCAAGGCAGAAACTTTCAGCTGGGACGAGGCAAGAGAGGAATGGCCACAGTGAACACACAGAAAGATAAAAGTGGTGATACATCCTACAATGAAAACTGAACGTATGGCTAAGATGGGTTTGGTGGGAGCGGAACTCGTAAAATATAGAGTATACTTGTAAGTTACTTCAGCGTATTCTTAAATTTAAAACACACGACATCAGAGGGTTAGGTTGTAAGAACAGAATGTAAAGTTGTTGACACTGCGACCAGATATGCACTATAACACAAAGGGGGGCCCATGGGGGTTAATAGAAACAAGGGAGCAGGTAACCAGAGTGGGCAGGGAGTGCCATCGGATTCTCTTGCAAGGAAGGAGAAAGTTTGTTTTGACAGCTGATTTTTTATTGATTTTGTTATATAAAGTGTGTTGGAGGCTTTATAGGCTGAGGTGCAAGTGATGGGACCTTGGTGGAGACCTTATTGCTGTCATACTGTCCATATAGAGAAGGTTTGTGGGTGGATGTCCTGTTTGAAATGTTGTGAGTTATTAGTTTGGATGTCTACTGGAGGGAGGATGAAGGAGACGTTCTATCACAGTCTGTCATTACATGCATAGCTGTTTGGCAGGTACAGATGCAGCTGATGCACATCAAAGATGATTTGCAAGGCTTAAGAACTGAAGGGACTGAAAACTCAAAAATGCACATTACAAGATTCCTAGACCGGGGCAGTGGGAGGGATGATAGGCTAAAGAAATTGTGATGGAAGGAACAAGGAAATTACTAATACAGAATGTTAGAGGCCTCAATGCCTACCCCAAGAGGTATATAATCCACATTATTCAAAGAGTCATGGTTTTGCTGCGACACTGCTTCAGGAGACACACTTGACCCTAGATAGATTATTAAAGTGTTTAAGGAATAGCATTGTTAGCTTTTGTGGCTGTCTGCTTGAGTTATGCATGAGGGATTATTATTATTATTATTATATTTAATCTTGTAAAGCGCGCAGCTACCCGATGGTTTCCCGGCGCTGAACCAAAGACAAAGGGAGTGTGCTTGCAGACTCGATTATTGATTAAAAAGCCAGGTTTTAAGATCTCTGCGGAACGTAAGATGATTAGATTCCGTAGGAAGAGGAAGAGAGTTCCACAGGGACGGGGCCAAGAAGGCAAATGAACGACCGCCCGGATTTTGATGTGGGTGGCAGCTGGAGTACCATTCCAGGGTGACAGCATATCCGGATTAAAGATGTATAGTGGTCTGCGGGTAACTGGTTAGAGTTGACAAAATCGGGTACACTACACAGACAATTATCACAGATCCAGAGAGCTCTCAAGGCGCCTCAGTTCGGAGGCACTAATGGACTGGACTTTTGTTGAATAGACTAGAGAAGTATTTCAACATTCTTTTAACTTAAACTGAAACTGGATGGAGAGCAGGGCTGAACAGTGGGAAATGTTCAGGGTGGTTACACAGAGAAAGTACTTGACTAAAACGTAGGATATTAAACTGCAGCAAGAATTTACATTGACAGAAAAACTCTACAAGAGCTAGGAAGGGTAGTAATAAGAAATCAAAGGAAATTAACACAAATAAAAGACAGTTGAAGGACACATGGACTGTGCTCAATAAATTCATGCCCATGTCCTACTGCCAGCTTTTGCACAGGGAGGGGTAGAAAGCTGGCTGCCTTTTTGCATGGCTGGTATAAAGGGTCAGATCTGACACTCATTTGCTCCACCTAAAGGCCAGAAGGTGAAACCAAGTGGTCACACAGCAGGGGATAAATGCAGACTGTCTTATGCCCTTCAAACAGGCTTATAAATCATGACGAAGGATGCCTCATGTGGCACATTCATGGAAGAGTTGGAGCTACCAGGACTAAACAAGAAGACATGCTAGAATCCCCAGTCACATGGAATGAACTTATTGAGACACTCCATTGCTTGCAAAAAGGGAACATGCCTGGAGGAGATAGCCCCACAGTGGAATTTTATCAAACCTATTAGGGGATACACTGTGAGAAAATACTGGAAGTATTTATAGAGGCACACTATGTGGGCTATTTACCTTAGTTGATGGGGGAAGCCTTGATAATATTCATTACCAAACCAGATTGAGATCATGGTTATATTAAGGCCTACAAGCCTTTAACAATGATGAACACCTGATGCAAAAATCCTGAGTAAAATATTGGGAAACAGCCTCATGTGAATCATGGATTGCATAGTTCATGTTGACCATTGTAGGTGTCTGCACCTGACGCACATTGTGTACATGCTCTTGACTGCACGTCGGAAATGCACACTGGCTGTGCTGGATATTGATCATGCTTTTGAAGCTGGTTTCCAACAGAACCTGTCGATGATGCTGAGACCGATGGGCCGTGACCCATATTTCATTGGATCGGTCTGACCACTGTATATGGTACCTAGCGCTAGAATTAGGATGGCATCAGGTAATATCAGGATATTGAAAGCTGGAAAGAAGAACCAGACATAGGTGTTAACCATGGCAGTGGAACCTCTGGGGTGTAGGGTGAGGAGTAGCAGGTGTGAATGAGAATCACAGAGGGAGAAGTGATACACAGGATATCCATATAAGCTGATGAAGCTCTCTTACATTTGACTGACCTATAAATGCCTCTGCCGAGACTCCTAACAGAGTTGGAACGCTTGAGCAAAAACTCTGGCCTCCTTGTAAAGACGGATCAATCCAAGCTGTTCCCACTGAGCGAGGTGTGCATGATAGGTGGAGAGACATGGCCAGATGAAGGAACTCAATGGGAACTTGTACGTTTTCGCAATTGGAGCATAAAGTTAATCCATGAAACAACTGCACAATACAAATCAAATATGGGAAAAACACTGAACAGCTTAAAGAAGTTAGTAGACTTCTGGAACACACTATCTCTATCAGCAACGTGCAAGATCTCTCTGTCAAAGATGTTGCTTTTACCAAGGACTCTGTATAGCCTGCAGTGCTAAATGAGCCTTGTACTGAAAACTTTTAAAGCAACTGGATCCATTGCTGCTGGTTCCACTAGTCTGGACGAGTACGCGAAGTAAAGTGAAACTGGAGACATTGATGCTACTGTGGGATCACAGACTACTGGGATTGCATGATAGAAAATTATATTGCATGGTGACACGACTAGGGGCATGCAGTCCAATGGTTGAAAGAGGGCGAAAATACTATTGCGGGTAAAATACCCACAGGAGACATTGCAGGATGTGTTAACAATGGTAGTTAAATTGTTACTGAAAAGACCAGCATTTGCAACAAACATGTCATTGAGGAGCATACTCCCATTTACACACTGGAAATGTCAATTGGATGCTGGAAGTGGTAGGGGTGTTTGATACAGTGGAAGATCTAAACTCCAGTTATAAATTTAGTCACCTTTGGAATAGTACAAGGACAGTTCCTGCAGCATGCACGACAAACAGCTACAGATCGTTGGAGAATGTTTCCAGGAAGAAGAAGCAGACTAGTAACCAAAACATCTAATACAGTACAAGGGACGTAATACTCCCCTAGCCAGAGAAAAGTGACTGCAGATAGTGTGGACAATTATCAGATAAAGTTTGGGAAAAGCATGCATACAAAAATAATATCTAGTAATGCTTGGAATAAATGGATGTGGTTAAATTCCAGGTCGGTCCACTGCATCCCTAGAGTTGGTATGAATTGATTGGCACGTGCCATGTGGAAACAAGCATTGACAAAACAAATCGGTATCACCTACGTGAGAGCTTTTGGCTCTGTCACTGTTTTCTTAGCCATGTTGTACAATAGTGCAGCTGCTATGCGGCATGGCTGAAATTAAAAAAAAGTGTCAAGGCATGGTCTACACTGAAGCTGGCACGCGCTGACCAAATAGAATCAAGGAAATTAGAGGGATGATGAAGTCAACTAATGGTAAGCAATGTATGTCTCTCAAGCCCCTGTAATTCTGCTGGCAACATGCACTGTCTCAGGGAGACCTAACAGTTAAAAATTCCATGACACTTTAGAACACTCAGGATCGTCCTCGCTAAGAGGCGAGTTGACTGACTGACCCAGAGGGAGACGAAAATAGAGAAATAGGGATCAGATTGAGTTGGCTATAACTGAGGAAAGTTAGATGAAAAGCACTAGACAAGATGACAGATTAGGAAAATACCTGGACCGACATAAATCAGAGGTTGTCGTTAGAGCCCTGGAAACTAGTCCACCATGAAAAGGTTTGCTTTACATGCAAGAAACAGGCAAAGACACAAAGCCACAACTTGTGACACGTTACATGCGACAAAAGTTAAATAGGAATGTTTGGAAACAGAGAGATGCGCATGGCAATATCTTGCATAGAAGAGACAGGAGGGCTGTGGAACAAGTTGGAGGAGGGGTGGTCAAGAAATGGTACTTAACATGTGTTAGAGAGAGTCAAACCAGAAACAGATATAGCTGCCAGATTGTGTGGCGGAGGAAAATATACAGTGACCTCTGGAGGATAGTTGTGAAGATGAGCTGTCATCACATTATTCGGAAACCTCTCTTTTGCTGTAAATGTGGCTGCTAATAGTGCCAATACATGATCAGCCAATGTTTGTTCTGTGATCAATGTTTTGTTTCTATATTAAACAGGAAAGATATATATATATTTTAAAAGGTCTAGGAAAATTGGGCTGGGGACATGCATAGGAATCTCTGGTACCTGAAAATCAGGTTTTATTTTCAAAATGAAAAAGCACTTTAATTCACACAACTAAATATTAAATATTAAATTATAAATGTATGCAATAAAATCGAGACCGCCCTAGCACCGCCTCACCTTGAAATCTGTGTCAGAAGGTCTATTAGTGTTAAACAGTCTATAGCCCCTTCCTATGGTAATCATGAAGCAGTTCACAACGAACAGTTCTTCCTGCTGTAGTTGACACAAAGTTCTCAATGTAAAACTGTTTTCTCTTGCATTTGTCATAGAGCTCATAATTTAAGCCCTCTTCCTAAATCATTATCAATGAGTTCACAATGTAAAGCCTGACTCTCAGCGTATTGAGGCAGAGTAGTCTAAGGCTGACTTAGGGAGGTGTTGTAGCGTAGAAACTTAAAACAGAGCAACAAACCAAAACGAACAAACTATAAATAAGTGCTCACCCAGTGCCTTAAACACAACTAAATTTTCCCAAAATGACAAATAGTTGCAAGATTTCTGGTGAATTTACAAGTTGGAAACTCTCCTTTAGGGCTCTCATAGATGAACCAGGATACAGTTCACGAATCCTGAAGAAATATCACAAGGGCCAACTAACCCTGCAAATGTAGTCTGCTCCCACTATCTGTGTGGTACTATGTTGTGATTGGCACACGAGCAGAGTTTAATCCTAAAAAACAGTGCTCTTGTATGGGCTTAAAGCAAGGAATCACCACCAGATTGAGGTCTCCCGATCTTAGCACCTTAGCGGGACCACTGTACAGCTCAAGCAGAGAAAACAAGCTTGGCGCACCCACTTTGTCATGGACCCAATGAGTCATACTTAGCACCTTAAAGTGAATATTCTTCTCCACTGGCAACCAATATAGTTTGCGGAGCAAATGCGACCCTGAATGAGTTCTCGGAAAGTGACATAGCAGCCTTGCTGCCGCATTCTAAATAATTTGCAATCTATTTTTAGCAAACCCAGTGGAGCCCAGATACAGAATGTTACTATAATCTTGGCGCAAAATGATTAAGGTCTATTGAACTGATGGGAAAAAGAAGCAGACATTTTTTTCGGAGTTCCTAATAGCCTAAAGCAGCAGGTTGTCAGTGCTTTGATTTATGGCTCAAAAGACAACGTATTGTCCATCAAGTCTCCTAAGTTCTTAAATACTGGTTTGGGGTGAAGGGGTTGGCCCAGCAGGTTAGGCCAGCAATGCAGACCCCATTCCAGTGAGTAGTTGCCCATTATTATTACACGCTATATCCAAATCAGTCTTGACCCTGAGTCTCATGGGAACAGTCCAGCCTGAACTGCCAAGCCTGGTCTTCCCTGGACCGGAAACAAGCATCCTGGGACCGGTTTCGGGGTAACACCCCATATCAGCCGGGCGAGCTTGAATCCAGTGCAAATGAGGCACAGGCTCAAGACTAATTTGCATATAGCTTGGTCTTAACTGGGGTGGCGAAGTGAGCTAAAGAACGATGATGGAATCAACCCAGAACTGTGACTGGGGTGAGTGTCTGAAACATTTCAGCACTCCGTCCATCACCTCCTTGTGTCTGCTTTGTTTGCCCTATGTTGGCAGGGGATGCCCAGACGTGAGTCCCTTGCTCACTTTGCCACTGGTTTAAACCTAGACTGGCTGAGGAGGGGTGTTACCTCAAGACCGGTCTCAGGATGCTTGTTTCCGGTCCAGGGAAGACCAGGCTTGGCAGTTCGGGTTGGGCTGTTCCCATGAGGCACAGGGCCAAGACTTATTTGCATATAGCTTGGTCTGAACTGGGGTGGGGGAGTGAGCTAAAGAATTATGATGAATTCAACCCATATCTGTGACTTGGGGTGAGTGTCTGAAAAGTTTTAGCACTTCGTCCATCATCTCCTAGTGTTTGCTTCATTAACTTAGAGTCTCCCCCAGGAGACACCCAAGCAGTTTCTTCGGCCAGACATAAAAGGTAGCTCTTTACTAAACCCCTTCCTAATGCATTTGTCATAGAGGTCACAGTATAAACCCCCTACCTACTAAATTTGACACATAGTTCACAACGTAAAGACCCTTCCATAATGTTTGTGATAGGATTCACAATATACGACTCCTCCTTGTTGCATTTGACAGAGAGTTAACCTTGTAAAACCTCTTGTTGTTACTTTTGTAAGAGAATTTATGATGTAATGCCCCTTCCTATGATGCTCGGCAAGGAGTTCCCAATATAAACTCCCTTTCTATTGTTTTTGTCAGATAGCTCACAATGTCAAACCCTTTCATGTTGTATCTGTCAGAGTATTCACAATGTAAATCCCTTTCTGATTGTATTTGAGAAATCCAGTTAAGGAGGTCCTAAGGGCCTCAGTGCCCCAGGCCCTCAAACTGGAGGCCAAGTGCTCCTTTTGCACATATATGTAAGGATAACTAGCAAGAGCAGGTCAGGCAAGCACTGTTGTGTAGAAACTCAGAATTCAGCAATTCACAACATTAACACTCCAAAAACAAATGCTTAGCTAGTGCGTTTTCTATAAAAATGGAAGGTATTTTAATGCTTACACAGCCACATACTATATTCAAAGTGACAAATATTTACAAGATGCAGTTACAAATTGGAAGACCTCTTACAGGGGGCTTGCAAATTAACCTTGCAAATTAACCAGAGTGCAATTCAGGTACCCTAAAGAGCTATTACAAGCCAACTAACCCTGTATACGTAGTCTTCGCCCAATATCTCTATATCAAGATATGTATATAAATAGGTTTTGATTGCAAAAAACAGCTTGGTCCTACAAAGGCCTGTTGAAAAATTAGCAACTTAACCAGGGGCGGCTCCTCCGCTAAGGCTGAGGAGCGTCACTCCACTGCTCTCGGAGCAGAAACAAATTAAAATAAAATGATAATAACCTAGTTATTATCATTTTCCTTTTCTTTCCTACAGGGCTGGGTTAGGGCGGGGGGCTGGTGGCACAGGAGGAGCAGTGGTGTGCCGTCTTGGCCCAGCCAAACAGTCATGCGCACTTTGCCTGTTCCCCACCAGGCTGTAATAAACAGCCTGGTGAGGTACATGCACAGGCTCCCTGTCTCCAGCTGAGCACCGATACATGGTTCTCAGACCAAGCACAACACTGCATTGCAGCGTTGTGATTGGCTTAGCGGAGGGAACCCCGGGGCTTCCTGGTTCTGGGACTGCCAGGAAGCAAAGCAACGATGTGAGACGACGGCAGTGAAAAGGTAAGTGTTTTTTTCAAACACCACCCCGCCGCCTCCTCCATTTCCTTCTAGCCACCACTGGACTTAACAAACCAAAAGGTCAAGTCTACAGGCTATGTCAAGTTGTTCTCAGTGTAAAAGGAGATGGCTTTTGAACTGGTCACCTTATTTAATAATTAATAAAGCAGGCCTGCTGACTGTAACTTGAACATCAACATGACCATTCCATCAAACAATTTAGGTGGACCCAAAGATTACATTGACATGAATAAACTTTAATTCTGTAGACCACAAGCATTTTCTGTGCCTGGCCTAAAAAAGGAAAATATTTACTAAACCACTACCTATTGCATTTGTCAGAGTTCACAATGAAAACCCCATTCATAGTGTGTTTGTCATATTCTTCAACAATGTAAAGCTTCTTGCTATGGTGTTTATCATGGAGCTCACAATATAAACCCTCTTTTTATTGCATTTGTTTGCGAGTCCAAAATGAAAAACCCCTTCCTACTCTATTTGTCAGAGATGACAATGTGAAACCCTTACCTATTGCATTTGTCAGAGGGTTCACAATGTAAAGGCCCTGCCTGTGGTGTTTGTCAGAGAGTTCACAACTTAAATCCAATTTGTATTTTTTTTGGGCCAGAGGTTCTATGTATAACCCCTTCCTATAGTATTTGTCGTGAGGTTCAACCCCTTCCTACTGCATTGGTCACAAGGTTACACCATGCAAAGCCCCTACTACTGTATTTGCCCTTGATCTATGGTAACAATAAGCAATGGACTACTACATAGACAGTTCAACACAACCGTTTTTCAGTTAAATGCTTGTAGAGAAGATACACATGTAGATGGAGCCGGCACCCATTTCTTAGAACTTCTACTTTCAGCTGTCTTTCTGGTTATTGCGATGTTTATTGCGAGTGTGCCATCAAGTCAGGCCTAAAAAACAATCATATTCCAAAAAATAGGGTTTGTTAGCAGGTGTTACTTAAAACCCTGGCCTACTAAATGTATCTGTGGGAATCCATGTTACTTGGTTACAGGCTAACATGGTGCAATAGCAATTCACCCATAAAGGCTTTCTGGTTTTAACATATGCTTTTGACAATAAATAATTCAGTTTTTTTTGCCTTTTTCATACCTCTTCGCAATTAACAGATCAGACCCATGACATTTGACATAACTTGTCCCAATGAACGAACAATCAGGCCTGCAGCCATGATCATTGATTTGTTACCATACCTCAACTAAGACTTATTATATTGAACATAATCTGTGTATTACGAAAATGCTTTTTTTTTTTTAGCAGAAGCACACAAGTTCTGCTCAATCAATCCAGTAGGTTGGTAAAGATTAAACCACTCTCTCAGTCATACTTCCTAATGCTTTTTTCTGTTGATCACAGATCTTGGGACAGCTGTGCTGTCCAACCAGACCTAAACAAAAAGTTTCATATGGGGTGGGATGGTAGTGTACATTACAAAGGCTGATTTGTCTTTCTGTTTCTAGAGCTCCTTGTCAATGAAGTTCTGAACAAGAGCCGGAATCTGACAGGTGATGTATTTTCTTTTTACTTCTAAGCTATGTTTGCTGCACTAAAAACACCACAGCTTGAAGTATGCAGTTGCAAGACATTCCCTACATGATAATATGCAAATGTTTACAGACTCTACATCAATAATGCTTACATTGTCCATGCTCTGATGCTTCCACACCTGCCATCTGATGTATACTGCTAACCACAGATTCCTCAACTTGTCAATTTCCGCAAGTGCCAGACTGAATCCAGAAATCGCAAAAGTAGTGCTCATGTGCCCTGGTAGATGGCGCCATGCATCTCCGCGTTGGCACCGTTGTGATCCGAAAGTGGCAAACAGAGCCGCATATAAATACCACCCATGCGTCTGATGTCAAGTCACTTATTTCCGTGCTTTTATACATGTATCCAGAGCTCCGCTCTTACTTTCTTCACTCAAAAAAGTATTAATAGGCAAGGGTTGTCACTCCCTAAAACAGTAGGATTCAGACCTCGAAGTGACTGTTGCAAACAGATGTCTCTGACAGATGCCCATGAGGTGTGCCTTATGTGCTTAGGTTCTTCACATGACTCCAAGGCCTGTGATGACTGTGCTCAGAGGAACCCGAAGGCCACCTGAGAGCTTGAGGCCAAGCTCTATGTGGCGAAACACCAGAATACACAGCTCTAATCAAGCTAAGGGTTGAGAACAATCTTGCTCCCGAAGTCCTTGCTTTGGAAGATCTTCCTTGTGGTCAAAGTCTTCAGGTAGGCCGAAGAAGAAACATAAGACCAGGAGGGATTCTGCCCCTTTGTTATCCAGAGAAGGTGCACCATTGCTCCAGGTCTCACTCCTGTTCCACGAGGAGTCAATTCCATCTCTGGTCCTCATGCACTCCGAGGTTCTGAGTCTATCGGCGATGTTGCAGCATGTCAAGGCCTTTTGAGAGGACATTCAGTGTATCTTTGGCTCGCTTACAGCTCCCTCTGAATCACCTTTGAACCCCAAGGATCTGCAGAGATTCCCAGTCGAGCTCCCACTGACAGGTTTTCCCTCGCCACCATCTGTGTCCCTTGAACCCAATGCAGGTTCCATACTGGTGCTGGTTCTTCGAGCATCAACACCAGCACCGGAGTAAGACCTGCAACCCATCATGGTGTCTGATTGAAAGTCGGTGTCATTTCGACATCGACAGAAACAAGGTCCAGATCTCGATGTGCAACAGCCCCTACTGAATCCATCTGACTCAGACACTATTTCATTGTTGTGCATTTGCACACTGACATTACACCAAGTTTTTGGCTCAGACTCTGACCAAAGCCAGCTGTATAGAGACAACAATGGTGGGGGTGGGGAAGAGTTTGCGAATCCTATGATTATGACACCTGGCACATACACATAGACCTACAGGATGTCCTTCCCACTATGGAGATAAAAACACACTTAATGACAGAGGTTGTCCAGCCTGGCCAGCCACTGACCGAACCTTTGTTGCCATTTATTGAAACCTTCACTGACACACTGCTGGGCACATGGGCTAAATCATGTTCAGGTCCCCAAGTACAGGCGTACACCAGCAGAGTTAACCCCAACCCTTTTCCACCTATGCCACTAAAAATGAGTGTACACATTCGGAAATCAGATATTCTCCTCATCCAGCCTCACCTTGAGGTCGGTCAACGCAAGCTGTTTGCCAGGTCACTATACCCACACACTATTGGAAATGGTGGGTTAGACCTTGTCTGCCGTCCCTGAAGACTAATGGGCTTCTTGGTCATCCAGACCGTCCGGCAACTCCAGCCTGTATGGTGAGAAGAATTTGGCCCCTAAGCTTTTTAAGGAGAGTTGGGCCATGGAATGCTCCATGGACCTCCAGATACAATCAAGCAATCCCCTTAAAGATTTTGTCCTTTTTGGGGATATGCCAGGGGCTTGGTGTATCAGCAATGTCAGGCTTCACTGCCCGTGCAGCACACATCCCAGTTCTTTCTAGGTCGGGCCATGTGACCAACAGACAACGACCTAGCAATCAGGGGCAACGCTCTTCTCAGTCTTCTGTCCCTCCGGCCACAACCTTCAAGGTCCTTTGGTGCACCCTTACCGGCGCACAGCCATCCAGTAGGAGGCTGGATCAGCTGTAAGGGGTCCTGCAGATTGTAAAAATGGGGCCACAGCCTGCTATTCCTTTTCGACCCACCACACCTTTTACCTGCTTTACACAACTTCTCAGAGGATATGTCTGTTTTATTCTAGAAAGTGCTGGATCTTTTGGCCAAAAAAACCATAGACAGGGTACTGTCCTTGGATATAGGGACTGGGTGCTATTCCTGCTACTGAAGAATTATGGAGGCCCTTGTCCTATCCTAGATCTTTGCCCTCTCAATGTCTTTCTGGGCGAGGAGAAATTTAAAATGGTCACCTTGGCCCTGGTTCTCTTTGGTCTGGTTCTCAAAGAGTGGATGGTGGTGTTGGTCCTGCAGTATGCATAATCTCACATCCAAGTCCTCCTGGCCCACAGATGCTACCTGTGGTTCACAGAGCACCATGATCACTTTCAGTTTGTTGTGCTCCCTTTTGGACTACTAGTGCCCCTCGGGTGATGGCTGTGGTCCCTACCCATCTTCAGCGGTCTGGAGTACCAGTCTGCATCTACCTCAATGACTGGCTGTTGAAGGCAGGCTTGCCACAGTTAGCCACGGACAACCTCCAAGTGACGTCAAACCTATTGACATCTTTGGGGATTTTGAATCAACCTGCCGAAATCACACCTGGCTGTTTCGCAGTTCCCCCTTTATCAGAGCCATCCCTGATTTGATGCTCTTTCAACATTTTCCTCCTTACCAGTGAGTCCAGGTCAATCGGGCTATGATTCCAATGTTTCAGCCTCCCTCCTGGGTCTTAGTGAGGATGACTCTGAAGCTTCTGGTGCTAATAGCCTCATGTATCTTGTTTGACACCACGCCAGGCTGCACATGTGAGCTTTGTAGTGAGACCTGAAGTCTCAGTGGGCCAATCCCTCTGTCAGATTCCACCCAGGTGTCGTAGGGCACTGGAAGAGACCTGCAGTGGTGGCTGCTTGACTGCAGTTGTACCAGTGGCAGAACCCTATCCCTGCCACATCCAGAGTTGACGGTGGTGATGGATGCTTCACTACAAGTTTATTGAAGTCATCTGGGAAAGGTGGAGATCAGAGGACTTGCGTTTCCAGCCAGGTTTCATCTCCATATCAACTTGCTATAGTTGAGGGTGATTCACTTGACATTGAATGCCTTCCTGCCCTCTATCAAAAGATGGCTTGTGCAGGTTCTCCCGGACAACACCACCACCATGTGGTAGTGCATCAAGCAGGCCGCAGTGAGACCCTGGGCCCTGTGATGAAGATACCCAAACTTAAACTTACATGTGCAATATCTGATCATCCAACAGAATTTCTCTCGCTGTTACAATATGCCATGTTCCCTGGAAGAGGTGGCAAACCCGCCTCTGTAGTTCACTGTTCCTGAAATACTCTTTTTTCCACTGCCACAAGCAAAAAACAGTTTTTTCAAAGCCCACTTCATCCTTTGGTTTGTTGTTGTGTCATTCGCATTTTTCTTCAGTCCACTACAACCATTGGTTACTCACTCCTAGTGACAGCATTCTGATCTTTAGTAAGGAGCACTAATGCACACAAAGTAGTTCCCTTCAGTACCTGGGACTAATAGGGCAATGGGTACTTTTAGAGATCAAAAGTAGTTTTGCTTTTGCCACAACAATGTATTTTTTATAAAAGCAATGACAAAACAATATTTGACACAACCCGACCAATTATTTTGCCTGTGCTTATTTTTCTTACTACCAAGAAATTGTCTTATTCTAAACCCCTATACTGCTGTCCTAGAGACTCCTCGCCACCTTCTCCCCTCCCTCCTTGTCAGGGTTACACAATGTTTTTGGTGCAAGGACACAATGGCATTCCATCCCCAGAAAACACTAAAAGTGATGTTTCTGTACTATTCCAGTATATACACGTAATTTTAATTTTGGAGCATAGGCCCCCTGACATTTTGTTTAGGTGTCACCTACTAGGCAGCGAAGGATGTCTTATTGCAAAAGACGTTTAGTGAACGTAAGAGGTTTACAGCCACCACTTACTGCCAATTGGTTGATTTTATTGTCACTCTCTTTTGCTAGCTTCTTATTCAATGGCATGGCTTTCTTTTCTTCTGTTTGCCCTTCTTTTGGTACATAACTTCCTCACAATCTTTTTGTTTGGCAAACATGTATGCTTCCACTGCTCACAATTTAGTGAACTACTTCTTTATTTTACATTTAGCACTTTGTGTGAGTGCATGTCATTTTTCTAGCTCTCTCCCTTGTGTGCTGCCTCCCCCTCACATACCAACCCCCCTTGACTGTCTGTAAAAGCACTGCAACAGGGATATTTTTGATGGGGTATGATTGGAGAATAATTTTCAATGTTTGTTTTTGTTTTATTTGCTTCATTCTGTATACTGCATGACAGCATAAGCTTTGGCGCACAAAAGATTTGGGGAAAGGGCCAACTGCTGCACTCAGCAGTCATCTGAGACAAAAGGTGTGCTTAGCATGTCACTTCTCTTGAAAGCCTATAAATGTGCTCCCTTATTTAAGGCATAGGCCCACATGGCTGAATCATGTAAATTAGACTTTGACAAGCATTTCCCTTAACATTATGACACTCCTTAATTATTTTTAAATTCTGTCAGTTTACAAAATGAAAAGTATTTGAAAAATAAACAATGGCATTCAAAAAAATTCAAAACCTTGAATTCAAATGTACGGTTTTGAAATACCACGAGATATGTTTGCTTTTCCTCCAGTATTATGAAATGTTTTTGTGTAACTGTTATTAACAATAATTTACAGACAAATATTGGCAAAGTCAACAGCTCAGCACTTGCATTATAAAGGGGATACCTATTGACAAGGCTAATACTTGTTCTCCTTGAGCTTAAATTCTTTTCAGTGCAAGGACATGAGATGCCTTCTGAATATGGTCTGATACAGAGAGGCTTGAAAATCTTCTTATGGTCTGCTCTTTGAACCAAAATGCTCCTGCTTTTACCCACTGATGTTGGTGGCAACAGCTTTATTATAACCATTGTCCATTCTGTTTCTTGACAGACTTTTGTTTGGCCTGTGGGAGCACAAATCCTGCAACGTTTCACCCGCTGTTTGAAGGAAGTCTTTGCCAGACGTGCAAAGTAAGTGCGACATAGCAGATAACCATCATATTCAAGGAATTTTGATTTTGTTGCCCTAGGGTAATGTTAGTTAGTATGGTATAGCGAGTAACAGTGATTACAAGGAGGTGCAGAGACTGGCAGTAGATTAAGCATGTGAATAAAGAAAAAGGAATTACCCCACTTGCCAAGAGACAGGGTACCACAGGTAGGAAAAAGGAAACTCCCTTGGGACTACTACAAATCTATCTTCAGCTATGTATATATTTATATATATTCCGCACACATTCAAACATTCATGGAATACACATAAACCACAACTATATGAACCCAACAAACAACTATAATGCACATAAGGATAAGGAACTCAAATCAATACAAAAAAACATGAATTTATTTAAACATTTTTTTCCAATTAAAAAATTTGTATAAAAATATAGCAAATATGCAATACATACCAATTATAATCAACAATAAAAAGGCATGAGAGACAAAGGAAGTGTAAAAAAATCAAAACATCAAAGTAGGGCTACTCCAAAGGGAATCACTCAATAAAAATTCATCAGTCCATCAATTCATAATGTGATTGGACATGAAAAAGTTCCTTGGATATAACCATATACACAACAGAATCTTGACGCGTTTTGGTGGTGATGAATTATTGAGACACCACCTTCATCAGTACATAAACAATATTTGTTTCTCCTATAGGTGACATGTAATTCATGAAACCTTGTCGTGAAAGTGATGGCAGTAGTTGCAGCTCGTATTCGGAGGTCAGTGGTGCCAGTCTTCCCCACCATCGCCGACTGTCTATTGAAGGCGGGCTTGACCCAGGCAGTCGTCACCAACCTCCAGACTATGGTGAACCTCCTCACATTGATAGGGTTCACTGTCAACATTTCAAAGTCACACCTGACTCCTTCACAGAAGCTCCCCTTCATCGGAGCCGTTCTGGACATGGTGTGATTTCTTTCACTCCTATCCTCCAGAACTGAGAGTCCAGGATATTTGGGCTACAATTCCGATGTCTCAAAGTCTGTCCTGGATCTAAGTGGGGATGACCCTGAGGCTTCTGGGGCTGATATCCTCCTGCATCTTGCTGGTCAAGTACACCAGGTGGGATATGCAGGCTCTGCAGTGATATCTGAAGTCCCAGTGGCAACAACACCAGGTGGACTTCTTCAAGCAAGTCCAGATTTTTCTTCCGCGAATGGGGACAAATTTAGCTCGATCTGGTTGCCAGTGACGAGAAAGTGTCAGCATTTAGAGTTGGAGTTTTCAAAGCGACTCTCGCTCGCAGACGCATTCTGATGAGAGTCACTTTGGACTCCTGTACAACTTTCCACCAATACCACTCCCGCCATGAGTTTTGAAGAAAATGAGGAACAATTGGACCCTAGTCCTCCTAATGACTTCGAATTGGACACAGAGTATGGTATATCGAACTTCTGGGCTTGCGCCACTGTCCTTTGATCAGACTGCCCCTTAGTCCCTCATTAAACTCTGTATACACCTGCAATTAGGATAACATTTCAGCTACGTACTCTCAAAAAAACCTTTCTAATCACCATAACATTGGCGAGTTGGGATAACGAATTACAGGCCCTGTCTGTCAAGCCGCCTTAACCATTTTCTACCCAGACAAACTGGTTTTGCGAACTATAGCCTTCTTCCTTCCGCAGGTTGTGGCTCCTTTTCATATCAGTCAGACCATCATGCTTCTGGCATTCGGTGATCCACCTCATCCCTCTAAGGAGGAGGAGAGACTCGACTGGCTGGATCAGACAAGCATTCCCAGCTTCTATATTGATTTTACCAGAGAGCACCGGGTGGACAATCAGGTTGTTCCTTAATGTAATCCAATTTCTTACATGAGGCTACAAAAGTATGTTTTCAGCACTATATAAATATTCACATGATGGCTCAGCATCCGAATGGGAATGCTATACATAAGAAACCAGAAACATATTGGAAGAGGCAGTGGTTTAAGACTTGGAAAAAAAAGAGTTTTGAGATTGCAGAAAACGTTGTGGCATACTGTAAGAGTTGGGCCACAACCCTGGCACCGAAAGAAGGCTAGAGAGAGTCTGCATGGAAAGTACAGTGAGCCCCGATAGAGTAAGCATAGAGCACAAATAAAGAAATAATGGAGCCTGAATGCATGAAGAAGAAAGAACAAAAGGAGGAAGCCAGAATGTTGAGCCGAGTGAACCTGAATGGGAAGAGTGCTAAATGGCAAATAGAGTACCGGAATGCTCTAAAGTAGAGAGTGCCGAGAGAAAGAGAATGGTGAGGGAGCTTGAAGGCTCAAACTACATTGATCTTGCATGGAGAAAGTTGGGGGGAGGTGGGGGGCAACCAAAAAGTGTAGAAGCTTCTATTGTAAAATAAAGAGCCTCAGTTGATAAAGGAGAGATGGTGTGAATGGGATAGAACAGAGCTTACATGAAGAAAGGGTACAGAATATGAATGGAATGAGAAAGTTTCATGTTGGCAAAAGCCATTATTGAATGAGAGGTGACTACGGTAACGTTATGTGCCTGGAGCTCTTTAAAAAGCTGCTTTATAGAATTTACAAAAGAGAGCAGCAGTTGTACTTTCTTTAGGTACCACACTCTAACCTGTCCATCAAACTCCAAATCTGGCCCTTTGCCTTCGAAATAGTTATCACAATCAACAAAATCCTTTAGCCCAAATCACTAGGCTAACCCTCCTGGATTTTTGCTATATACAGGATGCAAGAAACTGGTAATCCATACTACTGAAAATCCGTGAGGTTGGGAAATGCCTTAATACTGCAAAGACCCAGAACTTAGAATTCCTTACCTTGTGAGTCGTGAACTTTTGGAGGACTTCATGAATTTTAAACTTAATGTGAAAACAAAGCTCTTTATTTTATAGAATTACAAATCGTGAGCTTATTATGGATTCAGTTCACCGATTTAAAGTTTACAGATTCTGGGTATCCACGTGTTGGTTAAAGCCGCTACTTAAACTCTTACGGTGAAAGGCGAGAGGAGAGAGCCTAAATAGAAAACAAGCAGTGACAAAGCCAATAATTCTCACCTATGAAACTATTGGCTTTGGCAATGTTATGTAGGTATGCTGTACAGCAGCGCGGATGCTTTGCAGTGTGGCTAAAACTCATTTTAAAAAGTGCTATGACGCAGTTAGGGCTAATGTGCTGGGTGCATCATAATTCTTTTTTTATAACTTTTAACCATGCCCCACAGCCGCCACACAGCCATACAGCATGGCTACAAATCATTTCCATAGTCAGCAATGCCCATGCTGTACGGCAAGAACAAAAGGCAATGATAGAGCCAATAATCTAAAAGGCGAGGCCTGTTGGCTTTGCCATTGCTTGTTTGGTCTCAGCACAACACTGCTGTGATTCTGAGCAAATCAGTTAATCTCCCCATGTGTGAAAAAAACCAAATATGACATTTTGCAAACAATCCTATCACATTTCAATTGTGTCCACGTCTTGTTGAAAATACATTTGGAAAAAGATAACAACTGTTATCACAGTTAAATCAGATAAAATCTGTTGTAACAATAAACATCCATTTCAAAGGAAGAAAGGGTTTGTTTTAAGTGCGTGTGGCATAGTAAAACATGCCTACAAATGGCAAGAGGTTCAACAAGGACGACAGTGAAGAAGAAAAACAAGCATTTGCAATGCAATAGGTCTCGCATTTGTGAGAGTTTCAGCTATTGGTATTGACATGACTGCCTTTTATTTATCTGTTTTGATAATGAATACATAAATAAAATGCAATGTCATTTACAATGGCAATAGCGCAAACTCTTGTAAATACGAGACCTATTTTATTTTAAAGGAGCGGCCGCCATTGTCCCGGGCTGCTTGGAAAGTGAAAGTGCGCCTGGCGCTCTAAATGTTGTAGGAAAGCATGTCGTGCCTGCAGTAGGAGAAACTCATAAAAAAAAACAGTGCTTACAGACTAAATAAGACACACCGTGTGACAACAGAAGAAAAAGGGCCAGTGCTCATGGGGGGTTACAAATGACATTAACTAAAACTGAGTCGGTTGAACATTCTGACAGTAAAAGAGTAGGACTATGATAAACTAATCCCATGTATGCTCATCCCAATTGTTAATGCACCACATGAAGGGGGGGGGGTGAACACAATGATTCAAGGAAGAGCTCTCTCCTTCTACCTTTTGAACACTTTGAGCATACCCGAGTTCTTCTTGGCTACTCTGATGTTTTGTTGGAGCACAGTCTTCCCTTGGCAGCAGCAAGTTTCAGCATACTGGATAACCTTTGGCTAAGACCATGATTCTGGTAAATCATTGTTTTTTGCTTGTTTGCAAGAGTTAATGCTGTCAAATGTCACATTTTTACTAAACTTTTCTTCCTTCTTTGTTAGGAGCGATTCCTGGAGTACTGCTTCATGTATGATGAGGACGGGTATCAATCGTACTGTTCAGTTTGCTGTGAGGGAATAGAGCTTCTTCTTTGCAGCAATGCCAGCTGCCACAGGTAGGTGTATCCCTTTAACATTGGCCATAAGAGTCTTTGTAACAGTAAAAGCTGCCTCATAGGAGGCACATTCTTTTCATCTATGACAATTGCACCAGATATGTGAGTCTTCTCGAGAGGCCTGGTGATACAAGTAGATGCGCTTCCATAATAATTGCAGCTGCAACCAACACGAGTAAGTTAGATATCCTGGTGTGGTGGCAAGAGTTCTCCTTTCTAGCTTCAAGAGCTAACCTTAATTTCAAGGATAGTAACAACTTGGTGACATTTTCCATCATTTAGAATGATTTCCCGAACGCCATTGATACAACATGGTTGTAAAACTAATTCTACTAGACCAAAAATGCGTTTCCATTCCTTCTAGACGACATAAATATCACTTTTAGTAAATACAAGCAAGTCCTTTATTGTCAATGCTTTTCCATTTATTACTCTCTTAAATCAGTATTATTTGAGTAAGTGTATTCTTGTTTAGGACATATACCATTATTAATAACAAAATAAAATAAATAAAAAACAATGGTAACTACCACAGACGTGCATGCATTTCAAAATATTGTTGTTGTTTCTACAGTAAGCATGGATTCTGCTTATTAACAGGAGATTATGTGCCACATGTTCGTAGCTTTTTTTGGTCGCAAACTGCCTGATTCTGTGAATTGGGCTGTTTGCAACCAAAATAAAGCATTTCCCTATGTACAAAACACTATTTTGCGATTAGGTAACCTATTACCGAATCACAAAATGAGTTAGCGACTTGATATTAGGAAGGGGCGTGTTAAGGGCGTCCCTTCCTAATAGAGACTCGCAATGCTATGTACAAATGTTTTGTGACCGAAATGCGGTCACAAAACATTCACTTTTCAACACCGATTTTAGTTTGGTGCTAACACATTCTCAAACAGTAAGGGGTCCCCAAGGAAGCCCTTCCTCTTTGTGAATGCATGATATCTGATAGAGACTACTAGCTGCAGATTCCGACACGTAGAATTATCCCCAGGTGTGAGACAGGATCCGGAAACTTTTTTGCAACAGCATCCCTGCGCGCCGGGGGCGGAGCGACACCACGCGACTCCGCCCTGGCGACATCTGCGTACGTGACGTCAGCAAGGTCACATAAGACCCACCCCGGCGCGCCTGCGTCAATTTATTCCTTTTCGGCGTGCAATGAGGATCCGGTCCTTGCTACGGGCCTGTTTGGGGCCCTTTTTTCTCCCCATTGTCTCTTCTTTGGTGGAACAGTGTGCGAATGCCTTTGGGCTTCAAGACTTGCACGTCGTCTGGGCGTCTTATGTCGGCGACAGACCCTCACCTCATTTGTATGTGGTGTTTGGGGAGGATCACAGCACCACTGACTGTGAGGCGTGCCAACAGTTGAAGCCGAAGTTGCAACGAGAGCGCCGAATGAAACTACTCATGGCCGTGGTCGTCCTCCTCGCCCTTCTCCGATGTCACGTGAGCGTCGCTCCCCGTGGGTAAGTGTTGCAGCCTGCCGGGGGCGTGGGCTCTCTGCCGGGGATGCGGCCCCGCGTGTCGTCCTATCCACCGTTTCCCGGTGCTTGGGCGTCAAGAGTCCAGATGGAGACATACGCAGCAGCTTTGCAGGCCTCGTTGGCGTCTCCTCCTCCTTCCCCTCCTGGGGCGGCAGCGGATCCTTTGCCTTGCGCGGGGCCTTCCGCGGCGCTGGCGGCGGCCCCGGCACTTTGCTGGTTTGGATCCAGGCTTGGAGGATCTGGTACTGTTGGGGTGTGGCCCCTCGCGGGTCCCTCCATCAGACCACAGCGCCTCTGCCTCGCCGCAAACTCCAGCGGGAGTCCATGTGGTGTCGCAGGAGGTCACCATGGCTCGGGTCGCATCCCAGAGCCCCTCTCGGTCCTTTGACAAGGTGGTCCTGTCTAAGGCCAAGGTGACGCCGCTACGGCCCCGGCTGCGGCTGGACCATGCAGAGCCACAGGGGTCGGTGGACCCTCCTCGTCCCGTTCCGGGTCGAGGCTGGGTGGGGATCCCTCGTCCCTCTCCGGGACCCTCTCGTCCCTCCCCACGGGTGGCTGCCTCGTCGGAGGGCGAGTCGGAGGTTGAATCCTCCTTGGCGCCGCCACATGGGTTGCCGGGCGACCTCCGCTACATTTTGGGCCGTGGCTGGCGGAGGGCTTTGTGACACTCCCCAGGCCCTTATCGTTCCTCCACACAGACGGCTGCCTCGGCGGATGTCGAGTCGGCATCGTTCCGGCGCCACCCCGAGGCCTCTTCGGCTCCGGTTCCACTCCGGTCCCTGGTGCGGTCTGACTTGGAGGAACGCTGTCTGGCAACGCCAGATGGTGTCGACGTCCTGCCTCAGGGTTCTGGTGGGAGGGAGATCTTACTTCCCTTTGAGTGTTCGGTGCTGTCTTCCCTGACGGGGGCTTGGAGGCGTTCCGCCTCAGGGGATCCTGTGCCTCAGCACCTTTTGCACCGACATCTTCCGGCGCCGCGTGACCCGGCGTGCCTTTCCCTCCACCTCTCTGCGGCCAGTCCACTTTTGCGGACCGCCTTTCCCTCCCTGCCGCCACTGTTGACTCCGCCGTCCCGGGAGGCCCGCTGGCTGAACTCTTGGGGGCGCAACATGTTCGCCTCGACCATCGCTGCTCTGCCGGCTCTTAACACCTTGTGTGTGTTGTCTAGGGCCTCCTCTTGTTTGTGGGACTTGGCTGAGTCTCTGAGATCCGCAGCCTCCCAGGAGACGGTCCAGGTGGACTTACAGCATCATGCTGTGGATGGCCGGGAGCTAGCGGCATTTATTCTCCACTCCGCTCTGGACATCTCAGAGGTGCTGGCCGGGCCATGGCTTCCTCAGTCGCTCTCTGTCGCCATGATTGGCTTCGGGACGGAGTTTTCCCCGAGAATATTCGGGAGCAACTCGTTGATCTTCTGTTTGATGGCAGCCTGTTGCTCCATGCCCCGGCTGATTCCGCCATCCAGAGGTTCTTTGCGGGGCTCCGTCCTCCTCCTCCTCCGCCTTATCCTCCTCCTCCTTCTCCTGGCTGGGTCTTGGCCTTCTTAGGTCGGTTGTTCTGGCTGGTGGGGTGTGTTTTCTGGCCATTGAGTCCTCCCTTAGGACTTTGGCGTTGTTGGCTGCCGGACGGCCCTTTGTTGTACATGTGTGTGTGTTTCGCTGGAGTTGTTGTGCAGACTTGGCCCTGAGATTAGGCCTTCTGCTCTGCTTGGGCTGCATGTCAAGCCTTCCGCGGGGACTTTTTTTCCCGTGGCTCTTTTGTTTTTCCTCTGCTGCAGAAGTTCCCATGTCTTGGGACTTAACGTACCCTATGTGCGGTAGTGGTAGCTGTTATATAACTTGCACTCTGCTAGGGAGTTCAGGTCGCCTTCAGGTGCCGGTTCTCCATGGCGTTTCTGTATGTTGCTTTTGCTTCTTGAGGTCTTGTGCGCGGCCCCTCGTAGTGGTGTGGCCGGGCATTTTCTCACCTTCCTGCCCCTGTCCTGAGGGCTGGGGTGATTCTGAGTGCTCCCTTGTCAGGCGTAGACTGCCCGGTCTTTCGGGGGCCCCGGGCTTTTCTTCTTGCTTCTGGCAGCTTATGACTGTTGGCGCTGTTCTGGCTGGCCTGTTGTGTTCCATCTGGAGGGCTCGCCTTCCTTTCCATCATTTCATTGGGCCCTCTGGGCTTCTTCTTCTTCCTCCTCTTCCTGTCTTGGCATTGGATGGAAGCTCTGTTGCCTTGTAAGGGAGTGAGGGGCTTCGGCCTCTCTAGCCTTGCCCTTGGTTCCTCTGCTGTTAGGGTACAGGCCTCTTCAGTCTTCTTTTCTTCCTCCTACACGCTCTGGAGTCGGTGGTGTTCTCCTTGTGGGGGTTACTCTTGCCTGGCGGGGGTGAAGTTTCTTATCTGGCCCGCAGATCTGGTCCCCTGTGGGACCTTCTGTTCTGTCCAGACTGGTGGGGTCCTTTCGCAGACCATCCTTCCCCGTGAGTATCGCTAGGGTATCTATTCTACGTGAAGGAATCTGCGGCTAGTAATCTATCAGATGTACGAATTACTTACCTTCGGTAACGATGTATCTGGTAGAGACGATTCTAGCTGCAGATTCCTTCACAGCCCGCCCTTCCTCCCCGTTCTGCGAGGAACCTTGGGTTGGTCTTCGGTACTCGCCTCCCGGTGGGCGCTGTGTCTCCTGTAAGTGCCTTCTTTTGCTCTTGATGGGTGGCTCGGTCTGGTTGCGGAGTATGTGAATAACAAGGACCCCCTGAACCACGTATACAATGATTCCTAGGACAGGGATATATCAATAGTGTATTATCATTCCTAGGCAATCTGCAATTTAGACATTTATAAGTTGCACCATACCAAATTTTTGAGAAAGTATCTACAATCTATCAAATAAAAAGGACAATAATAATAAAAATAATTTTCATAGAGAAGGAAGGAAAAGATTTACAGTTTTTTAATTCTTGCATTTAAAAATCATAAAAAAGGATACATGAAAGTACATTCATCAATACATATTGCATTTAAAAAGAAATATACATTTATTTCTAGACAAGATTTTTGAATTTAAAAAGTGGCAACAATCAAATGTTAATGTTCTTTCGACACGCGTTTTGGCGTTTTGACACGCCTTCTTCAGGAAAAGCCACGAAAATGTATGTTAAACACAAATTGCATAAAACACAAATATTAACATTCTGTACAAGATACATAATCTCATAGAGACCATTTATAAACAACTTTTTAGGTTCCACTTAACATTCTGATTATATACTTATTCACAATTAAAATTCATCACAACTTTCTCTATATTTTAACTAATAAAAGAGATTTTATTCTCTTTTATATGGTGCTTCTAGATCAAAGAATTCTCCATGTCAGACTTAAATCTATTAAAACTTTCCCATAACATTGATTAGATTATAGATTGTTTCTCTCATTTAATCACCCTAACAGGTTGCAAGCAATATTTCTGATGTGATAACATTCCTATGTCTCGCAGAATTCATACATTTATGTCATGGATGTAAAGATAAAATACCTTTAAAAAGGTTTGAACAGGATCCTCAATTTATAACGGCACACGATAAGTGCTAATAATCCTGGAATGATTGCGAGAGTGTAGACTTATTTCCTGATAAGAAGTCCTATTTATAAATAAAAACATATCTGTCAGCATATTGTATTCTGGTTATCATTAAAAAAACTTCTTAGTTAGAGAATTAAACAATTACCTATTTTTTATTCTTAGTGCGATTTCTTATCTCCTTGAAGTTATATGTTGACTGGCATTTGAAATTCTTGATTTCGATACATTCAGTGTGTATCACTATAAGAGTGAAGATGGAAAAACACTTTTATTTACATTCTCTTCGCTACCTAATTTTTACATATCATATTAACCCCTTTAGAGCTTGTAAATAAACCTCCCCAGTGCTGCGCTGTCCATTGGAACTAGTGCTGAATGGACGTCCAACGGTCGTGCGCAGCACTGGGGAGGTAGTGGCCGTGACGACCGTTGGCCGACGGCAGCAATTAAGGGGTTAATCTAGACTTCTTATTATACCTATTCGTCGTTTTAATTTTTGACACGCGTATTTTGATGTATCACGTGTTCAGAATCTATTGTTCAGTACGGTCTTTAAATCCTTTTTACCTCAGTTAGCAGTGAACTGAAACATAAAGGACAGGAAGGCCCGACGGATTAGCACTTAAGTAAATAGATATTTACTGAGTTACACTAACAAATTTGGATTCCCTTTATTTATACATTATATGGATTACCTGGGTTTTCGTCTTTAGCCGCCGCAATTAAATGATAACCGGCGATGGTTTAAGTTCCAACCTCATTTATTTGATATAAGATAAAACGTCCGGCAATTTCTGTCGATAAAGAGGTCAACAGACTCGATCAGTTATTGCTCACATTCTGACTTAATCATAATTGATCTAATCAGTTATTTAGCGACCGGACGGATAAATACCTGATGGATATGCCGAGTTTCATGGATAACCGCCACGTCTATGCCAATCGGGAAAACAGATTTTTCCTGTTTGTGGTACATTCCTCCTCTTGGTTCCTTAGAGGATGGGGTTACTGTGCTCCTGTGCCCCGCTGCTCTGGCTACTCCAGGTTTGGGGGGGTTTGCCTTCAATCACTGTCCTTCCCGCCCCTGCCTTCCCTTCCCTTCCTCTTGCTGCTGAGAGTCCTTGCCCCTCTGCTAACCTCCGAATAGGGGTCATCTGGCCATGCCTTGCCCTTGTTCATAGGGGGTGGTTGCCCTCTATGCTGGGGTGGCTTGGAGTTTTGTTGTTCCTGTCTGTCTTGGGGCTGGCTCCCCTTCCTTGTTTCTGGATGCAGTGGTGGGCCTGTTACATGTATCATGACTTTTTACCCATGTTCCTTGTCTCCGGAGCAAGGCTGTCTATGTACTGGCAGGGTGGCTGCTCAGGGCTCTCTTCTGTTCTTTCTTCTGCCCCTGTCTTTGGACACTGCAGTGTTGCACTGTTCCTTATGGTGTTGTTTGTCTCCACTCTCTTTTTTAGGTTTCGACTGCAAAAAGCTGCGCAAGCAGCTTTTGCGCAGGAGAAATCTTATGAGAACTGTAGTGTGGCTTTGGGTCGGCCCTCGTCATTCATTGGCTGGCTCCATAAATGGAGCCTAGCCATTGGACGAGGGGCCTGTCCGTCAATGCCGGACCAGATTCGGAGGCGTTCCCGAGATTCTTTGGCTTTTGCCGACGTCACGCGACGTCAGCCGAAAGCCGGGAACGCCCCCGAATCTGGTCCGGCCGGGCCGTGCTTGTTTAAAATCTTTTGTTCACGAATATTGTCCATGCGGTGCCTAGTTTATTCTGCTGGTCTGTGGTGAGTGTTCCCTGCACTCTGCCAGGTCCGTGAAACCTCGCTGCGCCATGTTACCCCCGAGCTTCTCGCCTCTCGCCCCTCCCCCACACTACCATCACGCAGCCTAGCAGTGTGCCATGCAGCTTACTGTGTTGAGTTTTCTTTCTTTATGTCCTCGCTGGGGGCCTCCGTCCGATCCCACCAGGAGGTCCCGCCTCGCCTGGGGTAGCGGTCTCAGGACTCTTGCAGTTGGCGCCGCCTTATCAAGCAGGAATCCACCGCTCCACGATTACCCCCCTGGGCCGTGCACCTTTACCCGCAGCAACAGGGCGGTCTGTCCTTAGCGGCGCCCTTCGCAGGCCTCCCTGCATGACTCTATTACTTCCAAGCTGTTTGCTGATGGTGATTATCACAAAATCCTTCAATGTGTACAAAGTGCTTGCAGACATCCTCCCTTTCCCTGAGCCTCATCCGCGCTCGTGCCCGTTGAGTGCACATCTCTGTGTGATCCTGGGCGTGCGCAGCGGGGGTAGCTGATGAGCCCTTCGTGCCTTGGTCTGGAGATCTGTGTGTGGGGGGTGGGGGAGGTGAATCCCCACACTGCCTCCACATAGCGCCTCCCAGGTGAAAACATGCCTTCTAGCCGCTCTGCATTCTGTTCGGCTGTTTGCTGATGGTGATTATCACAAAATCCTTCAATGTGTACAAAGTGCTTGCAGACATCCTCCCTTTCCCTGAGCCTCGTCCGCGCTCGTGCCCGTTGAGTGCACATCTCTGTGTGATCCTGGGCGTGCGCAGCGGGGGTAGCTGATGAGCCCTTCGTGCCTTGGTCTGGAGATCTGTGTGTGGGGGGTGGGGGAGGTGAATCCCCACACTGCCTCCACATAGCGCCTCCCAGGTGAAAACATGCCTTCTAGCCGCTCTGCATTCTGTTCGGCTGTTTGCTGATGGTGATTATCACAAAATCCTTCAATGTGTACAAAGTGCTTGCAGACATCCTCCCTTTCCCTGAGCCTCGTCCGCGCTCGTGCCCGTTGAGTGCACATCTCTGTGTGATCCTGGGCGTGCGCAGCGGGGGTAGCTGATGAGCCCTTCGTGCCTTGGTCTGGAGATCTGTGTGTGGGGGGTGGGGGAGGTGAATCCCCACACTGCCTCCACATAGCGCCTCCCAGGTGAAAACATGCCTTCTAGCCGCTCTGCATTCTGTTCTGCGTAGACATGTGACTGCCGGGCTTACAGGCTCAGACATTCCTGCTCTAGAGTTCATTACACCCTCTGGGACTCTGGGCCTCTTGAAGCCTCACACTCCCTCCTCATAGCGCCTCCTCGTTGAACACTGGACTTCTAGGGCTCTGAGTTCTGTGTAGACAGACTCAGACATTACTGTTCTGGAGCTCATTACACCCCCCCTCTCTCTTGACGCCCCACACTGCCTCCTCATAGCGCCTCCCGGTTGAACACTGGACTTCTAGCCGTTCTGGGTAAACATGTGACTGCCAGGGCGGACAGGCTCAGACGTTCCTACCCGGCTCTGGAGCCCATTACACAACCCCCACGGGACTGCGTGCCTCTTGAAGCCCCACACCACTGCCTCCTCATAGCGCCTCCAGGTTGAACGCTGGACTTCTAGCCGCTGTAGGTACTGTGTAGACATGTGTCTGCCGGGGGCTCAGCCATTTCTGCTCGGTTCTGGAGCTCATTACACACACCCCCTTGCCCCCCACCCCTTGATGCCCTCACTGCCTCCTCACAGTGCCTCCTGGTTTGACACTGGACGTTTTACGAAATAGTACTATTAAAGTACCACCACATAATCGGTTCACGTAAGTACAATGGCGAAGGAACCGGATGTTTAAATTTGTATCTTATAATGGTGCACCCTTCATTTGCAGTTCCGCTATTGCGAAAAGGACATGCGTGTTTTCGTCTTCAAAGGACTTCATTTCTTGCTAGTTTAGCAGCCAATTAGAGGGCCTTCTAACGTGCTGCTCAGCCATTTTTGAAGTCTACTCGAGTGATTAAGAGCCTTGCGAATATTGGCATATCTCCCTTCGATTCTGGTTACAGTTGCGTAGTTAATTTAGTTATTGGGGTGTTTATCTCACATATACATAACTGAAACTGACCGTGCTAAATATCCTATCTGAAAACACACGTTTTGCAGACAATGAAATGAAAAGAAAGCAAGAAATATTAAATATATTAAATTTTCTGTTTTTATTACAAAATGCCAGCAGGTTAAAAATACATTAGGAATGCTTCGGTTGTGTTATTTCATGAGTCTCTCTAGTACAAGTCGCAGGTAAACACACCGGTTTGACACTAAACTTTAAAGGCACCGTAGGTGTTCCTTTATTAGTTGTGCCTGTATTTGGTGTATTTATTTCTAACTTTTCTGAAAACTGGCTTTTTGAAATATATAGCTTGCTTGTCGACCTATAGGGACTACACACAGCTGCAGTTTCTGGTTCGTGAATATTAGTACTTCGGTCTGCCCCCTACGTCTCCACCCCAGCAGTCATTTCACAGCAGCCATTGTCTGCTGGAGCGTCATCCCATACATTGCGCAGCATCGGCCCACCTTGGAGGCAGCATGGCGGAAGGTAACATCAGGGAATGGGTTGGCTCGGACACTTCTGCTGTTTATGGATTGTAGCCTGCAATATCGGGAAAGGAGTATTTGTGATGTGGAGTACCTGCTTGCACAAGCCCCTGCGTTCGAACTCTGGTAGGGCCTAGCCAGACTTTCATCATTAGGAGGACGATAAAATAAGTAATCTGGGATGTGAACTAATGCGTTAAGACAATTCCGTTTCTACCATACACTGTAAATAATCACCACTATTGTCAGTTCAGTGCACTGGTCCAGCCTGCCTGAACACTTACTGTGCCAGGGCAAAGCCTACTTAAGACACTACATGGAGCAGTGGAAAGGTGCAATTCTATAGCAGTGCGCGTGCACCCGGAAGTTGTGATCTCAGGGGCGGGCTTAATCTCAGATGCGGGGGTTCGCGCTAACACTAGCTGCTGTAGCGTCATCCCACGCATTGCGCAGCATCGGCCCACCTCAGAGACAGCATGGCGGAAGGTAACATCAGGGAATGGGTTGGCTCGGACACTTCTGCTGTTTATGGATTGTAGCCTGCAATAATGGTGGTAAAGTTCTTCAAGAAGAGCAAATAAGAACGAGAGGCTCCCATGGATTGGTGAAGGGGGAGTAGGGGCAAAAGGCTGGGGTATCTGTTCTTCCCAACATTGGATTTTAACATCTGACATGTTGCCTACTCCTCAAATAATTAGCTGGCAATGTTTCTTACTAGTTTCTGCGAGTAATACTTGCCTGGGTGTATAAGCTGTCAAACCAATCATTACGTTTGCCGTAGCATTTACATTAGTAGGGACTGCTAGCTCCTGTTTACTGCACCGCAAGTGTACGTGGACGGGCTCATCTTTGATTAATACTCCCAGGCGCTCGCTTGACCTGCTGACTTAGCCAATGCTTGCTTTTCTTTCTCCCCGCAGCCATGTATACTTTGCCCCGTCTGTTTTATCATCTATACCATCTGTTTCCCTCCCCCCAGTTTTTACATGGCTGACTGGGGAAACTAAGCAAACAAGTTCTGCCACACGGCTCGCCCTACTCTATTTCAACATCCCAGCTTTTATATTGACAACACAGGCACCGCTCTTTAGGTTGCAGTACAGCACCCACTTTCACACTCTGCTGGCGGATCCTCATCGCTGTCCCGTAATCCCCCCCCCCCCACCCCTCCCCACCGGCGCCGCAATAACCTCAGCATTACCAACAATGCACAAACCACGCTTTAAGTTGCAGCATAGCGCCCGCCTTTTCACCCTACTGACTGCTCCTCATCTCTGTCCTGTCCCCGGGTGCTGCGCTGAACTTTCAGCATTAACAACAACACGGGCTCCACTCTTAATTATTTAGCAGGCGCTCGCTTGACCTGCTGACTTAGCCAATGCTTGCTTTTCTTTCTCCCCGCAGCCATGTATACTTTGCCCTGTCTGTTTTCTTATCTATACCATCTGTTTCCCTCCCCCCAGTTTTTACTCTTTACGTTCCCATTTTACTCTCCCATATCCTCAGTGCACCTTCTGTGTCTGTTCTCTAAACTCCCTCCACCGCTTCATCCGTGTTCCTCGCACTATCACTCACCTATTTCCCATACCGCTGTCACTGCCTTCTGTTCTCCCCCCCCACTGCTTTACTACTACTCCTGTTCTTTCAACTTCCTCTGAGCTCTGCCATTCACTCCTTTCTTAGCTCGTTTCATCTCCTCTTCCCTTCTTTTCTACTTCCCCTGCTCCTCCTATTTTCTTGCCATCGCTGTTTGCACTCTCTCCTCTGTGCTGCTAGTAATACTCGATGCCTGCTGTCCCTGCCCCGTCCATTTACCTCCCACCTTGACTGCTGTGGTTCATGTGTGGGTGCAAATGCAATAGGTCTCACATTTGCGAGAGATTAAGCTAATGGCAATGTAAATGACAATGCCATTTATTTATCTGTTTTCAAAACCAACACATAAATACAAATTTTGTCATTTACAATGCCAATAGCTCTAACTTTTCCAAAGGCGAAACCATTGCATTGTAAATGCTTGTTCTACTCTTTCGCACACTGTTCCCATGCTCCCACAGTTTTTTGTCTGGTGCTTCTGCGTTGTGGTGCAGAAAAGTTCTACGAAGAAAACTGACGTAAGCGCGCCGGGGTGGGTCTCATGTGACCTCGCTGACGTCACGTACGCGGATGACGTCTGGGCGGAGTCGCGTTGTGTCGCCCCGCCCCCGGCGCGCAGGGATGCTGTGGCAAAAGGTTTCCACGTCCAGTCTCAAGCCTGGGGGTAATTCTACGTGAAGGAATCTGCGGCTAGATTCGTCTCTATCAGATACATCGTTACCGAAGGTAAGTAACTCGTACTTTAAGAGCAGGGAGTGGTCCCACGAACTACTGCCTACTCTTAAAAAAATAAAAGAATACTTTTCATTTTTATTTTTGAAATGCATCCGGTTTTCCTTGAAACCCATCCGGTTTTCCTTTAAGGAAAACAGGCTGAATTTAAAAAATAGTTGCTTTATTTAAAAGCAAATACAGACATAGTGGTCTGCTGTTCCCAGCAGGCCACAATCCCGGTGTTTTTTAGCGATTCCTAATGGTTTGCATATTGCGACCTACCTCATAAATATTAATGAGTTAGGTCGATTGCGAACCACTGGGAATGGCTAACAGTGTAAAAAACACTGCTGTATGTTAAGTTAAAGAATTTTTAAAGTATGCTTATACCAAAGTAGGGGTCTTAGCGAAAGTGGCATGGACCCTAGGCATTGTCAATAATCAAATACAACAGCAGTCCAGACTTTTAATGAGTACATGCCTGTTAGTCTAAAGAAAAAAGCCAGGTTTTTAAATCCTTCCTAAATTTCAAAAGGTTCGATTGAGGTCGTAGATATTTTGGCAGTAAAATCCACCATTTTGCTGCCGTATAGGTAAAGCTTCTCCCACCCCAGTAGGCTTTTCTTATTTTGGGTACTTGTACTTTGTTGGCAGTACTAGTACTGCAGGAAAATTGGACCATCTTGATGTAGCCCTTTGTGAAATGAATACGAGCCCTAAATGGAAGCCTGTAAAGTTCCCTAAGGGAATTGGAAACTGGGCAGAATTTTGGTAGATTCAACAGAACTCCCGCTGCAGAATTTAAGGTTTATTGTGAAGAAGTACTGGCACCCTACAAATAGTGCAATGCAGTAATCAATTTTTGATATTACCAAGGCAATGATTACTGCTTTTCTGTGCTCTAATGGTAAAAATGGTAACTCTTTTTTAAGGTTTTCAACATAAAGAAGCAGGAAGAGGTCACCTGATTTGAATGTTCTATGAAGGTGAATCTGTTGTCAAAAATGACACCCAGATTTCTTGCCTTCTGTACTGGAATTGATAGCATACCAAGATTCGATGGCCACCAGGTGGAGTTCCATAAGGTATTGCTGTTATCAAACATTAGCACCTCCATTTTATCGGAGTTAAGCGTAAGAGAGTTCAGTTGTATCCACTGCGTAATACTGTTCATGCATGTGCTGAACTGCAGGGCTACTCTTTCTGGATTAGATGAGTATACAAAGCTGTTTGAGATTTTCTAATATCGAATCGCAAAAATTAGATAGCAGGAAATTGCAAATCTAAAGCTGCGTACATGTGGCCCCATATTTCTTAACGTATCCCTCTGTTTTTTTGCGGGAGGATTTGCTACATTTTAATAGTTGATGGCTTTATCGCTTTACAATACAGTTCACTTTCCTCTGCTGATATTGAGCTCTGTCTTTGTGAGGGTTAGCAAGCTTTTTTTCAGGCTCATATTCATCAGCAGAACTTCTCATAAATATGGGGCCTACGGGCTTTTGCTTGAGAAAAAAAGAAACTTGATAATGCCTATGAGCTAGGCAGCTCTTGTAATTATAGACCACGGCTCACTCGAGTCAAACCTTTAATGGAAGATCAACACTTTCTGTTTTGCAGGTGTTTTTGTGTGGAATGTTTGGAGAGCATTGTTGGGCCCGGCACATCAGAACATGCCAAAGAACAAGAGCCATGGAACTGCTACATGTGTGTGTCCCAGAGGTGCCATGGGGCACTGCACCGCCATAGAGACTGGAATGTAAAATTGCAGGAGTTCTTCACGAGTGACCGAAGACAAGAATATGTGAGGATACTGTTGAAAAGGAGGAACTAGGGAAGCATGGTGTTTGGGCAGATGGTGGGAACAGTAGGAAACACACATTTTAGACAAAACAAAAGATGAATAGTTCAAGGAGTAATCCTTTGAAGGTAAAGTGTAAGGCATATCTGACTATGTAAGTTTACTTTTTCATATCTATCGACTATGACAACATTTAGTCGCTCCTTACAGTAGGTCAGAGGGATATAAATGCATAGTTTTCAGTGGTAATACCATTTGTCACATTTACAAATCACACTAAATGGTATTACCGCACCCGGTATTACCACACCCAGTACTACCACGCTCTGTACTACCACTATCTTTTCTGATCATAAATTGCACATGCTCAAAGCAGTGAGGGTTTGTGAACAAAAAAGTGCCCAACATCCAGTTAAAATGTGCAGTCATTGACAGCACTATTGGGTCCCCCAGAATATTCCTAATTACAGCCCTCACACTTATACTTGCTGGTAAATGTGCTAGTAATACAACCTGGTAACAGTAGCACAAAATATGGTGCTACCACCTCATTTTATTAACTCGTAATGGAGCACTATGTGGATGATATGCAATCTGATTTTAGCAAAACGTTGTAATTGCAAGATTTTAAATGACAACTGGGAACTCCCCTACTCCAAATCTCTGAAATTGCCAAAGGATGTGCTACATATCTCGGCACAAATATCTTCTCACAATTGATTCAAGGTCTTCAGTTCATTTGGGCCATGGTGACCTTGTTCAGTTAACTTAAAAAAGGTTAGAATAGGTTTGGCAGGCATGAAAAGCTGGTGTTTCTACACGTCCTTATTCTTGTCATGATGTCTCGTGGTCTGGCTGGTCAATGGGAACTAAAAGAATACAAGGAAAATGCCAAGAGCATACTTGGTACATCAAAGTAAAAGAGTGGCTATTGCCCTATTTTGTTGTCTGGCTGAAGCTAAACTACTTCCTGTGTATATAGACAATTCCCTCTTTGAAGTATCCAAACAAGTTTCATGTTAGGGTAAAGGCAGATTACCCTTTAATACCCCAGCATTTTCCTTGTTGCTCCTCGTCTCAGGGGGCATGAAGACAGTGGCAGAATTGGAAAGCAAATAGGGTTCTACTAATGCTCTAAGTAGTTTCCACACTTTACCCTAGCACCTCAGCAGCAAATATGAGACTTGGTAATCTCTGGGTGTTTAAGGCCACATGATGTCACTCCTCTGTCATTGGTATTTTGGTTAATTGGCAGCCATTGCAGGATTGTTCTGAAACAGACTAACGAGAGAAGTGGCGAGAATTTCACTCTCTGTTTGGCAATGATATAACTTTTTTGCTTTCCTCTACGGCTTGTCCTCCTGCTGTTTTTTCGGCTTCACTTTGCTTATTTGCTATATAAAAGCCGTAAAAGGACCTTCTCAGTCAGTACTCCCTGGGATTAACCATGCGACTACTCTTCATATTTTCTGCTCGCTGCTGATAGACTAGCACTACTACAGTCAATGAAACACCTATATAATTCAGCCACCTCCCTACTTCTTTGTTTATCTCCTGTCAGATTGTCCCAGTAGGGCTTTGTATGCATGTAATTGTTCAGACGACTATTGTAAGAAATCTGCCTTCTTCACATTTGCACAAGCTTCCTCACTAGTGCCTAATTTACTAGCATTGCTGCCCTTGTTTCATCGCTACCATATGTTTAGGGCATACTTCCAGGCTAACCGTGTTTTGCTTGATTCCTCTTCCTATCTGTCTATGTAGGTGGCCTCGTTATTTCTCTATTCTCACTATTTCTACACTTAGCTTCTCCAAGCCCAGTCCCTGAAATCAGTGGATGCATTGCTTCCTGTGTAGGTTCTTAGAGCATCAGATGATAATATGCACATTTTCTGATAGCTTGTCAATGTGGCGTTGGGAAGAGATGGAGGAACTAAACTGAAGATATTTTAGAAGCTACCCGTTCCTTTGCTTTTCTACCTTTTGTTTTGCATGTTTTATTAGACATGTTCCAATGAATGCTTTGAAAGTTCATTTTTATGTTTTCTGTAGGAAGCTCTCCAGAGTTATCCAGTAGTCCCAGTTGAAAAACGTCAGCCAATACGTGTCTTATCCCTTTTTGATGGAATAGCAACTGGTGAGTCCTTCAGTTTTTTGTAAAAAACATTTTTTAAAGCAAGGAGCAGATGGAGAGATTTGAGACTTACTTCTGCAGTAGTTATTATCATATAGCTGTCTGCGCAATAAGACATAACCAGGAAGCAGCTGAGGGTGAAGGACAGAAAAGTTTAGAGAGACATAAAGTCATGAAGAGCAGAGGGAAGCATGAAATGGTGGTATGGAAAAGTTTACAGGTAATATCATGAGAGGAGGGACAAAGAAAGGTAAAAGCATGAGAGCAAGGGCTAAGGACAAGTTTGCAGAAAAAATATGAGAGCATGGGAGGGAAGTATGGAGAGAATAACTGATTGATCTGAGCAGGACCAGATGTGCAGAGAATGCAGGGAAAAGGCATTGGTTTCTGATGATATTTGAAACAACGTATATCATCTTGTCTTCTGTTTCAGGCTATTTAGTTTTAAAGGATCTTGGATTTAAAGTGGACACCTATGTTGCTTCAGAGGTTTGTGGAGACTCTGTTGCTGTTGCGACTACCAGGCATGAAGGAAACGTCAAGCACGTGCATGATGTCAGGAAAATATCCCGGAAAAATGTAAGGAAGCACTTGGGAAACAAGACTACATATAAACCAATATGTCAAAATGACATTTCCAGGGATCAGTTAGCTCTGACATTGGATTCCATCTTGGTAACTTGCATTGTTGTTGACATGATTTTCTTCCCTGTGACATACATTGGTGCTGGGACCAATATCCCTTAAATAACATGCATTAATACTCACATCAGTAACTGTTGAGACATTCATTGGCACAGACATATGTACTTATGGTGTGACTTGTGCCGGTGATGAAATCAGTATCAGTCCTATAACTTGAATTGATTTTGACACCAATATAATTCTCTGACGTGCACTGGTTTGACTATCACTTGTAAAGGTCAGATTATACCATCAAAGTGGGTGATTGTTGATGAAGACAGACCAGTGCAAGTACAGATAAGATAGGCTTATTGGGTAAAGATTCAAGTCTAGGTTTTTTTTCTAGAATCTGCATAAAGTTCAGTATTATGTATTTTCCGAGGAAGGTAGCTTCGGATAAGCTATCATGTTGAAGAGGAAGAGAATATGATTCTAGTGGGAGAAAGAGAAGTCAGTGAACTTATGTATGAAAAAGGAGCACCCTGTTAATTGAAGGGACAGTATGCATTTTTTGTATTTTGCTTATTTATTAAAAGTCAGCTGTAGAGAAATTACAAATTTAGGGAGATGTTGTTGAGCTTTCATAGTCTCAGTAGAATTTTGGTATCATTCTTGATTCTGTGATGTCTGCATAGGCAACCGAGGTTTTATGACAGTTACAGCTAGCTGACAGTGCAAAGACAAAAATAGCCTGTGCTGATGATGTGGGGAAACGGGATTCCAATCAAAGGATAACATGTATGTGGAAGCTAGATTTTTTTTTTATTTCACTGGAAGGGGTGGAAATTGGACCAAGGCTGGTCGAACAGAAGATTTCCAGAGCTTAAACTGGCTGTTAAAGGCAAATACCTATGTTTTGTGCCCATTTAGTTTCAACCCATACTTGGAATAGCTTCCAGATAACAGCAGTAAGGCTGACAGATGAAATGATGGCTCTCCTGGGCTCTGAGACAAGTACAGTGTCTTATCATCATCGTAAAGCTGAAAAATAAATCAAAAGAAATTTATCGTGGAAAGCCATGGGCAAGAAAATGTGAATCTTGGAGATGGTACAAGTTAGAGTTAGACGTGTGACGAGCAGGCATAGTAGTTGTGATAAGTTAAACAGGAAGGAAGAAACTCAAAATGCAAACTCCATAAGACTCCTACGGCCTTGAGGCCTGCAAGAAGGAAGTGCTGGTTGATGGTATTGGGCGCTCAGGGATGTCAAGAACTAGTGCACCAAATATTGTTGTAAAGCAGCATGTGAAGGTAGTTCAATGAGTTGTTTTGATCCAGACATCATTCTTCTGATGGTGTTTATTGCTACAGCTGTCAGAATTCCTCTCTGACTTCCATTGAATTTAGTATTTATATCACTGCCTGACATGGGTGTCCTTTATGAAAGGAAATGCATAACATTTACATCAGCTGTTTCTTTATTTCTTGTTTTAGCATGGTATGGAGGAGATTGCTATGGACTGTGTCTTAAAGGCACATTTGAAATGATGTTCAGTAGAAATATGTCACACTTAATCATTGCTTTCTTTTACTGTATTAGTAGTCTATCCCAATAGGCAAGGTGTTCATGTGTTCCATGTGCCACGAGTTTCCCTTTTACATTTAGTTCAAGTCTCTCATTGTGCCTGTACTTCATGACATTGATGTTTCAGAGTACTGCAAGCACTGTCCCCTAATAATAGTTAATGTCCTAGCTATTGTAACATAAAGTTTCAATTCTTTCTTCACTTTATTAACACATCCATTTAGACAAACAACAAAAATACTTCATTTCCCAAAACCCTTAGGGGAAAAGTCAACATTTCCAACAGTATGCAATGTCCAATCAGAGGAGGCCAGGACCCCTTGATAGCCCTATGTTGCTGTTGTTATATCTTCTTTCTTCGTGCGGCTTCAGCTGGATAGTGACCTCCTTACTCTTGTTTCGACTCATCAGAGGAGAAATGAACGGAGGTGTATGAAGCTTGAAGCTAAAGTTGACTACGTAACAACTCCAGACATCCGCATAATCAATAATCCACAAAAAGTAATACATTTATAAACTTCAAAGAAGGTCAGGTATACCCACCTTAACATGAATCCTTCTTATTGTAGTGAGGAAGAGTACAATGACGGGTGGGTTAATCATCGCCTTTGTATCCTTAATAGAATTTAAGGTTTCTGTTACGATAACTAGGACATTTTCTCATTCTATGTCAGGACCGAAGGCGAGAATTGTGCTGTTTCAAAGCTTATCCATAGCCAGTGAATAAATACTAGGGATTGGTTTGAAATACAACCTCTTAAAGATTAAATCTGAAGCACAGTCCCCTGCATTAAGGATATCCTTGAGGAGGGCCCCAATGTAGAACACCTTCAATGCCATAGCTCCTCTCGCCGAGTGGGCCCCAAACACTTTGGCATCAATGCCAGCTTCCTTCCCTCCAAGGGGGCGGAGATCCGCCATCATAGCCTCGTAACTCTGTATACACTTCACACCACACAGTTTTGGGGAATCTGGAAAAGAAGGATAATTAACCAGTCAAGAATTGCATTTCGTACATTTCGAGATATGGAAAGTAGCCCCCTCCGGGGTGAATACTCTACCAGTTATGTCCAGCTGACAACTTCTTCCGGGAGAAGTATTTATTGGACTGCCAAGACAAAAACAGGTTAAGGACCTTGTTGACACCCAGTAAAACAAAGTACTTGGGTTACAGGGGCAGTAGATCAGGTAGCCAACCGCCACTCATGACACCTACAGGACGCGAGCCTCCGGAGTTTACATCCATCGGTGTTCCAAGTCTGAGACAGATGGGGCTCATTCATGGTGGGCCTCTCTGCATTCCACCTGGATCACCAGCTACTGAAGTACTTCAGCTGGCAGATACACTCGGAGGAGGCGCCACAGACGCTTTCCTCCAGGAATGGCAATCAGAATGGGAATTATCCTGAAGTGAAAGGCAAATACATCGCAAAAACCTGCTCACTTAGGTGTGTTCCCCCACTGGATTACCACTGACCGGCCAATGCCCAGCTGAGATCTCCAATCTGAAGGTATTGATGGTTCTATAAGTGAGCCCATCCGATGCCAAAGAGCCAAGGTAGTTCAAGATGTGGACAATGTCTGTCCCAACGTGGTCTCTGATGACACCAGCCCAGCCATTGAGCCCATGCTGATCTATAACGCTTGACGATGCTATCTATCCATGCCTTGGAGCGGAGGGATGCAGCCTGTCTCGAAAGGCCCAGGACTTTCATTGTTCCCTGTAATCCTCCATGCCATAAGAGACAGAGACCCCTCCAGCTAGTGCTGGATTCCCCTCCAGATCCTTAAGGAGATCCGGAAATAAGGGTAGAAGGATTCGAAAATCCCAAGAAAGATCCAGAAGAACTGGATACCAGGCTTGTGATTTCCAGGTCGGTGTCACTAAGACTATGGCCACCACCTGCCGTCGTACCTAGGCTGAGAGGCGCATGATCATCACAAACGGAGGAAAGGATAATTGCCATTCCTGGAGGAAAGCGTCTGTGGCCGCCTCCTCCGAGTGTATCTGCCAGCTGAAGTACTTCAGTAGCTGGTGATCCAGGTGGAATGCAGAGAGGCCCACCATGAATGAGCCCCATCTGTCTCAGACTTGGAACACCGATGGGTGTAAACTCCGGAGGCTCGTGTCCTGTAGGTCTCATGAGTGGCGGTTGGCTACCTGATCTACTGCCCCTGGGAGATGTTTCGCCAACACAGAAATCAGGTTCTCTAGGCAGTAGTCCCAGAAATTGCAGGCCAGATCTGCCAAATTCTTGGATTGAGTACCTCCGAGATGGTTTATGTAGCAGACTGCTGCTATGTTGTCCATCTTGAGGAGGACTCTGCATTGAGCTCGATCCTTGGTCCAGCACCAGACCGCAAACAGTCCTGCCAAGAGTTTGAGGCAATTGATGTGCTTAGACCATTCTCGAGAAGACCATCATCCTCCTGTGGAGAAGTCCTACATTTGCCCTCCCAGCCCGAGCCACTGACGTCGGACTCTATGACCAGATCCAGAAGGAAGCCGAAAATCGTCTGGTTAGTCCATTCTTCCATATGAGCCAGCCACCATAGGATCTCCTCTCGACCTTCCTCCGACAGGGGAGCCATTTGAAGTTATGTGAGACTATTCCGGAAATGAATGGCTTTCAACCGTTGGAGGGTCTGAAAGTATTGGGGCCTCTGTAAAATAGCCTGGCTTGAGGATGACAGAAGCCCCACCACCCTTGCTATCTGTTGTAGGGAGGTGGAAGGTCTGGCTGCCAGACATCAGAGTTTGTGTTAGATCTTGGCCATCTAGCGGGAGGGAAGACTGACGGTGGCTCTGATTAAGTCAGAACAAACCCCAGGAACACCAGTGACTGAGAGGGAGTAAAAACGGACTTCTGTTGATTTTTGATGATACCAAGGGACTCCAGGAGAGAGACAGCCATCTGTAAATACAAAAAGAGGTTCAGAGTGCACTGAACCATAAGGAGGGTGTAATCTAAGTAGATGATGAGACAAACGCTTTGAGCCCTGAGGAATTTCACCACCAGGCGCATTACCTTGATGAAGCAGTACGGGGCCGACGACAGACCAAAGGGGAGAGTGGCGAACTCGAACGTATCCTCCTCCATCGAAACTGAGAGAAGCGGCGGTGGGGAGGGAAGATTGGGATGGTTAAGTAAGCTTCCTTGAGATCTAGACACACCAGCCAATCGCTGGGGAGGAAGAGATCCCATAACAGATGGATACCTTCCATCTTGACGTGGTGGTATTCCAACCACATGTTGAACTCCTTCAGGTTGATCACCAGTGTTTGGATGCAATCCTTTTTGTCCACTACAAAGAAATTGCTTAAAAAGCCCCTTGGATGAGGGAAGATTCGCATTATTGTTCCTATGCGGAGTAGTTCCGATGCTTCCATATCCACCAGCTTAGCATGAGCGGAACAGAAAACCAAGGGAATGGGGGACCTTCCCTGGACAGGGTAGCCGTAGAACTCTATGTGGAATCACTGTACTGTCTGAAGGACCCATGCATCCCAGGTAAGGGCCTCCCAATTGTGAACAAAACCCCGAAGTCTGCCCCCCAGATGTTGGTGCGGAAAAAGCTGAACACTCACCTTGATTAGCTCCATGGTTGCCACCACCTTGGTGCCCTCCATTTGCACCAGAGTGACAGGGATAGCCTCTGGTGGGGTAAAAGTTTCCAAATTTTTTAGGCATCCTGATATTGTCCCCCTTTTAGCACCATATCCTCTGCCGTAGGCTGGGTGATGTGCACGGGTGGCCAAACGTGCCCTGCTTTGGCCAGACCCAGTGAAATTCCGGAGTGTAAAGATGCATTTTATGGATGTCTGGGATTTGTCCAGTGAATTAAAGGTTTGCACAAACTTTCCCTAGTTCCCAGATAAACGGGTCGCCGAACAACCCTCCTTGGGCAATGGGGCCCGCCTCAGATGTTGTGAGGTCCCCCAGTTTAGTTTCAATCTTGATGAGGAGCTGCTCTGTAGAGATGGCACCATTCGCATTCCCCAAGAAGATAATGGCCCTTTGGGCCCATTCTGACAGGACCTCAGGGGAAATTCAGAGTTCCAGACGGCTTGGCGTCATCCCCAATATCTAGGATGCGAGTTAAGGGTCCTGAGACATCCAGGAGCTTTTCCTGGCAAGCCCACCAGGACCAGTCGATCCCCTTCTTGGGATCGCGCGTGTCCTCCCACAAGAAGGTTGCCATGCGCTCTTCGATGTCGCCACCTTGCCCTCAGGAATGGACGTGGGCACTCCGTCCGCAGGCCTTTGCAGATCTCCTTATCTAGTGGCGTAAGAAGCCGCCCCACAACAAAGGCCACAACCTTGTCTGCGGGGGCCCATTCTGAGGTGCAGGGATGCATCAAGTGATCCAGGGCCAGCATATCGGACATAGCCTGGCTGGCACATCCTGTGCATTATGGGGTGATGGGCAAGACCCCGTATAATGCTCTGCATCAGAGCCGGAGGGTGATGTGAGCGGGCAGGAATGGAAAGAGATCCCTGCTGGTTGTAAGCCTGATGGCCCAAGTTCCAGGGGCAGAGGGGGGGCCACAGCCTGCTGTATGGCTTTGGAAATAGAAGCGTCCATGACCTCACAGAATTGATCATCAATGGGAAGGTAGGTCATATTGTCTTCCTCCTGATAACTCTTCTCAACATCACTCATTCTTGAGCAAACAGTTTCCTAGACACAAGGGCATAGTAAGGCAAGCAAGGTACCATTGCTGCAGTTTCCAGCCGGTCGATGAGTGATTCAGCAAGGTGGGGGTCACCCAGCCCAGTAGTGCAGCCCAGGGGGCCAATAACAGGGTTGCTAGGCCCTGCAGGACACTACACACCAACAACAGTTCACTGGGTAAATAGACTCGCCTGGGCAGGTGTCCGGTCACTGACACCCACAGACTCGCGATAAGCGCTTTAAATACAGACCCTTCGTGAGAGAGTAATTGTTTCAGGCATATGGGGCATCAAAGCTCATCGCCCTGCCGGATGTGCTGTTCCTTTGGGTAGTTGAAGTTGCACCCCTGCGCAGGGCAGCGAGATGCACTGAGCGTGTAACAGAAATGCGTCTCTCTCTAGTGGTCAGTGGGCCATGCCGCAAAGGCCCCAGGCACTGCAGCGCATATACAATAATCACAGCGGCTGTGGAGGAGTGACTAGTGTTCCTTCAGCTGCGCAGTATTATCCGATTAATAAACAATGGAAAAGTCACAAATATCAGAGTTTAACACGCAGTAAAGAAGAAATAATAAGGTTGGAGGTACTTAACTCAGCTGCTGGAGCTGCGAAGATAGAGGAGACAGCAACAGCAACATAGGTCTATCAAGGGGTCCTGGCCTCATCTGATTGGACAGTGCATACTGTTGAAATGTTGTCTTTCCCCCTAAGAGTAATGGGAAATGAAGTCTTTTTGTTGTTTGTCTAAATGGCTGCTATTAATAAAGTGAAGAAAGAACAGCGTAATCCTCGCCTCCGGTCCTGATATTGAATTAATTCTCTTCCTATCAACCTCTAACCCTATTTTGTTTTGTGCTTCTTTCAGCAGTTCACATTTTAACTCTTTTGTTATTGCAGAAGGTCTTGGGCTTTGTAGTGCAATCCAGTTATAGATTCCCATCTGGCCTTGTTACATACAGTGTCCTGGGGCACAACACGTGTGCGCCCGTTTTCTGCACCCTGGGGCACTATAGCATTACAGAAGGGGCCGCAGATGCTTGTGCAGTCTTTTCTTTAATACGTCTAGTGCCAGGGCACACACAGCACTGGTACTATCTTAGGGGGGCATTTGCATAGGGGTGAGGCCCATGTAAATGAGAAAAACGCTTTGCCATTGAACCAACATCATATTATGGGTTCAGGAGCAGAGGGAAAGAGGCCTTCAGTAGGTGCACTGACAGTGGAACACTAAGCGGTGTCACATTGTCAGTGAGCCCACTGAGGGCAGCCCTCTGGAGTGGGGCGACACGGTCCCAGAGACCACCCCAGACTTCCCCCTGCAGGCAGGTGCAGTCTCACACTGCAACCGCCTGCAGTGGAATTTCTTCCACCCTTTTGAAGAGCAGGCAGGTGTCGCCTGCATTGTGAAAGTCAAACCATCATTTTACGTGTCTTTTAGAAATGCTCTTTCCCCAGGGCAGGTAAAACTTTGCTGCTGCCCTGGGGGCAGTGTGTCGATCATAATAGGGTACACTGTCACTGTTTTCACATGGTGCACCTGTTTAAAGGAGCGCTGTGGCGCAAAAAGAACAAATGATGGACAGAATGCTGAACAAATCAAACATTCATCCCCCAGTCACAGATCTGGGTTTAATTCATCTTTTTTTGCTCACCATACCACACTAGTTTGGACCCAGCCATATGCAAATCAGTCTTGCCCCTGCTCTCCCTGGGAACAGTTCAGCCCGAACTGCCAGGCTAGGTCCTTGCTGGCCTGGAAACAAGCATCCTGGGACCGGTTTCGGGATATCGCCCTTCATCAGCCAGGCAATTTTGAAAACAGTGGCACAGTGAGCACGGGTCGCCCATCTGGGCATCCCTCTCTTACTTAGGGCAACAAAAACTAAAAGAACAAATGATTGATGGAATGCTGAACAAATCAAACATTAATTCCCCAGTCACAGATATGGGTTTAATCCATCGTTTCTTTTGCTCACCACGCCACCCCAGTTTTGGCCCAGCCATATGCAAATCAGTCTTAACAGTGCTCCTTATGGGAACAGTTCAGCCCGAACTGCCATGCTGGCCCGGAAACGAGCATCCTGAGACCGGTTTCGGGATATCACCCTTCATCAGCCAGGCTAGCTTGAATCCAGTGGCAAAGTGAGCAAGGGACCCACGTCTGGGCATACCTTGCCAACTTAGAGCGAACAGAGCAAAACCAAAGGGGATGTTGGACGGAGTGTTGAACATTGCAAGCATTCACCCCCAGTCAACTGATCAGGGTTTAATCCATCATCATTCTTTAGCTCACTCCGCCACCCCAGTACAGACATGGCCATATGCAAATCAGTCTGACCCTGTGCCTCATGGGAACAATCCAGTCCAAACTGCCAAGCCATGTCTTCCCTGGACTGGAAACAAGCATCCTGGGACCGGTTTCTGGCTAATCAGCCGTCATCGGCCAGGCTAGCTGGAATCCAGTGGCAAAGTGAGCAAGGGACCAAGGGACCCACGTCTGGGCATACCCTGCCAACTTAGGGCGAACAAAGCAAACTCAAGGAAATGATGAACGGAGCACTGAAACTTTTCAGACACTCTTCCCCAGTCACAGTTCTGGATTGAATCTATCATTGTTGTTTAGCTCACTTCGCCACCCCAGTTTAGACACAATTATATGCAAATCAGTTTTGAATCGGTGCCTCATGGGAACAGTCCACCCCGAGCTGCCAACCCATGTCTTCCCTGCATCGGCAACAACCATCCTGGAACCGGTTACGGGTAACACCCCTCATCAGCCAGGCTAGCTTGAATCCAGTGGCAAAGTGAGCAAGGGACAACGTCTGGGCATACCCTGCCAACCTGGGGCGAACAAAGCAAACACAAGGAGATGATGGACAGAGTACTGAAGAGCCTTTCTGTCCTAGTAAGCATTGGTGGGAAAAATCTCTATGGGGTGTTAGGCATGGAACCAGAGTCCTCTGATAGCCAGAACATTAAAAACAAGCATTGGAAATGCAATAGGTCTCGCATTAGAAAAGTTGGAGTTATTGGTCTTGTAAATGACATAAATTTGCTAAATTGATGGCTTTGTCATTTACAATGCCAATAGTTATAACTTTCGCGAATGTGACACCTATAGCATTTGGAATGCAACATGTTTTGTATTTACGTCACTTAGATGGCAGCTCTGGTCGTTAGGCCACATCTCTAGAGAGCAGGAGAGTGCAGCAGGGGAGAGAAGCACAGCAATGCAATAGGTCTCGCATTAGGAAAGTTTGAGCTATTGGTATTGTAAAGGACACATTTTTTATTTATGTGCTTGTTTTGAAAATAGCGAAATTAATAGCTTTGTTATTTACAATGCCAATAGTTTTATCTTTCGCAAATGTGACACCTATTGTAACACAATATGTGTTGTGAGGGTGAGTGAGGGTGAGGGGTTGAGGGTGAGTGAGGGTGAGGGGTTGAGGGTGAGTGGTTGAGGGTGAGGGGTTGAGGGTGAGTGAGGGGTTGAGGGTGAGTGAGGGTGAGGGGTTGAGGGTGAGGGTGAGTGAGGGTGAGGGGTTGAGGGTGAGTGGTTGAGGGGTTGAGGGTGAGGGGTTGAGGGTGGGTGAGGGTGAGGGGTTGAGGGAGGGTGAGTGAGGGTGAGGGGTTGAGGGTGAGTGAGGGTGAGGGGTTGAGGGTGAGTGAGGGTGAGTGAGAGTGAGGGTGAGTGAGGGTGAGTGAGGGTGAGGGTGAGGGGTTGAGGGTGAGTGAGGGTGAGGGGTTGAGGGTGAGTGAGGGTGAGGGGTTGAGGGTGAGTGAGGGTGAGGGGTTGAGGGTGAGTGAGGGTGAGGGTGGGTGGGTGAGGGTGAGTGAGTGAGGGTGAGTGAGTGAGGGTGAGTGAGAGTGAGGGTGAGTGAGAGTGAGGGTGAGTGAGGGGTTGAGGGTGAGTGAGGGTGAGGGGTTGAGGGTGAGTTAGGGTGAGGGGTTGAGGGTGAGTGAGGGTGAGGGGTTGAGGGTGAGTGAGGGTGAGGGTGAGGGGTTGAGGGTGAGGGTGGGTGAGGGTGAGTGAGGGTGAGTGAGGGTGGGTGAGGGTGAGGGTGAGTGAGGGTGAGTGAGTGAGGGTGAGGGTGGGTGAGGGTGAGTGAGGGGTTGAGGGTGAGTGAGGGTGAGTGAGGGTGAGGGTGAGTGAGGGTGAGGGGTTGAGGGTGAGTGAGGGTGAGGGGTTGAGGGTGAGTGAGGGTGAGTGAGGGGTTGAGGGTGAGGGGTTGAGGGTGAGTGAGGGGTTGAGGGTGAGTGAGGGTGAGGGGTTGAGGGTGAGTGAGAGTGAGGGTGGGTGAGGGTGGGTGAGGGTGAGTGAGGGTGGGTGAGGGTGAATGAGGGTGAGGGGGTGAGGGTGTGTGAGGGTGAGGGGTTGAGGGTGAGGGGTTGAGAGTGAGGGTGAGTGAGGGTGAGGGGTTGAGGGTGAGTGAGGGTGAGGGGTTGAGGGTGAGTGAGGGGTTGAGGGTGAGTGAGAGTGAGGGTGGGTGAGGGTGGGTGAGTGAGGGTGAGTGAGGGTGAGTGAGGGTGAGGGGTTGAGGGTGAGTGAGGGGTTGAGGGTGAGTGAGGGTGAGGGGTTGAGGGTGAGTGAGGGTGAGGGGTTGAGGGTGAGGGGGAGTGAGGGTGAGGGGTTGAGGGTGAGGGGTTGAGGGTGAGTGAGGTAACCTGGCATGGTAACCTGAAAAAAATGTGGGTGTGAGCCATGTGAAGGGGTCTGCGGTGAGTGTGAGACCCGAAAAGGCAGAAGTCGGGAAGGAGAGGCTGCGGGTAAGGGTGTGCACGAAAGTGAATGTGCACAAATGGGGCCATGCGGTGGGCGACCAAAGCAGAAGCGGCTGGCAGAATAAGCGGGCCAAGGCCGAGAGTCCACTGGGTGCACGCGTCCTACCCGGAAATGACTGGGGGATAGGTGGGGAATGGCATGGTAACCTGAAAAAAAGGTGGGTGTGAGCCATGTGAAGGGGTCTGCGGTGAGCGCGAGACCCGAAAAGGCAGAAGTGGGGAAGGAGAGGCTGCGGGTAAGGGTATGCACGAAAGTAAAATGTGCACAAATAGGGCCATGCGGTGGGCGAACAAAGCAGAAGCGTCTGGCAGGATGGTGGTGCCGGAATAAGCTGTGCACATGTCAGGCCATGCTTCGAGTAACTTATAGAGATGCGGCTGACAGGATAGTAGGGTTGAGAGCAAAAGCGCCGAAGGGGCGCCTGTGTATATGCTGCTAATAATTAAAAAATGCATATGAGAACTGTATTATCGCAAATGATGGAAAAGATATCTCACCTGAAAGAAAAACAAGAAAGGAAACAAGACGGAGGGCATTGCTGTGGGGAGGGGGGGGGGGGGGAGGAGAAATGCACACGGCGGGCAGGGGAGGGGGCGGAGCGGGGAGAGCGGCATGAGGGTGTGAAGCAGCCGGGGGCTTTGAAGTGAAGCTAAGCTTCACTTCAAAGGTGTGGGAGGAGTGCGGCTGAGGGAACAGACGGCGATTTGGTGATGTGCACGCGCATTTTAGGTCAATGCGCTTGCGCATTGACCTAAAAGCCACGGGCACAGCACCAAATCGCCACAGTTAGGTAAACTTTGTTTAAAGCCCTATAGTCTCGCTTCTCTCAATGCGCATGCGCATTGATAGGTCACGAGACCTAATTAGTAATGCTCTCAGGAATCTTATTTTTTAATTCTGGAACTGGGCACAGCTATTTTAGTTTTCTTCTGTATAGTGACAAAAAATGCCACTGCTGATTATCACCAGGCCCAGGAAAGTTGTGTCACAAACCCTGAAAAAGTCCAGCCACAGCAGCATCAGCCTGAAACACACCACTTAAATTCTACATCATCAGATTCAACATTAGCTAAACATTTGAGTTCATGTTCAATTCTACTTCCACCCAAAACGGACCACCAGGAGTAGAAGCCTTTGCCAAGAAGGACCCATCACTTTCAAAAGAATTTTCACCACAAAGACTACATTCCAAACAGGTTTTGATGCTGAAACCTACCTTTACCAAAAACAATTTTGACACTAAGAGGAGCACCACGTATAGGAATATCCAAGTAACATGATATTTAAATGGAACCTATTTACATGATTGGAGGAACTGGGGTTAGATGTAGATGAAGAGAAACATGCATACCTTGACCCAATGACAACACAGGAATTGGATCTCTCAGTCCGTGGAATACCAGGGCTGCAGATTGTGATTGAAGTTGCAGTGCAACTCATAAAGTTAGACTTTGTTACTTTCATTCAGGGGCCATTCACTCACAAGCAGAACATATAACTTTCTTTTGAGATGAGAAATGATGACAAGGGATAAAAGAAGTCTCACAGAGACAAAATACCATGTAAATATGTTAGATACAAAAGTGGTAATATATGCACTTTAGAGTTTCATGTCTGGAGTATCCAGCAAGGTGGTCCATATTTGGACAGGCTACATGGTCATCAGGCAAAACATTCAGAAACAATTTAAAATTTGATCAGAGTAGCTTATCAAAGGAAGCAAAGCAACACGGTCCTTATTTTGTCCGACAGTGCAGTACTGTCTGAAACAAGATGGAACTTTATGGGACCATCATACTTTGTGATATTAGGCTCTTTAGATGAAGCAGAGAAAATCTCGAGAGGAAAACTGTCCAGCAAACATTCTAATCTATTCCCCACATGACAGGAGAGTAAAATAGAATAAATGCTTGTGTAAGGATTTATGAAAGTAAAGTACCCTATCAATGGTATGTTTACCACCTTCAAGCAGGCTCCCTGAACGTTTTCACTTTAAAAAAAGTTTTTCTCATTCTAAACAGGGATATATGACGGAACCATGCAAGCATTTCCCACATATGACTTTATTCCACAGTCACTACCACGACTGCGACTTTACAGTGTGTTCCTTTACCATACAAGTCATTACAACGACTTGCCTTAAGGGGGGTCCTGGACTTTGGAATAGTATAAATTACTGGTTCGAGGCATATGAGCTGCAGATTACACACTGTGCATAGATGGCCACCTAGTGTTGGGCCCGGATGTTTGCAGGTTGTTTTGTTGTAGAAAAGTCTTTGGAAGTCACGGGATAGGGGACTCCTCCTTTGGATGATACTGCGCATGGGCATCGGCTTCATCCCCAGATTGTTTTTTTCCGCCACCGGGCTCGGATGTGTTTCCAGGGCTCTGTGTTGGAACCGATTTCCTTCGGCGCGCAATCCTCACCAACTTACAGAAAATCAGTTTTGAACGCTTTCCCAGTCGACTTTTCTCTTCGACACCGAAGATTTTGATTCCGGTCATCGTCGACGGCCTTCGGGCCTAACTAGGCCTCGACTCCAGCTAATGGAAAGGACGCCATTTAAAAAGTGTCCTCAATGTGGGTCGAAGTTTCCCCACACCGACCTTCATGAAGTGTGTAACCTTTGCCTCTCCCCTGAGTGACTCTTTCCGCTCCAAAATGACTATCCGGGACCGAAGAGCTAGGAGAACAATGTCTCGATGTTCAGCTCCAATTCCGGACAACATCTTTGAAGAAGGCGTTGACGTCCCAGAACAACACGACGTCGACAGCAACTCCGAGGCAAAAGATTCAGAAGTCGAGGACGTCACTCCAGCACAGCGGGTCGTAAGTAAGACCGTCGACCCTGACCCTTCCTCGACACACCCAAAGAAGGCCCCAGTCACACCCTCACCCTAGGGCTCGGGTGCACACCGACACACTGCCATTACTGCTCCACCTTCGGGCCCGGCTAAGAAGCTAACTAAGCCTTCAGGCGACTCAGGCTCGAGTCGGCCTTCCCGCGGTGCCGGCACACACCTACCGGCACCGAAAAAGACAACTTCACCGGCCCCGCCGACATCCAAACCACCGGCCCGAAGCCTACCGCTACTCCCTCAGCACCGAAACCCAGGTCGGAACCAAGCAAACCCGCTTCGGATTCAAAAAGACCACCGGACCCGAAAAAACCATCGGATTTAAAAAATATACCAAAGCCGAAAAATCATCGGAGCCGAAAAAATCTTCAGAGCCGAAAAAGACTCCTGCTTCTCCGGTTAAGGACATTGCCAAAAGAACAAAAGAAACCGCTTCGGTGCCGAAACCTCCCTCTGCACCAAAAGACCAGCCTCCTGCAGAGGACTTATTTCATCCAGACCCTGCACAAAAGACTCTAGCTAGAGACCCAATCACTGGGCAGTTGACTTTAGCTTCAAAAAAGCGACCACTGGATACACCAGCACCAGATCCTCATTCAAAGAAAAAGGACATGGCTACCTCGCCTTTAAGACTTCCTTCCCCTTCTCCTCCACCTATACCATCACCACCTGCTCCCCTAACACAACACTCCCCTACATCCTCAATCATACCAGACGATGACAATAGGTATGATAGCTCTGATGATATAGGGGCTAACATAGATGATCCATCTGTTCCTCCACGCTCACCTGACCCGTGGGACGATTATAACACCCCACACGTCCCAAATGTCCCTCAAGATAACATATACCCCTCAAGGCCTTCCCCACCAGAAGACACTATGGGTTTTGATCAGTTGATACACAGAGCCGTGCAATATCATGGAGTAGATATGCATACAGACCCTGTAGATGAAGGCTTTCTAATGGATACCTTTGATAATGCACAAAGGTCCTCATCCATTTTACCAATGCTTAAAGGAGTGATTAAGCATGCTCCTGAAGTCTTCAAGGACCCAGTCAGAACTCGGGTCATTAATCCTCGAATAGAGAAAAAATATAAAGCTGCCCCTTCAGACCCAGCGTATATTAAAGTTCCAGTACCACTAGACTCACTTGTAGTGTCCAACGCGCGCAAGAGAGCAAACTCACAAACATCAGGTGAAGCTCCCCCACCAGATAAAGAGTCTTAGCTACTTGACGCATCAGGGAAAAGAACTGCATCTCAAGCAGCAAACATGTGGCGTATTGCCAATACACAAGCATTATTGGCCAGATATGACAGGGCACATTATGATGAATTAGAATCACTAATGCGGCACCTCCCTGATAAATACAAAGATAGAGCAAATCAGCTTATCCAAGAAGGGAAAAATATTACAAACACCTCTATTCGGTGTGCACTTGATGCAGCAGACACTGCCTCCAGGGCAGTTAACACCAGTGTTTTATTACGTAGACATGCCTGGCTACGCATATCAGGGTTCAAACCTGAAGTCCAAAGTGCTATACTTAATCAACCCTTCGATGAGCAACACTAATTCGGACCCAATGTAGATGTATCACTTGAAAAAATGAAAAAGGATACAGATACAGCCAAATCTATGGGAGCCCTGCAGTCGCAGGCTCCCAGACGTTCATTTCGCCGCTCATCTTATAGAGGCGCCACCAGGGGATACTCTTCAGACACACCTTCTACCTCATACAAAGCCCCTACACAATCCACCTATAGTAAGGGCTACCAAAGGGGAGGTTACAGGGTTAACAATAATAAAGGCAGAGGTAAAAACAACAACTCCCGCTCTGCATCTACCCCTGCCCAATGACTCCCCTTCCCTTCTCCCGTCCCATTCCACTCCTGTCGGGGGAAGACTACAACAATACCTACCAGCCTGGGAAAATATCACATCAGACAGGTGGGTGCTTCAAATAATTCAATCAGGTTACTGTGTAGAACTAACATCCACATCCCCAAACATACCACCCAAGCAGCGTCCAATGTCACAAGAACATTTAACACTGCTCAGACAGGAAGTAATATCCCTCCTGCAGAAGAATGCAATAGAAATAGTCCCAAAGCATCAGCAAAACAAAATAGTATACTCCCTATATTTTCTAATCCCAAAAAAGGACGGATCTCTAAGACCTATCCTAGACCTCAGACCTCTAAACATTTACATACAGTCTGATTATTTTCATATGGTCACACTCCAACAAATCCTTCCACTCCTGTTACAAAACGACTTCCTTGTCACTCTAGATCTCAAGGACGCCTACTTCAACATTCCCATCCACACAGCGCACAGAAAATATCTCAGATTTGTACTAGACGGGCAGCACTACCAGTTCAAAGTGCTTCCATTCGGAGTCACAACAGCGCCAAGGGTGTTTACCAAATGCCTAGCAGTAATAGCAGCACACTTAAGAAGAAAACATATTCACGTCTTCCCATACCTAGATGACTGGCTCATAAAAGCCAGCTCATACAGCCAGTGTGTACAGCACACTCACGCTACTATTCAACTGCTTCACGACTTGGGATTCACAGTAAATCACACCATGTCACATCTGCAACATTCACACATACAACAATATCAAGGTGCTACAATAAACACCCAACTAACACTAGCCTATCCCTCTCCAAACGGGATAACAGGTGTACAAACTCTCCTAGAAAATTCAAACTGCAACACTCACTTCCAGCTCGAGTGTTCATGCAGCTCATAGGAATGATGGCATCTTGCATATTTATAGTACCTCACGCAAGACTGCAAATGCGTCCACTTCAAGAGTGCCTAGCACGCCAATGGAACCAGGCTCGTGGTCAATAAACAGACCTAGTGTTGGTAGACAATCGGGTTCATCGCTCTCTGCAATGGTGGAGCACCAAAATCCTTTCAAAGGGCCGACCGTTCCTACAGCCAGTTCCTCAGATAATCCTGACAGCGGGCGCATCGCTCTCCGGCTGGGGAGCTCACCTACTGCATCACACCATGCAAGACGGACACCGCAACAAAAGTTACTCCACATCAACCACTTGGTGTTACTAGCTGTTTTTCATGCCCTAAAAGCATTCCAAAAACAAGTATCAGGCAGAGCTGTCTTAGTCCGCACAGACATATGACAGCCATGTACTACATAAACAAACAAGGGGGAACACACTCTCTGCAGCTCAGTTAGCACAGCAGATATGGAGATGGGCTATACCACTAACAATCTTCCTCTTAGCCCAACACGTTCCAGGAGTACAAAACACCATGGCAGATCTGCTAAGTCGACAGACACAGCAGATCCACGAGTGGGAACTTCATCCACAAGTTCTTCAACCGTTCTTTCAAATGTGGGGACAACCTCAGATAGACCTCTTCGCCACGCACGAAAACGCAAAATGCCCAAACTTCGCCGCCAGATATCCACACCCGCTGTCCAAAGGCAATGCAATATGGATGAACTGATCCGGAAAATTTGCGTACACTTTTCCTCCTCTCCCACTACTTCCGTTAGTGATACGCAAGCTACAGCAACATTCCCTAACACTCATTCATTCTAGTAGCTCCAACTTGGGCCAGACAACCGTGGTACACCACACTGCTACAACTATCTGTGGTACCACACCAAAAACTAAGCCTATCTCCATACCTCTTAACACAGAACCATGGAGAGATCAGGCACCCGGACCCAGCTCAGCTTAACCTAGCGATCTGGCTCCTGAAGTTATAGAGTTTGGTTACCTCAACCTTCCTCCAGAATGCATGAACATTATTAAAGAAGCCAGTCGTCCTTCTACTAGAGCATGTTATGCTGCTAAGTGGAAATGATTTGTAATATACTATCAAAACAAACACATAAATCCTTTTGATGTGTCTATTCAACACATCATAGGATTCCTATTACACCTTCAAAAGTGTAATTTAGCTTACACGTCTATCAGACTACACCTTGCTGCCATTGTAGCATATTTACAAAATAGACAACATCTATCTTTGTTTAGAGTACCTTCTATAAAAACTTTCATGGAAGGACTCAAAAGAATAATCCCTCCCAGAACGCCACCTTCACCAGTGTGGAACTTAAACATTATTCTTACACGGTTAATGGGACCTCCCTTTGAATTGCAATTCCTAACTTGGAAAGTAGCTTTCTTAGTAGCTATTACTTCTCTCAGAAGAGTCTGTGAACTACAAGCATTTACCATTCAAGAACCCTTTTTAGAAATGCATCATAGCAAAGTGGTTCTACGCACTAATCCTAAATTCCTTCCAAAAGTAATTTCACCATTTCATCTAAATCAATATGTTGAACTGCCCGTTTTTTTCACGCAGCCACAAACAGTCGCAGAATGAGCTCTACACACCTTAGACGTCAAAAGAGCATTACTGTACTACATCGGAAGGACACAAACTTTTCGTAAAACTAAACAACTTTTTGTGTCTTTTTCACCACCACATAAAGGCAACCCCATATCAAAATTGGGGATAGTTGGGTGGATTGTTAAATGCATACAAATATGTTACCAGAAAGCCAAAAGTACGCTTACAATTGCTCAAAAAGCCCATTCTACAAGGAAAATAGGGCTTCAATGGCATTCTTAGGGAACATTCCCCTAGACGATATATGCAAAGCAGCTACATGGTCTACACCGCACACATTCACAAAACATTATTGTGTAGATGTGCAAACTAAACAACAAGCCACTGTGGGCCATGCTGTACCAAAAACTGTGTTTCAAACTACTGCAACAGATACTGGTGGTCGCCGCTAGGTGTGGGTACTGCTATACAATCTATGCACAGTATGTAATCTGAAGCTCATATGCCTTGAACGGAAAATGCTACTTACCAGTATGCATCTGTTCTTGGCATGTAGAGCTGCAGAGTTACACACGCCCACCCGCCTCCCCGGCTACCTTTATCTGTTCCAGTATTATCTTAATTAGATACAAATCACATGGACATCACTACTTCTTGTACAGCTCCATCACTTCCCTAATGGCGAAAAACAATCTGGGGATGGAGCCGATGCCCATGCGCAGTATCGTCCAAAGGAGAAGTCACCTATCCTGTGACTTCCAAGACTTTTCTACAACAAAACAAACTGCAAACATCCGGGCCCAACACTAGGTGGCCATCTATGCACAGTGTGTAACTCTGCAGCTCTACATGCCAAGAACAGATGCATACTGGCAAGTAGCATTTTCCTTCCAACTCCAGTCAGTGTATCAGTAGGGAAGGTGTCCAACAACGTGCCCCCGAAAGCAAGTCACTGTAATAACCTGCGTGGTAAAGGAACATGTGGTAGCGTCACAGTCGACGTAGCGACTGAGGATTCAAGGCAGGTCGTGGTTCTGCCTGCAGGGCAAATAATGTTCCCCTTTAAAGAGGCTTAAGAGGCCGCTTCCTCCAACAGAAAATCCTGTTAAATAACAAGCAAAGTAAAACAACATCAAAGCCCCACCAATTCCTAGGGGTGTGGCAAGGAAGACTAGGACAAGGAAGAGTAGGATTCGGTGTAACAAAGATGAGTAGTGAATAATTTGAGCATTACCCGGCCGCCCTTTTTCAACGCCTTTTCCTAACTTACGAAGATATAAAAAAGCAACAAAAAGGGCATCAAGATAGACTTAAACATGATAAAAGTTTAAATACTGCGAATGGGAATACTTATACTCGAGGTATGTGTGATTGTAGATACACATGCCTTGCATACTTCTGACATCTAGTGTTGAGAGTCTGGATGTGTGCAAGTTGTTTTCCTTAGAAGAAGTCTTTCGAGTCACGAGGTAGAGTGACTCCTTCTTTTGGTGATAATGCGCATGGGCATTAACTCCATTGTTAGATTAGTTTCTTTCCTCTGTCAGGATCGGCCATGCGTGCCTGTGCTCTGGCTCGAGACCATTACAGTGCTCTGTTCAGTTCGTGCTCACCTTTACCGGTATTGTTTTCTATCGAGTATTCCATCTTGCGTTTCGAGTAATAGAAAACGTTATCACTCTTTGAATCCTTGTTCTTCAGCCCTGGTTCGAACAGCCTAAACCGAAGAAAAGGCTCTCAGATCACCACTGCCTCCGGGCCATGGTCAGCACCGAATGACTGATTTGGTCACCCCACCCTCAGGCCTAGCACCGAAACACCATCCGAAGCCATCGACATCATCTACCTCGTGCCGAGTCGACACTCATTACTGAGCCGAAAAGCCCGATCTTAGGCTCAAACTGGACCATCAGTGCTGAAACAGAAACACTCCTGGGCTTCAAAACCTTCTAATGCAGCTCTGAAATCTGATTCTGGCAAGCCTGTAGAACCTATTCTCCACAAGTTACAACAGAACCTGGATGCTTGTCAAAAGCAAATACACATCCATCCAGCCCCACACAGAGCGTTTTCTTGCCAAACTTTCAGTTCCGGCTCCACCACCATCAAAGAGACAAGTCTCTTTAGAAGAAGCTATTGATATAGTGGTCCCTGCCAAACAGAAGAAGGCTGTGGACAAGGCCACCAGTCCTTTGCCATTTCCACCACCATCTTTACCTCCACCTCTCCACCACATCGACATCGTCTACCTCGTGCCGGGTCGGCACTCATTACTGAGCCGAAAATCCCGATCTTAGGCTCAGACTGGACCATCAGTGCTGAAACAGAAACACTCCTGGGCTTCAAAACCTCCTAATGCAGCTCTGAAATCTGATTCTGGCAAGCCTGTAGAACCTATTCTCCACAAGTTACAACAGAACCTGGATGCTTGTCAAAAGCAAATACACATCCATCCAGCCCCACACAGAGCGTTTTCTTGCCAAACTTTCAGTTCCGGCTCCACCACCATCAAAGAGACAAGTCTCTTTCGAAGAAGCTATTGATATAGTGGTCCCTGCCAAACAGAAGAAGGCGGTGGACAAGGCCACCAGTCCTTTGCCATTTCCACCACCATCTTTACCTCCACCTCTCCACCACATTCACTGTCTCCAACACACTCTGCTGGAGATCCCTTGGCTGTAAAACCTTAGACAGGTGGACATTGGGCATGGGATGATACTTTTGATACACCACAACCTCCAACTGACCCCTGAACAGCATATGATATAGACCCTCCAGGGAACACAGACCCAGATCTATACCTCGGTTGTCCATCTTTTCCTGATGACTTCACATTGTACCAGGAGCTTATTGATAGAGCCACTACATTTCATGAAGTTGTGCTGCACAAGGAAACTCTGGAAGAGGACTTCCTTCTTGAAACACTCTCTTCTACACATAATGTCACTTAATACCTCCCTATGCTTAAGGGTATGTTGCATTATGCAAATAAGATCTTTAAAGACCTTGCTAGATCCAGAATCATCACGCCCAGGGTGGATAAAAAATATAGATCTATTCAATCCAATGCCATTTACATTAGGGGTCAGAGTCCTCCTGACTCGCTTGTTACTAACGCTCGCAAGCAAGATAATTCCCAAGCTGCCAGTGATGCACCATCTCCTGACAGGGAAGGTAAACTCATTGACGCATCTGGTAAAAGGGTCACAGCTCCATTCACCAACCATTGGCGTATTGCCAATTCAGTGGGTTTGCTTGCAAGGTATGACCGTGCCCACTGGTATGAAATGGAGGAAGTCCTCCAATATTTCCCAGAGGAGCACAAGATAAGAGGCAAGGAGCTTGTATCTGAAGGAAAGCTCAGCTCCAGCACATCTCTCTGCTGTGCCTTAGATTTAGCAGAAACAGCTGTTAGGGGGATCAATACCAGTATCTTGCCTTGCCATGTCTGGCTCTGCATATCTGACTTTAAGCCAGAAGTCCAGTAAAGTCTATTAAATGTCCCCTTTGACAAAAAACATCTTTTCGGCCCCAGGTTAACCTGCCCTAGAAAAAATGAAAAAGGATACAGATACTGCCAAATCTATGGGTGCACTTCAAACACCTAGTCCTCGTGCCTCCTTTTGCCGCTCTACCTATCAAGCGGGTTCCACCTCTTCAGATGCTCAGGAAACATCAAGCAGAAACTACCTCTTTAACACTACACATGCTACATTCCTCAATGGAGGCACTCGTAATTTAATCCGATAAATTAAATATTCAGATTGGCCTAATGAACATCATAGTCACCTACATCGCAGGAATCTACACCAAGCTAGAAAAAATAACAGACCTAATAATAAGAGTTCAATCCATTTACTCGCCACCACAAGAAACTTGCCCATGTGGTTCTATAATTGATAAACTATGCTTCCTCCCAGCGTTTCTACAGCAGATAATACTCTTCAAAAAAGAAAATCATGCAAATAGCTTGTCCACTACTATCAAGCCAGATGATCAATCAAGCACCAACACAAAACAACAAGGAACTCTTACTAATCCTATCCAATCTATGGAAGATAACAGAACTCCATAAAAAGCAAGACCAAGGAGCTGTTACAGTGGATCGAATCCAGCAGCTTCTAAAAGAAAACCCCACTGCAGAACAGCCTTAAGTACTCTTGCATTCAAGGAGACAAACAAAACGTGAAACAAAAGCAAGAAACAAAATGTCACAACAAGTAAAACAACAAACACCAAAAGTATATCGTATATTTGGATCGACACTGGCGGTAAAGGAAAGCTTGGTTCGGCCAACACTCCCCAATGCACCGACAATGAGATAAATACACTGGAAGAATCCTGCCAATCTCAAGTATCAAGAAGAGGTCCCTCACCTTCAGAAGACTTGATCAATCAAACAAAAGATAACACACTAGCAAGCATCTCCTATGCAGTAAGAAAGGAAACTAATGAAAAAGCCCTTGACAAAGAAAATTCCACAGGAAACACAAAAACATTCTCTACTCAAAACAAGATGTGTAAAAGGAAAAAAGGATCAACTGACCAAAACCATCAAACTAGAGAATATTCAACAATCAATCGATAAGAAAGTACCTCTATTATCACTCAAGACACTCAGACCGCAGGACTTATCCATCGGGATTACCTTCTAAAAAGCCCCAAGACTAGCGCCCAGAAGCCCGAACCCCCAAACCAGGCAAGTTGAGAAGCCCGAAGATCCTAGGACCCTGGCCAATGAGGTAAAGGACTGCATAAAGCCAGAAAAGTGCCTTTGGTTCACTATTTAAAAACACAAAAAAGACGACTTATACAAGAGACACTTTGCAATCACTCAATAGGCAATATCAATCTACATCACAACAAATAATTCTATTACCAGAATACGAATCGCAGGGTCGGTGCGACACACTAAACAGTGGGAATATTCTAAAATAAACAGCCTCAATTCCAGTGTTAAAAAACATACAATCCTCAAATCTTTTATCAGTAGAATTCCTTCCAATGGAAGATCAAAAATACAAGGAATACACCCGCACAACCTGGAAAACAGAAGAAATAGCGCTACGCATCTTGGAATGCGTGAAACAATTAGAAACATGGGGCATACAATTAATTAAACCAACAGAACTACGCTACCCCAGACCCTTTACCACGAAACAGTCTTACAAACCAAAACCATCTCCTGAGACAAGCTTGGCATACTCAATGCTGCAGAACACCCAAGGAGACAACCTGCAAACAGTGACAAGGAGCAACGACCATAATGGCCAGCACACCACTCCTGACACATGTAAAAAGCAGTGGGCCTGGTTGCCAGCAACCCTTAATGATAATAGAGGAGACTGGCTAAGGGGGAACTCACCAAACAATGTGTGAGCGGGTTAAAGGAGTGAGGTCCACAACAATAGGCGTTTGAGAGGTTTTTATTCTATAAACACATCGGGTCGGTGTTGCCAGGGTTTACTTAGGGATAATACTTCTTATCCCAGTATTCACTTCTTCGTGATTTCTGCTTGTTCTGGCACTCCATGGAGGATCCTTGGGACTCAGGCCTCCCTCGAGAGAAAGAAAAACAAACAAAGCATTGGCAAAAGGTTCTGCTCCTTACCTTCACCATAGGAAAAAAGCAGTCAGGAGACACCCGGTGGTCACAAAAGAAAGGGGGTTTGTCATGGGCATGTACGTGAGAGAGGAGGGTGGTCGGAACGCTCAGGGACGTGGAGAATTCTTGGCTCGGTATCACCGACCTTCTCCCACCTCCTGGCCCACCACGCAAACTGTGCACGCACCTGTGAGAGCCACGCTCCTCCTGGAGCGTGGCTGGGCGAAGCTTGGGGCATTCTGACACTTCTGGATACTCGTCCTTGGCTGCCAGCACCAGTAACGGAGCGTCTTCTCTCGGCTTTCGGCGTCTGCTCTCTCGCGGCGTCTTCCAGAGCTCGCCTTTTCTTCCTCTCGTCCTCCCTCTTCATTTGGATCCGGCAGATGGCGCATTACCTGGGGGCGGGTCTTTCTGAGAGTAGTTCCCAATTAAAGGGACCTTGCGTGGATGTGGGCGGGTATGTTTCCCGACGGGGATTAAGTGAAACAAACCAGTCCGGGGATTCCTCTGGCTGTGGAGAGAGGAGAGGATCCCCACTATCAGGAATATGCCACCATTAGTCGGCCCTCATAGTATTGGTACAAGGTAGGGGGGGGGCCTCGTGACACAATGCCAAGAATGTTCATGTCCATCTGCTATCGTGGAACATTGCAGGAACAAAAAAATGGCTTGAAGAAGGCACCCTACCTCAGGACTGGAAAAGCTATGATATAATAACCTTCCATGAAAACTGAGCTCAGGAAAACCTACCCATAAAGGCTTTTACTCATTTCAGCGTGTCTGCCGATAAAAAATTGTAATATGGGCGTCCAAAAGGAAGGTTGGCAGTTTATGTGTCCACAGCGTTACACATTAAATCTGAACAGCTAGCATCCCCAGACCCACAAATACAACTAGTTGTACTTACCCTTTGGAGTACTAACAAATCAAACCCTGTGCTCTTAATTAACATGTATGCCCATCCCAACGGAAGGAAAAAAAACATTAATTGCAATACTCATCACAACGATTTCAGACATAAGACTTTTCCTACCTGGGACATAGTCCTGACAGGAGAATTCAACTCCAACCTAATCCACACTCCAGTTGAGGATGAAAAATTATCAGAAGATAATATCCACTTGAACATTCATCCCCAGCATCAATCAACAACTGCTCAACCACACTGCACAGGCCATTCCTTATTTACAGCCTTAGAATACTTTTAAAAAATATATATTTTAAAAGACCTTTATTGTACAATTCTGCAAAAACACAGCATCAAGCCTACAACCCCAAGGGCCAGCAGCGTTGTTCACATTTTCCTCTCATCACCTTCGGATTAACACAGCCCTTCAGCCGACAACCCTGGGGCCCGGCAGCGGGGCAAATGGAGGTGTACACAGATCAATCAGTTCTCGTAACGGATAATCTGTTGGCCTGTGATTTTAAATAAGTTGTGAATCTACATACAGTCCCCCCTACCCCTCCTTCCGACCCCAGGCCAACGCCGTCAGGGCAGGTCAATAAACTTCAGGACACCTGAATCCAACCAAATATACAAACAACCCCCTCCCCCTCCCCAGTGCACACACGTATGTCAGAAGTTTGTCCACACAATACCTGAGACTCATTTAGAATTCTGCACTCATACAAATATTCGTGTCCACCCATCTAATAAATTTGAGGTCATCACAGTGCGTTCAATACTTGTTTGCTGGCCGTACCTCCAGAGTCCCCATGGACTCATGAGGTGCAATATGATCCAGCGCATCTGCCACAACTCCCTTCCCCTCTCAATGCACTCCCACTCCCCTTAGTAGTGTATGGGGGTGCCTTGTTCTAGTGCTTATTACTCCTGTCCCTCTGCAAGGAGCCCCGGCTCATCCGCAGTGTCGGCGTGCTGCCCAGCAGTCCCGTCCTCCGAGTCCGAGGCCCCCTCCCGCGCCACGCCACTCAGATATGATTGGTATAGAGCCCAGAAATTTTTGGGGCGACTTTTGGGGGCCAGCAGTTCGCTATAGTGCTCAGTTTGAGTACTGCAGTACAACATGTCACGTGTCCAACGGGCTATGGTGGGAAGGGGCCCCCTCTTCCAGCAGTGCGCCACTACCCTTCTTGCAATTAGCATGCCCATGTCTGCAAGCCTTCGGATCGCAACTCGTAGTGTTCTAGAGTGGCCTATAAGTGCGAGGCCAGAATCAGGAGCTAGCACCACCTCCAAAATCTTGCTCATTTCAGAAAAAAATGTATTTCAATAAGTATGTATCCCCGGGCAGTTCCAAGCCAGATGTAGAAAGTCAGCGTTAGGTGCTCGACATCTCCCACATTCCGCTGTCTGGCGGAGGCCATATCTGTGTAGCCTCTCTGGGGTGTAATATACCCTTTGTAGAAATTTATAATGTATCAATCTATGTCGTCCATTAAGGGAAATCCGCTTCGTGTTGGTGCAGCAGTAGCGCCACATGTCATCATCTATAGTGGTTTGTAAGTCCCTTTGCCACGCCACTCTGGCCTTCATAAGCTGGTGCTTTCCTTGGGACCTTGCTAGTCTATATAAATTGGTCAGTAGTTTGCGGGGTGATTTAGTTTTTATTACGTAAGTAAGTTCCGGTACTTCGGGTGGTTCCGCCAAGTCCGGTCCCAGTAGCTCCAAGAAGGCGCTGCAAACTCTGTGAAACTGGAAGCGGAGCAGCATTGAGACACCGCCTCTATCGCCTACCACCTGTTCCCAGGTTTTCACTACTCCTTCCTTGAAGAGATCTCCTGCCTGTAGTATGCCGAGTTGTAATAGTGCTCGAGATACTCCCTTCTCCCCAATGGGGGGGAGCCATAGCAGCCACTCTATCGGCATGGCCGGCGAATAGAGCAACGCTCCACCTTGCCTCTGTAGTAGCGAGTGCCATGCATGGTTGGTGGCCGAGATTGAGTCCAGGATCCCCGTTCTACGATCTACCGGCAGGCACACCGTGGCTGGGAGCAAGAGCGGGGGTACAAACAGTTGTTCCATTCGTACGTGCGGTATCAGCTTATGTACCCAAGTGTGCAAATGGGATGCCTGTGCAATCCTATAATAAAGTTCTAGATCCGGCGCTCCCAGTCCGCCCTGGTTGTATGGCAGAGTGAGTGAGTAGCGTCCACCTAACTCTGGGCTGCTTACAGCCTTAGAATACTTGGGGGTGAGAATAATAAATGGTAGAACAACCGATGACACTCCTCCAAAATACACATATCATGGAGCTCAGGCACGATCAATTTTGGACTTTAAAGTAGTCACATTAACATTAATGCCATTATTATCACAGTACTCAATTAAATGCACTACCAAGAGGGATCTTTCCTATTGACACATCCAGTTTAACCTAAGTCTTAAAAAACACAAAAAAATAACTGTATTGGCTGGCAGTACAAACACTGTCAACCTAAAGCGACTTAAATGGATAAGCGACTCCATACAGGATCTGCAAAATACAGTCAAACAACTGATACCGGCCAGTTGCTCTGAGCAACTGAATATAACAAGCGCCTGGACGGAATGCACCTCAAAATTAACATCACTGATGCCGACGGTTCAAAGCCAAAGCATAAAAAAGGCACACCATACAATCTCATACACATTTTACTCCTTGAAACAAGAGTTAAGGAAAGCGGTCAGGCGGTTAAAATTAACAACTACTGACGAAACAGCTTGGGAAAAAGTATGGTTACTGTGGAAAGAATACAAAAAAAATTATGGGACAACAACAAAAACAAAAAATTAATATTTTAGGCCAAATTATTGTTTAGTGCAAGGCAAACCAACTCAAGCACTTTTTGGGGCACAATAAATAATCTAAATAGGCCAAAAAACATGTTGACCTCTAATGTTCAGGAATAAGACTGGGACGACTTTCTGACCAGCAGGTTCATGGGGGAATCATCATCTACTCTGCAACGTGATAGCATGGAGCACCAAGGAAGGCGCACCGGGACTTAACATTATCCCTGTGTCATCTTCACATACAACTTAGCTTTCTGGAGTAACCAACTATCCACTTTATTTCAAGAAATAGAGCTATTAAATCAAATTCCACAAAGCTGGCAAAGTGGAATCATCAGTCCAATTTACAAGGATGGTGACAGACCGAGCACAGCCAAGTATTATGCCTCTCTGATCGTAGAAGATTTGTCGACTGGTCGAAACTAACAGCATGATTCCAGCCAACCAAACTGGTTTCAGAAAAGGGATTGGAAATATGGCAAACATACTAGCGCTATCCCTTGTAGCAAAAAAGAGCAAACGTTACAAGCAAAAACTATACCCTTCTTTATTGCTCTGAAAGCGGCCTTTGATAGCATGATTCGAAATAGTCTGGAGAAAACTAAGAGTATGGAATATCCCATACAGAATTCTGAAAGGAAAAATGCTATTTTATTCAAACACCTGGATAAGAGTCAAGCTGGGGGATGGGTCCAGAATCTCAAGAAAAGTGTTCACTAACAAGGGTCTTAAGCAGGGGTGTGTGCTGGTGCCACACGTCTTTAACTTGTTTATGTCCAACCTAACACCTCTGCTTAACCAATCAGCTCCCATCCGTCGCATCTGGGAAATCTAACTCTTTCGCATCTGTCCTATGCAGACGATGTAGTACTAATGAGCCAAACAAAAGTTGGACTCCGGAGGTCCCTAAATGAAACTACGAATATGTCACAGCCAATAATCTTGAAATCAATACATCAGAAACCAAGACTTTGCAGATCAGCAATCGATCAAGCCCACCATTGACTATCTGGCTAAATGGTAAATTTCTTGAAGAAGGCCAAGCTTCCTTGAGAAATCTGTTCAAAAACTAAAAATATGGTTGTCTGTTGGGTCATTCCGTCTCATTTGCCCGCAGGTGAAAGATGAGCTCACTATTCTATTCAGTGCTTATGACTATTGATGAGGATCCCCTTGAAGAGAAGGATAAGTTACTTACCTGTAATCCTAGTTCTCTTCCAGGGGTTTCCTCATCAAAGTGATAAGCAACCCACCCGCCTCCCCAGGCAAATAAGACTGGTTTCCCTCGCTTGGTTAAGCTTTATCTTTGTGTCATAATCTTTGGGCTCCGCAAAGAACAACTGACCTAACTGTCACCCCTGAGGCATGATGAGAAGCTAGGGGTCATGGCTGCCTTAAAGGCACGGTGCCAGTTTTTGTACAATTGCTTTCATTTTCTATGCTATTGGCTTACAATGCAGCCTGTAGGCTAATAATGCCTACTCTTTGCAGTTTCATTGAGTTGTACTCATTAAAATGAGTTCAAGTAATACTTGCCCTACTGTGGTTCATATATTCATTATGTGTTTGCCCAATTATTTATTATATTATTGCATTGTTTAGCCTCCTGTATGTGGGCTGCATTGGTATGAGAAAAAATGATATATGTATATGTATGTATGCATGGGTGGGAATATTCAGTGCTTATGACTTTGATGAGGATACCCCTGGAAGAGAACTAGGATTACAGGTGGTATGAGGATATAATAAGACAACTGGTAGAATGCCTCAGGATAAAAATCAAACGGGGAAAGCATAGTTCAGTAAGTAAAGCAACACTACATTTAAGTAACAAACCATGGTTTGACAAATACTGCCGAAAAGCAAAGGCCGCCATTAGGCAATATGAAAGAAGCCTTAGGCGTAGCTACAATGAAGCAGCAGTATTAGCACTTAAGAAACTAAGGATAAACTATAAGGCAACTATTAGAGAGAAAAAAAGAACCTTTAAAGAAAAATGCTGGATGAACTTACTAGAGGCAATTGAAGAAAAAAATGTCAAAGGCTTCTGGAAAATGATACAGGAATGTACGGGGAAAGTAGCAGGAACCATGCAATGTTCTAACCCAGAGGATAAGTGGGTAAGCTATTTAGAGGAAATTTACGGCAAATGGCCAAGGGGGGGGAAATATTACCATCTAGCTGGCCAGGAGTTAGGGAAGAAGTAATGGGGCAGTTCTCCCAAGGCCATATTAAAACCATAATAGCTAACCTAAATCTGACGCGTGCTGCTGGCCCAGACAATCTACCCGCCATCATAATAAAAACTAATATAGATTGGTGGGCGGACTTGTTCTCAAAGATGTTTTCGAGAATACTAAACAATGGAATCTTACCAGACAGCCGGAAAGGGGCTATTATTAGACCGATACATAAAAAAGGCGATGTAAAGTCCCCTAAAAATGATCGCCTAATAAACCTCTTGGATATTGGGGAAAAAGTGTTCTCTAAAGTAATCCTAGGTCTGCTAAAAGACTGGGCTGAAGATAACTGTAGAGTACCCCCAGAACAGGGGGGATTTAAAGAAGGGCATTCAACGGTTGACCATTGTTTTGCCCTCTGGGCGGTAGCGCGGAAGTCGATAGAGCAGAGGGGTAACTTGTTCTGCTGCTTTGTAGACTTCCGCGCGGCATTTGACCTTGTAGGCAGGGAGCAGCTATGGTCAACCTTGATAGGCTATAAAATACACGATGACCTGTTAGCCCTTATTCAGGCCTTACATACAAATAACTGGGCCCAGGTAATCCTGGGCGAGGAGGGTGGGTTGTCTGGGAGGATCCAGATTGGAAATGGCCTGAGGCAGGGGTGCGTACTAGCCCCATTGCTTTTTTCCGTGTTCATAGCGGACCTATCCCGGAATTTAAGAGAGGTCCGAGGGGCTAGCCCAAAGCTAGGAGGTAATCACATATCTTGTCTGCTATATGCAGATGATTTGGTGATTATGGACCAGACAGAGATAGGTCTGCAGGGGAAATTAAACATGTTCCATAAATACTGCTTAAATAAAAAATTAGTAGTGAACATGGAGAAGACCAAAATATTATGCTTCGGTAGAAGTAAGACCCGGTTTCCTTGGTGTCTTGGTACGGAATTACTCGAGAAGGTAACAGATTATAGATACGTGGGAATATGGTTAACGAGTAATCTGAATTGGACCACCCATCTGGAAGCATTACAAATGAGGGCAACAGCTTCTATGAAGGGTTTAAAAAGATTTAATAGCTTCTATGGAGAAATGTCAGACGGGCCGGTTATAAAGGCCTACCTAGCTATGGTCCCGCGCAATTTCTATACAGGGCAGAGGTTCTCTTTTTAAGCGGGAAAAAATGTTGGGATAAAGAGGAGGGTATGATCCTGAAAAGCTTGTTCTCGCTGCCAAAATCATCAATGGTACAAGCAGCAAGATTAGAGTTGGGATTTACCTCTTGGGCAATAACCACAAGTATGGCCCTAATACGTTTTTGGCAGCGCCTAGGAACTGGGGAGCACCCCAAAAAAATCTCACAGTGGTGTAGAGAAGAAATTGCCTCTAGTGAGTTATCCTGGGTGAAAGAAACAAGAGCCTCATTAAGAGAAGCATATGGAGTGCTGGGATTAGAACTAGGCACGCAGTTAGGACACGCCATAATAGGCAAAAAAGAACTACGGTCTTTGGGAGACGACGTGTCCCGTACATGTGATCGAGAGTACCTCCTGCAGAAAACTTCGGTGTCCCATATGACCCAAACATGGGCTTCAGAAGATCAACTGTATCCTTATTTAGACAGGTTACCGAATCACTGTCTAAGACGAGAGGTACTAAAAGTGAGAATGGGAATAAATCCATGTTACGTAAATAATAGGATTAAAAACCTCATGACAAATAATGATGGTAACTGCACTTGTATGTTAGGTACCCCCTGTGACATTATACATATTTTATTAGACTGTAGGATGGTTCTTGATATACGAAAGGCGATTTTATGCCCGATATTTAAAAAATATAGTATTATGAATAGGAAGCAAGCTGCCAACCTCTTAGTGGAAATGACAAATTTGGATATAGCCTGTGCCTTGGGGAAATACATGAGTAGAGTTAGGGTGTTTCTCCAGTGTACAGAGTTATAGGTGCAAGTAACCCCCTAATATAAAATTAGATTGTATTTTAATAGTAATATATGTATTGTGTTTGGAAGGTTTTGGTTATATATGTCTAATTTATTGTGATTTTAATAATTCAGGAGGTTATTGATTATCAACAAAAGGAGCTGTGTTATCCTCCAGGAAATGACCATGTGTTGCATTTTTATAATTGTTTTATACTATGTGTTTTTATAAAGTTTATAAAATGTAAAGTGTACACTTTTATGGTTGTAACAAACCAAATAAAGTTTTAATGACAAAAAAAAGGTAAGTAACGTATCCTTCCCATCTCTGGGAGGTGTAAAGGCTGTGAAGATCCAACTTATCCCATACAGAGATCTGAAAAAGGGGAAGTTTAGGGGCTGTTTGGATTTCATTTGATATTTTCTAAGGGAGGCTACAACAAATGCAATTTTATTTTTACAACAGCATTCTGAGACACATAAAAAACGAACAATAAATCATAGGATTGCTACCTGTGTGAAGTTATAACAGACAAAACATTGTAAAACAAATGTTGAATGCTAAGAAATGTATTGACCTTTTCTCTACACAATGCCCCTCTTCTAGTCTCTATACTGTGCCTTCCTTCTAACCCTACTGTCCCCCCACTGACACTGTGTTCCTTCGGTTAACCTGTCCAATTCCTTTTGAGTCTACATTCTTTCTTCTGATCCCGAGTCCTGCCCTGTCACACTGTTCTCCTCCCTCTGACCTCACATTCTTCCCACTTAACCTTCCTGCCTCTCTTTGACTCTTCCTCCCTCCTTTTGACCCTTCCTTCCTCTCTCTGACCTTTTCCTTCTTCGAATGCTTTCTTTTTTCCCCTGACCCTTCCTTCCTCCCTCTGGCACTGCGTTCTTCCCTCTGCCACTGCCCTCCCTCCGTTTCTTTGTTCCTCCCTCTAGTACTGTAGTCATTGCTCTAGACCCTCACTCCCACCTCTGGCCCCATCTACCTTGTTTGGGCCAACTTTCCTACCTCTAGCACCATGTTTTTGTTGATGGCCCATATCTCTTTGGCCCTGTGTCCCTTTCTCTGTCCTCGCATACATCCCTCTAGCGCGTATTCTTCCAAGTATCCCTGTGTTCTCTCCTGGCCCCACTTAAATTCCTCTGTACCTTACCTTCCTTGGCCTTAGGTCTCTCTCCCTCTAGCCCTGCTTTCCTCATTCACGTTCTTCCTCACTGATCCAAAGCCATTCACTTTGACTTTCTTTTCCAAAACCCTACCTTCTAGTCCTATCCTGATTCTCTTGTCTCCAATCAGACCACACATTCCACTCCCTGACCACGTATTTCTGACTGTTGCAGGTTGAAGAATGGGGTCCCTTCGACCTGGTCATCGGAGGGAGTCCCTGCAACGAACTCTCCAGAGCCAATCCCACCAGGAAAGGTCTTTATGGTGAGTACTCCTCCTTTTGAATACACATTGTTTGATTGAGAGTATGGAGGCTAAATGAAGCGCATGAGAGTCCTAAATCTAAGTGTTCTTGGCACCCTGGGATCTGCAGGTACTCGAGTCCGTCAGACACAAGGCATAGCCTCCTTTAACCAGAGTAATGGAGCAAAAGTCTCATTCCCAAAAGGCGGTCCAAGCTTATGTGTGGAATCAGGCTTACATAAGCTGAGCTCCAAATAAGCTTTCGCACTACTAGAACCTTTTGTTCTCTCTCCTTAAGTCATAGATGCACAGAGCTAGTTTTCCTTGAACACAAACTCCAGGAGATAACATGGGTTTAAATATGAATACCAAAACTGATAGACTATCCCTGTCTTCGTTCTCTTTATATGCGTAGCTCCATGCAGTTTTTAAAACTGTTCAGTATGTAGGGTCTGGAGACCAAGGAGCCTGACTGTCCAAACATAAATAAATATTTTTCAGACTAGTGACTTCAGAAAGTTTGTGAGCGAAAGAAATGCAGGAGTTCCATTGGGTTCTCAAGTGCTAATGTTGTCCCCTCTCATTAGTTGCTAGCGGACTTTGATGGACTGCTTTTAGCTGTGAGCACTAGAGAAGAGGACTCATAGCAGGTGCCTCTTGGTAAGGTTTAGTCACTGGGAAATTCCCGGAGTAGACAGCTATGTGACAAGTCACACTGTACTCCTGCCACTTCTGTGTCATGCAGGTGATCACCGGTCAGAGGGACACAAAAGAACAACCCATTGCTGAATGTAACAAGTTTACGGCTGTTGGTCTTTCAAGTCCACCTCATTCTACGACGTTGCATTGGTAAGCACTAAGTCAAACTGCCTTTCCTGAAAAGAGAAGTAAAATATAGCCATTTGTTGAGCACGTCTGCAGGTTCAGACCTGTAGTCCGCATGACTCATTGGCAACAAAGAATGTAGAAAGAATCTGAACAGTTGTCCCCCTATACTCCATCTCTGGCACTTTATTTATCCTCTCCCTGCATCCCAAAGTTATGAGGACACAGTGGCTCAGCAAGTTGAGATGAGAGGGTGTTGGCGAGTGCAATGACAGGCACTACTTAACGTCAGTCAAGTCAGACTATGTACCTGAGCCTGGCCCTGAACAACTTCACTCTTCAAGCAGCTACTTTGAGCAAGGAAAGACAGGCAGTTTTAGGTACAAGGCAATACCTTAAGAGACAGGAGACTTGAAGGCAAATTTTTGAAAACGCAGTACCTCGCCATCACTTTCTCCAGCCCCCGGAGTGTGTCACAGCAGAAGACAAAGGTCTTGTGTTGCATTGATTATAGCTCATCCTGCAGCTAAGAACTCTTTAACAATCAAGTGGGAGGTGTAAGCTACATGAACCACGGCCCTAACAAAGCATCTTCCATCCCCTTTATCAAAGCTCTGCAGCACTAATGAGGGATACAGCAGTGCATCACCATGTTAACACTATATGTAGACAAGGCGTCTACCTCGTCATTTTGCCTCAGTCTTGACATTTTCCTTCTACCTCAACTCATCATCTAAATCCTCATCATGAGCTGGCCATATTCTCACCTCAAGCCTTTCTCACTTCATGCACCCAGCACCCACCGTCAAGCGCACCCCACCTCGCCTTCGCGTTCTCACCCCTCATCACATGACATCAATCTCACCTTTGCTGAACGTCCTTCTAGTCTTGGCTCAACCTGACTGCTGACTCACTAAACGTTACCTCAGCCTCATCTAATGTCATTCTTACCTGAGTCTAAACTTAATTTTATTTCAATTTCTTAAGAAACCAATTGAGTATTAAAAAGCATGAAAATTCAATATCAGTTCGTTCATAGGGGATTATGCATTATTATAGAAAAATATAACTCAACGTCTTAACAGCAGTGAAATAATAATGTTATTTTGCAGCGAGCCACTTAATTATCTACTAGGTTTTCCATATATAATGGCAAGCTGTATCAAGCTGAATTGTACTCAGTTTTAAGACACTATTCATATATTTGTAATGTAATGTTCAACAAAAAAGATACTTTTCCCATGAACATCTGTGCCCCACTTTAACTTCAAACTCGAATCCTGTATCTCCCTTCACATGTGATATAGGTTGGTCTACAAGAAAAGGCAGCTTACATCCGATTTGCAGGCATATCACTGTAAGGGCAAACACCAACTTACTCTCGAAGCTTCTGTTTGCCTAGCGGTGATTGCTGCTCTTTAGGTCTCGCCTACGCAGCGCTCATGCGCTGCATAGGAGAGACCTAATGCCATTGGCACCGCTTTTTCAGCAAAGAAGTGCACGCGTTGCATTGCTTGCAATGCAAACGTGTGCACGTCTGGAGATTTCCTTGTGGGAGCGCACGGCCCCATCTGGTGGCACCATATGGTCGCAAGGACATCGCGCATTTCCCCTCCCCCTCCCGTGCTGCTGAGGTGCGCGCTTGTTCTCCACTGCGGTCGGGCTGTCAGTTCCCCCAGGGTACAAGCAGGCATCCACTTCTGTCTTTTTGCTGCGATCAGCTGCCCTGACAGAAGTGGATGCCTGCTTGTGCCCAGGGGGAACTGCAGTACTGCTCATCGGCACCGAGTCTCGTGTTAGGTCTCGCCTTGGCGAGACCTATAGTCGCCGCTTTCTCTGCCAAAGGGAGACAGGAGTTGGCACGCGCGCACAGGAGATGTGCACTCCGTACACCTGCACATCTCAAGTCCGCGCTTGCCAACTCCTGTCTCCCTTCAGCAGAGAAACCGGCTGGCGTTACACAGCGCGCGCCGTTGCGCTTTCACTTTCCCTCCCCCGCACTGCTGCACTTTCACCAGCTTGTTTGTTCACAATTACAGTGACATGGTAATGCGAGCCGAGTGTACGCATATATAAAATGGTGGAGTTCGAAAAGTACATCATATACGTCATAGCTTTTGAGTGGTACACCTTCAAATCTTACCTTGGTCCTGCCCGGTTTCCTTGACACCAAAGTCGTGTGGGACCTCTTCCAGGTTCGGCCGCCACTGGCACACCTCTGCCCTGCGGATTGTTGAGGGCGCGACACGGAGTGACAGATATGCCGACATTACGCCTCCCACTCCTTTTTATCAGGCTCGAGCTAACGTAAATCCTTCATCGTATCAGGGCAATCGAACCGAGTTAGCAACTGTGTTAAAACCAATCTCATTCCAGGAACTTTGCAGCATACTGTCCGGGGTGACGCCGATAGGCCATCCCAGCAGGCGGCGTTCCCACGTTGGAGCAGGTAGCGGAGACGCCACGACTTGGCACGCACAGATGGTATTCTTTCAATTACACATGAACCTGGCTTGATACCCCTCGCACGCAGCACCAAGGCCTCGCTCTGTGAAGCCGCGCTGGAATGGGCCCCGGAATGATGTGTCAAATCACACATGGGGCTCGGGTTACAGGGTGAATGCTGGAAATATGTTGTTGTTCAGAGCTGCTAATCCTGGGTGCATGCTTGATAATGACACACCGCCAAGTGCTCCTCCGCACAGGACAATGGCGGCAGAAATAGTCTGTGAAAGTAATGTGTGCCGGCAGTAGGAACATAGAGAGGAATGATTTAATAGCAGCATTTATGCACAGTGTATTTTCACATATATAGCATACATGCACCTGTGGCACTGCAGTGGTTAAATTGTGGCTGCGCTGGTGTTTCTGCTCACGCAGTCCCTAGCCTGCAACATTATTGTCATATCTATCATATGTATTAAGCCTTCCATCTGCCATCGTTTTGGGCTGATGGGTGTTTTCAATAGTTGAAGAACTGGAGCAGCAATATTTTACTACCTTGGTCACACTGTTATTGGAACAATTTTCAAAGTGAGGGTGCTGATTGCCACCTGATTGGTTTTCTAATGGCAGCACCGGTATTTTGGTGTCCCAGCCGATACAGAAATAATGAAAAATCACCTAAAGGTGCAATTTTAGCCCATATTTGTACATTCTTCAAATAGGAACCCCTCAATATCAAAGGCTTCTTCTCCGCATCAGCTGCCACTTAATCTCAAATGGCACACCCTTGAGTTGAATTGCCTTTAACAGCACCCCCCAAGCAGCAGCATCTTACTAGGCAATATCCTCAGCGGTTGCTTCACTGACTAAGAGCATGTAACATTGCTCTACACAGCCAGTTACAAACAGCTCCTGCGGGACGCACGTGATGCACCGTCGATCTACCTATATTAAACCTGCAATGAAAATAATGCAAGCTATATCTGTAACTGGATACTAGTGTTTATCGGTTTTAGATGGCACTGGTCAACATTCACCCATATTATTTTTTCTACTACCCAAGCAAATGCCAAACTCTCAAACCTAATTTTCCACTACTGGGCTGAGTATAAACTACATGCAATAAAAATAACTAGATGTTCCACAGGCAATGCTTCGTATTCATTGTTTATTTCTTGTTTACTGCATTGATCATTCATGTTGTGTTTAAATACAATTGTCAACAAACACCTCAACTCCTGTCACCCGCTCCCTTCCTTCCCCGGAGTTCTCTTGGCTCCACTGTGCCAAAACATCCTCTGCTTCGTTCCCTCAACATCCCTGCGCTTCCTGGTCGCTGTGCAGGTCCCTTGCTTCGTGCCCTTGATAGCTGCAACCCTTGCCTTGCAGCTCAAGCACCACCTCAATTATTACCCTCGGGAGCAGAAGCAGATATGGATGGGCATGACCTCCCAAAATGAAAGAGGAAGCTGTGTCTCTTTGAACAGTGTGTCCATACCAGGCCACCATCACCCAGCCCACGGGGCAGCGCGCCCGATGGGAAATATAGTACAGCGAGGCTACGTGACCGTCTATACTCCCTTGAGTGCAGGAGGAGCAAGGAATGCGGTTTCACAGGAAGTGTAGTTCCGAATGAAGGCATAAAGCAACGGACATCCTGGAAGTGTCAGATTACGTTTTGATGAATCACGCAAGTGGTAATTGTGATGCTTTCTTTCGCACGGACCAAGATATTGCGGGCTTCAGAGTGCACTGAAGAGCAGATAATAACAAAGTAACAATGAGATATTTTACAGGGTGTAAAAAGTAAAACACCACCAGATTACAGTTAGCATCACGATGTCTCATTGTGTAGACATTTTTCAGTTAAGTCTGGAGGAGGATGGATACACTTGACCCCACGTTTCAGTCTGCTGGCTTTATTTGCAAATGGAATACCTCAAGTGCTAGGGATACATTGCCATAAATGCCCACAGTGCCCACCATTTACAACAAGCATTTGCAATGCAATAGGTCTCGCATTTGCGAGAGTTTAAGCTATTGACATTGTAAATGACAATGCCTTTTATTTTGTTTTAAAAACCAACACAAATAAAAGGTATTGTAATGCCAATAGCACAAACTCTCGCAAATGCGAGACTTATTGCATTGCAAATGCTTGTTTTATGGGGCTGTCTCATTGTGCCCCCACTTCCCTTCACACCATGCCTAAGGGCATTTCACCACCTACATCTGCAGCATGGTGAAATTAGGCACTGCAGTGCATGCGGCAAAATGCCAGTCGGGAAGAATGGCTTTGCATAAAGTCGACATACCCTTCCACCTGTTGCCCATATGCAAGTTTTCACAAATGTGTTTTTTAGGTCAAAAGACCTCTTGAGGACCACACTAAAACTTAAAGTGTGCTTAGAGTTAGCCCATGGCTAACCATTGGCTAGTTTTCTTGTCACTCTCATATCTGGGCTTCTTACTCAATAGCTTTCCTTCCTCTCATGTTTGTCTCTCTCTTAGAGCATAGCTTCTTTACCGTCCTTCTAAGTGGATGATTGGATCCTCCAGTTGCTCACATTCAGAAAACTACTTTTCTCTTTTTCTTTCCGTTAGTCTATCTAATCTAGTGGTTATGCACAGAGGGCCAAAGTATCTTGCTTTTTACAGATTTCAAGCTGCTTTTCATCGTTTTGCTGTTACTTTTCTGTCAGATTGAGTGCACTCAATCATTTCTGTTTATCTTAACTTTTGTCATTTAATTTAGTAGTGCCCACCTAGTTGAAACTATCTCCTTCTTTTCTGTTTTCAAAAGAACCCTTCTGTCATAGGCATGATTGTCAGTGTATATGTCAACTGTACATTTTAGGTCTGGCCCAGAGACATCCTTTAATTATCTCGACAGCTGCATGTTTTCTTCAAAAATATATGAAATAATAATATGTTCGAGGCATGCGGGCTGCTGAATTCATATCTGTTCATAGATCGCCGCCTAGTGTTGGGTCCGGATGATTGCACATTGTTGTCCTGGAAGAGTGTTCGAAGTATCACGAGATAGGTGGCTCCTCCCTTGGACTACAGTGCGCATGGGCATCCTCTCCATCCCCAGATTGTTTTTCTCCGCCATTGGGTTCGGATGTACTTTCCTACTCTCCAAGTTCGGAATCAAAAAAACTTCTCAAAAGGCCAAAAGGCCTTCGGATAACGTCGGTATTGTTAAGCGCTCGGTGCCGATACACTTTTTATAACTCGGTTGCACTCCAGTCGTCGAATCGGGCCGTGAGGCCTTCTCGACACCACGTGGACCGACCGTCGATGGAACGAAGTCCATTCAAGTTCTGCCCTCAGTGCAACTCAAAGTTTCCGCACACAGACAAACATCCAGTGTGCAACAAATGCCTATCTCCAGATCACAACGAAGATAGTTGCCTGGCCTGTGCCCAATTCCGATCAAAAAAGACTATTCGGAATAGACGGGCGGCGAGGCAAGAAATGCAACGATCGGCGCTGGAGCCCGATAACATCTTCGGGGACGAAGACGATCTAGCAAGCGCCGACGACTCAGACCGAGACGACGGACAATACTTGGAGCCCGGCTCCGAATATTTCCCCGAAGAGGGAGAACTAATCGTCGATCTCGAAGAATATGATCAAGACATCGTAGCAGTTGAAGACGACTCCGATGACGGCGAGGGGCGAACCGTGAGTACGCCGCCCCATATAGGCACTACACCTCTATCATAGACTCAGGTCAAGGAATCGCCAGCAGGCCTTAGCCGAGACCAACAACCTCTTTCTACAGCTCCGCCATACCGCCCGGCTAAGAACTTATCGAAAGAGCCCTCTGAGACACGTCACACAACATCGGTTCCATCAAAACCGAAACTTGTCGACAATACAGTCTTCGGACCAAATTACGTCGACCCGAAGGTATCGAAGCCTAAAGGCGTCGACCCGAAGGCCACAGTACCCTCGAAATCAAAACCCATCGAGTCGACATCGAAGACAAAAGCAGTCGAGTCGAGCTCCAAACAAAAGGCCGTCGAGTCGAGTTCCAAACAAAAGGCCGTCGAGTCGACCTCAAAGGCAAAACACGTCGAATCGACGCAAAAACAAAAGCACGTCAAATCGACCCCCAAAAAAGCACGTCGAATCGAGCAAATCAGCCTCGGGTATCGACAAGGGGAACAAACCAGTCGACGACAAAACAAGGCCCACGCCCAAAACTACCGTCCAACCGAAACCGAAGGTGGACGAAAGGAAAACGGTTGAGCCGAAATCCACTGAACCGAAAGACGGCGTCAAACCGAAACAGCAGGCTCCAAAACAACATAAAGGGTCTCTCGAACCGACGACACCGCTCGGTTCGAAAACAGTTGTGAAGCCAGCAAAGGTCGTTCAACCAACAAAACCCGTTGAAAAACAACCGAAGGCGATACAACCACCTAAAACGGTCGCGGTACCAAAAACCATCGACCCAAAGAAACAAAAACCAAAGGTTGTAACCCCAAAACCAAGAACTGTTGAAGAGGAGCTTCTTCACCCAGATCCCTCTGCAGAGAACCAGTCAAAAATCTACATTGATCCAATAACTGGTAAAGTGACTGTGTATACTAAAAAGAAAAGGTCTCTACCAACAGAAGACATTGCCAAAATCCCCTTAAAGAAAAAGAGGGACTGTGCTACCTCTCCTATCCTCTTTGAACCTATCACTCCTGCTATGCCTACTACTCCTTATACCCCAACCTCACCAACACGCTCTGACTACAATCCTGATGAAGATCAGGACGGAGATGTAGGTTTTGGGTATCCACAAAACCCAAATACAAACCCAGACACACAGCCATGGGGTACAGGAGGGGAACCAGACAATGAAGTGACTCTAACCATCACAGACCCTGCAGTATACCCTACTAAGCCATCACCCACAGAGGATACAGTTGCATTTAATTCTCTGTTAGATAGAGCAGCAACCTACCACAATGTAGATGTGCACTCTGATGCTATTGAGGAAGATTTCCTCTTTGATACACTCACAACATCTGAAAGACATGTTAAAACACTCCCAATGCTAAAAGGAGTGTTAAAACACACAGGTGACATTTTTAAGGACACTGCTAGGGCTCGGGTCATAAACCCAAGAATTGAGAAAAAACACAGAGCTGCACCTATAGATCCTACATACATCAAAGGACAGCTACCCCTAGATTCCTTAGTGGTATCAAACGCACGTAAGCGTGCAAACTCACAGACTACTGGTGAGGCTGCACCTCCAGACAAGGAATCTAAGATATTTGAGGCATCAGGCAAAAGAGTGGCGGCTCAGGCAGCAAACTCCTGGAGAATAGCCAATACACAGGCCTTGCTGGCCAGATATGATAGGGCGCACTATGACAGTTTGGAAGAAATCCTCCAACACTTACCTGATCCCTACAAACAGCAGGCAGATGAACTTATACATGAGGGAAAGCTCATCACCAATGCATCCATTAAGTGTGCACTAGACGCGGCAGACACAGCTGCCAGATCCATCAGTACCAGCTTGCTAATAAGGCGACACGCATGGCTTCGCATATCAGGCTTTAAGAATGAGGTCCAATCTACAATTCTTAATCAGCCAATTAACCCAGACTTTTTATTTGGGACAGCAGTTGATTCAATTCTGGACAAAATGAAAAAGGATGCAGAAACTGCAAAATCTATGGGAGCACTCCAGTCCCAACAACACCGGGGCTCCTTTCGTGGCTCCAATTATAGAGGAGGAGCGCGAGGAACATCACAGCAATCCTCCAACTACAAAACTAACACACAATCCACGTATAACAAAAATACAGGCCTGGGCGGTTATAGAGGAAACAATACCAAAGGCAGAGGTCGTGGAGGCATTGCAAATAGATCCTCCACTAACACAAAGCAGTGACTTCCTGACACTCCCCCCAGACCACATAACACCAGTCGGGGGAAGAATACAACAATTTCAACAAGTCTGGTTAAATATCACCACAGACAAGTGGGTCAGGCAAATTATCCAACATGGCTATTGCCTAGAGCTCACCTCAACTCCACCCAACATACCACCCGTGCACCGTCCTATGTCACAGGAACATATACCCTTACTTCAGCAAGAGGTCATCAGCATGCTACAAAAGGGGGCCATAGAACCAGTCCCACTGCAACATCAGGGAACAGGAGTATACTCCCTATACTTCCTAATTCCAAAGAAGGACGGGTCTCTCAGACCAATATTAGACCTCAGGCCCCTCAACCTCTACATTCTGTCAGAGCATTTTCACATGCTCACTCTCCAGCAAGTCTTACCATTGCTTCAACAGGGAGACTTCCTAGCAACTTTAGACCTCAAAGATGCATACTTTCATATACCAATACACCCTGCTCACAGAAAGTATTTGAGGTTCACCATTCAAGGGCAACACTACCAATTCAAAGTCCTGCCCTTTGGGGTGACAACAGCTCCAAGAGTGTTCACCAAATGTCTAGCTACAGTGGCGGCACATCTCAGAAGGCAACACATACACGTGTACCCTTATCTGGACGACTGGCTAATACACGCGCCAACAGCCCAGCAATGTGCCGACAACATGTCAAAGACCATACACCTACTGCACAGTTTAGGATTTTCACTAAACTACCCAAAGTCACACCTACAACCCTCCCACGTCCTACAGTACCTGGGAGCGACAATAGATACACTGTCAGCCAAAGCATATCCCAACACAGCACGGGTCCAGGGAATGCAGACGCTAATACAAAAGTTCAGACCCCAACACTCACTACCAGCTTGAGTGTTTATGCAGCTAATAGGCATGATGGCCTCGTGCATATTCATAGTCCCTCACGCAAGACTACATATGCGTCCGCTACAAGAATGCCTAGCAAGGCAGTGGAACCAGGCTCACGGGCAACTAAAAGACCTAGTGCTGGTGACCAGTCGTGCATACAACTCTCTGCATTGGTGGAATCCACAAAACCTTTTCAAAGGTCGACTGTTCCAAGAGCCTGTCCCACCAATAGTGTTAACAGCGGACGCATCCCTACTAGGATGGGGAGCCCATGTCCTACACTACACAGTGCAGGGACTCTGGACTGTACAGCAAAAGAAAATGCATATCAATCTCCTAGAATTGATGGCCATCTTTCTAGCCCTAAAAGCTTTTACGAAACACTTACGCAACAAAGCTGTGTTGATCCGGACGGACAACATGGCAGCTATGTATTACATTCTGAAACAGGGAGGAACACACTCACCACAGCTGTCGCACCTAGCTCAAGCAATGTGGAAATGGGCCATTCAGAGGAACATCTTTCTCATGGCAGAACACCTCCCAGGCAAGGACAACCAAGTAGCGGACCTCTTAAGCAGGCACAGCCAACAGATGCACGAATGGGAAATTCACCCCAAAGTGCTCCAACCATTTTTCCGGAAGTGGGGACACCCGGAAATAGATCTGTTTGCCACAAGCGAAAACGTAAAATGCCAGTACTTTGCCGCCAGGTTCCCACATCCGCAGTCGCAAGGCAATGCGATATGGATGAACTGGTCAGGCAAATTTGCGTACGCTTTTCCCCCCAGCTCCACTAATACCGCTGGTGGCACGCAAAATGCGCCAACCTTCGCTGACGCTAATCCTAGTTGCTCCCACTTGGGCTAGACAACCATGGTACACAACGTTCCTAGAACTGTCAGTGGTGCCTCATCAAAGACTACAACTAACACCCAGTCTTTTAACGCAGAACCATGGCGAAATCTAACACCCAGATCCCCAACAGCTGAACCTAGCGATCTGGCTCCTGAAATCCTAGAATTTGGATACCTCAACTTGCCCCCAGACTGCATGAATATTATCAAAGAGGCAAGGAAACCCACTACCAGAGCATGCTATGCAGCAAAGTGGAAACGTTTCGTCATTTACTGTAATACCAATGACATTAACCCGCCTGATGCTTCCACTCAAAACATCATTTGCTACCTATTGCACCTCCAACGGTGCAATTTAGCTTTCTCGTCCATCAGAATACATCTAGCTGCGTTAGCAGCATATTTGCAAAACAGGCAACACCTTTCACTAGTCAGGGTGCCAGCAATTAAAGCGTTTATGGAAGGACTTAAACGCGTAATTCCTCCAAGACACCCACCATCACCAGTCTGGAATCTAAACGTTGTTTTAACCAGACTAATGGGACCACCCTTTGAACCACTGCACTCATGCGAACTACAATTTCTTACTTGGAAAGTGGCTTTCCTTATTGCCATTACTTCGCTTCGAAGAGTTAGTGAGCTGCAAGTCCTAACTATTCAAGAGCCATTCATTCAGGTACATGCAAATAGAGTAGTTCTCAGAACAAACCCTAAGTTCATGCCAAAGGTGGTATCCCATTTCCATTTAAACCAAACTATTGAGCTGCCAGTGTTCTTTCAGAACCCACAAACAGTAGCTGAAAGGGCCTTGCATACCCTTGATGTCAAAAGAGCTCTGCTATATTACATAGACAGAACAAAAACATTTCGCAAGACAAAACAATTGTTTGTTGCCTTCTCACCACAACACAAGGGTAACCCTATCTCAAAATCAGGCATAGCCAGATGGATAGTTAAGTGCATACAAATATGTTATATAAAGGCAAAACGCACCTTAACAGTCCCCCCTAGAGCGCATTCCACACGTAAGCTAGGGGCATCCATGGCTTTCCTAGGAAATATTCCTTTACACGAAATTTGCAGAGCAGCCACATGGTCAACCACACATACATTTACAAAACACTATTGTGTAGATGTACATTCAAAACAGCAAGCTGCTGTAGGACAGGCTGTTCTCAAAACTCTTTTCCAAACTGCTGCAGCTAACACAGGTAGCCACCGCTAAGGGAGATACTGCTATACATTCTATGCACAGATATGAATTCAGCAGCCCACGTGCCTCGAACGGAATATGCTACTTACCAGTATGCATCTGTTCTTGGCATGTAGGGCTGCTGATATTCATATCGCCCACCCGCCTCCCCGTGCCTGTCGCAGCTGCAGCATTCACTCTTTGCATGGACATCTCTTACTGTACTATACTCCATCTCTGCCACAATGGCGAAAAATAATCTGGGGATGGAGAGGATGCCCATGCGCACTGTAGTCCAAGGGAGGAGCCACCTATCTCGTGATACTTCGAACACTCTTCCAGGACAACAATGTGCAATCATCCGGACCCAACACTAGGCGGCGATCTATGCACAGATATGAATATCAGCAGCCCTACATGCCAAGAACAGATGCATACTGGTAAGTAGCATATTCCTACATGCACATAGAAGGGCTTTGTGACAGAGCTGTCCAGTTATTGGTCATATAGAGGAGCTTTGGGTCAGCACCTTCACTAATTGGTCAGTTGTGGTGTTATTCACATATTGAATTTACACAGGAGTGTCATAGGGTGGTTCAGTTGTCAGTCATTGTGAGTAACATTTTGCCTTTTTTATTTTAACGTCCACAGAGGAAGTGTGAACTTTTACTGACACAAAGAGTCCGTTCCGTTAGGTGCTGTGCATCATCTGCAGGTCATCGAGCTGCTTGGCAGGCAATAACAGGCAGCATTTGCAAGTCCATTTATTGGTGATGTGAACTTAGTAGCACAGTCTTGTGACAGCCATTTCCGCTGTCTGCTGATGATCTGCAAAATAAACTGTCTGCATCAATACTGATTCCCAAGCCTTTCCAATGCAGCCAAGATTGAGCTTAAGTGTTCCGTGATAGAAATAAACAGCTCATAGCACCTTGCCAGGGTAGCTGTGGGTGCACATAAGCGCTGTGCTCCTCCCTGCCAGCAAAGCTGCTATTCCTAGCAGCTTCACAAACCTTACATCCTCATTGGAGAATCTGACATTTCTGATCTTGGATTCTGTTCACATCAAAGCAATTAAATATCAAGTATCCGCATCTGTTCAGCATGCTTAGCAACATAATATAGTGGATTATTTAATTTTACGTTGAATCAATGTAATGATGATGTACGATGATACTTTCAAGATAGACACTGAATTTGAAGTCTACAAATGTTACTTTCTCCTTGGGTCCTTCTTCCATTTTCAGTTTTTTCAGGGAAGTAGTGGGTCTTGCAGTCTTTCCACCCACCACTAACACAAAGTTACCTGGAAACCCTTTCATAGAATAGGTTTCCAGCTCAGGTATGAATGCTTTGCACTGTGGTGCTCCATGTTAAACATCCCCAGGATTTGGGATGTGGCTCCAGATCAGTTCATTCTTGCTTTAAGGGGATGGGGTAGCTCATTGGGACTGTTTAGGCAGTGAAGGGAATCCAAAGATCCTATTATGGTGCCCATGCCCACTTGCCAAGGCCACGACACCTTCTCTGTGTGATCACACAGTGAAAATGATCATAAGGTTGGTAGCTCTGCTTTAGTTTTAGGTTAAGTCTTGTAGTATGGCATGTTCAGTAAGGCTGCTGCCTTTACCCACCACTACCTGGTTGGTACTGAGTTATGGATGGCAACCGAGAGCAGCCACCCTGAAGAATGAAAAAATTTCCTAGCTATCGTAAAGGGAAGTTTCAATTCTTTTAAGGACACTGAGGCGAGGTTTAGGCTGTTCTTTCTCCACTTTATTCATTCAAGCAGCCATCATTAACCAGGAACATAAACAAAACTAAATTTCCCATGCTGCCCAGGGAAAAATGGAGAGAGAAAAAGTCCAACAAAAGCATTCTCCAATCCTGAGCCAGGATCATCAATGACCTTGCCTTGAGGACGCTCTACCGTCCACTTTCTTCGTGCGACCGCAGCTTGCAAGTCTTCGAGTCACTCTTGTTTACTGGCGTCCGAACGTAGGTTCCGGAATATGGAACAACCTGAACATCCTCAACAACAGTGACTTTACAACCAGCACAGACTCCGAAAACCACCATGTTGTAGCAACAATCCAAAAGAAATCGTAAAGGATTTACTCTCCATGCGTACAAAGCTGTTCTGGGAGGGCTCCTCAACCAGGTGGGCTAATCCTCGCCTCCTCGTCCTTAATAGAACTGAAACTTTCCTTTATGATAGCTAGGAAATGTTTCATTCATTGTCAGGACCGGAAGCTTCGGATTTGGCTAGTTTAAAGCTTATTCACCACCAGAGAGGCCAGTGATGACACTGGCTTGAAATAGAATCTCTTAAAGGTGGAGTCTGAGGACACTTGAAGGAGTGTCAGAACTGGATGGCAACAGAGCGCCCATTAGAGGGGTAATGGAAGATAACCCTCTACATATTTGAGAAACCAATGGGAAAGACAGTACGCTTTTTGTTCAAGAGGAGCGCTAGATCAGCACAAGACCTCAAAGTAAGAGCCGGGATCCTCGAGGTCAAACATATGGGAGGGAAGACACATTTTACACGCTCCATACAAGACTTTTAAAATATCAATCCTGGCAGTGAGAGAAACTTGTTGAGACTCACACCTATGTCATTATATAGCGGTAGAGACCATATAGAAGACACCAAACTCCAGAAGACCCTGATCCCCCAAACTTCTTACCCGTCACAGACATTTATACGTAAATCTTAAGGTCCTGATGAAGATGGAGACCACTGATTTTGTCGATTGTCCATGAAACATACGTCGGCCAGAGAGTGTGACACCCCACACTCACATTTCGCCACCCTCCCACCTCGCTCTTTATCCATCTGTGCATGCAGCGTTGGTCTGGGGAGTAGTATGCTAGTGTTAGTATGCTAGTGATATTGTTGTGGAATATTTGAATGTGGTATGAGTGCAGGGGATTATTGTTGTTGCTTTTCTGTGTGTATTTAATCTGTATAGCAACAGTTTGCATAGTTTGAACATAAAATTGAAATGGTATTGCAATTGGTGCACAAAATGAAATGTCGATGAAATTAACTTTCAGATTTGATCAATGTGCTTTTGAAAAATGTAAAAATAACAAAAAGATAAAACTTAATAAAAAATGAAAGAATAAATATCAAAGTTGGTGTGTGGAGAATAATATTTGAGTATGCCCCAAGTTTAGAGCTGTAGTAAGCCCTTGGTTAAAGCAATAGAGGTCAGGTGGGAGATTGTTCCTGTAACTATATTCTCTTGGTTTTTTTCCCCCTCCTCCCAGACCTAACAAATAATGGGTCACCTTTCCTATATACAGGAGTCTGAGGACCACTCTGTGGTATTAAGGATATCCTCCAACCGTGCCTCCAAAGAAAAAGATTTCGATGCCATTGCACCTCGAACAGAATGAGCCCTGAAATGAGAGGTGTCTATCCCTGCTTCTTGCATAACCCAGTCAACCCATCATACAATCATAGGGGAGGAAGCCGCTCGTGTTGTTTAGTAAGAGCTATAAACAATTGTCTGACGCCCTGAGGACATATATCTATTGTCGCCACTTCATAGTCCTTTAGTGCCTTGACCACACATAATTTTGGGACATCCGGGAAAGCGGGATAAGACACTGACTTTGAATTACATTTGGTTATTCTGAAGATATGAAAGGTAACTCCCTCCGCAGTGAATACTCGACTCGTTAGGTCCAAAGCCCGCACATCTGAAAACCTGCGACAGGATATTAAACAAAGAAGGATCGCCAGTTTCGCCGACATCTGTTTCATGGAGAGATATTCATTCGATGGCCATGATCGGATCAGATTTAAGACCCCAAAGGGTAGAATACCGAGGCTCCGCGGGGTGTAGAGAGCCCGATACCTTTCAATAATTTGCACACTAGTGGGTGTTCCCGGGTTGGGTGACCGTCCACAGGCATATGGCCCGCTGATATAGCTGATCGGAAAGTGTTGATTGACCTGTAGGCCAGGCCCTCTTTTGCCAGGGAGGCTAAGAAGTTAAGGACATAGACACCCTCTGCCCCCATCAGATCAGCCTGTTGTCGAAGACACCAACTCCCCCATCTAGACCAAGTGGAGCGGTATCTCTTGTTAGTGCTCTCTGCCCAAGATTTTGCGAGTAACGAGGCATCGTCCTCCGAAAGGCCCGGCACCTTCTAATGTTGCCTGTAACCCGCCAGGCCATCAGTTGAAGGCTGCCTGAGAGGAGTAGGTGATGGGCGTTCCCCTGTGGATCTCTGAGGAGATATCAAAACTGGGGTAGACAGATTGGAAAATCCCAAGAAAGTTCCATCAGAACCACTTGGGGAGACATGTACCACGAAAGCAAATTTCGTGCCCTTGACCATATGTAACCAGTGGAGCATCAGACTCCGCTAGATATCTTTTTATATATAAGATTACCACAGAGTATAAAAACACTAACCCTGAAGTTCCCTGAGGAACCGGAGGTACTAACACCGCTACAGCTCATATTGGGTATGACCAAACCCATGAGAATAGTGTCCCTGATATACAAAGCAGTACATACACAGAAACAGAGACCTGCTGCGCACTCAAGGGCGAAATGGGGGGAAGAACTGGGGAGACCTCTGACAGATGAACAATGGGAAACCTGCTCCCTGCAAACAGAAAGACTATCAGCGAGTAGTAGACTCAGAATTATTCATTACAAGTTTTTACACAGATTATACTACACACCAGCCAAGATGTACAGGTTTAAGCTGAGAGAGGAGGACAACTGTGTTAGGTGTCGAACAGCAGGAGCTGATTTCCTACATTTAGTGTGGGAATGCCCGAGTGTTAAAGACTATTGGAGTCAAGTGTTTGGAGCACTGCAAAAAATGATAGCTACACCGTTGAATCCAGACCACCTTTTGGCGCTATTAGGATATGTTAAGCCTGTAAGAGCAGAACATAGGAGATTCATTGCCTTGGCACTTCTCTTAGCCAAGAGACGGGTGGCCTGCAGATGGGGAAGGGGACGGGCGCCTAAATTTAATGCATGGATGGATGACCTAGTAACATGTCAGGACAAACTTGCCACATATGCAGATCTATTGCCAGTGTCATCTAGACCTAATGATATATGGGCCCCGCTAACGTGCTACCTGCTTAAAAACGCGGGAGATTAACCTTAAAAGTGAGCACCAGCCGCACAAGAGATTGAGATGGGCATGGAAATGGGTAGACGGAGGAAGTACAGTATGGTGTATGTATAGAAGTAGATAGCGGGAAAACGCAGGTGTTAACCTCAGAACAGTACAATGGCAAAATGTTGGACTTGTGCGGAACTCTACTTCAAGGACGAAGGAAGATAGGATATTTCAGATATGTATAATATGTAAGGAGGGATGGAACTCTCAACCTGCAACTATAGTGATGTTAACGATGATGTTGTTTGATGCATGTAACATGCTGAGAGGTGAATTTAAATATATGTGCCGAAAGAGACGGACCCATGACTAATTGTATTATGCAGACATAGTGAAATGTACTTGTTTGTTACTTGAAAACAATAAACAGAATGTTAAAAAAAGTTCCATCAGAACTGGAAACCTAGCTTGCGACCTCCAAATTGGAGAGATGATCACCAGATCCGCTTGTTGTCTTCTCACCTGGGTGGACACCCTCATTATAATCGCGAAAGGGAGAAAGGCGTAACCCTGTCCCACACTCCAGTTGTGCAGGAACGCATCCGCCGCCAAGGCTTCTGGGTCCAGGCGCCAGCTGTAGTACCTCTGCAACTGGGTATCCAGCCGGTAGGCAAAAAGATCTATCGAGAAGGGGCCCCATAGGGATTGAAGTTCCCTGAATACCCCCAGATGTAGCTTCCATAGGCTGGTATCCTTCCAGTGGCTGGAGCACCAATCCGCAACCTAATTGGAAGTTCCCAGAAGGTGTTCTCCAAAAGTGAAATGTGGCTGGATAGGCAGTATATCTAGAGATCCCGTGCAAGGTCCGGTAAGGCTCTGGACCTCGTCTCCTCTAAGTGGTTGATATAACGTATCGCTGCCACATTGTCCATTTTGAGAAGGACACAACACTGGGCCCTGTTCTTTGTCCAGCATTTCACTACTACCATCAGCTCCAAACAATTTATGTGAAGGCCTTGTTCCATGGAGCACCATTTTCCTCCGATAGAAATAGCCCCGCACCCGGCACCCCAGCCTGAACCACTTGCATCGGACTCCATCACTAGGTCCGGTTGTGATCCGAAAATCGCCCAACCGTTCCATGCTTCCATGTGGTCGATCCACCATACCATAGCAGCTCTGTTTTAGCCTCCTCCGGTAGGGGACCGAGCTGGGAGTAAGTAAGGCCCTTGCGAAGATGAGAGCTTTTGAGATGCTGAAGGGCCCTGTAATGCAGGGGACCCAGGAATATGGCCTGAATGGAAGACAATAGCAGGCCCACTACTCTTGCGAGTTGGCGAAGAGATATCATGGATTTGGCTAGAGTTCGTCTCAGTTTGTGCCTGGTTTTTGCCAGCTTGCGAGACGGAAGGCTTAGAGTTGCCTCGACTGAGTCCACCAAGAAACCCAAGTATTGCATCTTCTGAGAGGGATTGAGATCTGACTTGGAATTGTTGATCACAAAACCTAGGGACTCCAACAAGTTTACTGTCTGCTGTAATTGGGTCATCAAGTGTTGGTGACACTGACTCATTATAAGGATATTGTCCAGATAAACAATCATCACGACTCCCTCCGATCTGAGGTGCTCCACCACCGTTTTCATCACTTTAGTGAAACACCACGGAGCGGAGGATAGACCAAAAGGAAGGGATGTAAATTCGAATATCTGTGAGTTCCAATGACACTGAAGAAAACGCCTGTGAGGTGGGAATATCTGGATCGTTTGATACGCATCCTTAAGGTCCAGGCGGAACATCCAGTCCTGTCTTTGGAGAAGGTATCTGAGGAGGTGGATACCCTCCATCTTGAAGTGACAATAAACGAGCCACTCGTTGAATTCCTTGAGATTTATTACAGGCCAATCGCCCCCATCCCGCTTCTCTACTAAAAAGATGTTGCTGAGGAAACCCACCGGGTGGAGGGTCGAGGCTACGATAGCCTTTTTCTGCAAGTAGTCGGAGGCTTCCCTGTCTATCAACTCCCTCTGTTCCTCTCGAGAATGAGAGCAGTCTTGGGTGAGCTAACCGGGCGGGGTATTCGAAACACTCTATTTGGAAACCATGCACTGTCTGCAACACCCAAGAATCTGAGTTTAAAGAGGCCCAATTGTGGAAAAAACATTGCAATCTGCCTCCTATCACCACATCTTCCTATCTCTGAACTCTTACCTCGTTGGTTATTGTAGGTTCCTTTTCGTCTTCCTCTACCACCTCTGGGGCGTGGATGCGACCTGGTAGGGTAGAAGTTGCCAAACTTGTTGGGGTCCTGCCATTGTCCTCTATGGGATTCTGCGGACTTGAAGGAGGCTTGGTTGTAGGGACGGCCGGTCGATCGCCCCCTGACACGACCGGCTGTGCCAAAAACACGCAGGGTAACATACGTTTTATAGAGGCTTGGGCTTTGTCAAGGGAGTTGAATGTATTGACAAATTTTCCTAACTCACTGACGAAAGGGTCCCCAAAAAGATTGCCTTCCGCTACCGGCCCAGCCTCCGAGGTGGCTAGCTCCCATAGCGTAGGGTCAATTTTAATCAACAAAGAGGTGCAGGGTTCTGTGGAAATTGCTACAATGGCATTTCCCAGGAAAATAACTGCCCTCTGGGCCCAGCTGGAGAGAGTCTCTGGGGAGATAAGCGTACCCAAGGCTTTGGCGTCTTCCGTCATATCTAAGATTTTTTGCTAAGGGGCCTGCCGCGTCCAGGAGTTTATCCTGGCACGCCCTCCCGGAACGATCAATGACCTTCTTAGGGTCCCTAATAAATTTGGCCAGGAACGTGGCCATCTTAGACTCCACCTCAGGGGTGAGGCAACTTTTCCATCTAAGGTTGGTCTCAGACATTCTGCTCTTAGGCAACTTCTAAACTCCTTATCGAGGGGTTTATGAAGCCTGGATGCCATGTACGCTGCCACTTTAGGAGCCGGAACCAATTCCGCTGACCGAGGGTGAAGTAGGTCATCAGGGTTTAGCATATCACTGCCTGCGTCAGGTTCTGAGGGTTGGTCTAACTTCGCCGGGCGCCATGGCCTGCCTGAGTCACCATCGCCATCAGAGGTCTGGGGGTAGAGTATCGGGGAAACCTGAGTGTCCCGCCAGATCATCTGAGGGGCGATTAGGTGTTGGGGCGGGGGCTGGATGTCCATAAAAGCCATTTTTAGACGGGCAAACACATCAATATCCACTCCTGCGTCCTCTACGCCCTTCCTTTTGGGGTCTAGGGCGGAGGTGTAGGGCTGCCCTGGAGGTAGGGGGTTCTGTGCCCCCGACTGGTCTTCCCTTGAATCCAGGGGTTGCAGACACTGGGCCTGAAGTTGTGTAATTTTCCTCTCCAAGGACTCCACCACCATTGAAACCGCCTTGAGGATGGAGGAGTCCATAACCAGACAAATATTATCAATAGGCAGGTATGTAACTTCCTCCTCCTCATAACATTGTTAATCAAAGACCTCCATAATGCTTAACGTGAGGACTATAGTCAAAAAGGGGCTAATATAGGGAATTTCCCTGCAGATTTGGAGACCCTTCGGGTGTATCTTATACAATGTGGGACCTTACTCCATACTGTTATTGAGGGTGTTGATCTGCCTGGGCTGGTCCTCTGAACACAGAGTTCGAGGCATGTGGGCTGCTGAATTCATATCTATAGCATAGATCGCCGCCTAGTGTTGGGTCCGGATGATTGCACATTGTTGTCCTGGAAGAGTCTTCGAAGTATCACGAGATAGGTGGCTCCTCCCCTGGACTACAGTGCGCATGGGCATCGACTCCATCCCCAGATTGTTTTTTTCCGCCATTGGGTTCGAATGTATATTCAATATCTCCAGTTCGGAATCGATATAGACTTTTCTTAAGGCCCGAAGCCTTTTCCTATACCGTCGGTATTGTCTTGCGTTCGGTGCCCAGCTCTGTTCCGGCTCAGTTCCCGAGTCGGACATCCAGAGGAGTCGCGTGGCTCTTCGGTGCTCGAGGCCCAGTCAACGCAACCAGACTTTAGACGACATCATGGAACGGAGCCCGTTCAAGAAATGTCCCGTGTGCGGATCGAAGTATCCCCACATCGACGTCCACCCGGTGTGCAACAAGTGCCTCTCGCCGGATCACGATGAAGCCAACTGTATGGCTTGTTCCCGTTTTCGATCCAAGAAGACGATTCGACTTCGGCGCGTGGTGCGCCTGGAGGCCCAGCAGTCGGCCCCGGCACCGGTGGACATCTTCGAGAGGGAAGAAGCAGACGAGCCAGAAGATCAAGAGCCGATTTCAACTCCAGCGGAGGAGATCGACTACAACTACGACGCAGACGTCGAAGTGCTTGATACAGAAGAAGTCGTCGACGAGGTAGGAGACGACAATGAGGCCTATGGGGCCACGGAAGATAGCTCAGGCGACGAGCTATGCCCCGTTCGAACAATAACTAAGGCTCAGGTCGAGGGATCGCCACATGGCCTTACCCAAGACCTTACACCCAGATCCACGGCCTCGCCTACGGGCCCGGCTACGGACACTTCTACGGAGCCGCCGTTGGTCAAACCGAAACCGAAAGTGAAAGCTTCGGTGTCGACGAAAACGAAAGTGATGGAGACGCCCTCGAAACAGAAGACGTCTGTCCCTCTGGCCGCCTCCTCGTCTTCCGACATGTCGGGGCAGCCGAAGCCGAAGAAGGCTGTTGACCCGGTGAAGTCGACCAAGGGCGTCGAGCCGAAGTCGGTCAAGGGCGTCGAGCCCAAATCGCTCAAGGGCGTCGAGCCGAAGACTGGGGCGCCGAAACCAATTGTCGAAGCCGTCGGCGCCGAAGGCCGTCGACACAGTTGAAGAACACGGCACACCTAAGAGGGCTGATCCCGCGCATCGGCCGGAGAAAGCCAAGACATCGACGCTCGAGTCTGCACACGCTGGTGGACCGAGGTCGACGAAACCGTCCGCATCCTTCAAAAAGCAGGTGTCGGACTCATTGCAACGCATCAGGAACAAGGCTTCTGCGGTCGATCCGAAGGATGCTTCCACCCCGAAGCAAGTTGCCAAAACGCCAAAGTCCTCGGCGCCACACCTGTTCACGTTACCGCCGAAGGTGGCACCGAAGGCGTTCGCACCAAAGCCGGTCGACGAGGCGCCCATGCAGGTGTCTGCGGGGTCGAAGCCTTCTCAGCCACTTGGGAGCTCGAAGCATCGACAACCCCTGATGGAGGAGCAGTCGGAACACTTTATCGACGCCGACACCGGTAAACTTACCCTCTACAAGAGAAAGATCAAGGCGGGACAGCCTATGGAGTCCTGCACAATTCCTTTGAAGCGCAAAAAGCCTTCTACGGATTCCCCGGTTCTGGTTGAGCCAATTGCTCCACGTACTCGAACAGTTGCTACACCCTCACCCACTTATTCAGATGTGGAGACTGGGGAAGGTGATGATGAGGAGTATAACTTCCCTGCCAACACTGATCCTGAGGATCACCAGGACTCTTGGGCAGATGCAGGGGACACAGGGGATCAGCAAACTGCCCTGGACACTCAGGTGTACAATGTCAAAACCTCTCCTACTGAGGATTCTGCAGCATTTAATGCTCTAATTGAGAGGGCGGCTAAAAACCACGACGTCCAGCTGCATGCTGACCCTATTGAAGTGGACTTCCTCTTTGATACCTTTTCCACAGCAGAAACGACTGTCAAAACTCTCCCAATGTTAAAAGGGGTTCTAAAACATGCTGCAGACATTTTTAAAGAACCCACACGTGCCAGTGTTATCAACCCTAGGATTGAAAAAAAGTATAAGCCGGCACCTGGCGACCCTACCTACATCAAGGGCCAGTTGCCATAGGACTCTCTGGTTGTTTCTAATGCCCGGAAGAGGGCAAATTCACAGACCACTGGTGATGCTCCTCCCCCTGACAAGGAATCTAAAGTGCTAGAAGCATCAAGGAAGAGGGTGGCGGCTCAAGCGGCCAATATCTGGCGTATTTCAAACACTCAGGCACTCTTGGCCAGATATGACAGGGAACACTATGATACACTAGAGACCATGTTACAACATCTACCAGATCAGTATAAAGAGGCAGCGGAGATGCTCATTCAAGAAGGGAAGCTCATCTCCAACGCTTCTATTAAATGTGGCGGACACCGCAGCAAGGGCCATTAACACTAGTGTCATGTTGCGACGTCAGGCCTGGCTCAGAATCTCCGGGTTCAAGCCGGAGATACAAACCACCATCAGCCTGTAAACCCTGATAGATTATTTGGTCCTGAGGTGGATACCACCCTGGAAAAAATAAAGAAGGATACCGAAACTGCAAAGACCATGGGGGCTCTCCAGTCCCAACAGTTTCGGGGCAATACTTTTTGTCGCTCAAGCAATAGAGGTGTTTCCAGAGGCCGGATGTCCCAGCAAACGCAATACACTAAAGGTGGGGAGCAGTCCTCTTACACCAAGCAGAGTAGAGGCGGCTCTCGGGGCAACAGCACCAAGGGCAGAGGTCGTGGAAACAACAACTCCCGCTCCTCCGCCCCCAACAAACAGTGACGCCCTGTCACTGCCCCCGACCATACAACACCTGTCAGGGGGAGACTCCAGCAGTTCCTACCGGTCTGGAAATCCATCACCACAGACAGGTGGGTCAGAAAACTTATCCAGTACGGTTATTGTCTGGAGTTAACATCCACTCCACCCAACTTGCCACCAAAACACCGTCCTATGTCCACAGAGCATTTGCACTTATTGCAGCAGGAGGTACTCGTCATGCTGCAAAAAGGGGCAATCGATCTCGTGCCGGTGGAGGAAGAAGGCACAGGAGTGTACTCCCTGTACTTCTTAATCCCGAAGAAGGACGGGTCCCTCAGACCCCTAAACCAGTATTGTTGGACAGGCCGCATGTTCGAGCTGTCCCCCCTCCCCGCAATGGGACCAGGACCCTGGCTCTCCCTGCATCCCCAGCCAGAGTCCACCAACGACCACCCGAAGTACCCTGCAATCCCTCCACTACAAGACACCAGCTCCGGACCCAGCTGGCCCGGGTCACCATCTACCCCACGACATCGACCCGGCCGCCATCTTGGGGCACTGCAGCACGAGGCCGCGTGGCCTCAACTCGACCCTAACCCCGGGCCCGGCCGGCCCCGACATCGAGGCCCCACCATCCTCCCAGGAGGCAGAGTGACCACTTGGCGAGTCAATGGGAGAAGGAATCGTCAACGGCTCTCCTCCGCCAGGTGTCGATCACCCCAGGCCGCCTGGGCGCTGGCTCCACCCCCCTGCTGGGTGTCTGGACTCCCTCATCCCGGACCTCCCGGCCCCCAGGCGCGAGGGTCCGGACATCAAAGGGGACCAGACCTATAACTGGGGCAGGACCAGACCAGGAAGGCAGTTGTATCCTGGAGTCGAGAGACCCGAGAAGAACTCATCCGTGACTTGGCCTGCTGGCGCTGCCGCGGCCCTCTGCCCCGTGAAACCATCGACTTGGCCTGCTGGCGCTGCCGCGGCCCTCTGCCCCGTGAAACCATCGACTTGGCCTGCTGGCGCTGCCGCGGCCCTCTGCCCCGTGAAACCATCGACTTGGCCTGCTGGCGCTGCCGCGGCCCTCTGCCTCGTGAAACCATCGTCTTGGCCTGCTGGCGCTGCCGCGGCCCTCTGCCTCGTGAAACCATCGTCTTGGCCTGCTGGCGCTGCCGCGGCCCTCTGCCTCGTGAAACCATCGTCTTGGCCTGCTGGCGCTGCCGCGGCCCTCTGCCTCGTGAAACCATCGTCTTGGCCGGCTGGCGCTGCCGCGGCCCTCTGCTTTATGAGACTATCACCTTGGCCTGCTGGCGCTGCCGCGGCCCGATCCACAGACACTCCAGCTCGAGGATTGTGAGCTCGCCTTTTTACCCCTACCTGTACCGATCCGGTACCAAGACTGTCCCGCTACCCCCTTTCCCTACAGAGACTAGAAGTGAGAGGACCCCCGGGTCCAAGATATCCTGTATCGCTGATATCCTTGCCTTAAGAACCTTATATAAAGCCTTGAACTCGACTTGGTGTGGTGCCTGTTTGTGGGGAGGGAGGTAACTTGTCTGTACGATCGCCGGAGACGGTCCCCCCCCCCCCCCCCCCCGGGGATCTCTCCCTCGGTATCCGGCCGACCCTCAGGGTCCCCGTCTAACATTGGTGGCCAGCGACGGGATCCGAACCTACGCATAATCGTACAGAAAGTCACTCGCCCCACCACACACAACAACCATGTCAATAGAGAGCGGAACAACGGAAAAATTTCAGATGGAAAAATTGGAAGACTACAACCACCGGGAACTGAAGCAATATTGCATAGAACTTGGACTTCCAACCACAGGTCTTAGCACAAAGGAAGACTTCAAACGAGCCCTAGAAGCTTGGGCAGAAACGGGTACGGCCGTACCCCGAACACAAACAACCGAAACGAGCCCCGCACCAACTAAAGAAAGAGCGGATCTCTCCCTGGAAGAGATCCGAGAAAGAGAAAAAACCAGACTCCACGAATTAGAACTTGCCCGACTTCGCTTGGATGGGGAACTCAAGCTGGCAGAACAAAAAATAACCCTGGAACACTTACGGCTCAGGGAAGAGCGGGAAGACAAGCAAAGACAGAGGGAGCTAGAGGAAAAGAGACTAGAGTACGAACATGAGCGCAATCTCAAAGCACTGGAGATCCAGAAACAGAATAAAGACCTCGGGCTCCCCGAACGACCGACCCCGTCTGCCTCGACCGAACCCAAGGTTCACATCCCCAAAGATGTCATCCGGGAATACCACAAGAACGATGATATCCAGCAGTGGTTTAAAGCCTATGAGGTGGCAATGACCTCCCACCGGATTCCCCGAAGCGATTGGGGAGCCGGATTATGGGGGAGGTTTGTCAACGAAGGGCGGGACGCCCTGCTGCAACTCCCGGACCAGCTGATGACCTCCTACGACCACATGAAGGCCGCCCTCCTCACTCGATACGGGCTCACACCTGAGATGTACCGCCAACGGTTCCGCGACTGCAAACGGATTCCGGGTACAACTTGGGTGGAGTACGTGAACTTTTTTAGCCGAGCCTTCGAGGGGTGGATCAAGGGCAACAAAGTAACCACCTACGAACAACTCTTTGACCTTATCGTATGGGAACACCTGTCGAACAACTGCTTCGTGGAGCTCCGGCAACACCTCCTGGACAGCAAGCTAACCGACCCTCGACAACTCGCCGCCGAAGCCGACCGGTGGGAAAGCACCCGAGTTGGCCGGAGCGCACCCAGCGAAGTATCCAGATCGTATCGCCCCCGAGGGGGAGGAGGAGGTCGGGGGAGAGACCCCGGCCCCTCGTCACCCCCCAGAAACCCCTCGACCCCGGTTGGCCGGGGAAGCCCTGCCGTCCGGGCCGGTTTCCGGGCCAACATTACGTGCCACAGGTGCCAGCGACCCGGCCACTACGCCAGTGATCCCAACTGCCCAAAGAATCCGAACACTACTCCCCGCCAAGTTGCAGCGGCGGCCCTAGGGGAAGAAATAATCCCGGAAGACCAAGAGGAGTACGAGACCGATCCCTCTGAATGGGCACCCGCCGCCATGGCACTGGTCTGCTTAGGGGAGAGAGACATGATTCCGCGGGCCCCCCTTCCCGCCAACACACAGAAGTACGGTCAATGGGTCAACATCAATGGCCGCCGGGCGGAAGCCCTCCGCGACACCGGGGCCAGTGTAACGGCGGTCCGACGCCACCTCGTCACTCCAGACCAAATCTTGCCGAACATTCTTTGCCCTGTTCGATCAGCCGACAACTCCGAAAGCCTATGCCACATGGCCTGCGTCCCCTTCGAGTGGGGAGGAGTAACAGGGATGTTAAAAGTGACTGTCCGCGATGATGCCCCCGTGGACTGCCTCCTAGGAAACGACCTTGAAAGTTCTCCCTGGGCAGCTGTCGAACGGAGGGAGCACCTGGGGATGCTTGGCCTCCCCGAATGGGTCTGCGTCACGACCCGGTCCATGACCGCCCGCGCGGTCCCCAGCCCAGAAGAGCCCGAGTGGCCAGAACCTCCTCCCGCGCTCATCCCAGAGGAGGCCGCCCCAGAAGCCATTCCCTTGACCCAAACCGAAGAAGGACCCGACCAGCTTCGGGACGTCCCTGACCTGGCACAATGGCGGCAGGAGGGAGGCCCCACGCAGGAACAATTCCGGGCCGAGCAAAAAACCTGTCCTTCTCTCGAAGGACTCCGGCAGCAAGCCCTGGCCCAGAGCACCGGGGATACCTCGGGGGCCCACTGGATCTACTGGGACCAAGACCTGCTCTACAGCGAGCAGAAAATTGCAGAACTAGGGGCCAGTCGGGTGCTGGTGGTGCCCCTTCGCTTCCGAGACTTCCTCCTGAACTTAGCCCACGATGTCCCCCTTGCCGGACACCTGGGGCAGGATAAAACCTACGACCGCCTGGTGACCCATTTTTTCTGGCCCCACATGCGGAAGGATGTCACCAACCACTGCAAGGCCTGCCCCACCTGCCAGGCCAGCGGAAAAAGTGGCCGAAAAATCAAAGCACCATTACAACCCTTTCCTGTCGTCACCACCCCGTTTGAACGAGTGGGAATAGACATTGTGGGGCCCCTCGACCCTCGAACAGCCCAAGGACACCGGTTCATCCTGGTCCTTGTAGACCACGCCACCCGCTATCCCGAGGCCATCCCTCTTCGGACTGTGACGGCCCCCGTGGTGGGCCGGGCCCTGATGGGGATCTTCTCCCGGGTGGGGTTCCCCCGGGATGTCGTCAGTGACAGGGGCACGAACTTTATCTCCAGATATATGAAGTCCCTCTGGCAGCAATGCGGGGTCACCTACAAATTCACGACCCCCTATCACCCGCAAGGAAACGGACTGGTCGAGAGATTCAACCGCACCCTCAAGGGGATGATTATGGGTCTAGAAGAACCCCTTCGACGCCAGTGGGACGTACTGCTGCCATGCCTCCTGTTTGCCTATCGGGAGGTCCCGCAGAAGTCCCTCGGCTTCAGCCCCTTTGAACTACTGTACGGACACCCCGTCCGGGGCCCCCTCAGCCTAGTCAAGGAAGGTTGGGAGCAGCCTCCCCAGAAAACTCCCCCGGACATCTACCGGTATCTCCTGGCTCTCCGCAACCAGACCCGGCGGTTCCGAGACACCGCCAAAGCCAACCTCGAGGCCAGTCAGGAGGACATGAAGAGGTGGTACGATCAGCACACGTCCTCCATTGAGTTCGAACCTGGACAACAGGTCTGGGTGATGTCCCCGGTTGAGCCCTGTGCCCTCCAAGACAGATGGTCCGGGCCCTTCAAGGTAATCGAACGCAAGGGGCCCGTCACCTATTTAATCGACATGGAGACTGCCCGGAACCCCCTACGGGTCCTCCATGCCAACAGGCTCAAACCCCATTTTGTGCGATCCGAACTCAGCCTCCTAATGGCTACCGATACTGGGACAGAAGAAGACTCCGAACCCCTTCCGGACTTACTGAGGGCCCTCGAGCAGGATGGCTCAGTGGAAGGGGTCCAGCTCTCCGAGGCCCTGTCCCCGGAGCAACGCCAAGACTGCCAAACGCTCCTGAGGCAGTTCGCCTCCCTGTTCTCCCTCACCCCCGGAGTCACCCCCTGGTGCCTCCACGATGTGGACACCGGGGACAGCCCTCCTATTCGACACCGAGCATACCGCGTACCAGACCGGGTACGAGCCTGCATCCAGACCGAGGTGTCCAAGATGCTGACCCTAGGAGTGATCGAACCCTCAGACAGTCCCTGGGCGAGCCCAGTCGTCCTGGTTCCCAAGGCAGCTGCCCCGGGCGTTGCCCCTGAGCTCCGGTTCTGCGTGGACTATCGAGGGCTGAATGCAGTTACCCGGACCGACGCTCATCCCATCCCCCGGGCAGACGAGCTAATTGACCGGATGGGGGCCGCCCGCTACCTGAGCATCTTCGACCTAACAGCGGGCTACTGGCAGATCGGCCTCACCCCTAGGGCCCAAGAACGATCCGCCTTCTCTACCCCAGACGGGCACTACCACTTTAAAGTCATGCCCTTCGGCATGAAAAACGCCCCGGCAACGTTCCAACGGCTGGTAAACCAGGTACTGGCGGGCCTGGAAGACTTCAGCGCCGCCTACCTGGACGACATTGCTGTGTACAGCCACCAGTGGACCGACCACCTCCGCCACCTGCGGGAGGTTCTACACGCCCTCCAGCAAGCCGGGCTCACCATCAAGGCCAGCAAGTGCCAAGTTGGCCAAGGGTCCGTGACCTACCTGGGACACCAAGTGGGAAGCGGGCTGGTGGCCCCTCTCCAACTCAAGATTGCTGCCATCCAGGCCTGGCAACCCCCTACGAGCCAAACGGAGGTCCGGGCCTTCCTGGGGCTCACCGGATACTACCGGCGGTTCGTGAAGGACTATGGCAGCATCGTGGGGCCCCTCACAGAGCTCACCTCCAAAAAGAGCCGCAAAACCGTCAACTGGACCCCGGACTGCCAATCAGCCTTCGAGAAGCTAAAGACCGCCATGTGCACGGCCCCCGTGCTCCAGGCTCCCGACTACAGCCGGGAATTCATTGTGCAGACGGACGCCTCCGATCATGGTGTGGGGGCCGTCCTCTCCCAACTCAACGCCGAAGGGGTCGACCATCCGGTGGTCTTCATCAGCAGACGCCTCTTGCCCCGAGAACAGCGCTGGAGCACCATTGAGAGGGAGGCCTTCGCCGTAGTCTGGGCACTCAAGAAGCTCCGGCCATACCTCTTCGGCACCCACTTCCGGGTGCAAACAGACCACCGACCCCTGCAATGGCTGATGCAAATGCGGGGGGAGAACCCGAAGCTGTTGCGCTGGTCCATCTCCCTGCAGGGGATGGACTTCACGGTGGAACATCGTCCAGGCCAGGACCACGCCAACGCCGACGGCCTGTCACGCTTTTTCCGCCTCAGCGAGGAGAGTCCCCAGGAAGATGGCTGACTCTCCCCGCCTTCAGCTGGGGGGGACGCATGTTGGACAGGCCGCATGTTCGAGCTGTCCCCCCTCCCCGCAATGGGAACAGGACCCTGGCTCTCCCTGCATCCCCAGCCAGAGTCCACCAACGACCACCCGAAGTACCCTGTAATCCCTCCACTACAAGACACCAGCTCCGGACCCAGCTGGCCCGGGTCACCATCTACCCCACGACATCGACCCGGCCGCCATCTTGGGGCACTGCAGCACGAGGCCGCGTGGCCTCAACTCGACCCTAACCCCGGGCCCGGCCGGCCCCGACATCGAGGCCCCACCATCCTCCCAGGAGGCAGAGTGACCACTTGGCGAGTCAATGGGAGAAGGAATCGTCAACGGCTCTCCTCCGCCAGGTGTCGATCACCCCAGGCCGCCTGGGCGCTGGCTCCACCCCCCTGCTGGGTGTCTGGACTCCCTCATCCCGGACCTCCCGGCCCCCAGGCGCGAGGGTCCGGACATCAAAGGGGACCAGACCTATAACTGGGGCAGGACCAGACCAGGAAGGCAGTTGTATCCTGGAGTCGAGAGACCCGAGAAGAACTCATCCGTGACTTGGCCTGCTGGCGCTGCCGCGGCCCTCTGCCCCGTGAAACCATCGACTTGGCCTGCTGGCGCTGCCGCGGCCCTCTGCCCCGTGAAACCATCGACTTGGCCTGCTGGCGCTGCCGCGGCCCTCTGCCCGTGAAACCATCGACTTGGCCTGCTGGCGCTGCCGCGGCCCTCTGCCTCGTGAAACCATCGTCTTGGCCTGCTGGCGCTGCCGCGGCCCTCTGCCTCGTGAAACCATCGTCTTGGCCTGCTGGCGCTGCCGCGGCCCTCTGCCTCGTGAAACCATCGTCTTGGCCTGCTGGCGCTGCCGCGGCCCTCTGCCTCGTGAAACCATCGTCTTGGCCGGCTGGCGCTGCCGCGGCCCTCTGCTTTATGAGACTATCACCTTGGCCTGCTGGCGCTGCCGCGGCCCGATCCACAGACACTCCAGCTCGAGGATTGTGAGCTCGCCTTTTTACCCCTACCTGTACCGATCCGGTACCAAGACTGTCCCGCTACCCCCTTTCCCTACAGAGACTAGAAGTGAGAGGACCCCCGGGTCCAAGATATCCTGTATCGCTGATATCCTTGCCTTAAGAACCTTATATAAAGCCTTGAACTCGACTTGGTGTGGTGCCTGTTTGTGGGGAGGGAGGTAACTTGTCTGTACGATCGCCGGAGACGGTCCCCCCCCCCCCCCCCCCCCCCGGGGATCTCTCCCTCGGTATCCGGCCGACCCTCAGGGTCCCCGTCTAACAAGTATATTCTCTCAGAACATTTTCTCATGCTGACGCTGCAGCAGGTTCTTCCGTTGCTCAATCAGGGAGACTTCCTCGCAACCTTGGATCTCAAGGATGCATATTTTCACATCCCACTACATCCATCACACAGAAAATACCTCAGATTCACCATTCAGAATCAGCATTATCAATTCAAGGTCCTCCCTTTCGGGGTGACCACAGCGCCCAGGGTGTTCACGAAATGCCTGGCGACAGTGGCTGCGCACCTCAGGAGGCAGAACGTTCACGTCTACCCTTATCTGGACGACTGGCTTGTCCAAGCAAAGTCGGCACAGCAGTGCGCCGCCAACATGTCCCACACCATTCACCTTCTTCACAATCTGGGATTCTCACTGAATTATCCGAAGTCGCACCTTCAGCCAGCCCATGTGCGGCAGTATCTGGGCGCGACGATAGATACTCTGGCAGCCACAGCTCAGCCAAATTCTGTGAGGATCAACAGCATTCAGTCACTGATCCAGAAGTTCAGACCGCAACACTCGCTTCCAGCAAGAGTGTTCATGCAGTTGATAGGCATGATGGCCTCCTGCATCTTCATAGTCCCGCACGCGAGGCTACATATGCGTCCGCTCCAAGAATGCTTGGCTCATCAGTGGACTCAGGCTCAAGGACAGTTGAACGACCTAGTGTTGGTGACCGGTCGGGCATACAGCTCTCTGCATTGGTGGAATCCACACAACCTTTGCAAGAGCCGACCGTTCCAGGAGCCTGTGCCACAGATTATCCTGACGACGGACGCATCTCTCCAGGGATGGGGAGCTCATGTACTCCACTACACGGTGCGGGGACTATGGACAACGCAGCAAAAGAAGATGCACATCAACTACCTAGAACTGATGGCAATCTTCATGGCACTTAAGGCATTCATGGTACATCTGTGCAACAAAGTCGTGTTGATCCGGACGGACAACATGACGGCCATGTACTACATTCAAAAGCAGGGAGGTACACACTCTCCACAGTTGTCTCATCTGGCTCAGAGCATGTGGAAGTGGGCCATTCAGAGGAACATCTTCCTCATGGCGGAACACCTCCCGGGCAAGGACAATCAGATGGCGGATCTGCTCAGCAGGTACAGCCACCAGATGCACGAGTGGGAGTTACATCCATCAGTACTCCGCCCGTACTTGCAGCAGTGGGGTCATCCAGAGATAGACTTGTTCGCCACAAGGGAAAACGCAAAATGCCAAAGCTTTGCCGCCAGGTTCCCGCACCCACAGTCGCAGGGCAATGCGATATGGATGAACTGGTCAGGCAGATTTGCGTACGCTTTTTTCCCCCAGCACCTCTCCGCTGGTGGCACGAAAGCTAAAGCAACACTCGATGACACTCATCCTGGTTGCTCCAACGTGGGCACGCCAACCATGGTACACCACGTTTCTAGAACTCTCCGTGGTACCGCATCAAAGGCTACACCTCACACCCAGGCTTTTGACGCAGAGCCATGGCGACATTCAGCATCCAGATCCGCAACAGCTCAACCTGGCGATCTGGCTCCTGAAGTCTTAGAATTTGGCTACCTTAACTTGCCTCCCGACTGCATGGATATCATACGGGAGGCGAGGAAACCCACCACCAGAGCTTGCCATGCAGCAAAATGGAAGCGGTTTGTCATTTACTGTGCAGAACACAACATCAACCCGCTAGATGCATCTACTCACTACATCATTTGTTATTTGTTACATCTTTACAAATGCAATCTAGCATATGCTTCCATTCGGATACACTTATCCGCCATAGCGGCTTATCTCCAAAACAGGCAGCGTCTCTCGGTTTTCAGAGTGCCTGCCGTTAAGGCTTTTCTGGAAGGGTTGAAACAAGTCATTCCTCCCAGGACCCCACCAGCTCCTGTATGGAACCTTAATGTGGTCCTCACCAGGCTGATGGGCCCAACTTTTGAGCCTCTGCATTCTTGCGAGGTTCAGTTCTTAACATGGAAAGTGGCTTTCCTAATAGCCATCATGTCGCTGCGACGTGTAAGTGAACTCCAGGCGCTCACTGTACAGGAGCCATTCATACAGATTCACTCAAACAGGGTGGTGCTGCGCACTAACCCTAAATTTCTTCCTAAGGTAGTTTCACAGTTCCACGTCAATCAGACTATTGAACTACCTGTGTTCTTTCAAAACCCAGAGACAGTGGCCGAAAGAATGCTCCACACTCTTGACGTCAAACGAGCTTTGATGTACTACATTGATAGGACCAAAGATTTTAGGAAGACGAAACAACTCTTTGTTGCCTTTTCTGCCCAACACAAGGGCAATCCCATTTCCAAAGCAGGTATAGCCAGGTGGATCGTTAAGTGTATTCAGATTTGTTATCAAAAAGCTAAGCGCACTTTAACGGTCCCCCCGAGAGCCCACTCCACCCGCAAGTTGGGGGCCTCCATGGCTTTCCTTGGTAATATCCCTTTGGAAGACATTTGTAGAGCAGCCACATGGTCTACCCCACACACATTTACTAAACACTACTGTGTAGATGTGCACTCCAAGCAGCAAGCAGCTGTAGGGCAGACTGTTCTAAAGACACTTTTTCAAACATCTGCAGCTGGCACAGGCGGCCGCCGATAATGGAGGGACTGCTATGTATTCTATGCTATAGATATGAATTCAGCAGCCCACATGCCTCAAACTGAATATCCTACTTACCAGTATGCATCTGTTCTTGGCATGTAGGGCTGCTGACATTCATATCGCCCGCCCTCCTCCCCGGCGCCTGTAGCGGCTGCAGAATTTACACTTACTCTTAGCATGGTCATCGCTCACACTGTTACACTCCATCTTCGCCACAATGGCTAAAAACAATCTGGGGATGGAGTCGATGCCCATGCGCACTGTAGTCCAGGGGAGGAGCCACCTATCTCGTGATACTTCGAAGACTCTTCCAGGACAACAATGTGCAATCATCCGGACCCAACACTAAGCGGCGATCTATGCTATAGATATGAATGTCAGCAGCCCTACATGCCAAGAACAGATGCATACTGGTAAGTAGCATATTCAATTTGCCTTACCCGAGATACCGGTGTCAAGCTCCAGGCAGGGGCTCTTTGTTCTTTTACCAGCTGATAACTTTAAAGGAAAAACAGGCTTATCCTCATACTCGCACTTAGGCACAGCACGTAACAATACAAACATTACATATTATAAAAGCCAACCTTTTAGTCGGAGAGGTAAAACACTTAACTTGATGCTGCTGCTGCAGCAGCGAAAAAAGAGGAGGGTAGAGCGTCCTCAAGTGAAGGTCATCGATGATCCTGGCTCAGGATTGGAGAATGCTGTTGTTGGACCTTTTCTCTCCATTCTCCCTGGGCAGCATGGGAAATGTAGTTTTGTTTATGTTCTTGGTTAATGATGGCTGCTGTGATCAATAAAGTGGAGAAAGAACAGCCTAATCCGCACCCTCCGGTCCGGACATAGAATTTCAGCTTGACGCGCTTCTTTGACAGAGCAAACCCCTTAGTGATAATAGCTATTAAGGTTAGCACCCTTCATATTAAATCATTCATCTTTACGCGGTGGCCCCCATGAATAAATTCATCTTGCTGCACAGTAATGGCCCTCCTACGGTCAGATCTTAAATAGGAATTTTATTGCCTTTGAGATTAATGTTTTTTGTTTTAGTTACACTTTTCAGGACGCATGGGTAGCAAGCAGAAGAGTGAACCACTTTTTCAGTTACTATTTCACGAAAGTGGATTTTGTTTTTTCCGAGTTAAAACAGATTGTGTGGATTAGAGACTAAGAAGTGTTTATAGAAATGGAAGGTGAAAGCACTGCTCTCATCTTCTATCAACAGTATGCCTGTACCAGAAAACAATTGATGGTAGATGTTAGCTAGTATGAACCATGCCGTAGGGGCCAGCACAGGGGCAATAAGATTCACGGTGTCAAAACATCTCCTTCCAAGCATCTCCCTGCCACAAGCAGTTGGTAACACTAAAAATGTGGTTTACCCCACAACTGATCAGCCATATTTGGAGACAAAGCCTCTATCCAGACAGAGTGCTCACAGCATTTATTGCTTCAGTTGCCCACTCACTGTTATGTACACCGACTGATGCAATCGTACACTCACTTATCCATTCATTCCTGTATTCACTCATTCACTGCTGCGCTAATTATCAACTCCTAAACACACTCAGTCATTCACTGTCCCATTCATTTAATTGTATACACTCATTCATTCCATCCTGTTTCCTGTGCTGCATTCATTAACTTCTGCACACATTCACATCTCTTCACTCACATTATTATACTCATTCATTCACTACTAAACTAATTTGCTTATGTGAGCTACTGCTTCCTCTCTATAATAACTCATTTTTTTCACATTCACCTAAACACACACCAAACTCAATGCAGAAACAAGTATATGCTCAGAATGCCAAACATATTGCTTTTGCCAATGCTTGTAAACTGTGTATTTGATTTAACCCATTGTAACCTTACAAAGCTGATCAACTGTTTGGTGCCCCATTTTCACATTACTGTATTAAACTCTACCTTCTTTTCAAGTACTATGTCATACCTAAAATAAAATAAGTTTCTTTCACAAGATATTTCTCTCTATAAAACTATTTCATTTTTTGTAATTGTGCTGCTTGTTGTCCTAATTTTAGAGGGTACTGGAAGGCTGTTCTTTGAGTATTATCGGCTCCTGAACTACGCACGCCCCAAAGATGGGGAAGATCGACCCTTCTTCTGGATGTTTGAGAATGTCGTTAACATGAAGGCCGAAGACAAGAGAGACATTTCCCATTTTCTGGAAGTAAGTATCTGGATGTGTTGACTTTACTGAGTGCTTTTCACAAAGCCTGAATTTTCAACAAGCATAGTGCTTTAAATGGGCAGGTATTGCCAGGTGCTGGTACCTGCATTAGTCTTGTAGATGATTTCCATGTATAGTCATAAGCACTTGAATAGTCCTGTCCACGCGCGGGGACCGTGGAGCACTTCATTAGATAGATCTTTTTAAGTGGGTATTTTTCACCTTTCTTCAGGAAGATAGAGAGACAATTATGCAGCCTAAATACTTAGGCTACACTGGCCACATCTTCATCTTGAAGTGAAAAAAAGGTAGCCAGTATACTATATTTTGAGCAATTTTTTGTAGTGTTTAACACACAGAAGAATCCCCTTCACAAAACTCATTTTTAGGTCTCAGCCTGCGTAGGCTGAGCTTGCGCAGTCTCGCCGGCGAGGTCTTATGTCTCTTAGTGTGGGGCTTGAACCCGCCCCTCTTCTCCATTGGCTGGCTTCCTAAACGGAGGCCAGCCATTGGAGAAGAGGGGCGTCTGTCCGTTTAAGCCCCGTTATTTTGGGATTCGGGCCGTGTTTTTTCATGTTCTTTCTCTCCTCTTCCCATTGGCTGGAATTTTACATTCCAGCCAATGGGAAGAGGAGAGAAAGAAAACACGCCCCTGAATCCGAAAATGACCCTGCGTTTCTCCGAGGCATTTCTGCATGACCTCGGAGAAACATGGTGGTGTCATGGCGGAGCTAGCTTGTTGCTTGAGATGTCGAGGCAAAATAGGCTGATGTTCAGCATGCGTTTTTTGGGGTAAAATGGTGTAGTTCTTGTTTTTATATGCATCTCTCACTCACTCTGATTTCAGCGCTTTTCCTTACTCACTCATGCATGCTCCCGCTCACTGTCTAAACCACTCCGTTTCCTTTTCGCTTCCACCCACTTTCTCCATCTTTCATTCATTCCGTCTGTCTATTTTGACCCCCCTCTCTTGTTCCCCCCTTACTCCTTCCCTCCTCTCGCTTTCCCTCGCCTCCCCATTTTCTAGTTCTATCCTTTCCCCTACCCCGCATTGCCGAGGCACCGACAGGCCAGCGGAAGCCGTAGCCTTCCTTCCATTTCTCTATAGCCGTCAGTGTCAGAGGTCAACCCTGTCTACTGGGTATTAGCCACTCTACGTCGAAGTATTGTTTCTTACCGGAACAGGATGCGGCGCAGACATGTCCAGTAGGTTCCTCCCCCAGCAGCAATGGCGGGGATGTCTGAGCTGCGTGATGAGGGACAAACCTCCCCTCCCTTAAATACAGCTTCCCTTCTCTATTCACGGGACTCACGGGTTGTAGATCAGGGCTGTACGGCCTCATGCAACGCTCACAAAATGGCCCCTAACTTTCCCTGAAATGGTAATTCGACCAGTGCCCCTCAATGACAAGGCGTCCGCGTTATATCTACCATGGGGCCGGCTGCGTTCTGTTCTGTACTGACTATTCTACTTCAGGATAAACCGGAAGCGACTCCTTTCTCTCACTGACAGGGATCCAGGAGTGCTCTGGGGTTGGCGAACCACTCGCTTCCCCTACAAATATGGCCACTTGATTTAATTTTCCGTACTATAACCTGCACTGGAGAATCTGCCACGCTTCCTATGTAGAGGAAGTTATTTTACTCCAATTGCGTGCCATGCCGTGACGAGGACAGCAGTCGATGTATTATTCTACCCAAGAAAATGTAGAAGAAAGTATAACATTTCCCTTTCGTTATAAATGTAGCACTGACATTGAACTATTGTGGTAGTGACTTAGATACCCACAAATGTTCATCCGCCGTGTTGGTCTGAGGAACACCCTACCAGTAGAAGCCAAGCCAGACCTGATATTGCGCGACTCCCGCGGCGGAGCACGCCCCATGCATTGAGTTCTAAAAACAATTTTACCGATATTTTAAAATCGGCTGTATTTTAACCTGTTATATTTCTGTGTGGCTCCTACAACTATTTTAATTGCACTACTCTTTGCTCTTTCTCTCCTGAGGCGGAAAGCCGGGAGATCTCTCTCTGCTCTGACTGCTTTCGGATTGGGGGACTGCATGCCACATCCTTACCTCGGGGGCAGTCGAGCATCCTCCTCTCGCCCTTGATTCGCGCTGCTCTCCCCTGTCTCCCTTTCGCCGTCCTAAGATCTGGGCGCCCCCTACTCAGCTGATTACGAGCTGAGGGGCACGGTGGGACGGGGAGGCTGTGCATTGGTCCGGCGGCCATCTTGGGTGAGGCTGGCTTGCAAGTGGCTGACTAGGCTTGCTGCCTCACGGGCGGGACTATAAATCTAGACGGGGATGGCTCCGCGCAGCGGACGCGTGCAGCGGGCGCGCCTGTCCCGCGCTAAAGGAGCGCCTAAGGAGAGCCCGTCTGCGCCCGTCAGCGTCCCGGAGGTGGCCGGGGGCGGACGGGGGGACAACTGTCAGCTACAGTCAATTAGGTATTCTGCATTGCAGCTGTTGAGTTTGAGAGGGGGTAGAAATTGCGCCTGTTCGGTGCAGGGCCGTGGTTTTAGAGGGCATTTTCTCTGCAAAGGGTGTGGATGGTCTCTGCATGAGGCCCGGGGTGGGCGGGCCCCGGAAAACGTAGGAAACTTGTGTACACCCAGGTTGGGTCAGGGTTTGTCTGTGTGTAACTTTTCCTGTGCTCTTCTGAATACGAGATCCGTAAGCAAACATGCGCAGGACCTTTTTGACCTTCTTTCGGACTCTAAACCTGCCTGTCTTTTCCTAACAGAAACATGGTTGGGCGAGATATCCGGCCCGGATATCGCCAATGCTCTGCCCCCTGATTACTTCATGCTGCGGAAGGATCGGGGCTCGGGCAAAGGGGGGGGGTGTGGCTCTGGTGATTGACCGTCGCTTCGAGTGCTCTATTGTCCCCACAGATGACATCCCTGGGGCCGAAACTCTTGGTTTCTGCCTGACGATTTCACCAGCCCAATCCTGCGCTGGCTTGTTAGTGTACAGGCCCCCTGGGCCTATTGGGTCCTTTCACGAGGGGCTTCACACTGTGATATCGGCTATGAGTGTGCATTTTAAGCACTGCATACTTCTAGGTGATTTCAATATGCACATGGACTTGCCATGCGCACCCGACACCATAAAGTTGCTAGACACCACCAAACCTCTTGGCTTGCTACCTTATGTGGCCTCCCCTACTCACAACAAGGGGCATATGCTTGATCAGATCTTCTCCACATCTCCCATCACAGTTGCGCTTCCGCGACCTGTACTGTGGTCTGACCATTTCTTGGTCAATTTTGATATACAATTTAAATCAAGCCTTTCATCCAGAGGGACTGGTCCTATCTCCCCAGCTTTGTGTGCTTTTCACAAAGTCTCTCCTGATATGGTCACGCAGTATCTACTGTCCCATCCGTGCCAGTCTACTGGCGACTTGGAACAGGACCTGGACTTCTTTCAAACGTGGTTAGCGCAGTACCTTAAGGAGCTGGCCCCTCCTCAGCGGAAGCTCAGGAACTCTCAGCGCGCCTCGGCGCCTTGGTTCACGCCCATGCTTAATGCTAGTCGTAGGCTTTGTAAGAAGGCCGAACGAGCTTGGTGCTTAAATTATGACGAGCCCCTCAAGGAGGCTTATAGACAGTGCGTTAAGGGCTACCACAAGGCAATTTTTGTGGAAAAGAAATCGTACTTCGCCAGGAGGATTGAGGAGGCCTCTAATACCAGCAAAGAGATCTTTCTGATTGTAAAAGAATTTACCTCTCCAGCCTCTATCACTCCTAAACGTTCCTTTTCGAAGACCCTGGGTTACTCAATTGGCAAGCTTTTTTGCTAATAAGATCATCAGTATCCAGGCAACTTTCCCTCCAGTTGCTGGGGCAGCGTCTTCCATCCTGGCTCTACCCGTCCCCCAAACTGTGTCGGGGCAGCCCATGCTTGCTAATTTCCCTCCTATTGCTCTACAAGACTCGTTCGAGATTCTATCCCAGATGCGATCGGGATCACCTCTTGATCCCTGTCCGGCCAAGCATCTTGCCAAATTGGCACATGTGATTAACCCTATGGTCAATCCAATCTTGAATCTCTCCCTTGAGACAGGAGTCGTGCCCTCATCGTGGAAGGAAGCCTTGGTCCTTCCCCTTTTAAAGAAGCCGGCATTAGATCCAGCCATTCATGCCAACTACCGTCCTATTTCGCTGCTTCCGGTTCTGGATAAGGTGACCGAGAAGCATGTAGAGGCGGTCCTGGCGGATTTTGTGGAATCTCACGGCATCCTCCATTCTACCCAGTCCGGTTTTCGTGCTAACATGAGCACGGAGACGGCACTGCTTGAGGTGTCGGAAGCGATTAAGGAGGTCCAGGATAAGGGAGGAAAGGCACTGCTGGTGTTATTAGATCTGTCGGCGGCCTTTGACACCAGTCCTCATGGCCGCCTCTTGGCTAGACTCTTGGAGATTGGGTTAAGGGGAACGGTGTTCAGTTGGTTCGAGTCTTTTCTTTCGAATCGACAACAGACAGTCTGGGCCCCGCCTTTCTCAGCCGCAGTACCGCCATTGGAGGTTGGAGTCGATTCTCAGTCCCACCCTCTTTAACATCTATATGTCCCCTTTGGCGGTGCTGGCGGAGGCTTGTGGTGCCCAGATTGTCTCTTACGCCGATGACACCCAGCTTCTCTTCACCTGTGATAAGAACAGGGACTTTGATGGAGAGCTTATTAAGAACTGCTTGGGTGCGGTGTTCGGCTGGTTTCATATAAACCAGCTGAAATGCAACCCAGATAAATCTGAGGTCCTTTTTTTTGGGTGTCCTCCTGATCCCTGTTGGAGATCCTGGTGGCCGGCCGATATTCATCCCCCTTCTGCGGAGACGGGGATGGCAAAGAATCTGGGAGTCAAGTTGGACACCGGTCTGTCCCTTAAACCACAGATCCTGGGCCTGGTAGGACAATGCTTTGGGATACTGAGAATGCTCAGGAAATTCCTTCCTCTTCTATCCATTGCCCACAGGAAAAGCACAGTGCAGGCTTTGGTAGGTTCCAGGCTTGACTACGCTAACGTACTCTACCTTGGCCTCCCTGATTATCTTCTCTCACGCCTGCAGGTGGTGCAGAACTCGGCCGCTCGTGCCATCTTCGGCCTCGGCCGGAGGTCTCACGTTGCGGGCCTTCTGAAATCTCTCCACTGGCTTCCGATACGGAAACGCATCGAGTTCAAGACGCTGACCTTGGCATTTAAGGCACTCCATGGCTCTGGTGCAGGTTACCTAAGGAAGCGGTTGGGATTTCACATCCCATCCAGAGCACTTCGCTCGGCGTCCCTTTCACTGGCTACTGTCCCGGCAGTCAGGCGCGCTCGCATCGGGGGTCGCTCTTTTGGATACCTTGCTCCCCGAGCCTGGAATGCACTGCCATTGTCACTTAGGAAATGCGTGACCCTTTTGTCCTTTAGGAAGGAGTTGAAGACGTGGTTGTTCTGCAATTAACTCCCCTCGGCCGTGATGGTTGTGTTGTGTTGGGTCTGATAGCGCCGGGACACTCGGTCCGAGTAGCTGAGCTCTCAATAAAACTTTTATAACATAACATAACATAACATAACTATGTGTGGTGGCGACGTAGAGAAAACGCTGCCATCTCTGTAAAGGCAATAACAATATATAATGTTCCGTGACCATGAACAGGAAGGGCAGCTGTCACTTTAGGAGGGGTGAACTACAGTTGAAAATCAGACCGTGAATCTTTCCCATGATGTCCAACTCCTTATGTAAAGTCCTTATAAATATGTCATTCGTTTTACTGCACACCTTGCTTTGCTTGCCAAATTCTGTACTCTAACTTGTTGGGCGATCGCAGACGTTTCTCTTCCTTTATGGGCCATCCTTTCGAATAAAAGTAGTATTGAAATTGACATACATAGTTTCCGCAAAGAGGAAGGGTATGTTGATTGTTCGAGCAGATGATTGGTTTGCAAGCGAGTTAACCAAACTGCACTTGATTTAACTGGTTGGGCCCCACCATACTATCCAAATGGCAAAAAAGGGGGAAAGCCACTATTGACAGCTGAGTAATGTTTCTTCACGGTTCAAATCGGTAACCTGTAGCAAGTTTCTTGGATCTTTGGCAGGTCGTGAATGTTATGCCTAGCTCGTGATTGGAAGCTAAGTTTCGACAGTTACATTCTGTTTCTCATTTGATTGGTTTTGAGGCTATTTTGGCTATGTTACTGGTTGCTATGTAGTTGTTCTCCCCTGCGGTTGGTTACCATGGCCGTTCCCAGCACCGGGATTGGTTAAGGGGAGGGATATTGACTTTCCTGTTTTGTGGGCTGATCTCGGTAACCGTAAGTAGGTTTCAGCTATAGGTTCAGCCGTGCCCCTGCTGCGGAACTGCATGTGCGCCTTGGGGACCTGCGTGTTTGTTGTGGCTAAGGGAGTGCTGGCTATGTCCTCTTCCCAAGAGCCAGGGGATTCTGTAGGTAATAGGAAGATGGCGGGAAAGAGGCCAAGGAAGCCGAACTACACCTACGAGGAGCTGCAGCTGCTGATCCACACGGTGCACCACAACTACGACTTGTTGTACACGGAGGGTCAGAGGAAGAACGACCAGCGGCGCAAGGAGGTCTGGCACCCAGATCAGTTGACTGGGGGTGAGTGCTTGTATTGTCAACGCTCCGTCCATCACCACCTTTGGTTTTGCTTTGTTCGCCATAAGTTGGCAGGGTATGCTCAGACGTGAGTCCCTTGCTCACTTTGCCACTGGATTCAAGCAAGCCGGGCTGAAGACGGCTGTAATGCCAGAAACCGGTCCTCGGAAGCTTGTTTCCGGTCCAGGGAAGGCATGGCTTGGCAGTTCGGGCTGGACTGTTCCCATGAGGCACAGGGTCAGACTGATTTGCATATGGCCATGTCTGAACTGGGGTGGCAGAGTGGGCTAAAGAACGGTGATGGATTAAACCCACATCAGTCGACTGGGGGTGAGTGCTTGTATTGTCAACGCTCCGTCCATCACCACCTTTGGTTTTGCTTTGTTCGCCATAAGTTGGCAGGGTATGCTCAGACGTAAGTCCCTTGCTCACGTTGCCACTGGATTCATGCAAGCCGGGCTGAAGACGGCTGTAATGCCAGAAACCGGTCCTCGGAAGCTTGTTTCCGGTCCAGGGAAGGCATGGCTTGGCAGTTCGTGCTGGACTGTTCCCATGAGGCACAGTGTCAGACTGATTTGCATATGGCCATGTCTGAACTGGGGTGGCAGAGTGGGCTAAAGAACGGTGATGGATTAAACCCAGATCAGTTGACTGGGGGTGAGTGCTTGTATTGTCAACGCTCCGTCCATCACCACCTTTGGTTTTGCTTTGACCGCCTGGTGGAGTCCATCAATGGCCAGGGCGTGGTGGTGCGCACCAAGGACGAGCTGCAGCACAAGTACTGTGACTTGCGGGCCAAGGTGAAGAAGAAGCTGCACGAGATTCAACGGCAGTCGCAGGGTGGTGGAGATGGCATGCCAGTCTCAGTTTCCCTGGCATGGCTGGAGAAGCTGATTGCTGCCAACATCAACTGTGGCTTCTAGCAGCTACACTGCGCCCTTCCCGGTAAGCGTGCTTCTCTAGCCCCGTATAATAATTAATTTGATGTTATAAACATAAAGCAGCGATTGACAAAGCAACAAAATGTAGCAGTGCAAGCAGAAAGTAGATACGGTGGGAGTCCACGGTGACAAGAAACTAAAAGAACCTATAGAAACTGTGTAACATATGCAACTGTCAAAATATTAAAAATATTCAGTTTTCAAACACTACATTGCAGGAAAAATCTTCTGATTCTCCTAATCAAGCAACGGGAGGTAGATACGTATCCTCGAAAGAGAAAGAGAGGAAAATGCAGTTGAACTTTGTAGAATATCATAAAAGATTAAAATCCATTGTTTTAGTCCATGTACGTACATACATAACCTCTGAGGCATCCTAAAAGCAAAAGTAGTGACAGGTCACCTCAGATAAAAAATGAGACACAAGGTGCTGTTTTAGTGCTTGTCTTGCCTCTGTTCCTTGCTTGTCGTCGTTTTTTCTTGCCTCTGTTCCTTGCTGTTCATCGTTTTTTCTTGCCTCTGTTCTCTGCTTGTCTTCGTTTTTTCTTGCCTTTGTTCATTGCTCTGTCTCTGTGTGTGTGTGTGTGGGGGGGGGGGCTGTGTGTGTGTGTGTGTGTGTTGGGCTGTGTGTGTGTGGCTCTGTGTGTGTGTGTGGCTCTGTCTGTGTGTGTGTGTGTGTGTGTGGCTCTGTGTGTGTGTGGCTCTGTATATAGCTCTGTGTGTGTGTGTGTGGCTCTGTGTGTGTGTGTGTGTGGCTCTGTGTCCGCTAATGCTGTCTAATACTCTCTAATGCTCACCTATTGCCAATGTAAATGACAATACCATTTATTTATGTTAAAAAAAAAATGCCATTTGCAATGCCAATAGCTCTAACTTTAACAAAGCCGAGACCATTGCATTGTAAATGCTTGTTTCATGATAGAGATGAAAGGATAGGACAGAAAAGCCCAATAGGCTGCCCTTTTATATCTTAAAAATAGAAGCTGTGGAGTTGAAGTTGAAAGGATGAGGTAAGTACACGTTGACCAGGCGGTTTCTTGGCGCTGAGGACAAATGTAAAAGGAGAACTGCTCACTCAGCGAAGGCTTGTGAAAACAGCCAGGTCTTTAGCCGTTTGCGGAACTCCATGTAATGGGCCGTTGTTCTGATAGTAAGAGGTAAAGAATTTCAAAAGGAAGGGGCCAGATAAAAGAAGCTCAGGCCACCATGTTTCTTCCTTTTGAAGCGATGGATATGCAGGAGGTTTTTGGTGGAGGATTGAAGGTCACGAGTAGGGACATAGGACTTGAGTTTGGCAGATACAAACACAGGGGCAGAACCGGCTAAGGCCTTAAAGATCAGGCAGCCCAGTTTAAACACAGAACGTTCAGTGAGGGGTAGCCAGTGAAGGGATTTTAGAAGAGGGGTAGTGTGATGATATTTGGGAAGTTTGTAAACTAACCTTGCCGCTTGGTTTTGGATAAGTTGGAGACGGCAAAGCTCGTAGGCGGGTATACCGACATACAGAGCATTCGCGTAATCCAAACGCGAAATAACCATGGCTAGCAAGATTAGTTTAAGCGCCTCGATGGAAAAAAAGCGGGAAATTTTGCGTATGATGCGCAAATTAAGAAAACATGAGGATACCACAGCGCTAACTTGGTGATGCATAGAAAGGTCACTGCTGACCATAATGCCTAGGCTTTTAACAGTTTTGGAGGGAGAGGGGGAAGAACCAAGAGAAGGGGGCCAGAAGATGGAAGACTGGGAGCGCCACCGGTGAGTACCAGCTCGGTCTTTTCTGGGTTGAGCTTAAGAGGGTTCGAGCTCATCCAGTCACTGATAAAAGTCATGACAGATTGAAAATTGTGGATAGAAGAAGGAGAGGAAGAAATATTAAAGATAAGCTGGAGATAATCGGCATAGTTAAATACCGTGACATCCAGTTTGTGAAGGGCCAAGATAAGAGGGAGGATATAAAGATTGAAAAGGAGGGAAGAAAGAGAAGAACCCTGGGGGACACCACATGTGATGGAAAAAGCAGTGGCTGAAAAGCCAGCTAACTGAACGGCCTGCTGACGGTTCTCCAAGAATGAGGAGATCCAAGCCAGAGAGGATCCCCTTAGGCCTGCACTCTTGACACGGTTGACCAAAATAGCGTGGTCGACCATGTCAAATGCAGCCGAGAGATCCAGGAGAACCAAAGCCTGAGAAGAGTTAGCATCGGAGCCGCATCTAAGTTCGTCAAGAACAGTGGGGATAACAGACTCCGTTGAGTGCGCAGGATGGAAGCCCGCTTGATGGGGGTCCAAAAAAGTTGAAGTCTCAACAAAATAACTTAAACAGGATGTGACATGGCTCTCTAAAAGCTTCCCCAGGAAGGGGAGCATAGAGATAGGGCGGAAATTACTTGGAAAGGAGGGGTAGGCCCCTGTCTTCTTCAGGATGGGTATAACTTTAGCGGACTTGAAAAGGTCGGGGACCGTCCCCAGGGTGAGAGAATTATTAAGAAGTGAAAGAGGGGGGTCAGGACAAGCAGAAAAGACCTCTTTCATTAGGTGGACAGGGCAGCTGTCGGTGGGGGAACCCGATTTGACTTTGGAAAGCAAGATGAGAACATTTTCCCTAGAAATGTGAGTAAACTGTTCCAGATGATGGATATTGGGCTGGGGAGCAGGGCAAGAAAATTTGGGAGGAGAGGGAATATTCACTTTGATAGTGTTGATTTTCTCAATAAAGTACTCATTGAGGGAGTTACAGAGGGCTTGTGAAGGGGAGGGTTTAAGGTTAACCCTTGCAGATGTAGCGAGGTCGTGAACAATGGAGAAAATATCCTTAGGTTTATTAGAGGAGAGAAGAATTTTAGATGTAAAATAGTCCGATTTGGCAGAAAGAATAGATTTTTTGTAATCATGCAGTAAGGTGAGAGACACAGATCTTAAGGTAGGGCAGTATCTGAGCCTCCATTGACGCTCCGCTTGCCTAAGGGCCAGTTTTTTAAAACTTTAGCTCGGGTGAAAACCATCTGTTGGAATCGTGAAGGTGTCGAGTCTTAAGTAGTTTTAGGGGTACCAACTGGTCGCAGGCAGAAGAAAGCCAGTTGTTGATGGCCGTAGCCTGGTCGTGGAGAGAAAAGCCAGATAGGTCAGGGCAAGAAGATAGGAGAGAGGAGCAAAGAGCTGTGCCTTCAAGAATCCAGAGACCACCAGTATCTCTTCATGCACAGCTAGTGGCAGTTACTTCAGTTCTTTTATCCGACTCCTGCTATCAGGACCCTAAAGCATTGAGCTTTACCAAATTAGGTTTTTTCTTCAAAATTCACTTCTGAATTTAACAAAAAGCTACTTCACTGGACCTCTTTGGTCAGAGCTAGGAGAGGGTCAGTCCTCTACCAGGGCTGTGTCTCCCCAGCAGAAGAAGGGCTGAAAAACGGCACCGGTCCTGGTCGTCGTTGAGGACGATGATGTCGAGAGGGGGTACATCACCGACCTGTTCGCTGTCGACCCAGAGCTCTGGGTCTAAACGCGTCAATGTTCCACGTCAAGAAAAAGATCATCGACACCGAATACGAAGCCGACGAGAACCCCTCGGTTGGCGTCAGGAAGTCCACCGCAGACATTGACACTTTGCAGGTCGCCGTCAAGGACATTATCCCACCGCCACAGTCACTTGATGTGAAGATACCTCCGTTGATCGATGTCAAGTCACCACCGTCGATCTATGTCGAGTCACCACCGTCGATCACTGACGCACTTCCACCATCGGTCGATGCCGAGAGGCTGGCGCTCGACGTCGAGACGCGATCCTCCTTCGATGCGACATTGAAGGTCGCCATCGACGTCAAGAGGGACGGAAAGATCTTCCTCAGGGACTTTGTCAGCCTCCTTAAGGCTTCAGGAGGCGCGAAAAAGGAGAAGACTTATTTACACTTCGCGCCTCCAGCTCCTCCACTGACACCACTACCATCACAAAGAACAAGGTCTAGGTCTTAGACGAGGCATCGGTTTCACAGTCATAGATGGTCCTCTACTCATTCACATTGTCACGGTCACAGAAAAGGATCTCATTCCAGACATACCAGGGACTCCTCCTCTTCAAGCATACTCTCCTGCACTGTTAGATTCGCCTCCCCTGCAGATTTCACCAGTTGATGATATTTCAACCTTTCAAGAGGTTCTGGTGCCGGTTACTTAAAAATTAAACATTCCAGTCCTACACCAATTACTTCCGGCCTATTTGAAACTCTTCAACAAAAACAAGCTTCATGTCCCTTGCTTCCTCTGGTGCCAGGCCTCTTAGAACCGGCAATGGAAGTTTTTTTGGCACCCTGTTCAATTAAGTCAGCTCCATCCAGGCTGCAGAAGAAATACCGGCCTCCGGAGCAGGATCCTGCTTTCCTACAGACGTATTCAACTCCGGATTCTGTTATTGTGATGGCGGCGAAAAAAAGCAACATGCCACAGCTCCAACCTCAACAGTGCCACCAGATAAAGAGAGTAGAGAAATAGTCTCAGTGGGGAGTAATGTTTGCAACACAGCAGAGACTACCATGAAAGCTTCTAGTGCCACAGCCTTATTAGGCATATCTGACTGGGCACTGTGGGAATTGCACCAACAGTTTACAGACTACCCACCTAGAGACAAAAGCTAGGACTTTAATGAGATCTTGACAGAGAGTCTTATGGTCTCTAATCAAGTTATAAGTGCTGCAGCAGCACATCCCTTCTTGCTGCGCATGGGTATTTCCACAGTGTGGCACTGCGGTAGCACTCATGGCTACTTCTTACGTCGCTTAAGCCTGAATCACAGCAGCGCATCCTGAATCTCCCGTTTTCAGTTACGACTCTTTTCGGCACTCATTCAGGCGAGGAGATGGCCAGAATGAAGGCAGAAATGGAGATGCTAAAAGCTGTTAGCTGTTAGACCTAAGGACCAGCGTAAATCTTTAAGACCTTTTCAACGCCGCTATTCTACACAGAGGGTTCAAACCCCTCGTTATTATCAGGGCCGCCAGTCAGGTACGCAACAACAGTACCAATACTCCTACCAGCCTTATCTGAAAAGACAGGCAAGAGGAAGATCAGGCAAGCAACCTGCTCAAGGAGGCAAGATGCCAGCTCGGTCAAAACCCTGAATCCTGTCTTCCCCCTCTTCCGTTACCCGCTCCGGTAGGGGGAAGCATCCAACATTACCTGACAGAGTGGCACAAAATCACACAATATAATTGGGTGCTGAATATTGTTCGCAATGTACATTCTCTCAGATTTATCATCCCTCCACCGTTAATACCTCCGAAATAATCCAGATTCCGCTGCAACGATTACAACTGGATGCGAACATTCTCTTACAGAAACACGTGGCGGAACCCGTTCCTCCTTTACAACGAGGCACAGGGCTGTACTCAAGATTCTTTCTAAAAGAAAGACAAGCTTGAGTACAGACCCATTCTGGACCTAAGGACGGCCAACAAGTGGATTCGGAGAGAGAGATTCCGGATGCTAGCTTTGCACCAAATTTAACCTCAGCTACATCGAGGAGATTGGTTATGCACAATTGACCTTCAAGACTCATACTTCCACATTCCCATCATAAGGAAGCATCGCAAGTTCTTGAGGTTTGCAGTAGGTAGCAACCACTATCAATACTGTGTACTTCCATTTGGCTTAAAGTCAGCACCCAGGACTTTCTCCAAATGTATGGCGGTGGTAGCGGTTCATCTGAGGAAACACAAAGTGTTTGTCTACCCCTATCTAGACAATTGGCTAATCAAGGCATCCACGGCTCAGGAGGCTCAGCTACACTTCAATTGGACCTCTGATCTTCTTCTTCAGTTGGGTCTTCATGTCAACCAAGCAAAGTCACCCCTGATTCCTGTGCAGTGCCTGCAATATCTGTGAGCATCTATCGATACTCGCTTGGCAAACTTGTGTCCTTCGGAGGAGAGACGCTTATCGATCCTTCGGCAGGCTCAGGCTCTCATGGCAATGTCTCCCTCAACCATGAGGAAGGTCTCCTTACTCCTGGGCTTGATGGCATCCTGTATATTCCTCACACCAAATGCACATCTCCACATGAGACCCCTGCAGGAATGCCTTGAAGACCAATGGGACCAGCGAATAGGAGATTAGGGAGACCAGATTCAATTGTTTCAGCATGCCCTCCAGTCCATCAAATGGTGGTGCTATTCCACAAATCCCTTTCCACAAGAAGATACCTGTTCAGACCATAGTCATGGATGCCTCTCTCCTGGAATAGGGAGCCCATACAGGTCAACTTCAAATTCAGGGCAAATGGTCACACAGAGATTCCACTTACCACATCATTCTGCTAGAGCTACAAGCAATTCATATGGCACTGAAAGCCTTTCGGCCATCACTCCACTCCAACTTCCTGCTTGTCCAGACAGACAATACAACAATAGTGTACTAACCTCAACAAGCAGGGAGGCTCGAGGTCCAGACCATTATCTCTGGAAGCCCAGACGATCTGGAAGTGGCTTCTGGCCAGAAACTTGACCATAACAGCAACTCACCTACCAGATGTTCAGAATGCTCCTCCAGGAAAACCACGAGTGGGTCTTAAACTATGACGTGGTCCACGATATCTTCAGGAGATTGGGTACTCCGGAGGTCGACTTGTTAGCCACCGCAGGAAACAGCAAATGCCAAAGCTTCGCGTTGAGGTACTACCAACCGGGAACCCTGGGAAATGCCCTATGGATCAACTGGTAAGGCAGATTTCTCTACGCCTTTCCTCGAGTTCCCCTAATCCCAGCAGTCCTCATCAAGGTGTCGCTGTCATGGGCCAAAATGATACTCAGCCCCAGAGTAGCCACGTCAGTGGTGGTTCATAAACCTCCTTCACCGGTCTGTCTGTCCACATCTCAGGCTTCCATGCAGATCAGGCCTACTAACGAAGTTCAGAGACCAGATGGTGCACCCCATCCTCTCCTCTTTGAATTTGGCAGTTGGCAGTATGACTCCTGAGCTAGTACAGTATGGACACTTGAACTTACAGCAGAGCTGCATGGACATCCTCAAGGAAACAAAGTGGCCATCCATACATTCCGCTTATGTGCATACATGGAAGGGATTCTGTATTTGGTGCTCATCGAAGAATGAGGATCCTACTTCTAGCCAGGAAGATGTCATCCTGTCATATTTGATCCATCTGGCATCATCTGGCCTTCAATCTTCTTCTATTAGGGTTCACCTTGCAGCCCTAACTGCCTACAGGAAATTCCCTTTACAAACTTCCTTTTTCAGAATTCCTGTTATCAGATTTCCTGGAAGGTTTGAAGAAGGTTTTTCCTCCCATTAGAAGTCCTCTCCTCTTTGGGAGCTTAATGTGGTCCTCTCTCGTCTTAAGCAAGAACCTTTTGAACCCATACATAAGGCGTCTCTTCAGCATCTGTCTTGGAAGACAGCTTTCCTTATGGCTATTACTTCCGCCCGCAGGGTTAGCGAAATCCAGGCACTTTGCTGTCAGGAGCCATACACAGATTTTCATGCATCTGAAGTAGTTATGAGAACTCATCAGATATTCCTCCCTAATGTGGTTTCGGAATTTCATGTGAACCAGACGATTTCCTTACCTACCTTTTTCCAGCGTCAATCTACTCCAGAGGAGAGATCTCTTCTTCCCTGGATGTTAGAAGGGTTTTAAATCAATCTGGATAAAACAAAGGATCTACGGAGATCTGACCAGTTATTTGTAAATTATGGCTCCCTCCGTACAGGTCTAGCGACTTCCAAGCAGTCCCTCTCCAGAGGGATTGTTTCCTGCATCTTACTCTGTTACCAAAAAGCTAATATATCTCTGTCCAGAAAGCCTAAGCTCACTCAACCAGAGGGTAGACAGCTACTGCGGCCTTGCTTCGTAATATACATATTGCAGAGATATGGCAGGCTGCTAACTGGAAATAAGTTCATACATTCACTAAACACTACTACCTAGACTCGGATACCAAGGCAGATCCTCAAGTAGGGCAGGCTTCCCTTCGGAACCTATTTGCTTAAATCTGCATATAATTCTTCTCTGTCTCTTCCAGCGCGTTCTATAGGGATGAGCTTGTTAGTCTATTTAAGTGCTAATGACTATACATGGAAATCCCCTACTAGAGAAGCAACAGTTTCTTACCTGTAACTTCAGTTCTCTTGTGGGGGTATTTCCATGATAAATCATAAGCAACCCTCCCTCCTCCCTGGTGGATTAGACAGAAGAATCCATAACATAGAACATGCATTCACTTATCATCGCCCTGAAAAAGAACTGAAGTAACTGCCACTAGCTGTGCATGATGGGATATTGGTGGTATCTGGATTCTAAAAGGCACAGCTTCTATTTGTAAGACATATAATGGCAGCCTATGGGGTTATTCCAGTGGTTCCCAAACTTTTTCGACATGTGGCTCCCTTGACCTAATTGGCCGTTGGCTGCGACTCCCCATCATGCCACTTTTTTTTCGGGTGGGTGGATGTTAACCCAACCTCAGGAGTACTAGCATTTTTGTCCCTGAAATTAATTTGGATGAAGCCGATTAAGGTATTATAACCAATTGTGTAACAAAAGAAAAATATAGCAGTTGTTTAATAAACAAGCATTTGCAATGCAACAAGTCTCGCATTTGTGAGAGTTTAAGCTATTGGCATGGTAAATCACAATGCCTTTTATTTTATGTTTTGATAATTAACACATAAATAAAAAAGCATTTTTATTTACAATGCCAATAGCTTGACCAACATCTCACGTACCGGGGCAAATTTGCGTGTATCTTGTATGATTTTGTCATTTACCAGCGTTGGATTTTCTAAATGTACCAAATTATTTTTTATTAGTATCTTGGCTAGCAGCAGCAGGTAATCTATGCATGGCAAGTGGCAGCGTACAAATAAAATTCATTTGCAGAAACCTTCAAAAAGCACCAGCTTCTGGGAGTCCGTTTTTTAAACTTAAAAAAATAATAAAAATACTGCCTGCTCCGTGGTGCAGCTGTGACGTAGTGGGTTACTCTGAGAACCTGGTGTTATTAGGACAGTACTCAATGTTATTCATTGTATCTACTAGGGAACCATGGAAGGCTGAGAAGAGCTTGAAGCTATGAACAGTAAGCAGAGACTTCCACAGTCAGTGCATTAACCTACTGAGCAATGTTACAGCAGTTCTTGGGAGAGCACCCCTGGTTTTTCTTGCTGCTTTAATATCCTAAAGTCACGAAAAGTGATGCCATTTGCTCAATATATCTGTGCAATTTCCTGTTCTAGTTGCTGGTTCTCTCTCCAGCACCACCTCTACAGAAACCATTGTGCTTCCTCCCGTAGAACAGCCGCCACCCGCTAGGTCTAACAGAACAAGATTCCCCAGGTGTGCTCCAGAGGCACTCTGGGTCACAAGTATCACACCATGCCCTTCCTAGTAGTGTCTCACGGTGTCACCTTTCCTATGTCCAGAAGAGCCCCGCCGGCCTCGGGTTGTAAAGCCCAACAGGGTTATATTGTGCCAGCTGTTGAAAGCTGTGAAGAGCTCGGCAGTCCCCAACAGAGTGGCGTCTGACCCATCCATCCACTTCCCCGAGGTACTGGGGTATTGTGTCCATCTCGGCTCCTTTGTTAGACAGATGTACTACGGCCAACAATGCTCGACAGTCAGGGGGTGCCCACTGCACGCAGTCCTGCGGCCAGCAGGACAGTCGAGGGGGGCACTGCACGCAGCCTTACGACCAGCTAGCGCCAAGGCAGACAGAAAGGGGAGAACCAAGGGGCATGCACCAAAGGGCTAGTGACGGGGGAAGCGACCCCCCGGTAAGAATGCACAGGGGTGCAGATAAAGCATGCTTGTGCCACCTAGAGGAACATGGCAAGGGAGGCGGCATGCTCCAAAGGACTGGTGCCCGGCGCAGGTGGGGGCGAGAAACACCCACTTAGGCATGCCCCCCCCCCATGAAAAACAAGGAGCTAGGAAATATTAACAGAGCCAATCCATAGCCCCGAGAACGGCGCCCTATCCATACATTGCGGTTTTATGGATATTATGCTACTGCTGTTACATTTATATTGGGCGTACTGCCCCATACAAGGTGCTGAACTTTTATACAAACACAAAGATTATCTGTATAGGCAGAGGGCGGTGTTTTAACTCTGTGCTCAGTGTGGCATGTCACGGATGGACTTCCGGACCGGGAGCACTTGGCCTTTGTTTCAGCCATGTCTTTAACACACAGCAGCGGGCTCACACTGTCGAGGTGCGCCACCAGCGCCTTGGGGATCACCTGGAAGCAGTCAGAGAAAGCCAGAATGGAGGCCAGTGAGTGGCAGAAAGTCCAGGGAGAAGACACAATGGCCTGGAGGTGCCCCATAACACACGGGCATCAGATGACTATCTGTTCCAAGCTGACCGTATTCCGCACGCCTCACTCTAAGCATGGATTTCCTGGGAGTTTTCCATCACATACCGCAGTGACAAAAGAGGCCTCTGGGCCAAGCAGAGCAGCTCTTACTGTAAATCAAACTTCAGGGGCTCGCACACTGATAAAACCTAATCCCCCACTAAGATTTCTGTACCAGCCAGGAAGACGTAAAGGAAGAAAAAAAGAGAAAGAATGAGAAAAAGGAAAAGAGATGGAGACTGAAAAAAAGAACTAGTATGGGTGTCATGCCAAGGGTTTTTTCAAGGCAAAAGATACTAAACGATATGTTCAATGATCGTCCTGTAAAATGTTCAAGCAGATTAGCAAAGAGTCCCTGCGATATGGGCAAAACACGTGTTGGCTGTTTCTATTACTTTCATTTGACTTAAATAAATGCAGAACTAAGAAAACCCTACAAGCATATCTGGATATTGGGACATTTATTCCAAGAATCTAACCATATAAACTCGGCATAACCGGTCTTTCCTACAATCATTTACCACATGGGCCCTGATTCAAAGTTCGTAAGAATCCCGGAGCTATTTATCACACCCCATAAATAACAATACCCCAGGGTTCGTTATTTATTGGGTGTAGTAAATAGCACATATTTCTAATTTTTATGGACTAGCCTAGTCCGAATTATTATAGACTAACATGGGGATTATGAGTGGGTCAGTGCATTCTGACCAATGCAAAAACACCTCAGTGCACGAATCAGAATTAAAAGTTGGAAGTTATTTAATACATATGATAATTATTTAACGTGTACGTAGAAAACCTAAACCTTTGTTACATTTAATAAGGGCTAAAGAACCTGCAAAAATGTTTTTGGTATTTAGGGTACCACGGGGAAGTTTTGGTGCGTTAAACACCAAAATCCCAATTATTCCCTGCAAACTCGTAATAGCCATTATTACCTCTCCTGATAAATAACATACCATGGGGTACCGTTATTTATGAGATGAGATAAATAGCACCTTGTTTCCCACCCCACGTAGTAATCAGGCCAATGTTGGTAAAAAAGCGCTGCTACAACTCTTACATTACTGAAGACAACAACCATCCTAGAATGGCAAAAACTTTGTGTTGAAGTGATACAGAGCCATGTCGTTATTAATTCGCACTTGCAAAGCAAATAAACCACACTGGTTGACTTGACCATTTCATGAGGAGGATCTGCAGCCAGTTTCGTTTTTGTTTTGTTTATTTATTAATCATTAACTATTAACGCGCCAGGGTTTGTAGGTTCACTAAATGCATACATACAAAGCCGGAGTGCTTCAGTGCCATTCATTGAAAAATAGGACAACTAGCACTGGGCGGAAAGAGGAGCTATTACACCGCTACTCATACACTGGCAGGGAAGATAAACATATATAACCATAGAACGCCCAATTATTTTCTCAATGATAAGAAGCGAGGCATATAATTATGACAGCACATTTGACGTGATAAATTCAAGTACACTGCACGCAGTGGGCACAATACGACCAAGCCTGCACCTCAAAACCGGCGTGCAGCCTTGTACTGACTCAAGTGGTTTAAGTAGACCGCTACTACTAACACAGAAAATGGACTAAAGAGGTCTGTCACCGATTGTTTTCAGTCGTGACTAGACGCTCTGTCCAATGCCGAGTCCTCCCAGTTCTCTATGGTGTTATTGTTCGCGCAATGCACCGGAATGGTCCGTGTTACATCTAATAATGGGTAGGGGAGCTTTCCTCCCTCCACTACATCTTAAACCAGGTGACTCGCGCAGCCCCTGACGCTGCAGAGCTGAGAGCTCCCGGGGCTACGGAAGGTGGGAGGGTCCACCCCCAGACGCGGCCACGTCGGTGTCCAATCACCGCAGACACCAGCGGGAAGGCTGGTTTAAAGAGAAGGAATGGTGTTTTTCGGGTTTATTGGGAAACCGGAGAGCCGTACCAGCACAGACATAAGGTAGGGTTTTTTTTGTGGGTGTAATATGGCATTTTAAAATACTTGTGAGCTCAGTGAAGCGTGGGGTGCAACTGGCAAGAAAGTAATGTAATAGAAGTGCTTTCATCGGAATAAGAGGAAGATTTTTGAAAATCCGACTCCGGTGTTGACACATGCTTGTAGACTACTGGAGTGGAAGAGCGGCTTATCTGGGAATCGAATTTTGGATGTTGAAGTGCCGGGTGGCTCCGGCAGTGATTGTACTGATTGTAACTACTACGGAACACAATGTACAATTGGCATAGTGAAACTGTATATCCTTATTGAGTTTAGCGCCTTTTTGTGGTTCTACTTTTAACAAGGGGGTATAACAAGCCCCAGTATGATGGATACGTGGTCTGAATAAGGAGTGTTGGTAAGTGGTGTGTAAGTGACTTAGCCAAAATTCCTTCATAATAGACATATTAGGAGTCACCAAGGAGACACCTTTGTTTTACTACTGCGGAAAGTGCACGTGTGGCTAGTAAAAGTTGTGCTGAAGATAACAACAACAAAAAACACGCCCGCGAGTGGTGCGCGCGCGCGCCACTGCGAACCGTATGTCTTCAATTATCGCGCCCGTGTCTGGGCACGATAATTGAAAACATATGGGCTTTGGTGCGCATAACAGACACCAATAGGCCATGGGCGGAGCAATGCACCTGCCTTTGGCCTATTGCATGCTCTGTTAACAAAATACATGCACTCAAAGCCCAATGACAGAAGAGCAGACAAAAAACACACGCACAAGTGTGTGCGATTCCATGGTCCATTTCTGAACCCCGGACAAAAGGACTCTCGCCTGCGCGTGCACTGCTGCGCAGTGCAACGCAGGTCGCGAGACCTAAAAACTTGCATTGGTCCGTATAGGTTTGCTGTTTGCGACCTGTGCCTTTACCTTGCAAGTTCTTGTCCTGAGGAGTAGCTCTCCTGCCTGAAACCTGCACCTGGAGGTTCTGAGTTACCTATAGAGAAGTACAGGAAAGACGCTCAATGTTAACAGTGCCAGCCGAGAGGCCCATGAGTGGATGGACAGGGAAGCTACTGCAGCCTTTGACATTCATAGCAGATTTGACATGTACTGTATGGCGTCAGAAGCTTGGACAGCATTATAAGACATTAAATAGGTGCCTGCACTATTTATGTGGAGCCCTTACGATATCCCCAACTTTTAAACCTTAATTACCCAGAGCTATTGCATTTGCCACACATACAGTTCAAAGAAGCATGCTCACTGCTGATCAGCATTCCATCCTCAAGGTAACTAAAATGATTTGGAAGCTGTACCCTCCTGTTCGTGTCAGTGCTTATAAATTATAGAAGCGCTGCTACACAAAAACAAGTTATGACTCCAATAATATTTATTAATATTGTCCTTAATGTTCTTAACGGAAAAGGAATAGAGACATGGTTAAGAAAATACTCTTTGTAAGCGTGGCAACTTGGAACACGTCACTGTGACCCAAGACCACTCGACTTCCTCCCTACAACCCTCAAAGTGTCAGTAAGTGCCCTGTAGGTGGGAGCTATGCGTGCAAGAAAACAGAGGTGTACAGTTCTCTTTCCTCTGCCATGTTGCGAGGGACTTCCAGCTTTAATGTGTCTGCAAGCAGCCTTCTCATTCTTCGTGGCACGCTCAGTGCAACACAGAATTTGTTACTACCAGGGGAAGAAGATTAGACTAAGAGCTTTGGTTTGCTAATAATGAGACCCACCTTGGTCACAAACGCCAACCAACTGCCTGAGAATGGAAGGAAAAAGACAGCAAGGGCCTGTCAGATACTTCACACCATCCACTGCGTTCATTTCTGAGGCACACCGTCCCTGGTGCTGCTCTGTGAGTATGCATTTCTGGGAATATTTTAGGGGTTACTTGGGGCCACAAAAGATTCTAAGTTTTTAAACTCTGCACCTTACAAAACTCTTCTTCAGCAGAAATACCTTTCCCACGTTCCAAAGACGTGCACGGCGCCCCTGGCTAGTTGTAAAGGCACACCTGGGTGCCATGGCGCACAGTTTGGGAACCACTGGGCTATTCTGTCCTCTCCTTTCATCTCTGTCATGAACAAGCATTTGCAATGCAATAGGTCTCGCATTTACGCAAGTTTAAGCTATTGCCATTGTAAATGACAACGCCTTTTATTTATGTTTTAAAAACCAAAATAAAAGGCATAGCCATTTAGAATGCCAATAGCTCGAACTTGTGTAACTGCGAAACCTATTGCATTGCAAATGCTTGTTTTTTAATGCACTTCGACCACGGCTTCAAATCATTGCACAATATGACCACGACATGACTTAAACCACACCCTCTGCAAACAAACCAAACCTTTCGATACAGTAGCACACATACTGCACCACCGAGCACACAAGTGATGCTCGGTCCTCTATGAGCACAAGAATGTCAGCAGCTCCTAGTGACGGACACACAGGGCAGTGAAACGCCAGCCATACTTACAGCCTCCCATCGGCCCGCTCTGATCTCACATGCCCCAGGTGGTGAAGTCGGCTTTGGCCTTCAGAGCTGTCCGCCGCCCGCTGGGGTCACCCTCCCAGCCGCCGCTTCCTCCATCACACGCCGGCGCACATCTAAAGCACTTGTAAGATCTGCTGCACCCAGAAAGGAAGGCTTCTAATATGAGAAATAGTGCTAGAGTGCAAGGCACGCCGCAGGGATTGGGCAAGCCAGAGGTTTCAAAAGGCAGTGTGGCGTGGCCGGTGTTGCACCGCTTCTGGAAGGAAGGGCCGCTTCGGCTGCAGGGGTTTAAATGGGGGGGCATGTTTTGTTGCGGCATGGTGGGGTATTACAAAAGCAGAAGGGGACTGATAGAGGGAGAAAAAAAAAACGAGTGAAGAAAAGCGAAAGTAAATACCATGCGGCAACAAAAGCAAAGCACGTGCATGTTTTTTCCTTAACAACTAAAGCAGACTGCGTGCATATGTTTTGTCCTTAACAACGGAAGCAGAGCGTGTACTTATGTTTTGTCCTGCGTGCACACAGACACAGAAGGAGAGAGTGAGCAACCGAGCAGAGCTGTACGCGCGCACATCTCCTGTCACCCGTACGCGCACATCTGCTGTCTTCAGCTTAGCTGTTATATAAACGTTCACATGTCCTGTCCCCTTCGCCCACCAAAGTGACAACAATAGGTCTCGCCAAGGCGTGCAGCTCATGCGTTGCGTCGCTAGGCGAGACCTAAATAGCAGTTTTGTGAAGGGGATTCTTCTTTGTGTTAAACACTACAAAAATTGCACAAAATATAGTAAACTGGCTACCTTTTTTCACTTCAAGATGAAGATGCGGCCAGTGCAGCCTATGTATTTAGGCTGCATTATTGTCTCCCTACCTCTGAAGTGTCATTGCAGGCCTTCCTTAAGAAAGGCGGAAAATACCCGCTTAAGAAGATCTATCTAAAGAAGTGCTCCGGGGTCCCTGCACTTGGGCGGGACTTATCAAGCGCTTATGGCTTATCATGGAAATAGCTACTACAACAACAAATAGCAAGGGGTCAAATGCAAGCGCAAACTAAGTTACATCCCTACGTAGTGAATAGAAAGCAAAAGGAAATGAACTAATAGTGTGTTGTGCAAATCACACATAGGGTCTCTTATCTCTTGTGAGAAGATTCCCATCAGTCACCACTCGGATCCGCCCTTCATCATCTGGGATCCTTCACCCTCGAAGGTAGATTGTGAGACCCACAGTGGATTGGCAGATGGTGGAAGCCTAATCCTACATGTGGTGTCCAGTGTGAGGGGAACACTTAATATATATTGTGGTGACTGAAAGCAGTGCTAAAAAGTGAAGTGCAAAGTGAAGTTGTGAAACAAACTATAAAATTAGGTAGAGAGGAGAAAAAATATTTATTAGGGTTCTCTTCAATCCTAAATTAAAATGAGTGCGTAGTGGTCTAAACAAATAACCACTGTTAGAGATGGAAGGTCGACATGTTTCTGCAGACTAATTAGATCCACGTGGTATCTAGCTGCTTCCTCAGGACCATTACCGCTACTGCTTTAAAAGAAATCAATGGAAAAAGGAAAAAATATCACCTGAGATATAGTGATACCGTCCTTCTCCTGACTGTGTAGTTCAAAACAGGGAGTGAATCCATTCACAACGAGACACACATAAAGGGAAGAAACAAAGTACATACAAAATTAGATATAGAACACTGTGTTGAAACACATCTTTCTAACACAAATTGATCTCATTTTATAACAGAAGTGTAGTATCCTACATGTACATATCGTACACCTCTGTCCACAGCATCAAGCTAATGGCTGCTCACTTACCAATTGGGCAGGAGAGAAAAGTCCCACCTCACCTGGCTTCAGTGCAGGTAAAACAGGGCACCGCTCTAAAGTAGCGAAAAAGTAAATGAAAAGAAAGTTAGGACACACACGGTGTCACTCTATTCCAGCAAAAATCATTAAGTCTAAAATCCATTTCAGGAGAATGCACCGACAGTTATTTGTCAAGTACTGCCATATCATAATCAAGCATATACTGATGTTTTTGACATCATTACTCTAGTTATAACAAAGAACTAGTCGTTACATGGGTATTCTAAATAAGCCCTGAAGCGCACGGATTTTCGTGCAACTGTTTCGCGAAATGCATGTTCTATGTTATGGATTCTTCTGTCTAATCCACCAGGGAGGAGGGAGGGTTGCTTATGATTTATCATGGAAATACCCCTACGAGAGAACAGGAGTTACAGGTAAGAAACTGTTCCTGCTTCAGTTTGAAAGGGAGAGTACATGCCCTTCTCAGCATTGGTTCAATTCGGATTTGTAAAATGCGGCTTATCAACCCGGGGGGTATCCAGGTGCTGGGGACAGGCAGATCCGACGAACAGCCAGGTCTTAAAGTGCTCTTCCGAAATCTGCAAGGATGATGGAGGTCCAGAGGTAGAGGGGAAGGTCCTTTCCAGGACTTGGCAACGATGTAGGAGAAGGAACAGCCCCCTCCTTGGGCTTGACGGATGCGTGGGACATGTGCAAGGGCTAGATGGGCTGAGGGAAGTTGTCTGGTGGGCTGGTGAAGGGTCAGTTGGTGGTTGATGTGGGCTGGTCCTATGTTGTGGGGTGGTCCTATGTTGTGGAGGGCCTTGAACGCGTGGGTGAGTACTTTGAAGTGGCATCTCTTCTTGATGGGGAGCCAGTGTAGGCCTCTGAGGTGGGGGTTATGCTTGAACGTTTTGGGACATGCAGTATAAGTCTTGCTGCTGGGTTTTGGGTGGTCTGGAGTCATGTCAGAAGTTGGTTTGTGATTTCACTGTAGAGTGTGTTGCCGTAATCAGTCGAATGGTGATGAGGGCCTGTATTACTGTTTTCCTGGTGCCGGTTGGAATCCATCTGAAGATCTTGCGGAGCATTGGAAGGATGTGGAAGCTTGAGGAGGTAACTGCGCTTACCTGTCGCTTCATGGAGAGTTCGCTGTCCAGTATGATGCCTGGGTTATTGGCATGGGTGGTGGGGGTTGGTGCGGGTCCGAGGACAGAAGACCACCAGGAGTCTTCCCAGGCGGAGGGGGTTCGGGCAAAGATGGGCACTTCCGTCTTGTCCATGTTCAGTTTCAGGCAGTTGGACTTCATCCCGTCTGCAACATTGGTCATGGTGTTCTGCGAGTTTGTTCTGGTGGGGGAGGGGTCTTCGGATGAGAGAGATGCTGAGTTTGGTGTTGTCGGCCTATGAGATGAGGTTGAGTCCGTGGCTGCAGACGGATGTTGGTCAACGGAGTCACATAGATGTTGAAGAAGGTGGGGGCTGAGTGAGTAGTTTTGGGGTACGCTGCAGATGGTAGTTTTGGGTTTGAAGGTGAACGGTGGGAGACGTATTTTTTTGAGTGTGTCCTAAGAGAAACAAGATGATGAGTTTGAGTGAGTTGCCGCTGATGCCAATGTGATGTAGTCTTTTGACCAGGATGTGATGAGTTACAGTGTCGAAGGCTGCAGAGAGGTCGAGAAGGATGAGGGCATCTGAATCTCCGCGGTCAAGGATGGTCTTGATGTCGTCCGTTACGGCTATGAGGAGTGCTTCGGTGCTGTGATTCGTGCGGAAGGCTGATTGGGAGGTGTCCATCAGGTTGTTTCTCTCAAGGTGGTCTGTGAGCTGGTGGTTGATGGCTTTCTCAAGGATCTTCACTGGGAATGGGAGGAGAGAAATGGAGCAGTAGTTTTTAATGTCGTTGAGGTCTGCGGTGGGTTTCTTTAGTAGGGGTCTTACTTCTGCATGTTTCCGGGAAACCACCACTCCCTTTTGTACCTGTTTCCGGGAAGGTGGCAGAGTGGATGGCCGGATTGAGGATGTGTGTCAGTGGAAGGCAGATCTCCTCTCGTCCTAGGTTGAAGGTGTTGTATGGGCAGGGATCCGTCGGTGCGCAAGAGTGTACGGAGGTCAAGATGATCGCTGTGGGCTCAGTGGTGAGGGGTAGGTGAAGTGGTTGTGCAGGGTTTCAGTGGGGGATATGGGTGGTGTGAGCTCCGTGGGTTGAGAGTCAAAATTGCCGTAGATGGCTGCTATCTTGTTGTGGAAGTAATTAGAAAGGGAGTCACAGAGGTCTTGGGAGGGAGGGGTTGTGTTTTCGACGGCCGTTGGTCGTGGAGAAATCTCTGATGATTATAAAAAGTTATTCGCGTGGTTGCTGCTGTTCTCGAGGCGAGTGGCAAGGGTGGGTTTTTGGCTTCTTTGAGGAAGTGGTGATAAATCCTTGAGGGCGGAAATTAGCGCTGACTAGTCTGTAGGGTTTCTGCTGGAGCGCCATTGTCTTTCTAGTCGTTTGCATTCTCTTTTTGATGCCAGGAGTTCTGGGGTGAACCAGGGGATGTGTTTGTTGGACCTCTTGGTGTTGGGTTGTTTGATGGGGGTGATGCTGTCAGCGCTGGCTGTGATCCAGTCGCAGAAATGTTAGGCGGTCGGGTTCACGTCGTCCGTGGTATAGAGGGTTGTGGTGCTGAGGGCATTTTCTTTTGGTCAAGCGCAACCTTCTTCCAGCTGCGTTGCGCAGGGGCTTGTGGTGTGGCTGTGTGTTGGAGTGTTTCGGCGATTGTGAAATGGACGATGATGTGGTCTGACCAGGTGACTTCAGCTCTATAGCTGAAACGGATACTATCGCTGGTGGTGAAGATGGTTTTCGGGGGGGGGGGGTCAGATTGCTTTGGTGCAATACTTTCAATAGAGGTTACTGGTGCTGAGTACCTGCAGGTCTATATTTGCATGAAGGTTTGAACAAGCAGTTATACTATCTACAACACAGTAGTCTGCTTGTCATTGAAGCCAATTGTTACTTCTGAGACCTCAATTACAGTTAAAGTGTAAAACTGACTCATGCCTTTAGTTCTTTACCTCCATAATACTCACAATAAAAGTGTTCACTCTGCTTTCTTAGGGAGCTGCTGGGTGCAGAGCTTCCTTGACTCTCTGGCTTGTAGAATAATTTGGTGGTAGTGACCTGAAGGTAACTGTAATAGGCAAATCTGTGGGTTTCCATGTTCATACGCACACACAAGGCCTCCTGTGGACACCCAAAGCTTTAAGAAGGTGGGGAGTTAGATAATGGTTACCCACAGTGCACCGTGGAGCTACTCGTGATGGCACTGAGAAGACAGCCTTCCAAATTATCAGTGTTAAGAGTGCATAAGAAAGGATGTTTTTAAAAACAAACTTGTATATTTCCGGTACGCTAAGAATTTTCGCCCAATAGGGGCAGAATTGCGTGGGCATTATAGTTACCTTGTAAGAGTGCACAATTGTAGCCAGGGCAAGAGAAGAGACCATGCCTCTCTTTTTTCAAACCAGAATCGTGACTTTACATTTTAGGTCAAAACCTACCAGACAGCGCAGCTGTATGGCTGGGAAAAAACTTCTTGAGGGCCTCCTGAAAGCTTTCCTGGGAATGCATTCCACCCATTGCTTACCATTGGGTTTGTGGATTGTAACTCACATTTTCTGACCTTCTGATTGCCAGCTTTATTTCTGGCTCCTTGTGTTCTTCCACAAGGCCTTGCTTTCTGTAAACAGGCCTTTAAATCTTTATTCTTGTTACATTTGCTGTGCGTTTCAGAGACAGAGATTAAATGTCTGTCTGTGTTTTCCGAGGGAGCTTGGTGTTTGCTTTCTCTTCTTTCTCTGACTTCAAATTGAGAGAATTTATGTGACAATCTTAAGCACTGGGGAAAAAAAATCTTTTTCTGGCGTAAACAAAATCTCAATGTCTGTAAGTGAACTGTGAAAATATTTCAGAATATATCCGTATTAGGCAGGCACAAATTAAGTAACATTTTTGTAATTCTGAAGTGTGATGGAAACAAATACTTGAATATGATCAAAAGAAATTAATACACACGGTGATGCCGTTTTCCATTCATTATCGTTTGTGCGCAATATAGATTTATCAATAAAACTGTATGCACGAATGTAATAGTCAATTCAATTGAAAATGTGTTGTGTGTAATGGCAATGCGCTAACCTAGCATGCATACTCCACTGTAAGCCAGTCCACTTTACCCCAATCCACTTTATGCCACTCCACGTTACTCCACTTTATGAAACACTACAACAGGACTCTCCACTGCACTTCCAATCCACCACTCTCCACTCTACCCCACTCTACCCCACTCTATGCCACTTCGCTAGGTGACTCTACGCCACTCCACTCTGTGCCACTCCACTCTACTGCACTCCATTACACACTATGCCACTCTACGCCACTCCATGCCACTTTACCCCACGATACACCCCTCCATTCTATACTAATTTACCCCACTCTATGCTACACCACTCCACACCACTTCACTTCTTTCCACTCTACGCCCCTCTACTCCACTCCACCTACTCCACTTCATTCTACTACATCCTACTTCTTTCTACGTCACTGTACGCCACTTCTCTCTAGACCACTGTACTTGACTCTACTACACTCCACAACTCTGCTCCATTCAACTGACCTGCTATTATTTAGCAACTCCTGAGGCGGATGCCGGGAGCTGCGAGCTGCACGAACGGAGTTTTAAAAATTGACATTGTATTTTCATTTGTGCTTTCTTGTTTTTAACTGCACTGCTCCTGTGCCTTCGTTCCTTTCTCTAACCCTGTAGCACTCTTTGCTCTTTTCCCACTTCTCTCCTGAGGCGGAAAGCCGGGAGATCTTGCCCTGTGCTATTGTTAAGAACTGCTATCAGGATTGTGTAATGTTTTACCTGGGGCACCTTACCAACTCGCGCCACCTACCTGATAGCCGCGCCGCTCCTTCCTGCCACCCCATCGCCGCATTTGGCCTTGCTGCCCCTCTCAGCCGATTAGGAGCTGAGGGGCTTTGTGGGACTGGGAGGCAGTGTACTAGTCTGGCGGACATCTTGGAGAGGCAGGCTTGCTAGTCAGCGGACTAGGCTTGCTGCTTCCCGAGGGCGGGCACTATAAATCCAGACGGGGATGCCTACGCGTAGCGGACGCGAGCAGCGGGCGCGCCTACCCCGCGCCGAAGGAGCGCCTAAGGAAAGCCCGTCCGTGTCCCGGAGGCGGACGGTGGCAGTCGAGCTGACGCTCCTTGGGTACATTCCTCGGGGAATATACTCCGGTATTCCTCAGCTTGCCTCTTAGGCTTAAGAGGAAATTTTAAGGGAGGGTGTTTAAGTAGATACCACTGCTCCAAGAGCAACTTTCACTGCCCTAAATGTGGGTGGACTCCAAATAAGGGTTTAATTTATAGCACCCCTATGGAACATAGGAACATAGGAACATATCCAGTGTGCAATGGAGAGTGGTAGGGGATCCCCTGACAGCAACTTTACATGCGCGCTGCTGAATACGCGGTCCGTGAGCAAACATTCCCTGAACCTTTTCAACCTTTTATCAGACTGTCAACCCGTATGCCTTTTTCTGACGGAGACTTGGTTGGGTGAGCTTTCCGGCCCGGACATTGCCAACGCCCTTCCCCCGAATTATTTTATGATTAGGAGAGATAGGGAAGTTGGCAGAGGTGGAGGAGTGGCCCTGGTGATAGATAGGCGATACAAATGCTCCGCGGTCCCGACGGATGATATTTATGGGGCAGAGGCTTTGGGCTTCTGCCTGACTCTCTCACCTTACCAATCCTGTGCGGGACTGCTCGTTTACAGGACCCCCAGGTCCTATCGGGGCCTTTCATGAGGAGCTGCATACTGCAATATCATCTCTGAGTGTAAAGTTTAAACACTGCCTACTGTTGGGCGACTTTAACATTCATATGGATCAGGCAGATGCAGCTGATACCATGAAATTATTTGACACTACCAAACCATTGGGCTTATTGCCCTATCTTGTGTCCCCCACCCACCACAAGGGCCACACCCTTGATCAAATATTCTCTACTGTCCCTATTGTAACAGCAGTGCCTAAACCAGTGCTGTGGTCTGATCACATGCTGATGTGTTTTGACATTTTGGGTAAATCCAGGAACACGATGAGGGGTCCTGGCCGTCAATCTCAACCCCGCGGGCTTTGGGTCAGATATCGGTTGATATGGTGACGCAGCACCTAAAAGCACATCCGTGTGAGCTCAGGGGCAACCTAGAGGATGATTTAGAGCGCTTTCGAACATGGCTGGTGCAATGTCTCGATGAATTAACACCTCCCCTAGCGGTGCATAAGAACTCATCAAGGGCCTCGGCGCCGTGGTTTACGCCGGCACTTAACATCAGTCGGAGGCATTGCAAGAAGGCTGAAAGAGCATGGCGATCGAATTATGAAGAGCCTTTCAAAGTAGCTTACTGACAGTGTGTTAAGGCCTATCATAAAGATATCTACCCGGAAAAGAAGGCTTACTTTGCCAGAAGGATTGATGAGACAACTAATACTAGCAAAGAAATCTTCACGATCATGAAGGAATTTACTTCTCCGGCCTCGATGACAACCAAGTGCTCCTTTTCGGAGCCAATGGTCTCTGAATTAGACAGCTTTTTCGTCAATAAAATTCGTATCATTCAGACCTCGTTTCTGCCGGCTGCTCCGGGGGAGGTCAATAATGTCGCCCCTTTCTCTTTTCCAACTGGAGTGGATAGACCCATGCTGTCTGAGTTTCCGCCTATCGATCCTAAGACTTCGCTGGATTTCGTATCTAAAATGAAATCTGGTTCCCCGTTGGACCTCTGTCCCGCTAAGTTCTTAGCCAAAATTGCGCAGGCCATTAACCCCATCATTAATCCTATTTTAAATCGCTCACTTGAGGCGGGGGTGGTGCCGCAGGCATGGAAACAGGCACTGGTTTTACCGCTACTGAAAAAACCGACTCTTGACCCGAAGAGCCATGCTAATTACCGACCCATCTCCCTGCTCCCAGTCTTGGCCAAGGTCGTGGAAAAGCATGTTCATGCTGTTCTTTCGGACTTTGTCGAGACTCATGGTGTCCTTCACCAGACTCACTCGGGTTTCAGGGCCAATATGAGCACTGAAACGGCACTGTTGGAGGTATCGGAGGCCATCAAGGAGGTTCTTGACGGTGGGGGAAAGGCACTGCTGGTGATGCTAGACCTCTCGGCGGCGTTTGCACCGTCCTCCACAACCGTCTCCTAGCAAGACTCTCGGAGATTGGGGTGGAGGGGACGGTGTTCAGATGGTTTGAGTCCTTTCTTTCGGACCGCCAACAGAAAGTCTGGGCCCCTCCGTACTCAGCCGCGGTGCCGCCTCTGGAGGTGGGAGTTCCTCAGGGATCTATTCTGAGCCCCACTCTTTTTAATATCTATATGTCCCCTTTGGCGGCGCTGGCTGAGTCTTGTGGTGCCCAGATTGTCTCTTATGCGATGACACACAGCTCCTCTTCACCTGTGGAAAGAACATAGATTTTAATGGAGAGCGGATTAAGAACTGCCTGGATACCGTCTTTGCTTGGTTCCAACTAAACCAATTGAAGTGTAACTCCGATAAATCGGAGGTCCTTTTTTTTTGGCTGTCTTCCGGACCACGGCTGGAAATCGTGGTGGCCGGCAGATATGTTTCCTCCGGCCACGAACACTTCAGTTGCGAAAAATCTGGGAGTGAAGATGGATGATGGGCTCACCTCCAAACCTCAGATTCTGGGCTTGGTTGGGCAATGTTTTGGCTTGCTCAAAATGTTGAAGAAATTTCTTCCACTCCTCTCTATTTCTCATAGGAGGACGATTGTTCAAGCCCTGATAGGATCCATATTGGATTACGCGAACGTGCTCTACCTCGGCCTCCCTGACAATCTTCTATTCCGCCTGCAGGTGGTGCAGAACTCTGCGGCGTGGGCAATATTCGGTCTCGGCCGGAGATGCCACGCCACGGGGCTCCTGAAATCCCTTCACTGGTTGCCCATTCGAAAGTGTATCTTTTTTTAAAACCCTTACTCTCTCGTTCAAAGCATTGCATGGCAAGGGCGCTCGTTATCTGAGAAACAGGATTGGCTTTCACTATCCTGCCAGAGCCCTACGCTCAGCTTCATTGGCGCTGGTCACGACCCCGGCCATCCGACGTGCCCGAACCGGAGGTCGCTCCTTCAAATATCTGGCGCCTAAGGCCTGGAATGCCTTACCAGTGTCACTAAGGAAGATGGCCAATCTATTGTCATTTAGAAAAGAGCTCAAGACCTGGCTGTTTTGCCAGTAATTCCATCTGCGTCTCTCGTTCTGTGCCTCTTTGGGTCTGACAGCGCCGGGACACTCTGTTTGAGTAGCTGAGCGCTCTACAAAACCCCATTTAACATAACATAACATAACATAACTATACTCCACTCTACACCACTTTACTTTAAGCCACTCTACGACACTCCACTCTTCTACCATTTATTCCTCTCTGTCATTCCACTCCACAACACTCCACTCTTCGGCACGCTATTCCACTCTTCGCCACTCCAATCTGTGACATTCACTTTACACCACTCTCATCTCTGCCACTAACAACACAGCTAAAACACATTGGCAAAGTCAAAAGCTTTTGCGTAGGCGAGACCTATTGGTATTGCCAATGCGTGTTATGTGTGTTTCTGGGTATCCTGTTCTGAGGTGTAGACTTTGTTTTTCTTTAAGCCACGCCACAAAAATTCAGGAAAATAGCTTTGGTTCATCCAGGCGGATGCATGACTAGTACTACCGTCGTTGCATAGTATATATTCCCATTGATGTTCTTGACTCCGTGCTTTGAGTTTCCTTCAGGCTTCATTTTGAAATAAATCTTTCAGGACATTTAGCTGTTATGGATTCAGACGATGTGCACAGTCCCGCCATCTAGTTGCTGGTGTGTAAAACTGATTTCTCAGTTGGGAAAAATAAAAAAAAGCTCTGGCAAAGCCATTAAGTCTGTCTTATTTATTAGTGGAAGTGTTGGATAATAGGCGACTGACCTAGAAAGAAAATCACAGAATGACTCAACAACTTGGACTACAATAGCAAGGAAGCAGCTGTAGGTATGGCCCCTTTGCTGAACAGACTGCTTTAGGAGAGGAAAGCTGTATCCTCAAAGAAGAGTGTTAGAAGATATTTCTGATAATGGGACAGTATTTTTGTTGTATCTTTAGCAAAACCCTTTGGGCATACACGGTTTTACTTGGTGTGAAAAAACATGAATCAAACAACTCGTAGTCATCACAGCAAAATAAATCAAATGAACTTGCAAGGACTATTGGTGAACAGCACTGCCATACTAAGGCATCAAAATAGCATGGTATCACTAAAAAAACACCTTAACTCAGCAATTGAAATGCCATGTTAGCAAATTAAATACATCAAACAACAATTACAAGCTACACTTGTGTCATATCTCCAGTCTAACAAAAGGACTATTTATACCACTTCACCAAAACCTAATAGGAACAAAAATGGAACAATGTAACCATTCTCAAAGTTCCATGGTCATGACGCATAGCCGATCACGTAAAAGAACAATGGTTAACCCAATAGACCCTTGTAGGCTTGGGCAATGAACACTAGAAGGTAAAGAATAGCTACAAGGGATTTTGTTTATCTGCTTACTTAGGTTGATTTGCTAATATATATCTTCAGAGTTAGTTGTAAAAATCTAACTCAAATGTATCCATAGGATAACAACACAATTCTTCAATAAATGACACATTAAATGACAAAAACAAGAAAAAGAAGGGAAAAACACACGAAAAGTAATTTTGTCTGAAAAAGTATTGTATTGAGTTATGGTCCATATCATCATCTCCAAAGCAATCCATCTTCACCAAGAGTTAACCTTTGTACATTTCCAGACTTGGTTATCTTTTATCTATCAAAGGAGCTGATGAGCTGTTATGAACTGATTTGTTGATTTATGTATACATCTGTTCATGACTTTTTTTGCTTACATTGATTTGTTCACTATATCCCCGTAAACTATTTTGCTGATTAACTCAATACAATACTTTTTCAGACAAAATTATTTTTCCGTGTGTTTTTCCCTTCTTTTTCTTGTTTTTGTCATTTAATGTGTCATTTATTGAAGAATTGTGTTGTTATCCTATGGATACATTTGAGTTAGATTTTTACAACTAACTCTGAAGATATATATTAGCAAATCAACCCAAGTAAGCAGATAAACAAAATCCCTTGTAGCATAGCCGATCAAGCAATAGCAAATCATGAGAAACAGATAAAAATTAATGGCTGAAGGGGACGAACCAAAGCCCAGTGTATTTCACTAATTCTTACTGTACTTTTTTAAAAGAAATAATGACTTACGGTCTTCGAAGCAACTGAAGCTGTATGCAGCCATAATTAAAGACTGTCTCGTGCCTTCTCGAGGGCAAGTCAGTAGTTGAACTTCCTAGTAAAGATGGCAAAAACGCCTCATTGCTCGTCGTTCTGCTCAACCCTCAGATTGTTTAAGTCACCCTCGTGCTGCAATAAAATTAGAGTGATATGCTTCACTTTTAACTGTATCCTGTGTTGGGCCGCTGTCTGTGTTCGGGGTAAGACCCCCATTAGTTGTTTTGTGTGAGCCATCATCGCCAGGAGTTATGGGCAAGGAATAACACTGGAGCAAACCAGTACTGACAATTTCAACTACGGGGCAAAGGGAGGTATTGGTGATGCCTCAAACAATTCTACCTTTCCCTCTAGGAGGAATGTACAGTGCTGTGATCGCAGAACACCCCATGATTGTACCCTGCCCATACCCCCAATTATACCTCATCTAATACTCAGATTCAACCCACCAGCTTCCAGCTGATTGTCATCGATAAAAAACATCTTGGCATAAGGTAAAAGGTTTATGGAGTAACCGGTTGGTGGGCCAAGTCATTTGTCACAAGCTCCCAATTATTAACCTACCACCAGTGTCCTGTTTATCCGTGAAAATCATGTCAGGTGTTCAGAACTATGTGAGGGATAGAGGGAAACTCAGGAGGAACTGGGCAATAAATGCCTGAATTGGCTTATGAGGAATAAGGATTTTCCGGCCTCACTGGCGCAAAACATATTGCTTACGTGTAGAGTCAGGTGGATTGGGAAGGGTCGGGTAGATCGCCTCGGCAATTTGTATTATCATTAACTTCAGAGACCCTAACTTGGTCCGAAGACTCTTAGTAAAATGATGGTTATAGTCAGGACCGGGGTTCGAATATTTTCCTTCTGCCCCTGGCCTGCTTTTATAAACCCTTGGTCCACGAAAGAAGGGACTTTTTGATCCCACCAACTCAGTGGCTGCCTCTTGTAATGACATCTTCTAATGTCCAACACTAGCATAACAGATCCTGTAGTATCCCTGTCTCTAACAGGTTTGACACACTGGAGGGAGTTGATTAACTTAGCAACAAAATGGGTATACAGAGTATTACCATCCAGCGGGGATATTGAAGTAACTCATAAGGTCAGGTCTACAGTTATAGGGATTGAGAGTAAGGCTTTTTCCACCTGCCAACAAGACAAAGTTGCAACCCAAATCCAGCATCATTGCTTGTCAACCGCTAACCTTCCTAATAGTTTATATGCCACAACCACATTACATCTTTCATCTCACACTGTAGGTACTCAATCTGGTTTAATGGCAAATGGTATGGCCAATATATTTGCAACGCACTACTCGGCTGATGAACTAGAAATAGGTAGGGCTAGCATTGATAATAGTATTAAAAAAAATTAGAAAACATGATTCCCCTTTTAGAGGGAAGCACCCAAGAAATGGTACCAATTAAAAAAACAAACGGAGGAGATCCTGCGAGTAGCTCAAGCTAATCTTGCATTTAGAGTGATATCATGGAACATTGCTGGCCTTGGTTCTAAAATTATCTGTAGAGACTAAGGCTGCTTTATTGACCAATTCAACATCTGCTATTTTGAAGAATCATAGCTAACTAAGAAAGTGCAGCAAGCTGGTTTCTGCATGTATAATAAAGAGGCAACAGTTAGGGCCGGGGCAGACCTTCGGGAGGCCTGACCACTTGGATAGGTTCCCATCTTGGGTGTTCAGTGAAGATAGTAGAGACACCATCAGACAATATTCATGTCTATTTAAGACCTACAGGTAATGGGCAAGAATCTCCACCTGTGAACATGCTTGTTGCACATATGACAGCCTTACCGGGGTAGGCACGTAAAATAGTGGGCAACGATTTCAACTGCCAATTTGAGCCCCTAGATGTTACCCTAAGCAACCTTTCACAAGTGGAGGATGGGTCTGAAATGTCCCGGATGTGACTCTACACCCCATTAGGAAATGGCCTCAATTGGCTGGACAAATAAATTCCCTAACACTAAATCAGTCCTTCAGTGCCTGTAATGAGAGAACCCCATCTGATAGGGAAAAAAAGCACACCTTCAACGAATAAAGAGTACCGGCTTAATTGATTACATATTAGTTGATCTTGAATATTTAACAAGGACCCCCTGAGGATTCGGATACAGCAAAGTTCCTAGGCCAGGGAAAAAGAACCAATTGACAAAAAACAACCTAGGCAACCTATAGAATATAATCACAGACAAATGGCTACAAGAGGTTAAGAAAATGTATATTGCTTTATTCTCAGATTATATATTAAAAAAATGCATAACATATAGTACAATCGACAATGGACATGAATTAAAATTTACTCTCACATAAGTAAAGGTTGAACAAATTTATACATTAGTGGCAAAGAAATATATATACACGAATTCTTGGATTAAAAGGGAAAACATAGAAAAGTGGCCGATAGGATCTCTACGCGCGTTTCGGCGAACCAGCGCCTTCTTCTGGAGTAGCCACACAAAGCTCTAGAACAAAATATTTTTTAAAAACAGAACAACATTGCATTAATAATACATCTTTAAAACTGTATGTATAAAAACATGTAGCAATCTACATCTTAACACTGTAGCCAACAAGTCTTGTATCTAGATAATCTAATATATATCTTTTCATTTCCTAGTGTGAGTCATGAGTCCAATCAGACACAGGTCTTTATTTTAAGCACAATTGAAATGGATCAGTACATGGGTACAAAGATATTCATGGGATATAGTGCTTTCCTAATACTAGTTATTTCAAAAAGAGCTTAAAGCCAGAGGCTCAAATGGATATACATGGTATATAAACATATCAACTTTATTATCTTTGGACATATAGATTTAATGATTATTGGTGTTCCTATTCTATTTTTAACATCGCTCGTATAATTCAGATGTATAGCTCACTCTTTCAAGCGATGTTATGTACTAGATATTATATAAGGTGATCATAAAAAGTTGGTACTCACAAGTAGTTTTCAAGTTTTACATCACTGATTATTGAGACGTATAGCCAATGTTTTTTTTGGAAATTTTCAACCAATAGGTCTTTTTCTTGATGCTATTGTTAAAAAAAGGGGGGAGGACAAAGATAGCATTCTTTTTTAGTTTATTTTGTCCCTATCATTCAATTGGATGTATTCGAAAATTAAGAATAAAATTACCTTATTTCGGATATCAAAAGTTAAGTCCCGCCTGCCAGATATGTGTTAAAGATGTATTTCTAGTATCTGGTTTGTTTCAAATATCAAGTTAGTTAAAAGATCTCCCTGCCTATTGATTGTGAAACAAAAGGGGAGAATTTGAAAAAATTAGAGAGATAAGCCTGACTATATTTTTTAATCATAATCCTGTTACGTTAAAAATAAAAACTGAGGTTTCCCATCTTACCCGAGGTAATACGGCAGAGCTCCTTAAAATTGTAGATATATTTGTGTTTGAGATGAAATTCTTCCTGTCAAGATAGATCATTGTCCACTATAAATATTAAAGTTGTCTATTAGATTACCTATAACGAATTCTATTATTCTAATGTTTAAGTAGCTTACCTTATAAAGAGAATTCTTCCTGTATATTCTGGATTTTGATACACATCTTGGATAATGGGTGTTTTTTTGGTTAAAAGATCTCCCTGCCTAAAACGGGGGAATGATTAAAAAAAGATATATCAAGATCCTAGCCTATTGCTATTTTACAACATTAGTATATCAAACTGATTGCAAGGTCTTACCCGAATAATACGGCAAGGCTCTTTGCAGTATAACAGGTAGTATTCTCGCTTGCATGGATTTATAAAGACATCTAAGGTCTCAAGTGGTTTTTTGGAACAAAGATCTCCCTGCCTAAAACGGGAAGTGATTAAAAGGAGGAATGTCAATTTTATGCCTTTTCGAAAATATATCATTATTTGGCATATAGATCAAAAGTCTTACCCGAATAGATCGGCAAGGCTCTTTGAAGGTAGAAAAAATGGGGGGGACGCCCTTTCTATAAAACAAAGTAACATATAAGTGCGAGTTAGTTATTTTTAAGTTGAGAGTTTAGTTTAAACTAAAAGTTATGTAGAGGGAAGAATCCTCAAAAGCATTCCCGGTGGTGGCATTCTTTACCTTTGATTAGCAGCAGGGCAGCAGTGAATCTGGCGGCGGGAGTCCTGGGTGTTCAGCCGTGACGGATGACGTCTAGGATAGATCGGTGAAACTGATGGGATTCCACTTGATATATAAGGGCGATTCTGATTGGTTTAAAGTCGGCTCACCTGTGCTGGCCATCTTTTTGTGAGAAACAGTCGTAGGACTTTCTGTTTGATGGACATAGAAGACCCATTCAACAAAGGGCAGTTGGTTTTGAGATTTCTCTTAAACCTTGTATATTTAAAGGTTGCGTTTTACCTGCAATGTATTTTAGAATTATCTTTCCAATTCTAAAGGATGGGATAATTTATTAAATGACACTTTATCTAGAATTATAATGAAAGTCAGACTATCCGTTTGATGGACATAGAAGACCCATTCAACAAGAGGCAGTTGGTTTTGAGATTTCTCTTAAACCTTGTATATTTAAAGGTTGCGTTTTACCTGCAATGTATTTTAGAATTATCTTTCAAATTCTAAAGGATGGGATAATTTATTAAGTGACACTTTATCTAGAATTATAATGAACTTCATGTATGCTGAGGTTAGGACTGTTTAACGCATAGGTTCACTTAATAAATAGCCAACTGAGTTTTAAGTAAAAATCATTCCATTCGAGTCAAACTGAAATTTATATAATAGCATGCTCCCAAGGGATTTCACTGTTGAGTCCTTGGTTATATGTATTAAAAACAAAAATCCAAAAAACTTCCCTTTTTTTACGAATTGCAGTTCCTCCTTTAGAGTCAGGGGTATGGATTTTCTCAAGGATTCTCCAAGTGAAGTCATTTTCGCTGTGGTTTTTCTCTATGAAGTGCTTCACCATCGGGGAAGCTAACTTCTTTGTCCTGATTGCCGAGCGATGCTCGCTAAGACGTGTCTGTATCATGCGGGATGTTTCTCCCACATACCCTAACGGACATGGGCACTGTATGTAGTAGATCACATTAGATGATCTGCAGTTACTCATCTCTTGGGCTCTCGTTTTGTGGCCATTATGAGAAAATTCTTCTCCTCCTATAATATTGCTACAAGAGGAGCAAGAAGAGCAGGGAAAGGTGCCTTTGAGGGGCTTGTTTGACAATATAGACCTTTGTGATAAGCATTCTGAATTAGAGTTGTTGAATCTGGAATGGACTATATACTCCTTGATGTTTTTATTTCGTTTATGGGCGAACAGGGGTTTGATTAATTTTTGTTCAGTGGTACAGTTACTGTTTAGGATATGCCAATTAGAGTTGATAATTTGTTTGACTTTGTTGTTTAATGTCGAATGTTTAGTGATGCATACTAATTGATTATTGGGGTTGGGGGTTTTTTTCCCGAGTAGGCTGTCACGGTCATAATATCTTGCTCGTTTATACGAGCTTCTGATTAATCTATGAGGATAGCCTCTTTCTAAGAATTTACTTCTCATTATCAGGGCCTGTTTATCAAAGTCAGCTAATTCTGTGCAATTTCTTCTTACTCTCAGAAATTGTGAGAATGGGATACTATCTTTTTGTGTTGTAGGATGGAAGCTGTGATAATGTAAAAGGGTATTCCTTGCGGTAGGTTTTACGTGGAGGTCTACTTTCAAGATACCTGTATCATTTCTTATTTCGATATCAAGAAATTCCACATGTTCACTGCTAATGTTAGAGGTGAAGCGTAGATTTGTATTGGCTTCATTAATCCATTTGATAAACTCATCTAGAGATTCCCTCCCATCGGTCCAGATAAAAAAGATGTCATCAATATATCTGGACCAATGGGAGATAGATTCAAAAAATGGGGCGATCTCATTGTGGACAAATTCATCTTCAAAGGCGGCCATAAAGATGTTGGCTATAGATGGTGCCACGGAAGCGCCCATACTAACACCTTTAATTTGGCGGTATAGATGGTCACCAAATTCGAAGATGTTTTCTGTCAATACAATCTCCAAACATTGCAGTAAAAATGTTTTTGGGCAGGGAATATTGTGTAAGTCAATGAACCATTCTGTTGTTCGTATTGCATCTGTTAAGGGAATATTGCTATATAAGGACTCTACGTCCATTGTCACTAACAGATCTGTGTTACATTTAAAAGCTAGTCCTTCTGTTTTGCTAATCATATCTCCTGTATCGCGTATGTAAGATGGAATTTTCGGAACATAGGGGCGTAGATAATTATCCACATACTTAGATAGTGGTTCTGTTGCTGTGCCGATTGTCGAAACAATTGGCCGGTATGGAGGGTTATTTGGGTTCTTATGGATCTTCGGAAGTCCATATATACAAGCAGTTTTAGCATCATTGTGGTTAAGAAAGTCATATTCTTTTTTGTTAATGAAGCCGTTCTCTAGGGCAGCAGTAGTCAGAGATGAAATTTTTTTGGACAAGTTAGTAGTGGAATAAGAATTGATTTGTTTATAGAAGGTTGTGTCATCTAGCATATTTAGCATATTTTTCTTATATTCATTTGTATCGATGATGACTATTCCACCTCCTTTGTCGCAACCTTTGAAAGTGAGGTCTTTGTTGGATGAAAGGGATAGTAGTGCTTTATGCTCATCCTTTTCAAGATTGTATATTGGTTTGGGGACAAATTTGAGGGTTTGGTGTAATTTCTTCAGGACCACAAATTCAAAAGTAGCTACTTCAGGTCCTACTTGGTCTAGGGACGGGCTAAAGGTAGATGGTAGACTAAGTGGTTGGATTAAGGACTGTTCCTCTTCTGAAACTATGTTGGAGAAGAATTTTTTTAAACGAATTTTACGGAAGAAAGAAATTATATCGCAGTATAATTCAAACAAATTTGCATAGGAGTGAGGGACATATGATAACCCTTTGGAAAGTAGTTTAATACTGTGACTGTCTAAATTATGTTTGGAGAGATTAAAAATTGGAATCACATTCCGGGTTTCCAATATTGTCTGCTCCGTGTTTCGCGGATGAATTGTGGTTCTACCTGATGTTGATGATGTTGGGGCTGGTAGTTGCCCCTCGGTTGGCCCTGGAAATGAACTCTGGGGCGTCCCCGGTTGCCCCCGCGCGTCCCTAAAAAAGGGGGCTGTCTTCGGTTACCTCTATTTTGATTTTGGTTGTAACTGGGATCTGGGTCATAATATCCTTCAACACTTTCATTCTCTGAGTCAGATGTTTCTGAGAATGTGTTGACCCGTTGTTGTTGTGGTTGTTGATCTCTTATTTCTGTAGTATAATGGTTTTGCTGGTAAAAGTCAGGTTTGAGGTATGGATATGTGTTTTCAATTGTTGCAAAATGTTTATCTTTGAGTAATTTGTCATTCTTTCTCTTATCTAGATAGTTTTTGAAGGACTCAAGCTCCTTATTGCATTCTTCGATCTTTTTGATGGCATCATCTAAATTCCCCATCTTTTTAATTTTATCCTCTAGATTTTCTACTTCTGTTCTGACTTCTGCGGCTAGTTCTTTTGCTGTTTCCACTATTAGCATCATTAAGTCTCTTGAACAACGGCTCGCAATTCTGCTCCATTTGTCCAAAAAAGCTTTAGAATGGGTGAAGAGGCCAGGAATATTTCTAACCCTTAATCCCATCGGAATGATGCCGAGCCGTAAATACGCTAGCATAAATTCGCCATGGGCTTCAATTCTTGTTAATTTCTTTTTTAGTTCTATTAGTTTCTTGGTGTCATCATTATGGGGATTAGAATTTGTAGCAGCACCACTAAAAGGAGTTGATATTCCCACTAGTGTTTCAAACTCTTCATCCGTGAATCCAAAAGTTTGTTTCAGAGCCATGGTGTTGGTCAGAAAGGGAGAAGAGTGTCTAAATGGAGGCTCAATAACACGAGGAAATGAAAAGACGATCTGATGGTAATTATATAGTAATGATGTGATAAAGAGAGACAAACAGCCCTGCACAGACAAGCTGTGGGAAAATCTTGAATATTTAACAAGGACCCCATATTAGTTGATGTCAGGCTTTGGACTTTTGTCTCTCATATGATAATAGTTGAAAGGCACAATAGTGCTAACAATACCTTGGCCCTCGACTTAAATCTCTCAGTTTGTAAATTTGAGTTAAATTGCACGTACACAAGAAATGCTAAAATTCATTTATCAGTTGGTAGGGAGAAGTCTGGAAGATCTGTATAACCTAACCTCCCCTTTGGGTAATGTAGACTCAGTTGTGAGGATTGATGAGGTCCATACCCACTTATTCGATGAACTTAAAAAATATTCTATTTGGAAGTCACTAAAGGGGCGTTAGAAGTAATATCACTTCGTGGTTTAACAAGCATTGTCGAATGGCCAAACACGCACTAATCAATTCAATCAAGTCTCAGGTTAGAACTCAGATCACAGCTATGAGAGCTGCCTACAAAGAAAACTGCCACTATTGCCAAAAAGGAGTGGGACCAGGGCAGATCGAAGGCTCTGCATAGTCCCACGGAGTGCAATAATCACACCTCATTCTGAAATACTGTGTCCAAAGGGAATGCAGAGGGTATGTTCACTATAGAAAATAACATTGCTCCTGACATCTGGAATGAACATGTTGCAAGCTTGTATATAGAGCCGCAAGGTGTTTCCGCATCTCCAACAGTTGCTAAGAGCTATGCACATTTAGGCGTGGAGGTGCCAAGTGTCGAAGACAGTTATCTAGTGATTACACTTCAAGAAGTAAGCGGCGCCATAAGAAAGATTGTATGACAATCCTGAAAGAAGCAAAGAAAACCCACCACTAGAGCATGTTAAGCAGCAAAGTGGAAAAGGTTTGTGATATATTGTCATAATAACACAATTGATCCGCTAGATGCATCTATACAAGATATCATTTGTTATCTTTTCCATCTACAGTGAGTTGGCTTAGCTTACACCTCTTTTCGATTACATCTTGCAGCAGTAGCTGCATAGCTGCAAAACAGACATTTGTCCTATTCAAAATTCCAGTAATTAAAGCTTTAATGGAAGGTCTTAAAAGAATAATACCACAAAGGGTCCACCTGCACCTATCTGGAACAGTAACATTGTTCTCACAAGGCTTATGAGTCCACCTCTTGAACCATTACACAATTGTCCATTACAGGTTCTCTCATGGAAGGTTGCATTTCTAATTGCTATCACTTCCCTGAGACGTGTTGGTGAGTTACAGGCATTGACCTTAGGAGAACGCTTCTTTCAACTTCATGAAGATAGAGTGGTTCTTCTTACAAAACCTAAATTCCTTATAAAAGTAGTTTCTGCTTTTCATATTAACCAATCAGTTGTTACATGTATTTTTCCCTCAACCTAAATCAGTAGCAGAAAGAGCTCTACACACACTTAATGTAAAAAGAGCATTATTATACTATATTGATAGGACAAAACATTTTCATAAAATAACTTTTTGTTGCATTTGCTCCACCTCATAAAGGAAATCCTATTTCTATATCTGATATTTCTAGGTGGATTGTCAAATGTATTCAAACATGCTGTGTTAAAGCTAAACAAACTTTAACTATACCTCCTAGAGCACACTCTCCTCGCAAAATAGGAGCTTCTATGGCCTTTTACGGTATCATTCCCATAGCTGACATATGTAAGGCAGCTACATGGTCTACACCACACACATTTACCAAACATTATTGTGTGGAGGTTTTAGCACGTCAACAAGCTAATGTAGGGCAAGCAGTGTAAACATACTTTTTCAAACAACTGCAAAACCCACTGGTTAGCCACTGCTTTGGGAGAATACTGCTATACAATCTATGCAAAGCATGCGTATCTACAGCACACATGCCTCGAACAAAATATGTTACTTAACCCTGTAAGCATCTGTTCTTGACATGTAGAGCTGTAGATTCACATGCGCCCTCCCTCCTCCCCATACACCTATGGTTGTTGCAGTACTTATTATTTACAGTACATACTCATGGAAATCTCTGTACTACACTAACTTAGCCAATTCTCACCCTCTTGCGGGAAAACAATCTAACAATGGAGTCCATGCCCATGTGCATTATTACCTAAAGGAGGAGTCATCTTACCTCATGACTGGAAAAGACTTCTTCGAAGAAAAACAACTTGCAAACATCCGGACCCAACACTAGATGGCAGTAGTATGCAAATCATGTGAATCTGCTACTCTACATGCCAAGAACAGATGCTTACAGGGTAAGTAACACAATCCTTATAGTATTTAATCCATGTTGCTCAACATGACCAAACCCTACACTAAATGGGAGTACCTTGGGATTACACTTAGTGAGCGGATGGATTAGGCAGCCCATATCACCAAATGTAGACTCAAATTGGAGCAACATACTGAAGGGGGTCTGTTAAATGTATTCCTGGGGACATTATTTGAACCAACCACCCCGGTAATTCAGATCTACACACATCATGCTTTGGGTACTGCCTTCTATAGGTGGAGCTCTGGGGACACAAGGCCGTTAATGCCTTATTCTTGGCAGAGAATCGTTTCTTGAGGCAGCTGATCAATCTTCCAGCTGCACACCATTAGTACCATTAAGACTAGACACTGGGGTTAGCTGTATTTCAGAGGGGATTGCTGTTAGTCGCATACTCTATTGGAGAAGAGTCTGGGTAACCACTGGAGCTGATCTCCTATACACAAGGTTTAGAAGAGATACTTGGATTACTGTGGGCGGGCAATCTCGCATGGATTAGATATGTTAGAGAAAATCTAAGAAGTGAAAGATAGGCTCAGGGATTACCCGGGGGAACATGTACCCAAACTTCTAAAGCTGTACTCAAATTGAGTTATGAGAATTTTAAACTGGACTCCCTCCTAGCTAGTTCAATATTGGGTGCACTGACATGCAGATTCTTGCAATTAAAGTACTTTTGCATTTCTGAAGATTTTTTAGACAAAATCGAACCCAACTTGGCCAGAAACCTTCATGTGCAATTTAGATACGGGACCATACAACTAAGCACAAACACTCTTAAATGGGCTAGTACAGGCTCCAATGAGGAGCTGGCCTGCCCTTCTTGTGGATTGGCCGGTGAAACGGAGGTTGATGCCCTCTTTCTCTGCCCAAAGTATAATAGGACCAGGGCCAAATGAATAATTCACATGTGTAGAAACTTAGGGACTGTACAGCACATGGAGGCTTACAGAATCCTTAAACCAGATATTAGGAGAAGCATAGTGTTTGCCGTTGCCAAGTATTTATTTGCAATGTGATGTATTAAGCTCAAATAAGTTCACCCAGATGCTGATAGATAAACCTTTAAACCATCAATTGCTGTGTACGGTACTATGGTGTATTTTTATTTTTTATTGTCTTTACTGGATTTTTAGTTAACAACGAACATTTAGATACTATGGTGTAGCTTGAGTCCCGGATATTGTTATATGACTGCGAGAAATTAGATGGCATTTTCAGTGCCTCAAAGTTTTTTCCTAGAGCAATGGTCTAACGACAATAATAGTGTCCAGTGTTTTTACATATTTTCAGAGTAAGTCATTGGATGGGCTGAGAGTGGTACTCTCATTCTGAATGTTTTTCCCAGCCTCGTAGCAACTGTTTTTAATCAGACTCTTGCATGTTTTATCATGTATTTTGTATAATGTTTAGATATTTATTTGTCTATCTTTTATGGCGTAATGCCGAAATTAAGAGTATTGATTGATTGAATAATTTTCTGGCTACATAGGCTGCTGCCAAGTAATAAAGTTTCAGGGTTTTTGAATTAAGTAATGACTTCATGTTTAATGGTATTGGTTATTATAGGGACGCTTTCCTGTTAAACGTCTTAAATTTCCTGGTGTTCTTTTTTTACCCATCATGCTGTTTGTCTTGTTTTCAGTGCAATCCGATAATGATAGATGCTGTCAGGGTATCAGCCGCTCACAGGGCTCGCTATTATTGGGGAAACCTGCCTGGAATGGACAAGTAAGTTACCTCTATTATATTACATTACAGTTATACATGTTCGTATGTTCACCTTGCAATTAATGATTATATATCACAGGTTAAGTTTTACAAAACACTACATTTTCAAATTGTTTAATGTAGTTAACAGACAGTACAACAACATTATGAGAAGATGTGTGTATTCACACTTTGGATGTCTTTAAACAATTTGATAATCAAACAAGAACTATACATCAAGCCAAGCACCGCTCTCTTTCACTGTAAAAACTGAATTCTGTCTGGCATTTCACTGATGCCCACCAAAGTGGCATTACCAAGGATCAGTTCACACCCTTAAATCCCCACCTTGGCTGATAAAAATGAGAGCCTGCATAGCATAGGCCTACCTTGGTAATGTGTTCAGTCAGATGTTTTCAGGTGAAGCTGTGAAACCACTTAAAACGTATGTCTCCACTGTGATGAAATGGGGTGTATTATATGGAGTGGTTTTGCGACCTCACCATCTAATAGACTTACCAACCCCTTTAGAACCCGTAGGTTTTATTTGTCAAACCTTCAGCTCAACCCGGGGTAGCTGAAGGTTACACCTTTGTCATTTTCCATATTGAATGTTACAACGGAACAGAAAAGAACAGCCAACACGTGTTTCGCCCTGTTCGGCAAGTAAAGCCAGGGCTTTCTCAAGGCTAGTTGGGATCATCCAATTATACAGTCTGTCAGCATAACTTTCTTGCATTTTCACATGTTTGATCGAGTTATTATCGACATACATCCAAATTTGAAATTCGGTCAAGGAAGGATCGCATTTCGTAATTACGGGTAAATCCGCTGCGCTTTTTTCCTTCTTTTTTTTTTTTGTTTCACTAAAAATAACGGAAAAATGACAAATGAGTGAAATGGATACGATGAAGTGTAAAACATAAATAAAAAGAACTATCCACACTCCAACGAATCTGTGCTGTGCTGTTTTCAAAATAATGAAACTGAAGATTAAACCATTGATGGGGAGAATATATATATTTGAAACGGAGGAACACTTGCTCAAAAACCCTTTCAACAAAATGTTTTCTTCTGAGGCTGGACAGGTCCAGAGCCTTGAGCATAACCCCTCCAAAATTCTAGGGATTCATATCCAGACCCAGGATCTCTGGACCACGTTTTCTTTCTACAAACAATTAGAAATATGTTCACTAAAACATTGATCTAGTTGTAATGTAGTTACTTTAGACAACCAACTCCACTAGGGAGCCTGTCGGGAGGACCTTGAGGAAAGAGTTTCCTCAGGGGTAAAAGCAATCCTCCGTCAGTTCAAGGCACTTTTGTCTGTTGCAGTGGTCCTAATGCATTGGGTTGAAGGATGCTGAAGATGCTCAAGGATGCTGTGAATACAGTGCGGTCAACGGGGTCTTCCTGCGGCTACTCCTCTGTCCATGAATCGGGGAGAGGCAGTCCTGGTCACAAGGTTGGCGTCCCTCAAAGTCCTCTCGGTGCTGGTAGAAGTCCAGTCGCCACTGAGATAATAGTTGCCTGATATAGCGGTCACAGTCAGATCCTTCCCTGGGTGATAACTTGGCTCCTGAGCAAACAAGCTGCACACCAAAATCTCTCTTGGGTTCAGCAAACTCGGGTGCGACTTTGAGCATCAGGTCCTGGTCTATGTTGCTGCACAGCGGCAGTTGGTGGCGACTTGAAGATTTTGGGTTACCAACTTTCCCCAGCATGCTCAACTGCTGTGGCCCTGTACTGTGAACAGGAGATCTGAAAGAGACACGTTAGTGATAGATTCCTTACCTTAGAATATCCCCAGGCGTCAGACTGGATCCGGAAAGTTTTGCTTAACAGTACCCCTGCGCGTCAGTAGGTGGAGTCCTACGGCTCCGCGTCTGTCACTGGCGTCGTCAGCGCCGAGATGATGTCACGGAGACTACTTAGGTGCCACCCATGCGCGCTGATGTCCGTTCTTTCTTTTTCCGCGCCAGTAAGTGCAGATCCGGATTGAGCACGTACCTTGGTCGTTTTTTGACCACTATTTTGAGACTTTGTCTCCCCTCTTTTTTCTCCTGGTGCACGTAGGGATGCCCGGCTTTAAGTCTTGTGGGACCTGTCGCCGTAATATGTCGGTGGTGGATCCCCACAAGGTTTGCTTCTACTGCCTGGAGACCGATCAGGACTCCCGGGACTGCCGTGACTGTCGTGCTATGGACCCCAAGGCCTTAAGGGAGCGGCGCCGGAAGTTGCTGGAGGTCCGGCATTCGCTCGGGACCGTTCGCGGAACCAGCACCGTCGCTACTCGGACTCCAAGTCTTCACCTTCGGATTCCAGTAAGCGCCACCATAAAAATAAGTCAAATAAGCGAGTTCGCTCTCCGACGTCCCCCGTCGCTCCTTGGAGATGGACGTGGGGGATAGGGACCTCGCCCCTGCGGCTCCTCTGGAGCCTGGGAGTCCCGTGGCCTACCTGCCATACCCGGGTCCGTCGGCGACTCCCGAACAGATGCATGATTTCCTTGCTGCTTTGGACCGTCTTGACAGGCCTCGGGCTCCCACCGGCGCGCCTTCAGGCCCCACGATCCCGTGTCCAGATCCTGGCACCGCTTGCTCCGACCCCAGCGCCACGAGGTGCGGCGTTGCCGGCTCCAGCACCACCCTCAACTCCACCCAAAGCACCGCACTGTGTGCCGTTTATCCCACCTTTGCCCCGGTTCCCGTACCATTTTGTTCCGGCCTGGGATCCGCTTTGGGAGCCATCGCCAGCCCAGACCCGGCCAGCGCCGTTCTTGGTGCCGTTCCCATCGCCGTTCGTCCCCTCTCCGGCTCTATTGCCGCGACCAGCCCCCTCTACGCCAGAGGTGGACGACAGCTGGGAATGGTCAGAGGACCCGCTTGCTTGGCAGTGTGACTCCGAGCTGGATTGGGTGGATAACTTGGCGGTTGCTGGTGACCTTGATGTCTCCGCTGCCCCGGGGTTCGCCTCTCCCCCGCCTACGATGGAGGAGGGTGCCTACTACAGGATGGTGCTCCCTCAGGCTGCTGAGGCCCTCAACCATGACCTCCCTACAGTGGCCCTCAAGACCAACCTCCTCACCAAGGTGTTCCAAACAGCGTCTACTTCGTCGGAGCCACTGCTCCCCTTTAATGACGCCCTTACAGAGGTCCTCTTGGGCACCTGGTCGAGGCCAGCCACGGGGGCCCCGATGGACAAAAACGTCACCAGACGCCGGCGCCCGGTGACCCCGTTTTCTTGACCACTCACCCTACGCCTGAGAGCCTGGTCATTCAGGCCTCGACGTCGCAGAGTGCCTTTCCCACGGCCCCGCTGGATAAAGACTTTAAGAGGCTGGACCAGTTTGGGAAGCGGTTTTTCTCTTCAGCCAGCCTGGGGCTGCGGTCAGTGAACACCACCTGCTTGTTGGGCGGCTACTGCCACGCGGTGTGGAATGCCTTCGCTCAGGTGTTGCCTCAGTGTCCTGAGGAGGTGCAGGCTGCCCTTTCTCAGGTCATTGCTGATGGTAAAGATGCGGCTAAGTTTGCCATTCGGTGTGAGCTGGACACCGCCGACTCATTGGGCAGGGCGATTTCTATGACTGTGGCGTTGCGGCGCCACGCCTGGTTGCTTTCGACTGGGTTCTCGCCCGATGTTCAGAGCTCCCTCATTGACATGCCTTTTGATGGCACCCGCCTGTTTGGCGACAAGGCTGTGCAGATCTAGCCTCAGGGGTGGGTCAGGGAACCAGCGTGCGGGTCCGTCCACCTCCACCCCCGCTGCTTCCGCCTCCAAGCCTTCCTAATCTGAGCTTCAGGGAGCACCCCACGCCGGTGGGTGGCAGGATCCACTACCACCTCCCCCGCTGGCGCGAGATCACTTCGGACAAGTGGGTGCTGCAGATAATCTGTCAAGGTTACTCTCTTCCCTTTCAGTCCTCCCCTCCAGCCATGCCACCTCGGTGCCATCGCATGTCGGGAGATCATTTGGTTCTTCTCGAACAGGAAGTCGTGGCCCTCCTGGTCAAGGGGGCCATCGAGTATGTTCCTGGGCCAGAAGTAGGGAGTGGTTGCTATTCCCACTACTTTCTGGTCTCCAAGAAGGACAAAGGGGGGTCTGCTTCCTATCTTGGACCTCCGGGACGTCCAGAGCTCTGCTCTACTTTTTCTTAATTTGCAAAGAGAATTTTCTTCAGAAAATATTTTCATTGTGGAAGGGATGTCACCCCCTAAGACTACAGAGTTTAAGACTTCTATGGACTGTCACAAACATGTCTTTGACTGTTCCCCATGAGGTCATTGGTGCTCAAGATTTTCGAATGACTCCAAGGCCTGCAATGACTGGACTCAAATGAATCAGAAAGACAATCCGAGACTGCGAGCTGAAGCACTGGAAGGCTCTGCGCATGTCCCTCACTAAGTCAAGAGCACGGATTTGCTCCAGTTGCCACTCCTTCAGTTGTATTCGCGAGGCCGAACTTCCTCAAGGTCAATGTCTTCAGGTAAGTCAAAGTTAAAACAGAAGAAGTCCAAGCGTGACTTAGCCCCTTCTTGTCACTCTCCTGAGATGGCGTGAGAGCATCACCATGCCTCTCGGTCTTGCTCCTGTTTCACCGAGGAGCAGATTCCATCCCTCGTCCCATTGCCCCCTGAGTTCACAGGATTATCAGGGATGCACAGCAAGTCAGAGGCTTTCAAGAGTCTTTGCTGTGCATTCTTGAAACACTTCCAGTTACCACTGGCACACCTTCAGCACCCAAAAATCTGCATGGCATCCCAGTCGGGTTACCACCGGCGGTTTTGGCCTCTGCACTGTCTGGGCCCCGTGAACCAACCTTGGTACTGGCGTGAGCACTGACAACACCAGCGCCGGAGGAGATCTGGCAGCCTATTGTGTTGTCCAACTCCGAGGCAGCTTTGACTAGACCTTGGCACCTTAGCCATGTCCAGATTTTGATATGTTGCAGCCTTTTGTGAACCCATCAGACTCTGTGATGCGATTCTACTGCTGTGCAGCCATGTACACATATTACATGAGCTTTTTAGGCTTGGACTATGATCAGAGCAGCCATGTGGAGATGACAATGGTGGAAATGGGTTCAAATTTGCCCCAAGAGCTTGGCATACAGTCAGCGCCAGCCCCTACTTTCTGCACAACAGTTTTCACAGCCCTGTCAAGGTCAGGGGACAGGCACGACAGATAACGGCCTGGACATTGGGGCCAGCGCTCCTTACAGTTTTCCACCCCTCCTGCAACAACAGTAAACCCCATTAGTGAGCCCTTAGCAGCGCACAGCCACCTGACAAGCGGCAGGATCAGCCACTTCCAATTCTTGCAGGGGTAGCTAAACATCAGATCCAACAAATGAGTCCTGCAAACTGTCCAGTGGGTTACACCCTACCATTCCTTTTGGTTCCACCTCACCTGCCACCTATGGTGGAACGCCTGTCGGAAGACCATTTACCTGTCTTAACTCGTTCGGCGCTTATGACGAGCTCAGCTCGTCATGAGGCACAGTGGAGCTGTGCTCATGACGAGCTGAGCTCGTCATAACTGCCTTGGAACGCCCACGCGGGGATAATTCCCCTCCTGTGCGGAGCGTTCCATTGAGTGGGCAGAGTCATGACGAGCTCAGCTTGTCATGAGCACAGCTCCACTGTACCTCATGACGAGCTGAGCTCGTCATGAGTACCGCGGCGCCGCACTCGGCCCCCCTGCGCCGCGGGGGAATTAGCCCCGCGGCAAAGGGGTTAAGTGTAGAATTGTTTGGCTAAAGGAGATTGGGTATTATTCCTGTAATTTTCAGTGCAGAAGAAAGGCAGAGACTTCCGTACTATTCTAGACCTTCGAACTCTCAATGCCTTCCTGCCCAAAAACAAATTCATGCTGCTCACTTTGGAACAGGTTCTTCCTACTCTGTATTCCGGAGACTGGATGGTGACATTGGACCTCCAGGGCACTTACTTTCACATCCCTGTCCAGCAGTCCCACAGGCACTACCTGCGGTCTAAGGTGGGTCACAAGTATTTTCATTGTGGAAGGGATGTCACCCCCTAAGACTACAGAGTTTAAGACTTCTATGGACTGTCACAAACATGTCTTTGACTGTTCCCCATGAGGACATTGGTGCTCAAGATTTTCGAATGACTCCAAGGGCTGCAATGACTGGACTCAAATGAACCAGAAAGCCAATCCGAGACTGCGAGCTGAAGCACTGGAAGACTCTGCGCATGTCCCTCACTAAGTCAAGAGCACGGATTTGCTCCAGTTGCCACTCCTTCAGTTGTATTCGCGAGGCCGAACTTCCTCAAGGTCAATGTCTTCAGGTAAGTCAAAGTTAAAACATAAGAAGTCCAAGCGTGACTTAGCCCCTTCTTGTCACTCTCCTGAGATGGCGTGAGAGCATCACCATGCCTCTCGGTCTTGCTCCTGTTTCACCGAGGAGCAGATTCCATCCCTCGTCCCATTGCACCCTGAGTTCACAGGATTATCAGGGATGCACAGCAAGTCAGAGGCTTTCAAGAGTCTTTGCTGTGCATTCTTGAAACACTTCCAGTTACCACTCGCACACCTTCAGCACCCAAAAATCTGCATGGCATCCTAGTCGGGTTACCACCGGCGGTTTTGGCCTCTGCACTGTCTGGGCCCCGTGAACCAACCTTGGTACTGGCGTGAGCACTGACAACACCAGCGCCGGAGGAGATCTGGCAGCCTATTGTGTTGTCCAACTCCGAGGCAGCTTTGACTCGACCTTGGCACCTTAGCCATGTCCAGATTTTGATATGCTGCAGCCTTTTTTGAACCCATCAGACTCTGTGATGCGATTCTACTGCTGTGCAGCCATGTACACATATTACATGAGCTTTTTAGGCTTGGACTATATTCAGAGCAGCCATGTGGAGATGACAATGGTGGAAATGGGTTCAAATTTGCCCCAAGAGCTTGGCATACAGTCAGCGCCAGCCCCTACTTTCTGCACAACAGTTTTCACAGCCCTGTCAAGGTCAGGGGACAGGCACGACAGATAACGGCCTGGACATTGGGGCCAGCACTCCTTACAGTTTTCCACCCCTCCTGCAACAACAGTAAACCCCATTAGTGAGCCCTTAGCAGCGCACAGCCACCTGACAAGCGGCAGGATCAGCCACTTCCAATTCTTGCAGGGGTAGCTAAACATCAGATCCAACAAATGAGTCCTGCAAACTGTCCAGTGGGTTACACCCTACCATTCCTTTTGGTTCCACCTCACCTGCCACCTATGGTGGAACGCCTGTCGGAAGACCATTTACCTGTCTTAACTCGTTCGGCACTTATGACGAGCTCAGCTCGTCATGAGGCACAGTGGAGCTGTGCTCATTACGAGCTGAGCTTGTCATAACTGCCTTGGAACGCCCACGCGTGGATAATTCCCCTCCTGTGCGGAGCGTTCCATTGAGTGGGCAGAGTCATGACGAGCTCAGCTTGTCATGAGCACAGCTCCACTGTACCTCATGACGAGCTGAGCTCGTCATGAGTACCGCGGCGCCGCTCTCGGCCCCCCTGCGCCGCGGGGGAATTAGCCCCGCAGCAAAGGGGTTAAGTGTAGAATTGTTTGGCTAAAGGAGATTGGGTATTATTCCTGTAATTTTCAGTGCAGAAGAAAGGCAGAGACTTCCGTACTATTCTAGACCTTCAAACTCTCAATGCCTTCCTGCCCAAAAACAAATTCATGATGCTCACTTTGGAACAGGTTCTTCCTACTCTGTATTCTGGAGACTGGATGGTGACATTGGACCTCCATGGCACTTACTTTCACATCCCTGTCCAGCAGTCCCACAGGCACTACCTGCGGTCTAAGGTGGGTCACAAGTATTTTCATTGTGGAAGGGATGTCACCCCCTAAGACTACAGAGTTTAAGACTTCTATGGACTGTCACAAACATGTCTTTGACTGTCCCCCATGAGGACATTGGTGCTCAAGATTTTCGAGTGACTCCAAGGCCTGCAATGACTGGACTCAAATGAACCAGAAAGCCAATCCGAGACTGCGAGCTGAAGCACTGGAAGGCTCTGCGCATGTCCCTCACTAAGTCAAGAGCACGGATTTGCTCCAGTTGCCACTCCTTCAGTTGTATTCGCGAGGCCGAACTTCCTCAAGGTCAATGTCTTCAGGTAAGTCAAAGTTAAAACATAAGAAGTCCAAGCGTGACTTAGCCCCTTCTTGTCACTCTCCTGAGATGGCGTGAGAGCATCACCATGCCTCTCGGTCTTGCTCCTGTTTCACCGAGGAGCAGATTCCATCCCTCGTCCCATTGCACCCTGAGTTCACAGGATTATCAGGGATGCACAGCAAGTCAGAGGCTTTCAAGAGTCTTTGCTGTGCATTCTTGAAACACTTCCAGTTACCACTGGCACACCTTCAGCACCCAAAAATCTGCATGGCATCCTAGTCGGGTTACCACCGGCGGTTTTGGCCTCTGCACTGTCTGGGCCCCGTGAACCAACCTTGGTACTGGCGTGAGCACTGACAACACCAGCGCCGGAGGAGATCTGGCAGCCTATTGTGTTGTCCAACTCCGAGGCAGCTTTGACTCGACCTTGGCACCTTAGCCATGTCCAGATTTTGATATGCTGCAGCCTTTTTTGAACCCATCAGACTCTGTGATGCGATTCTACTGCTGTGCAGCCATGTACACATATTACATGAGCTTTTTAGGCTTGGACTATGATCAGAGCAGCCATGTGGAGATGACAATGGTGGAAATGGGTTCAAATTTGCCCCAAGAGCTTGGCATACAGTCAGCGCCAGCCCCTACTTTCTGCACAACAGTTTTCACAGCCCTGTCAAGGTCAGGGGACAGGCACGACAGATAACGGCCTGGACATTGGGGCCAGCGCTCCTTACAGTTTTCCACCCCTCCTGCAACAACAGTAAACCCCATTAGTGAGCCCTTAGCAGCGCACAGCCACCTGACAAGCGGCAGGATCAGCCACTTCCAATTCTTGCAGGGGTAGCTAAACATCAGATCCAACAAATGAGTCCTGCAAACTGTCCAGTGGGTTACACCCTACCATTCCTTTTGGTTCCACCTCACCTGCCACCTATGGTGGAACGCCTGTCGGAAGACCATTTACCTGTCTTAACTCGTTCGGCGCTTATGACGAGCTCAGCTCGTCATGAGGCACAGTGGAGCTGTGCTCATGACGAGCTGAGCTTGTCATAACTGCCTTGGAACGCCCACGCGTGGATAATTCCCCTCCTGTGCGGAGCGTTCCATTGAGTGGGCAGAGTCATGACGAGCTCAGCTTGTCATGAGCACAGCTCCACTGTACCTCATGACGAGCTGAGCTCGTCATGAGTACCGCGGCGCCGCACTCGGCCCCCCTGCGCCGCGGGGGAATTAGCCCCGCAGCAAAGGGGTTAAGTGTAGAATTGTTTGGCTAAAGGAGATTGGGTGTTATTCCTGTAATTTTCAGTGCAGAAGAAAGGCAGAGACTTCCGTACTATTCTAGACCTTCGAACTCTCAATGCCTTCCTGCCCAAAAACAAATTCATGATGCTCACTTTGGAACAGGTTCTTCCTACTCTGTATTCTGGAGACTGGATGGTGACATTGGACCTCCAGGGCACTTACTTTCACATCCCTGTCCAGCAGTCCCACAGGCACTACCTGCGGTCTAAGGTAGGTCACAAGTATTTTCATTGTGGAAGGGATGTCACCCCCTAAGACAACAGAGTTTAAGACTTGTATGGACTGTCACAAACATGTCTTTGACTGTCCCCCATGAGGACATTGGTGCTCAAGATTTTCGAATGACTCCAAGGCCTGCAATGACTGGACTCAAATGAACCAGAAAGCCAATCCGAGACTGCGAGCTGAAGCACTGGAAGGCTCTGCGCATGTCCCTCACTAAGTCAAGAGCACGGATTTGCTCCAGTTGCCACTCCTTCAGTTGTATTCGCGAGGCCGAACTTCCTCAAGGTCAATGTCTTCAGGTAAGTCAAAGTTAAAACAGAAGAAGTCCAAGCGTGACTTAGCCCCTTCTTGTCACTCTCCTGAGATGGCGTGAGAGCATCACCATGCCTCTCGGTCTTGCTCCTGTTTCACCGAGGAGCAGATTCCATCCCTCGTCCCATTGCACCCTGAGTTCACAGAATTATCAGGGATGCACAGCAAGTCAGAGGCTTTCAAGAGTCTTTGCTGTGCATTCTTGAAACACTTCCAGTTACCACTGGCACACCTTCAGCACCCAAAAATCTGCATGGCATCCCAGTCGGGTTACCACCGGCGGTTTTGGCCTCTGCACTGTCTGGGCCGCGTGAACCAACCTTGGTACTGGCGTGAGCACTGACAACACCAGCGCCGGAGGAGATCTGGCAGCCTATTGTGTTGTCCAACTCCGAGGCAGCTTTGACTCGACCTTGGCACCTTAGCCATGTCCAGATTTTGATATGCTGCAGCCTTTTTTGAACCCATCAGACTCTGTGATGCGATACTACTGCTGTGCAGCCATGTACACATATTACATGAGCTTTTTAGGCTTGGACTATGATCAGAGCAGCCATGTGGAGATGACAATGGTGGAAATGGGTTCAAATTTGCCCCAAGAGCTTGGCATACAGTCAGCGCCAGCCCCTACTTTCTGCACAACAGTTTTCACAGCCCTGTCAATGTCAGGGGACAGGCAAGACAGATAACGGCCTGGACATTGGGGCCAGCGCTCCTTACAGTTTTCCACCCCTCCTGCAACAACAGTAAACCCCATTAGTGAGCCCTTAGCAGCGCACAGCCACCTGACAAGCGGCAGGATCAGCCACTTCCAATTCTTGCAGGGGTAGCTAAACATCAGGTTCGAGGCATGTGGGCTGCTAAATTCATATCTTAGCATTAGATCGCCGCCTAGTGTTGGGCTCGGATGATTGCACATTGTTGTCCTGGAAGAGTCTTCGAAGTATCCTGAGATAGGTGGCTCCTCCCCTGGACTACAGTGCGCATGGGCATCGGCTCCATCCCCAGATTGTTTTTTTCCGCCATTGGGTTCGGATGTGGTCTCGACGTCTTACTGTCGGAACCAAGTAAAACTATCTTTTACCGGCCAAAAGGCCTCGATTTTCTTGCGTCGGTATTGTCTGCGCTCGGTCTCGAGTCTTCCGTCTCTTGAAGCCGGAATAAGCGGAGTTTTCTTCGCTTTCTAAACTTTGAGGCCTTCTCATCGCGACACGACAGCAAGCCTTTACGGACATGGAGCGGAGCCCGTTCAAGTACTGCCCGCTCTGTGGGTCTAAGTACCCACACATCGATCTACACCCTGTGTGTAACAAGTGCCTTTCACCGGACCACGACGACGGCAAGTGCAAGGCCTGTGCACAGTTCCGCTCCAAGAAAACTCTCAAGCTTCGGCGCGCGGTGCGCTTGGAAGCTAGGCAAGCGGCCCCAGATCCGGAGAACATCTTCGGCGACCCGGAGGAAGAGGTCCAGGGTCACCTTCTACAAATCTCCCCATCACAGACGGAGGTCGAGGCGGATCCGGGAGACGACGACGGAGTCGCGGGTCAGGTCCTCGAATACGTCGAAGAGGTAGGAGACGACGATGAGATTTATGGGGCCGCGGCGGACAGCTCTGCGGACGAGCTCTGCCCCGAAAGTTTCGAGGACGACCGGGACACGGGATCGCCTGTCGGCCTTACCCTGGACCCGTGGCCGCAAGCCACAGCCCCGCCTTCGGGCCCGGCTACGGACTCACTTGCTGGGCACAATGTTTCGAAACCGAAACTGAAACCGTCGGGGTCGTCAACACCTAAAATGGCCGACCCGAAATCGAAACTGAAACCAAAGGACTCGAGTGTCCCTAAGATGGCTGCCGTGCCTGTGAAGAAGTCGGTGCCCGTCACCCCGTCGGCTCCGTCGACCTCCGGTCCGCAGAAGCCGAGGAAGTCTGTCGATTCCGATGCTCCGAAATCGAAGCCGACGCCCGAGGAAGGGGCCCCCAAGAAAGATGGTCGGCACGGATCAGCGGCTCCGGCGCCGTCCAAGCCCGCCAAGGTCGGCTCCAAAGAGGCTACGCCCAAGAAGTCGGCGCCCCGGCCTCAAGATTCGGAGGAGCCGAAGAAGGTTTCCGCGCCCAAACCGCACAAGGCCCGCGAGGACGTCGGATCCGAGGGACCGCTCAAAGCATCCTTGTCGGCGACGAAACCCACTGGCAGTGTACCGTCCCCCATTGCGGAGTCACTGCAGAGAATCAGGGAGAAAGCCTTTGCTCCATCGGCTCCGATGCCATCACCGCAGCCGCAAAAGGACGCTCCGGCTAAGCCTTCTGGGAAACTCCTTTTTCTCTTGCCACCTAAGGAGGCGCCGAAAGCGTTTTCGACGAAATCGGCTCCGAAACAGGGTTCCTCGCTGCCTGACCCTCTTCCACGTCGTGTACTCGAATCGGAAGACGATTCAGAGCACTTCATCGATGCTGCCACCGGCAAGCTGACCCTCTATAAACGGAAGATCACTTCGGAGCCGGTGGACCCCTACGTCATCCCGTTGAAGAAGAAGAGGGTGCCCCTTGACGCCTTAGGCCTCACGGAACCGATACAGCCTCCTCCTAGACGGAGCCCTACTCCCTCCCCAGAACACTCTGTGGGTGAGGAAGTTGATGAGGATGAACAGTACAATTTCCCCATCGATGAACCTGATGTACAACCAGATTCATACGACGACACTGGTGACCAGGACACCCAAGGTGCGGGACAAGACCCACAGACCTTTAATGCACGTGCATCCCCGACTGAGGACTCAGCAGGATTTCATGCACTAATTGAACGGGCGGCGGCCAATCATGATGTGGACATGCATGCCGACCCGGTTGAGGAAGACTTCCTTTTTGACACCTTTGCCATCTCCGAAAGGACAGTAAAGACACTTCCTATGCTGAAAGGTGTTCTCAAACATGCTGGGGACATTTTTAAGGAGCCTACGAGGGCTAGAGTGGTCAACCCTCGCATTGAAAAGAAGTACAGGCCTGCTCCTGCGGACCCCGTCTACATCCGGGGACAATTGCCACTGGACTCTCTTGTGGTTGCCAATGCCAGGAAACGTGCCAACTCCCAGACAACGGGTGAAGCTCCTCCCCCGGATAAGGAGTCCAAAGTGCTTGAGGCAGGAGGCAAAAGAGTGGCTGCACAAGCGGCAAACTTTTGGCGCATCGCAAATACACAAGCGCTCCTGGCGCGTTATGATAGGGCGCACTACGACACCCTAGAACAGATTATACAACACCTGCCCCCACAGTTCCAAGAAGGCACCAAGATGCTTATTGAGGAAGGAAAGCTAATATCAAACGCAGCTATCAAGTGTGCACTTGACGCTGCGGACACAGCTGCTAGGGCTATCAACACTAGCGTTATGCTGAGAAGACAAGCCTGGCTCCGCATCTCAGGGTTCAAGCAGGACATTCAGACAACAATTCTGAATCAGCCAGTCAATCCTGATAGTCTGTTTGGTCCGGAGGTTGACACCACCCTAGAGAAGATAAAGAAGGACACGGAAACTGCTAAGTCTATGGGGGCCCTGCAGTCCCAACAGTTTCGTGGCAGCAATTTTCGTCGCTCAGGTGCACGTGGAGTCACCAGAGGACAGATGGGTCAACAATCCCAGTTCTCCAAAGGTGGGGCGCAATCCTCGTTCACTAAGCAGAACAAGGGAGGTTATAGGAATAACAGCAACAGAGGTCGCGGCAGAGGAAACAACAGCTCCCGCACCTCGACTCCAAGCAAACAGTGACTTTCTGTCACTGCCCCCCGACCACCTAACACCTGTCGGGGGGAGACTGCAGCAGTTCCTGCCCGTCTGGAGAAACATCACCACAGACAGGTGGGTGCGTCAACTGATCCAAAATGGTTATTGTCTAGAGCTGAAATCCACTCCACCCAACATCCCACCGAGGCAAAGGCCTATGTCCGCAGAGCATTTGCTCTTATTGCAGCAGGAAGTAGTGGCGATGCTGCAAAAAGGCGCAATCGAGCTCGTGCCGGTGGGGGAGGAAGGCACAGGGGTATACTCCCTGTACTTCCTTATTCCAAAGAAGGACGGTTCTCTCAGGCCCATTCTCGATCTACGTCCCCTCAACCTGTACATACTGTCAGAGCATTTCCATATGCTTACACTGCAGCAGATTCTTCCCTTGCTAAACCAGGGAGACTTCTTAGCGACCTTAGATCTCAAGGACGCTTATTTCCACATTCCACTACACCCGTCACACAGGAAATACCTAAGATTCACTATTCAAGGCAGGCACTACCAGTTCAAGGTCCTACCCTTCGGAGTCACTACGGCCCCGAGGGTGTTCACCAAGTGTCTAGCGACAGTGGCGGCGCACCTCAGGAGGCAGAATATCCATGTCTACCCCTACCTAGACGACTGGCTCGTACAAGCCAAGTCAGAGCAACAGTGCGCCGCAGACATGTCAACTACAATTCACCTTCTTCACGATCTGGGTTTCTCCCTAAATTACCCAAAATCGCATCTTCAGCCGGCACATGTCCGGCAGTTCCTGGGTGCTACGATCAACACCCTAACAGCCATGGCTCAGCCAAACCAAGTCAGAATCGACAGCATTCAGTCACTGATCCAACGATTCCGACCGAGACACTCCCTGCCAGCGAGAGTGTTCATGCAGTTGATCGGCATGATGGCCTCCTGCATCTTCATAGTCCCTCACGCACGGTTGCATATGCGCCCACTTCAGGAGTGCTTAGCGAATCAGTGGACACAGGCTCGTGGGCAATTGACAGACCTAGTGTTGGTTACCAGTCGGGCATACGACTCTCTGCATTGGTGGACTCCACACAACCTTTGCAAGGGCCGACTGTTCCACGAGCCCGTGCCGCAGATTGTCCTGACGACGGACGCATCCCTCCAGGGATGGGGAGCACATGTGCTCACTTACACGGTGCAGGGACTATGGACGACGCAGCAACAGAAGATGCACATCAACTATCTGGAACTGATGGCAATCTTCATGGCGCTCAAGTCCTTCATTGTACATCTGAGCAACAAGGTCGTGCTAGTCCGGACGGACAACATGACCGCGATGTACTACATTCAGAAACAGGGGGGCACCCACTCGCCACAGCTGTCTCATCTAGCTCAGAGCATGTGGAAGTGGGCCATTCAGAGGAACATTTTCCTCATGGCAGAACACCTCCCGGGCAAGGACAATCAGATGGCGGATCTGCTCAGCAGATACAGCCATCAGATGCACGAGTGGGAGATACACCCTTCTGTTCTCCACCCGTACTTCCAGCAGTGGGGTCATCCGGAGATAGACCTGTTCGCAACAAAGGAGAACGCAAAATGCCGACTCTTTGCCGCCAGGTTCCCTCACCCACAGTCGCAGGGGAATGCGATATGGATGAACTGGTCAGGCAAATTTGCATACGCTTTTCCGCCAGCCCCTCTAATACCGCTGGTCGCAAGAAAGCTAAGGCAGCACTCCATGACTCTCGTCCTGGTTGCTCCAACGTGGGCACGTCAAGCTTGGTACACCACGTTCCTCGAACTTTCAGTGGTGCCGCATCAAAGACTGCGCCTCACACCCAGTCTTTTGACGCAGAACCATGGAGACATTCAGCATCCAGATCCGCGACAGCTCAACCTGGCGATCTGGCTCCTGAAGTCCTAGAGTTTGGATACCTTAACCTGCCTCCAGAATGCATGAGTATCATCAAGGAGGCGAGGAAACCTACTACTAGAGCATGCTATGCTGCTAAGTGGAAGCGTTTTGTCATCTATTGTACGTCCAATGACATCAACCCGCTAGATGCATCTATTCCCAACATCATCTGCTATCTGTTACATCTCTACAAGTGCAATCTGGCGTACACTTCCATTAGGATACATCTCTCAGCCATAGCGGCTTATCTTCAGAACAGGCAGCACCTCTCTGTCTTCAGAGTGCCCGCCATTAAAGCCTTCCTTGAAGGTCTGAAGAGAGTCATTCCCCCAAGAACTCCACCAGCTCCGGTGTGGAACCTCAACGTCGTTCTCACCAGACTGATGGGGCCACCATTTGAGCCACTCCACTCGTGTGAGCTCCAATTCCTTACGTGGAAAGTGGCCTTTCTGATAGCTATTACGTCTCTGAGGCGTGTCAGTGAGTTGCAAGCGCTCACCATACAAGAGCCGTTCATTCAAATTCACCCAAATAGGGTAGTGCTACGCACTAACCCTAAATTCCTCCCTAAGGTGGTGTCACAGTTTCATCTTAACCAAACTATCGACTTACCAGCATTCTTTCAAAACCCGCAAACGGTGGCGGAAAGAATGCTCCATACCTTAGATGTACGGAGGGCGTTGATGTACTACATAGACAGAACACAACCCTTTAGAAAAACAAAACAACTCTTTGTTGCCTTCGCACCACAACACAAAGGCAACCCGATTTCCAAAGCAGGCATAGCCAGATGGATTGTTAAGTGCATCCAGATATGTTATCAAAAAGCCAAGCGCACTTTAACAGTACCCCCCAGAGCACACTCCACACGCAAACTGGGGGCATCCATGGCTTTCCTAGGGAACATTCCTTTAGAGGATATTTGCAGAGCAGCCACGTGGGTCACACCACATACCTTCACGAAACACTACTGTGTTGATGTGCATTCCAAACAGCAAGCAGCTGTAGGACAGGCTGTTCTCAAGACACTTTTTCAGGTTTCTGCAGCTGGCACGGGCAACCGCCGCTGATGGAGGGAATGCTATGTATTCTATGCTAAGATATGAATTTAGCAGCCCACATGCCTCGAACTGAATATGCTACTTACCAGTATGCATCTGTTCTTGGCATGTAGGGCTGCTAACATTCATATCGCCCGCCCTCCTCCCCGGTGCCTGTCGCAGCTGCAGATATACTATTGTATTTATTTCATTAGCATGGACATCCTTTCCACTTTCACTCCATCTCCTGCCACAATGGCGAAAAACAATCTGGGGATGGAGCCGATGCCCATGCGCACTGTAGTCCAGGGGAGGAGCCACCTATCTCAGGATACTTCGAAGACTCTTCCAGGACAACAATGTGCAATCATCCGAGCCCAACACTAGGCGGCGATCTAATGCTAAGATATGAATGTTAGCAGCCCTACATGCCAAGAACAGATGCATACTGGTAAGTAGCATATTCAATCCAACAAATGAGTCCTGCAAACTGTCCAGTGGGTTACACCCTACCATTCCTTTTGGTTCCACCTCACCTGCCACCTATGGTGGATCGCCTGTCGGAAGACCATTTACCTGTCTTAACTCGTTCGGCGCTTATGACGAGCTCAGCTCGTCATGAGGCACAGTGGAGCTGTGCTCATGACGAGCTGAGCTTGTCATAACTGCCTTGGAACGCCCACGCGTGGATAATTCCCCTCCTGTGCGGAGCGTTCCATTGAGTGGGCAGAGTCATGACGAGCTCAGCTTGTCATGAGCACAGCTCCACTGTACCTCATGACGAGCTGAGCTCGTCATGAGTACCGTGGCGCCGCACTCGGCCCCCCTGCGCTTCGGGGGAATTAGCCCCGCGGCAAAGGGGTTAAGTGTAGAATTGTTTGGCTAACGGAGATTGGGTATTATTCCTGTAATTTTCAGTGCAGAAGAAAGGCAGAGACTTCCGTACTATTCTAGACCTTCGAACTCTCAATGCCTTCCTGCCCAAAAACAAATTCATGATGCTCACTTTGGAACAGGTTCTTCCTACTCTGTATTCTGGAGACTGGATGGTGACATTGGACCTCCAGGGCACTTACTTTCACATCCCTGTCCAGCAGTCCCACAGGCACTACCTGCGGTCTAAGGTGGGTCACAAGTATTTTCATTTTGCAACACTCACTTTTTACCTCTCCTGTGCCCCTTGTGTGTTTATAAGGGTGATGGCAGTGTTTGCTACCCATCTGAGGTGGTTCCCACTGTTGGTAACAGATCACCTCCAGACGATGGCGAACCTTTTGAAATTGTTGGGGTTCTCGATCAACCAGCTGAAGTCACATCTGACCTCTTCGCAGAGGCTCCTTTTTATCTAAGCCAAGCTGGATATGGAGCGTTTTCGAGCTTTTCCTCCGCTCCAGTGAGCTGAGGATATTTGGGCTAAGAACCTGATGTTTCAACCTCTGTCCTGGGTCTTAATGAGGATGACGCCAAGGCTTCTGGATCTGTTAGCTTCCTGCATCCTCCTCGCCGATCATTCCAGATGGCACAAGCAAGTGTTGCAGTGGTACCTAAAGTCTCATTGATTTCAGCACTAATGGACCTTGTCAGATTCCATCCAGGTGTCAGAGGGGACTGCAAAAGCCTGAGCAATGTGCACCTCCAAGCATGGAAATTAAGCGGCTGCAATTGAGTTATTTTGATCTCCCTTCCATGGTCATTGGCGCACTTCCATTAAAGTCTGTATATGAAGTGTTCTGGGACAAGTTAGTGGTGTAGTGTGATACCCAGAAGTTACACCCCCTGCAATCAAAACTGTTGGATTTGTTGTGTGCTTTGTTATTGACTCTTCAAGATCTTGCTCTCGCCCCAGGTAAAGGTTACCTGTCATCTGTTCCGGCCTGTTTACATTTGCCGGACCAGACATCCTTTTCAAATCACCAGTTGTGATGCATTATAGAAAAGGTTTGCTACATATGTTTTCACCGACATTCTTTATAATGCCACAGTGGGGCTTGAATTTAGTCCTAATCTTTCTTATTTGTACCCCTTTCAAAGTAATACACAGTTGTTCATTGCGTCTACTAACATTAAACCAATCTTCCTGGTGGTGGCATCATCTGCACGCGGGGTTACTGAACTTTAGGCACTTTCAGTTCAGTATTCATACACCATCTTTTTCCCATTCAAACTGGTGCTTAGGACTCGAGCGACGTTCCTGCCGAAGTCGGTGACGCCTTTTCATGTTGGAAAAGTCATTGCTCTTCCAACCTTCTTTCCTCCGCCTGACCCTTCAAAAGAGGAAGAGAGACTCCTTTGCTTGGACCCCAAGAGAAATTCAGCTTTTACATCAATTGTATAAAAGAAATTGATTGGACGATAAGCTCTTTGTGGAGTCCTTAGGGGCAAAGAAGGGCAGAGCACTGCAGAACTGGCCATCTCTTGATGGATAGTCCTCTGCATTAAGCTCTGCTACACACTGGCTAAGAAGCACTCTCCAGAAGGCCTATGCGCCATATTTCACCAGTGCCATATCTGCTAACACTGTATTTTCACTGGATATCGGTCAGGCAGCTACATAGACATCAGTGCACACATGTACTAAGCGCTACTGCTACGAAAGGCAGGTCTGTAGAGATGGACATTTTGCCCATTTGGCCCGCCAAGACTTTCTAGACTGAGGCATTCCACATGCCCACCACCTTGGGAGCTACTTCTTTGGTATCTATTCACAAGGTGAGGAATCTGCAGTTATATAGAGCATCCACCAGAAAGAGCTTACTGAAGGTAAGCAACTTGTTCTTCAAGTAGATATACATGAGTGGCATGCATGTAAGGTGTAGGTTCCAGTGGTCACATTTAGATTGTCTGGTCTCATGGATCTTCTCAGAGTGACATTCTCAATGTGTTTGTTCAGGGGTCTTTTGAAAGGTTGTATCTAAATGCTCCTTTGAATGGACCTGACGTGTTTGTTAGCATTGGCAGTCTCAGAGAAAATATCAAAATGGAAATACTCCAGGTTCTAGCACTTCAAGCGGTATTTATGAAAAGCACCAACTAGAGAACTCTTTAAAATGGGCATACACACGTGGCACTTCTGAAAGGACATTTTATGGAAGGCACCTTTGGATGGAATGCATTAGGATGCATTGACTTAGGTTTGGGCTGGTTTACGGGACTGTATAAAGACATACTTGGGGACAAGGTGGTACATCATAATGGACAAGCTCAGAAGGCACTACTGCATGAGTTTATTTGGTACTCCCCCAGAATGAATATAGTGGGAAGGGTGCATAGTTAAGGAGGTAGTTCTGACTGGGTGTGTGTGAGGGAGGGAGTGACGGAGCAGTCCAGACTAGACACCATGCAGATGCTTCTAGATGACCATATTAGGTGTCACTTTTTTGTGAACATGCATGATCAATGGGCTCTCCAAACAAGCATTTTACGATACACCTTCTCACTGGGACACTTGATGCAAATACTCAAAAGACATTTCTAAGTGGGGCTTCCAGATGGAAATATTGAGGCACACGAATAATGGGTGTACCTAGATCCCACCTCTATCTAGCATACACGATTACGGGGCATTTCTGCATTGATACGCTCTGGGACATTGAAGAGTAATGTGCTGCCCACTCTTCTCAATGGTAATTTTGAGCCGATATTTCTATAGGTGCACATTCAGGCAGCTGCTCTGGATGGCAGTGTGCAGGGTTCTCTTGAATGAGCATTTTCGAGGGTCACTTTTGAATTGGAATGTTTGAGGTGACACTTTTAACTTGGTATGTGCTACAGAGGCTTCTGTGTATTTATCTGTTTGGGGGAGTGGGCTAAACCACACCCCTATTAGAAATTCAGTGGCAACATTTGAATAGTCTATTTAAAAGGAACACTGGAATATTCAGAAGTAAATTCTAATAGCCAGTGTACACAGCACCCCTTTCAGTAGACATGTATGGAGTACCCACCCATGACAGACTCTAGGGGAAATGTCCTGATATGCATCACCATGTACTTCAGATAACTATGCGTTTTATAGACTGAAACAGTGAATTGTAGTTGCAATATGTAGACATGTTTCGGTGTGCATGTTCAGATGGTATGCTCTGAGGGAGATTGTTTGTGGCACAGGCCCTGATTGGAATATTCCTTGGTATAGCTCATCATGTTTAGGGTACAGGTCTTCGTAACCATTTGTTTTATGAAGTGCTGTGCAAGTGTGATGTATCTAATTAGCTACACGTTAAAAGGTAGGTTAACCAGGCATGGCATACAGGGCACACACTGAACTTACTTGAGATGGGGAGAGGGCAAGGATGTTATGTTTGTTCTCCGGTGGAAAATTAGCAATGACGTTGTCAGTTGGGTATAGCTAGTGGGCATGTCCCAGTAGCATCTTCATGTGTGCATAAGCCTGCTAGTATGAGCATATACTGATAAGCATGTTGGGCTAGGAATATCCCAATGGCATGTTCAGGTGGGCTTTTCCGTTTGGCCTGTTTAGGTGGGCATATCCTTGGGGCATGTCCAGATTAGCTTATTTCATTGGCATATTCAGATGGTCTTAGCTCATTGGTATGTTCAGGTAAGAATATTTCAATATCATTATCAGATGCCTCTCTCTCCAGGGGCATGTTCAAGTTGGCATATTCTGATAGACTTGTAAAAATAGACATGCACCATGTGGCATTTACATAGGAATATCCAACAGTATGTTAGAAGTGCAGCATCCCAATGACCTATTCGTCTTTTCTTTGAACTTATTAAACCTGCTGTGTCCATAAAACAGAAAGTATTCCTGTCTTCTTAACCTATGTGAACCAATATGTATTTGTTCATCTGTAGGTAAGTTGTCAGTACTCCTCCTAAAAGCTGTTTTTTCCTTTAGGGGCCATTATTTATTAGAATGTATTGTACAAATTGTGTGCAGAGAAAATAAAATCATGTTCGAGGCATATGGCCTGTAGGTCATATGATATGCATAGATCGATATCTAGTGTTGGCTCCGGATGTTTGCACTTTGTTTTTTCCCGAAGAAGTCTTACCAGGCACGAGGTAGGTGACTCCTCCTTTCGGTGATTGTACGCATGGGCATTGACTCCATTGTTAGATAGTTTTTTTCCACCATCAGATTCGGGTGTTACTCGCTGCGCTCCAGTTCGACACCGTTCCTTCGGTTTCCCTTGGTGCACAAGACACTCAACCTCAATGGTATTGTTTCCGATCTCGTATAGTATTCTATGCGTGTTGGATTTTCTGGTTAAAACTCTCTTTTGATTGGGAAAGTTCGTGGTGGGCCGTCGGGCCTACCTTCATCGGTTCGACTAGCGGTCGATGGAACGAACTCCCTTTAAACTCTGCCCTCGGTGCCACGCAAAATACCCGCGCACCGACTCACACAGAGTGTGAAACTTATGCTTGTCGCCTGAGCACAGAGAACAGAACTGCGATGCGTGCAAAGCATTCCACTGCAAGAAGACACTTCGCGACAGTCGGGCTCGACATCGCGACATGCAAAGTAAACTCACAGCCTCCATTCCGGACGTCTTCAGACCTCAATCAGATGAAGAAGCCAAAGACGCTATCGGGGCTGAAGAAGAGCAGGAACCGATCTCCGTTTCCGAGTACGACTCCAACCAGGATGATGACATCCCACAGGGACAACGTACTGTGAGTACAGAAACTACCTCGCCCATACATCCACCTCAACCCAAAAAGAAGGCTCAGGACAAGCTCGCGCACTTAGGCCCCGGTCAGCCCCAAGATCCCGCTTCTGACACCCAGCCTTTGGGCTCGGTGCCGGAGCCTACCAAAAAGCCTTCCGGCTCCGAAAAGCCCCAATCCTAAAGGCGAACTGAGCGAAACCTTCGTGATCGAAATCTAAGTCCGGCTCCGACCCTCAACCATCGGCACAGAAACACACTTCGGATCCGAAAACACCAGCCCTATAACCATCGGCACTGAAACCTTCGGCGCCAAAACAATTGAAGGCACCAAAGTCACCAAAAAAACACTGTTTCGACGATCCGCGTGAAAAACCGGACCAGAAACAGAAAGTGTTTTGTACATTCATCCAAAAACTGGGCATGTCGCCACCACAGTGACACTAAAGAGAAGGACTGATGCTGAAGAGGAATATCACATTTGTGTGCCTACTTCACCTCAGCATTCACCACATACACCTGACAACCAGGATGAGGTGGATGATAATGGGATTGACCGTGGTCAGCCAATACCTGCAGATCCAATGGACCACTACCACTTTAACTCGCCCACAGGCAATAATCCTGACCTGTTGTGAGAAGGTGGCTCTATATATACTGGACTAGAAGGAAGTACAGTGTGTATAGAGTCCACCAACCCCAGAGGTATAACAGAGGTTAAAGTCAGAACTGACCTTACTCTTCAAAGTGGTAGCTTGGACGAGCAGTAAGGCAGTACCAGAGGACAGTGTAAAGCATTTGATGTACACACTCAGTCAGCAAAAGGTTTCACACACTCAAGGACTGAACTCCAGGCCAATTGTTTGTATATCCAAAGATATGGTTGTTTTATTTTTAGAACCAACAGTTATAAAAATACACTTTTCACATTACGAGTACTTTCATGTAAATACTTTGCAGAGGAGCAATAAGTTTGTACACACAATAATCACAGGTTAGCTAATAAGCAATACAGTTCTGAAACACACTCTAGCATTGAGCTCAATGGGTTTTCATAGGAAAGTACAGTTGATTACTTTATGGTTACTTTGCTAGTTCCAGGACTAGATCTTGGATTCAGTCCTGGGGTCTAAGCTGAAACCAGATTAGCAAAAACGTTTTAGTTACAGTGATGATTTTTCCTGAATATAAAGCTGTTTTGAAGTTCACACTTAGAAACTTTTCGAGGTGATTCTCACAATGCTATTCAAATGGGAGGAAATTCAAGTTACAGGTAAAGTACGCGTTACTTTTGTAACCCAGCACCAGTCTCCTCGGGCCAGCACTGGGGGCTTAACTCAAAACAGGTAGGCAATTGCGTTTCAGTATTTCGTACAATTTTTAAAGAATATTTGCAGTTTTCAAAAGTAGACACTTAGTAGAAATTTCATTGAAAAGCAGACAATGGGTTCCTATGAAGAAAATACAGGTTACTAGTAAACCCGCTAGGGATTACTTTTGTGGTTCAGTACTGGGCTGAAAGGTACAGTACTGACTTCTCTCCTGATCACAGGTGAGTGTTTTCGAATTCAGACTTTGGCTGATTTTATAGGGATTTTTTCAGTTTTCAAAACTTCACACTTAGAAAATGTTCGAGTCAAAAATGGGTCAATGTTATCCAATGGCAGGTAAGTGAATTACCGGTTTCCAGGTGAGTACTTGGTTGGTGAAGTTGGGGTTCTGGGCATAGACTATGGGGTCCCCCGAGGGTCAGGTGAGTACAGTTAGTTCAGTCCCAGCAGCGCAGGGGCGGCCGGGTGCAGAGGTAGGTAGGCCCAATGTTATCCAATGAGGGAAAGGGGGCCTTTCGGTTGGTGGCTGCTGGCCAGCAGGCCAAGCGGCTCTGGGAGCTGGCTCCTGGTCACTTGCTCAGGGCAAGAGGGGAAGTAGAATAGGGCAAAGAGGTCACAGCCAGCGGCACTCGGCGGCTGGGTGCAGGGTGCTTTTGAGCCGTTAGGCGCTCAATGTTATCCAATGAGGATCTTGAAAAAGGAACAAAGGCTGCAGTCTTGGGGACGGTGACTCTCCAGGGGCGACCAGCACTTCGAGAGGTAAGTTGGGATGATGGAGCACAGGTAGGTACCCCAAAGGGTGGCACAGGGGGACGCGAGGCACCGGGTGCAGGGGTGTCTTTGGGGGTCGGAAAAGCTTACCCTCGACTGGTCGCGGTTGGGGTGGCCCCTGGTTCTGAGTCTGCAGGCGTCGGCTGGTTCGTCGAGGAGGGTCTTTGGGCACTGGACTTCGGGTCCCAGTCACCGGGGGGACGTCCTCGTGGTCTTGGTTCGGGTTGGCCCGGCCCGGGCTCGGCTGGTGCAGAGTGGGCTGGTCCAGAGCTTCCTGGTGGGCACCAGGTGGGTTGTTGCAGCAGAGCCTCTGCTGGTGGGAGCCCCAATCTTCGAGAGGGTCAAGGCAGGCAGGTCCTCTGGGTGTCCCAAGGTTGCTGTCCGCGGAGGTCGCCGGGTTTAGGCAGGAGCAGGTTCCAGGATCAACAGGCCGGTAGGGCTGGGGCCAAGTTTGTTGTTGTTGTCCTGTTGTTAGCAGCTGCACAGCAGGTCTTATTCTTCTTGATCTTCTTTCTTCTTTTTGATATCGGGATCTGAGGAAGGAAGGTTCAGGAAGTCCCTAAATTCTAAATTTAGGTGCGTTACAGGTAGGGCAAGGGCAGGGACCAATGGGTCCCTGTCCTGGGGTGAGTACACCCCCTAGCCTGCTCCTCTCCTGTGGGAGGGGGGCAGGAGCCTAGCTGGGATTGGGCAGGACTCCCCATCTACAAGATGGCCGGAGCCCGGGGTCGTGCTTCACCTCGCCTCCTCCACCTGAGGGGTGGAGTTGGCAAAGGTTGGCACACCCCCCTTCCTGACGTAGTTTTTCCCGCCAGAGTGGGGGTAGGACTGGTGGGGGGCTGGTTGCTGGGTACAGCAAATGGTCTGGAGAAGCTCTCAGAGGCGGTATGGTATGCCTTTGAAGCTTCCCCCTGTCCATCCTGGGGGAGGAGACATAGTGTGCTTTGTTGCAGACCCAGGAGAGCGGGGGGCTCTCCACCCAGGGGTCCAGCAACATGTCTGCTGTGTGGCAGCCACTCAGCCAAGACATGGATTGTAGGTTTGGGCTTTTGGAGGGCATCTCTAAGATGCCCTCTCGTGCATTTTACATTAAATCCCACACTGGCATCAGTGCAGGTTTAATGTACTGAGAAGTTTGGTACCAAACTCGTCAGTCTTCAGTGAAGCCATTATGGTGCTGTGGAGTTCGTGAATGACAACCTCCCAGCACCATATACTCTTAAATAGCAACACTGCACTTACAGTGCCCAGGAATGGCCCTGGGTACTGTAGGGGCACAGGGCTCATGCACCTGGGCCCTCACCTCTGGCATAGGGCACCCAGCTAGAGGGGTGACTGAAGTATGCCAGGGCAGTGGGTTCTGTGGGCATGGCACACAGGGATGTGTGCCATGTCGACTGTTGCTTTAGTTTTGTACTTAGGCACTCAGCCTGCAAAAGGCAGTGTGTGGGAGCTAGGGTATAGGGCCCCTGAGGGTGGCTGCAGCCCTCAAGGGTCTTCTCTGGTCACCATGCCCTGGGTACCTAGGGTACCATCTACTAGGGGCTGACAGGGGCCAGAGATGCCAATTGGGTATTTTGTTTCAGCATAGCTTTTCTTTGTAGGGAAGGAACACAGGCCCTGGGTACTTGATTGGCAGGGACCCAGGGCACACTCAGTCAAAGTACATCAGCAGTTCAGAAAAAAGTGGGGGCATACCAAGGCAAGAAAGATGGCACTTTCTCACACCTGTACCCTACCAAACCCTCTCCACCAGACGACAGTGTAGGCTACATTGAATTGCTGTGTAGGCCTGCTAATTACCATGGGGTGCAGCTCCACAAAGATTCCCTCCAAGAGGTTTTCCTTTTCAAGACCCTTACCACTACTCAAAAGTCATCACACACTTTACCAATGCTCAAAGGTATGATCAGACACATGGACGATACCTTTAGTGATCCTGTCAGGGTACGTACCATTACCCCTAGGCTCAGCACCATCTGACCCAGCATACATTAGGGGACAATTACCGTTGGACTCGCTAGCAGTGTCTAACGCACGCAAGAGGGCTAACTCCCAAGCCCCAGGAGATTCTCCACCCCCAGATAAGGAATCTAAACTTCTTGATGCTTCGTGGAAGATAATCACATCTCAGGCAGCAAACATCTGGTGCATATCCAACACACAAGCGTTGCTAGCTAGCTATGACCGTGCGCATTAGGACTAGATGGAACAATTGCTCCAGTATCTATCCCAAGAACATTAATCCAAAGCTGTAGACCTGATAAGGGAGGGACAACTAATTTCCAATAATCAAATCAGGTGCTCCCTCGATGCTGCAGACACAGCTAACAGAGCAGTCAATACCAGTGTCCTTTTAAGAAGGCACGCCTGGCTACGTATCTCTGGTTCAAACCTGAGGTTCAAACCTCTACATTAAACACACCTTTTGATAAGGAACACCTTTTTGGCCCAATGGTAGACTCTTCACTGGAAAAGATGAAGAAAGACACTGAAGTGGCCAAATCAATGGGGGCACTTCAGTCACCACAAGGCTGTGGTTCCTTTCTGCACTCTTTCTATCGAGCGGGGTCCAATATTTCTTCTTCAGAAAATACCTCCACCTACAAGGGTAATAAATAACCCTTTTGCTCTAAGAACTATTTCTGAGGGGGTTACAGAGGAAATAACGGTAAGGGAAGAGGTAGAGCTTCAAACACAAGCACCTCCCCCTCCAATACAAAACAGTGACTCACCTATCCTTCCCCCGGACCACCTAACGCCTGTCGGGGGAAGACTGTCAACTTTCTTAACAGCTTGGCAGTCAATATCGTTACGACATCAATGGTCGGGCGTGTACTCTTTTTACTTCCTAATACCAAAAAAGCACGGGTCCCTCAGACCAATCTTAGATCTCAGAGAACTCAATTTTTACATACAATCAGACCATTTTCAACATGGTTACACATCAACAGTTACTCCCTCTTGCAAAAGGGTGACTTTCTGTCTACGCTAGACTTAAAGGACGCCTACTTTCATATTCCAATCCACCCTGCTCAACGCAAATTTCTCAGGTTTCTGTTAGCGCACCAACATTACCAGTTCAAGTTACTCCCATTCGGAGTCACCACTGCCCCCAGTCTTCACAAAATGTATGGCGGTAGTAGCCGCTCATCTCAGGTGACAGAATGTAGAACAATGTCTTACATTCACCCCAGTACAATGATCTGGGCCTAAATCCATCGTTTTTTTGCACTCCACACCACCCTAGGTCAGACAATGGCTATATGCAAATCAGCCTTGACCCTGTGCCTCATGGGAACAGTCCAGCCCGAACTACTAAGCCATGTCTTTCCTAGACCGGAATCAAGCATCCAAGGACCGGTTTCTGGCTATCAGCCTTCTTCAGCCTGGATAGCTTGACTCCAGTGATGTGGAGAGCCTGGGACTCACATCTGAGCATACCCAGCCCACTCGGGGTGAAAATTGCAAAAACCACAGTTGATGGACAGAATGCAGAACAATGTCATACATTCACCCCAGTACAATGATCTGGGCCTAAATCCATCGTTTTTGTTGCACTCCACACCACCCTAGGTCAGACAATGGCTATATGCAAATCAGCCTTGACCCTGTGCCTCATGGGAACAGTCCAGCCCGAACTGCCAAGCCATGTCTTTCCTGGACCGGAATCAAGCATCCAAGGACCGGTTTCTGGCTATCAGTAGTCATCAGCCTGGATAGCTTGACTCCAGTGGTGTGGAGAGCATGGGACTCATGTCTGAGCATACCCATCCCACTCGGGGTGACAAATGCAAAAACAACAATTGATGGACAGAATGCAGAACAATGTCATACATTCACCCCAGTACAGAGATCTGGGCCTAAATCCATCCTCATGGGAACAGTCCAGCCCGAACTGCCAAGCCATTTTGTATTTTCCATTGTTGCTTTTGCATTTGTCACCCCGAGTGGGATGGGTATGCTCAGACGTGAGTCCCATGCTCTCCACACCACTGGAGTCAAGCTATCCAGGCTGATGACGGCTGATAGACAGAAACCGGTCCTTGGATGCTTGATTCCGGTCCAGGATAGACATGGCTTGGCAGTTCGGGCTGGACTGTTCCCATGAGGCACAGGGTCAAGGCTGATTTGCATATGGCCATGTCTGACCTGGGGTGGTGTGGAGTGCAAAAACACAATGGATTTAGGCCCAGATCTCTGTACTGGGGTGAATGTATGACATTGTTCTGCATTCTGTCCATCAATTGTTGTTTTTGAGCTTCAGGCATTACCTGTAGAGGAACCTTTTTTACAAATGCACCAAAATAAAGTGGTTTTTCAGACTACAGTCATTTCTGCTTTTCACATCAATCAATCTGTTGAGTTACCTGTGTTCTTCCCTCAACCAGATTCAGTAGCAGAATGTACCCTATACACATTAGATGTAAAGAGAGCATTGCTGTATTACATAGAAAGGACAAAACCTTTCCGTAACACAAATCAAGTTTTTGTTGCTTTTGCTCCACCACAAAAAGGCAATCCCATATCAAAATCAGGAATTGCAAGGTGGATAGTCAAGTGCATTCAAATCTGCTACACAAAAGCAAAACGAACATTGACCGTTCCCCCAAGAGCACACTCTATATGCAAACTGGGGGCTTCTATGGCATTCTTTGGAAATATGCCCATAGAAGACATTTGCAAAGCTGCAACATGGTCTACACCTCACACATTCACAAAACACAATTGTGTAGATGTGTTGGCAAGACAACAAGCTAGAGTAGGCCAGAGAGTTTTACTTACACTATTTCAGACCACCGCAACAGATACAGGTTAGCCACCGCTTTGGGAGCTAACTGTTGCATAGTCTATGCATAGCATATGATCTACAGCTTATATGCTTCAAACGGAAAATGCTACTTACCCAGTCTGAATCTCCATTATCACCCTCTGCGGGAAAATAATCTAACAATGGAGTCGATGCCCATGCGCACTATCACCGAAAGGAGGAGTCACCTACCTCGTGGCTGGAAAGACTTCTAAGAAAAACAAAGTGCAAACATCTGGACCCATCACTAGATAGTGATCTATGTATAGCATATGACTCTACAGCTCTATATGCCAAGAACAAATGCATACTGGGTAAGTAGCATTTTCCTTCCTAGACTTGGCAGTTAACCACATTTACAGATGGAAGTTGCATAGAAATATATTATAGTGCTTTAGCATGCTTAAGGATTTAATCAGTTTGCCTGTCTTCAGACCTTTGCTACCTGCACAGACAGATACAGTTCGTCTCCAGGATTGCCTAGAATACGGTAGACTAGCAAAGGTAAGATTTATTTTAATGATTGCTGCTCTCCACGTCTTTTTCCATGGAAGGTAATTACAGGTGCTCAGACTGCTATGGGTGGGTTCTGTGCTAGGTATTGCTGTGGCCAGTCTTAATTAACAGGTCTGTGTCAAAACAGATTTTCATCTCAGATAAGCATGGCTTTTGCATCCGAGTGATGGCCTATGGAGCTACATGGGTAGGTAAGTCCCACCGAGCCAGCACAGTGCAGTGGATCCCATTGCTGCACTATGGAGAGCCGAATGCCACAGGAGCACCATGGCAGCTGTGACTGAGGATAGCACTGTGGACGCAGTCACCCACTGGGCCCGAAGAGAGCACTTTGAAAGGGTTGGTCCCAGTGACAGAACAAGGAAGCAAGAGGGGCACTATTAGGCACCACGTCTCAGTCGGACACTATTTGGAGCCCTGTCCCTCTACTAAACAGAGATCCAGTTTTTGTTGACTTTATTCAACAGGAGCAGTTTTTAGATGTGTCACCCTCTGGGGATCTATTGGGAGTTTGTCCCAGTGGGAGACTACTGAGGACCAGGCTAATCTGGGCAAGAGGGGAGATTAGTCCAGACTGGGGAAGTATGTGTCCTGTAAACCCACTAGACCACAAATGAGAGCTGTCGTACTAGTCACTTTTGGGAACTGTGTCCCAATGGAGCACTGTTAGAAGCAGTGACACATGAGGGCACTGTAGTGAACAATGTTGCACTAAGCCCATTTTGGGAACTATGTGTCAGATGTATCAAAGGGTTTTACACCGTGTTGTGTCTATGGGAAAAATCTTTAGTACATATGGGCCAATGTCCTTTTGGAAATGCTGTGTGCCACCATATACTATGGTGCTCTGTGTCCTGTGAAACATAGCACAACAGAATAGTATGTTCGAGGCATGTGAGCTGCTGAATTCATATCTGTGCATAGATCGCCGCCTAGTGTTGAGTCCGGATGATTGCACATTGTTTTCCTGGAAGAGTCTTCGAAGTATCACGAGATAGGTGGCTCCTCCCCTGGACTACAGTGCGCATGGGCATCCTCTCCATCCTCGGATTGTTTTTTTCCGCCATTGGGTTCGGATGTACTTTCCTTTACTCGAAGTTCGGAATCTAAACTACACTTCTAAAGGCCAAAGGGCCTTCGGTATCGTCGGTATTGTTTCGAATCGGTGCCGACAGCTTCTTTACAAACTTTATTCTACTTGGGACGTCGAATCGGGCCGCGGGCCTTCTCGGCGCCACGTGACCAGTCGTCGATGTAACGGAGCTCATTTAAAAGATGCCCTCTTTGTAACTCAAAATACCCACATATCGATAAACACCCTGTATGTAACAAGTGTTTATCTCCTGAACATAATGAATCCGACTGCCTAGCCTGTGCCCCATTTCGTTCCAAAAAGACACTTCGGACTCGACGAGCCGCTAGGCTAATCATGCAGAAACCAGCGCCAAAGCCGGAAAACATCTTCGAAGATGAAGAAGATCTCGTCGAAGCTGAAGAATATGAACAACAGTCGGATCAAGATTCAGATCATGACTCCAACTACTATATCGACGACGAAGAAGACATCGTCGAGGTAGGGGACGACGAACAAGGGATCGGAGCCGTAGAGGACGACTCCAGTGATGAAACGGGGCCAACCGTGAGTACCACGCCCTATACCGATACCTCCATGGTTCCACAGGCTCAGGTCGAGGCATCGCCACAAGGCCTTAGCCAAGATCAAGAAACACATTCTATAGCCCCGCAATACAGCTCGGCTAAGAATATTACAAAAGAGCCATCGGGTCAACGTACTCCGAAATTGGTAATATTGAAACCAAAAGTTGTGGAACCAAAAACTAAACTAATCGACTACACGGTCTTCGGACCACACTACGTCGATCCATCGGAGTCGAGACCGAAGAAACTCATCAACAATACGGTCTTTGGGCCAAACTATGTCGAACCATCGGAGTCGAACACAAGGGTCGTCGAGCCGAAAACCAGCGCCCCTATATCTACTCCAAAACAAAAGGTCGTCGAACCGAAAAAATCGGTGTCGACAGCCGCAAACACAAAAAAGGAACTCGATCCGAAGAAGGTTGTCGAACTCAAGCAGAAAGTCGACAAACCAATGGCTCTGCAACAGAAAACAATCGAGCCGAAGAAAATCGACCCGAAGAAGGACATGGAGCCAAGACCAAAGAGCGTCGATCCGAAACCACAGGTTCCAAAATCGACACAAGGTCACAAATCCGCAATCGAACCGACAAGGACCGTCGAAGCGGGAAAAACTTCAGCTCCAAAGAAACAGGCACTACCTAAAGAAACTGTAGTACCACAGAGGGACCTCTGACCAATTAAGTTTGGCCTACCACCTTCCTCAAAAACAAAGGCGGTCGACCCAAAAAGCGGCATCAAACCGAAACAGACAAAACAAAAGAACTTGGCAAAAACACCCAGAACTGCTGAACAGGAGGTCTTATATCCAGACCCTGCATCAGAGGAACAATCAAAACTTTACATTGACCCTAATTCTGGGAAACTCACTCTCTACAAAAGAAAAATCAGACCAGAGACTGAGAAAGAGACTTACACTATACCACTCAAAAAGAAAAGGGACTGTTCTACTTCACCTATTCTATTTGAGCCTATTCAGCCAACTAGGCCTAACCCATACTCATATACACCCACACACACAGATGAAGAGGTGGCTGAGGAATATAATCAGGAATACAATTACCCACTAGACACTGACCAAGACAGTCAAACTCAACCATGGGTTGACCCAGTACATCCTGGTGACTCTCAACCCATTCCTGATACATCTGCATACCCTGCTAGGCCTTCTCCTACAGAGGACACAGCTGCTTTTAATTCACTAATCGAAAGGGCAGCCCTCCATCACAATGTGGACATGCATGCAGACCCTGTGGAGGAAGATTTCCTCTTTGACACTTTTGCCACATCAGAAAGAACTGTTAAGACACTACCTATGTTAAAAGGGGTACTTAAACATGCAGGAGACATATTTAAGGATACAACTAGGGCACGGGTCATTAACCCAAGTATAGAGAGGAAATACAGGCCAGCGCCACTAGACCCTACATATATTAAGGGACAACTGCCTTTGGATTCTTTAGTGGTATCCAATGCACGTAAACGTGCAAACTCTCAAACAACTGGAGAAACTCTACCTCCTGACAAAGAATCAAAGATCTTTGAGGCATCAGGGAAAAGGGTAGCCGCACAAGCAGCTAACATATGGAGAATATCTAACACGCAAGCCCTGTTAGCTAGGTACGACAGGGCACCCTATGACACCTTAGAGACACTTCTCCAGTATTTACCTGAACCTTACAAAGAACAGGCTGAACAACTAGTACAGGAGGGAAAGCTAATCACTAACGCCTCCATTAAATGTGCCTTAGATGTGGCAGACACAGCGGCCAGATCTATTAAAACCAGTGTTATGATCAGGAGACATGCGTGGCTACGCATTTCTGGTTTTAAAAATGAATTCCAGTCCACTTTATTAAACCAGCCAGTCAATCCTGACTACTTATTTGGTCCAGCGGTAGATACAATCCTGGACAAAATGAAAAAAGACACTGAGACAGCTAAATCTATGGGAGCCCTACAATCACAACAACATAGAGGCTCCTTTCGTCGCTCAAATTACAGAGGTGCTGCATGAGGTAACTCATCACAGCAGACCACAAACTACAAGGGAAATACACAAACCACCTACAATAAAAACAATAGAGGTGGATACCGCGGCAACAACAACAAAGGCAGAGGACGAGAGAATAATACCACCAGATCCTCTACCAACACAAAACAGTGACTTCTTAGCGCTACCCCTAGACCATATAACACCGGTCGGGGGACGTTTACAGCAGTTCCTTCCAGTCTGGCAAAACATCACTACAGACAAGTGAGTAAGGCAAATTATCCAAGATGGCTATTGCCTAGAGCTGACCTCCACACCACCCAACATACCACCAAAACACCGTCCTATGTCTGTAGAACACCTCAACTTATTGCAGCAAGAAGTCATCAGCATGCTGCAAAAAGGGGCCATAGAACTAGTACCATTAGAACATCAAGGTACAGGGGTATATTCACCATACTTCCTCATCCCCAAAAAGGACAGGTCTCTTAGACCAATATTGGACCTCAGGCCCCTAAATCAATACATCTTATCAGAACATTTTCATATGCTCACTCTACAACAAGTGTTACAACTGTTGCAGCAAGGAGACTTCCTCGCAACCTTGGACCTCAAAGACGCATATTTCCATATCCCGATACATCCTGCTCACAGGAAATATCTCAGGTTCACCCTCCTAAATCAACATTACCAATTCAAAGTCCTTCCATTTGATGTAACAACAGCTCCAAGGGTGTTCACAAAATGCCTAGCGACAGTGGCTGCACATTTAAGAAGACAACATATTCATGTCTATCCGTACCTGGACGACTGGCTGATACAAGCAAAGTCAGCCCAGCAGTGTGCCAGCCACATGTCAAAAACAATTCACCTCCTACACAGTCTCGGCTTCATGCTAAACTACCCAAAATTCACCTTCAACCGTTCCATGTACAGCAGTACCTGGGAGCAACAATAGATACTCTAACAGCGACAGCATACCCGAACACAGCAAGAATACGCAGTATGCAGTTGCTAATCCAAAAGTTCAAGCCCCAACACTCGCTCTCTGCCCGAGTGTTTATGCAACTCATAGGCATGATGGCTTCGTGAATCTTCATAGTCCCTCACGCGAGACTACACATGCGTCCGCTACAAGAGTGCTTAGCACAACAGTGGAACCAGGCTCAAGGACAATTAAAAGACCTAGTGTTGGTAACCAGTCGTGCACACAACTCTCTGCATTGGTGGAATCCACAAAACCTTTGCAAAGGCGACTGTTCCAAGAGCCTGTACCACAAATAGTGTTGACAACGGACGCATCCCTGATAGGATGGGGAGCCCATGTCCTTCAGTACACAGTGCAGGGACGATGGACAACACAACAAAAGAAAATGCACATCAACTTGTTAGAGATTATGGCAATTTTTCTGTCAATGAAAGCGTTCAAAGTACATTTATGCAACAAGACTGTGTTGATCCGGACGGACAACATGACAGCAATGTACTACATACAAAAACAGGGAGGAACACACTCTCCACAGCTATCACATCTAGCCCAAAGCATGTGGAAGTGGGCCATTCAGAGAAACATTTTTCTCATGGCGGAACACCTCCCAGGCAAGGACAACCAAATAGCGGATCTGCTCAGCAGACACAGCCAACAGATGCACGAGTGGGAGCTTCATCCCACAGTGCTCCAACCATACTTCCAGCTGTGGGGACAACCAGAGATAGACCTGTCCGCCACAAGAGAAAACGCAAAATGCCAGTACTTTGCCGCCAGGTTTCCACATCCGGAGTCGCAGGGCAATGCGATATGGATGAACTGGTCAGGCAAATTTGCGTACGCTTTTCCCCCAGCACCATTAATACCGCTAGTGGCACGCAAACTACGTCAGAATTCACTAACACTAATCCTGGTTGCTCCAACCTGGGCCAGGCAACCGTGGTACACGACTTTCCTAGAACTTTCCGTGGTACCTCCCCAAAAACTGCAGCTAACCCCCACTCTTCTCACTCAGAGCCATGGAGACATACTGCACCCAGATCCGCAACAACTGAACCTTGCAATCTGGCTCCTGAAGTCTTAGAGTTTGGGTACCTAAACTTGCCTCCTGACTGTATGAACATTATCAAAGAGGCAAGAAAACCTACTACCAGAGCTTGTTACGCTGCAAAGTGGAAGCGTTTTGTCATTTACTGCAATAACAATGACATTAACCCACTAGATGCTTCAACGCAAAATATCATTTGCTATCTTTTGCACCTACATCGTTGCAATCTATCTTACTCATCCATAAGGATACATTTAGCAGCCATTGCAGCTTATCTTCAAAACAGGCAGCATCTTTCGCTGTTTAGGGTACCTGCAATTAAAGCATTCATGGAGGGACACAAGCGAATTATTCCTCCAAAACACCCACCTTCACCTGTCTGGAATCTAAACATTGTTTTAACCAGACTAATGGGACCACATTTTGTACCGTTGCATTCATGTGAATTGCAATTTCTTACCTGGAAAGTGGCTTTCCTTGTAGCAATTACATCGCTTAGAAGAGTTAGCGAGCTGCAAGCCCTAACTATTCAAGAGCCATTCATCCAAGTACATGCAAATAGGGTAGTTCTTGAAACAAACACTAAATTTATGCCTAAGGTGGTATCCCATTTTCATATCAATCAGACAATAGAACTGCCAGTGTTCTTTCCAAATCCACAGTCAGTACCTGAAAGGGCTCTACACACACTAGATGTCAAAAGAGCACTTCTATACTACATTGATAGAACTAAGGATTTTAGAAAAACTAAACAGTTGTTTGTTGCCTTTTCACCACAACACAAAGGCAACCCCATTTCAAAGTCTGAGTTAGCCAGGTGGATTGTTAAGTGTATTCAAATATTATTTAAAAGCAAAACGCACTTTAACAGTTCCCCCAAGAGCGCATTCTACACGCAAACTAGGGGCATCCATGGCTTTCCTAGGGAACATTCATCTAGAGGAAATATGTAGAGCAGCCACTTGGTCTACCATACATACCTTCACAAAACACTATTGTGTAGATGTACATTCAAAACAGCAAGCTGCTGTAGGTCAGGCTGTTCTAAAAACTCTTTTTCAGACTGCTGCAGCTGGCACAGGTAGCCACCGCTAAGGGAGAGACTGCTATACATTCTATGTACAGATATGAATTCAGCAGCCCACATGCCTCGAATGGAATATGCTACTTACCAGTATGCATCTGTTCTTGGCATGTAGGGCTGCTGACATTCATATCGCCCACCCTCCTCCCCGGTGCCTGTCGCAGCTGTAGCATTCATTCTTACTTTCATGCATGGACATCTCTTACTGTACCATACTCCATCTCTGCCACAATGGCGAAAAACAATCTGAGGATGGAGAGGAAGCCCATGCGCACTGTAGTCCAGGGGAGGAGCCACCTATCTCGTGATACTTCGAAGACTCTTCCAGGACAACAATGTGCAATCATCCGGACCCAACACTAGGCGGCGATCTATGCACAGATATGAATGTCAGCAGCCCTACATGCCAAAAACAGATGCATACTGGTAAGTAGCATATTCCTTCCCACTAGATAACTCTAAACAGATGGTTTTTTTTATATTGGGTCTCTGTTGCAACTAGCTCTCTATGGCATTGTGTGTTGCTGTGTCCCCCTAGGGGCTGATGGCCCTTTGTACTTTGCATTAATTCTTTAAAAATATGAGGTCTGTTTTCTGCACACTGCTTTTTATACAATTTGACTACAACCAGCAAAATGTGTCCAAGGTGTGAAATGTGACAGTTAGTACCCCGAGGGTTACATATCTAAAGGCTATTAGCCATGTGATACCTTATCTACATTTATTGGGAATGGGTAAAAGAGAAGCAGATGGAGAAATTGGAGACGCCTGGGTAGTGTCATTTTCCAGTAGGCAATTAATAAAAAGTAAGTTTGATTTTTCAAGTATTGTTATAGAGAAAGAAAGAGCATTGGAGATGAGCTCCGTGTGTTTCTCAGCCCGTGTGTGATGAGGGAGAGGGCCTTTTTTCTTATCTGTTCCTTTTTAAAGCAGAGCCCATTATAGATGGAGTCTTTTACTGTGTTCTTTTGAGATTGGTAGCTCAGAATATCATGCTGTAAGCCTTATATTTACTGCAGACTGGCATAGGGGAAAGTTCAGTTTCCTGAGGTTAGAGATATTTGATCATATTCTGATGAATGATTATAAAACAGACCCATTCTTCTGGGACAGTTTACAGTGATTCAGGGTTGAAATAGGAAGAGCGCAAAGCAGAGCCTTGCTGCCATCTATGGCAGAAAGAACACAGGCTTTGATGGTGGAACGAGAATCTTGGATGAGGAATCGTTGGCCCTAGGCTGTTTAAGATTTCTTTTTCACAATGTTCTTAAAAGAAAGGATGGTGTCTATGTAGAAGCCAAGTGACTTGTAGTGAATGGGTGGGAGGGAAGCTAATGAGGGTCATGGGGCAGAGCAAACCCTTCATCTGGGGATGGCACATGCCAGTGTTGATTAGTGCAGTGCAGAGTCTGATTTGTTTGGCTTTACCATAAGGTTTGTGTAGGCTCTGATACATTCATTGTCATTATGTCATATAGGTGTGATGGTGTGTTCTATAGACAGACTGTCATAGGTGCAAGTGTTGAATAACGAGGGGTGTCTGAATAGATTAGGTGGGAAGGAGAGTATGTCTTATCAATTCAGGCAGTCCAAAAGGAATAAGCTGCCCCAATCATATACTGTGAGGCAGGCCTGGTGGTCTTTGGTATCCACAGTCGCTGACCAATATAGGAGAGGTAGGATGCAGGGATCGCCAGTATTCTTATCCCAACATTGATTACTGGTATTATCAGTGTTGCACTGGGTCAGAACTCATGCTGGTAACCTTGAAGTTGTTGGCTGCAGTCAGTGTATTATCAGGCTTGTGGGTAAAAGATAGCAGCTCGTTCAATGATTTATTATAAGAATGGAAGTTGGTTGATTCTTTTGTAATGATAGAGATTGTTGGGATTTTGGTAGGATTCATCAAAGAAAGGGGATGGTCATACTTGTGCTTCGTGATAATAGGAAGTCTTTAGATGAGAGGGGTTATGATGGCGATCTCCTGGCTTTTAGTTTTTAGAAAGATTATGCAGTTAACCAGAGTTCAGCAGTATGCGGCTTGAATTAATGCCCAAGAGGATATATGAGCCAGTATCTGAGGTTTGTATGAGTGAGATTTGAGTAGGTGGTGTTTTGTAGATGCAGTGATTATCTCTGTGGAATTTTGGGATGAGTGGAGGATTTTAGGACTTTACTTTCCTTCTTGGTTTCTTGCAATGCTCTAAGGGATATACCACTTTTGTGTTTGCTGTTATTTAACTTCCATGCTTTGCAGGCTGCCTAGCATGATGTGAGGTTTTGTGATGTCTGAGATGTGCACATTTACTTTGGATATATACATATATTCATAGCAGGTGTTGGCTGCAGATACACATACTATGCATACTCCTGCCATCTAGTTTTGGGCCTGGACTCTGCAAGTTGTTTTTCCTCAAGGAAGTTTTGTGATCAGCATCATGGTCATCTCTTCTCTTCCTCGAGGTATTGTGCATGTTCAACGGCTCCTTTGTTAGAAAGTTTTTTTCCGCAATTGGGCTCGACTCCTGAAGATTTAACGACTGCGATAAAGAAAAATCAACCGGAGATCCAGTGAACGACATCCATCGGGTCCGAGACGCCAGGAAGCAAGTACCCGGCAAACCACAAGCACACTCCTGCCAAGAATGCCCGTCTCCGGATGATAAAGACGAAGAAAGACCTTTTCCAACACTTTTTTTTTTTTGCAGGCCCAAGTATCCACACTCCGACACTCAAGAAGTGTGTAATATGTGCTTATCCCCAGAGCACAAAGGAGACGTGTGCGCAGCCTGGGCATTGTTTAAAAGCAAAGAAACGCTTCGGACCGAAGGGATCGTCATTTGGCACACACCATGAAGCTGGCAGCCAAGGCGGAATTCCAGCATGATAGCGAGAAAGAATTCTAGGCTGGTGTACTAACAGGAGGAGGAAGGTCATCACCAGCCGCCACTGTGTTGCCTCGTATTAGTCCTCCGGTGCCAGGATCGAGGACCAAGATGACGCCACGTACCGTGAGTACTGTGGACCCACCACATGCCAAGAAAATTTGCACACACCTTTCCCACTACGGCACGGTGCGGCACAGCCCTCGCACTCGGGCCAACACTGCAAGCATGCCTCCCGAGCTGAGAAGGCACTAGACCATTCTCTTTTTTTTTTAAACATTTTTATTGCAGATACACAAGGAGCCATTGCGCGGTCTTTCTGTGGACCTCAGTATACATCAGCTGTTGTCGCATTACACCCTAGAATATACACAGCCGTTTAGCCCACACCCCTTCAGGTCGGGCGGCGATCGTTTCCGGTGTAATATGTTCATCCACAAGTACCAATTACAATGAGACTCTGGCCATCCCAGTTTCTGCGTTTTTGTTTTGGTTATTTAACATACCTCCCTCCTCCCCCCTCCCTCCCTCTAGGTGTTCGAACATGAAAAACTCAAATTAGGATTCTACGGTACACAAGTATATTGCAAGACAGCTTCAATGGCTCATTCCCACCCCTCCCTCCTCCTCCCCATCATCATCACGGTATACACAGTCGTTCAAATGCGGCTTTGCCCAGTGGCTCACCAATCCACCAACATTCGATAGTCCATCTGTACAGTCCCTCCGTATCCCCTCTAGGCGCTGCGGCACCTCCACTCTACCTTCTCACCTCCCCCTATAGCCCCCCATCCAGCCCATGGTAGTGCCTCCATTCAGACCAGACTTTCCTGAATTTTTGGGGACAACCTCTGGCCCTATACGTGACCCTCTCCGCTGCCATATACAGGTCTAAGCCCCTTCTCCACTCCTCTATGTCCGGGGGTGTGGGTGCTCCCCAGTGTTTTGCAATATCTCGTTTGGCCACTACCAATGCTAGGACTAAGAAGGTGAGTAGTGGGCGGGTTAGGTCTACCTCTGTCGTCATCCCAAGTAGTGCCAATTTGGGGTCTATGGGGATGGGGGCCCCGAGAATCTTCTCCAATTACCGGAAGATCTGCGTCCAGTACCTCTGTATAACAGTACAGGTCCATACAGTGTGGAAGAAATCACCCTCTGCCTGCGGCACTAGACCATTCTCAATCCCGGTCTTGCGCAAGGCCACATCACGGGGACGGCTCCAGCACCACACGGCACCAAAGCACAAGTCGGCACTGACAAACACGTCGGCACAGAAAGCAGCCAAACAAACTTTAACGAACTCCACGTAAAACATTGGATCCGAAGAAGCGCTTCGGATCGACATCTCGTAATTGAAGCAGCCCTCGGCTCCAAGGACAGAAAAACAATTTGGCCACATTTCTAAATAGAAGAACATCCATACATCTGGGGTTACAAAGACCTACACAGTTTCTTAGGTCGCTCCACCGGCTCCAAAGAAACAAAGAACGCACTCTCATATGCCCACTGAGGGACAGGGCATAGTTTTTAAGGACTGCAACTATTCATGCAGCAAAAACGTAAAGAGACTGCCAAAACACAGCTACAAGAGCAGGATCTGATATTGCCTACATCAAAGAAGGTGCCACTAGAGCACAGGGCCACAGGCCCAATGACTTAGCCAACCAGGCTTCCCACAAACACCATCACCCTCTCCACAAAAAGAGGAAGAGGGGGAGATCCAATACATGGATGCATAGGGCACAAAAGACACCCACCACATCCCAGGCCCATGGCATGACTACAACAGTAGTTCGCCCTGACATGGACATGGACCCACCAGTACTGACAAAGGCATCACCACCAGATGAGACCTCCTCATATTACAGTGTCATTCAGAAAGCGGCGGGGTACCACAAGCTCCCAATGCACACCACTGAGGAGCAAACAGATCTCTTAATTGAGACACTTTTGCGCACAGTGCAATACCTGTCCATGATAGGATCCATACTAAATGTATCCAAATACAACGCAAGCAACAACAGTACCACCAGCCGAACTATGATTACAATAGAGACAGATACAAAAACAGGGCCAAAGGTAGAGGCGCCAAAGGTAGAGGACCTATACACCCAAACAGTGACTTGACCAATCTTCCCACCAATCACAAAACACCAGTCTGGAGAAAGCTGCTACAATTCCACCAGGTGCTGGCCAGACATAACATTAGACCAATGGGTACTACAAATGATCATTATTTCAAACAAACACACACTCTCATGCCTAAAGCCACCGCAAGAGGGGTACTGCTTTACCTTTTACTTACCCTGAAAGCATCTATACGTAGCATGAGGTGCTGCAGATTCACATGCACCCTCCCGCCTCACCTGCAGGTTTTAGATGACAGATATACACATATGCAGCATGTTCAACAGCAAAGCTTACGTAGTAGACTATATCCTTACTCCCTATATGGCAAGGGGAAAAAACATTATCTAACAAAGGAGCCATTGAACATGAGCAGTACCAAGAGGAGGAGGAGCGACAACGCAGATCATAAAACTTTCTCGAGATAAAACAACTTGTAGAGTCTGGGCCCAACACTATATGGCAGAGGTATGCAAAGCATGGGAGCCTGCAGCACTACACGCCACGAATAGATGCTTGCAGGGTAAGTAACCTACTCAATTTCTAGGTTTGTATTGATTTGGACCCCTCTCTGTACTGTAGTATAGGTTATTTAGGTTTAAGGCTTTTTAATGTAGATAGGCAGACCATGGCTTGTTACAGTGATGCACAGTGCTTTGTTGGGTTTGTCCAGGGGAGTTGGGTGCAGTGTCCATGGATGTATATTTAGGTCTTCTCTCCTGGAAGATTCCCTGAAAACTGTGACAGCTTCTTTTGTAGAGCTGACTCGCCTTAGTATGTTGGAGAGGAGAAGCTGTGGGCCGATGGTCAGTCCAAAGTAGGGAATTGGTCTCAAAATCTGTGTGATAGTATGGCAGAAACGATGAGTGAGGTTGTGTTTGAAGCAAGTTCTATCAAGGTGATTAGATCTATAAAGTAGTCTTTAATTGTTTCCTTGTCGAAACTGGGAGGCCAACTAATACTGGTTTAATTAAAGACATTATATTTCATTTGATTAACAGTACAATTAAGGATTTGGTGGATATTTGTTATTTAGTTTTAGTAAAGATACTTCGATTAAGTTGTATTCAGTGAAAGTAGTTTCCCAGGATATTTTTTCCTTCACCTTCAGAAATGCACGCAATAGAATGATTTCTACCTTGTCCAGAAATGAAGCCTTTACTCTAGGACTGTGTTGAATGCTGGAAAAGTTTGGAATATCGTAGCTCATGTTAGATAGGAGTGATAGAACAGAAGGGAGCTTTCTGGCATTCTCGTTTCTAATTTCTACCAATCTCAATTTTGACTGTTAAAAAATTTGATCAAATAAAATTGAAGAGGTGGAGTGGATGTGATTGCACTTTGGTGGTAAGGAATAGCACTTCTAAATTGGCATGGGTTAGAGGGTTGGCCACAACGGAGATGAGAGGGGCATAGGAAAGAGAAGAACCAGTCCTGGAATAAGCGGTACCAAGTAATATACTGGGCTTCTCTGATGATTGACACATACAGGTTGTGAGTGATGATTCCTTCCTGTAGCAGGGGTCGACTGAAAAGTGTGAGGGACTTTCCCCTCTAATTAGGAACAGTCAGTCAGTATGAGAAGTCCTCTTCTGTCATAGGATAGGGAAAGTTTAGAACGACCTGCATCTCTGTGTAATGGAAAGTGATCTGAGCAATTTTCTTTATTGAAAGGAAATTGGAATTATCACATACCTTCTTTAATGAGTGATATTAAGAAATGTTAGGTAGCCTACTCTATTGTAGGCTACCTAAGTTAAGGGAGTTAAGATATATGAGGCACCACATTCACTATAAAAGGTGAAACAGAGAGGTGTGAGACACCTACCTCTCATTGAACCAGAGGTGTGAGACACTTACCTCTCTATGAAACAGAGATGTGTGAGACACCTACCTTTTTAGTAAGTGATAGTAAGAGGTATGTGGTATTCCCTGTACTAAGATGGAAGTAAGTTGTTGAGGCATACTCTTCTCCAGGGCCGGCTTTAGCGCAGGTGGCACCCCATTTGACAATCTTTTTTTAGCCCCTCCCCCCCACATTACCTCCTCTTCAGATTCCCTCACTACCACCTTGCAAAAAGGCCTTTCAAATCTCCAAAGCCTCTTTCTTGCATACATTTAATTTGTTTTAAAGCGCTGGTAAAGGCTTGCGTTACTAATCCACTCAGCTATCCACTTTAAATACAGATCTGTTCTTTGCAGCAGGCATATTAACCCTCGACTCTCCTTTATTGTTAGTCAAAACTGCCAGTAGACAAATAAACACAGCGCCCCCATCTGAGGTCAGCGCCTTGTGCAGCAGCACCAGTTGCACCGCCCTAAAGCCGGCCCTGCTCTTCTCTTTTCAGTCTTAGCGTTGCGAAAATCGCTTTATCTACTATGGGGTAGTTGGGAGACAGGATTTGCCCTTTACTGTAATGTGTGGCATTGATGAGAGGCTCCCCTGGACACATTAAAGATGAGATGTTTTGACTCTGATATTTTGTTCTGCAGTGGACGAAAATGCTAACGATAACCACCAAAGCCAACTCAACAAGGCATGGAAAAAACCAGCTGCTCCCAGTCCTCGTGAATGGGAGGGAAGATGATTTGTGGTGCAGTGAGTTAGAAAGGTGAGCTCAAACGAGGAAGAAAGGGAACATTTTATTGGATGGAAGAGTGCAGAGAGATCAAACTGTGACTAGGGCAAGGCGAGAATATGACAGGACAGAGAAGCATTTATGACATAAAAAAGGCTTTCTATATGTATATAGGAGAAACGAGCTGATACAGTAAAACTACATGTGGTTGGGAAGGGCAGTATAATACCTTAAAGGGGCTGACCATAAGGTCATTTGTATTGGAGGATCATTATAGGATCATGTAAGATGCGTGACACCAAAGAACCTTGTGAGACAGACACACCCATGGGGCCATATACAACACAAAAGGGACATCGTAGATATACAGCAGAACTTCTGGCAATCCACTTTTTGAAATGTGTTTGCTCACAGACATTGCCAGCGCAGTTTATTTCTCAGCTAAGAAACGTTCAAGAATTTGGCAATCTTTTCTGCCCAAGGAACCACAGAACCACTAAGTAACAGTCAGACTGCAGCTTGCCTGTACACTTAAGTACACTTTTGACTGTCTCTATTCTACTTCGACAGTAGGATTTTTTTTGCTGTTTTCAGAGAATTGAGCCAGAATAATTGGAACATTAGTTAGAACTTCTTCAAAGTCCGTTTTTGAAGGTTAGGCCATTGTTCAGTAGTTTTTAGCCTGTACACTGGGTCTTGTTCGTGTTTTATCATGGAAGTTCCTCCATGACATTCAATTTACTATGGTTTTAGCTCCCCCTATGGTTGGAAAGATACCTTCCCATTCATTTATTGTAGTGGTGGTCATTTTATCCATATCTTGTTACTGATTTGTAGCATGCCAACAGTCAGTTTTTGAAGTAATAGCAAATCCGCAATGAGCTGTTGAGAATTTCCCTTTACCTAGCCTTTTGTTTTGGTGAGTATCAAGCACCCTTAAGTGTACCATAGAAGACTGTGATTTAATATCCCTGTGGCTGTATGCAAGACTTGTGGCAAAACATTAGCAACTTGCTCCACAGTGGGTTCTTTGCTTGCCCCGTACTGTTTTTAATAAGAACAAGTTGGCACTTACACATATCTTCCAAGGTTCCTTTTTAGCGCCCTATTGGATTTTCATGGCAACCAATGAATTGTGCTCCTTTTTCTAATACATCGTCTGATGCAGAGAGGGTGTCTCATGCTCTGATCATTAGGCTTTGCCTTATATTTTACTTCGAAGGAAGATCATTAAGGGCCTAATTACGATCTTGGGGGATAGGGTTACATGACGGATATCCAGTCCGCCAAATTACAATTCCATTATCACCTATGGAACTTGTAATATGGCGGACGGAATACCCATCACGTTTGTGACGGAGTATCCCATCCGCCAAGATGATAATCAGTCCCTAATACCTTCAAGAGACTGGTTTGTCTTATATGATGGCTACACCGCTTGAGAATCAGGCCACCAAGGCATTCATTGGTCATTTAGTAGTATCATGCATTTTGAATGCTACAAGGTCTTTGCTCTTTCTTCCCCAGAGGGCATCTTTAAACATACAGTTAGGGCCACAGAGCATGTGTTGCTTATCAATACAGTAGCCTGTTGGATGTCGTCTGTAAGACAGCCACTTTGGCTATGTCACATGCATTTTGTCTACAATAGGGCACTGATTATTTTTAACTTGCTGATGCTCAGCTTGGCTAAGCTCAGTTGAAAACACTGTGTGGTTGAGCAGTGGCTATTAATATGTTTGATACGTTTGATCCTTTTCCTTGAACCTCCCCTCCCCCACAACAAGCCTCTGTTTAAAAATTCTCGTTCTTTAATCTTGTAGTGAGTCTACAGAAAAGTAGACTTGGGCACACAATAACCTACAGACCATCCACTCATCAGCCCCTGACAGGTGTAGGATAGAAAAGGGCTGTGAAGTGGGAGCAAGTGGACACCTAAATGAGTTGAGTATATGTTGTGTATCGCAGGCATGAGCTTGTCTTCTAAACTCTTTACTCTCAGCGTGCAAGTGTTGATCCAGTACTTGGCCTGTGGCTTGGAAATTCTATGATCTGTTTAATGGGTGGATTATGGACTATCAGTGCAAGAGTCACTCTGGTAAGCAACTTGTATTAGCCCCTACTTCTTCTTCAACCTTACACCAGCTTTTACTCTGCTCATTTTTTTTTTTTTTTTTATTTACATTATTTGTATTTTTGTGCCCTCAGTGGTACATCACTGGTGATAGTGTATCTCCTAAAAGGGATCATAGATTAGGGGTGGTTCAAACAATGGCTATCAAAATTTGCATCAGAAATCTTATGAAGGAATGTACGAGCACTTTGTGTAAAATATGGAATAACAAAGACAGTGACTGTACATTACACCTACATACTATACAGATCCTTATAGATTTAGTGATTTAAATACAGAACACAAGCGGAGCTTCATTCCAGTTGAGAAGTGATTCTAGAACAAGGGTTATGTGGCTTCTCATAGAGTGCCCTGAGGTAATATTCGGAACTTCCTCATAGAAAGAAAGGTAATTTACAGCTGGAGAGATGGGATGAATAAGTGACAGATCAAAGTGATCCTAGACGTAGAGTAGGAGCAATGATGCTGGTGGATACGTAGTAGAGTTTTGGCTGTTGTAACAGACTGAGAAGTGTGAAGAACAGATGGGGTTTGGCGATCTTGATCTGTTGCCAAAATCTATTTTTACTCCAGTATTGGAGCTTTCATAGATTCACATACCTGAATCATTCCCCGTCGTCGAGACGGGAATCTCCGGTATATAAAAAGCAATGCTTAGCAGTATAGCCAACTGAAAAGATGCCTAGGCCCATTTCCCTTTTGCAACCCATAACCTTTGTTATGTAAAAAGGACCAAACTTTTCCCTTAGCCAATCAGAGCTCCTCACCCTCTAGAACACTCCTGAGAGAACCTCTTGCCCCTCAGATTTTCTACCGGCACGTTGTGCTAGGGAGTCTCCTTGGAGCTCTGCTCAAACTCTAGCTATTCAGCTTTTCAGGAACTTGATTTCTTTCTATTTTCTCTTGGGTTTGAGAATATTGTGACCTGTTCTCAACTACATTCTGAAGAATGTCTGGGAAAGAGACGAAGGGTCTACTTAGAGCCTGTGCTACCTGCTCTAAGAAGAGACTCTACACTGATGACCCACATGAAGACTGCATTTATTGTCTTTACCCGGACCACCAAGCCAAGGACTGCAAGGTATGTCACACTTTCTCTAGCAAGACCCTTAGAGATCGTGAGGGACGCCTTTTGATATGGCTTCAGAAAATTAGGGCCAGAAAGGAGGTGATCTCTAGTGATAGTGGTCAGGAGTCCTCCTCTACATCTAGGAGATCTCAGAAAAGATCAAGATCTCCTCAGGGGAACGCCCTGAGAAGGTCCTAAAAAAGAGCAGTCATGGGTCTTCAGGGCGTAGTCCTTCAAAATCTCCTCAGCCAAAAGAAAAGGAAAGCAAAGGACACACTTCTGGAGAGAAAGTTACAAAGAGAGCCTCTTCTGAGCCTTTAAAGTACCCACCTCTGGTCAAGAATCCTTCAGGAAACCATCTTCTATTACTCCTGAGGAGAAAAGCAAAAAATCTATATTGTGGACGGGATCGTCGACAAGAGCGTCGACGAAGAAATCATTGTCTACAGCAACGAAAACAGAGGTACAGAAATTGCCATTAGCTGTTATGGTGTCGACGTCGTCGGTGTCAACGGGAGCGTCGACGACGACATCGACGACTATGGCAGTGACGACGACGACCATGTCGACGATGGAATCGACGGTGATGACGACGGGGTCGTCGACGGTAACGTCAACGACGATTACTATGTCGTCGGCGAGGAATGGTTTTGGTGCAGTGTCGACGACGACAACATAATCGTCGGCGGTAGTGTCGACAGCGATCTCGTCAACGGGCTCGTCGATGAGAGAAACTCCAGAAAAACAAAGAAAAAAGATTACGCCGGCGGTTACTTCCCCGAGTAAGATTACTCCTCTGGTTCCATCACACCTTTTAGAGGAGGAAGAGTCTGATGAAGACGAGGGGCCCTTTGGATATGCCAGTAGCCCATCGCAACTCCATGTGAAATGTCAAGAGGATGAGGATGAAGGGGGTTATGAAGAGTATCACAGCCCCTCACAGCATTGTTACCAACAGGGTCTTCAGGAGGAGATGGTCGCTATGCCATCCTCCATGATGATGGACTTACAGTTCATGTTAGCAGATTATAAGAAGAGGTTTCCTCCCTCAGTAGTCCCTCAGGAAGGTCCTCTTTCACGTCCCCGATCTATTCCGGCTACTCCAGTCAGAAGCAGAGAATCGCTACTGGACACTACACGACTAACACCTCAAGTCCAACATCACCAGGATCCGGTTACCACGGACGATGAGGACCACGAAGAAGGGGAGCTAATGGAGCCCCACAAGGAATGGGACGACTATCTAATCCCATCTCCGGCATCACCCACACAAGGCCCGGCGGATTCTCCACCAGTGGATATTGGTGGATTCCACAACTTGATGGAGAGAGATGCGAAAAGATTTCAGCTTCCAATGAAGACAACTCAGACAGAATGCTTCCTCTATGACTTTAAAGAGCCTTATCATAAATCAGTTTGATCCATACCAATCATCACCCATGTATGGGAGGAAGGCTTGAAGGTGATGACAACTCCAGCGACGGTTACACCTGTGCTCGCTAGGTTGGACAAAAAGTATAAGGCACCCTCGAACCCACCAGCGTGTTTGCTGGGCCATCCTAAACCGGATTCTATAATTTCACAGGCAGCACAACAGAAATCAAAGAACCCATCAGCGCCTATTTCTGCACCTCCGGAGAGGGAGGGACGGCGTGTGTACAATGCAGAAAAAAGATTCTCCTCCATGTCAGCTCTTCTAGTCAGAGCTGCTAATGCGCTTGCCATTCTGGGCAGATATGACAGGCAGATGTGGTACGACATGGCACCATATGTCGACCTCCTTCCGGAAGACAGCAAACAGGAGGCGAAGAAGGTTCTGCAAGAAGGTGAGAGGACTTCGGCTGAAGTCATCGACTGTGCGATGGACATCGCTACCACAGCCTTTCGCTCTCTAGGAGGGGCGGCAGTTTTACGGCTCCAGGGTTGGCTGAGGGCCACTGCCTTTAGACCGGAGGTCCAAAATAAGATTCTGGATCTGCCATTTGATGGGGAGAATTTGTTTGGACGTCTGGTAAATGAAACCCTTCAAGGTATTAAGAAGGACACGGATACGGCGAAGGCCTTGGGTATGTTGCAATATCGGAAGGTGCCCTTTCGAGGTGCCTGAGGGAGAGGACGGCAATTTTATAGAGGTGGATACCAACAAGGCAGATACCCCTCTTATTCTTCCTCATCGCAGCAATACGGACAGAGACAATCAGGAAGCTATTCTAAATCTGCTCCCAAAGGACGAGGAGGTCGGCCAGATAAAGACAGCAATAAAAGGCAATGACAACCTTCGGTGTCCGGCTTCTTATACTCCTACCCCTCCAAATGTTCCCCTGGGTGGAAGAGTAACCTACTATTTACATCAGTGGTGAAGAATAATATCGGACGAATGGGTCCTCCAGATAATAAGATTCTGCAATTCCCTCCTCCCACCCCACCTACGTATCAAGAAGTCAAACATCTATCTCAAATGCGTCGGGAGATTCAGGCAATACTCCGAAAGGGAACAATAGAACCGGTACTGAACTCCCAAAGGGGGAAAGGATTTTATTCCCGTTTCTTCTTGATCCGAAAGAATGCTCTCCAATGGCGTCCAATTCTGGACCTACGGTCTCTAAATGCCTATCTCAAAAAACAGTCATTCAGGATGGTGACCCTCCAGGATATTCTGCTACTCCTTAACCCAGGAGATCAAATGACCTCCCTAGATTTACAAGATGCATATTTTCATATCCTCATTCATCCTTCCCACTGAAAGTACCTTCGATTTACAGCGGCCGGAGACAGTTACCAGTTCAGAGTGCTGCAGTTCGGCCTAAAGTCTGCCCCGAGAATTTTTTACAAAATGTCTGGCGCCACTGGCAGCTTATCTCTGAAGACACAAACACCAAATATCCCCATACCTGGACGATTGGTTGATAAAGGCACCATCAGAGAAGTCGGCCCAAACTTCAACTTCGGTATGCATGCAGTTGTTTGCAGATATGGGTCTGACTTTAAATGTGGAGAAGTCGTCTCTTCAACCATCCAGAAGGATCACTTATTTAGGTGAAATCCTAGACACTTCACAAAATAAGGCATTCCCATAAACAAGAAGACAATTGGGACTCGTATCTCTAGCCAAAGAGTTCAGTAGAAAAAAGTGTCTTTCAGTCCGAAAGTACAAATCGCTTCTGGGGACAGTCTTTGTGCATACCACTCATCCCCCTTTGTCGATTGAGAATGCGTCCATTGCAAGAGGCGTTAGATCTACAGTGGTGCCAAGCAAAGGGATCCTTCTAGGACAAAATAAACATCACGCAATCGATGTTGCAGGCTGTAACGTGGTGGACTCGCAGAAGCAACATCTCGTGGGTCTTTCCTTCCTTACCGAACCAGCCCTATTAGTGGTTACCACAGAGGCCTCTCTGGAAGGATGGGGAGCAGTCCTCCAGGATTTACAGGTCAGCGGCCGATGGAAGCAGAAGGAGCAGCAACTTCACATAAACCTATTGGAATTGAGGACAATAGGTTTGGCATTGTTAGCCTTCCTGCCAAGAGTCGAAGGAAGATCGGTGTTAGTGCGGACAGACAACACAACCGCGATGCACTATATAAACAAGCAGGGGGGCACAAGATCACTCTCTCTGTCGAGAGAAGCTCAGAAGATATGGAAATGGGTTATAAGACACAAAGTAGCTCTAAAAGCAGTACATCTTCCAGGGGATCAAAACAAGACAGCGGACACTCTCAGCAGGCAGAGGACGACCTGTCACGAGTGGGAACTCAACCAGGACATACTGCTGGCAATCTTTGGCAAATGGGGAATGCCGACAGTGGATCTATTTGCCACAGCCCAGAACAAGAAATGCCAGTTCTTTGCAAGCTGGCATCACCAACGGGGATTGTGGGGGAATGCGTTTTCGATGGCATGGTCAGGCGTCTTTGCCTACGCTTTTCCACCAATTCCCCTTCTGCCGCAAGTGCTCACAAAGATGAAGACTGAACCGTGCAGCATAATACTGATAGCCCCTTGGTGGCCCAGGCAGCACTGGTTCACAGAACTGCTCCTTTTATTGGAAACAGAACCAATATGTCTACAGCCAATACCAGCACTGTTGACTATGGCTCAGGGACAGGTGCGGCACCCAGACCCGACATCTCTGCAATTAGCGGCCTGGCTCCTGAATACCGTGAATTTCATCAATTAAACATTCCGGCAGAATGCAGAGAGATCCTGGCAAAAGCAAGGGCTGAGAGCACTAATAAAACATATCAAATGAAATGGAAAAGATTCTGCTTGTGGTGTCAAGAGAACGACCTACATCCTCTGCGGGCAGAGGCACATCAGATCATCCCATATTTACTAAGGCTGGCACAGTCAGGATTGGCACATGCCTCTATTAAAGTGCATCTAGCATCAATCTCTAGATACAGGAGAAGCTTATTGGGTCCGTCTCTATGGTCAGAAAAGGATTATAAAACAATTTATGAAGGGGTTGTTTAGAGTTTACCCACCTATCAGGCCTCCACCTCCACTATGGCAACTGAACTATGGCCCAGATGCATCAAGCTAAAATCCGCTCGCAAAGGGGCAGATTCTCAGATTCTGCCCCTTTGTGACCGGTATTTTTGCATTTGGGATGCATCATCCCAAATGCAAAAATCGCAATTTAAGAAATCGCAAAATTGCGATTACTTGAATTGCTATTGCATTTAAGGAATCTCAAATTGAGATTCCTTAAATGCAATGCATTAAAGTAAAAAAAATTAGCGATTTCGCTAATAGGGGGCGCACACTACCATGAAGTTGAACTTTATGGTAATTTGCAAACAATTTGAAAAATGCACTAAAGTGCATTTTTCAAAGTTCCATTGTACACACAAACATGCCCTTAGGGCATGTGTGTGTGCAAGATGTACCCATATGCAGATTTCAGGGGTGCAACAGGGTGTCCTTTTTACACCCTGGCACCCTTGAAATTGCAATCTCAATTTGCGATTCTCTAATTGAGAATCGCAAATTGAGATTGTCTTCCCATTCATTCCTATGGGCTTTAGGCCCATAGGAATGAATGGGGAGGTATTCCTTAATTGCGACTCGCAATTTGCGTGTCGCAATTAAGGAATTTTAAGAAATCACTATTTTTTAAGCGAGATATTCATGCATAGCATTTTGCAATTCCTTATTAGCTAATCTTTATTTTTGGGTAATAAGGAATCGCAAAATGGGTGCTTGATGCATCTGGGGGATTGTTTTATCACAGTTGATGAAACCATCATCTGAACCAATTCACAGAACTGATCTAAAATTCCTATCCTGGAAGGTGGTTCTATTACAAGCTCTGACTTCAGCCAGGAGAGTAGGAGTGATACAGGCACTTACAACTCGAGAACCTTTTCTGCAATTCAGGGAGGACAGAATGCTGCTCAGAACGAATCCAAAATGTATACCAAAGGTACCAACGGATTTCCACTTGAATGAGCCATTGATCCTTAAAAGATTCTTCCCTCAACCATCTACAGCTGCAGAGAGGACTCTCCATACTCTGGATGTTCAGCGTTGTCTGAAATTTTACTTGCAAAGAACAAAATCTTTCAGGAAATCTACACAATTATTTGTAGCTTTTAGTGCCCCTATGAAGGGGTTCCCGTTGTCGAAACGGGGAATCGCAAGGTGGATTTCAAACGCCATTCAATACTGTCATCAGGCGGCGGGGAAGCCGTTGAATGCACGTATTCGTGCACATTCAACAAGAGCGGTGTCAACCTCTACTGCTCTGTTTTCAGGCGTACCTATCCAGGATATCTGCAGGGCGGCTACCTGGAGGAGTACGCATACGTTCACCAGACATTATTGCTTAGACGCTCATGCAAGAGGCGATGTAGCAGTGGGACAAGCTGTACTGAGAAACATTTTCCAGTAACGATGAGCCTTCTTTGTCATCCCTCCTTCCTTGGTTGGTAAGATAAGCACATTTTATTATTGTATGCTCTCTTGTATGTAATTTATGAACAATCTGTCTATGGATGTTTATATACTGCTTTGGGGGAAGGACATATGTTGCCTATTTGAGAGAAGTAGGTGACAAAACAAAATGTGCTATGATTTACTTCTCACTATTCTGATTCAGGTATGTGAATCTATGACAGCTCCAATACTGGAGTAACAAAACAAGTTACTCACCTGTAGCTGTAGTTCTACAGTATTGGAAGCTTTCATAGATTCACATACACCCACCCTCCTCCCCTGAGAGGCTCACCTCGGTTTAGGCACAAAAGGTGTTTATGGCACAAGTGCCCGAAAATCTGAGGGGCAAAAGGTTCTCTCAGGAGTGTTCTAGAGGGTGAGGAGCTCTGATTGGCTAAGGGAAAAGTTTGGTCCTTTTTTACATAACAACGGTTATGGGTTGCAAAAGGGAAATGGGCCTAGGCCTCTTTTCAGTTGGCTATACTACTAAGCATTGCTTTTTATATACCGGAGACTCCCTTCTCGACGACGGGGAATGATTCAGGTATGTGAATCTATGAAAGCTTCCAATACTGCAGAACTACAGTTACAGGTAAGTAACTTTTTTTCATCCATCTCACAGTTGTTTGTTACAATATTATCTTGGCACATATGCAGAGTTCTTGTGTTTCAGCAATACATTCAGATGGAGTCAGCTCTGCCTTCACTTCATAAAGCCCGTAGACAGTGTTGAAATTTCTAGAGATTGAAATAATTATGTAAAGTAAGTGGTAGTAAGAGACACAGAAACCTGATGGCACCCGTCCTCAGTAGCAGATAAATCAGTGGTTATTCTCCAGACTGCACTGAAGTTCCATGAACTATTTTACATAATCCTGATTGATAGTAAATGCTTTGGAGGAATTTCAAAATAGAAATGAAGAGATGGATGTTGCTGTGATCTGACACATCTTGTGCCCCCTTTCTGTTGCTTGAGGCTTATCGTTCTTTCCATTGCCCAAGAGAAACCTGACATGTTCCTCTTTTTTTAAATGATCTTCATCCAATGCTCTGACTACTGGCTTCTTAGCTCTACTTTGGGCCTCTGCATATGCCATTGATGAAAGGCTTCATGCAGTATCTATTGTATTGGTCCCAGATCGCCAAAGCTGAAAAGGTACGCCTCTCTTGTTGGCTCTTGCGCATGACCAATTCAACTCATTCTGTGACTTTTCTTTCTTTTATCAACGGGATCCTACACTGACTTTCTATCTTTGAATCTGGTCTATGTGAGATCTCCTCGTTTTGCAACATGCCTCATTTATGGATTAAATGCTATGCATTATCCTGACGTTTAGTAATGGGGTTTGATATGTTATTTGTTTTTCACAATATTAGTTGAATTATGGTATCTGCCAAGGACACCACTGAAATGTGACGTTGGAGTGTGCTCCACAACAAAGCAGTACAAAAGGGGGTGGTGATGGACGGAGCATCTGAACCAATCAAACACTCACACCCATTCAACAGATCTGGGTTTAATCCATCACGTTCTTTAGCCCACTCTGCCACCCCAGTTCTGACATGGACATATACAAATCAGTCTGACCCTGTGCCTCATGGGAACAGTCCAGCCCGAACTGCCAAGCCATGCCTTCCCTGGACCGGAAACAAGCTTCCTAGGACTGGTTTCTGGCATTTCAGACGTCTTCAGCCAGGCTTGCTTGAATCCAGTGGCAAAGTGAGCAAGGGACTCACGTCTGAGCATACCCTGCCAACTTATGGCGTGTGAAGTGCATAAAAATGATGGATTTAGGCCCAGATCTCTGTACTGGGGTGAATGTATGACATTGTCCTGCATTCTGTCCATCAACTGTTGTTTTTCCACAACAAACCACACCCCTGTGGAATTCTATGATTATTTTTCTCTTCTACTGAATTATGTCCATAGAAGGCTGACTGGGCAGAATGCACAAAAAAGGAATCACAAGCATCCACAAAAACGGACTGAAACTGATTGTAGGAAGCTGGCTCAGTATATTTTATTTAAAAAAGACAACTACTCTTGGCGATAGTCTAATAAATTCCTATATGCACTTAATTGACATAAACAATCACACCATAATACATCACCAGTCTGGAAAAGGAAAAGACAGAAATGTGTTTATATATATATATCACGCATTAATTTGCATCTGGTAGTGGTTGTTAGTCCATTTTGAATGTAGTTTGAAAAACATACATGAATCTAATCACGAAAGTCTTTGCTGTTTACATTATGGCCGCCATGTTCCACCAAGCGTTTTAAATGAACATCTTTACATGTAAATCAAGTCCGCTCTCACTTTCAGTGAGGGTGTGTACTAAAATGAGCCGCGCGCAGCATGTCACTGACACTGAGGAAGGACTTTGTGTTTGAAACGCGTCTGTCACCTTTTTCGCAACTGTAACGCCAATAAAGAATCTTTGCTATACCCGGAGTGCTTAAGTTTTCCTTGTACTTGGGAGAACCACGGAGCTTCAATATATATATATATATATATATATATATATATATATATATATATATAAAACACATTTTTAGTTAATTAAAACATCATCAGCATATACATTGCATAATTATTCACAGTAATAAAAATATATCAGACAATAATACAAAATGTAAAAAGAATACAGAGAAGGAGATAAAATTATAGACATACAAATTGGTCATCAGCAATGGTTAGTCCAAGAGAATTAATAACAGTATTGGCAACATTTCATTTTTTACAATGAATACTATTTGTTTCTTGGATGTAAGTCCACAAGGATAAGCGTTGACGCGTATCGGTGGTACCCTAGTCGAAAAAAACCACCTTCTTCAGGACAATGTGTATATTACCCCTCTTTCTTACGAGCAACCTCTAGTTTTAAGGTGACACTCACTTGGGGACTCCGATCGTGTTAGGATACTTGACGAATCGGGCATCTTCAAGCAGCAGGTAGAGTAAATGGGCACCTTACCTGCGGTGACTACGCCCTCAATTAATCCATCCTTCTGTGAGAGGGGGCATAGTCCTAGCCCTGATTAGAGAAATCTCCTCACCTCAAGATGGCAGGGACTGAAAGAGGTTTTTACTTCGCCTCCCCCACCTTACGGGGAGAGTTGGCAGAGGTGGGAACACCTCCTATTCTTCTAGGTTTTCCCACCAGTTTTCCTGTTTTAAGTGGGAGTGTAAACCAGGGGCTGCCATCTGCTACTAGCTGCAGAGGCTATGGGGCACATTACAAAGGCGGCAGGCCCCTCCTGGGGGAGAAGGTGTGACACGTCCACCCAGGATGTGCATTGTTTCTGGTCCTACAGAGCAGAGGCTCTCGACCCACCAGTCCAGAAACATGTCTGGTTGTGGCAGGCAGCCTAAAGCCAGTGTGTGACCACACCAGGGTTAGTAGGTTTTCAAGGAGCACCTCTAAGGTGCCGTCTTCAATAAATCCCACACTGGCATCAGTGTGGGTTTAATTAGATGAGTAGTTTGGTACCTAACACTCCTGGGTTCAGAGAAGCCATAATGGTGCTGGGGAACTCGAGTTGTCGAGTTTCCAGCTCATGTGCTCTCTGTGGCTTCCATGGCACTTGAACTATCTAAGAATAGATTTAAATATTGTAGGGGCACATCTGCTCATGCAGTTATGCTCACACCTGAGATATAGTGCACCCTGCCTTAGGGCTGTTAAGGCCTGCTAGAGGGGTGACTTACCTGTATCTTAGGCAGTGCTAGTTGGCATGGCACACAGGAAGTGTGTCATGTTGACTTTGTCGTTTTGTCTGCACCAGGCCACACATGCTGCAGTAGCAGTCTGCATGGCCTAGGTGAGGGGTCCCAGAGACACTCTTCAGTCCCACTGCCCTAGGTACCTAGGTTCCATTTACTGGAGACTTAAGGGGGCCTGAAGGGCCAATTGTGGAACAGTTTTAGGGAAAGAACACTGGTACTGGGAACCTGGACAGCAGGGAGCCAGAACCCTACAGTCAAAGTTGCATCAAAAGCTAAGCAAAGTGTTTGGGGGCGGGTGGGTACTGCAACATAACACAGTTTTCTCACACCGATGATAAGTGATAAGACTGGTGACTAAAAAAACTTTCAAGGTTTGTAAAGACAAGTTGTTTTTATACATTTAGAGTTCTAGTACAATTAACCCGTTCCGTGCTCGCGTCTGAGCACTACCTTCCGGGTGCTGCGCACGACCGTTGGCCGACGCAGCCCCGCCCACTCCGTGGAACGCCCGCACCGCGGCGCAATGTCTGCTGCGGTAAACGGGTTAAGGGTATTAGGACATGAATATTGACATTTTGTCCCTGGTGCAACCAACGGATGCCATAGATTGACATGCACACGATGTGTAACCTGTGTTTGCCGTAGAACCACAACGAGGCACCATGTTGGGACAGTAGCAGCTCTCAGGAAACAATTACAAGTCAGTAAACAAATAATGGATTAAATGCATCTTGAGGTCCAGCCACTTACTATAGAGTGACCTCCTCATAAAAAGGTTGGCAAAAGAGGCTCGACCTGGGATGTACACAAGTGATTTGCACTTAATTTATAGGAACTTGAGTCACTCACTAAAAATCCCAGGATGCAGCCATCGGAGTTTGCTACTCCACAATTGTAGGGTAATTTGGCAGTACAGATTGTAGCTATGAACAAATTTCACAAAGTGGTCACAAAGTCACACATGACGTAAACAGACCTCATCCATGTCAAGTTCAAAACTATGCCTTGTGGTTCAAACAGTAGACAGTATTCGTCCCCTTTTAAAGACAAAGCTTTAACACACTTGGCGCAGAAGATAAACGTGACTTTTATGTCATCAACCCAGAATAAATATGTTAAGAAATACAGATGCTTGGTCTCGCAGACATAGCCATAGCCGAAAACGACCAGGCCCATCACTGTCGTGGGGTACATATGTGAATTTGATGATACGTACAAGCTCTTAAGAGCATCATGCTTTGGATTAAAAAAACTCTAAAGTTCCAACAACAGGAAAATATATTCAGGAGCCCTATCCTTTTGTCTTTAAGGCAATATTTTTCAAAGAACACAAATGGACGCTGTGTAAAATGTTCTGCCCCCTAGGCTGGATACAACTGTACCTCATTCCTTATAGTCACCATGGAATGGTGTTACTCATGTGCCCTACTCCATTCTAATGGCATGTCACTACTTTCTCTTGTGCTGTGCATTTGAAATTGTGGTGTCCAATCTTGCCAACGCTCAATAGATTACAGTGATTCTCTATTGAACAGGCAGCTCTCTCCTCCAACCAACTTCACTGTTGCTCCAACTGCTGTATTCGCTATGTCAGCAGGGTTCCTGCTTACTAATTGGAGCAGTCTCTAACTCCGAGCTGCCTTCCATGCAACAGGAGATATACTGGCTAAATTGATGCCAAAGAGACACACCAGCAGCCATCTGAAATCCATCAGGGACAGTAAGAAGACTGACCTTGCCACAGGGACCTGTAAAGACTGATTCAATTATTGCCACTACAGGCAAAAAATATCCAAATAATAAGCATCTAGGCAATCTCCAGAGAAGATGGAAGATTGTAGGTTTTAAGAAGGTGGGTGTTCATTTATGAGTGCACTGACTCTGGGAGTTGCCAAATCAGCTGTATTCTTGGTCAGTGTGAGTGTGACCATCAGGGAGAGGTGGGAATTCAGTACCTTCCATGTAAATACGAGGTAAGTGCAGATAAATGTACTCAATAAGAAAGAATAGCCGCGATAGGGAGCATCTTTTAAGCACAAACTTATGAGGCATCAGCAAAGATAACTGCCTCTGTGAAGCTGAGGGGATCGTTCCAAAGGTCACCCTTATAATATAGTACATTAAAGCTCTCAACATCAACTAGCCAGCGGCAGTCGGTTCAGAGCTATAGATCCCTCTAAGACTCCGCTTGGGAAAGTACTTATGTCCAGAAAGATAACTCGCAACAGTACTTCACACTTCTACTTTTTTTTTTAAACAAACTTTATTGCCTTTTATGTTTCTTACATCATATATCTTTAAATGAACAGTGCACGTTAGCCTTGAGCGGGCAATCCAGTCATTGGACCTGCGGATGTTGTCAATGTCCTCTTTGTGCCTCATCTGTGCTTGGTGGCGCGTAAGTGCACCGTCGTCCTTTTAATTACATGTTATGCACCCCAAAAAAATAAGGCCTCAAGCAACAACTATGACTCCCTCCCCGCACTGCTGTGTCCCCCTGAGTATCGTTCCGATTGGGTGATATGCTCCCTGGAATTCCAGGCGTGTGGTGCGCCGAAGCCTTCTGTTGTGACTACCTACCGCCTCCGTTGGTGCCGATGCCAGTCCCATTCTCGCTTTTCTATTGGGGTATCCCATCTTGCCCTTGTCCCGGGGGGTGCTCTGCCTGTTGGATTCTCTCTGGTGTGGAAGCCTCCGAGCCCCTGTCCAGCTTCATTAAGTCTGCCACTAGACTATGGGTACTCACAAACTGTCTCTCGGGGGCCAAATTTACAGTGTGGTTTGTGTCCGAGGGCCGCACCGGCGGGAGTGGGGTCAGTAGGGGAGGGGGCGGGGCTAGAGCAACAAAAAAAACTGGTACCATGAGGTTGATCACTGGTACCTGCAGCGGACGCCTTCGTCCACTGAGCCACCAGACCCGGCATACACACATCTCTCTCTCTCTCTCGTTCTTTTTCAGTCTCTTTCTCCGCTTCCCTCCCTCTCTCTACCTCTCTCTCCCTCTGTCTCTCTGTCTTATACTGTCTCAGTCACTCTGACTGTCTCACTCCCTCTCTCCCTCTATCTCACTCACTCTGTCTCACTCCCTCTCTCTCACTCACTCTGACTGTCTCACTCTCTCTCTGTCTCCTTCTCTCTCTGTTTCCCTCTCCCTGTTACCCTCTCCCTCTCTCTGTTTCCCTCTCCCTCACTCTGTTTCCCTCTCCCTCACTCTATTTCCCTCTCCCTCTCTCTCCTTCCCTCTCTCTTTACTTCTCTCTCCCTCCTTCCCTCTGTCTCCCTCTCTCTCCTTCCCCCTCCCTCACTCTGAGGTCTCCCTCCTTCACTCTGTCTCCCTCCCTCGCTCTGTCTCCCTCCCTCCATCGCTCTGTCTCCCTCCCTCGGTCTCCCTCCCTCGCTCTGTCTCCCTCCCTCCGTCGCTCTGTCTCCTCCCTCGGTCTCCCTCCCTCGCTCCTCTATCTCACTCCTCTTCCCTCGCTCTCCCTCGCTCCTCTGTCTCCCTCCCTCTCCTTCGCTCTCCCTTGCTCTCCCTCTGTCTCCCTTCCTCGCTCTCCCTCTGTCCGCTTCGGTCTCTCTCCTTCGCTCTGCCTCTGTCTGCCTCCCTTGCTCTCCCTCACTCTCCCTCTGTCTGCCTCTGTCTCCCTCCCTCGCTCTCCCTCTGTCTCCCTCACTCTCCCTCTGTCTGCCTCTCCCTCGCTCTCTCTCTGTCTCCCTCCCTCGCTCTCCCTCGGTCTCCCTCCCTGGCTCTCCCTCTGTCTCTCTCCCCCTCTACCTCCTCCCTCTTCCCCTGTCACCCTCTTCATCTCACCCTGCCTGTGTGTGCCCTGGCTGAGACAGCATCCGGGCACACACACACACAGCCGCACCCGAGCACTTCACAGGTCTTTACATGTTAAAGAGGCTTGGTTCACCTCTTAGGCCCCTGCAGCTCCACTCTGACTATGGCGGGAATCGCCCGCCTCCACAGAGCAGCAGAGTCTCTTGAGTTGCGCTGCCGCAGGGGTGTTTGCTGACACACTTTAAAAATATATATACATATTAAAACACGGGTACAATGTTTGGAAGGTCCGCGGGCCGCCAGGGAAGGCTTGCCGGGCCGCTGTTGGCCCGCGGGCCGTACTATGAGTACCCGTGCACTAGACCCTCCCATGCCTGGGCTCTCTCCGGCTTGCCCACTCCCTGCCGTGCATTCCTAAGCAGGACCCTGCTCTCACAACCCACCCACTTCTCCATCTCACGTCTCCACCTGAGGACGTCGGGCCCCCGACTTCTTACAGCTACTAGTGATTTCTCGCTTCGCCGGAATAAATGCCAAATCCTGAAATCTGGATGTGGTTTTGGTTTTAGCAGAGTGCGGAAATAAATGAAGCAGTATGTGGCCCGGTGTGCATGGGACCACCCTTTCCGTCACCCTCGCTGTCACTTGTGTCACTTCTTGCCAGTATTGGGTTAAGGAGGGACAACTCCAAACCATGTGTATAAACGTCGCCCCCTGTTCCTGACACCTCGGGCATCTAGCATCCGCACCAGCAAAGTACCTGTTAATACGTTCTGCGGTTAAATAGGCCTGGTGGAGTATATAAAAGCTGATTAAACTAAACCGGGCATTTCGAGAAACTTTGGTAGTTCGCTCCAACACATTGTCCCAGTCATTATCCTCTAGGGGCCTGACAGTGTCGGTCTCCCATTTGTGTATCAGTCTATCTAGTGGTTGCTCGGAGTCTCGGCCAATAGCTCTGTACAAGCAAGCCACCGCCTTGATAGTGCCACCCTCTAAGCTCATATATTTACACGTGTAATGCTGTGGAGGTTCTGTCGTCCCCGCCCCCCAGTGGCGCCGTATTGCTCCTGTGATCGCCCCATGTAGAAGGAAGTGCCCTGGTGGTATGCCCCAGTCTGCTCTGAAGTCCTCGAAGGGAAGAAGCTCCCCATCCCTGAACAGCTCCCCGACCTTTGTTGCCCCCGCTTCACTCCATTTGTGCAGGCCTTGCCACTGTCTTCCGTAAGGGAGAGCCTCCAGTAACTGCAACGCCATCTCTCTGGAGTATGGGCACTTTGATTTATTTTTCTGCAGGCATCTGCCCCAGCAGCGATATATCACCCTATGCTCATTACTACCAATTTGTTGGGGTCTAATCGTCCTCAGCAGACTTCGAAACACCGCAGCCACTCCGGGGCTAATGGAGGCATCCCCCTATCTGGGTCCCTGGCTCCCGCAACCCATTGTGTAAATCGCTGCATCTGTCATGCCAAGTAGTAAGCTTCCATATCAGGCATTGCCATCCCACCCCCCAGTCTGGGTCACTTTAATGTAGTAAGGGCTACCCTTCTGCGCCCCGTCTCCCATACAAAAGCCGACATGCAGGAGTCCAGCTCCCTGAACCAGGCCGCTGATATCCAAATTGGCAATGTTACGAAAAAGTAGAGTAGCCGGGGCAGTGCCCCCATTTTAAGTAGAGAGGTGCGCCCCATCCCCGAGAGTGGGAGCTTCCCCCAGAAGGCCATAGTGTCCTTAAGTGAGCCCTCCTTATATTGCCCTTCTTCACGTCTTCCATCGTGTGGAATATATGGACCCCTGAGTAGCGAAAGCAACGTGGCTCTCATCTCAAATTCCCCAGATTCAGAGGGGGCCTCGCGTCCCTCACCAGGGGGAACAGTTTGGACTTCAGACTTCAGCCAGTTCACTCGTAACCCAGATAAGGAGCCAAAGTGCTCCATCTTTGCCTTAGCCCCTGGTAGGTTACCCTCAGCATCATTGAGGAATAGAAGGAGGTCATCCGCGTATAACGCCACCTGATGTCGTATCCCTCCCACCTGAATCCCCTGGCACTCCCTTCCGGACCGTACCACACATGCCAATGGCTCCACTGCTAAAGCTAACAGCAGCGGAGACAGGGGACATCCCTGGCGTGTCCCCCTCTCCACTCGATATTGTGCGACCCCTGCGGACCCTTGCCACTGGATCAGTATATAGTAGCTTCACCCAGCTTATAAAGCCCTCTCCCAGGCCCATTGTGAACAAACCTGGATATAGGAACCCCCATTCGAGGCTATGAAATGCCTTTTCCATGTCTATGGTGAACACCGCCCCCCTCTGCTCCGCTGCCGTTCCTAATTCAATAATAGACAATAGCCTGCGTATATTTAGGGTTGTATTTTGACGAGGTATGAATCCTGCCTGGTCCTGATGTACCAGAGGCACCATATAGGGGAGTAATCGCGTTGCCAGGATTTTACTTAGAATTTTAAAGTCGAGATTGAGCATTGACAATGGGCGATATTATTCGCACTCCGGCTTTAGGAGCGGGACTACCACCGCCTCTCTAGTCGTACCCGGTAGGCGGCACCTCTCCCTGGCCTCCGCATACATCTCCACCAGCCATGGGGTCAGTACATCTAAGTATGTGGCATAGAACTCTTTAGGGCGCCCATCTTGCCCGCTGTTTTCCCTCTCGCCAGTGCCTTGATAGCTACTCGAATTTCTCTATCTGAGATTGCAGCCCCCAGGGGGTCCGCCTCCTCGACCGTCAGGACGTGCATCGGAAGGTCCGCCAGGTAGTCCTCCACATCCCCCTCCCCACTGGGCCCAATGCTCGTATACAGGTGCTCATAGTACCCACGGAAACTCTCATTAATGGCGTCCTCGCCCTCCTGGTCCCGTCAATTCTAGAATGGCGTGATCCCTACGGGTAGGGGAGGCGAGCCGCACCAGTAATCTGCCCGCCTTATCTCTCTCTGCGCGCGTTCTATCCATGTAGGCCCGGTAATAGAAACACCTCAATCGCTCCTCCTGTACTGCCACCTCCTGATGTAGGTCCGGAGCATTCGGACACCTGCACTCCACTTCCCTCAACACCCGGTCTGCCCTTTCCACGTCCGTCTATAGCGTACGTCTCACCCCTATGGACAATGTCATGCAACGGACACTAATCACTGCCTTAAAGGCCTCCCATTCAGTCACCCTAGAGTCCGTAGTGTGTGCATTGTCCATGAAATATGTGATGATGTGCTCTTAAATCTCATTATGGAACACTTGGTCCTCCAGTTCCTCCGGCTTGAGGCGCCAGGTGGGGATGGGTTGACGTTTATGCCCCCATTGTAGCCGGGCTAACAGAGGATTGTGGTCGGACACCGTTCAGGTGAGGTATTCCGTCTTGTGGAGTCGGGTGTGCATATCTGGCGAACATAGGAAGGTATCTAAGTGGACGTGTAAGTCATGAACATGGGAGAGGTGGGAGTATTCCCTGTCCCCTGGATGCGTCTTTCGCCACGTGTCTACTAGTCCCCAATGGGATTGCCAGTCCCTAAACATCTTAGCTATCCTATGTACTGGGGCATCATTAAGTGGTGGGTGCGAGCGATCCAGGACTGGGTCTGCTATACAGTTAAAGTCGCCCCCCATGATAACTGCCCCAGTCAGGTATGGAGCCAGTGTCCCCGACTGTTGTTCCAAGAACGCCCACTGATCAGTGTTCGGGCCATAGACATTGATGAGTGTAATGTCCTGACCGTCGAAGCGTCCAGTGACCACTACTTATCGGCCCTCCGGGTCCACTTTGTAAGCAGTTTGTTGGAAGGGGATCCCCGCCCTGATCCAAATCAAGACCCCCTAGCAAATGCGGAGTACGTGGTTTAGTACGCCGGCACCACCGCTCTGCCCCTGGTCCGCTGTGCTATATTGGTGCATTAGTTCCCCCTCCTAAAGAATCCAGATCCATTGCGCTGGCGGCGACGGAGCTCCACCTCCGCCTCTGATTCTACTGCCTTTGGGCCCTTCACCTCCAGAACAGGCTGTGCCGCATTCGCGCCAAGCTTGGAGTTCCAGCCGCCACTGCGGTTCCTCTACTGTCTCAGTGGGTCCGTAATCAGCTGTACTGTCTGAGGCCGTATCCCGGCCCCTAGATTCTCTGTTGGTCGTTGAGGCAGTGCTACCACCTGCGGAGGCTTATTGTGAGTCTCCCCACCGGCATGGCGCGTCTCCGCCCCTCCATGTCTGCTGCCCTCCACGCTGTCCGTCGTGCGCCACAATGTGTTGTAAATCCTGGGACCTCCCAGGGGCACTGATCGCTCCCTGCAGTGTCCCTCCTTGTGCCTTACAGTGCCCGCAGCGGGGGCCTGTAGTTTCTGCTTCTGCAGTGCAGTCCCCGCTCTGCGTGCCTTACGCGACCATCATTTCACCACGCTGTCATGCCGCCATGAGGGGTACTGGTCGCCGTGTGCACCAGGCCGTACCAGCCTCGCAGATATTCTGTTCCTCCCTACGTCAGCCCCAGCCTACTGGGCCCCCTGCAGGGCCAGGAGGTTAACTGTCGTGCTTGCGGGCTGTTATGCGCCAGGCCCCGGGCTCCGCTTTATCCTCTCCTAGCGCTGCCTTCTTACTTGTATTATTCCCGGCACCCGCCTCCGCCGGCGTCCCCTTTCCTTTTTCCCGAGGTGGCAAATCCGGGTGGGCAACAGTCAGCCACACTCCTCCGTATGCACTGCGTCCGACCAGGGGTTGGTATCGCCGCGGGGCTGCCATTTTGCGTGGTCCGCGGCCTCACAGGTCCGTCGGCTATATTTCTCCAGGGGAGGGCAGCCAATCATCCGCAACATGTGCTCCCGACGCCCCGTGGTTCCGACACCCCCAGGGCCGGTCACTGTGCTTGGGGCCCCTCTATAGCGGGCATCCTAGGATGGTGCTGGAGAGGGGATCACCGGCAGGAGCTCTGATTCAGGCTCCCGTCTCCATCGGCGTCAGGCCACGCCCCCCACATCACTCTTCTACATTCATGATCTTAGCCAAATGCGTTATGAATTCCCTTTTTATCAGTGAGCTTTCATTATACCGGGTGAATTAAAAAAATGATTGAGCTGTCTTTAAAATTAAAGTAAGAAGGACCAAATTACCAGAAGTGGACCAAGCTGAATTAGAGAACTCACACTTTATGAATGCTGCTTGAACTTAGATCTGGTTCACAGTGGTATCTCTATGATAGCATGACATGCTATCTACCTGTCTAGACACAGTACTAGTCTGACGTGTTATGTTCTTATATGACAAGTAGCATGCTAAATAATGCAAAAAGACACCAATGTTTGGGCTGTTGTGGGGTTCTCGTTGATGTTGTAGGGTGCTCACATTTCTGGCATGTCCCTCATCGATGGCCAACATTTCAAGCTTTCACAGCATAGGAATGTACAGTGTATATCTAAACGCAAGTATATTCTTATAGGTAAGCAACCTTTTTCGAAAGTAAGAAGTGAGAGAGATAAGCGAATCAAAATATAAGTAGATCTTTGTTGTTGCAGACTCCCAGACTGGTTGCGTATTTTGTTTTTAATTACTCGCAAGGTCCAGTTAGCATTGGCTGTCCATCAGAAATTTCCTTTGCATTCATCAACACTACAATATCTCAGGATGTGTGCGGCATTCAGGAACTAATTTTAACAGGTTAAAAATGTCGTTCTTAAAAGCCCATTTTTATTTTCTAATGAGGTAAAACACAGAAATTTTGCCAGAACGCTTTCCACTGCAAATGTAAGGATTTTTAAACTGCTACATTAATGATTCCATAATCTCAGTTGCACATGAATTCCCCACAGTGTCACTTATGCTATTCTATTTTTCCACTCTGAGGAGCAGTTATCACTGATTACAGCTCTGCATGTTTTATTTTTCACTCAGGATATCTTTATCGGTGGGTCTTTGTCTTCTTTTAACATTGCAGGATGCCGGCCAACTGATTAATCTTTTTTCTTGAAAGAAGAGTTTTTGTGTTATTTGTCTCCACATTTGTATACCTTGACGGTTATGATGTATGTCAGAAAAGGCTATGTAGGAAACTAAAGGACTAGAGTGTAGCTCACCCAAGGGGAAAGGGACCTTCTAGATATAAACATAGAAATTTCTACCCTGGGGTTCCACCATAACAAAGGGAGTAGACCAGGTGATTTCACTCCATCAGAATTTGGTGATGTTTAGGTTAACATCCAGCGTGGTTTGTCGTTGCAGTAATTACTGCTCAGTGGTGAGACGTTCTGCCTTAAGAGGCAGACAAGGAACCCTTTCAACCTCTAGGCTTTGTTAGGTGCTGATATCCATTGATCTTTTCAGAGCTTTGCCATCAACTCAGGCAATGAGGGCTTAAACGTCAAGTCACAAGTTGAGATCAAGCAAGCAATTTACCCCCAGATTAGCTTCCAGATCCAGACCTGAAATATCTGAGTTCACAGTTGATGAAAACGAGGAAGATGTTGGTCACTGCTGGTGGGTATTGGAGAGGGCCTAGTTCTTCAACCAGAGAAACTAGATCCAAGATCCCTATCTTTAAAGCTTGGTGATGGCCTATCTACACTATAGACACTGCAGGGTATTGTAGTTCCCTCCTCTCTGGTTCCACTTTTTAGGATACCTCCATTGCAAGGCAGACAAAGGATGGGGACCCCAAGAAAGGACATGGGTCAGGTCCCATGCTGTAAAAAATGTGTCAAATGTTTGTAGATGTTGTAATTGCTAAACTTTAAAGAGAGAGATATTTGTTACTGATATGTAATCAGAGTAGATATTTAAGTAATGATATTCTGCATGGATTTTGTAAATTTATTAACACATGAATGTTCCTTGGATTTACCAATACAAAGATTATTGATAAACTGAGCATTTTGTTTTAATGTGAGAGTTTGTATTATCTGATCAATAATTCTACAGCATCCTTAACCTAAATTAATAGTTCTGCAGCTTGAACTTGTATAATGTCACGCACCAACCAACTCTTGAAGCGAGGATGTCAATCAGTCATAAAGTATAACTCACAAGCCCTAACTGCAATGCCCAAAATCCATAATCTAAAGGTGGCAGCAATATGCTTGTTACAGATACTGCAAAGAGTAGTATTAACAATAAGAGCTTAGAGAAAAACAAGTTGAACATTTCAGGCTCAGTACTGGCAGGATAGCCACAATATATAATGTTTTAACCTGAAAAACTACTGACACAGGTAAGTAGCTGTTTAATTTTTGTAATCTCTCTCTTCGAAGCATGCCGAGTTTCAAGTCATCTGGCTTCCAATATAGATATGTTTGCCTTAAATTGGAACATCAGGTTCAGTCAGTTTATCGCTCTCATTGAGACATGTTTTTCTTTGGAATTTCAATAGGGTATTTATTTACACCCCCCTCTTAGTTTTACTCCGAATATAGTGGTGAAGTTTAGACATAGGTCTCCAGTGTTTTTCCACCAGTTTGGGATGGGTAGATATTTCCCAGTCGGTGGGATAGTGTTTCTCCCTTATCCATATTTGCTGAACTTAGCCTCCCAATTCCGTATTATATCCTTTGTACATCTGGTCCCTTATCCCGTCAAATGTTTTCTATAGGGCAGCCTTTTATAGGATTTAATAGCGCCTCTGCCGCAGATAGTATCTATACATTGTTTGTTGCTAAGTTTATTCAAATCCTTCTCATTTGTATTTCTTGCTAAAATTAGTTTTTATCAGTGGGCTGTCCTCTCGTTGCCAGAACACTCAGACTTTAAAATCATAATAGGAGTTTTGACAAAGTGGGCTGGATTTACCAGTACTTGAAGCCCTTAGTCTACCTCCTGCAGAAATAAACTCCTACCCCCTTTTACCTCTTTGTTTTTGTCACATTCTATAGAATGAGAGAAGGCCCATAGATGTGTGGAGCAGAAGTGTGCAGATGGGGTCACAGCCTGTGGCCACGAGTTAGAATCATGTTCTCCCCTAGCCTTTTTTTTTTTTTTTTTTTTTTTTGTACCACAAAGAATTTTCGGGTAGGCCGTCCTTCATCCAGGACTTCATAGAGTTAAGAACTTTCTTTACCAATGTGAGTAACTTTTAACATTGCTAGTCTGATTCTGGGTTAATGCGACAACTGATCGAATCTGCTCCAAATGTTTACTTGTGTTCTCTCTGTTTCCTGTAGGATCTTGGGATTCCCAGCTCACTATACTGATGTATCAAACATGGGACGTACTGGTCGCCAGAAGCTCCTGGGTAAATCATGGAGTGTCCCTGTGATCCGACATCTATTTGCACCATTGAAGGATTACTTTGCCTGTGAATAACACTCAGGAACTCCTCTCAAACATGCTTCCTTGAGCCCCCTAAATTGGAGAACAGTGTAACGTACAGCAGGAGGCTTTGGAAAAGTGAACCTTTGCTTGTCCGACCGTGTCCAGTGGTCGATTGGTTGGTATAGGAGTACTGCTCTGTAGGACAAAATGCAGAAACATCTCTAACCAAAGACCCAGGCAGCGCACCTAGCTCATGAGGAACACAAACCTGAGCAACATGAGCCATGTTCATCTTTCAATGCAATGACCTCTGCACAATGAATGTTTCTTACCACACTGCTGAGATCAGCAACCCAGAGCAGTGGAGGCGCCTGGGTTGACTGTTCATCAGGCCAGCAGAATGCAAAACAGTTCTGTTCACTCATGACGGCTTCTGGACAATTATTTTTGAGTGATTATTTCTTGTTAAGGACTGCTATCCTTGGTTCTCATCTCTAAGCCAACTCCAAGAGTTTTTCCAGCTGTGTCACATGGCAAAGGTTCAGGCAGGCATTAGTTTTGAGATTGCCAAAGTGTGACCGATACACTAGTTTTTAGCAAACGCTGCCACTGCATCAGTGTTAACGTGTTAGGGTTTGTTGTAATGTCTGAAATCTTTGGGTATGATTTAGCTCAGATAGGCTGTTTGTAAAGGAGAGCAGAGCCTCTCTCAGTGACCCAGCAGCCAGTTTATTATATAATAATGTCACTGGGTGCTTTACCATTTGTTTTAGTGTTTGCTGGTTAAGAGAACAGCAAAATGTCTGTGCTCTTCTGCACATCCTCTCAATCATCACCCTCAATGTTTTGCATACTGCTGTCTCACACCATATCATTTGTTGTCTCTGATCTGAGTAACTATGTTGCTTTATACCTGGTGCATGGCATGCCTCTGAATTGCATGGTGCCTTCTCACGTGATATCAGGACATGTTCTTTTTTACTGTGTACTGTTTTGTCACTCTTTTCTAGGTTCCTCGATTACCATCTCTCTGATCTGTGATGCTTTCTCGTTCTATCCCTGAGGGAATATATGTTTTCTACTCTTTCATTCTGTCAAAGGGCGCCCTCTCTTTCTGATATTCTTCCTGCACCTTCACATTATCCCAAAGCACACACTTTCACTAATGTGTGTTCGCTCTCTTACTCTATCCCTGGGCCACAACCTGGCCCTGTTCTGTGTACTGCGTTCTCAGTCTCTAACCTGTGTACTACTCCCTCATGTACTCCTTATGAGCACCCAAGTCTACAATCCGTGCTGTTCCTGCTATCCCAAAGGCACCTCCCGTCTCCACTCTTTGTGTTGCTCCTTCATACTATCCCCAGGTCACATTTTCCCTAATGGATGAGCTCCTCCCTCACATCAAGGCTCTAATCTGTTTATTCCTGCCCATGCACTATCCCAGGTATGCCCCTTATCTCTGAACTGTGTCCTGTTCCCTAGGTTTACTTTGTCTCTGATCTTTGCACTCCTCCCTCACTGTGTGCTAGGCGCTCATCCTATCTCTGATCCTGGTTCGCCTCCCTCAGGGGCTCATATGCTCCTCCTTCACTCTACACCTGGGGCTTATCCTTTTAAAAAAAAATCTATATGCAGATCCAGCACTCTGTCACAGGGCATTCCCTGGGTCCTATCCGTGCTGTTCCATCGAGCTCAGAAGTGTGTCTTGTTTCTGATCCGTGTCCTCTTTCTATCCCAGGGGCATGTACTGTCTGATATGTACATATGATCTGTGCTGAATCACATACTATTGTCTTTTTGATTTTGAAAATGAATGATATTATTTAAATATTGACATTTCCTCGTCCTGAAATGTAATTTGTAACTTTAACAAACAAGGGCTTGGTGATGACTGAATGAATGTGACAGTGTGTTTTTTACTTGAAAGTAGACTACAGTATCACTGGTCCCATCCTTCCATTTTGTGACATTTCAGTTTTATTCCTGAAGTCATGGTTGATTTTGATAAATCAGGCAAGTTTCATATTTACATCACCTCATAGTCAAACCACTGTCACAAAATAATGCGATCTGCCTTGTCAACTGCCTTGAAAGAAACACAGTGGACAGTCACAAAGTACTGTATAACTCACCGCCTCTTACAACCAGTTTTACCTCTCTTGATACTCGTTTGTTTGCTCTGAAGGCAAGGAGCTCCTTCCCTTTTGCCATGGTGCCATTTACAAACCCAATACACCTTAATGTACAAAACCAATACCAATGTTTGGCTGTTATGGACAGGTCAGTACTTGTGAGGAGGGTGGAGGGTGGGTTTAGTTGTCAGTGATTTTGGGCACTGGGAGTGAGACGATGAATGTGTCACATTCCCAATGAATATTTTAAACTATTTTGACTGATCTTTTACAGAGCATATGCATTCAGTCAAATTTTATTTGATTTTATTTAAAAGAAATTTGTCAAAAACGTGTGTTAGTTTTCTTAGCTTCAACTCTTCTATTCTTACTGGTGCTATTTTTTAAGATTCTTATATTAATGCCAGCCAGTGGCTGGCTTTTTATACAGGCTCTTTTTTAATATTGTTAGACTTTTATTAAGCTTTTTATTCTACATGAATGCTAAATAAGGTAAAAAAGTAATGTAAACTGTGCTGCCTTTTTTAATAATGTTAGATCTTTGTAAATGTAGGTGTGTTGTATTGTGTGGATGGTGATACATGAAAGCTGTTTCTTGTGAATGTTGTTAATGTGAAAAGCAGTCAAGATGCATTGTTTTTCCAGATGTTTGTAATAGGTTCATTAAAATACATATTTCTCTGAAACGTTTTCATGTTTTTTCCACAATATCTCTCTTTTGTGATCATGCATAATGTAACTGTTTATCTGTTACAATCATCAACCACAACAGCAAGCTGCATGAGCGGAAATTACAGGACATGCAGGGAGCTAGAGATTAATAACTTGTCTATCTATAAGGATGGGTATACAACAGTAGAAGGCAGTCATTTGGGAAATGAGGTGCAAGTACATACCAGCATTACTGTGAATCTAGAGGTGTGGCCAAGGCAGCAAAGATGGCATACACACCTTTGGCAGGCTCCTTGCTTAGTGCTCCTGTAATCCACCTCCGTCCTGTGGCATCCACCGTCATCGAACATGGCAAGGGTGGCAGTGGACGGAGAGGGGCCCTAGAGAAGTGCAGTGAATCCGGGTGAGGAGATGAACCTGACAATGCTACGATTTGCGGGAGAAGCAGCATGGGCCTAACGGTCCTCGTGCCTGCCCGCCGGGCCACATTGTCAGATGGGCCCAACTCCCCGCACCTGCTCATGCAACCTCATAGGGGGCATTCGACTGGCACATCGGAGGCAGACGCCTTATGCTTAAAATAAGGAGGGTATTGGATTGGATAACTCCTAGGCAGAGCCCTCTAGTGTGCTTGATTGATATGGAAATGCCTCACTTTCTCCAGCTTCATTGTCGCTTCCAGACCTCCTGTCTTGAGTCCGGTGCCTCTCTTCTCCAATAGGTCGCTGTGCATCCAGAAACCAAACTGTACCCACATAGCTGAGAGGGGTAAGGGATCCCCACTGGCTCCCTTGCTGTCGATAGTGGCTGCTGAAAGGACCATGTAAAGGACAGAAGATATCACACTGTCACACATGGCCTAGCAGCATAGAGCTGGGAGGGTATGCAGCGTTTAGAACGCAAGCATTACCACGGAATACCTTTACAACGCGGGCGTAACAACGAAAGTTGTTACCACGCATTGCGCTGGGGGGCGCTCAAGGATAGTAAATGATTTAATTTACTATCCCAACACCTTCCCTACTATCCACGGGGACTGGTGTTGGAATAGTAAATTAAATTAATCAATTTTGCGCCCCCCAGCGCAATGCGTGGTAACAACTTTCGTTGTTACGAACGCGTTGTTATGTTATGTTATGTTATGTTATGTTAGTGCTATTTGTATTGCGCACAGCTGCTCCAGCGAAGGAGCGTCCCGGCGCACCGACAAGGTGGCGAACACAACACAACAAGAGACAGAAAATATTAAAAAAGGAGTTTAAAATTTAACAAAGCTGGGAAAACAGAAAAGTTTTAACGGCCTTGCGGAAGGAGAGCAAGTCGCCAAGAGTCCGGATTTTCAAGGGGAGAGTGTTCCAAAGTGCGGCTGCCCGCACCCTAAAGGAGCGACCCCCCGCCCGACTGAGTTTGAAACGAGAGGTTACTGCCAATTCTTGATCCAGAGAGCGCAGAGTGCGGCCCGGGATGTAAGGGCACAAGAGTTGACGCAATAAGGGAGGTGACAGACCCTTCAGAATCTTAAAAGACATGCACAGCACTTTAAAGTGGATCCGCTGCCTAACGGGTAACCAGTGCAAGGCTCGCAGAGTTGGAGTGGCCGAGCAAAACCTAGGAAGACCTACGATCGCTCTGGCCGCTGCGTTCTGCACTCTTTGAAGACGGGTCAGCTCGGCCTGGTTTAGCCCTATAAAAAGGGAGCTGGCATAGTCCAGCCGAGCCAGAACCGTTGCTTGTACCACGAGTTGACGGGTTGCGGCATCGAAGTACTTAAGAGCAGGTCTCAAATTGCGCAAGATGCCGAAGCAGCACGCCGCCGTCCTTTTGGTGTGGCCCACAAAATTGAGGGAGGGGTCCAGCCAAACCCCCAGATTCTTGATCTCCACAACCGGAGTGGGGGTGGGACCAAGCTCAGGAGGCCACCAAGTATCTCCCCATAGTTCCGTCCGCTTACCAAAGACCATCACCTCAGTTTTTTTGGCATTTAGTTGGAGACAGTTGGTCGTCATCCAACCAGCCACCGCCCGAAGTCCTTCTCTGAATCTTGGGGCATCCACCCCGGAGTCCCCGCTGATCGTGACCGCTAGCTGGGTATCATCTGCGTACGACACCATGGTCATACCACAGAGCTTCACAACCTCAGCCAGCGGCCTCACGTAGATGTTAAACAACGTGGGACTCAGCGAGGAACCCTGTGGGACCCCAAGAGACAGAGGATGAAGTTTGGACTGATAGGGCGGGGCAGCCACACAGAAGGAACGGTCCATGAGAAACAAACGAAACCACTGGTGTGCAGTGCCGGTCACCCCTATCTCCACAAGACGCTGCAGGAGAATTTCATGGGAGACCGTGTCAAAGGCGGCGCTTAGATCTAACAAAACAAGCGCCGCCGTTTGACCTGCATCCAGAACTGCCCGCAGGTGCTCGACCATGAATAACAATGCTGTCTCCGTGCTGTGGCCAGCCCGAAAACCGTTCTGGGTACCGTCCAGAATGTTGGTACGCGACAGATGATCAGTGAGGGCGGTGTTAACGTGCACCTCCGCGAGTTTGGCTGGCCACGGGAGAAGCGAGATCGGGCGGTAGTTCTCCGATTTTGTAGGGTCGAGAGATGGTTTTTTCAAAATGGGCATCACTACCGCATGCTTCCATTTCAGAGGCACCTGGCCAGATGATAATGACATGTTGATTAAGTCACAGACCGGGCGAGCAAAGGTCTGGTCTCTGAACATTAGTGGCTTGAGCGGGTCAGCCGGCGACCCAGACTTGACTCGAAGAGCCAAGGCCGTGTAAGACTCCGAGGAGAGACAGGGGAAAGAGTCTAATACCACCAGATCCGGCAGGATGGATGACCCCGCGCTGGTTTGTGCAGCAGTGGGGAAGGCCCTATAGATGGTCTGGACCTTCTCCAGGAAGAAAGCCGCCAGCGCTTCACAATGGGTATTGGAGCTGTTGGAATTACCGGCAGGCTTCCTTGCCATAAGGTCCTTAAGAGCTTTAAAGATGGTTTTAACCGGATTCCCACTGCTGCGAAACTCCAGAGCGTAATATGCAGCCCGAGCTCTACAAACCGCACGGTGGTAAGACTTGACAGCAGCGGTGTACAGGATTTTTTTGCTGCTGTCATACCTCTTCCTCCAGTCTCTCTCCGCCCGTTGTAAAGGTACGCGTTGTCAATGTATGCGTTCTAACGTCATACATCCGCTGGGAGACTGAAGGCGCCACTGAAGGAAACAGGACTCTGAGATACTTACCGCCTTGCTCTACCTGTTGCTCTCCATTGTGAATAAAACGCTGCCTTGAGTAACTGGGCCTTCTCTGCTGGCACCTCTTACCCGTCACTCACTATACCATGACAGGTTGAACCCTCTGCAAGGCGGGCTGCTCGTTCTGTAGTCGCTGGCTGCTCTCTTTCTTGGAGCAGCCAGAGATGGCAGAGAGGCCTGGAAGCAACTATCCACAACCCATCTCTTAGGCTGAACATCGCTCTCCTACTGCCTCACCATGTTTGGTCAACTGAAGCACCTCACAACAAACGTTCAATGTAGTTCCTAGATGTCACAGGGATGCTGGAGTCAGCCAAACACAGCACCCAAAGGTCAGAAAAGTGTCAGGATTAGCAAGCAGTGGACTTCCTTGCAGCTGGGCCAGACAAACTCAACATTATCCTGGAGGCAATAAGAACATCTTGGAATCTCTCCAGTGGTGAATTCTCATATTGCAGACGACCTTTCGCAATAGAGGATCCATCCTCCAAAAATACCTAATCTCAAACACTTCGGAGCTCACCTTAGCAATGTTCCATACTCCTGTGTGCTTTCTTGATTGTTTTTTTTGTTCTGGATAATAAGTGCTTGTCCCCAATTATGTAGGCTGTCATCTCTGTAGATTGAGCCCGTATAATTGTAGTCTGGTATATTGATTGTGAAATCTTGAGTTACTAGACTATCTAAGTGCCTGATTTAGATCTTGGTGGATACGGATACCCCGTCCGCCGAAATATAAATCCTGTTATATCCTTTGGGATTTATATTTCTGCAGATGGGATAGCCATCACCGTTGTGACGGATTAATCCATCCACCAAGATCAAAATCAGGTCCTAAGACAAATTATCGAGGTCGTAAGGGCATATAGGTAAGTATAGATTTACTAGTCTTATCTCCACATCTGTGTACCTTGACAATAAATATATATATATATCTGAAAGAGACATGTTAGTGATAGATTCCTTACCTTAGAATATGCCCAGGCGTCAGACTGGATCCAGAAAGCTTTCGTCAGCAGTACTCCTGCGCATCGATAGGCGTCATCGTACGGCTCCGCATGCGTTGTTGGCATCGTATTCGCCGTGATGACGTCACTGGAGCTACTTAGACATGCGCTGACGTCAGTTCTTTTTTTCCGCGCTAGAAGCGCAGATCCGGAGAGAGTGGTACCCTTGTTGACTAAAGTATTTGTTTGATATAAATTGTAAGTAAACTTACTCCTGGTGCATAGGGATGCCCGGTTTTAAGCTTTGAGAGGCCTGTCCGCGCACAATGTCGCTGACGGACTCGCACCGTGAGTGTCTCTTCTGCCTGGGGCGTGACCACGACACCGAGTCATATTCCCACTGCCGGGCCATGGCCCCGAAAGTGGCTGGAGGCCCGGGAATTGGCCCCATGTCGTTCTAGGCCCCGGTCCATTAGGAGGTCGAGGGCCCGGTCATAGAGCAAGCACCGTCATTCGAAGTCTTCGCACTCGGAGTCAGGTAAGGCGAAGCACAAAAAGTCGAAGAAGCGTCGCCGGCGTAACCTGCGATTCACGGTGGGCCAGGAGCATTTTCAATTCCCCGTGCTCCCCTTTGGCTTTACCAGCGGCCCTCGGGTGATGGCGGTGGTCGCAGCTCATCTGCGCAGATCAAGGGTTTCAGTCTTCCCCTATTTCGATGGTTGTTCAAGGCGGGCTCGCCCCAGGCAGTCGTCTCCCACCTCTAGAATACGGCCGACCTCCTGCATTTGTTGGGGTTTTCCATCAACGTGCCGAAGTCGCACCTGATTCCCTCCCAGAAGCTCCTCTTCATCGGAGCGGTTCTGGACATTGCTCAGTTTCGAGTTTATCCTCCTGAACAGCGAGCCCAGGACATTCGGGCTATGATTCTGATCTTTCAGCCCTAGATTTTGGTCAAGAAGACCTTGAGGCTGCTGGGACTCATGGCCTCCTGCATCTTGCTGACAAGCGATGCCAGATAGCAAATGCGGGCTCTGCAGTGGGACCTACAGTTTCAGTGGGCGCAGCATCAGGGAAACCTGTCCGACTACGTCCTGATCTCGGAGGGCACTGCACTACAATTGCAGTGTCGGCTCACAAATCAGCATTAGGTCAGCAGCAGATCCCTCTTCCTTCCCCAACCCGGAGCACACAGTGGTGACGGATGCGTCCCTCCTGGGATGGGGCCGGCCACAAGGGCGTAGGAAGTGTGGGAGACACAGGGGACATATGCCCCCCAGAGTTTGGAGTGGGGGTACACGGGGGACAAGGGTGGAGGGGAGAGGAAACAAAATAATTTCCCCTCTCCCTTCCGAGATTAGCAGGGCCATTAGCACGTAAAAGTGCTTCCTATAATGGCCCTGCATTTGCCTGTGACCTTCCTCCAGTCACAGAGGCCTCCTGCCCTTTGTTATGCTGCACCCTCCAAGGAAATAGTCAATGCCTATGGATAAGGCTCGGACTCTCTGAGATGGGCAGAGAAGGAAAAAAAACACTGTGAAATGGATCCAAAAAAAGAACAAAACACTTTGGCTGGAAATGTTGTCATTTTCTGGCCTTATTCAATTCCAAAGTGCAACCTCCAGACCAAGAGAAAAAAAAGGATCAAAAGACGAAAAATAAATAACTAAATAAAGTAATACAGAGTGCTCCCAGTCAGGCCAGATTGGTGTGATTCACACCCACACACATTAGCGCCACTTTACATAGTTTGCCAGTGAAGCGCTACTTTGTTTTTATCATCTTTCTTTCACTAACATTGTTTTCAGAGGGTGGGGAAGTGCACCATTCCTAGAGGGACTGCAATACCTGGTTGATGGGTGAGTGGAAAACGTTTAAGGTGATCATTTTCAACTGTTTGAATTATTTTTGCTTATAAAATGTGTATTGTGGCTCTGTGTTCAGGGATGTAGTCTTTTTAAACCAAACTCCTTACGTTTTGTAAGGATATATGCAATGGACATTGGAACAGGTCCCTTCCGGGCCCTGTAGTAGTCATGTCCTGAACTTTTGAGGTAAAAAGCACTCACTGATTTCTGAATAATGAGTGTAAAAGCGTTAAGGTAACCATGTTGGTCCTGCTTAGATTTCACATGCTTTACTTATTCTTTTTCCTGTTATTACTTTTTTTCTTCAAGCAGGATATTACTCTTGTCTAGTACATAATTTGAATTGAGTCACGGCACAATTGGGTTGTAGTTGAAGGCAGTGCAAGTTTCTTTCAGTGGGGCAGTATGATGTTCAGTGGGGGAGAGGATGTGGCACAGAGCTGCCAAATTTGGAACTGGAGAACCAGGTTCAGCCTTCATGACCAGTCCACCAGACCACTCTCCTGAGGGAGCACATTCCCACGCTAGATCTTAGAAGGCACCGCAAGACCCTAGAAGCACACCAAACTAAGTTTGCAAACTTCACGGGTTTCTCTGCTTCATGCATAAGCACTTTAACCAGCTGCTGCCTGCTCTGGGGCCACTGGAATTATGCAGTACTGGAGACAAAATTATGTCACAGTGTTGACTACAATATGCATCAAAAAAGAGACTGCAGCGTAATGCCGTACATTATTTTTTTTCAATGATTTTGTCCTCATACGCCATTAGACCTTTCCAGAGCTATATTTATTTCCTCTGCTGTACTCCTTCTTGTTGGCACCAGCAAGAGAACTCTGCTCTTAATGGTTTGCACTTTACATAGAACCTCTCGAAATTGGTCTGTTCCGTTCTTCTATCTATGAGGAACCGGAACTGACCCGAGTGGTGAAGTAATTCCATGTAGAGGCATAATCATTGGACTTGTATATCCCCAGTTTAATATAAGATGGACATTAGATCGAGGCATCTTGACAGAGGAAGAAACAATAGAAAGATTATTGGTAGAAACCGAGGTCTATTTTTTAACTAATATCGACAGCGCTTCCATAGAAATAGTATGGGACTCTTATAAAGCTTTCCTAGGAGGATGTATAACCTCCATTCAAATTGCCAGACAGAAGAAATACAAAAAAATGCTAAAAGAAATAGAGGATAAAATTCAAGAGTTAGAACATGACCCCATGGTGCAAAAAGATAACACAGAAGAGAATATCACTGAGAGATTACTATCTCTTCGAATGGATCTGGCAGCGATTTAAGATGCAATGTTGCAAAAGGGGGGAGATGAGCAAGATGGCGCATTTTGAATATGGGGAAGGTTCTGGCAAGCTCCTTGCCTGGAAAACTAAACAAGAATTAGCAAGAAGTAACATAAAGGAAGTAGCATGTAACTTTACAGGGAAAATGTGTCTGACTTCTGTAGACATTGAAGAAGCTTTTGGAAAACATTTTGAAGCAGTCTACAGAGAAGAATTTAACCCAAAGGAAAGCACAATAGAATTTTGGCTTCCGCGTTATCCCTCAAAAAAAGTTAGTAATGAGGCCTCTAGTAACTTGAATAGATAGACCTATATCTCAGTATGAGATTAAGAAAGCAATAGAATCTGTCAAGAAAGGCAAAGCACCAGGACCAGTCGGTCTACCGGCCGAGCTATATAAATCTTTAGCTGAAATTTTGATCCCAGTAATGGATAAACTGTTTTCCCATATTCTAGAAAAAGGTACACTTTATGATACTTAATTATTTTGACATTTTTATGTATACTAACAGCCTCTGCAAAGATTTTGCCTCATTAGTACCTGTGTAATATACAAATGCAGCAGTGACAAAGGTGACCAGTCAACCTTTGCAAAGGGCCCTCCACTTCGCAGCAACATAAGTCACAATTATTTTTGTACTTTTTGATCCGTTTGTTATTTTGTTAAAATTGTTATATTATGCCGCAGATGATGTATTTTGAGGCAAATATGGTACAGCCATAATTAAGTGGAAAATAGTTGTAAACTAGGATATTTTGCCATTTATGTTTGAGCTGCTCTTGTGGAAAAAGGGAGAAGTGCAGGTGACAAAAGTGCATGGCTCGGAGACCGATGGCTTGTGATTCCACTTTTATGCATATTTCTCATATTTTGTGATCAGAAGTATATCCCACTTTGTTAATGTATTTAAATGCCAATAACTCATATTAAACCTTAAGTAAACATGTGTATTGGTGGAATTAAATAACGTAATACACTGTAACTAGTCAGTGAAGTTTCAAATACTAAAAATGCGCCCACAGACCCAAATCTCAGGTTATTCTAGCCCCCTGAGTCTCCGCCCAGAGTTTTCCTACTTTTTTCCCCACTTCGACCACTGCTTCCTGTTTATTGTGTTTTGAATGTCGAGGCCTCATGAACTGAACTATTATCGTAGCCTGACTATGGGGTTAATCACAACTTGAAATTAGGAATCACGGACTGCATAGGGCACTTTCCCAGTGCCTTCTTACTTCACTAATGAAGCCTAGTAAAGGTACCAGATGACATTGTTTTATGTTAGGATTTTAACTTATAAACTGCAAGTAACAAAAGAATCTCTCAGACAAAAGCAGTAACCCATTGACCTCTTTACATTATATGTACTTTGCGACCTGCATGGTACATGTTCTTTGCAGCAGTGATTTTAACTCACAGTGGCTATCTTACTATGAGTCAAAACTTCCACTACACAAACCTCCGATCTCTCTCAATGAAGAACATTAACCACTGGAGTTATCTTGACATTTTTATTGTTGCCTGAAAATTGCTGGACAGCAGGAATGCAGAAGCAGGTACTTTTCAAATCATAATGCAGTTGCAAACACCACACCCCCAACCGAAGTCAGCGACCTTTGTTTGCTTGGTACATGAACTAGCAAGATTCATTTGCATTGTTTCACATTTGGGCTAATTACTATGAATCAAATAACAATAAAACATACTTGCAAACTGTGACTACATGCCTGCTTTTCTCAATATTTCACTTCAAAACTGTGCAATTGTATTTTTTTAATAGGTTTATGTCTCACACAACGGGCGATTTGTATAGGGCCACTGGAATGTCCACAAGGTTGTCCCTGTCACCCCCAGAATTTTAGTGTCTCCTACGCCCCTGGGCGGCCACATGGGAGAGGCGGAGATCAGAGGTCTCTGGTCTCCGACGGAGTACCGGCTCCATATCAACCTTCTGGAGCTTCGGGCGATCCTTCTTGCACTGAAGGCTTTCCTTCCCACTGTCAGGGGCAAGGTAGTGCAGGTGTTCACGGACAACACCACCGCCATGTGGTATTGCAACAAACAGGGCGGGGTAGGGTCATGGACCCTATGTCAGGAGGCTCAGTGCCTCTGGACATGGCTGGAACGTCATGGCATTTCCTTGACAGTTCAACTCCTGACGGGCTCTTTAAACGCCAGGGCAGACGAACTCAGCTGCCGGTGTCTGAGGGATCACGCATAGCGTCTTCACTCGGAGGTGGCGCAAGGTCTCTTTCAACAGTGGAGAGAGCCTTGGTTAGATCTATTCGCCACCGACGAGAACTCGAAATGTCATCAGTTCTGCGCGTTGAAATTTCCACGGCGGCAGTCGCTCGGCAATGCTTTTCGTCGCGAGTGGACTTGCGGTCTATTTTACGCCTTTCCGCCTATACCACTTCTGCCCAGAGTGCTGAAGAAGATAAGGCGCGACTGGGCTCAAGTCATCCTTGTGGTACCAGACTGAGCTCGAAGAGTTTGGTATCCCGAGCTACTCAGTATGAGCCTGGATCCCCCGATCCGACTGCCGCTGCGGGAGGATTTTCTGTCGCAGCAGCAGGGGACGGTTCTCCACCCAAACCTGCCCAGCTTCCTCCTACATGTGTGGAGATTGAGCTGTGACAGTTGATTCCATTTGATTTGCCTCCCAAAGTCTGTGATGCCATTCTGGCAGCCAGGCGTCCCTCCACTAAATCGGTATACGCCTGCAGGTGGAACAAATTTGTGGCATGGTGCACAGCCAAGACTGTGGATCCCCTTTCTGTCCCTCTTTCTGAGGTTGCTTTTGTTTCTTCTTTCTCTGGCCCGGCAGGGCTCTGCTCTGGGCACTATCAAGGGCTACCTTTCGGCCATTTCAACCTTTCTGAGGCTTTCAGATCAGCCTTTTCTTTTCAAGTCCCCTGTTGTACAGAGATTCTTAAAAGGCATTACGCATATGTTCCCTCCTGTTCCCTTCATAATGCCTCAGTGGGACTTGAATCTTGTTTTGACTTATCTCATGTGCGCTCACTTTGAGCTGCTTCAAAATTGTCCTTTATGTCTTTTGACTTAGAAAACTGCCTTCCTGGTGGCTATCACCTCGGCCAGGAGAGTGAGTGAGCTTCAGGCTCTTTCTTGTAAGCCTCCTTTTCTGTCGGTTCATCCGGACAAGGTTGTGCTTCGCACTCGTCCTTCCTTCTTGCCAAAGGTTGTCACTGCCTTCCACATCGGGCAGACTATCACCTTGCCCACTTTCTTTCCGCCTCCGCATCCTTCCAGAGAGGAAGAGAGGCTCCACCGTCTGGACCCAAATGTGCGCTCTCCTTTTACCTGAATCGCACACAAGCATTCTGGGTGGATGACCAGCACTTTGTTTGCCACGCAGGCGCCAAGAAAGGCCAGGCTGTTCACAAGAGGACTATCTCCCGCTGGTTTGTCTTGTGTATCAAGGCCTGTTATTCTATGGCTAAAAAGGAACCTCTGGTGGGGATGCATGCCCAATCTACCAGGGCAACAGCAGCCACTACGGCATTGGGACGTGGTGTCCCCCTGCAAGACATCTGTCAGGCTGCCACGTGGGCTTCACTGCACACTTTTACAAAGCTTTGTTGCCTTGACAGTCCGGTCCGGAGGGACGGCTTATTTGGCCATTCTGTTCTTCATGACTTTCTGGTGTAATCTTATTTGCAGACCCAGCACCGTGGCTGATATTGCTGGGGTATCTATTCTAAGGTACGGAATCTATCACTAGCTTGTCTCTTTCAGATGCAAAAGTTACTACTTGTGTAACGATATATCTGTAAGAGCCATTAGTTAGTGATAGATTCCTTACCGCCCCCACCCATCCTCCCCGTTCTGCGAACTGATTTCTAGGGTTAAGGTCATTCTTTCGAGCCCTCGTTTCTATGCACCAGTGGTCAGTATCTTACATGGCTCTGCGTTCCTGTCGCGGAAAGTTGTGTGCAGAACTGACGCCAGCGCGTGTGGGCGCGTCTAAGTAGCTCCAGTGACATCATCTTGGCGAATACGACACCAACAGCGCACGTGGAGCCGTACGATGATGCCTATTGACGCTCAGGGGTACTGCTGACAAAAGCTTTCCAGATCCAGTCTGACGCCTGGGGATATTGTGAGGTAAGGACTCTATCACTAACTAATGTCTCTTACAGATGTATCATTACATAAGTGGTAACTTGTGCATCATCAAGGTAAAAATATGTGGAGTTAAATTTAGTAAATCTATCCATATTTATCCGTTGATAGTTTGGTTCCTGATATTTTTGCTTCAATATTACAAGTATTATAGGGCTCTGAGAAGGTAAAGCCAGGAGTACTGATGCAGTCAAGGAGGGCTTTTTTAAAGAGCTGCCTTTGCCTATGGTTACCCACGAGTTGATGAATTAAATAGACACTCTTGTTGCCATCCACAATATTAGATCGGTCATATGGGATCTGGCTAGAGGTAAGACGCTAGGAATTGGCTGGTTCCCATTAGGATTTGATAAGATCTATGCCAGTCTTCTTGTGCCAATGGTGGCCCTCATGTACGAGACAGAAGCTGGTAAAGAATTGCTTCCGCCATCACTCTTGTAGGCTCTGGTAGCCTTGTTACTTAAACCGGTGTGCTGCTTAGCCTTTCTTCATACGGACCAGTGCTTAATTTGAGCCAGTGAATGAATGAATGAATGAAATTATTTATAGAGCGCACGATGGCCAAACGGCTTCCTGGCGCTGAGAGGTCTAGGGAGCAGAACAAACGAGACCAGGGAGGGTTTAACAGGGGTAGGCCAAGGCAAACAAAAATGTTTTGAGCGCTTTGCGGAAGTGTGAAAAGATAGGAATAGAACGCATAGAGAGAGGGAGGGAATTCCAAAACCGGGGTGCCAGAACAGAAAATCTAGACCCACCAGTGCGAGTTTTGCGGAAACGGGGGACCGTGAGAAAGGCAGGAGAAGATGAGCGGAGAGTGCGGACAGGGGTGTGGGAGGAGATAAGAGAGTTGATGAACGCCGGTGCAGAGCGATCGAGGGCCCGATAAACAAGGCAACCTAGTTTGAACAAGGATCTCTGCAGAATGGGTAACCAGTGACGGGATTTGAGGACAGGAGTGATGTGATGAGTTTTGGGCAAGTGAAAGATGAGACGGGCAGCCTGGTTTTGGATTGCTTGGAGGCAGCGGGTTTCGTAGGCCGGGATGCCCACGAACAAGCTGTTTCCATAATCCAGGCGGGAAGTGATGAGGGCAGAAATTATAATTTTAAGAGATTCAAGAGAAAAGAAACGAGAGATTTTCCGGATCAACCGAAGAGAAAGAAAACAGGAAGATACTACAGCACTGACCTGGCCATGCATGGACAGGTCCTGGCTGACCTTAATGCCCAATGTTTTGACGGAGGCAACCGGGGTGGGAGGGGGGCCAAGGGAGGGGGGCCAGAAAGCAGAGGACCAAGGGCTGGATGAGCCGCCAATCAGGACAAGCTCAGTCTTATCTGGGTTGAGCTTGAGGTGATTGGTGCCCATCCACCCAGAAATAAAGACCATAGTGGAGCTAAAAAAGGATAGGGAGTGAGAAGAAGAAGAAAGGTCAAAGACAAGCTGGAGGTCATCTGCGTAATTAAACACCGAGACCCCCAGCTGGAGAAGAGAAGAGATAAGTGGGTGAATATAAAGATTGAAGAGAAGGGGAGAAAGGGAAGAGCCTTGGGGAACTCCACAGGGCACCGGGAGGGGGAGGGCAGAAAAACCGGGGAAGTGAACAGCTTGTGAACGTCCTGTTAGAAAGGACGTGATCCAGGAAAGGGCAGCGCCTCTAATGCCCGCTGCGCTGACACGGTCCAGAAGAATGTTATGGTCGACCGTGTCAAACGCAGCGGACAGGTCGAGGAGGACCAAAGCTTGGGGAGAATTGGTGTCAGCCTTGGCTTTCAGTTCGTCAAGAACGGCAAGCACCACAGATTCGGTCGAATGACCCGAGCGAAAACCCGCTTGGTGAGAAGCGAGAAGTTGGCTCTGCTCAACATAAGTGGAAAGACAAGAAGTGATGTAAGATTCCAGAATTTTAGCAAGATAGGGAAGGAGAGAGATGGGCCTGAAATTGGAAGGGAGGGAGGAATCAAGACCAGGTTTTTTAAGTATGGGGGAAACAATAGCAGATTTAAATGAAGAGGGGACCGATCCAGTGGAGAGGGAAGCATTAAGGAGGGAAAGAGGGGTAGCAGGGCAGGAGGAAAAGAGAGTTTTAAGAATGCGAGCAGGGGCACAGTCAGTAGGAGAGCCGGACTTGATTTTTGTGAGCAGAACTAAAAAGGAATCCAGAGAAAGGGGTGGGAAAAAGGAAAAGGAAGAATTAGACACAGAGGGGACAGAGTGAAGTGGAGTAAAAGGAGTGATAGAAATGTTGGATTTAATTTTAACGATCTTCTCAATGAAGAAGTCGTTTAAAGAGGTACAGAGGGCCTGAGAGGGAATAAAGTTAGGGAAAGCACGATCGGAAGTAGCCAAATTGTTGACCAAGGAGAAAATCTCTTTAGATTTGTTGGCCGAAAGGATTACTTGTTCGGAGAAGTACTTAGACTTAGTCACAAGGATGGTTTTCTTGTACTCTTTAAGAAGAGATTTATATTTCTCCTTGAGGTCAGGGCAGTAGCTACGGCGCCAAAGGCGCTCAGAGCGTCTGAGTTCCAATTTGAGGGTCTTGAGCTCAGAGTTAAACCAACGATGAGCCTCGTGTGGGCGAATGGACTTAACTAGCTTGAGGGGGGCTACTAGGTCGCAGGCCGACGAAAGCCAGTTGCCAACAGCAGCAGCCTGTGAGTCAAGGGAAATGCCATTGAGGTCAGGGGGAGAGGAAGCAAGGGAGTGAGAGAGGGAAGACAGGTCAGCACGATTCCAGCTGCGCGCAAAGACGTTCTTGGGGCGGGGGTGTTTGTGAGGGGAACCAATGTTAATAGTGAAGGAAATGAGAGAATGATCGGACCAGGTACAAGGGAGGATGCTGGGGGGAGAAACTATGTCCGGGGATGACCAAACTTGGTCCAGAGTGTGTCCGAGATTATGTGTAGGGGTCAATACGTGAGACTTGAAATTGAGACATAAAAGAGTGGCCTTGAAGTCCTTGGACGCTAGATCCTCCCTGGGGTCACCTGGCCAGTAATTAAAGTCACCTAGCAGGAGCACAGAAGAGTTGTTAACTACGAGAGTAGCGAGAAGTTCCTGCAGGGAGGCCACAAACAAAGGCATACTCAGGGGGGGGCGATAAACAAGGACGACAGTGAGAGGTGCGGAAAGATTAGTGGAGCGGGCGACCAGAAAGTCCACCCCAGCTATGGAAGGTTGAGAGAGGAGCTGGAATTGAAGGGTGGATCGGGCAATCATAGTGACACCCCCCCCGGTCTTGCCGTCGGGGCGGTCAGCCCGGAGGGCATAATAGGAGTCGGGGAGGATGGCTAGAATGTCAGGGACAGAGGCCTCAGTGAACCATGTTTCCGTTAAAAACAGAATATCAGGGGAGTCAGTGGTGAGAAGGTTAAACAATTCCAGATGATGCTTGCCTGCCGAGCGAGTGTTGAGGAGGTAGGCAGAGGCAGTGTGAGAAGGCAATGAGGTTGTAATGGAGGGAAGTCTGGTGTCCGGAATAGGCAAAGGAGGTGTAGAGCGCGGAGAAGTGGCACGGTCTAAGTGAGGGACATAGATGCCTAGTGTAACGAGGTGCTGCATGAGAAAAGGGGGGAGGGGTACAGCGGCAGTGCAGGAAAGGAGTTGTCCAGATGTGTATATCAGTGAAGAAGCAGGGGTTATGGCCCCTGGGCCCGTCCGGCCGCGGACGGGCGCAGACGGGCTTAACTCTGGCGCAACTCCGGCGCGTTTACGGCGTGCCCGCTGCGCTCGTCCGCTGCGCTGACGCATGGAGGAGGTATAAATAGGCTGTGACGAGGGAGGTGGGAGGAGTCAGCAGGGCGGGATGGGAGGGGTGTTATTAAAAAAGTTACCGTCCAGCGCTCGTGTTCAGCGCGACGAGGAAGCAGTGGGGCTGCTATTAAATCAGCAGAGAAGAGGAGAGAAGGTATTTAAAAATTGTTTCCAACGCCCAGCGCGCAAGCCCTCTGCCACCGGGCTGCTTGTCTGCGCGCGGGGGGGGGGGGGGGGGGGGGAGTGGGCGGAGCCTAAATAGGCTGTGACGAGGGAGGTGGGAGGAGTCAGCAGGGCGGGATGGGAGGGGTGTTATTAAACCAGTGGTTTCTGGTGCTTGGCATGAACACTTAATTGTCAACACCTGCACTTATGGCAGCCCGCCACATGATGGCAGTGTTGATCTGGTTTGTGATAAGGACAACAGTTGTTCAATAATTCAATATACATTAAAACACCTGCCACCCAAAGAGCTAAGAATAGCCTGAGCGGCTGGCATTAGTCAATTTTAATGTGTATTAAAAGTCTAAATCCTCAAATTTGTAGGAGTGTGATGGTGGTAGTTGAGTTGGTACTGTCATTGAAAACACTGACAGGGACAGTAGGGGGTGCAAGCTGCAGTGGCCTCTTGACAAGGGCCCTGGCAGTTGTTGTTTTTTACAATTTAAGCACTGATACAGACCGATATCTATCTTGAACTCTGACTACAAAATTGTCAGCAAGACTTTAGCAGGTATTATATTGCAAGTGCTTCCTAATTTGATGCACCTGGATCAGAATGGTTTTGTGCCAGGAAGAGGACATCATCGCTGGACATTAGCAGATTGTATAGAATTACGTAAGCAGCTCCATTGTAGTGTCCTCTCTTAGCCTACCTGGTCCTAGACCCGGAAAAGACGTTCGATACTCTGAACTGGGAGTACCTGTTCAATTTGTGGGAAACGTACCATATGGTCGGTCAGGCTACTCTATACAAGCTTTACAGCCTGGATCCGTTAAGCTTGTTGATCTCTGCTCCCAAATTCGTAGGTGTACCCCATTTGCTTTTTGTGCTTGCTACATAGACACTGGTCATCGGACTGTGTTTGGAGGGGGGATCCTGGGGTATCTCATGTGCTAACAGAACTCATGCTGTGCCCTTAAACACCGATGAGATCATGGTCAATATCAGAGTCATGGGGGTGATCACACAGATATAGCTTGGGCCCTTAAGATGTTTGGTACTACTTCCAGGTTACAAGTTAATGGATCTGAAACGTGTTTAGTCCCACTGTACCCCAGTGCCACGTTGGGGGCCTTCTGAATCTGGGTGGCGGCACAATCAAATTTGAGAGTGTTTCCTTCCGTTACTTGGGGATTAAGATCTACTACACAGACCGGGGCCTCCTTGACAGGAATCTCACCAACACAGTGTTAACCCTTAGGGCTCAAATAACTTTTTTGAGGACTCTTTTGCTCTTCGTCATGGGTCACATTGCCTTATCCAAAATGCTGATGATATCTTGCTTCCTCTGCTAGTTTGCTAATCTCTCTATCCCCTTCACGAGAAAGTTCCTCCATGAGTTAGTTACATTGTTCAAGAGCCTTACATGGCGCAATGGCCGGCGCAGGGTTGTATTGGCTAAACTACTCCGCACAGTTGAGCAGCTTGGGCTGGGGTCTCTGAATTTTGAGCACCACTAGTGGCCCTGTTCCAGTGGACATGCTGCTGACTCTCAAGGCTTTCGCTGGAAGCAATTTTTAACAGCGGACACCCCTTGCGCCTCAAGAGTATATATACTCTGGGCATCTCTCAGGCATCAAAATTGAGCAAGGCTAGCCTCGGTTACTGCACAAGGCAATGAGGTGTTTCTCAAGAAGTCTGCTAATCACCAAACACGTCACACCTTATGTCCCGGCCATCCCCTTGTTTGGTTTGCCTAAATATTTTGGCTGCCACACACCTAGTGATCCGAAGTATTGGGAGGATGCAGAAACACAACACGAGGGGATCTATTTTAGGATGATAGTGAACTATTTCAGGACTATAGCTCTTCTCTTTTGACTTACTTAGGGAACAGTTTGACATAGATAGGGTACAGTTCCTGACGTATTGCTTCCTGGTTCAGCCCTTTCGGGTTAAATGGTACACTACTAACTCGGAATTTATTTGTGATGGTCAATGCTAGGGGAGTGAAACAGTTTTTTTTAAAAGGCCTCCAAACATCACTGCTGTCTCTGCTCTACATACGGGAGACCGAAATAACCAATGCCTTCTGCCCTCGCTGTGCTACGTCCTCAGCCGGTGTCCAACATTTTATAGGACTATCATTGGTGGCTTACTGGTCCGAGGTTGTGGATGGACTGACTGCTACTACTGGCCTAGCCATATTTAAAAAACTGTGGCTTATGCACGGTGGGACTAATCAAACGACCAAAAATCGACTGCACTACTCTATCTTCAATTTGGTTAGGCAGGACAACCATTCATGGCGAGTGAAAGTCTTTTTTTGGCCTAAAACTAATGTACACTGTAGTAACTGCATGATAACTGTCTCTTCTGTTAATCCTATATGCTTTACAGTGAAGCTGGTGATATGCTGCTTTCTATCATTGAAGAATGGACTGCTTGGGCCCGAATCACAAAAGTAATCTGAGACTAAATCCTAACTTTACTACTTTCGGTATTCACAAAAGGCATTTAGTAGTAGTAAAGTTAGGATTCCTAACTTTACTACTACTAAACTGAGACAAAATCCTCACTTTACGACTTTCGGTATTCACAAAAGGCATTTAGTAGTAGTAAAGATGGATTCCTAACTTTACTACGACTAAACTGAGAAAAATCCTAACTTTATGACTTTCAGTATTCACAAAAGGTATTCAGTAGTAGTAAAGTTAGGCATCCGAACTTTACTACTACTTAAAGGCCTTTTGTGAATAATACCGAAAGTCGTAAAGTTAGGATTTTGTCTCAGTTTAGTAGTAGTAAAGTTAGCAATCCTAACTTTACTACTACTAGATGCCTTTTGTGAATATCTAAAGTCGTTAAGTGAGGATTTTGTCTCAGATTACTTTTGTGAATCGGGCCCCATGCATTGATGTCTAAAAATGCCAATAAAAGATGGTTTTAAAAAAGCATTACTGAGGATCCAAAAATGCAGTCTAATTGTAGCATTCACAATGTGTCCCCCTGAAAACCAGTGGATTAAAGGACGTTGTGAAGACAATGCTAAGATGTTGCTCCCTTATGAAGAGGAACTAATGCGCCATTCTCAATTGTTGATGAACAAGTTTTGTTTCCTCTCCCTGGCAAGTGAAGACCATCTGATTATGTCTTTCTTGCTGTGACTGCTGTCTGGACCGTGCCCAGATGTGGTAGAAAAAGATACAAAGCAAAACAGTTGCTAAAGGGCATGGATTGGGGAAAATAGAGATTTATTGTTGTCTTTGAAGTTATTCCTGTCTGTATAACCATTCCAAAAGACATATTTCGCATGCTTTTCAATTCTTGAACAAATTTCCTTCGGTCTGTAGAACCTAGAAGTAATTTCACCATGATACTTAATTACATAATTCAAATTAATAGCATGAATACTTTTTTATTTCTGCCTTAAAGTTTTTAAAAGGCTGTGTCTTTTGACATTGTTAGATGTTTGATGTTTGTTTTGTGGTTTTTGTATAGCGCTCTGTCACTCCGGGGAGCATCCTGGCGCTTTATCTTCATTGCTGACCCGTAGTATGATGTTTCGACTGTGTTTGGAACATTTGAGTATAATCAGACCAAAGTTTTACATTTGGATTCTGGGAGTCCGTATATCCAAGTTTTTAAAGATTTTTTGAAAGTCTGTTCTGATGTTATTAGACGAAGGTCTGTAGGGAGTGTGTTCTAGGCCTTGGCCCCAAGAACTGCCAATGATTTTCCTCCCTTGGTGGTGAGTTTAAACTTGGGGACAATAATCAAATTGGCTGTGGCTGATCTAAGTTCTCTTGAGGAATAATACCTGTGGAATCTATCATTTAGGTATTTTGGGCCCCGTTTGTGAAAACACCTAAATGTGATCACAATGATTTTAAATAAGATCCGCTTCTGAATAGGAAGCCAATGCAGCTTATTCAGGGCAGCTGATGCTGATGATCTTCTGGGCAACCTTAGGACCAATCTCACTGCCGCATTTTGAATAGTCTGTAGTTTATGTAAGGTAGATTTTGTTACTCCAGCATACAGACTATTACAGTAGTCAATTTTGGGTGTTATTAAGGCAACTGCTACTGTTCGGCGGGCGGGCAATGGTAGATAGTCAAAGAATTTGCGTAGCCCTTTCATGATGTTAAAGCAGGCAGCTGCTATTTCTTTGGATTGTTGCTTAAAAGAAAGCAAGTTATCAAATTTTATGCCCAAATTACGAGTGGCATTGATGGTGTCTGGGGGAGCTTCCGCATCGGGTGGCCAACAGGTGAGTGGGGAAAATAAGTTATTTTTTCCAAATGGTATGATCTCTGTCTTTGCAGAGTTGCATTTCAGATGGTTTTCGTGCATCCACTTAAAGGTTGCCGTCAGACACTCTTTTAGGTCTCGTTCTGCTTTGGCTATATCTTTGTCCAGAATCAGGACCAATTGGGTGTCGTCGGCGTATGCGACCGTATTCACATTGAAGGACGCAATAAGACTGATCAGGGGGGCCATGTACAAATTAAATAAGGTAGGGCTCAGACTGGAGCCCTGAGGTACCCCTGAGCCAATCTCCTTCTCCTTTGAATAGAATTGTCCTAACCTGACGATTTGTTTTCTGTTTAACAAAAAGTTTGTAAACCAGTTCAACACGGTGCCCCCTATACCTGCCTCTGCTAGGCGATGTAATAATATGGTATGGGACACCGTGTCGAATGCTGCCGATAAGTCGAGGAGGACAAGAACAGCCCTGCCCCCCTGGTCTAGTGCAGTTCTTATGGTTTCTGTTGTAAATAACAGAGCTGATTCAGTAGAGTGTTTAGCTCTGAAACCGGCCTGGTTTGGATGTAGGATGTTATTTGTTTCCAGGAACGTTGTTAACTGTCTGTTGACCAGGGTTTCAGTGCATTTGCACAATGCAGGGAGTTGGGAGATCTGTCGTAAGTTAGTTAAGACAGATGGGTTATGTAAAGTCTTTTTTGTAATGGCTTTACAATGGCTGTTTTCCACGCATTGGGGACTTCACCAGATTGAAGTGAGGCGTTGATGATGTCATTTATCATGGGGCTTACGTCCTCTTTAATAACCTGGATTAGTGAGGGAGGGCAGGGGTCAAGTGGCGATCCAGATTTGATTTTTGATAGAACTTTCAAAGTGTCTGCTTTCTCAATCGGGTCAAAAGTATTCCATCTAGCTGTTATCCCATGGTTATTTTCCTGCACATTATGTTCTTTGTTATCCATAATTGCAGGGAAATTTTTGGTAATGTTTACATTTTTTTGTTCAAAGTAGTCTGCAATATCATTGCAGAAACTTTGTGATGGTGGTATCTCGTGAGATAGTATTTTTGGGTTTCTAAAACTTGTGACTATACGGAAAATTTCTTTTTGATCATTCTGTGAAGTTTCTATTTTGTTGGTAAAATACGTTGTTTTAGTTTTTTTTATAAGTGCGTGGTAGTTCTGCCTGGCAGTTTTAAAGTTGACCTGATCTTCCTCGTCATATTTTTTGCGCCATTTGCGTTCGAGTCTACGAACAGTGCGTCGTATGTCTTTTAGTTCTTCTGTGAACCAGGGAGCTGATGTTTTCCCCTGTTTCGATGTGGATTTTTTATTGTTTCTTCCTGACGTTAATTTCTCACCTATGGTTATCATCCATTTATCATAATTCAGATTGTCAATGGTAACATTTCCTACTGTCTCTGGTTTATTTTCTCTAACCCAGTCTTGTAAGTTCGGGTGTTCAATGATTTTGGTCCAGCACGGGGTTGGCGTCTCATCTCTGCATTTATCTGGTTTTGACATTTTCATTTCTTCCGTTTTGAGATAAAAAGTAATAAAATTATGATCTGTCCACGTTTGGGGTAGGGGGGTAGAGACATGTATTGACTTCAAATTTGTACAGATACAATCCAACACATGGCCCGCTTTATGTGTGGGCTCCTTTGTAAGAATTGTGAGCCCCAACACATGCATGATCTCTTTAAAATATAGTGCGTTTGTATCATTTGCGCAGTCGAGATGGAGATTTAAGTCTCCCATTAAGGTGAAGTTAGCGGCCTTGAGTGTCATATTTGTAAGTGCTTCTCCTAGACTTTCTAAAAAGTGGCTGCCTTGTCCTGGTGGGCGGTAGATTAGTGCCCCTGAAAAGGTAAAAGAGTCGTGTGCTTTTACATTAAAAGCTAAACATTCCGCATCTTTTATTTCCGGTAATTCTTGAATATTGCATGAGAGGGTTTCTCTATGAATAATAGCGATCCCTCCCCCCCTTTGTATAGTTCTATCCATTCTCTGTATCGTGTATCCAAGTGGGAGTGCACATACAATATCGGGGTTTGACCAGTTTTTTAACCATGTTTCCGTGACCATAAGACAGTCCAAATTGTTATCTATAATCAGATCGTAAATATGTAGGGCATTTTTACACATAGAGCGTGCATTGATTAGTCCTCCCTTAATAGATTTATAAGTAATTTTGGGAGTATATTTTACATAGGTTTGTAATGTTTGTTTACACGTGATACATGACATTGGTCCTAGCCAGCTGTCTACTGATATTGCATGGTGACATTGTTTGTTGTCGGGTTTTAAAGATAATAGTTTTTCTCTGGTTAACTGACCTGTATACATTTTATGGTGAGTGGCGCAAGGCCCACAGCCCCTCAGCCCGTCCTTAGCGCGGACGGGCGCAGACGGACTGACTCTGGCGTGACTCCGGCGCTGGCGAGGCGCGTCCACTGCACGCGTCCGCTGTCGCGGAGAATATCCGTATTCTTTTATAGGGATGGCTAGAGCGCTGACCCAGCTGCCGCCTCCCACTCAAGATGTCTGCCGTGGATTTTCTTCTCTTCTGCTCGGTAAACAGCCCTGAGATCGGCTGTAACCGACGAAAGTGCAGGGGGAGTGATTATAGGGGCGGGGTGAGTGCAGTTACTATCGCAGTGCTTTTCACGAAATAAATGCTAATTTTAAAATATCGGCGTCTAAAAATAACAAGTAGTGTTCATGTGCACTCCGCTATCAATCAGCGTCAAATGCACACAATTTAGCACAACAGTTCGGCTTTTCTACTGCTACCTCCCGGCTCAAGCCTCAGGAGGGGTCCAAAAGTTACACAGGTAAAGATAGTATCAGCGCAATGGAATCTAGATTCCTCATTAACTTGCTACAAATGTAATATGTTAAGAGTATAAGTTATTCATTCTGGGGTGGTTACAAACGGCCTTCTTTCATTTGACTGATACTGCAACTACCCATTTCTATGCCAGCTTTCACTTAGACATAAATCTGAAAGAATGACAAGTCGAAGAGTTCCGAAGTTTTTAGCATTCTGCAAAAAGCAGCAGCCCGACCATTCCTCATCAATATATTCCAGCCTGTCTGAGGTAGTTTACTTCATGTTTTGCTTCTTGGCTATTTTCTCCTGCCAGATATCTCAAAAGCATAACTGATATCACTCACAGAATTTACCTCATCGTGTATCTCAGGTTGTGCACAGGTTAATTTTGGATTATCTTAATCTACTCTTTGGTCCCTCCTCTTCTAGCTGGGCTGAAGCCAGTCTCAGGATGACTCCTAATTGAAGTCACATTGCTAAGTCTCAAGAAGGGGTGGAGCAACTGATATGATGTCCCTTAAGGTGACTTGGTTACTCCCAGATGTTTGTAATGCTGAGAGCACACATAATGCCTCATCATTTGGCTGAGGTTTTCGTCTTGAATGGATGTTTTGCTTGTTACAGTTCGGTGCATCCCTGTCTTTAGCTGTTGGTTTATGTACTTTACAATGTTATGCTTATCATTCATACATAATTGACTAATTATGTTTTTAAGCAAATAAAATGTGAAGTGTTGACTAGACTCCCACAGTGCCTTGTATTTGTATATTGCGGTATTTATAAAGCGCATCAATCGTCCCGAGGGACATAGCAAGACGTAGACGTTAAACCGATTACGGAACTTCTCGACAAAACGGGGACTTTTCAACATTCGCAAGTAGAGATTCTGCACATTTTCTACGACTACTACTCAAGTATTTACCGGGCCCCTGCACAAACAATGATCACTCAGTTCCTTCGCCCATTGCATATTTCCCATATACCATCCACCGACAAAAAAGTGTTAGAGACAAAGATCATAGCCCCAGACATCACCCATGCCATTAGAGCGTTGGCACGAAACAAAGCCCCAGGAATGGACGGCTTCCCACTCGAATATTACAGTACCTTTTCTGCTCACCTGATTCCCAGGGTGGTAACCATGTATGAGGATGCGCTAGACAGAGGGGAACTCCCATGCTCACTCCGAGAATCCATTCTGGTTACATTTCCCAAACCCCACAGGGACCCCACCCTCCCTGTCTCGTACAGACCAATAACGCTGCTAAATGCAGACTGTAAAATATTAGGCTAAATCCTCGAGGACCAGTACTCCAAGATTATTGTGCTGCTGGTTCACCCCGACCAAAACGGATTTGTTCCGAGGCGTAACACCTCGCAGAACATACGCGTTTTTGTTTCATGTCCAAGACAGGGCGAAAATACATTTTCCTAACACGGCGTGTCTGATACTAGATCTCGAAAAAGCCTTTGATACCCTGCTGTGGCCGTACTTGTTTGCTGTCCTTCGTAGCTTTAGTGTGGGACCTATCCTGATGAAGTACACAAAACTTCTCACGAGTGAGGATTGGTAAATATATCTCCGCTCCCTTCCCGGTCGAAAGAGGGACTCGACAGGGGTGGCCCTTGTCCCCCCTCTTATTCGCTGTAGAACCCCTAGCAATAAGGCTACGACAGGAGGGTGACGCTTGGGGTATAGCAATAGCCGATACTCTGCACTGTGTGTTACTATATCCAGATGATCTCCTGATCTATGTCAGGGATGTCACAAGTGACCTCACCCTCATATGGATGGCACTGAGCGACTTTGCGGCGGCCTCAGGTCTCAAGGTCAATTGGGCCAAATCCACGATATTCCCACTGAGCCCGCACCTGGCCCCACTCGACATATCGGTGGGAACCCACACACACGCCTGGAGCACTGCCGCACCTAGATACCTGGGGGTGAGACTGTTTCATTCTTCCCCCCACAGACTTGTACGACGGAAACCACCACAAGGCACTAGCAGGATTATCTTCAGCTGTGGGCTTCTGGAAGACATTACCTCTCGCCCCCATCGGATGAGTAGCTCTTGCAAAAAAGATTTTTTTTTTAAACGTATTTTATTAGTTTTTTAAACATACAGCAATCATATATCATCATTCCCCCTCTACTTCTACAGGCCTGCATAGCATTGTCTTAACACCCCGTTTCATCCCCTACCCTCCATCATTAATGCTGTTCCACATGGTGAAGAAAAACAGTGCTCAGCCTGCTGTCACACTATTATGCTAATTCCAACTCCTTTTCAGTCGATCCCCCACCCCCCCAAAAGCTCTTGCAAAAATGATAATGTCCCTTACCATTTCGCCAAACTTGTGATACCACCACGTCCATTTTTTCGAGAGTTAGATATGCTCCTGACCACATTGATCTGAATGAAGGTAGACATAGGGTGGCCTTAACCACGCTTTACTTACCTACAACTCAGGGAGGACTGGGAGCCCCTTCATTCGAAGCACACTTTCTGGCGGTGCAACTCCAGTGGTTATTGCAATGGACAGCGGAACGTTAAATAGGAGAAACAATCACGGAAGAGGGGTGATACCCCTCCCAGCCATTAGGGAGACTGCTGATGCCAGGTACCAAACCCATCTGCACTTACCCCTTGTGGGAAGATCAAGTGGGTCGGGTATTCAATGATAAAGAGTGGGAAAAAGCCCTTGCAAGTGACCATAGCTCGTACGTGTATGCTGAAAATACATCTTATGTCCAGGGGAAAGCCCCCCTACTCACCCTTACTCCCACTAGTGGGATTCCCCTGCAATGACAAGTATTATACAGCTCATGCCCTCCAGGTATGGACTGATAACTCAGTTACGGAGATGGAGTCCCTGTTCGAGGATGGACAGCTAATGACATATGCCAAATTGACCGCTCAATATGACCTTCCCCCAGGTCAGTTCCTACTACATCGGCAACTACTAGACAGCGGCCGACCCTACTGGGACCCAAACGCGGGGGAGCCCCCGACACAGAATTGATCAGCTCTTTGCTTGAAGAAAGATAGTGATCTAAAACCAATTCTGCACGTGTGACTGCTGAAGGGGTCAAAACACAAAAATGTGAATGGCCACACTATAGAATGAACAACTTGCGATGATAGAAGGCAACCTCATAAACTACGCTGAATTGATTGCCGCAAGCCTACTTACGCATTCTGAGTGTCTCCATTTGACAGTAGTTGGAAAGCATTACCAACTCAGAATGTAACCCTTTAGCATAAAGTCAACTGTATTTGTATTCACAAAATGTTGCTATTCCTTAGCCCGTAAGACTGGTTGATAAAAGGGAAATCTCTCCTCAGGTGTCAATAGGACATTTCAACTGCAATACTATATACTTCACAGAAAATGTAAAGGAACTTACATTTCCTTCGAAGTTGGGAAAATCCCCACAAAGTAGTTGGAGGCACAGCTGCACCAGCCATCCTGTTGCTGAAGATGACCAGCAGCGAGGCGGTAAAGTGCTCAATGGGCACACGTATCAAAAGAGGAATGGTAGGTGCCCCCTTGAAGCATGGGTACCCTAATATAAGCCAATGTGGTTCTGCTTCAGTGGTTGAATGCTACAATAATGAGTACAAAATATTGTCCTACCAAAATATAATAGCCAACAGATTGACAACTAAAATACTGTGAAGTTAACTATGTACAGATAAGCATATATTAGGTTAGGATCGGGTTTCCATAGGCCAATTTAGGCGCGGATAGAGGGGCTGCACAGCCCCCCTCCCCTTTATAATCGCATGCAGCCCTGGGGGTGAGGTACCCAGGACCTAATAATAAAACTCCGGGATGGGGCCTTGCTGCTCCCCTCCCCATTTTAATGTCATGTTGGGGTCATGTGGCCAACCACCTGCCGCGCACTGCCAAAGGCCATGCGCAGTGTAGGGTTGGCTGACTCCATTGGGTTGAAAGCAGGACCTGGCCACAAGCGAGCCATGACAACGTGAGGTTAGCTGCCTACAAGGGGGTTCGCCACAGGCCTGGCCAAATACGAGCACACTGGAATTGACTGTAATGGGATAGTGATCCATTTAGCCAGACCCACATACAGAGATGCACAATAATAAAGATGAGAAAACACCTGCATTGGAAGTGATAGTTTCAAAGTTGAAGAAGGAAGAAAGGGTTACATTTTTCAAATGTTTGGCAAATGCCAAGTTTTACCACTGAAGCAATTGAAGAGCAAATGAAACCCCAGGTTTCAGGAGTAAGGAATGGAAATAGGTAGGAAGGAAACAGACATGGGTTTGGGGGACGTCGAATAGGCCTGGAAGAAAATGATCTCAATTATATTAGGATTTTGAAAAGATCCAATATCCAGTCAATTTGATGAAAATAAATTGCTTTATTGGAGAGTAAGGGTAGATACCTCCAGCACAGCTTCACAGCTCACAGATCAACTCCTATAATCAAAAGCGAACATTCCATCCTAGCAACATAACTAACATTCTAATGATGACATGCAGAAGTACACAACTCTACATATTAAGCTTGAGATAGCGAGAAGTCCTCCATATTCAGTTACCAATAAACATGGAACAGCATCTTCTTTAAGAGAAACAGAAATAGAAGAAAAGAAAAAGAAACTTTTGCAATCTTCAGCACAGAAGTAAGGAACCAGACCAAGGGCAGAAACAATCGGAAACAAGGATTTGTAAAGCCAATAGGTCTCGCCTATGTGCGATTCATTGGCTTTATTAGAGTAGAGTGACATTGTGTGGCGTGGAGCGGCATTATGAGGAGTGGAGGGGAGGGAAGTGTGGTGTTGAGAGGAGCGGCACTGTGAGGTTTAGAGTGGAATTACATGTTTTGGTGTGGAGTTGGACTATGAAATGGAGTAAAGTAACATGGTATGGCGAAGAGTGAAGTGGAGTGGAATTGTGTGGCATGGAGCGGAGTGAAATTGTGTGTCATGGAGTGGAATTTCCTGGCATTGTGTGGCTTGGAGTGAAGTGGAAATGTGTGGCATGGAGTGTAGTTGAATTTTTGTGGAGTGGAATTGTGTGGTGTGGAGTGGAATTTTGTGGCATGGAGTGGAATGGTGTGATGTACAGTGAAATTGTGTGAAGAGGAGGTCATGGAGTGGAATTATGTGGAGTGGAATTGTGTGGCAAGGAGTAGAATTGTTTGAAGTGGAGTGGAATTGTGTGGTATGGAGTTGTACTGCGTGGAGTAGAGTGGAATTATGTGGCATAGAGTGGAATAGTGTGGTATGGAGTTGAATTGTGTGATGTGGTGTGGAATTGTGTGGCATGTAGTGGAATTGTGTGGAGTGGAATTTTGTGGAGTGAAGTGGAGTTGTGTGGTGTGGAGTGGGGTAGCACTTAGTGGCATTGTGTGGTGTGGAGTGGCATTGCGTGGCGTGGCGTGGTGTGTAGTGAATTGGCATTTTGTGGTATGGAAAGTTGCCCAAGTTGCCATATCGCTTGTAAGCCTTGTTCTATATAAAAGTAATTAGAATCCAATATGTTACCAGTTATCTCAATCTACCACCTATGTAAACAGTTGATGTGGAAACATGTTATTATGTACAACGCTTCTTTAAGAACCCGTTTGTTTACAAATAAAATAATTTTAGACCTGGAGAGGCTAATTTGCGAGAGAGCAACATATATTGTGCCACTTGAGAATAAAGAAGATGGGCAGTGTTATTTAACTACAAATGTTAAAAACCTTTACCAAACAGGAGTAGCAGATATGATAAATGCTCAATTATGATAGATAATCATAATGAGTAACAATCACCTTGTTTGAGATGAGGTGAACAGCACAGACTGTTGGAGGTTTAATGATAAGATATTCCTCAGTTGAAAATCGAAAAGCTCGATGATGACTCTCAGAAGTTTGGGTGGGGTGACATTAGGGTAAGAAGCAACTCAGAGAGGTAGTGAGTCGGATGGAGTAGAAGCACCACGGATAAGGTGATAATGTATGACGTTACTACGCATACATTTACAATGCGGTACTTTACATCGCGGGCATTACAACGCAAGTTGTTACAACGACTTGCGCTGGATTTAGGAATAGTATGATTTATTATTCCAACTCCAGTCTACATACAGTAGGGAAGGTGTTGGAATAGTAAATCATACTATTCGTTAGGTTAGAGCGCCATCCAGCGCAAGTCGTTTTAACGACTTGCATTGTAATGCCCGCGATGTAAAGGCATTGCTATGCAATGCCCGCGTTTTGAAGGATGTTTCCCACAAGGTGAGTGGGAGGGAAATAATAAATAGTACCTCAATCACAGCACGAGCAGCAGATTGACACTAATTAAGATGAATGAATCTGTGCGCTGGTCAATAAGGAGGCAGCAAAGAAGAGTGATAATTATGCCAAAGAATGGTAAACGATGGGCAGACTCCAAGCTCTTTATATTAAACAACACCTCTTGTAGAGGACAGTGCATATGCTGTAGGAATGCAATACCTAAAGAAGAATATTTTACAAAGAAAAAAGGAGGGGCCTAGAACTGATCCTTAAATGTAGGTCTGACAACCACAACTCCAATGTCGAGGATGTTAAGGATTGGGGAGATGATTTGCCTTCTGGTATTCTTCATCAGACATGGAATGTACCCCTTTGTACACATAGTTTGCTTCTGGGAAGGCATACCAGTTATTCCAATTTCTCAGTTTTATTTTGCAGCATAACATTTCAAAAGTAAATGTTTCATAACAATACAGTACATAGAAACTTGGCAGGATGGATAGTTAACAGAAGCTTAGGTGTTACCCCTCTGAAGTCCAACGCTTTTTCTACTGTTGCACAGATTGGCGTCATAATAGTAAATTCTACTCTTTCGAAGTTCAGCGCTTTACCTACTGAACAGACTGAAGTGGGAATACTGTAGGTTTTCTTTTATGATTTAAATACTTCTTTTTAAAAAATTTGAAATGTATATATTGGTATTATTTGTTTGTTCCAATTTAAATTATTTGTTTATATAGAGATATTTTTAAAATATTCTTAATAAAACATATTTTAATTTTATACATTTTTATTTTTAATTAATTTGATAATTTCGTTTAATGCTGTGTACTTGTGTTTTCATATTTTTATGTTTATTTAAATATATCAATATATATACATCTAGAAGACTGGCCAACCATCTGACCCTAACCCCATCATATGTGAATGCACAGTACCAAAGATGTTAGGAAAAGGACCCCATTGCGGGACCATGTGACATTCAGACTGTTACCCAGAAGCGGCTGCAACTCAAGGTGGGAGGGAGAGGGGGGTGTAGCAGTATCAAATTGTTTTAGAAGAGAACCAGAAATGTATAGATAACCTCACATGTACTGTATTGCACGAGTGAAGTTTGAGATGCAACTACCTGAAAACTCAATAAAATCTGGTAAAAAAAAATCTATATATAGATCCATAGATTTATTCTTTTTATAATAGTATACTAAAAAGAATAATGAAAAACTTAACATTTATTAAACTACATATTTTTATTAATACTGTTTTTATATATATATATATATATATATATATATATATATATATATATATATATATATATATATATATATGTATATATAAACATTTAAATATAAATATGTATGTGTGTTTTATATGAGTATTTGTTTATATATTTTTTTAATATTTAACGTTATTTATTTTACATTATATTAAAGTTATATGTTACCATATTTTAGATTTACTATGCTATATTTAATGAAAATCAATATTTTTTTATTATTTTGAACAATGTTAGTGTCAACGAGATTTCTGTTCCAATATTTATCTTTATAAATATAGGTAAATTATATTTTTATCATCGACATTTTTGACTCAATATTTGTGAAGCATGATATTTGTTGTTCCGATATTCTGTCAGACATCTGGGTGATTACCCTTCTCTTTTTAGAGTTTGGGTAACCTCTACATTACTGTTGGTAGGGCCTCCACTGGTTCTGGTGACGGTATACCCACGACCTAGAGGTCCGTCTGCCACAGGGTTATGGAGCACAGTGGCAGTCGTTGCCATACTGAGGATAGGGCAACTGTCACTCATTGCCCCTTCTTGTGTACAGCGTGCCACGCATGGTGGACACAGTCAGGCAAAACATGTTTCTGTATCCCTCACACACGACAATGTGAAAACATAATTTTTCTTTTTCTTAAGAGAAAACAATCTCCCACTTTGAAAATGTGTTTTCCCTGAATAAAAAGTTTGTACACAATGCTGTAAAGTGAGTTGCTGTGGCGGTAGATCCCTTTACAGCGCAGAGATCCCTCTCAGACAGGCACAGATCTCTAAATATGGTACTCAATCACTGTGGCAAAGGTCATGACCTCCGCCCCTCTGGCAGAGCAGCAGACCATCAGCCAGGGTCTAAATAAGGCCCTACTTTTTTATTTCCAACCAAGACAAAGGTATTGACGTCTAGGTATCTGCCCATACGTTTGTCATTGTAGGATTTGTCCATCTGTTCAAGAAGCGCAATGCAACAGTGTTACAGCTGTACCCTTTTAAGCAACCAACGTGTGGGTTAACCCCTTCGGCGCTCATGACGAGCTCAGCTCGTCATGAGCATAACCTGCCCTAGGGGCGTGGCTAAGCACGCAATGGCGGTAGACGTGCCTGGGTAGAGCTCCGTGTGAGACTCCCCTGCCACAGGCCATTTCTCCGCATTTTATTGCCCACAGCACTCTGTGATTACCATCGGGTGACTACTGCATACTCTGCTGCTGAAAGCTGGAGTTTGAGAGAGCTGACTCACTCCTGGCCGCTCCGGTCACAGCGAATGCTCCCTGCCTGGTCGGAGCCCCTCACGGACCGGCGCGAGAAAACAGGCGAGGCCGGGGATTCAACGGGCCTTCTGGGCCCTCCGGAACCGACAGCTTCCTGCACCCCCTGACGGCATCTGGGCACTGTCGGAACCGCTCACCGCCTTCCCTGGGGGGACCGACCCAGCGACCGGAGTAGCGGTGCAGGACCGGCCCCTGCTGCCCTGCGTGGCGGTGGACTCTGAGTGCCCGGGTCGGAGTAGAGGTGCTCCCCCCGCCGCGGCAGCCAAGAGGTACGTCCAGCGGCCTGCCTGGGTGTACTCGGAGCGCCTTCTCCGCCGCCCTGGCACGGGCAGTCCCGGGGATCCGTATGTGGACTTGCTGACCGGGGCCCCGGCGCCAGCCCATTGCATTCACCTGAGCCCGGGGATGAGGCCTACAGCCCAGGCCCGAAACTGAGAGACGTGGTCGCTTACTGCAGGAGGGGTGAGTAGCGAGGCGGGGCATACTCACACAGCCCCCCCTCCCACCCCGCACACCTACCAGCGCCGAGGCGGAGGACCTAATACCTGGGGCTGCCAACACTGCGAGGGGGGACTGCCTGTGACAATCAGCGCGGCCTACACGTCAGGCCTGGTGGCGGTGTGAGCCACTGGGGACAGCCGAGACCAGCGCAGCCGCGGAGACGAGAGCGGAGGTGGCGAGTAGCGATCACTGGCGACACGGAGGTGCCCCGGGGCCACGTGCGGCAGAAGGGAGTGGAGTGGGTAGACCAGTGCATTGGAACATCGCGGCGCTCCCCCCCTCCCCCCATTGCCGCCCTGCCGGGGCGTTTGTGAGACCACCATTGTGGAGGGGGCAGAGAATAAGCGCTGCCTTGACGACACTGGAAGGCTTGCCCTGCGCTGGGGGTACCCCTGAATGCGCCACTAACCCTGAGCTGTCACAGCTGTGTGTGCGGCGCTCCTTCCCCCCCGTTGCCTTGCCACGCGGAGACGACAGCGGAATCTGGCCGCATCTTGCCCTGGCGACGGCGCTTCCTCACGCGCGGAGCGTCCCACCTAGGCATCACACCGCTTGAGACTGGCAGCGGTATCCCTGTGGCACGTGAGGGAGCTCGAAAGACCTACTAGACCTGCTTGGACCTGCACTAACTCTCCCCCTTCCTACGAGGCCCCGACTTACTTGTGCCACGGCGGGACTCTTGGCACTATTCCTCTGACCAGCCACGTCGCAACTGCTCATGTCGGGGGGTCCTAAAACGAGAGCTGTAACTGGCAGCGCGCAGGTGAAGGGTAAAATGGCGAAGCAGACGGAGATAGATCACACTGCCTCCAAACTAGACACGATGCTGGCGGCCATGGAAAGACTCGAGGAATCAATGCAGCTGACCGTGCCTCTTTAGAGTCTAAAATTGACAGCGTGGCTATAGACATGACGCATCTCCGAGCGGATCACAAAAAACTATCTCAAAGGACGACGACGCTGGAGACCACAGTGGCGGACCTGACCCCCAAAATAACCCAGATGGATAAATATGTGCAGAGTCTCCTTAACAGGGTGGATTTCCTGGAGGATCGTGCGGAAGATGCGGAAGGACGGGCGAGACGGAACAACATCCGCATTGTTGGTCTGCCGGAACGGTGGGAGCCTCGGGAGGCATCAGAGCATGTGGAACAGTGGATCAGGGGCATCCTCCCGGAAGGTTCCCTCTCACAGCACTTTGTGGTGGAGCGAGCTCATCGCGTGCCGTCCAAACCCCCCCCTGAGGGCTCCAACCCTCGGCCCATGCTCATTCGAGTGCTGAACTATCGAGATCGGGACACTGTTCTGCGGGAAGTCAGAAAGCTGGAGGAGGTCAGAGTGGACAATGCCACAATTATGTTCTTCCCGGACTACACGATCCAGGTACAGCGGCAGCGGCATTCCTTCCTGGACGTCAAACAGCGACTCCGCCGCATGGCACTTAAATACTCACTGCTATTCCCTGCCCGCCTGCGGGTTGTAGCACAGGACAGAACATATTTCTTTAACACCCCGGAGGCTGCCGAGACCTGGCTTGACTCGGGAATTGTCCCCGACCCGGGTGGCCCAGCCCCGAGTGTCATGATTCCCTCATCCGAGGTTCTTCAGGCTGAGGCCTAAATTTGACTTCTTGAAAAACCCACCCCTTTCCCGTGTACCAGCACTCCAGTATGTATGTGTGTATGTTTTTGGTAATCTGTGCTTTAAGTGATACGTTTTGGGAATGTGAGGTTTTTCATGATGACAGACTCGTAATGGGGAGATTTCATGTCTGGGCCTGTACTTGAGATTGTTTTTAATTCATGTGTTCTTCCATCGTTATAACGTTTGTTTTTGGGGAGATAATTCCAGGAGTTAAGTGACAAGCAAAGCATTTGATAAGGCCGCTTCAAGTCTTCTGTACGTTTAAGCCGCCTTGAGCCCTTCACTCGCAGCAGCTAAACGTGACGTGCGCACGTTATCTCCTGGGTGCGGTCGACTATTTAAACCGCACCCAGGTTTCCAGAAGTTGCTTTGCCTTCCCACCAGCTAGGAGAGAGGTCGCGTCTGGAGGCTGCTCGGCTGAATTGCCTGATTTGAAGAAATCCAGCTCCTGGGAAACATCTTTTGACTCGTCCTGCAACACGGAAACCTGTAGAGTCAAAATGAAAGAACAGAGCTAAGTACTTAAATCTTTTGACAACACAGGCGCCCTACGCAAGAAAGCCTAATTTAATTTTTGGAACAATTTTCGTTTTTTCTTCAGTTAAGGGAAAAAACGATTTGGAACTAGAGAAAGCCTTTGTGAAAACGAATCTTTCAGGACATTTTAAAAGAAAACAAGGAACTAAATGAAAGAGATGTTATGTTGTATTTTTAGGATAAATCATTACAAGAATGTATTATAATGGGAATGTTATTTTAAGTTCATTTCTGTAAATCAGTCATACTTCAAGGGGTCACTGAATTGGTGTTCTTTTGGGAAGAGTCTTTTGTTTCCTCTTCGTGTTTTACTACAGGTTTCTGGGAAAACAAGAAACTTCTTAGAATTCACTAAAATCATCTTTTGAAAACATTTGCAAGTAAGTTTAGGTGTCAAGGGGGAATAAAACGATTCTTGTAAGAATTTTGGTTAAAGGAATATTTCTTGTTTTTAGATAAAAGCAAAGAACATAAATCCAAATCTAAATCTAAGAACTTCAGACCAGAACATCAGATGACTTCACGACTTCACAAGACAAAGAAATACTGGACTTAGGACTGAACAGCTCTGATCGCAGGTAGGAGTCGTTTTAGTTGTAAATCAGCTCTTATCTTTAGGAGGAGAAAGGCACTAGATTTAAGAGTAAGAAAAGTAAGGAGGACTTAAGGTGCAGGTTAACTAAATCATTCCCACTTGTTGTTTCGCAGGTCGACAGCAAGTCAAATCCACACATCAACGTCCAGTACCGGCCCTCCTCCCAAATTTCTAGTTTTAACCTTAGCTGTTATTTAGAGTCAGCCAAGTTTATAGTTAGTTACTTGGGAAGTTGGTCACTTGCGTCTCTGCGAAATCTACTACGTCATCCTCAAGATAAGGTAAGGGACGACGTAGTGTGAACTTGACAGAAGGCAAAGCCCACGAGTATTATTTCGCCCAGACGCAATGGACCAAGTTACCTTACAAGACATAGCAGCAGTTTTGAAAGACTTAAAAGATGAGAATGCATCAATTCGTAGGGACATGTCAGCGTTACAAACAGCCTTCCAACAAAAGCCAATCGTAAAACCAGCACTCTTTCAAGGTTCATCTTCTGATTCTGGAACTCAATCTCAAATTCAAGTAATTACTCCGATACCTACTCCCTTAGCTCAGCCTGAAAGGTTTTATGGAGACGTAAACAAGTTTTCCATATTTTTGCAACAGTGTCATTTACACTTCTTAGCTAAAAAATCTGCTTTTCCTGATGATTCTTCCAAGGTGGCTTTTATGTTATCTTATTTTGGCGGTGATGCTGCTCTCTGGTCTGTTCCCTTGGTAGAAAAAGATGATCCTATTTTATACAATTTAAAAGATTTTGAACGTGCTTTAAAAAAGATTTTCGCTAAACACGTGTTTGTACAATCTGCTGATAACGAGCTGCTAAACTTAAAGCAGGGAACTTCTGATTTATTGCATTATATTTCTCAGTTTAATCGTTTGGTTTTAGAAGCAAGATGGCCTTACGAAAAGAGAATTTCTATTTTTTATAGAGGTTTAAAAGACGATTTAAAGGATATGGTGACGCAAATTTTGGAACCACCTGAAGATATCAATGATTTCATTGATTTAGTGGTAAAATTAAATCATCGCTTAGGAGAGAAAAAAGGTGAAAGATGGAAGGGTTATCACAAATTTCTTTTTGTAAAGGAAAGAAGTTCAACTTCTCGAGACGTACCTCCCAAGCTAGACCCAGTAGAACCAATGCAGATAGGTTCAATTCGAGGTCCTTTATCCAAGGACGAAAAAGACAAGAGATGAAAGTTGAACCATTGTCTTTATTGTGGTAAGACAGGTCATTTTGTTAGGGACTGTCCTGCTCGACCCAATAAAGCTAAAACAAGATCCTCTGATGTTGCTTTAATTCAAGAGCATTCGGAAAACTAGAATACTCGATGAAGGATGAGGTCAGTTCATCGAGTGCAATTTCCAGTTTGGCCTCTACTGTTCCACCTATTGGATGTAAACATTTCTGTATTATGGTAGAATTAAAAAGTTTACTTCCTTCATCTCAACCTAAGAAAGTCGAAGCAGTAATTGATTCTGGAGCTACTGGCAATTTTATAGACACACATTACTTTTCTCAATTAGGTTTTAAATCAATTCAAAAAGATCATCCTGAAATAGTAAGAGCAGTAGATGGTAAAGAACTGACTGCTGGACCTATTAATAGACAATCTGAGTTATTGGAAATGGACTGTTCACCCATTCACAGAGAAGAAATACATTTTGACATAATAGATGCCCCTCAGTTCAAACTAATTTTGGGAATTCCTTGGCTAGTTCAACACAATCCAATCATAGATTGGGTCTCAAAGACTGTAACTTTTAATTCCAATTATTGCTCAAAACAATGTTTCCTTTTGGAAAAGAATAAAGATGTTATTCAGGGTTTTGACTTTAGTGCAGACTCCACCAGCGTTTTGGCTTTAGAGGGAGTTCCATCCATTTACTCTGATCTTCTTGACGTTTTTGACAAAAAAAAAGCTAATACTTTACCACCACACCGGGATTTTGACTGTCGAATAGATTTAGTTCCAGGTGCAACTCTTCCCTGTAGCAGAATTTACGCCCTTACAGAAAAGGAGAATGTTCATCTCAGGGAATATCTAGACGAGTATCTTGCAAATGGTTTCATCAGACATTCTAGATCCCCAGTGTCATCTTCTCTTTTTTTATTCCAAAGAAAGGAGGTGAATTGCGCACGTGTATAGACTATAGAGCTTTAAATAATGTAACCATAAAAAATAGGTACCCTTTGCCTTTGATTCCTACCTTACTAGACCAGGTCAAAAACGCAACCATTTTTAGGAAATTGGACCTACGCAGAGCCTACCATCTTGTGAGAGTCCGAAGTGGCGATGAATGGAAGACGGCATTCCGCACAAAATTCGGCCTCTTTGAATATCAAGTCATGCCATTCGGACTCTGCAATGCTCCTGCTGCATTCCAATTTTTTATAAATGAAGTTCTGCACAAATTCATCGATGTTTGCTGCGTAGTTTATATCGATGATATTTTGATTTTTTCCAACTCTGAAGAAGAACATGTACAGCAAGTTCGTGCCATTCTTAAAAAACTGCTGACAAATTCACTTTTTGTAAAATTGGAAAAAAGTTTATTCCATGTTACTAAAGTGGAATTCCTAGGTTATGTCATCAGCCCTAAGGGAATAGAAATGGATCCAAAGAAGATTGTAGCAGTAGATTCCTGGCCCAGTCCCACTACTGTAAAGCAGGTACAAAGCTTTTTAGGCTTTGCAAATTTTTATCGCCGTTTTATTCAAAACTTTTCCCAAATAATCACTCCCATCACAAAATTGCTTCGAAAAGGAGCAAAGTTTATCTGGTCAGATCAGGCAGAAACAGCTTTTCAGATTTTAAAGAAAAAATTAACTTCTGCTCCTATTTTGAGTCATCCAGATCCCAATCAACCTTTTATTGTGGAAGCCGATGTTTCTCAATTGGCTCTTGGAGGCATTTTATCTCAAAGAAATAAAGACACTGGCCAAATGCATCCTATAGCTTTTTATTCCAGGAAATTATCTGAAGCTGAATTGAATTATGCTATTGCGGACAAGGAACTTTTGGCAATAAAGGCAGTTTTTGAAGAATGGCGTCACTACTTGCTAGGCGCTCGTCATCCTGTAACAATTTATACTGATCACAGAAATCTGCAAGCTTTAAGATCATTAAAAGCGCTATCAGCTAGACAGTTGAGATGGTCAATGTTTTTTAATGACTACAACTTTGTTATCACATATAGACCAGGAAAAGAAAATTTAAAAGCTGATGCTTTATCCAGAGTGGGCTATAATATTCCAGAACCTTCTGTAGAGAGTGCGCCCCTTTTACCTTCCTCTCGATTTCAAGCCAGTTTATCCTCTTGTGATTTAATTGCTGAAATCAAGAAAGAATTTGACAAGAGAGGTCTAGACCATTGGAAAAAAGAATTTCCTTATTTACAGGAAAGGGAGAATCTGATTTTTATGCATGATCTAATTTTTGTACCTACGGATTCTATTAGAAAGGATATACTTCATTTCCATCATGACACTTCTCTTTCAGCCCATCCCAGCGTTGTGAAGACTTACGAGTTAATTAAGAGAACCTTTTGGTGGCCTGCTATGTTTAAAGACGTACAGCTTTTTGTAGAAACCTGTAGTGTCTGTATTCAAAATAAACCTACTCATCAGGCACCTAGTGGTTTACTAACTCCGCTTCCAGTTCCACCTCATCCATGGCACACCATCTCCTTAGATTTTATTGTGGAACTTCCAGAAACCAAAAAAGGCTATTCTACCATTTTAACAATAGTTGATCAGTTTTCTCGAATGGCTCATTTCATTCCTCTTAAGAAGTTACCAACAGCAATGGAATTAGCTCATCTTTTAATGATTAATATTGTTCGTCTACACAGAATTCCTTCTGTAGTTATTTCTGATAGAGGTTCTCAATTCATTTCTCGTGTCTGGCAAAATTTGAGTTCTCTATTAAACATGGAAATGCGATCATCATCAAGTTATCACCCTCAAACCGATGGTTTAACTGAACGTACCAATCAGACGATTGAACAGTTTATCCGTTGTATGTTAACTACTGAAGAGGGGGATTGGTCTGAGTTGTTGAGTCAATTGGAGTTTGCTTACAACAATGTGAATCATACTTCCTTAGGAATGTCTCCATTCTTTTGTAACTTTGGTTTTCATCCTAAAAGTTTTCCTAGTGACGTAAAAAAGGTTTGTTCAGTACCAACAATTTCAGATTATGTTTCCAAATTATCTTCCATCCAAGAACAAGCCACCTTCAATTTAGCACAAGCTAAAGAAGATCAAAAGAAATCCGCAGACAAGCATAGAACTAAACAACCTGATTATGTTCCGGGAGACAAGGTTTGGTTAAGTACTAAGAATTTAAGGATAAAGGGGCATCGTAAATTCAACCCAAGGTTTATTGGTCCTTTTCCTATTGAAAAGATAATTAACCCTGTCTGCGTTAAATTGACCCTTCCCCAAAAATACCAAATTCATCCAGTTTTCCATGTATCACTAGTCAAACCTTTTCACCCTCAGACTCGTTTCATTCAACCTCCTTCATCTGTATTTATAGATGGAAATCAAGAATACGAGGTAAAGACAATCTTGGATTCAAAAAGAGTACTTTTCTATCTAGTGGATTGGAAGGGTTTTGGTCCCGAAGAAAGATCTTGGGAACCTCTGGAACATTTAAAGAATGCTCCAAAACTGGTAAGATCCTTTCTTGTAAGATATCCGGACAAACCGAAACCTATTTCACCAGTTTTAGGGGGGATCTTGAGGAGGGAGTACTGTCATGATTCCCTCATCCGAGGTTCTTCAGGCTGAGGCCTAAATTTGACTTCTTGAAAAACCCACCCCTTTCCCGTGCACCAGCACTCCAGTATGTATGTGTGTATGTTTTTGGTAATCTGTGCTTTAAGTGATACGTTTTGGGAATGTGACGTTTTTCATGATGACAGACTCGTAATGGGGAGATTTCATGTCTGGGCCTGTACTTGAGAATTGTTTTTAATTCATGTGTTCTTCCATCGTTATAACGTTTGTTTTTGGGGAGATAATTCCAGGAGTTAAGTGACAAGCAAAGCATTTGATAAGGCCGGTTCAAGTCTTCTGTACGTTTAAGCCGCCTTGAGCCCTTCACTCGCAGCAGCTAAACGTGACGTGCGCACGTTATCTCCTGGGTGCGGTCGACTATTTAAACCGCACCCAGGTTTCCAGAAGTTGCTTTGCCTTCCCACCAGCTAGGAGAGAGGTCGCGTCTGATGGCTGCTCGGCTGAATTGCCTGATTTGAAGAAATCCAGCTCCTGGGAAACATCTTTTGACTCGTCCTGCAAAACGGAACCCTGTAGAGTCAAAATGAAAGAACAGAGCTAAGTACTTAAATCTTTTGACAACACAGGCGCCCTACGCAAGAAAGCCTAATTTAATTTTTGGAACAATTTTCGTTTTTTCTTCAGTTAAGGGAAAAACTATTTGGAACTAGAGAAAGCCTTTGTAAAAACGAATCTTTCAGGACATTTTAAAAGAAAACAAGGAACTAAATGAAAGAGATGTTATATTGTATTTTTAGGATAAATCATTACAAGAATGTATTATAATGGGAATGTTATTTTAAGTTCATTTCTGTAAATCAGTCATACTTCAAGGGGGTCACTGAATTGGTGTTCTTTTGGGAAGAGTCTTTTGTTTCCTCTTCGTGTTTTACTACAGGTTTCTGGGAAAACAAGAAACTTCTTAGAATTCACTAAAATCATCTTTTGAAAACATTTGCAAGTAAGTTTAGGTGTCAAGGGGGAATAAAACGATTCTTGTAAGAATTTTGGTTAAAGGAATATTTCTTGTTTTTAGATAAAAGCAAAGACCATAAATCCAAATCTAAATCTAAGAACTTCAGACCAGAACATCAGATGACTTCACGACTTCACAAGACAAAGAAATACTGGACTTAGGACTGAACAGCTCTGATCGCAGGTAGGAGTCGTTTTAGTTGTAAATCAGCTCTTATCTTTAGGAGGAGAAAGGCACTAGATTTAAGAGTAAGAAAAGTAAGGAGGACTAAAGGTGCAGGTTAACTAAATCATTCCCACTTGTTGTTTTGCAGGTCGACAGCAAGTCAAATCCACACATCAACGTCCAGTACCGGCCCTCCTCCCAAATTTCTAGTTGTAACCTTAGCTGTTATTTAGAGTCAGACAAGTTTATAGTTAGTTACTTGGGAAGTTGGTCACTTGCGTCTCTGCGAAATCTACTACGTCATCCTCAAGATAAGGTAAGGGACGACGTAGTGTGAACTTGACACCGAGATCCCGTCGTGGAGGAGGTGCTCGACGGCGCCGGCGCAGGAGACACTCAACGGCAAGCTCGGTACACCCGGAGGCAAACATTGGCCCTACCCCTGAACACCGCGTTGAGGAGCAACAAGAGGCTATCCGCAAAGTGGCGGAAATCAGTGGAACGCAACCGGATGCCCCTGCCGCGGGTGCAAGTCCAGGCGTCGTGGGGAGTGATGATGAATACATGTATGGCCTGCCGGACTCACAGGTATCGGTGGAACTCCCTGATGTCACACCACAGACAGCTGATTTGCTTCATTAACACTGTTGCGACCTCGCTGGCTGCTGCGGAGTAGAGTGCGGCGCCTCTCTGCGACCCAGGTGCCCCTACATTTTTTTTGAGACTCGAGGGGACGGCTGCTTGGGCCCAGCGGGCACTGGAGAGAGACCTGATCTTGGACACGCAAGCCCTGCAGGCTGCTGGCCCCCTACTACAGAGGGCCCTGACTCTGGTGGGTCTCGGAGGGGGATGCGGGTGTGCTGCCCCCCACTGGTAAGTCCTTACATGTGAACTGACTGTAGTGGCTGCGAGACCGCTGCCGTCTTGATAGCCCCTGGGACAGTGTGCCTCTACTGACATTGGGCTGTACGACTTTGGACGCCTGTGGCATGGGAGGAATGCCCATGTCATTACTGCATGTATCATGAGTGCATTTAACATACGAGCTTAGTGAACCCCCCCTTCTGTTATTTGAACTTACGAACAGTTAGTGCTCATAGGAGCGTTTGGACAACGGCATGTTTTGCAGTCGACCTTTTGGCATTGTTATTAAGTGTTTTATGGTTACAGGATTGGTGCGAATTACCCTCCCCCCTAATGTGTGTAAGAGTGCTGATGCGAATCAATGGACAACATGCAAGACATTATGTGATGATCTGAACTGGTGGGATGTGGACTGTGGTGCGGTGGGTGGGGGGAGGCGCAGGGTGGTGGAAGTGCACTGTTACAATGGCAGTGGTTAAATTCTGCACTTGGAATGTCCGTGGTATGCATACCCCCTCGCGTCGCTATCAGGTGTACTCGTACCTCAAGCGACACCAGGTACAGATAGCGCTATTGCAGGAGACGCACCTGAATGAATCAGAGACACACACACTGCGCAGCCGCTGGAGGGGGCAGATATATGCGACAGGCTACTCGGCTTTTGCGCGTGGGGCTCTCATTTGGATTCGCCCGGGGGTCCCTTTCGCCATGACACATAGCACCATAGATATGGAAGGCAGATATGTGTTGCTTCGGGGCAACCTAGACGGCCAACACATAGCACTAGCATCTATTTACGCTCCCAATGTCGACCATGGACGTTTCCTCACACACCTGGCGACGTCACTTGCAGCATGGCCAGGGACACCGCTTCTGCTGGGTGGCGACTATAATTGTGTCCTTGATGTTGTGTTGGATAGGTCCACCCCTCCTTTGGCGAATGCGACGATGCACGGTACGTCGCGCGCGTTTGCTGACTGGGCGACACAGTGGGATCTCACTGACGCTTGGCGCAGCCGCAACCCTACCACACGGACATATTCGTACTATTCGGGCGCTCACGCACTGCATGTCAGGCTCGATAGGTTCATACTGACCAGCAATCTCCTACCCCTAGTCACTGACTCCCAGTACCTGGGCCGCACTCATTCGGACCACAATCCGCACACACTTGACTTTGCCTGGGTGCACCCGCACCCGCCGGTACCCACGTGGCGCCTCCAGCCCGATGTATTGCTGGACGCCCCCTTTCGGGAATTACTCTCGAACCGTGTCCTGCAGTACTTTGAAGACAACACCGACACCGCCTCTACCCTGCAGGTTGAATGGGATGCATTCAAAGTGGTCGTGAGAGGTCATTGTTTGGGAGCACAGGCAGGTTTAAGGCGCCAGGTGGACAGGGAGCTGACACAACTAGAGACGACACTACTGTCGGGCGAACAGGAGGCAGTGGAGGGGGACGACTCGACATTACTAGATAATCGTGGAAAACACGCGCGGCTCCTTGACAGGCTGAAGAACTTAAATTATGCAGCACACTCCGCGCGCATGCATCATGCGGGAGATGAGGCTGGCAAACTTTTGACTTGGCTGGTCCGGAGGGACACCCAAACGATGCCGGTAATGTCGATCCGCAATGCGCAGGGTGAAGTGGTTTACACCCAGGGGGCCATCCATGAGGCATTTGCGAGCCACTACGGGACCTTGTACTGCACCCGCCTACGAGCTACCGCAGTAGAGTTTACTGAGTATTTATCAGGCCTCCCATTGCCGACGATCACTAATGCGCAATGTGAGGAACTAGGTGCACCGTTCACTGCAGAAGAACTCCGTGATGTGATATACTCTCTCTCGAACGGCAAGTCCCCCGGACCCGATGGTCTGCCGGCGGAGTTTTATAAGGCGTATTCCACTATTCTCATTCCCGAATTGCTGCGAGTCTACGCGGCGGCGATACGGGATGCAGCGCTTCCTTCGTCCCTTAATGAGGCCAATGTAATCTCACTCTTGAAACCTGGTAAGGATGCACTGAATGTGGGGTCCTACAGGCCACTTACCCTCCTCAACACAGACTACAAGATTCTGGCATCTGCTTTGGCCCAGAGGTTGGCGCCTCTAGTCCCTGCACTAGTGCACGCAGACCAAAACGGGTTTGTCCCTACCCGCAACACTTTATACAACATTAGACGGTTGTTCCGAGTGCAGAGCCTGGCAGTGACCCGGTGGCCCCACTCGGGCTGCGTGGTTCTTGACCTTGAAAAGGCGTTAGACTCGGTGGAGTGGCCCTACCTAGCGCGGGTGCTGGAGAAATTTGGGCTGGGTGAGGCTTACCTCCGTATGGTGGAACTCCTCTATTCTGAGCCCGTGGTGCGGGTTCGAACGAACAAGCTTTTCTCGGATCCGATTCGTGTCCGAAGGGGCACGAGGCAGGGATGTCCCCTCTCCCCCCTGATTTTTGCGCTTATGATGGAGCCACAGGCGGCGCAACTACGCGCCTCTGGCGAGAATTGGGGGATCCCGTTGATGGATGGGATGCATTCGGTGTCGCTCTATGCCGACGACTTATTGCTCTATGTTAGGGACCTGACCTGCTTTCCCCGCGCACTCACAGACATTTTTAGTAGCTTTGGCGAAATGTCGGGGTTGCGTGTCAATTGGGCCAAGTCAGGGGTGTACTCATTTGCGGCAGACATCCCTGAGTGCGACGTCACGGTAATGGGCGAGCGGCTCCTCTGGTACCCCACAGTGTTCCGGTACCTGGGAATCCGTGTGTACCGCGACCCCACGGACCTACTGGAAGGCAACCTCACCAGAGCGATTTCCTCTCTTACAGCGCAAGTTTCCTTCTGGAACACTCTCCCGCTGAATGTGCCCAGCCGTATAGCTTTGGCTAAATTGATCGTTTTGCCTAGGCTACTTTATTTTTACACCAACCTGCCAGTATATGTCCCGGTTCGCACCTTTCGCGAGCTCGAAACTATGCATCGGCGGCTGATTTGGAACAAAGGCCGTCCCAGAGTGGCTTTGAAAACCCTCCATGCTGCGACGGATAGTGGTGGGCTGTCGGTCCCTAATTACGAGCTGAACTACCTAGCAGCACAGCTGCAATGGGTGGCTTACTGGCTGAGTGGGCGCAACTTGAGTGACACGGCCACGACAGAGGCGATCATGTCGGTCCCGCAGGTACATGCGCTGTTCCATCCCTTGACTAAGTCCCATGTGCAGAACCAGCTCCATCTGGAGGTGGCGTGGAAGTGCTTCTTGAGAAGGCTGAAACTCACCGCAGCGGTGAAACCATACGCACCTAACCTACCGCTACTGGGCACGCCCTGGGGATCCGGGATGCTCACGGCGTCCCTACTGGAAAGTTGGGGTGCGGCGGACTTAGAAAGCTTGGGTGACCTGTACGAGGAGGGCGCACTACTTCCTTTCGAGACACTTGCAGATAACACTGGGTTACCGGCAGGGCAATTCCTGACACATGCGAAACTGATGCACACACTGACGGGAGCCTGGGGACCGCTTGCGGTGGAGCCGCCGACGCACCTACTTATTCAGTACTTACATGTGATGGGACACGGCTCTCACCTCATACATTGGATTGCCCAGGCACTGCACACACACACACAATTCTCCCCTCAGCGCTTACGGGACAAATGGACGGCTGATAGAGGACGGGACTGGTCTGACAAGGAGTGGGCGAGGGTGCTAGCTGGAGCTCTACATGTGCCACGCAATGCCCGTTTTAAGATCATACAGTACTACGTGATCCACCGAGCGTATCTGTCCCCAGACAAAATTAATCGTTACTTTGGACTCACCACAACGAAATGCCCTAAATGTGGACTTGTGGACGCACGGTTTCTGCATGTCCTCTGGTCCTGCATTATACTGCAGCCTTATTGGACCGCGGTGTCCACTGCCTTGGCGACAGCGACAGGGGGCACCTTACCTCATACTTGAGAAGCTTGCCTGTTGGGGTTATTTCAAAGGACGAAGCAGACGAAAGTCCAGGCGAGGTTCTGGGACCTAGGACTGATTACGGCGAAGCGTCTCATTACTAAGCGGTGGAAGCATGGTCTCCCCCCCCAATCGGTGCAGTGGCGACGCTCACTGGATAATTGGGCGAGAGCTGCGAGTGTAGCACTGCACCGGGAGTAGACAGCGGGGCTCCGGCTGTACCCTATTGCGCTAGAGTGGGATGGTATCCTGGCGGCCTAGCACCAGGTGTGTCTACAGAATAGTATTACGTGAGTGCTTACCCCATATTCTCTAACGACACCCCTGCCATTCCTCTCGCTCCCAGCCTCCCCCCTCTCCCCCGCACCCCTCCCCCCTCTCCTCCTGCCATCAATCCCCCCTTTCCCCCCCCCCCCTCGGCGGCGCTTCCCCTACACCCTACTGCACACGTGACAGCTCCTACGATTACTACATTGCCGACGACATGTCACATTCGGATCACGCTCCCCACCGCACCACCGGCTCCACACATACACACATGAACACGGTTAGACACCACCTGGTTTATGGTTTTACCTATTTCTGGAATTGTTCTTTATAGTTAGTAGTAGTAGTTTTATTTTGGTTTAATAATGCAAATTGAATGTGTACTATATTGCCCATGTGAACAACTGAACTGTTTCTCCGGTCATGGTATACTATGGGGAATGATTCTAGGATATACAGTTGCGATATAGAAGTTATTTGCACCACCATTGGGCACTGCCACTGCTGAACATGAATGTATCACGCAACAGCGGGTGCTATACAAAATTATAATGCTGTTTAATTGTGTGCTTGTTTAGCTTGCTCTCTCCTGCCATACCTCTATGAGGGTGAGATAGTCCACGAAGACTGGGACTCCATATCTCAAATAACAGCGCCTTTTATTTGCTATCGCTGCATATGTGTACTGTTGTATAATGATAAAATGCAATAAACATATTCAAACAAAAAAAAATGAGCATAACCTGCCCTACGCTGATGACGAGCTGAGCTCGTCATGTAACGCGGGTTTTTGCGAATCGCAGCGCGCAGCGGGAAAACCGCTAGCGCGCATGCGGTTAAGGAGTGGGAGGGGGAGAATGGTGGCTTTGTGATCTAGCAGAGGGATTGGTCTCACTGGGATGGATTGTAGGCAGAGTTGCTTCTAATTATTTTTCTCTGTGTGCAGTGATGGAATATTTCAGTGTGCACTCATTTCACTATGTGCGGAGCAAATTTTGGGGGTGAGTCTAGGTGAGCTAACAACAATCTTCTTCTAGACGGAGGTTCCACACCTTTATAATATTCCCTAGATGTCAGACTACACCCAGAAGATTTTTCAGTAGTACCTCAGCTGTGGCTCCTTGTGGCTTTGCACCAACGCTGTTCCTCCTTCTGAATTGATGTGTGCATCCTATATAGGCACCACTGATATGCACTGACCTCAGTTCCTCACTTTCACTCCACTAGACATTGATCCAGAGCTCCTCGTCTCTCTGAGACTTACCTTGATTTTTTCAAAATTTCTCAGTGTGCAAGGGGTATCACCCCCTAAAACGAAAGCTTTCAAGCCTTGTAGGTGCTGTTGCAAACAAATATATGTGACAGATCCCCATCAGGTGTGCCTGTGGTCAAGCCATAACTCCAAAGCCTGGGGAGACTGCATGTTGAGGAACCTGAGGAATCGCGAGTTGAAACTCTATGTCGCCAAGCACAAGAAAACGTCTTGTTGGGGCTGTTGCAAGTCACGCTTCACATCCAAGGTTCGTTCTCATCCTTGCTCCTGTTTCTGGAGTCGACCGAGCTTCTCCAGAGGTCGGTCTTCATCACACTTCAAGTCTTCAGATAAGCATAAAATACATAGGAAGTCCATTCGGGGCTAGACAGAGCTCCAAATGTACATTTTCAGTAAAATGTGGAAAAGTACTAGTTGCAACCTAATTTTGTTTGAATAAAAAATAAATATGGATAAATACAAAACGCAAATGTCAAAAAAATGAATAGCATAAAACCAATAGTCTGAATTATAGGTTTCACTAGCCTATTCCTGATCCATCAGTTAATGTGCAACAGAATGCTTGTCCTTCACTTACTGTGCCCTAAAATGCCTGTCCTCTTTCCCTTTTACCACTTGTTCATGTCTCCTTTATCCACGCTGCCTTTCATGCTGCCCGTTTACGTCCCTTCTCTGGTTTCCTTAACGTCTTATCTCCATTCCTCGACCTGTTAAGTCTAACACTCAGTCTGTTACACTGATTTTTGCTTGCATTCTGTCTCTATCACTCTATCTCATTCTCACACTCCAAGACAGTTGCATTCTCACATATTGTTTCTTGTTTCCGATTGATTTGATAGGTAATCAGCTGTTTGTGACAATACTTATTGCCACAGATTCCTCACCTTTTGAATTGCCACCAGAAGCCAGACTATATCCAGAACTTTCTATGAAACAATTCCTATGCTCTTATAGATGGTGCTATAGAACTCCGTGGTGGCTTCACCCTGTCTCCACAAATAACTTTAATTCCTTTTTCTCTGCCCTTCAAAACTTATCCAGAGCTCCACTTCCAAACCTTTCAGCAGTGTTCACAGACTTCCAAAAATCTTATAATAAATGACAGTGTGCTTGGGAAAATGACCCCTGCAAAGACTACGGGCAGATTTACAAGCCCCTTGCGCCTCGTTTACGCCCCCGTTGCGTCACTTTTGTGACGCAGCGGTGGCGCAAAAGATGCACCATGGTGCGGGGTAATTACAACGTGACACTTCTGGGAGATGCGTCACGTTGTAAAGCCCTGCGCCACATGAAACCTGCCTCAGGTTTCATGTGGGTGTTTACACGCAGGGGGGCGTTCCGTCACAGGAACGCCCCTGAAAAATGACTCAGTGAAATCTACAAGATTTCACTGAGTCACTTTACCAACGCTGATGCGTCAAAACCCTGCGCCTGCTTGAAGCAGGCGTAAGGCTTGACGCACCACGTTACAGATAGGGCAAGTTGGAAAAGTGCTGGAGTTGCGTGCCGCATGCAACACAACTTCAGCACTGCACCAACTTCACGCCCTAGATGCGACACGCATCTGTTTATTCCTGCGCCATAGTGCGCCGCATTGTAAATGCGGCGCATCATGGGTGGCGCAAGGATAATCTTGCGTGCCGCATCTTTCCTGGCGCATCTCTGTTGATTTGCAGAGATGCGTCAGGCAACATAAATCTGCCCCTGGATGCTTTAACTGTCCTGCTCCCGCACTGCAGGAAGCAGAAGTCGGTCACAGATACGCATAAATTCTGCTTTTAGTGTGCAGGTTGCAAGCATGATTCAGACTCCTGCAAAATGCTGAAAGGGAATATGAAGCAAAACGGTGCAATGCCAAAAACAAGAAGAGAGGTCATTCCTTTTCAAAGTCCCATGCCTGCTCCCCATCCAGATCTTGGACCAGGTTATAGTTAACAGGTAAGTAGTACTAGATGAAGTCAAAAGACATCTCTCACTGCAAGCATGAAAAATCTAAGCAAGAGACCAGCCCTCTCCACTACTCCTACTCCAGGGAGAGACAGTACAGTCGGTGTTTCAAGGACCCAAATCTACCGCCATCTTCCAACTCCGATCCTATTCCACTCTTAACGCCATCCGCCGAACTTTTTCCGGGTAAGGGCCGTATATGTTCCCTTACACCATAGGTTTGTTGTGCCACAGCCATCTCTTTTTTGTGGCCTTTGGTAGATATCACACCTTCTTGCAGTTGGGAAAGAAAAAAGCAGAGCTGCAGGCAGGAGCAGCTCCTGGCCAATGGTGAAAAGGTACAGGCATGCAAAGGGTTGAGGAACCTTATGCAAAAGCTTACTAGAAAGGATCAAGCTGCCGTTGTCTGATTAGCAATTTCTAATGTCACCATGGTTGAATACACCAAAATATTCATACACACATGATCAAGCCACTATAAATGAATTATAAAAAAATTTAGAATCTGTATCTGGTGTTAACGTGCACAAACGAATGACAATTAAAATATATGACAAATGTACTGATTTTTGGAAATGTATTAACTTAAATATATTAAATTAAATAAAATTAAATATATTAACTTAAATAAAATAACAACAGTTCTCATCCAAATTGGAAAATAAAACATATAAACTTTACCTGGATAACTGTTGCAGGTTAGGAACTGAAAACATCTACACTCTTAACAATCACTGTTTTCACTAAATAGTTTTATACAGTTTTTGTTCACTGGTTGGTGATCTTGAAAACGAACTGTAAACATCTGTAGTCTTGTGCAAATGTATCAATTACTTTTTCAATAAGCTGTTGTTTGTTTTCATTAACTTTTGCCCGATGTATACTCATCACGCACACAAACCCGATAAACGATCATCTGCCCTTGTCGACCTCAACCAGGTTTTCTCCCTTCTCATTGTGCTGAAAGACCTTCCCACTGTGCAAGTGGTCACTGGTAATGTGAGAGCAATATGAATTGCTTGTTGGACTGATGGAAATAAATCTGTGTGGTTTAGCAAATCTAGAAATCCATTGTCTAACTGCTCATCCTTCGTTGACCAGATCTCAAACCATGTGACTGCTTCTGCTTCCAGGTTTTCAATGTCGTAAATTTCTCTGACGTTTGCAATATGGCATTTCTATTGCTCAAGTGTCATTTTTGCCATGTGTTTTGGGTAAAGTGAGAACAGACTCAAATTTTTCTTGTTTTCTTTGCCAAACCGGCTTTCTAATTATGCGATGAGATTGCGCAGGTATGGCACATACATAGACTGGCGATAGTATTCTTCCACAGAAGAGGAACCAAAATTAGAACGAAATACTTTTTGGTCACACTGTCTGGGAAGACAAAGTTAAAATTTTCTGCCATTGTTTGAACATTTGAAAAAAATTCCTTAAATTAGTCTCCTGCTTTTTGTCTGTGATCACAGAACACAGTCAGAAGGTCTTGCACGTGATTACTCACCTTGAGGATATCAAGCTGAACAGCTTGGAGAGCTTGGCTTATAGATTCCAATCTTGATGAGTAATCTGAAATTATGGTCAAGCAAAAGTTCACTGTGCTTGAGGAACATTTCAATTGATATGTATCCTGATATGTTTTCCCTGATGCGGTAGTAACCTGTAAGCTTAACTGCTTACAAATCTCTTCAAAGTTTGAGCTAAAAATTCTAATGCTCTTATATTTTGCTGTCCACCGTGTTTCACTCAGCAATGGCACATTGGGAATAAGAGATCTTCTTTTTGGATTCTCACAAAAACGATGATGGCTTTCACTGTGCCAATAGAATTCCGTATATCAGGAACAGCATAATTAAAAATCAAATTAAGTTTATGTGCAGCACTGTGAGCAAAAGCAGCTTTATGATATTTTCTCTTTATTATAGTTCGAACGCCACCTTCCTTTCCTGCCATTGTAAAACATCGATCATATCCTTGGCCATGGAGTTTTTCTAAATTTAATCCAAATTTAGAACATGTATCCATAATAATATTTGCAATTGACCGAGCATCCATTTCTTTTAAGGTTACAAATCCAAGGAATTGTTCTCTAATGACCGCTACGGTGCTACTTGTGTCTACAAAACATATTCCAAATGACATTTGTTCTTTTCCGGATTTGTCAGCACTTTCATTAGCAATGATTGAAAATCCATTTGACATATTTGACTAAGGATACTAGATCTTCTCTTAATGTTCCTTCTCATAATCTAATTGTGAGAAAGTTCTTATCTTTCTTGCCTTGGTATGCCCCCACTTTTTTCTGAACTGCTGATGTGCTTTGACGGAGTGTGCCCTGGGTTCCTGCCAACCAGGTACCCAGGGCCTGTGCTCCTTCCCTAAAACTGCATTGAAACTAAAACCCAATTGGCATCTATGGCCACCTGTCAGCCCCTAGTAAATGGTACCCTAGGTACCCAGGGCATGGTGACCAGAGAAGACCCCTGAGGACTGCAGCACTTATTGTGCCACCCTCAGGGGCCCTGTACCCTGACACCCACACACTGCCTTTGCAGGCTGAGTGTCTAAGTACAGAACTAAACAAAGAGTCAACATGGCACACATCCCTGTGTGCCATGCCCACAGAACCCACTGCCCTGGCATACTTCAGTCACCCCTCTAGCTGGGTGCCCTATGCCAGAGGTGTGGGCACTGGTGCATAAGCCCTGTGCCCCTACAGTACCCAGGGCCATTCCTGGGCACTGTAAGTGCAGTGATGCCATTAAGAGTATATGGTGTTAGGAGGTTGTCATTACGAACTCCACAGCACCATAATGGCTACACTGAAGACTGACAAGTTTGGTACCAAACTTCTCAGCACATTAAACCCGCACTGATTCCAGTGTGGGATTTAATGTAAAATGCACCAGAGAGCATCTTAGAGATACCCCCTGAAATCCTAACCTACAATCCACGTCTGGGCTGAGTGGCTGAAGAGGCTGCCACACAGCAGACATGTTGCTGGACCCCTGGGTGGGGATTTCCCCGCTCTCGTGGGCCTGCAACAATGCACATCCTGGGTGAGGTGCTAGGTCTCCTCCCCCAGGATGGGCAGTGGGAAGCTTCAAAGGCATCTCCAGACCATTTGCTGTACCCAGCAACTGGCCCCCACCAGTTCTGACCCCCCACTCTGGCGGTAAGACTGGCGAAAAAAACTACATCAGGAAGGGGGCGGTGCCAGCCTATGCCAACCCCACCCCTCAGGTGGGGGCGACGAGGTGAAGCACGACCCTGGGCTCCGGCCATCTTGAAGATCGGGAGTCCTGCCCAATCACAGCTAGGCTCCTGCCCCCTCCCACAGGAGAGGAGCAGGCTAGGGGTGTACCCACCCCAGGACAGGGACCTATTGGTCCCTGCCCTTGCCCTACCTGTAACGCCCCTAAATTCAGTATTTAGGGGCTCCCTGAACCTTCCTTCCTCAGGTCCCGATACCAAAAGAAGAAAGAAGATCAAGAAGAAGAAGACCCACCACACAGCTGCTAACTACAGGACGACAACAACTGACTTGGCCCCAGCCCTACCGGCCTGTCGATCCTGGAACCTGCTCCTGCCTAAAGCCCAGCGACCCCCGCGGACAGCAACCTTGGGACACCCAGAGAACCTGCCTCCCTTGACCCTCCTAAAGACTGGGACTCCCATCAGCAGAGGCTCTGTTGCAACAACCCCCCTGGTGCCAGCAAGGAAGCCCCGGACCAGCCTACTCTGCACCCTGCGAGCCCGGTCCGGGCCCGCGAGATCCAAGACCATGAGGACGTCCCCCCGGCGACTGGGACCCGAGGTCCAGTGCCCAAAAACCCTCCTCGACGAACCAGACGATGCCTGCAGACTCAGAACCAGAGGCCCCCCCAACCGCGACCAGCTGAGGGTAAGCTTTTCCGACACCCAAAGACACCCCAGCGCCCTACAGCCCCCTATGCCTCCCTTTGGGGTACCTGCCTGTGCTCCAAGATCCCAACTTACCTCTCGACATGCTGGTCGCCCCTGGAGAGTCTCCGCCCCCGAGACTCTAGCATTTGTTCCCTTTTTACCTTTTCCATTGGATAACATTGAGCGCCCAACGGCTCAAAAGCACCCTGCACCCAGCCGCCCGAGTACCGCTGGCTGTGCCACCTTTGTCCTATCCTGCTTCCCCCTTTGTCCTAAGCAAGTGACCGGGAGCCCAGCTCCCACAGCAGCGTGGCCTGCTAGCCAGCAGCCACCAACCGGAGGCCCCCTGTCCCCTATTGGATAACATTGGGCCTAACTACCTCTGCACCCGGCCGCCCCTGCGCCGCTGATGGTGAACCAACTGTACCTACCTGACACTGGGGGACTCCTGAGTCTATGCCCAGAACCACAACTTCACCAATCGAGTACTCACCAGGAAACCGGTAACTCACTTACCTGCCATTGAATAACATTGACTGGTTTAACTCGAATAATCTTCTGTCTACTTTTGAAAACGTAAAATATTCATATAAAACCATCCGAATTCCGAAATACTCACCTGTGATCAGGAGAGGAGCCAGTACTGTACCCAGTAGCCCAGTACTGAACCGCAAAAGTAATCCCTAGCGGGTTTACTAGTAACTTGTATTTTCTCCATAGGAATCCATTGTCTGCATTTCTATGAAATTTCTTCTAAGTGTCTACTTTTGAAAACTAGAAATATTCTTTAAAAATCATACGAAATACTGAAACGTAATTGCTTACCTGTTTTGAGCTGAGACTCCAGTGCTGGCTCCAGGAGGCCAGTAATGGATTACAAAAGTAACAAGATCGTACTTTACCTGCAACCTGAATTTTCTCCCATTGGATAACATTGCCAGATTTCTGTTGAAAAGTTTCTAAGTGTGAACTTTTAAAATAGCTTTTTATTCCTGAAAAATCACTACAATACCTAAAACGTTTTTGCTAAACTGTTTCCAGCTTAAACCCCAGGACTGAACCTAGGAGCCAGTCCTGGAATTACCCAAGTAATCTACAAAGTAATCAACTGTGTTTATACAAGGAAATCCATTGAGCTCAATGCTAAATTGTGTGTAGAATTGTGTTGCCTACTGCAACCCCTGTACCTATTGTATTTACAAAGTTTATTGCCTTTCTGCAAAGTATTCATCTGAGACCTCTCATATTGAGAACAGTATATTATTTTTGATACCTGTTGGTTCTAGAAATAACCATATAAACAAAAGGAATCCTACTGGGGTAGGGAGAGAGTGTTCGCCATTGATGTGGGAGCACTCAGTGTTTGATAAAATATCCCTCACACACCAAAAGGCCCTTTGGTGTCATGCTTCATCATCGGGGTCTTCGCACCCCTCTAGCGGGATGCGGCGTGCTACGACCTACGACTACGTGGGAGCACTTATAGAAAAGACTATATGTGGTGCAAGTGAGTGAGTATATTATATGTGAGTGGTGGGTTGAGGTAAAAAAATTAAAAAGCACCTGGCTCATGGGTTGACTAGAAAAAAGTTTATTCAAGACCCCGGGCTGGTACTATTAAAAGAGGTGCAGTGCGAGGTAAATCTGTCGTGATTATGGACAGTACCTCAGGTGTGTGTCAACATGTTTCGGAGGCAAAAGCTCCTTCTTCAGGACGGGAGCACAACTTTCCCACCTTACTCACGTTTCACTAAGTTTATAGAAAAAGTGTTTTATATGTTAATTTAAACAAAAGTGAAAAAAAACTATATATACATGTGTATGTAATTACAGGCTACCATGTGCCTACAGCGGATTAGATCAAGTAAATGCGATTTGCATCACCTGAGAAAACAAAAGAAAAAACTGGTCACCCAAGATATGGGTAGTTCAAGACAGGTGCAGTCACCTGGAACCAACCAGACGCTTATCAACCTATTGGGAAGGAAAAAGGACATACAACATAGAAACATATATAGCACCCTAAAAAAGTAATAGAAGCTGTGGCCATACTTGTCAAGTAATCTTTGCTTGCTTCATGAGCATTTCAAAAAACGTCTGGGGGGTGATTGCTGTGTGCAATCTAAAGTAGAGAAAGGTTTGTAGTCTTTAATGCAGGTTTTTTACATGTTATTTTACTCACTTTTGTTGCCTTTGTAAATGGTTGTTTTTTAGGCCCATACTCACGGACTCAGGATTACTCGTCCTCCGTCTTACCCCACACGCTGCTCCGCTGAACTGAGTCAGGAGCCCATGGAGTTAGTTATTTATACTCGGAAAATGAGTTAATTGTTAGCCTTGTTATCAGGGCGGATGTCAAAGTCTGCCCCTATATGGGTAATCCGGCACTAGCAGGGTAATTAACTTAATTGTAAGCCCTTTTAAGGAAAGTGCGGTCAGTTCCGGTTGAGTATTTGTCGCATCGGCGAGTTATGTGCGATTATCGCATGCGCACGGGAAACTTCCTGTTCGCGCATGCTCTTGACGGGTGTTACCAACGCGCATGCGTTGGATGTAGACGCCTGTCACCCGCGCATGCGCGCGTGTAATGTATCATGTTTAGGTCGTCTGAAACAGCGTATCGGCCACAGAGCACCAAATAATAAGGTCCCATGTGCTATAAATCAATGGGAACATAACGTTATGGGAATAAGTATAGTTACTGGATTGCATCCATACATGTCTGTCGTTCTAGTTGTGGTTTACAAAAAAAGACATGGTGTTTGGTGATACACTTGAGGGCTCAGTATTAAGTTTGCATTACTTCAAAGTACTGTATAGGCATTATTGATGTAAGTTTCCTTGTAGGTGAAGTTGATAACTGACCCCATGCCACTTCATCGTTCAATCCATTAATGTTCGTGCCCAGTCTAAACACCCATCTCTGTTCCTTTTCGAACAGGCCTTTGTCCGATGGTAATTGTTCAATCACTGTCCACTTCAGGTCGTTGACGCAGTGTTGAGCATTGAGATAATGTGTAGCCATCTTTGTCGTGCTTTTCTTACAACGAACGTTGCTTTTGTGCTCTCCAATCCGTGTTTTGATGGCCCTTGTGGTCATACCCACATATTCCATGCCACATGGGCAAGTTATCAGGTACACCACATTCTTGCTGTTACAATTGGTCATCCTTTGTTGTTCCCACGTGGTTCCATTGTTGAATGTTAACTTTGTGCTTTTTTGTGTCAGATGACAACTGCTGCAATTGCCGCAGGGAAAATGGCCCTGAACTCCTAAGGCGGGTTGTCTGGCTTCGTTATTGGTTTTGGGTCGTGTGTGTACCAGTATATCCTTGAGGTTCCTTCCCCTGCGGTGTGCAAACATCGGTTTTTCCAGTGTTAAGGTGCCACATGTTAGTATGCCCTAGTGTTTATTTACCAGTTTGGAAACTTCATTGGACATGGTATTATACGTTGTGATGCATATTGGTCGTCTGGTCTCTGGGGTTGTTTGCTGTTTGTCTTCCAATAGAGCCTCTCTTTTGTTATTTTTTGCTCTTTTCATGGCTTTATCAATGATCTTGACCGGATATCGTCTCTGTTTCAGCTTTTCTTTTAGATCACGGGCCTGGGTTTTGAAATCAGAAAACTCAGTGCAGTTGCGTCTCAGGCGCAGAAATTGGCCATAGGGTAAGTTCTCCCTGAGGTGTCTGGGGTGGAAACTGTCATACCTCAGTAAGCAGTTCCTGGCCGTTGGTTTGAAGTGGGTAGTTGTTTTCAACTTACCCCCTTCTGCATAGATGTTCAAGTCCAGAAACACTAGAGATTGATTAGAGAGTGAGATGGTGAATTTCAAAAAAGGGTTCTGGTTGTTAAGCCACGAGAGGAATTCTTCCGCCAGTGGTTGGTCACCCTCCCATATGACCAAGACATCGTCTATATATCTCTTCCAGGTTTTGATGTTATTCCTATAAGGGTTCTCTGGATGGAGGATTTTGTTAGACTCCAAATGGTGCACATATAGTCCTGCCAGGCTGGGAGCAAAAGTACTGCCCATACTGGTACCATGGCTCTGCAGGTAGATGGTTGACTTATACTGGAAAAAATTCTTCTGTAGTGCTAGGGAAATGCACTCAAGAACGAGGCTTCGAGGTGTCTGGTATTTCCACGGGGTGGTGAAAAGGACCTCTTCAATAATCATGAGTGTTTCGTCGTGTGGCAAGCTGGTATACAGACTTTCAACGTCCAAGCTCATCAGGAGTTGGTTGGTTGGGTGGTTGGGTCAAAAGTTTGGTCTTGTAGGAGTTGCAAGACAGCTTTCGTGTCCTTCAGGTATGTATCTGTGGATTGTACCAAAGGTCGCAAAAAAGCGTCTGCAAATTTTGATAGGGGCTCCAAAATCGAGCCAATGCCCGATACTATGGGTCTCCCTGGTGGCTTTGTGATGTTCTTATGGATTTTGGGAATGCAGTAGAAGTATGGGATGCGTGGTGCAGTCTGTGCCAAGAAAGCTGCTTCTTTTTTGCTCAGCCAATCATGCGTTAGACCCTCTTCTATCATGCCTCCTATTCTGATGCGGAGATTGTCAGTGGGGGTCTTCTCGTAGAATAGTATAATTACGTCTATCTGCCAACAGTCTTAAGCACTCTGTTTCATATGCCTCATTGGTTTGAAGGACTATGGCACCGCCCTTGTCGGCTGGTTTTATGACCATTTCTTCATTGTCTGCCAGTTCCTTTATTGCTTGGTGTTCCAATTTACTGGTATTGTGGAAGGTTTTTGTCAACTCTGGGTTCTGTTTGTTGACATCCGTCATGATCGCTTTCTCAAAAGTTAATAGTTCTATAGGTAACATTGTGTCAGGGGGAGTGAAGGACGACTTTGGTCGGAGTCCTGTGTCTGTAGGTTCCAAAGTTGGTGTTTTGTCTTGAAAGAAGACTTGTAACTTCAATTTTCTAATGAAGTCTTTCATCTCCAAATTTAACTTGAATATATCAGGTTTGTGGGTTGGTACAAACCCTAACCCCTTGTTTAGTACACTTCTCTGTGTCTCGGTAAGGGGCCATGGGGTTAGGTTAACCACTAGGTCCCTCTCTTGTTGGTTGAGGTCGAGGGTTGGTTCGGGAGGGACCCTGTCATGCTCCTGGTCATTCGGGAGTTGCTTTGATCCTGGTCTTCCCACGTGACATTTGTGCCCTTTCTGTTCCTCCCCCGTGATCCTGGGCGGGTACCTAAAAAAGGCTGTGGACCATAGAAACCACCATCATATTCAGGGTTCCATTGTGGAAATCCGACAGGTGGGGGGTCAAATTGAAAAGGGGTGAATGGTGGGGGACCCATATATTGTGGGTATTGGGGCAGGGCCTGATATCCTCGCCATCCTCGTTGTCTCGGGAATTGCTGTCGTTTTCTCCAATTACCTCTTTGGGGTCTGTATCTTTGGTTGCCGCTTGAGTTGGAGCCTGAAGAACCATTATCTGATCCATCGCTGTCAATGTCACTGTTAGTGTTCTTAGAGACATAATCGATCTTAGTGTACGGGTATGCCCCCTCTGGAGTGAATTTGTCCTTATCCTTCCGTAGTTTGTTAAATTTACTCTGTTTCAAAGTGTACTCAAAATCAGTCATCTGCTGATTCTGCTCATCCAATCTGGTTTTCAATTCGGAAGGGGTTATGTAGGTACTCAATTGCACCTCTATTTTTTGGATTTCTATTTTGAGTTCTTGTGTGATTCTTGCTGCGGTTTTTACTATCAGGACCAACCAATCCCTTGTGCAGTGCCAAGAGATCAGCGACCATTCTTTTTTAAATTGCATATCAGACTGAAAAATAAATGGTTCTGTCTTGACAATCAGACCAGGTGGTGCCATCTTGTTCCTCAAATACTCTTTCATGAGTAGTCCGTGAAGAGCTGCTTTTATCTGGTTGCGCCTCAGATTCACTATTTCATTCCAGTCTGTGATGTTAGGACCAGTCTCAGGGTTACTCAGGCCTTCAAAAGGGTTGACGGCCCTGAGAATCTCGTCTATCTAATCTGCCCCAAAGGTGAGGCCATGTTCATCCTCCATAGTTCCGTGACCGCTGGCTTCTTGTATAAGGTGTATGTATCTATGTGTATGAGTAAGTGTATGGAAGGAAAATCCCGCAGCTGTGCGCTGCCTAGAATATACAACTTACCAAAGTGATTGAACAATTACCATCGGACAAGGGCCTGTTCGAAAAGGAACAGAGAAGGGTGTTTAGACTGGGCACGAACATTAATGGATTGAACGATGAAGTGGCATGGGGTCAGTTATCAACTTGACCTACAAGGAACCTTACATCAATAATGCATATACAGTACTTTGAAGTAATGCAAACTTAATACTGAGGCCCTCGAGTGTATCACCAAACACCATGTCTTTTTTTGTAAACCACAACTAGAACGACAGACATGTATGGATGCAATCCAGTAACTATACTTATTCCCATAACGTTATGTTCCCATTGATTTATAGCACATGAGACCTTATTATTTGGTGCTCTGTGGCCGATACGCTGTTTCAGACGACCTAAACATGATACATTGCACGCGTGCATGCGTGGGTGACAGGCGTCTACATCCAACGCATGCGCGTTGGTAACACCTGTCAAGAGCATGCGCGAACAGGAAGTGTCCCGCATGCATGCGATAATCGCACATAACTCGCCGATGCGACAAATACTCAACCGGAACTGACCGCACTTTCCTTAAAAGGGCTTACAATTAAGTTAATTACCCTGCTAGTGCCGGATTACCCATATAGGGGCAGACTTTGACATCCGCCCCGATAACGAGGCTAACAATTAACTCTTTTTCCGAGTATAAATAACTAACTCCATGGGCTCCTGACTCAGTTCAGCGGAGCAGCGTGTGGGGTAAGACGGAGGACGAGTAATCCTGAGTCCGTGAGTATGGGCCTAAAAAACAACCATTTACAAAGGCAACAAAAGTGAGTAAAATAACATGTAAAAAACCTGCATTAAAGACTACAAACCTTTCTCTACTTTAGATTGCACACAGCAATCACCCCCCAGACGTTTTTTGAAATGCTCATGAAGCAAGCAAAGAATACTTGACAAGTATGGCCACAGCTTCTATTACTTTTATAGGGGGCTATATATGTTTCTATGTTGTATATGTCTGTGTATGTCCTTTTTCCTTCCCAATAGGTTGATAAGCGTCTGGTTGGTTCCAGGTGACTGCACCTGTCTTGAACTACCCATATCTTGGGTGACCAGTTTTTTCTTTTGTTTTCTCAGGTGATGCAAATCGCATTTACTTGAGCTAATCCGCTGTAGGCACATGGTAGCCTGTAATTACATACACATGTATATATAGTTTTTTTTTCACTTTTGTTTAAATTAACATATAAAACACTTTTTCTATAAACTTAGTGAAACGTGAGTAAGGTGGGAAAGTTGTGCTCCCGTCCTGAAGAAGAAGCTTTTGCCTCCGAAACATGTTGACGCACACCTGAGGTACTGTCCATAATCACGACAGCTTTACCTCGCACTGCACCTCTTTTAATAGTACCAGCCCGGGGTCTTGAATAAACTTTTTTCTAGTCAACCCACGAGCCAGGTTTTTTAATTTTTTCACCTCAACCCACCACTCACATATAATATACTCACTCACTTGCACCACATATAGTCTTTTCTATAAGTTCTCCCGCGTAGTCGTAGGTCGTAGCACACCGCATCCCGCTAGAGGGGTGCGAAGACCCCGATGATGAAGCATGACACCAAGGGGCCTTTTGGTGTGTGAGGGGTATTTTATCAAACACTGAGTGCTCCCACATCAATGGCGAACACTCTCTCCCTACCCCAGTAGGATTCCTTTTGTTTATATGAATAAGTCTGTGGAGTAAGAATCCTTCTGTGTTACTCTACCTCCCTCCTTTAGTAAGTTGTAGGTTCTAGAAATAAAACAACTATATCTTTTGATATAAAAACAATTGGCCTGGAGTTCAGTCTTTGAGTGTGTGAAACCTTTTGCTGACTGAGTGTGTACACCAAATGCTTTACACTGTCCTCTGGTACTGCCTTACTGCTCGGCCAAGCTACCACTTTAGAGAGTAAGGTCACACCTGGCTTTAACCTCTGTTATACCTCTGGGGTTTGTGGACTCTATACACACTCTACCTTATTCTGGTCCAGTATATATAGAGCCACTTTCTCACAGTAATCAATTCATGTTCAACTCGAACGGATGTATAACATGCATTAACTGGTGCATTTTTCAGATGGTTCTTTAGGATCACATCTGCTTCAATGCAAAATTGGTACAGACTTTGCACGTTTCTGGTTGTAGTTTTTTTCACACGTAAAGCACTGTCATGTGTGCCACAAAATAAGATAGAGGACAAATTGGAAATAACTTTTTCCGATTTTCTTCAACATGCCTTTTCACGCCGCTGTCCATTTGGCAAACAATACTTGTTTCCGGTTTCTTTCTGATTGCCAAAAAGTAAGTTGCATTCACTTGTGCGTTTTTATGCCAAGGCGATAAAACATGGTTGTGTGCACTTTCATGGAAGTCTTTATATTTAGTGAAAGGTGTAGTTATGAATACTCCTTGTGTCCCACGATGAAGTAGCTGTGGAAAAATTGTGCAATACTTGCCATTCTCACCTTTCAGTTGTGGAGAGTAGCTAAACCATGATGAATATTTTATAATGCACACATGACAGAAACAGAGCGGTCCACCTGAATCCTTCTTGGAGTCATACTTTTCCGGTAGGGTATTTGTATTTATTACAAGATTGTATTTAAAATCATCTGTTGTTTTTTTTGATGAATTAAAATATAATCCAATATTATTTACAGGAGCATCAACATCATGGCTACATTCTGTTGGAGCTGAAACTGGTCCTGCAGAACTGCTTGTGCTTGTTTCTTCTGCCTCCTGTTCACCATGTCTAGATTATTTTCCTGCTTCCTAAATATCAGATTCTAAATCATCCAATTTTCGTTCTGAATTTGTTTTGCGGATGTCCATTTCTAAAAAGAAATGGGGATCATTAAATACTCTGCTCATCACCAGGCTGGCTGTATTTAATAAACTGTGAGTTGTAGATGAGCTGCAGGGTGTTGAAAAATCCCTTTAAATTTCTCCTGCAAGGAGAACCAAGCTTCCCTTGCATAATGCATAGTTATATTGGTAAAATGAGGTTTGTGAACGTCAAATAACTCACCCTGAATGCACTTTTTATTGAATACAGCCCTGTATGAGTAATATAACCTTGAAAAAGGAAAAGTGCATGTGGGTGGGTATATGTACACAAACACACACACATATATATGTATATGTATATATATATATATATATACATATATATATATATATGTATATATATATATATATATACACTGTAGTACCAGATTTCACCTGCCACAGCACCAGACTGCACGCACAGCAGTTGCCACAGCACTAGATTGCACCCACAGCACCAGATAGCACCCAAAATACTTGCCACAGTACCAGTTTAAACCCACAACACTTGCCTTGGCACTGGATGGCATCCACATCATTCACAAGATATAATCTTACATCACCATGTATGACCCTACCACACCAGATAGTTACAACACCTCATGGTGGCACAAAATATAATCCCACTGCTTTCTCCTACTCTTACTTTTGCTTCTTTTTTTCTACTTTTTCCTTCCTCTCCCCTAATTTTCTGAGTGCTTTCGCATGCTTTGGCCTCGTTTTTTTCCTGCTCTCTCTCCGTCCATACCCCGTTTTTAGGTCGAGCTGACGTTAGCATTCATGCGAAGCATGAATGCTGTCAGCTCGACAACTAATGTGATCCGTTTTCAGGAGAGTGGACACCAAAGTGTTACGAGCGTTTTCAGGGTCGGATTTGACCTCGGGAGCGAGCGTCTGGTATCTGCGCATGCGCAAAGCCGCTGCGCATGCGCAAAGCCCTTGCTCACACACAGGCAGCCCCCACCTCTCTGCATGCACGCACGCACACACACACACAGGCGCGCGCATGCACACGCAGGCATACAGCACCCATACAGGCACACTATCCGCTACCTCGCATTCTCTCTCAATCACACACAGTCACGCATGTGCACACACGTTCCCTCGCGCACACACGCACACACTCCCCCCCCCACGCATACAAACAGGCACGCACGCACTTTACATCAGCCCTGGGCCCCACTCACCAACTGCGCTCTTCCGGCGGGGCTCCTCACGGCGCGTCTCCATCTAAATCGGGGCTCCCTCAGGTCAGAGGAGCCCCGCAACAGGCGCCACACTCCTCCTTCTCCCCGGCCCCCTCCTGGGGACCCGGGCTACACCGGACGGCAGGGCGCTCCATGCGCCGGCAGCTCGCGGACCTGGGGAGGCGGGACTTCCGGTCGGCCGCGAGCGGATTGGCCGGCCGGCCAAGAGCTTCCAAGAGCTTCCGGGTCGCCGCGGGCAGCGTGGCGGCACTCTCCCGATCACTGGGTTGTGACACGGCCAATGCAATCAGGGAAGAAAGGCTTGTTTTTTGTAGCAGCAGCATCAGCCTCAAATGAATGGATTATAAATGATAGCCATGAGCAAAGGGTAGCCCGGCTCTTGCCAGCTTTGTGTCATCTCTTTTCGTCAGCTCCCAGCCTCCTCCTGGTTAGCCTATCGGTATTCAAGTTCTCAGCGACTCCCGCTGGTTTTGCCCCAAGCCCGCCGCCCATTATTGTGCCGACGTCCCTCCTGCTTTTATTTGAGTTGACTCGCGTGCCCTTAACTCTCTTTCGCTGTGTTTTTTTCTGAGGCCCTTTAAATTCCCACCTTGGGGATAAAGATACTACTCCCATCTTTTAATTAGACACACATTTAAATGTTCGATAGCTCCGCTGTTGTGTCCCTGTTGGTGATGATGAGGGTGAGAGGCACCTGCGGTTTGACGAAGAGTTATACACATTACGAATGACTACGTGTTGGCTATGCTTAAAAAAAAATGCGCTTTATTATATCCTGAGGCCGCTTTCAACTAATCCCCTTTCCAGGGATTGCACTGAGGCTCAGAATTGTGTGATGATGTAGCGCCACGTCAGCCCTAACTCTTCGTGGCGCTCGCGAGTGGCGCATCTCTCATCACAGGGCACATCTGCTGATTGTTTTATTCATCTCATCTTCACACGGTGCATCGGGCCCGGTCTGTTCTGAGTCCAACTTGGCACCGGAGTCCACGCGAATATGCTTTTATCAAGCATTAAGGACTGGCGAGCCAGCTGTGAGCCGGCTCGCGCTTCAAGCTGGATCCTATCAGCGCACAAAACATGAAGAGACAGGACTGCGCGCGCTGGCCCCCCGGGCGGGTGTGCAAGCCCTGCTTTCCTGCTTCCACCTGAGGTGTCAGCACGCTTCCAAAGCCTTGGCATGGACCTACCGGGTGCAGTGGTAGAGTGGCTGAGATCCTCCAGGCCTTTCCCATCAGGTTTGCACTATTTGTCTATGAGAGCCAGAGTTGTACAAAGCAGAGATGCACAGTGCTATCCAGCGGAGGGTTCTAGTTTTTGAGAGGAGACCCCTCTCTTCCTAGTGCAGTCTATAAATATGGAAGAAAAGCCAGTGTAAAAGTCCAGGAAGTTGTGGTTGGAATGGGCTTAACTAGAATTCTGCCCATATCTAGCTGTGATGTATGTTGAAACACATAGTATGCAAAAAGTACATTAGCTAAACACAAACACTAATAGTTTTATATACATACATATGTATGTATGCATATATAGATAGATAGAGATAGATATACATGTCTATTTCACTAAAAAAACAAAGGTTAAAGTGGCGTTATAGTTCAGTGAAAATGTCAGTTGTAATGGTGATCATTTAACACCGCTTCCTGCTGCTCTTCTCTTCAAACGATTGAATGAATGAAGATTTTCTACTTAGGACATTAGATACATTTTGTGTGTGTTTGATGCTGCTATTCCAAGTATGTCACACTATCATATTTGAATGCAGTGGGTGACTGGTCATGCCAGGCATAAGTAAGAGTTGCCGACGGCACTTTACCTTTGTGTTCTGTGCAGCAGTTCCGTTTTCTAGTGCATTTTCCATTAAATATGGTCACTGTGGTTTATACAGGTGAATTTGCCAAATGTCTGGCCTTGTTTTAGTGTCATAGTTACCAAACTTCATTTTGACATGGAGTCAATGAAATTAAATTGAACTTTTGTATGCTGCCCCAGAATGGATACATGTAATTGTTTTTGCTCAAATCATGCTACCTGCACATCCTAAGAAACTAAAACAGGGCTGCTTCTTCATGTTTTGAGCTGCACTGTCTGCAACTCATACACTATCTTGTAGATTTTCTAATTTAGTGTATGTACTGCAGTCCGCACCATTACAGCAAAACAAGCATGTGCATCCTTTCTGGAGCTGTGAATGGTTGCTGAAAATGTTCATGATATGGTCTTCATATTTGTGCATGCAGGTCCTATAGGCAGGCTTTTCAGACCATCACAGTATAAAAGCATGAACACAGTTGTTGGATACACTATACTGAATTGAGGGACATTGATGTTTATAGAAGTCTATAGGTACAGTGACAGTTGTTGCCACAATCCTGGTACCTAAACTTACATAAAGCAAAGATTCATCACACTGTCAGGGAGAAGAATGACATCAAGGCGGTGCCTGGACTGAGACCCTTGTCATAGTTCAGCTGTGAACCTGCTTGCCACTATGCAGCAATTTGCAGAGCACTGTGAGCCAAATCCTTATGAGGTGAGTTGTGCACCGAAAATAGGAGTGGAAGTTGGTCCAGGGAATTCAGGGTGAATAGATAGAGACTTTGAGAATGGACATAAGGGCATATTATGCAGTTTACCATAGGAAGAGTGGGACTTAATGGGAGCATTCAGCTCAAAAACGTGCTTAGAGATACAGGCTGCACTTATACTGATTTGCCTTTAGAAGTACTAACTCACTAAAACTGCAGTAAAATAAAGTGTTTTCCTATTTCTAATAAAAAGCTAATTTTCCATTTGGTGGAGCTGTATCAGTTATATTTGGTTTTAACTGAAACCAAAAACACTAATTATATATTTATTTTGTGATGCTGTTATCTAGACCTCAGACTGCAAGATTTTAAGTTTTAAGTATTAATTATTTAAAAAAATTAAAAGCCATTGTTATTTGTAATATCAATACATCTAAGTCACGTAAATACAATACTTACTGCATTAGAAATGCTATAGGAGTCACATTTGCGAAAGTTAAAACTATTGGAATTGTAAATGACAAAGCTATTAATTTAGCTATTTTCAAAACCAACACATAAATACAAAATTTGTAATTTACAATAGCAATAGCTCAAACTTTCCTAATGCGAGACCTATTGCATTGCAAATGCTTGTTCTAACTGCTTTCACCTACTTTTGCCTTGTTTTTTCCTTCCACTCCCCCATTTTTTTTATTGCTTTCTCATGCTGTTGCCTCTTTTTTCTGCTCTTTCCTTTCACTCCCCAGTTTTCTGAGTGCTTTCTCCTGCTTTTGCCCCCTTTTTTACTGGTTTCTCCTTCCTCTCCCCCATTTTTCTGAGGGCTTTCTCGTGCTTTTGCCTCGTTTTTTCTGGTGTTTTTTTCTTCTCCCATTTTTATGAGTGCTTGCTTTAATTGTTTCCCTTGTTTCTGCTTCTTGTTTTTTACAGCGCTGGTCAGAACTGCCCAACAAATACCTGAGGCAGCAAACTATGACTTACAGGCTACACAGCTGCCTGTCAGGATTTGAATGCAGGTTGGTCCGGTAAGGAGCCAAAAAGCGCTATGAGCGAGGAGGCTAGCCAGTAAGGGAAGGGCCTGTTAACTTAGTGCTGCTGCTGCAGCGCACAACAGGCGCTGCTAATCTCTGAAAGTCCTCCATCTGATGTGCGACTCGAGCATGTGGCTGCGCAGTGTGCTCTGCTGGGGCAGATTGGACCATGATTGGTCTAACTCCAAGGCGGCTCTCGTTGGTAGCACTCAGCTACCAATGACAGTGCTGCTTGTGGACTGAGGTCGCACTGACATTGGTAGCTGAGCGCTTCGCTATTATCAATGAGAGTCTCAATTGGTAGCATAGTAGCGTTCAGCTACCAATGACAGTAGGGCCTACAGCTACTTGCCGCCAGGAGGACGGACCCCACCCACCTGATGTGAGTTGAGCCAGCCCCGGGGCAATAAGACCAGCTGTTCTGTCCGCAAAACTAGTGCAGGTGCAGCATAACACTACAGCAGGCGGAGGCTGTAGAGTTATGCTGCCGCTTCACAGCACTGTGGAATCCGCACCAGGCCCCCAAGTTATCTGTGGTGCAAGCACCCCCATTTTTTAGAAGGATCTGGGTCTTCTGACTTGAAGAAGAATCTGCACCTAAGCTGAGAAGCTCCTTTATTGCTGGAGTCACTGCTATCACTGGGACAACTGGAGAGTCCTCATTCTTCATTTGGCATTTAGTTCTTACAGAATGCATGAGGATAAGCAGATGTATGATGTCCAGGATGGTGAACAACCTTTACAACGAAACCCTAACAACGCGGTACCATTACTAAGCAGGTTTTAGAACGAAAGTCGTTACAACGACTTTCGCTGGAGGGCGCTCTACGATAGAGAATAGTTTAATTTACTATCCAACACCTTCCCTACTATCCACGGAGACTAGAGTTGGAATAGTAAATTAAACTATTCACTATCCAGCACCCCCCAACGCAAGTCGTTGTAACGACTTGCGTTGAAAAACCTGCGTTGTAACAGTACGCGTGGTAATACCACGCGTTGTACCGTCATACATCCGTCCAGGTCATGGAGTTGTGTCTGAGTCAGAAATCTCAGAATCATCTCCCGTATATCCTCGAAGGAGGATCGTGGAGGTTGTCTTCACACCACTCCCTTGAAGGCTAACCTCTATGTTTGACTAAGGTGAAACTTAAGGTAACCAACTTGTGGAGGTGAGATATCATGTTGTGAAGGTGTTTCCTTTACCAGTGCCAGGGACATGAAAATACGGGAAACATCCTTTATCCCGCATGCGTTACTCCGCATGCCATTACCCCACATTTTTTACACCGCAAAATCTTTTACAACGCATTCCCCAAAGTAACGCCCTGTGGAGTTAGAATAGTAAATTGCATTGTAATGGGGAATAGGTTGTAATGCATTGGGTTATAAAGCTCTGCATTGTAAAAGATTTTGCGGTGTAAAAACTGTGGGATAACGGAGTAAAAGTGTGCGGGGTAAAGTATCCTATTATGAAAATACATGAACTTCTGATTGTCACTGCAGTGCACCCACTACAACTGTCATGATGACACACATTGCATGATCATGAAATGATAGTGCTTGGAACCCACAGTGAACCCCAGATAATGTATGTGGTCAGTGAGGGTTGGAAGGTGAAAGTAGGTGTGCTGGATAACAAGTCTCATATTCAGGGCTGACAAGCCTTGGATCTGGGTACGCTTTTTGAGCTTGTCCTTCCAAATTGACAAGTTCAAAAGGAGGAGATCTAGAATGGGTCTCTGACCTCTGTCATTCTTCGGGACCAAGATGTAAATAGAGTAGAATTCCGTGCCTCTTTCTTCCTGAGGCATAACCTCAATGGCCCACTTCATTCAACAGTACAAGAACTTCTAACTTCAAAATTGCAGAATGTACCAGACAGCATGTCCTGGTGGAAAAAAGGTGGTCTAGAGGGAATACATTAAGTGTTGGGCCTATCCCTTGTGGATTAGCTGCATGGCCTAGTGATCAGTTGTAATTGTCTACCTGTTGATGGAAAAATGGGTAACTGCACCGGGAGATGGTGGAGTAAGTGAGGGCAGAGATGATCTGGGGCAGCAGAGCCAGTAGAAGATGGCAGAAACTGGATTGGCTGCCGGTGATGTCATTAACTAGCTCCACCCCTGCACCAAAAGATGCTGTACATTTTTGGTGTGTCTGGATCAGCCAAGAAGGTTGTCTCTGTCAGGGCTGCATCGCCCAGGAATGGCATCAAAACACTCTGTACTGTTGATGAACTTTATTACTGGCAAGGCAAACTCCAGTGAGCCAACCACAAATTACTCTCCTGGTCTTATAGTGTTCCAGGGAGGAGTGGGTTTAACAACTGCTCACCATCAAAGGGCATGTTGTTGATTGTTGCCTGGATTTATCCTGAGAAGCCAGTGGAAGGCATCCAGGTGTGTCACCACAGCATAACAGCCATGTCTGGGGATTGAGCCATGCTGTCTGCAGAGTCCGAGCTGCAATGCAGGATATGTTTATAGCATCCTGACTGTTGTTGACTAAATCAGACAGTGTCTTTTTCATGTGGCCCAATAGGCTGATCACAGGGGGAGCAATTCACAAAGGCATTTAGAAGTATGTAAAGTAGTAATCCTGCGGTACTACTTCACAACCTAAATGCCTTTGTTAGTTGGCCCCAAAACAATTAAAATAGGAATAAATTGAAATATTCTGAGAATATTCATATATAATTAGTACAAAGCGAGAGGACTGTCCTTTCTTTGCAATTTTAGTAATAGGGTGTTGGAGGTTTCGGGGCCAATTTACAAAGGTGTTTATTCGCACATAAAGTTGTAGTCCGGTTGTACTACTTCACATACTCATAAATGCCCTTGTAAATTGTCCCTTGTGTTTTCACAATTCCCACAGGGCATGCGCACATTGGCCCAGGAGGCAAGTGGTATTAACTGTGTAGAGGGCGTGACTGCCACAAGGAAAGACTAACGGCTCATATAGTCAAGATTTTTTGACTCTCTATCAGGAGGTGTCGTCTTAAAGGCGTTAGGATTCTTCTTAGAAGAAGATGCTTTGACTTCCAAACTTTCTGGTGAGAGGACAAATAGTTTGGATCACCCGGAACAGGCCCATGAATTCTGGGTATCTATCTGTGGACTACTGGCCCAAAAAAAGGTTTCTCTCATTCTGCCATGACAAGGTCTAAAAGAGCATCATTAAATAGAAGCGGGGGCTCCGCAACCGAGTAGGTGGTTTGTAACATCTCCGTCAAAATTTTAGACTTCACCTCCGCTGAAGGCAAAGACAATTTCAAGGCTTCAGCTTTTCCTACACCACTGGGGAATAAAGCAATCGGGTGGTGTCTGCGTCAGTGTTCTTTGTGCATTTACATATTTGATCATATTTATTGTATTTGATCGTTTTATTTGGTGCACAAGCAACAAGAAGGCAGCATTAAGAATGTTTTTTTTTTTGTTTTGTCCTCATTTGCCTTAACCCTCAAATATAGGAAACACCGACCACCTTTACGTGTCTGCGTAAGCATGAGCCAAGGACCTAGGTTCATATCTCTTGCTCCAAGACACTAATATCTTTTTGGCGGAAGAGGTTACCATCAATTTGAGGGCTAGCTGGGTAACTCCATCAGGGTGTTTTACCACCTACTGGACCGCAATATTAACCGATGGGAACCAAACCGAAGGGTCCGAGGAGCAGAGCAGGCATAATCATAGGACCCGGGGGGAAAAAAACACGGAAATCCTATCTCCACTGTACCAACAAATCCCAAAAAGCTACTTTTTGTTTACTGCACGATCTGGCCATATCCACCCTGGAGACTTCATATAGGGACGTCAACCAACCAGAGTGTGTTGGAGAGGCTGAGTCAACCCAAAACTTACAAATTTGTCTCCTTGCCAAAAGGATTGCGTAAAAGAGGAAAGATCTTGTGTGGCCTCGGATATTGTAATCAATACCAAAGATAATTAGTGGGAGGGTGAAATTAAAGGAAATTTTAAGAATAGAGTCCAAGGAGGCCTTCACTTTCTCCCAGAAGCAAGCAATAGATGGACAGTCCTTAAACATATGGACATCAGGTGCTTCTGGCAGGCCGCATTTGTTGCATTTTTTCCCTGGCTGGTACTTGGATAATTTTAAAGGAGACAGATATGCACGGTGTGCAGTGAAGAGGTGATTTCGCCTCAGCCATGCTGGTTTCACTGTTTTATACAGCAGATTAAAAGAATCCATCCACAGCTGCTCACACTGGGTCTCAATCTCTCCACCCCATAGTTCCTCCGGAAGTTTAAAATCCCCATCTATCTCCTCCAGAATCATCCAGTACCAGAGTGAGACCTCCTTGCAGCCCCCCGGCTTTATCACCAGCTGGTGTTCCAAATTGCTGATTTTACCCAGGGGGACCCCCTTCCTACACAATGCTTGGGCCCAACTATTCAACTGCATATGCTTAAACCTTGAAAGGCCCGACGCAACTCTCTCCCGCAACTCATCCCATGGCAACATAGAGCCCCCTATCAGCAAGTCTCCCCAAGTCGCAATCCCGGCATCCCTTAAGGGCGTCGCCAGACCGTCGTTAAGACAGGGTGGAATACCCGGTGAATCCCACATAGGTGCGTGGTTCGAAAAATAGCTAAGCCCAATTTTATTTCGGATTGTTGACCAACTTTTGGCCAAAGATTGTAGGCTTTTTAGTTTTACCTTCTTGAAAAATGTTTGGTTCCCAAACTTAAAAATAAACCCGTCAGCTGGTAGATCGGCACCTTCTAGTATAGCCCTGAACATTTCACCTCTAGATGAATTTGGGGGTGTTTTTAAAAGCATTCTAGAAAATGAGAGTTGAAAGGCCCATGCGTAATATTGGAGATCAGGTAGTGCCAACCCTCCCTTCTCCCTTCTTCTCCTTAACTTCTTCCACGCCAATCTAGTGGCTCTGTATTTCCAGATAAAGGAGTTTATCTCACATTGACACTTGTCTAGATGTGTAGTGTCAAAAGCCAGGGGGATGGAATTAAAAAGAAATGTATATTTAGGAAGGATAGACATCTTTACTAAATTTGTCCTCCCCAAGATGGATAAGGGGAGGTGGGCCCAAGATTTTAGCTGTTTCTGGCATTCTTTAGAGACCCGGTCTAAGTTGTGTTCTGCAATTTTGCCGACCTCCTGAATAATTCTTACTCCAAGATATCGCATGGAGGTGGTCACAGCAAGATGTGAAGTAGTGATGTTCCATGCCATGATATCGGTTTTATTGGCATTCACTTCGTACCCCAAAATTCTACCGAACTCCTCCGCCCTCTTAATAACTGTGGCAAACGCGAGGTCGGGGTCAGATGTCATAATAAGAATGTCATCTGCATAAAGAGCTACCCGCCTTTCCCACCCGCCAAATCTAAAAGAGGGGATATTGGGCTCCTCTCTTAAAACCTGAGCAAAGGGCTCGATGTAGAGGTTAAAAAGGAGGGGGGAGAGCGGGCAGCCCTGCCTTGTACCCCTCGTTATATTGAAAGCCTCTGTCAAAGACTTATTGACGAGTAGTCTCGCCGTTGGAGCTTTATAAAGGAGTGCTATCACTCGGCGAAACCTCTCACCTAAATTGAATTTTTCCATAACCACAGCCAGGTAAGCCCAATAGACCCTATCAAAGGCTTTGGTTGCATCTAACGTAAGGTTGGCCAGAGGAAGAGAAAAGGTGGATGCTATATCAATGGCCCCTACCAGATCCTGTGTCAGATTTGCCAGTTGACGCCCTTTTATGAAGCCTTTTTGGTCTTGCTGAATGATAGTCAACTACGCCCCCCAACCTGTTGGACAAGATAGCAGCGAAGATCTTATAGTCTATATTAAGAAGTGATATCGGGCGGTAAGACCCACACTCCGTCGGATCTTTCCCAGGTTTAGGAATCAAGACTACCGTTGCGTCTCTCCAAGACTTTGGAGGGTCCATTCCCTTCAACAAAATGCTGTTGAAGACAGTAGCCAGGAATGGGGTGACAACCCCACAGAGAGCCCGGTAGAGTCCTCCCAGAAGGCCAACAGGGCCAGCCGCCTTCCCTCGCTTCAAGTGGCTGATGGCTCTATTCACTTCTTCCTCCGAAGTCTCTACCTCCAACCGCCTGCTATGATCAAGTGTAAGTCTAGGTAAAGAGATTGTTTTGAGCCAGGCGTTTCTCGCTTCGTGGTCTTCCCTGATATCTTCTTTATAGATTTTCTGGAAGAAATCCTGAAATGCCCTCCCGATATCTGGGTTAGAGATCCGGGGAGCTGCTTCACCCTCCACCCTTATCTGCCTGATATAGTTTCGTGCTTGGTCTGCTTTTATTTTCCAAGCGAGGACCTTGCCTGCTGCCTCTCCAAATTCAAATTGGGAGAGTTTACTCGCTTCCCATCTCCTGGCAACCCTAGCTTGTAAAACATTTCCTAGTTGGTTTTTCAGTGAGGTCAGCTTTTCTTGATCCCCTCTTGAGCCTATGTGGTTACCTAGATTTTGATTGATATTCTTCATTTCGGCCTCCAGATTATTAATACTTTCCCTATATATTCTTCTTATGTGGGAGGCCCTGCTGGTAACATAGCCCCTCCAAAAGGCCTTCAGGGCATCCCACACAAAGGAAATGCTCCCAAAGTCTATATTAGACTCGAGAAAACATTGGGTCTCTACCTGGAGGAACGATATTTCATCCTCCTCTAATAGTATTGTCCGATCGAAGGACCAGGAAGAATGTCCAGGCTGCTGGCCGGAATGTAGGCTGAATAAAATAGCCGAATGGTCGGAGAGATGGGAGGGGAGATATACTATGTCCTCCAACAGGTCCTTGAGACTATAGCTGAACAATGCATAGTTTATTCTAGACAGATGCTTATATTTTAAGTTCCGAAAAGAGACCCCCAATTTGTCCCCTACCCTTTCCCTCCAAAAATCTGCAACCCCCAACTGTGCCATAATTGTCACCAGGGCTTGCCTGGATTTTGAAAGGACGTAGGCTCTTAAGTTAGGTGATTTGTCAAGTTTAGGATTTAAAACAACATTGAAGTCCCAGACCCAAATTACAGGGTCTTGAAAGGCTAGTAGATTACCCTGGATGATATCTAGATATGTAGGATCGTCCTGGTTTGGACCATAGTATCCTACCAATTAATACATCCGACCTCCCAACAAAACCCTCAATAGAAGCCATCTCCCACTATGGCCCTCCTTGTACTCCATAATTTGGGCCTTTGCTTGTTTTTTAAAAATAAACAGAACCCCTCTAATATTAGCCGATTAGTCTGTGCACGCAAAGGTGTCTATCCATTTCTGTTTCTTTAAAATCGCGATGATCTCAGCTTTAAGGAGATGTGTTTCCTGTATGGCAATGACATGTGCTGGGGAGTCTCTCAGATATTGGAGTATTTTTTCTCTTCTACCCCTCATGCGCATGCCATTGACATTCCAGGTTAAATAGCATGTTATCGTCATCTTGCCTTCACACCCCCACACGTAATTCCATCCTTATCTGAGCTAAGTGCCTAGAGCCCTGGCAGTGACCCCAACATGGCATTAAAAGAAACTGCACGAGCGCTGGCATATGAGGACATTTTATGCTTTCACCCCCACCACCCCCACGTGGCTCCCCCTCCCCCTCCACCCCCTGGAAAACCCTTCCCTACTTACACTGGCCTGATGTATGACCAGTTTTACGCCCTCTAACCGGCCCCCTCTCCTCTACCCCCAAATTCTGACTGTGTTAGTGCTAGGAAGTCATGTGTGTCTAGATTATAGCCTTCCTTTATATATGTTTTATGAACAATAAAAAGATTTTTTTTTTTACCCTCCTTTTTTTTTCCTTATGGTGTTTAAACCACCCTTACTAGCCCCTTTTTTAAAAAAAATAATTCATATGTTTTCGATTTACCCCCGTACAGGACTAACGGAGATTTAGTAGTTTTTGTAATTTATTTATTTATTTATTTATTTATTTATTTTTACCCGTCTCTAGAATCTGTACTGAACCCAGCCGCTAGATTCGATTAGAGATTAGGTTAGGGCTGGTATCATAAGGACACCATGGGAGAGCTTTAATCTACCTACTGGGTAAGATGCACTCTCTATCCCGGGTTATCTCCCCTTCAGCTTCCTGCTCCCCCCGTGAGAAGTCCCTTATGGACTCCAACATCTCATCAGCCTCAAGAGGGGTTCTGATATTGTGCATCTTATTATTGAACATAACCCGTAAGAAGGCGGGGAATCTCATTTGTACCGTGGCCCCCAGGACCCTAAACTTCTCTATCCTCTGGCCAAGTTCCCATTGCCTGTCCAGCGTGGTCTTAGAGAGGTCAGAACGAATCTCAAACCCTGCGAAGGGAGGGGGATGCAATTCGAGAGAGAGTGGAATCCCTAGAAAATTATTCAAGGAGGCTTGAACATCCAACATGGCTGACGCACGTCCACGCCACAAATCCTGCATAATCTGCATTAAATCTTGCTTAGTGTTGCCCATCGGACATCAGCGTTATCACACCAACGCCCGGAACAACGTCTGCGGGTTGGAGGAGTGGAGCGGCAGTCATCGGCCGGCGTATCGCTCGCCAGAGCCTCCCGGGGTGCGGCGCTGGCCTGGGCCTGATGTGGCCCGTCTATTCTCCGGCCCCCGACTTGGTGCTCTGCTGTGGTTTACGGGGCCGGATCGGGGCCCAGAGGGGAAGTGGGGTGCCCCCAACACGGGGGAGGCAGCGGTGGGCCGGCGGCGACCCCTGGACATCACTGCGGGCCTGCTGTGGGGGAGGGTCCATCGGGTGGCTGCCACCGGACTCCCTGCAGCATGTTGGCTGCTCGTGTGCCCGAGTTGGTCCACTTCAGCGGCAGAGATTGCTTGGGTTTGGCGCCGGCCAAGGCAGATAATCCCGGTGCACTTTGAAGAGCGGGCGGCGCTGCACTCCGGCCCCGCGGGACCTCTTCAAGTTGGTTTTCCCCCGACGGCGGAGCGCACCTCAGCCCAGACACCAGCCGGAGGGTGCATTGTATCCGGTTTCTGGCAAAGATTGGCGGGCTGCAAACCGGGCAGGCGCAGACCCATGAGGCCCTACACATTGAGGATCCTGAGTGCCCTGGGTTTTCCCCTCTCTCATTATGTGCGCGGGTGAGGCTTCAGTGGGCCTGGCTCGCTGCTGCGGTGGAGGCCGCCCTCCTACTTGGTGGACTCTTGAACTTTCTCCACACCTTGCTGGGCATAATTGGCGGGCCTAGCTTGTGCCCTTGAGCCAGGCGTGTTGAACATCCTGTGCTGGTGCTACAGGTGGATGGAGTGACCCGCTATCGTGGCCAGGAACAAGAGATTGGGCCCGACACTGGGCAGCTTGGTGGAGACACGTGGCAGGCTGGTGGTCCGGCGAGTCTGCTCCCGGTAGGGGGGGGCCTACTTGGCGGGTTGCGGAGGCAGCTGAGCAAGGCTCAGTGCAGCTTGCCGCCTGGGACGTGCTAGATTCTGTGAGGACCAGCCCCATGGTGTCCCCCGTGGGACTGCCGGCGGGAGAAATCTTTGACGCCCGAGACCCATTGTAATCCTCCATATAGAAAGGAGCGCCCCCCCGGCTGCGAGCTCCCCGGGACCTTTGGTCAGCCATTCCATGGCGTGGAATTATAGGCAAAGATAAGCCAGGAGGGGCAGGAGCCAAACAAAGCATCCTCGACCATTATACCATGACCCAGGTGGGCGGGTCACAAGCAGAGCCATGCCGGACAATCCAGCACTCTTGGCAGCTATCACGGAGGCTAGGGACACGCTCAATGCCAAAATCAGGGCAGTAGGATCCGAGGTCTTCTTCTTGCGCCAGGCTCTTAGAAAGGTGGTGGATCACATCATGGAGGCGGAGGCGCGGGACTCATCCATGGAGGACACTGTGACTTCCCTGCAGAAGAAAGTTAATAAGCTGACTGTGGTGTCGCAGGAGCTGGCATCTCGGGTGGATGATGCAGATGGCCGTGCCATGTGAAACAACCTCCGCTTTGTGGGCTTCGCTTTGTGGGCTTCCCGGAGGGCTGCGAATGCGCCTCCATGAACCGCTTTCTCACCAGTTGCTCAGAGATCTCCTACCGGAGGACATGCTATCCACCTGCTTTGTGGTAGAGAGAGCCCATTAATGAAGAAACCGCTCCCTGGGGAAAGCCCACGGCCTGTCATCAACTGTCAAGGACAAACTCATATTCGAGTCCCGGCCTATAATGATCTTTCTGGATTACATCCGCTTAGTGCAGCAACAACGCCAATCCTTTACGGTGGCAAAGCGGAAGCTGCAGGATCTTAATAACCAATATATGCTCCTCTATCCCGCCAGACTGCGCGTCATTTTTAATTCCAAGTCCCACTTTTTTGGCATGCCAGAGGCTGTCTTCGCTTGGACAGACGAACAGACTCATCTGAAGCCTTATTCTCTGCCGCCGCTGTAGTCAGATTCCTCCTGAGGCTCGGGGGCAGAACAGACCTATAAGGACAAAATCAAAACGGCGACACAGGTCTGGCTCCAACCGACATTCCTCCAGTCCTGAACGAGCATCTTTAACTGAATCAGCTGACGGGGTTCCTTGGTTCTAGTTTCCTACCGATGGTCCGTCAACTGGAATATCCTGTTCTTACTAAGCACTGAGTTGACGTGGACAACAGGCCACGAGGCTGCCCAGCCCCAGACATTAGTACTCCATGTTAAAGTTTTATGGGAAGGTTGGTAACCATTGGCAGAGGGACTCTGGGCTCCCCTGATGGGGGCTTGGGGTGTCCTTCACCGGGACAGATGCTCCTTGTTTATGGCAGTATCGGGGGGAAGTAGTAAGGTTCACTGGGTTTTCTGTTAGGATAGTTCTAGTTCTAGTTTTTGCATGAGCGCAGACACACAGCCCAAATCCCGATATGCTAAGTACTCAGAGCGCGTATATAGACGCTAGATGACTGCACAGGCTCACATTACCCCACTTGGGGATCTGACTTTTGTATCTTGGAATGTCATGGAGTTTTCTCAACAAAATCAAGAGGGGTGCCATTCTTCGTCAGGCCAAGCGTGACGAAGCCAACATCCTTCTCTTACAGGAGACTCATTTATTGGGCACTAAGGCTCCCTGCTTGGCTGGGTTTGGATACCACTTGATATATCATGCGGGGTTCACCCTGGGATCCTGGGGGACTTCTCATTCATCGTCGTGCCCCTTTCGTTCACACGAAGCACTGGGCAGATCTGGGGGCCGATGCATCATATTATCAGGCACACTATACAGGTAACACGTTAACATTGGTAGTATCTATGCTCCCCCTCCCTTAGGGAATACTTTCGTAGACAAAATTTCCCATCTCTGTAGTGAACTCCCACATGGTTTTACCCTCTTGGGAGGAGACTGGAACAACGTCATGTCACCACTAGATAGAAGGTGTGACACAGGCCCTTCAACTGATGCATCTAAATTGGGCCCCCTTGCCACCACACTGGGTTGGTCGGACATATGGCGCAAGTATCACTCCGCCGAGCTGAGCTACACTTATATGTCCACCGTCCATGGTTCCCTTTCTCGGTTGAACTACATGTTCACGCCACATAGCTACATTCATAGGTTCTCTCAAGTCTCCCTCCTCCCTAGGGGGTTGTCGGATCACTCCCCGGTTACTGTTAAACTCCATTCACGCTCCCAAAAGCCTCCCTTTAGGTGGCGTGTGTCCCCATGGCACCTCTCTGATCCTGATTACCAGGAAACTCTCACTATGGCAATTCAGGAATATCTTGAGATAAATGTTGCATTGGGCCCATCCAAGGTTACCCTATGGGAAGCCCTAAAGCCCACTGTTCGAGGGGTTGACATTAGCTATTGTGCGAATGAGAAACGTAAACACTCCGCCCAACAGGCCGAATTGGAAGCCCACCATGCATCCCTAGAGGCACAATATATTCATGAACCCAGCCCCCCCCCTTCATCGCAACTAACTCCAAACACAACAACAGATACAACAACACCTCATCGGCGAAGGAAATCTGGCTGGCGTCGCAACACCATATTTATCAATGGGGGGACAAATCAAGCAAAATGCTTCGTAGGCTATGTCAGGCGGGGTGTTCCCTGGCCGCCATCCCAATTATTTAAGGCACAGACGGTGTTCTGCATTCGTCTCCTGGGGCAGTGACCGAGGAATTTGTGCATTACTTCCCTGCATTATACTCACGACAAGAACAGTTATCAGAGGCTCTCATTGCGGTGTTCCTTAGAGATATCCCCCCAAGAACTTACAGACCAGATACGAGACCACCTAGACGCCCCTATCCTTACGGATGAACTAAACGCAGCACTAGTGGCAACGCGCCAGGGGCGGCCCCCTGGCCCCAATGGATTCCCCATGTAATTTCTTCGGCCACACATGTCCACATTAGGCCCTCGCTTATTAGAGGCAATGTATGACACCCTTGAACAATGCCTGTTACCCCGGGATTTAAAGAACAACACAACTGCCAGTACTGGACATGACTTGACTATTTTATGGTGACCTATATGAAGTAAACATAACGGTCCGTTTTTTTGATTTGCGTCACTAGTTTATTCATTAATTTTTGCACTAGTGGAGCAAAGGTTTTTTCATAAACGAACAAACAATTTTTATGTGCATGTACAAATATACAATATAGCATTACAACTGGATCGTAATATACAATACAATTTACAAATTTACAACACATCCACACTTTCACTCTGGCCAAAACTTTCATCCATCTACTAACATACCACAAAGAAAAATACTTAGGACCTAATGTCAAAATATAAGTTCTTTATACATATAAATGGTTTCACATCCTAAGAATGAAATCAATGTGATGAATACAGTGTCAGAGGTATTAATCCTACTTAATGAACACTATTCATGATATGTTTCAGATTTGACAGAAGGAACGGAAAACCGGTCGACGCGTTTCGAACTCCCAAATGCCGAGTTCTCCTCAGGACCAACAATCTTATTATTGTGAACAAAGCAATCCTCGAGTAGATGGCGTTTCAGACGATAGACAACTCTATTTAAGTGCTGTTGTCACCTTTTCGCATATTTGCAAGTTTTGTACTTTGAAACGTGATTAGATGTTCGGGAAGCCGCCAGACCATGTGACAGACCTCGCTGCCAATAATATAGCGCGTTACACATTGGAGCGTTAATGAGGTTCCCGGACGTTTGTTACTGACGAGAGCATACGTGCTTGACTGACGCCAGCGAAAACAAACACGCGGCCTCCTGAACATCTAATCACGTTTCAAAGTACAAAACCTGCAAATATGCGAAAAGGTGACAACAGCACTTAAATAGAAAGTTGTGTTGTTCTTTAGATAGTTTAGGCTCAGCCTTACTGGTTCAGAGTCACGACCCTGTGTCGTTTTTCTTTGTTGCCCCGGGATTGGCAGCATGCCGAGATTGTCCTCTTCCTAAAGGCAGGTCGCCCACCGGAAGATCCATCCTCATACCGTTCCATCTCCCTTATTAACTTTGAGCCCAAACTCTTGGGTAAGGTCCTAGCCGACCGCCTACTGCCTTGTGTACAAGACCTGATCCATCCAGATCAATCTGGCTTCATGACACACACGGCCACCCGCCACAATATTCGTTGGGTCCACAACGCCATGGCAGTGGCCCCAGAGCTAGCGCGCCCTGCTGCCATATTATTAGCCGATATTGCCAAGGCATTTGATTCCCTCAGCTGTGTGTACCTTTTCCAACTTCTGGAAGCCATCAATTTCGGCCCGCGCTTTCTAGCATATGTCCGCCTGCTTTATACAAATCTCACTGCCTCGGTTCGCATAGCTGGACACTGTTCAGCCCCCTTCCCTATCCATCGCAGTACACAACAGGGCTGCCCCCTGTCTCCACTCCTATTCGCCGTGGCTGTGGAACTTCTGGCAGCGTGGGTATGCAGCAACCCAGTGCTCTGGGGCTTTGAGTGGCCACGGTCGCGTCGCGACCCGACCGCATTGCGCTATATGCAGATAATGTCCTTTTCTTTATGACCGACCCATGGATCCCGGGCCCACGAATCCTGCAGATCCTCCAAGTATTTGGTCAGACCATTGGGCTCCATACTAACCCCTCTAAATCTCTGCTGTTCCCGGTATGCGGAGACCAGGGACGATGCACTTGGGCTGCCCAGTTAACCCACGCGACCGAGGGCTCACAATACTTGGGTATCTGCCAAAAGATTTCATAGGCACACAATATAAATCCACTTGTCGCTAGTCTTCAAGATGCTACACCAATATGGTCCCCCGCTCTCGCTGTATGGTCGTTCAGCGATTTTTAAAATGGTCTCTCTACCTAGAGTACTATACCGGCTGCAGAACTTACTTTATCACATACCATGATCCTGGTTTGCACAAATAAACGCCATCCATAATAAATTCCTATGGAATGATGGGGTGGTTCGGGTGGCACTACAAACTTGCACCCAATCAACATATTGCTGTGGCATTGCAGCAGCAGATGTATATTCCTATTACACAGCCTCCCATTTATGAATCACAAATGAATGGTGGTATAGCTCACCAACGGACCCGGTGTTCGCACTGGAGCATGCAGTGATGGAGGGTGTCCCTCTCCTTTGGCTGTTATATAGTGCACAGAACCTAGACTTCCTACCTCATGCCATCAGAACAGTGGTTCGGCTCTGGAGGTACACGGTTTGGCAAATGGGTTGGCGTGGCCTCTGACCCAAGCAACTCCCCCGTGGCAAAGCACCCATCTGCACCAGGTGGCGGCTCTAACAGGATTACACAAATTGGACCTAGGGGCATATTCACACTGGGGGATGTTATGCAGGGAAATGCTGTAAGAAAGTAGCTCGATATATACTGCACCAAAGTAAGGTACAGTGTGCACAGAGGCCACAGTCCCCAGAGGTTTGGCAGAGGTTAAAGTTAGATATAACCTTACTCTCTAATGTGGTAGCTTGGTCGAGCAGTAAGGCAGTATCAGAGGACAGTGTAAAGCATTTGTGTACACACTCAGTCAACAAATGGTCTCACACATAAAGAACTGAACTTTAGGCCAATTGTTTTGTATATAAAAATATATTGTTGTTTCATTTTAGAACCACAAGTAGGTATCAAAGTACTTTCTCAGAATGAGTTGTTGCAATTGAATACTTTCAATGAGCAATAGACTTTAGAATGCAATAGATACAGTTGTTGCAATATGCAACATAAATTTAACACAATAATAACATTGAGCCCAATGGGAATTTTAAGTAAAAGGCAATATCAAATACTTTACATAGGTTTTTCTTACTCAGGGCTGGATCCTGGATTCAGCCCTGGTGCATCTCCTGTAAACGGTTGAAAGAAATCATTTTTGTACACAGGCGATTTTTAAGGAATACTTGTATGTTTCAAAAATCGAAACAGAAGAATTTCTGGTAAAAACCAGGCAATATTATCCAATGGGAGAAAATCAGGTTATCGGAAAATCACAGTTTTAATTACTTTTTTGGGTCAGTGCTAGGCACAAAGATCCAGCACTGGGATCTCTCCTGGTAACAGGTGAGTAATTTCATTTTAGTTGATCGTATGATTTTTAAAGAATATTTCAAAGTTTCAAAACTCGACACTTAAAAGAATTTCCAAGTGAAACCCAGCCAATGTAACCCTATGTAGAAAATCAAGTTATTGGTCTTTGGGTAAGTACTCGACTGGCAGAGTTAAGGTTCTGGGGTAAGACTCAGGGGTCTCTCAGGTTCAGGTAGGGACATTCGTTACACCCTCAGCGGCACAGGGGCAGCTGGGTGCAGAGTGAGTAGGCACAGTGTTAGCCTTTGGCGGGCAGGGGGCCTTTGGTTGATGGCTGCTAGCAGACAGGCCAGGGGCTGTGGGAGCTGAGCTCCTGGTCACTTACACAGGGCAAGTGGGAAAGTAGAATAGGACAGATGCTACACTACCAGTGGCACTCAGGCGGCTGGGTGCAGGGTGCTTTTGGGCCTTCGGGCGCCCAATGTATTTCAATAGGAAAGCTGCAAGACGAACAAAGGCTGCAAGCTCGGGGACACGGATTCTTCAGGTGCGACCACCACTTTGAGAGGTAATTTGGGAAGCTGTAGAATGGGTAGACACCCAAGAGTTGGGCACAGGGTGCCGTGGGGTGCCGGGTGCAGGGGTATCTTTTGGTGTCGGGAAATCTTGCCCTCAGCTGGTCGCGGTTGGAGGGGTCCCTTGTTGTGAGGCTGGAGGCGTCGCTTGGAGCATTGAGGAGGGTCCTTAGGTGCTGGATTCTGGGTCACAATCTCCGGGGAACGTCCTTGTGGTCTTTGTCCACTCAGGCACGGGCCGGTCTCGGCATGCGCAGAGTGTGCTGTATTCGCGGTTCCTAGCTGGCCCCAGGGGTTGTTGATCTTTGAGCAGAACCACTGCTTGTGGGAGTCCCATTCTTTGGATGAGCAAGGCAGTTTGGTCCTCCGGGTTTTTTGAGGTTGCTGACCACAGAAGACGCTAGGGTTTAGCAGGAGCAGGTTCAAGGGTCGACAGGCCGGTAGGGCTGGGGCCAAGTCAGTTGGTGTCGTCCTCTGGTCAGCAGCTGCACGGCGGGTCTTCTATCTTCTTGTTCTTCTTCTTGTTTCGGAATCGGGATCTGAGGAAGGAAGGTTCAGGGAGCCCCTAAATACTAAATTTAGGGGCGTTACAGGTAGGGTAAGGTCAGGGACCAATGGGTCCCTTTCCTGGGGTGAGTACATCCCCTATCCTGCCACTCTCCGGTGGGAGGGGAGCAGGAGCCTAGCCCTGATTGGGTAGGGCTCCCCATTCTCAAGATGGCAAGAGCCTGGAGTTGCGCTGCACCTCACCTCCCCCACCTGAAGGGTGGGATTGGCAGAGGCTGGCCCACCCCCTTTCCTCACTCTGGTTTTCCCGCCTGTCTTCCCGCTAGAGTGGGGGTCAGAACCGGTCGGACCAGTTGCTGAGTACAGCAAGTGGCCTGGAGAAGCTCACAAAGACGGCATGCTTTTGAAGCTTCCCCTGCCCATCCTGGGGGAGGAGGCCTAGCACCTTGCCCCAGGATGTGCATTGTTTCAGGCCCACAAGAGCGGATGGCTCTCTGCCCAACGGTCCAGCAACATGTCTGCTGGGTGGCAGCCTAGGCAGCCTCTCAGTCAGGACACAGGTTGTGGGTTATTTTCAGGGGGCAACTCTAAGTTGCCCTCTGTCGTGCATTTTACATTAACTCCCACACTGGCATCAGTGTGGATTTAATGTGCTGAGAAGTTTGATACCAAACTTCTCAGTCTTCAGTGTAGCCATCATGGTGCTTTGGAGTTCATGATGACGACCTCCCAGCACCATATACTCTTAATGGCAGCACTGGACTTTTAGTGCCCAGAAATGGACCTGGGTACTGTAGGGGTACAAGGCTCATGCACCTGTACGCACAACACCGGCATAGGGCACCCAGCTAGAGGGGTGACTGAGGTATGCCAGGGCAGTGGTTTGTGAGCATGGCACACAGGGATGTGTGCCATGTCGACTCTTTGTTTTGTTCTGCACCCAGACACTCAGCCTGCAAAGGCAGTGTGTGTGTGTCAGGGCACAGGGCCTCTAAGGGTGGCCCAATAAGTGCTGCAGCCCTTAGGGGCCTTCTCTGGCCACAGTGCCCAGGGTACCTAGGGTACCATTTACCAGGGGCTGACATGTGGTCAGAGATACTAATTGGGTTTAGGCTTCAATACAGTTTTAGAGAAGGAACACAGGCCCTGGGTACCTGATTGGCAGGAGCCCAGGGTACACTCAGTCAAAGTACATCAGCAATTCAGCAAAAAGTGGGGGCATACCATGCAAGAAAGATGCCACTTTCTCATAACTGCTCTAAAGTCCTTCTACCAGTTACAGGTAGAATTTCAGTTGCATAAGACACAATTTTATAAATTCCGCCAATTGCGTCATGCTCTTACCCTCTCAATTCTCTCCCTAGACACCCTGCCGGAATTTCACCCCCTCGAGGGCCACCTCCTCATGGGAGCCCTGGGTGCCCATAAAATTCGTCAGCTCCACCAGACCTTAACGACACACCAGAACAACATTACATAAGACTAGAAAGGCGTGGCAGGATGACATACCAGACTTACCAGATGACGACAGGGCTGAAGCCTTAACTAGCCCCCGGGGAGAGGCAGTGTCTTCTCGATACTGCCTCATCCAATATAAATATATACATCGTGTGTACTATACACGACTCCGTCTCTGGAAGATGGGGGTCAGCCAATCCCCCATTGTTTACGTTGCGGAAGGGAAGAGGGAACATTTATACATACAGTTTAGAGCTACACTACATCCCTTCCGACTCAGTCTCAACCTGCCTGGGCAAGGTATTATCCTGGGATCTCCCATTTGACCCAAAATTAATTCTGCTGCATAGCACTGATGGGATAGGCGGAACCGGTATGAACAGCTCCTGCTCTTCCTGGCCCTCACCATTGCCAAGCGCGACATTGCCCAGTTACGGAAGAGGGCTTCTCCCCCGACATTGGGGAAATGGAGAAAAGACCTAGACAGTTAAATGGGAGCAGAAATTGCAGTGTTCCAAGCATGAGGATGCCCCCAGAAACAGAGGAAATTATGGTCCCGATGGGCAACATATCAGGGTATTGACTTACCTCCTCTTCCCTCTCAGACCCCCTGATGGGAGATCCTGTCCGCGTTCCCATGACCACAACACTACATACATTATACTTCATCATTGCCTATACATGTACTCAGCTAAACTTCCTAAGATGCATGGGTATTGGATGCATGGGTATTGGATGCATGGGTATTTGATCTATCTACGCCAAGTTCTTTTTTTTTTATAAATACATGTTTTGCATTTAATAAGGTATACATGCTTGGTACAGCCGAATCATTTTTGTTTTCAATATGTATATGCTGGGCTGCGGCCCAGTCTGTACCATGGAAATTCAATAAAATGTGTTATGAAAAAATCACATCGGAAATCCCATTGAACAGGTCATATGTGTTTTTTAATGTGTACCAGGGATTAACTGGAGCTTTATATGTAAGTGATAACAATATAAGAGTGTGAAACTTCTTAAAGCTATCTCTTCGTTTCTCAATTTGTGATTTGTCATTACGTGTAAGAAATTCCCAGAGGCACGGGAAAGCTGCTCTCCGGGCTGCAGAGATATTTTACCAGTAAAGAGCTATGAAGCCTGCATGTACTTTTCAAAATGCATTATTACACATTAATCTAGTTAAAGGCGCAATAGGGGCGTTCCGGCGCAGGAACGCCTCCTAAAAGTGGCTGAGTGAAATCTACAAAATTTCACTCAGTCCCTTTTAAGGCTATGCTGCGTCAAAACCCTGCGCCTGCTTGAAGCAGGCGTATGGATTGGCGCAGCATTTTAAGGATAGGGCATCCCCGAGCCTTGCTGGAGCTGCGTCACGCTTGCGACGCAACTCCAGCAATGCGCCACCTTTACTGCAGCAGATGCGTCACGCATCTGTCCATTTTTGCCCCGTGGTGCGCTGCATTGTAAATGCGGTGCATCCATGGTGGCGCAGCCGTGACGCACAATAACTGGCGCATCCCTGTTAATATGCAGAGATGCGCCAGTTATTGTAAATCTGCCCCATGGTGTATAATATAACGTTCACTTGCTTGTGGCTGGGTGTGGGTGGATTTAGGAAAGAGGGAAGTGGGACAAGACACAACTGGGTATTTTTAGTTAGGACAACAATAACCCTAGGTTCAGACCTGGGTGTTAGGGCAACAAGTCTGGGGGTATCAGATCGGTAAGAGACCCTTCAAAGTTATGTGTGGTCGTTCTCTAGTTCTTTGTAGTATAAAATGTGTTCCAATTCGCTTTTCACACAGCTGTCCTCATATAAAACTGGGATTTGATTTTTAATAAAAAACATCTAGTGTCCACTCATTCACCAGCGTGCCGGAAAGAATAGTTTGTTTCGCTCTCTGGCTGAACTTGCACTGTGACCACGGCCTTGGCAGTGCACCTGTTTGTAAGCGTTTAGTGCCGCCGGAAATAGCGGGAACCCCATGGGCCGCATGTTTTCTTCATGGCGGCGCGTGGAGGTCAGTCGGTGTACATTCGAACCTCTCTCTCTCTCTTAACGTAGAAGCAGCCGGAAGTCATATCTTACTGCGTGTTTCTCCCTAAGAGTCCTGCTCTAGAACTTCTGCATAGGTTAAAGATGCTTAAATGCTGCGCTTGCTGGCACGCACACATACTTTGTGCACATACAAAACAGATGAGCAATTCCAGTGCCATGTTCTCTAGTTGTAAACCACATTTGTCTCTGTCACGCCTAAGAGAGAGCTTACAATTCAAAGTGCAAACGTTTTAAAACAAATTATAGTTTCCCTTAGTAACACACATAAAAATATACACTGTTAGCTCTATCCTGAGTTAATAAAATGTGATGCTTGTTTTTGTTTTTAAAAGTGATTATATTTGTGTGTTACGAGAAGCGACTCAAAACCATTACATTTTAAATAATCGACGAACTATACTTACTCAGTGACAGTGCAGAAGGCTGACTAATTACCATCTTTTACATATATTACTTTAGAAATTGACAAACCGGGAAACAAAACAGTCAAGCTGAGGTTAAATAATTTCTTTGGATGAAAAGATTTTACAGGTCCGCATCTTCCTGCTGCCCAAGGCAGACATCGAGGCGTGCTATGTTTCTGGGCCTGCAAAAAACACACTAACATTTGCCCCAGTCAAGAGATCTTGGTTGAATCCATCATTCTTTTGTTCGCTACTCCACCCCAGTTTACACCCAGCCATATGTAAATCAGCATTGACCCTGACTGGAACAGTCCAGCCCGACCTGCCAAGCCAGGTCCTCCCTGGACCGGAAACAAGCATCCTGGGATCGGTTTTGGGGTTTCATCCCTCATCAGCCAGGCTAGCTTGATTCCAGTAGCACAGTGGGCCAAGGGCCCACTTCTGGACATACCCGGTGCACTTAGGGCGAGAAAGCAAAAGACACACAAATGATGGACGGAATAAGGAACAAATCAAACACCCACCTCCTTCAAGAGAACTGGGTTGAATCCATTGTTCTTTTGCTCAGTACACTACCCCAGTTTAGACCCTGCCATATGCAAATAAGTCTTGACCCTGCTCCTCAGGGCCAGTCCTGGGATCTGGAGATGCCTACCTTGCAGCACAGCTAGGAACATCCCTAAAAGATTCCAGCCAACCCGGCACCTCGCATATAAAATTATGTACTCTCTACCAAGCTCTCTCGGAAAGTAACTACTGCCCTCCTTCTAAATAATTCACTTTTCGCAAATTCCAGTGGAACAATAGTGTAAAGTCCACGGTCTGTGACCCAATAATCATACAGTTTCCCCAGACACACACTTTCTTCACTCATGCTCCGACTGACGGATACAAGTTCTCCTAATACATACTCAGCTTCCGGTTGGTAGCTTGCAAATCACCTGTCACTCAATGCCAAATCTGGACTCCACTTTTACTGAGCTGTGGTGACAGCTCACAAGCATGGTGAAAGAAATGCAAGTTAGTTATACTGTGGAGGTGAATTAGACCCTGATGAGCTGCCCGCCAGAAAGCTGCAGCGGCACAGACACCGCTGGGCCTCATTTATGAGGCTGTGCGTCACTTTTACGCCGCCGGTGCGTCACTTTTTGTGACGCACCAGTGGCGTAAAAAATGCGCCTTGTTGCGCCATATTTACAAAGTGACGCATCTAGGTAGATGCGTCACTTTGTAACCCCCTGCGCAACATTATACCTGCGCCGGGTATAATGCATGGAAGGGGGGCGTATTGACGCAAGAAAGGGTCCTGGAAGTGACGCAGTGAAATCTATGAGATTTCACTGCACCACTTCTAGGACGCAAATGCATCAATATCTTAAGACTAGGCGTAAGACTGATGCTGGCCCTTTCACATGAGGCTTGCCCCATGTGAAAGGACGCATTGCTGGAGTTGCGTCACTTTTGTGACACACTCCAGCAATGCGTCACTTTTGCGCCTATAGATACGTCAGCAATACTGAAGTATCTGTAACTCCTTGCGACATGATGCGTCATACTGTAAATATGACGCATCATTGGTGTCGCAAGGAGGGCGGAATGAAAAGTGACGCATCGCTGTTTTCACGCAGCGACGCGTCACTTTTCATAAATGAGGCCCCGCTATATTTAAAGTTTGTATTTGTGAATATAGCGCACCCATGCTTTTTTCAAAACGTCGGTGCGTGGCGCTACCAAATTTGGCGCAGCTCTGCGCTCTGACATTTTTTTGTAAATATGCCATTATGTTTGCACGTTTTTTTTTCTCTATTTCCAGTTGTGGGATATCGAATGATGTGGCCCAGCGATTTGCAGCAGAGTCTGTAGGAAGGAAGCTGGCTCATATTTCATTCCTTCGTGAATGAAGACCTCCGATTTTGGAATGTCAGAGCAGCTGGGTACTGCTGAGGAGGAAAGAGGCGTGCTGCCTGCAGCCTCATAGACTTGTAATGCTCGGAACGAAGGACTGCAGAATGTGGAGGCAGGTGGTGGGAAAATATTCACACTGTAATCCCCTGCACTTTACAGGACTTGGATGATTTATCACTACATGATATTGATCATTTAGAAGTTAAAGACCAGTTAAACGAGTCACTGCTGCTGATGACTGGAGGCTTGTATAAGTTTCAGAAGAGGGTAAAATAATGGAGGGAGTGGGGGCGGCCAATACATATTTTCATTTCCTGAATAACTACAAGGAGGTTGCAGTTGGTGTGGGTGTCAATGGTGGCTCCAAACCAAAACCAAAAAAAGATATGACATTCAAAAGTTTTAGTCCTACCATAATTTAATATCCCACTCTGGCACCCCAACTTTAACTTATCTGCCACCACTTGTGAAATATGGAAATGAGATGCCAGTGAGTCACTATGTCGATGAGTGTACAGGAGTGTGTATGAGTGTGTGATTAACTAGCTGGTCCAGTCATCTTGAAACAATCGCCCCCGTGGGACTCATGCAAACGTGGAATCCGCATGACTACCTTGGAGAAGTACAGTCTTAACGCATGGGGACGCTGGGCCCCACGAGCATAGAGGCCCCATTTATTTAGAAAGTTTTATATAGCGTGAACATGATGCTTGCGGGTATCAGTGCACTTTACAAGTGAACAGAGAGCAGAGTCGAAGTATAACTGAATTTAACACAAATTTTCTGTTAAACATGTTTATTCCTGTGAGTGGTTGTGTAGGTAGGGCCCATTGCAATGCTTTGCATGGGGGCCTATAATGCTGTTAAGACGGCCCTGTCTTCGAGGATCCAAAGACTAATTCCATTCTGATTGCCTCAGCGCTGAAATAACCCAAATAGGACGCACAGGACGAGCTTGGTTTCCATTGAAAATTACATTGTACCAATTCATATGCAAGAAATATTTTTGTGTGACAAAAGTGACTGTAGTGCAGACGACGCAGTGCTCAGACTGTGGGTACTCGCAAACATTTTCTCAGGGGCCAAAAAGTATGGTCTGTGATGTGACAGAGGACTGCATTGATGCCAGCGGGGTGGTGGTGGTCGGGTGGGGCAGAGATTTGTGGTAAGATGAGTGTAGGGGAAGCGAAGCATATACATCCAGTAGCTAACTGGCCATAGCGGGCATCAGGAGTTTTCCCGGGAGGCTGGAAGGGTGGGTGCCGTTTGTTTAGTGGTGGGCGCTGCTTTGCTACTGGGCCGGTTCTGCAGCGCTGCTGCAATATCGGCCCTCTGTAATAAAAGCAGCAGTGCACACTTGTGCTCTCCCCCCAGCCCCCTGCGGGGGCGGGGGCTGGTCTAACAAAATTGCCAGGGCTCCTTTGGGTTCCCAGTCTAGCCCTAGTAGCTAAAGTGCACTATATGAAACTAGAAACCTGATTTTAATCCTGGCTTCCCCATTTTATCAAATGGTGTGATCCCAAGCATTTTTTTAAATTTCACTTTCCCTCCTTTTTCTACATTATCATATAGAAGATGACCTCGGAATACAAGAATTCCGGGTGTGCGCTGTACAACACCTTCTCCTGTGTTTGATTTAATTAACTATATTGTTGTTCATGTGTAAAAGGAACCAAGGCCACCCAAGGAGTGCACATGCCAACTGACTTGCCTCTTTAGTTCACTATTGGCATTGTTGTCAGGGTGGGGGGCAAGAACGAATGTGTCTAAATTCATGCTTGAAAATTATCACTTTAAAAAAAATACTTTTAAATGCATTGAAAAGAAAATTCAGCAAATCAGGTAGATCTAGCACTATCCAGTAATAGGCGCAGAATTAAATGGGCAAAACTACAGGAAAATCCGTCCAACATTCAAAGGCTATATGCGCTAGTCGTTCCTGCCTTAGAAAAGGTTGAGGTTTGCCTGCACCATCTAGCCAATGACATGGAGCCCTCTGCTCTGGAACGGGCCGAGGCACCTATGCCAATGCCACCTAATCCCGTACAGCTTTATGCGATTGGTGCTATCCACTCTGACCTATGTACCAACCTGGCAGAAGTGTTGAACCCTGTGGCCAGGCCGAAGAAGCCTAAGCAGAAAAGAGTTACATGGTTCAACGCCTCCTGTAGGAGAGCGAAAGCTACATTATTAGAATCCCTCAAAAATCGAGACATCTCAAGTAAGATAAGGGAAAAGCGATTGGCTTACAAGTCAATCCTTCGCAGTGCTAAAGTGGAATGGGATGAGGGAAACTGGACAGAAATGTCAGCTGCCCTAGCATCACGAGACGCCCGAACTTTCTGGCAAATTGTCAAGCATGGTTCAGTTGAACCCCTTGCTGCAGTAGAGGCTAACATAGCACCCTCTGTTTGGGAGGAACATTTTAGAGATCTATATAAAGTATATAACAGTGACCAACTGGTCTCCCCATCAGAAGACATAATGCACCAACCCATCGAAAGTGTAACTCCCATGGATGGATTTACTGTACTGGAAGTCACTGCGGCAATCACGTCCCTGGCTGCTGGAAAGGCGCCAGGCCTTGATAGGCTGCCTGGGGATCTGGGCACCGTACCTCAGGGTGCTGTTTAATTCAATCCTGAATGGCATGCCAATCCCCCCAACTTGGCTGGGGGCAGAGATAGTCCCAATCTATAAGAAGGGATCACCTCTGGTCCCAGTCAATTACAGGCCTATAAACCTGATAGACGTGTCACAAAAACTCTTTGCAAGGCTGTTGCTGAACCGCCTGCTGGATTGGATGAGGGAATGTAACATCCTGAGCCCTTTCCAAGCTGGCTTTAGGGAGAAGGTTTCAACAACAGACCAGGTCTTTCGGCTCGTCCTCATTGTCTGGAAAACGGTGCAGCTGGAGGGTGGCAGCCTCTACACTGTATTCGTGGACCTGAGGGCGGCCTTTGACCTGGTACCCCGGAAAAAGCTTTGGGAGGTGCTGGCCAAATTGGGCGTCCCTGAGGGTCTCCTGAAGATGATTGTTTGTCTTCACAGTGCTAATTTTGCACAGGTGAGGTGTGGCAAGATGGGGGCACTGTCTAGTAGGTTCCCCGTTGGCAGGGGGGTAAGACAGGGTTGTGTGCTTGCACCGACCCTGTTCTGTCTCTATGTCAACGGGGTTATCTCTCACCTAAACGTGGTTGTTAACTCGCTCCTAAATTGGCTGGTGTAAGGGTGCCGGCTGTCATGTTCGCCGATGACACCCTGCTGCTCTCGAAGTCTGCATCGGGTATACAACGGGTCCTTGATGGTTTTGCGGGCTTTTGTGAGGACCATGGTCTAGAAATTAACACCCTAAAGACCAAATTCATGGTCTTTAATCCACCACAGAAACTCCACTTCAGCCCCAAAATTGGACACAGTAGGCTTGAGAGGGTGAAAACCTTCGAGTACCTTGGTGTCATGTTAAATGACAGACAGTCCTGGAATACGCATCAGGAGAAAGCTCTCCTCAAATTGACCCAACACTCGGGGGGCATTATGAATCTTCTGGCGAATAACAAATCATCGATCAGGCCCATAGGTCCTCCAATACAGATCTACAAGATACAGGCAAGGGGGGCTGCCATGTACGGGTGTGAACTCTGGGGCCATGTAGGTACACTAGATCTACAGAAAGAGGAGAACAAACTTATTCGAAGGGTTGTAGGACTCCCTCCTAGCACGCCCCTTTTCCCTCTCAGGCTGGATCTTGGGTTACGATCGCTAGATGAAGAACTGGCTTTTCGCCCTCTGGCTTACTGGCGAAGGCTGTGGGCAACCCCAGAATTGGCCACTTACAGACAGGGATTACAGGAGGTGCTTGCCATGCCCAATGCGGGGGAAATTAAGTGGATTAAATTTGTTAAATCCGAATTGGAGAGTCTGGGATTTTCGAAGATGTGGTCTGATCCCTTGGCTACCTGTCCACTTATCCCCAAAAAGGAATTGGCTAAGGCATATCACGACAGTAAATTAATGGATCTTTTTAACCACCAAAAAGCTGGTTCATTGACTGATTCGTTCGTATGCTTTAAGGACACTTACAACTTTGAACCAACTCTAGATAAATTGCACCCTCCTTTGCTCAGGAAATTATATTTGCAGTGGAGATATGGGTCTCTCCCCATTCGATCATTTACAAGCAAATGGAGCGAACATTCAACCAGTATCTGCCCAGCGTGTAGAACGTCTGATGAATCTGAACTCCACATACTCTTTTTTTGTCCGGTTTACCGAGAGGTTCGCAAGAAATGGATAGTTCCCCTGTGCAGAAATCTGGGATTTGTGGAGTGTTTGGTTGCTCATAGAGTACTGAAATCCAATCTGTCTGACCAAATTGTGTTTGCAGTGGCTAAATATTTGGGTGCTATCTGGTCTTTGAGAAGGAAATGCATTAGGGCTGGCAACTGACCCTAAGGCACCAAGGACTTGATAGTGTAATATGGAACCTTGTTTTTAAACGACAATGTTTGACCCCATACTGTACAAATTTTTATTTTTAAACAAAGTTTTAATGGATGTTTTAAATGTCTTTTATGGTAAAAACTGTTACCGAAATAAAGATTTTTTTGAATTGAATTGAATTGATATAATCTGATGTTCTCATGAGAAAAGGTTCTGCATGTTAATTAAATTCACTATTTGAAATATGAAGAGACTTTATCATATTTTCACATTATTGCTGCAAGATGTCTTGAAAAATTAATGTGTTCCTAAAGTTAAACAGTGCAGGATTCCCTAGTTAAATACCTTCTTTAACATCAATTAACCTTTAAATAAGTGCTTGCCTGTTTATTTAAAATCGTTTTGCTAGCTCTGAGTCGAGTAAACAGCAGCCCAGTCCTGCTGTTGACAGGGGGGCCGCATGTAAAGGTCAAGAGGGACGTATGTGGCCCCTGGGCCGTACTTTGAGTTGCAATGATTTACAGTATATAACTTAAGACTCTATCCAAGTCCCAATGGTTGTATACAAAGTTCGAAACAGCTCTTATTAGGGTAGTGAGAACTTCTACACGGCCCCTTATATATTCTTCAAATCTATTAACCAAATGGGAGGGTTTGTCAACGTTTGTACCCTGTCTGATTATAAGCATCTCTTCAGGATCCTTGAGATAAGCATCTCTTCAGGATGTAGTTATCTGACTATCATACCTGCATATGAGAGAGACAACTTAATTGGTAGGACACTAAGAAGGCTAATGTCCTTCCCTGGGTCACCAGTCATCTCAGGAAAACTCAAATTGGCCCTAGTGTTACAGTAAAACTCCTAATCATAGCCATCATCAATCGAAGGCAAGACAACTGCAAATGTGTGCCACCAGTGTACTTCTACAGCTGGTGGGATCCAATACATTGTTAGAGGGAAATGCTCACGATCCCCGGGCACAAACCCATTATGTGTGGTGAGTAATCTTTAGTCAAAATTATCCAAAGGTATAGAAACTCAAGAATTATCAAGTGCTTACTGTGGTGATACAATCAACGTAAATCTATCACCCGCCAATGTGTGCCATCATGCCATGCCAATTAGTCCATGTCAAAACATTCACACCATATTTAGTTAGTTCCTAACATAGCAACTGTGAGAAGTTTGCCTTGTATATGCTGTCCACTATTCTTTTTTTTAAAACAAATTTTATTTATCAAATGACAAATATACCTCAGGGCTCTGTACTCCAGAGGCCTCTGCACAATCAATAATCAACATAATGACTTTAACTTTTTTTTTGGTAAGGAGAGAAATATAGCAAGGATTCAGAGATGCAATACGTCTGAAAGAACCCTCCCCTCCTTTTAAGAGGAGAAAAAGAACAAAAACTCCCCCACGACTACCTCCCAACCCCCTGTCACACATACCATCCCTTAATTGTAATTGAAGCGAGCCCCTACACCCCAGCCACCACCCCCACCCATTCATGTATACAAGCTAATGCCCTGTGTGCCCATGGGGTCAAACTAAGAAAGGAGAAGCCCACTCCACAGTCGGCTCCAGCGTCAGGCCGCGATAGTATGCCCACCACTTCCAGATTTGATGATGTTTCTGCGGGCAGCCTCTCGCTATAAAAATCAGGCGTTCCAGTCCCATACAAAAGTCTAGACTCCTCTTCCACGCGGAAACCAATGGTTAAGCCGGAGCCTTCCAAGCCCTGGCAATAGCCCTCTTTGCTAATGTGAAGCCTAACATCATTAGATGACGCTTATAGATGTTGCCCCCAATCCCTTCCATGACATGTATCATTACCAACTTTGGCGACCAGGGCAGGTCCCAGCCCAGCATCTCCGAAAGACCGGACAGCACTCCTCTCCAAAAGCGCACCAGGGAAGAGCAAAGCCAGACCGTGTGTAGCAGGGTCCCCTCCTCCTGTTCACATTTAAGGGCATCGGGGAAGCTATCATGGCCGCCCTCCACAGCTGGACACTTGTAAAGTAGACCCTGTGTAAATATTTAAATTGGATAAGGCGTAGACGTACCGCTATGGCCGCCCCTCACGGGGAGGCCAGAGCCTCCATCCAATCCTCCTCATCCATAGGGCCCAGGTCCTCCTCCCAAGTCCTCCTGAGATTCTGCAAGGTAGGGGCGCTATGTGTCACCAATGTCTGATATATCTTGGAGGGGAGAGGGCATGACGGAATTGAAGGTATCTAAAAAATTGAGTCTTAGGCATCTGATAGTTGCTGTGCAGTGCTGGAAAAGATTTCAAGCTGGTCCCCCTCATGAAGTCTCCTAGAGTGGAGATGCCAATATTGTCCCATCCCCAAAACCCTGATAGAGTCGCCAATTGCGGTAGTCGCCCATTATTCCACAATGGGGCCTCCCGGGTCAGTGTGTTCCACCACCCCATCCGCCACAATGCCTGCCGATGTATATTATGTTGGGTCGCCCGCTGGGGCATAAACCCGGATTGATCTGGGTGGACAAGTGTAGTGATGTGTGCCTACAAACAGTTAGCCAGTGCTTGAAAAACTCACAAAACTCGTTGGGCCCTGGTGCCTTGCCAGAATTAAGGTTGCCCAAGGCGGCGCCCAATTCCTCCTCCGTGAGCAGGAGATCCAGCTCCAAGCTCACGTCATCTGGCAGAGCCCACGGGGGCACATCATCTAGGAACCAGCCAATCTCTTACTAATATATTTTTTGGGGGCATACAGCTCCTCGAAATATGAAGAGAAGCTTTCAGCGATATCTATGGAGTCCGTGAGGTGTCGCCCATCCATGCCCACCAATCCAGGGAGTGGCTCAGCATGGAACAGCCCCTCGCAAAGCCTATGAAGCATCTTACCGGATTTATCTCCCCATTGATATATGCGACTGCGGGTGGCCAACCAGGCGAGACGAGCCTCATTGAAGAGAATAGCGGAGTAGTTTTGCTGCGCCTGTACTACCTGCCGTCGCACAACATGTCCCTCCTCGCTCCGACTGCGACGTTCCAAGTCACCCACAATAGTTTCCGCCTGTATAAGAGCCTCTCTCCGGGTCTTACGAGCTGTCGCACAGTAGGAAATACCACCCCCCGCAGGATGGGATTTATCGCCTCCCACAAAGGTTCAGCTTCCGAGACCGACTCCACATTAACCGACAAATATTGTTCCAGCGCATTTCCAAGGCTCTCCCTATAGTCTGCCTTCTGTAAATTCCATGTCATAAGACGCCAGCGGAAGGGCCTCCCCGCCCAACCCATTCGCAGATGGTAACTGGCGAGTGATCCGAGAGGCCCCGCAGAAGGATATCCGCCTCCACCACTCGGACCACCAGTGCGCACGGGACAAACAGATAATCGAGGCGAGAGAAGGAGTTGTGGAGCACGGATAAACAGGTGTAGTCCTTGGCCTGGCCATGCATTTGACGCCAGGGATCCGCCCAATCCAGCCCGACACCAACGTGGAGAGCTTCGTACTCTGACAAACCGGTGCGCCCCCTCCGGGTCTCCAGCAAACCAAGGCAACATCCCGAACATCATTCCAATTCCCTCCGACTACAGCCAAACCATCCGGCATATCCGCCTATATGGCTATAAGTCGCTCAACCAATGCCCAGGACAGCGGGGGGGGCATAGACACATCCCAACACCACCAGCTCCTCCCTGATCGTACCTCGTAGAAACAGATATCTCCCCTGGGGATCCACCCACGTCTTAGTGTGTGTATATAGGACATGACGGTGAACCAAAATGGCTACCCCCGCGACCGCCTTGTGAAGCCAGCATGAAACACCAGGGTAAACCCGTATCTCTGTAAACAGAGTGCTTTTGAACCCATTAGATATGTTTCCTGTAACATGAGGATATCAACATGGGCCCTCTTGGCATATTGAAGAATTGCCCCCCTGTTTAATCTTGTCTAGGGCACCGCTAACATTCCAGCTTACTACCCTAAGGCCAGTGCCTGTTCAGGTAACCCCGCCGTGGGCTATGACAGAGTAAAAGGAAAATGCAGAGATAGGTGCGTGGCGCATGTCCAGTAATCCAGCAACATAATAAAGCAGTGCGACATGAAAACCATAACCCAACACAACCCAACAATCCCCTCACCCTACACTTCAAGAACAATGAAGCATCTGTCGCAGCAGGTGACGCCTGCAGACCTCAACAGGGAGTCCCGGCACATCCCAGCCAATGGATCCCCAGTGTACAGCACACCGTCAGCGGGCAGTCCCTCCGCTGGACCCCCAAGAGAGAAGCCGGCCTTCAAATGAACTCCTCCGATCCTTCCAACAGCAGCGATATTATCAGGGGTCTGAAGTTCTCCTCCAGCTTAAGTGCCTGAGGAGGCCTGTCAGGAGGCCTAGCCAGCTTGTGCAGAGGCGCTACAGGAGCGGGACCGGTGATAGGATCTGGACCGCCTACGATCTTTTGGGTTCAGTTGAGACTGCTTATGAGCATTTTGTGATGCTAGGGTTCTTTTAAACTATTACCGGTTAGGTCAGTGTGTACATGTCTCTCCCTCTAGAAGGGTGGAATTCTACCCACCGCCGCCAGGACTGGCGGAGGGCGGTAGGATTCCAAAGTGTTTGACACCAAACACAATATGTTTCCATGCAGCCATTCCAAAGTTAGCATTAACCGCGAGGTTATAATGCACTTAAGAGTATATGGTCTGGCTGCGTCACAGAACAGCCTCAGAGAATAGGCTCCGAAAGCTGCAGAGGGGCTCTGCTCATGCATGAGCACCCTCTCACACAAAACCAAGCACTCTGCCTTCAGGATTGGAAAGGCCTGCCATAGGAGTGACTTATATGTTTGTATGTGTCGGTGATTAAAGGTAGGTATAGGTAACCTATATCTTAGTAAGGGGTGCATGCACCACCATACCCAGCCTGCAATAGCAGACCTGTGGTGCCACTTTGGAAGGCTTCCCAGGGGTGGCATAATACATGCTTCAGCCCCTGGTAGGACTCTAGGGTACCTAGGCTCTTAGTACCTAAGGTACCATATACTAGGGACTCACAAGGGTACCTCAGTAACCAATCCGGAGTGTACCTAAAGTACATGCAATCATTTTAGAGAGGAAGCAGCTAGGCGGGGTCCTGGATAGCAGGATCCCAGCCAAACTAAGTCAAACCCCCTATAAAACCACCATGTAAAAAGTGGGGGCAACCATGTAGTCAGATTCCACCTTCCTACAGCAACCATGAGTGAATTCCATGGTTTTGGCTGATATAGTCAAATTTTCCGACTTCAAACCGTGTGATTTGTATGAATGACTTTATCCTAAATATCATAAGCAGAAAAGTGTCTCCTGAGTTGGCTATAGGTTCAAAAACCATTGAAAATCAAACTGCGATATAAAAGGAAGAAATCCCACCAACAGGAGATCATATCTGCCAACTAAAACTACGATTTAATCGTGTGAGAAGGGGGCAAGGTCTTGGAGGGGTGGGTCCTCGTGCAGAGAAGTACTTAATGGGCACTTTTGCACCCACCGTGACCAAAGCCCCCTCTTCCATAAAGAAGACCAGTATTAGCAAAGCCAATGGGTCTCGGAAATCCAAGAGCTTCTGCTGTTGTCAATGTCAATGTCTTTTAGGCATGCTGAATAGCAGCACATCTGCTGTTCAGCATGGCTGAAAGTCATGGAAAAAAGCGCTATGACGCAGTCAGCACTGTCCATGTCATAGTGCTTATTTTACAGGCCTGGAGAGGCAGGCCAAGCAATGCGCAATAATGACGAAAAAAAGTTTGGGTGAAATAAAATATTTGGCCAAGAGCGCACATTTTAATTTGGGAAGCCGTGATTTATCCAGGTTTTCTGGTTTCACTCTGTACAACTCAGCCAACTCTATTTGTCTTTCTTTATGCTAATGCTTTGTTTTTAACTGTTAGTTCATTTTCTGTAGTTTTAAATACAGCAAATTTGATTGAAGGCCAAGCGCTTTACATATGTACTAGTTACATTACACAAGCTCACAAGCATTGTTTATAGGTATGGGGAGAGTAAGTGATGTGGCCAGAGTCACAGGATGTTGAGCAGATGCCAAGAGGATTGGTGGGGGGATTGTAGACGGGTGCACAAAGCAGATCATTTTTCTGCACAAGAAGACATTCCATGGGGAGACCAATACATTTTAAGTGCCCTCGAGAGACCTCTGGGACCATTTGTTTTCATTCACAGCTGAAGTAGAGGCCAGCTTCGGGGTGAAACCCAGCAGTCAAGGAGCAAATATACACAAAATTGAAAGTAATTCAGGAGCTGCTGCTCACTGCTGTACACAAAGGAGCCACCACCCAAACAGCACTCCACCCACTCTTCTCCTTGGCTGAGAGGGGATGCTTGCAAAACACACCAAAGATGCCTCAAGAAAAATAAATAAAACAAAAATCATAAAGCACGATTGCACCAAACAGCTCCTGGAGATTGCAGGAGCACATTGCTTTTCTACCAGAAGCCGCTTCTAGATTCACAGGCACAACACAAACTAGGGTGGATGGGAGGGGTTGAGGGGGAGGGTGGTGACGCTTGAGAACCAGGGAGTGGGTGGGTGGTGGGGTGGAGAAGAAATGGAGTGTGGCAAAAGGGAAAACACAAACACTCATGAGGAAAGCTAGAACACAAAAGAAACGGATTGCGTGGAGTGCTGGAAAGTAGGAAGTAGCTCCAAAAACAGGAGCAGCGGATGGAGACAAGTACATAGACCCTGTTCCAGGGGAGGGCTAAGCACAAGGAGGGGACATGACGTCGGCATACCTGAACACCGGAATGAAGGAAAAGAGAGGGACTCTGCAGCAAACCAATGAAAAGCTGTGGGCAGGCTGTCAGCCCACAGCGTGTAAACATGTCTTAAAGAGACAGTGCATGGGCTGTCTAGCCGAGACGTAAAAAAATAATGGAAGAATTCGGGAAACAATTCCAGTGGCTGATCCTTAAAAGGGTCAGGATACGTGTTTCACTCACTTATGGACTGATATAGTGCGATATGGCTACTCCCTTGTAAGATGAAATACCTGATTAAAAATATAATGAACTATGTGGACTACATTTTAGCTGGGACTTTGCAGCACTTACATTACTGTTGTGTCTGAAGTTATGGAGTTTTCCCACTAACTGAATGAAGCATTTATTAAATTCATTAATGCGAAATAAAAACATACCTCTCAGTGCTTAATTTGTAAATAAATAAGTACCAGGGCCCTCGCCAGGAGGCCGCCGCACCTTGCACCACCCATTGCACCTGGTTGCGCTGCCAATAACAGTACCAACACAACCACTAACCACCATACACCTATAAGTGTGCCATTTTAGACTATTTCAGACCCCCAAAGCTATAAGAACAGCTTGGTAGGCAGGTATTAGTAATTTTTTAAGTGTATTGAATTAATAAACAACTGTTGTTGTGCTGACCTATAAAGTAGACCCCATGTGGCTGACTGTGTATAAGTGCTGGTGTTGACCATTAAGTGCTGGTGCTGAGCAACAGAAATCACCGGCTCAAATTCAGTACTGATATCTCTAAAAAGAGCAATTTAAGAAAAGCAAGGAAAACTAAAATTGTACTTTCAAGTTTAAAAGTGAAAGAAAGTTATAGAACACTACAACACACACAGAGAAGTGTTACTGTATGTTTTGTGAAAAAATTAGAGTTTCAGATTTTACAAAATCGACAAATATGGTAAGTAATTAGGAGAAGCTAACAGCGAAAGCAGAAACTCACAGGCTAGTGGATCCGTATCCATAGGCTTATCTCCAGGACCAAACAGCATAGCTTATGTACTGCCCTTTCCATTCAACAGAAAAAATCACTATCATCAACCTTTTATCTGGCACACCCCACAGACTGAATCGGTTCTTGGTGCTTTGAGCTGTTATCACACATTTCATTTTAGTGACCACACATAAGTAGAATTATTGAGACTCCTTGTTCGTGTCTGTTCCCTGCAACCTCTGGGTTACCAAGGTCCCTGCAACGGGTGCTCAAACCCCTTAGCTTTATGACAGATTTCGAGATTGGTTTTTTTTTTTGTCAAACTTACTTTCACTGAGGAACTATCCAGAAGTGTCAAGGTGAAATGTGAAGAACACCCGCACTCAGAGAAAAAAAAACACACATATCGTTCAGTATAGTTGTAACTCAGCCTGTGAGATACCTCAAACACATGAAACGCAACACAGCGTAGTAAGGGTGTCATGGACTCTGAAGGTGGCGTGGTCAATGAACTGCCAAAAACCCTTGACATGACGCATCTAGGGAGATGTGTCAAGTTGTAAAGCCCTGCATCACATTATACCCACGTCAGGTATAATGTATGCAGGGTGGGCGTTCCCACACAAAAAGCCATGTAAAACTGACGCAGGGAAATCTACAAAATTTCACTGCGTCACTCTACTTCTTCACTGCATTAAAATCCCTACGCCTGCTCAGACCAGGCATAAGGAATGATGAAAGGCTTTTTGAATGGGACTCACCCATCTGTTGTGGCACTTTGTTGGAGTTGCGTCACTTTCATGAGCAACTCCAGAAATGTGTCACTTTTGCGCCAACAGATGCGTCAGAATTTCTGACTCATCTGCTAATCCTTGCGCCATGGAGCACTGTATTGTAAATACAGCGCATCCATGGTGGTGCAAGCACATTCTGCGCTGACGCAAATAAACTGATGCATCTATGCAGATGCGTCAGTTCCTTGTAAATCTGCCCCTAAAACTTTACATTAAAGACTCTTAGCGGTTGCTAAAATTAAAAACGTATTAGGAGATAATTTGCAGGGGAGGCCCCGAAATGTCCACTATCTATGACCCTCCACAGGGTTTAATCCGACACTGCTCACAGGCCAGCAGTTACACCCTCAAAGAGGCCTGACTCAGATAGGCATAAAGGGTGCAGTTCAGCAGACTACTAGTGGCAGACAGACTGATCTTGCAATTAAGTGCTTTTAACTGCTTCTCTGAAAATTATGGTTGTAAAGACGCTCCTTTCCTACTCACCGTAGGAACGGCAGACACGGAAAGTGTTCTGATGTGCTAAAATGGTATATGCATCAGAATAAAAAATTTGCTAGCATTCGCGCCAAGAATTTTTTATTCTTTTAAGGACACGGAGGCGAGGATTATGCTTCTCTTATCTTTACTGCAAAACACAGCAGCCAATGAAAACACATATTTTTTGTATAAACAATATAAGCAACTACATTGCCCATGATGCATACATATAAGCCACTGGATTTATGACGTTACAACGCATACTTTTACCACGCATACCTTTACAACGCGGTTTTTACCACGCATACCATTACAACGCATAGCGCTTAGAGGTGCTGGATAGTGGTAAGTATAATTTTCTATTCCAACTCCAGTCCCCGTGGACACTAGGGAAGGTGTTGGATAGAAAATTAAACTTATTCCCTATCCTAGAGCGCCCCCCAGCGCAATGCGTTGTAATGGTATGTGTGGTAATGCCTGCGTTGTAATGGTAGTGCGTTGTAAATTTTTTGTTGTAAACGTTACATACCAAGCCACTCCTCCATAGTCCATAAGTATCCTCTGCGTGGTCCCATCATCCTCTTTCTTTGCAGAGAACGCAAGTCCAAACATTAAAATGAATAATTCCAAGAATAAGTCCAAGAATCTCCTCCAACGTGGAAGAATAACAAGTCTTCAAGCATAAACTCGTGGTATCCATCTTCTTCTATTCAGACTTCTTGTCTGATCCTGAAATAAAGGAAATGAGACAACAGTAACCACTGTATAAACCAATATGTCAAAACAGTGAACATGGGCGGGTAAGCTTTTTACTGTTAACAAAGCCGGGTGGGATAATCCTCGCCTCCGTGTCCTTGATAGAATTGAAAATTCTTGGCGCGAATGCTAGCAAATTTATGATTCTATTACAGGACCGGAGGCTTCAGATTATGCTAGTTTAACGCTCATTAAAAACCACAGTAGTAATATCATCCACCGGCTTATAATAAAACGTTTTAAAAGTTGACTCAGAAGACCAGTCTGCACAACGCATAATGTCCTGAATGTTAGAACCCAACATGTATGATTTTGACGCCATAGCGCCCCTTACCGAATGAGCACCAAACATTGGGATATCAATACCAGCTTCCTGCATTACAAAGCGAAGCCATCTCCAAATGGAGGCAGCTGTTACCGGTTTAAACGGTTTCTGCAGTGCAATCAACAGCTGAGAGCAACCTTGTGGTCTCAAGACTTTTGTACAGTCCTCATATGTTTTTAAACATTGTACCACACTTAACTTTTCATTTTCTGGGAAAGCATTTGTGAGGTGGCGCCCCCGCGGCCCCCCCAGGAGGGCTGTACTTCCCCGCACCTACCTCAATCTTCTCCGCCACCGGGACTACAACAGCGCACCCCCTATCATAGGGCGAAGACAGAACTCGGCAATCCGGCCATAACACACGGGGCTCCGCCCTTCTTTCTTCCCCAGGGACCAACCAGAACCACGGGCCCGGAGGAAGTATATCCCGCCGACCCCGGAATTCCCGCCCTGGCGGCAGAGTCAGCACAGGATAAAAGCGGGATCCGAGTAGAACACCCCGTCGGAGTTTTGTGGCAGGAGATTCAGACCGGAGCTGGAGTAGGAGAGCAGACGTGTGACGAAGAGGTGTGGACCGAAGAGTGGTGGAGCCCACAGGAGGTGGCTGAAGAGCGGCCGTAACTCACTTGGAGAGTTACGGTGGACCGGGTGAGTGTCTTAAGCCTTCCTTACCCCAACTCATTAGGAGTCCTAGTAACGCCCTGTAAATATACCCTTCTCTTTAGCATCACGTCCTTTGCACTGTAGCATATTTTGTATAGCACTCGCACTGTTTGTAGTGGCCCCCCTGTCCCCGTTCCCGCACCTCCCTTCCCGACACCCTTTTCTACAACCCCCCTTGTGTTCCGACCTCCCTCCGCCCTCCTTTCCTCACGGTATCTTTTCTCTTCCCGCCCCTCACGACCCGGGTGACGGTGTTCGGTATAGCATTGGAGCATAAGGATAAGACTAACGGTCCTTTGTTTCTTTCTCTTACTGCCCTCCGTGGACCCCCCCTACATCGGAGCTGTCGTCGGAGAGTCCCCGCCCCAGGACTGCACCCAAGACCCGGAGCGGACTGCGAACCCGGAACTCTCCTTGCTTTCCTTTTTGTTGGGACATTGATTCTGGCTCATTGTATAAATAAACCTACAGAATAGCACACTACATACGGCCTCCTCACCTGCTTTTCCGGCCCGCAGATAGCCCAGCCTTACATTTGGTGTCAGAAGTGGGATCTGCTGGAGGCATGGAGGCCGTGGTGAAACAGATGGCGGAATCCCAGGAACAGTTCGGGAAACTTATGGAACAATTCCTCAAGACCGCTGAGACCGACAGGGGACAGCTCCATGACGTCCTGAAGGGACAGGGGGTTGCCCACGAGCAAACCATGGACAAGCTAACTACCGCCCTGGGACAACCTAGGCCGGTCTCGTCTTTTCCGTCAGTCGTCTTGCAGAAGTATGTCCCAGGTGAGGATCCGGACTACTTCTTCACTAACTTTGAAAGGCTGGCCCAAGCGGCCAACTGGCCTGTGGATCGATGGGGTCAATACCTGGGTCCCCTTCTGACCGGCGACCTACAGGCGGCCTACCAGCAGGCCAACATCCAAGGCACCACCCCGTATGCAGATATAAAACGGTGCATATTAGAACGCTTGGGTATCGACGATGACACCTACAGGGTACAACTGCGACAAGCAAAGGAGAGACCCCAGGAGAATCCAAGAGCTCTCTCCTTCCGAATCCAAGATCTCGCCAACAGATGGCTCCGACCCGAGACATTCACCAAAGACAATATCCTTGAAAAGATATATCTGGAACAGTTCCTGAACTCCTTGCACCCGGCCACCCAGCGATGGGTGAGACAACACTCTAGGCTCACTCTTGAAACCGCCATAGAGATAGCCTCTGCCTATAGTCGGGCTCAAGAGCTCCAACGGGGAAGGGAGGAACATACCCACAGGAATACGCACACTATGGTTCCCCGTCCCCCTCGTCCACAACCGGGACGGAGACCGGAACCTTCTCCTCTTCTGCCCTCTCCGGTCCTGTTCCGACCCCCCAACCCCGGACCCCAGTGCTACTCCTGTGGTGGGTTTGGACACATCGCTCGGATGTGCCCACAGAAGGAAGAGCCAATGGAGATAGGCCTAGTACGGAACTACCTGTGTCACCCTCCAGGGGCCGCTCCCCCGCCGTTCCACTGTCCTGTTGCTGTGGATGGACAACGACTGATGGCCCTGGCTGACACAGGGTGCCGTCAGAGTGTAGTAAGACCCCAAGATCTGGCCCATCCAGTCCAGCACACTACGGGAGTAGTGGCCATCCAATGCATCCACGGGGACACCAAGCACTACCCTACCACACAAGTGCGAATCCAGCATCAGAAGGATCCAGGAACCAACCTCACCGTAGGTCTCGTGCCTGCTCTCCCTGAACAAGCCATTCTGGGGAGTGATTATCCGGGATTACCCACACTACTGCAGGAGACCTCTGACTCTCTAGCCCAATGGTGGAAGGATGCGCCTTATCCGGGACAGTCTCCCCCGGAGTCTACACCTAAACCACATAAACCCAAAAGTCAGCGGAGAAAAGAAAAGAAAGAGTACATCGGCGCATATCCTGTGGTACCCGAAGAACATCCCTGGCAGACTGATAGAGAGTTCAGGGCGGCACAACAGGAGGATCCCCTCCTGCAGGAAGCGTGGGGAAGGGCCCTTGACCACGAAGACCCCTTACAAGTAGGTCCCTACTTTTTCAAGAGAAACGGGTTACTGTACCGGGGAGGGGGTACTCCCCAGCATGCACAATTACTTATCCCAGGCCCCTTTCAGGACAAAGTCCTCTTCCTCGCTCACAGCCACCTTCTAGGGGGCCACTTTGGGGATGAGAAAACCAGCCAAGCTGTTCTAGAGAAATTCTATTGGCCGGGCGTACACCAAATGATCAAAACCTACTGTAGAGAGTGCGTGGTCTGTCAGAAAAACAGTCGTTACCGACCCCCCAGAGTCCCTTTACAACCCCTGCCTCTCATAGACGTCCCATTCAGTAGGATAGGAATGGACATCATAGGCCCCCTCCTTCCTTCCCGCAGCGGGTGTCGTTATGCGTTAGTCATAGTCGACTACGCCACCCGCTTCCCAGAAGCCATACCCCTGCGCCAACCCACCACCCAGGCGATAGCAAAAGCCCTGATCACCCTGTTCTCTCGGGTAGGGTTTCCCAGAGAGATCCTGACTGATCAGGGTACCCCTTTTGTATCAGCCCTTATGAAACGGGTCTGTGCTGAGCTGGGGATCAAGCAAATCCGTACCTCAGCCTACCATCCGCAAACGGATGGTTTGGTGGAACGGTACAACGCCACCCTCAAACAAACTCTCAAGAAGCTTTTGGGTCTGGAAGCCAAAAGATGGGAGGATATGTTGCCACTGGCTCTGTTCGCCATACGCTGTAAAGCGCAGAGCAGCACAGGCTACTCCCCTTACGAGTTGCTATATGGACGACCTCCCCGCACCCTGCTAGACATGGCACAGGAGGCCTGGGAAGCAGAGCCGGATCGCACACGGCCGCTTCCGGAATATATGGATAACCTTAAAACCCACCTAGGCATGATACGGGACATTGTCCGACAGAACCTCGAAAGCGCCCAAACCAGCCAGAAGAAGCAATATGACAGGGGCACGCGTCCCAGGGTATTTGCTGTCAACGATTTGGTCCTTCTCATGATGCCCTCGTCCGACCAGAAACTCCTGGGTCAGTGGCAAGGCCCTTACACCATTCTCCAGCAGGTGACGCCGGTTACCTATGAGGTAGAACTGGACGCCACACGCGGCACTTCCCAGATATTTCACGTAAATCTGCTGAAAAAATGGGAAGGACCCCGGCCGGTGTTAACCGGAACCAGCCAAACCCTGCCCTTTCCTTTTGACCCTTGTGTAGACACCGAACTACCTCCTACTCTAGTCCAGGAACTCCGCAACGCCCTAGGACCCCTTCAGCGAGTCTTTTCCTCTTCCCCAGGTCGAACCACTATTACTGAGCATGCCATCGAAATCGAACCAGGAAGGGTGGTCCGGTTGCGACCCTATAGAGTACCCGAGGCCCGTCGGGCGGTTATAAGGCAGGAGATAGAAGACATGCAAAAGATGGGGATAATAGAGCCCTCAGTTAGCGACTGGAACTCCCCTATCGTCCTTGTCCCAAAACCAGACGGGTCGGTCCGCTTCTGCATAGACTTTCGGGAGGTCAACAAAATATCCACATTCGATACCTATCCCTTGCCCCGGGTGGACGAAATGATAGAGAGGATAGGAAAGGCGCAGTATATCTCCACCCTTGACCTCTGTAAAGGGTACTGGCAGATACCCCTCAGGGAGCAAGACAAGAGAAAGACAGCCTTCTCTACCCCTGAGGGGTTATACCAGTTCCTAGTTATGCCCTTTGGTCTTCACGGGGCACCCGCCACCTTTCAGCGGGCAATGAACCATGTTCTAAGACCCCATGCACAGTACGCAGGAGCCTACCTAGACGATATTGTCATATTCAGCGACAACTGGCCACAACATGTGAAACATCTATGCAGTGTTGTCTCTTCCCTGGGCTCTTATGGATTCGCCATTAATCCCGCCAAAACCACTCTGGCCGCGAAGACTGTCAAATACCTGGGGTATCTTCTGGGGGAGGGACTTATAAGACCTCAGGAAAGCAAAACCGTGGCTATCAGGTCCCTATCCTTTCCACAGACAAAAAAAGACCTTCGTGCCTTTTTAGGGCTTCTTGGATATTATCGGCGGTTCGTGCCCAACTTCTCCCAGAGAGCCGCCGCCCTGACGGATCTTCTAAAGAAGACTAACCGCTCCGATGAGTTATTACGAAACCCCTCTCCCGAAGCCTGGCACGCGTTTACAGATCTAAAAAACGCCTTGACCTCAAGCCCTGTTTTAATGCCCCCTGACTTCTCCTTGCCCTTTATCCTTCAAACAGATGCTTCCGAACAGGGGCTGGGGGCGGTGCTGTCCCAGAAAGACTCATCAGGAAATGAAAGACCCATTCTCTATGCTAGTCGTAAACTGTTTCCCAGGGAAAAACACTACTCAGTGGTGGAAAAAGAAGCCCTGGCCATAAAATGGGCGATTGACAATCTACGATACTACTTGGAGGGCAGGGACTTTGTCCTCTATACTGATCACGCTCCCTTGGAGTGGATGGCCCGGAACAAAGGTCAGAACGACCAGGTCCTCCGCTGGTTTCTCTCCCTTCAGCCGTTCCACTTCAAGACTCTACACAGGAAAGGGTCAGACCAGGGCAATGCCGATTATCTGTCACGCTACCCTCATACCCCATCCCGTACAAGAAGGACAGCTAGGGGAAGGGTATGTGAGGTGGCGCCCCCGCGGCCCCCCCAGGAGGGCTGTACTTCCCCGCACCTACCTCAATCTTCTCCGCCACCGGGACTACAACAGCGCACCCCCTATCATAGGGCGAAGACAGAACTCGGCAATCCGGCCATAACACACGGGGCTCCGCCCTTCTTTCTTCCCCAGGGACCAACCAGAACCACGGGCCCGGAGGAAGTATATCCCGCCGACCCCGGAAGTCCCGCCCTGGCGGCAGAGTCAGCACAGGATAAAAGCGGGATCCGAGTAGAACACCCCGTCGGAGTTTTGTGGCAGGAGATTCAGACCCCAGATTCAGCTGGAGTAGGAGAGCAGACGTGTGACGAAGAGGTGTGGACCGAAGAGTGGTGGAGCCCACAGGAGGTGGCTGAAGAGCGGCCGTAACTCACTTGGAGAGTTACGGCGGACCGGGTGAGTGTCTTAAGCCTTCCTTACCCCAACTCATTAGGAGTCCTAGTAACGCCCTGTAAATATACCCTTCTCTTTAGCATCACGTCCTTTGCACTGTAGCATATTTTGTATAGCACTCGCACTGTTTGTAGTGGCCCCCCTGTCCCCGTTCCCGCACCTCCCTTCCCGACACCCTTTTCTACAACCCCCCTTGTGTTCCGACCTCCCTCCGCCCTCCTTTCCTCACGGTATCTTTTCTCTTCCCGCCCCTCACGACCCGGGTGACGGTGTTCGGTATAGCATTGGAGCATAAGGATAAGACTAACGGTCCTTTGTTTCTTTCTCTTACTGCCCTCCGTGGACCCCCCCTACATCGGAGCTGTCGTCGGAGAGTCCCCGCCCCAGGACTGCACCCAAGACCCGGAGCGGACTGCGAACCCGGAACTCTCCTTGCTTTCCTTTTTGTTGGGACATTGATTCTGGCTCATTGTATAAATAAACCTACAGAATAGCACACTACATACGGCCTCCTCGCCTGCTTTTCCGGCCCGCAGATAGCCCAGCCTTACAGCATTGTAATCAATATGATGAGACAATGTTTTGGTACGTCCAGTAATAGTGAAAGAAACCCCTTCAGGGGTAAATACTCTACCTGTAACGTCGAGGGCTCTCACATCCGAGGAACGTCGGCACGACGACAGGCATAGCGACATAGCCAACTTGGCCGAGAGTTGTTTCCTAGATAGGAGGGCATTAGAAGACCAACGATTGAACAAGGATATAACTAAGGAGACGTCCCACAGTCACGAATACTTGGGCTTAGGTGGGTTAGCGACCCTAATTCTTTTGAGGAGTTTGCATACAACCGGGTGCATACTCACCGGCTTACCATCCACCAGTGCATGCCCCGATGAAATGGCCGACCGAAAATTGTTGACTGATCGGTAAGCTAGACCTTCCACCGCTTTGTCTGACAAGAAATTTAACACGTGGGGTAGTTCTGCCCCCACGTGATCCAAATGTCGTTCCAGGCACCAATCCACCCAGCTCTTCCAGGCTGAGGAATATCGCTTCCTGGTGGAAGGTGCCCAGGCTTGCTTGATAAACCCGGAAGCCTTGTCTGAAACCCCTGGCAAGTGCCACTGTTCCCTGAAAGCCGCCATGCCATCAGCGTGAGCCGCCCTTCCAGAATCATGGGGTGCCGCTCTTGAAGAGGGCCCAGCAACAACGATTTCAACTCCGGGAGCAACCTGGGAAGGTCGCAACTCCATTGTAACAACTTCGGAAACCACGGCTGAGATGTCCACCACGGTGTCACCAGGACTATCTCTGCCCCTTGCCTGATCACCTGTGTCATTACTCTGGGTATCAGCAAGAATGGGGGAAATGCATATTGAGTCACGCCCGACCAATCCTGGAGAAATGCATCGGTCGCCTGTGCCATTGGATCCGGCCTCCAGCTGAAAAACTGAGGGATCTGGCACGTGAGTCTGGAAGCAGAGAGGTCCGTCTGGAAGGGACCCCAAATTGTCTGAAGCCACTGAAAAACCTCGGGAAGCAACTTTCAGTCGCTGTAGTCCCTGAGGTGTCTGGAATTCCAGTCCGCCACCTGATTGGACTGGCCCGGAATGTATTCCGCAATCACTGAAATCTGATGCATGAGGCAGTAATGCCAAAAGTCTTTGGCTATTTCTACAAGAAGCGATGATCTCGTGCCGCCCAACTTTTTGATATACCTCACCGCGGACACATTGTCCATGCGAAGGAGGATACAACAAGAGGTCTGCCTCGGGGACAGTGTCTGAATCGGGAAAGACCCGGCGAGCAGTTCTAAGCAATTTATGTGCAAGGAAAACTCTTGTGGAGACCATCTTCCGCCCGTGGAGATGTCTCCACAGCGTGCGCCCCAGCCCCAACGGCTGGCGTCGGACTCGATGACCACTTCGGGTTTGGAACCGAAAATTGCTCTGCCATTCCAGGCATCTATGTGACCCAGCCACCACTGTAATTCGGTCCGGACTTCCTGAGACAGTGGGATGGTGTCCGCATAGGATAGTCCTTTCTGAATGTGTCTGATCTTCAGGCGCTGTAGAGCCCTGTAGTGAAGAGGACCCGGGAAAATTGCCTGAATCGATGAGGCCAAAATCGCTACCACTCTAGCAATGGCCCTGAGCGTGACTGTCTGCCTGTTCAACAGCGCCAGGATCTCTTTCTTGAGATCTCTCAACTTTGCCTTGGGATGACACAGTTGAGCCGACCGTGAATCGATCATGAACCCGAGAAACTCTATCAACTGAGTCGGAGAAATTACCGACTTCTTCAGGTTGATCACAAACCCTAAGCTCTGAAGCAGCGTTGTCGTGAGACTCAGATGCTGCAGGAGTGTGGCCGGACTCTGCGCCATGATCAGGATGTCGTCCAAATATATTATTAGTCGTATCCCTCGCTCCCGTAGATGACGACCACGGGTTTCATCACCTTGGTGAAACACCAAGGAACTGAGGAGAGCCCGAAAGGAAGAGCCAAATATTCGTACTACCGGCCGTTCCACCTGAACTGGAGGAATCTCCGATGTGGCGGGAAGATGGGAATGGAGAGGTAGGCGTCTTTGAGGTCCAGCCTGACCAGCCAATCTCCTTCCTGCAACAAGTCCGCTAGAAGATGGATCCCCTCCATCTTGAAGTGATTGTATGTGAGAAACTGATTGAACTCCTTGAGGTTTAGACCAAGCCTGTTCCCACCCCCTTTCTTCTGTACAATAAAAATGTTGCTGCAGAAGCCGTGAGGCCCCTCATTGCATGGTGCTATCGCGTGTTTCTGCAGCAACCCTGCAATTTCCTCGTCTATAAAATTGCGATCTTGTAGGGAAAAATGGAGATCTGCAGGGAGATTTGACTGAAACGGAGGAGAATAAAACTCTAACTGAAAACCCTTGACGGTTTGCAACACCCATGCGTCCTGAGTCAGGTTCTGCCACTGTCGCAGACAGTGCCGAGTACGACCCCCCAAAGGAAGAATGGAACGGTCTACAACACTCACCTGGAGACTGCTGGGCTTTGAAGTTCGCCCTGTTGTTGCTGGTCTGGAAACGCCCTCTGTTAAATCTTCTTCGGGAAGGATAGAAGGTACCTCCACGTGTGGAGTCCCAGTCGCCTCTTCCGCGACCAAAGTCGCCTCTCTGGGAGCCTTGCTGGAATCTGCGGCCTGACGAGCGGCCCCTGCCTCGTCCAGCCCGATTAAAAACACCTTGCTGAAAGACTCTCTTTATGCCAGTCTGCGCCTTATCGAGAGATGTAAAGGTGCCTACATACTTTGAGACGTCCTTAACAAAGTGCTCTCCGAAGAGCTGTCCACCTGCTAAGGGACCAGGCTCGGCGTCCGCCAGCTCCGTGAGATTGCTGTCCATCCTAATTAGCAGTGATTTGCGTCTCTCCGATGAGATCGCACAATTAGTGTTGCCAATGAGGCATATGGCCCATTGGGTCCAGCCCGCAATAATATCCGGGTCTATCGGGGTAGCGCTCTCCTTGGCCGCTAGGGCCATCTCCAATATTTTGCCTAAGGGGCCCACAACGTCCAGCATCTTATCTTGGCAGCCGCGCCAAGCGCGGTCGATGCCACGTTTGGGATCCTTGGAGAATTTCCTTAGGGATGAGAGTAAACTCGCGTCGATTTCAGGCGTCTCAGCCACCTTGTCCGGCAGCTCCGGGCGTGGGCATTCTGACCTTAGGGGATTGCGCACCTCTCTGGAGAACCCTTTCCTCAGATTCTCGTGCAAATAGTCGGAAACCGCGGGGGGCGGTGTCCAGTCGGACGACCGGGGGTGCATGATCTCGGCAGGGTCGAACGTGAACGGGGTGTTCAGAGTCTCCTCCGCTGACGGCAGTGTAATCTTCGCCTTTTTCGGGGGAGGAGGCTCCTCCGAGGTGTCGGTATCGGTGTCTGTGTTGGTCGTGGTGGTGTCTGTGTCAGTATGGGCTTTTAGCTTAGCCTTGGCCTTACCACCTGCGTAAGAATGGTCACCTGCCCCACTGCCGGGCAGTGATGACAGAGCCTGGGCATGTGGCCATTGTTTAGCTGTACCCGTGCCCTCACCAGAAGTGGAAGCTTCTTACTTTCTCTTTTGCTGACGCTTGTCATAGCCATGTTGCTTGGCGAAGCCCTCCAGCTGCTTTCTGATAGGACGCAGGGCCGCCGCCAGGGCTTGCTGGAAAGTTTGCGGAACCGTGGTCTCCATTGCCCTATTAACAGAGGACTGGACCGAAGCGTCCAATGCCTCTATCCTCTAAGACAGCCTCCTGGCGTCCGTCATGCACCTCCTCCTCATCGTCGTGCTCATCGGGGTATCTAACCCAGTCTTCCATGACCAAAGGTGGAGTGGAGAATAATATATATGAGATTGTATATGAAATTCTGAAACAGCTATTTATCACAGCCACCAGGAGGGGTAATGGGGGGGGGTCAGCCCACCAGCACACAGGTATCAAAATTCACAGTATTCTACAACCCCCTCAGCAAAGATGTAGTCCAAAGGGTCAGAGACCCAGGCCAAACACCAGGTAAATACAGAGAGCATGTTCACACTCTTTTGGCCAGAATTTTACAACCTAAATCAGGCGATCAAGAGGCAGAGCGGTAACCGATCGTGGAAGCAAGTTCAAAATGTCGGGGAATTCGCGCTGCAGCGCGCCGCCCAAAAGGCGTCTCAAAACAACCCAAATCCAGCCCAATGGAGCACGTTTCAGGAGCGCGCGGCAGCCGAGAGCCACCCGGCGCTTGCGGCGTCAACAAGGGCGATTAGGGAAGCCCATGCGCCTGCGCGTTAAGCGCGCGTACCTATGGAAGCCGGGAATAAAGGCTCCGTGAGGGGAAAACTGTACCGGTCTGCCCCCGGTCAAGGACCGTGAAATGTACGCAACCTGTAGCGTCGCGGGTCCAGTAAAGCGGGCACAATAAAATATATGCAGCGCAAATGAAAGCAACACGGGCTGGTGCAACGCGCCCAAGGTGGAGCGCTCGCCCCACAAAGGCACAATTCCCTCGCAACCAAACAACCAAGATTATAAGAACAACACAGTAAGTGGATTATATCAATCGTTCTAGTAAGGCAAATTCAATTAACATTCGATAAAGCAGAGTGAGGGAACATGAAAGTGCACTTATCTCTTGCTGTGAGCAGCAAAGAAAGAGGATGATGGGACCACGCAGAGGGTTCTTATGGACTATGAAGGCGTGGCTTATATGTATGCATCATGGGCAATGTAGTTGTTTATATTGTTTATACAAAAAATATGTGTTTCCATTGGCTGCTGTGTTTTGCAGTAAAGATAAGAGAAGCATAATCTGAAGCCTCCGGTCCTGTAATAGAATCTACAACAAGGAACAGATAAAGGAACCGGACCGGAAGGGAGAACACCCGCTCTTCCGGGTCACGCTATTGTTTGCTGGCTGCTCGCGGTTGCTAAGGTATCTCAGTTGACCATTTTATGCAAACTGAAATTATATAAAACTTTTGGGTAATGCTCTAGGTGGGAACACGCATTCAATGGATTGATTGCCATGAAAATTCGGTTTTTTTCAAACCAGTGTGTGGTGCTTTTCAGTTTAGTAAGAACACATCTTATTCACAATTTAGTGTTCTATTTTATTTAGTTCATTACTTTTACTTTAGCTTTTATCCATCCTCTTTTAAATTTTAATAAATGTATTGTTGCCTTGTTTTGCGTCTCACTCCGGCTATTTAAATTCGGAATGCTTTTATATATTTATTATTCCAATATTCAAAAGCCTGTAATTGGCAGCAAGAGCTGTGCTTTCAACTTTTAAAATGATTTAGTCTTAATTTGACTTAAGAGCAAAGTGCCTTTACAGCCCATCATGGAGCCATGGAACATGTTAAAACAGCAGTCAAAATACATCCAAAATGTACGAGCCAAGATAAAACAAGATTTATAGGCATGTTTGTCAACTCTTAGCATTATCTGACATTTGCGATCATCCAGAACAATGAATCATGACAGACCCGTGAAAGGTAGCACCTTCAGAAATGGCAACGTTTTGTCTAACGTCACTGCGCCTAAATTGTACCTCAATATTATACAAGCAATGATGAACGGAGGGGGCAAGCAGCGATGAGTGAGGGGGTGGGTCAAGCAGCGAAGCGGGAAAGGGTTGGGGATGTGCAAGCAACACTGGGACATTAACAAAGAAAATCCTGTCACTTTGAAGTCAGAGAAAGAAAAATAAACAGGTGCCTTCAGAAAACAGCATCTGACAGTCGATCTTGGTCATTGAATGCACATCAAATGCGACGAGATAAGAACAAGATTTGGAGGCATGTTTAAAGAAACGGAGCTAGGAGCGAGCGAAAACACGAGCACTCCTGAAGGAGTGTTCAGAAACAAAGAAAACAGTTGTTCCTAAAACACTTCCTGAAATGGGATCAGTGGATGGATAGTAGTAATTAATCCATGCTCTGGGGCTGGGGGGGGGGGGGCTTCATGGTTAATCTCCTGCAGTTATCTGTGAATTTTATTCTCATAATCTAGCGTGTCTTGGATTATAATGGCTGCCCCGTTATCTGCTGGTTTGATTGTTATGTCCATATAGCATGCAAGTGTATTCAATGCCTCGCTTTAATTTTTTGAAACATTATAAGGGATGAATCTCTTATGTTTCTCCAACTCATTGACTTGTTTCAATACAATTTTTTAGAATTCTAAGATTTCTGCATTCATTCGATGACTCGGAGGGTTACATTGAGAAGGCATATTAAGGTCTGAACCTGTCTCAGACTGTGATTGTGGTTGGTCTTTAAAGAAGTATTTTATTCTGATAGTCACTGAATAATAATAGAGCTCGCCCCTTAGTTTGAAGAAATCAGGTTTGTTGGTTAACACAAAACCTAGGCCCTTACTCAGGACCATGATTTCATCTTGTGTGAGTACATATTTAGATATGTTGAAAATGGGAGATGTCGGGGTATCTGGAGTATTTACCAACTGTAATACTGGTACTGCATCTGTGTCTTCCCGGGGTGTTAGTTGTTGCCTTGCCATCCCCCACTTTACTAGCTGGTGTCACACTGAGCTGAAAGGTTGACTGTGGGGAGGTGTCAGGGGCATTGACATCATTAGAGCAAAAGGTATAGTGGCACAAGGGCCCAAATATTTGAAGGGGTGCACTGTTTCATAATTATGGCTGTCTTTTACAACCAAATGGGGGCGAGTAGGGGCAGGACTTTTGCTTTTTCTTGCTTGTGTTAGGGACCAAAACACCCTTGCTGTGCCACTCAAGGTTTTGATATTTTGTGAAAGCTTTTTGCACCACTGACACAATTGGTCAGTTTGTTGTTATGATTATGAAGTGTTATGGTATGTTATAACAAGCCCCTTATATGTCAGTTTCTGATATTACACTGAGAATAGTATCCTGATGTTTATGTCCTAGAAAATATTAATTCCATCCATACATAGTTATAGATGTAATTCTTGATACTTTAGCGTGTGTAGTATAGCATACTATAGGTGGAAAGATGATTGAAGTTGGTAAGAGAGAATAGCATGAGAGGGAGCTACGCTTAAGTTATTAGAGAGGGTGTGGCATTTAAGGTTAAGGAAGTACCTACAATTTTACATTTAATTGTAGGAAACTGAGTTTTTGTTGCAGTACACCTTCACTTTTTACCTAGTTTTTGATGCAACTTTGAATAAAGTGTACTGGGTTCTTGCTAACCAGGTTCCCAGTGCCAGTGTTCTTTCCCTAAAAATGTTCAATTGTTTTACCCAAATGGAAAAACCTTTAGCATCCTCTGTAAGTCCCTAGTAAATGATACCCCTGGTACCTAGGGCCTGAGGTACTAAAGAGGGCCCGTAAAGGTTGAGCATGAATTGTGGCACCCTAAGGGACCCCTAACCAAGCACATGCCAGACTGCTGTTGCAGGCTGCGTGTCTTGATGCAGACAAAAGTGAAACCACAACATGTCACACATCTCTGTGTGCCATGTCCTCTACCCCTCTACCACTGCATGTAATATTTGTAAGGCACCCCTACAGCAGGCCTAACAACCCTAAGGCAGGGTGCTGAATATTATATGTGAGGGCCTACCTGCATGAGCAGATATGCCCCAGTGCTGGTCAATCCTATTACTGCTAGTACAAGTAACCAGGAAAGCCAATTTAAGACATATGCTGGACACTGGTGAAATTTAGTTCCCCAGCTACATGATGACTTCACTGAAAATAGGGATGTTGATATCAAACATCTCATACTGATAAATCCACACAGATGCCAGTGTTGGATTTACCAATACTTGCATCCAGGAGGCACCTTAGAGGTGCCCCCTGAAAACCTACCGGCCTCTGGTGTCCCTGCTGATGGGATTCTGCCAGCCTGCCACCCGAGACGCTGTTCTGATCTCCAAAGGTGAGAGTCTTTTGCTCCCAGGAGACCCAGAACAAAAGCCTGTCCGGGAAGAGAGTATAACACCCCCTCCCACAGCATGATCTGCTGATTAGCCTTACCTGTGCAGCAAGCCTTAGTTTTCTGCTGCCTTTGAAATTCAAATCAGTCTCCCCCTCACAGGAGAGGAGCCCGACCCCTTTGTCCAGTGGTAAGTGGACATGTTAGTCTGTTATTTTGATTTAAAAGGAAAGTGAAGAGATAGAAGAGTGAAGGATGTAGAGATTTTTTTTTGTACATCATTGCAGTAGTAGGAGGCTTGGGATGAGTAAAAAGGCATGTGGAGGGGAAGAGTCAGAAGGAAGAGTTTAGAAAGGCTTGTTTTGGGGGATCAGTATAGTAAAAAAGGTGTCATATGGTGCAAGGAGGGGTAGAGTAAGGGAGAGTCTAGAAAGGGCTATTTTGGAGGTCATAAGTGGTATGGGCTTTGAGATGAATGAGAGAGTGGATGTAGAAGATATATTGATAGAGGTATAGGGTGAGGAATAGGGTAGTGCATTGGAAAGAGTAGTAGAAAGAGGTTGGGGAGGAGTCAGAGAGTTGTGGTACAAGATATATTGAGGGAGGTATAGGATGAGAAATAGTGCATTGGATATGCTGAATTAGAAGAAAGTAATAAATATATAGATCCATAAGTACATGGAAAGTTTATAGATGCATAAAGGAATTAAGTATATCTAGATTAAAGTTATTGATAGAGGTATAGGGTGAGAAATAGGGTATAGCATTTTTATTTTTATTTTTAGGAAAGTAATAAATACATAGATCCACGGACATGGAAGGTAGATAGATGCATGAAGGAAGTAAGTATAAGTAGATTAAAGATGCATTCAATGAACTCTGGTTTTCAAGTGTTGTACTTAAAAATGTTTTTTTTTTAACATAATTATTTGACATGTTTATACAAAGCAATACACATGCATAGGTACATATCTATAGCACAAATAAATGCTATATACAGAGAGATATGCTGTATATTTCTGTTTGCGTATGGTCCTTATGTGGGGAAGAGCCATTTCTTGAGTAGTTTTCCTCCTTTAATCTATTTATACTTTGTTTTTCACTGCTGCAAGGCTACCTGTTCTCCATAGGTTAGAATGGGCAGTCTGGCTATTACATCTTATAGTCCTAACTGTCCCAGGGAACATGGTAGAAATTCGAGTTTAATATGCCTGAGCTCAGAATAATAAAATACACCTTTTAGCCAAGTTGGTTTTAATATTCTGTGTTTGAAAATACCACTTTTAAAAAGTAGGTATTTTCTTGCCTAAGCCTTCCGGTGTGCTCTGCTGTTATGTGTATTGGCTGTCTGGGTTTAGAGGGGCAAGGCAGGCTGAGTAAGACCTGGGTTGAATAGAGAGATCTGCATTGAGTAATGGGGAGGGGTATCTCCTTGACCTGAATAGGGCTGTGCCTGGCAAGGTGAATGCTGGCTCCACCTCCTACTGTGCGTCTAATGGCAGACCCCCTCTTTCTGAAAGGAAGGATGCAGCCTGGTAAACAAAGGGCTCCAGGCCTGAGCAGAACGGGTTCTGGCTGGGTTCAGTGACTAAAGACATTTGAGAACAAAGACTTTTGAGGTATAAATATCTGTGCCCAAACCCCTGATTTTTGTATTGCTCCTGGATTTGAAGAAGAACCTCTGTCCGTTTCACTGAAGGAATCTGCAGGAGAGGACTGTCCTTGTGCTTGTGTGCTATTTCTTTGATTGGCCTGCAGTCGTTCCCCTTGGACTTGCAAGAAGAGGGAAAAGGACTTTTGAGAAACTTTTTTTTTTTAAAGATTTTTATTTTTCATACCTGTAATGCATTGTAACATCTTCATAAAGAGAAAAACAATATCGCACAACACGTCATCACAGTCGAGCACACATAACACCACAAAGTCCCAGTTCTGCATTCTAGCATCATTAGAGGTCGGACCACTCCCACACACCCTCTGAGTTTCATTGCCCATCGGAGTCTGTATCTTCCTCATCTCGGTCAGGTGGTGGATCACATATGTTCCCCCTATATTTGTTCTAGGCCCCCCAGATTCTACTCCACTTTTTAGGGCATCCCCGGGTACTGAACACTGTTCTTTCGGCTATCATGGCCGCGTCCATGTCCCTTCCCCACGCAGCCAGCGACGGCACCTCCACCCCTCCCCATTTCTGGGCAATGTTCCTTTTTGCAATCATGATCCCTAATGTGGCCCAGCCTTGAGCCGGTCTAGTGAGGTCATTCAGTTCCCAGATGTTCAGTAAACACCGTCTAGGCTCCGGCAGTAGTAACGTGTCCCCTGACTGTGACAGTGTTCTCATCACTTGCGTCCAATACTCCATTACCTTAGGACAGTCCCATATGGTATGGAAAAAGGTGCCCACCTCCCCACACCCACGCAGACAGAAGGGGTGTTCTATTTTTCCCATTTTGTGTAGGGTGTGTCTGGTGTGGTAAGAACGGTGTAGGATACGGAGCTACACCAGCCTGAGGTGAGAAGGTATACCCACCTCCCGTGGGGAAGCCATCGCCTCCCGCCATTCCGGATCGTCAAAGTTGCCCACATCACAGGACCACTTATCTCGCAAGGGGCCCAACAGGTCAGGGAGATTATTGACTAATTTTCGATATGTGAGGGAGGTGGCCTTCTTCGGCATGTATACAGTCAACAACCTATCATCCAATGGTGATGCCTCAGGGACCTCAGTACCAGGCGGTAGTACCGTCATCAGTGTGTGTCTGACCACGGCGTTACCACATGGGGGTGATTGGACACCATTGCAGGGCTGGGAGCAAGAAGGGATCCAAGTAATAGGAGACCTCTATGAGAACGGGGAAATGCTGTCCTATCAGGCGCTACAAGAGAGATATGACCTGCCTAGAGGAGGGTTCCTACTACATGCGGACTGACAGGGGCGATGCAAGCGCACTGGAGAGAAGGGCTTACTGAACCTAAAACGACAATGGCGTGTCAGTATACAATGATGGCAGCTGGCACCTTTAAGGCGGTCACTTGTTTGTACGGTACGATGTTAAACGAGGGACTGGCACCCTTGGCAACCTAAAAGCAAAGTGGGAAGCGGGCATAGAAAAACACATACCGGAAGCGGCCTGGGCACAGATACTGCGGAGAGCTTGGAAGAGCACGAGAAATGCAAGGTTTCATATGGTGCATTTTTATATTCTTCACAGAGCGTATCTGACTCCTGGGAAAATTAGGAAATATTTTAGTGTGGAAGGAGCGGCGTGCCCCCGATGTGCGCATGAAGGCGCAGAATTGGAACATATGTTGTGGTCATGCACTAAATTAGGGGAATATTGGGAAGAAGTAGGTGATACGTTGAACACAATTACAGAGCGACAGCTGACTTTTGATACTGCAACTTGCATATTGCACTGGTTTCCACACACTTCTAAAACAAAAATAACAAGCAAATTTGTAGACATGGGGCTAATCCTAGCAAAAAGGGAAATAACGAGGAGTTGGAAGGCAAGAGAAGGTCCTAAGGGGGGGAAATGGAGAACCGAGTTCTTAAAGTGGGCAAGTAGCGAGAGTGAGATCAGATATCAGCAGTTGAGACGACTGAACAATGAAAAGGCGCTGGATTCGGCGAAAGCATGGGAGGCATTGGTACAGTCTCTGTCGGAGATCCAGCGGGGGGGTACTGAAACTGAGGAAGCGGAGGTGGAGGGGGTCCCCCAGGTACAATAGATACACAGAGGAATGTCACAGAATATGGCCGTAAAGCAATGTAAGATAGATGCCGCAGGGAGCAATTACACACACCGGTGCAGAGGGAGGGGGAGTTGGTGGGGGGGCGGTTGAAATAGGGGCTGGACTTAGCATTTTGGCGCATCAGCGGGGCTGGGCATTGTCTTTCTTCACCATAAGGAACAGCATTAATAAGGAAGAGAGTGTAAGATGAAACGGGAAGTGGAGATGATGCTAAGATGGGCCAAATTGTAGATGTGAGACGATGATATATGATTGATGTATGTCTAAAGCCAATAAAATACGTTTTCAAAAATAAAAATCAGTGCCTGTCTGATCTGTGTGTAGCGAAACAGCTCGGAGGACGCCAAGTCATATTGTTGTTGTAGACTCTCAAAGGGAACTACGTCGCCATCATGCCACAAGTCTCCTATCGTTGAGATGCCTATGTCGTCCCAGTTATCAAAGCCCTTACTGTTTCTGAGTCTGCCTAGGCGCTTCGTGTCCCACAATAGGGTAAGTTTGGTTAGAACCCCACGCCATCCTAATTTGGCCTGGGCCACATGCTATAGGACAATGGTGTGTCGGAGTGGGACGATCATTGCTGGGGTCAGGGTCCTGTCATAGAGGGGAGCGAGCATACCTCTCGTTCCCAATATTGCTCTATCTGCTTGAAATGCTGGGACTGACTGCGGGGCATGTAGCCATTGATTAATTACCTTCAGTTGCGCCACCCAATAATAAAGTTGTATATTCGGGAGCGCTATCCCTCCGTCATACCAGCCGCGCATCAGTTTGGATTGCGCAATGTGCGCTGGGTTGCTACCCCACAGAAGGGTGGAGACCAGCGTTGTGACAGTCTGAAAGTAAGTTAGGGACACCGGGTATGGCGTGTTCTCTAGTATATATAAAAAACAGGGCAGGGCCATCATTTTGAATAGCGCCGCTTTCCCCAACAGGGTCAGCGGCAGCGTCTCCCAGTGACGTACATCTCTTTTGAGACGATCCAGTGGTGGTTGCAAATTCCTGAGAGCAAACTCCGCTCAACTGTAACGTAGATGCCTAAATATTTAAATGTACTCTCCGCAATCTGGAGTGGGCAGCTTCCCGGAAGATGCGGCGGGGGGGACATGCAACACATACAGTATGGACTTGGACCAGTTTATGGTGTACCCAGACGCCCTGCCGTAAATCTCGCAAATGTTTAGAAGAGTCAGTATGGAGCGTCTAGGAGAGGTCAGATAGAGCAGGATGTCATCTGCATATAAGGAGACACGATCTTCCCAACTGCCTGTCCATTTGAGTCCTTGTATCATAGGCTCCCACCGTGTCCACGCTGCCAGGGGTTCCAGCACCAGCGCAAAAGGCAGCAGCGACAGGGGACATCCCTGGCGCGTGCCTCTCGCTAGGGTAAAGTCGTTAGAGATGTGACCATTAGCCGTGACATGGGCCATTGGTTTAGTCTATAAAAGTCGCACCCATGTACAGAAGTTTGGCCCAAATCCTAAATGGTGAAGTACTGCAAACATAAAGGGCCATTTGACCATGTCAAAGGCCATTTGCGCATCTAAGGATAGCACCACCGCTGGTTCCTGGAGATAAGTTGCTCGAGCAAGCACTCCATGTAACCTCCTCAGGTTGAAAGCCGTGCCTCTACCCGGCATAAAACCCGATTGGTCTGGGTGTATGAGCGCCGATAAATGAGGTGTAAGCCTAATGGCCAGTAGTTTTGCGAGTATCTTGGCCTCTGCATTTATTAAAGAAATGGGGCGATATGAGGTGCATTTATCAGCTGGTTTACCCGGCTTCAGTATAGCCATTATGGTGGCCGTGCGTTAATCCAATGGGAGTTCGCCTACCTGCAAACTGTCATTAAACATATTTAGTAAGTGAGGTGCCATGGTCTCTGCCGTCCTCTTGTAGAGTTCGACATGTGTACCATTTGGACCCACAGCCTTACACGACTGCAGCGCTCCGATTGCGATTCGCAGCTCATCTGTTGTGATGTCTGCCTCTAGGTCTTTTGCCGCCTCCGGGGTTAATTTGGGCATAACAAGGTCTTTCACGTAAGTCAGTGCCTCCTCCAGTGACATCTCAGAGTCTGATGAATAGACCTTCTGAAAGTGTCGCGCCAGTGTGCGCACTATCGCCGGTGGGTCGGTCATCACCTGTCCCTCGTCTGAACAAATCCGCGCCACCCATCTGCTACCGTTGTCCCGTCTATCTAACCAAGCCAGCAACTTCCCGGCTTTATCACCGACGCCATATATCTTGTGTCGCGTGGCTTCTAACTGTTGCCTGGTCAGCTCTGTAAGGTGTTCTTTATGTTGCCGCTGCGTGCGGTGTAAGTCATGGTAAGTGTCGGGGTTCGAGTCATTGGTATGTTGGGTCTCTGCGGCGTGTAATGCTAACTCTAGATTCTGCAGCTCCAGCTGTCCCTCCCATTTATGCGCTGTAATGGAGGCAATAGCCTGGCCCCTGAGGACTGTCTTAAACGCCTCCCATAGGATGGTCGGAGAGGCAACCAATCCCTCATTTTCATGAAAGTAGTGGCGCACTGTTTTTTGAAGTGCCCGCCTAATCTTGGGGACTTGCAAATAGCCGGGACGGATCGGGTAGACACGGCGTCTTTTCTGGTGGTAATGGGTGTATGTTAACAACAGTGGGGAATGATCAGGATTGCCTCGTGGCCAGATCTCTATACTTTCTATATTTTTAAGGCTGTCCGCCGACCCCAGGAAATAATCTATTCTTGTCAGGCTATTGTGTACCCCTGAGTGGTATGTGAATTGGTGGGTGGTGCTGCCTCCACACATCCGTGAGCCCCAGTGCGTCCACAAAACTCCTCAAACGTGACACCCTTAAGTTGCCTGCCTGCCGTGGATGTTTGTCTATGGTTTCATCCATAATGACTTTACGGCCCCCCCCAATGATCAGTTCTCCCTCCGGCAGAGCAAGGAGGAATTTACTGAGATCCGTGAGCGCCACTGTATGTAATGCAGGGGCAATGTAGACGCACATTATATTGAGGGGCCGCCCCGCCCATTGAGTCATTATGGCTGCGAACCTCGCCGACCCATCAGTTTTGACTGTGTGTATTACTAACGGGAATTGCTTGCGCACCAGTATCCCAACCTCTCTGGACCCCGAAGTGAACTCTGAATGGGCCACCATTTTATACCCCCATCTGTCCATCACCTTGCCTGCGGTGCCAGTGAGGTGTGTTTCTTGCAGTAACACTACCGCTGGTATGCCTCTCTTAATACACTGCAGGACCAAACCCCACTTTATTTTATGCCCCAGGACTCGTACATTCCACGTAAGCAAGGAAAGGGATGGCACCGGGGTTAATAAGCTTGTGGCAGATTCCAAATGTGCTGTGCCGTTCACTCCCCTGTGCGACAGGGCCTGCAATGAATGTGACTGCATCTCATAATGAAGTTGTGCGTTTTACAGTGTGTGCTAATACTGCATAATCCAGCGTTGTGCCAAAGAACAAAATGAGAACTTAGATAAGAACATTGAAACCATCCCAACCCCCCTCCCTGCCATGCAGACCCAAAACTGCCCGCCACCCCAACTCAGCAGAGTGCTTAGAACCCAGTCCCCAAAATATTACTTGCGTGTATGGGAGTGGGAGGTCCGAGGAAGGCCGTAACCTCCCCTTGCCCCAGAGTCCATAGTCACTGATCAGTCTAGCGTTAGTACTTAGCCGAGGGAGTCACAAGGAAACGTCTGTCCCCATCTGTTCCACTCAGTGGGAAGTTGGCATACAGAGTCTTACTCTCCGGATTCTTTCCGCAACTGCTCAGCCTCTTCTTCCTCGTGCCCGAGGTCATTGAGATCCGCTTCTTGTCCACGACGCCGTCGCTGCTTGTTCGCTCGTCCAGAGTTCTCCACCCTCCTCCAGCCTTCGAGCCAGTCGTGAGCCTCCTCCGGTGTCTCGAAGAACCAAGTCTTTCCATCTGCCACTACTCGGAGCATCGTTGGAAACAGCATGGAGTAGGGCAGCTCACGCGCTTTCAGCTTCTTCTTGACTTCCAAGAAACTTCTGCGGTGTGCCGAAACCGCCGCACTGTAGTCCGGAAAAAAGGAGATCACAGAGTTTTGCACACGTAAGGAAGCGCCACCCTGGCCGTTTGTAAAATGGCATCCCTATCCCGGAAATTAAAGATTCGCGACAGCACCGGTCGTGGGGGGCCCCAGGTCTGGGCCTTACCCCTGGCCCCCTCTGTGCTCGCTCTACTGAGAAGAAAGTTGAAAGACCCCTAGGCTGCAATCTTGTCTTAATTAGTTTCTCGATGTAGAGGTCCATGGCAGGGCCCCCTTCACTTTCTGGAAGGGCCGTAATTCTTACATTATTGCGCCGGGAGCACCCTTCCTGGTCGTCGAGTTTCGCCACCATGCGTTTGTTTTCGGCTTCTAACTGAGACACCTTCTTAATTAGTAAAGTAATGTCTTTAATGAGGGATGTGGTCGTCTGCTCTACCTCTGTGACTCCAGCAGACATTTTCTGAAAATCTGCCCTTAAGAACGTTACATCCGCAGAGATAGAGCCCACTGTAGACTGCACGTTGTGGAGGGCCGCCATGATATCTTCCAATGTTACTTTGGGGGACGCCCCTCTCTCCACGGCTTTGTCCACATTCCCAGTACGGTCTGGCAATGGGGGAAAATCCTTTGTGTACGCACATTTATCCAGCTTCCCCTGCTGTGACGCACGCGTATCCCTGCCACTCATTTTCAGCCGGGCAGTCACTCTCTTTCACTATTGTGCGTCTTTGTAAATCGTGCAACTGTTGAGGGGCCACCAGCAGCCCCGGGCAAAAGACTCTCTCTCAGCTCGCCGCAGTGTGGTCAGCTAGATGTTCCTCACGTGTCTCATAGGCAGTCACTAGGGGCCAATTGTCGTGTATTATGCACAGTTCTCATTCCCCGCCACCTATCTTCAAGCGGGACGACTGCCAGAGGTCCAATACGTGAGCCACTATCGCCCGTCAGGCAGACACCCCAAGCCTTCAACAATGCCTATTCACGTTGCAGCAATCACCAACCTTGCTGCTGGCTCACAGCTGGCCTCCGATATATGATGCTCGCATGGCTTCCAGGCCCCTCCAACACGGGCAGTCAGATTCTGGGCAGGCAGGTTCCCCCCACGTCAGCTCCACAGCCCCGGTCGGGCCCGCCGTTCTGGGCTCTCAGTAAGGCACCTCAGCGGGAGCGCCACGCGTGTCCCAGGGCACGGTCCGCGCCTTCTCTGCACAGGCCCAGGCAGCAGACGCGGGCCGAGGTGTCAGTCCCGATATCCTTCAACAATACCCGGCAGACTCCAGTTACGAGCCGCGACCCGCCCCCTCCCAGGGCCGCTACGTCACGCAGCTCCGGGTCTGAGAAGTGCCTCTGGTGCCGGTTCAGTCCGACAGCACCCGCGCTCACCGCCGCTCACTTCGCGGTGCTCCCGCAGCTGCCGACTCAGGTCGTGTACCCAGCTACCAGGCTGCAGACCGAATTTAGTCCCCAGCTTCAAGCACCCGCTCAGGCCTCTAGCAGCAATGCCGTCCACACGATGTTATATACGGCGGAATCACACTGGAGGCAGGTTAGTCCGGTCCGCTCCTTCTCGGCGACTTGTAGATAGGCTCTGGGTATAATTTTCACTGCGGATAATTGAGCGGATTAAAGGGGAAACAGCCTCACCCTCTGAGCTCCTTTAGGCTGCGGCCATCTTGCTTGGCAGCTAGCCACGCCCCCCCTTTTGAGAGACTGTTATTTTGCTAAGCAATCACCCAAGGACTAGAAGAGAGCAAGCCTCCTGCTGGAGTCACAGGCACATCTGACTTCCCCACCAGCCTCCTGATTCCTCTCAGCGAGGATTTCTATCTGCAGGTGAGGCCCCTGTGAGTTCCAGGGCCTCTAGTTCTACTACAGAGAAGAGAAGGCTGAAATCGTCGCAAACGCCTGTTTGCGAGCCGCCGCAGCTGAAGAGCGTAAGAAAAATCATCGCGCTGCTGCCACCGAGCGCTCGCATACCAAAGATCATCGCATAGCACGCTTGCGGGCCACAAAGTGCTCGCTAACCTTAGAGATCATCGCATAGCACGTTTGCGGGCTTCTCGAAGGCTCGCTAACCCCGGATCATCGAGATCATCACGACATCGCAGAGCGGACGCCGCACGTCCGCAATTTTTCTCGCATCGCACCCGGATCGTCGCTCCCTCGCCGGGCACCATTTTCTTTCATCGCAACAAGATCGCACACGCAACAGGGTAAGCGCATCATCCTCCCTTGCAGCAAGAATTCAACGCATTGCTAGCCTAGTGTGAAGAAGTCTGACGCTTTGTCCCGCACACACCCACAGACCGGCACATCATCCTCCCTTGCAGCAAAGATTCAACGCATCGCTGGCCCAGCGTGGGGAAAATCATTGCTACAGCTTGTTTGCAACATTTTGCTTGTTTTGCTATGAAATCCAGGTACTTTGTAAGTAAAAGGGTCGCAGAGACCCCTGCTTTGAACTGAACCCCTATTTGAACACTTTGTACTCTTTTTCCAGCTTTTCAAGAGTACCCCCATTTTTAGGGCTCGCCTGCTGATGCGCTTCAGCGCATAGCTGGCGAAGCTCTATAGGGGCTTATCCAGTGTTTATCCACTGGCGATTCCACTGGCGATTTCTTCAAGTGCATGTGCTTTTTAGGTCATTGCGCTTGCGCAAGCCCTAAAAAGCGCGTGCACAATGCCACCAGCCGCCTGCCTGCCTGCCTCGCATTACCACATCAAAGGCAGCCCTCCGAGCGCATTTCTCACCCCCTAATTATTCACGGCCGGCCGGCAGGCACATCAAAGGCTGCTGCTGCCGTGACTCGCATTTCTCCTCCCTCCTCCCCTATCACTGCCCAGGCCGGCCGTACTTTCTCTTTACAAGGGCGCCCATTCCTGAATCACTTGAAATCTCTCCACATTATTTGCATTTTGTTAATTAAAAAAATTAACTTCAACACAGCGTTGCACATTTTTCTCGACTTCGGAAGGATGAGTCCCAATCTCATTTGTACAAAGTGTTGTAATGGGATTATTGGAGAGTTAGAGAAACGTGCTCACAAGTTACATTTTTATGCAAATCATCTGAGTAAATAAACAATAGCATGGTGCCGTTTGCGTCCTTGACTTGATCTGGTTTTTATTTTTATTTTGCTATTATTCTCACAAAGGCTAAGAAGGTCTGCCTACTTTAGTATTAAGTGCTATACGTCGCATAAGCAACAGCTAACCATTCACTCACCCACGCAACGCCACTCACCCATGCAACGCCACTCACCCACGCAACGCCACTCACCCACGCAACGCCACTCACCCACGCAACGCCACTCACCCACGCAACGCCACTCACCCACGCAACGCCACTCACACACGCAACGCCACTCACACACGCAACGCCACTCACACACGCAACGCCACTCACACACGCAACGCCACTCACACACGCAACACCACACACGCAACGCCACACACGCAACGCCACACACACACGCAACGCCACACACACATGCAACGCCACACACACATGCAACGCCACTCACACATGCAACGCCACTCACACATGCAACGCCACTCAACCACGCAACGCCACTCAACCACGCAACGCCACTCAACCACGCAACGCCACTCACCCACGCAACGCCACTCACCCACGCAACGCCACTCAGCCACGCAACGCCACTCAGCCACGCAACGCCACTCAGCCACGCAACGCCACTCAGCCACGCAACGCCACTCACACACGCAACGCCACTCACACACGCAACGCCACACACACACGCAACGCCACACACGCAACGCCACACACACACGCAACGCCACACACACATGCAACGCCACTCACACATGCAACGCCACTCACACATGCAACGCCACTCACACATGCAACGCCACTCACACATGCAACGCCACTCACACACGCAACGCCACTCAACCACGCAACGACACTCACCCACGCAACGCCACTCACCCATGCAACGCCACTCACCCACGCAACGCCACTCACCCACGCAACGCCACTCACCCACGCAACGCCACTCACCCACGCAACGCCACTCACCCACGCAACGCCACTCACCCACGCAACGCCACTCACCCACGCAACGCCACACACACACGCAACGCCACACACACACGCAACGCCACTCACACACGCAACGCCACTCACACACGCAACGCCACTCACACACGCAACGCCACTCACACACGCAACGCCACTCACACACGCAACGCCACTCACACACGCAACGCCACTCACCCACGCAACGCCACTCACCCACGCAACGCCACTCACCCACGCAACGCCACTCACCCACGCAACGCCACTCACCCACGCAACGCCACACACCCACGCAACGCCACACACACACGCAACGCCACACACACACGCAACGCCACACACACACGCAACGCCACTCACCCACGCAACGCCACTCACCCACGCAACGCCACTCACCCACGCAACGCCACTCACCCACGCAACGCCACTCACCCACGCAACGCCACTCACCCACGCAACGCCACTCAGCCACGCAACGCCACTCAGCCACGCAACGCCACTCAGCCACGCAACGCCGCTCACCCACGCAACGCCGCTCACCCACGCAACGCCACTCACCCACGCAACGCCACTCACCCACGCAACGCCACTCATCCACGCAACGCCACTCATCCACGCAACGCCACTCATCTATATGCAAAACGAAAAATGTCAAACTCTTCTATTGCGAGACCTATTGCATTTTCAATGCTTGTTCAGTATTGTGGCTTTTTACCGTTATTGGTCTTGTGTTAAGTCTATATATAAAGATACTTCTTTTTTATAACTACTTGTGTGGTGTCCCTTTGTAGTGTCCTTCACTGTGTTACTGTGTATGATCATAAATGCTTTACACACTGCCTCTGAGATAAGCCTAGCTGCTCGTGCTACATTACCACAGGGTTGAGCAGGGGTTATCAAAGGGTGTAGCCCCCTTACTCTGACTTAGGAAGAAGGGTCTCTACTTGGACTGTGGACAGCCACTGCCAACTAGAGACCCCCATTTCTAACATTGGTGGTCAGCGGTGAGGGTCTGGCCTTGCATTTGTGTTCGCATACAGTAATTATAGTGTACACTACTAGTGAGTGCAGACCATAACGCAACCACAGATATTTTTAAGATATTTGATTCTATTTTTGATTAATATCGCTAGTTATTTCTACAATGGGCAAGCCCAGATCCAATGCCTCGGAGGATCTCTCCTAGAAAGAAGAGAGATTAGATACCTACAATGCAAAGCAGCTCGAGTATTTTTGCAAAAGATTCACAGTCCCTATCACATTTAGCACTAAGAGGGAGGAATTTTACAAACCACTGAAGGCCTGGCTAGAAGCCAGGGATGACCCTAAGAATGTGAGAAAGCCTGGGGAGGAGGGAGAGAATACAGGAGAGCAGCAGGTGGAAGTAGTAGATTTGGTAGGTGGTAAAGCGCTTTCCAGCCCGGGCACTAGTGTGTCCTCAAGGGGCCTGTCTCCAGAAGAGATGGAGGACAGGGAAAGAGGTAGGAGGCATAATATGGGGATGGCTAAGCTCAAGATGGAGGGTCAGAGGGACCTAGAGAACAAGAAGTTAGAGGTTGAGATAATGAAGATGAAATTTGAACATGAGAGAGTATTGAGGAAGTTGGAGATTAAGGCAAAGAGTGTAGAGATCTCCCCCTCTGGTGGCAGCATACCTGTAGTGCATACTGAGAGTAGAGTGTATATACCCATAGATGTTATTAAGGATTTCCACAAAAGTGAAGATATTGGACAGTGGTTTGCAGCATACGAATTAGCCATGGTGTCCCAAGGGGGCCCTGAGAAGGTTTGGGGAGCTGGGTTGTGGAGGCGCTTTGTTAGTGAGGGGAGGGATACCTTGTTGTTGGACATACCCCATGAAAGTAGAATGGTTTATGCCCACATGAAAGAAGCTTTGATGGAGGACACTGTATTTCGCAGTGACCTTATCCAAACAATAGAGCATTACTTCACGGAAAATAGTAATACAGCGACAAATAGATTGGTAGAGTGGGACGCCTTCAAGGCAGTTATACGAGGTGAAGCAATCAGTGCAACTGTGGGTGTGCGACAGGAAATTCATAGATCACTGGTGGAGGTAGAGGAGTCAATGGGAAGGTTGGAGCAAGAGGCCGTGTCAGATGTAGAGAAGAAGTGCTTACTACAAGACGCGCGAATTAAACATGCTGAACTCCTAGAGACGCTCCGGATTATAGATTTCCAGGCATATACTAGAAGTGTGCATGCGGAAGCGGATAAGGCAGGTACTCTATTGGCTAGATTGATCTGCGATACCCCTGCTACAGTAGTCATTAGTGAAATTACCACGGAGACTGGGACAAAGGTTTCCAGTCAAGGGGAAATCAATGAGGCCTTTAGGAAATACTATGAGACACTATATGGAGCGGAGATAGATGTTGCACATGACCAACTGGAGACTTTTCTATCCTCTCTAACTTTCCCAACACTACCGAACACGGCACAGAAGGAATTGCAGGGGCCCATTACAGCGCATGAAATTAAAGTTGCCTTGAAGGGCCATCTACGTAATAAGACCCCTAGTATGGATGGGCTCCCCATTGAATTTTATGCGACGTTTGCGGACATCTTAGTACCCCAACTAGTGTCAATATACACAGAAGCTTGGGATAAGGAGTTTTTGCCCCTCACCACTGCGCAGGCATTGGTGATTTTGCTGCCAAAACCCGGTAGGGATCATGCAGATATGGCTAACTACCGCTCTCTTTCGTTATTGTCCACTGAGTATAAAATTTTAAGTAAAATACTGGCTAACAGCTGCTACCATACCTATCGCTGTTGATCCATATAGAGCAGACTAGGTTCCTACCGGCACGGAGCACATCCTTAAATATTAGGAAAATACATTATCTGCTGACGGAAGCGACTAAGCGGTTTCCTCATGCAGGCTGTCTCTTCTTGGACCTTAGACAGGCATTCGATTCCATAAACTGGTCATACATGTTCCGGGTGTTACTGAAATTCGGTATTCCAAAAGGGTATGTGGCCTGGCTGTGCCTGCTATATACAGCCCCAACAGCGCGAACCAGAACGGGTGGACACATATCGGATGAGTATAGGATGAACGTATCTGGAGGAAGGAAAAAACCATGGAACAAAAAGAGTCATTCCGTTCCTCTATAAAAACTTATAAAAAAGAGCTCCGTAACACCAAAACCAGTTTCTATGAGAACAGAATTAAAAACGCCGCTTGTTCAGCCCACGAAACTTATTCGGTTCTTAAAGAACTCATCCACGCCCCTGACCCCCCACTCAAATACCTTGACCCCAAAGAAGCTGAAACTAAATGTAACAACTTAGCCACCTTCTTTGACGAAAAGATTCAAAAAATTCTTCTCACCATACCTCCCCCCGATCAAACCCACACAGAGCAGGATCTCACTGCCACCTCTACCCATCCTCCTTTGTCACTAGATCACCTTCAACCCTTCCTGGATGCCTTCGGCCCCGTTACAACGGAAGAAGTAGGAGCAACGTTGGCTTCAATTAAAAGTGGTTCCCCCCTCGACCCTGTACCCCTCCGTTTCCTAAAAAAGGTGGCGAGCACCATCATCCCCACCCTTACGGCCCTGATCAACTCCTCTTTTATGGAGGGCATAGTCCCCTCCAGCTGGAAAACGGCAGCTGTTAAAGGTCTATTAAAAAAACCTTCCTTAGACCCGCTGGACCTCACCAACTACAGGCCCATATCCCTCCTTCCTGGAAACAGCAAGATCGCAGAGAAGCTGGTAAACAAACAATTGTCATCTTACCTAGAAAGCAACAACCTCTTAGCGGTCTCCCAGACAGGGTTCCGCCCAGGTCAGGGCACGGACATCGCCCTCCTGGCAGCGGTAGAGAAGGCCAGAAGCATTCTGGACACAGGAGGATCAGTGGCAGTGATCCTCCTGGACCTCAGTGCGGCCTTCGACACTGTAGACCACCCAACCCTAATCCATCGACTGGGAGAGATCGGACTAAAGGGTACAGCCCTGAAATGGTTAGAATCCTTTTTATCAGGACGCTCCTTTCAGGTGCGGGAAAATGACAGCTGCTCATCCATCTTCCCCCTCCGGTGCAGAGTACCACAGGGCTCATCCTTGAGCCCCACGTTGTTTAACGTGTACATGGCCCCACTGGAGAAGAGGGTCAGTTCGTTCGGCGTGTCAATTATCAACTACGCCGACGATACTCAGCTGGTCGTAACCCTCTCACATCCCCACCACGCCCCATCGGACCTCCACAGCTGCCTCTCCGAGGTCCACCGATGGATGAACCTCTCTTCACTCAAACTGAATGGGTCCAAGACCGAGATCCTCTTGATGGGCCACAAGGGGCTCTCTTTACCATCTCACCTTTGGCCTAGCTGCCTAGGTGATCCTCCATCACCCAAGGAAGAGGTCAAGAGCCTTGGTGTATGGATTGAGAAGGATATGAGCTTTAAAACCCAGGCAAAAAAAACGGCCGGGACATGTTTTGGGCTACTCAGAGCCTGCAGGAAGGTCTTCCCCCTGCTCCCTGAGACTGCAAGGAGGCTCCTCATTCAGGGTCTAATCCTGGCAAGGTTAGACTACTGTAACCCCATTTACTTGGGAGCCCCTGAAGCCACCTTGAACTCACTACAAAAAGTCCAAAACGCTGCTGCCCGTCTACTCACGGGCACACCAGGAAGATCTTCCGCTAGGCCGGCTCTCAAATCCCTCCACTGGCTCCCAGTCAGAGAAAGGGTCGTCTTCAAGGCCCTCTGCCTGGCCCACAAAACCATCAATAATAACGGTCCCCCCCTTCTTAAAGAATTTCTAATCCCATACAAAGCGGAGAGAGACCTCCGGTCCGGTGCAGAAAATCTTATCATAGTCCCGAGAGTCAGAAAAGCCAAGACCGGTGGCCGTCGCTTTTCGGTTCACACGGCAAAACATTGGAACCAGTTACCACGAAAACTTAGGACAGAACTGAACTACCTCCAGTTCAGAAAAACCTTAAAAACCCTCCCTTTCCCGCAGACATAAGCTCACCATACAGCTGAAATCCTTGGAGAAACAGGTCAGCGCTGGGATGCTCTCTGAGTTACTACGCGCTTTACAAAACCATTAAATAAATAAATAAATAAATAAATAAATAGGAAACATAAGGGAACTAGACCGGGCTGTCCGTTTTCGCCTCTCATTTTTATTGTAGCACTAGAACCCTTAGCAATTAAAATGAGACCGGATTTTCTAAGATGGGGTATCCCGACACATCTCTTCTCGGCATACGCCGATGATATCATCGTATACGAATCTCTGACAGAATATCGAGGCTGAAAATATCGACAGACAAAATATCGACGCTGGAATATCGAAGGCAAGTATATCGACACCCTATCTACAACATGGTAAGTACAAAAATATCGAAACAAAAATATCGATGTTAAAAATATCGTAATTAAAAATATTGTTTTTTTTAAAAAAAGGTAAAATTAAGTAAATAGTACTTATATATATTTTAAACTTATGTTAAAATGTGTTATAATGTTTAAAATGAATAAATAATACATATTTACTATTAAACATTTAATTAAAATTAATAATTAAATATATAATATATACCTAATTAATTATAATATATACATTATTTTTTAAATAATTATAAAATATTAACAAATACTACAATTTAAAAATACATCAACACTCATAAAATAATAACATAAATAATAATAAATACTTATATTTAATAAATAACAACAATTAAATATACTTTCAATATTTTTAAAATTAATTAAATACAACATTATGTAACATCTTAAATACATAAATAAATATAAATAATATTGAATAGCATAAGGGTAAAAATTACTATTCAAACTCCAAAGGGTGCAACAGTAGATAAAGCGTTGGATAGCGTAAGGGTAAAAATTACTATTCCAACTCCAGTGAGTGCAACAGTAGGGAAAGCGTTGGATCGCAGGTATGTAAAAATGACTATTTCCACTCCAATGAGTACAACATTAGTGAAAGCGTTGGATAGCGTAAGAGTAAAAATTACTATTCCCACTCCAGAGAGTGCAACAGTAGGGAAAGCATTGGATAGCGGGTGGTTAAAAATTACTATTCCAACTCCAGTGAGTGGAACAGTAGGGAAAGCATTGGATAGCAGGTATGTAAAAATGACTAATCCCACTCCAATGAGTGCAACATTAGGGAAAGCGTTGGATAGCGTAAGAGTAAAAATTACTATTCCCACTCCAGAGAGTGCAACAGTAGGGAAAACGTTGGATAGCGGGTGGGTAAAAATTACTATTCCAACTCCAGTGAGTGGAACAGTAGGGAAAGCGTTGGATAGCGGGCATGTACAAATGACTATTCCCACTCCAATGAGTGCAACATTAGGGAAAACGTTGGATAGCGTAAGAGTAAAAATTACTAATCCCACTCCAGAGAGTGCAACAGTAGGGAAAGCGTTCGATAGCGTATGGGTATAATTTACTATGCCAACTCCAAAGGGTGCAACAGTAACAAAAGCGTTGGATAGCGTAAACATATTATTTAATATTCCAACTCCAAAGGGTGCAACAGTATGGAAAGCGTTGGATAGCGTAGATTGGCTAATTACTATTCCAACTCCAGAGGGTGCAACAGTCGGAAAAACATTGGATAGCGTAGGGGGGGAAATTACTATTCCCACTCCAGAGAGTGCAACAGTAGGGAAAGTGTTGGATAGCGTAGGGAGAAAAATTACTATCCCCACTCCAATGAGTGCAACATTAGGGAAAGTGTTGGATAGCGTAAGGGTAAAAATTACTATTCCAACTCCAGTGAGTGGAACAGTAGGGAAAGCGTTGGATAGCGTATGGGTAAAAAATAATATTCCAACTCCAAAGGGTGCAACAGTATTGAAAGCATTCGATAGCATAGGTGGGAAAATTACTATTCCAACTCCAGAGGGTGCAAAAGTAGGGAAAACATTGGATAGCGTAGGGGGAAAAATTACTATTCCCACTCCAGAGAGTGCAACATTAGAGAAAGCGTTGGATAGCGTAAAAGTAAAAATTACTATTCCCACTCCAGAGAGTGCAACAGTAGAGAAAACGTTGGATAGCGGGTGGGTAAAAATTACTATTCCAACTCCAGTGAGTGGAACAGTAGGGAAAGCGTTGGATAGCGGGTATGTAAAAATGACTATTCCCACTCCAATGAGTGCAACATTAGGGAAAACGTTGGATAGCGTAAGAGTAACAATTACTATTCCCACTCCAGAGAGTGCAACAGTAGGGAAAACGTTGGATAACGGGTGGGTAAAAATGACTATTCCCACTCCAGTGAGTGGAACAGTAGGGAAAGCGTTGGATAGCGTATGGGTAAAAATTACTATGCCAACTCCAAAGGGTGCAACAGTAAGAAAAGCGTTGGATAGCGTAAAAATATTATTTAATATTCCAACTCCAAAGGGTGCAACAGTATGGAAAACGTTGGATAGCGTAGATTGGCTAATTACTATTCCAACTCCAGAGGGTGCAACAGTAGGGAAAACGTTGGATAGCGTAGGGGGAAAAATTACTATTCCCACTCCAGAGAGTGCAACAGTAGGGAAAGTGTTGGATAGCGTAGGGAGAAAAATTACTATTCCCACTCCAATGAGTGCAACATTAGGGAAAGTGTTGGATAGCGTAAGGGTAACAATTACTATTCCAACTCCAGTGAGTGGAACAGTAGGGAAAGCGTTGGATAGCGTATGGGTAAAAATTACTATTCCAACTCCAGAGGGTGCAACAGTAGGGAAAGCGTTGGATAGCGTAGGGAGAACAATTACTATTCCAACTCCAAAGGGTTCAACAGTAGGGAATGCCAATTAATAAATATTTACAAAATATATTACACATAATAAAATGTAATTATTTACAATTAAATTACTTCCCACCCTATTCCCCTATAAACCCACAACCCACTCTGGTACTAAAACATAACATTTAATAATAATTAACATTAATTACCAATTAAATAAATAATTTATCAATTAAAATAATTAATTGCCAATTAATAATTAAATAAAAAATTAATTAATTACAATTAAATTACTTCCCACCCTTTTCCCCTATAAACCCACAATCCGCTCTGGTACGAAAACATTTAATAAAAATTAACATTAATTTCCAATTAAATAATTAATTTATCAAATAAAATAATTAATTGCCAATTAATAATTAGAATTAAATTACTTCCCACCCTATTCCCCTATAAATCCACAACCCACTCTGGTACTAAAACATAACATTTAATAAAAATTAACATTAATTACCAATTAAATAATTAATTTATCAATTAAAATAATTAATTGCCAATTAATTATTACAAATAAATTACTTACTACCCTATTCCCCTATAAACCAACAACCCGCTCCGGTACTAAAACATATAATTTACTTAAAAATACATTTATTATTATATAAAAAAATACACATATAATATAAATTAGTTTAAATACTTAACAAAAACATATAACACATACATAATAAAAATCAAAAAAATAATACAAATATCGATATTAATAACATCGAAATTAGTTACATCGATATATATGCTATCGATATTACTAACTTCGATATTACTTACATCGATATAAATGAATTCGATATTACTTACCTCAGGGTCGATATTCTGTCCTACGATGTTCTTGACATCGATATTCTGTACCTTCGAAATTTTAAACACGATATTTTGGTAGGTCGAAATTTTCAACTCGATATTTTGACTGTGTACCATCGTATACATCAGAGATCTCCGATTGCCTCTAACCCCTAAAGCTGATTTGTATACACAGTTTGAAGAGCTGTCTGGTCTGGCTCTCAACATTGCAAAATCGCATGCTTTTTTCTTCACAGACCATGCAGATGAGGTGGAAATAGATTTTGGTGTCGCAAAACTTCAGATAGCTCATTCAACATTTAAGTATTTGGGGATCCAGATCTATAGGACTAATGCGGACATGCTGGATGGCAATCTTAACAGAGCGATTAGGGCCCTAAGATCTAGCGTTACATTCTGGACTGCATTGCCATTGTCTGTAATGGGGAGAATTGCGATATCGAAAATGGTGGTATTGCCCCGTTTACTGTATTATTTTACTAATTTGCCAATAATGGTGCCACAGGCCACTTTCAACTTGCTAAACACTCTATTAATAGATCTGAAATGGGGGAACGGTAGAAGGCGCATTAGCTTAAAAAACTGCAAGTAAGTACCCATACAGGTGGGCTGGGAGTTCCGGACCTCCGCGCCTATTACTACGCTTGTCAACTGCAGTGGTTGTCATACTGGGTGGCAGGCCGTAACCTGCAGGAAATAGGGTATACACAGAAGGAGATAGAAGAAGGGAGGCTGCATGCTTTGTTATTACCTGGATATATAATGCCAAGAGACCTACCCCCCCTATTGACACGGCGCTTAAATGCTGAAAAGCGACACTACGATACACACATACACCAGTTACATATTCCAGTAATATTCCACTGTTGGGAATACCGTTGGCTAGCGGTACACTCACTAAACGGAGATTAACACCTTGGGAGGAAGCAGGGGTCAGCACGGTGGGAGACTTATTCAATAACGTGACGCTATTAGATCACGATACCTTTGTACATGAAACGGGTGCACCAGCTCAATTATACTTGCTACACGCTGCACTGTTTCAGTATGTGAAAAAACACTGGGCGCCGCAGAGGAAGGAACCGCCCAGCAATGAACTAATTAAGATGGTGCACTATATGGGGAGAGGTAGACACTTGATTGGCTGGTTGTACACGGGTATCAGCGCCCACACAAGGGATCCCTTTGTAAACATTAAAAATTGCTTGGGTGGCAGATATAGGTAGAAACATTACAGACAGGGAATGGACGGCCATAATAGAGCACCCCAGAAAGGTATCGAGAAACTCAAAATTCAAATGTATTCAAACAATGGTACTGCATTGTGCTACTTGTCCCCAAGTAGGTTGGATAAGATGTTCCCGCAAACACAATATGTCTGCCCGCGATGTAAGAAGCGAGGAGTAGACCTGTTGCACATGATATGGGCATGCCCGGTTATAAAAGGATATTGGAATACGGTTAGGAACGTAACTGGGGCGGTAACAAAAAGCAAGCTACAAGATACCGTGGAAGAATGCATTTGGGGCTGCACAAACATGTCTCTAAACATAAGGTACAATATTGTTTCATAGACCTTGCATTAATATTAGCTATTAGAACACTAACTATGCGGTGGATGTCGAATAAGCCCCCCAATATTTTGCATTGGAGTACAGAAATGATAAGATGGAGCAGTGCAGAGGGTGCAATGTTGTGTAGGGAAGACATGAGAGGATTACGTAAGATACCGATATTGTTAGAATTTGGAAGTCATACTAGCTGCGCTGAAGGAAACTGATATGGACCGGAATGATTAAAGAGCATCCTCCAGTGGTTTAATGTATCGCCCATACCTTGTGATTGAATGTAAATGCAATAAATGTGTAGTAGTATACAAACCTATATGATCAGAGACGCAACTGTAAATAATGGTAATGGTTCTGCCAATGTGTCATAGAATGTAACTGCAATCAAAAGTTTGGGGTGGGGGGAGTTAAAGGGGATTGGAAAAATGGGTAAATATTACTTCAACTAAGTATAATCATTCACATGCTGTGTAATATGTATGGAGATTGATATGTCAGATAGATTACTGCCGCTACAAATATGTTTAATATGCAATGTCAAACATAAGGGAACAAATGTAATACGTGCATGCACCAATGTTAAAACCTGATTATGTAACTGTGGCGCATGATATACAATTCAAAACCAAAAACCCAATAAAATCTGTCTAAAAAACAATAATGAAAGAAGCTTTGATGACAAACTATGGTTTGACCGCTGAGATGTATAGGCAGAGGTTTAGGACATGCAAGAAGTTAGAGTGGGTTGAATATGTGTCTTTTTTTGCAGAGCAATGGAGCGCTGGGTAAAAGGTAGCAAAGTAGAAACTTTTGAGCAACTGTATGATTTGATTGCATGAGAGCATTTATCTAGTAACTGTTTTCCTGAGCTACGCCAGCACCTGATTGATTGCAAGCTAACTAACCCTAGGAAGCTTGCTGAGGAGGCGGACCGCTGGGTGAGCACCCGGGTTCGCAAGGGACCAATGGGAGACTTCGCCAAAGGTGGGCAGAGTTCCCAGCGGAGAAGTGGGGGGACAGGGGTAAACCAAGGGAGTTTCCAAGAGGGCCCCAAAGTAATTACCAAGGGAACCAAGCAGTGGTGTCCCAGCCTCCCCAAGAACAGAGGTCAATGCCCCTGACAGGTAGGCCTGTTCAGAGGGGGACCCTTACTTGCTATAAGTGTGGCCAAGCGGGCCACCGGTATTTTGATCCCCAGTGTCCCCTGAGGGACCACCCTGCATCAACCCGTGCACCACTCCACCAGCTTGCTAATGTAGCCCTGGGGGAGGAAGAGATGGGACCCCCAGAGGGGTGGGACCCCGTAGAATTAACCCTTGTTTCATTATGAGACTTTGAGAGGGTCCCTAAACCTGCACGGCCTGAAAACACTAAGAAGTACAGGCAGTGGGTGACCATTAATGGTCATAGAGTGGAGGCTCTAAGGGACACAGGAGCCAGTGTAACTGCTGTCAGCTCCCGGTTGGTGTCCAAAGAGCAGGTTGTCCCTCATGCATTCTACCCTGTAGTGTCAGCAGACAACTCAGAGAGCCAATGTGAGGTGGCTCAGGTTCCCTTTGAGTGGGGGTCTCAGGAACTCTTCAGGTAGCTGTGAGGCCCGCCATGCCTGTAGATTGTCTGTTGGGCAATGATTTAGAGAACTCCCCGTGGGCTACAGTGGAGAGGAGAGCTCACTTACAAATGTTGGGTCTGCCTGAGTGGGCGTGTGCTACCACTAGGTCCATGGCAGCCAAGGAGGGTGTTGAGAAGGATCTGGGACCTGAGAGTATGGCCAGATCCCTGCCTTAGAGAGAATGGGCAGGATGCACGGGAAGCCGGCCCCCTTGGTTCCCACGGCCCAGGAAGGAGCAGACCCAGAGGGGGATGTCCTGGAGCCTACCCGGGAGCAGAGTGCCAACCTGGGGGACCTGCCTGAGCTGAAGGAAGGAGGACCCACCAGGGAGGAGTTTTGTGAGCAGCAAAGAGTTTGCCCTTCTCTTGAGGGTATGCTGCAACAAGCTGCAGCACAGACAGCAGGTGACCAGTCTGGCTCACATCTGATTTATTGGGAGAACGGTTGTGAGAAAGGGCCATCTTTCTTGCATTGGTATACCCCCACTTTTTTCTGAACTGCTGATGTGCTTTGACTGAGTGTGCCCTGGGCTCCTGCCAACCAGGTACCCAGGGCCTGTGTTCCTTCCCTAAAACTGTGTTGAAACTAAAACCCATTTGGCATCTCTGGCCACCTGTCAGCCCCTAGTAAATGGTACCCTAGGTACCCAGGGCATGGTGACCAGAGAAGACCCCTGAGTGCTGCAGCACTTATTGTACCACCCTCAGGGGCCCTGTACCCTGACACCCACACACTGCCTTTGCTGGCTGAGTGTCTAAGTGCAGAACTAAACAAAGAGTCGACATGGCACACATCCCTGTGTGCCATGCCCACAGAACCCACTGCCCTGGCATACTTCAGTCATCCCTCTAGCTGGGTGCCCTATGCCAAAGGTGTGGGCACAGGTGCATGAGCTCTGTGCTCCTACAGTACACATGGCCATTCCTGGGCATTGTAATTGCAGTGATACCATTAACAGTATATGGTGCTGGGAGGTTGTCATTACGAACTCCACAGCACCATAATGGCTACACTGAAGACTGACAAGTTTAGTACTAAACTTCTCAGCACATTAAACCAGCACTGATGCCAGTGTGGGATTTAATGTAAAATGCACCAGAGGGCATCTTAGAGATGCCCCCTGCAAACCTAACCTACAATCCAAGTCTGGGCTGAGTTGCTGCAGAGGCTGCCACACAGCAGACATGTTGCTGGACCCCTGCGTGGAGAGCCCCCCGCTCTCCTGGGCCTGCAACAATGCACATCCTGGGCGAGGTGCTAGGTCTCCTCCCCCAGGATGGGCAGGGGATGCTTCAAAGGCATGCCGCCTTTGTGAGCTTCTCCAGACCATTTGCTGCGCTCAGAAACTGGCCCCCACCGGTTCTAGCCCCCACGCTGGCCGGAAGACTGGCAGGAAACCCTATGTCAGGAAGGGGGCGTGCCAGCCTGTTCCAACCGTACCACTCAGGTGGGAGAGGCAAGGTGAAGCATGACCCCGGGCTCCGGCCATCTTGAAGATGGGGAGCCCTGCCCAATCACAGCTAGGCTCCTGCCCCCCTCCCACAAGAGAGGAGCAGGCTGGGGGTGTACCCACCCCAGGATAGAGACCTATTGGTCCCTGCCCTTGCTCTACCTGTAACGCCCCTAAATTTAGTATTTAGGGGCACCCTGAACCTTCCTCTCTCAGATCCCGATAGGAAAAGAAGAAAGAAGGTCAAGAGGAAGAAGACCCACCGTGCAGCTGCTAACAACAGGAGGACCACAACTGACTTGGCCCCAGCCTTACCGGCCTGTCGATCCTGGAACCTGCTCCTGCCTAAGCCCCGGCGACTCCAGCGGACAACAACCTTGTGACACCCAGAGGACCTGCCTGCCTTGACCCTCTTAAAGACTGGGACTCCCATCAGCAGAGGCTCTGTTGCAACAACACCCCTGGTGCCAGCCAGGAAGGTCCGGACCAGCCCACTCTGCACCCGCTGAGCCCAGCCCGTGCCCAAGTGATCCAAGACCACGAGGACGTCCCCCCAGTGACTGGGACCCGAAGTCCAGTGCCCAAAGACCCTCCTCGATGACCCAGACGACGCCTGCAGACTCAGAACCAGAGGCCCCACCAACCGCAACCAGCTGAGGGTAAGCTTTACCCGCAGCTAAAGACACCCCTGTACCCAGTGCTCTACAGCCCCCTGTGCCTTCCTTTGGTGTTCCTACCTGTGCACCAAGATCCCAACTTACCTCTCAACGTGGTGGTCGCCCCTGAGCCTGCAGCCTTTGTTTGTTTGTTACCTTTCCCATTGAATAACATTGAGCGCCCGATGGCTCAAAAGCACCCTGCATCCAGCCGCCCGAGTGCCGCTGGCCGTGCCACCGTTGCCCTATCCTACTTCCCCATTTGTCCTGAGCAAGTGACCAGGAGCCCCGCTCCCTCAGCCGTGTGGCCTGTTAGCCAGCAGCCACCAACCGGAGGCCCCCTGACCCCGATTGGATAACAATGGGCCTAACTACCTCTGCACCCTGCAGCCCCTGTGCCGCTGAGGGTGAACCAACTGTACCTACCTGACCCTGGTGGACCCCTGAGTCTATGCCCAGAACCTTATCTTCACCAGCCGAGTACTCACCTGGAAACCGGTAACTCACTTACCTGCCATTGGATAACATTGACTGGTTTGACTGGAAAAATCTTCTAAGTGCCTACTTTTGAAAACTTAAAATATTCCTATAAAATCAGCCGAGTAACGAATTCTGAAGTACTCACCTGTGATTAGGAGAGAAGCCAGTACTGTACTTTGTAGCCCAGTATTGAACCACAAAAGTAATCCAAACCGGGTTTACCCTTAACCTGTATTTTTTCCATAGGAATCCATTGTCTGCTTTACCATGAAATTTCTTCTGTCTACTTTTGAAAACTTGAAATATTCTTATATATGAAATACGGAAATGTAATTACTTACCTGTTTTAAGTTGAGACCCCAGTGCTGGACCTAGGAGCCCAGTACTGGATTACAAAAGTAACAAGATCGTACTTTACCTGCAACCTGAATTTTCCCTATTGGATAACATTGCCAGATTTCTGTTGAAAAGTTTCTAAGTGGGAACTTTTAAAATAGCTTTATATTCCTGAAAAATCACTGCAATAACTAAAACGTTTTATCTAAATTGTTTTCAGCTTAAACCCCAGGACTGAATCTAGGATCCAGTCCTGGAACTACCAAATTAATCTACAAAGTAATCAACTGTGTTTACATAGAAAAACCCATTGAGCTCAATGCTAAATTATGTGCAGAAATGTGTTGCCTACTGCAACCCTTGTACCTATTGTGTTTACCAAGTGTATTGCCTTTCTGCAAAGTACTCATCTGAGACCTCTCATATTGAGAACAGTATATTTTGATACCTGTTGGTTCTAAAAAGAAAACAATTATATCTTTGATATAAAAACAATTGGCCTGGAGTTCAGTCTCTGAGTGTGTGAAACCTTTTGCTGACTGAGTGTGTACAACAAATGCTTTACACTGTCCTCTGGTACTGCCTTACTGCTCGACCAAGCTACCACTTTAGAGAGTAAGGTCACACCTGGCTTTAACCTCTGTAATACCTATGGGGTTTGTGGACTCTATACACACTATACCTTATTCTGGTCCAGTATATATAGAGCCACTTTCTCACATAGGAGGATCAGGGGTGGGATACAATCTGGCATTTGTTGGACTACTTGGTTACCATCTGATCACACAACAGAACTCATAAATTGCCTTTAGAATTCTGAAATTGTTTTTTTCTAAAATACTAAAGGTCTGGTAGGGCCTTGCTTAAGTCCCATTGGAATTTCTGAAAAATAGAAGTCACTATAGTTATGGTAGAGAGTTAGAACCGCCAGGTTATAATGCCTCAACTGAACCCAGCTATTAGTGGAGATAACATGGACCTGGTTGAGGAGCTCGACCTCACACCTTACTTGCACTTGAATTTCAAGGAATTGAGGTCCCTATGCAAACTTAAAAATATAGTTATGGGCCTGCATTCAACCAAACAAGGGCTCCAGGAACTCCTGGCTGAGTATGCAAAAGGCTACCCCTCTGAACAGGGTGACACCCAGTCAGAGGAAGAAGAGGAGGAGGAGGAGGAGTGTGATACCAATCCCTCCCATCTATAGGGAAGTAAGGGTCTCTACACCCTTAAATCCAAGAGTCAGCTTCTGGGAGCCTGGGAACCACACAGGTGGATTGGGCCCCAGAGAACACATTGGGGGGAGCCCCAATGAAGAGGACAACTTCTTAGCAAAGTTGGCCAAGAGATTAGAGCTAGAGTCCAGACTCCTGGCTCTAGAAAAAGAAAGGAAAGAGATGGGTTTGCTCCCATTTCTGGTGGCAGCAATACCAATAATAAGGATAAAGAGCAATCTTATGATCCTAAGATCCCCAAAGGGATTGTCCCTAAATTTGAGGAAGGTGATGATATCACCAAGTGGTTCACAGCCTTTTCAGAGGGCTTGTGATATTCGAAGATTAAAGAAACCTCTCTGGGGGCACTCCTGTGGGAACTGTTCTCTTGTAACTGCAGAGACAGGCTTCTGACCCTCTCTGGGCCAGATGCAGGGTCCTATGACCTCATGAAGAAAACTCTGATTCAGATGGGTTCGTTGGGATGGCTCCGGAGTTCCACGCCTCCGGATAGCCGTCGTGACTCGTGGCCCCGCCCTTCCTCGACAGCGGCAGTCATCGCGGTAATGGCGTGGAGTGAAGCGGCACGAGACGAGCGGCGTGCTGGAGCTACCGCTCAGTAATTCGAGGGAATTGAGTTTGCGGTTTTAGGCTGTGAGCTTTTTGGTGCAACTGCAAGTTTTGACGTCCGGAGATCTGTGGTGCAGGGATTCTCGAGCGAGTGTGCCTCTCGCCCCTTGCCGCCCTTGATGTGCTGTTTTTGCAGCGTTTTCATGCAGTGAAGGCTCGTGGCTGCAGGAGCGGGAGCAGGAGCAGCATTTAAGTTTCGTCCCTTTCTGGAAATCCATGTGAGTCCACAAGAGCCCTTCTTGAGAGATAGGTGGTCCAGACACTCAGAAAGGAGAAAGGTGAGGCGAGGGGGAGAGAAAGGGGGCATATGGACTGTTTTGCTGATCGACGGTATTATTGACATACAGAGCTTTTTTATTACTGCCCTTAAGTTCAAAATCTCGAGCCCGCTGCTGGGACAATGGGGAGACAACTGAAAGATAGTGAAGATAGTGAAACAAGTAAAACTGCCAGGATGGAACGAGTAAAACTCGCCTAGCTCTAGCTAGAAAAGCTGCACAGATAGCTGCCAAATAAAGAGATAAGGGCAAAAAGGGAGAAGGAAACTCGGTATCTCCCGCTCCGGGGAAGGATATAACGCTAGAGAGCTCAGAAGATGAACTTCATGTCACTTTAACCTCTCCACCAAATGAAGGGGCAGGAGAAGCAACTACGGGGGGGGGCCACATAGAAGATGTAACGGAAAATACCTCAGCTTTATTAGAAAATGTGATAGAGGCTGAGCCATCTCCGGGCGAGAAAAGTATGAGCGGGGTGAAAGAGATGAGAAACTTTCCCCTGTTTGGAAAAAAGATTGCTTGCATTCCTCAAACACCAGCGGTCCCGCTCGAAAAGAACCCCGTAATTCTAGCTTCATCCCCAGTAGCAGTGGTAGTGCATGAACAAATAGATTCTCCCCTGAAATCGCCTGAGAATACAACACATGCTATATCAAAAGTGTAGGAACTGGGGTCACCAGTTCCCCGGGGGTAGCCTGGCACGAGCAGGTAGGCACCCGAAAACTTAGGTGTTAAGTGACTACACAGCACACGCATCCACCGAGACAATAAAATGCACGCAATGACTGATGCCACTCCAGTGAGTTTTGATTAAAACGATAAACTTTTATCTAAGATCGAGGTTCAGGAGTGGAAAATCACAGCATCAATTCATTTCATCAGCGGGGAGTAAAGGGAGCAGTTCAATATCCAGTTTAACACGTCGCAATAAACATTTCATTGAAGGATTAGCATGGACAACCAGCTCATCAGGCAAGGATGAGCATATCATGTAGCAATGGTCCACATGTCATCAGGTAAGTAACCTGTTCAGTAGGAAAATCAATTAACATCTCGCCAAGCAAGGGTGAACATTACATCAAACTCTATAGCAGGAATAAACTTTCCGAATAAGCACAAGTAATTAATTCATCGGCAACATCTCATTATAAGAGAACAAGCATCTCATTAGATAAGAATAAAGCTACTTATGCAAGAGTCAAACATTTCCTTCAGCAGGAATAAGCAGTGCATTAAATGAGGATAAAATATTTCATTAAATGTAAAACATTTCATTAGGCATTAAATACCATCACATTACCTGATGCTTGAATAAGCAGTGCATTTCCCCTATTAATCAGGCCTAACATTTCCTGAGGTAAACGAAAACATTCATTAGGCAGGAAGAAATCACCCTTTCATGGTAAACCCCTGCAGTCTTCTGGAGAATGCAGGCATGAACTTTTCATGAGGAAATAACGATTTGAGCAGGAAATCATAACCATTCCATTACTCAGCATTAAACATTTCCTGGAGTAGCTAAAGGTACTTAGGGAACACTGCATTAGGCAGGAACATATAACACTTCCCTATGCAGGAGTAAAACAGTTCCTTGAAGATCAGGCAGGAATAATAACATTTCCTTACTCAGGAGTCATCAGGGCATTAAGCTGACTCATTCAGCAGAGGTAGACCTCCCATGAGCAATATTACACATTTAGCACTTTGGGCCAGGGGGCCGTTAAACTAGCCCAATAGCGGTACTTTCCAAGGACCGGCCTAGGGGCAGGTTAGCACAACTCGTCCCCCAACGTGGGGTTAATTTCAGAAGAATTCAGGCCCCAACCGGCTTACAGGATCCCGGCCCCGTCTCATTAGGGAGGTAACAGAAGCATTTCAGCAGGAACTCATATTTATTTCCTCAAACAGCCCTAGATATTCCCTGAGGCACTAATTAACAATGCATCCAAGCCAAATGAGCTTTTCCTTAGGCACTAGCAAACACTGGAGTAGCCGGGGTAGAAACCACTTGCCTGAGCAGTAGGAAAACAGTACCTTACACAAGAGTATCCATCTCCTTAATCAGGAATAACCATTTCATTACTCCAGAATAAACATTTCCTTTAACCCGAATGAGCAGGCGTAAACACCTCATGAAGCAGGAATGACGTTTCATTGATCAGGGCTACCCATTTCATTAAATGTAAAACATTTGATTTAATTAGCACAAGTAAAACCGTTCATTAGGTATGCATCACCATTTCATGAAAGATGGGGCCACAGTTCATAAGGAGGAAGAGCTAACAGTTCATAAACCCAGGTCCCTTTGGCAATTACTCTTATGAAGCAGGTTTTAGCAACATTTCAAACCACAGTAACATACACCTAGCCTGGGGTTAACTCAAGCCCAACTGTCCCTAATGGGCTTAGTCCCTGTTCTGGCCCAGCTCAGGGGTCTTCTGTGGGGCTAATGGGGGCCACTGGGGCCCAGTCCCCAGTTTTCCCCCAGGGAGGGGCGAACTCAGAGCCTCCCGGGGCCTTCCGCCCTCCTCCCTGGGGGTTTGCTGACTCTTCTGCCTTTAATTAGGGCCCACGGGGCCCAGCAACAGTTTCCCCCAGGGGAGGGGCAAACTCGGAGGCCTTCTCCGGCCTTCCGCCCTCCTCCCCGGGGTTACCTGACTCTTCGGGCCTCCATGGCCCCTTTCGAGGGGTTCTGGCTGCTGGGGGAAGGCTCCTACTCCTCACAGAGCCCTCCGGTCGTAGTTCTTCCTGTTCCCGGGCCTGTGGTGATGTCAGGTGCCCGGGAACCAATCAGGAGGTGGTTGCGAAGGGGGCTTGACCCCTGCGGCCAATCGCGTAGCGATCTACGGGGGCAGAGGCTGAGGCCCAATGAGCGCGTGGCGGGGGTGGGGTTGTGACGCGCCCCCGTCACGTGATGCTGGATTCTGGCTTCAGGTCTCTTGCGGCCTGACAGGATTTCGCGTCGGCCTACCTCGGCACCGGGGGCCGCCGTGGGGATTCTTTACTCCTGGGCCGGATGACGGTGCCTTTGACTCACTCTCCCGAGCCTGGCGCGGCCCACGGCACACGGCGGCGGCCCTCTCCTTGCATCGAGGGCTGCTGTGTCAACACTCCCTCGCGGGAGGGGTCTCCTCACTCCTGGTGCGGCGCTTGGATGATGCAGGCTTCTGAGGACCCGGGCTGCAGCGGTGAGTGGGGTAGGCAGCGCTTAATCAGCACAGCGCTGGGAACCGGCCAGGGCTCCACGTGGCAACAGCGTCTTCCCAGGCAAGGTGGAGCTCTGCGATTCTAGCGCTCAGGGTTTCTCGGCGCTTTGGGGCACAGCAGGAGAGCGCTTTCGAGTGATAGCGCTTAGGGGGGCAGACAGCAATTCAGGCACAACGTGGCCCAGCGCACAGCAGGGGGACACTTTACAGACAAGTTCTGGCAGGGCAGGCCACACGACCGTGGCAGAAGAGCAAAGGGGCACAGGTTGAGGCAAGGGGCACAGAGATGACACTGCGCCGGTACCTGGTTGATCCCCAGTAGTCCTTTGTAGCACAGGCAAGTAGTCTTCTCGCGCTAGATGGGTCCTGCGCCCTTGATGGGTTGTTTCTTGTTTCTTGAAGGGGGGTTGAGTTGAGGGCTGCTGACAGGATTCCTCAGCAGGTCACTGTAGATGGTCCCTGGGTTCCCCTCCCACCGGGCCAGATCAGTGGGCTAGTTCAGGGTACCTCACTCAACTTGGAAGGCAGCACCTAAGCCCTGTCACTCTCAGTGGCATAGGTCCCTGACTAGGTCCTACCGCCTAAATCTCCTGCGTGGGTCCCCCAGGTCAGTGATGCCCTAACTGACTGGAAAGTTTCCCTCCCTTTCCTTTTATAGGCCCAGGTCAGGTGACCACCCTCTAAGGCGGCAAAACTAGGCTCCGCCCCTATTCTAGAAGGTGCCAGGAGCTTCCCTACTCTAACTGTGGGCAGGCAAGGCAGGCTGGAATGGCAACAATGTATGGGGTCCCAGCCAGCTCCTTGCAACTAGAATGCGCATAAACAAGACCAGGCAGCAGTAACAGGGGTCAGTGGCAGCCATGTTGGGGGTAGAGAGCACCTGCACCTAGCATTGATTTTAATAATACACAGGGCATTTCAACCTCACAGGGCCTATACAACTTTGTTACAATTAGGGGACATCCTGGATTAGGGGAAGCAAAAAGCAAAAAAATTCCGGGAAAAGGGCCAAGTCCAACACAACTCCCCCCCAGCCAAAAGCCAGGGTAGACCAATCATCACCTTGATGGACTTCCCTGCTTGGGGCGGAAAAAGGTGGACGCAGGTCCGTTACTTCAATGGCATCTGCCAGCTCTTCACCAATCAAACCACCCCACTGGTGTTCCCTAGTGGGATGTGGCCAGGACTGGCCTCTAGACAGTCCAAAAGTCTCTGACCCTAGCTCTCTCACAGAGTGGGGGGCAGTAGCCCCAGGCCCGTAGTACCATTTGACCACTCTCCTTCTCCTCCTTGCAGCTCCAAATGGCCACTGGTCATCCCACCTGGAATCCGAACCCTCAGGCTGACCAGCCACCAGGGGCGAGGCTCTCCTCCCCCTACCTCTCCTTCCGGGGTTCCGCCTATTCTTCCTAAGCGGGACACCCTAAGCACACCACTCTCTCCCCAACCTAGGGTCTAGACCCTTAGGTTGAACTGGTGACAGGGGCGAGTCCTCCCTCCCCCTGCACTCCCTCCCAGAGTTCCGCACCCTCCTAACCGGAGTAGTACCCCTGAGAGTCAAATCCGGGGGGACTCTGATTACAGATGTCCCACCCGCCAGGTCCGGCAAACCCTCAACCTGGCCACCCAACCCAGGATCTGTGCCCTGTGGCTGAGCCGGTGACAGAGGAGAGTCCTTCCTCCCTCCGCACCCCCTCCCAGAGTTCCGCACCCTCCCACCGGGAGAAGTACCCCTGGAAGTCAAGCTGGGAGGGACCTTGGTTACAGGTACCCCACCCTCCAGGTCAGGCAACTCCTGAACCTGAAACCCCAGTCCAGGATCTAAACCCTGCGACTGGTCAGAACCCCGAACCACTGGAGCTCCGATTACTGATGCTTCGGGTTCTCCTGACACGAGGGGATCCTCTTTACTGGAAGGCACATCAGGACTGCCTAGGCTCCAAACCTGGGGTCCCCTTAGGGAACTCTCCTGGCCCTGTGACTGCGGTTGGGGCACCTCGGGACACCTCCCCGTCTCACTCCCTCCTGTAGATGGGATAAGAGGCCCTACAACACTATCACTATCCTGGGACCTAGCTGGGCTACTCCTCACCTCTCCCGCCTCGCTGGGTCGGAAGATCCCTGCACCATTTCCTTCAGGATCACTCCCCCGAACCTCGGGTATGCTGCCACCATTAGAATTTCTTGGCGCACCTAATTGTAAGGCTCTCAGCTCCAACTCCTTAAGATGAAGCTTGTGCGCCAGCTTCTTCTCTTCCAATGCTAATTTCTCTTTTTCCATTGCGAACTCCCTATCTTCCCTTTCTCTCTCCCTCTTGTGCTTTAGCTTGGCAAACTCCAATCTCAATCGCCTCTCCTCCCTCCTGTCCTCATACACCTTTGACGATGCACTCCTCCTAGATACACTACTGCCTGTCCCGGAACGTCTTCCCGGCAACACATTTCCACTCATCACATTGTTCAGTAGATCTAGTCCTTCTGGAGCGCCCGCCTCCCCTTGTGTAACCTGTCCCTCCTGTTCCCCATCCCCTCTCCCCTCTGGGTGGGCCCTTATCCCTGCCCTCAATGCGGTACGGAGATCCTCCTTTGCGGCTCTCCGCCCAACCGGCACCCCCATCCCCTGACAAAATTCCCAAGGTTGTGCCCCTGTGTACTCTTCCAGGTTGGCCAGCTGGAACTCGATTTTGCCAGGTGGGGACACAGATAAAATCAAGGAAAGCACTAGGACGTAGGTAACAATTCTGGGTCAAACAGGTCTCTACACACTCTACAGGCTAGACAGTGGGGGGCAATTAATTATGCTTGCAGGCACGATAGGTGGCCAGTCTAATTGAGGCGCACTCCGTCTCACTGGAGGGTGCTGTATAGTCACATGTCCTGAATCCCACCGCTTGGCACCAATGTAGGAACTGGGGTCACCAGTTCCCCGGGGGTCGCCTGGCACGAGCAGGTAGGCACCCGAAAGCTTAGGTGTTAAGTAACTACACAGCACACGCATCCACCGAGACAATAAAATGCACGCAATGACTGACGCCACTCCAGTGAGTTTTGATTAAAACGATAAATTTTTATCTAAGATCGAGGTTCAGGAGTGGAAAATCACAGCATCAGCGGGGAATAAAGGGAGCAGTTCAATATCCAGTTTAACACGTCGCAATAATCATTTCATTGAAGGATTAGCATGGACAACCAGCTCATCAGGCAAGGATGAGCATATCATGTAGCAAAGGTCCACATGTCATCAGGTAAGTAACCTGTTCAGTAGGCAAATCAATTAACGTCTCACCAAGCAAGGGTGAACATTACATAAAACTCTATAGCAGGAATAAACTTTCCGAATAAGCACAAGTAATTAATTCATCGGCAACATCTCATTATAAGAGAACAAGCATCTCATTAGATAAGAATAAAGCTACTTATGCAAGAGTCAAATATTTCCTTCAGCAGGAATAAGCAGTGCATTAAATGAGGATAAAACATTTCATTAAATGTAAAACATTTCATTAGGCATTAAATACCATCACATTACCTGATGCCTGAATAAGCAGTGCATTTCCCCTATTAATCAGGCCTAATATTTCCGGAGGTAAACGAAAACATTCATTAGGCAGGAAGAAATCACCCTTTCATGGTGAACCCCTACAGTCTGCTGGAGAATGCAGGAATGAACTTTTCATGAGGAAATAACCATTTGAGCAAGAAATCATAACCATTCCATTACTCAGCATTAAACATTTCCTGGAGTAGCTAAAGGTACTTAGGGAACACTACATTAGGCAGGAACATATAACACTTCCCTATGCAGGAGTAAAACAGTTCCTTGAAGATCAGGCAGGAATAATAACATTTGCTTACTCAGGAGTCATCAGGGCACTAAGCTGACTCATTCAGCAGAGGTAGACCTCCCATTAGCAATATTACACATTTAGCACTTTGGGCCAGGGGGCCGTTAAACTAGCCCAATAGCGGTACTTTCCAAGGACCGGCCTAGGGGCAGGTTAGCACAACTCGTCACCCAATGTGGGGTTAACTTCAGAAGAATTCAGGCCACAACCGGCTTACAGGATCCTGGCCCCATCTCATTAGGGAGGTAACGGAAGCATTTCAGCAGGAACTCATATTTATTTCCTTACACAGCACTAGATATTCCCTGAGGCACTAATTAACAATGCATCCAAGCCAAATGAGCTTTTCCTTAGGCACTAGCAAACACTGGATTAGCCGGGGTAGAAACCACTTGCCTGAGCAGTAGGAAAACAGTACCTTACACAAGAGTATCCATCTCCTTAATCAGGAATAACCATTTCATTACTCCAGAATAAACATTTCCTTTAACCCGAATGAGCAGGCATAAACACCTCATGAAGCAGGAATGACGTTTCATTGATCAGGGCTACCCATTTCATTAAATGTAAAACATTTGATTTAATTAGCACAAGTAACACCGTTCATTAGGTATGCATCACCATTTCATGAAAGATGGGGCCACAGTTCATAAGGAGGAAGGGCTAACAGTTCATAAACCCAGGTCCCTTGGGCAATTACTCTTATGAAGCAGGTTTCAGCAACATTTCAAACCACAGTAACAGACCCCTAGCCAGGGGTTATCTCAAGCCCAACTGTCCCTAATGGGCTTAGTGCCTGTTCTGGCCCAGCTCAGGGGCCTTCTATGGGGCTAATGGGGGCCACTGGGGCCCAGTCCCCAGTTTTATCCCAGGGAGGGGCGAACTCAGGGCCTCCCGGGGCCTTCCGCCCTCCTCCCTGGGGGTTTGCTGACTCTTCTGCCTTTAATTAGGGCCCACGGGACCCAGCAACAGTTTCCACCAGGGGAGGGGCAAACTCGGAGGCCTTCTACGGCCTTCCGCCCTCCTCCCCGGGGTTACCTGACCTTTCGATGGGTTCTGGCTGCCGGGGGAGGGCTCCTACTCCTCACGGAGCCCTCCGGTCATAGTTCTTCCTGTTCCCGGGCCTGTGGTGATGCCAGGGGCCCGGGAACCAATCAGGAGGCGGTCGCGAAGGGGGCTTGACCCCTGCGGCCAATCGCGTAGCGATCTACGGGGGCAGAGGCTGAGGCCCAATGAGCGCGTGGCGGGGGCGGGGGTTGTGACGAGCCCTTGTCACGTGATGCTGGATTCTGGCTTCAGGCCTCTTGCGGCCTGCCAGGATTTCGCGGCGGCCTACCTCGGCACCGGGGGCCGCCGCGGGGATTCTTTACTCCTGGGCCAGATGACGGCGCCGCTTTGACTCACTCTGCCGAGCCTGGCGCGGCCCACGGCACATGGCAGCGGCCCTCTCCTTGCATCGAGGGCCGCTGCGACAACACTCCCTCGCGGGGGGGGGTCTTCTCACTCCTGGTGCGGTGCTTGGATGATGCAGGCCTCTGAGGACCCGAGCTGCAGCGGTGAGTGGGGCAGGCAGCGCTTAATCAGCACAGCGCTGGGAACCGGCCAAGGCTCCACGGGGCAACAGCGTCTTCCCAGGCAAGGTGGAGCTCGGCGATTCTAGCGCTCAGGGTTTCTCGGCGCTTTGGGGCACAGCAGGAGAGCGCTTTAGAGTGATAGCGCTTAGGGGGGCAGACAGCAATTCAGGCACAGCGCGGCCCAGCGCACAGCAGGGGGACACTTTACAGACAAGTTCTGGCAGGGCAGGCCACACAACCATGGCAGGACAGCAAAGGGGCACAGGTTGAGGCAAGGGGCACAGAGATGACACCGCGCCGGTACCTGGTTGATCCCCAGTAGTCCTTTGTAGCACAGGCAAGTAGTCTTCTCGGCGCTAGATGGGTCCTGCACCCTTGATGGGTTGTTTCTTGTTTCTTGAAGGGGGGTTGAGTTGAGGGCTGCTGACAGGATTCCTCAGCAGGTCACTGTAGATGGTCCCTGGGTTCCCCTCCCACCGGGCCGGATCAGTGGGCTAGTTCAGGGTACCTCACTCAACTTGGAAGGCAGCACCTAAGCCCTGTCACTCTCAGTGGCATAGGTCCCTGACTAGGCCCTACCGCCTAAATCTCCTGCGTGGGTCCCCCAGGTCAGTGATGCCCTAACTGACTGGAAAGTTTCCCTCCCTTTCCTTTTATAGGCCCAGGTCAGGTGACCACCCTCTAAGGTGGCAAAACTAGGCCCCACCCCTATTCTAGAAGGTGCCAGGAGCTCCCCTACTCTAACTGTGGGCAGGCAAGGCAGGCTGGAATGGCAACAATGTATGGGGTCCCAGCCAGCTCCTTGCAACTAGAATGCGCCTTAACAAGACCAGGCTGCAGTAACAGGGGTCAGTGGCAGCCATGTTGGGGGTAGAGAGCACCTGCACCTAGCATTGAATTTAATAATTCACAGGGCATTTCAACCTCACAGGGCCTATACAACTTTATTACAATGGGGGGACATCCTGGATTAGGGGAAGCAAAAAGCAAACAAATTCTGGGAAAAGGGCCAAGTCCAACAAAAAGCTCCTCAACTAACTTCGACAAATTGCTCTGAGGTGGCAGCCAGGTCTGATTCAAGTAGTGCAGTTTCTGGAGCAGAGGCGAGTTTGAGCATAATCAGCGAAGAACCAAGGATAGAGATACTATCTAAGCAGATTCCATCATCAGTGGCAGTACTACAATCTCCCTCTCGTCCACCTGCTATATTATTTCAAGAAGGGGCTTTAGTGGGCTCAACATCTGCAATATCAACACCTATAACTCTTTTATCTCAAAAGGGGAAAGGTGACAGCTCCGAAAAGGAAATGAGCTACCAAATCGACATTCGCGAGATATTGAACCTAATTCTCAATGAGATTTGTGAAATAAAGGTGAACCAGCAAGTCGAGATAGCCGCCCTGCATTCCAGGCTGGAAAAATTCAAAGAGTCGATGTCAGGACTCCCTATCAGATTACATGAGGCGGAGGAAAGAATCTCGGCTCTCGAAGATCACATAAATCAAGCAAGAGTAGACGCTAAAGAGGCAGCAAGTAAAAAGAGCCTCCTGGAGAGTAAACTCGAAAACAAGCTTGAGGAACTTGAAAATCATTCCCAAAGATCCAACTTAAGGATAGTAGGGGTTCCCGAGGGCCTTGAAGGTTCAAACACGCTTCAGTGGGTCAACTCTTTTATCCATCAAAATGTACCGTATTACCAGAGTTTGAGGGGGACTTAACTATTATGAGAGCACATCGGGTTCCGGCACAGAGATTCGCAAACTCAACATTCCCCAGAACTATCCTGATGAACTTTGCGGATTACAGGATCAAGGAAAAAATTCTATCTAAGGCATTCCAGTAGAGACAATTTTCAGTTACTGAGACAATCAAATGTAGATTTTTTTCTGACATGACTGCCACAGCAGCGCGTTGCAGGAAAGAATTCGTTAAAATCCTCCACCTCTTCAAATTGAATGGCGCACAAGCTACAATTGCTCAACAATCTAAATTAAAAGTCCTTGTGAAGGGAACGTTTTATATGTTTTCCGACCTTGAGGAAGCACAGTCTCTCCTCACGGAGATCTCTTCAGAGGCAAATGTTTGAGCAGTATGTAGCAGTGTGTTGAATAGTGGTTGAGCTTGAGGAAAGTGTGGAAATAGGTTGCTTTCCTATTTGCTGAGGGCAAGTTCACTAGCTGTCTGAAATATGGGACACTATAGAAACTAGTGGGCCCTTTGGGTCGTGATAAGGCTCTACTTATGTATGTGTTATGCGATTTGCTTGCTCTGCTTTGCTATCATAATGGTATTAGAATAGTATCAATTTCACTTTTTTGTCGGGGGCTGGGGGCCTACAGGGTCACACAGGGTATGACAAGAAGACACCCAGGTTAGTAGGAAGGGGGGAAATGTGGTTTGCGTGGGGGGGGTGGCTCTACTTATGTATGTGTTATGCGATTTGCTTGCTCTGCTTTGCTATCATAATGGTATTAGAATAGTATCAATTTCACTTATTTGTCGGGGGGCTGGGGGCCTACAGGGCCTACAGGGTCACACATAGCAGGCCGTTCAATGGCTTCCAATACTGAATTTTTAATTCAGGCACGGGATTATTTTAATATCAATTCAACCCCAGCGTGTATTTTAATGGTCGACGCGGAAAAAGCGTTCGACTTGGTAAATTGGGCAACCCTGTTTTATTCCCTTGCCCAATTCGGGTTTCCAGAGCAAGTGATCAAGATGCTGCGGAACATCTATCAAGGTGCTTCGGCGCAGGTTATAATAAACTCGAATAAGGCTGGTTCAATTAAAGTTAATCAAGGGATTAGGCAGGGGTGCCCTTTGTCTCCTTTACTTTTTACTTTCTTTATCGAGCCCCTAGTGATCAAAAATAGACACAATCCTGCAATTTTTCCCCCTATCCCCGGGATGGCGAAGCTTAAGCTTTTCGCGGATTACATCATTCTTTATTTGAAGCCAAATAAAGAGAATATAGAAATCATATTGAGGCGGCTATAGGGAAAACACTTCTGCCCTCGGCCGAATTGGCCCTCTTTGGTATATCTAATGACAGAGGGTTGTTTAGAGATGCTGAGGAAATGTTTGTATTTATTTCTTGCGCTGTTGCCCGTTCCCTAACACTCCAAAATTGGAAATCAAAGGAAGTTCCATCCCATTTGAAATGGCTTAACAAAATGAGGAGGTCATGGAATTTCGAAAAAGCTTATGCTGGTAGAGTGGGAGCAGTTAGGAGATTTGATAAGAACTGGAAGTATTTTGAGAATCTGGAGGAAATAAGGGGGAGCTCAGCTAGAACTTAGATTGAATACTGATAATAGGTCTAAATCATTCTTAAGCAGTCTTGAAGTGTTGGTAGGTTCTATTAATAAGTCACAAGCGCACTTTTTTTCTGTGGTATTTGCACTATTAGTAATTTTTAAGCACTAGCACTTTGTTTCTGGTTGGATTGTACTGTATTGCATTTGCACTTTATGATCGAATTTTGCGGATGTTGCACATTGCTTGTATTTGAAAATGTATATATATAGTTTTATTAACATTGACTGCTTATGGCTTTAAAGTATTCAAAAATCCTCCCTTTCATTCAGCTTTTAATAGAAGAAGCTTTTAAATATTCTGTATTCGTCTCCATTGTTCAATTGTCCATATATGTTTTGTACCTTAACTATGCTCTGCGCAATAAAAAAAAAAAGAAAACTCTGATTGAGGGATTTGGGCTCACTACTGAGGAGTATAGAATCAGGTTTAGGGGGGTTCACAAAACCCAGAACCAATCCTGGATAGATTTTGTGGACTACTCAGTAAAGACACTGGATGGTTGGTTAACTGGACACTATGTCCATGATTTTACTGGACTTTATAATTTGTTTATGAAGGAACACATTTAGAGTAATTGCACAAATGAAAAAAATCATCAGCATGTGGTAGACCTAGGTCTAATTTCTCCCCAAGAATTGGGAAAGAAGGCGGACCATTGGGTCAAGACAAGGGTGACAAGGACAGCCACTGGGGGTGACCAAAAGAAGGTGGTTACAAAACCTCCCCAGGGGAAAGGCGGTGAGAATCCCCAAGATAAAAAGTCTGAGTCTTCCAAAGGGCCCCAAAAACCTGTACAGGTGGGTGGGTCCCAAACTACTCCCTATGTGCCTCAGCCCTATAGGAGGAATAACTTTGATCCTAACAAGGTCTATTGTAACAACTGTAAAAAGTTGGGACATGTAACTGTAGACAAAAACTGCCCCTACAATAAAGACCCTAAGGCACCGAATACAGCTGCTCCAGGGACGGTAAATCTACAGATGGGATCAGAGGAGTGCCCAGAGCAAATATCGGAATACACTCAAGCTAGTCTAGTCTCCCTGGGGGAAATTGAGTTTGCCACTGTAGCTGGTTGGCCACCCAACTTTAAAAAGTATTTGCAATACCCCTCCATTAATGGAACTAGAGTAGAAGCCCTGAGGGATACAGGTGCCAGTATCACTATGGTGAAGGAAATGCTGGATTGCCCAGAGCAATATTTGAGTGGGAAAACGTACCCAGTCACCAATGCTGACAGCATTACCACCCAACGCCCTATGGCTATGGTGACATTAGGTTAGGGGGAGGTTACTGACCTGAAACTGGTAGTGGTCTCTCCACAATTGCCAACGGACTGTCTGCTTGGAAATGACCTGGAAACCTCAACCTGGGCTGAGATTGAGCAAGTAACCCATGCAGCCATGCTGGGTATCCCTAGACTGGTGTGTGTACAAACCAGAGCACAGAGAAAAAAAAGGGTGAACAAGTAGGTTTGGAGCCTGAAAGTATGGCCCAACCAACCAAGAGAAAAAGCAAAAAGACTGGGGGACCAGCTTCTACGCAGCAAGCCTCTCAGAACCCCACTCCTCAGGGAGAGGACTTGGAAACCCTAGAGGGAACTGAGCCCATGGAGCTTGAGCCTTACCAGGTTGGACTCTTGGGCCCAGGGGGACCCACTAGGGAAGAGCTGTGCCAGGGTCAGCGAGACTGCCCGACTCTTGAAAGCCTGAGGCAGCAAGCTGTTTCAGAAGCCCAGGGAGATGTCAGTGGTACCCACAGAGCTTATTGGGAAAAGGGATTACTGTATGCTGAGGCAAGAAACCCCACTCCTGGAGCTACCGGGAGGGTGGTAGTGCCACAGAAGTACAGAGAGTTCCTCCTAACTTTAGCTCATGACATCCCCCTAGCTGGACATCTGGGGCAGAACAAAACTTGAGAAAGGCTAGTTAGCCACTTCTACTGGCCCCAGATGAACCAAAAGGTGAAGGAGTTTGTGAGCTCCTGTGTTACCTGTCAGGCCAGTGGCAAGACAGGTGGCAAACCAAAGGGACCCCTGATACCACTGCCAGTGGTGGGGGTACCCTTTGAAAGGGTAGGTGTGGACATTGTGAGTCCACTTGAACCCCCCACAGCCTCAGGGAACAAATTCATTCTAGTAGTAGTGGATCATGCTACTAGGTACCCTGACGCAATTCCCCTTGGGGTTATTACAGCTCCTGCAGTAGCCAAGGCCCTCCTGGATGTCTTCACCAGGGTAGGGTTTCTTAAGGAGGTGGTTTCAGACAGAGGTTCCAATTTCATGTCTGCTTACCTGAAACACATCTGGAAGGGGTGTGGTGTGCAGTACAAGTTTACTACCCCATAACACCCACAAACCAATGGTCTTGTTGAAAGATTAAACAAGACATTGAAGGGTATGATCATGGGACTCCCTGAAAAACTCGGAAGGAGGTGGGATATCCTGTTGCCATGCATACTTTTCGCTTATAGGGAAGTGCCTCAGAAAGGAGTGGGGTTTTCACCCTTTGAGCTTCTGTTTGGTCATCCTGTAAGGGGACCACTTTGTCTTATGAAAGAAGGATGGGAGAGGCCTCTCCACGAACCCAAACAAGACATTGTGGACTTTGTGCTTGGCCTAAGGTCCAGAATGGCTGAGTACATGGACAAGGCATCCAATAATCTTGAGGCCAGCCAGGAGCTGCAGAAGCACTGGTATGACCAAAAAGCTGCGATGGTTGAATTTCAACCTGGACAACAGGTGTGGGTTTTGGAGCCAGTGGCACCAAGGGCTCTCCAAGACAGATGGAGTGGTCCTTACCCTATCCTGGAGAAAAAGAGTGAGGTCACTTACTCAGTGGACCTGGGCACCAGCAGGACACCCAAAAGGGTTATCCATATGAACTGCCTTAAACTTTACCATGACAGGGCTGACCTCACCATGATGATGGGAACTGATGAGGAACAGGAAGCAGAGAGTGAACCTCTCCCTGATCTCCTCTCTTCCAGCCGAAAAGATGGGTCAGTGGATGGAGTGGTCTTTTCAGACACCCTCTCTCCCCAGCAGCAGACTGACTGCAAGCAAGTCTTGCAACAGTTTGCTAGTCTCTTTTCCTTGACCGCTTGTCTGACCAGCTGGTTTACCCATGATGTGGACACTGGTGACAGTAACCCTGTCATAAACAAAATCTATCGACAATCAGACCAAGTCAAGGAAAGCATCAAAGCTGAAGTCAGCAAGATGCTGGAGCTAGGGGTGATTGAACCCTCTGAGAGCCCCTGAGCTAGCTCAGTGGTTCTGGTCCCCAAGCCTCATCAGCAGGGTGGAAAGCGAGAGTTGAGGCTCTGTGTAAACTATAGAGGACTCAGCTATGTTGCCAAGACAGATGCTCACCCCATTCCAAGAGCAGATGAGTTGATAGACAAGCTTGGGGCAGCCAGATTTCTCAGTACCTTTGACTTAACTGCAGGGTACTGGCAGATTGGCATGGCCCCAGGAGCCAAAGAGAAAACAGCATTCTCCACCCCTGATGGGCACTATCAGTTTACTGTAATGCCCTTTGGGTTAAAGAATGCCCCTTCCACCTTCCAGAGGTTGGTGAACCAAGTCCTGGCTGGATTGGAGTCCTTTAGTGCAGCTTATCTGGATGATATTGTTGTCTTTAGCTCCACCTGGCAGGATCACCTGATCCACCTTGGGAAGGTTCTTCAAGCCCTGCAATCTGCAGGATTGACTATCAAGGCATCCAAATGCCAGATAGGGCAGGGCACTGTGGTGTACTTGGGCCATCTTGTTGGTGGAGGCCAGGTCCAACCCTTACAGCCCAAGATCCAGAGTATCATGGACTGGGCAGCTCCAACAACCCAGACCCAAGTCAGTGCATTCCTTGGCTTGACTGGATACTACAGGAAGTTTGTGAAGGGATATGGGTCCATTGTGACTCCCCTCACAGAACTCACATTCAATAAAATTCCCAAGAAAGTAAACTGGACTGTTAGCTGCCAAAAGGCTTTTGGCACCCTGAAAGAAGCAATGTGCTCAGCACCCATTCTAAAAGCACCAGACTACTCCAAGAAGTTCATAGTGCAGACTGATGCCTCAGAGCTGGGGATAGGAGCGGTCCTCTCCCAGATCAATGAGGAAGGCCAAGACTAACCTGTTGCCTTTATAAGCAGGAGGCTACTCCCCAGAGAACAGCGTTGGAGTGCCATTGAGAGGGAGGCCTTTGCTGCGGTTTGGTCCCTGAAGAAGTTGAGGCCCTACTTGTTTGGAACTCACTTCCTGGTTCAAACTGGCCACAGACCTCTCAGATGGCTAATGCAGATGAAAGGGGAAAATCCTAAACTATTGAGATGGTCCATCTTCCTACAGGGTATGGACTTTGAAGTGGAACACCGACCAGGGACTGCCCATGCCAGTGCAGATGGACTTTCCAGGTTCTTCCACTTAGACAATGAAGACTCCCTAGGGCAAGGTTAGTCTCATCACCTTTCGTTTGGGGGGGGGTGTTGTGTGAGAAAGTGCCATCTTCCTTGCATTGGTATGCCCCCACTTTTTTCTGAACTACTGATGTGCTTTGACTGAGTGCGCTCTGGGCTCCTGCCAACCAGGTACCCAGGGCCTATGTTCCTTCCCTAAAACTGTGTTGAAACTAAAACCCAATTGACATCTCTGGCCACCTGTCAGCCCCTAGTATTTGGTACCCTAGGTACCCAGGGCATGGTGACCAGAGAGAAGACCCCTGAGGGCTGCAGCACGTATTGTGCCGCCCTCAGGGGCCCTGTACCCTGACACCCACACACTGCCTGTGCAGGCTGAGTGTCTAAGTGCAGAACTAAACAAAGAGTCGACATGGCACACATCCATGTGTGCCATGCCCACAGAACCCACTGCCCTGGCATACTTCAGTCACCTCTCTAGGTGGGTGCCCTATGCCAGAGGTGTGGGCACAGGTGCATGGGTCCTGTGCCCCTACAGTACCCAGGGCCATTCCTGGGCACTGTAAGTGCAGTGATGCCATTAAGAGTATATGGTGCTGGGAGGTTGTCACTACTCCACAGCACCATAATGGCTACACTGAAGACTGACAAGTTTGGTACCAAACTTTTCAGCACATTGAACCCGCACTGATGCCAGTGTGGGATTTAATGTAAAATACACCAGAGGGCATCTTAGAGATGCCCCCTGAAAACCTAACCTACAATCCACGTCTGGGCTGAGTGGCTGCAGAGGCTGCCACACATCAGACATGTTGCTGGACCCCTGGTTGGGGAGCCCCCCACTCTCCTGGGCCTGCAACAATGCACATCCTGGGCGAAGTGCTAGGTCTCCTCCCCCAGGATGGGCAGGGGGAAGCTTCAAAGGCATGCCGCCTCTGTGAGCTTCTCGAGACCATTTGCTGTACTCAGCAACTGGCACCCACCGGTTTTAACCCCCATTCTGGCAGGAAGACTGGCGGGAAACCCTACGTCAGGAAGGGGGGTGTGCCAGCTTGTGCCAACCCCACCCCTCAGGTGGGAGAGGAGAGGTGAAGCACGACCCCGGGCTCCGGCCATCTTGAAGATGGGAAGCCCTGCCCAATCACAACTAGGCTCCTGCCCACCCTCCCACAGGAGAGGAGCAGGCTAGGGGGTGTACCCACCCCAGGACCAGCACTTGCCCTACCTGTAACGCCCCTGAATTTAGTATTTAGGGGCACCCTGAACCTTCCTTCCTCAGATCTCAATACGAAAAGAAGAAAGAAGGTCAAGAGGAAGAAGACTCGCCGTGCAGCTACTAACAACAGGATGGCCACAACTGACTTGGCCCTAGCCCTACCGGCCTGTCGATCCTGGAACCTGCTCCTGCCTAAGCCCCGGCGACTCCAGAGGACCTGCCTGCCTTGACCCTCTTAAAGACTGGGACTCCCATCAGCAGAGGCTCTGCTGCAACAACACCCCTGGTGCCAGCCAGGAAGCCCCGGACCAGCCAACTCTGCACCCGCTGAGCCCGGCCCGTGCCCAAGTGATCCAAGACCACGAGGAAGTCCCCCCGGCGACTGGGACCTGAAGTATAGTGCCCAAAGACCCTCCTTGACGAACCAGATGACACCTGCAGACTCAGAACCAGGGGCCCCTCCAACCGCGACCAGCTGAGGGTACACCCCTGCACCCGGTACCCTACAGCCCCCTGTGCCTTACTTTGGGGTACCTACCTGTGCACCAAGATCCCAACTTACCTCTCGATGTTGTGGTCACCCCTGAAGTGTCTACGTCCCTGAGCCTGCAGCCATTGTTCGTTTGTTACCTTTCCCATTGAATAACATTGAGCGCACGACGGCTCAAAAGCACCCTGCACCCAGCCGCCCGAGTGCCGCTGGCCGTGCCACCTTTGCCCTATCCTACTTCCCCATTTGTCCTGAGCAAGTGACCAGGAGCCCCGCTCCCACAGCCACGTGGCCTGTTAGCCTGTTAGCCAGCAGCCACCAACCGGAGGCCCCATGCCCACCATTGGATAACATTGGCCCCAACTACCTCTGCACCCGGCCGCCCCTGTGCCGCTGAGGGTGAACCAACTGTACCTACCTGACCCTGGGGGACCCCTGAGTCTATGCCCAGAACCTTATCTTCACCAGCCGAGAACTCACCTGGAAACCGGTAACTCACTTACCTGCCATTGGATAATATTGACTGGTTTGACTCGAAAAATCTTCCAAGTGCCTACTTTTGAAAACTTAAAATATTCCTATCAAATCAGCCGAGTAACGAATTCCGAAGTACTCACCTGTGATCAGGAGAGAAGCCAGTACTGTAACTTGTAGCCCAGTATTGAACCACAAAAGTAATCCGAACTGGGTTTACCCTTAACCTGTATTTTCTCCATAAGAATCCATTGTGTGCTTTTCTATGAAATTTCTTCTGTCTACTTTTGAAAACTTGAAATATTCTTTAAAAATCATACGAAATACGGAAACGTAATTACTTACCTGTTTTAAGGTGAGACCCCAGTGCTGGACCTAGGAGCCCAGTACTGGATTACAAAAGTAACGAGATCGTACTTTACCTGCAACCTGAATTTTCTCCCATTGGATAACATTGCCAGATTTCTGTTGAAAATGTTCTAAGTGTGAACTTTTAAAATAGCTTTATATTCCTGAAAAGTCACTGCAATAACTAAAACGTTTTTACTAAATTGTTTTCAGCTTAGACCCCAGGACTGAATCTAGGATCCAGCCCTGGAACTACCAAATTAATCTACAACGTAATCAACTGTGTTTACATAGAAAACCCATTGAGCTCAATGCTAAATTGTGTGTAGAATTGTGTTGCCTACTGCAACCCCTGTACTATTGTGTTTACCAAGTTTATTGCCTTTCTGCAAAGTACTCATCTGAGACCTCTCATATTGAGAACAGTATATTTTGATACATGTTGGTTCTAAAAATAAAATAACTATATCTTTGATATAAAAACAATTGGCCTGGAGTTCAGTCTTTGAGTGTATGAAACCTTTTGCTGACTGAGTGTGTACAACAAATGCATTACACTGTCCTCTGGTACTGCCTTACAGCTCGACCAAGCTACCATTTTAGAGAGTAAGGTCACACCTGGCTTTAACCTCTGTTATACATCTGGGGTTTGTGGACTCTATACACACTGTACCTTATTCTGGTCCAGTATATAGAGAGCCACTTTCTCACAACGGTCTCCTGTATAGCGAGCCTAAGGCTGCTGAGCTGGGGTCAGCCCGTGTGCTGGTGGTGCCCGCATGCTTCAGAGCCTTCCTACTGGGGTTGGCTCATGACATTCCATTGGCAGGACATCTGGGGCAGACCAAGACTTTTGAAAGGCTGGTAACCCACTTTTATTGGCCCCAGATGCACAAGAGTTCAGACACTCATTGCAGGACATGTGAGACTTGCCAGGAGAGTGGGAAGAGTGGGGGGAAGATCAAGGCCCCACTCCAACCCTTTCCAGTTGTTAGTACCCCATTCAAGCGAGTGGGCATTGACATTGTGGGGCCTCTGGATCCCAGGACAGCCATTGGCAAGAGGTTTATCCTGGTCCTGGTGGACCATGCCACCCTGTACCCTAAAGCCATCCCACTCAGGACGGTGCTGGCCCCCATGGTGGGAAGTGCACTGATGGGGATTTTCTCCTGTGTGGGGTTCCCCAGAGAGGTGGTGAAGGGCATGATTATGGGCCTAGAAGAGCTCCTGAGGCATACGTGGGACGTCCTCTTGCCATGCTAGTTGTTTGCCCACCGCGAGGTGCCACAGAAGTCCTTAGGGTTCAGTCCCTTTGAACTGCTCTATGGCCATCCGGTAAGAGGGCCTCTGAGTCTGGTCAAGGAAGGCTGGGAGCAATCTCTGAGGAAACCTCCCCAAGATGTATTCACCTGCATCTTGGCCTTCAGGAACCAGACTCGGCGTTTCAGAAAAATTGCTGAGGCAAATCTGGAAGCCAGCAAGGAGGAAAGGAAAAGCTGGCACGACCAGAACACCACTCTGGTCGAGTTTCAACCTGGTCAGAAGGTTTGGGTACTGGCTCCAGCGGAGCCTGGTGTGCTCCAAGATAAGTGGACCGGTCCCTTTCAGGTGGTGGAGCGCAAAAGTCCAGTTACCTACTTGGTGGACTTTCAGTCTCCCAGGAACCCCTTGCGGGTCCTGCATGTGAACCGCCTGAAGCCCCACTTTGCGAGGTCAGAAGTGGGCATGCTTCTTGCCACAGATGCTGGAATGGAGGAGGAAAGTGAGCCTCTTCCTGACCTCCTGTGTGCCGGAGAGAAGGATGGGCCAGTGGAGGGTGGGGTCCTCTCCACCACACTGACCCCTCAGCAGCAGAGAGATTGTTATCAGCTGTTGGAGACATTTTCTGAATTGTTTTCCCTGGTGCTTGGTGTCACTGAGTGGTGTGTCCATGATGTGGACACCGGAGACAGTCCTCCTGTCAAGCACAAGGCTTACCGAGTGACTGACCGGGTCAGAAACTACATTAAAGAGGAGGTCTCCAGAATTTTTGCCATAGGGGTGATTGAGTCCTCTAGCAGCCCATGGTCCAGCCCCGTGGTCTTGGTACCAAAAGCTTCCGCGCCTGGTGCCACCCCTGAATTCAGATTCTGTGTGGACTACCGAGGTCTCAATTCGGTCACGAAGACAGACTCGCACCCCATCCCCAGAGCTGATGAGCTCATAGATCGGTTGGGGGCTGCCCGGTACCTCAGCACGTGTGATCTAACGTCTGGGTACTGGCAGATCACCTTAACTGATGGGGCCAAGGTGAGGTCAGCATTCTCCACACCAGATGGGCACAACCAGTTCCGTGTGATGCCGTTTGGAATGAAGAATGCCCCTGCCACCTTTCAGAGGTTGGTCAACCCGGTGTTGGCTGGGCTGGAGGATTTCAGTGCCGCCTACCTTTGACATTGCAGTGTTTAGTTCCTCCTGGGAGGACCACTTGCGCCACCTCTGGGAAGTGTTGATGGCGCTGCGCAGAGCAGGCGCCACAATCAAGGCCAGTAAGTGCCAGATTGGGCAGGGTTCTGTGGTGTATTTGGGACACCAGGTTGGGAGTTGCCAGGTGGCACCCCTACAGCCTAAGATTGAAACCATCCTGGCATGGGAGCCCCCCAGGACCCAGACCCAGGTGAGAGCCTTCCTAGGTCTCACAGGTTATTATAGGAGGTTTGTCAAGGAGTATATCAATATTGTTGCCCCCTTGATTGAGCTGACTTCCAAGAAGCAGCCAAAGATTGTGAATTGGACTGACACCTGTCAGAAAGCTTTTGATGCCCTCAAGACTGCCAAGTGTACAGCACCCGTCCTCCAGGCGCCCAATTTTGCTAAGGAATTTCTTGTCCAGACAGACGCTTCAGAGCATGGGGTGGGGGCTATTCTGTAACAGATCAATGAGGAGGGACTAGACCAACCTATAGTCTTCATCGGTAGGAGGTTACTTCCCCGGGAACAGAGGTGGAGTGCAAATGAGCGTGAGGCATTTGCTGTGGTATGGGCACAGAAGAAGCTGAGACCATACCTGTTTGGGACTCACTTCTGAATTCAGACAGACCACATGCCCCTGAGATGGCTGATGCAGATGAGGGGTGAGAATCCCAAGTTGTTGAGGTGTTCCATTTCCCTACAGGGTATGGATTTCACGGTAGAACACCGCCCTGGTACAGAACACGCCAATGCTGATGGTCTGTCCAGATTTTTCCGCCTTAGTGAAGAGAACCCCCAAGGAGATGGGTAGATCTCCCCACATTTCAGCTGGGGAGGTCACGTGTTAGACCTGGCACCATTGGCGTGGGTCTCCCTTCCATATTTTGCTGTTGTCTCCTCTGTTTTTGCTGGTATTAGATGCTCTGGGCACTGTGCCACTGCCATTCAGTGCCACAGCGCGAATGCTCCCTGTGTAAATGTAACTGTGAATTGGTATATCCCTGATTGGCTTATTTGGGTTACCTGTTAGTCCCTAGTAGTGTGGCCTATGTGTGCCCTGGGCTGGTAACCCAAATGCAGCGCTGGTTTGCGCCACCCACAGAAGCAGCTTGTAAATGGTACCTCAGTCCTGCCACTGCAGTGTCTGTATGCAGTCCAGAACTGCCATCTTGGCTGTGAAGTGCCCACACTTCCCAGCCCCTGAACCTCCCCTTAGCATCATGTCAGTTACCCCTATGGTAGGTGCATTGTATGTGTAAGGCAGGAAATGGCTTGATAGGTGTAGCATGTCCTGGTAGTGAATTACCCTCCATTGTGTTTGTCACTGCTGCAAGGCTATCTGTTCTCCATAGGTTAGAATGGGCAGTCTGGCTATTACATCTTATAGTCCTAACTGTCCCAGGGAACATGGTAGAAATTCGAGTTTAATATGCCTGAGTTCAGAATAATAAAATACATCTTTTAGCAAAGTTGGTTTTAATATTCTGAGTTTGAAAATACTACTTTTAGAAAGTAGGTATTTTCTTGCCTAAGCCTTCCAGTGTGCTCTGCTGTTATGTGTATTGGCTGTTTGGGTTTAGAGGTGCAAGGCAGGCTGAGTCAGACCTGGGTTGAATAGAAAGATCTGCATTAAGTAGTGGGGAGGGGTAGCTCCTTGACCTGAATAGGGCTGTGCCTGACAACGTGAATGCTGGCTACACCTCCTACTGTGCGTCTGATGGCAGACCCCCTCTTTCTGAAAGGATGGATGCAGCCTGGTAAACAAAGTGCTCCAGGCCTGAGCAGAACTGGTTCTGGCTGGGTTCAGTGACTAGAGACTTTTGAGAACAAAGACTTTTGGGGTATAAATATCTTGCCCCAAACCCCTGATTTTTGTATTGCTCCTGGATGTCAAGAAGAACCTCTGTCCGTTTCACTGAAGGAATCTGCAGGAGAGGACTGCCCTTGTGCTTGTGTGCTATTTTTTGGATTGGCCTGCAGTAGTTCCCCTTGGACTTGGAAGAAGAGGGAAAAGGACTTTTGAGAGACATTTTTATTTTGCTAAGCAATCACCCAAGGGCTAGAAGAGAGCTAGCCTCCTGCTGAAGTCACAGGCACATCTGATTACCCCAACAGCCTCATGAATCCTCCCAGCTAGGATTTCTATCTGCAGGTGAGGCCCCTATGAATTCCAGGGCCTCTAGTTTTACTACAGAGAAGAGAGTGCTGAAATCGTCACTAGCGCCTGTTTGTGAGCTGCAGCAGCTGAAGAGGGAAGAAAAATCATTGCACTGCTGCGGCAAGCGCTCGCAAACCAAAGATCATCGCATCGCACGCTTGCGGGCCACAAAGTGCTTGCTATCCCCAGAGATCATCGCATCGCACGTTTGCGGGCTTCTCTAAGGCTCGCTAACCCCGGATCATCGCATCGTGACATCGCAGAGCAGACGCCGCGCGTCCACCATTTTACTCGCATCGCATCCGGATCGTCGCTCCCTCGCGGGGCGCCATTTTCTTTCATTGCAACAACATCGCACAATCGACTGGATCAGCGCATCATCTTCCCTTGCGGCAAGGATTCTACGCATCGCTGGCCTAGCGTGAAGAAGTCTGTCGCTTTGTCCCGAACGCACCCGCAGACCGGTGCATCATCCTCCCTTGCGGCAAGGATTCAACGCATCACCGGCCCAGCGTGGCGAAAATCATCGCTATACCACGTTTGCGACATTTTGCTTGTTTTGCTACAAAATCCAGGTACTTTGTCCATAAAAGGGTCACAGCGACCCCTGCTTTGAACTGAACCCCTATTTGAACACTTTGAGCACTCTTTTTCCATCTTTTCAAGAGTACCCCCATTTTTCAGTATTGTGGCTTTTTGCCGTTATTAGTCTTGTGTTAAGTCTATATATAAAGATACTTATTTTTTATAACTACTTGTGTGGAGTCCCTTTGTAGTGTCCTTCACTGTGTTACTGTGTATGGTCATAAATGCTTTACACACTGCCTCTGAGATAAGCCTAGCTGCTCGTGCTACGTTACCACAGGGTTGAGCAGGGGTTATCAAAGGGTGTAGCCCCCTTACTCTGACTTAGTGACTTAGGAAGAAGGGTCCCTACTTGGACTGTGGCCAGCCACTGCCACTTAGACACCCTCATTTCTAACAATGGCAATGAGAAAAGCCGCCTTCAATGTCAAGAATTTGAGTCCCACTTTATGCATGAGTTTGAATGGTGGCCTCTTGTATAAGGCCCACATTGGTGAAGGTGTTGATCTTGGCCACACCATTCTTTTTGCTCTCTATAGGAAACTTTTTATGAATGGTGTGATGAAGAAGCTTCTATCTAAGATGCCTCTTATATATGCCATTGTGATTGACAGGTGCACTTTTACGGAAATGATGAAATGATGAATGATTTTCAGCCAAAAGGTTCATTAGGTATCTGACAACAGTAGGGTCTTCCGCCATGTTGTGTATCAGTCTGTAGGGGGGGGGAAGGGGTTGTTTGGTAGAAGAAGACACCAGACACAGCAGGGGTATTTACTATCCTTTCAATTCCTTTATTTTTTTAATCTGTTTGGTGGAGATGCCAGGGATTGAAAACGAAACAATAATTCGTCCGGAAAGTCTTTTCCTTGGATTCCCTTCTTGTCCCACAATGCTATACTCAGAGACTTCCCCTAGGATGTTTTTACATCTTGGGGTCCAGGGAAAAAAGGCTGGTCTCTTCAGCCACGATGTGGGGACATAGGGAAAAGAAACAGAAACAAAAGTCTTGTTTTAATGAGGGATTCTCTACCTTATAATCGTAGTGCTACCTCGACCGTTTTTCAGTATGTGAGGGGGGGAACGTGAGGATAATGCCTGCAGTACAGAACAAACAATTACACTGGTCCTCTAGCTCCTCATGCCTCCCCACCACCCCACCAGAATGACCCCCTCAAAGGCACTTGCCTTGAGCCATGACCTGTGTCTAGGGTCGTGGCGTTGGGACCCGGGGCATCTGCTCCTCTCTGTTGGCCGCCGGACTCAATCACCGTATATACTGGTCTCAACTCGGTTTCCTCTCTTCCGCGATGTTCAGCTCCCTCTTCCTTCCCCAATCGATCTCTCTTGCTCTCTGTCTCATCCTTCTCTCTCGCTACGCTCCTCTCCACGTACCACTGCACGCTTTGCCACTCTGCACCACTCCACTCTATGACACTGCACTCTGGTCTAAAGAAATGTAGGAAATGCGAGCAAACAATGCTTGCATAGATCTAGTTATAGTAAGTAATAATTTCCCCCTGAAAATAGTCGCGATAAAGTTAAAAGATTTGGTAATGTTAACGGGAAAGGGGTCGCTGCCAGTACTAAAGAATGAGAAATTTCCTAGTTAGCACAAAGGAAAGTTTCAATTCTATAAAGGATGCGGAGGCGAGGATTATGCATATCCTTTCTCCATTTATTAGACAGCAAGTTAAAAGTACACGTAAAAACACATCCAAGAACTACATAGCCCATGAGGCTCAGCGGTAGTCACGGTAGCCAATCAACCAATAACAGTCCAGCCAAGTGTATAAAGGGAATCCAACGTCGTAGTCCTTCCTCTTTCTCTGCTGCTGCTGGAAGTGAAGGCCTGTATCCTCTATTCCGTTTCCTGATCGGAACCTAGGGTAAGAGAGAACATAATAATATCTTGTCCAGAATAATTTGGGAAGAACAAGTCAAACATGGCAAGATTAAACCATGGCAAAACAGCAAGAAATAAGGCGTAAGTCAAAGAAGACAATGAGAGTATTCAACCATGATGAAACATCAGAGAGAATCAAAAAATCAATACTTCTCTGAAACGAAGACACTGGCCCAAATATGAAGAATCCCAAGGGAGGGAGGCTAGATGAAGCCAGGGAGGGATAATCCTCGCCTCCGCGTCCTTAATAGAATTGAAACTTTCCTTTGTGCTAACTAGGAAATTTCTCATTCTATGTCAGGAAGCGGAGGTGAGGATTATGCAAGTTCAAAGCTTACTCACAACGAGAGAAGCGGCCTTGTGGATTGGCTTGAAATAATACTTTTTAAAAGTAGAATCAGAAGACCAATCAGCCGCATTCATAATGTCTTCCAACCTCCCTCCAACATGGACAGCCTTGGAAACCATAGCCCCTCTAGTGGAGTGAGCTCCAAAGTTTCTGATATCAATGCCAGCCTCAGACATAATCCATGTTACCCATCGAGCAAAGGTGGGAGATGAGACCGCTCGAATAGGTTTCTTGATGGCAATGAGTAGTTGTCTTTCACCAGGAGGGCGAACCTCCCGAGTCATGTTCTCATAAGCCTTGAGGCATCGCACAACACACAATTTAGGTGAATCTGGAAAAGCAGGGTAAGATACTGACTTGGTATTACATTTTGTTCTCCTGGAAACTGTAAAGGTAACACCTTCAGGTGTAAAGACTCTGGCAGAAATGTCTAGAGCCCGAACATCAGAAGCCCTCTTACAAGAGATAAGGCAAAGGAGAATTGCCAGTTTAGCAGAAATTTCCTTGCGAGACAGGTAGTCATTGTCTTGCCAAGATAAGAGATGGCGCAGAACGATATTGACGTCCCAAAGTCCCGAGTAGCGAGGCTCAGGGGGACGGGAGAGGCGAATGCCTTTCAAAAGTTTGCAAACCCAAGGGTGTTCCCCAACCGGAGAACCATCCACAAGAGAATGACTGGCAGAGATGGCAGACCGGAAAGAATTAATGGTGCAGTACGCCAACTTCTTGTGGAAAAGATCAGCAAGAAAATTAACTACGTCAGTGACTGGGGAGCCCACGGGATCCAGGTGTTTCGCCACACACCAACGAACCCAACGGTTCCAAGCTGAACGGTATCGCTTAGTGTAGCCCGGGGCCCAGGCCTGCTGGATGAGGAGTTCAGCCTCTCTCGAAAGCGAGACGTTAAACCATAGTCCCCTGGAATCCTCCAGGCCATGAGATGTAGATGGCCTTGGAGAATCAGAGGGTGAGGATGACCCAAGGGATCCGTCAGAATGTTCGTGAAAGATGGCAACCGAAGAGGACTGTCCCACGACAGTTCCAGAAGGGACGGGAACCAAATCTGAGCTTTCCAGATCGGGGTGATCAAGATCAGAGCGGCCCGTTGTCTGCGGACCTGGGCTGCTACTCTCTGAATGAAAAGAAACGGGGGAAATGCATAAGCTGGGAACCCCGACCAATCCTGGAGGAAGGCGTCCACCGCTTCCGCACCCAGATCCGGTTTCCAACTGAAGAACCGAGGAAGCTGGGCATTCCACCTGGAAGCAAACAGATCCACCAGAGGACTGCCCCAGATATCTGAAATCTGTCGGAACACAGCTGGATCCAGCCTCCAGTTGCTGGCATCCCGAAAGTTCCTGGAGTTCCAATCCGCAACACTGTTCAGTACCCCCGGAAGATATTCCGCCGTCACAGATATTTGACGTTGAAGGCAGTAATTCCAAAAGTCCTTGGTGAGATCCGCCAGTACTTTGGAATGAGTGCCCCCCAGGCGATTGATATAACGAACAGCCGTCGTGTTGTCCATCCGAAGAAGGACACAACAAGAGACCCTGGTCGAGGTGAAAGAGCGAATAGCGAAGGAACCCGCTAGAAGTTCCCGGCAGTTGATGTGGAGATGCAACTCCTCCTCCGTCCACCTGCCCCCCACAGAGAGGGAGCCGCAATTGGCTCCCCAGCCCTGGCGACTGGCATCCGACTCCATCACCAGATCCGGACGGGAGTCGAAAATCGCCCGTCCGTTCCAAGCATCCATGTAGGCCAGCCACCAAAGGAGTTCCGAATTGGCCTCCGGGGAGAGGGAGATCAGTTCCGAGTAAGTGAGACCTTTGCGGAGGAGGGCCCTGTAATGAAGGGGCCCTGGAAAAATGGCCTGAATCGATGAAGACAGTAAACCCACAATTCTGGCCAATTGCCGAAGGGAAATCCTGTCCGGAGAAGGACTTTGCGGATTTCCTTCTTGATATTGGAAATCTTCTGAGGAGGGAGATGTAAGGTAGCGTCACTCGAGTTGATAAGAAAACCGAGGAAAGTCATGGACTGAAGGCGTATGAGATCCGACTTCTGGGCATTGATGGTGAACCCCAGAGATTGAAGGAGAGAAATCGTGACCTGAAGATGAAGGAGAAGAACATCCCTGGACTGGTCCATAATGAGGATGTTGTCCAGATAAATGATCAGTCGAATCCCCTTGGTGCGGAGATGTTCGACTACAGGTCGCAGGAGTTTTGTGAAGCACCAGGGTGCTGAGGACAGTCCAATGGGAAGAGTCCGGAACTCGTAAACCTGATCCCTCCAAAGAAATTGGAGGAAACAGCAATGAGGAGGAAAAATTGGCACCGATAGATAAGCATCTTTGAGGTCAAACCGAACCATCCAATCGTAATGAAGCAGAAGGTCCCGGAGAAGATGGATGCCCTCCATCTTGAAATGACGATAAACCAACCATTCGTTGAAGGAGCGGAGGTTGATAACTGGTCTGAAGCCTTTGTTCTTCTTCTTGACCAGGAAGATGTTGCTGAGAAAACCTCTCGGATGAAGGTGGGACGGAATGATGTCGCCTTTTAAGAGCATGTCTTGAACCTCTACGTCTATGAGCGCCTGATCTGAGGCAGAAAAAACCAAGGGTCGAGGACGAGAGTGCTGAACGGGGGACTCGTAGAATTCTATGTGATATCCCTGAACAGTCTCTAGAACCCAGGAATCTGTAGTGATATCTGCCCATGCTGGTAGAAACAGAGCAATCCTGCCCCCTAGACGGACCGGGGAGAGGAGAGAAATGCTTACCGGAGAATCCTCTGGAATTGGACTGGTATCCGCCACAACATTTGCCCTGGCCTCTGCCACCACTGGATGGGTAGAAGGAGCCTTGTCTTCCGTCATTCCATCCATTGTTCCTCTTGCCTTTGCCTCTATTGGAGCCTTGTTGGTACTGTCGGCCGGAAGAGCGACCCCTGCCTCTGCCGGCCCCAGCAAAAACCTTCTTTGGAAAAATCTTTTTCATTGAGGCTTGCGCTTTATCAAGTGCTGAGAAAGTGGCCACAAACTTGCCCAATTCCTTTACAAAGGGATCACCAAAAAAAGTGCCCTGAGCCACAGAACCTGCCTCAGATGAGGACAACTCCCCTAACTTAGGGTCAATTTTGAGGAGGAGGGAGCGGCGACGCTCGGCAGAGAGTGCACAGTTGGCATTGCCTAAAAGGCACATGGCCCTCTGCGCCCACCCCACTACGTCGTCCGTGGGGAGGGGTTGACCTGACTCCCTAGAGCGCTGTGCCAGTTCAATAATTTTAGTAAGGGGGCCTACCACATCCAGGAGTTTATCCTGGCATGCTCTCCAAGATCTATCAATGCCTTTCTTTGGATCTTTTATGTATTTAGCAAAGAAGGAACACAATTTAGGGTCAATTTCTGGTGTCACCGCAACACCATTAGGGAGGGTGGGGCGAGGACACTCAGAACGCAGGCGAGAGCGCACGTCTTGAGATAGGGGTTGGCGAACCTTAGCGGCAACATAGTCCGCAGTCATTTTGTCAGGCACCCACTCAGAGGAACGAGGGCGGAAAATACAATTTGGATCAAACATTTCCGGATGAACCGGCTCGCCCTCACCAACCTCCGAGCTAGAGGACCTAGGGTGCCAGGACCTTCCAGAGTCACCAAAGTCCTCTGAGGACTCATCATCATCATCATCAAATACCTCATCATCGTCACCTTCTCCCTCTTCGGGAAACCCTTCCTCCGGGTCGAGGTCCTGTGTGACAGTGCCACCAGAAAAGCCGGGTGAGTCGTCCTCCCGGTAGGGTGCGCTCCTAAGCGTGCGCGCACTCTTATGAAAAACTTCAGCAAGCCTGCTGAAGCCTTCCAGGTGCCCCACGTCACGCTTTTTGGCCGTACGTGGTGCCACCTTGTGAACACCACTAGGCCCCGCCCCACTGTCTCCCAGTATGCCTGAAGAATTAAAAACATGGGCAGACAGCTTATTCACAGTGTCCTGCAGAGGGGCAAGCGCCTGGGCAATTGCCGAAGTGAGGAGTTTGCTGACCTCTGCAGGAGGCTGACTTTGGGGGGGGGGGGTCAACAACATCAGCATTGGATGTGTAGCCATGGTCTTGTCGAGACTGCATGGTGACAGAGGGGTGGGCACCCATAAACTAACACCCTGTAAGATAAGAGAGGGTTCCCCCCAACACAGGCACCCAAAGCCTATAGAATAGACACAATGTCAATGAACGTCCAAGAAAATGACACTCCTGGGTCTAGCCCGTCAATCCTACCGCTAAACGCAGTGTCAGTGCTGGGGGAAGCAGGCTAAACACAATTAAAATGAAGCGCAATGCCTCCTGCGCATTTCTTCCACAAGCGCGCACAGGGCGCTGTGGAAAACGAAGCGCCGGTGGAGCGTCTGAGGACACCGCACCGCGCACGCGCGCAGCACAGACACTCAGGCAAAAAGCCTACTGCGTCAGAAAGGAAGCGGGAGACCCGCTAACAATATTTCAATACCAGAAAAACCAACTGTCACAATAAACACAAGCTGCCCACGCCACAAGCCCCAGAAAATGCGTAGTTAAGTAAGCAGGGACTTAACTGACAGGGCAGCAATGGAGAAAGAGGAAGGACTACGACGTTGGATTCCCTTTATACACTTGGCTGGACTGTTATTGGTTGATTGGCTACCATGACTACCGCTGAGCCTCATGGGCTATGTAGTTCATGGATGTGTTTTTTCTTGTACTTTTAACTTGCTGTCTAATAAATGGAGAAAGGATATGCATAATCCTCACCTCCGCTTCCTGACATAGAATCAGGTATGGGCATGTGCAGAATCTTACACAGTGAGCAGGAGCATAGCTGCCAAGGTTCCAAATTGCTATGTGTGACATTTTCATAATTTCAGTGTAAATATGAGTGACATTTCAACGACTATGAGTGACACTTTCTCGTGAGCAATATCAGGCAATGAAGACAAGAGTAAAATATAAATAGCAGAAATTACTCCCATTTCAGCAACAAAAAACTCTAAGATCTTAACACCACTGAAATGCACAAGAAATGGAAGGGCACTAACCATGGCTGCCATTCTCACTTAAAGAGGACAGGCAGGCACTGCAGCTGGTCTGAAGATGAACTCAATAATCTGATGATTCATGACTGTGCGCTAGCCTAAAAAAAGCACATTTTATAGCATAGCAAGTACATAGCAAGAACAACTAGGAGATTATACCATCACACAGGTACTTACACATAACTGCAAGTTTTCAGACTTCTTATGTATCACATTTTATGATTTCGGTGTACTTAGAAGTGGTATTCAATGACACGTGTAACACTTAGATTGCCACTTTTTCGCAAGTCAAACCAAGCAATGAGTGCATTCACTGAAATACATATCAGAAATTACACACTTAGGAACAATGAGACGCTCTAAAAAGATACTGAAACTGCTACAAAATACCTGAAAAAGAAGTTCACTAACCTCCTGCACCATTCTAGGATGATCATACTGTCATCTGTCAGGGGCTCAGTGTTGCAAAGTTGTGGCATACATTGCACTCCTGCTGTCCTTTAACTTTGGCATCAGTGCTCCTGCTCACTGTACCGGACAGGCTGAGGCAGGAAATAGAACATCGGACCTGCGCTAGTTTGACACATGTTGCCTGCGGGCCCGGCAGAAAAACAATGATACCATCCTTCCTTCTAGCCAGCCTTGGCCGACTGGGGGCCCTGGCTCCTACCCTGGCATTGGCAATAAATAATATTCGCATGATGCATTACAGCCCTTTGAATTCCAGGCCGCTCTGTGTCCCAGGTAGGACACGGGCAGGGGGGGCCAGGCTGCCACTCGAGTTTCCAGGAGGATGTGAAAGGCCCAAACACGTCGGATCTCCTCATCAGCTGCTGCCTAGAGAGTCAGACTAAGTCAGCGGACTCACTCGAGCTGCCCGGTGCCACAGACGACACCGGACATTAAGTTGACGATCAATAATAAAGGCTAATCCACTCGTCAGTCACATTATAGGTCACAGCCAGGCAACCTCAGGCTGACTGTATTTCAAAAACACCAAAGTTGTTTAATGTTTACAGCTCACGGCTGCACTGCGCAGGCAGCCAGCCTGTCACACAGGCCCAGCCGCAACTGCACCAGATGATAACACAAGCCGCGTGCACGGTGCCTCCAGCAGCCTGCCACTCGCTCACCGAGCTGCCGGGGCATCTCTGCTCAACTATAGTAACAGGAGCAAATTCATTTATAGAACAAGCAGCAACTTAGTGTTAATAAAATAAAGTCATTGATTCTCACACGTGAGGCACTTACTTCTTAGCACCGGGCGAGACAAGAAGAGTGTTGTAACTAGATTTATCTCCTTTAGGTTGCTCAGCCAGAATGAGTGAGATGTCTACGTAGAATGTTGGTGTGCGTGATGTCAGAGTGAATAGAATGTGTGTGTGCCTGGTGTGTGTGGAGAATGTCAGTTGGTGAGTGAGGGCTGAGCAACATCCATCAAGCTCCTGGTGGGACGTAATACTTATCTTATTGAAACCAACTAATAAACATCTTACTTAGATTATTTATCTGGCTACCATCTACTTTATATCTTCATTTACCCACAACAAAGAGCAATTCGGTGAGGCCCATTAGACCCTCCGGCCGGCCGATGTGACACTGAATGGAAATACCCGGCCATTGATTCTGGCAGCTGGTCATGTGAACTTAGCTCTGGGCTCCGTCACTTGCGGCAGCCTCAAACGGCACATAGTTACCGCCAACCCGGCCCGCCTTTAATTGCCCAGTCTAGGTTGAGGCAGTCATCGATGACTCCATGACGTGAGCTCGCCTCTGTAATCATGATAATTCACTGTGGGCTCACAAGATGAAGTCCGTCCGATGAGCAGGCAGAGTCGCAGACAGTGCTGCGAGTGCCATAATTGCGACGATGGTGCCCGCAAACCAGAAGGAAAGATCGAAAAAGTACTGCTGCCGCAGACAGCTTCAAAATTAATGTAAAAATTGCTTAGTACGCATGCGTACAATAACACGCATGCGCACTAAAGCGGAAAAACAAGGGGATCTTAAATTCCATAGGCATGCATTCGATGACACACATGCGCAAAAGCGAGGGGAGAGCGCATACAGTCGGGGAGTGGAAAATGATGGAACACCGGCGTGCGCTAGGAGTCTGGTTAGCGCGGCTGGTACAGCAGAGAGACAGTGCCATTTAAAAATGCGTGACGATGCATTTCAGTGCGGTGATGCAGACCACCACACTGAAATGCGTTAGAGTCACGTCCGTTGCGTGATACTTGGCAGGCCTGAAGGAGGTCAGTATTTTTCTCCGGTAAACTGGCAATTACCCTACAGTTGGGGAGAGGATGTGGTCCATGAGCTAGACTGCTGACTTTGGTGCTGGAGACCAAGGTTCTAGCCTTGGGGTCTTGTCCACATCCTGCGATTCTGGGCAAATCACTTAATCTGCCAGAGCCTGAATGTGTCCTTGTGTAACGTAACTGATGCTCATGTAAAGTGCTCCAATACCTTCGGGTCGAGTTTGGGCTATATAAATCTGCATTAAATAAAAAAGGTCATCGTTATGATTAATGGCTGATGTGAGTTAAACGTACAGAATGCTCAATCTAATCCGAGCCTCCGGTCCTCCAACTGAGTCACAATTAACAACTGCAAGCTGTTTAACTATAAAAAAAAAATTGGTATGCTTTTGTTGGAGCACTGCATGCATATGGCGGCTGCTACAGGCCGTTTAAGCACTTGACTGAGGTGGGTTAGCTTTTACCGAAGTACTTTGCCGTTGACGGTTTAGTCTTTCTTCTACATCTACAGCACTGGGGACCTACTTGGGATTCCACTCTTCCTCGTTCCTTTTAGCTGCCACGCCTATTTGCAGGGCGCGCAAAATGGCGGTTTGAATTATTCATGAGATGACGTAAAGCCGCAAAGGAAGATGGCTACTTTGCGCATGACGTCAACACGGGCGGTGCCGGTTTGAAGGCGACGGGTAGCACAGGTAACGGGAGGGCTTTGATGCGAAGGCAGCGGTAGCTAAGGGTTTTAGTGTTTCAGAGGGATAGTTTTGTTTGTCGCAACACTGGTGAGTGGAGGCGCTTGCGGGAAGGCCGGTCTGGGTGAAACGGTAGGCGGGACATGTGCTTAAATGAACCGAGGCCTAGAATGTGGGACCGATGGGGTAGTGGGGGTGGGATTTGAGGTTTGCAGGCTGGCTCCGCGGTATTCTGTATCCCGCACGCAAGTTACTTTTCTACCGATCATCCGAGTCTTTGTACAGAGGAGGAACTAAGACGTTGATAGCGGCTAGGCCAAATGGGGAGTCGGGGCGGATGGGGTTAAAAATCAGGACGTGTCGGGATCATGGGACTGTTTCGGTGAAATGGTAGTCGGGTCGTTTAAATTCTTAGAATGAGGCTGGCACTGGGGTATTGAGAATATAGTTTGAGTAGCTGCGGATTTTTATGGAGAACGATCAGGGGGGGCTGTTATGGGATTGAGGAATGTCTGCGGGTGGAGCTCGTGCAAACCGACTCGAAGGCTATGGGTGGCAACGATGTGGATTCTAGACGGCTGTTTTGTGGCAGTAGACTACTTAGTGGCATAATCGACACAGGGAGGTGGAGAAATGACTGAGCAGTTATAGTGTTAATTGCAGTAAGGGAATGAAGGGGCTATTGGAATAAGTGCTTTTTCGAACAGGAGAAAATGTGGCAGTTGAGGTAAAGTTGGACTGCAGAAGCGGGTAACATTCGTTTTTAGTATGGGATTGGTGGGGGGATAATCCGAAGGTGTTTTGGGCTAACAGAGAATCTTCCTTTTTAGGTAGGACACACTGCGGCATTCATGATGTAGGGGAGAAAGTAATAGTTGTCAGGTTATTTATTGGAAATGATCAGAAGAGTGGAGTATTGACAACCTTCACGGGAGGCGGCGGCACTTGTGAGAAGTGTGGCTCACTGGTTAGAGGCGGCAGACCCGTAAGCAGAGAACGGCCCGGGGCCAGGGTTCGATACCCGACGCGGCAGGGTCGTGGACCAGGGTCAGCGGACTCGATAATTCTCGCCTCGGTGCCTACTCTAGTCAGAAACCACACTCGGCAACTCTGGGCATCAGCTTGCCTCATCTTCACAACGGCCCCCCCAGACCGCCGGGGATGCTTGGTTGCACCTTAGAGATACCCATCAGGGACCATCTCTCAGGGTGAGCCAGGACGGGTTCCCCAGCGGTCGAAGCGTGGAGATACTCCTCCGGGAGTCGATTCCTAGCGCTATATAAACCCACATGAGTGTGCCCGAAAAAGGGGGGTGGGCGAAGCGTTAGGAGTCCATAGCCGATGAATACAATAAAGGATTATTATACCGAGTTGTCACAAGAGGACATTCTTAGTTTTAACCCGTACTGGCTAATTCGGAACATCTTGGTGCAGAACTCTAGATAAAGGAAATGTCTTGCAGCTGAATGTTTTTTTTTTGTTTTTTTTTGCTGTGATGGTGCTCAGTTATCGATTAGTGGAGCTAATGTTGAAAGATATGTATGATGAAATGGTGAGACATACTATTTTAGAGATGGTGGACTTGTGCCAAATAAGGGTGCACAATTGTTTTGGGTTGTGACAGTATTTTTTCCCTTTATAGTGTTTGAATTGTATTTTGGGTATTTCGGTGGCAAACCAGTTTATGCTGTGTGGTCAGTTCTATGGCCTTATCGCCCCAATTGTAAAGGACACAGCTAAACCAATTAATTTCAAATTCAGAATGTGGAAATTAGTGGTTGGTGAGGCTCATGTACATTGGTAATGGAGAGGTATGTTTTTCTTTTTCTTCAGAAAATGGCAGTCAATGTATATTCCACGTCTGTGACCAGTGATAACTTGAGTCGACATGATATGCTTGCATGGATAAACGAGTCTCTGCAGCTGAACCTAACGAAAATTGAACAGCTTTGCTCAGGTAATTGGAAAATAATTGTGATGAGATGTTACAATATTAACCGAGTTTCTTAGTTAATCGGTACGTCGGCACTTGCTTAATTTTCAAAGGTTGAAATGTTACACCAATTTATTTTTAAACTTTATATCTTCTGGATGGCGTTGCTTGCAAGGAAAATATAATGAAAAGCTAGTTCCTTGAAAAAAAAAGTGCCTTAGAAACCTAAACACATATGCAGTATTTCACTGACTTTAAGACAGTCCTGTGACCTTATAAACTGAAACGGCAGCACCTGACAGATACTCTGGCTAGTACTTCTAGCTGCACGAGATAATGTTTTACTGGTCCGGTAGCTCCAGGCCCCTCAGTATTTTTTCTTGGGGTGGAGGGGCGGCAAAATAAGATGCATTTAAGTTTAGCGTCCTGATTCTGTCTCACCCAGTCAGCTGTCATCTACTCTTGTTGCCATTTCCTGTGCCTACAGTAACATCTGCTCCAGGGGCTCCATTTAGTATGGGTTGACAAAGAAGCACACAAACTTTGATCTATCCTGCATTATTTACCAGAACAGGATATCGGAAAACATTTTTTTTTCTTTTTTTGTATTCCCTTCATGGTCTGTTTTTGTGCCAGTATGTCACTTTGACCACAACTCGTTTTCCCGCTGACTTGGTGTCTGCTTTCCCTTTTCAGTCTTCCGATGAGATTGGAGGAATTGTGGCAGTAAGTTACTCACTGGACTGACTTGTGTGCTGGTAGTATTTGGTTATTCCTCCACCTGCTTGTTGCTCCAGCCTTCATTTACAAATATGTTGCTCAAATCGCCCTCGTGGGATTAGGCTGATGATGGGTGCAATGATGGTCAAAATGCAAAACAAACATTAAAGTGCAAGTCTGTCACATGTGGATCTTAGGCTGGGTGTTGTTTTTGTTCTTGCTGTTTTGATGGGGAAGGGACACATGCACTGGCTACAATGTTTTCTGCCACCAGCTGATCCATGTGGGTCAAGTGTGCCTGAATCCCTCTTGTACTGTTTTTCTAATAGTTCAAGTTCAGAAATTTGTATAGCGCACTACTCACCCAGAGGGTCTCAAGGCGCTTGAGGGAGGATGGGTGAATTACTTATCGAATAGCCAGGTTTTTAGCTGCTTTCTGAAGGAGAGGTGGTTCTGTGTGAGGCGGAGGTGGGTGGGGAGAGAATTCCAGGTCTTTGCTGCTAAGTAGGAGAAGGATCTCCCCCCCCCCCATGGTGGATCTGTGGATGCGCGGAATTGCGGCGAGCGCTTGATTGGACGATCGTAGATGGCGGGTGGGTGTGTAGAAGGACAGTCCTGTGTTGAGGCATTCGGGTCCTAGGTCGTGGAGGGCCTTGTGTGCATGGGTGAGGAGACGGAACGTTATTCTCTTGTTGATGGGGAGCCAGTGGAGGTCTTTCAGGTGACCGGAAATGTGGGCTTGACGGGGGATGTCCAGTATGAGTCTGGCTGAGGCGTTTTGGATGCGTTGGAGTTTTTTCTGTAGTTTGGCTGTGGTTCCAGCGTTAAGGGTATTTCCGTAGTCCAGTCGGCTTGTGACCAGTGCGTGGGTGACTGTCTTTCTTGTTTCGGTGGGGATCCAGATTTTTTTTGAGCATGCGTAGGATGCTGAAGCATGATGATGAGACGGCGTTGACTTGTCTGGTCAACTTGTCTGGGTGTCGTCTGCGTAGGAGATGATGTTGAGGTTTTGTTGTCGAGCGATGGATGCGAGGGGACTCATGTAAACGTTGAAGAGGGTGGGGCTGAGTGATGATCCTTGTGGTACGCCGCAGATGACTTCGGTGGCCTCTGATCGGGGGGAGGCGGACTCTGTGTTCTTCCGGCGAGGAACAAGATGATCCAGTCCAGAGCTTTTCCATGTATTCCTACGCTGCTGAGGCGTTGTATGAGGGTGCTATGACAGACTGTGTTGAAGGCGGCGGAGAGGTCAAGTAAGATGAGGGCAGCTGTTTCACCGTTGTCCAGTAGCGTTCGGATGTCGTCTGTAGCTGCGATGAGGGCGGTTTCGGTGCTGTGTTTGGCTCGGAAGCCGGACTGTGAGGGGTCGAGGGATTTGTTGGATTCAAGGAAGGCGGCGAGCTGATTGACGGCTTTCTCAATGACTTTGGCAGGGAATGGGAGAAGCGAGATGGGGCGGTAGTTCTTTAGTTCCGAGGGGTCTGCTGTGGGTTTCTTCAGAAGGGCGCTGAGTTCGGCATGTTTCCAGTTTTCCGGGAAGGTAGCGGAGTCGAAGGAACAGTTGATGACATCGCGGAGATGGGGTGCGATGATGGAGTCTGCTTTGTTTGGTCGGTTGGCGATCCAAAGTGGATGGAGTTCATCAGGCGGATGGTGTCCTCGGTAGTGATTGGGTTCCAGGCGCAAAGGTTGTTAGAGTGCTGTTTTGGTTCGGAGGTGGGTGGAGTGGACTGCTCTTCGGAATGGTTTTCAAAGCTGTTATGTATGTCGGCGATTTTGTTGTGGAAGAATGAGGATAAAGAGTCGCAGAAGTCTTGGGAGGGGGTGATGTCGTTGGTGCCGGCGGTGGGGTTGGTAAATTCTTTTACGATGTTGAAAAGTTCCTTGCTGTTTTGGGCGTTGTTGTCTAGTCGATCTTTGAATGCTGATTTCTTGGTGGATCGGATCAGTTGGTGGTGTTTGCGGGTGGCGTTCTTGAGGGTGGCCAGGTTGTCAGTGGTTGGGTTTTTTCCTCCAGGCTTTCTCGAGGGTGCAGCATAATTTCTTGGATTTCTTAAGGTCATCGTTGAACCAGGGGGCTTTTTTGGTGCTTCGCTTGATTTGATGGTGTTTCAAGGGTGCTAGTTCGTTGGCGCTGAGGGTGATCCATTGTGTGAGGTTGGTGGCTGCTTGGTTTGGGTCCGATGATATGGCAGGGGGGTTTTGGTGGAGCGAAGTGAAGAGTTGGGCGGTGGTGATTTTGTTCCAATTTCTTCGGGGAATAGGTTGTGGGTGGTCGTGGGTCGTGGTCTTTTTGTAGTTGAAGTGAACGCAGCTGTGGTCCGTCCAATGGAGAGCTGTGGTGTGGTCGAAGGAGATGTGTTTGCTGGAGGTGAAGATTGGGTCGAGCGTGTGCCCGGCAAGGTGGGTGGGGGTGTCAACAAGTTGTTTGAGTCTGAGATTGGCCAGGTTGTCCAGAAGGGTGGTGGTGGTGTTGTTGTCGTACCAAAGACTTTCCGTCCATGCACACACTAGCGTCCCTATAATATTCATTAATTTCAGTGTTGAGAAAATGTTGTGGGCTTTTATGCCTTCAAATCCTCATTGAAACAGTTGGTTGCCAGTGTGTCTTGAAAATGTATGACAGTTGTGAAATTACAATAATTTTGGTGGTTAACTCTGCCTGGCAGGACCTGCTTCAATTTTTACTTCATCTTAGATCTTTTATATATTTTCTATAATATGTCTACATTTTAAAAATTATCAAATTTGAGACTGTTTTCAGTCTTGCCCACAGCAGTGTTTTGGGAGATTTGTTGATTTATTAATGCTTTTGGTTTTAAGGTTGATCATGATGGAATCCTGTTTTGTTTATTATGATCATATCCGCTTGAGTCCTAGAGTTAGTAACGTCACCTGTGCTTGGGAGTGAGTTACCTAGCAGGATGAGCTGTAGGAACATGCACCTGAGCTTTGTATGAGCCTTGTTAAATTTCATGTGTATTTGAGTGTGTGTATGTATCACACTTTCTTTTGCTCTTTTTTTTTCTTTTTTTTTTTTCTCACTGTTGTGGGGCTATTCATGCTGAGTGGCGCTTCATTGGGTTCTTATCTTTTACATACTGCCCTATAAATTCTCTTATTTCAGTTTCTTTGAGTTAGGTTTTTATTACCAACGTTATTCCTGCTGAGCCTATTTTTGTTTAAATTCAGCACTGTGCTCCCGATAGCCTTCTTACTGACTACATTTGTTGGCTTGTTTGTGTGAAATTCAACTTTTTTGTTTGGTCACTTCATATTGTTCACCTTTTTCTGGACCCTATAGATTTATGGGGTTAGAACCCTGTGCACTTAAACCTGCTAGCCAGCAGTAATACATGTCTGTGCTCCCTATTTAAACTTGGTGGCATTTGTATATGGTACAACGTGTACCTAGGACCTGTTGGGTAAATGCAACTAGTGGACTGCAGCACCTATTGTCATTCACTACAGTAACTGTGAGTTGGAATTAAAACTACAACTGTCAGGCTACGCTGACAGTTTTACACTGTTAAACTCCTGACTGATCAAACCCTTCTTTTTAAATATTAAGCCCCTCCTATGTAGGCCTCGCTCCCCACAAGGACAGGTGCATGTTATTTGAAAGTAGGACATCTGGAAATTTAATGATGACTTGTCCTTACAGTGACCAAAATTCGAAAGTTATTTTTCAACGCGGCAGGCCTAGTTGTCCTGTGTAGAAAAGTAGAGTACAAATTAAAATACTATATCTTGAAGAAATAGTGGAACTATTGAATGAAGATTTATTTATTTTTAATAAGGCATTAAGAAAACGTAACTGTTAGAAAGTTCTCGGAGGCTAAAGAGACATTTGCTCTTCCACTAATTTGCATTTGAATAGGTGTAAATTCCCTGCCATGAACTAAACAATAGGCTGGCCTAAATGGGCAGTGAGTTTTCCTCTGAGCCTCCCAGAATATGCAGGGTGAGGGCCGCAAGCATCCTTTTTGACATTGGTGTCATATCCTTCTTGAATGTTGAAGCCTGATTGACAGGTCTAATGGTTTACCTCAAACACTTGATTACACCGAAAAGGCTGTGAGAGCTGGATGCAAATTCTTGTATATCCACCATCTGATTGCTTTATCCCACCAGACTTCTTTATCTAGGGTTTACATACAACATAGTGGGCGCACTTGAAAGGAAGAAAAAACGGAATGCCTAAACAATTGAGTATCCAGTGTCTCGCTGCTGGAAACCCCTACTTTTAATCAACCAGGCTTTTGGCTCTGGGTGTATTGTGGCTACAGTGGCTTCCCCAAACTGGAATTTTGTTTTAAATATGGTTGAACACTAGGATTACCATTGTACATTCCCATACCCGCTTCCAGCCCTCAGAGTCCAAGTTTAGTGTGACCAAAGACTTTTATTATTTAGGAATTGCCCAAAAGATGTAGGGATGGCTCTTGAAACTTTTACTCTATTGCATAGGTCCCAGGAGAGAAGTAATTCCCACCGATTAGCTCGTGCCAGGCATAAATGTGGTACTGGTTATGTAAGGAGGGGGGAAGAGATTACTGGTCCAGCGCACAAAGTAATGTTGCAGTGTGTGCAGTTCTGACGACTTGGTACACGCTATCTATTGTTATAGTTTTTTTTTGTTTGTGTGGAAGACTTTATTGTATTTGGACAATAGTACACAGCTATAATGGGCCTACAACCCTGGGACCGACAGTAGAGCAGTTCAACAAGCAAAATATTACTTACACAGCTTGTATGTCGACATCCCAGGGGCCCGGCAGCGAATGCGATTCAATAATAGATCTTTATGAAATTTCCTGCAATAAATACCTAAAAGGAAGCAATCGCAATGTATACCAGTTTCATCCTACTATGGTCTACTGCCCAGTAACTTAAACTTATATACGTACCCTCCACCCCTGTCTTCCTACATCTGCCCGATCTACCCGCCATCCATTCTACCTGTACATATCTTGCAATGACCGATGAATGTCTGTTGTCCTTTACAATGTCATCACTTTCGCACTCCCCGGGTCCAGTGGCTACAACATTAGTCGTCATGCTATACATCCCATAACATTCCCCGCAGCCTGCTACCCAGCAAGGTATACATTTCAAGAAGACGTACCAGAACAATGATCGGCTCCCAAATATCCACTGGCCTGGATCTAATAGGCGTTCGTTCCCAGCACCGAGTCAATAAGTGACTGTATGTAACCAGCAAGCAACTGTGGGCGGTAATATTCTTTTCCAATGTATCTCGACTTGACGCTTGGCCAATAGTAATAGCATTGAAACCAATTTACGGGATCCCCTTGGGATCTCTTGCACATACCCCAACAATGCCACTAGTGGCGTAAGCGATATCTGTGTGTCAGCAATGTCGCCAATGTGCTCTACCACTTCCACCCAGTACCGGGCTATTAATCTACAGGACCATGCCAAGTGTATGAATGTTGCGTCCTGGAGTCCACATCGCCAGCACTTCGTATCTGCGTAAATACTTGAAGTGTATTAGCCGAAGTCTGTAGTTTGGCGATAAATGCTCCAGCTGCGAACAACAGTATATCCATTGTTGTTCCGAGATTGGGTTGCGGTGTCTTTTTCCCAGTCTACTCTGGAGGTGTATGCCGCTACGGGGGCTGTCTTTTGTGTAGTATTGTATATGCGTGTGATCAGTTTCTTGGGAGAGGGATTAGATGGGACATTCTCCAGAGCAGGTAGAGTCTGTGGTTCTTGGGGATATTCAGCGTATCGTGCTTTACAGGCCGCCCTAAGCTGATAGAATAGTAGTGTGTCTGACTTGGAAGGTGTCGTGTCTTTGCACATTTGTTGCAGTGTTAGGAATGTAGCTCCTGGGTATAGATCGCTACCTTGTACCATCCCGTGTGATTTCGCCCGTAGTGTAGTGGTCTTATCTGTCAGCGGGGTAAGCAATGGGTTGCCTCCTAGAGGCATGGATGGCGCGTACAATTCTTTTACTCCTGCTCGTTTTACTATACCTCGCCATGCCCATCTCGTCGCCTCGACTGTATCGATTTCTCTATGGGGTCGTTTATAGGTTTGGTATACCGCCGCATTCAGGGGAGTCGGCGCGGCCCTATCTATCTCCACCGCTACGTGTGGCTGGAACGGCGTTGGGTGGTGCCAAAAGTGCAGAAATTGTGCCTGCGCGCTGTACGCATATAGCTCAGTCAGGGGCGCCCAACCCCCCTTGCTCAAAGGGTAGCGTCAACCAATTCCAGGAGACACGCGGCTGTCTACCCGCCCACACCAGCTCAAGAACGGCCGTCCTAAGTCGTTTGAAAAATTGTATATTAAGCGGGATTGGTATATTGACAAATAGAGCAGTTTAGGAAGCAGAACCAATTTCGCGATTGCTATGCGTCCCAATATTGAAAGGGGGAGCTGTTTCCATCTCTGCACTTTAGTGTCGACCCAGTCCATAACCCTCCCGTAGTTGGACAGCCACAAGTCCTCCGTAGATCTGCTTATAATTATGCCCAGATAACGTGTCTCCGACTCCACCCATTGAATGGGGTAGTCTGTCTCACAGTGCTCCGTATCAGATTACTTCTCTCATTAGATCATTAAAGTTATCTTTGGCATCGGTCATATAAATAGTCATGTAATCTGCGTACATTGAAATTAATATACCTCTAGAGGTGAAGCCTATGCTCCTGTGTGTGTGGTGCTGGCGAAGCCTCGCCGCCAAGGGCTCGGTTGCAATGGCAAAGAGCAACGGCGACAGGGGACAGCCCTGTCTCGTCCCGCGGGTAATCTCAAAGGGCTCCGACACTTGTCCATTTACTCGCACCCTCGACATCGGGTTAAATTTAGATTTGATGGATAAAAGCAGGGCTGAGGCCCATACGAGCCAACAATACGAATAGAAATTTCCATTCTAGTGAATCACAGGCTTTGGTAGCGTCTAATAACGCCGCCACTGCCTGTACTTGAGGAGCCAAGTAGTGCAAGACCCCAAATAGATTGTGTGACGTCGACCTCCCTGGTATAAATCCGGACTGGTCCGGAAGCGCGATCTGCGGGAGCATTGGCTGCAACCTATTTGCCAGGAGCTTTGCAAGATTGTGTGACGTCGACCTCCCTGGTATAAATCCGGACTGGTCCGGAAGCGCGATCTGCGGGAGCATTGGCTGCAACCTATTTGCCAGGAGCTTTGCATTTATCTTGGCATCAAGATTTATTAATGATAGCGGTCTGTAGGAGTCTGGGGAAGTAGGATCCTTGTATGGTTTTAGCAGGGCTATAATCGTAGCTTCTCTCAGGGTGAAGGGGCTAGTACGCCTGTCCAAAGCTTCCAGGTACACCTGCAACAGACGAGGGGCCAATAAGTCTGCGTATTCTTTATAAAAGACCGCCGTTAGGCCACCCGCCCCTGGGGCTTTATCAGACTGCATACCGCTGATGACTTGTCGTATGTCTTCAACCATGATCGGCATAGTCATATATTCCCGGCCCCCATCATTGAACCAGGCAAGCGCTATCGTGTCCAAATAGTTCATTATGTCAGCCTCCGGTGGACACACTGGATGAGTATAAGCGCTGATAGTGTCGGGACATTGTAGATGGGATATCTTTTGGCATCCTAGCCACCTCCCCGTCAGCTGCCCTCAGTCCGTAATGTATTCAGCACATCTCGGATTTCTCAACAGGCCCACCAATGTCTTACCTGCCCTATCGCCCTCCCCATAGCGTCTAGCCTGCGCATATTTATGCAAATAACTAGTTTCCCTCTCTGCCTCATCTTGAAATTCCGTTCGTTTCGATCTAATCCTGGCGGTAGTGGCAGGGGATGGGTTAGTCTGAAAGTCTCTTTCCAAGTCCCCAATCTTTCTCTAGCCGTTCTAATGTGTCGGATATCCTTCAACACCCCTGTTTTCAGCGCAATGCAATTGCCTCTTATAACCGCTTTAAAAGTTTCCCAGAGCGTCCCAGCTGAGTCCACTGAGCCTTCATTTAGTGTAAAGTAGTCTATCTTTTCTCTCAAACCCTCTAGGAATATCTGATCCAGCAGTGCACCCGATGGAAACCTCCATGCAAATGGCTGTCTATATGGCTCCGAAATTCGCAGTGTCAGTACTGTAGGTGCATGATCTGAGAAGGTGCGTGGGTAATGTGCTACATCAGAAACCCAAGTATGAATATCTTTCGACACCAACCAGTAGTTTAGACCACAAACTTCTGTGGTGTGTGATGCATGTGCCATCCCTTGCTGCGGGGTGAAACGTCCTCCATGAGTCTACCAGCTGAAGATCTTGTATAATGTCTGATAGTGTCTGCGCTGCTTTGGGATGATGGTCCTGGGATATACCCATCAGATCTAGCATGGGGGATAATATTACTTCGAAATCTCCTCCCCAAAGGACCGCCATCGGCCCTTGTGACTGCAGCCTCTGGCAGATACCCTGGAAGAACTCCGGTTTGTCAGTGTTAGACCCATATACGTTTACTAACAGTGTAGGGGTATCGTATAGTGTGCCCTGTAGAATAACAAATCTACCCTCGTGGTCTACAGTAGTCTTATGCGTCTTCCACTGAAGCCCCCTGCGTATAACTATGGCCACACCTCTAGAATTTGTTGAGTAGCCCGACACCGCTACCTCGCCCCACCTGGCATTCTTAAGTGTACCTGCTGCCGCTGTGAGTAAGTGTGTTTCTTGGAGCAGGCAGATATCCACCCCACGACGCAGGAGATAAGACTGAACCAATCTCACCTTTCTACGATCGTTTAGCCCCCTTACATTCCAAGACATACATTTGAGCGTAGTTATGCGAGCACGTTGTGTACTAGTTCCCATAGCGCCAGGCTGTGTTGCAATGTTTCTGGCACCATCTGTCCGGCTCCCGGGTATGTGCAGTCTTACCAGAAATGCTCAATTTCAATATATGCAGACATTTCGATACAGTATGCGGCAGAACAAACATGAATTAGAAAAAAAATACCCTGCCCACCCGACCTCCCACACAAACTCCCCAATCAGGTTGTGTTTTACCCTCCCACATCTCCCCTAACAATAAACAAACGGTCCACAGTAGCGGATGCATGGGAAACATCCCAGAGGGGTGCATGGGTTAACCGGCTATACATCCCTGCACTTGTTGCCGGGAGTAAAACTCATTCGTCCAATATCCCCTCATAAGCTCCATTTTATATGTAACAGTATTTATCCGTCTATTATAATAAATGACCTATAGTTTAACAAGTCTCACAGGCAGCAGCAATAGCAAACAAAACCTCCCTCCAATCACAGGCAGAAACAGGACACTATGTCCAATATAATACTTATCTGACCACCCAGCCATCCAGGTCCCTTAGATCAGTCATTGTCACTTAGGTTGGTTTCAGCGTTCCGGTCTCCAGTCGACTCGTGCCGTTTGTGATCTTTGGCCAGCTGTTTTGCGTAGTTGAATGCCGCTTTTGCATCTGTAAAGAAGGTGGGTTTCCCAGGCCCCTGCACTCTCAACTTGGCCGAGTAGATCAAGGAGTACTTGGTGCCAATCTGTTGAAAGATTTTCTTGGCAGGAATAAATTCCCTCCGTGCCGATTGGACTAGGAGGGTAAAGTCCGGATACAATGCTACGTGGTTCCCATCGTATTGAATGTCTCCCCTTTCCCTCATCAGGCGCAATATGGTATCCCGGTCTTTGTAGTTTAGAATGCGCGCAAGTACAGGACGCGCAGGCGCCCCCTGATCACGGCCCTAACGTGCGATGCGCCCTCAACCAGGAACATGGCAGACGGGTCTTGACCAAATGGGTCTGACAGCATTTTTTCAATGTACTTTTCCATATTCGGGATGTGTGTGGTCTCCGCAATTCCGGTAACGCAATTCCGGTAACGCGTATGTTGCGACGCGATCTCGCCTCCAAATCCTCGTTCTTTTGCTGTATGGCGTAGAGGATCCCGTCCATATTCTTTAACTTCTTGCACATCTCTGTTTGTCCTTCAGTTTCAGTAATTCTGGTTTCAAGGACACACACACAGCCTTCTTGCTTATCCATCCTCTGAGTTATCCTGTCCATTCTGTCTGCAAGGGAGTCCATCTTGGCATCTATACCCTGGATACTGTACTTCAGATCTTTAAACGTTTAGCGGATATCTTCAGGCGGCGGCTGTGACGTTGCGGGCTCCTTCGATTGATTTTGTGGCCCATTTTCCGCGTCCGGTCCTTTGGCGCCCTTCTTATCAAAAGTTAGGCTAGGCTGTCTAGCATCTGTCTTCCCCATCTTTGTCTTTGCGTGCTAGCAGGCGTACAGATTACGAAGATGTCTCCTCTTCGTCACCAGTCCTTTCGGAAGTCTTACTCTATCAATGTTCTGCCTCCCACCTTTATCCGTGCCGCGCACCCTCCTATGCCGGGATTGTACGGCACTTCAATACTATGGCTATCGGCACACACGTCTTCTCCTATGATGGTGTTATTCCATATGTGAGCCCCAGCTGCCCTTTCGCAGGCTATACTGCATCCTTGTATGGCACCGTTTGACCCAAGTATCTCCTTGCAGCCACGCTCGTTGTGCCAGTCATGCACTTCCGGACATAGTTCGTGTCACCTACGCAGCGGTCCCTTTTGGTCCACTGTTAATGGCATTCAGGCATGTCTTCAACTTAGTGAGGTAGCCTTGTGGCCTAGGATGTTTTATAATTATGCCCCTCTGGATAGTGTGCCTGTGATCAGTCGTTATCCCGCCAGATAGGCAGTGCCAGTATGACTCAGGCGTGCCACCTCGTGACTCACTTCTGACGCTTTTCACCCGCGCTCATGAGGAGGGCTACTCTGCATTCTGCAGCAAGTTCTGCTTACTCCTCGGTTATTTTGCTGATTGGCTAGATCCGAAGAGTGCACGCTTCAAATCCCACCGGGCAGCCGGCTCCAGGTTAACTGTCCATGGGTCCTGGCCCCCAGCTCCGCAGGTGCAGTCAGTCACCCCTCCCCTGTTATTCCCAGTGGTACCTGTGAATTTGTACGGGCGCCCAGTCTCACACGCCTCTGTACGCCACAGCAGCTCTGGGTTTCACAGTCGTGTCCTTCCGCCGCCTCCGCTTCACTACAGGCACCCAACTGGGAGGTCCTGCTGTCTTCGCCGGGCCCCTACGCCGCCCTGCTCTTCGTTATGCCTCCTGTTTCTTCTGGACTCCTCCGCAGGTCTACAGCAGCTGGTAAGAGGCGCGCCCGGGGACACCAAAATCGAGGGCTCGGTCCGGCAGCCAGGGCAGCAGGCCGCTCTCTCTCAGATCGTCTATAGCCACCCCGCAGCCAGCGGCCACCTCGCGTAGATAGTCTCCTACCACCTGTAAGTATTGCGGACGGTATCGCACTGTTGAGCTCTCGAACTTGCGCTGGTGTGACGGATTTCTGTCGGATTAATTACCCGGCTGGCGGAGCCGGTCTTAAGTGTGGCCATCCCGCTGCTCTGCCAAGCCACTCCCCCCTCTATTGTTATAGGTTGAATGCAAAAAAATGGGTCATCAAGTGAAGCTTTATTGCGGAGCAGAAGCTTTCACCCACCAACTGGTGGCTAATGGATCCCCCCCCTTTTTTTTTTTTTTTTTTTTTTACAGGTACTTTTAATCATTAGGAGCCTATGTGAAAAGATATACCAGCATTGGTATGGCCAGTAGGTCTCGCTTTTGGGATCTTATGTTATGTTCTAACCACTTGTAGCGCGCACGGATACTCGTGAGTGTCCCGGCGAGATGCCAGAGGGGGTGCAAGGAGAGTCCAGCAAACAAAGAAGTGAGTCATAAATTTCCTTTTGAACACAGCTGGGTTCTGAATGGACCGCAAAGCAAGGGGGAGGGCATTCCAGGCTGCGTTAGCCTTCACTACAAAAGAGCTACCGCCCACCCTCTGAAGCTTAAAGTGTGGAACCCGAGCCAGGCGCAGGGACATAGATCGGAGCGCACGCGACGGACAGTAAAAGGAAAAGTGCCTCTGAAGATAGTGGGCCAAAGCCATGGAGAGCACGATGGGCCAAAACCAAAGATTTGAACCTGACCCTGTCAGTGACAGGAAGCCAGTGAAGAGATCGTAATTGGAGAGCCACACTGTTCCTCGCTGAAATGCCCAATAGCAGTCTGGCGGCTGCATTCTGGACCACCTGGAGCTTTTTAAGTATGTATCCAGGGGTTCCGGCATGGAGGGCAATGGCGTAATCCAAGTGAGATAGAAGTAGTTATGCAGCACAATATCCTTGGTGCAACAACATCAACTGTTGCGTGGCTAAACACTTATAAGGTCCCAGAGGCGAGACCTATTGGCTATGCCAATGCTTGTTGTTTTTTGTTTTTGGGGGAAACCGGGCTTGTGCCAGGAGGGTCAAGGGTGAGTGCCAGGGAGGTGAGGATTGAATGCCAGGAGGGACAAGGGTGACTGTCAGGCCAGGGGGGTGAAGGGTGAGTGCCAGAGTGAGAAGTGAGTGCCAGGGAGATGTGACGTAAGTCAGGAGGGGTCAAGGGTGAGGGTCAGGGAGGGGGAAGGATGAGTGCCGAGAAGGGCAAGTAAGAGTGTCAGGGGTGAGTGGTGGCTGCCAGACCAGGGGAGTGAAGGGCTAGTGCCACGGAGGAGAAGGTTGAGTGCCAGGTCAGGGGGATGAAGGGTGAGTGCCATGGAGGTGAGACTAAAGAGTCAGGATGGTAAATGGGGAGTACCAGGGAGGGGGAAGGTTGAGTGTAAGGGGTGAAGGGCTAGTGCCATGGAGGTGACGGGTGAGTGCCAAGGGGGCGAGTAGTGAATGCCAGGAGGAACATGGGTGAATGTCAAGGAGATGGATATGTGCCAGGGAGGGGGAAGTATGAGTACCAGGAGGGTCGAGGGTGAGTCAGGGAGGTGACAGTTGAGTGTCACGGAGAGTCAATGCTGAGTGCCAGAGAGGGAGAAGGGTGAGTGGCCTGAAAGTCACTCCTCGCCCCTGGCACGCACCCTTCCCCTCCCTGGCACTCACCCTTCCCCTCCCTGGCACATATCCTTCATCTCCTTGATATTCACCCATGTCCCTCCTGGCATTCACTACTCGCACCCTTGGCACTCACCCTTCACCCCCCTGGCCTGGCAGCTACCCTTCGCCCCTTGCACTCAACCTTCCCCTCCCTGGCTCTCCCCATTTACCATCCTGACTCTTTAGTCTCACCTCCATGGCACTACCCCTTCACCCCCCTGGCCTGGCAGTCACTCCTCGCCCCTGGCAGAGGGGTGAAGGGTGAGTGCCAGTGAGGGGTGGGTGACTGACTGCAAACAGTAGTGAGCTGGGGTCTAGAAGGAGGTGCGGAGATCACCCGGTGTGTGCCAGGCTGGGATGAACCAGTGCCAGGCCAGATTTGGGTGGATGCAAGAACCTCTAAAAGGCAGGTGCCAAGTCACTTGTAACCTTAGTACAGGACTGGGGTGCGCAGGAGAGTGTGAGGGTGTGTCTGTTTATGAACTCAATATGTTTTGTAAAGTGCCAAATTACGACAAGAATACTCTTGACTGAGTGCTGCAAAGTAACGGTGCCTGGCTGCTTAGCGTGTTATGGGTGGGTGGAACGAACGCGATGATGCAATGATTACGTGTAATTGCTTATGTCTCATGTAATGCTGCGTTTCATTGTAAAGAGCTCTAGCACCGTTGGATAAAATGTGCGCTAAATCAGACTGCATGAATAACAGTATAACAGTATACTATAGACATAAAACTACAGGCGCTCCAGAAAACCAGTGAAAACTGAACTTTTTAAACTCGCTCACAAGTGAGTACTGCTTAGAAAAGAGGTCGTGGCTGATTAACATGGATACTAGCGACCCTTGGGAGACACCCTGCAGACCATCCCCCTGTCTAACTCCAGTGCAGCCAACGAAAGCATAAAAGGACCATCCCCCTGTCGAACTCCAGTGCAGCCAACGAAAGCATACAAGCAGCGTATGCTGTAAAAATACTACAAATAGAAATACAATCTGCATCCGAGGAGAGAGATGGAAGAGTGAGCATGCAGGGAGAGGCTAGATGAAACGCGATTGTTTGCAAGTCCATGAGAGACGAATACACTTCCTCTCTCTTGCACTTGGAAACAATTGCCTTTTATGAAGCCTCTTTAACTTAAAGGGCGACCTTGAAATAGCAGAGTAAGAGGGCATCTCCCAAGCTCCTTGAAGGGCGCAAAGATGGTCTGTGTTTGGCTGTATGTGATAATCCCTCGCACTGTGCAGCCTCACAGCTTGTGCAGGAAATCAAAGCAGTGAATGTGTTTAAAGAGAACCTGGCAGACACGGGGCTCAGAAGAGAGCAGGACTGAGGGGCAAGTAATGCTGCCTGGGGGGTACCAGTGAGTGAGATGGCAGGAGGGAGGGTGGGTGGGTGGACACAGGCATGAGACCAGAGGCGGCTAAAGCTGCGACTGACGTTGTGTTAGGGGCAAGAGGGTGGGCATAAACCAGAGGAGGGTGTGAAGCTGGGACTGTGGTGCCAGTGACTCAGTGAGCACAGAAGATGCAGAAGAACTGCGAGGGGTAAGGGTTTGACTGGAAATGATGGTTAAATCTGGCACTGTGTCTGCGAGTCGTAGGCAAAAGAGGTGCGCTGAGCCTCCAGTGCGTGATCAAGCCTGGCTGGCAGGGGGAGGGGTCCTCTCAAGGGGGAAACGTATGAATAAGAGCTGCGAGGGGTAAGGCTTTGACGGGAAATGATGGTTAAATCTGGCGCGATTCTGTGCCTGCGAGTCGGTAGACAGAGGGAGGATTGGGCAGCACGGACTCCAGCTGCCTCACATGCTTCCAAGGGGAAACTGAGCTGCAGCGTCTGAGGGCAGTGCTGCTACCTGAAAGAGGCGCGCTGAGCTACCAGTGCGTGATCAAGCCTGGCTGGCAGGTGGAGGGGTCCTCAAGTGGGAAACACATGAGTGCATCCAAAAGCAGGGAGGTGACTGCTGAAGGGCATATATGTGCAAAGAGGCGAGGCGCGCGCACTTGGGAGAGTGAGAGGAAAGCCAGATGGCGCCTCTGCTTTTCCCTGTGCGTGTTACCGCCCGCTCTATGCCACCCAAAAAGCTGTGGTCTGCTTTTTAAAGCCCCACTCACTAAATGTCTCACCAGAGCATTCCATGCACTGGCTCAGGCGAATCCTAAAAAGCAGGCTCCTCATGGGAAAGATGTCCTAGAAGATCAAACGTTGGTCAACATATTTCCTACCTCATATTCATCAGGGTAGTCATTCTGGTGCCTACTTTACAAGAGGGGCTCTATCCTAAAAAAGTGATTTCGCTTGGCATAGGCTCCCTATGGTTAAAAGTCTCTTCAAGGGAGTGCTTTAGTCCAATGTATTCTTTTTATTTTTTTCCTCGCCTACTTGGCCAGTCTACCTCAAATACACATTGAGTCACTTCGGACTCTCAGGCCATTCTGCGAAGAACTGTGCATAGAGCTCCCTTGATGAGCCTATCCAGCATTGCAGAGCCAGCCCGATGAGGACCACAGCCCGATAACTAAACATGCCACCGGTTGGTGTGTGAGGGATTGTGCTTCTCAGCAAAGTTCTATTTTGTGCGTTCAATCTATCACAATAGATAGCTTGTGCCACTAACGGTTAATGTTGTTACTTTGATGGCTCACACTGATGAGGGTTGTGATTATTCCCCGGGGTGGGTTGTCACCCACTCCATGTAATCAGTTTCCTACAATGTTCCTTCGGTGTCCTCTATAATCATTATTTAATAGTTTGACCTTATTTCTAAAAAGTTAGTCTCTTGCCATTGTCTTTGAGGTTGTATGTTGTAAATTTTATTTTTTGTTTTGACGGCTGTTATCCGGCAGATACATGCACCACAGAAAGAAAATGTAGTTGATAATGCAGCTGGCATTGTACGTTTAAGTGCGGTTAGTCTTAATTTTTCTGTCCCGTTTATCTGTATCCATCTCTTTATATGTCCTCCATTTCCTTTTCTTAAAACATAATTAGAATTTATTAGAATAAAATATGCTGCACGTTATTTATATTATTCAAGTAGCTGTGCCTCAGAAAGGTGTTGGCTGTATCTCAAATCATCTTGGATCTTTTTGGTGGGATTCTAAACCCTTCATGTTAATTCTTTCCATCATTTGTGTACTTGGTCCACACCACCTTGAACAGTATGCATTTGTATTATGAATGTATAATACAGATAGAACAGGAATTGAGGCATAGACAAATTGCACCTATCCTTAATGGAGTAATTTATATCTAAATGCACACTGTGCTAGGGACCGGAGATCCAATACCCCTAAATCTCCTAAGATCCGTCGTATCTCAAAATTCCATATACCACACAAAGGTCCAGCACACTTGGTTTCGGTCAGAGTTCTGTAAAAGGGATTAATCTAGTACAAACATTTGTAATTTCGCCTTCAAAAACAATCTGCAATTAAGCCGAGTTGATCGATCAAATTCTTTATTGGTGACTTTTTTTGTTGACAAGATTAAAAAGACTGTGCGGTCTGATTTTGTTTTGAAAATAGAAATTACAAAGTTTGTACTAGATTAATCACTTTTACAGAACTCTGAACGAAACCAAGTGTGCTGGACCTTTGTGTTGAGTATGCATTTATATCCATGTCATAGGCTGTATTTTAAAAGGCCATTATAAAAATTCTGGAAAGCACTTTTTTGTCTTAATACATTCACTCTGAATCTTTTAATATAAACTTAACCTGTAGTAACGACTTTTACAATTCAGAACATACAGTTAGCTGTGCTCTTGACCTTCTACTTCAAATTGTAGTTTCCATTGTGCAGATTCTATCTTGTTTTTCATGTCCAAGTCTATTACTGAATCACTACTGCCTCTTGCTCCTCTTCAACACATAGGCGTAAGATTTCAAAGTATAAATTCAATGCCATGAAGTGAGTCACAACACCAAAACGTAGTAAGCTAAGAGACTGATTCACTTGGACTTCTCCATACTAGCAAAACTTTCAAAACTGCAACCAGGAAACGGATATACAGAATCACATGCAAGATTAATATAGCCATAATCATGTCTATGTAAGACAACAATTCACTAAATGTTGTACTTATGTTCCTGCTGACCATGCAAACCAGTCAATTGAACATTTCCATTGCACTAACCAAAGGCCCAATTGTCCTTTCACTGGAAAAAAGCATCCATATAGTCTGTGGAGAGTATGCACTGATAATCCATTGTGTAAACTACCTCCACACGCTTAAACCCACTTTTTGTATACCCTGCACGTTCTCATTGAAGGCCTAGGGATCAGTCATTCAATAGCGCTCCAGTCAACCCAGATGGTCGTCTTTTAAATGTGTCTAGATACTCAATCTGTATAGCATGCTATCCTTGAACTAAACTACTCAATGCTTCACACATCTGAATGTAGTTTATCTAACTATTTATAATAGTGTCACTTTGTATTGCTGTTCATTACACCATTCTTCCTGTAAAAATGGCTCCGCTGTTTATTTGCTGGGACAACACTCTAGTCCCCTGCCTCTAAGTTTGTTTTGTGACCGGCTGTACATATAGTAGCTGTCTATCCGCATTATAATGGCTCATCCCTTACCCTTTTTTCAACACCTATTCCTTGGAACTGTTTCGAAGGTGAGCTCTTGGCTACCAGATGAGTTGCTATGCCTTATTTACTATATTGTCCTCCACTCGAAAAGGACCTCAACTTGAAGTCCTAAAGGAAGCACCCGGCTCGGCTGACAAATCTGACATGCCAAGATTGGAATTCGTTTTAACTTGATGTCATCACAGGTTTCATTGTGCTTGAAATCTATCGTTCAAATCTGAGCATAAACATTACACGTCTACACCTTTGGCGTCTTGTTCAGCCTTGCCAATCCCACCCTACACCCCATTATCAACAAAGCTTCCCTGGCCTAAAATCTTGGAAGCGCAGAAGTGATGGGAGTCTGCATAGAATCAGACAGGGCTAAGGTGGGATTCTTGCACCAAATAAGCATTTCAACAGCTATTGAACTCTGTTGGTCACAAGCAGCAAAGCAGATGTGTGTTTCTGAATGTATAAAAACAAGCTTAGTGATGCACGGTATGTTGAGAAATGTATGTATATGTATATGTATATGTATATATGTGTATATGTATATATGTATATATGTGTATATATAAAATCATAATAATCCACATTTGTAAAGCGCACCATCACCCGTAAGGGTCTCTAGGCGCTGGGGGCCGTCGGGAAAATTAAGCAAGCTATTGCCCAGAGTCACATGGTGCTGGGCTAATCTGGTGCTGGGGATCGAACCGGGATCCTCAGATTCCGGAAACAGTCGCCCTAGCCGCGGCGCCACATAACCCCAGTGCCCTCAAATCCCCCCTCCCTCTCAACCAGTCGTTGTTTGTAGATTGTGGCATCTTGTCCAGGTAACAACCCCAGTCCATTATGTCTGGATTTCAGTATCTAAGTTGAGAATAGTAGTCTTTTTAATACCTCTATTCTGTTCACGTACACCATATTTTTGCATGTTTGGGGATATTCCCTGGCCTTGTAGACCAGCTGCGTCCTGATCATGAACCAGTCCATAACTCTCTTCCACTTAGTGGTTGATAGTGGGGCCTCTGGCTTCTAGTGGAGCGCAATATCCGTTTTTAGGTCTCGCTGAAACCATCCCGTTAAGGATGCTTTGGCGAGATTAAAGCAAGGGCTTTCAAAAGTGCACCCAAAGTGCGGATCGGGTACAGTGCATGTGAGCAGAACCACGCTTATTGTGCACAGCTTCCATTTGCCACACAACACTTCGTGCGCGCTCCGCCTCTGCTGCCACAAGCATTCAGCTCACCAAGCTGCACACCCCCTCACCACCCCCATATGCTGCCTGGCCAATGTCCCTCCCACCCTTCCTTTGATCTCCGCTGCGAGTTCTCACAGGCTCCACTCTGCCCCCTACCTTTTAATGGCCCTCCCCCATCACAGAGCGCGCATCGCTTGTCTACATAATGTGATCTAACCTGTTATTGTGTACCATACATAATTTGATGTTACTACTTTGTATAAATACTGTCTCACTTTAATACTTCACTTCCAGCTGGGCTTCTAGCCTGCAAGTAGATGTCCCTATTATCCAACCCAATGGCACACATTTTATCACCTCGAGGTTGCTGTCCACAGGAGACGCCGGGATTGAGCAGGTTCAAGGATCAACAGGCCGGTAGGGCTGGGGCCAAGTCAGTTAGTGTCCTCTTGTTAGCAGCTGTACCGCAGGTCTTCTTCTTGGTCTTCTTTCTTGTGTCGAATTCGGGATCTGAGGAAGGAAGGTTCAGGGTGCCCCTAAATACTAAATTTGGGGCGTTTATAGGTAGGGTAGGGACCAATAGGTCTCTGTCCTGGAATGGGTACACCCCTGACCTGCTCCTCTCCTGTGGGAGGGGGCAGGAGCCTAGCTGTGATTGGGTAGGGCTCCCCATCTACAAGATGGCAGCAGCCCAGAGTCGTGCTTAATCTCTCCTCTCCCACCTGAGGTGTGGAGTTGGCACAGGCTCGCACACCCCCCTTCCTAGCATAGGGTTTCCCGCCACAGTGGGGGCCAGAACTGGTGGGGGCCAGTTGCTGAGTACAGCAACTGGCCCGGAGAAGCTCCCAAAGGCGGCACGCCTTTTATAGCTTCCCCAGTCCATCCTTTGGGAGGAGACCTAGCACCTCGCCCAGGATGTGTATTGTTGCAGGCCCAGGAGAGTGGGGGCTCTCCACCCAGGAGTCCAGCAACATGTCTGCCGTGTGGCAGCCTCGCAGACAGGACGTGGATTGTAGGTTAGGTTTCAGGGGGCATCTCTAAGATGCCCTCTGTAGTGCATCTTACATTAAAACCCACACTGGCACCCGTGTGGGTTTAATGTGCTGAGAAGTTTGATATCAAACTTTTCAGTTTTCAGTGTAGCCATTATGGTGCTGTGGAGTTCGTAATGACAACCTCCCAGCACCATATACTCTTAATGGCATCACTGCACTTACAGTGTCCAGGAATGGACCTGGGTACTGTAGGGGCACAGGGCTCACGCACCTGTGCCCACACCACTGGCATAGGGCACCCAGCTAGAGATGTGACTTATGTATGCCAGGGCAGTGGGTTGGTGGGCATGGTACACACACTTGGTTTAGTTCTGCACCAGGACACTCAGCCTGCAAAGGCTGTGTGTGTCAGGGTGCAGGGCCCCTAAGGGTGGCACAATAAGTGCTGCAGCCTTTAGGGGTCTTCTCTGGTCACAATGCCCTGGGTACCCATGGTACCATTTACCAGGGGCTGACATGTGGCCAGAGATGCCAATTGGGTTTCAGCTTCAATACAGTTTTAGGGAAGGAACACAGGCCCTGGGCACCTGGTTGGCAGGAGCCCAGGGCACACTCAAAGCACTTCAGCAAAATGTGGGGGCATACCATGCAAGAAAGATGGCACTTTCTCACAGCCAGCTTATGTGGATTGATAGTGGAAGAAATTCCTGTACCTGAAGTTACTTAAGTAACCAGACACTCAGCTTCACAATGTCCTAATCCCAAATCCTAGCTAATTGCCACCTTTGTGAGAGCAGACCTTTTTATGGTCATTGTGGTTTGGCTAGTGAGTTCTGTGAATAGTCACACGTTCTCTTTCAAGCCCCCAACTGCTGTCATAATTTCCCCATGACACAATACAGTTTTCAAGCCTTCTGGCAATCTGTTTAGATAGACTAACTAGTACTATGATTGAAGCTTGTATTGCTGTAAAGTATCAGCCCCCCATTCTCTGTGCAGTGCTTTTCACAATAACACACTAACTTCCTTCCGCATTTTTACAAGCCCCAAAGGAAATTGTTAGCATTGCAAGTTTCACAAAAAATAACCCTGCCAACTCTGAATCCTCTCCAGGAAACGTGCCGACCTGTGAAAGATTTCAGTTGACTTTCACAGATCTAGCCTGCCATTTACTTAGTACCTGGGCTATTAAATTGTTACCCATTTTATGACCCGATTGTTTTGTTGGGAGGTTAAAAAAATACCCTAAATCATGGATAGACTGAAGGGGAACCATTATTTTCGTGGATCTCCGACCAGCTCCATGTAAAACTCTTCATTCTGCGGATATTTAAACCCACATTCGGTTTTGAGAACCATATCTATCACATATTTTCACTAATAAAGAGCATTGCATATAAAATTCAGGCTGGGATGCCTGCCTGTAAAGTCCTTTACACGGAACTGGTTGACCTCCACCCTATTCCATCAGTCCCTGCTTGCTAGGTGGCATTGAGACTCATGCACTCTATGCAGCTATGCCCCTAATCTTTGTTCGTGATGAGATTCCTTTGGCACCTTTAAAAAGCAGACATTACCATTTTCCTTTCAACCCAGTATCCTCTTACATCTATGAAGCTTGGAAAGTTAAGCAGCCATGCATTAGACAACAGAATGTTAGTTTTAACCCACCCTCACGTTGGCAACCTATTTTTAACAACGTGCAGTTTACTGCACAAAGCACTTCACTTGGGCCCTCTTATTTTAAGGTCATAGACCAGTCTCAGCCCAATTATTTTTTTGGTGGCCTTGTTGTCTCTTGCATTTTCGCATGATGCCTATTTAGTGCATTGACCTTTACTCTTTCGTGACTTATCGTATTAATGAATAAGCTGGTATACTTGAGTGCTGAAGTGTTTTAATGGCAGTATTTTATTGTTATATCCTTTTTAACGGTGTCCATTTTAAGTAGTAAACATTTTAAATGGTTTCCATTCTCAAGCATTCTTGCGTGTTTTTTTTTTTTTTTTCATCCAACCGCGTGTTGCTAATTTAGTTTATTTCGATCATTACTGTTTTGATTATCACAATTGTTGTTGTATACAGTATATTGTATTGCTTATGTTTAGTAGCTGATGTAATACAAATAAAGGAATGCTTACTGTATACATATATAGTCTACCAGCTTCACGGGGAAAACATCCAGTTATAAAGCGCATATATAGATGGGCACAGTGCGGTATTCCATTTATTATCATGGAACGTCAGGAGAGGTAATGATTCGTGAGCGTGGGCCTTCAGCACCCTTAATTGTAAAGAATTGTTGAAAATGTAGTGTTTTCAGCAAGAGGAAAGTTATGTACGAAACAAAACCTTGAACATTGATGCATGTGTCCCCTGGTTTGTCAAGCTGTTTTTTTTTTTTTTTTGCTTCTACAAAAAAGTAGTAAATTTAATATGCAAAAGCATTTGATTGGTCTGGTGTGATTACAGGGTTGGGGGTTTTGTTGAGTGAGATTTAAACAGTTTTGGAATGTCTAGCAGGTGTTTAGTTCTACATATTTAATTGCAGTTTGGTTTGCAGCAGTCTTTGAATGCAACTGCTTTTTAGGTTTCGCTGGAGGGCGGAGCTCTTAGCTCCGCCTCCAGAGAAATCTCTTGATTTTAGTAAGGACTCTGGAATACGCCCCCCTGTCCCATTGGCTAGCTCCATAAATGGAGGCTAGCCATTGGAACAGAGATCTGTCCGTCAAGGCCGGACCAGATTCGGGGGCGTTCCCGAGATTTTTTCCCAGGGCGGAGTTACGTTTTTTCCCGTTCCCTCCCCTTTCACTGATGCGCTGTCCATTCCCGCCCCCTCCGTGTGCCTTTCCGCCCCCCCCCCCTCGCTGTCCTGTGCACGTTTCCCGCCGTCCGTGTCCTCTCCCGCCCCCTCCCGCCGTCCGTGTCCACTCCCGCCCCCTCCCGCCGTCCGTGTCCACTCCCGCCCTCTCCCGGCGTCCGTGTCCACTCCCGCCCCCTCCCGCCGTCCGTGTCCACTCCCGCCCCCTCCCGCCGTCCGTGTCCACTCCCGCCCCCTCCCGCCGTCCGTTCCACAGGTTCCGCAGGGGAGAAACTGTCAGGAGACAGCAGCCCGAGGTACGGTTGTGTGGATGGGACGAGGGTGCAGGTACCAGCTGAGAGACAGCTGGGGTAGGCTCTGCCCTCTCTTGTGTGCCAGCTCATCTCCTTTGTACTCAACGTTTAGGGCCCCGCTGTATCGCTGCCTTGTTATCAGAATGTTCTGCTCGACGCCATTTATCGCTGATGATAGAAAATTGCTCTGTTGCCAGGACGCTGCCGCTGAAATAGGGGGCAGGAGGCGCGCTTCCATCTCGGAGCTTGAAAGCTATTCAAATGAATGTGAAAAGGGAGGCAGGGATGCGGGGATAAACAAATACGAGGCACTCTCGCTCCCCTTTTCAGCGCCCACCGTGTTTTTTCTTGGCGCGCAGCCTCGCCTGCTACAGGGCTCCGTCCGGTGTTTGCTGAAAAAGGCTTAAAAGTTGCGCGGTGTGCCCCCTGGGCTCTGCGAGGCCCAGGGATTCGCTTCTCGAGGTCGTGGCCCCTCTCACCCTTCGCCCCCGCCCGCACCTCCGCCATCTTCTCCCTCTGTCGACCTATCTCCATTGTTCACCATGTTTCTCCTCTATCACCTCTCTACCCCTCAACATTCCTCTATGTTTCGCTCTTCCCTCTCTCTCCCCTTCTACCTTTTCATTTCCCCGCGCTGGGCGCGCTCTCCCTCTTCCCACTCTCTCCTCCTCTTTCGTCCCCATCGCCTTCCCTAGCTCCCTCGTCTGCTGTAATGTGCAGCGTGCTGCTCGCTTTTAAGGCCTTCAGATGAGAGTACATTACAGGTTATGCCTCGGGGGTGGGGGTTCTGCCTCGCGAGGTGGTAAGTAGTCCGGGACCAAGCACCCCACCCTGCTTGTCTCTGTAAAGTGAGAGTGTCTATGAAACTCTCTCTTGGAACAGACCATGGCGCGCCTTCGAGCCGCTGCTCACCGTTCACCACTGTGTAAACCAGGGTGCTGAGAAGGGACATCTGTGCAGGAGACGCTGCACTAGAGAAGTGTGTCACCGGAGTCATTGCCATGCATTCACAGCCTGCATTCTTTGATACGTTTACATTGTTCTATTTCAGATGCACTAACGTGTGCACGAGAATCCAAACCCTTTCTATATTATGATCTGTAGAGTTGGGGTGAAAGGGCGTGTTTCACGGCTGCAGTTGGAGATAGAGGAGACACGTACACCTATACACACTTGCATAGCCACACAAAGTACTAGATTTGTACATTCGTATACACGTACATATATATTTTTACACCTGCTCACCTATATCATGAATATGCATGTGTACATGCACGTTTGTATGCATACGCATTTTTGCCACTTGCTCTGCTGGCCCGGCTATAGCGCCGAGAAATGTTTCTCCTTTTTTTTCGGTCTATGAAGGGCCTGGGCGCGGGGTACATTTCACTTGCGCTCTAAATGTAGAGGATGATGCCCAGGGCGATTGTTGTATTGCACCCTGCAGTGCCCTCCTACCAGGAAAGGCAAGGGTGAGGGTTGTAGGTAGCAGGGAGTGCCATGCTGCCGGCGGTGGCCTGAGTAAGGGTTGTGCATCACTCTTGGTACTTTGCTGCTGATTCTGGGTAGAATGAAGGTTATGTGCCACTTGCTGTGCACCGTGGGTGTGTGTGGGGGGGCCCTGTGTGTGTGTGGGGGGGGGCTCTGTGTGGAGGGGATCTGTGTGGGGGGGCTCGGTGTGGGTGTGTGTGGCATTTGCGAGAGATTAAGCTATTGGCATTGTAAATGACAATGCCATTTATTTATCGGTTTTCAAAACGAACACATAAATAAAAAAATTGTCATTTACAATGCCAATAGCTCTAACTTTTCCAAAGGCGAAACCGTTGCATTGTAAATGCTTGTTTGTTTTTTGTAACACTTTCAAAGAATTTTGACCCCCCCCTGTTTTGTGCAATTTTTTTCTCTGCATATCAGCACGCCTGTAAAGTTGAGACTTCTATTTTTTAAGCCGTGGCATCAGAGATGGTCAGGCCCGATTCACAGAGTGCCTCTGATGCCGCACCTGGCAGTGGGACCCCTCACTAGTTACCAGACCTCTGCAATGAGAAACTTCAGTTTAAAGGTCCCGCCACATGTGTTGATTCCCTCCGTAAATCGGGTCCTGAACGAGCTTTGCAAATAACTGTACTTTATAAACATTCAAAATAGAACCATGTGATTTGTCCATTTCACGTTTATGTTCATGCATTATAAAACATTTGTCCCAATATTAGCTCCTTTGATTATAAGAAATATGATGTGAGGGTCATGGAACATGATGGATGCACTAGGTGGCCACGAACGGATATATTCTTGAGGGAGTGGCATGCCTGGGGGGTGGTGGGCGTTTCCTGGGAGTTTGGAAAGAGGGGAGGGGGGGCGGGGCGGCTATGCCAATGCTTGTCTAGTAGGCTTTCTAAAGCTACATAATAGGATAAAGAGGAAGGCTGAACTCGAAGTCTGCACACTGTACTCCAGCTCAATACATGTTAGAGGGAACACGCTGGAGATAGGTGGTGCTGAACAGACATCCTTTCTACTAGGAAAAAGTTAAACAAACTGTTGGACTTCAAATCTCCCTAGTTCCAGAACCGTGAGAGGGAGAACATTTCTTAAAAGATCGTTCTAACGCTCACATGGACGCCGATGCAAGTAGACTATACCAGATTTCCTTCGACCACAGAAAATAGTCAAAACAAAACTGTAGACCAAAAAGTGTACCAATTAGCCAGTGCTGTCAAAATTTGAAGGCTCAGAAGGAGGCTCCAGGTCCTTTGTCCTGGCGCCAGTAGTTTTTTGTTCCTTTGTGGGTTGAAATTGTCAGTTTTTGAAAATCACCTTGGGCACAATCCGTTCTGGGAGCCAGTCAGACCGGTTCTCTCCGATCTCCTACCTGGTTATGCATTGGATTGGTGAAGGGGCTTGACCGATTGGCTTGCCAATAATTCTTTCATTCTCTTTCAATTAATTACATTTTTACATTTTAACATACACGTGTATGCAATGAAATATTCGGGTTGAATTTGGCTGATTATTTATTCACCATTTACTTCATTGACTGACTGTATCGGTTTTACCAATATGCCATCTTTCAAAAAAGGGGAGGGCGGATTAAGAGTTTTTATTACAGCGTTCTTTTACAGGATTAAAAAAACTGAAAGGTAGAGAGGTGGGGTGTATGGTTCTTGTATATAACGTTGCTTACAGACATCGAAGGCTCTGATAACCAATAAACAGTTTGGAGTTAGAAACTACTCGAATCGATTTTTCTTTTTTTCGATAACTTCAAATTTTACTTTGTCACTACCCCCCATTTTCTCACATCCAGCCATTTTTCCCTTTATTTTAACACAACATAAAAGCACCACATAACTTGCTTGAATTAAAACCAAGAAACTAATATTTATAGTCTCATATTAGCTTGCTCTTGAATAACTTCCGATACAGCAGTACTCTAACCTATGTGAAGAGGTAAAAAATCACATTACTCTTGGCAATGCCCCATCACATTCAGGCTGAAAGCATGGAAAAATCACAAGTAATTCGGGATTAGTCTGTGAAAACTGAACTGAGAGCTATGACCGCAATACCAGCCAAACCATGTTGGTGGCGGTCCGAACAGCAGGATATCCATCCCCCTCTGAACAACTGAGTACCTAATGAAGCTAGAAAATAAACTGCAGACTCGTTTCATGTTTCTCTCGCATGCACTTTTACTGTAAATACATTGATCACACGGATATTAAGTTAAATGGAAGCACACGGATAGGGCATGTTCGGGACTTTACTCAAAGCGTCTGCAGATGCAGCTCCCATTTGGGGTGTCCAGCATGACATGAGAAGAAAGAGAAAATACGAACAAACGCAAAGTTATCGCGGATGATGAGGAAACCCGCATCCTTTGGGTGTAACAGAAGTGTGCAGTCGAACAGGAAGCCAGCTACCACAGAGATGTGTTATCGAGGCCCTATAGGGGCATTCACGTGCAAAGCATCGCAATACACAGCAGAGCAGTTGAGCTGCTAAAACAATATTTACTTAAGTGTTCAATTCCCTCTCAATCACAGATCATGGGATGGCCACACCATTAGAATCACTTTGCATGCTGCAAACGTTCGCTACCTTAACAGCTTTCTCTAACACGCCACACACACTTTCACAACTAGATTTGGAAAGCCAGTATTTTCCCAACACCTCAATCATGTGGCTCTCAAACAAAAAGAAAACAAAAACTAAGTCAATGTTTTAAAACAATACCGCCAGCAAGGACTGCTTTCGGTTTTGAAAATCCAGCAGTAATAAATCATCATTTCTCAGGCCTGTGTATTTTTTGCTGTGAATATTTACTCAGTTCCGTGCATGTTCCTGCACCATGATCTTTCGCCCACAGCACTCTTGGAACGCACTCACAAACTGAACACAAATAACTTGTGCCTTTACAGTGCTGTAGGAATGTTTACAAAGCAATACCGGCTGAAGAGGACATTTATTGCTACACTGCTTAACACCAACCAGACATTTACATGTAACAATCCTGAAAGATATAGCGATTGAGGCAAACATTACTACTATTTATTTAGCACCTCGTGAGTTTCATAAGCATTGTCCACTTGATCTGAAAGGCCATGCTCATTTGAAACTTGTTTGCAACGCAGAGGTATGAAGAATGTACTCAACTTCTATTCGCTAGTCATTAAGAAGCTTTATAGAGTGCTTTGAAGCGGCTATTGTTAGTTCAGTGAGTTGCATTTATTCAACCCAAATCTTGACATCCCTAATCAAGCTAACACAGTGAAGAGGAGACCTTGTCGTGAGCAAAAACGGGGAGAACGGCAGGTAGATTAAATAACAGCTGTGTCAAGCAAGCAAGCGCCTTGCGCTGAAAGTTTAAGAAAAAAAAGGCGTGCATGCTGCAGAGAGGCGGAGGGGTGTGCCCGCGAGTGGTGTGCGCGCGCTGGGTAGAGCAGTATGCTCTTTTTGAAAGCACATACTCATAGCGCGCCCCTCCACAAGGCGTATGCTGCCACAAGCATCGGGATGTGCTTCCAAAAAGAGCTGAACGGCGGCTAAAGGTCTCCTATGCAACGCATGCGCGCTGCGTAGGCGAGTCCTAAAACTCAAAGGAGCTAATGTGTATTCAAATACAATCAAAACAATGATGCAACCAAAATGACTTTATTTAAGGAAAAGGAGACAAACTCTTGCTTAATGATTATCTCGTTTGCCACAGTTCAATGTTGCCAACAATCGTTTTGCGGCAACCTGTGCCACTTCATGGTGGCTAAAATTTTGGGTAGAAAGAACAGTAATTTCATGTGCTTTGTTCCACTTATGTATGTTATAACCATTTTTTTATATTGAATTCTCAAACCACGTCCATAGATTGAGCATCACTTTGAATAATTTTCTAAAAATAAACTATTTCCGTCCAAAAGTAATTTAAAATAGGAATAACTACGATTCTTTCATAGGACAGATGCTCATGCATGCCAAAAATTGTTTTCTCAGCATCTCCTGTGAACTAGAAACCACCTTGTATAGCTGGATAATTTGAATTTATGCACTCACCTACCCAGCATCCCAAATTGTGTTATAATATATTCATTGTTGATTGCAGGTGGTGCATATTGTCAGTTCATGGACATGCTGTTCCCTGGTTCGATGCCACTAAAGAAAGTTAAATTCCAAGCAAAACTAGAGCACGAGTACATTCACAACTTCAAATTGTTGCAAGCATCATTTAAGAAAATGGGTGTGGATAAAGTAGGTATACTTTTATTTACTTTTTGTGTTACTCCTCACGATGTCTTTTGCAGGTTTTTATTGCACATAAGTTAGAAATATAGTCTCTTGTAGAATAGAGTTTTAAATAAAAACAGGCTTTATTTCATTGAGGGCCATCGTATTTGATGCACTAGAGCTTGTAGTATTCCAAATTTAGGGAGGTGTTTCATACCTAAGAAGACAAAACCATGACTTGATTTAAGAAATGGAAAGTTCACTTGGTAATGCCTAATGAAAAATCTCATTAAACGATGTGGATGTTAACCACCATAATTGGTGAGAAGGGGGGATTTACAAACCACCTATGACAAATATTTGTCCTATACAGTGGCAGAAAAGTAATTTTGTTGTAGAATACAGGATCAGATGCACTGCATGAATTTACACATGCCACTTCTCCAGCCATCAACTGTTCTACTATTGACCCTCGTTTCTATTTATACGGAATGAAGACATTCTTACACAAATGCATACCCCAATCAGTTATAAAAGAATTTCATTGTAAAATGGGATATGCTTGCCCTAATGCTATTCCTAAAACTAACCACTGTATAATACTCTAGCAATAATTTAATCCCCTTTTTTTTTTACTGATGGCAAAGTAACACCTTTCAGCTTCCATTGGTCAACATATATATATTTTTTCTTTTTTCAAATTGGGTTATTGCATGTTAAATTCTGTCTGTGGTAGACTTGCATCATGGCACATTCTAGCCTATATTACTGTATTCTTGTACTGTAAATTGTCATTAGATCAGATTTTATTGCATTAAAATTGATGGTTACACAGTGTATTGCCAAATGAGGTAAGTCGGAGCTCACTTAGCAAGTGTCCAGCTGTTAGGCAAGATTAGAACGTAATGCACCAATTTTATATTCGCTCCACTTTAAACAAGCACTGGCGTTGCCAATAGGTCTCGCAGTAGGAAAGTTGGAGCTATTGGTTATGTAAATGACAAAGGCCTTTATGTTTTTAAAATGAAAACAAAAATAAAAGGCATTGTTATTTGCAATTGTAATAGCTCCAACTTTCCTACTGCGAGACCTATTGGCAACGCCAGTGCTTGTCTTTTTATATGGATCATCAATGCCTCAAGACCTGTAAATAGATTAGAAGCAGTATTAGCAAATGAAGTTGGAAATGCATTGTGTAATTCATTGGCATAATTCATCATACACCAGTGGTCATCCTGGTTTAATCACGAGTGCACTATAGCAGTTCAGTAACTAGTGAGGTGGCAAATATACAGTGGAAGCAGTTGTGAATTTCCCTCGGAGTCACATGTACATTCCTGGCTGTGCCTAAAAAGCCTATCAGGGAAGCGGTTAGGAACGTGATAGTGGCTGGGGGGGGGGGGGGGGGTAAGGCCACCTTGCCACCTCAGCAGACCACTATCAAGGTGTCTACTGCAAGGCGATCTGTCTCCATCATGGCACCTATGCTGGGCATTGCATGAAGGGGCCGCAGTATGCACAAGCACTGTAATCGGGCTCAGCCCTCTATTACAATAAGGTTCCATACACTCCAGTGCACACAGCCAGCCAAATGACCATTGACGTCATTGTTAATCCATTCAGGAATCCCTAACATTAACAACGCTTGCATTAACCTTCCTTCTAGAAGAATATGCAAGATCAGGATCCTACAGAGACTCTAAACAGGTTGCTTGCCTCATATTCCGCTGAACAGTGCACTTTCAGCAATCGCACTTCCTTCTGGGCACACACACATATATATGAGAAGGAAGACTAATCACAGAAACACAAACATATATGCATTCCTAAAAATCAGACTGTAGCGCATGAAAGATTATGTGGTCCGTGCATATTCTTTTAGCGCTTGCATCAGCTATGAGACACTTGCAACACTGCACACAGGGAGGATATGATCAAGAAGTCAGCCATGACTTCCGCGTGATATTTTAAAATGTGCCAATACATTGCATAACAAAAGTAAGCTTCGTCCGCTTTCACTTACAAGCTAGTTGCCCACTCTTGCTTGCTGCCCAGTGCTGGTGGTTATCCTGATCCTTAAACTCATGCTCTGCTTCTGGAACGGATGCAGACGGTTGTGCAATTCCTCTTGCACAAGGATGTCGCAATGAAATGATCAGTAAAACCATCACGAGACCCCAGCCCATGAGTAAATCAGTCACCCCATTACTTTAAGGGCTTGGATTGCGATCCAAACTCTGCAGTCTGACATATAGTGTCATTAAAGCTCTTAAGAGCCGGTCACTTTTTCTCATGATCATAACGAAAGAGGCAACCAAAAGCAAAAACATTTCCTTTTAAAGTAAATGTTCTTGCTATCCAACTGTAGTGACATCATGATTACTCCCCTACACGGCAATGACACTGGTCACCTAAACAAGCTAAAACCGGGAAAGCAAGAAAAAAAAAAGCAGAGGGGACAAGGAAAGCCGTAGGGGAGGGGGGGGGGGTCGGGAATGCGAACGAGGGGAGAAGTGTGGCAGGCAGATGGCTGCGCGGAGGGAAGCCGGATGGGGGCGGGAGAGCCTGGTGGGGGGGGGGGGGGGGGAAGGTATAGAATGACGAGCAACGTGATGAGAAAGGGAGGGGGAAAACAAGAAAACAATGGGAATCGAAAACTAGAAACGAAAGAAAAAATGACAAGCTAAAACCGGGAAAGCAAGAAAAAACAAGGAGAAACATGAGAGACGGCCTGCGGCCGTCAAAGTGAAAGTACGAGGAGAAATGCGACACGGCGGGCAGGGGAGGGGGCGGAGCGGGGAGAGCGGCATGAGGGTGTGAAGCAGCAGGGGCCTGAGACGAGGCCGCCTTGCCTTTGATGTGGTAATGCGAGGCAAGCGGCTGGTGGCATTGTGCACGCGCTTTCACGTGCACTGGAAGAAATCGCCTGGGAATCGCCTGATCTCGGTAAGCTCTGTTTAAGCCCCTATATATCGAGCTCCCGCTCAATGCGCATGCGCATTGAGATAGGTCGCTCGACCTAAAAACTAGAGACCGTCCTTCTGTGTCACAAACACAGTATCTCCCTTTTGGTTGCTTGGACTCTGAACTGTTCGCCCCACCCACCTGCCAAGTGAGTGCTGTCCTCAAGAATGCATTTACTTATCTGTCTTATGAGTGTTCCTCTTAAGTTTGGCTCCCGTCACCTTTTTTCCCAGAGCCCCATATAGCTTTAACTTGTAACCACCTTGACACTAGTCATCATAAATCTCTGTACAAACTATAGAGATCACTAGTCTGTGACATTTATACAAAAATATTAATTGAGCAGCAAACGTATGACTAACATCAGTTCACTTCACACTCTTCTGGGCATGGAGAGATTCCAATTCAAAGTCCTTCACTAAGAATAAAATCTTTCTCTAGTCCAGTTCCCCCTGTTAATCACCAAGGTTCTTTGTCAAACACTAGAAGGTAAGACCATGAATTGATGATGTAGAGTAATAGATATAGGTATAATGGAAACCCTCTCATTTTAATCGTATTTGGTATTGCTCGGGATAAATTGTCCGATACAGACACTGAGCAGACTGGGTATAATGGCAGCTTGAATATGTGACTTAATGCTTCCTCCCTGTAGATCATTCCAGTGGATAAGCTGGTGAAAGGAAAATTCCAGGACAACTTTGAGTATGTTCAGTGGTTCAAAAAGTTTTTTGATGCAAATTATGATGGAAAAGATTATGATCCAGTAGCAGCCCGACAAGGCCAAGAGACAGCAGCAGCACCTATTCTTGCAGCGCCTGTCTTGAATAAGCCGAAGAAATTGCTCAACTCCAGTTCAGGTAACATTACAATACTATCGAACACTTCTATTCAATTGAAAACACAATTTTTCCTGGGCCCAGTGGTCTGTGTTCGAGCAGGTTGTGTATGGTGAAACTGCATTCCATTAAACAATGAATATATTTAGATATGATTTCATAACTTGACCATTTACTTTTTTTACCTTCTCCATTTAATTTAGTCAGTGATGTGGCATTTGTTAAAAAAAATCCTCTTCCAAATCATGGCATCCTTTTCATCATTATTGATGTATTTTCTCCCCGCCTTAAGATTTAAACCAGCTTCATAAAACTAACCTGGGGAATTGCTGTACTTCTTCCAGATGACCTATTGGTAGGAGCCAAAGAAGCTAAGGCCGCCAGAACAGACTCCATTCAAGGCATTAAGAAAATGGCAACAATTGGTACATGCACTGTTGTAATACACATTTAGAGCTGGTTTGAAGGCTGACTATTCTGCACTTCTGTGGTCTTTGAACTTGTCACAATACTTTCGGTGAACAAAATTTAGAGTACGCAAAGTAACAGCACCTGGGTATGAGCTGGCACTATGCTCCTGAGCACTCTGTAACGTTTTAAAGTTACACTTTTTCTTTTTCAGCTCCACAGAGAACAGCAGTTCCACCCCAAAGAAACCCTATAGTTGGAAAAACTGGGCCTGCATTAAATAAAAAGGCTGTAGGCAATGGAGACGATGATTCAGCAGAACTTATACAGCAGGTTTGTCTTCACTTTTGGTAATTGTCTATTATATTCAGATTGGTATATTTTGATGAGCAGATGTAATAATGAACACATAAACTTACAGTACTGTTGTGGTAAGAAGGAAAAATGATACACCCGTATCAAAATTGATTAGAAAAGTTTCTAGTTTGGTTGTGGCATTTTCGTCTGATTAGAATGTCAGAAAATTGTCGCTAAAAATGTTTAACTACTTCTTGACGAACTGTAGTGGCCTAATGGCACTCCGCCAGAGCGGAATGAATGGGTTTCTTGCCTTTGCAGGTCTTGATTATGCTTTTCTGATGGATACATCTGCATGTGGATTCCTCACCTTATGAGTATCCCCTGCGCCAGCATGCCGCAGAAACTTTTTCCTAGCGCTCCACGCGGACTAGGGCGTCACAATGCTATGGCTTTGCCCGCGGCTCCGCTTGATGTTACTGGAGCCATAAGCGGGCCACGTCCGCGTGATGACGTCCGTTCCCTTTTTCCACGCTTTTTCCGCGCTATCGGCGTGAACTGTGTTTCTGGGACTCTCCATACTTTCTCCTAGATACTTTGTATTTTGGCTTATTTCCTTCTGTGGTTTTGCCATGTCTGCTCCGAGGAAGTCTGGCTTCAAGCCCTGTAAGAGTGCTGGGGTCATTTGTCGATCACTGACCCCCATGAGGACTGTCTGTGGTGTTTATCATCAGGTCATGACGACAAGGGCTGCTCTTGCTGTCGAAACATGAACCTGAGAAATTGGAACAATACTGCAAAGAAAGCCTTCTCTTCAGCGAGTATGGCTTTGAAGTCCACCATCGCTAGCTGTTTGTTGGGTAGATACATTCATGCCCTTATGGACTCTGCTAAACAACTTCTTCCAAAATTCTCTGAGGAAGATCGGGGGTATTTCAGTGAGGCACTGGCAGACACACAAGCTGCAAAATTCTCTGAGGAAGATCGGGGGTATTTCAGTGAGGCACTGGCAGACACACAAGCTGCAGCTCGCTAAGTCATCCAGTCTGGCCTGGACACTGCCGATTTGGTTGCCAGGGTGATGTGTTCATCCATTGCTAGAAGGCCTGCGTGGCTAAGGCCTTCTGGGTTTTCTCCTGATCTACAGGCTGCCCATATCGATCTTCCTTTTGACTGGTCTAGTCTTTATGGAGATAAAGCTGATTCTGCTCTGCAGAGGTTCAAAGACAGTAAGGCCACAGCAAAATCCTTGGGTTTTCAGACTCAGTCAAAGGGTTATGTTATAGAAGATACCGTGGCTTTGGAAAGTCTTCCTTTCGTGGTTTCCGTCAGCAACAGCAACAAAACCCCTTGTACAAGTCCTACAGGGGTGAAGGCAGAAGTCGCCTTCGTGGAACGGGTTGTCAGCCTTCTTCCTCCTCCTCCTCCTCCTCCACCACCTCCCCAACCCCTCCTGGTAATGCAGGAAAGCAGCCCTAGATCTGCCATCCTGGATCATGCAGGTCCTGTGGGGAGCCGGCTCACCCATTTTCTACATGATTGGAAATTGGTCACTGCGGACCTTTTGGTTTTAGATCCGATAGAAAATGGGTACGCCCTACCCTTCAGGGAATTCCCTCCACCTTACTTTAACCCCCCTTGCCAAGGGTTTTGCACAGAGGATCCTTTACTTCTTCAAAAGGAGGTTCTTGTCCTATTACAAAAAGGTAAGATAGAGATGGTCCCGGAGCAGGAAAGGGGTCCGGGATGCTACTCCCTGTATTTCCTGATTCGCAAGAAGTATGGTAGGTTACGACCCATACTGGATCTCAGAATTTTTATTTGTTTCTCAAGCAGGAGAGGTTCAAGATGCTCACCCTAGCGCAGCTTCTTCAGGCGTGCAACAAGAGGACTGGATGGTGTCCATCGACTTGCAGGATGCGTATTTTCACATCCCAATCCTGAAGTCGCACAGGAAGTATCTCCAGTTTACGGTTGGTTCGCAACATTACCAGTTTGAGGTCCTTCCGTTTGATCTTACTATGGCACCTCGAGTTTTCACCAAGGTGATGGCTGCCCACCTCAGGAGGTCGAGATCCCAGTTTTCCCCCTACCTGGAAGACTGGCTACTGAAGGCAGAGTTGCCAGAGATGGTGCGTCATCATCTGCAGGTAACAACTCTGCTTTTGTTCAAATTCGGTTTTCCACTAAATGTGCCCAAATTGCACCTGGTGCCCTCTCTGCTCAACCTGTTTATAGGGACAGTACTGGATACCACTGTGTGACGAGCCTTTCCTCCTGCAAAGGATTCTCGACATTCAGGAAATAATGCCTTTGTTTCACAATGGAGAGGTTGTTTGGTTCTGAAGGTCCTTCGCCTGCTATGTCTGTTCGCTGCCTGCATTCTGTTTGTCAACCATGCACGCTGGCACAGGGTGCTCCAGTGGTGTCTCCGCAGGCAGTGGTATCGGCACAACTGAGATCTTTGGGTCAGTCTGGCTCTCCAGAGAAGCTGCAGCGGGTCTGTCTTGGTGGAGCGTGTAGGGCAATCTGTCTCAAGGAAAGGCCTTTCATCTGCCTCAATCGGTTGCCACAGTGATAACGGATGCCTCTACTCTAGGGTACTCATCTGGAGGATCTGGAAATCAAGGGTCTTTGGTCTCCAGAGGAAAGATTGCTTCATATCAATCTTCTGGAATTCTGGGCGATACGTTTGGCGTTCAAGGCCTTTCTCCCTTCCCTTTGCGGTTAGTCGGTTCAAGTACTGACGGACAACACTGCTGCGATGTGGTATGTCGACAAGCAGGGAGGAGTAGGGTCGTACCATCTCTGCAGAGAAGCTTTGCGGCTTTGGTACTGGGCTCAGGACCATTGGATTTGCTTGATGGCAATCATCTGGCCGGGGTGCTGAACGTGCTTGCGGACCGTCTCAGTTGGCAGTTCTCAGCCGACCCCGAGTGGAGGTTTCAGCCGGAGGCTAAATGATCTGTGTGACTACTGGGTTTTCAAGACATGAACAAATCTATCATTAAAGAATACATTTTGCAACTACAAGAGACTTTAGACCTGCTTCTTCTACCAATCTTTATGGACATTTCATAATTAGATGAATATGAATGTAATTTACAATTGGTGTTCTAATTCCAACTGTCTTTAGTGTTCCTATTTGGGTTTTACCCAATAGGAAGTGGAGAGGGGTACACTTCCTGGTCTTATAGCACCATCACCATAAACCTAGCCACTATTAGTAATAGGTGCAGGTTATTTGTCTTAACCCTCTTTTGTGCTCTGTTCCTTCATCCGGAGGTAGTTCGACTCATCCGGAGGTAGTTCGACTCATCCGGAGGTAGTTCGACTCATCCGGAGGTAGTTCGACTCATCCGGAGGTAGTTCGACTCATCCGGAGGTAGTTCGACTCATCCGGAGGTAGTTCGACTCATCCGGAGGTAGTTCGACTCATCCGGAGGTAGTTCGACTCATCCTCCGGACATGGGGGGACTTCTCGGGTGGACCTGTTTGCCACTCACGAATGCCCACTGCCCGTCATTCTGCAGTTTCCGATGCAGGGGGCGTTGGGGGGGGGGGGAGGGAGAGACTCGTTTCAGTTAAGTTGGCGCTCGCAACTCCTTTACGCGTTTCCTCCCATACCCTTGATTCCTTGGGTTCTGAGGAAGATTCGTTAAGACCGGGCCCAAGTTATTTTGATCGCCCTGGATTGGCCAATAAGGGTGTGGTACACGGACCTTCTTCACCTCTCGTCTCCCTCTTCGGGTAGACCTCTCGCAGTCTGAGGGGCAGGCCCCCCACCTCCAGAACCTGTACCATCATGCCTGGAGATTGAAGGGGGCAACCTGAATTCTTTCTCTCTCCCGCCTGACATGGGGGGATGTTATTTTATCGGCAGGGCGACACTCCAAGTCTATTTACTCTTATAGGTGGTCAAGATGTGTTAAATGGTGTGGAGAGGTCTATTGATCCCTTAAAGGCTCATCTTTCAGATGTTTGTTTTTCGCTGCATTTGGCCCAGCAGGGTTGTGCTGTGGCTACTGTTAAAGGTTATTTGTCCGCTTTATCTGCATTTCTTTGTTTGCCTGATCAGCTGTCTTTTTAAATCTCAGATTGTTTTAAGGTTTATTAAGGGCCTCACTAATGATTCAGCCCACTCCTTTCATTATGCCCCAGTGGGATTTAAATCTAGTTTTAAATTTCTTAATGGGTTCCCCATTTGAACCCTTACTTAGTTGTCCTTTGAGACTGCTGTCCTTCAAAACGGTCTTCCTTGTGGCGATCACCTCAGCTAGGAGGGTGAGTGAGCTTCAGGCTTTGAGTTCTAAGCCTCCGTTTCTGAGTATTCATGCTGAAAGGATGGTTCTCGGGAACAGGGCTGCTTTTCTGCCTAAGGTGGTAACTCCCTTCCATCTAGAGCACTCCATTACCCATCCTACTTTCTATCCTCCCCCTCAACCTTCCAAAGAGGAGGAGAGGCTTCGCTGCTTGGATCCTAAGAGGGCGGTTAGTTTATCTGGATAGAACGAAGGACTTGCGACTGGACGATCAGCTCTTTGTGGGCTATGTTGGACGCATGAAGGGCAAGGCGGTGCACACACGCACTCTATCCCGGTGGATACGTTTTTGCATCAAGATCTGCTACGTTCTGGCTGGTAAGGAGCCTCCTGAATGCATTAGAGCTCATTTCACCGGGCTCAATCATCTACTTCTGCCTTGTACAGAGGTGTTCCTGTGTTGGACATCTGTAAAGCCGCAACTTGGGCCTCCCTCCACACTTCCCAGAAGTATTGCTGCTTAGATTCCGAGGTGAGGAGCGACGGCCATTATGCGCGCTCTGTTTTGCAAGACTTTTTGGTATAGAAGGGTGGACACCCTCCTCCAGGGGTTGGACTGCTGTGTATTTGTGTGAATACTGTGTGCTATGTATGCATTGTCTCTATGGTCAGTCTGCCCGTTCGCCTCAGAGGCAAGGACAAAAATGGGTGGAACTGATGTCCTCACGCCGACGTGGTCCTCTATGGCTCCAGTTACGTTATGCGGAGCCGCAGCATTGTGACTACCTCATCGGCGTGGAGAGCTAGGAAAAAGTTTCTGCAGAATGCTGGCGCAGGGGATATTCATAAGGTGAGGAATCCACAGGCAGATATTGTATCCACCAGAAAAAGCGTTACCGAAGGTAAGTAACTTGTTCTTTACCATAATTGACAGGATACAAGTGCATTTTTATGGTCTGGCTTTACTGTGCAGCTGTCACTGGATAACTATGTGAGGATCACCAGGAGGGGCTTTGACTAATTCCCACATGTTGGGGACCAAGAGTACATATTTTGATTGGCAGAAGTTGTGTGCCCTCTACCCAACTGAGCTTTTTTTTAATATATATTTACCTAGCTGTCTTAGCTGGAGTTTCAGGGGCAAACGCATGACATTGTAATGCTCTTTGGATGTCTTGGATAACTGGATAATTTATGGTGTCCTTCTCTGGCAGCAGCGCAGATGGGAGGGCAGTTGTTAGCCTACATGGATTTTTAGGTCTGCCATGACCATACAACTGTCACCTGATCTTTAAACTTACACCAATATTATTGTACAGCTTTTTGCTTCTGCACAAATAAATCTCCATTCTTATTCTATGTACAATACCATACACAATTCCTTTTAAAGCCGGACCTATTGGTAGGTTGTTACGACGGATGCCTCGCTGGGGTGCTTGTGCCTCAGGACTTACATGTGAGTGGGCATTGGCTGCACCAACATAGTCTTCTTCACATCAACCTCCTGGAGCTCCGAGAGATCCGTTTGGCGCTGCAAGCATTTCTTCCACGATTGCGGGTTTAGCGGTTCTCGTCCGTACAGACAACACCACGGCCATGCACTACATAAACGAGGAAGGGGGTACCAGATCTCTCTTCCGTTGTCGCAAAAAATTTGGGGGTGGGTGATCCTACATGGAATATCACTACAGGCAGAACACCTACCAGGGGTGCTAAAAGAAAAGGCTGACCGGCTCAGCAGGCTTTTGTCAGTCCGCCACGAATGGAAACTGAACCAGGCGGTCTTGGAGATTTTTCATCGGTGGGGCAAACCTTCAATAGACCTCTTTGCCACCCCAGTGAACAGAAAATGCAAGTTTTACGCAAGCAGACTACACCGAGGATCTCTGGGGAATGCGCTTTCGATAGCCTGGTCAAGAGCATTTGTATACGCCTTTCTCCCCATTCCATTTAATGCTCAGGAAGATAAAGACGGAACTGTGTAGGATAATCCTAATGGCTCCAGCATGGCCGAGGCATTTTGGTTCACGGAGCTTCAACTCCTTTCTCTGGCCCCTCCACGTCCTTTGCGGGTGATCCCGCATCTTCTCACGATGTCCCAGGGTCAGATCTGGCATCCGGCTCCTCGTTCGTTAGCATAGCTCCTGAGCAGCGAGAGTTCCTGAACCTTCATCTCTCGAATGAAATAAGGTGTTCTCTCTCACGCTAGAGCTCCTTCCACTAACAAGACTTACCGTTTGAAATGGAAACAATTTTGCATCTGGTGCCAGAAGAAATGTGTTGACCCTTTCTCATCTCAGCTTCATCAGGTTCTTCCTTATCTCCTGTCCTTGGCTAAGGCAGGATTGGCTCATTCTTCCATAAAGGTTCTCTTAGCAGCAGTTTCTCGCTACAGGCGCACTGCATCTGGACCTTCTCTCTGGTCATCCAGTTTTGTCAAACAATTTCTCAAGGGTCTGTCGAGTTTTTCCTCCGGTGAGGCCTCCGCCTCCCACATGGCATTTGAACTTGGTTCTCACCCAGCTGATGAAACATCCCTTTGAACCGATTAATGAGCAGATATGAAATTCCTCTCGTGGAAACTGGCACTCCTGGCTCTCACTTCTGCAAGACGTATTGGAGAATTGCAAGCTCGTACAGTACAGAAACCTTTTCTCCAATTCAAAAGAAATGCAGTAATTCTAAGGACTAATCCAAAGTTCATACCAAAAGTGCTTTCAGACTTTCATTTCAACAAACCAGTGATTCTCAAGTCTTTGTTTCCTCAACCTTCCACACCGGTGGAAAGGATACTTCATTCACTGGATGTGCAGCGGTGCTTGAAATTTTATCTGGACCGCACTAAAGGATTTCGAAAATCTTCTCAATTATTCATTGCATTTAGTGCTCCACGCAAAGGCTTACCCCTGTCTAAGCAGGGTATTGCTAGATGGATCTCCAGTGCCATACAGTACTGTCACTCTGCAGCGGGCAAGCCTCTAGAAGGCAGAGTTACAGCACACTCAACAAGGTCCATGGCTTCCTCTACTGCTCTTTGCGGGAGTTCAGATTTTTCTCCTGGACTGTACATTGATTTGTGTGCTCCGCTTCCAAGGCTAACAGCATAAGCACTGCTTTTTATCATTCTCTTCAGTCTTAATTGCTAGGCTCCCAAGCATTATTTCCATGTGAAGGTGAGAAGAAAAATGTATGCCTTAATGAAACAGATTCTTGATGCAACTTGATATGCACGAGAATCTGGTTAGCATAGGAGTGTGGCAAACGTGTTGAGAAATTTTGTACTGAAACTGGTAGCCGAATGATCTTTTCATCTGATTGTTCCCTAACAAAACTGAAGTTGTCTTCCCTCTGAAGTTTTGGCTTTTCTTAGAAAATGACTCCTTTCACAGAGCTCAAATATATAAACTAAACACATCGGCCTACAGTCTGTTTCAGACCACGCCACTCGTTCTAAGTGGGGGGGCACTGTTTTTACTGCCTCAATTTTATTTTGCACTCGCTATAAGCGGAATTAACTCCATTTCAATCATTTAACCCTTGTGGACGGGTTCTTCCTTCCTTAATGCAAGGAATGCAGAAGGCACATCCAGTTGTGTTTCTATTTTTCTTTTCTGCAGTTTCAGGTACCAGGCTACTGTGCTGTGATGTTTCAGTCAAGATTTGCTTTCAAGTTCAAGTGGCTGTAGAGAGCTAGCATTCAAGAAGGCAGCTACATGCAGTTTCTTCACAGGACCGGCCATTAATCTGACCTCTGCATACGGGAGATAACTGAAGGAGCTCAAGGTTGTGACATGATTTTGTCTTTCAAGTGCTGCTGCTGGACCTGTGAAAAAGCCCATGTACAATTGATCAACACATTTGCAAATTGATCAACACATTGGCATGGTATAGTGATGAATTGCCGTGGTTGTGGTGTCCTGATGTGGGGCAAGAAGTTTCTGAAAATTGAGGTGTTGGAGATGATATGGTCCCCCCAAAAAATGGCTGACAAGTACGCATTTTCATCTCGGCATGCCCTAATCTTTGTAGCCTTGAAACATGATTTTGCCTGACTTAACACTTATGAGTAAGGAAGCATGGATAGCCTACATTGCAGTGAAGAAAAAAGTGCAGATGCTATGCTGATACTGCCAAGCTGTACCAAACCAGATTCAGCCATAGGTGTTATGTGCAGATCTCTCTTAAACCCCAGGCAACCATGACATTTCTCAATTTCAGTATGGGTACAGGCACTGGAGAGCAGCATCATGCTTCCTGGATAGCAGTGTTGCCGTTATAATACTGCCTGCTGTATAGAGTCAGTTGGACGTGAGGAGGGAGTTGGTGTAGACTGTGTGTGAGATGGGCTGGCACCCTGGTGAAGTCTAATAATTTTCTACATCCTCTTAGTTAACAGACTTAGTCTAGCAATCTTTGACAAATTATTATTTTCTATATTGGCTCTGTATAAATGGAGATACTGAATTGGCTTATGGTCTATGTTGGAACCTGAAGGGGGCAATATAGGAGTGCAGAGACTGGTACATCATGTCCCCCACTGTGTCCCTCTCATCTTACTTTGTATTCTGCATTGTTGGGATTTGGGATATTTGGCAGTAAATATAACAATCCCTTGGGCTCTGACATGTTAACCCTGTAGCTCTAGTTCAGTGACTTGATTGCAAAATGGACAACACAGCTGGGCTGTGTTAGGATCTGGTGGGGATGGCCCACATTGGGTGTAACGCATTACATGTGCTGTTGTAGTGCTGTGCGCCTTTAAAGTGCTGGATTTAAATTTTATTCATGCAGACTTAAATTTTGGGGAGTTTGAGTTCAGTGAACGTTGGGGTTGGAGGGACCTGTCAATGACTTCTACTGTGGCATGATGGAAGACTTCGAAGGCATTGATGGATTTTGATATGGCTTGGAGTGAGTGGCCCAATAGGCAATTGGGGGTCTAAGACTGTCATTACATAACGAGCACTGGCCAGGAAATGCCTCTAAGGGCTGCAACACCTATTGTGCCGCCCTTAGGGGTCCTGTACCTTAACACACACTGCCATTGCAGGCTGTGTTTTGGTGCAGAGAAGAGTCCAATGCAAGCTTGAGGCCTAGGTAGGTCACCCCTCTAGCAGGGTGCACTAGCTCACAGGCAAGGGTACAGTGGCATGAGCCCTGTACCTCGGTGTCTATGTCCAGTCTTGGACATTATAAGTGCAGTAAATCCATAAAGAGTATATGGTCTGGGTGTTGGTCTTTAGGAACTCCAACGCTCCATAATAGCTTTACTGAAACCTGGGGAATTTGGAAGGAAACTTCTCAGCACATTAAACCCACACTGATGCCAGTGTGGGATTTAATGTAAAATGCACTCTGAGGGCATTTTCGAGATGCCCCCTGTAAAACGACCAGCCCTGGTTTGGTTCCTGAATGGCTGTCTGCCATTTGCCACCATCAGACCAGTTTCTGCACCTCTGAATAGGGGGCCTCCACTCTCTGGGTCCAGAAACAAATCCCATCCTGGGCAGAGGTGTCATGTCCTCCCCAGGATAAGCTGGGTCCACGAAGGCGAAGTTTCAAAGGCCTCCCGCCTTTGCAAGCTGTCCCAGCAACTGGCTCCCACTGGTTCTTACTACCACTTTGGGTGGGAGAATCAGGAGGAAAAGCAAGCTAGGAGGAGAGGTGTGCCCACCTTTGCCAACCCCACCCCTCAGGTGGGGGAGGCTAGGTGAAGCGCACATCTGTTATCTCCATCTTGAAGATAAGGGGACCCAGTCAATTGGGGAGAGGCTCATGCTCATCCCACTGGAGGGTTTCTTAATAGGGGTGTACTCACCCCAAGGAAGGGACCTATTGGTACTGACCTGCACACTCCTTTCGCACTCCTAAATTTAGTATTTAGGGGCAACACTGAGCCTTGCAGCCTCCGATTTGACAAAGAAAGATGACCATAGAGTTGTGCTGACCCAGGAAGGAGGACACCAACTGCTTTGGCCCCAGCCCTACCAGTCTTTCCCGACTCCGACCTGCCTACAGTGGAAACACTTGCAAACCCAACATCCCCTCAGTGCCACGAAGACCTTCACTGCACTCACCTTACCGACTACCGCCTGTGACCACCTTATTTGCTCAACAAAGACTCCAACCACAGAATCCGGATTCAGTCGGGTCAGCGATTTTGCACACGGCCTAAGTTAGAGTTGCCTAACGAGGGTCTACCCAGCGAAACTGATCTGGTGATCCCCTGCCTACCTCAGGCTTCAAGCCGACACCTGCAGCCTCAACCTGGAGTGTCCACCTGAGCGCTACTGGGGCTGGTAAGAAGATCTGACTCTAAAAGACACCCCTACACCTGGCACCCCGTGGCCTTGGATGGCCCAATTGATGGTGTCCAGGCATCCCCCAAGAACCCAACTTACCTTTCCAGCCGGTGGTCACCTTCAGGACGCCTCCCTGACCAAACTTGCAGCATCTTTTTCTAACCAGAGATCTCTATTGCGAATCACAGGACTCTGTCTTCCTGGCACTCTGCATCCAGCCTCCTCCACGCCATTAGTGGTGCTGCTCCTGTGCAGTTTGTTGTCCCCTACCTTGCTGATCCTAGCCCCAGGAGCTTTGCTCCCACACCAGAGTGACCTGCTCATAAGCAGCCTCTGACCAAAGGCTCCCTTAGCTCCAGTGGCTAACAGTGAGCCCCTACACTCTGCACCCGGCCGCCCCAGTTCTGCTGGTGGTGCAATTTGAGTGCCCAGTTGAACCTTGGTTCTAACCCCCAAAAACTATTCTTGCAACTTGTTTACTTGCCTGCAAACCTACATCCTTTTTCCCCATAGGATCCAATGTTACGAGTTTTGTTCCTAAAAGTGTTCTATGTGTTGAACTGTTTTTGTATGGAATAAAAATAACTACTTTAACCTAGGAGACTTTGTTCTTGCTTGTAAGTTACAAGCTCCATTGTGTGATCTCCCCACCTCAAATACTCTAACTGAAAAGTAAAACTAAGCCAATTCCACTCACCATTGCATTGCCTTGTAAAGCTTTGCATTTGAAAGCATATATTACCTACCTGTTCCTGCTTGGTTCTAGAAATAAGACATATACCTTTTTTTATACTTGGATAATTGGTCTAGATTCTGTCCAATTGTATGTGTTCAGTCTTGAGTGCATACAATAAAGGCTTACCACACCCTCCTGATAAGCCTAACTGCTCGACCACAGTACCACAAAGAGCTGTTAGTGATTTATCTAATTTAGCCTCTGCTGTACCTCCTGGAGATCTCTTGGACTCTGCACATTATACCTTACTTTGGTATAGTACATACAGAGCCAGCTTCCTACAACGTTGTTTAATCAAAGTTTTTTTTTAAGGGTACCCAAAACCAAATTTCAGTCCCTGTTCATAACCTCTCCAACAGCTAGAATAGTAATTGAACAAAGCAAATGGAGGTTGTCGGATATTTTTCCTTTCTGTGGGGGTCACCCTGGATTTTTCGCCTTGTGGTAGACCTAATATTTGCTGTAAGGAGAACCTGGTTAGTCACATTCGGCAACAAGTTGTAAGCAAGTATGTCTTGTTCCACAGTGACCATTGACTATCATTGGCACCTTTTTTAATGATTTTTTTTAAGTAGGAATATCACCAGCACTCAGATCTCCTTGTTTTTTTTCTCATTTTGGTATTCTTTTGTTCATTAAATTGTAATCTTTTTCTAATTGAGTTTTTATTTGTTTTACATTTCAGCTTTGCTACTGATTCAGTACTGCATAAATACTTTATCCGTACTTTATCCGTTGTTCAATTTGAGCCTATCTGCTCTATGCCATAGCGACCAGGGCTCTGAGCTCAGATTAACCAACACCTTTTGCAAGCTTATGGTCACAGTTTCCCAAGATAAATAGGTAATTTCAAAGGAAATAATGTGCATTATCTCATGTTATGTTTCTGATGAAATATACAAATCACTGACTTTGAAAGTGCATTATTCATACTCCAATAAAAAATGGTTCAAGTTGTGTGCCTTGATTGACGCTTGTTCCTTCCAAATTCCATCTTTCACTTGTGTCTGCTCCGTATTGCTCCCTTGCCGTTCTATCTTCATTACTCTAAAGCACTACAGCAAAGGCTCCCTAGCCGGCTGCAGACCTAATTTTGTTAAATGTTAGAATCGCACTGGTGTATTCAAGCAAGCCTTCATTATTGATCTGCATTTTTCTGCTACACAAATGAAAGCGCAACTATGATTTTCCCTTGCTACAGAACTTTTATTTCACAAGGAAACCAAACAGGATTCAGATAAGTGCAAGAGAGCCTCCAATTAGCTTTCAGACTAATGAAGTGTGCTTTCTGGAAATATAAATGTTTTCAAAGGACAATGCTTTAATATAAAAATGTGTGTGCACATGGTGAAAGTGGATATTTGGCTTGTAGAGTATATTTGTTTTAAGTTGTGTTTTTGAAAGAAACCTTGCAATTTGGTGTCCATAATAGCACTGACTTTCTTTTCAGATTAACCTGCTCAAAGTAACGGTGGAAGACCTTGAGAAAGAGAGAGACTTTTACTTTGGGAAGCTGAGAAACATTGAGTTGATCTGCCAGGAGAATGAAGGAGAAACTGATCCAGTACTACAGAAAATTATAGAAATTCTCTATGCCACAGATGTAAGTGAGGTTTTTTGGGGTGGGGGGGTGGCACAAAACTGCCAACGCGACCTCGCTTTATAATTATTATGGAAGTTCCTAATAGTGAATGAGACAGTGTTTGAGGAACTTGTTTATTTGTAAAACTGCCAGTAAAAGGAACTTGATGGTAATGTATTGGGGGGGAATTGCCAGATCTTTGAGTGTAGTTTTTGTCCAAAGGTTGTGTACAATCTGTAGCTGTTTCATGACTGAATGTTATGTTACCTATAGGTAGTGCCTATTGAAATTCAAATTTTCTATCCACTTTTGGTCAGGCTACATACAGCTTTGACAGATTTTGTATAGCTTCCAAATGCACATAGGGCTTTCACTCAGCCCACTTCGCTCTTTGGTGTTGACCTCCCCCTATTTAGTGCTCCCACCTCACAGCTGAAACCCTGGCTCTGCTATACTATCTTGTAAGTAATGTCAGTGAAAAGCCAATAAGTGCAAGACCACAGTTCTTCATGGTGTGGTACTTCTGAACTTAACCAAGCCTCTGCATCATTCTACAGTCATGAATTACTTTATACATTTCAGATGTGTTGTAAACCGCTTCTACCTGTTATTCTGAACATGTTAACCCATCTCAAGAAGGTGGATTGTTGCTTGCTGGTGCTGCCTCCTCAAACTTAAACACATGCCAAAAGAGCCAGCAGGATCACACCAAGGCGGAAATCCACCAAACGCAACTGCCGTCAACTAGAAAGGAAGTGGCACTCCAGCAAAGGCAGGAGACATACCACCTCCTGAAAGAAACCAAGAATAACTCCCTAGCAGACGCATTGTAGCTAGCATGAACCGCTGCAAGGGGCTCTTTGCCATTGTGATAGTTATCCAACCCTACAGTTTCGTCAAACTAAATCATCTCTTCCCAAGAACTGACACCTCCAACCACTACCATTGACCGCATCAGGCTGCTGACACCCACAAACACTGAATACCTGCTAACCCATTGGGATACTCTCTCAACTGAAGCCACGATCTCCTTCATGAACTCTGTGCACTCTGGGGAACCCTCGGACCTCTGTCCTCGCCACATCTTCAACCTCGGGAGCAAGAAGATTGGCACCAAGCTCAGTTGTTCTGTACACCTCCATCTTGGCCTCCTTCCTTGAAGACTGGAAACACACTGAAGGGAGACACCTCCTGAAGAAACAGACTGACCCACAGAACCTGAAAAGTACTGTCCCATTTTCTTGCTCCTCTTCCCAACTCTAGAGAAGGCAATCCACTAGCAGCTCACAAATACTTGCAACACAAAAACCTCCTGGACCCCTCTCAATCCCGATTCTGAGCCAGTCACAGCACTTAGAGCCCTGGTTGCAGCCACAGATCACATCAGGGCACTCCTGGACAATTTCCTACAGCACCCAGCAGATCCTCTCGCTATGTGCACGCATGCATAAGAATATTAAAGCCAGCATGATAGGCTCCTGAAGTTTGTATCTTTAAAGCCAATCGGAGGGCCATCCACATACACTTTAAAGGATACCACTGTGAATCTCTTAGCTTTGAATGGTGCAATATCTGGCAGAACAATCCTAAAATCCATTTCCACTAGATTGTGTAAACACACCCTCACAGCACCAGCATTGAAGGAAGGAAAAACAGTAGCTTAGAACCAAAGTAAAGAGGGTAGTGTCCTTGCAACTGACTCCCTGAAACCTGTGCTGTTTGCAGGTTACTGCTCTGCTCCCCGTCCCTTTCTCGCTCACTTTTTCCATTTGCCTATCCAAAAATTATTCTACGTTAACTTAAAGAAAATTCATTTTTTGGATGGATACTTCTATCTGCAGATACAATGCCTTTAAATTATCACCACTCATGCCTTAAAAAAATCATTAAAATGTTACTAGACCTACAGGTCTAGTAACTTGAATAATCAACTCGACCTTACTGTAATGTACTTCACCTGTAAACTGGTCTCAAATAGTGTGATCCTATGCAAATAGTTCATTTTGATAGCGCTGGCTTTTTCTTTATCAGATTAAAGAGCACCATCAAATACAGCTTTTCTTCTGTACATTAAATATATTTTTTACATTTAAGACTTAATGTTTGCTCCATGTATAAGAATTGGGATCGACATATAGGGTAAACATGACCCCTGACTTGCCACTAATAGCATTTTCATTTGGGCGGATGCAGGAATATTTCTCAGTTCATGTTTAGAAACTCAATTTTAATACATTGTTTGCTAAAACATGATGTGGTAGTACACTTATTTACAGGCAGCACATTTTCCATTTAAATGGCCACGTAATTTGCCACGAACATGCAGTTTTACTGATACAACTATGTAGCATTGAAACAATGTTTGGAAATTGGGTTTCAGCAAAGATATGATGGCGCACTGAGATACTACAAAAGTTTCCAGATTCAGTCTGAAGCCTGGGGAAAATAGTCAAAATATGAGGAATCTGCTACGAGGAGTGTTACCTGGAGTCTCTGGGCATGAGCGCCTGCCCTTTGATCAAGCTGCTGCTTTGAGGGGATCTTCAGCCACCGCCCCAGCAGCAAGGTAGGGTTTTCCACCCTGGCCTGCACAATTTAAGGCTTGAATGGTGAATCTAACTATAGTGTGTCATCTTGTCAGCCAGGCGTCCTTCTATATAATCTGATTAGACTGGGCATATCCAGCTTTCTCCTGACCCTGAAGACAGTTTTTGCATTGGGATCCCATCAGTTTGTTGTGTGAGTGAGCTTCAAGTTGTTTCAGTATAGCTGTACATCAGCTTTTCCGAGGACAAATGGTGCTGTGCACTTGAGTAGCCTTTCTACCAGAGGCTGTTCCTTTTTTGTTCGCCAGTCTGTCACACTCCTGGTGTTCTTTGCTCCACTTCTCCTCTTTGAGAGAAGGGAGACTCAGTTGTTTGGAGCCCAAAAGAGCACTGAACTTTTACCTCAGTCTCTGGATGACCAGCTCTTTGTATGGTTCTCTGGGGCAAAGAAAAGCGAGGCAGTAAAAGATGGCACAGTCTGGGTGTATAGTTATCCCGATCTGCCACATGCTGGCCAAGATGCAACATACTTAGAGATTGAGGGCTCATTCTACCAGTGCCCAATACTGCTACTGTTGCAATGGCATGCATATTGCTGGTCCCTAATATTTGTCAGGGTACTACCTGGGCTTCTGACTGTGGTGTCCACGCTTTAGGGGGATTAACAGAAATTAATCTTCATTATCTACCTTGATCACATGAAGCAGTTCTCACCTAGTCAGCGACTCACATCCGCTCCTGCTAATCAATGCAGTCCGCAATACTCCATGCACCAGACTTTTGAGCACTCAATCACCAAAACACGGCCACACACCACATCCTTGTACATCATTCTTCTTCACAAGCCACAACAAACGGACTGTGCTCATACGAAAGGAGTATGCCTGTCATCCATTAGTCATGCACCATAGCTGACAGCTCTCAACTTCATGGGTCTCTTCACATGGAGCTTCCAGTTCTGCAGCTCAGTACGCCACTTCATTTACAGGTTTCCTAAACATCCTTGCCTCCTAATTAACACGTTTGCACCACCATCAGCTGTAACTTCAAACTCCTGAACAACTTGAGCCTGAAAAGACACTCATTGACACTCAGTTGATACAGTACAACGCCCAATCAACACTCCAAAGGCCATTTCTTCAACCTGATCTATTCAACATCGCCAACCATTCAGTGCAAGTCTCCCATGCCTCTAGACTTAACCGACCACCTGGCCATCCCAATCTCCTTCCTCAGCTCAAATAATTCTCAATAGGCAACTTAAAGCTATGTTCGAGGCATATGGGCTGCAGATGGTACATTTATGAATAGATCGCCATCTGGTGTTGGGCTCGGATGATTGCACTTGTTTTTCTTCTGGAGAAGTCTTTGTCGTCATCGATGACTCCTCCTCTCGGTGTTAGTGCGCATGGGCATCGGCTCCATCCTTAGATTGTTTTTTTCCGCCATCGGGTTCGGATGAGGATCGAAGCGCTCCGGATCGACTTTGATAAAGAAAGTTATATTCGGCGCGTAACCATTTCCAATTCGACGGTATTGGTTATCGAACGCGACTACACTTCCATCTCGACGCGTTTCGAAGAACGACGACTACGAGAAGACCAGCTCGACGTAGTCCAGCCCGGAGTCCATGGAAAGAACTCCATTCAAAAAATGTCCAGCGTGTGGTGCTAAGTTCCCACACAAGGACCTACACGAGGTGTGCAACCTCTGCTTGTCCCCTGAACACGAATCCAGGGACTGTGAGGCCTGTGCAGCATTTTCCTCAAAATCGACGATTAGAAACCGTCGAGCCCGAAGACACGAGGTATCGAATGCAGTCACAAGCAATCCCGGAGCTGTTCGAGGACCAGCACCCAGAAGAGGAGGAAGAAGAGGCCGACGAGGCGGGGTCTGAAGCGGACGAGTCCGACGTAGAGGAAATCGACGTCCAACAAACCGTGAGTGACGACGTCCCTTTACCAAAGAACAGACCCCGCACGGTGTCGACCCCGCCCTCGAGCCCGGTCAGACAACCGAAAATTTCCGACGCCCCGCCTTCGGGCCCGGCAACGAAACCGAAACACTCGGTCTCCCATCAGGGGGGGGTTCCGATAAACGACCCACCCCGACATCGACACCGAAGCTCCATATCAAGAAAAGCTCAAAGTCAAAACAGTCCATATCGACACAAACACGCTTCGACGTCAAACAACATCGACACCGAAGACACCCTCGACACCGAAGACATCGGATCCGAATAAAATCTCTGTGCCGAAAATACAAATGGACAGTCAAAAGAAAAAACACCTTTCGGACCCGAAAACTGCGGTACCGACACAGGAATATAAAACCGATCCTAAACAAAAGACTGTTTATTGATCCACAAACTGGCAAGGTAGTCACAGAACTACCTAAAAAGAGGAAAAATGAACAATCGGACGACAAAACTCCTCCGAAGAAGAGAACAATGGGGACAAATACAACTCCTCCCCCTTCTCCACATCCTAGAGACACACCCTCTTCTCCTATTCCTCACAATAGGCCAGCTATTCCTCCCACACGACCATCTACACCTACAACAGATGTAGAAAGTGACACAGGGGAGGGAGAACATCCTGGGGATGATGAGGACACAATCCCAGAGGACGCAGACCCATGGGAACAGTACAATGTAGGGTCAGATAACGATAACGACCCTGAATTGTATCCGTCAAAACCTTCACCTCCTGATAATACTGGTTTTGCGCAACTCATTAATAGAGCAGCAAAATACCACAAGGTAGAACTACATGCAGAACCTCAAATAGAGGATTTCCTATTAGAAACACTACCTGCTGCACAAAGAACATCAGGAACACTACCAATGCTTAAGGGCCTTCTCAATCACACATCAGAGATATTCAAAGACCCGGTGAGGGCTAGGGTACTGAACCCAAGAATTGATAAGAAATTTAGGGCAGCTCCAAAAGACCCAATATTCATCAAGGGACAAATTCCTCTAGACTCACTAGTGGTCACAAACGCTCGTAAGAGAGCAAACTCTTTATCTACAGGAGAAGCTCCACCTCCTGACAAAGAGTCTAAGCTAATAGATGCCTCTGGCAAGAGTTGCATCTCAAGTGGCAAACAGCTGGCGCATAGCTAATACACAGGCACTACTTGCAAGGTATGACAGAGCGCATTATGAGGAGTTAGAGAAACTCATCACACATCTCCCTAAAGAACATCAAAAGAGGGCAGATCAACTCATACAGGAAGGGAAGTTAATTACTAACACTTCAATCAAGTGCGCCCTAGATGCGGCAGTCACTGCAGCAAGATCCATAAACACAAGCATCATGTTAAAGAGACATGCATGGCTCAGGGTTTCAGGGTTCAAACAAGAGGTGCAAACTTCATTACTGAACCAACCTTTTGATGAGAAAACACTTTTCGACACAGGGACAGATGAGGCCTTAGAAAAGATGAAAGGATACGGAAACGGCTAAATCAATGGGAGCATTGCAACAGCCGACCCAAAGAGGTTCCTTTCGTAGGTCCGCCTATAGAGGAGGATCCAAAAATACAGGTACACGCCAGCAACAAACCTCTGTTACACCGACATCACCCAGAGGTAATTCTAGAGGTAGTTAGAGGTAACAGCAAGGGTAGAGGACGTGGAAACAACAACAACCGCAACTCTCCAACCCCAAAGCAGTGACTTCATACAGCTCCCCCCAGACCATATAACACTGGTCGGGGGACGCCTATCACAGTTCCTACCTGTCTGGGAAAACATCACATCAGACAGGTGGGTGAGACAAATTATCCAACATGGTTATTGCCTGGAACTCACATCTACCCCACCAAACATCCCCCCCAAACAGCGTCCAATGAAACAAGATCACTTAACACTGTTAAAACAAGAAGTACTATCTCTGCTACAAAAGCATGCAATAGAGAAGGTTCCAAAGCAACAACAAGGAACAGGAGTATACTCCCTATACTTCCTAATTCCCAAAAAGGATGGGTCTCTAAGCCCAATACTAGACCTAAGACCTCTCAACGCATACATAAATTCGGAACATTTCCACATGGTCACGCTCCAACAAGTACTTCCTTTACAGAAGAAAGGGGACTTTCTTTCTACACTGGATCTAAAAGACGCTTACTTTCATATCCCGATTCACAAAGCCCACAGGAAATATCTAAGGTTTGTGGTAGAAGGACAACATTATCAGTTCAGAGTCCTTCCGTTTGGTGTCACGACGGCGCCAAGGGTGTTCACAAAATGCCTAGCGGTGGTTGCAGCCCACCTAAGAAGACAACAAATACATGCCTTCCCATACTTGGACGACTGGCTAATAAAGGCCAAGTCACAAGAAGAATGTCTTCAGAACACACAGAAGACAATTCACATGCTGCACCAACTAGGGTTCACTGTGAACTACACAAAGTCACACCTGCAACCAAGCAAGGTTCAACAATATTTAAGGGCTACTATAGACACAGAAAAAGCCAAAGTATACCCCAATCCAGTCAGGATCCAGACAATGCTTACAATCATTCAAAAATTTCAGCCACAACACATTAACAGCAAGAGTGTTCATGCAGCTATTGGGGATGATGTCATCCTGCATACTGCTAATACCATATGCCAAACTACAAATGCGTCCGCTACAAGAATGTTTAGCGACACAGTGGAATCGGGCTCAAGGACAGATTACAGATCTGGTGTTGGTAGACGACCGCACACACCGCTCTCTGAAGTGGTGGAACACAACAAACCTTGCCAAGGGGCGGTCGTTCCTAGAACCAATTCCACAGGTGACAATAACAGCGGACGCATCGCTCACGGGATGGGGAGCGCATATGGAGAAATATACAGTACAAGGAAGATGGAGTGTGCAGGAAAGAAGGCTGCACATCAATCATCTAGAACTACTAGCAGTGTTTCTAGCATTGAAATCCTTTCAAATGCAAGTTACCAACAAAGCAGTCCTGATCAGAACAGACAACATGACAGCAATGTATTATATTGAAAAACAGGGGGGACGCACTCTCTCCAACTATCCAGACTAGCGCAGGAAATTTGGAGATGGGCCATTCCTCAAAACATCTATCTGTTAGCAGAACACCTACCAGGAGTTCAAAACCAGATGGCAAATACTGCAACCATTCTTCCAAAGATGGGGACAACCAGAGATAGACCTCTTTGCCACTCATCAGAACGCAAAATGCCAAAGCTTCGCGTCCAGGTACCCACACCACCTGTCGCAGGGCAATGCGTTATGGATAAATTGGTCCAACAAATTTGCATACGCTTTTCCCCCTCTCCCACTAATCCCATTAGTGGTCAGAAAGCTGCAACAACACTCAATGACCATGATACTAGTAGCACCCACGTGGGCACGACAACCGTGGTTCACCACGCTCTTGCAACTCTCACAAGTGCCACACCAAAAGCTAAGAATTCTACCCATGCACCCGACACAGAACCATGGAGAAATAATGCACCCAGATCCCAAACAACTGAACCTAGCGATCTGGCTCCTGAAATCCTAGAATTTGGATACTTAGATCTACCCCCAAATTGTATGGAGATCATTAAGCAAGCGCGACGTCCCACCACCAGAGCATGCTACGCAGCTAAGTGGAAGAGGTTTGCTATATACTGTACCACTAACAATATCAACCCTCTGGACGTATCAACAAAGGAGATTATTTGCTACTTACTACACTTACAGCAATGTAATCTCGCGTACACATCTATCAGAGTACATCTAGCAGCTATAGCAGCGTACCTACAAAACAGGCAGCACATATCCCTGTTTAGAGTGCCAGCGATAAAAGCCTTCATGGAAGGCCTTAAGAGTCATTCCACCAAGATTACCACCTTCCCCGGTCTGGAACCTCAACGTGGTACTCGCCAGACTAATGGGACCACCTTTCGAACCTATGCATAGGTGTGAAATACAATTCCTTACATGGAAGGTGGCCTTTCTGATAGCCATTACCTCACTCAGGAGAGTAAGTGAATTACAGGCATTGACGATACAAGAACCATTCCTACAATTACATCAAAATAAAGTGGTTCTTAGAACAAACCCAAAGTTCTTGCCTAAAGTAATTTCAGCATTTCACATCAATCAACCGGTGGAACTACCAGTCTTTTTCCCAAAGCCACAGACGGTAGCAGAAAGGGCCCTACATACACTAGATGTCAAAAGGGCCATTTTGTACTACATAGAAAGGACACAAAATTTCAGGAAAACTAAACAACTATTTGTAGCATTTTCCCCAACACATAAGGGCAATCCTATCTCTAAAGCAGGCATCGCTAGATGGATTGTAAGATGTATACAAATAGGTTACATAAAAGCAAAGAGAACATTAACTGTTCCTCCTAGAGCTCACTCTACACGTAAGCTAGGAGCATCTATGGCATTCTTAGGAAACATTCCCCTAGATGACATATGTAGAGCAGCAACATGGTCTACACCACATACCTTTACAAAGCACTACTGTGTTGATGTGCAGGCTACACAACAAGCCAGAGTGGGCCAAGCTGTATTAAAAACTCTATTTCAAACAGTTGCGACACACGGGTGACCACCGCTAGGGAGGTAACTGCTGTATAATCTATTCATAAATGTTCCATCTGCAGCCCATATGCCTTGAACGGAATATGCTACTTACCAGTATGCATCTGTTCTTGGCATAGAGGGCTGCAGAGTGGTACATGCCCTCCCTGCCTCCCCGGAAACCAGTGTCTGTCCCAACATTGTCTTATTTAGATACATTTACATGAGCATATCTTTATGTATTATACTACACTACTCCATCTAACCCTACTATGGCAAAGCAATCTAAGGATGGAGCCGATGCCCATGCACACTAACACCGAGAGGAGGAGTCATCGATGACGACAAAGACTTCTCCAGAAGAAAAACAAGTGCAATCATCCGAGCCCAACACCAGATGGCGATCTATTCATAAATGTACCACTCTGCAGCCCTCTATGCCAAGAACAGATGCATACTGGTAAGTAGCATATTCCTTTCTTACACTGCCGCCTCTACATCTGACACAAGTACCCTTCTAAACTACACCAACACTTTACTTAAACTGTGTACATTTACACTTCTAACAAAACACAAATGTGCAAACTAAAACCTTCAACTCCTGGGTACTCCAAATACCCTGCGGAGGACAAATGCTCTAGCTCTGATGTGAGAAAAAAGATGAAACGGAACCTCCTGCATGGCCTCATGCTACTGAAGTTACTCTATGCAACAAGCGCACAGCTAATAACATCAGCCAAAGCCGAGCACTATACCAGCACCATCAGTGAAGCTGCTGAAAGAAGCGGAACATGGTAGATAAAAGCACTGGATCTATACCTGCCTGAACCCCAATTGTCCCTGGAAAGCACAATGCCATCAACTACTTTAAATACAGTAGGTCTGATAGCACAAACACCTTATTACAACATACTCGTCAATGTTGTATCACAGACTGGTCGTCCTTCAGTCCCCTTACTTTTCGAAGACCTTTCTGACCTACATTCCTGAAAAGCCACCATCTATTAAGATGTTGTACCTTTATCCAAAGAGTGCTTTATTTTAAGGCCCTCTCTGGGCAAGCTCTCATGCCTGTTCACAGGAGTCCGCATCTCCCTCATTGGCAGATCCTCTTTCCTGACAAAACCCAGGCTATATGTCTGCATCCTTGCCAAATACTAACCATTCATTCATCTATCTTTGAAGGTCACATTAACCATCTCCTTCAAGATTATCAATTTAACTTCAAATTATGCTTTAGAATCGAAGATAGCCGCCTGACCAGAGATGAAGATGAATGCTGCCTCCTGGTATTATAGGACCTTTTAACCTGCCTTCGATGCAGGCTACCACCCTACCATGATCAATACCTTTAAGTCCCATTTGGGATTCAAAGGAAACTTCCTTCACTGGTACTCCTACTGTCAGTCTGGCACCAGTTTACTCACATGGGTACTTTGTCAGAAGATCCTGATTACCCTCAGAGTTCCCCTGGGTTCCATTGTGCCCTCTTCCATTTTCAACCTCTTCAGTAAGCTTCTTGGGACTCTGCTCGCAGATGAACACATTCGCAAACCCACAGAGACCCCCATTATAGTTGAACGTCTCCTCTGCTCCATAATCCAAATGCCTCACTGCTTGCACCTCATCCAGACCTGGATGTCTAGGACTCACCTAAAGCTTACCACAAAAACAGACTGTTTGTAGAATGCCATAGATACATTTGCTCTGTGTACTCCTGCCATCTAGTGTTGAGAATAGATGTTTGCAAGTTATTTTTCTTGGACCATGTTTGCGAGTTGCAAGGCTTCTTGTGGGCCATCTGTAGCCCACAGTGCACCAAAACAGACTCCTGCACAATTTTTCTGGCATTGGGACAGTCAAGTGTCGGCTCTGGAACTAATGACGTTTCTGAACTTGGATCTTCAGTGCCAGCTGAGGGACCTACGATTCTAGTGATAAGATATTTGTACCAGACTGTGACCAAGGGTCCTCCCCTTGGAGCAGTGTTTACTTTGCTCCTGCAAGGGTTCTGGTCTTATTTGGGGAAAGACTGATGTGAAGGTGTTATGGAGAACACGCAACAAATCTCACTTGTCAGACAAACATAAATAAGGTATCTAATCCATGCTTGTGACACAAGCACGAGTCCACCTTCTAGGTGTGCAAAGTCTTCTGGTGCAGGAAGATTATCTAGCACAAGCACCACAGTACACACCACAAAATAGTGATAGCAGTTGCCTGAGAGGACATATGGGAGGCTCTAGTGTTGCTACAGCCCACCACTCAGTACACCTGAGTCATGAGGTATCATTCATTCAGGTTGTCGAGAGAGAATGGTTTTGATTACAAACCCATAATTCCTACCAAAGTGGTTTTCCGCTTTTCACATTTGCCAGATTTTACTGACCATCCATTTACCACACTTTTTGTAGTAGGAAGAGCATTGAGCACTTTACATGTCATGAGGTTACTTGTATAAAATTGATAGAATCAAATCCATCCCCATGCCAAAGCAAGTGCCTTTTCTGAAGCTTCACATAGGAGACCTAATTTCCAAGGCAGGTATTGTTGAATGAATTGTTAAATGTATGCTAACATGTTTATGCTAATGTCCACTCGTTAAAGGAAGCCTCTATGGCTCTTTTCCCTAAACATTTCTTAAGTAGACATTTGTAAGGCTTCAACCTGGTTAACAATTTTTCAAACAGAACCTGTCTGAACCAAAACTTTATAAATAAGGTCGCACTTTTCACAAACCCTATATAGGTGTGCAACTTTTACAAAACTGATCAATACAGATCCATAAAATTATATTTACAGTGTTCTAGTAATCAAATTATTTTCGCACTATCAACAATGCGCAAGTAACTATTCAATATCAATTGGTAACCCAAGAATTCATGAAAGCAAAATATTCAAACACAAAAAAATAAGATGCAAGAAAATGAAAATCATCAGAATGCGGCAACACAATGTTGACAGTTCAAAGCACTGTATCCTGATTTATTTTCTTTTCATGTGTTCATTTATTGATGCATCCAAGAAGTATTTCACAGTTCAGTTCCCAATGCATTTCGGTGCAAAGCACCTTCGTCAGGGGGATACTGCAAAAATATATATACAAGCCACATGTTTCTGATGTTCAAAATGTATACATCAAAGCAAGATCAAAATTCCAGATGTTTCACAACAAAACTCAAAGGCGTGGTCATGCCCAAAACCACTGGTTCTAGGAGTTACAATGTGCAAACCAGTACGCATGCAACTATACAAGTACTGTAGTCTGTGTTTAAATCACGCAAAAACGTGCAGTATTGTAGCCCTGTGCATCACTAAAACCCTCTGTGATAGAAAAGCAGGGTTCATATATCTAAAAAAACATGCCAATGGTGCTACCCTTATCGCAACGAAAGGAACTCTCCTACAGGAATACCCAACAACAGATGTACTGTCTGCTGCATTACGTAAGTGGTACACATATGCACTACTAAAAAGTGAAGAAAACAGGGGAAAAAGGGAAATCTCCATCAAAACCTATAACACAGCCAGTCACTTACAAGTAACTCCTACCCAGACCCAAAACCAGTGAATGCCACATACTTTAAAATCCTTAATGACTTGTCTCCTTTTAGTTAAAAATCCAATAAATCTAAAGATGCTGCCGTAAACTACAAGGTCTAGAGCTTACCTTTAAGGTTTGAATTAAGGCCGCGGGCTCCACTCTCCTACTAGCGCAACAACCTGGCATACCTCAGAATCCTAGATTTAAACTTCCACGTGTGACATCAAGAGTAGACATAAACAAAGGACTGCATTCTAGACTGTGGCCCAAACAAAAATGGTGGACTCCTAGATATACCAGCTGATCCCGTAATAGTATAACCTAAGTAACCTAAGAGACTCAACGTGAGCAGAGGACTACGTTGTCTTATATCTAAAATAAAGACTGACTCTTGCCTAGACAGACTAATATCAAAATAGTGTATATAATATTATGCCCTAAACATTGTTTGTGTCAAACATAATTATGAAAAATAATCAAGTGAAACGTGTCTGGGTGCTTCTATATCCCATGCACAAGTGCGAATGTGTGTTAAGATGTAAGGCATGCGTGTAAAAAGGAAAGGTAAATGAAGTATGTTCAAAGAACATACCAAGAAGAAACGAAGAAACAAAGAGGAATCACTAATACTACCTCGTGAAACGACGGTGTGCATAAGAGCAATAAAGCCCTCCAATATACAAAGGGTGTGCCACTCAAAACTGAATTTTTGCGTGTTTTCAACCAATAGAGAAACAGTACTGTACATTGAATGTAAAAATAATAAGACCACAGAGTTGATCCAGAAAAGTAACATTGTTAAGCCAGAAGACAGTGAGAAGGAGAAGATACAGAGTCTGAAGAACTGGAAAAAGTACCCATCAGCCCACTCAAAAGTGGAAACTCGTCATCTGGGATGTTTGTTAGAGAATGGTGTCCTGTAGGCTCCTCCTCAGAAAATCTGAGGCTACCTAATTGCGGACCCAGTGGTCAAGCATTCAACCAGAAGATGACAGTTTGTGAGCGGAAGGGGCAAAGGTTGCAGTGCTCAAAAGAAGAGAAAGGAAGAAAAAATAATCTTCGTGATTAAAAATACCTACTTTGTCATAAGAACAAACTTTATTGGGTCTGACCATCAATGCGGTATCATTAAAAGCAGTATAATGATAGCATGCAAGGAATTGCTATCCACCATGTGTGTTATTTGGTCAACATGTTTCAGCCTTAAACGGCTTTCGTCAGGACCTATGATGTACTACTGCAACACTTACTTAATGTGATGTGATACGTGATCTACACCCACTCTTCAATTTCTAAGAGAAAATTGGTGTACCTTCTCCTGTATATACAATGTGGGAAACAAAAACAAAACAGGATTAAAAGTATATACAACTGTCACATGTATCTCCTGTCTCTGTGTAAGTTATGTATAGATAAGTAACACTCACCCTAGTTGAAGGGAGATAAAACCTCACCTCACCTGGCAACTGCTCAGGGTAAAAGGAGGCCACGCACTAAAAATACGCGCATAAATCTGAAGTTAATTTCAGAATCAGACTTTAACAGTCACAAAAAACGTTTCATTTGTGATACATTGTAGGCAAAAAATGGCAGGCCTAGATTATGAGTGCACAGAGATAAAAGCGTCTAACTAGAAACCTCAATCTGGCTCAACTGAGCTTACTCGCATAGTGATTGAAGTAGCAGAGTGACCAGATATCAGGAACCACGGACGCCCTATCCTGAATGGTTAAGTAATTCCTGCTGAGTCTAAAATCTAGCAGTAGCAGGACTCAGCTGTCTGAACCGTCTATCTGAACAGAGCCACCTCGTTGTTTAATTCTAAATCCCAAACACTCACCTCTCTGTCGTTGCCTCGGGGAAGAAACTGAGCCGAGGGGGAGGCAACGACGTAGAGTTGAGCATGGGATTTTATCCGTAGATGGCGGACCTTAGAGGGAACTGTCAACAAGAATGCTTTAATTGGCTCACTGTGTGTTTGATAGTCTGAGCCAATGGCAGCGCACCCCTCGTTCGACCACTCGGGGAGGGGCTGTCCAAAGCGGTTGTGTAAATGGTTAGGTAAGGACCAATAGAACCCGTTGACTAATGAGCCATTGCTGTTAGCGCATAGCGGACTTACAAGTTCACGAAGGGCGGACCTTGGAGGGAACTCTTGCAAACAATGTTCCGATTGGCTTACTTAGCGTTGGTGGTCTAAGCCAATGGCAGCTGTCCCTTCGTTCGCCGAAAAACATGCGAACTCGTTCAATGGGTTGTCTGTTTATAAGAACGGAGAAAGACAAACCCGGTGTAAAACAGATATAAATGATAGTAATGACAAATGTTCATGTATTCTTTTCAGGCGTATATCTATGCATGTCGTGGAGCACATGTTGAAGTGTTATTGGAAGGCACATGTAAACAGATATAAATGGAAGTAATGACCAATGTTCATGTGGTCTTTTCAGGTGTATATCTATACATGTTATGGCGCACATGATGAAGTAGTATTAAACAGCACATGTGGACTCTGGAGACCTCGCGTAGTGTGAGCGATAGGGCAGTGGTAAGGATGCGACGTTTGAGCAATCAGTGACCACTCTCAGCATGTGAGTTGTTACGTCAGTTTGTTCTGAGAGAAAACAGTGCGGCCCCGCGAGGATCGAGGGATCTCCAAACTCCCTTCTCCCTGAAATATCAACCGTGCGGCCCCTAGGTGTTATGCTTAGTGCTCTACCAATGCACTTGGTGTTTGTTCACTTTTTGACTACATGTCATGTGGCATAGTTTGTTCATTTTTTGACTACATGTGATGTGGCATGGTGTCTTCCGAGTGTGTCGCCATGCTTCCAGTTAATGTCCCTACATACAAATGAGCACAACCGTCTCAGTCTCTACATCCACTAATATACCATCTAACCACACACCATATCTGTGTGATCTGCGGTGTCTCATTAGGTGCCACACTAATGCTTTATGTATTTTGCTTTTTGTTTTCTCTCAGAACAAACTGACCTAACTCACATGCTGAGAGTGGTCACTGATTGCTCAAACGTCGCATCCTTACCACTGCCCTATCGCTCACACTACGCGAGGTCTCCAGAGTCCACATGTGCTGTTTAATACTACTTCATCATGTGCGCCATAACATGTATAGATATACACCTGAAAAGACCACATGAACATTGGTCATTACTTCCATTTATATCTGTTTACATGTGCCTTCCAATAACACTTCAACATGTGCTCCACGACATGCATAGATATATGCCTGAAAAGAATACATGAACATTTGTCATTACTATAATTTATATCTGTTTTACACCGGGTTTGTCTTTCTCCGTTCTTATAAACAGACAACCCATTGAACGAGTTCGCATGTTTTTCGGCGAACGAAGGGACAGCTGCCATTGGCTTAGACCACCAACGCTAAGTAAGCCAATCGGAACATTGTTTGCAAGAGTTCCCTCCAAGGTCCGCCCTTCGTGAACTTGTAAGTCCGCTATGCGCTAACAGCAATGGCTCACTAGTCAACGGGTTCTATTGGTCCTTACCTAACCATTTACACAACCGCTTTGGACAGCCCCTCCCCGAGTTGTCGAACGAGGGGTGCGCTGCCATTGGCTCAGACTATCAAACACGCAGTGAGCCAATTAAAGCATTCTTGTTGACAGTTCCCTCTAAGGTCCGCCATCTACGGATAAAATCCCATGCTCAACTCTACGTCGTTGCCTCCCCCTCGGCTCAGTTTCTTCCCCGAGGCAACGACGGAGAGGTGAGTGTTTGGGATTTAGAATTACACAACGAGGTGGCTCTGTTCAGATAGACGGTTCAGACAGCTGGGTCCTGCTACTGCTAGATTTTAGACTCAGCAGGAATTACTTAACCATTCAGGATAGGGCGTCCGTGGTTCCTGATATCTGGTCACTCTGCTACTTCAATCACTATGCGAGTAAGCTCAGTTGAGCCAGATTGAGGTTTCTAGTTAGACGCTTTTATCTCTGTGCACTCATAATCTAGGCCTGCCATTTTTTGCCTACAATGTATCACAAATAAAACGTTTTTTGTGACTGTTAAAGTCTGATTCTGAAATTAACTTCAGATTTATGCGCTTATTTTTAGTGCGTGGCCTCCTTTTACCCTAAGCAGTTGCCAGGTGAGGTGAGGTTTTCTCTCCCTTCAACTAGGGTGAGTGTTACTTATCTATACATAACTTACACAGAGACGGGAGATACATGTGACAGTTGTATATACTTTTAATCCTGTTTTGTTTTTGTTTCCCACATTGTATATACAGGAGAAGGTACACCAATTTTCTCTTAGAAATTGAAGAGTGGGTGTAGATCACGTATCACATCACATTAAGTAAGTGTTGCAGTAGTACATCATAGGTCCTGACGAAAGCCGTTTAAGGCTGAAACATGTTGACCAAATAACACACATGGTGGATAGCAATTCCTTGCATGCTATCATTATACTGCTTTTAATGATACCGCATTGATGGTCAGACCCAATAAAGTTTGTTCTTATGACATCAAAGTAGGTATTTTTAATCACAAAGATTATTTTTTCTTCCTTTCTCTTCTTTTGAGCACTGCAACCTTTGCCCCTTCCGCTCACAAACTGTCATCTTCTGGTTGAATGCTTGACCACTGGGTCCGCAATTAGGTAGCCTCAGATTTTCTCTGAGGAGGAGCCTACAGGACACCATTCTCTAACAAAAACATCCCCGATGACGAGTTTCCACTTTTGAGTGGGCTGATGGGTACTTTTTCCACTACTTTTTCCAGTTCTTCAGACTCTGTATCTTCTCCTTCTCACTGTCTTCTGGCTTAACAATGTTACTTTTCTGGATCAACTCTGTGGTCTCATTATGAATGTGGGACACTATTAGGTTCCAACAGGTTCATTTAATTCAGACTGGTAGTACCTCCCGTGTGTTTTATTGTTAAGTTGGGGGACTATGTACTAGTTGGTCTATAAAAACAATTTCCCCTCGGACCCTCTACCCCTCCTTTTGTCTCTTTGTAAAAATAATAAGCCAACAAAAGCAACAATATCATAAAAATTGATAAACAAATAAACACACTGGTTGCATTCTCAAGAAACAGGTAAATTCAATCAAACCACAAGGATTCCTAGTATTTAAAAAACGAATCCAAAATGTTTCTCTTTCCGCCTGATGCCTGACCACATCAAGATGCGGTAAAGCTGACACCTGTTCTAATATGGTAAAACGCAGCTGAGGTATAGTATGATTTTTCTCCACCCAATGCACTGCTAAGCATGACTTTACATTGGCCGTGCGAATCATACTTTTGTGTTCCGTTAGTTTAATTTTTACCTTCCTTGTGGTGCGCCCGACATATACGAGCCCACATGGACATTTGATAGCATATGTGACCATGCTCGTGTTGCAATCAGATGTATGCTTTAACTTAATCTGCTTCCCAGTGTGTGGATGTGTGAATTTGTCACCTATGATCACATTACCGCAGTTGTGGCATTTTCACATTCCCAATTGAGCAGTGTCCGTTCGAGTCTCACCTTTCTTACTTTTAATAGGTCTTTGATATTTTATGATCTCCCAACGTTTAGTAATGCAACGTTTTTATTTCTCTTGTGGCAGTAGAATATTTGAGAACACTAACCTCTCTATTTGCTGCCGGCTTATCTGATTTTCTCAGTAGTTGAGCTCTGTCCAAGTTGCAGGCTCTCTGCTTTGCTACCTCTACAACTTCTGACGGATAGCCTCTCTTTAAATATTGACGTGATGCTTCCTCAATATCTGCTCTTCCCTGGGATTCTTCAGAACCAATCCTTCTGACCCTAATGAATTGTGACAGTGGCAAGTCATTCTTTAGTGGGTGAGTGAAAACTACGGTAATGTAAGGCGTTATTCCTATCGGTAGGTTTTCTGTACACCCTCGTAACCAAACTGTTGCCTTTTTCTCAATCAGAATATTCAAGTAGTTGATGGAAGTAATTCATTGAATAAGTGAATTTAATGTGAGGATGACAGTTCAGTACGATTAACACATTTTCTAATTCTTGCTGTGTCCCCTTCCATAGTATTAGAATGTCGTCAATGTACCGTAAATACAACAGAAGATGATCGGTCCTTGCTCTGTCATGCATGATGTATGTATCTTCGAACTTAGCCATAAAAATGTTCGCATATGCCGCTGCCCCGGTAAAACCCATAGAGGTACCAGTTTTTTGCAAATAGAATTGCTGTTTCCAAGGGAAATAGCTATGGTAAAGGTTAAAAGGAAGTAGTTCCAATAGCAAGATATTAAGGGTTTCTACCTAATTGTGCCTCAGGAACAGCCACTCTACTGCTTCAATACCCTCTCCATGTGGGATAGATGTATAGAGTACCAATACATCAATGGTACTTAACCAGAGTTCAGCAACTTCAGGAATGATAACTTCCTTCAATTTATTGAGACAGTCTGTTGGGTCTTGAATGTATGTACACTATTGCTGGACCAACGTTTGTAGGTAATGATCTATAAACTTCCGAACCGGTTCACGCAGTGATCCGCATCTGGCCACAATAGGGCGGAATGGGGGATCCACGGGATCCTTATGCATTTTAGGGAGCATATAAATATGCGGTCTTTTGGGATGTTCAGGAATCAGAAATGTCTGTTTTTCTCAATCCAACCAAGATCTTTGGCTTTTGTTAAAATTTGTGATCAAATCAACTGAAAAGCAGAGGTGGGATCAGATTCCAAAAGTAGGTAGGTGTCAGTGTCCCGTACGTGGTGTTCAACTTTGGATTCATAGTAAGTGGTATCCATGACAACCAGCGCTCCACCCTTGTCAGCAGGTTGGAACTTCAGGTTGTCATTCATAGCCAACTGTCAACCTTGTGTTGCCGCATTTTTATAATTTTCATTTTCTTGCATCTTATTTTTTTGTTAGAATATTTTGCTTCCATGAAATCTTGGGTTACCAATTGACATTGAAAAGTTACTTTTGCATTGTTGATGGAAGAGTGCGAAAATAATTTGATTACTAGAACACTGTAAACATATTTTTATGGATCTATATTAATCAGTTTTGTGAAAGTTGCACACCTATATAGGGTCTGTGAAAAGTGCATCCTTAGGTTCAGACAGGTTCTGTTTGAAAAATTGTTGTAACATTGTTACCTGGTAGAGGCAAACCAGGCTTTACAGAGGGCTGCACTGTCTTTACACTTTTGGTTTACTACTTAAAAATTTTATGCAGATTGTTGAAGTTGCTATAAATTCGGTGTGCAGGTTACCCACACTGTTTTGGTATTACAACCTGGTTAACGCCACATTTCTAAGTTTAAAACAAGTGTGGTTGCCGATAAACTGTTATATAGCCTGAAAACATCTATCCCTAGCATTTAGTGCTGTAGATCCACATATTCCACACTCTTGCCCAAAAGCAGACTGATCACACATGGTTTAACCATGGCCAGTACTATTACTATTCCGTTGTCACTACTCTGCTTACACTACTCAACGGCTGAGCAGAAAAGTAATCCAGATGTACTGTGGGCTATGGTAGTCTCAACAGACCTTGTGATTTGTAAACATCTTGGAAGAAAAATAATTTCCAAACATTCGTTCTAATACTAAATGGCACGAGTATGCAGAGCATGTTAATCTATACAGGACTACAGACTACAGTCACATGGTAAGTAACATCATCTTTCTGCTGTTAGCCAGGAACTGGAAACAACTAGCCTAAACATGGCTTAATGATATAAACCAGTGTGAAGTTTAGCCCTAAACTTTCACCTAATGCAAAATTACTCAGATTTAGCCTGGGTACCGATCTTGCCCTCCAGCACCAACCAAGCAAATTAAGATCGGCTGATCTTGGCTTTCTCTGGTATTGACACTTTTTTTCTCCCCCAGCCCGCCCACCCACTCTCCCTGGCAATCCAGGCTTGACTCCTGCCAACTCCCTCCTCACCATTCCTGTTTAAAGACATTAGACCTGCACCAGCTCAACATATCTGGTGGCTCTTGGCACACTGCAGCCTCAGACTGGAGACTTTAGGCCATATTTATGACGTGGTTTGTCACATTTGCACCACACGCAAACCTAAAGTCATATTTTTTTTAAGCCATGCAAAGCCACATTGCATGGCTTTTAATGGCTTAAAAATATGGAGTAATGCACACAGTGCAAATCGTTGCGTTGCATTCTGCACAAGAGAAGCATGCATGGGCGTGTTGGTGTTTCCACTCATGATGCAGTCCCAGATTAACCAAACTTGGTGAACCTGGGAATGTGCCAAAAATGTTTTCCCCAGGTGAGGCGTAACAAGGAGAAATATATTCTCATTTTTTCCTGTGTGCTGCATTCTGCTGCACACGTAGAAAGGGGGGAAAAGCCTCTCAGAACTGTTTTTGTGCAAGAAGGTGCCCCTGCTTACAAAACAGGCACAGGTGCCTGTGTTGGCGCTAGACTGGTAAAACTGCTCCAGTGCAAGAGGAAAGGACATGAATGCGCTGCATTGTATAAATATGGCACATTACTTTCCATGTGACGCAGGGCAGCTCAGTAAGGTGACTTGCTGCCCTGTGATGGAAGGGTCATAAATGTGGCCCTTAGTGTGAAAAGTACAAAAAAAAGCAACCAGACTTCCTAATCTATGCTACTGCTTCTGGAACAGTGTCCACCAGAACAGCCCCAACTCTGATTCAGTTAAGGAAAGAGCTGAAGACCCACTTCTTTAAAGAATATTACATCATCCAGAAAAACCTCCTTCAGTCTCAACTTCCTCTCCAATCACATGTTGACATATTTGCCATTGATCCTGTACAGCGCACTGCTGCCTTTTGGTTAAGTTTGTGTTGTGTAAATGCAAAGAGTATATGTATATTGGTCACACATGCTAGGACATCGTTGTGGTCTTTGCTCAGGTAAAAAACAGACAAGGTGGTAAGTGTACACTTTTAAAATGGGGTTCTTTCCATAGTCTGCCACACCATGACCAAAAAAGACCTAGTCTCTGCAACCACTTGGTCTTCCTTGCGTACTTTTGCAAAAATATTACCTTGCATCTCTGGCACAAAGTGACAGATGATTTGCCAAGGATGATCTGTGCGTCTTCCATGGTTAATCCAAACTGCTCTGCCCCTCCTGCCGAAGTGTATTACTATGGCATTAATTCCGTGACAAATCTGCAGGGAGAAGTATCTATCAGAAAAAGTTACTGGTATTTCTTGTGGATACTTTTTATTTCCAAAGATTCCGAACATTCTGTCGGACTCCCCAGTGAGAAAAGATCCCAGGTTCTGCATGTTGCAGTCATTTTGTTTTCTTGATTCTTCTCCACTAGCCTCAGTAGGACATGGGCAAAAGTGCCAGTTGACACGTTTTTTCTTTGTCACTTTTTGGATGGGCAGAGTTTGGCACCGAAGAGCTGTTACTTGGGGTCTAGGTTCATGATCTAGCCTGGCACCGGAAACTGAGCAATCTGCTGAAATATATAGTATCCAGCAAATACTGTTACTGAAAGAAAGTAACTTTTTCTTAAGATACTGGTGGACCTATGGAGTACCAGTCCAAATCCTAGGCTTGCCCAACCTGCTTAGCTCTCCTACCGTAATCCCAGACTCCCCTTAATACACTAGGAGATTTTTTATAGCTTAACAACCTGCCACATTGCACCAAGGCCACTGGTGTATATCATTTGAATTTGTAGCCTAGTTAGTATTAGGATGAGCAGGATATATTATGCATTAAGTGGAGTGATCATTGGTTCATAGTGGTCCTCTGCATTGAATGTACTTCACCTGCCCCATCTCCTTTCCAAATCAATACATTCCTGGTAATTTACCTTTTTTTGGATTTATTTGGTTTAGTGTTTTGTTGCTTTCATTTAAACAATAGAGCACAATACTCTTCTTTGGTGTAGACTGTCCTATCCCAGTTTGCCACACACTGTTTGGGCTAGTAACTTTATTTTGTTTGAGTTTTGTCCTTGAATTTAAGGCAAAGAGCCAAACATGTTGCACTTAAGTAATTAAATTACTTTTGCATTTTTAGGAGGGTTTTGTGGTACCAGATGAAGGAGCGCCACCAGAAGAACAAGAGGAATATTAATGCCCATCAAAACAGCCTAGCTATCATCGGAATTCTTCACCCCAAATCATGTGCTTATCTGTAAAAATATTCCCTTTTTTATTATTCTCGGAGGACTTTCTTTCAGAAGCAAAAGACCTCACTCCTTAAAGTGCACTTGCTGAAGTTTCACTCCTTTTCCAGTGGGTTTGAGTAGGAGCTTTTTCTCATTTCTTAGAGCAGTATTAACATCTAGCAGGTATAGTATGTGCAGCAAGGTGTCAGCATTTTGTCGATCCAGAATGGTTTATGCAGACGATGGCCAGGAAAGTTGGAGATTTCATGGGTGCATGAAGCAAGCCGTGATGGATGCTTAAGGAACAGAAGTTAATTGGACCTAGATGGCCGAAATGGTTAAGCTAGATCAGAGTGAAATGGAACTTCTTGATAAATAAATGCCTTAAGAGTATTTAAAGTATGCTTCCAAGCTGGTGCCGCAGGATTGACTGTCTTACTCCCACAGAACACCCAAGGATCCGTGGGCCACATCGAAGGGCTTGAATGAAGTCTGCGTCATGCCTGTAACTAGAGGCTCGCAAGTGTCTCGTGGTTTTAAGATTTTCCCAAAGTTACCTTCCATACAGTCTGAAATGAACACTCCTATGTGGCCACAGATAGGACTGTATGTGCAAGTTATAAGATGGAATTAGCACCCTACGAATTTGATTTTACAATTTGTTTCCCTTCTTAGCTGTCAGCAGTTTTTCTCATTCTCCTACCCGACCTCCCATATCTATGTTATGTCAAGAGTTTAATATTTGTATTTAAAATGATTTGTTCTTGCATTGTCTCCTTGTGCCATTTGTCGAGCCTGTTTCATTCATTCCTTTCCATGTATCTTGCAGGATTTTGGTGGGTGGGAAGGGGTGGGGGGTTCTAGTACTCGGACTGATTGATCCTGATGTGCTTAAAACAATTATGATGGTAAGATGTCCTAAAAGATGTAGTAGAACGCAAACCTTGGTGATAAAGCAGTTGTGTAATGCATGATATCTGTATGGAATCCAGAGAAAAAACCCGTCAGTTAAGAATATATAATGCCAAAAATGTGATTAACTAGCCATTGTTTCCTCTACAGTGGTGCTATTTTTGATTATCATGTGGCCTTTTAGACTTTTGTTGCCCTGAAAAGCTCATTTAACTGAAGAAACATGTTCCACTTTGACTTTATTGACAGGGTTTTTTCTACTTGAAAATGTTTCTAAATAAAAGTATGTATTTGAATTAACTAGTCCATTTTGACATTTGTTGTTTGGATCTATTAAGCCAGAGTTTTTATAGGAGTCTCTCGTGGCTATTATATCTTGATATCTGTGGCTGATTAAAGTGCTAACCTTCTATCCTGGTATTATGTTTAGAGCACCACAACAGACTGGACTTGATCTGAAGTAGTTGATCATTGGAGAGCACTTAAATATTCAACATAAAAATTACTGATGTAAGAATGTGGAACAGTAATACTCAACATCACATAGTGTTCTAGGTCACTGCTTGGGCTATGTGGAAACATGTCAATATTGCTGACAATATGTAGTGATAAAAGTAATCTTATTAGGGGTTTAATGTTGGAGCCGCCAGGGTTGGCTTCAGTAATGACTCTGGTGATCCTGTAGATCTTTTAAATTGTAAGCGATGTGGTAAGACTATGCCATGGGATGTTATTTCATTTAATGTTACTGTTTCTCAATACAGCCATATAGATGAGACATTAAACAGCGGAAACGATGACCATTCTTTCAATACCTTGTTAGTATAGGACTCCAATCTTATTTTTGCCGTATCCCCCCTCAAACCTTAGTTTTTAGTCATTTGTCAATGCGCAGTGTACATACATCACTGTAGAAACGTTGTCAGCCACTTCCTATTCCCTTTCAAGTAGAATTTCCAAGTACACCATACTAGGTGGCCTTGTTTAAAGTCCAGGGGTATTACAGTTCCATGTGTTAAGTTTTTCCTGAGTTGGTTTTGTATATAAGCCTATTTAGTACATCAGGTGTTGCTGCTCTGTTGGTATTAAGAAATTTGCCAGTGCCCCTGCATCAAGGTCTGGATGATGTGGCCCCATGTTTTAAATTTTTTTTTTTTTTTTAACCATCATAGTTGTGTGGCCTATTAAACTTCAGTAAATAAAGGGGGGGAGAGATTCAAAAAATGGATTTGTTCTCCCTAGGTAAGTATATATAAACAAGATGAATCCACTTTGTAGAATGGAGAGGTTTCCCTACAATGATTGAGTACACCCAAGTTGTTAAAATACCCCTCACACACCAACAGGCCCCTTGGTGTCATGCTTCATCATTGGGGTCTTCGCACCCCTCTACGGGATGCGGCGTGCTGCGACCTGCGTCTACGCAGGAGCACTTACAACTCACACACATCAATCTAAAACCCCTCACACACACCACACATAGTTGTTTATGAGGTTATCGGCGAGTGATGTTGAAAGGTGCCTGGCTCGTGGGGTAAACTAAAAACTTTAATGGGCTCCCGGGCTGGCGCTATTAAAAGGGTGAAAGACGGAGGTATGATGTGCAGGCAATGTGCATCACCTCCTATGTGTGTGTCAACATGTTTCGGAGTCTGAACTCCTTCTTCAGGACTGGGGTACACAAATCCCCACCTTACTCACGTTTTTCTACTTTTGAAAATGTTATTTACAAAAAGTGAAAATATGGTGCAGGTTATGCAATGTACCTACAAAATTTGCTTAATAGCCGACCTGTAAAAGAAGGGGACACATTTTTTTTTTTGTGGTGGTCCACTCCTTAGCATCCAGAGGCAAAGTGATCTGTGGGTATAATCAAAATTGTGCGGCTCAGATCTCGACAGAATTGTCATGCTATATATGAAATCGTGCCTAATGTGAAAAAAGATACAGACAAGACAAACACACACTAAACATAAAGCACACACTCTAAAAACTAGCAAGCCTCTAGGAGTCAGGCTTTTGGCTCTGCAGGACGCCATCTCTGTGTAGTCCGAGGAACAGGAATCTTCAGTTAATGCAGTGAAAGGCACCAACTGCATCTTTGTGTGATCTTAGGTTAATGCAGTGAAAGGGCACCGAATACATGAAAAGAAACAGACATACTGTTTTTTATAGAATCCGTTGCCTCATGAGCCTTCGGAAAACGTAGGGGTTGCTCGTGCCAGTTTGCTACCTATAAATATTGCAAAAACCATGGTATCTCCAGTACTTTGTCGTAGGTTCGGTAGTTCAAGCTCGTTGATAAATATACTCACGAGGTCTGCGAGATAAATGCCCCCCGACTGCCCCATACGCGGCTCCTTTAAGAGTGCCTTGTATGTGGGTTAGGTCGCCTTATTAATGCTAGATTTGGTTGCCAATTAAGTGCGTAATTGGTAGTTTGGTATGTTGCCTAATATAGGTATTCCGGTTGCTCGTGTAGCGTCTCTGGTGTGGAGAGCGAAACTCGCGCATGCGTCAAGGAAAAGCCTTTGCGCATGGGCTTTGTTATGCTTCTATCACGCCTGCGTGATTGGAGAATGCTGATCTTTCGTTTAGGTAGCACTCCGTATCATGCCTAGGAGTTCGGGAGACTTTACAAAAAATACATACACGTAATCAGTGTCCGCTTGCTCATTTCTATGTGAAGCCGGTACATGGGCGCATGCTCGGGTTGTGAGTCTAAAATTACCCAATAATTTATCACAGATATTTATGCGTGCGCTGCCGGTTGTTTCACTGGCTGGGGACATCATCGGTATATGTTTTAATATTTACATTTATAGTCAGAAAAAATGGCGGTCATAAAGTGAGTAACATATCACGACACCCTTTTCACGGGGATTCTCAGTTGATTGTTACTTCCTGCTGAACTGGTTTGTTACCACTTACGGCCAGGATGGCTAACGATGGTAATTTATGTCCGGTCAGGCAGAAAATGCTAATGATGGTTTTTGAGTGGGGTTCGTTTAAGTAAGTTGTCCCCATGGAATATCATCATTGAGGCCTCTGATATGGGTTCCCAGGCGAAACACCCAGCGTTGCTCTTTCTCAAAGAGTCCCAACTCTGAGGGCAGTTGTTCAATTACTGTCCATGAAATATCATTGACAGTGTTGTGTTTCAAGGAAGTGTGTTGCCATTTTGGTGGTGCTTTTTTTACACTGGATGTTGCTTTTATGCTCTGAGTCGTATTTTAACTGGTCTTGTGGTCATGCCTATGTACTCTAGGCCGCAAGGGCAGGTAATCATGTAGACTACATTTTTACTGTTGCAGTTGGTTAGTCTTCGTTGGTCCCACTTAGTGCCATTGCTGAATTGTAATTGTTTACTTTTTTTGGTTAGGTGGCAGCTCCCACAATTGCCACAGGGGTTATGCTTCTGGATACCATGTTGGGCGAGTGGCAGTTGTTGTTCAGGTTTAGGGCGAGTGTGGACTAGTATGTCCTTGAGGGTTTTCCCTCATCTGTGAGCAAACATTGGTTTCTCAATATCCAGTGTTCCACACGTCCGAATGCGCCAATGTTAGTTTACGATTTTCGATACTTCATTGGAATGTGTGCTATGTTGTCACACATGGGTCTGGTTTGATTTTCGCTGGGTTGTTCCCTGTTTTCCAATAGGGCCTCTCTATTGTTATTCCTTGCCCTCTTCATGGCTGCGTTGATGATTTTGTCTGGATATTGTCTGTTGTAGTTTTGTTTTGAGGTCTACTGCTTGGGATTTATAGCAGGCCACATCAGTGCAGTTTCTTCTCAGACGGAGGAATTGTCCGTATGGTAAGTTTGTTCGGAGATGACTGGGAGGCTTGAAATGAGTTGTTGTTTCTAAGCTGCCTTCTTTGTGGTAGATGTTGAGGTCAAAGAAAACCAGGGCTTGGTTGGATACTGAGTGGGTGAACCTTAGATACCGGTTTTGAACATTCAGCCACTCCATGAATTGTGCTACAGACAGGTGGTCCCCTTGCCAGATGACCAGCACATCATCGATATACCTTCTCCAGGTGAGTATGTGCTGTCTGTAGGGGTTGCTGGTGTGGAGGATTTTATTTGTCTCCTTGTGATGGACATGGAGCCCGGCCAGACTTGGAGCGAAAGTGCTCCCCATACTGGTGCCATGGCTCTGGAGGTAGATGTTGGTATTTAATTCAAAAATGTTTTTTGAGGGCCAGTGAGATGCACTCAAGCACTACTCCTCTTGGTGTCTGGTACTTCCAGTTGGAGCTGTATAGGACCTCCTCGATTATGGCTAGTGTTTCGTCATGTGGGAGGCTCGTATAGAGGCTTTCCACGTCAAGACTCGGCAACAATTGGTTTTCTGGGTTAATGCTTATGTCTTTCAGTAGTTGCAAGACCGCCTTGGTGTCCTTAAGGTAAGTGTCCGTGGTATGTACTAAAGGGCGGAGGAAGGCATCCGCAAATCTTGAGAGCGGTTCAAGGATTGACCCAATGCCAGAGACGATGGGTCTTCCTGGGGGGTTGTCCTGGTTCTTGTGTATTTTCGGGATACAGTAGAAGTATGGCGTCCTTGGTAACTTCTGCATGAGGAATTCTGCTTCCTTCTTTGACAGCCAGTCGTGTGACAGTGCTTCCTCCACCATCCCACCTATCGTGATTCTGAGTGACTGAGTTGGGTCCTCTGATAGTATTTTATAATTGCGTCTATCAGACCGCAATCTCAAGAACTCCTGATTGTATGCTGTCGTAGTTTATACCACTATCGCTCCCCCTTTATCTGCGGGTTTTATCGTGATCTTTGTTTGTGGCCAGCTCCCGAATGGCCTCTCGTTCCACTTGGCTTGTATTTTGGAAAAAAGTCCGGGTTGACTGGCCTTTATTTCGCTCATCACTGCCTTCTCAAAGGTCAGGACCTCAATAGGTAATAGGGTGTCAGGTGGTGTGAAGGTGGATTTTGGTCTTAAACCTGTGTCTGTGTCCTTAGTCTTCTCTTTATTTTTAAAGAAGGTCTGTAATTTGATTTTCCGGATAAATTCTTGCATTTCGGTATGGAGTTTAAGAGTCGAGTTTGTTCGTTGGTACAAAGCCTAGACCCTTATTTAATACCGTCCTCTGGATGTTTGTCAGTTCCCATGGGGTAATGTTGACTACTAGGTCCCCCTCTTGCTGGTTGATGGGTGGCTCGGGAGTGCTCCCGTCATGCTCCTCGTGTTCATTCTGGGGTCTTCCTGTTCGGAGTCTTGCCACATGACTGTGTTCTCCTTCCTGTTCCGACCTCTTGGCGTGACCCTAAAAAAGGCTGTGGGTTATAAAAACTGGGATCAAAGTCTGTACCCATTGTTGAAAGACCGGTCCTGTAGGTGTTGGACCGTAGTGGTAAGGTGTAAAGGGGGTAGGTCCTGTATACTTGGAATAGAAGGGTTGTGTTTGATTCCCTCTCCACCTTCTTTGTCTCTGGTACTGTTGTCCCTGACGTCTCTGATTTCCCCTCTGTCTTTGATTGCTGCTTGAATTAGATCCAGATGAACCGCAATCAGAGCCTTCACTGTCATTGTCGCTATTGTTGTTCCTGGAGACGTAGCCATCCTTTGTGTATGGGTAGGCTCCCTCAGGGGTAAAACGGTCTTTGTCCTTTTTCAGTTTATTAAATTTACTGTTTCAGAGTGATTTCAAAATCTGCCATCTGCTGGTTCAGTTCATAAAGTCTTTTTTTCAGTTCTGCTGGTTTCTGGTATGTCTTAAGTTGCACTTCGATTTTCTGTATGTCTACCTTAAGTTCCTGTGTGATCCTAGCGGCTGTTTTTACTATCAGCACCAGCCAGTCACGTGTACAGTGCCATGATATTAGTGACCATTCTTTTTTGAAGAGCTTGTCATTTTGAAAAATGAATGGTTCATTTTTAACCAGGAGTCAGTGTGGTGCTATCTTATTTCTCAAGTACTCTGTCATTAGTAAGCCATGGAGTGCTGCCTTGATTTGTGTTCTCCTCAGGTTTGTCAACTCATCCCAGCCAGCTACACTGGAACCAGGTTCTGTGCTGCTGAGCCCTTCAAAAGGGTTAATTGCTGTTAAAATTTGATCTATTTCGTCCTCGCCAAAGGTGAGCCAGTGTTCTGACTCCATCGTGTGTATGTGGATAGAGATGTGATTATGTGTGTGGTAGTGTCTCTGTATCAAGAGGGAGAGAAGGGGGCTCCCGCAGCTGTGCGCTGCCTGAATAAAGTGGGGAGAGATTAAAAAAATGGATTTGTTCTCCCTAGGTAAGTGTATATATAAACAAGATGAATCCACTTTGTAGAATGGAGAGGTTTCCTTACGATGGTTGGGTACACCCAAGTTGTTAAAATACCCCTCACACACCAACAGGCCCCTTGGTGTCATGCTTCATCATTGGGGTCTTTGCACCCCTCTATGGGATGCGGCGTGCTGCGACCTGCGCCTACGCGGGAGCACTTATAAACAACTGTGTGGTGTGTGTGAGGGTTTTAGATTGATGTGTGTGAGTAGTGCGGTTATCGGCGAGTGATGTTAAAAAGTGCCTGGCTCGTGGGATAAACAAAACTTTAATGGGCCCCCGGGCTGGCGCTATTAAAAGGGTGAAAGAGACGGAGGTATGATGTGCAGGACAATTTGCATCACCTCCTATGTGTGTCAACATGTTTCGGAGTCTAACTCCTTCAGGACTGGGGTACACAAATCCCCGCCTTACTGGTGAGTATTGATCCCCCCCCCCCCCCCCCCCCAAACACTAGGTGCCAGAAGTATGCTCATTTGCAACAGACGGCAGAATTATTGTCACTTCTAAGTAACAAACAGGAAAATCCAATCTAGGATCTTGATTGAACATGTGATTAGCCCTCCCCAAAATATGACTTATTAGAAATGTACATTTTATTAAGGAGACAAATGTTTCACACTGGACTTATTGCTGAATTTGTGGTCTTCAAAATGATAGCCAATTAGACCTTTTAAAGTACCTCAAAGATAGGGCAATCTAAAATTAACTTGCTGCTCCAGTGTAAAAAGAAAATGATGCAACTCTAGCCAGATAAACAATTGTAATGAAGATGAATTTGAACACTTCGTTTTGTAAACAATGAGCTTCCATATCCCACAATGAAATAAAATTATGATTTCTAAAGCGCGCTACTACCCGCGGGTGTCTAAGCGCTGACTACCAAAACAGGGCCAGGGTAAAGCATAACAGCCATCAGTGAAACACAGGAGAGGTGGAAGAGCATATTAAACTAGTGGTTAAATAACCAGGTTTTAAGAGCTTTCCGAAACGTGGGCAGATCTTTTGAAGTTTTGAGTGTTAGTGACATCGTATTCCAGAGTTTGGCAGTGGCCACTGCAAAGCTCTTGCCTCCCTGGTTAGCTCTTTTAAACTTGGGAAGAACCAAGTTAGCCTGGGATGCAGGGGTTCAGGCAGGGATGTAACTATGGAAGAGTTGCTTAATAGAAGCTGGACTGGTCTATGCACAGGTACTTGAACATAACCCTCTTTTTAATCTGGAGCCAGTGGAGTATGGGGAGAGACTTGGACACAGACTGATGTTTTAGAATTCTCAAAAGCAACCTGGTGGCCAAGTTTTGGGCCATTTGTTGTTTGTCCAGGGCTTTCTTATGGTCAGTCAAGAGGAGCCCATTACTGTAATCTATTTTAGAAAAGACCAGTGTTGTAATCACTGCTTTGCGTAGGTGCAAAGGGATTAAAGGGTAAACCTTCCTTTTTTATTTTTAACTTTTAACTTTTTTCTTTATTGGTTTTTCCCCATTTTATGCAAGGAATGTACAGTTCAGTTTACACAAGAAAATCAGCAAATATACTAAGCAGCAAGGGAAATACAGGAGCAAAATACTAGCGTCAAACAAGAAAGAACAAACAATATGAATCTGAGTATCCCGAGACAAAATAGTAAATAACATTTTAACAAATTTCTACCAGAAACTAGCCCCTATGAATACTTAAATCCAGTCTGTGATAGCGGCCCAAATCTTGGCACCCATTGCACTCTTCCTCCCCCCCCCCTTAGTCTCTGATTCCAAATTATACATGGCTAGTAATCTTGATCGCCAGCACGAGAATGTCGGCGGGTCAGAGCTGAATCAATCCTTGGTAATACAGACCCATACCACTGCCATACAGATAAACAAAAAGGATACCATTGCACGTGATCTTGTATGTGCGAAGGTGTCTGAGCTGACCCCTATCAGAACCAATTCCGCGGTTATTCACACTTGTGATCCCATTATTATTCCGAAAAATTGCTCAATTGAACTGAATAGTTCCCCTAATTTGGGACACGCAAACATATGGACTGCATCTGCAGCAAATAAACCACATCTATTGCATTTAGTCCCAGCTGATGTCCCCCCATTTTGAGATCTTACAGTATAATACATGTCATATATAGCCATATAATGCGGAGTACGCATCCTCCCAGTCATCAAAACTTGGTTCGCAAGCCTTAAGGATTCCATGATAACACCCTCTTGCCCCAGCTTCATTACCCATATTCCTTGACACATTTCTACATCATCTGGAAGTATCTCAATTAATTGTGCATAGAATTGGCCAATAGGTGTTTTTGTCATCATTCTTTCGATGAGGGGGATCTTTACCAATTGACGTTCAAATCCGGAACCTAACGTATTAAGATAACTACGAATTTGCAGATATTTAAAAAAAAATTGTTTGGCCAAACAAAATTTTGCTTGCAGTGCAACAAATGTTGCCAACTGTCTGTCATCACACAGATCCCCTAAACAGTGAATTCCTTTTTTCCATATATTAGATATTTGATCACGAAAGATTATTGGGAGTAGCCTGGGAGCTGAAAATGGGGTATATGCATTCAGGTTGGGAACCCCTAGTTGTTGCTTAACCTATTTCCAGACAGAATATGCACCCTTAAGTATTTTAAATTCTGATCGATGCATCAGCCTTGTGGATTCCTCACCTTCTGAATATCCCCCTTGCGTCAGCAACGTTCGGAATTTTTTCTCTGTAGCACGCCGTCGTGGACGACGTCATAGGAACGCGGCATCTCGCGCGACTCCGTCTGACATCACCGACCCCTTATTAGGCCTACGTTGGCGTGATGACATCAGTTCCATTTTTTCCGCGTCATCGACGCTAACTGTTTCAGGGATCATCTGTAGTTACAGATGGAGACTTTGTTACTTTTTGTCTGTTACTGTTTCTGTTCTTCGAGGATGTTGTCGAAGAAAACTGGATTCAAACAGTGGCTCGTGTGCCCGGATGATGTCAATCACCGATCCGCACAAAGATCATGACGTCAAGGGCTGTCGATCCTGTTCTAAAATGAATCCGAAGGCTCTACGAGAACGAGAGGCTAAACTTTTATTAGCTAAAATTTAAAATAAAGAAGCCGGTAGATCTTCGAGATCAAGACACTCCAGATCGAGATCGAAGTCACGATCGAGATCGAAGTCACGATCGAGATCGAAGTCACTATTGAGGTCGAGGGTCAGATCGGAGTCACCATCGAAGTCAGCTTCTGGGCATGCTTCGAGTTCCTCGAAGAGAAAGCATAAGAGGAAGAAGCATAGTTCTCACCATCATTCGGGGTCTTCAGACTCTAAGAAGTCTTCTCGGAAACATCACAAAGACTTTGTGTCTCCGTCTCCTGCTGGTGGTACCACTCCGGTACGATCTCGAGCATACACCGGAACCGGTACTGGATCCGAATCTGGCTTCGGAACATGAGGAAGTCGTGGAAGTTCCTCAATCTCCGACTCCGGAGGATGAACCGGAAAGTCAAAAAGTCTGGAGGAAGTGAATCCAGTACAGCCTCCTACGAATCCCCCAATGGGTTCTTACCCTTCCTTTCCTGGTCAGGATCCATCGCATTTCCTAAATGCTATGTATGGAGTATATGCGAGGGCAATGTACCCCACTGGAGCACCTGCGGGTCCTATGGGTCCTTTGTCTTTTAACTTGGGTGTCCCCCCAAGCTTATGCACCGGCGCCTTTTCTACCTTTCATGCTGACTCCATATCCTTCTTGGATCGGTTCAGCGCCGCCAAGGTCATCGACTCCGCGCACGGCTTCGCCGGCTCCGGAGCGACCTCGAAATGTGGATCGAGGCCAGACGCCGGTTCCTGTTTCTCTACCTCCTATTATTCCAGCTCCTCTGACGCCGGCTCCAACTCCATCGGAGTCGTTACCGGATCCGTCGACTTCGATCCGTATGGAGTGGTCGAGACGTAGAGCCCAACGTCTATTGGAGGAGAGAGTATATGGAACCTGAAGTGGAGGAAGGCGAAATTCAAGAACATGATGATTATTTTGAAGATCTTCATTCTGCAAGCAGTCTTGAACTTTCTCCAGAATGGGGTTTACCTGTAGTTTCAGATGCACCCTCCAAGGATGTGGTACCATACCATATGGTTATTAGAAAAGCTGCTGATTTGCTAAACTTAACTTTACCAACGGTTGAGTTCAAATCTAATATCCTTACAGAAGTTTTACATTCACCTTCTTCTGTCATTGAGCCAACTCTACCTTTCACTGAAGCTCTGACCGAGCCAATTCTGGAAGTTTGGAAAAAGCCTTTGTCTGCACCTGCAGTTTCTAGATCGGTGGCGAGATGTTATAGGGTGGCTCCTGGGGATCCTGAGTTCTTGTCATCTCACCCTTCACCGGAGAGTCTGGTGGTTCAGGCTGCTTGTGCGAATAGATCGGCAGGCTCTTTTCCCCAAGTTCCTGGAAATAAAGACTCCAGAAAATTGGATCAAGCCGCTAAGAAGGTCTTCTCCTCAGGTAGCATGGCTTTAAAACCAACAAATGCTACTTGTTTACTTGGTAGATATGTGCATGCCCTAATGGACTCGGTCAAACAATTGTCTGCTAAACTTCCAGAGGAGGACAGAAAAAACGTTAATGAAGTTGTTTGGACACTCAGGCAGCAGCCCGCCAAGTTATTCAGAGTGGCATGGACACTGCAGATTCTGTGGCTAGAGTAATGGGTTCTTCAGTGGCTACCAGAAGAGCTGCTTGGTTAAAGTCCTCAGTTTTCCGCTGATGTACAGGCTACTCTTTTGGATTTACCTTTTGACGGAGTTGGTCTTTTTGGGGAAAAAAGCGGATACGGCTTTGGAAAGGTTCAAAGATAGCCAAGCGACGGCTAGTTCTTTGGGCTTGCAGATGAAAGGTAAAGCCTCCAGGAAGTTCAGGGGTTTTGGCAGATCTTCCTTTCGTCCCATCAGACAAGGCCAGCAACAGCAGCAACAGAACCGTCTGTACAAGTCTTATAGAGGTAGACAGAAGGGTCGTGGACGTCAAGCCTCTTCCTCCTCTACTTCCTCCTCTAATACCCACCCCCCACCTACAACAGCAAAGCAGCCCTAGATCTGCCATTCCGGATCATGTGGGTCCAGTAGGGGGTCGGCTTACTCCTTTTCTACGGGATTGGGAATCTGTTACATCAGATCTTTGGGTTTTCAATCTCGTAGAAAATGGGAATGCTCTTCCTTTCCAGGAGTTCCCTCCCAATTACCCTCCTTGCCAAGGTTATTGTTCGGAGGACCACCTGCTTCTCCTGCAGGAAGAAGTCCTGGCACTGTTCAGAAAGGGTGCAATAGAGGTGGTTCCGGAACAGGAGAGGGGTCAGGGATGCTACTCCCGGTATTTTCTGATCCCCAAGAAGAATGGCAGGCTTCGGCCAATCCTGGATCTCAGGATCTTGAACTTGTATCTGAAACAAGAAAAGTTCAAGATGCTCACTCTTGCGCAGGTCCTTCAAGCGCTGTTGGAAGAAGACTGGATGGTGTCGATCGACTTGCAGGATGCGTATTTTCACATCCCCATTCTGAAGTCGCACAGAAAGTATATCCGTTTTACGGTGGGATCGCAGCACTACCAGTTTGCGGTCCTTCCGTTTGGACTTACTACTGCGCCTTGAGTTTTCACCAAGGTGATGGCAGTGGTGGCGGCACATCTCAATTCCTGTATTTCCGTATCTGGACGACTGGCTCATCAAAGCAGAGTCGCCAGAGAAGGTGCTCCTTCATTTGCAAGAGACAACTCAGTTGTTACACAGGTTGGGTTTTTCGATAAATGTGCCCAAGTCTCACCTGGTGCCCTCCCAGCGCAACCTGTTCATAGGTGCGGTACTGGACACTACTGTGTGTCGTGCATTCCCTCCTCCTCAAAGGATTTGCGACATACAGGAGATGATTCCTTTGTTTTTCAATGGAGCGGTTGTTCCAGTCCTGAAGGACCTTCGTCTGCTTGGTCTGATGGCTTCTTGCATTCTGTTGGTCAACCATGCACGCTGGCACATGAGGACACTCCAGTGGTGCCTCCGCAGGCAGTGGTATCAGCACAACGGAGATCTCAGGGAGTCAGTGAGGATCTCCAGAGAAACTGCGGCGGATCTGTCTTGGTGGAGTGTGGAAAGCAATCTGCCTCCATCGGTGGCCACAGTGATAACGGATGCATCTACTCTAGGGTGGGGTGCTCATCTGGGGGATCTGGAGGTCAAAGGTCTTTGGTCTCCAGAGGAAAGGTTGCTTCATATCAACCTTCTAGAGTTACGGGCGATACGTTTGGCGCTCAAGGCCTTCCTCTCTTCCCTTCGCGGTCAGTCGATTCAAGTCCTGACGGACAACACGACCGCGATGTGGTACATCAACAAACAGGGAGGAGTGGGGTCGCAGTGTCTCTGCAGAGAGGCTCTGCGTCTCTGGTCCTGGGTTCAGGACCATCAGATTTGTCTGATGGCAAGTCATCTGGCCGGAGTTCTGAATGTTCGTGCAGACGTTCTCCGTCGGCAGTTCTCTGCCGACCACGAGTGGAGGCTCCATCCAGAGGTTGTTCGTTACATCTTTCGGATGTGGGGAACTCCTCGGGTGGACCTGTTCGCCACTCCTGAGAATGCTCCCTGCCTGTCATTCTGCAGTCTCCAGTATCCAATGCAAGGAGCTTTGGGGGACGCGTTTTAGTTGAGTTGGGGAAATCAACTCCTTTACGCGTTTCCCCCCATACCCTTGATTCCTCGGGTTCTGAGAAAGATTCGCCAGGACCGGGCCCAAGTCATATTGGTCGCTCCGGATTGGCCAAGAAGGGTGTGGTACACAGACCTTCTCCACCTCTCCTCTCACCCGCCGCTCCGTCTCCCTCTCAGGGCAGACCTCCTCCCTCAGATGGAGGGGCAGGTTCTACACCCCCCACCTCTAGACATTACACCTTCATGCCTGGAGATTGAACGGGGCACCCTGAATTCTTTTTCTCTCCCTCACGATGTGGTGGATGTCATTCTTTCTGCCAGGCGTGACTCCACCAAGTCCATCTATTCGTATAGATGGTCTAATTTTGTTGTTTGGTGTAGGTAGAAGGCTGTTGATCCTTTGAGGGCTCATTTATCTGATGTTTTACAGTTTGCTCTTTCTTTGGCGCAGCAAGGATTTGCTGTTGCTACAATCAAAGGTTACCTTTCGGCGTTATCGGCATTTCTTTGCTTGCCGGATCAGCCGTCTCTTTTTAAATCTCCAGTGGTTTTGAGGTTTCTGAAGAGGCTTACTAATAAGTTCCCTCCTTCTCCATTTATCGTGCCTCAGTGGGATTTGAATCTGGTCTTGACTTTCTTGATGGGTTCTCCCTTTGAACCCTTACGCAAGTGTCCCTTGAGGCTTTTGTCTTTCAAGACGGTCTTCTTAGTAGCAATCACCTCGGCAAGGAGGGTGAGTGAGCTTCAAGCTCTTAGTTCTAAGCCCCCGTTCCTGACCATTCATGCTGAACGAATGGTTCTTAGGACCAGGGCTGCTTTTCTGCCTAAGGTGGTAACTCCCCTCCATCTAGGACAGTCCATTACCCTTCCTACCTTCTTTCCTCCCCCTCACCCTTCTAAGGAGGAAGAGAGACTGCACCGTCTGGACCCTAAGAGGGCAGTGTCTTTTTATCTGGATAGAACTAAAGACTTTCGGATGGATGACCAGCTGTTTGTTGGTTTTGCTGGCTGTCGGAAGGGCAGAGCGGTGCACAAGCGCGCACTTTCCAGATGGATAATCCTGTGCATCAAGATTTGCTACTCCCTGGCGGGTAAGGACCTCCTGAGGGTATAAGAGCTCATTCTACCAGGGCAAGGTCTGCTACTTCTGCATTGTCTAGAGGTGTATCTGTTGAGGACATCTGCAGAGCCGCGACTTGGGCCTCCCTCCACACTTTCGCGAAGCATTACTGCTTGGATACCGAGGTGAGGAGGGACGGCCACTTTGCGCGTTCTGTCCTCCAAGATTTCCTGGTGTAGCAGAGTGGACTCCCTCCTCCGGGAGTGGGGACTGCCGGGGGGCTCTATTCACAAGGTGAGGAATCCACAAGGCAGATGTACCCATCAGAAGAACAAGTTACTTACCTTCGGTAACGCTTTTTCTGGTAGCTACAGTATCTGCCTGTGTATTCCTCACTGAACCACCCGCCTCCCCGTCGTCCACTCTGCTATACCTGGTTTTACTTGTATATCTATTTTAGGTTTTGATACCTTTGCTATGCACTGTGTGCTATTTTGGTTTGTATGTACTGTGTACATTGTATATATGTATATTTCCTGTCATTGGTCTGTCCGTGTGCCTCGAAGGCACGGAAAAAAGGGAGGAACTGATGTCATCACGCCGACGTAGGCCTAATAAGGGGTCGGTGACGTCAGACTGAGTCGCGCACCATGCCGCGTTCCTATGACGTCGTCGACGCCGGCGTGCTACAAAGAAAAAATTCCGAACGTTGCTGACGCAAGGGGGATATTCACAAGGTGAGGAATCCACAGGCAGATACTGTATCTACCAGAAAAAGCGTTACCGAAGGTAAGTAACTTGTTTTTAAGTTTTTCTTAAAATAGCTGGGTTCTATTGTTTTGACCAAGCATTCACTAGCCTCATACCCTGACTCGAATTCATAAGTTGGTGGGCGATGGCAGGGCAAAATTTTGGCCCTGTCCCCAACTACCAGAGGGCTGATGAATTGCAGGACTGCTGCCCAGTAATACAGCATATACTCTGGCATACCACAGCCGCCACGATTTTTTGAAAACTTAGGTAATACCATCATTTTTAATACATTTGATCTACCATAGAGAAATAAATGTAGGTGATCCAGTCTCCAACATTGAATTCACCTTAGTAAGCACAGGATTCATATTTAACTCTGGGATCTTACTAACTGGCAAAGAGATTTTAAAGGGAAAACCTTCCTAAGCGATTTAAAGATGAGAAAGCATGAGGTAATGGCATTAGCATGACCCACAAAGAAAAGTTTTACATCCAACTCTACTCCTAGGTTTTTCACCTTTGGCACCGGGATGGGGAGGGTACCCAATTCTTGAGGCCACCAGCATGGGGACCAAAATGATTGTTGCTAACCAAAGAGTAGTACCTCCTTTTTATCGGAGTTAAATTTTAGACATTTAGCTGTGTTATCAGCATGCTCTCTGACGCTACAATCTGAGAGACACGTTAGTGAGATTCCTTACCTTAGAATATCCCCAGGCATCAGACTGGATCTGGATTTTTTTTGCGTAGCAGTACCCATGCGCGTCGGTGGCTCTGCGTCCGTGTCGTGGGTGCAGGGTTTAACGTCATCTGAGTACTTAGACGCCACCTCCACGTGCTGACGTCAGTCAGTCTTTTTTCCGCGCCAGCAAGCGCAGATCCAGAAAAAGTGGTACCCGTAGTCTATTTTTGACTAAACTTTTTCAATCATTTTTTGATCTGTTTTGAAGTCTCTACGACTGACGATGCCGGTAGGCATGCCCAGGTTCAAACCCTGTGCCGACTGCGACCGACTGTCGGTTACCGACCACCATCGCCGGTGTCTTCATTGCCTTGGCCTCGACCACGACGACCAGGCCTGCTCAGACTGTCGAGCCCTGACGTCTAAGGCTAGGCGGGAGCGGTCCCGCAAGTGACTCGAGCTCCGGCAGTCGGCCCCGCGCCAGGTCCCAGTTGCGGGGTCGGAGCCACCATTGCTCCGGGAGTCGTCCACGGTCTTCGGGCTCCTCGGGTAAGCACAAAAAGTCAGACGTCATCGCTCTTCTGACTCCCCCGACGCTCGCGCGATGCAGCCAGGGGTTTGGGGCAACACAGCCCACGCGGCTCCGCTGGAGCCGCAGGTGTCTCGGCCTGCTCCATACCCGCCGGTCCCTGGGCAGAACGCGACGCCGGGTGAGATTGATGACTTCCTCATGGTCATGAGGTCGCTCGCTCCTCCGTCTGGTTCCGCGGCGCCTTCGGGCCAAGCGGTCCCGACTGGGTCCCCACGTGGGCTGGGTGCTTCGGTGCCGTCGGGTCCTGCCCCTGCGCCGTCGGCGACTTCGCTCCTGGCGCCGCAGGGGCCCACTGGATCCGGTTCCGGGTCGTCACCGGTTGACCTCGCCAGCCCCCAGGGTGTCGCCCCCGGCGCCGTCCCAGGACGTCATCCCAGGACGCCGCCGTCCCTGGTCCTGCCCTCGGTTCGGGTCCTGCGTCGGAGCGGCGCCGATGGGCGATTTCTATTTCTATGACCTGGCCCTATCCTTTGAGACAGAGTACAAGGCGATGGGTGATGAGGACTGGGAGGGGTCTGAGGACCCTCTGGCACGCGAGTGTCTGTATTCTACGGACTGGACAGGAGAGCTTGGGGATGCCAGTGGTCTGGACACTTACCCAACACTGGTTTTGTCTCCCCTCCTAGCGTGGCTACGGAGGAGGGGGCTGCCTATAGCGTGGCGCTGATGAGGGCGGCCAAGGCCTTGGGCCTTGAGCTTCCCGTTGCGGCCGTGACGACTAACCACCTCATTGAGGTCCTTAAACCGCAGGCAAGCTCGGCCGAGCCTCTACTGCCGTTTAATGAGGCCCTATCAGACGTTCTTCTGGGCACTTGGTCCAAGCCTGCCACAGGTCAGCCTGTTGATAGGAACGTGGCCAGGCGCCACCGCCCGACTCCGGGCGACCCTTGCTTTCTGTCTACCCACCCCACTCCCGAGAGCCTGGTCATCCAGGCCTCTAATTCCCAAACCGCATTCCCGTCTGCTCCTCCTGACCGGGAATCCAAGAGGTACGAGCAATACGGAAAGAGTTTTCTCCTCCCTAAGTTTAGGATTGCGGTCAGTCAATACCGCATGACTCTTGGGCCGCTACACCCACTCTCTGTGGGATATGATCACTGCCGTGCTGCCAGAATGCCCGGTGGAGGTCCGGGCTAAACTCGGCCAAGTCCTTGTGGAGGGTCGAGATGCGGCACGTTATTCCATCTGGTGTTGGCTGGAAACTACTGACTCACTGGGCAGAGCGATGGCATCGACTGTGGCGATTCGTCGCCACGCCTGGTTGAGATCTGCCAACTTCTCGGCTGATGTCCAAAACACACTTATGGACATGACGTTTGATGGCCGTCGCCTCTTTGGCGACAAGGCAGACCATGCGCTTGAGCGCTTTAAGGACTCAAGGGCTACGGCCAAGTCCTTGGGCCTCTCTGCCCGCTCCAGCAAACTGCTGCCTTGCGCTCCTTTCGTGGCCAAGGAAGGGGCGCCCCCACATGTTCTATCAGCCACGGGCCACAAACTACCACTCAGCGCGGTGGCGGACATGGAAACCGCCGTGGCGGAGGTCGGGGACAACGGCGAGGCCAGTCCACACCTACACCGGCAGCATCCGCCTCAAAACACTCATAGTCCGTGCTTTCAGGCCCATCTGGGATACCTAGAGTTCTGGAAAGTTTCCTTAAAGGCACGGTATCCCTTTTTAAGCCACATAAGGGCAGCCTACGGGGGGTTTGTCTGTCCATACCTTCCTCTCTATCATTCCAAAGATTTGGTGAAGGGGAAAGTTTCTCTATGGGTGAAACTTGGCAGACTGTGCTGAATGTGATATTGGTGGCATAGCCTTTGCTTTTCTAGTTGAAGTACTGGACAGTGTAGCCTTGCATGTATAGGCTGCATTATTTGCCTTTAATTCTCTTAAGTGTCTATGCAGGACTGCACAGAAGACAGTTTTAAGAGATTATTTTTGATTGCTCCAGGGTCCCCGCACATGAGCGGGACTAATCACTAGATTATGACTATAACAGAGATACCCCTAATACAGAACTGGAGTTACAGGTAAGAAACTACTCCTTATATGTATTCCAAGATACTTAACTGTCCATGACTATTTGGACCTTGCAGCCTCTTGGGAGACGCGGGGCAGCCCATGTAATATGTACAACACTGACTTATCCTAGTTGATGGCATACCTGGAGACGGAGCCATACACAGCGCAGCTATTAAATAACGCATGCAGTGATCACGTAGGCGAGGCGATATGCGGTAATACATCGTCTGCATAGAGAGAGAGATACTCCTCCCTCCATTTAGACCGCGAACCATGTGATCCCATCTTATCCACGCCGCCAGCGGTTCGAGAACTAATGCAAACAATAAGGGTGACAATGGGCAACCCTATGTCGTTCCTTTGCCTAGGGTGAATTCCCTTGATATGTGACCATTAGCGACTGTGTGCCACCGGATCCGTATAAAGTAAACGTACCCATGAACAGAACTTCGGTCTAAACCTTAAGTGTTGAAGGACCGTGAATAAAAAGGCCCATTTCACAGAATCAAAGGCCATCCGTGCATCCAAAGAGGACCGTAGCGTCTTCCTGAATAGTGTGTTTTCGACCTGATACACCATGAAGGTGTCTAAGACTTAGGGCCGTGTTTCTGCCAGGCATAAAGCCGGACTGATCCGGGTGGACCAATGTGTGGAGATGTGTGAGTCCAAGCGCCAGCGTTTGTGCTAAGATTTTCCCTTCAGCATTAATTAAGGACATCGAACGATATGACTTGCATTCCTCTGCCGGTTTGCTGGACTTATGGATTGCCACAATAGATGCCAGCCGTTGATCTCAATGGAATGTCGCGACTAGTTGTGAACATTTTTAACAAATATGGGGCTATCTTATCTGCTGTGGGTTTATATAATGCCTGATTGTATTTTGGAAATGTCTATTTTGAGTCAGTCTACCATGATGTTTGCTTCTAGACTTTCGGCTTCTTGAGGCGTGAGCCGTGGCATACAGATATTAGTAAGGAATGCGAGCGCTTCTTGTACAGTGGTAGTATTCGTGGATGTTATAAAAGTTAGGGAGACACCCTTATTAACGAAAAGGGAATGGGTATAAGGTAAATGAAAAAATTAAGGTTTCGCTTTTCCTGGTTATAGGTGATAGATTAGACTGTTTTAAGCAGTCTATCTATCTGGTTTTAATTATCAAAAACTACTCGGAGAGTAATTCAGTATGAGGCACCCCACATGGTAACAAATTCACAAAAGAAAACTGATAAGTATCAGTCATACATTGTTACACCATTACAAACGAATTACAAAATTGCATTGTTGATAAACCATTAATAAATCAAGAGGTCAAGTAATCAAGTACTAGAGTTTCTAATGATAAAATTGTTACATTTATTGTAATTCTTATAGCAAAGGAGGATATTATGCAATCAAAGTCAAGTCTTTATTTCGACAATTAGTCATAAAAGACAACACAATAAAAACAATAAAAGTCAACATTTCATACTTGTTACATCCAATATTCACAGTTTACAGGGAACATTTGCTAATTAATCTAGCCAATCGATACTATGTACAAGGAGTTCCAACAAAACCATTTAAAAAAATAAATACTGTGTGAATATAAAATCCATAAAATGTAATCATTTTTGCTTATCATGCTATTTTCAATTTTGGGGCCAGATTAAAATTGCGCAGACTACAGTAATTTCAATTTATCTCTACGTATTGACCACATCCATTTTAGAAATTTCGCAAGTGCGATTACTATATCAGTGCTATCTGTTTTGACAATTCTTAGTGCTGCAGTACCACTTTGGATGCCTTTCTGTATACAGATTGGTCTAATCCATTTATGGCGCGGGGCTTTATATGCTGGACATATAAACAAAACAGGAGCTAGACTTTCAGATTGGGCTACACAAAATGGACACAGTTGGTGATCTTTATTACCTGACCATTTGCTGGTAAATGTATTGATAGGAAGGGTTCCCACCCTATATTGATGGAAAAGTTTCCTATAATTTGGGATGGTAATGAGGTCCCAGTATCGCTCATAAGCAGGAATGTGTTTTTGTTCCAAAAAGGCCCTAGTGAGTGATGGGTCAGTATATTTCTGAAACTCCCTCTAGTTTATATACGCCCAGTACAACTCTTTTAAGGTCTTTTGGGAAGGGAAGATATTTTCTGAAGGGTTTTCCCATAATTCCATCATTCCTCAAGCTTTGAAAAGTGACTTGACCTGTCTGAACCATAGTATTTTACCCCCCAAATCCATATTTCTGGTTTCCAGAAGAGCTAAGGCATAATGGGAAAGTTCGGGTGTAACCCAAAGCCTCCTCCAATATGCGATGGGTCTAAAGCTGGATATGTCCTGTATTTTCCGACATCCCAGATCCATGTACAAAGGTACCAGTGGTGTAGATTGCGGGAGCCTTGTTAGGCATCGCAAGAATTTGTTTTGTGCATTAGTCAGGGCAGTGACGTCGGAAACCCCCCACAATTCAGCCCCATACAACATTGAAGCCCTAAATTTGGTGTCATATATTTTAAGGGCTGGGGCTATTGGTTGTGTGGCAGAGGATTTTAACTCTCTCAGTAGGACACCAGCCAACTGTGCATGTTTGGTGGTTAAATAAGTCATGTGTGGCTTCCATTCCAGCCGAGACCCCAATGTAATACCCAAATAACTGAAACTATCTGTTTGTTCTAAGAGCTCGCCATTCATATAAACTGTGCCCCTTACTTTCTTGTGTCTGCATTACCATAAATTTTGTTTTTGACACATTTATGATTAGGCCATGATCATTACAGAACATCTCAAAGCAGCCAATTGCTTTCTGAAGCCCTTCTTGCGTTTTAGAGATTATGAGTGTCTGCAAACATTAATAGGGGAACTGGAATACCATTTTGTTTGGGTGCATCTGTATGTACTTACCTGTAATATTTAATGACCCTGTTTATGTATAGCGTAAACAGTGTTGGTGCCAGGACGCACCCTAGTCTGACTCCCCTTTCCGTTACAAATTTATCAGTAACCTGGCCCTGGTTTCCCCACCTAACCTGAGCATAATTATTTTCATGAAATTTGATCAGGAAGGCAAGGAGTTCATGTGGCATACCTTGCTCGTGAAGCACACGCCACAGCCTGGTGCGTGGCACAAGATCAAAAGCCGATTTCAGATGGACAAAGGCTGCGTAAAGAGTGCCCCCTCCAAGGATAACCCATTTCCAATATATAGCAGAAAATCTAAAAACTTGGTCCACTGTACTCGTATATGGGCGAAAGCCTGCCTGAAGCTTGGACATGACCCTCTGAATTCTAAGCACGAGCCTGGCCACCACCTTCTGGATACATGCGATTAGGCTAATTGGCCTATAATTTGCAGGATCAGCACGATCCACTTTTTTAAAAATTGGAATTATTTTGGCTCCCCTCCAAACTTCTGGTAACGGCGAACCCCTGGAAATGGCATTCGCCAGCAGCTCTATATACGGTACCCAGACCTCTTTACTATGAAGAAAAAGGTCTGCCGGAATCATGGCCGGACCCAGTGCTCTTCCTCTTGGTATTGTGTTTAGAGCTTGTTCAATGTCTCTCCGGCTAAACACCAGCGGAGTAGTAGCTGTATAGTTTATAATAGGGTTCAGACTTTCTACGCTTACCCCGTCGGGGCGTGCAAACTGTAGTTTAAAGTGCGATACCCAGCGTTCAGGAGGGACAACATTTTCTGGCTGGGGCCTACCGTTCCCTTTGCCCCATCTCACTAGATTCCAGAAACCTATCATATTTCTGGACTTGCTTGCCTCATATAATTCTTCCCAGTATTTGTTGTCCCAAGATTTTTTTGCTTCCTGCTGGGTCAATTTGTAATGACACCTAGCATCGCGTATTAGAAGCCTATCCATTGATCGCACTGCTAGTGCTAAGGATTTGTAGGCAGTTCTACAGCTTTTGCCATAGCAGGAGTCTGGCTTTCTTCTACCTTTGCGGAGTGGATCATTTCTTGCCTTAAAAAATTTACTGAGATTTAAAAAAAGGGTTGTGTGAATTGGTACCACCCTGGTCAGATTATCATCAATGGAAGAACAACCCTGTAACTCAGAGATTGCACCCGATAACAGTGCATCCATTTCTGTGATGCAGTGGCGATTACCTAAACGTTCAGCCCATTTTAGTCGCCTTGTGTCGTTAGCAAGAACGATATCATTTGTTGAATCCCTGGCAGCTTCTCCCTTGCCCTTGAGAAGCTGAATCTCTAAACTAAGGGGATTATGATCACTCTCAGTTCTTTTGATAACGTTCATGTCCTGGATAGCGGACCATAATTCCAAGTTAACTAGAATATAATCTATCCTACTTGAGCTATTGCCATTGTTAAATGTAGGACTACCATGCTTATCCCCATTTGTTTTTCCATTTGCTGCTCTAAGTCCACACTCAAGACTTAAAGTTTTGAGTAGGAGAGCTGCTTGGGACCACCTCTTTATTGGGGGTATGTTTAGTTGGGGAATTTGCCAGCTATCGTCTTCTGCCTCTGTTAGTTCGATATCAAATTGGTCCAGGGGCTCAAAGGAGCAATTAAAATCACCACATATCAGTACATTTGCATTTCCCCTAAGCGTTTTTACAAGGTGACCCAATTGGTCAACTGTCTCTGACGATTTCCCCCCCGGTTTCCCCCTTGCGTACACATTGAAGATTATTAGATCTCCAACCATGGGGGAGTTTAGTTTGACAATCAGAATATCCTGGGAGTTGGAATCTAATTGCACAGTCGTATACCTGTCATCCTGCTTAACCCAGGTGGTCAGGCCCTCCATTGGCCTTCCCCTTTTTGTGTGGGTTGCTGGTAGCGAAAAATTTAGATAGCCCGGCCTATGCTGGGATTCCACTACCCAGGTTTCCTGCATGATGATTATGATATATTTATCAATAAAATTTAACCAATCCCTGGAAACCATTTTATTCCTAAGACCAGCTACATTCCATGACACTAAAAACTGTCCAACCTGGTCTTTACTTAATTCTCTTGGGGCCTGGTCATGCTGTAGCTGCACATCTCCCATAGAGATTGTAAATCCGGGGGTGTCGTTGGGCTCAGCGGACCCATGATTCTGCAAACTATCATTTGGTCCTATAACATCTACTTCTATTGTTCCTGTAGCCCTCCTAGTTAATTTGTGAGACACTAAACTACGATTGGTTATATCTTTCACTGTTCCCCCCCCCCCTGCTATCTATCTGAGGGTATGTTCTAATCCTGTCATGAAGTCCCACTGAAGCTTCTTCCATAGCCAGGAGTTTTTGGGCCTTTTGTGTACTGGAAATTTTAGTAAGTGATGATTCCGCCTGAGTATCACCCTCAGAGTGGGATGAAAATACACTACTGTGTTTTCCCCGATTATAATTGGCCACATTAATTCTCCCCAGGGGCTGATGTAACACAGGGTATGAAATATTAGTCATGGAAAACCCATAATCTTTGGCTACTGGGCTGTTAGTATGTATTTGACCACCCATTCCCCATGTAAACTGTAGTCTTCAGTCGCAATCATCCATACCAGAAAATATATCAAATCTGTTTGCTGTCTCCAGGGGTGTAAAGGGTCTCAAGTGATCCATCCTCCTATTAGCATTTGTATTGAACCTAGGAGGTACAATATTCCACCCAAAGAGATCAGCAACGGGTACTGGGTATCGTGCATATAATTGGTGCCTAGTGTTATATGGAGTTGGAAAATAAGTATTGGTAGATAGATGACCGTTGCATAAGTTGGAGGGTACACTAGGGATCTAGGGTAAAAGTACGTCAGGGCACGGGGGATGATGCAGTTATTGCCATTGCCTGGGGGCCAATTTAATATAAAATTGACCGCACCCGGGTCTCTAAAATTAACTACAACTACATCTCCCTCAATATCTTTACCTCTGCCACCCAGCCATTGAAGTCGGCGAACATGTACTATTTCGCCATTGATGTTTGCGATAGGTCTGTGTATACTGAGCCAATGCATAATTTTATTCTTTAGCTGGGCGAACCCTTCCCTCTTATTTTCTGCCAGTTCAGGGACCCCTGTGAAAACCACCACAAAAGGCACGGCTTCAGGAGGAAGTTCTACTAATGGACCCCTATTCATTGGAACCCCTACATGCCTAGTGGCTCCCCCCTCCTCTTGTGATTTCCCCATGCGCACCTTCTCCAGTCCACTTGTGGGTTTACTAACAGCAATTGCAGCTAAGTTGTTTGTCTGCTTTGGGGGGGGCGACTTATGTTGGTTGGTGTTTGTTTTTATGGGAGGTTTTGGTATGGCTGCAGTCAGTTGGAATAAAACATTAGTGACAGATGTTGTGGGTAATGTAGCCAGAGTTGGAAGTTGCACAGCCACATTCACCGGTGCCTTAGTTGAGCCATCCTTGCTCCTTATTCCCAACTCTATTTCTTTGAGTCGTTCCTCCACCCTGTTTAACCTCTCAATAATTGGTAGGGTATAAGACCTGATTAGTTGTTCAATACTATCCAATGTAACAGTAGAATGTACTGGTTGCAACAGTAGTTCAACAGGACCTACAAGTGATGCACTGGTATTGGCGTCCTTTTCGACTTGGGGAGAGATTAAGGGAACTATCACATTTGGCAATTTATCAGGTGCGACTGTTACAAGCTGGTCAGTAATGTTAGTAGGCCTAGAAGACTTACCGAAGTCAGAGTGACTGATCTTTAATTTTTGCCATTCCACCCCCTTTCGTCTTCTTTTACAGGGTGGTGGACCATGGACCTTGAGCGGCATTGGCTTCTTAGTCTTACTTCGAACAGAATTATCATGAATAAGAATTGGGATGGTCATATTCTCAGCTGTACTAGTTATGCTTGTCGGACTGGGGGGGGGGGGGGAGGAGGATGTGGCTCACAGACTGTTCGATGGAAACACAAGGTGTAGGTGTACAATCTCTAAGTAAAAGTGGCACACTCTCCAGGGATGTAAAATCGTCGTTACCCCCAAGGCTACCTTCATTTAGGGAGTGTGCATGGAGCATAAGATCTGTCGGAGTCTTTCTCTTCATGCTTTCAACCGAACGACGGCGCTCCGCCCTTCGCTCTTCTAGTATTATTTCCTTATCTAGATCAGTGACAACTTTTGTGAAATAACCAACAAGAGTGCCATTAAGTGACCCCCCGGTTTTTCTACAATGGCTTTTTCGGGGCTTGGAACCATGATAGACATTTCATAGATAAATACAAATGCTAGGTACCTGACAACGAAAGGGGGTGAGCCCTGCCCGGCCTCACTCGGCCTCTGAGGGCCTAAGGGGGCCCGCCCTTTGCCCGGGCTTCTCCCGGCGCTCCCGAGCAGCGGCAGACAATAGTCAAATTATAGGGCGGGCAGGTGCCAGTGGGCGGGTCTCGCTGGTAGCGCTGGACCAGGTGATGACAATCAAGCAGGGACTCTTGGGAGATTGAGTCCCTGCTACACTGCTCCTCGCGCCTCACAGCAGACACAGGCGTTCCTGATTGATGGGTTCAGCCGCCCAATACCGCCAATCCAGGTAGGGAAATCCTTAACGGCGCAGCGGCACCCGCGAAGCGGGTGCGGCAAGATTTAGCGTTGGAGCGCCAAACCAGTCCTCCTACAAAAAATCAACCACTCCACTCCCAGCGAAGCAATCATTAACATTACTTAAAAACAAATTCACATTCAATTTATTAAAAACATAAAAAAACAATAAAATTGTTTTAAGTTAAAACAAAGAGAAAAAAGCACAATGACTGTCGACGCGGCGTTTCGGTGACCTTGCTTGAACACCTTCTTCAGGACAATGCTTTATTATGGTTAAAAACAATCTATGTGGGAAGATATAGGTAAAAAGTTTTTATTAGCTAAACATTCTAGTACTGGATAACCTCTTATTACTAATCACTCTTATTACTATAGTCCGTTAAAATGCAAAATACCCAGACATTTTTATTTAGTTCATGAAATCGGGACATGTCTCATTGCTAAACACTCTTATCCCTGTGGTCAGTTGAACAGTAAAATAGTTTATTGTATTAACAGTTATGCCATATCTTCTAGACTCAAGGGACTAGTGAACACGCATCATTAATCATTAAAAACGGTTATAACACATAATTTGAGTCTTCTAACATTTGTTACTCCGTGGTGCCTCATGTACTGGTTCGCTCTAAACCAGTTTGAGTGGATATAGTACTCGCTTTCAGTCATATAATAACTCGGCTGTATTCTAAAAGGCTCTGCACTGCACGCCCCACGGTTACTCTTCCTTAGGACGCTCCTTATTTGATTAGAGCTTTAACAAAAAATGTGACCTTAAAATAGGGGATTTCATTATTTGTCCCTTATTAAAGCTTGCTAAAGATCACAAGGTAGACTTACTTTGTAGTTTATCAGATTGCATTTGATTTTGGTGACTTTATATCCTTGAAGTATTTATTCGTATTTCTGGTTATTGGTTACCCTGGGCTAGCTGTAAAGAGTTTGTATTTGGTATTATGTTCATACTACTAGTTACAGGTGACCAGTTTCACCTTATTACTGCTCTTCGTGAAAAACGTGTTTGAGGTTAGTTCTTTTGTGGTTAACTAGCTTGAATGTCCAGTGTTGATTTTCAATTTCTTCACTGGTGGTTTTCTTAGGACTATAATAAATACATAGCGTCATTTCAGTAAATGTCCCAACGAATGCCTATTTTCAAAAGTATTATGAGTCGGGGATCTTACCTCTGAATCTTAGCCCTGAGGGTCTTTCACAGGATGGCTGTAGTCTGTGCCTCAAATAGCTGAAAAAACACAGCCAAATTGTATAGTTTTAGACTACCTGAGGCTAGGTATGTCCTGGTTATCTTTTATGTACTTCTGACAAAATTATTATCATTACCTTATATTGCCATGGAGTTTTATATTGCAGGACACAATTCTTCTCTTGTCTGGTATGTCTGCTATATAACAATCCTGGTCTTGTAATTTCAGGTCATTATCTTAGAAAAGTAAAAAAAAGAAGACTCAATCCTTCTATTCTGCTATCATAAATTCGCTATTTTGTGGTTAGGGTCCCTCTTCTTTGAAGTTCTCCTTACCTGCGCTTTTCGGCGGTGCATCTACTCCATCCTGTGTCCAAACTGCAACTGAGAACGATGCCCGATTTTGCTGTTTATTTATATCCTTGTTAATTGAATAATTAGAGCTTAATTGATTTAGGCTCTGTGAGGTAGGGATTGAGGACCGGTCTTGTTGATGGTTCTCTTTCGGCCATCTTGTAACCTGTTGTTTAGTTGGAGTCTGGTTGTTTTACTCTTTATTTTCTGCGTTAGGAACTTTATCGTGACACTGTCATTAATGTATTTACGATCCTTTAAGTCTATCTTATATTAAGCTGATTGATTTAAAATGGGCCCCGAAAAATATAATTATTCAGAAACCGCGAGTGCTTTAGGTCGAAAATTCGACATATGGCCAGAGCTTTGTTATTTTTAGGTTTCTCTGCCCATATTGTGTTATTCCACGAAAAGTGAGTTATTCTGACTATCCGGTGTTCCGCTTGGCATATGATGAGCGGACTATGAGTTTTTTATATACTTGTTTACTTTTCCGCTTTTTTGGCCATCTTAGAATGGGCTGGAAACTTAATTCGGTCATTTAAATGCATGCATATTAAGTTGCCTGCATAGTCCTTGCTTTTGCTATATTCATTTTTACATGTTTTTAAACTTGGTCTGCAACCCACGCTAATTTTAAAATATTGCAAACCGTATAGATTTTTACAAACCGCATATATTATGAACACACGGTTGATCGCATTGGATTTGCAGTCAAGTTATTTTATATATATTATATTAGATTTCTCTATCTTTGTTTATAATGTCTAAACATCGTTGGTAGTAATTATACATATTCGGTGTTTTTCCATTTCACTGGTTCGGCCATCTTGGAATGGGCTGGAGACTATTATTAAACGTTTAGATGTATGCATTGTTTTGGGTTCTATCCAGAATTCATACTATATTCATTTATACAAATATTTAGTCTCGATATATTACCAGCGATACTGCTAAATATTGAAAGACCGATTGAGTCACGAGAGCACACTTCATCGCATTAGACCCGCAGTCATGTTTTTTGTATATTGTACTCGACCTATGTTTACATGGGTTTATCTGCCTATGTTTATAGTATTTAAACATCATGGATTATTATCACGCCCTTTCATTTATATTGTTATAGGGCTTCTAAGGAGTCATTTATAAATAAACTCTACCGTATCTATTAGGGTGCTGCAGTGGTTTGTTAATTCAATTGGGTCCTCTGCCTAGTTTTTAAACGCAAGAGGACTGATGATTTATAAAATTCTTTCCCATTCCTCCCTATTGTTTAAACCGCTCTTAAAAGTCTCGAATTTGGACATGTAGAATTGTTCTCTTCCTACGTTTGGTATCAATATCACCTCCGCTTTTATTTATACTTATTGCCTCTAGTACGCACCATCTCATTTCATCTTTGTTTTTCACTAGTCCAATGATCTACTAGGGGTGCATTTGTCCACTTTGTTCCAATTGCTGATCTATGCTCATTGAGCCTTACCCTGACTTCTCTGGAGGTCTCTCCAATATATGCCAATTCGCAGGGACATTGGATCATGTAAATTACATTTTTTGTTTTGCAGTTGACTAGTTTCTGATGTTTATGGATAACTCCCCGGTATGTAACCGTGGATCCCTTGATGATCTTTTTACAGTTTTTGCAGGATCCACAGGGAAAGTTTCCTACAATGTTTTTGCCGTCCAGTGTCCCTATCCTATTGATTTTATCTTGATAGGTGTGGACTAGACAGTTTCTAATTGTTCTATTGCGTCTAAACGCAAAAATAGGTTTGGGTAGTGAACTGGTATTGCCATTAATCAATTTCCAATTTCTGTTTATTACATTTTTCACCTTATTAGTTATTTGTGAAATTGGTTACACAAACTATTGTGTTTTCATTATTATTTGTTTTCTGTTTTGGTTCAAATAAACTTTCTCTATTAAAATATTTGCTCTTTTGTAGGCTTTCTTAATCATTGTCTTGGGGTATCCTCTTTCAATAAACTTATTGATTAAAATATTTGCATGATATTCATATTCCCGTTTGTCCGTACAGTTACGTTTGACTCTAAGAAATTGGCCAAATGGTATGTTATTGCGTTGACTAGCTGGATGATTACTTTTAAAATGCAACAGTGTTGCGATCTGTAGGCTTTCGATAGAGCTCTACTTGTAATTTGCCTTGCACTTCTTTTATTTTTATGTCTAGGAAATTGCAACTTTCGTTGCTGTATGAGGACGTGAACTTTAAGTTACTGTCTCCCAAATTAATCCATTGAATGAAGCCTTTCAGGTCCTCCTCACTGCCCTTCCAAATAAAGAAAACATCGTCAATGAAGCGGGACCATCTGTCCACATTTTCGTAGAAAGGGGCCGCCTCATTGAAAATGTGGACCTCTTCAAATGCTGCCACATACAGGCATGCTAAACTTGGGGCGCAGGTTGCACCCATGCTGGTGCCCTTCGTTTGTTTAAAATCTTCTTTGAATAGGAAAATATTGTTTTTCAGGACCAGTTCTACACAGTTTACTATGAATATTGAGTGATCTGATAATTCCTCCTGACTGTTTTTAAGAGGTTTTTAATCATAGCAATGGTAGCATCTTGCGGAATGTTTGTGTATAGTGCCTCGATCTAAGGTCACTAGCCACTCTGTTTCTTTATTGTACGGTATGTAAGAATTACAATAAATGTAACAATTTTATCATTAGAAACTCTAGTACTTGATTACTTGACCTCTTGATTTATTAATGGTTTATCAACCATGCAATTTTGTATTTCGTTTGTAATGGTGTAACAATGTATGACTGATACTTATCAGTTTTCTTTTGTGAATTTGTTACCATGTGGGGTGCCTCATACTGAATTACTCCCCGAGTAGTTTTTGATAATTAAAACCCGATAGATCAGACCGTTTTAAGCATCTATCACCTATAACCAGGAAAAGGGAAACCTTAATTTTTTCATTTATCAAGTATTCGTGTGTATACTTGCTTGTAGTGTTGTGCAAGTACAGTCACTATGCGTTGTGGGTCCGACGTGATTACTCCATCTTCGGTCCTAATCTGTGCTATCCATCTACGCGCCTGTTCTTTCTTGTCAAGACAGGCAAGAAGTGTGCCAGCTTTGTCTCTGGACGCATAGATCAGATGTTGGACCGCTTGCAGACTGGACTTGGCATCAACCCAAAGGTGTTCTTTGTATTCTTGTCTTTTCATGTGTAATGTATGTGCTGTCTCGTCAGTGGGTTCAGCTGCATGTTGGGATTTTAGGTGCTGTACTTCCTGCTCTAAGGTCTCTATTGCTTTCCTTTTTTCCCATTTGTGCCCCTCTATGAGGGAGATAGCCTGACCCCTTATTACTGGTTTGTAAGCTTTCCGTAACGTTAGAGAGGAGGAAACAGACTTCATTTTCTTGGAAGTATTGCGTGGTAGCAGTGGTTACATTTTTTCTGATCTTCGAATTGAGGAGGAAACCTGGATAAATGGGGTATATACGACCCTAAATAGTACAGTGTACTTGGATATCTGTTCTTACCGGGGAGTGATCAGATTCCTCTGGGTAAGTGTGTGGTCGCCCCCATCCTCCCCATATCGTCCATGGCCGTGAATATGTAATCTATGCAGGAGAGGCTATTATGCGCTCCCGAGTGGAACATGTATTTTCTCCTTCGGGGTTTGGAGCCGCCATATGCCCAATAGGCCATGTGCCTCTAAGAAGTCAGCCAAGTGGGAACTGGCGCGATGTTGTGGGTGGCTAGGTGTGTGGTCCAGTACGTCATTCATGGTAATGTTAAAGTCTCCCCCTAGTATTAGGCCACCGTCTGGTAGTGTTAGGAGGAATTTGCCCAAATCTTGAAAGGCGGGGGAGTGCAGAGAAGGCGGGATATAAACAGATACTAAGTTAAATATTCAACCCTCCCATTGAAGCGATATAGCCACGAAGCAGCCTTGGTCATCCTTAAAAGTGCGGTGGACAATGAGGGGGTAATCATTTTCGCACTAAAATATCCCCTCCTGGATCATGTTGTGAATTCCGAATGAGCCACCAATTGAAACCCCCACCAAACAAGGGCCTTACACATGGAGCCCATCAGGTGTCTCCTGACGCAGTATAACCGCCGGGGAGATGCGTTTCAGATATTGGAACACTAATCCTCTTTTTATCTTGTCCCCTAAACCATTGACACTCCAGGAGAGGAGTGATGGCGCTGACTTTGGTGTGTTGTGTTATTGGGTCAGATGAAGACATTGGGGATATAAATCATCATGACATGTTGGATAGCGAAAGTCATCGTGAACCTATTACCACAGTGGCTGTACATCGATATTTGCAGACCAATAACCATTAAACCATCAACAAGTAAAACATTCCCATGTTGTAAATATATATCTCCTGCAGCGGGAACCTGTATTCTGCTTCCCCTGCTCATCAGGTACAGAATAGTACACTTCACATATATATTGGGGGTAAGTGCAGAATCGATCACCATAAAATCAGTTGGAGTCCATACCCCCCCATCCTCCCTGCCTCTAAAGAACCCATCCCCCCTCCCTGCATTCCTGCCTAGTAGGTTCAAAACTACCCACCACCCCAATAGCAGAGTACTTATAATCCCCAAAATAGAAACCATTAAATGTGAGGTCGTGTGGTTTTAGCGCTTAGTGGTCTCTTCCTCCTGGGCCCGCAGCAATTCCAAGTCACATTGAGGGGTCAATGATAGTCCTTAAAGTGCTACTGCTTGGTAATATGCTGCCGATGCAACTTTAGTCTGGCAGAGAGGGAGCCAATACGGTCATACGAGCGGGAATCCCCCACCTCCACCCGCCCCACACAAGCAGTAAGAGACGGTTACTGACAATCGCAGTTCATGCAGTTCTTCATTTTCCAGCACGTGCTGTGTCGCTGCCGGAGCGGGAGCTTCTGGATCTCGATGGTGACCGCTGCCCGTCTCCAAGCCTTAATGAGGAGTCTTTAGGTTGGCCTTCAGCGTTTCCACGATTCGTCTCTTCCCTTCGGCGTTGGGACTTGAGTGGACCCTCCTCAAGCCAACATTGTGCTTCCTCGGGCGTCGTGAAGAACCAGGATTTGTCTCCGTCGATTAATTTTAGCTTAGCTGGGAAGAAAATCATATACTTAAGACCCTTGTCTCTAAGAGCCCGCTTGATGCCTTCAAAAGAGCGTCGTTCTTGTTGTACCTTCAAAGTAAAGTCCGGAAAGAACCTGATTGTTGCGTTTTCATATTGAAGGTCTCCATTAACTCTTGCTGCTTGCAGGATCGCAACCCGGTCGTGATAGTTCAAGATGTGCGCTATAATGGTGCGAGGTGGCGCCTCAGGCTTTGGCTTCGGGATCGGGGCTCTGTGTGCCTGTTCAATAAAGAATATTGGGGAGAGTCTCTTGGGCTTTAAATAAAGCCGGATAAGATTTTCAAGGAAGAGATCCATAGTAGGCCCTTCCGCCCCTTCAGGCACCCCTACCACCCATATGTTCTTGCGACGGGCTCGCCCTTCTTGATCATCCAGGTGTAGTGCCATTTCTCTATGTTGGTGGATTAATTGTTTGACCTTTTCCTCCAATTTACGTGCAGGGGTCTGGAGCTCTTCGACATTTCCCTCCGTAGCCCTGACCCTTTCAGAAGTTTTCCGCATGTCCGCTCACATAAGGTTTATCTCGATCGTTACCTTATCAATTTTTGTCTCCAGGCTGGTGCCGACTGCTTGTATCGCCGCCATGATTGATCTGAGAGATGGTTCTGCTGCAGGTGCGGCTTTATTCATTCCATCTGCGGCCGAAAGCTGGCGGGGACTGCATATTTGTCTAGATTGTTGAGTTGGATGGATGTCGTATGCCTTTAGGTTTAGTCATACTGCCTTGTAGGCCCCAGGCCAGACAGTGAGTCACCAATAGGGAGCGCCTCGAAACCTTCGGACAGTGGTTAATGTTACCTTGGAAGTTAGTGCGGTCAGAGGGGTTTGCGCTGCCTCAGTCTGCCACCCTCATCAGTCCAGGCAGTATGATTGGCCACTTGCTAGTCCAAACTCTCCCGTAGCTCTGCCTGGTTCCAGCTGGGCCGCGCTTAAATCTGTTCCTCTCCCTCCATAGCTTTTCACCCCGGCTTCCAATGTGCATGCAGCGCTTGTGGAATGTGGTGTGAAATGTCCGAATTCAGGCACTGACTGTTGACAGTAGGTCGGATTTTGTGGTGTGTAGTCTTATTTAATGCCTCCTACCTCAGGCTTATGCAGTGTCCTTCCTCGATGTGTTGGAACTTCCCGCAGGAGCGGGTGTAATCTGAAAGAAACAGGTTAGTATTAGATTCCTTACCTTAGAATATCCCCAGGCGTCAGTCTGGATCCGGAAACTTTTGCGTAGCAGTACCCCTGCGCGTCGGTAGGCGTCGTCTGCAGGCGTCCCCTGCGGCTCCGCGTCGTCGGCGTCGTCCGCCGTGATGACGTCGCTGGAGTATATAGACGCCGCCTCCGCGCGCTGACGTCAGTTCTTCTTTTTTCCGCGCCAGTTAGCGCAGATCCGAAGAGCAGTACTCCGGTCTTTTGACCAAGTTTTTTGTTAACTGATTGATCTTTACGGTGCCGGTAGGATGCCCGGTTTCAAGAGTTGTGACGAGTGCGACCGCATGATGTCGGTCACCGACCACCATCGACTCTGCCTCCGGTGTCTGGGCGCGGACCACGACGTGGAGTCCTGCGTCGACTGTCGGGCCTTGACTGGAAAAGCTAGGCGGGAGCGGTCCCGCAAGCTTCTCGAACTCCGGTTGTCGGCCCCGCGTCGAGAGCGGTCCCGGTCCGGTCGGAGGTCGAGGGAGCGGTCGAGGGAGCGGTCGCGGAGCCGCCATGGGCGCTCCGGGAGTCGCCACCATTCCTCCGGCTCGTCAGGTAAGCACAAGAAGTCGGGGCGTCGCCGTCGCACCCCCGACTCCCCCCGACGCCCGCGTGCTGCGGCCGGGGGCTCGGGTGACCCCACCCCCGCGGTCCCGCATGGGTCGCCGACGCCGTCTACCCCACACCTGTCGGTCCCTGGGGAAGGCGCGTCGCGTGAGGAGATCGAGGCCTTCCTCATTGCTATGAGGGCGAGGTCTTCTCCGGCGGGGCCTTCGGCGCCTGCGGGCCCGTCGGTTCCGTCTGGGGGCCCGAGCGGTTCGGGTGCTCCTGCCCCGGCGCCGCTGGTTCCCTCTGGTTCGTCGCCGGCTGGTCTCCCGGCCTCTCCGGCGTCGGTTCCTGTGGGCCAGCCCGTGGTACCGCCCCCGCGTGGTGCAGCGACTCCGCCGTCGGCTCCGGCCGGCGTCGGGTCCCCGGCACCGACGCCGCGCGGCGCCACCCCCCTTTCCTCCCCGACTCCGGACTCGGAGCCGGACCGGCGTCGGCCGACGCCGGACCCGACGCCGATGGGGCCCGTTGACCCCGATGTCTATATCGTCGACCCAGAATATGGGTATGACGAGGAGGAGTATGGAGAGGGTTGGGAGGGGTCTGAGGACCCTCTATCCCGTGCCTGCCAGTACGATGTGGACTGGGTAGGTGATCTGGGTGATGCCAGTGGCCTGGACGAGTCGCCCAACCCTGGGTTTGTCTCTCCGTCCCCTGTGGCGTCCGAGGCGGGTGCTGCCTATTCGGTGGTCCTGATGAGGGCTGCCAAGGCCTTACACCTTGAGCTCCCCGTCGCGAAGGTCAAACCGAATATCCTGACGGAAGTTTTTAAACCGCAGTCATGCCCCCAGGAGCCTCTGCTGCCGTTTAATGAGGCCCTGACGGATGTCCTTCTGGGCACCTGGTCCAGGCCCGCCTCTGGTGCGCCGGTTGACCGGAACGTTGCCAGGCGTCACCGTCCCTGCGCGGACGACCCTGCCTTCCTGTCCACCCATCCCTCCCCGGAGAGTCTGGTGATCCAGGCCTCCACTTCGCAGTCCGCATTTCCGTCGGCTCCGCCCGACCGGGAATCAAAGAGGTACGACCAATTTGGAAAGAAAGTGTTTTCCTCTTTGAGTGCTGGGCTGCGGTCTTGTAACACCGCGTGCCTCTTGGGCCGCTACACCCACTCCCTGTGGGATACGGTCGAGGAGTGTTTGCCGCAATGCCCCCAGGAAGTGCGGGACAAGCTCACCCGGGCCTTTGTTGAAGGCCGGGATGCGGCGCGGTACTCGATCCGTTGTGGTCTGGACACCACGGACTCACTGGGACGGGCCATGTCCACTACGGTGGCGATTCGTCGCCATGCCTGGCTGAGATCTGCCAACTTCTCACCAGACGTCCAAAATACGCTTATGGACATGCCATTTGATGGCAGTCGCCTGTTTGGTGACAAAGCGGACCACGCGCTGGAGCGCTTCAAGGACTCCAGGGTCACGGCCAAGTCCTTGGGTCTCTCGACCCAGACCCAGCGCCAGCAGACGGGTTCGTTTCGGCCCTTTCGTGGCCAAGGGAGAGGAGGTCCCACACGTGCTGCCAGCCACGCGGCGCAGAGCGCTCCCCAGCGCGGTGGCGCCCGTGGTTTCCGCCGTGGTGGCGGTAGAGGCCAGCGTCGTGGTCAGTCCACGCCTCCCTCCGCTGCGGCATCCAAGCCTTCCTAGTCCGAGCTTTCGGGCTCACGTGACGCCAGTGGGTGGCAGGGTTCGCCATCACCACTCCCGCTGGCGCGCGATAACATCGGACAGGTGGGTGCTGCAGCTTGTCCGAAGGGGCTATGCCCTCCCCTTCGAGTCCACTCCTCCAGCCATGCCACCGCAGAACCACCGTGTGTCGGGGGACCACTTGACACTTCTGCAGGAGGAAGTTACGGCCCTCTTGGCCAAGGGGGCCATCGAGCGCGTTCCTGGGCCAGAAGTAGGGTGTGGTTGCTACTCCCACTACTTTCTGGTACCCAAGAAGGACAAGGGAGGCCTGCGTCCTATCTTGGATCTACGGAACGTCAACGGCTTCCTCCGGAAGGAGAAGTTCAAGATGTTGACTTTGGCTCAGGTCTTGGCTGCTCTAGACCCACAAGACTGGATGGTAGCGTTGGACTTGCAGGATGCGTACTTTCACATCCCCGTCCTGCCGGCCCACCGGCGTTACCTGCGGTTCACGGTAGGCCACGAGCATTTTCAGTTTATCGTGCTCCCTTTCGGCCTTACCAGCGCCCCACGGGTGTTCACGAAAGTGATGGCGGTGGTCGCAGCTCATCTGCGCCGGTTAGGGGTTTCAGTCTTCCCCTACCTCGACGACTGGCTGTTGAAGGCGGGCTCGCCCCAGACAGTCGTCCACCACCTTCAGATGACGGCAGACCTCCTGCACGAGTTGGGGTTTTCCATCAATGTGCCGAAATCACACCTGTGTCCCTCTCAAAAGCTCCTTTTCATCGGAGCGGTTCTCGACTCGGCGCAGTTTCGGGTTTATCCCCCGGAACGGCGGGTCCGGGATATTCAGGCTCTGATTCCCATCTTTCAGCCGTTATCCCGGGTTTCGGTCAGGTTGACGCTGCGGCTTCTGGGGCTGATGGCCTCCTGCATCCTTCTGGTGCATCACGCCAGATGGCGGATGCGGGCTCTGCAGTGGGACCTGAAGTTTCAGTGGGCCCAGCATCAGGGCAACCTATCCGACCATGTCCTGATCTCGGAGGGCACTGCGAGACAGTTGCAGTGGTGGCTTACAGACCGCGATTGGGTCAGGGGCAGATCCCTCTCCCTTCCCCAGCCGGAGCACGTGGTTGTGACGGACGCGTCCCTCCAAGGCTGGGGTGGCCACTTGGGAGAGGCGGAGATCAGAGGCCTCTGGTCTCCGGCGGAGTCCCGGCTCCATATCAACATGTTGGAGCTGCGGGCGATTCGCCTGGCACTGAAGGCATTCCTCCCCTTTGTCATCGGGAGTGTAGTGCAGGTGTTCACGGACAACACCACCGCCATGTGGTACTGCAACAAACAGGGCGGTGTGGGGTCGTGGACCCTTTGCCAAGAGGCTCTGCGCCTCTGGCAATGGCTGGAACGTCAGGGCGTGACTCTGACGGTTCAACACCTGGCAGGTTCTCTGAACGCCAGGGCGGACGAACTCAGCCGTCGGTGCTCGGTGGATCACGAATGGCGTCTGAACTCGGATGTGGCGAGAGGCCTCTTTCAGCAATGGGGAGAGCCTTGGTTAGATCTATTCGCCACAGAAGAGAACGCGCAATGTCATCAGTTCTGCGCGTTGGAGTTTCCAAGACGGCACTCGCTCGGCGACGCCTTTCGGCGCGAGTGGAGTTGCGGTCTGTTGTACGCCTTTCCGCCTATACCACTTCTGCCCAGAGTGCTGAAGAAGATCAGGCGCGACCGGGCCCAAGTTATCCTTGTGGCTCCGGACTGGGCTCGAAGGTACTGGTATCCCGAGCTACTCAGCATGACAGTCGGTCCCTCGATCCGCCTGCCCCTTCAGGAGGACCTTCTGTCGCAGCAGCAGGGGACGGTCCTCCACCCGAACCTGTCCAGTCTCCACCTCCATGCGTGGAGATTGAGCGGCGACAGTTGAGGCCATTTGACTTGCCTCCTGAAGTCTGTGATGTCATTCTGGCAGCCAGGCGTCCCTCCACAAAGTCGGTATACGCCTGCCGGTGGAACAGATTTGTGGCATGGTGCACAGCAAAGGCTGTGGATCCCCTTTCTGCCCCTCTGTCTGAGGTTCTCCTCTTCCTCCTTTCCCTTGCCCAGCAGGGCTCTGCTCTGGGCACTATCAAGGGCTATCTTTCTGCCCTTTCCGCCTTCTTGAGGCTACCTGATCAGCCATCTTTGTTCAAGTCCCCTATTGTGTTAAGATTCTTAAAGGGCATCACGCACATGTATCCTCCAACTCCGTTCGTGATGCCTCAGTGGGACTTGAACCTGGTTTTGACTTTCCTGATGTGCGCTCCCTTTGAGCCCCTTCATTCCTGTCCTCTCCGTCTTCTCACCTTAAAGACGGCCTTCCTGGTAGCCATCACCTCTGCCAGGAGAGTGAGTGAGCTCCAGGCTCTTTCTATTCAACCTCCTTTCTTGTCTGTTCATCCTGATAAGGTGGTTCTTCGGACTAGACCTTCTTTCCTGCCCAAGGTAGTCTCTGCTTTTCACATTGGGCAGTCCATCACCTTGCCCTCCTTCTTCCCGCCTCCGCATCCTTCAAAGGATGAAGAGCGGCTCCATCGTCTGGACCCAAAACGTGCGCTTTCATTCTATATGGATCGCACACGCCAGTTCCGGGTGGATGACCAACTGTTTGTTGGCTACGTGGGTGAGAAGAAGGGAAGGGCGGTACAGAAACGGACCATCTCTCGGTGGGTCGTCCTGTGCATCAAAGCATGCTACTCTTTGGCTCGGAAGGAGCCTCCTGTTGGGCTGCGGGCCCATTCCACTCGGGCCACGGCGGCTACTACTGCCCTGGGCCGGGGAGTCCCTTTGCAGGACATTTGCCAGGCGGCCACGTGGGCCTCGCTGCACACCTTTGCGAGGCACTACTGCCTGGACAGTCAAGTCCGGAGGGATGGCTTCTTTGGCCGTTCGGTCCTCCAGGACTTTCTGGTGTAGGTTGTATTGGTTCGCAGACCCACCACCGGGGTTGGTATTGCTGGGGTATCTATTCTAAGGTAAGGAATCTAATACTAACCTGTTTCTTTCAGATGAACAAGTTACTTACCTTCGGTAACGATATATCTGTAAGAAACAGTAGTTAGTATTAGATTCCTTACCGCCCCGCCCGTCCTCCCCGTTCTGCGAACTGATACCTAGGGTTAAGGACATCCCTTTCAGGGCCCTAGTTTCAAATGGCACCAGTGTTGGTTCTCACATGGCTCTGCGTGTTCTGGCGCGGAAAAGCTGTGTGCAAAGAACTGACGTCAGCGCGCGGAGGCGGCGTCTATATACTCCAGCGACGTCATCACGGCGCACGACGCCGACGACGCGGAGCCGCAGGGGACGCCTGCAGACGACGCCTACCGACGCGCAGGGGTACTGCTACGCAAAAGTTTCCGGATCCAGACTGACGCCTGGGGATATTCTAAGGTAAGGAATCTAATACTAACTACTGTTTCTTACAGATATATCGTTACCGAAGGTAAGTAACTTGTTCTGTAGCGCTAAGGGGAGGGGGAGAGAGAGGATGCTTCTTTGGGATCTACCCTGAGTGTGTCTTCTCCTCCTTATTAGCCGTTGTCTGGATCACGCTCGTCCCCTTTACCCACAAGGCTCGCGCCGGCGTCGGAAGTCCGATGTCAATACACCAGTCTATCAGTATTCCGCAGCCTGTTGTAGTGCCGTGCTGCCGTTATAATGTAGTCTGAGGTATCCCTTCCAGTTAAGCGGCGCTGGTGCTCCCCAAGATATAGGCCACAGGACTGCACGCCTATCTCTCCGATCACGTGGGGGAGGGTCTACTGCGGTCTCCCCGGGGTCTCACCTTGCAGGTGGCTGTGGTCTCTGTGCACGGGCAGTGCTCCCAGGAGGCCCTCAGTCCCTGCCATGCACTCAATGGGGACAGGCCGTCGGCCGCGGCAGTCGCGTAGCACCGAGACTCGGCCTCTGGTCCTCACCGCAGCTGTCGGATTACGCGGCTCCGCCCACCTGTCGTGGCTAATGCCTTGCTATCCAGTTCGGCACCGCTCCGTTATCTTGGCTGTCGTGGTTAGCGGGAGTCTGAACGACGAACCCTCTCGCTCCATGGCTTCTGGAGCCTTATTCTTGCTTGTTCTGCCCTCGAGGTGCCGGATTGTTATCGGATTTAGCAGGTTATTCCGCAGGCCCTGACGGAGCCCAAGAGCTACACCGCCATTGCTGTTGGCGCCAAGCCACGCCCCCAGGTAAATGTATATTAAATTGTATAAGTAGATCGTTTTTTCCCCTCATGTATCTGTATTGGGTTATTCAGCAGTATACATACATAGGATTTCACCTACCCAATCTAATAACATCCATTATGTTGTATAATTTACACAAAGTCATGTACTGCGTAAGAACGTGTAACCTTGCTCAATCAACCCTATAACTCCCACCCCGTGTAAGTAGATTGTACTGGTTTGGTGTATGAACATAGATTGAATATTTGCCAACAGACTGAGTAATGTCACATATCGTTCAGATGGTATACTTAACAGAATCAATACAGGCTGAGCAGGTTTTTTTTAAAGGAATTTCTTGGTTGTAAAAAAAACCACCACTTCCCTGACCTAATGAAAGGTATAGGTAGAATCCCTTGGGTCTTATCAAAATGGAAGCAGCTGCAATGAGAAGGCATGATGGGATATGAAATCTGACACTGCTTATTTAAGGACATTAGAAAAGGAAGCTCATGGAGCGGCTGCCTATCAAACTTTGTATTCTAATATTAATTTTGTTTTTCTTTTAGAATCGAGCCTCAGCATTGTCTTAAGGCAGCCTCTATCTTTTGAGAACCAATTGGCTATGATTTACAAGAAAAACTAAATTCCGCCAATGTGACCTTGGATATGGTGCATTATTTGTCTGCATTTTAAAATACCTGTGTTTTCATATAGATAAAACATTTATATAACAACATGTTGTGGGAACCTGTTCCTACAAGGGGCTATTCGAGTGCTTCGGTCTATAATGAAGATTCAAGGTAACTTGACAAATTAGGGGGAACCACTGGAACTATGCAGCATGGGTGACCAAATAACCGGTAAATTGACTACATTTTGCAGCACCTTCTGTGGCAGAAGGTCTGTTTTGATACTTTTTAACACTTATACAACTCAGATCCCAATGCTGTAAAAAAATGGAACCATTTCTTAAGCAAGTAAAACTCTCATTCAGCAAATAATTTCTTACGATGAAATATTTAGCAACATTTGGTTTCTTTCATTCAAAGCGCAAGAACGTCACTATATTAACAATATCCTTTCTCCTGGCCCAAATAAAAGCAAGATAGTACGTAACATACAAAGTTGCATTCAGAAGAAAACAAGGATATGTATACACACATTAGCAGGGAAAATGTCCTGTATAATTTATGCACACCAGGTCATCTGCAATGTATGTGCAGCAAATTGTCCTCTCAAACTGGCCATCCTTCCATATTCTTTCGGACATCCTCATATCCCCCCATACCCTCTTTGAGTACTTTTCAAATCATCTACACAATATGTGTCTCATGCAAACTTACCCTGTACCCACAAAGATATGGCTTGTATCGCAAAGCAGCTCTAGCTAGTCCTAATCCCCTGCACCTTCACTTGCTTGTATCAAAGAGAATTTGGATTGACCACTAGACTGTTCATATATAGGTAGCATCATGTATGTCCAAACTTGGGCAGAAGGTGTTTACGCACCTGATAGTCCTAGTCTTTATCTCAAAGCTAAGTTTACTCACAGGTTCTTTTCCAACAGTACTCCTAGCTCTCTGTGCTCGCCCCAGTACCTTTTCCCATTTCTCCTTTCCCCTTTCTCACTCATCTCTCCGCCCCAACTCTTCTACTCACATTCCGTCATCCAACCATCTCACACTTACACTTCTCTCCCCCTCTTCTCTTCCTTTCTTTTGATCTCTTGCTGGGTCTTTTTAATGGGCTCTTCACCATCTTCAATACGCTTATCTTACTTGCTTTCTGTTCATCCTTAACACACTCACCCTGCTTCTGTAATCTTCTATCCTCCACTTCCCCTCTTGCAGTTTCTTTGCTCATCATCTCTTCCTTGCACCAGTCTCTTTTATTCATAACGTTTTGCTTGCACTTTCTCTCCACTCTTCCTTCAGTTTCGATCTCACTTCCATCCATTTTGTGTCCTCTTCTCCATTATATTGCGCCCCTTAGTTCCATTCTCCTTTTTCACACTTCTCCCCTCTTTCAAACTGTCTTGTCTCCTTGTAGAGTGCGCTTGTCACCATTCCCTCTATTCTCTATCATCCTGCTTGGACACCACTCCTCCTCTTTACTGCACTCTTCTTTCCCTTCTCCTTCTGTACGTTCCACCCTGTCCTCCTCCCTCACTTCCTTTCCATCTCCCTCCCCCCTTTCTTTCATCTCCCTCGCCCTGCACACTTCATTGCTTTTTTTTTTGCACTGCCTCTCGCCACCTTTCGTCCACACTTACTTCCATTCTTTCCTCTCCTGTCTTATATTCTACTTTTTCCCCCTCTAGTGCTTTGCTGTCCTATTCTGCTTTCTTACATTCTAAACTACTGCATATTTCCTGTTCTTTTTTTCTTGCAATAACAGCTCCCCGTTTTATCCACCTCCATCTTCTTTCAAAACTGTCCTCGCCCTGTTTTAGGTCTGGCCTACTCAGAGCATTAGCTGTATTTTGTTGAAAACCTATTGTTTATATTATAATATACAGAGTGGTCTATGGGCCACACCCTTGCTCATGAATGGATGCTTTTTTTTTGTCTATCTAAGTTTTGCAGAGTGAATCTTTTCTAGATTCACTATGCTATGCATTATTCCACCATCTAGTGGTTGGGTAAGGAATTGTAGTATTTATATATATATATATATATATATATATATATATATATATATATATATATATATTTTTATTTATTTTTTTTATTTTTTTTTGTCGTTGGTGGGTGTTGACATACCACCATTTGGAGTTCCTCTGTGACGTCGACGTGCTTCTTCCGGAAGCTCCCATCTTTGGTCGCCATCTTCGGATTCTTTTCTTCCGCCGTTGGGTCTGGATCGATACGGGAGGAGCTCCAGAAGATTGGAGAGAAGAATCGATGATGATAAACAAAACAAATTGGAGAAGAACTTCTTTGACGTACCAGTCTTCGAGTCTGGGAACCGGGAAACAGCAAAGAGGAATAGACAAAACTTCGATGTCATTCGAAGAATGTGCATACAGGGGGATACCTGTGCACAGTAATGGACAAGACGACATTCAAGTTCTGCGACAATTGTCACCCCAAGTATGCACAGAATGATCAACATCCAGTCTGCAACCTTTGCCTGCAGCTGAAGCGAAGATTGCAACGCATGCTCCGCGTTCACCCCAAAAACTTTGTTGGTAAGAGACCAGGAAGAGCAAATTACAGCATGCAGGGTCAAGGACCACCACTGTCTCTTCGAGACCTGGGCCTCTAGCGAAGAGGAGGACGTCGCCGCCGAAGGGCCTGAAGGAGAAGAGAACGCGTACGTTCCAGTCGTCTAAGTCGAAAACAAAACTCCGAAGAAGGTAAGAGAAGCATCGACCCCCAGAAGATCAGGTGACTCACGAAAGAGTGATTCGAAGCCCTTAAACAGCCTCGTCGTCGAAACATTTGACCGCAAGCGCGTCCAAAGAAAAACAGTCCATCGGTTCCTGAGACAAGGACTCAGACTGCGAAAACCCAAGAAAAGTCAAAGGCGTCGAAAGACAGTCACGAAAAAAAACAATCTTTGACTGTGTTGTCTTCCAGCTCAAAGAGAAAAGCTGAAAATTTCGACGCTGAAACATAAGCGTCCGAGCTAAAAAAGAAGAGAATCGAAGCCAAGAAGGCGAGTATCTTGCAACGCAAGAAGGATTTCTATGAAAAAAATGAAAACATTAAACATTTTGACCAACGCCGAAAAGGACATAGAGGAACTAGAGCCACCAGCAACCCCAGAACCGGTCAAAGAAAATGAGGAAGAGGAATACTTCTTCGAAGCTGAAGGGGAGGAAGAGGACCAAACCAATCACGGTTCAGCTACTTCAGGGACAAAAGACCCACAATGGCAAGATCTCGACGCCGAGTCACCAGAAGAAGTGGTAGACCCATATCCATCAAGGCCTTCTCCACCAGATGACATTGGGATGTACAACCAAGTTATAAAGAAAGCAGCAGACACTTATGGAGTGCAATTGGAGGAAGAAAAGCCACAATCATATTTTCTACTAGAGACATTGCTGCCTACACAGACCAGAAGTCAATTCCTTCCGATGCTGCCAAGTGTACTGGACCAGGGTAAGGAAGCCTTTAAAGAACCTGCTACATGCAAAGCAGTGACACCAAGAGGTGTGCAAGAGAAAGTACAAGCATTCCTCTAAGGATCCTAGGAACATCTAAGGTTCCGAAACAAATTCATAAAGACTCAAAAATTCAAAATGACAACTTTACAAGAGGTGATACATCAGATACAGGCAGGAGACTACATGGTAACTATAGACTTAAAGGACGCATACTTGCACATCCCCCATGAACAGAAAACACGGGTCTATTAAAATTTGTGATCAACAGAACACACTACCAATTCAGGGTGCTAGAATTCTGACTGAAATCGTCACCAAAAGAGTCTTCACAAAATGCCTAGCAGCAGTAGCTGCTCACATAAGAAGGCAAGGAATGCATGTATATCCATACCTAGATGACTGGCTAGTAAGAGCAAGCTCCTACAATGTCTACAAACACATACAGCAAGTCATTCAAACATTGGCCCAACTCGTTTTCTCAATACCCTGGTACAAATCGTCACCAGAATTAGAGCAAGTAAACATTTTCTCAGGCACAGAAATCAACACAAGACTAGGGAAAGTATTCCCAAGCACAAAGAACACTAGCAATTCTGAAGGAGATGCATCTATACCAAAGGGGGCAAGCTCTGACCGAGAGGACAGTGGGGAAACTGCTAAGGATGATGGTTTTGTGCATTTATCTATTCCCGAACATTCAACTGCTTGTGAGACCATTCCAGGAATGGCTGCAAAACAATGGTCCCATGCAACAGGGAGTTGGGAGGATCTAGTGGTTATCACAAACAGTTCATCAAGAAATAGCATGGTGGAACACAAGAAACATAACACACAGGAGACTTTTCACACAACCTACTCCAACAGTGACCATCACAACATATGCATCCAAGAAAGGATGGGGAGCGCACATGGACAACCTGAAAGTAAGGGGATTGTGGATGCGACAGGATGAGGTAAAACACATCAACTTCCTGGAGTATAAAACGGTGTTCCTAGCCTTAAAAGCCTTAGGGAAAGAGGGTGCTAATACAAACAGACAATACAACAACCATGTTTTACATAAACAAACAAGGAGGGACACAGTCCTTAGCACTCAACTCTTGCCCAACAACTATGGATATGGGCGATCCCGAGGAAGATTGACTTACTAGCAATACATCTGCCAGGGAAGGGCAATGTAGTAGCAGACATGCTAAGGAGGCAAATTTCAGCATCCCACGAGTGGGAATTAAATCAGTCAGAGATCCCAAAAATATTCAACAAATGGGGTACCCCGCAAATCGATCTATTTACTATACCCCACAATGCAAAATGCCAAATCTTCGCATCCAGGCTACTGTGCAAACAATCCCTATGGAATGAGCTATGGATAGACTGGTCAGGGATATTTGCTCACGCTTTTTCCCCGATACCACTATACACAGGGTAATTAACAAATGCAAGCTCAGCCACATGACATTAATACTCGTAGCACCCCTGTAGGACAGACAGACTTGGTTCTCTCAAATAATGGAAATAACTCTGGGACCAATGCACAAGCTTTCAAAAAGAAAGGACCCCTTAACAATGCAAAACAAAGTTGCTACACCCAGAACTAGAGAGCCTATGCCTGGCATAATGGCTCCTGAGGACTTAGAATACGCTTACCTCAAGCTACCAGAGAGCACAATGGCAGTACACTGAAAAGTGAGGAAACTTACAAGCAGATGTTACACAGCCAAATGGAAAAGATTTGTTCAATGGTGCCTTAAGGAAAAACTTTCAAGGAAAATCACAAGAGAATCAACTGTGCTAAAATACTTAACATATTTACTACAAAGTAAAGTAAGCAACACATCTATAAGGGTACACTTAGGGGCTATTGTAGCGTGCACAAGAGGAGAAACAGGATAAAGTTTTCTCACATCCCACGTGGTGAAGAGATTTCTAGAAGGAACAAAAACAATAGCACCTCCAAAGGGGATGCCACCACCTGCACGGAACCTCAATGTGGTACTCACACAAATGATGAAAGCACCATTTGAACTACTGCATGAAGATACGCTACGTGCTTACACTAAATACTGCGTTTTTAGTTCCTATTACAGCACTACGGAGAGTAAGTGAATTGCAAGTGCTAACACTATAAGAGCCCCACTTCCAGATACACAATGACCGAATAGTCATGAAAACTGACCCGCAATTTATGCTAAAGGTGGCATCAAGGTTCCACATAAACCAAACAATACAAATACCAAGCTTTGTTCAAACCCCCAAATCACAAGCAGAAAGGGCATTACACACCCTGTACGCAAGAACAGTGGTCATGTATTATATAGAAAGAACCAAAGAATACCAAAAAACAAAACCATTCTTTGTATCATTTGCCAACAGTTTTCTCGGAAGACTAGTGACGAAAAATACCATTGCAAGAAGGAATGCACAAGCCATACAGTTATGCCACAAAATGGCAGGTCAAACATTGCAACGAGCACCACATGCTCACTCAATAAGAAAGAAGGGAGCAACCGTCGCTTTTCTAGCAAATACGCCTATTCAGGACCTTTGCCAAGCAGCAACATGTGTCTTCAATACGTACGTTCACGAAGCACTACTGTGTGGATATTCAAATGAATAAAGAAGCACAAGTAGGACAAAAGGTCTTACAACATATATTCACAAACCAACCCTTATCTTCCACCCAACCACCACAAGACTAGCAAACCGCTACAAAGTCTATGCACAGCATAGTGAATCCAGAAAAGATTCACACTGCAAAACGTATAGTTTACCTGCCGGTGTAGTTTTGCAGCTTGAAGAATTTTCTGGATTCACCAGCGAACCCACCCTCCGCTGCCAGAAAGATGAGACCGAAGTAAAGGAGGATATAACCAGTACGAACAAAAATAAAAAAACAATCCGAAGATGGCGACGGAAGGTGGGAGCTTCTGGAGGAAGCACGTCAACGTCACAGAGGGACACTAAATGGTGGCATTTCGATGCCCACCAACTACAAAAAAAAGACTAACTACTACAATTTTGAACCCAACCACTAGATGGCGGAATAATGCACAGCATAGTGAATCCAGAAATTTCTTCAAGCTACAAAACTACACCGACAGGTAAACTATACGTTCCTTGCTACTTATTCAAAGGTGGTTCTCCTTATTCTGATTTGTACTGCCCGCTGAGCTTAATTTCTTCAGTTTATCCTCCATAGCTGATGGGAGGGGATCTACATTTTAGCAGTTTAGTACATCGCTCCCATCTCTCCTGTCTTATCACTACTGCGGTTCACACCCTCACATCAATATTTTTTTTATTTGTTCTTTTCACCTACCCTTATGTTAGTCGTAAATTAAAAATGGCCACCGGTGCTTCATGATGTATGTGAGTACACGGGTTATTTTGGAATGGAGAGAACATTTTTCATCATTCGAACATGGCTGATGTGTGTGCCTACAGGTATGTGTGTACTGCATGGCTGACACTCATTCAAAAGCAGTAAATTTAAAAAAACAAGTCCACATGCAAGAGCGCCACTTTAAAAATAAAATAAAACTGTGGTAAAGCCAATACGTTGGCACTTGCCTTTTTACCATGAGACCTAATGGTTTTGCCAGCGCATGCTCCTTTGGTACACTGACAACACACACCCTTGTGTCTTGCACTCCTCTATTTCTCCTTCCTTGCCATCAACCCACTACCTACTCTGCATTCTTCACCCTTTTCACTCTTCTCTGTATTGAACTTATTTGAAATGACCTCTTCTTGCCTAGCTGCAGTCTTTTCTGATTCTTTATTTGCACGTTTTCTTCTTTCTTTCTTGTAGCCACATCCCTCTTTTCTACCCTCTCTACCCCTTCCCACCAGCCATCAATAGCCAGATCTCTAGCACCACCCACAATACAATGTGACGCAACACAATAAAATAGAACTAAGCTTAATTGAGTTTCACCATGCAGTGTCACACCACTATTCCCTTACTCAAACACAAAACCATCTCTCCTCTCATATTAAGACTATCACTACAAGATCCAACGTTTTTTAACCAGCGTATCTCAAATCTCACCATCCTGCACACACACATCCCTGATGTCACCATCATTTACATCCACATTACCAGGCCTATCTTCCACTAACATTGCGACTCTAATCAGAAGATCTGCTACCTTGTTCCCATGCATACCAACACACCCAGTACTTCAGCGAGGTACTCATTCATACTATTCAATCCTGACACTCTAAAAACATCCAGAACCCTCAACCTGAATGGCCTCCAACACTAATTAAAAAAAATCCTCTCCACACCAAGTAGGACATAGAGACGTCTGAATGTGAGAGAGGTGGGGGAAGCAACTAAAGGCTCGAGCCTGGCTTATTTGCCCCAAATGGAAGTGGTCTCCAAAAATACACGATATATCCCTTTGTATATAAGCATTTATTTGGACTATAGATATGTACCTATATATGTGTATTGATTTGTATACATGTGTATAATTGTTTTTAAAAATATAGATATTTAGTTCTGTCTAACAAATGCACATATTACTCTCCCACAGGGTCCTGCCACGGTCACAGATTATTGATTGCACCATGCAAACTATGAAAATGGTCGATTATCATTGTCTTCTTTTTATGTATAAAGCCTGAAAATTGCACAGTATGTGAAACAGCCTATGATGTAATGTCCTTCTTTTTCTTCTTTCCAATGTAATAATGCAAAATGTTAAATAAAGTTTATAAAAAAAAATAAGGTACACATTATTCTGTTTCTAACATGTATATAATTGACTGCATAAATAGGTAAATCTTTTCTCATAACCATGTATCTACAATTGCTTCACTATTTAATTACAAAATAAAAAAGCATTAATTTAAAGTACAACAACACTTGAAAGCTGGAGTTTATTAAATGCATCTTTAGTTGCATAAATTACCTTTCTTATGCATATATATAGATCTTCCATGTACTTATGTATCTATATATTACTTTTCTTCTTATTCAGCATATCCAATGCACTACCCTATTTCTCACCCTATACCACTCTCACTATATCCTTTACCTCCTCTCTTTCATCCCAAACCCCATACCACTACGATGATCCCCAGAATAACCCTTTCCTTGCTTCATCTCCTACCTCTTTCAATATTCAGACCCCTAACCAAGCCTTTCTAAACCCTTACCTCTGACTTCCCCCCCCCCCCTTCACCTGCCTTTTCATGCGAAACCCCCTCTTACTGCTATGATCTAAAAAAAAAAAAAGAAAAGATTCTGGACTGTTCCCTCTTCTGTCCCACCTGCCCTCTTCTATCCCTCCATTATTCCCTTTCAATCCAAAAAACAGAATAACGTCCACCACTCCAAATAATATCCTATTTCCCTAGACTAACTCTCGTCCACCTTGCCTTTACTCACCCCAACCCCCTCCTATGGCTATAAATTTGAGGGGAAAAAAAGAACATTCTAGACCCTACCCTCTTTTATCCCTCCACTATTCCTTTTCAATCCAAATAAAAGACTAACATGTCCACCATTGAAATTAAATGCATATGTCCCTATACTAATTACCACTCATCCTGTTTAAGTTCCTGAGTAGCGTGCTACTCGCCAAAAAAGTGCTTTGCCGCCTCATCGGGGATAGTAAGCGTTATGTAAATGCAAACCTTTTTCCCTGTTCGATTCCTCTACTAGCCCTCTCAATCCAAATAACTGACTAACATATCCATCACTCAAATTACTTTCATATTTCACTATACTAATTCTATGTCAGGACCGGAGGCTTCAGATTATGCTATATTCTTCCTTCGCTTTATTAGAATATTGCACACAGCAGCTCAGGAAACCAAATGTACAACCATGCTCAAAGGAACAAAGAGCATCAAAAACACTTGTACAAACTGAAAGAAAACTACAAGTCCCATGATCAGTCCTGGTGTCATCAAACGTAGTCCTTCCACTATGTCCACTACCAGGGTAGAAAGCCAGTCCTTCCGTCGACTTCCTCCTCTTTCTTCGCTGCTCACGCAGCCAGTTAAGTGCTCTTTTGTTTTTCTCTTGCAATTGCATGTCTGTGTAAGGATTTCACTGCGCGTTGTGTCAGCGCTCGTTGGGGGCTCGTCGCGGCGTCTTGCCTTGCAGAGCCCCGACCGCGGGAGCGTTTTCTCCGCTCCTTTCGCGGTCATTTTTCCCAGTTGTTGTTGCGGTGCGGTAGACGCCCGCCAGAGGGCGCCCAAACGTCTCGCTGGCTCCTCGGCGCTCTCCTCACTCTGGGAGACGCGCGGAGGAGTCAGTCAGCGCCGGAGCCTTGCCCTCGCCACCCCTTCACGCCCGGTAGACCCGGGTCGGTATTTCTGTCCCTATTTGCACATAAGACGCCCTGTTAAGGGTCTGTACAGCGGCCTGGACCGCGTTAAACGCCGGAAGGCTTGTTATGCACTGCATTTGACTTTGTGTGGTAAACGCGCTGTGGGGGTGGCTTAGACCCTGTCCAAAGTGAGGGTCTGCGCGTTGGGGGGGTCACAGTGCAGCCCCCTATTGCCAGGTGCTTGGCCCATAACTGCATTGCAGCCCTAGGGGACTGCCCATATTCTGCCCTCAGACACCCCGTGGGGTAGGCAGTTCCTCACCCTCCCTTGTTGGGTTTACATGGCTAGAATGGAGGAAAATAATTATTTTGAGGACTCTAACCCCTCTTTTCAGGATGATGAATTTTACCAAGCGGTTGACAATTCGATTTACCGCTGCGTGACTGAAATAGTGGGGCCCATGGAGGACCGCCTGTCAGCACGTATTGTTGAGGAGTGCCAGAAGTTGGCGTCCGTCCATTTGCAGAGTTCGCCTGCCCTCCCGGGTCCCTCGGGTGAGGGCCCGCCGGCCCCTAAGTTGCCACGTAGGGAAAGTGCTCCGTTGGGGGCACAGGGGGTGGACAAGGATGCGTTCGAACGCCTTAGGGACGCCTTCCTGGCTAACGCGTCTACTGCCTCCCCTGTGCCGCTAGCGGGCTCCGACCCTTCCTTGGACGTGGGGACTGCTCCCCCGTCTCCAGTGCTGTCCTCCCCCGATACGGACGACGATGGCGAATCTGTGCGCTCCTGGCGCCCCTCGGGCTCGGCTGTGGTCGTACCACGGGATGGTTCGGGCATGTTGGACCCGGATGAGTTAGTGCATCCGAGGTCTGCGGCTTGGACACCGGGTGAGACCGTGGCTAAGTTTGTAGCGGGTCGCCTGCGCAAGCCCTTGGAGAATGAGGCTAGGGGTTGCCTGCGGGGTGAATGTCCGAGGCCCTCTCTAGAGGGTAAGGTAGCCCTGACCCCAGAGTTAGATGCGAAAATGGCCACTTTCTTGGCCAAGTTTATGAAGGACCCGCGCAAAGGCATTGACCGCTCCTGGCGGTCATGCCAGGATAAGCTCCTTGACGCGGTCGGGCCCGCCACGAAAATTCTGGACATGGCGGAGGAGGCGAAAGCCAATGGTACCGTCATTTCCCCTGAGGTCTTGTCTAACTGGGCCCAGAGGGTGATAATTTTCCTTGGAAACGCTAACTGCGCCCTTTCCACGGAACGTAGACGTTCCCTCCTCATCAAATTGGATCCCAAGTTGGGGGACTTGGCTTCGTCTGAAGCAGGTGTGGTAGCCCAGGGTGGTCTTTTTGGGGAGCCCTTTATCAGGGAATTAGGTAAATTTGTTTCTACCTTTACCTCGTTGGACAAGGCGCAGTCCACTATCAAACGCGTCTTTCACCAGCGTTTTTCTGGAGGGGCCGGTCGCGGAAGGGGCCGCGCGCCCGGCCGAGGGCAGAATGCCAATAACAGGGGTCAAGGCTCCGGCAGAGGACAGTACCAGACCTCTGCCAACTTCAACAATTTCTATCCCACACGAGGGCAGCGCTTTGGCGGCAGAGGCTTCCGCAAGAACCCTGGACCCAACAATACCAATGGTAAGTGTCCTTTTTCTGGACCAGGTTCCCATAGGGGGGAGGCTGGCAGCCTTTTACGAGGAGTGGGCATCGCTCACTGCCGACGCATGGGTCTTACAAACCGTTTGTGGTTTTCACATAGAATTCTACGATCAACCTTTTCAAGAGGTTTTGCCTCGGCCGATTGTCTTTTCGGAACCCGACGCGCTTTTGATCGACGGGGAGGTTCAGGACTTGCTCCGCAAGGGAGCCATCTGTCGATCAACGCGCCACCCCGCTGGTTTCATCAGCAATGTGTTCCTGGTGGACAAGACGGATGGCGGCAAACGCCCGGTGATCAACCTCAAGGAGTTCAATGGGTGGTTGGTCTACCGGCATTTCAAGATGGAGGGAATACACCTCCTTCGGGACGTGCTTCTCCCTCTGGATTGGATGGTTCGGTTAGATCTCAAGGATGCCTACTTGGTCATCCCTATCCACCCTCCACACCGCCGTTTTCTGCAGTTCTGTTGGAAGGGCGCAGTGTTCGAATTCACCGCCCTTCCGTTCGGACTTTCCTCAGCTCCGTGGTGCTTCACGAAAGTGCTGCTCCCGGTGGTGGAGTACCTGCGAGGTCAGGGTATTCGGATGTTGGTGTATTTAGACGACCTTCTTTTGATGGGCCAGTGTCCAGTGGTCCTGGCGGGTCAGCTTCAGCAGACCGTCTCCCTACTACAGCGATTGGGGTTCGTGATCAACGGTCCCAAGTCTGCTTTGGTTCCCTCTCAGAAACTTACCTTTCTAGGCTTCGTGATAGACTCAATCGGAGCTACGCTCAGTCTTCCCTCACGGAAAATCGCCAAGATCAGACATTTGCTTCGTCAGACGATCGCAAGAGATCGGACGTCGTTGCGTCACATTGCCAGGGTGGTGGGCCTCCTGTCGTCTTCCATCCAGGCAATCTTCCCGGGGCCGTTGCACTACAGGGCGCTTCAACGCCTCAAGGCCCACCATCTGAGACGGGGTATGTCCTACGACCAGATGGTGCCCCTTACGGAAGAAGTGAAAGGGCGTGGAATGGGCGTGCGATCTTCGGATCGGTCCCGGATTTGGTCATCGAATCCGACGCCAGCCGATCGGGCTGGGGCGCCCGATGCGGAGATTTCTCCACCGGCGGCGCCTGGTCTTCCGACGAACAACAGTTGCATATCAACTGCCTGGAGCTCCTAGCGGGGTCCTTTGCGGTCCGTTGCTGGACCAAGGACTCGGCGACAGCCTGTGTCCTGTTGAAAATGGACAACGTCTCGGCGGTACGCTACGTGAACCATCTGGGAGGTCCGCGCTCTCGGGCTCTGGCGGACTTGGCCAAGTCCTTTTGGGACTATTGTCTCTCCCGACACGTTTCAGTGACGGCGGAATACTTACCGGGCCGGGTCAATCAGGTGGCGGATTGGCATTCCCGACACTTGCGGGATTCCAGCCAGTGGATGTTAGATCCCCGTGTGTTTCAGTGGCTCGCCGACCTGTGGGGTCCGTTTACGGTGGACCTGTTTGCGTGCCGCCTGGATCACCAACTACCACGGTTTTACAGTTGGAGACCAGACCCTCTAGCGGAGGCCACGGATGCCTTCCTGCAAGATTGGAGCCGGGACCGGCCTTATGCCTTCCCCCCTTTTTCGATGGTGGTCCGGGCGGCAGCGCAGCTGCGCCGCCAGGGGGCGGACTTGGTGTTGATCACGCCACTTTGGAGGTCGCAAGTATGGTTTCCGGTTCTTCTGGAACTTTCTTGGGATTTTCCAATCCTACTCCCCCAGTTTCCTCACCTCCTGCTGAATCCGAGTCAGGAACCGCATCCTCTCATCACTCGGAGTTCGCTCCGCCTCATGGCGTGGAAGCTTTCCGGGGCCGTTGGTCGCTCCCAGGCCTTTCGGGATCGGCTCAGGGCCTCCTGTCAAAAGCCTGGGCGGACAGCACGACGAAGCGATACAAATCCGCTTGGCTTCGATGGATGCGTTGGTGTCTTCGAAGGGACCTGGATCCCCTGGTCGCGGGCCTCGTTCCCGTTTTAAATTTCCTAGCTGAATTGGCGACGAAAGGTCTGGCTTATAGGACGATCAACGCTATGCGTTCCGCGATTTCTGCGGGTCACCAGCCAGTGGAGAATTCCCCGTTGGGGGAGCACCCCTTTGTTTGTAGACTCTTACGGGGTATTCGCCTGACATTGCCTCCGGAACCCAGGTATTCGGTCCTTTGGGATGTCAACGTGGTCCTGAATTTGTTTTTGTCCTGGCCGGCTAATCGTTACTTGTCATTGAAAGAGATTTCGGCGAAATTGGCCATGCTTCTGTGCCTGATATCTTGCAGGCGAGTTTCGGATGTGCGCGCATTGGATGTTTCCGCGCGTGTTTTTTCTCCGGATGGAGTTACCTTCACGGTGGGGCGTCGCACGAAAACCGCAACTCGATCTATTTCGTACCCGGCTTTTGTGGACACCCCGAAGTTATGTGTTGTGCATTGCTTGAAAGCTTATGAGGACATTACCTTAGACTTTCGCCCGGCGGGCGAGCGACAGTTACTGATTGCCTTGCGTAAACCACACAAAGCAGTCTCCTCCCCCACTATTGCAAGGTGGGTGCGTTGGGTCATGCAAGAAGCAGGCATTGATACGAAACTTTTTGGGGCTCACTCGGCCAGGGGGGCCATGGCCTCGAAGGCTTTCTCAGTGGGAGCTCGTTTGGAGGATCTCATGCGGGCAGCGGATTGGTCCTCGGATTCCACCTTTAAGAGGTTCTATTTCAAACCAGTAGTGGACCTAGCCCAGTTGGTGGTGAGTAAGCTTTGAACTTGCATAATCTGAAGCCTCCGGTCCTGACATAGAATCGAAATTTGCCTAGCTTATGTAACGGTAAGTTTCAATTCTATTAAGGACACGGAGGCGAGGATTATCCCACCCAGCTAACCCTCCATAGTCGGGACCCACCCGTATGGCAGTAAGTAAAGCGTTTTTGGACTGTTCTACATTGTAGTTCTGTTGTGCCAGTCTTACGATGCTCCTCTGTTCGCATGTTATGGCACCTGGTTTACGCTGTTGTTTTTCTGCTAGGAAACGATGGCGTCAAACAGGACCAGTGAGTGAGAGGTGTGATCTGCGCGAAGAAAGAGGAGGAAGTCGACGGAAGGACTGGCTTTCTACCCTGGTAGTGGACATAGTGGAAGGACTACGTTTGATGACACCAGGACTGATCATGGGACTTGTAGTTTTCTTTCAGTTTGTACAAGTGTTTTTGATGCTCTTTGTTCCTTTGAGCATGGTTGTACATTTGGTTTCCTGAGCTGCTGTGTGCAATATTCTAATAAAGCGAAGGAAGAATATAGCATAATCCTCGCCTCCGTGTCCTTAATAGAATTGAAACTTACCGTTACATAAGCTAGGCAAATTTCGATTCACCACTAATCCTTTATGGGTTCGGCAGTAGCGTGCTACTCACCGAAAAAGTGCTTTGCACTCTCATTAGCGGTAGTAAGTGCCATATGAATGCAATTACAATACCATCTATGTTTTCTACCCTGTTATGGTTATAGGACCGAAACGTCCTCGACTCTCGCGCACTGACTAGGGTTACCAGACTTCCCAGATTCTCCCGTACAGTCCCAGGTTTTTACCAGCTCTCCCTGGCAGATTTCAGCAATTTTGGCTCATGTTTCAATTTTTAGAGGGGGGCGATTGAATATAGTGAGAGGCATTTTTTGGGGTGTTATAACAGCTGCAACTAGCAGGGCTTTAGAAGTAAGCAATTTAATTAATGGGTATGATGTTGGTTGTAGAAATTAAATGTTTTTTATTTTCTTAATGCATCTTCTTTGAAACTATGTTGAAGAGAGCTGTCATTCTGCACCATTCCGTGGATTAAAAATGGTAGTCCTTCTATTTTTCAAAAATGTCCCGGTTTTTGGTTAAGATCTGGTCACCCTAGCACTGACCCTATAAAATGTATTAAGCAATGAATATAAGGGCAGGATTGTTGCTGTAGATTTATTTGTGACTAACGCATGCTTTTGATATAAGTCACACATTGTCTGAGTTCTTTGTTGATTTGTTTGTCCTTTATATTTGATTATTTCACTCACTAATGTTTTTTATCCTTTTGTTAAATGTTTTACCTGTTCTCTTGGACATTGCGTATGAACATAATTGTTTCTCCTAGTAAATCCTTACAAATTGTATGCTATAGGGACACCCTGTTCGTTTAAAGCAACGTGTACTCCTGGTCCCTATATACCCATGGCGTTCTCTCATTTTTAGTAAAATAAGATCAGTGGTTGCCTTGTTCACCACTGGCTCTCAGAACTTTGGTTTTGCAAGATTTTGTTACTTTATATGGATCTATTTGACAGTAGGTATCAAAACACTATCTTGTAATGCAATACGGTCTACGCGCACCTATACCCCAGCAGGTTCAGAGTCGTCCACAGAGTGGTTGGAAATGCATACCAAAAACCTCAAATAAGCTTTTGCAGGAGTACCCCCTGAAATTTCCACAATGCACTCCTGCAGTGAGATTGAATTACACCTAAAATTGTAACACAATGGTGTAATTCTACTTGCGAAAAAAATCTATTTGCAAGTGCAGATATCTGGATTTTGTATAGCCAAAGTAAATGTGCCTCATTAATCTTGCTCTTTGTTCACTTGAGTATTGTGGGTAGCATTTGTACACTGCATTCATACCCTTCAAGAGCCCCGGAAAGGTTTCTTGGAGGATAAGTTACGCAGTTTGTACTGCATGATTGATACAATGTTACTATGTTGTGTAGTATATTTGGTGCTTTGTGGGATGTCCGGAGGTGGTCTCCAGTCCTGCGGCAAGCTTCTGGCTGTGCCTAAGCATGAAGCAGAGAGCTGTGAGGAAGATCAGGTCCCTTTGCTTATACTTACCACCCCCTAAAAAGGTGTCTAAATAGTTTGTGAATCGGGCCCTCAGCACTTTAGTTCCATTCCACTGTGCGTTCAGTTTTAGATAATTCCAGACTCCTTTTAGGTATGGGAGGCAACACCAAATTCGTTTTCATATAACTTAATAATTAATTATTGGTTCAAAGAAAAGATTTACTTCAAATATATTCTTAATTAAAAATATTGCTTTTGTATGTTATTTTAACATGTTGGAGTAACTTAACTGTTGAACTGAACACAAATACATTTTTGGAGCATTTTTTTATAGACATTATTAGGCACGGGTATTGGATCATGAAAGATACGGAAACGTGGAATGGAGAAAGGATGCATAACCCACAAAGCAGCAGAATAAGTGATCTAAACTCTGCTCAATACTGGAAATGCAATTTCAAATAGTAAAGATTGTGCAGCGGGTTATCATTCAGGATTGACCTCTTAGTGGTCTGAGATCACTAGTGAATCTGCCAAGTCATAATCCGCCTTCCATCTTTCTGTGGTTTGTTAAATTGAGTATCATTGAATTGGATATCAGTAACATTAAATTGGGTTATAGTATTTAGTAATACCTTTTATTTGCTCCACCTAGATGTGGCACTGTATAAAGTGCTGTATAAAAAATGTTTGTCTATTCAGCAGAACCAAGTCACCTCCACACCAAAGTTGTTTGCAGGAGACTTCGCTATTTATACCTGCCCCTTTACTTTTTCTTCACAACAGGCCAGATTCACAAATGCATTTTGGAGAATGTAAAGTAATATTCCAGTAGTACTATTTACTTACTATTTATTACAAATCATAAGCATTCAGTCACATACTTCCACCTTGCCTGTTTTTTCTGTACAGAGATCTCCACACCCGTCATTATACATGTTTTGCAGTAAATGTGGGAGTAACAAAGGGGAGTGGCTTGAAATTGGGAATAATTACAAAAAATGGGTGGGGTTTATGGAACTTGTAGGATGTGTTTAGGGAGCAGCATGCTAAACCAAAAACACATCCACAAAAGAATAAGACCGTTGTTATTTACAAAATAAACTTCTACAGGTCTAACAGTGACAAAATAGGCTCCAATGTGCTCATGCCAAGCCTTGGAGTATGTCAAGCACCACACATGATCAATCAGAAGTTCTGCAAATACTGCAGCAATGGATGTGCTTATGGCGCATGCGTGGTTACTCGGTGTGCTTGCAGCACCAGTCTGCAGATGGTGACTTTCTCAACGCATTCATGGCATGATCAGTTGCTCAAACGTATTAACCGCTTCCATGCTCATGACGGAGCCGCTCCGTCATGAGCATCGGTTGAGCTGTGCTCATGACGGAGCGGTTCCGTCATGGCCCGCTCGGCGCGCCTGCGCGGCGCGAATTCCGCGCCTGTGCTGGACGTTCCATTGACTAATTAGTGCATCAAATAAAGTATCGGTATTGGCATCGCTGTCTTGTTGTTTCGGACGTTCCATTGAGCGGGCGGGGCCATGACGGAACCGCTCCGTCATGAGCACAGCTCAACCGCGGCTCGTGACGGAGCGGCTCCGTCACGAGCATGCGAGCGCCGCTCGGCCCCCCCGCTCCCCTAGCGCTGCGGTGGAATTGCCGCCGCAGCGAAGGGGTTAAGTTGGAGGTTACTAAATTAGTTTTGAGGGCATTTGGTCAAGACATTTAATAACTGTTAAACGTATCAACCTTGGCATGGTTCTTCCCTAACTTTTTGCCTTCAGATCTCCTGTTTTACTGACTTAGTTTTTGCTGGCCTTAGGGCTATGCGCACTTAATCACTTCTAACCAGTGCTAAAGTGCTTGTGCTCTCATTAAAACATAAGACTGATTTATATCCAAATGGCATTCTTACATTGATTTGTTAGTTTCTAGTACTGTGGCACTACCAGTGTCCATGCCCTTTAAATTAAATGCTACCAGTGGGCCTGCAGCACTGATTGTGCCATCCACTTCAGGAGCAATTCTAAATCTGTCTCAAGTCTGCCATTGCAGTCTGTGCGTGCAGTTTTAAAACTGCCATTTCGACCTGGCAAAATAAACTTTTTGTCGGGCTCAAACCTTCCTTTTTAGGTCTCTCCTATTGAATGCAGCGCATGCGCTGCGTCGCCATGGCGAAACTATTGTCGGTTTTGCTAGCGAAGAGAGACAAACCATGTGCGCGCACAAACAGGCGATGTGCATGACGTCGCCTCTCTGTTTTACAGGCTCTCAGCGCGCGCTTAATTTTTTCAGTTTGAAGAACAGAAACCGAAACAAAGACTGAATTGAGAGAAAGAGGGCACTGACAATGACGTTTCAGAGCGGCGACGTGTTCCTGTGCGAGCGATATGAGTGTGTTCAAACGGTGAGTAATTTTACCGAATTCCAGTTGTGCAAAGATGAAAAACAGAGCTGGATTTGTTGTTAAATAAAGTGTGCATTACCTTCATTCACTTTTCTGTGCTCAGATCTCAGTTGAGCCCTTTCTCTTCGTTTTCTGATTAACCAGACAGACAACCTGCCCCCATACACTCCCTTCTGTCTAGTTTTTTGTATTTCCTTGCGGGTTATAGAAGGGCGGTGCTGTCGCTAAATGTAAGCCAATGTAACGCTGATGGATGTTAAGTGTTTTATTGAACTGTTCTAAATGTGTATGTTTTTCTTATACTATCAATAGTTTTTTGCAAAGCTCGTTTCAGTGGGTGGGAAAATGTGAAACACGTGTGCGTAAAATAATTCGCTCTTGGGAAGGCGGTATGGCAAATCTGACATTTTAGTTGCTACCGACATTTTGCCCTGTTTGCTTATGCACCCCTGGGCTTAGGTATCAGTCAGGAACTGCAGCAAAAGGCCCTGATTATTAGTCTATTAGAATAGGGGATGGCATTTACACGTCCTGGTTAATACAGGCTCCCCATAGTATGCATTTATCAGATGTGGTAAATGATATTCAAAGTTTGTGGGGGAAATTACATGCAGAATCGGTGCTCAAGACAACTCCATATGCTTCAGATTTTCCCTCAAAACATTTCGGCACGGTTGACCTATTATAATCTGTCATGAGAAATGTTGTGAGGAAAGTCAGAATTCCGTCCAATTGTCATCAGTTCTTTCTATTTTTTTTTGCCTCCTGCAGCTGGATCTGCTCCCATCACCCACTGGGTGAAATAATGCTAAAGGGTAATTCATTTGGAACACACGTTTCCAATTCATTCAACAATGTTATTTTTCTGATAAACATTGCCTCAGACAAAAACAATATGCCTTCACCTGCAGTTTTTTTTTATTTTTTTATACAGAAATGGCTCCTGGAAGTGTGATATTAGATAGCAGCAACCATTCCACGCCTAAAGTTACAGGCTGTCTTTGCATTTTCTCTGCACTTGACAGAAAGAGCAATGTGCAAATAGAACTGCAGATGTCAATCAATGCCTAAAGAGGCCAGAAATTACCACCAGAGTCCCTAGCTCATGGTTTTCGAGTCGGCTGCTCTGGAAGCGTGGAGATATCATAGTGAGAATAGGTGGAACCTTTTTGGGGTGAGGCTTGAGTAAACTGATCTGCATATGGGCAGTTACTGCCGGAATGTGGACAGTGAGAAATGGCATGTGGCTCTGTGTAATTACTAGTCATTAATTCAAACATTCCATAATTAACTTTTGTTTTTTTCACCAGTGATTTCTACGTTGAGGACCGTATCCTATTGAATACTAAAAAAGTGTTTCTTGGGAAAAACATGGTGTACACAATGAAATATGGGACAATCAGCATAATTGACACATTTTGGAGCATAACGAGAAACATTTGTGAGAAATTAGGAACTTATTGACCTAAGAACGAGAGGCACGTAGAGAAAGTTAAATACATTTGTCCCTACAAATTTGCTGTTTTTAGGTCAAGCCTGGGCAGGGCATGCGCTGCTATGCGAGACATGCTGTATTCAGGTATGATCTTGAAGCCCCTCCCACTCACCTCCCAAATTGTTCATTGGCGTATCATTGTCTATTGTGGAGTGTGGCTTTTCATTGGTCAATAGGCTTAGTAGTCCCTCCTTGTCTCATTTGAAACCTCCCATGAAGACACCCTCTGTTACATGTGTTGTTGGTTGGTCGGCTTTTCGTACAGCCTCCAAGCACTATTTTCTGAAATAGCTTTGTCCTGCCTGCAAGAGCAAGACACGCTCTCCTAACGCCAAACACATTTGCAATACAATAGGCCTCGCATTTGCAAGAGTTTAAGCTATTCCATTGAAAATAACCGCTTTTATTTATCGGTTTAAAAAAAAAAAAAACATAAATCAAAGGCGTCGTCCTTTACAATGCCAATGGCTCAAACTCTCGTAAATGAAAGACCTATTGCATTGCAAATGCTTAACACATATGTCACCCTTAGGATAGGCCCTGGACAGCTCTGATGCCAGGGTGCAGTTTATTTAAAACGTTGGAAATGTACGTTTAAGTTTTACCTGTCCTGGTAGTTAACCCCATTGCTGCTGCTGTCGGCCGTTGAACGTTCGGAGCACTACCTGGCTGGTGCTGCGAACGTTCAACGGCCAACGCGGCCCCGCCCGTTTTGCGGAAGTGCCGCACTTCCGCAAAATCGGGGCCGCAGCAAACGGGTTAAAAACCTCTTATTTGTTTTTTCACTACTGCAAGGCCTACCTCTCCCATAGGATAACATTGGAGTTACCTTAATACATTAAATACGCTGTAACTTCCAAATAGGAAAAAGCAATTTATTAATGTTTGGTGTCTTTGGGATTGTAATGAAAAATTCTAATTTGTGGTGAAGTCAGATTTTAAATTAAAAGGTTGAAAATGCCAATTTTAGGAGGTGGGCATTTTCCTGCCTTAGCCATTTGGTGCCTGCAGGCTGTTTCTGGGTCACATGACTGGGTATAGTTAACAATTGGGCTTTATGTATTCCTCCTAGAATGCCAAAGACAATAGGGGGCATAGATGTGCCTGGGTGAGTCATCACTGGCAGGATGGCAGAGGAACAGGGTACAGCCCCACTTACACTTGAATAGGTTGTGTCTTACCTGCACACACAGGTCTACATACTGCCTGTAGTTAGTCTGGAGCCAGGGGAAGGAAGGCATGGAACCTTTGCACTTCAAAGGCATGCCTCTAGAAGCTTCTCCCACTTTCAAGACAGAACTGGGTATAAATATGGTACCTCAGACACCAACTCTTCAGTACACTTCTGGACTTGTGAATACTCTGCCAGTAAGAAGGACCCTCGCAAAGCTCTACAAACCAAGATTTAAGGTACTTTGTATAGCTGGCTTAACTAGGTGCCTGTAGCCAGCCCACGCCCCTTCGCAGTTGGCCTGAACTTGTGATTTTGTCTCAGTCCGGAGTGATCAGATGTCCACAGTTGCCGTTTTGTGTTTTTTGTGCTTTTTTAACTGGACTCTTTAAGATTGCATATCTCTGGTTCTGCTGATTAGATTTTTGTTGTTTTGTCCCGTTTCATTTATTAAAAATAGCTCTATTTTTCTAATCTGGTGTGGAATCCTTTTTGTGTGGTGTTTCTCTTTATTACTTTTTGAAGTGTTGCACAAATACTTTGCGCATTACCTCTAAGTTAAGCCTGGCTGCTCTGTGCCAAGCTACCAGAGAGTTGAGCACGGGTTAATTTAGGGTTGGCTTCTGCCTCACCCCCACAATTGTGGTTGCTGCTTGACTAGGGCTCACACTCCAGTCAATCAACAACCAAATTACTTACGATTACACTTTTAAATATTTTGAAAGCATCTTGACATAAATAGATTCCTAAATACCTTCATTAGTCTCCGACTTGGCGAGCTTCAAAAGCCATGGCTGTGAGGGAATAAGTCTATGGGATGGATGTGCATGGGTAGAAGCCTTCAATTTACAAAACTTATGGATGCGCTAAAAGATTCTTGGGTCAATGGCTGCATTATTTTCACGTTGGTAGTGACTGATGATATTGTCTAAAATCAAACCATTTATAACTGATGTCTATGTTTTGACCAATGTGGAAAAAACGTTCTGCTCCGATTCTGCTGCTACTATTATGTTCGCCAGACTTGTCCTCCCAAGACGGGCCCACATCACCCCTCACCTCAGAAAGCTTGCCTGGCTCCTCATCAACAAGAGCTGTCAGTTCAAAATACTAACCCACGCCTACAAGGCCCATCACAATTGGGGACCAGCGTACAATAAAAACCAGGTGAACTTCCACCAGCCCCTCCAGACAACTGCGCTCAGCCTCCCTCACCCAGGCTCCCTGCGTTCACCGAAGCAGGAGCGACAGCCGCACCTTCTCCTACCTGCCCGCCAAGACCGGGAATGGCCTCCACCTCCACCTAGCTGCAGGAATTCAGAAAGGGCCTGAAAACTTGGCTGTTCGACTAACTACATCCAGCAGCAGAAACCCCCAGCACCTGGAGACCCTCACAGGTGAAAAGCAGCACTATACGAATCCCATTTGATTGATTGGCTCTCCAAAATGGTTTTAAGAAACATCAGTTTCCTTTGTTGACATTTTAGGTCTTGATGGCCCTTCTATTCCATCTAACAAATATTGTCAGCATAAGATCTTGAACCAAACCACGTCATGCAGCGAGAAGTCAGTCTGCAAAAATTGTTAAGGCAGGAAAATTAGCTTGGTCACAGCTTCCTCTCCATGCATCCTCTTCCTCATTTTGTTATTTAGTTACTTCTCAGCCAGGCAAGTAGGTTGGTTGCTTATATGGCCTTATACTGATGTAAATGTGCTTCAACGCACTGGGCAAAAGGGCTAGGAGACCCCTAAATATGGAATGACTTCCCATAAAGTCATTGAATGTCACCCACGGAGCATGTAGCGTAGACAGCCTTCAAAAATCATTTATCGTTCTGACTTGTGTTTTCTTGAGGTATTTTGTACGAGTTACTTGAAGTGGGAGATTTCCCCTTGCTCAGGATATTCACCATGATGTAATCCTGCACATCCCATTTACTTGAGGCGTTCTTTTAGCATAATGGCATATTTTGATCAGCATGTACAAAATTCATCTCTGAATTTATTGATCAACAGGGCTAGCCTGGCTGCATAAACAATTCACTTGGCTGGCCCGACTGGAACGAAAGTGGTATTACAATTTATATCTATATATTCAACACCACATTGTGCAATAGAAAGGCAGTGTCCTCTGGGAAAGTTATGTATCTGGGGTTAAATTGCTCTCCTGATTAATGCTGCCGAGGTGAATTTAAGGTTTAGTGGTGCAGAGTGGGGTGAGTTGCAACAAAAGTATAGGAGGCCCCCTACTATACGGTCTGGGACCAGGGGAAGAAAGTTTGAGAAAATTACAATGTCCCTGAAGTTGAGAGATCAAAAAACCTTTATGATGGACCCTAGGATTTAGTAATCTATGCGTTTCGTTTTGAGTATAAGGCACAACCACCCAGTATTCAACTACAATAATACAGCAATATACCTCCAAGACTGAAACATAGCATGCAGATGTATCAATTTATCAAGTACAGTTTTTGTGACAAATTAAAGCAATCCAACGATGAAAGTTTACAAATTTTAACAATTCAACATGGCTAGTGCATGCTAGAAATTCATATCAATAGTAATTTCTAGCATGCACTAGCCATGTTATGTACAAGATATTAATAACTGTTGAATTGTCGCATATATTGTTAACACAAGGGCATCTACAACTGGTGAATTGTAACATTCAATTTAAGATGCATACTAGTAATGTGTAGAATAACATATAGGATCAACAAAACGTAGACGATATATGCCAGGTGACTAAGAAGAATTTTTTAGCTTTTTGTGACAATTAGCTTTCTGTGACAATTAGATGCACTGAAATTGTTTTTTAAAAAAAAACTGTGTGGTAATGTGATTACAATTTATTTATTGTGTGTTTCTTTGTAGAAACTGTCCTGAAGGTTTTTAACCGAAACGCCGCGTCGACTTGTGTTCTCCTGAACACATTTTTAAGCATTGTAATGATTTGTGCTTTCACGAACATTTTTAAAGTATTGTGTAACATTTTTTTGTATTGTGTATCATTTTTGTGTATTGTGTAATATTTTGATGAATATGATGTATTTGTTAAATGTACAAGAAAATGTTTCTTCTACCTTCACAGCAGTGTAATAAATATATGTTCAAATTTTTAAACTTTCATCGTTGGATTGCTTTAATTTGTCACAAAAACTGTACTTGATAAATTGATACATCTGCATGCTATGTTTCAGTCTTGGGGGTATATTGCTGAATTATTGTAGTTGAATACTGGGTGGTTGTGCCTTCTACTCAAAACGAAACGCATAGATTACTAAATCCTAGGGTCCATCATAAAGGTTTTTTTGATCTCTCAACTTCAGGGACATTGTAATTTTCTCAAGCAGAGTGGGGTGATACAGAATGCTCGAGAGGGGTGATTTAAGGACAATGTGTTTCTGAGAGTTATACCAAAGTGGAACCTGTCTCCGAGATGGTAGCTGAAAGAAACGGTCCGAATATGACCCAAATTAGGTTGGTTGAACTTTGTTTAGCTTTTTAGTGCACACTGCAGGTAAATCTTTTCTCTGTCGAGGCCACCTGCATGAGAACCATCGAGTTCTAACAGCAGAACTTGCGTTTCCCTAATGCCTCTAATGCAGGAACCCTTGCTATCGTCTCCTCTGACACCCAGTGGTGATTTCGAAGCATTACGGCTTGTTCTCGCAGACTTCTTTAGGTCTCGCCTGTCGATGCGCATGCGCATCGAGCAAGCGAGACTATAGGGGCTCATCCACACTTTATCTAACTTGCAAGGAATCGTGGCGATTCCTTGCAGTGCCCGAGACTTTTAAGCTCAATGCGCATGTGCATTGAGCTTAAAAGCGCGTGCACAGCCGCCCGCATTCCTCCGACACCTTTGAAGTGAAGCTTAGCTTCACTTCAAAGGCCCGGCTTCTTCACACCTACATGCCGCTCTGCCCCGCTCCGCCCCCTCCCCTGAGTCATCCTGCCTGCCCTCGACGTTCCCCCCGCCCCCTCCCGCCACGCAATGCCGAGAGCTTTTTTAGGTCTCGCCTGTCGATGCGCATGCGCATCGAGCAAGCGAGACTATAGGGGCTCATCCAGACTTTATCTAACTTTCAAGGAATCGTGGCGATTCCTTGCAGTGCCCGTGACTTTTAAGCTCAATGCGCATGTGCATTGAGCTTAAAAGCGCGTGCACAGCCGCCCGCATTCCTCCGACACCTTTGAAGTGAAACTTAGCTTCACTTCAAAGGCCCGGCTTGTTCACACCCACATGCCGCTCTGCCCCGCTCCGCCCCCTCCCCTGAGTCATCCTGCCTGCCCCTTCCCGCCGTGTCGCATTTCTCCTCCCCCCTCCCCTCTCCCCTCTCCCCTCTCTTCCCTCCGTCTTGTTTTCTTTGATGCTGGTATTGCTGGCAGCGGCATTGCGCTTGGAGGGACAGCAACAACATAAAACTGACCATGAAGTTAATCACAGGACCCTGCAGCCGAAGGCTTCGTGCACTGAGCCCTCCCGGCATACACATAATTTTATCGCTCTCTTTCTCTCGCGCTCTCCCTACATCTATAGCTCCCCCTCCCTCTCTCCTGTCTTCCTCTGTCTCACTCTAACTGTGTTCCTCCCTCTGTCTCACTCCCCCTCTCTTTTTCCTCCTCTCTCCCTCCCTCTCCGTCTCGCAGCTTAGATTCACGTTTCTGCCTGTTTCACTCTCTCTTCCAACTCTCACCCCCCTCTCCATTTACTTACACAAATCTCGCAGATACCCCAAGCAGCGGTGCACGCAGTACCAATCCTTCTGTTATGCCACATCTCGCAGCTTAGATTCTTTCGCTCTTTCTTTTAACTCTCCACGTTTCTGCCTGTTTCACTCTCTCTTTTAACTCTCACCCCCCTCTCCATTTACTTACACAAATCTCGCAGATACCCCAAGCAGCGGTGCACGCAGTACCAATCCTTCTGTTATGCCACATCTCGCAGCTTAGATTCATTCGCTCTTTCTTTTAACTCTCCACGTTTCTTCCTGTTTCACTCTCTCTTTTAACTCTCACCCCCCTCTCCATTTACTTACACATATCTCGCAGATACCCCAAGCAGCGGTGCACGCAGTACCAATCCTTCTGTTATGCCACATCTCGCAGCTTAGATTCATTCCCTCTTTCTTTTAACTCCCCACGTTTCTGCCTGTTTCACTCTCTCTTCCAACTCTCACCCCCCTCTCCATTTACTTACACAAATCTCGCAGATACCCCAAGCAGCGGTGCACGCAGTACCAATCCTTCTGTTATGCCACATCTCGCAGCTTAGATTCTTTCGCTCTTTCTTTTAACTCTCCACGTTTCTGCCTGTTTCACTCTCTCTTTTAACTCTCACCCCCCTCTCCATTTACTTACACAAATCTCGCAGATACCCCAAGCAGCGGTGCACGCAGTACCAATCCTTCTGTTATGCCACATCTCGCAGCTTAGATTCATTCGCTCTTTCTTTTAACTCTCCACGTTTCTTCCTGTTTCACTCTCTCTTTTAACTCTCACCCCCCTCTCCATTTACTTACACATATCTCGCAGATACCCCAAGCAGCGGTGCACGCAGTACCAATCCTTCTGTTATGCCACATCTCGCAGCTTAGATTCATTCCCTCTTTCTTTTAACTCCCCACGTTTCTGCCTGTTTCACTCTCTCTTCCAACTCTCACCCCCCTCTCCATTTACTTACACAAATCTCGCAGATACCCCAAGCAGCGGTGCACGCAGTACCAATCCTTCTGTTATGCCACATCTCGCAGCTTAGATTCATTTGCTCTTTTTTTTAACTCTCCACGTTTCTGCCTGTTTCACTCTCTCTTTTAACTCTCACCCCCCTCTCCATTTACGTTTCTGCCTGTTTCACTCAGCCACGCAACGCCACTCAGGCACGCAACGCCACTCACGCACGCAACGCCACTCAGCCACGCAACGCCACTCAGCCACGCAACGCCACTCACCCACGCAACGCCACTCACCCACGCAACGCCACTCATGCACGCCACTCACACACGCAACGCCACGCACACATGCAACGCCACTCAGCCACTCACTGCCACTCAGCCACTCACTGCCACTCTGCCACGCAACGCCACTCAGCCACGCAACGCCACTCAGCCACGCAACGCCACTCAGCCACGCAACGCCACTCAGCCACGCAACGCCACTCACCCACGCAACGCCACTCACCCACGCAACGCCACTCACCCACGCAACGCCACTCACCCACGCAACGCCACTCACCCACGCAACGCCACTCAGCCACGCAACGCCACTCAGCCACGCAACGCCACTCAGCCACGCAACGCCACTCACCCACGCAACGCCACTCACCCACGCAACGCCACTCACCCACGCAACGCCACTCACCCACGCAACGCCACTCACCCACGCAACGCCACTCACCCACGCAACGCCACTCACCCACGCAACGCCACTCACCCACGCAACGCCACTCACCCACGCAACGCCACTCTGGCACGCAACGCCACTCTGGCACGCAACGCCACTCTGGCACGCAACGCCACTCTGGCACGCAACGCCACTCTGGCACGCAACGCCACTCACCCACGCAACGCCACTCACCCACGCAACGCCACTCACCCACGCAACGCCACTCAGCAACGCCACTCAGCCACGCAACGCCACTCAGCCACGCAACGCCACTCAGCCACGCAACGCCACTCACCCACGCAACGCCACTCACCCACGCAACGCCACTCACCCACACAACGCCACTCACCCACGCAACGCCACTCACCCACGCAACGCCACTCACCCACGCAACGCCACTCATGCACGCCACTCACGCAACGCCACGCACACATGCAACGCCACTCAGCCACTCACTGCCACTCTGCCACGCAACGCCACTCTGCCACGCAACGCCACTCAGGCACGCAACGCCACTCAGGCACGCAACGCCACTCAGCCACGCAACGCCACTCAGCCACGCAACGCCACTCACCCACGCAACGCCACTCACCCACGCAACGCCACTCATGCACGCCACTCACGCAACGCCACGCACACATGCAACGCCACTCAGCCACTCACTGCCACTCTGCCACGCAACGCCACTCAGCCACGCAACGCCACTCAGCCACGCAACGCCACTCAGCCACGCAACGCCACTCAGCCACGCAACGCCACTCAGCCACGCAACGCCACTCAGCCACGCAACGCCACTCAGCCACGCAACGCCACTCAGCCACGCAACGCCACTCACCCACGCAACGCCACTCACCCACGCAACGCCACTCACCCACGCAACGCCACTCACCCACGCAACGCCACTCACCCACGCAACGCCACTCTGGCACGCAACGCCACTCTGGCACGCAACGCCACTCTGGCACGCAACGCCACTCTGGCACGCAACGCCACTCTGGCACGCAACGCCACTCTGGCACGCAACGCCACTCTGGCACGCAACGCCACTCTGGCACGCAACGCCACTCAGCCACGCAACGCCACTCACACACGCAACGCCACTCACACACGCAACGCCACTCACACACGCAACGCCACTCACCCACGCAACGCCACTCACCCACGCAACGCCACTCACCCACGCAACGCCACTCACCCACGCAACGCCACTCACCCACGCAACGCCACTCTGGCACGCAACGCCACTCTGGCACGCAACGCCACTCTGGCACGCAACGCCACTCTGGCACGCAACGCCACTCTGGCACGCAACGCCACTCTGGCACGCAACGCCACTCTGGCACGCAACGCCACTCTGGCACGCAACGCCACTCTGGCACGCAACGCCACTCTGGCACGCAACGCCACTCAGCCACGCAACGCCACTCACCCACGCAACGCCACTCACCCACGCAACGCCACTCAGCCACGCAACGCCACTCAGCCACGCCACGCAACGCCACTCAGCCACGCCACGCAACGCCACTCAGCCACGCCACGCAACGCCACTCAGCCACGCAACGCCACTCAGCCACGCAACGCCACTCAGCCACGCAACGCCACTCAGCCACGCAACGCCACTCAGCCACGCAACGCCACTCAGCCACGCAACGCCACTCACCCACGCAACGCCACTCTGGCACGCAACGCCACTCTGGCACGCAACGCCACTCTGGCACGCAACGCCACTCTGGCACGCAACGCCACTCTGGCACGCAACGCCACTCTGGCACGCAACGCCACTCTGGCACGCAACGCCACTCTGGCACGCAACGCCACTCTGGCACGCAACGCCACTCAGCCACGCAACGCCACTCAGCCACGCAACGCCACTCAGCCACGCAACGCCACTCAGCCACGCAACGCCACTCAGCCACGCAACGCCACTCAGCCACGCAACGCCACTCAGCCACGCAACGCCACTCAGCCACGCAACGCCACTCAGCCACGCAACGCCACTCAGCCACGCAACGCCACTCAGCCACGCAACGCCACTCAGCCACGCAACGCCACTCAGCCACGCAACGCCACTCAGCCACGCAACGCCACTCAGCCACGCAACGCCACTCAGCCACGCAACGCCACTCACCCACGCAACGCCACTCATGCACGCCACTCACGCAACGCCACGCACACATGCAACGCCACTCAGCCACTCACTGCCACTCTGCCACGCAACGCCACTCAGCCACGCAACGCCACTCAGCCACGCAACGCCACTCAGCCACGCAACGCCACTCAGCCACGCAACGCCACTCAGCCACGCAACGCCACTCAGCCACGCAACGCCACTCACCCACGCAACGCCACTCACCCACGCAACGCCACTCACCCACGCAACGCCACTCACCCACGCAACGCCACTCACCCACGCAACGCCACTCACCCACGCAACGCCACTCACCCACGCAACGCCACTCACCCACGCAACGCCACTCTGGCACGCAACGCCACTCTGGCACGCAACGCCACTCTGGCACGCAACGCCACTCTGGCACGCAACGCCACTCTGGCACGCAACGCCACTCTGGCACGCAACGCCACTCTGGCACGCAACGCCACTCTGGCACGCAACGCCACTCTGGCACGCAACGCCACTCTGGCACGCAACGCCACTCTGGCACGCAACGCCACTCTGGCACGCAACGCCACTCTGGCACGCAACGCCACTCTGGCACGCAACGCCACTCTGGCACGCAACGCCACTCTGGCACGCAACGCCACTCTGGCACGCAACGCCACTCTGGCACGCAACGCCACTCTGGCACGCAACGCCACTCTGGCACGCAACGCCACTCTGGCACGCAACGCCACTCTGGCACGCAACGCCACTCTGGCACGCAACGCCACTCTGGCACGCAACGCCACTCTGGCACGCAACGCCACTCTGGCACGCAACGCCACTCTGGCACGCAACGCCACTCAGCCACGCAACGCCACTCAGCCACGCAACGCCACTCTGGCACGCAACGCCACTCAGCCACGCAACGCCACTCAGCCACGCAACGCCACTCAGCCACGCAACGCCACTCAGCCACGCAACGCCACTCAGCCACGCAACGCCACTCAGCCACGCAACGCCACTCAGCCACGCAACGCCACTCAGCCACGCAACGCCACTCAGCCACGCAACGCCACTCAGCCACGCAACGCCACTCAGCCACGCAACGCCACTCAGGCACGCAACGCCACTCTGGCACGCAACGCCACTCTGGCACGCAACGCCACTCTGGCACGCAACGCCACTCACCCACGCAACGCCACTCAGCCACGCAACGCCACTCAGCCACGCAACGCCACTCAGCCACGCAACGCCACTCAGCCACGCAACGCCACTCAGCCACGCAACGCCACTCAGCCACGCAACGCCACTCAGCCACGCAACGCCACTCAGCCACGCAACGCCACTCAGCCACGCAACGCCACTCAGCCACGCAACGCCACTCAGCCACGCAACGCCACTCAGCCACGCAACGCCACTCAGCCACGCAACGCCACTCAGCCACGCAACGCCACTCAGCCACGCAACGCCACTCAGCCACGCAACGCCACTCAGCCACGCAACGCCACTCAGCCACGCAACGCCACTCAGCCACGCAACGCCACTCAGCCACGCAACGCCACTCAGCCACGCAACGCCACTCAGCCACGCAACGCCACTCAGCCACGCAACGCCACTCAGCCACGCAACGCCACTCAGCCACGCAACGCCACTCAGCCACGCAACGCCACTCACCCACGCAACGCCACTCACCCACGCAACGCCACTCACCCACGCAACGCCACTCACCCACGCAACGCCACTCAGCCACGCAACGCCACTCAGCCACGCAACGCCACTCAGCCACTCAGCCACGCAACGCCACTCAGCCACGCAACGCCACTCAGCCACGCAACGCCACTCAGCCACGCAACGCCACTCAGCCACGCAACGCCACTCAGCCACGCAACGCCACTCAGCCACGCAACGCCACTCAGCCACGCAACGCCACTCAGCCACGCAACGCCACTCAGCCACGCAACGCCACTCAGCCACGCAACGCCACTCAGCCACGCAACGCCACTCAGCCACGCAACGCCACTCAGCCACGCAACGCCACTCAGCCACGCAACGCCACTCAGCCACGCAACGCCACTCAGCCACGCAACGCCACTCAGCCACGCAACGCCACTCACACGCAACGCCACTCACCCACGCAACGCCACTCACCCACGCAACGCCACTCAGCCACGCAACGCCGTTAGTATGTATAGCATTGCACCTAAAAAACAGTTAATATTACAACCCACAAACGCCAGCACCTCTCCCCTCTGTTCCCGTACACATCCAGGCTCGCAATTCAACTCCCCCTCCCCAGACGCCAGCACCTCCCCTCTCTGTCCCTGCACACAGCCAGGCTCTCAGAACACAAAAAGACTTGAAATTGAAATCGTCTACAAAATGAAATAATGACAGACGCATTACAAGCTACATGGCCTTGTACATTCCCTAATCAGCAGACCTACTATTCCCACCCCTCCCTCTACAGCCTGCTACGCCAAAAATAGCGCTTGTATCTATAGCATTGCACCTAAAAAAAATGTAATATTTTGACATGTTTATAAACGGAATGAAACACACAGAGTCAGTTCAATTCAACGGGCCTACTATTTCCCTCCTCCGACACAGAGTGACATCACAGAGCCTCTAGCACATCCACGTGACTAAACAGTCCTCGCAACCCGCCATAACCCCCAACAATACGACGGACCTGCTGGGACCATTCTTTAATACCATTTACATGAACACAAAGCCAGGCCACAGACTCCAAGGCTTTCGTTACCAAAACTCCAGGATGCTAGACTACTTTAAGCGCCGTGTTCAAGATTGTAATCACTTGTGAAGTTCCTTTGGGGATGTGCTAATTTAGAACAGCAGGATGCGAGCCGGGTGTTACCTCGAGAACAACAACAAACCCCCCCAAAAACAAAGTCACTGGAAGAAAATACTAACACTAGAAACGTGATGCTTTTTCGCTAAACTTAAACAATCCCACTGAACGAAAATACTAACACTAGAAACGTGATGTTTTTTTAACAAAAATTATTTACTTCACATAACCATGTCTAGTATTTCACAACTTCCCTCTACAGCGTGGTATTTAAAATCGGCCTATTCTACGTCAACGCTTGTACAGACTAAAGATTTCTTATGTTGCCTTCAGTGGAACATTTCCGATGTTGCCTTCTTTTGGATAACTACCATATTTCTTATACACACACATTAAGGGGCGCATCCGCAGCAGCCTCACCCTCACTCACCCTCACTCACCCTCAACCCCTCATGCTATTTTGAAGGGTAACTTGGAGCAGACAGTTCAAGTCGAATTACGGTAAGGCCACTCAGCCACGCAACGCCACTCAGCCACGCAACGCCACTCAACGCCACTCACCCACGCAACGCCACTCACCCGCAACGCCACTCACCCACTCACCCACGCAACGCCACTCACCCACGCAACGCCACTCACCCACGCAACGCCACTCACCCACGCAACGCCACTCACCCACGCAACGCCACTCAGCCACGTAACGCCACTCAGCCACGCAACGCCACTCACACACGCAACGCCACTCACACACGCAACGCCACTCACACACGCAACGCCACTCAGCCACGCAACGCCACTCAGCCACGCAACGCCACTCAGCCACGCTTCGCCACTCAGCCACGCAACGCCACTCAGCCATAACACTTCACGAGCAGTCCCGGGCTTTTAGCTACAACATTGCATTCTGGGACTCGTAGTTTTGTTTCTTTTAGTAATAAAACGCTAGCAAATAATGGAAGGACCGGCTGAATGCGTTACACAGATATCTCGAAGACCTCGTTAGAATAACACCGCTCCAACAATACGTCATAGCACACCGTCATGCACTGCCTATGGAACCAATTCATACCGTGCTTGAAAGTGTATTAAAGCCAGTCTTAACACAGGGACATCAGAACAGCAAGCATGTTGGCGGCAGCAGCCCGCAATGTGCATTTCTCCTACACCCCCTCCCCACAGCAATGCCCTCCGTCTGTTTTACAATTTGAAGAGGTGCCTCCTCACATTTCACTTCACTGCCTTCCAACCTCATGTTTGAAACTTTAGTCACCATCTCCTGTTTGTCGTACCCCAAGCAGCGGTGCACGCACTACAAATCCTTCTGTTATGCCACATCTCGCAGCTTAGATTCATTCCCTCTTTCTTTTAACTCTCCACGTTTCTGCCTGTTTCACTCTCTCTTCCAACTCTCACCCCCCTCTCCATTTACTTACACAAATCTCGCAGATACCCCAAGCAGCGGTGCACGCAGTACCAATCCTTCTGTTATGCCACATCTCGCAGCTTAGATTCATTCGTAACGCCACTCACCCACGCATCGCCACTCAGCCACGCAATGCCACTCAGCCACGCAACGCCACTCAGGCACGCAACGTCACTCAGCCACGCAACGCCACTCACCCACGCAACGCCACTCACCCACGCAACGCCACTCACCCACGCAACGCCACTCACCCACGCAACGCCACTCACCCACGCAACGCCACTCTGGCACGCAACGCCACTCAGGCACGCAACGCCACTCACCCACGCAACGCCACTCAGGCACGCAACGCCACTCACCCACGCAACGCCACTCAGCCACGCAACGCCACTCAGCCACGCGCAACGCCACTCACACGCGCAACGCCACTCACACGCGCAACGCCACTCACACGCGCAACGCCACTCACCCGCGCAACGCCACTCACCCGCGCAACGCCACTCACACGCGCAACGCCACTCACCCGCGCAACGCCACTCACCCGCGCAACGCCACTCACCCACGCAACGCCACTCACCCACGCAACGCCATTCACCCACGCAACGCCACTCACCCACGCAACGCCACTCACCCACGCAACGCCACTCACCCACGCAACGCCACTCACCCACGCAACGCCACTCACCCACGCAACCCCACTCACAAGCAACCCCACTCACAAGCAACCCCACTCACACACGCAACGCCACTCACACACGCAACGCCACTCACACGCAACGCCACTCACACACGCAACGCCACACACACGCAACGCCTCTCACACACGCAACACCACTCACACACGCAACGCCACTCACACACGCAACGCCACTCACACACGCAACGCCGTTAGTATGTATAGCATTGCACCTAAAAAACAGTTAATATTACAACCCACAAACGCCAGCACCTCTCCCCTCTGTTCCCTTACACATCCAGACTCGCAATTCAACTCCCCCTCCCCAGACGCCAGCACCTCCCCTCTCTGTCCCTGCACACAGCCAGGCTCTCAGAACACAAAAAGACTTGAAAGTGAAATCGTCTACAAAATGAAATAATGACAGACGCATTACAAGCTACATGGCCTTGTACATTCCCTAATCAGCAGACCTACTATTCCCACCCCTCCCTCTACAGCCTGCTACGCCAAAAATAGCGCTTGTATCTATAGCATTGCACCTAAAAAAAAATTAATATTTTGACATGTTTATAAACGGAATGATTAAATCAAAAAGAGACTAGCTCAAGTTACTTTAGGGGAGGGGGAAGACTCTGGTATGTTTTTTCACGGAGTGTGAACACCCAGCAGGTGTGTTCAAAAAGCCCTCACCCACCAACCTAGTTGGTGGCATGCTTCATCATCGGGCCCACCCAGTGGCACCTAGCGTGCCCCGGGTGTGCTTCAACGCCTGACTACAGCGGAGCTGGTATTTTACTGAGTGTGCGGTGAAGATAGTTAAGGAAGTGATGTTAAAACGGCTGAACGGTGGTCCCAGTACCCGTAGGTAAAATTAGACTTTAATACCTGGGCCTCCGTCAGCGGTTAAAAATAAGGCAAGGGGATGTAAGGGGCGAGTTACGACCTCTCACATCCAATGGGTCAACATGTTTCAGCCAGTGCCTTATGACTAGACTGGCTTTCTTCAGGACCTAAAATAAGTGAGTGCAAACTACCTAGTGGGGGTGTAGGGGAGACTATGTGTCTACACGCCCTAAAGTGTATCTACGTGTGAGAGGGGGATTCCCTTCTCAAGACCACGCAAGTTATTTGCTCAGTCTGACCTCAAGGTTGGGAGGTGGCAAAGGCTTGACCAGTACTTCTGGGTTGAGCCTGCTCTGGACCTGTAGTGCCTCCTTCGCATACCGGTCATATAACGGAATGAAACACACAGAGTCAGTTCAATTCAACGGGCCTACTATTTCCCTCCTCCGACACAGAGTGACATCACAGAGCCTCTAGCACATCCACGTGACTAAACAGTCCTCGCAACCCGCCATAACCACCAACAATACGACGGACCTGCTGGGACCATTCTTTAATACCATTTAGATGAACACAAAGCCAGGCCACAGACTCCAAGGCTTTCGTTACCAAAACTCCAGGATGCTAGACTACTTTAAGCGCCGTGTTCAAGATTGTAATCACTTGTGAAGTTCCTTTGGGGATGTGCTAATTTAGAACAGCAGGATGCGAGCCGGGTGTTACCTCGAGAACAACAACAAACCCCCCCAAAAACAAAGTCACTGGAAGAAAATACTAACACTAGAAACGTGATGCTTTTTCGCTAAACTTAAACAATCCCACTGAACGAAAATACTAACACTAGAAACGTGATGTTTTTTTAACAAAAATTATTTACTTCACATAACCATGTCTAGTATTTCACAACTTCCCTCTACAGCGTGGTATTTAAAATCGGCCTATTCTACGTCGACGCTTGTACAGACTAAAGATTTCTTATGTTGCCTTCAGTGGAACATTTCCGATGTTGCCTTCTTTTGGATAACTACCATATTTCTTATACACACACATTAAGGGGCGCATCCGCAGCAGCCTCACCCTCACTCACCCTCACTCACCCTCAACCCCTCATGCTATTTTGAAGGGTAACTTGGAGCAGACAGTTCAAGTCGAATTACGGTAAGGCCACTCAGCCACGCAACGCCACTCAACGCCACTCACCCACGCAACGCCACTCACCCGCAACGCCACTCACCCACGCAATGCCACTCACCCACGCAACGCCACTCACCCACGCAACGCCACTCACCCACGCAACGCCACTCAGCCACGCAACGCCACTCAGCCACGCAACGCCACTCAGCCACGCAACGCCACTCACACACGCAACGCCACTCACCCGCGCAACGCCACTCAGCCGCGCAACGCCACTCAGCCGCGCAACGCCACTCAGCCGCGCAACGCCACTCAGCCGCGCAACGCCACTCAGCCGCGCAACGCCACTCAGCCGCGCAACGCCACTCAGCCGCGCAACGCCACTCAGCCGCGCAACGCCACTCAGCCGCGCAACGCCACTCAGCCGCGCAACGCCACTCAGCCGCGCAACGCCACTCAGCCGCGCAACGCCACTCAGCCGCGCAACGCCACTCACACGCGCAACGCCACTCACACGCGCAACGCCACTCACACGCGCAACGCCACTCACACGCGGGACGCCACTCAACGCCACTCAGCCACGCAACGCCACTCAGCCACGCAACGCCACTCACCCACGCAACGCCACTCACCCACGCAACGCCACTCACGCAACGCCACTCAACCACGCAACGCCACTCACCCACGCAACGCCACTCTGCCACGCAACGCCACACACGCCACTCACACACGCAACGCCACACACACGCAACGCCACTCACACATGCAACGCCACTCACACACGCAACGCCACTCACACACGCAACGCCACTCACACACGCAACGCCACTCACACATGCAACGCCACTCACACATGCAATGCCACTCACACACGCAACGCCACTCACACACGCAACGCCACTCACACACGCAACGCCACTCACACACGCAACGCCACACACACACGCAACGCCACACACACACCCACTCACCCACGCAATGCCACTCACCCACGCAACGCCACTCACACACGCAACGCCACTCACCCAAGGAACGCCACTCAGCCACGCAACGCCACTCACACGCAACGCCACTCACACACGCAACGCCACTCACACACGCAAGGCCACTCACACGCAACGCCACACACACACGCAACGCCACACACACACCCACTCACCCACGCAATGCCACTCACCCACGCAACGCCACTCACACACGCAACGCCACTCACCCAAGGAACGCCACTCAGCCACGCAACGCCACTCACACGCAACGCCACTCACACACGCAACGCCACTCACACACGCAAGGCCACTCACACGCAACGCCACACACACACGCAACGCCACACACACGCCACTTACGCAGCAATGTTCACGATTTTCATAATAAAACGAAGAACACAACTTTTATGGCAAACATTGCATCCGGCCTCTGACCCGTTCAGCACCACACCTGTCTTTACATTTATTTTTTGCCAAAGAAAATCATCGACCATCTTTCTCATTCACCCAATGTATTTTCACGTTGGCACACACACATTTATGGACGCATCCGTAGCAATTTTCAGTATTTTCATACTAAACATAAACGCCACAACTTTGAGCCAGTATATTACAAGAGTTGTATGTTTAAAAGTGAAACTTTGTATACTTTGGATGCTTTATATATGCCATTTTTAAGTGTAACTTCGAGCAGACAGTTGAAGTGTCATTACACTAACGTAAAAAAAAAAGGCCCTTTGCTTTGTCAGTTCCGAGCAAAATCTTATGTGGCCTTAAGGGAGTTGCCCAGGGAAGTCTACTGGCGCGCCAATGTCGAAACTCCATCTGCATACACATTCAAACATTCACACTTCCAAGTCGCGCACATCAGCTAGTGTGACTTTTCCTTGGGGCAAGGGAAGGACTAAAAGCTTTGATCCTTTCTTAAACCAAAAAAATATATATATATTCTTGCATCGTTACCCCCTATTTAAGCAGAGGGACGGGTCACTTTAAGTCATACTCTCTTTTTACCTGCGAGGACAGAACTTCGACTTACAGAACGGCGCTGTACTTGCTGCTATCGACCAACAGCCACTGAAAATTTACGGCATTCAATCTTAGAACGTAAGTGCATGCAAGTTTTATTTCTATACATCTAAGGGACAGTTTTGATACATTTACTTGCGTTTATTACAACTGTTACTATATCAACATCGCACCTCTGTTAAATTATTCTGCGACATGTTTGTTTGCAAATCTAAATTTTCTATGGTAATACTTAGCAAAGGACTACGTAATTTCTCAAACAGGTCATACCTTTGTTTAAACCAACCGATACATATTGTTTTTTTTATCGTTATCTCTTGTAGGTTATTGGTACGCTTTCAACATTTCCTTGATAGGGGCAAAGAAACTGCGCACCAACATATATCATGTAAGTACAGCCAACTGTTCACTCTTCTACACAATTTTTACTTCCGTTCCTAACACTCCGACTCGCCACACAGAACATTCCTTCCAATAATTCAAGGCACAACATAAGTTTGACACACACCCATTCTTTCTTATATTTAATGCAACACAGTAACTACTCCTAATTACAACATGACACACACACCTTTTTACGTCTGTTACTATTACCTTTTCACGCACACACGGTTAAGAACACATACTATATAACACGCACGGCGAATTGAGTGCAACCACAACAGAACACTCCTTACTATTTTTTTCACTGCTTCACAGCAATACAGTAAACAGGATGATCGGACTGAACAGTGAACAGAGCTCCAGCTTACACTACTCACACACACCTTGTCAGATTATCTGTCAAGATTACATGCATACCGCTTCCATTCTCTGATTAAATGTAACACAGTAACCAGTGCAAGTTACAAGATGACACATACCCACCCTTTTTTTTACATCTATTACTATTAACTTTTCATGCACACACTGTTAGGAACACATACTATATCACACGCACGCCGAAATGAGTGCGACCACATTAGAACACTCATTATGCTTTCATTTACAGCTTCATAGCAAAACAGTAAACTGGATGATTGTACTCAAGAGTCAACAGAGCTGCATCTTACACTAATCACACACAGCCTGTCACATTAGGCAAAACACTGACTGCCACCCTTATACAGCACGTGCGACTCAAACGCAATCTAAGATCATAGCACTTCGCCACTACAGCACCAAACTTTCAGGAACAACTTCAAATTGCACATTTATTTGTACGCAAACAGGCTACACTTTACAACATTCACCCGCAGCTTTACTGGCACACATTAAGTAATCCAAGTTACTAGCTGACACACGAAAACATCCGCTCGTACAACTACTAGTATTACCTTTCCACAAACACGCACCCAATAACACATTAGCCAGGATTTGCGGCCTACAAAAATAAACACTTCACTTTACAGTTACTACACTATTCCCAGGCACATTGTATCATTCGGGAGAATAGTACAGCCATAAACCGTTCGCAACACTTCGCCACACCACAAAAAAATTTTCATGCACACATTCCACGAACAAGGGCACTTTCACACACACCATCTATTACATGGCTACTCACAATCTTTCTCTCAGGGGACAAATTTAATGTTTACTTTGTGTCCAAGGACCGCATCGGTGGGGGCAGGGTCAGTGGTTAAGGGTCGGGTCTACAGCAACAACATAAAACTGGCCATGAGGTTAATCACAGGACCCTGCAGCCGAAGGCTTCGTCCACTGAGCCCTCCCGGCATACACATAATTTTCTCGCTCTTTCTCTCTTCGTCTCCCTCCCTCTCTATAGCACACTAATCACACACACCCTGTCACATTAGGGAAAACACTTCATCTTACACTAATAACACACAGCCTGTCACATTAGGCAAAACACTGACTGCCACCCTTATACAGCACGTGCAACTCCTACGCAATGTAACATCAGAGCACTTCGCCACTACAGCACCAAACTTTCAGTCAGAACTTCTAATTGCACATTAATGTGCACGTAAACAGGCAACACTTTACAACATTTACGCAGAATGCATTCATTCGCAGCTTTACTTGCACAGTTAGTAATCCAAGTTACAAGCTGACACACGGAAACAGCCGCTCGTACAACTACTAGTATTACATTTTCACAATCACACATCCAATAACACATTAGCCAGGATTAGCTGCCTACCCAAAATAAAACTTGACCTTACACTTAATACACTATTCACAGGCACATTGGAACATTAGGGGGAATAGTACAGTCATAATCCGTTCGCAACACTTCGCCACACCACAACAAACTTTTCATACACACGATCAAGGGGACTTTCGCCCACACCCTCTATTACATGGCTACTCACAAGCTTTCTCGCAGGTGAATAATTTACTGTTTACTTTGTGTCCAAGGACCGCGTCGGTGGGGGCAGGGTTAGTGGTTAAGGGTCGGGGCGACAGCAACAACATAAAACTGACCATGAAGTTAATCACAGGACCCTGCAGCCGAAGGCTTCGTGCACTGAGGCCTCCCGGCATACACATAATTTTATCGCTCTCTTTCTCTCGCGCTCTCCCTACATCTATAGCTCCCCCTCCCTCTCTCCTGTCTTCCTCTGTCTCACTCTAACTGTGTTCCTCCCTCTGTCTCACTCCCCCTCTCTTTTTCCTCCTCTCTCCCTCCCTCTCCGTCTCGCAGCTTAGATTCACGTTTCTGCCTGTTTCACTCTCTCTTCCAACTCTCACCCCCCTCTCCATTTACTTACACAAATCTCGCAGATACCCCAAGCAGCGGTGCACGCAGTACCAATCCTTCTGTTATGCCACATCTCGCAGCTTAGATTCTTTCGCTCTTTCTTTTAACTCTCCACGTTTCTGCCTGTTTCACTCTCTCTTTTAACTCTCACCCCCCTCTCCATTTACTTACACAAATCTCGCAGATACCCCAAGCAGCGGTGCACGCAGTACCAATCCTTCTGTTATGCCACATCTCGCAGCTTAGATTCATTCGCTCTTTCTTTTAACTCTCCACGTTTCTGCCTGTTTCACTCTCTCTTTTAACTCTCACCCCCCTCTCCATTTACGTTTCTGACTGTTTCACTCAGCCACGCAACGCCACTCAGCCACGCAACGCCACTCAGCCACGCAACGCCACTCAGGCACGCAACGCCACTCACCCACGCAACGCCACTCACCCACGCAACGCCACTCACCCACGCAACGCCACTCAGCCACGCAACGCCACTCAGCCACGCAACGCCACTCAGCCACGCAACGCCACTCAGCCACGCAACGCCACTCAGCCACGCAACGCCACTCAGCCACGCAACGCCACTCAGCCACGCAACGCCACTCAGCCACGCAACGCCACTCAGCCACGCAACGCCACTCACCCACGCAACGCCACTCACCCACGCAACGCCACTCACCCACGCAACGCCACTCACCCACGCAACGCCACTCACCCACGCAACGCCACTCAGCCACGCAACGCCACTCAGCCACGCAACGCCACTCACCCACGCAACGCCACTCAGCCACGCAACGCCACTCAGCCACGCAACGCCACTCAGCCACGCAACGCCACTCAGCCACGCAACGCCACTCAGCCACGCAACGCCACTCAGCCACGCAACGCCACTCAGCCACGCAACGCCACTCAGCCACGCAACGCCACTCAGCCACGCAACGCCACTCAGCCACGCAACGCCACTCAGCCACGCAACGCCACTCAGCCACGCAACGCCACTCACCCACGCAACGCCACTCACCCACGCAACGCCACTCAGCCACGCAACGCCACTCAGCCACGCAACGCCACTCAGCCACGCAACGCCACTCAGCCACGCAACGCCACTCAGCCACGCAACGCCACTCAGCCACGCAACGCCACTCAGCCACGCAACGCCACTCAGCCACGCAACGCCACTCAGCCACGCAACGCCACTCAGCCACGCAACGCCACTCAGCCACGCAACGCCACTCAGCCACGCAACGCCACTCAGCCACGCAACGCCACTCAGCCACGCAACGCCACTCAGCCACGCAACGCCACTCAGCCACGCAACGCCACTCAGCCACGCAACGCCACTCACACACGCCACTCACACACGCAACGCCACGCACACATGCAACGCCACTCAGCCACGCACTGCCACTCTGCCACGCAACGCCACTCTGCCACGCAACGCCACTCAGCCACGCAACGCCACTCACACACGCAACGCCACTCACACACGCAACGCCACTCACACACGCAACGCCACTCACACACGCAACGCCACTCACACACGCAACGCCACTCACCCACGCAACGCCACTCACCCACGCAACGTCACTCACCCACGCAACGCCACTCACCCACGCAACGCCACTCACCCACGCAACGCCACTCACCCACGCAACGCCACTCAGCCACGCAACGCCACTCAGCCACGCAACGCCACTCAGCCACGCAACGCCACTCAGCCACGCAACGCCACTCAGCCACGCAACGCCACTCACACACGCCACTCACACACGCAACGCCACGCACACACGCAACGCCACTCAGCCACGCAACGCCACTCAGCCACGCAACGCCACTCACCCACGCCACTCACACACGCAACGCCACGCACACATGCAACGCCACTCAGCCACGCAACGCCACTCAGCCACGCAACGCCACGCAACGCCACTCAGCCACGCCACTCAGCCACGCAACGCCACTCACATACGCAACGCCACTCACATACGCAACGCCACTCACACACGCAACGCCACTCACACACGCAACGCCACTCTGCCACGCAACGCCACTCAGCCACGCAACGCCACTCAGCCACGCAACGCCACTCAGCCACGCAACGCCACTCAGCCACGCAACGCCACTCAGCCACGCAACGCCACTCAGTGAATAATTTACTGTTTACTTTGTGTCCAAGGAACGCGTCGGTGTGGGCAGGGTTAGTGGTTAAGGGTCGGGGCGACAGCTACAACATAAAACTGACCATGAAGTTAATCACAGGACCCTGCAGCCGAAGGCTTCGTGCACTGAGCCCTCCCGGCATACACATAATTTTATCGCTCTCTTTCTCTCGCGGTCTCCCTACATCTCTATAGCTCTCTCTCCCTCTCTATAGCTCCCCCTCCCTCTCTCCTGTCTTCCTCTGTCTCACTCTAACTGTGTTCCTCCCTCTGTCTCACTCCCCCTCTCTTTTTCCTCCTCTCTCCCTCCCTCTCCGTCTCCCTCCCTATCACCCTGCATCTCACTCCCTTTCTCTTCCTCTCCCTCCATTTCCCTTCCTTTCCCTAACTTTCCCTTCCTCTCTGTTTTTGTATATAACTCTCCATTTGTCTCCCCTTTATTCCCTCTCTATCTTTCTACATTACTTGCACACTAACTGGGTACATTTTCAATATTACACGCACAGCGCATTCATTCTCAGATTCAATGCAACACATTAACCAGTCCAAGTTACAAGATAACACACACACATTTTTTTACGTCTCTCAGTATGAACTTTTCACGCACTCACTCACTCTCTCTCTGTCCCCCTTTTCCTAACACTCCCTCTCTCTCCCTCTATCATCTCACCCTGCCTGTGTGCCACCCGTGGCGCATACACTCACAGCAGCACTAGAGCTCTTAACAGGTCTTTAAAACACTATTTACATGTTAATGTGCCCTTTATGGGAAAAATTCGAAAAAATCTCTTCTAAACATTATGTATTTTTTTTCTCCTTTCAGATTATTAAAACAACAACAAAAGAAACAGAAGTTAAGGTAAATACTACTTTGCCACTTAGTTTAAAATTTTTTAAAAGTTCTGACCTTACAGTCCCCAAAAAAATTTGTTAGTTCACAAACCTTCTTAATTTACATTTGTTGATAACAACATTTCAGTATAACTTATAAAATGCAGAGATGCTTGAAAGCAAGTTACCATCAAGGGAATAGCAAATTTAATAGCAAATCACAAGGTAAGCAATGCTTACCAAATAGTGCTTTTGCTGTCTTGCACAATTTATGCAAGCCAGTAACTACTTGGAACTCTAATGATCTGCATTATATCATGGACCGTGGGGACGCTTTATATCTCCAAATGCATTCTATTAACAACGAAACACTTATGCATCCAGATGACCTGCCAAGGTATATAGACCACAATCAAGAGATATATTCACTTTTGCTACGGAATGCTTACTACGGTGATGTCCTTAAACGTTTTGATAAAGCCTACCCAGATATTAGCACAGCATTAAATGTTACTATTAATAAGCACTGTGGTGTTCTACTTTGTATGAATGTTTATGTAATAGCTATTTTCAAACATATGCAATCATACTTTGTATTTGATTCACATAGTAGGGACCATGAAGGCATGCCTCATTCAAACGGAACATGTGTTACAATTGCATTTAATTCGTTTGAAGGCCTAATTCAATATGTTATGAAACTAGCATATAACTTTACACATCAGGCTGAGCAATGTGTCCAATTTGAAATAACACCAATAGATATAAAAGTCATTCAAAGGAAATCCTTTACAAAAGCACTTACTGTGCATAAAAAAAATAGTCACCTACCGCAAGAAAGAAAAATTTGGGTACATACTACTGAATGTACTCCTAATCAGACGATAACATCAACATCAATGTCTTCTGATGATTTACTGAATAAAAGTAAGGGAGGGAATAGCAATAGTAATCATTTAGCACAATTACCAGGTAATAGTAAAGCTATACAGGGAACAAATAAACAGTCTCGGAAAAGAAAAAGGGATTCAAGTACATGTCCAACTAAAGTTGTACAAAGAAAAAAAGTTAATACAGCTGAAGAAGACATTACCAACAGTCAACTAAGTGCTACTGATAATAACATCCCCATCTTCACGCAGGGCCAAAGACAGAAACGAGGTAAACAAATCCATACAATCATTCGCAAATTCCACCGGGAAATATTGCATGGCCCAGAGTACATTTGTACTCTTTGCAATCAACTGTGGCATAAACAAACGTTGCAAAATATACGCAGTGTTAGCCAATCTGAAATTTTCAAGAAGTGTAACATTAGTAACAAGAAAACCAATTTTATATGTAAGACTTGCTATTATTACATTCGCAAAAACAAAATACCACCATGTTCTATTGTAAATGGCATGGGCTTCCCAAATGTACCAGTTGAATTAGAATTATATGATTTAGAAGAAAGATTAGTTTCACCTAGGATACCATTCTTACAAATTCGGAGTCTGCCACGCGGTTTTCAAAAATCATTATCAGGAGCAGTAGTTAATGTACCTGCAGATGTTATGACAACTGTTACAATTTTACCAAGGCAAATTAATGACGCCATGACAATCCCAGTGAAATTAAAAAGGAAATTAATCTATAAATCATATACACATTATGAGAATATTAGACCAAATACAGTAAAAAAGGCAGCTACTTGGCTAGCTAAAAATAGTACAATGTTTAATGAATATGGTGTTACGATTAACCCTGACTGGGAGTATATACCTCCAGAAATAGAATCTCACAATGAGACTTCTGAGACAAACAATTCATCTGATAGTTCTGACAACATAGAAGCTGGGAATTTGGATACTATGTTAACAAATGAAACTATTACTAGTAATTCGCTGAATGTGTTAAGTTTCGCTCCAGCTGAACATAACACGCCAAGAGGTTTATATGAGGATAAAGATTCAGAGTTTTTGGCTTTCCCTACTATTTTTTGTGGTGAACGAAGGCCTAACAATAAGGAAAGACACATACCGGTACATTATAGTACTATTTGCCAAGCAGAGTTAAGGAGTTATGATAGAAGAGTCGCTAAATCTATTAGTAATATGTTTTTTAAACTGAAGAAATTACATATTAAGCAGATCCATGGTAAAATCAACATTTCCATCAGAAAACATTTTACAGATGGGAATAAAATAACTGCTAAAGACATTAAATGTAATATTGCCAATGTTTTTCAGTTTAATGAGGGGTACAAAGTATTAAAAACTATACGCAGTTCACCTCCATATTGGGAAGGTTGCAAAAAAGATATTTTTGCAATGATAAGGCAACTTGGCATACCCACTTTCTTTTTGACTTTATCTGCTGCTGAAACAAAATGGCACCATTTAATAAATATACTATTGAGAGTTAGAAACTTAAAGGAATGTACAGAGGAAGAATTCTTAAACATGTCTTGGGAAACTAAAAGTAAATTAATACAAGAAGATCCAATAACATGTGCAAGACAGTTTGACTATCAAGTTAGGAAATTCTTTAATTGTGTTTTGCTGAATGGCACTAATCCAATTGGGGAAATAGTAGACTACTTTTACAGAGTCGAATTCCAACAAAGAGGTTCTCCACATATACATGCATTACTCTGGGTAAACAAAGCACCATTGTATGGTGTTTCACCAGTCGAAGAAGTCAATAGCTTTATTGACAAATATATCACTTGTCATAAGTCTGAGGACCCTGTTTTACAACCGTTAATAAATCTACAAAGGCATGGTCACACCAAAAATTGCAGACGTAAACAGCAACGGACATGCAAATATCAATATCCCAAATATCCAATGTCAAGAACGCTCATATTAGAGCCATTAACACTTGAGGAGACAAATAAGCAATGGCAAGATAATATGAAAATAATACATGAAGCTATGAATAATACTACTTTTAATACACTTTCTTTTGAGGACTTTTTAGAGTTCATTAAAATGGATGATAAAGAATATATTACTTCTATACAAACTAGCTTACAAAAAACAACTATTTTTTTAAAAAGAACACCAGGCGAATGCTTCATCAATAACTACAATAGTACTCTTTTAGAAGCTTGGCGAGCAAACATAGACTTGCAGTTTATACTAGACCCTTATGCTTGTGCAGTCTATATTATCTCATATATCAGTAAATCGCAAAGAGGAATTAGCAAACTTCTAGCGCAAGCTGCTAAAGAGGTAACAAGCAATAGTAATATCAAAGATCAACTTAAACACATAGGAAACAAATTCCTCAACTGCACAGAAATTAGTGCTCAAGAAGCAGCATATCTAATTCTTCAAATACCATTACGGAAAAGCTCACGATCATTTGTATTTATTAATACTAGCCGTCCAGAGAAAAGAACTTATTTAATGCGCGATATCGAAACTATTAATAACTTGCCCGAAAATTCAACTGACATTCAATGTGAAAATATTATTATTAAGTACTGCAAACGGCCACAATCATTAGAGATGTGCACGTTAGCAGACTATGCGGCTGATTTCAACTATGTGAAGAAAAAAACACATGGGAAAGAAATAAATGATTGCGAAGATTTACTTGCAGAACAAAACTTTTACAGCTCAGATGAGGAAGAATTAGAAATAGAATGTAGTCACGGAAATAAACAACAAAAGAAACAGAATTATGATTATGCTTTAAATAAGCGCAGACAAGGGAAAATAATACGCTTTTGCAGATTTAGCAAAAATAATGAACCAGAAGAGTATTATAGAGAAATATTAATGTTGCACTATCCATGGAGGGAAGAAGAAAAAATACTAATCAACAAGGAAACTTACTATGAGAGGTATCTGGAAGTTAAATCATTTGTTGACACACAACTAAAAATCTATAACAAACAGCATGGCGAAGTTACAAACATTATTCATGAACAGTGTCATGAAAATGTAATTTCACCTCCTCTATCACCAACTGTTAATATACAGACAGAAGACCAAAATCCAGAACATAATAATAGATATGATTTGGCTCTAGATTTAGGAATTAGAACTACAACTGAAGAACAAAGCTTAACTAACGTTATTTTACCCAATGAAAAATACCAACAACTTATGCAAAACTTAACGGAGGAACAACTTAATTTTGTTTACCATCACTTGCATTGGTTTAAAACTACAAGCACTCCATGCTATACTTTTTGCACTGGAGGGGCTGGTGTTGGGAAAAGTTTTGTAATATCTGCACTATATCAAACTTTACTACGCTATTATAACACTAAGGCCGGTGAAAATCCAGATAATGTTTATATCTTACTTACTGCTCCAACAGGAAAGGCTGCCCATAATATTAATGGAAAAACACTGCATAGCACTTTCAAAATACCTGTGTCGCAAAGTTTGACTTATAAACAACTGAGTCATGAACATAGAACTGCTCTACAAATGGAAATGATGCATGTTAGAGTTGTTATTATTGATGAAATTTCAATGGTAGGACACAATATGTTGAATTTTATACATAACAGGCTTCAAGAAATTAAATCATCTAATGAACCATTTGGAGGAATTTCTATTTTAGCCATTGGTGACTTTTACCAATTAAAACCTGTATTTGACAGATACATTTTTAAGGATTCTACACAAATGTATGGTCCTTTAAGTGCTAACTTATGGAAAGAACATTTTAAAATTTTTGAATTAACAAAAATTATGCGCCAAAAAGAAGATCTACAATTTGCTGAATTACTAAACCGATTGAGAGAAGGCAAGCATACTGAGGAAGATATTTCACAAATTAAGCAAAGGGAAATACAACCTGATGAGACTTTATTAGAAACAATTCCATATATCATGTCAACTAATCTAGAAGTTAATGAAATTAACCAAAAGGTTTTAGAACAACATTGCAAAGATTATCCAGTCTACATAACAGTAGCAAGCGATACCGTCAGTTCAGATTTGTCTGAAAATGTGAAAAAAACGATTCTTAAGCAACTGCCCAAAGATCCACAGAAAACAATGGGCCTTTCACATACATTACACATTGCCTTACAACTTCGTTATGATTTAAGTTGCAATGTGGATGTCAATGATGGTTTAACAAATGGCGCAACTGGTGTTGTACAATTAGTTGAATTGATTAACAATACACCTATTATCGTTTGGTTGTTATTTGACAATCCCACTATAGGACAAACAACCAGACAACAATATAAACACTTATTTCATTCACAAATACAAAATACATGGACACCAATACATGCTATAGCTAGACATTTCCAATACACTAAAAAATTTATTACCATTATACGCAAGCAATTTCCTTTACGCCAAGCATCAGCACGCACTATACATCGCACACAAGGTGCAACTCTCGAACCACTTTATATACACTTTAATAACAGCAAGATTCATCATTTGCATTATGTTGCTATTAGCAGGGCAAAATCAATACAAAATGTATATGTACACAATTTTGATGAACGTAAAATTGTAGTACATCCACAAGTTAATGAGGAAATGCACAGATTAAGGACAGAAATGCCACTTGAAATACATATCCCACAGTTACATACATACAGTGCACATTTCAATATCATTGCACACAATATCAGATCACTACAGAAAATTTTTCCATCTATGGTAGCGGATAGCAATATATTACAAGCAGACATTATTTGCTTAACTGAGATCAACACTACAAGAAATGCTACAGCTAATGATTTCACGATAGAACAATATCATCACATTATATTTGATAAATTTCATACATACAACACAAACCATGGAATGATTATGTACTACAAAAAAGAATTATTTATATTGCCTATTTATGAGACACTTGAAGGGATTGACATTTTACATTTTACTCTACAGATTGGTAACACAGATTTCCTTATTATTATTTTATACAAACCACCCCTAAAAAGTATAACTTCTCTTTTTGATTTCATCACAAATATTACGGATTTTTACCCCACACACAAATTCATTATTATAGGTGATTTCAATGTGGATGTATCTCAACAAAATGCAAACAGCAAGCAATTACTTGGATTCTTTGAAACGCAATTACAATGTCAACAACTCATTAACAGTTACACAACTAACTACCAATCCATTTTAGATCATATATATACAAATGTCCAACTACACAACTATGGTACTTTAGAATGCTATTACAGTGATCATAAAGCAATATGGGTTTGTATTTAACATGTTATGTCACATTTTCTATTTCAGATGATGTCTATTGAAGAAATTATGAACATTAATACCGATGACAACAAACCATACCAGAAACCAATAAGAGTTAATGTCATCAACTGCTCAGGGAAAACTACGTACAAAAATGCTAAACAAGAGCAGAAAATTGTATTCCATTTGGCTTTAGCAGATAAAACTGGAACAATAAAATGTACTTGTTACCAAGAAAATTTATATGAGCAAACGAAAAATAACTGTGGACTACTGATACGAAACTTTATTATCAAAAACAAAACAATTTTAATTACAAAACAAACTAAAGTAACCAAATTTCCTGCAATGGCAATCGAGGATGGCCTGATCCAACAAGCAAACAACATTTTGCATCCGCCTGCACCATCGGCTTCTCCCATCAAGGAAATAAAACGGGCAAGTCTAAAAAGCCTGATGACCGTTTCAGGGACAATAATTGCCGTAAGTATGAACACAAACATGTCATCATGTCAACTAAAAAAAAATATTGTCTCGCATTTGAAAAGTTGGACTTATTAGTATTGTAAATGACATATCTTATTTATTTTTTACTTTTTTAAATTGCAAGTCTAAATAGCACACCTATGTCATGTGACAGGCAGACCTGCTCTTAGGGCAGGTATGCTTGCCACATGGCACCTGTGCCCTTTTTGGGGATGCCAGAGGGTGTCAAAGTGACACCCCCTGCACCCTTCTGAATTCTTTAATTACCGATTCGGTAAATAACAAATCGATAATGCCTAATCATTCCTATGGGCTTCAAAGCCCATAGGAATGAATGGGCATTACCTATTCGGTATTTACCGATTCGGTATTTTAAGAATTGTTAAGGATTCGGTACGAATACAGATGTTGGGACCTACATACCATTTACCCATTTTTAAATACCAAATCGGTATTATTCGGTATTTCAAAATAGGTAAATGGGATTTACCTACATCGTGCCCTTAGTAACTTCACTAACAAGCTCAAAAAAGGTTGCATTATACACTCTTTCACACTCTGTTGAAAGTAAGAGTTTTGGGAAATATAATAGGCCAGTGCTTTGGGCTATACTACAAATTCAAGTACTCTCCACAAAGCCTTTTTTAAAAAAAAAAAATGCAATATGGTAGAAAGGATGTTCATTTGGGTCGTGAAATCTAATACATTATATTGCCAGTCATACAACGCATCTACTACTATGTGGTTTTACTGTCACTATTTTATAGATTTGCTCTTTTTGGGTTTCCCAAAAGAACGCAAAGACTGTCTTTACATCAATGCCTCACCCTCAGTCACCCTGACTCACGCTCAACACCCCACCCTCACTCTCCCTCAACACCTCACCCTCAACAATTCACCCTTAATGCCTCACTCACCCTCAATCTCACTCAACATCAATCACCCTCAACACCTCCTCCTCACTCACCCTCAATCACCCTCACTATCCCTCAACACCTCACACTCAAAAACTCTACACTTCTCCCTCAACTACTCACTCACCCTCACTCTCACTCAACACTTCAACACCTCAGCCTCACCCTCAACATCAATCACTCACCCTCACTCACCCTCATCCTTACTCACCCTCAACTTCTCACCCTCACTCACCCTCAACACCTCACCCTCACTCACCCTCAACACCTCACCCTCTACAATTCCCCCTTAATGCCTCACTCACCCTCAATCTCACTCACCCTCAATCACCCTCAACACCTCCCACTCACTCACCCTCACTCACCCTCACTAGCCCTCAACACCTCCCCCTCAAAAATTCTACACTTCTCCCTCAACTCCTCAGTCACCCTCACTCTCACTCAACACCTCAACACATCAGCCTCACCCTCAACAACTCACCCTCACTCAATCACCCTTACTCACCCACACTCACACTCATCCTTACTCACCCTCAACTTTTCACCCTCAATCTCTCACCCTCAACACTCCCTCACTCTCACTCACCCTAAACACCTCACCCTAACTCAGCCTCACTCACACTCACCCTCACATAACACCTCATCTTCACTCATCCTCACTCACCCTCAACCCCACCCTCACTCACCCTAACCCTCACTCACCCGCAACACCTCACACTCAATCACTCACCCTCACCCTCACCCTCACTCATGTCATCATATGTACTAAAAAAATGCATACTTGCCTTACACACACAGTACACCCAAGCAGCGGTGTACGCACTACCAATCCTTCTGTTATGCCACATCGCGCAGCTTACATTCCTTCGCTCTTTCTTCTAACTCTCCACGTTTCTGCCTGTTTCACTCTCTCTTCCAACTCTCAACCCCCTCTCCATTTACTTACACAAATCTCGCAGATACCACAAGCAGCGGTGCACGCACTACCAATCCTTCTGTTATGCCACATCTCGCAGCTTAGATTCCTTCCCTCGTTCTTCCACGTTTCTGACTGTTTCACTCTCTCTTTCAACTCTCAACCCCCTCTCCATTTACTTACACAAATCTCGCAGATACCCCAAGCTGCGGTGCACGCACTACCAATCCTTCTGTTATGACACATCTCGCAGCTTATATTCCTTCGCTCTTTCTTCTAACTCTCCACGTTTCTGCCTGTTTCACTCTCTCTTCCAACTCTCACCCCCGGCTCAATTTACTTACACAAATCTCGCAGATACCACAAGCAGCGGTGCACGCACTACCAATCCTTCTGTTATGCCACATCTCGCAGCTTAGATTCCTTCGCTCTTTCTTCTAACTCTCCACGTTTCTGCCTGTTTCACTCTCTCTTCCAACTCTCACCCCCCTCTCCATTTACTTACACAAATCTCGCAGATACCCCAAGCAGCGGTGCACGCACTACCAATCCTTCCGTTATGCCAGATCTCACAATCTTCCATCACACATGGAGCTGGTACAGCACAGGCAACGGCAATGCAAGCTTCACTCAAACACGGAGCAGGTACAGCACAGGCAACAGCAGTGCAATCTTCCCTTACACATGGAACAGGTACAGCACCGACAGCAGCAGTGCAAGCTTCCCTCACACACAGATCAGGTACACCACAGGCAGCAGCAGTGCAAGCTTCCCTCACACATAGATCAGGTACAGCACAGGCGGCAGCAGTGCAAGCTTCCCTTACACATGGAACAGGTACACCACCGACAGCAGCAGTGCAAGCTTCCCTCACACACCGTCACACACCCTCAGCTTCACACACCCTCACTCACCCTCACACACACACACACACACACACATACAACAACAAAAAGAAGAATAGAAATAAACTATCCTAATCCACACTCTAACTCCTAGATTGAAATCCTGAGTCCTAATTCACCCTACAAATACACTCTTTCACTCTATGTAGAAAGTACGCGTTTTGAAAACTATAATATGCCAGCGCTTTGCTGTATACTACAAATACAAGTACTCTCTACAAAGCCATTTTTTGCAAAAAATATTGCTATCATTTAGGAAGGATGTTCATTTGGGTCGCTAAATATAATACATTATATGGGCATTCATACAACGCACTAATAATATGTGTTTTTACAGTCACTATTTTATACAATGCTTACTTTTTCTTTAGGAAGAGAACGCAAACACTGTGTTTACCTCAATGCCTCACCCTTAGTCACCCTCACTCATCCTCAAAACGTCACCCTGACTCACCCTCAACACCTCACCCTCAACACTTCAGCCTCAACGCCTCACTCACCCTCAATCTCACTCACCCTCAATCACACTAAACTCCTCACCCTAACTCACCCTCACTAGCCATCAACACCTCCCCCTCAAAAACTTTACCCTTCTCCCTCAACTCCTCAGTCAACCTCACTCTCACTCAACACCTCAGCCTCACCCTCAGCCTCACCCTCACTCACCCTCAACACCTCACCCTCACTCACTCACCCTCACTCACCCACACTCCCCCTCATCTTTACTCACCCTCAACTTCTCAACATCAATCACCCTCAATCTCTCACCCTCAACTCCTCACCCTAAATGACACTCACTCAGCCTCACTCACACTCACCCTCATCCTTACTCACCCTCAACTTCTCACCCTCACTCACCTTCAATCTCTCACCCTCACCCTCTCACCCTCGCTCACCCTCACTCACCCTCACTTACATTCACCCTCACACTCACGTAACACCTCATCCTCACTCACCCTCACTCACCATCAACTCCTCACCCTCACTCACTATCAACACCTCACACTCAATAACTCACCCTCACCCATGTCATCATGTCTACTTAAAAAATGCATAGTTGACTTACACACACATTACACCTTTAGTAACTTCAATAAGTAACTCAAAAAAATTAGAATTATACACTCTTCACACATAGTAGCAAGTATGACTTTTGGAAACTAAAAGATGGCAGTGCTTTGGTGTATACTACAAACACAAGTACTCTCTACAAAGCCATTTTTTCAAATAAACAATTCAATCTTTTAGAAAGGATGTTCATTTGGGTCGTTAAATGTGATACATTATATTGCCTTTCATACAAGGCACTAGCAATATGTGTTTTTACAGTCACTATTTAATAGAATGCTTTCTTTTTGTGTAGGAAGAGGATGCAAAGACTGTGTTTATCAATGGGCAAGATACCCCACTCAAATCGATTACAATAAAAGATGCAACTGATGATATAAAAGTGACACTGTGGAGAGAAGCGTCACAATTTAAAATACATATTGGGAAATATGTTACCCTGACTCACGTCACTGTACATGAATTCAATTGCCAAAAAATATTGAATACAACGCGCCATAGCAAAATGGAGGTAAGCACAACAAACAAAACTTTTGTCAACTATCTCTGCTCAGCCACTCTTGGACTTTCACCCAGTCTTGCCCTTTCACCCACTCTGCCCCTTGCACCCACTCTGGACCTTTTACATTTCACCCACTTGGGACCTTTCACCCACTCGGGAGCTTTCACCCACTCGGGAGCTTTCACCCACTCGGGAACTTTCACCCACTCGGGACCTTTCAACAACTCTGGCCCTTTCACACACTCTAGGCCTATCACCCACTCTAGACCTATCACCCACTCTAGACCTATCACCCACTCTCGACCTATCACCCACTCAAACCCTATCAACAACAGGGACCCTTTCACCTACTCAGTCCATTTCACCCAATCTGGCACTTTCAACCACTCTGTTCCTTTCACCCACTATAGGCCTTACACAAAACATAAAGTATACAAATTTAAAAACTAATTGTTGCTTTTGTTTTCTCTCAACAGGTAACAGCCCCACCAGAGGAAAAGATGGACATTCTAATTTATGGTGTTGAAAGCTCTACAGAGCAAAATAGTATTATCACAATAAAAGTGACAAACACAGACGAATATCAATCTATGCCCATCGAAAACCAGATCTTAATTAAATGGTTTATGTTAGATGAGGAAGTTGACAACATCGGAGATGCCCTTGTCCACTTTTTGCCACAAACTTTTGAAGTTGTCTTTTGTAATGGCCAAATCATAAAGATTCTGCACGAAAAAAACGATGACATATGTTCTGACTAAATTTTGCATGTTGCCAGGATATCTTATTTTTGTACAAAGTTAAAGAATAAAAAATTATTATTTTTTTTAAAATAAATAAATAAGTGTGGGATACAAATTTTACAACTTCTATGGTATTTTTTGCTCTACAAAAGGCAAATTGTAAGTAATACACTCAATTTATACAACATAGTCACACCCACATACAACATTCAGCCTATCCATTTGACATTACAAACACATATACAAAATACACATACTTTGTAGCTTGCACGCACTACAGTAGTATGTATGAATGAGACTGTTGTTGTGCTAAATACGCCTGTGCTGGTGCCGAGTTATGCTGTGTTGTTGCTCAATGTTACTGTGGGGGGGCCGAATGATAAGGTGGTATTGATGCGTGTTGCATTGGTGGACATCACAAATTAGGTTGTTGTGAGAATTGCACATGTTGTTGGGATGAGTTATGCTTTGGTGGTAATAGTTGAACACTAACAAACCACAACTCATCATCAACACATCACAACAACAGCATTAGGAAGCACCACACTAACATCACTCATCAACACACCAACATCACTCTACACCACCACAACAGCATCATTCTACTACAACAACATACAAAAACACTAACACACTTCACATTAAAATAACTATTCACACATGCAAAACACTCACATTTGCCAATCACACACTCACTCAGCCTCAACTCATCACCCACCCTCAATTACACTCACTCACCCTCAACACCTCACCCTTACTCTCCCTCAACACCTCACCCTCACTCACCCTCAACACATCACCATCACCCTCAACCACCTTCAATCACCATCAACACCTCACCCTCACTCACCCTCAACACCGCACCCTCAAACCTTCAATCACCCTCACTCTCAACACCTCTCCCTCACTCACCCTCAACGCCTCTACCTCACTCACCTTCAGCCATTCAACACCTCACCCTCAATCACCGTCATCCTCACTCACACTCAAGACTTCATCCTCACTCACCCTCAACACATCTGCCTCAATTACCCTCAACCACACTTACCCCCAACACACTATCACACTAAAACAACACACAAACACTTACCACCACTGCACCACTTCACTCACCCTCAACACCTCACCCTTAAACTCTCACTGAAACTCACTCTCACTCATCCTCAATAACATACAACACCTCAACCACACTCAGCCTCAAATCCTCAATAACACTCAGCCCCTCACCCTCACTCACCCTCAACACCTCACCCTCAATTACAATCAACACCTCACCCTCACTCACCCTCACTCATCCTCACTCACCCTCACTCACCGTCAACACACTATCACACTACAACAACAAACAAATACTTACCACCACAGCAACACTTCACTCACCCTCAACACCTCACCCTTAACTCCTCACTCACCCTCAATCTCACTCATCATCAATCACCCTCAACACCTCACCCTCAACACCTCACTGTCATACTCACTCACCCTCAATACATCACCCTCATTCACACTCACTCACCGTCAACACACTATCACACTACAACTACAAACAAACACTTTCCGCCACAGCAACACTTCACTCACCCTAAACACCTCACCCTTAACTCCTCACCCTTAACTCCTCACTCACACTCACTCTCACTCATCCTCAATCACCCTCAACACCTCACCCTCACTCACCCTCAACGCCTCACCCACACTCACCCTCACACCCTCATCCTCAGCACCTCACTCTCTCTCACCTTCAACGGCTCACCCTCAACGCCTCACCCACACTCACCCACAGCTCCTCACCCTCAACACCTCACCCTCACTCACCCACAATGCCTCACCCTCAGTCAACCTCAACACATCACTCACCCTCACTCTCACTCATCCTCAATCACTCAACACCTCACCCTCAACACCTCACTCACCCTCAGCCCCTCACCCTCACTCACCTCCTCACCCTCACTCATCCTCACTCACCCTCAACACCTCCCCCTCATTCTCACTCACTCTCACCCTCTCATCCTCATACTCACTCACCCTCAACACACTATCACACTACAACCACACAAAAAAACTATTACCACCCCAGCACCACTCATCACCACTGCAGCAAACAAAGGTCATACAATAACAACATGTACGCTTTTAACAGTCACACACACAACAACAGCTATCAATGGCCACTTTCACCAGGCATACACACACAACAGTCATCAGTACTGCAGTATTATGTCTAAATGAGACTGTGTGTTTGCAAAATACGGATGTGGAAGTGCAGAGTGAAGCAGTGTTGTTGCTCAATGGTACTGTGGGGCTGCAGAAAGATAAAGTGGTATTACTGCATGTTGCATTCGTGGACATCAGTGATGCCATTGTTGGGAGAACTGCAACTGTTGTGGTGCTGAGTTATGCTGTGGTGGTAAATATTAAACACCATCACAACACCACTCATCACTAGCACAGAACAACACATCACAAATACAGCATTACTAAGCACCACACACTCACATGCCCACACGCTCACACACCCCCACCCTCACACACATCCATACTCACACACTCTCACACATCCTCGCACACCCACTCACATTCTCAATAAGCCTCATAGCCTCACGCTCGCCAACAATCACTCACTCTCACCCTCACACCGTCACCCTCACACCATCATCCACTCACCCTCAACACCTCACCCTCACTCACCATCAACACACTATCACACTACAACCACACACAAACACTTACCACCACAGCACCACTCATTACCACTACAGCATTACTCAGCAGACAAACGACATACAATCCAAACATGTGCGCTTTTAACAGGCACACACACTAATAGCTAGCAATGGACACTTTCACAAGGCGTACACACACAACAGTCATCAGTGCATCCTTTCACCATGCATACACCCACACAAACAGCCATCAATCCACGCTTTCAACAGTCACACACACCACCAGCCTCAAGTGCACGCTTTAGAACAACTTTTTGTACGTTGCACACACAATTACAGCTATACAAGCATGCTTTGGTGCTGTACAGTACTGCAGTTCTATGTCTAAATGAGACTGGGGGAGTTCTAAATACGGCTCTAGTGGCAATGAGTGATGATCTCATGTTGCTCAATTGTAGTGTGGGGTTGCAGAATGTTAATAATGTGCTATTGCTGCCGAAATGGACATAAGGGATGCCGTGCAAGAGAAAATTACTACACACAAGGAAAGTGCGACCGAAAAACACGTACGGCAAAACGAAACTCAATCCATGCCAAAGAATAAAACTAAATAGCAGCCATTGATAAAATACTAAACACACTCTAATGAGAGGAGCCAGACAGAAAATACGTGCGAGCAAAGCAAGAACGAAAACAATAATTACATTACACCTCACCCTCACTCTCCCTCAACACCTCACCCTCACTCACCCTCAACACATCACCATCACCCTCACCCACCTTCAATCACCATCAACACCTCACCCTCACTCAACCTCACTCACCTTCAGCCCCTCACCACCTCACCCTCAATCACCGTCATCCTCACTCACACTCAAGACTTCATCCTCACTCACCCTCATCACATCTGCCTCAATTACCCTCAACCACACTTACCCTCACACTATCACACTAAAACAACACACAAACACTTACCACTACTGCACCACTTCACTCACCCTCAACACCTCACCCTTAAACTCTCACTCAAACTCACTCTCACTCATCCTCAATAACATACAACACCTCAACCACACTCAGCCTCAAATCCTCAATAACACTCAGCCCCTCAACCTCACTCACCCTCAACACCTCACCCTCAATTACACTCAACACCTCACCCTCACTCACCCTCACTCATCCTCACTCACCCTCACTCACCGTCAACACACTATCACACTACAACAACAAACAAATACTTACCACCACAGCAACACTTCACTCACCCTCAACACCTCACCCTTAACTCCTCACTCACACTCACACTCAATCTCACTCATCATCAATCACCCTCAACACCTCTCCCTCAACACCTCACTGTCATACTCACTCACCCTCAAAACATCACCCTCATTCACCCTCACTCACCGTCAACACACTATCACACTACAACTACAAACAAACACTTTTCGCCACAGCAACACTTGACTCACCCTAAACACATCACCCTTAACTCCTCACTCACACTCATCCTCAATCACCCTCAACACCTCACCCTCACTCACCCTCAACGCCTCACCCACACTCACCCTCACACCCTCATCCTCAGCACCTCACTCTCTCTCACCTTCAACGCCTCGCCCTCAACGCCTCACCCACACTCACCCTCAGCTCCTCACCCTCAGCCTCAACACCTCACCCTCACTCACCCACAACGCCTCAGCCTCAGTCAACCTCAACACATCACTCACTCTCACTCTCACTCATCCTCAATCACACTCAACACCTCACCCTCAACACCTCACTCACCCTCAGCCCCTCACCCTCACCCACCCTCAACTCCTCACCCTCACTCATCCTCACTCACCCTCAACACCTCCCCCTCATTCTCACTCACTCTCACCCTCTCACCCTCATACTCACTCACCCTCAACACACTATCACACTACAACAACACACAAACACTTACCACCACAACAACACTTCAATCACGATCAACATCTCCCCCTCAACCCCTTACTTACCCTCACTCTCACTCATCCTCAATCACCCTCAACACCTCACCCTCACTCACCCTCAACGCCTCACTCACCCTCATAGCCTCACCCACCCTCAACGCCTCACACTGACTCACCCTCAATCTCACTCACCCTCAACACCTCACCCTCACTCACCCTCAACACCTCACCCTCACTCACCCTCAACACACTATCACACTACAACCACACAAAAAAACAATTACCACCACAGCACCACTCATCACCACTGCAGCAATCAAAGGTCATACAATAACGACATGTACGCTTTTAACAGTCACACACACACAACAACAGCTATCAATGGCCACTTTCACCAGGCATACACACACAACAGTCATCAGTACTGCAGTATTATGTCAAAATGAGACTGTGTGTTTGCAAAATACGGATGTGGAAGTGCAGAGTGAAGCAGTGTTGTTGCTCAATGGTACTGTGGGGCTGCAGAAAGATAAAGTGGTATTGCTGCATGTTGCATTCGTGGACATCAGTGATGCCATTGTTGGGAGAACTGCAACTGTTGTGGTGCTGAGTTATGCTGTGGTGGTAATTATTAAACACCATCACAACACCACTCATCACTAGCACAGAACAACACATCCCAACTACAGCATTACTAAGCACCACACACTCACATGCCCACACGCTCACACACCCCCACCCTCACACACATCCACACTCACACACTCTCACACATCCTCGCACACCCACTCACATTCTCAATAAGCCTCATAGCCTCACGCTCGCCAACAATCACTCACTCTCACCCTCACACCGTCACCCTCACACCATCATCCACTCACCCTCAACACCTCACCCTCACTCACCATCAACACACTATCACACTACAACCACACACAAACACTTACCACCACAGCACCAATCATTACCACTACAGCATTACTCAGCAGACAAACGACATACAATCCAAACATGTGCGCTTTTAACAGGCACACACACTAATAGCTAGCAATGGACACATTCACAAGGCGTACACACACAACAGTCATCAGTGCATCCTTTCACCATGCATACACCCACACAAACAGCCATCAATCCACGCTTTCAACAGTCACACACACCACCAGCCTGAAGTGCACGCTTTACAACAACTTTTTGTACGTTGCACACAGAATTACAGCTATACAAGCATGCTTTGGTGCTGTACAGTACTGCAGTTCTATGTCTAAATGAGACTGGGGGAGTTCTAAATACGGCTCTACTGGCAATGAGTGATGATCTCATGTCGCTCAATTGTAGTGTGGGGTTGCAGAATGTTAATAATGTGCTATTGCTGCAGAAATGGACATAAGGGATGCCGTGCAAGAGAAAATTACTACACACAAGGAAAGTGCGACCGAAAAACACGTACGCCAAAACGAAACTCAATCCATGCCAAAGAATAAAACTAAATAGCAGCCATTGATAAAATACTAAACACACTCTAATGAGAGGAGCCAGACAGAAAATACGTACGAGCAAAGCAAAACCAAATACAATAATTACATTAACATCAATAAAAGGAAAGGCATAAACAAAAGTATAAGAACTCACAAAGGCACTTTTTCATAATATGCAAATAAAATTGTCATTACCTGTCGATCGTAGCAGCTCATTCCCTGAAATGTAGAAAATATAAAAAAAAACACAACAAAGAGAACATACACAGTGCATACATTATACTTTTAACTACAACAAGCAACTAACAAAAAAAATGAATAGCGGCGAAACAAGTCACATACCGGTACAAATGACACAAGCAAAAGCTAAGTCAGAGGAAAAATAAACATCACAGTGCCACCTCAGGCGAAACGGAACTACTGAAACTACATACCAGGAAGACACTAGCAAAGATTACTCAATGCATCCCAAAGAATCTACTTAAACACGAGCCAACATTCGCATAAAGATCAAGAAAAATTCAAAACACAAGGAAAGTGAGCGAGAAATAACAAGGGACGCAATTTCAAAGACATAACACATACAAACATAAACATTGCTTTATGTAACATTTCGAAAAAACTATATTTTTCAAACATATATCTTTTAGAACAGTACTAAGGAATATTGTAACTCAAAACTCGATAATACACATGGCGCAATACAAATAAAACACTCATACATCCTAATAAAACATTATTAATAATACGTATATACACACACGTATTAATACATTCAAATTCATGTACTCACTTTTAATAAATGTACATCTTACCAGTCAGACGACGCAGCAACAAACACGGAGGAATAACACACCTTTACCGCACGAACATTCACATCAATTTGGAAAAAGCCCCGTTGACGCACGTCAAATGCAACGCTACGTCACACAACGTAGAGCTGCGATTGGCTAAAAATTACGTAACGCTCATAATTACATCACCATCAATTAAAAAATAGAACGCTAACATCCCTTACGTAACAAACGTAAAGGGAATACATTGCGTAATACCCTTTACTAGAACAGAAAAAAAAAAACCTTTTAATTACATACACTAAATAATTTTACAAACGTATACACAAGCCAAGTGCGAGCAAAAAACACGTACGGCAAAACGGAACACAATCCATGGCAACAAATACACCGAAATAGCAGCCATTGATAAAATAAAAATCAAATGCAAGAAGCCAGGCAGAAAGTACATGCGAGCAGAGAGACCTAATAAAATAATTACATTAGCTTTACAATAAGCAAATCAATAAACAAAAGTATAAAAGTCACAAAGACACGCTTTAATATTATGCAAATTAATTTGTCATTACCTGTCCATCGTAGCAGCTCATTCCCTGAAATAAAGAAAATATAAAAAAGAAAACACACAAAGAGAACATACACAGTGCATACATAAAACTTTTCACTACAACAATAAACAAACAAACAAAAAAACTGTGCACGCACTACCAATCCTTCCGTTATGCCAGATCTCACAATCTTCCATCACACACGGAGCTGCTCCAGCACAGGCAACGGCAATGCAAGCTTCACTCAAACACGGAGCAGGTACAGCACAGGCAACAGCATTCCCTTACACATGGAACAGGTACAGCACCGAGAGCTGCAGTGCAATCTTCCCTCACACATACATCAGGTACAGCACAGCCGGCAGCAGTGCAAGCTTCCCTCACACACAGAGCAGGTACAGCACAGGCAGCAGCAGTGCAAGCTTCCCTCACACATAGATCAGGTACAGCACAGGCGGCAGCAGTGCAAGCTTCTCTTACACATGCAACAGGTACAGCACTGACAGCAGCAGTGCAAGCTTCCATCACACACGGAGCAGGTATAGCACAGGCAACGGCAATGCAAGCTTCACTCAAACACGGAGCAGGTACAGCACAGCCAACAGCAGTGCAAGCTTCCCTTACACATGGAACAGGTACAGCACCGACAGCAGCAGTGCAAGCTTCCCTCACACATAGATCAGGTACAGCACAGGCGGCAGCAGTGCAAGCTTCACTCGAAAACACGGAGCAGGTACAGCACAGGCAACAGCAGTGCAAACTTCCCTTACACATGGAACAGGTACAGCACCGACAGCAGCAGTGCAAGCTTCCCTCACACATAGATCAGGTACAGCACAGGCGGCAGCAGTACAAGCTTCCCTCACACACAGAGCAGGTACAGCACAGGCAGCAGCAGTGCAAGCTTCCCTCACACATAGATCAGGTACAGCACAGGCGGCAGCAGTGCAAGCTTCCCTTACACATGCAACAGGTACAGCACCGACAGCAGCAGTGCAAGCTTCCATCACACACGGAGCAGGTATAGCACAGGCAACGGCAATGCAAGCTTCACTCAAACACGGAGCAGGTACAGCACAGGCAACAGCAGTGCAAGCTTCCCTTACACATGGAACAGGTACAGCACCGACAGCAGCAGTGCAAGCTTCCCTCACACATACATCAGGTACAGCACAGGCAGCTGCAGTGCAAGCTTCCATCACACACGGAGCAGGTATAGCACAGGCAACGGCAATGCAAGCTTCACTCAAACACGGAGCAGGTACAGCACAGGCAACAGCAGTGCAAGCTTCCCTTACACATGGAACAGGTACAGCACCGACAGCAGCAGTGCAAGCTTCCCTCACACATACATCAGGTACAGCACAGGCAGCTGCAGTGCAAGCTTCCATCACACACGGAGCAGGTACTGCACAGGCAACGGCAATGCAAGCTTCACTCAAACACGGAGCAGGTACAGCACAGCCAACAGCAGTGCAAGCTTCCCTTACACATGGAACAGGTACAGCACCGACAGCAGCAGTGCAAGCTTTCCTCACACATACATCAGGTACAGCACAGGCGGCAACAGTGCAAGCTTCCCTCACACACGGAGCAGGTACAGCACAGCATACCCTCAGACCCTCACCCTCAACACCTCACCCTCAACACCTCACCCTCACTAACTTCACCCTTATCACCTCACCCACAATTCCACACCCTCACTCACCCTCACCATCACTCACCCTCACTCACACTCAACACATCACCCTCATCTACACTCAACATCACCATCACTCACCCTCAACATCTCATCCTTAACACCTCACTCTTAACACCTCACTCACCCTCACTCATCCTCAACAAGTCACACTCACTCACCCTTAACACCTCACCCTCACCCTCAATACCATTCAACACCTCACCCTCACCTTCACTCAACATCACCCTCACTCACCCTCAACGACTCACCCTCAGTTACACACACTAACACTCAAAAACGCAACAGCACTCTGCCTCTCCATCATTCACACTCTATCCATCATTCACACACTATCCATCTTTCAGAAACTCTGCATCATTCACCCACTCACCATCATTCACCCAATCTCCATCATTCACCCAATCTCCATCATTCACCCAATCTACAGCATTCACCCAATCTACAGCATTCACCCAATAGACAGCATTCACCCAATAGACAGCATTCACCCAATCTGCAGCATTCACCCAATCTGCAGCATTCACCCAATCTGCAGCATTCACCCACTCTGCAGCATTCACCCACTCTGCAGCATTCACCCACTCTGCAGCATTCACCCACTCTGCAGCATTCACCCACTCTGCAGCATTCACCCACTCTGCAGCATTCACCCACTCTGCAGCATTCACCCACTCTGCAGCATTCACCCACTCTGCAGCATTCACCCACTCTGCAGCATTCACCCACTCTGCAGCATTCACCCACTCTGCAGCATTCACCCACTCTGCAGCATTCACCCACTCTGCAGCATTCACCCACTCTGCAGCATTCACCCACTCTGCAGCATTCACCCACTCTGCAATTTGAGGAATGTTAGGCCATTTTCTTACACATAAATAAATTTCAGGACGGAAAACAAGGGGGTCGACGGAGTATAGCATCAGATACGTTAGACACAAAAAAAACTTAACATCATTGACCTAAAAGGATGCAAGGATGTTAATCAGTCTTCGGGCCAAAAAGTAAATTTAATTCGTACGATATTACAACAATATTACACAAAGGAAACAAATACAAATATGTGGCAGGAAGCGAGGACGAGGAGATACAAAGACACAAGTGAAACAGGCAACTTTTTCGTCGGGCAATAAACAAGCACTATTCATCCGGAGAATGGGACGGTTTAAAGACAGTAGTCAACAGTTACACAAAAAACCGGACGCATACAACAATAGCACTTCTTCTCACGGAATTCCGTCTAATATAAAGCAAATATGACGAAATAAACAAAAATTCAGAAACAATCAAATTTTTCAGAGGGAAATAAACAAGAACGATTCATCCGGAAAATGGGACGCATTGAATACAATAGTCGAGATTTACACAAAAAAAGAAACGCTTAACACAATAGCATTTATCCAGACGGAATTAGTTCAAATACAATAAAACATATTACGAACATAGAAAGAGTCAGTCACAAAAATCTAAAGAAAAATACATTAGTTCACTGTACATGTCGTTCATACATTGCTAAAAATACTACAGTCAGCAAAGACACAAAGTTTCATTTCATACTTCAAGTACGTCAATAACAAATTATCCGACTACTTCAGCATCACACAAAAAAATAATAAAAAAACAACTTACATCAATATATTACAACACATTTACCACTTCGAAATGAAACAAACCCCTTTTGTATGTCAAATTACCAAAAAAAGGACATTAATACATTACATTACAGTTTAACAAAACATATGCATTACATATCGCCAATAAAAAACACTACTTTATGTTACATTACAAACATTTACAAATATTACGAGTGAATTAAATAAATTTAGCAAGTATTTAAATTTTACATAGTATATATACTACATTACATTACATTAAAATAAACTTAGGAATACATTCTTACCTGTCAAACGACGCAGCAACACCACCGGGACAAGAACACGCCTTCCGCGCACCAACATTCTCGATCTATGGGGAATTCAACCGTTGACGTATGCAAATCGGAACGCTACGTCAAAAACGTCGCGCTCCGATTGGCTAGAAAAATACGTAAACAAAAAACACACACAACTCAAAAATAAACTAGACCGCTAAACATAGCAGACGTCGACGTGACGCTATACGTCGGCCATTTTTAAAAAAAAATAAAAACGAGACTACACAAACATGTTACAAAACATTAACATAGTTAGTACAATACATACACATTTAAAATTACATACTAATATACACATAAGACAGAAGTAATACAAAGGGGACATGTGACACCTTTAGTTACAAACAACACATTACTTAATTATTATTAACATATACACACACTCTTAACCTCACCCTCACACAACAAAACTATCACACTCTTTCACACACGCTCAGTAACGCTAAAACAACATCTCCCTCATACACCATCACACACCTTCAGCCTCACACACACTTACTCACCCTCACACTAACACACTCACACACTCTCTTACGCAAATAACTTCACTCATCCTCCCCCCCTCACACCCCCTAACACTCTACGCGATTGCAGCCTGGAATCCCTGATAACTTTTCTTGTATCCGTGGCTGGCATTCAGTCATCCCAACGTAAACTGGTGCATTTGTCTTTTCTTTGCTGAAAATAATTTTCTATACTTCTATTGCATGATTTATTGAAATACTTTATCGGACAATCGTTCACATTCTAGATAGGCAACTTGTACATCACACCCCTCGATGCATTTCGGGTTCGCGCCTTGTCCTTCCTCAAATGGTAAATACTTTTAGGGATGAAAAGGCGCCGGGTCCTGCTGCGTTGTTTTCATTTATATTTCAGACTCGTGCTGTCAATGTCTCAACTACGCTTAAACACACAGGACAAAAAATGACAGTTTATTAAATGTATAATTCTGTTTTTATCAGCTCTGAAGTAGCCTCCCTACCGAGCGAGTGCTATTTTATAACAATAAATACAACACATAAGCTCAAAAAAATTTTTGTAAAATGTACCTATCGCATTTCATTCTTTTTCACATATAAGAAGATAATTGGGCTTTTCACGGGCAATCAGTAAGACGCTACCTCACCATCACTGACACTCACTCACACTCAATCACTCTCACCCTCACTCACCAGCAACGCCTCACCCTCAACGCCTCACCCTCAAATCCTCACTCACCCTCACTCTCACTCATCCTCAATCACCCTCAACATCACACACTCACTCACCCTCACTCACCCTCAACACCTCACCCTCACTCACCCTCAACTCCTCACTCACCCTCATTCTCACTCATCCTCACTCAACCACCCTCAACTTCACTGACCCTCAACGCCTCACCCAACGCCTCACCTTCACTCACCATCAACATCTCACCCTCACTCACCCACAAAACATCAGCCTCAACACCTCACCCTCAATCACTCACCCTCAACAATTCACCCACACTCACCCTCCCTCACCCTCAATTCCTCACCCACACCCTCAACACTTCACCCTAAACACGTCACTCATCCTCAAAGCCTCCCCCTCCCCCTCACTCACCCTCACCCACCCTCAACACCTCACCATCACTAACACTCAACACCTCACCCTCACTAACTCACACTCAATCACCCTCAACACCTCACCCTCAACACCTCACCCTCAACACCTCACCCTCAACACCTCACCTTCAAAACCTCAACCTCAACAACTCACCCTCAACACCTCACCCTCACTCACCCTCACTCACACTCACTCACACTCAGTCACCCTCACTCACCCTCACTCACCCTCACTCACCCTCACTCACCCTCAACTCCTCACTCACCCTCACTCATCCTCACTCACCCTCAACACCTCACCCTCACCATCACCCACCCTCAACCCCTCATCCTAACTCGCAATAACCCTCCCTCACCTTCACCCTCACTCACTCTCACTCACCCTCAACACCTCACTCACCCTCAACACCTCACTCACACTCAACTCCTCACTCACCCCCACCCTCACTCACCCTCAACACCTCACCCTCACACAGTGCAATAGGTCTCGTAGGATTTTTAGTTACAGCTTTTACAATTGTTTATTGCTTTTTTGATTTGTAATTCTTTAGCATTGGCAAAAAAAAAAAAAAATGCAAAAGATTTACAACAAAAAACCCATAAACAATTCTAAATGCACTAACTCTAATGCTGCGAGACCTATTGCATTTCCAATGCTTGTTTTCTGCTGCAACCATGATTCCGGTGACTTGTGACCATGGCAGCTTAAAACCAACAGTACACGGGGACACATACTTTGGAGAGATCTTGGAGTCTGCAGCAACAGTCGAGCTGGCAGCATTCAAAGTATACTCCCACCGTTTTTTTTAATTCGATATTATATTTGTCATTGAGCTTATTGCCCATTTCTAAAGCGCAATGTTCACTAATACCGACACATATTCACTATTGCTTAAATGCAAAAATAAAATAAGATTAAAAGAAACCATACAAAATGAACAAATATACTATAGAATAGTTTTAACTCTCCCCTCCACAGCTAATCCCTGTGTCCACGCTGGATCTTACTTCTTTTCCTTACACCGGAGGATTCAAGTTTTGATGAGGATTCTAGACATAAGTGCTCGTGACCCCATTAATCAAATACCTGTATGGTTTTCAAACGAATGACGTAGTACTATGCATGTACAACTTGTTTACAATAGGCCAATAATGGTTTCCACATTTTCCGGAGTGTTTTCTCTGTAGGCTTTAAGCAATGGGCCTGCTTTTCCGTCACCACACCCTCTAGCTGAATAGGGTTAGCTCATTTGGTACTCTTGCACTTTGAGTAGCACTTCCTTATTTTACAACCCATGTGACTTTAATAATGTTGAGTTGTTTAGTACCCGCATCCTGAAAACTCTTCTAGCAAAACTGCACTGTTATTGGCATTATGGTATTCTCCAATTAATGCATTAACTTTGCTAGCATACAGTAAAGCTTTCAGGGAAAGTGATACTTTTTGAGATCATAACCACCCTTTTTTTTGTATGTGCCACACCTTTTGGGCACATAATAGCACGGTTGAGCTATTCTAATAGCACTTGTGTGCAAAATAACCAGCTTCATCGCATATAAAAGCAGTTTTGGGGGATAGAATGCCCTTTCATTCTCGTTAATGGCCTCCTTTCAATCCAGATGCCTTATCTTGAACTATACTCCCCTTAAAGTCGTCTTTTGGTATTGTAGTGTCTTTTTTCATTAATGCCTGAGGGCATTTGTTGGATGTTTTAGGAAAAGCAGATTTTCAACTCCTTATAAGTACTGTGAGGGCATCTTTTAGTTAACAGAACTGCAGCTTTCATCTCTGTGTAAAGGCGTAGAAATTATATTGTGTGTTACTGATTGTGCTATCAATGTCAATTTTATAGTCATCTGAGATGTGTGGGATCATGAAAAACACATTTTGGGAAAGGGTTGCTATGAATGTGTTGGTAAATATAACTGCGAAATGTCAATGTTGTGTGGGATTTAGATTGTGCCAATAACATTGCTACATACTGTTTATATAGGGAATTTCTTGACTTTTGTAGTTATTGTATGGAAACAGGCCATTAATTGTGTGGCCTACACAAGTAATAGGTCCACATTCACCCTTCACTGGGAAACAAATACCCCATTATAGCGCTTGACTCTCTCAGGGTATTGGAGCAGAGCAGTCCAAGGCCTACTCAAGGGAGGTGATGTGGGCTAGTAATCATAATTTGCTGGTACACAGTAATAACATTGAACAAATAATGTCCAGTCTGAACCTTTTCTTTTGAAAAGAGGAAAAATACATTTATTGCACACACAGTACTAAATACTATGCAGTAATTTACATGAGGCTGGTGGAAATACCTTTGACATTGTGTAATCACCTCTGACCCTCTAAAGAGTCATATCAACGCATCAGGTAAGTCTTTTGACTTGATCAGCTGTTCAAGCTCAACAAATCGCATGACAAAATCATTTAAGGCGTAAATGCAGCTATCCATAATAACCATGTGTAAATAGTGTTCATAAAGCACATGCACTTTGATCAGTAATCCTTATCAACATTATTATTCCAATAAATCGTGTTTGTGTGCTTTTTATATACTTTCAACCCATGAAACCACTATTATAAATACAGCCCCTACAGAGCATCATATTTTGATCACACAACATGTAACCATTGACTTAGCCCCTAGAGGGCGCTGTACACAAGTTTCTTTTTTTAAACAACTTCAGGACACAATAACTGCAGCCATAGACTTGGCCCATAGAGTGCACTACAGTCCCAGCTGTAGAGTTGAAGCTCCAGGTTGGCAGGTGTTTAAAAAAGCTATGGAAACCCTGGGATAGTCGTTCTTTACTTGACCCTTCATACTTAGGGTCTGCACTTTTACAGGTTTGTCTGTGGGCTTCTTGGGAGAAGCTACAGTGCTCCTGCAGCTCCCTGCACCCTTCCTGGCAGGCACGCGTTGGTGGTGGCCCCACCCTCTTAGGGCCACCACACCAGCAAAAATGCCTGTCCATTTCAAGTCCTGAAGGGTATGATGGGCCGCTCCTCCTGGAGTGTGCATTTTCATTATCGGCTCTGGATGCTTTCTTTGTTGCGCCGCGTTGTGACCTTTTTCCTCTTTTCCTTTTTTTCAGGGGAGCCCGGTCCCACTCTGGCCCCCTGCGTATCCCCAATAGTGGGGGCAGCTCAGGGCGCCACCCCTGGCTGCCCCGCCGGCAGCCTTCTCTCTACGGGAGCCAGCACCACTCTTCTGCCCGGACTGCTCCTAGGGGCATGATGCTGGTGTTGGTTGCCCACTTCCCCAAGACACAGGGAGTGAGTCAGGCCTACCACAGTTCGGCGAGTATGACTGCTCGCCCGTCCTCCTGCTTTACATAGGGGCCCGGAGTTGAGATAAAGGACCTTTCCTCTCTCGTCTTCAGGGGAGTGTGACTGCACACCCCACCCCTCATGGCACTGGGGGCCCAGAGTTGGGGTCCAGGGCCCTCCAATCTATGAAACTGTCTGCAGGCCCTCTAAACACTGCGGAAAGGGCTCAAAGCATGTCCCCTCCTGACATGTAACAATGCGGTGACCACCAGGCCCATGGCCATTCTGGGTGATTTGGAACAGCCGGCAGCAGAGGTCCACGTGAACTGGGATCATGCTGGGGGTCAAGGGCCAAATCCTTCTCCTATCAGGCCATTTTACGTGTTTTGGGCTCATTTTGCTCCTGGTGGCGAGCCCTTGCCCCCGAAACAATTTCCTTGTCCTCCAAGGTGGCAAACTTTGCAGGAAGCTGGTTCTACTGGTTCCCTGCACCACCCATGTTCTTCCTCTGGGGCTTCTCGTTGGTGTAGAAGTCCAATTATTTCCCACCAACTAGTCCTTATGGGCTGTAAGAGTACCAGCTTCAATGGTCCTGGGGAGAACCCCACTGGCCCTGGGGTCAACTGCAGTCAGAGTCCTTAGTCCACATGGGCATCAAGGGGTTCCTCCTTCCAGTTGTCCATGGCAGCAGACTCCAGTACCAGTATCCAACAGAAAAACCCAACCAAGAGAGAGCTCTCCCTCATGTGCAAGACTTTTTAAGTAGGGGCGGAAGGCTCCAGAAGCGAGACGCCTCTGGCCTATCCTGGGGTGTCACATCTCCTCTCTGCCCCTGTTCTAACCCTTCTGCACAGCCTGCTTAGACATTTCAAAATGGCATCACCCAAGAGTCACTAGTTACATGTGCTCTGGATGCCTCAGCTCTGCCCCTCACTATCACTGCCAGGGCCTTTCCCACCAAATCATCAAAGGGAGACCCCTTCTGTTTTGGCCCCAGAGGTATGTGCTGCCTCTTTTGTTCAGTGACAGCTGATTGATTGATGCAGATCCTTCATCCCCACCCCTTTCCTTCTCAGGAGCTGAGTGAAGCACTGTTAATCACTCCCTTTGTGTGGGAATGCCTTTGTTCCTGTTGATGGAGAGAAATATAAGTAACTTGGCACAGCAAAGACCTGGGCTCTGATCCTGAGCTGAGACAAAGAAATATGAAAATACTGGATAACCCATAAGCTATACAAATATCTTCTTGGAACTCTCATATTTGGGTTTGGAATGCAGATTCCACCCCAGTTTGATACGTCACTGGTCTCTGTAGGCCAAAGGGAAGCGTAGCTGCATTATAAGGCAGTCTCCCCATAGATATATAATGAAGTTTCACTGCAGACAAGACAGTAAACCACACTATATTCCTTATGAATGTACATTAACATTGTTAGGCCTACACCAGGTCAGTATCCAATCCTGCAGGGTTCCTACTGCGCCATGCTACCTGTGCGCAGTTCTCAGGCTGTGCAGGACCGGAGTCTCCCACACATAGCCCTCACACATGTGCACATGTAACCAACCAAGTGCCCATTACCCTTGTTGCATCACAGCGGCTTTATCTTAAAAGGTAGACACTGGTTGTAAACGTGCGCAGTCCATTTACTGTGTGTATACCATAAGTGAGTCACCGATTGTGAGACTCACCCACAGTAAAAAGGTCAAATACCAGGTGATCAAAAAGTAAAAATTCTGGGCGGATTTGATGGGCAGTGTAGGAAGGTGGAACTTTGTGGCATAGATACCCCCACGGAAGTGGAGTCTACATTATGGCTTCCCTTTGCCTCTGGTGCGTGGTGTATCCATCTCTGATGTCTGTGCCGTTAAGCATAGAATGTTCAAATATTGAAGGCAGGACAGTTCTCGAAATTCATCCGACAAGTATTGTATGCAGAAGTGCCACATTTGATCGAAGCAAGGCAATTGCTGCGTGGCTATAGCCGTCCGCTTTTCCATGGCCAGTATGTCCCAGCCCTTGTGTAGCCAATCCAGGTGTGTTGGCACCGTGTCCATTCCCCACCTCGCAAGCAAGAGTTGTTTTGCTGCACCCAGGAGCAAGGTGATCGCTCTACCTCTTTGCGAATGCAGCGGGTATGTAAAGGGATTGGGGGGCCTAAGAGTATATAGCTTGAGAATTTGGGTAAGTCAGTTTGGAATATAGTGTTGATCGATTCCAAAACTTTGGACCAGAAGGGTTCCAACTTGGGACAGTGCCAGAGTATATGCGTGTGTGTGCCCTGATGATCACAATGGTGCTGACAACTCCCATCACTGGACCTGTACCATGCTGCCACTCTGTCAGGCGTGTGATACCAGTAGTGAGCGATCTTGAGGAGCATCGCTTTACTAGTGGTGTTTAGTGCTGAGGAGCGCGCTTTGTGGAGTATGTTCCATTTCTTATCAGTAAAAGTACACTTGCATTCTCTCTCGCAGCGGGCACGGGTCTGCGAAGCTAAGAGGCGGGTTGGTTTTACTAAGAAAGCGTAAATGTCTGAAAGTAGCTTGGCATCGGAGGTTTTAGTGAAGAGCCACTTTTCGAATGCTGTTGAAAAGGCCCACTGGCATGCGGGCGGACCCAAGGCTGAGAAACCCAGTGCGCGACCATTGCATATTGCCACTGTGTCGAGTGTGGTAGAATGTAGTGGGTTTGCAAAGTGCAGAAATCCATAAGCCCATCAGTGTCAAACAAGTCGCCTATTGGCTTACAGTTGGCTTTCTGCCAGGTCTTAAACGCTGCCCCTGTGAGTGCCGGTGGAAAGTCTGGGTTGCCAATCAAAGGGGTTTGTGGCTATAGTGGAGTGGAGAGCCCATGTCGTAGCTGTACCTTTCACACCCCCATTGTGGCCCGCGTTACTGGGGAGACATACACGCCCTTGGGTCTGTGTGCTTTCCGCAACCAGGGTATCTTCCAAATGTGAGTGGTTGCAATGGCCTGGTCAATGAAGCACCAATGCTTTTCAGTGAGCGGACAGGACTATTTCACAATGTAGCTGAGTTGCACTGCCTGATAACACCGCAGGTTCGAAACGCCCAAGTCGCTAGCAGCCAGGGGGGAGGTAGGCACGGGCTTTGGATATACATGCTCGCTTGCCTTCCCAAATGAAGTCCCATAGGAGGGATTGTATCCTATCCTAGACCCATGGAGGGGCAGTGTTTGCATGGTGTAAAGGAGCTTAGGTAGGAGTGTCCTCTTGATTGCTGCAAGGCGGCCCAGCCATGAAAGCTTGTGCGTCTTCCATTTGGTGAGGTCATGCCTCGCAAGTGCTAGGAGGGCCCCATAGTTATAAGCAGTGGTGGCTGTAGTTGTGGAGTATACGTGTAGACCGAGGTACTGTATGCCAACATCTGCTCAGTGGTATGAGTATTAGTCCTGCAGCCAAGAGCGCTCTGTCTGAGATGGTTAGGCCTAGGAGCAGGGACTTCTGAGGGTTGATCTTCAGGCCAGAGGCCACGCGGAACTCACCGGAAACCGCATCTGGCGAGGTGTCGCGGTCCGTGAGCGTGAGAAGCACATCATCAGCATATAACGTAATCTTATGTTCCCTGCCTCCCATTCTAATCCCAGAGATGAGTCGATTTAGAGGAGGTGACGACCTCGAGACACCGCACCTGCGCGCCATAAGAGGTATCTGAACCTATAAATATTTTCGGCAGCCCACGCAGCAACCCCGTGCACACGCCTAATCCCTGCTGACTAGTGGTAATAACCACGAAACACGTGTCCAGGGATGGCAAGCACACCAGTGATCACCCTCAAGACTCTGGTAGAAGCGCACCCGCTGATACCTACTACATCGACCATCATGCTCCGGGGTCACACGCTGATGGAACGAGCAGTGTGCGACCTCATTTGGAAATACTATTTATTCAGGCTCCCTTGAGCCGGTGGAGGTGACGACCTCGAGACACCGCACCTGCGCGCCATAAGAGGTATCTGGACCTATAAATATTTTCGGCAGCCTACGCAGCAACCCCGTGCACACGCCTAATCCCTGCTGACTAGCGGTAATAACCGCGAAACACGTGTCCAGGGATGGCAAGCACACCAGTGATCAGACTCAAGACTCTGGTAGAAGCGCACCCGCTGATACCTACTACATCGACCATCATGCTCAGGGGTCACACGCTGATGGAACGAGCAGTGTGCGACCTCATTTGGAAAAGCCAGGGGGGAGGTAGGCACGGGCTTTGGATATACATGCTCGCTTGCCTTCCCAAATGAAGTCCCACAGGAGGGATTGTATCCTATCCTAGACCCATGGAGGGGCAGTGTTTGCATGGTGATAAAGGAGCTTAGGTAGGAGTGTCCTCTTGATTGCTGCAAGGCGGCCCAGCCATGAAAGCTTGTGCGTCTTCCATTTGGTGAGGTCATGTCTCGCAAGTGCTAGGAGGGCCCCATAGTTATAAGCAGTGGTGGCTGTAGTTGTGGAGTATACGTGTAGACCGAGGTACTGTATGCCAACATCTGTTCAGTGGTATGAGTATTAGTCCTGCAGCCAAGAGCGCTCTGTCTGAGATGGTTAGGCCTAGGAGCAGGGACTTCTGAGGGTTGATCTTAAGGCCAGAGGCCACGCGGAACTCACCGGAAACCGCATCTGGCGAGGTGTCGCGGTCCGGGAGCGTGAGAAGCACATCATCAGCATATAACGTAATCTTATGTTCCCTGCCTCCCATTCTAATCCCAGAGATGAGTCGATTTAGCCTTCTTCTTTCGGCCAATGGCTCCATGTAGAGCGCAAAAAGTAGTGACGACAAAAGGCAGCCCTGTCTGGCCCCCTCCTGATAGGGAAAGCAGATAATTTAATACCATTGACTTGTACATTCGCTTGGGTAGCAGAGTAGCAGGAGTGGATCCAGCCAAAAGCCTGGGCCCAAATCCGAATCTCTCCAACACTCTGTGTAGTTAAGGCTAGTGCACGCGGTCAAATGCTTTCTGAGCATCTATGGTTAACACTAGGACTGGGGCCTGCGTATGTTGAAGTTTAGTCCAGTAAATGGCACAATCTTTTGGTGTTGTCGCCTAAACTTCTTTCCTGCATTAAGTTGGCCTGGTCAGAATCCACCAATCCCTGCACATAGGGGGCCATCCTGTGCCCAGGATGCTGGTGAAGATTTTTATATCCACGTTCAATAGTGAGCTTGGGCGATAAGAAGCACAGTCGCTGGGATCTTTTCCTGGTTTCAGGATCACTGATAGTGGTTTGGAGCATCGATTCTGGCAGCGTCTACCCCTCCTTCAATGAATTGTACACCCGTGACAAGACGGGAGCTATCTGTACCCTGAAGAGTTTATAGAACTCTGCCCCATACCCATCAGGGCCAAGGGCCTTGTTCGGCTTTAGTTTCTGAATTGCTGGGAGGACCTCCTGTGTACTTATGTCCTTTTCCAGGGCTTCAAAGGTGGACCGGGTTGCCACTGGTGGAGGCACCAGGGCCAGGTACTCCGCAATGCAGTGCTGCTCGGCCTGGTAAAACGTCTCATAAAAATCTTGGAAGGCGTTAGCTACCTCTGCGTCCGAGGAACAAAGGGAGCCGTCCATAGTTCGTACCTCGGGAACCTGCTGATCCGATATCTGCACTCAAAGGTGGTGGGCTGACATGCACCCTGCCTTATTCCCCCCTACATAATGTCTGAAGATCCGGTCAAACAAATTCAAGGACAGATTGTCCAAATATTAGAACTTGGCAAAGAGAAAGGCTTATTGGGAAACAAGGAGTACGATTTCCTTGTTAAATATTCCCCAGGACTCCAGTTGTATATCTTTTACCGAAGAAACATAAAAATCTGAAAGACCCTCCGGGCCGCCCGATAGTTTCGGGATGTGACTCGTGTCTCAAACCTATTGCAAAATATGTTGATTTTTTCTTAAAACCTTTCCTTAGTGAGGTAAAATCATACCTTAGAGACACCACCGATTTTTTGTTGAAGGTGGAAGGCACTCAGTTTGACCCTGAGTTACAGATCATGGCAACGATGGATGTTACATCCCTCTATACGCAAATCCCGCAGGGAGAAGCGTTCGAGGTGATGGAACTCTATTTGGACAAAAGAGAAAGACCCCACAGGGTGCCCACTTCTTTTATTTTGAAGCTTGCTGAAATCGCACTGAGAAAGAATTACTTCACCTTCAATGGTGAGTTTTTCATGCAAGTGAAGGGGACTGCCATGGGTTGTCCTTATGCCCCGGAGATGGCAGTCCTCTTCATGGCACAGTATGAAGATAAATTTGTTGAAACTAATCCGTACACACAAAACATCACACACTGGTACCGCTATATAGATGATGTCTGGCTCCTGTGGCAAGGGAGCCAGGCAGATCTATTGGCATTCCACGAGTGGTTAAATGCCCGCCACAGAGACATACAATTTTCCATTGACTTCAGTACCACCAGAATGACATTCCTAGATGTCGAACTGACATGTGTCCAGGGACATTTACAAACATCGCTATACAAAAAGTCAACAGATAGGAACACCATTTTGCACCATAGAAGTGCACACCCGAGAAACCTTAAAGCAAACTTGCCTTATGGCCAACTGTTGCAAATAAGGAGGAACTGCTCTGATTTGTGCCAGTACGACAACCACGCCCAAAATGTTTGTATGGATATGAAACAGCGTGGTTATCCAAAAGAAATGCTGAAGCATTCTTTTAAAAGAGCCCGCCTCACGCCCCGCGAATGCCTCCTCCAAGTTAAACAAGCATTGGCATAGCCAATAGGTCTCGCCTTTGGGAACTTATAAGTGTTTAGCCAAAGATATTGACTTTACCCATGTCTTTAAGCTGTGCTGTACAGATTCTGCAGCATGCTGAAAAGTTATAATAAAGAAGTGGCAGAAGCTTTCTTGTTACCTTAGATATGACCAAAAAAGCATTATGTACAACTGAACGACCATATGAAAAAAGTATTAAGAATAATGTCTTGAGGTTTGTTTGTCCTTTCAATGCTAGCAACGTGTATCTGACTGTCCCAATGGTTGCTTGTTGTGGGGGTTTTTTGGTCAGGGGGCGGGGGCATAAATAACAGGAGGGTGAAGGCCAGTCACTTAGTGAGAGAGTCAGTGAGAGAGTCAGAGTCAGTCAGTGAGAGTAAGTGAGAAAGTCAGTCAGTCTTTCAGCGAGAGAGAGTCAGTCTTTCAGCGAGAGAGAGTCAGTCTTTCAGCGAGAGAGAGTCAGTCTTTCAGCGAGAGAGAGTCAGTCTTTCAGCGAGAGAGAGTCAGTCTTTCAGCGAGGGAGTGAGTGATTGAGTCAGTCTTTCAGCGAGGGAGTGAGTGATTGAGTCGGTCTTTCAGCGAGGGAGTGAGTGATTGAGTCGGTCTTTCAGCGAGGGAGTGAGTGATTGAGTCGGTCATTGAGAGTGAGTGAGTGATTGAGTCGGTCATTGAGAGTGAGTGAGTGATTGAGTCGGTCATTGAGAGTGAGTGAGTGATTGAGTCGGTCATTGAGAGCGAGTGAGTGATTGAGTCGGTCATTGAGAGCGAGTGAGTGATTGAGTCGGTCATTGAGAGCGAGTCGGTCATTGAGAGCGAGTCGGTCATTGAGAGCGAGTCGGTCATTGAGAGCGAGTCGGTCATTGAGAGCGAGTCGGTCATTGAGAGCGAGTCGGTCACTGAGAGCGAGTCGGTCATTGAGAGCGAGTCGGTCACTGAGAGCGAGTCGGTCACTGAGAGCGAGTCGGTCACTGAGAGCGAGTCGGTCACTGAGAGCGAGTCGGTCACTGAGAGCGAGTCGGTCACTGAGAGCGAGTCGGTCACTGAGAGCGAGTCGGTCACTGAGAGCGAGTCGGTCACTGAGAGCGAGTCGGTCACTGAGAGCGAGTCGGTCACTGAGAGCGAGTCGGTCACTGAGAGCGAGTCAGTCACTGAGAGCGAGTCAGTCACTGAGAGCGAGTCAGTCACTGAGAGCGAGTCAGTCACTGAGAGCGAGTCAGTCACTGAGAGCGAGTCAGTCATTGAGAGCGAGTCAGTCACTGAGAGCGAGTCAGTCATTGAGAGCGAGTCAGTCATTGAGAGCGAGTCAGTCAGAGAGAGCGAGTGAGTCAGTCAGAGAGAGCGAGTGAGTCAGTCAGAGAGAGCGAGTGAGTCAGTCAGAGAGAGCGAGTGAGTCAGTCAGAGAGAGCGAGTGAGTCAGTCAGAGAGAGCGAGTGAGTCAGAGAGAGCGAGTGAGTCAGTCAGAGAGAGCGAGTGAGTCAGTCAGAGAGAGCGAGTGAGTCAGTCAGAGAGAGCGAGTGAGTCAGTTAGAGAGAGAGCGAGTCAGTCAGAGAGAGAGAGAGTGAGTCAGAGAGAGAGAGTCAGTCAGAGAGAGAGAGTGAGTCAGAGAGAGAGAGTGAGTCAGAGAGAGAGTGAGTCAGAGAGAGAGTGAGTCAGAGAGAGAGTGAGTTAGAGAGAGTGAGTCAGAGAGAGAGAGTGAGTCAGAGAGAGAGAGTGAGTCAGTGAGAGCCTGTCAGTGAGAGCCTGTCAGTGAGAGCGGAGGGATAAAAGGGAAGAAAGGTTTGCATTCATGTAGCACCTGATACCCCTGATGGGTGTTGAAGCGCTTTTCTGGCGAGTAGCACGCTACTCCAGAACCCATAAAGGATTAGTGTTGAAAATTAGTATAGTGAAGTAAGAAGTAATTTGAGTGGTGGATATGTTATTCAGTTATTTGGATAGAGAAGGGTAGGTTGTGGGATAGAAGCGGGAAAGAGGTTTGTATTTATATAGCGCTTGCTACCCCTTGATCTATTCTCACATGCAATGTTAGCCAACTGGGTAAGTCAAACTGTGTAATTTCTAGTTAAACAGGTTAACCACAAAACCTACCTCTGCATTTATGCTTTGCATAAGGGACAAACAAACCTCCAATAGCAATTATCGAAGAGCACAAGATGCAAAATACGGAGAAAAGGAATTTGACTTTCATACATAGCAAAACATAAATCCAACATTGCTTTAAAGACTGTTAATAGTTGCAAAATAAGTATGTATCTAGAGGATCAAATATCAAATGCAGGAGAAGCTTTGGCAAACTAACACATTGACAGCTTAGCCCGCACGAAGGATATGCCTGGGAACTGTGCTCTTCCAAACCACAGTTAGAAGCGAGGAGATGGGGCGAGAGTGCCTTAGCACGTGGAGGAACACTCATGGCGGTATTAGTGCGCATACAAACGAGTTCTGGAGTGGAATCAGCACCTCCTCGAACTCTCCTGCTCAGTTAGGACAGAATTGAGAGGAAAAGTCTTAAGGAGTGTCTTTGGTTTCCAGATAGCCATCGCTTAGTTAGCAGGCACTTGCTTGCCAAATCAAACACTTTCGAGCGTCGTGACTAAATCGAAGCAGAAACAGTGAAAAATGGCCCAGCTGGCACAATACGCAACAGATAGGACTGGCCAGTCCGATGCATCAAATGATGGCATATGGCTGCATGGTGCCATGCTGAAAGTGCTCATTCGTGTTGGTCATTCTCCTCTAGGGGGAAGGAGACACAAGCCTGCAAGATGAACGAGTGCACATTTTTCTGAATAACCACCAGAGATGTGCCCCTTTACTGCCCAAAAAAGGTTTGCAAGAAAGAGACAAGAGATGTCCAATGAAGTGAAAATAAGACATTAGACAAGCATTGGAAATGCAATAGGTCTCGCAGCATTAGAGTTAGTGCTTTTAGAATTGTTTATGGGTTTTTGTGTAAATCTTTAGCATTTTTGTTTCCTGTAGCCAATGCTAAAGAATTAAAAAAAAAAGCCATAAACATTTCTAAAAGCTCTAACTCAAATGCTCCGAGACCTATTGCACTGTGTGAGGGTGAGGGGTTGAGGGTGAGTGAGGGTGAGTGAGGGTGAGGGTGGGTGAGGGTGAGTGAGGGTGAGTGAGGGGTTGAGGGTGAGTGAGGGTGAGGGGTTGAGGGTGAGTGAGAGCGAGGGTGAGTGAGGGTGAGTGAGAGTGAGGGTGAGTGAGGGTGAGAGTGAGTGAGGGTGAGGGTGGGTGAGGGTGAGTGAGGGTGAGGGTGAGTGAGGGTGGGTGAGGGTGAGTGAGGGTGAGGGTGAGTGAGGGTGGGTGAGGGTGAGTGAGGGTGAGGGTGAGTGAGGGTGAGGGGTTGATGTTGAGGGGTTGAGGGTGAGAGGGTGAGTGAGGGGTTGAGGGTGAGTGAGGGTGAGGGTGAGTTAGGGTGAGGGGTTGAGGGTGAGTGAGGGTGAGGGGTTGAGGGTGACGTGAGAGGATAAACATGAGGGGCCCCTCCGCTCTACAATGTGAGCTCCCTTGGCCGGGGTCTGTGAGGCGAGGGGGAGGGGAGAGGATGAATTTGAGGGGCCCCTCCGCTCTATACTGGGAGCTCCCTTGGCTGGGGTCTGTGGGGCGAGGGGGACGTGAGAGGGTGAACATGCGCAGCGCCTCGATCACCTCTCCTGCATTAACAAAAGCTGCAAGAACGCGTGGAACCGGCTGCTGCAGCCTCCAGTGCTGACAGCACGCTACATAAATAAAGCATTAGCCGGTGAAAGTGAGAAAGGCCATACAAACGACGCGGCTGGAACACAAGCTCCTGAGAAGGCGGGAGATCGGGTTTCACCAGTGGGCCCAACGCGTTCCATGGGAGCTGCAATCAAACGTGGGAAGCATCGAGCCGAAGGGATAATGAACCTGGCAGCACACGAGCTGCGCGGCGACAGCGGCGGCGCTGGGACTCGAGAGGTGGAAAGTACGGGAGCGCCTTCTATTTAATAAACTTGAAATCTAAACTGAGGAATGGTAACGGCTGGTCACCGACGGGACAGCTGGGCCTGCTCAGGATAGGTGTCAGCTGTTTACTCGAAGCCGGGAACACTCCGACATATATAATAAACAAAGGGACAAAATCATTATCCGACAAGAAAGATGTGTCCGTTCTTAAAGTCGCCAAAGCATAACACCATTAATATTCTCACCGGAAGAGGTCGGGGTATCGAGCAATACTGCTGCTTGCTACCGCTAACATTTTGTTTGCTTTCTAGCGGCAGGCAGGCAGGGGAGGAGAGGAGGAGGGGGGAGGAGAGTAGGGGAGGACAAACGACGCGGCTGGAACACAAGCTCCTGAGAAGGCGGGAGATCGGGTTTCACCAGTGGGCCCAACGCGTTCCATGGGAGCTGCAATCAAACGTGGGAAGCATCGAGCCGAAGGGATAATGAACCTGGCAGCACACGAGCTGCGCGGCGACAGCGGCGGCGCTGGGACTCGAGAGGTGGAAAGTACGGGAGCGCCTTCTATTTAATAAACTTGAAATCTAAACTGAGGAATGGTAACGGCTGGTCACCGACGGGACAGCTGGGCCTGCTCAGGATAGGTGTCAGCTGTTTACTCGAAGCCGGGAACACTCCGACATATATAATAAACAAAGGGACAAAATCATTATCCGACAAGAAAGATGTGTCCGTTCTTAAAGTCGCCAAAGCATAACACCATTAATATTCTCACCGGAAGAGGTCGGGGTATCGAGCAATACTGCTGCTTGCTACCGCTAACATTTTGTTTGCTTTCTAGCGGCAGGCAGGCAGGGGAGGAGAGGAGGAGGGGGGAGGAGAGTAGGGGAGGACAAACGACGCGGCTGGAACACAAGCTCCTGAGAAGGCGGGAGATCGGGTTTCACCAGTGGGCCCAACGCGTTCCATGGGAGCTGCAATCAAACGTGGGAAGCATCGAGCCGAAGGGATAATGAACCTGGCAGCACACGAGCTGCGCGGCGACAGCGGCGGCGCTGGGACTCGAGAGGTGGAAAGTACGGGAGCGCCTTCTATTTAATAAACTTGAAATCTAAACTGAGGAATGGTAACGGCTGGTCACCGACGGGACAGCTGGGCCTGCTCAGGATAGGTGTCAGCTGTTTACTCGAAGCCGGGAACACTCCGACATATATAATAAACAAAGGGACAAAATCATTATCCGACAAGAAAGATGTGTCCGTTCTTAAAGTCGCCAAAGCATAACACCATTAATATTCTCACCGGAAGAGGTCGGGGTATCGAGCAATACTGCTGCTTGCTACCGCTAACATTTTGTTTGCTTTCTAGCGGCAGGCAGGCAGGGGAGGAGAGGAGGAGGGGGGAGGAGAGTAGGGGAGGACAAACGACGCGGCTGGAACACAAGCTCCTGAGAAGGCGGGAGATCGGGTTTCACCAGTGGGCCCAACGCGTTCCATGGGAGCTGCAATCAAACGTGGGAAGCATCGAGCCGAAGGGATAATGAACCTGGCAGCACACGAGCTGCGCGGCGACAGCGGCGGCGCTGGGACTCGAGAGGTGGAAAGTACGGGAGCGCCTTCTATTTAATAAACTTGAAATCTAAACTGAGGAATGGTAACGGCTGGTCACCGACGGGACAGCTGGGCCTGCTCAGGATAGGTGTCAGCTGTTTACTCGAAGCCGGGAACACTCCGACATATATAATAAACAAAGGGACAAAATCATTATCCGACAAGAAAGATGTGTCCGTTCTTAAAGTCGCCAAAGCATAACACCATTAATATTCTCACCGGAAGAGGTCGGGGTATCGAGCAATACTGCTGCTTGCTACCGCTAACATTTTGTTTGCTTTCTAGCGGCAGGCAGGCAGGGGAGGAGAGGAGGAGGGGGGAGGAGAGTAGGGGAGGCACGGCCTAGCGGCCGTGCAATCAAGTAGTGAGGGGGCGGAGCTGGGGGAGGCTGTGGAAGAGAGTAGGCAAGGCGACACGGCGGGAGGGGGCGGAGCGGGTAAACAAAGACGGACATGCACGCGCCCGTGACTTTTAAGGTCAATGCGCATGCGCATAAGCTTAATGCGCATGCGCATTGACCTTAAAAGTCACGGGCACTGCAAGGAATCGCCACGATTCCTTGCAGTGTGGATAAAGAGTGGATAACTCGCAATACCTCTGTTTGTAGTCATGTTTAGCCCAACACAACATCAGGACTATAAGTCACAGAAGTCAAAGAATAAATTTGTACTTCAAGCCCAACTCTCGGATACACCTGGGAAACTAGAGAGCAATGCACCGTGTCAATGCCAAGACTTAGCTCGTAGACAGTAGTGCTTTCAAGTTTCCTAGGTCCAAGTGTGAGTAGGTTATCCTGTTCAGATTATTTTCTTTGTGTTTTGGCACTTGCAATCCTGATTTTATAATAGAATCAACAGTACTACAAATCCCAGACGGCAAAGGATAAAACTTCTATTGGATGAGCTAATCATGTATGGAGCTGGGAAACTTGAGAACTCTGTAAAAAGCAAAGTTTTATAGCGTAGTGCAGTGCGGTGTAGCAATACTTTCCATTTTGTCAGAAAATACAGACTTAGGAGTTTACCCTGCCATGTTTCCCTGGTCCATATGTGATGTGCTGCTTCAGTCCAGGTTTTTTCTTTGAATTCTGTGACCTGTAGTTGTCCACAAACAACAACAAAAAATGGTCCTCACATTGACCTGTCAGATCAGCCCATCTGGTACTGCCTTGTTGCCCCATAAGCGGGGCCACTGAAATTATGCAACTGTGCAGTTGTGACAATTTCCACCTAATTATAGATTTGCTGCATTTTCCACATTATCTGTAGATTTTAACAAAACAAATGTTGTTTCTAGTGTAAATGTTTCAAAAGTTACTAAAAACGCAGTGACACATGTTGCCGTGCAGTGGAGCGCCTTTTGCCAGGTCACCTTTCTGTTTCTTATTGCTATATTTGGGTGTTAAACTGGTCCTAATGATGTGCACCCAATGCCCAGACAATGTTAAAAAGTGTGAAAGTACAAAATAAAGTAGTGAAACTATTAACAAATGTACCACATTATGCTGCATAATTTTCCTTTCCTTGCCGCACAATTTACTCAACTCTGCCGCATAATTTGGCCCGCTCCTGTCTCAAAATACCAGTGGCCCTGCCTATAAACCAGTCCGACCCTGGGCAGCTGTGAATGAGCAGTTAGCAAATACGTGGCCTCTGCTGTGCACACGTGGACCTGTGGCAGCACTCTGCAGCTGGGCCCGTGCAGTTTTGCCCGGAATTAGTTTATGGGTACATGCACCCATCATGTTTCCGTACAAGGCAGAGCCCCTGGACTGGCGTGCCTCCTGCAGCTGCAAGCATGGTACAGTTTGGATGTGGCTCCTTGCAGCAGGAGTCAGGCGGAGTTATGTGTAATTGGATTCTGTTAACTGCCCCGTGAACAAATGCTCAGATAAGGCTTAAGATGCAGCATGCATCATTGTTCGGGTAAGATGCATGGTGCAGTTTTTATATCGCCCCTTGCGGTAGGGGGCAAGTGGAATAGAGTGCAGTTTCTGTACTGATCTTGCAGCAATGCCCAGAGGAAGCAGCAGGTCCAGTTAGACGACGTTTCCTGTAACACTGTCCAGAAGATGGGCAGGGTGCAATTTTTAGATAGCTCCTTGTAAGTGGGTCAGACGGAGTAAGGTGCAATTTGTGGACGGCCCCTTGCAGCACTGCCCAGGTGTAGTCTATGTTGAGTTTCATTAAGGTCAACGCCGAGGCACGGGCCTGGTTGCAGTTTGCAAATCTGTCCAGTATCAGCACCGTCAGTGATTGGTCCTTGTAGGGCACTGGCCTGGGATCAACGCCCTGCGTTTGAACTGTCGGTTGGTTTTATTTTGGGACTTCTTATCAGCGCCATCTTTATTGTGCTGAACGTGTTGGCTGTGCCCATCTTCCGTGCTGGACACTGTATGCACCGATAGGTGTGAGAGGGGGCTGGGACACACTGGTATCTCCATAGCCCCGGGTGTGAACTGGGGTGAGCCGGGATAGGGGGCTGGGCTGCACACAGACCCCCTGCAGGTCTCAGGCCCTCGCACAATACTTCTAATCAGTTTAGCTTTGGAAGTGAACCTCTGAATTGCCCCCCTCCCGTCTCTTTCATCTCCCACACAAGGGCACCCAGGGAGCGCACTTCCTGAGGGGAGAGGCGGCTCCTGGGCCTACCGTTTTAATCCAGTTCACACCAGATCTGCACTTGGCCTGGGGGGGGGGGGGCGGCTCCAAATCTGAAACCGGTCTCACTTCCAATCTGGCACTGGACGGAGGGGCGTCCAAGGGCAGCGCATTCAGGACACCATTTTAAAATATAGTGGATTGTTGAAGTTGGAGCGACGGCCCCATGAAACGGAGGGATGAGTCCGACGAGGGAGTGAGGCGCCCCCGGCAACAACTCAAGATCGCCGCTCCCAAGACGGACTGAGTGAGCTCAGATATGCCTCGCGACGCCGGAGACTTTCAATCGAGGTGAGCCCGACCCTCATACCCCATCCCAGGGCGAGCAAGAGTGAGCATGTGAGGGTGACGAAATCCAGCGGGTATAAGCACGGTGGCTCCATTCCGGGACTTCCGGGCCTCAATTTATTGCATGATCGCGAATAGTCATGGTTAACTTCCAAGTCGAGCTGAGGTTCTATTTTCTTACCCGAATTGAGAACTTGGTGCCCCCTAATGACAGGAAGTAATGTGATCTTCCTACTGTAGTAGGGTGGAGAGGCGCACTTGAATTGGGGCATTAACTTTGTGTACCTAGAGCTGGGCCCACATCGGGTACGAATATATAAAAATTAACCGTCATTTTCATTTTAAATAAATGTCGTCGGGATGGCGCTTTCAGGCTGAGGCACGGAAGTGTGGAGAGATTGGTGCCTACGCCGTCGGGTAATGGGGGTGGGGGGTGAGCGGCCTGGTTGCAGCTCGGAGACGGGCACCCAGTCCCGACAGACCTGCTCTCTGGCTTCGTGCTGATATTACCCCAGGCAGGCAGGGGAGGAGAGGAGGAGGGGGGAGGAGAGTAGGGGAGGCACGGCCTAGCGGCCGTGCAATCAAGTAGTGAGGGGGCGGAGCTGGGGGAGGCTGTGGAAGAGAGTAGGCAAGGCGACACGGCGGGAGGGGGCGGAGCGGGTAAACAAAGACGGACATGCACGCGCCCGTGACTTTTAAGGTCAATGCGCATGCGCATAAGCTTAATGCGCATGCGCATTGACCTTAAAAGTCACGGGCACTGCAAGGAATCGCCACGATTCCTTGCAGTGTGGATAAAGAGTGGATAACTCGCAATACTCTCGCCTTGCTCGATGCGCATGCGCATCGACAGGCGAGACCTAAAAACGATCAGCACTTGACAAATTAGTGTGTGTCACAACTTTCTGCCCGGATACACACAAAATGAGACAGGCAGTGTTGAAGAATTGCCATTTGTTGGAAGGTTTAAATTGCCCCTTTCCTAAACCAATATTCGCCTATAAGAAAAATCAGAGTATAGGGCAACAATTAATCAGGGCCGACATTGCAGCGCCAAAGCCAAAAAACGATTTGTTAACCCAGTGGAACATGAAACCTATTGAGGGGCACCACAAATGTGGAAACTGTGTGGCATGTCCCAATACCATCGAAGGGAAAGAATTCTGCCATTCAGGAATAAAATGGAAACATTTGGATTTCTCAAATTGTAGGACCAAACATGTAATTTATGTGATACAGTGTCCATGCATGATGATTTACATTGGCAAAACAAGCCAACAGGTAAATATGCGTATCAGCCAACATCCCTCACGCATTAAGAAGAAAGTGATGACTGCACCCATGGTCGAGCATTTTGTTGAAAAAGGCCATGACGAACAAGACTTCAAATGGTCAATCCTGTTCACGGCCAAGCATACCAATCGCTGTATTGATATAGAAAGAGTCCTTTTACAAAAGGAAGCTTACCTCATTTTAAAATTCAATAGCACTCAAACAGGGTTGAATAACCTATCTGAAGTTGCAAGATTGTGAAATTTCGTTTTCACTTCGACCGCTTTGGTAGTTAGTGACCACTGACCCTCATTTGAATATATCCCTTGGGTTTGAGCCCCTCTCCTCAGTGACTGATAGTGATCATAGTGCGGTTTGGACTAAGCCATTAGCTACTTTGTACAGAATTTCCTTAGGTATAAGTTTACACACTGCATTCACCTTTCAATTTTATGCACACAAGGTACGCGCAAACACAACATGTTCTTGGGCACTATGAACAACCACATGACTAACCTAGGGCTCTGTTCTAGCCACACATATTCACAACTTATATCCCCCACTGTCATTCGGGACTTTAATTGATAAGACACACTCCACTACAAGTACCATAATCCTTAGGTCCGAGGCTTGACATAAAGCACGCCCATACAACAAGTGGCCATCTTTGTTGAGATCGACCGGGACATTTGTGCCATTCAGAGTGACTTGAAAAATAGGTAAGGATTTTGCCACAATCGCGGTCAAAGTAGCGTTATTAGCGCGATTATTGGAAAAGGGGTTACAATGTTTCCCTTGTATTTTTCACAGTACTCCTGAAGTGTGTGGCAGAAAGACGCCGTAAATATTGCTGCATATGATGAGGTATGAGTCATAAAGCTCTAATGGAGCCCACAACGAGTTAGAACTGCTTGACAGGCAGGACAGCAGTATTGAAACGCTTTGAAATGTTTTGCAGCCCTGTCTTGTTCGCCACGACATGGAGTGTTTGAATGTTTTGAGTAAATTCCACAAATAACGCGAAGAACCAGAAAGGAATCTGTTAACGAATACAAAGGTAGGCCACATAACGGCTTTTCGAACTAGGCTAAAGAGGCTTTAGTTTTACATAATTCACACTTAACAGCCCCTCGCACTTTATACTTCCAGAAAGCTGGGGAGCACGAAAGAAAGAATACTTTCCGAGCATAATAAGAGAGTCCTTTACAGTCCAATGCTTAAAACCTGGTATGTAGTCTTAAGTCAGAGATTTTGCATTGGTCCTTTGTGCAATTTTTAATGGAGACAAAATATGGAGATACATATACAAAACTTTATTGTTTTGTTGTTTACATCATACAGATAAAAAAGAAAATAAGGCCCTGATGAGATTTCAGGAACTGGTTTCCTGCAATCGAAACACGTCTGCATATTTGGAGGCACAGGCATATTTGGAGGCACATTTGGAGGAATAATTTGCTCACAAGAGTTATTTGTTAGCTTAAACATCATGAAATAAGCATCATTAATTTGACTTTATTCCTCACGCCTTCCTTCCTGCCTTTATCTCCTCCTTTTCATTTGGTCTCTCATTCATTGTGATCAAGTACACATCAATTTAATGTTTTGTTGTGATGATATATGTTGTTTTTTCGAGTTTTGTGTAGATACATTGTGCATTTTTTGTTTGTAAATTGGTTTGTATAGTATTGTAAATATATGTACAGTTTGTCCTATTTTTGCTCATGAATGTATATATAACAAAAACATTTGAAAGAAAAACGAAGTGGAAAGGTATAAAATAAAAGTACCTGGTCAGAATTCAATAAAGAGTATTCTTGACCCTCATTAATTGTTCTTGTGGTTTAAGATAAGAGTGGTCTAGGCACTTTGTGTATTTTGTCTTCTAAGAAGGGGCATACTCAGCAAGTCCCATATCTAGCGCCTGCTGCTGTTTCCTTGTGTTCAACTGACGTCAAATTGCCTCTGATTCTGATCTGACATGTGCCGATTCCATATCCTTGATCTGCGCTTCCAGGCTTTCTCTCTTCTCCCTTCGCTCTCTATTGAAACCTGACGATATACCTAGAAAGTGCCCTCGCATTACCACCTTCAGTGTTTCCAAAAGGATATGTATGGGCGTCTGGGGGAAATCATTAGTTTCCTGGGAGGAGCAGAGTACTGTTTGTGTATCCTCTCTTATCTTGTCATAAGTCAAAAGTTTGGTGATGAGTTGCCAACGGAGGGGGTGGGAGTCTGTTCCCCATAGTTAAATTGCAGAGTTGAAGGAGAATGATCTGACAGTGAGGCTGCTCAAATTTCCACCGATAGTGTGTCCTGAGTGATCTGGGATGTAGTGAGAAAGTAATCTATGCGTGCATACAACTGATGTGATGCAGAAAAGAAGGTGTCATCTATTACCCTGAGATGCATGTGTCTCCAGATATCTGTGAAGCCTGCCTCGCCCAACCACTGTCTGGTACACTTTGTCAGTCTCCCATCCTGACCTGTCTTCGGGGCAGATCTATCCAGTTGAGCGTCCATTACGATGTTGAAGTTCCCCCATGACTATTTTCCCATCGGGAGAAGTAAGCAACAGGCCCAGTGTGTCCCTAAGAAGAACTTCCTGCTGCTCGTTTGGGATATAAGTGGTAGAATCCTGGCCCCCTGAATAGTGACCTGCAAAGCCAACATCCTACCTGGGATCTCCATGAGCACCCGCTCCACTCTTCCTGCAAAGTGGGTTACAAGCAAAATAGCCCCCCCCCCTTCTTGGTGGAACCTGAGGAGAAGTATTGGCTGTCAAACTTGCGGGAAAGCAGTCTCCGCAAGTCTTCCCGGAGTAAGTGGGTCTCCTGCAATAGGCAAATATTGTATTTCGAGTCTCTAAGCAGAGCCAGGACTGCCAGATACTTGGCCGAAGCATTAAGGCCTCGAACATTGAGGCTAATCAAGGACACCACCATGAGGAAATGTTCAAGGAAGCTTGTAAACCTTCTGCAGTTACCCGCATACTGCAGACCACCCCCCCTACAAGGATCAAGGCCAAGGAAAAGCCCACCAGGATAGAGAAGATGGGGTAACGTCACACAGGCGATCCAGACGGTTATCATCTTTGGGATGTCTGGCAGATTGCTGGCCTCGTCCAGAGTACGGATCACTCTGACTTAATCTCCCCAGACGAATTGGAGGTGGAAGGGGTGACCCCATTTGTATCTGAGCTTCTAAAGCTGCAAAAGGTCCATGAGGGGTTTGAGGGATCTGCATCTCTGGAGTGTTATTGCGGAAAGATCCTGATACAGCCAAATCCGGAGGCCCTTAAATTCAATATCTTTCAAATCTCGTGATGCCATCATTATGGCCTTCTTCTGTCAGTAATAATGGAGGCAAGTGAGCATGTCTTGTTGTTGGCTCGGTCCTGAAGCCGGCCTCCCCGCACGATGACTACGGTCAAGGATGATATCCTGGTTTTGAAGCGATAGAGCGAGAGGCTTGAAGAGGCGGACTACAAAGTCCTCTAGGTTGCCCGTAACCGCCTGTTGTGGAACTCCCTTTATACGAGTATTGGCGCGCCGAGATCTGTTCTCCAAATCTTCCAGCTGATATCGGAGCTCTGTATTCTGGCTGCACAGCTTCAGCAGTTCTTGGGAGTAACTCTCCACCTCTTCCTCTCTGGCATCGTGGTTCTGCCCAAGGAGGTCACCCTCTGATCCAGCTGCTCGACGTCATGACCGATCCCTTTAATATCAGCATCTATTTCCTATTTCAGTTCAGCAAAATCTCCACTGTGGGACTCCATGAGCCGCTCAAGGAATGAATTAGAAATAGGGGAGTCATCCCTCCCTGGACGCATAGCCCTTGGACACATCACCCACCGTCTTCGGGTCGCCTGCATCCAGGGCTACCTCAGATCTTTTTGTAGAGGTCTTGGTGAACATATCCTTTACAGACATGTCCTTCTTAGCGGCCCGGTGGGTTGACATGGCTGCTCACTGACCAGAAGTATAAACCCTCAGGTCTGTCGGTCGCTACAGCACTGGTCCCTTCCTCTGCTGCCTTACAGGGCAACTGTGTGCAATGCCTCTTCTTTGGAAATCGCGCTCATATCTCCTCAAGATTGATGGGAATGCCCTTAAGGCTGCACCCAGAGCCAGGGACAGCGAACACAACTCTTGGGGACGGGCTGGTCCTCTTCTCCCCAGACCGCAGATGGCTGCCGCCGCAGCCAGAAGTATAAACCCTCAGGGCCGTCTGTTGCTACAGCACTGGTCCCTTCCTCCGCTGTCTCACAGTGCAGCCGTGTGCGGTGCCTCTTCTTTAGAAATCGCGCCCACCTCTCCTCAAGATTGATGGGAGAGCCCTTAACGTCGCACCCGCAGGGACAGCAAACAAGACCGCGTTCTCCTCAATGCCCGCAGGACAACCCAGTCAGTGGCAGGGCCTGCGTGTGGCTTCCTGGGGACGGTACGGCCCTCCTCCAGACAACAGAAGGTGCTCTTGTCACCTGCAGGCCACTCCCTTAGCTTTGGGAGGCTCTAGGGGGTCCCGGTTTCGGTCCACGGCTGCCACAGCATTCACAGGGGCCCCCCTCCCTGCCTGACTATCAGGGGCAGGTGCCACATGCCCACCAGGTCTCCAGGTAGCCTGGGGGTCCGCGACCTACCACCAATCGCCCGAAGGGGCCAAATTTATGGTGGGAGGGCCTGCTCCAAACCCCGGACCGACCGCTCAGCCCCGAGACCGGGCTGCAAACTGCCCGTGTAGTCTGTTACAGGACCGGGAGAGCTGAAGCTCGCTCCAGCCCAGATTCCGGTGGGGCAATCCCAGGCCTGCGGACCTCCCTGTCCCCGCACCCAGGGCTGCAGAATCACTCACTGTTGGGTGCCGGAGGAGCAAGCCGATCACTGCTCACCCCAGATTGAGACTCCCTGCACGGCCGCAGGCACGTCACTCTGCATGGCCGCAGCCACCCACGAGGGCCAGCTCAGTGGCTCCACTCTGCCAGGCACACCAGGCCCAAGGTCAGTGGCCATCGCCCTAAAGTCTGCCGAGGTCCAGGATCGCAGGACACCTTAGGCTTTCAGGTGGGAGCGCTTCTGACGGCTCCTGCTCAGCTCACGGACTTCTTGGCCTGCACACTACATAATTGCTGTTTCCAACCTGGTCATGTTTGGTATCAAACATGTTGGAATCGTGAAACTACACCGATTCCAGTGTTGGGTGCATGATACCATGTACTCGGGGTTCCTTAGCGGATCTCCCTATACCTACCTGTGTTGTCCTACAGGGTCTACCTGCTAGCTCGTGCTGCTGCCGACCCCAGACCCTCTTCTGCCCCCCTGCTGATGAGCCTACCTCAGGCTGGGGAAGCTGAACAAAGGATGAGGTAGGGTGGGGTGCTTTCCAGTGCCACCAGACTGCATTGAAGGTCACATTTGGGGCCCTCCTTGCATAAACCAGTTTTGCCCAGTTCAGGAGCATTTGGATCCCGCTCTGGAGGAAAACTACACAAAGGACAGTGGAGCGCCCCACCCCCCACGCCCACCCCCTCCCACGGCTTCTCCAGGTGGCCACTTGATTTTGCCATGTTGAAGCTTGACCTCTTGAAGCATCTGACTAGCTAGACCAGCTGAGTAGTGGCCCTGACCTCCTCTGATTGGTGGGTCCCCGCAGAAGGCGTCCTTCCCCCCTTTTAGGGTTACTTAAGGGCTCCTCTAAGGCTGGGTCCTTAGATTCATCTGGACTGGACATCATCTTCAACTACTGACTTCCTGTCTTCTGAAGATCATCTAAAGATTCTTCTGCTGTTGGACATGAACTCTGCTGCTGGCTTGAGCAGGACCAAAGACAAGACTTCTCTTGGTGGGAAGATTCGTGCTGCAACTTCATCTCCGTGCTCTTCCAAGTTTCTGCAACTCCGCGCCATGCATCCTCCAAGTCAGCAAGGACTCAGCATGCATCCAAGCAAGAAGGAATCTCCCTTGGAGTGAAGGAACCACTTCCTTGCATCCGCAGGCACCTCTATGTTGATGATCGGTTTGATGTTCCTGTTGTCCCACGGACATCTGCCGGCTCGGCGACACAAGTGGTAGTTTGTTGGCTCCCCAGAGGCCTGACCCGTCTTCCCTGCAACTTGGGAGACTGTAATCCCACTCTAGCCGACATTAGCTGCCTCCGTGTACACCACGCCTGTCTGCTGTTGCCAAGGCTTGTTGACTCTCCTCAATACATAGGAGATTTTCGAGCTCCAAGAAGCCCCAGCGTCCAGTTTGGCACAGCACCAAGAATGACGTCCTGCCAGCATCCTCTGCATCGTGGGCCACCATCTTCTGTGGGCTGCCGGGGCTTCCCTGCGACTCGCTGTGCCTGATGCCAGAGGATAGTCGAGAGGGCTCCAACAATTCCTTGCTGGCTCTCCTGCTTGCTGAGGACCGGCCCGACTTACCCTTGCTCGGTTAGTCCCACAGATCTTGCTGGTCGGCAACCAAGCATCTGTTCCTTTAACACGAATGTTGTGGTTGCCAAGGCTTGTTAGCAATCCTGCTGGCCACTGACCTTCCTGCATTCCTCATCTGTCAGGGGGACAGCGCATGGATAACACCTATGCTCCTGCATCACCTGGGCTCCACAGCTGCTTCATCAAGACTGTTGTGCTTCAGCAAGTACCTTTGACAAGGGGTGGCATTGTGATCCTGCCCCTTCTGGACACCCTCGGGTGGTTTGGACTCTGTCCCCTCTGCTTTCGGGTACTTCTCGTCCTGAACCCACGTTTAGGTTCCACCATCCTGGTCCATGAGTCGCTGTAGTTGCCGGATTTCCAAGACCCTACATTTGCTTCAACGGGCGGTTCCAACACCACTTCGCCCCTACGCACCTGAGCTCCCTGGTGTAGGTATCTGGATTCCTGGGGTATCCATGGATGGGGTGGCACTCCAACATTCCCTGATCCAATTGGTGTCCTCGGGGTCCTTTGGAAAGAGTCCTGAAACAAGAAAATACCAACCGCGCCTTACTGTGCTATCCTTAGCTACTCCCCTTTGGAGGTTCCTTGCTTCCCCTAGGTGTCTCCATCCTTGGGTATCAGTCACGTTTTGGTACTTACCTCACATACCACTTTCTTAGTATATGGTTTGCCTCCCAATAGGGGTCCATGGGTTTTTCTATGCTACTTAACTGATTTCAAAGTATTTACGATGTGTATTTTATATCTCTGGGTAGGAGATCTATCAAGTTAGTATTGGTGTTGTGATAATAAATACTACTGTATTTTTGTAAACACTTGTGTGGTTCTTTCTTGTGTGAAAGACTGCTGCTTGACTAGGCGGTAAATCCACTCGTTTTACACCCTCCTGAATAAGCTTTAGCTGCTGTCCACAACAACCTCATGAGAGCTTTGGTTATCAGGGACCTAAACACTATCACTAAGGGTTGTCTGGACTCAGAGCACAGTGCCTCACCATAGGTGGAAAATATATACTACGCCAGCCTCCTTCAGGCAGAACTCATCACCTTACACTTCTAAATTCCACAGGAATTGGCTATACATTCTTTAACGCCAAGAGCCATTACTTAGATTTCCAATATAGGAAGGGCTAGGGAGGTCTAGTTTTCATTGTGAACATTTAGTGGTGTCTAAATAAAAGTACTTTTTCTTTTTAAAAGTGAACTCCCCAGCAATACACTGACTCACTAAGCATTATGATACGCTTTGCAGAGTTCCCAGTCTCTAACCCTGACTACCTCCTTGAATAATCTTTGTACTGCTTTGCCTCACTACCCTGAGGGTGCAGAACTGAAGTGGTGTACGTGGAATTCAGTTTGGGTCCAGCTTTAGTTCTCTATCTTTGTTGATCATCTTCCTTACAGGTATTTGATTTGGGAGCATCTGTCAGACACCTTATTAAGTAGTTGCAATGTTCATAAGCGCCCATTGTGTCAAATACAGAAGGCAGGGGCTTTGCACAGTGTAACCCTGCAACAAGTACAGTAGGAAGAGGTTTTACATTGTTTCTTACTGCTGCAAAAGCACCATTTATGCATCAGCGTAAGGCAGGCCATCTTCTACAGGCTCAGCCAGACTTGCTAAACCACATAACCATTTACCCTATAATACGTTTTAATTGTAAAACGTCAATGTGACTTTCATTAACACTTTAAAGCCAAGCATTCACATTGACGGTGCTTGTTTTAGTTAAAGAAATGCTGAACATTGATTCTGAAATGTATATCTCATGCTGCTTGATCTAATGCTGAGAACTTCAGTCCTGCCAAGTACTACGCATCAGGCCTTAGACTAACGCATTTCAGTGTGGTGGTCCGCATCACCGCACTGAAATGGAAAGTCACATATTTTGAGCTTAGCGCCTATCTTGGCTGTCAAGCCGTAATAATGCTGTTATACTGAGTAAAAGTAAAGCTGAAGTGCCAGCGCACCATGGCATGCGTGCTGCACCGCAGGCTGTCTGAGCTAGCGTTGCTAACTGGCTCCAAATAACAATGTATTATTAGCATAGGAAGGATTTCGCAGCATGGCATTTCATGAATCTGACTGACGTAACAAGGCAGTGCCCAATGGCTACTACCGAGACGTAAGTCGCCTGACTTCGGACAGTGACACTGACTTTAGTGGACGCTGCAGGACATCAAATCCTGCTGCCGCTGGCTGTTTTGAAAGTTTGTGGGAGGCTGGCTGCTGCGGTTAATTAAAATCATGGTGATCCCCATGACTGCCAGACCAGCCAACCCCATAGGACATTGGTGACCGCTGGATCCCAAAGCACACACTGCAGCTCAGCTGAGCCTGAGTGAATCTGAATGCAGAAGGCGCGTTTGACAAGAGAGAGTGGTTAGGTCGGACCCAGGGTAAGAGGAGGCGGCAACCCGGCGTAAACCAATTGCTGTCACCGTGGCTCGTCTGGCCAACTAATTAAGCTAGTAGTGCCTCGCTCTGTTAATCTATCTCCCACTGATAGATTTACTATTTGGCGCATAGCGCTCAGTGAATCAGCTGCTCAGTGAGGCTGCCTTGCCCATGCAGCATGGTGCATGCTGATTGCCAGCGGCTGTCCCTCGAGCGAGTCCACGAGTGCGGAGTATATTGACTGACTCCTCCGACATTATACACCTCTTCTTTTTCTTTGCCACCTTGGTTAGTTTTCGCCTGCCATATACTTCCAACACAATGCCAGGAACCCCCTCGAAGCCATTGCCGTGTGAGCCCAGTAACACACAACAACAGGCATATATAATTTTCCTTAAACACGCACTTGTGACAAAAGTTAATGAACTTCAGTGACGCAAGGACTTGACACTAATTTTTTTAGACACGCGAAGCAATGAATAATTTAGCTGGGTGGCTCAGTCACTGATCTGACATGAACTCGAAGATCCCAGCAATAGCAGGCATACATTAATTGAGGCATCTAACAAGTTAGAGCAGCAGGGGCTTTACAACGTCAGTGTAGGACAGATAAGACTACCACCTGGGTTCGAAGTTTGAACGATGGTTGTTTAGGGAGGATAGGAATAGACTAGGTACACAGAGAAGAGAAAGGGAAAATATAGAAACAAGAGAGAAAGGGGAAAAGGAATACCATACTCTGATACAGGTTCCACCGTTTTTCTCCTGTAGCTTTCCCTCCCCACGTTGCTGCAAGTTTATATTCTTGTTTACATTTCCATCCTGTCCCTAGCAGTTACATTTATTTCGAGCGAAGATGTTCACGAAAGCATAGGTGTCAAACTTTACACTGTCCAGAAAGTCTTCAGTAAAGATTCCTGTAGTTAAAGAATTATTGATGATTCTTCCTACTGGCAACAGTCTTTCCTCTAACGGTTGGAAGCGAAGCGAAGCGAGGCAGAGCTCTGTGCGAGCAAGGAGACGAACGGCAGAAGCCGGCTGCCGGTCCCGGGGTTTACCTAATTTCAGTGCCGAGGAACTGAGGAGCGCTGATGTGCCAAGGCAAGGCTGGAACCAGGCAACCGCTGAGCGCAGGATTGGCCGCAGAGGCAGCGCCAACATCCGAAATGGCCGAGGCAGTGGAGGAGCAGCCGCGCTGAGGGCCAAGGTAAAGGTGGAGAGCGCGGTCGCCATTAGCACTGACCGCGAAGTGCTGTGCCCGGGTGCGCTGCAGAGGCGGCCCAACTACGTTGGGTGCAGTCTGCAGCGCCCAGTGCGCCCTGCTCTCCAGTTTCTGTGTTGCTCAACCTTTACCTGTACTTTGCCTCGCCCGCCTTGCTTGCTTTACTTTTCCTTCCGGACCGCACACGACTGCACTGACCCTCTGTAGCCCTGCAACCTCTGTACCGTTATACCTCTCTCCCGGGGGGAGAGGGGGCGGGGGGGTTGCAAGGGTGCAAGGACATAAGGATCCAACAACTACTGAGGAACGTTGAGGCTCCAACACTGCCAGTACTATTGCCAACACCTCAGCCATTGCTGCCAGGACTACATAGCGGCAAAGGTGGTAACAGCAATAGTACACGATAGTCCTACCCCCCTCAACTTAGGGCCCAGTAAGGAGTCCTGTCAGACGGGCAGCCAGAATCAGGATCAGGACTAAAGCCCAAAGCATAGACCCGGGGGCCAACCTGGTCCAATCGACAATCTGCGATTTGACCTGGTCAGGGGTTTCTGGAGTGGAAAGCATCCAAGTATCTATTACCAAAACATCAAACATTATAACGTAAAGTATCAAAGCATCAAATAAAACAAAATAAAAAACAAAATGAAAAACAAAAACGTAAAAGGAGGAATGCGACATGTCAAATTCAGGCAGCCCCTACTTGAACCGAAAATCAAGTCCAAGTAAAAAAAAAAAAGGAAGCTTGACCCCACAGTGATGTTGCAATCAACTACGCGAGAGACAAAAACCTTAATGCCTATACTACCTATAAAGAGGAACCTAATAAGGTCATCTCCAGTATAACTGCAACCACAACTACAACCACAAGTGAGAGTGTAAATGCAAAACCGATGGCAAAAGTACTTACATAACCTGTGCGGAGGAGGAGTACTCCCCCACGTCCCCTGAGTCCATCTGTGGAGATGCAGCTGGTGTGCAAAGCTCACAACCTGGTGTCAACCGACACTCTGATTCCATCTGACTTTAGCGAGAGCACACAGTCACTGTCCTCCACCCTGGCCCCTCAGTTGCCATTGGCACCACGGACATCGCAGTTATCACCGAAGTTATCATTGCCTCTTATACCGTCAAAGGACTTGACGCACTCATAACTATTGAAGGGATGTCTGTGAGGAAAGGGATGTGCACCGATCAGTCAAAGATGTACACCAAATTTTCCTTTTTGAAGGTCCCCAGAACAGCTATTTATTCCAAGACTGGGAACATAAAAGGGCTGCAAACACCACTCTTATCAAGTAAAACTGACCGCAGTCATCTCCATAGCAATCCAGATGAGACATCACCTCCAGAGGAAGCAACCACAATGTCAAGGTCAATCGGTATCAGAGGAATGGGTGAATCCATCAACTTGACAGGCAAAGAAGAAAATAGTCAAACCAGGCTCGCCCTGTCTTGGAAACAGCTTGTTGAGCACGCCAAAGATGGGTAAACCCTCTGAACTGGTGAAACATTCTCATTCAGCCAGCTGAGCTGAGACAAATCTAAATCTAAACTAAACCAGTATGCCTCGCACAGAAAGTCTAAACATACCAGTTGAGATTAAGGTTCAGGATAACTATGACGAAAAAGTAAAAGTTTCTTTTTCTCAACTAAATAATAGCTCCCCTATCCAAATGAAGCCAACTCACACAACTCAAGAAGACCCACCAGTCGCAAATAAGGTACAAGACAGCCGGGATGGAAAAACACAAGATTTATTTTCTCAATCAAACAATAGTTCTCCTATTCAAACGAAACCAATTCAAACATCACAAGCAGTCACCTGGGTGCAATTCGCAACACACAACAGCTTAATAGCAAACACACCCCTAGTGCGTCGCACTCTACGATCTTATCTTGTCGCTCACTCTATGAATAATTATATGATATTCATAGCTACGCAGGAATGGGAAGACTTAGTAGCTTCCTATAACCTGATACCAGTTCACTCATTCACCAATAGAAGCAAATAACCTCCCAAGACTGGAGAAAAGCATTAACATGTTCAATCCCGGAATCGTTATGGATAACAATCTTAAATACCCTGCAAGAATCTGCTGCGGCCTTACAATTTCAATCTCATAAAATGGACTTGCAGCTTACCGTTCGACAGACAATGGCTGATTCCATCTCAGGAATTGACTGGAAGATATCAGAACTTAACGCCTCATAAAAAGAGGTCAGGAAGCGGCCTATGTGGTCCAAGCAACACCATCATCATGCTCCTGTGTACTGATCGTAGATAAGCTATTAACTCTGCCATCTATGATAGGGGACTTAATATCAGATCTAAAAACAACTGTTTTACAGACCCCTGCATTGAATACTGAACTGCCTGGATCATTAATAATGCTTTTAAGTCAACTAAAAGCAGAACAGGCAGCAAACAGCAACTCCCTCCTGGAGGGTAGGGAAGCCCTACTACTATCAAAGCCCTGCTACTATCATCAGAGAGCAAGGAAGTAGAATCCTCAGATCACTTACCAGCAGCTTGTGTTACTACAGTTGATTGCGTAGCTACCAATGCCCAGACCTCTTGTAAAGCTCGCAGGAAGAAAAAAAGGAAGGGAAGAAACAGGCTCCTAATTTACTGAAGATCCTGTAAAGAACTGCAACCACATTTATCCCCAACAGCAAACTTTAGTAGTCCAAAAGTTGCAGATGTAAAACAACTTCCGCTCTCGCATTTGCCCGAAGATCCTGAGGGTCTCTCCTTGACATCCATTATCATCTCACCAACTGCTTTGGCCGCTCCTTTCAGAGACACATCTCAGAAACCTCCACTACGTGATAGCAAGTGGGGACTCCCACAAGAAAAAATAACTCAAACTTTACATAATTCTTATCCAACAGCAACCATTAAAACCGAACAAACTCAAATTACAGAAATCCGCGACAACACCTGGATCAGCAACGTGGAGTTACCACAGCAGTCAACAGGAGGAACAACAAACACCATAAGGGACCTAGGGAGAGAAAGGCAGCAAAACACGCAACAAACCTGCCCCACAAGTGGCAGCCCAAGCCGCTCGCCCCGGTCCGGTCATCCTGGAAGTGAGGGATTTCGAACAAAGCAAACTGTAGTGCAACACGGGATAGCACGACCATCATGCTATTCACTCCAGAGTATATACTTTTACATTCGATCGCAAGCCTAGAAAACATTGGCTCCTCTGACCTTCTCAAAATAGAGTTTCAGCCAACCAACAACCCAAAACGTTCAGAAACAACTAAAGCAACCCGGAACTCCGGAGAGGTAGCCAAAAAAATCCTAGAAGAAGAGACTACGTTTAGGCAATGGGAGATAAAACTGGAAATTGAGAAGCAACCTCCTTATCAGACACCTTTCTTACCCTCCACTAGGACACCCTCATGGAAAAGCACCAACTCAGTATTAAAGGGAGCTAGGAGCACTTCCCCAAGAGTGCACCCCGAATACACAAAGACTTTCTTCTCAGCACAAGATCTAAGAGATTCATTTAATGTCTTTCCGGATACCTCACAAAACTGGAGGCGCATCATTACAACAGACCGTACAAATTGACAAAGGGAGAGTATCTCTGACGTTGCCTTGGACAAGCCCAGACAAATCAACATATGTACTTGGAATATCACTGTTTTGGCTAGCAAAAGCGAGTACCCGAAGTTTTTGCAATATTTAAAAACATTTGATCTTTTACTGTTCCAAGAAACCTGGGAGGAAAAGGCCTTTGAACTCCAAGGATACACATCTTGTTGTATCCCGGCAAATAAATGCTCCGACTTTGGCCATCGTTCGGGGCGCTTAATGATCTTGGCCTCTAAAGTAACAATAGGTGAGATTACAACAATGGAATCTCAAATAGCAACCCCAAGTGCCATGCAGGCGGTAAAGATAACACTTGGGCTAAACAGTGTACGCCAAGAAGTTGTAATAATCAAAGCCTACACCCATCCTAAACGGAAACTGAGAACTGTCAAGGAATTGATAGAAGCTACGAAAAGATAATGGATGACGAGGATTCAGACTACATTATCCTGGCAGGCAACTTCATTATTGTATTGTATTGGCGCTGGAGTAGGTGATGCCCTTGACCAAGAACTCAGCGCCGCATGAGAAGTGCCAAGACCGGGCTCCCCAAACATTAAAAAACCTACAAATTGCTCAAATGATTTAGTACAGCAACTAGAATATTTTAATCTAAGAGCGTTTAATGGGCGCTTCCCTGAGAACGATCCACCAGTTGCAACGTTTCATTCAAAAAAGCAATCCTCCCACTTGCATTATACATTTACATCTTTAAATATGCTTGGTACAGTAACAGCGTTTTGGATAGGGGCTAGCGAACACAGCGACCACCTGCCCCATGAAGCAACAATAAAAGTTAACTCACTTCTCAAGATTGAACTATTCATAGGCATCAACATCGAAGTGACTGCAAATCTCAAGCGGCTTGGTGCAATCCCAGTAATATTCGCACCATATCTCTTACTGCAAAAATTATTTTCCCACAAGTGGCTAATCTCACGATAAAACCGGTAGAAGTATGGCAAAATTTCATCCTAACCGTTGGGGAGAAACTATTGACCAAATTACAATTTACCCCAGAAATGAAAATGCAAAAACAAATTATAAATCGAACATTGAGACAGATGCGAAAAGATCCAAAAAATCATGACTTACAAATTGCCCTACGGGAAGCAAAAAAACAGCTAAAAAGGAAAAAATGGGAAAAAAAGAAACAAAAAAATGACGAATTATGGGCCAAGCTCCTCCACTAAGTCAAACGAAAAAATAGCTCAAGGTGCTGGTGAATAATCAAAAGAATAAATAACCCACCCACCTTGGCCTGAATTCTAACATAATGTAGGAAGCATGGACAAGATACCTATTTAAGCATTTTAACAGCAAAGCCGCCGACAATGACAAGAACCTTGAAGAAGTGGGGATAAGGGGGCCAGGTAAAGAAACCAATAGGGAAAAAACAGGTAATGGCCATACAACGGCAATATACAAGAATCAGATCCAAAAGGGACCATGTTACTCCCTCGCAAGGGCAAATTAATGCTAGACACCAGCTGACATCAAGAAGCAAATAGCTAGGGGCAGACCAACAGGTGCCCCCAGACCAAATGGCATCCCACCAATGCTAAATAAAACAGACGTGGAATTCTAGAGTGTAGCATTAACACCGGTCTTTAAAAATATAAAGGATACCTTGACACTACCGGAGTCCTGGCTTGGATCGGTAATAAGCCCAATTTTGAAAACAGGGTGATAGGAAACTGCCATATCATTACTGGCTTATTGCCCTTATAGTCGTGGAGGCTAAGTATTTTGCAGGAACTGTACTGGAGGAGTTAACATCATGGGCATCTGAGAATTCCATCATCCCAATTAATCAAACGGGCTTCTGCCGGGGTCAGGGGACCATACTCCTGAGGCGTGAGCCGGGAGTATACCGCGCCGCTTTTAACTCTGTTGTTGCCCTCTGGTCATCATTTGGGAGCCACTGTTCGGGGCAAGGAGGGGACCTTGGGCGCCAAACCTGGGTGAGGAGGATCAGGCGAGGCAGCGGGCTAGTGAAGATCCTATAAATGTCCACACTAAGGCGCACGCGCAGCGGACGCGCCGCTGGAGCGCCGAAGGCAAGCCCGTCTGCGCCCGTCCGCGCCAAGACCGCGCCAGACGCCAGGACCCCTGCTTTTTCAAAGGGCATGCCGCTTAGGTACACCCGCGACGACCTTCTGAGATTGGCCACCAGATGCTCATCACCACCGTGGGCTTTTCAAGAGCCTTATTTTGAGTGTAAGCATTGTAGTTTCAGAGTTAACCCGGAGGTGCATGCCATCTGCCCACTGCAGTACACTATGTGTAACTTTCTTAGTCTTAATTGCCGCTCTCTGGTGAGTTATCATGCGGATGTGTTCGGGGGGGTATCGCGGTAATTGCCAAAGCTACAGTTATGGTGAATTTGGTAAAGGAAAACATTGCGGGTTGCGAGAGTGCTCTCTTTAAATTAAGGTTGAGCTGCAACTTAACTATGTCTGGCCTTTTAATCTATCGACCTCCTGGTCCCTCAGGAAACTTCTGTGAAGACCTAGCAAATAAAATTGGTAGCATGGCTAGTAAAGCGGCCAATTTTACTATTGTAGGGGACCTCAATTTGCACCTTGAATTGGAGGATAAGGTCAAAATTTCACATTTCTTAGCTGATTTAGAAGCCTTTCAGTTGCCCCAATTAGTCTCAGAGAGCACACATGTGGCTGGGCATTTGCTTGACCCCATTTTTTCTAATCTTGCCTGCCTAAACATCCTCCCCCCGGTCCCGCTAACGTGGACTGACCATTCAATCATTCCATTTTCTCTACGGTGGCAGAGTAGAGCGGATGTGCTCCGCACGGCTGCTGTGGCAAAACGGCCATGGCATAAACTTGAGCAGGAGGAACTCGCTAAGCGATTAGCGGAATTTAGATCTCAGCTCCCTCCTGACATCGAGGAAGCGCAGGTGTGCTTTCAAGACTGGCGTATTGCCGGCCTGGATAGCTGCATCCCGGCTAAGCGGGGAGGAAAAGGCCGTGTTCTTTCCAATCCTTGGTTTTCCGACCTAACGCACGCAAAAAAGGGATGCAAGCAGTTGGAACGCGCATGGCGTCGCTCCTATGAACCATCGGCTAAAGTGGTATACCGGAAGGCAGTTAAGGAGTATCATAAGCTTATCCGTAAAACCCGGGCAGAATTTGTAGCAGACCAAATTCTGATAAGCTCTAACCCTACTAAAACCATCTTTAAACTGCTTAAAAATATGAAGACACGGGTCAGGTTAGGGCTTCTCCTGTCGTTTCTGATCAGCAGTGTGAGTCCTTAGCACTCCACTTTGTGGGTAAAGTAGAACAGATCTACCTAAACCTCTCTTCTGGGGATACATTGAAGGTAAATGTCGAGTTAGCAGGGCCAGCTAATGCGACGAATAATGGCTTGGTCTCCCTGCCATTGCTGTCGCTGGCAGAATTCCAGACTATTAGCGCCAAAATTAAATCTGTCTCGCCCGCTGACCCGCTGGCAGCAAGTCACTTCCAGCAGATTCACCCCTTATTTCCCCAGTGGCCTTAGAACTGGTTAACCTTTCGCTGAAGTCAGTCTCCGTTCCCAGGGCATGGAAGCATGCAAAGATCATTCCTCTGTTGAAAAAACCATCTCTAGACCCTAAGGATCCGGGCAATTATCGCCCAATATCACAGCTCCCGTTTATGGCGAAAGTGGTTGAGGCCCATGTTAATGTCGTCATATCCAACTACATTGATGAGCATAACATCTTCGACCCATCTCAACATGGGTTCCGCCCCCGCCATAGTACGGAATCTGCCCTTTTGGCGGTCACGGAATCGATTCGAAGTAGGTTGGATGCGGATGAATCAGCGGCCTTGATCCTATTGGACCTAAGTGCCGCATTCGATACGGTATCCCATGAGATTCTCCTTCATCGTCTTTGGACGATTGGTATTAGGGATGTTGCTTTGGAATGGGTCCGGTCCTTTCTGTCTGAACGGTCATTCCAAGTGTCCGTGCCACCGTTCCACTCGCATGGTCATGCTCTGGGCAGAGGGGTTCCTCAAGTCTCTATCTTGAGTCCCCTTCTGTTCAATTTGTACGTGGGACCTCTGGCGACAGTGGCCAGAGACAGAGGGCTGACTCTGGTGTCGTATGCCGACGACACCCAGTTGGTGATCGCTTTCTCTAAAAAATGTAGGACCAATCTGGAAAATTTTAAGGAGGATCTAACAGCTATCTCGGCTTGGATGAAGGTGAATTACCTTCAACTAAATGCCAGCAAGTCCGAGATCTTGTTGTATGGGAAGGACCAGGGACTCTGGTCAGAGAAATGGTGGCCCGACCATTTAAAGCCTGCACCGGTACCTAAGGAGACAGTGAAGAACTTGGGCGTCTGGTTCGATACCAGTCTGACCTTCGATAAGCAGACAAAAGCGGTAGCCTCCGTCTGTTTTGGGCTTCTGAGAGGGTTGAGACCCTTGTTTGGTTTCTTCCCTCCCGGAGTACGTCCCAAAGGACTTGAGGTACAACTTCCTACATCCATCCTGTGGTATATAAATAAATAATACCGGATCTAGGTTTGACTGGACATAGCAATAACAGATAGCTCAATAAATAAGAGTCAAGATTCGAGGTAGTAGGAGTTTGCAGGTTTAATACGGCATAAAGGACAGGAACAGGACAACCTGCACAGGAATAGGATGGCAGCGCTGCCGGGGGCAGGATCAAGGAAAAGGATAACTTTTAATAACAATGCACAAGCATATATACTAAAACAGTTGCATTACAATACATATGATAGGCGGAGCAGTGGGTGTGATCAATAGCAGTCGCGAAAGATAAGGGTGAAAGTAGGTGTAACAGGAGGCGTATACATAGACATGTGATGTAAACGTAACAGAATATGTCATAAAGGGGGCGGAAACATGGAGGGGGCTACCTAAGGAGCCGGGACCTCTAACCTAATGGTGCGCGCAAACTGACAATGACGTGTTACTAGGAGAAGCTGGGGGCTATGAACTCTGTGCTAGGAGTAGAGACTGAAGTCTGGAGAGTCAGGGCGACATGTACCTAAACCCTATCTAGTATCTAATGTTTAGAGAACATGTTGATATAAACTAAGAGTCAGGAGGGGAGAGGCTAACAGACTCTAAGACTGGAGCATGCATTATTCTACATGTAGTGCGTGATGAAGAATATTAAATGACCATAAATACAGTATTTCTCTTACATGGAGACGTAAGGGCTAGACGATGACGGAAACTATTGATGCGATTCAGTAGCTTAGGAATGCAGAGAAGGAGGGCTGGACTGATAACTAGAATCATAACATACTCTTGGCAGACTAGCAGGCAGAGCCAGGCCGAGCCGGGCACTGTGAGGCAGGAAGTAAGTGAAGGGTCAGGAATACAGGTGGGGGCGGTATCGCTCCTCAGCGAGGGCTCAGGAGACAGGAGCTGAATATGGTGTCCGGGCCCTTTTGAGGCCTAGAAACGGGGACTTTACAATGAAATAACGTGCACACTGAGAAACGTGGCAACGTAACTTTACATAGGCCTGATATTCATAGTATTCACGAGAACTGGAAACTGGCATACTAGAGATGGACACAACTGTAATTGCGTCTTTAATCAAACATGGGGAATACATATGCATATTAATCATGCACATATAACATAAGATGGGGGACACGTAGGGACACAGAACATGGCAAAATTTACTTTTCCACATTCCCTCCTTGTCACTACGTTTCCATCAGGAAACATCAATATTCATGATACCATCTATCATTTCATACAGTATCATTTGCTCGTCTCGAATTTTCTTGGAACGGGATTAAGAACGGGACTTGGGACTAGGAATACAAGAGGTAGCACAAATGCCACAAATCGCAGGGCCACATTGTAAACAGAGGCAGCAACTGAATATGATCGCTACTGCAATACCTAGAAAGGACAATACTTTCCATCCCCAGGCGGAAATTATATTCCAGAACCAACCGGACCATGTCCAGGTGCCTGGATCTTGGTGTAACATATGGGCAATTTTATGGAGTCTGGTTATAGCTGAATAAACAGACGGCGCGTTATTTGGAATGAAAATGCAGCAACTAGATCCGATGACTCTACATGCCCCGCCCCTATCGGCCAGTATGACGTCAAGGACGAGACGATTCTGGAGCACGACAATTCTCATAAAGGATTGCTCCTCGGTTAAGTTACCTAGAGCAGAAGTAGTCTCAATCACTACTGCTTCAAGGGTTCTGGTTAATCTACGTATCAGTTTACTATTCACGACAGTACCTAAATAAGGGAAGACACCTATGTCTATGTATTGTTCTAGGGCAGTTTCAGTATAATCGACAATCGGGAGGTCTCTCTTGTGTCTGATATGTACTAGGTGGGAATTCCTATGGTAGTCAGGTGGGGCTAGAAAAACTGGTGGCAGTAGGAAGGCAATGTAACAGGTTCCCTCCCAATCGAGGGGTAGACGAACATATGCGGTCTGACCATAAACAAAATAAGAATGACGTGAAGTTTTGAAAATAGATTTCCCACTGTCACTATACTTGACAATAGTAGTACAATCACTATGTCCTACATGTACGGAACCATTCTTTCGGACACATAATTCACCTTTAACTGGTAGTACTGACATAGCAGGTAAGTCTGGAGTAGTATCAGATTGAACATTCAGGACCATGAAATTCGAAGAATAATTACCTAAATTATAAACTTCATTTTCTAGATCTAACCCTGTTCTGTGGGGAAGACCTTGCTTGTCTGGAAAACATGTACTGTTAAGAAAAGACATATCTGTTGAGGATGACGTTAACGTGGACCATGCTCCACACGAACCGTTATGTGAAAATGGATAAGGAAAGAGTGGCAGAACTCCCTTCGGTGTCTGGAATGGGGGGAGTCGACCACACACCCAACAATTAGTGGCATTGCTGGTCTGGTGTGAATAATGTAACATGTGGATAAAGGAATTATTACGCATAGCAAGACGATATGAGAGTTCATGAGGAGGCAGATCACTAAACGTGTGCTCTACTGTAGCAATAGAAGACTTATTTACATGAGAAACTGGAAAACACAAATAAAATGCATAACCTGTGCAGGTAATCATGAGGCTGAAAAACAATATAAAACTTAGAAAAACGATACATCGGATTGAGTTTTGACTAACTCTCTCACTATGGGGGTCTATTTTATACATGTCAGAAACCGGTCTAACCGTTTCACCTAGGGGAGGACTTAGACAATCAAACTGGCTGACTTATTTTACTAGACCTTAATTTCTTCTTATACTCCTGTTGCGGAGTTTTCTCTAACAGGGAGGGTTTAGTATCATTGTCTTTTGCGGGACAGTCCTTAAGAATAGTACTTTGGCAATCCTTAAAATCCTCGGAAATGTTCTTTAAAACAGTCTTTAATCCATAAAACTTTTTCACATGTGACAGGTGGACCCAGCCCTTCCTGCCTTCCAGCTTGACGGCAGTACGGGTGGCCAGGAGGACCTGCTTGGGCTCTTTCCAGCGGGGCTCCAGCGGACTTGAACGATCAAAGTTCCTCACAAGGACCATGCATCCGGGAACGATTTCATGCGGTGCCACCTCGGTATTGTCTGGAAATGCGGCGGCAACCTGTGAACGACAAGAGTGTAGGGCAGACATCAAGGAAGCTAGGTAATCTGTCAGCATATTACTTGAAACATCGGTAATACTTCGAGGTCTAGGTGTACCCCACATATTAGGGGGGCGGCTGAATACGACCTCATACGGGGACAGACCTGATCTGGAATGTGCGACCATGCGCATATAAAACAAAGCGACTGGCAGAGCTACTAACCAGTCCACACCTTTCTCTTTACATATTTTAGCAATGCGGATTTTCAGGGTCTGATTATGTCTCTCTACGAGACCGGCTGCTTCAGGATGGCGTACACAATGGAACTTCCACTGGTACCCTAACAAAAGGGAAACATGTTTCATGAGTTCAGATGAGAATGGCTGGCCGTTATCAGAATATACGACTCTAGGGAGTCCATAACGGGGGAAGAATTCACGAACCAACTGCTTGGCAGTGGTCGCGGCTGTGTAATCTGGAACTGGATATGCTTCTGTCCACCTGGACAAAGCGCATACAACTACAAGGACATACTTGAAACCTCGACATCGCTCCATCTGAATATAATCCATCTGGAGGACTTCAAAAGGGTGGTCAGGGGGCTGGAATCCACCTTGTTCCACCGGGACACTTTTACCTGGATTAAACTGGCAACATATCATACAGGTACGGACTTTCTGCTTGGCTGCAGCTCGTAAATGCTTGTTGAACCAAATGTTCTGGATACTGTCTATCATGGCTTTTTCTCCTAAATGTGCTGGACTATGTGCGGTATTGATAATGACTTGAACCATAGAGTCGGGGAGAAACCATGTGGCTTTACCCTTCGTTACCCATCCCTGATCTGTCTGGACCCCTCCTTGTTCGGACCATTTCTTGATTTCATCGGGAGTAGCATGTAACTGGATATCTATGACATCTTGAGTGGGGTCCTTAACTGTCATACAAGTAGTCGGATCTGGAGTATGTGTCTGTGTTGGATTAACTGGAATGTCTGGAGTCTGTGCTGTAAGTTTGGCTGTGCGATCTGCTAGATCATTACCTTGGGAAATAGTGTCAGTAACTTTCGTATGTGCTTTGCACTTCATGATAGCAATAGATGTCGGTAAATGTATGGCATCTAACAGAGCTTGAATAAGGAGACCATGCTGAATCTTGGTTCCATGAGAAGTCATGAAACCTCTCTCCTGCCAGAGCACTCCAAAGTCGTGTACAACTCCGAATGCGTAACGTGAATCTGTATAAACATTAACTTTCAGGTTCTTAGCGTGTATGCAGGCTTGGGTCAGAGCAACTAGCTCTGCTGCTTGAGCAGACAGGGTGTCAATACGGTGTGTTTCTATAACTTCAGTGTCAGTAGTCACTGCATACGCGGCTACTAGTTCTCCTGTACTTGTTCTCATACATGAACCATCCACATAAAGTGTCAGGTCGGGATCTGGTAATGGGATATCTGTCAGATCTTGTCTTGGCTTAGTCATAGTATTAACTACTTCCACACAGTTGTGTGTGGCAGGATTCGAAATAACTGACGGTAACAGTGTAGCAGGATTTAGAACGTTGCAGCGTCTGATTTCTATGTGTGGCTGGAACAGTGTCAATTCATAACCTGTTAAACGTGCAATTGTCAAGTGCTGAGTCTGTGTACGGTTTAAAAGAACTTCCACGGAGTGTGGAACTTGTACTGTCAAGGAATGTCCTAATACTATGGAATCACTTTGTCTGATAGCTAGTGCTGTGGCTGCAACTGACTTGAGGCACGCAGGCAGAGCCTGGGCTACAGGATCTAGTGTGCTCGAAAAATAAGCACAGGGCTTGTATTGTCCTGCTTGATCTTGTGTGAGAACAGATAATGCTGTACCTTCACGTTCAGTGACGAAAAGTGTAAAAGGCTTACTGTAGTTCGGTGTAGCTAGAACTGGAGCTTGGCATAAAGCTTTCTTTAACTCATTGAAACTAAGTGTATGTTCAGATGTCCAAGGGAGGACAGTCGATAGGGCTGCCTCCTGTGTCGTTAACTGTATCAGTGGCTTAGCTAGAAATGCATACTGAGGAATCCATTGTCTGCAATAAGAAGTAAGGCCGATAAAAGCACGTACCTCCTTCTGTGTCTTGGGCTGAGGAAGACTCGCTATTAACTGGATACGGTCTGGTGTCAACTGCCTACCCCACTTGGACAGTAAGTGGCCTAAGTAGATCACTTGCTGGACACAGAATTGAAGCTTCGAAGGGGACACCTTGTGCCCCATCTCGGCAAGGAAATATAAGACTGTAAGTGATGCTCGCTCGCAAGCACGTTCAGAACGGGCTGTGATCAGTAGATCATCGACATACTGGAGCAGGGCAGTGTCAGTTGGCATGTGAATGTTGTCTAGTTGTCTCTTAAGTGCTTGACTGTAAATACTAGGACTTTCTGTGAAACCTTGAGGAGCTCGTGTGAATTTATAGCTCCTTCCATTTAAACAAAATCCGAAAAGAAACTGGCTGTCTGGATGAATGGGGACACTGAAAAACGCGTTCTTGAGGTCTATGACTGTAAAAAATGAGGCTTCGGAATCAATGGCTGTCAATAGGGAAGAGATATCTGGGACAACTGGATACTGGGGAATAATACATTTATTAAGTTCTCGTAGGTCAATCACTAATCGATATACTGGCGGTGCATTTGGATCAGTACGTTTCATGACTGGAATGATCGGAGAATTACATACATTGGAGTCAGTTTCTACAACTACTCCTTGAGCCATGAGCTCGTCAATAATTTTGGATAAGGCTGCTACAGCCTCAGGTGGCAATCTGTACTGTCTGATTCGTGGTAACACTACACCTGGCTTGAGAGTCACACGATGGGGTGTGATTTGCATATAACCTACATCAGTTGGACCTTGCGCCCATAGATGCTGCGGAACATTAGACAATCTCGGATCAAAATCTCGTAATACATAGTGACCCTTGAAGTCACGTAGAAACAGTCGTATTCCCTCTGGGGAGCAGCAAATAACTGCACCTAATTCTTTCAGTGTTTTAATACCTAACAGATTTTCTGGACATGACTTCGTAAGTAACAGATCAGTAGTGCGGGACAATGGACCTACTTCTAGAGTAACTGGCTTAGATATCTCGTTTACAATAGGCTTTCCTGAAAATCCAAGGGAAACATTTCTAGAGCCTGAGAGCGGAGCCCCTGGAACTTCGGCGTGACTGATGGTGGTCCTACTTGCCCCTGTATCAATCAAAAACTTTCTGTCTTTCCCTAGTACTTGACTATGAACATAGGGACCCTCTTGATCTACAGGAATCTCGATGAGAGGCAAGCCTACCTCCCTCTCTAGGCTGTTTCATGAATATGGCTGATACTCTGGATACTCAGACTGTGCATACTGGTACATCTGCTGTGTAACATGCTGTGTTGCAGCAATAGGCTGCGGTGCTGGAACTGTCTGTTGTGCATTCTGTGGCTGAGAAGTCTGTGAAACTTGTTCTTGTCTAGGCGGACGTGGTCTTTCTTTAGTTTTACCAGTAGCTATATTATGTTTCAGAACTGCACACTCGTTTATAAAATGACCTGGCTGTTTACAATAATTGCATGTCCCTTTAACGGGAGCTGCAGAATGACTGGCTTGATTCGTACCCCTCTTCTGACTGTCTTGAGGAACAGATTGTGCAACTAGTACTTTCATTTTCGTGTCTTTCATACGTTTTCTCTCGTGTTCTTGCTCTTCTCTGATTCTATTCTGGTGGTACTGGAGCATCTGTAACATCTGGGACGGGGTACTAGCTTGCCATGTACTTTCGACTTTCAAAACTCGATTCTTAACTTGTGGACTTGAATTCTCGACTAATTTAGTAACAAAAAGATGAGGGTATGACTCGCTACTTGTCTTGAGGCCACTGTTTATAATAAAACATTTCTCAAATCTAGAATAAAAATCACTAGTATCTTCGTCTTGTTTCTGTTTACAGGCTGAGATTGCATCCCAGTCTTCCTTTTTAGTGGCTAATAATCTGGGCAAAACTTGTATTAACAGTTCTGGTAATTCTTTACATTTCTCTCCAAGACCGGTACCTGGTACTCGTATCTTATCTTCAGCTTCTAGAACTGCCCAATCGATCTTTTTCTCTCCCACCTCCCATTCTTTTTCCTTGAGTTTTTCATATATGCCTGCGGGCAACAGGACCTTTAGCATTTTAATTATATCTGGATACGTGTATTCTCCCATACGGAGCATGTCTTTTAATTCTCGGTGGAACCCTGCTGGATCTTTGTCATGACAGGGAATTAATTTCTTCATTTCTAGGAGTTCCATCTTTGTAATCGGAGTGTAAACAAACACTCTTTGCATTTCACCATCCGCTGTCCTAACTGGGTGTACTTCTCGTAACGGATTCTGTCTGTCTATGTAAAACGGTTTACTTTCTGGAGGTGAGACATGAACAAAATGCGGGTTCAAAAACGCACTATATTTGTGACGCTGTTCTAGAATGACACTAATTAAATCGGTACCTAGACCTTTCCATCTATACTGGAGTAACTCGTTCAGGACATCGTGTAACGGACCTGGATCAGAATGTTGACCCTCATACAGAGTAATGAGGTGTTGGATCATATACATACCCACCAGTCGTTGCTCGGCTGGGGGCAATTTCAGAAACATGTGTGCCACTATTTCGTCTGGAAAAGTGGTAGAATCAGTAATCCATCGGACTGCTGATCGGGCTAGTTCTTGTTCATGCATAGTACTTAACTTACTATAACCGATTCGTGATTTCAGAATATGATCGGTAGCTTGAAATACTTGTTCTAGGGAACTTTGTTCTGGTGTTGGGTAATGAACAGTTTTCTTGCGTTCTAGGCGTAAATGTCGGTCTGGAAATCTAGATTTTCCTACATACGCTATTCTGGCGGGATTCTCGTCCTCTACCTCTTCAGTAGAAGAGTCATTCTCTTTCTCGCTTACTTGTGCTGCTTTACGTTGTTCGTGTAACTTTATTATTTCCTTACGAATTCTCTTGTACATACTCTCTATACTACTGATAGTTCTGTGCTTACCCTCGGCTATATTATCACTCCACCTTGTCAGGATTCTCATTTCGGCCGGATCTTTGGTCGGGTAATCTTGTTCCCTTATTAAACAATTAATCAGAAACTTTAATAGCATGAGCTGGATCTCAGCTTTCCTTTGAGACATGGCTTCACCAATACTTTCTGGATCATCCCCTGTACGGATGAAACGATATATTCTGTCTAGATCTTCTTTCATATTCGGTAGGGTGTCCAAGTACCCGGTCACCTGTCTTACACGGATGGAATATATAACTGTACTATCATCACCTGCAACTGGATCATAGCGGCATTCAGTAAGGGCTCGTCGGATATCTGCAACGGACTTATATTTGGGCGTACGCTGTAACGCACATTCATGTAACTCGACTAACGTTACTCGTTGGTGTGGTGGCGGGGTACCAGGAGGACCTCCTCCTGCGGCCCCTATACTGGAATCGTCGACTGATACTCTTCGTGCTGGCAGAGTGGGAAATTGTAATGTAGGCTGGACCGGGGGTACCGTAGCAGGTACTCCGGTGTCTGGAGGAGTAGGAATGGCATGATTTACAGGGACTGGCGGAACAGGATTTGCATATTCTGGAACCGTGTCGTCCAAATAGGACGAAATAAAAATATCAGCTGCGGTCGGTTTGTGACGTAGCTTGGTCGGAACTAATGGTGGCGGAAAATTACTGGATGCCTCCGGGGTCGCTTTTGGCAAGCCCTCGGCAAGAAGAGGCTACATACCCTTAATGAGGGCATTCCTCTGTCTGTCGGACTGTTCGGTTCTGACTCGTTCACCTATCTCGATTAATTCCCTTTCGTGGGCTCGTTCTAAGGATTCTCTACTTAATTCTGACTTTCTGATTTCTTTTTCGGTTCTTTTATGAGATTCTTTACGCCATAACTCGATGGCATCTTTCTGTGACTGTCTGGCTTTCTTTTTCCATAATGCTTCTTCTACTCGCATGATGCACTCGGCATCCCATGTACCCGATACGGGCCATCTATACTTTTCTTCTAACTGTTTGGTATACTCTACCCATAAATCTAGATATAATATGGCACTTATGCCATGCTTCTGATACATAAAGTGACCTGGACTGTCCCTAGGCGGGACAGGAACTGCTGCTTCTAACAGACCTTTTCTAGTTCTTAACTGACGTAGTCTGGAAAATAACGGCATGACTGAACTGTAATCTGGACACAATTACAATACACAATGAACACGATAATTACACCACTCTCATACCACGACATTAAAATACATGAAGAACATTTAAAATAACAGTTCGAACAGAATACCACCTGGAATACTGAAAACAGAATACATGAATTTCTCGAGAACAGAACTGACTAGAACAGAGACTAGATGCACTGCTAAAACAGTACGAAACTTACCGGTCTCATAAAGAGACACGTCAGGACCCGCATCCACCGGAATGGACACTTCGTTTTGGGATCTGTGTACCACCAAACCCCACAGACCAGAGACAATTAGATTGACCCTGTCTAGATACTACCCCAGCAACGGTACTCACCGGGCAGCAAGAACGGAAGGCCTCAGACTGGACTGGACTGCTTCGACGCCGGACGGACGAACTTCGGACTTCTGTTACGGGTGGGCCTCCGGATACCTCGGACCTTGGACTCTCGGCTTGGGCTCTGGTCGGGACTCGCCGCGTTCCTCCACCGCCTCGTCTGGATGCTGGACCGCCACCTCTGTCTCCTCCGTGGGCCTGAGGGATACTTGAAGCAGAAATATCTGCACGTGCACGGTATGGTTCCGTCACGGCTGCAGAGGGTCAGGGGGCCGGCGTGGCTTCACCGGCGCGTGGGGAAAGGGCAAGTCCCTATTCGGGCGCCATTATGTGGTATATAAATAAATAATACCGGATCTAGGTTTGACTGGACATAGCAATAACAGATAGCTCAATAAATAAGAGTCAAGATTCGAGGTAGTAGGAGTTTGCAGGTTTAATACGGCATAAAGGACAGGAACAGGACAACCTGCACAGGAATAGGATGGCAGCGCTGCCGGGGGCAGGATCAAGGAAAAGGATAACTTTTAATAACAATGCACAAGCATATATACTAAAACAGTTGCATTACAATACATATGATAGGCGGAGCAGTGGGTGTGATCAATAGCAGTCGCGAAAGATAAGGGTGAAAGTAGGTGTAACAGGAGGCGTATACATAGACATGTGATGTAAACGTAACAGAATATGTCATAAAGGGGGCGGAAACATGGAGGGGGCTACCTAAGGAGCCGGGACCTCTAACCTAATGGTGCGCGCAAACTGACAATGACGTGTTACTAGGAGAAGCTGGGGGCTATGAACTCTGTGCTAGGAGTAGAGACTGAAGTCTGGAGAGTCAGGGCGACATGTACCTAAACCCTATCTAGTATCTAATGTTTAGAGAACATGTTGATATAAACTAAGAGTCAGGAGGGGAGAGGCTAACAGACTCTAAGACTGGAGCATGCATTATTCTACATGTAGTGCGTGATGAAGAATATTAAATGACCATAAATACAGTATTTCTCTTACATGGAGACGTAAGGGCTAGACGATGACGGAAACTATTGATGCGATTCAGTAGCTTAGGAATGCAGAGAAGGAGGGCTGGACTGATAACTAGAATCATAACATACTCTTGGCAGACTAGCAGGCAGAGTCAGGCCGAGCCGGGCACTGTGAGGCAGGAAGTAAGTGAAGGGTCAGGAATACAGGTGGGGGCTGTATCGCTCCTCAGCGAGGGCTCAGGAGACAGGAGCTGAATCTGGTGTCCGGGCCCTTTTGAGGCCTAGAAACGGGGACTTTACAATGAAATAACGTGCACACTGAGAAACGTGGCAACGTAACTTTACATAGGCCTGATATTCATAGTATTCACGAGAACTGGAAACTGGCATACTAGAGATGGACACAACTGTAATTGCGTCTTTAATCAAACATGGGGAATACATATGCATATTAATCATGCACATATAACATAAGATGGGGGACACGTAGGGACACAGAACATGGCAAAATTTACTTTTCCACAATCCTTCAAACTACACGGTGTTCGAACATGTAGGCAGGCAGTTAAACTGTGTTTAAATCCAACTAAAACTAAATTAAACTGTCGGGTCACAAAGTTTTTTTAACTAGTTGCAAAAGGTACAAGAGTACGCTGATTGCAGATCAACAAAAGATAGCTCGAACTGTTCCACGATGGCAGCTTGAAACATCTGAGGACGCACCACAGGCACCAGACGTCGAGGGAGCTACCTAGTATGGTACAATGTGGGGAAGTACAGCTTCCTAAAAGAACAAAACTACAAAAAAAGGTACAAGAGCAAGTTAAGTGCGTCTTAAAAGGAGATAGCGTGATCTGCCCCTTGATGACAACCTGACATACTTGAAGACCCACCACGGACACTCAAAGTAGAGGCAACCATGGAACAATGGTACAAAGCGCGAAGTATGTTCTCCCTAAAACCTACTTTTCAGAGACGTTGATGAACTAACGTAATGCAAATTCCTTTCTTCTTAATTTTATTGATGACTACAAACTGACATTAAGGTAAAGAGAAAACGGCTGGCAAGGAGTAATAAATATATATAAATCTATTTCAACATAGGGAACTATATATTGCCCTATAAACAGTACTAAGTCCTGTTGTTAATTAATCTATCTTAGTTTTTTTTTTAAATCACATACCACAGGCACATTTTTTACGACTTTTTGTTGTCGTTATTTGTTATCGGTGTAATGATTTTTTAGTCATCAATATTTCGATATTCTCTTTTTTTTAGTCATCAATATTTTTCATTTTGATATCAACTTTTCTGACAAACGTTTGTCCGAAAAGATGATATTAAAATGAAAGAGAATATCGAAATACTGATGACTAAAAAATCATTACAATGATAACAAATAACGACAACTAAAATTCGTAAAAAATGGGCCTGTGGCATGTGATTTTTTTGAATTACGATAGATGAATTAACAACATGACTTTGTATTGTTAATAGGGCAATATATAGTTCCCTATGTTGAAATAGATTTATATATATTTGTTCCTCCTTGCCAGACGTTTTCTCTTCAGCTTTGTGTAGTACTTTGCCCAGGTAGAGGAGGGTAATTTGGGTGAACCCTGACAATTTTAGTTATACAAACTGACTTTAAGCAATTGTTAAATTTAGAAAACTGCATAAAATTAATTTTTAGCAATTTTAGCAATGATTTACTTGTTTTGTTTAACCATGTACAAATAAAAAATGACTTTACCTTACCTGTCCCTAGCAAGTTTACACACTCTTTCTCTACTCTCACAGGTCTCAATCTGCAACCTGTTTCAATCCTAGTCGCCTGAGAACTTCAACTAAAAAAGTGCCTGAAAGAGTATCCTGTGCCAAGTCTAATAATCTAAAGAAAACACTTTTTAATGCTATCACCCAGCAAATATAATATAGAATCAAAGTATTTGAATGTCACAGAATGCTTGTTTCCTGGCTGCGTATTTTTCTGGTGGTTTGCACCAGATAACTTCTTAGTTTCTCATTGCTCAAATGGGTGTCATTTCTCATATTTATGTTTCTCTTGTCTTCATCGCTTGATTTTGCCCACGAGAAAGTGTCACTCCTAGTCGTTGAAATGCCACTCATAATTACACTAAAATTATGAAAATGTCACACATAGCAATCTAAATCCTTGGCAGATGTGGCACTGTGATCTTGTGAACTCTGCCCATGTCTATCCACTTGGGCACGTTCCATACCTGGCGCCTTTTGGGGCACTTCAAAGGCTTTGAACTTCTTTCGTTGGCAGACCTGAAAACATTTTAATATCGGACCCTACGGCGGCACCAGCTATATTCACTATTTGTTTGCATTTTTATATGGCGCAGACTATATAGGAGCGCTTTACATGAGCACCACGGGTAGAATAAGCTTTTGTCCAGAATCACGGGATGGTGTTGAGCTGATGGAGAGACTTGAACCTTCTTCCACAGTTCCAAAATTGGCAGCTCTAGCCATAACGCCACTTCGTGGGCAGAGTAAAGGTGTCGGCCTGAAGACACCTGAAAACTCAGCTCTTTATTTGCTCGAGGTTCCAAAACGAACTCGGGCTGAGCCAAGGTCAGTTTGTAGGCTCGAGCTTTCAGTAGCTTGCCCACTTCTTTGGGAGGCCTTGGGTCCTGTTGTGCGGCGTTGGATTGTCCCTGGGAAGAACGTAGTTTGCATAGTTTATAAACAGCAGATAAGATTTGAGCTTTTTCGTTTTGCGACACAAACCAATTAATTCTGCAAAGCAGCTCCCCTTGCTTCATTGGCCACCGCGGATGACGTCATACGTTACGACACTGACGCAGGCAACGTCTTTGTCGGTAGCGGGCCATTGCGTCACTCACTCCGGGATGACTTCACGGGTGTTGGCGTAGTCTTCGGGGCTGTAATGGCAAAGGAACCGAGATCCCTCTACAACCCCTCGCGGGGAGGGTACGCCTGGTGAGAGAACGGGCGATATAACGGGGGGCGTAGTAACGAGAGTTTGTTATGTACGGCATTAATTGTGTTGGAGGGGAGGTACGCAGTGTCTACACTCAGATAATAGGGGAGGCAATAAAGTAAGACGACTGAGGTAAACATAGTGACGAATGAGAGGAGGATGAAGAAGAACCATAAGCCAAATCACGTAGATTTATTTTTTGACGGGTCTTTAGGGCAAGACCTTCCCCAGTTTGCTTGCATGCCTCCTCGCTTCAGTAGCGCGCTGTCCGTTATTTGTGAGTTTTCCCGCTTACTTCAGCTTGAACTGCATGTGCTTCGGCTTATGACCATATGGGAGCGAGCTTACTTGTCATAGACTGTAAAAACTGAGGACAGGATGTCATAATAAAGGATCAATGTGTATGGTCTCGTTTGAATTCTAAAATGGACATATGCCACAACAAGAAGTATTAACAGGTTTATATTCTTTGTATAATACTTAGCAAAATTAAACTTTCCGCTCATAGCTGAGTTTATTTAAAGATTAAAACAACTACCAAACGTACACACTAAGCAGAATTTGACGGCCAACATCAAAAATAGTTCACATTTCTTCCCCTGTATTATGAACAGTAATGACAGAAGTAGGGCTCTGTTGTTGAATGTGGACTTGGAGTACATTGGCATGATAATTTTCTGTTTGAATGTGTAATTTGTAGGTTTCGATTGCGACTGCGCATGTCTTGTATGGGTTCTTGCTTGTGAGGGGTATTGTTTACAATAAAGGACTTGGAGGTGATACACTGTTTGCCATTTGATGATTTTTTATTTTTTTTGCAGAGTTTTATATAGCGCGAACTAGAACCGAACCGAATCAGTTATCAGAGCGCTTTACATAGCACCAGTTACGTTACATGAGGACACGCATTCATTTTAGGCACGGGGAGATTAAGTGATTTGCCCAGAATCACAGGGGTTTTTTGGCGTCGTTCCCGAGACTCGAACCCAGATCCAGGTCCGAGGTCGAGCGCCTTAGCCGTTAGGCCAACCCCTCTCCCCAGACTTCTTAGTCACTCTGCTTTGCTGCTTCCTAATTGGCCTGCGCATGGCAGGCGTCACTTTCTTTTCTTTCTGTAGTGCACAGACCAAGCACGGATTAAGTCAATTTAATTAGTTTGCTACGAAGGGAAAGGGGAGGGGAACAGAGGCTGTCTCGAAGGGTTTGACACCGACCTCAAAAGAGATTACAGAACCACACCCTCTAGTCCTGTTTGTAATTAAAGTAAACACTGACTGGTTTTGAGGTCTAAGAATGAATAAGTAGAACTCGGTAATCAAAATTTTGTTAATCGTGAGTTTATTCAATACTTTATGCATCAAAAGGTATTCTTTGTCTGCCAACGCGTGTTTCATGACAATATGTCCTTTCATCAGGGCCAAGAACTATAAGTTTCACATGAGCTGTTCAATTCTACTGGAACTATCTTTCACAGAATAAGAGGTGTGAGTGAAAATGAAGCACTATTCATATTCATCTTTAATAATGCTCCTAACATATACTCAGTATATTGTAATTGTATTTATTTAGTGCTCACTACCTCTGACGAGGAGTCAAAGTGCTTTTAGGCAAGCATCACGCTATTCCGGAAATGAAAAAGATTAGTGGCGGATGAGTATAGGGAAATATGAGTATAGTATTAGAATAGGGAGGTACACGTTAATTTGAAAAGAGGACATTCAAGTCTGTTAGTTGGATTGATTAGAGTTATTTTTGGAGGCATAGAAGAGGGAAGAAAACCAGAAGTGTTAATTGAGAGATCAAAGTAGTAAGTTGAGGTTTGGGATGAGTAAATGAGAGATGGATGAGGGAAGAGCCTCTAGAAAGGGATTAGGGATAAAGCAAATCAGAGTAGAAAAATGAGGTTTGTGATTAGTCAAAGGAGAGATGACAGGAGGGAGAATTTAGTTGAGTTGTTTGGGAGATCATAGTAGTACACTGGTGTTTGGGGTAGGCCAGGGGGTGTAGAGGAGGGAGGAGTCTAGGAAGAGTTATTTTGGCGAACATAGTAGAAGAGTTTGGAATGAGAGAGAGAGTGAAGATAGAGGCTACATTGATAGAGGTGTAGGGTGATGGTAGGACAGAGTAAAGCTTTTGAGAGTTTTTTTCTTGTTCAATAGGACTAAATAATATATAGATACATAATTACATAGTAAAGGAATATATATTGATATTTGTGTGTTTTGTTTTTGTGGAGTATTGAAAGGAGATATTGATAAAGTGGTTTTGTGTGAAAGATTTGTATGTGCAGTACTGCTAGTTAGTGTTTTTTAAATAGTACAGGGGTGGTGATGTGTTTTGGAGAGGAGTATGTGGTGTGTAAGAGGGGATGGACAAAGAGTTTGTTTTAGATTTGATCTCTGGTATAGGTAATGTGTTTGGTGGAGTGGCGTGTAAGGATTGTATGGTTGTGTGTAATTTGTTAAATCAGGCGGCGAGTGTTGGTGGATAGTTTGATGGAAGGCTGAGTATAGGTTTTGTCATTATAAAAGGGGATCTGTTAGGAGCAAGAAGAAGATAGAGCTTTGTTGTTTCAATAGGGAGTGTGTCTGGATGCATTAAAGTTATACATCAAGTGGCTTTGTGTTCTGTTGGTGATGTATAGATTTGTTAGTGGTTTAGGACAGAGTTGTGTTTTGTGTGAGAATGCCGGTGCCATAGTGTTGTAGTTGGGGGTAGAATTGTGTATATGTATGGTTTGTGGGGTTTTGTAGAGGTTGTGTAGTGGTTCAATACACATTGAAATCTCTATGAGGTTTATTTGTGGTGCATGAGTAGAGTGCCTTTGCTAATATTGTGTTTGGATGTTGGCCGATGGAGGGCTTAAGGTGGTAGCTTGTAAATGAACATTGGGAAGCATCTCTGGCCAGAGGCCCAACCCTAACAGGCAACTGCCCATCTCCTCTCCACCAAGCCAAAACAGGTAACTGACCTTCTCCTCTCCGCCGTTAGCCTCGACGCCCGGGCTGAGATGCTCCGAGCCCTATGCTTAAAATTGCCCTACAGGAACACTGCGAGGCCTGGGTGAGTGCCAAAGCGAAAAAAAAGCATCTGCAGTAACTCCATCCCAAGTAGCAAGACAGTTACTGCACTGAGCCCGACACGGCTCCCATAACACCCCAAAACCTGCAGCACTCTGGGCAAGCCACCGTGACTACCACTGCACCACGTGGCAGCTCTCCAGATGCCACGCGCTAAGGGACGGACTGACTGCCTAGCCAGAGCAACTAGCCAGCTGTACCTCGCGACCATCAACGCAAACCGCACCAGAGGCTGGAAGAGACACCCGAACGCCCCACTACCCTGCCAGAAGTGGCGGCCCAGCACACTAACTGCCCACTGCGACCGGCTGCAGACGGGCGACCACCGGAGTGTCACTGTACCCCATGGACTAGCTGCACCAGGACACCACACAGCGTCCCGCTAACTGATCGGCAACAGCAGCCAGCAGATCACAGAGTGCGCACCGCCATCACCAGGAAGACTCCCTGCTCACGCCCCGTAGCTGAAACGGACTCTCCAGGTGAATGTCACACTGGAGCCCCAAGGTGCCCCAAGCTGCGCCAGCACAAGACAGCATCACAGAGGCAAGAGCACCGCCTGCCACCTCTACGAGGTACGGGGAGTGACTGACAAATCCCCACAAGGAACTGCAAGAAACACAAGCAGCAACAGCAACGACAACCCCACTAGCAAAAGTGGACAACCAGCCAAGACGGGAATATCTCAAGGGAAATACCCCAACAACAGCGCGAGGAAAGACCGGTGTGGAACAGCACCACCCGTGGATACTCAACGCAACCACACCCAGCACCGACCTCGCGTCATCTTTTCCTCCCAGAACACAAGCACCCCACGTGCCAGGAAGGCGTCCAAGAAGAGAACCGAGTACGCAAAGAGCACGCAAAGCCAGGAGCGCGCAGAAAGCCGTGCCTGTGCACCTGACTGTACAGTCAGCACCCCGGAGACCTCTCCACAAAGAAGCCCTGCTGCAGGCCAAGGACCACCTACGGTGTCCTCCATCACACTGCCTCAAGATGGAGTCAGCCGCGACCCAAGAGAGGAGCCGCACACCCCACGTGGTAAGCCGCCACAGCACCAGGCACTCCAACAATCAGCGACACAAGACCGAACGTCACGTCGCCCAGCAAGCAAGGAAAACGTCACAAAGTGACTAGTCCAGACAAGCATGCCAGAGCAAAAGCAGAAGCCGGAGCCATGACAGCTCCACCTTGCGGTCCAAACGCAACGCCCTCGGAGAAAAGAAGAAGAGTGACAGCCCTGTCACCCCGAAGACCGGATGAGCACAGGTAGGCTGAACAAGCCAACAAAGGGAGAAGACTGAGGACTCACAGCCAGCCAAGAGCACACCCTGACACACTAGACAGCGACCAAGGCGGGCCGGCGTCCCTGGATACAGCCTCATGGATGAACTGAACATAAGCCGCAGCAAGCGCCAACCGCGTCTCATCCTAATGCTTCCCCAGGCGACCACCCGTCCTTGAGCGTCGGCAGTCTAAGTCAATCGCATCCCTGCTCCGGTCTGCAGATGCCACAGGTGAAGATCAGCACTGAGTGCCCACCCTCACACCGCCTCAAGATGGAGTCGGCAGTGGCCCCACAACAGGCAAGAGAGGATCCCCACACTCTACGTGTCAAGCCACCACAGACACTCTACCTCAGCAAGGTAGAGGCACAGGGCTGCCAAGTCTCTCCGGACATCCAACACTCCCAGCAAGTCTCCAACACCTGCCATCCCGAGTCACCACGTGGCTGGCAACCACCATCACCTCAGCCATCAGCACCTGCGCCAAACAACACCACTGCCAGAGATCGGCAGAGTGGACTGGCAATAGGTCCAAGAAGTTCAAATAAGACGTGGTCCGCGAGAATGGACCAACGAACTTCGACATCATCAAGAACCAGAAGTAAAACTATCAACAGAAGAAGGTCGCGGCGACCGGTCCAGTCACAGAGTGAAAAGAAGACAGTGTCCTAGAGCCGGGACAAGACCAGAAGGAAACGGCTGGAGTGCACGCCGCTCGGAGAAGCCTGGTCAGGAGGACAAGAGCAGCTAGATGACCGGACCGCGTCGCGAGGAAGAAAAGAAGGAAGGAATCGAAGGGCATGGTGCCACCAGAAACAACAACGTCCAGGAAGATGTGAAGAGGTGTGGCGAGCCAACACGCACCAGAAGAGAACGTGACACGCGCCACAACATCAAGTACAAGGACATGCATGTCCTGGGGAACATCGGTAGCACCAGGAAAAAAACCAGGCATCTACTTACAAGTCCTCTGACAACCCGCCGGCTGCAGGAATGAACAGGCTCGACCATTGGCAACACCCACCTTTGGGATTGAGCGGAAGTCTGGACGGGGAGAGCGCTCAGACGTCCGGCAGAAGGAGAACTGACCACTCCACGCCAGCCCGTGGATATCCAAGGGGCAAAGGCCTCAGGGACACCGGTGGCAGAGGGTCCCGACAAGAGAGATGGACCCATCGCCGTCTACCCTGTACGTCCCAGGAAGAAGAGGAACTTGTGCGCAAAGGCAGGAGTCAACAACCACCCTCCAGGCGGAGCTACGGACTCTGAGGTAGTACTCTCATCGTCTCCTCCATTCACACGCAGACAGTGGAGTTGGAGCAACGCTGCGGAGAACACCCGGCCCGGTGGAAACCTGATGAAGAGGGCCTCTGGGATATCTCGTGGCAGGGGAACACCCGCGAGAGGGGCGTCCTAGTGAGAAGGATGTCTTTCAACTACTCCCTCATTTGCAAAGAGAAGCCACGCTGCCTACACTAAAGAAGCCAGGACTGTGTGGTAAAAAAACACAACATCCATCAAATCTACCGTCTTGTCATCTGTTTGTCGTCACCCCAAGAGCGAGACTGAAAATCCAGAAGGGTACATCTACGGAGCACCAGGACGTCGTGCCCATGTGAACTAGTAGTTCCAGCTGCAAGTTTCCACCGTCGTCATCCGTCAAGCAGCTGAAGAGACTTTTGTAAAAAAAAAATTGTGACAACAGTGTATTGTGTGTTTATTTCCTCCTGCAGGTTCGGACTTTGTTCCTTTCATTTTTATTAAAGTTTGGGAGGAATGTAATGTCCTGATGGACACGTTCTAGTCTTTCTGCAACCTGTAACTCACACTATACACCCACCCACCACCGGCGTCACAAGTCAGGTGACCCGGTCAATAAAGGGGCCGAGCGCACAGGCTCGAGGCCAGTTTTACTAACCCACTACCTTGTGTCTGCGTCCCTCATTAAAGCGCCATGTGGGCGTAAGGCCCAACACTACAGTCGGGTGAGAAACCAAGCTCTCTAACTCATATGGCTCCCGGGGAGACCAATCAAAGAAAAACAATGCGAGGGCTGTGGCTTCAGAGTCGCGGCTGCAGATTGTGCTATTCCTGGAGAAACTTGGACAACGGAGTAACAAGGTCTTGCTGTATCCAAGGCAGCAAACGGAAAAAAGAGCTTACAGTGCTCGTATGATGTATTGTATTCTCACAATATTGGTACGATGTCCTAACGCTGGGTGATGCAGGGGGTGAGGGGGGTGTCAAAAAATGGCGTTTGGCCATCCAGAAGCAAGCCAAAATACAGACTGTGTTATGAGTATTATTCCAGATTAATATGAAGAAGACTTAATTTTCCGTCACACTTATTGTTCTGTGAAAGATAGTTCCTCTCAGGATCGCACTCCGCAGGATCCGTATGCAGAAGAAATGCTCCACCTCCGGACCCCCCCCAAACACCCCGACTGTTCTCCCATCTGAGGGCTTACTGGGATCACAGAGTTCTCAGGATCAACTCGAACAGGGAGTTCTGGAAAGTGACGGGAAATGAAGAATCCTCCAGAACAAACAGAATCACGAGCAATGATTCCTAGTCCCGCCCCGCTATATCCTGTTACCGCAAAGGAGCATGGTACCTGTAGTTCTTGGCCCGTAAGTCATGGGAGTTGTAGTCCAGGTAGGCGCGGTATGGAGCTAGATCCTGACAGTACGCCCTCCTCCCAGGCGCCTCCTAGGACCAGGCTTGTCGGGAAACCTCGAATGGAAAGACCTGACCGCCCTGGGGGCATGCACATTGTGAAGGCTCCCAAGAGTCATCCTCAGCCGTATAACCTTTCCATGAGACCAAATACCAAAGCACCCCCCTACGGCGTTCAGAGTCACGAATAGACTTCACCTCGTACTCCAGTCCACCATCGCATTCTACAGGAGGCGGAGCCATTCTGCGTGAGGATAGAGCCTTTTTCAACAACTGCACATGGAACACTGGATGGATTCTCAGTGAAGCAGGCAACTTCAACTTGTACGCCACAGGATTGACTTGACGCACTATGGGATAAGGACCAATGAACCTTGGATGATAGACACTCCTCATCTTGAAACGGATGTATCGTGTTGAGAGCCACACCCTGTCTCCCACCTGGAACAGAGGACCTTGAACACGGTGTTTGTCCTCCCATTTCTTGTACACCTCCTTCGCTTTCATCAGATGTTTTTGAACCCCCCTATGCACCTTCCTGAAAGCCATAACACGTTCTCTCACCGTGGGCTGGTTGGTCAACTCAGCGGGGATGTCTATCGGCAAAGTGTTGGCATCATAACCAAAGTTAGCCTTAAAAGGCGACATACCTGTTGAACTGTGCCACGTATTGTTATATGACAACTCAGCCATCCATAGTAAATCCACACTGCCTCAGAGTAACAGCGCAAGTATTTCTTCAATGTCTGGTTTAGGCGTTCCGTTTGTCCATCCGTTTGAGGATGGAAGCTGGTAGAGAGCGCTGACTCAACGCCCAATGCCTTACACCACATTTGCCAAAAGCGAGCGATGAACTGAGGCCCCCTATCAGATACTATAACTCGTGGAATGCCATGTAACCTTATGACTTGCGAAGCCAGCAATTGAGCGGTTTGACCTGCCGTAGGGAGGTTTACACAGGGTATAAAATGTCCCATCTTTGTCAGATTATCTACAACCACCAACACTGCTGAATTGCCCTGATCCAAAGGTAAGCCTGTTATGAAATCCAGACTTATGTTCTGCCAAGGGCGAACAGGGGTGGGCATGGGCATCAATAGTCCTTTCCGTTTGATGTTCTCTCCTTTAGCTCTGGCACAGGTTTCACACTTCCCCACCCATTTGGAAACATCTAAGACCTAAGACTCCCACCAGAAATGTCTTCTAAGCAGTCTCACAGTCTTGGTAATCCCTGGATGTCCTGCTGATGGAACATCATGACACCAGCTAAAGGCTTTCATCCGCAATTCCTCTGTAGGTAGAAACAAATTCTCCCCCTGAAAAGGCAACCCCTGTCTCACCTTCCTGCCTGGTTTCTGAGCAGCCCAACGCTCCCATGATCCCAAAGACCTTGAACTCTTAATGTCTCCCAAAAACCTCTCAGCACGAACCGCACACACTACCTTGGTAGGAGGGAGTATGGAGTGCTGGACTTCCTCAGGCGGCTCTGTGCTTATTTCCTGCCTGGACAGCGCATCTGCTTTCCTGTTCTCTACACCAGGACGAAAGGTTACCACAAAATTATATTCAGAAAAGAACAGCATCCACCGCATCTGTCTTTGCGTTAAATGACTCGCTGAGGTCATGTATTGGAGATTCCGATGAGCGGTGTATACGGTCACCGCTTGACTAGACCCCCAGAGGTAAGGTCTCCATTCTTGAAATGCTCTTTTGATAGCCAGCAGTTCTTTCTCTGCTATAGTATAGTTGACCACAGCAGGGCTCAATTTCTTTGACAAATAAGCAACAGGATGGAGCTGGCCATTGTCTGAATCTCTCTGGGATAGTATCGCCCCAACGGCTTCGTCAGAAGCATCCGCTTCCACTATGAAGGGTCTTTCCAGTACGGGGTGTGCCAACACGGGTGCGGTGGTAAAGGCTCTTTTCAAAGCCTGGAAAGCTTTGTCAGCCTCAGAAGTCCATACGAATTGTGATCCCTTTCTTAACAGCCTTGTGATGGGAACTGCTGTCTGAGAGAAGTGCAGTATGAACCGGCGATAATAATTCGCGAATCCTAAAAAACTCTGCACTTCTCTCACATTTCTTGGGGCTGGCCAATCCTGCACAGCCTGTACCTTTCTTTCAGACATCTGTAGGCCATGAGGACCAAGATTAACTCCCAGGAACTCCACTTCTTGCACCCCAAATTCGCATTTGCTCAACTTTACGTACAACCTATGCTCTTTCAGTTTGTCCAGTACCCTACACACTTGGGCGGTATGACATGAGACATCCTGAGAGTATATCAAAATATCGTCAATGTACATTACCACAAACCGATCCACATACTCCTTCAGCACATCATTTATAACAAATTGAAATGCTGCCGGAGCATTACAAAGCCCGAAGGGCATCACCAAATATTCATAAAGACCGAATCTTGTCTTGAACGCCGTTTTCCACTCGTCTCCCTCTCTTACCCGGACCAGGTGATAAGCCCCACGTAAGTCCAAACGGGTGTAAATCTTGGCCTCTCTCACCTGGTCGAGCAAGACTGAAATGAGGGGAAGAGGGTAGCGATTGCGTATGGTGTTTTTATTTAATACGCGTAATCTACACACACTCTTAAATCTCCATTAGCCTTTGCAATGAAAAACAGGGGAGATGCCGCTGGAGAGCGGGAAGGCCTGATGAACCCCAAATGCACATAGTGGTCTATGTATTCTTTCAAGTGGGTGGTTTCAGGCACAGACAAGGCGTATACTCTGCATGTCGGTATTGTAGCCCCCTCCACCAGATCTATTCGGCAGTCATACTCCCTGTGAGGGGGTAAGGTTTCTGCTTTACTCTCACTGGAGACATCACTGTAAGCCCTATATTCTTTGGGTAGTTGGACATTTGTTTCTGCCGCGGTAGCAGCCAAGAACAGTGTTGCTAACACCGCAACATGGGCCGGAACACATGGTACTAAATGATCATGACAATATTTGGGTACAAAACGAAAAGCCTTTGTCTTCCAATCCACCACAGGATTGTGTCTGTGCAACCAAGGCATGCCTAGGATAACCTCATATTGAGGAGCAGCGATGATATTCTCTGAGTGCACATATCCATGCAATACCAAAGACAAACCTATTTCACTGGTTCTTTCAGTTATCTGACCTGATGTTAACGGTTGCCCATCAAAAGCCAAAACATCTTCAGGGTTCTCTCTGGGGACACGAGACAACTCTAAACGTGTTACTAAGCCCTCGTCAATAAAATTGCCTGTGGCTCCAGAATCCAACATCACCATAACCTGATGTTGCTCATGATCACTTTCAATAGTCATTACTACCACGAGATGCGCCTCAGTTTCCTCGGGTCCTGCAGAGGACAGCGAGGTGAGTTTCCATTCCTGTCCCCCTTCAGCCCTGGGTTTGTTTTCTTCCCTTGCTGCTGTATCTGATATACTGGAAGATACCGCCACCTTCTTGAACCTGTTAAAGCTACCCGAATTCTTGGGTTTGGAGGGGCACTCCCTAACGTAGTGCCCCTTCTTCCCACAGTACATGCATAAGCCCTGTACTCGCCTACTCTCCCTTTCTTCTCTTGACAAAGGAGCCCTAAGAGCTCCAATCTCCATAGGCTCAGGAGCAGATTCAGATCCGCCCGGACTTCTGCGAGGAGTTCGTTCATAACTATAAGTCCCTTTGTCCCAACGTTTTCTACTACCCCCTCTCTCTGTTAAACGGCTATCCAATCTTAACGCCAAATACACCATGTCCACATATGTGGTGGGCTGTGGATCCACCTGAGCCACCACGTCTTTCAACTCCTCTTTTAACCCTAGGTAGAAAAGGGACATCCTTTTCTCCTCTGGCCACTCCACTTCTGCCACCAACCTGTTAAACGCAGTCAAATAAGGAACCAATTCTCCCTTACCCTGTCGTAATTCTAGAAGTTCTCGATCTGCACTACAAGACGTAGCCCTCCGATCAAAAACCCTCTCAAATTCTGTTCTAAAAGCGGACCAATCTGACAGGATAGCATCATCACGTTTTACTAAGGGCACTGCCCAATTCACCGCATCCCCCACTAGGTATGAGATAGTGAATGCCACCCTAGAATGGTTCGTAGGAAAAGAAGACGGCTTACATGAAAAGTGCATAAGAACTTGGGTCAAGAACACCTGCACCTTTCGTGGGTCACCTGAGAATCTTTCAGGATTAGCCAAAGGGATGGGTGGTGGTACTGTAACCTGTACAGAGGAGGCCGGGGCCGAAGCATTAAAAGGGTTACCACCCAACCTATCCACCTTCTCCCTTAAGGCAGCTGTCTCTGCCTTAGAGGCGGCCAACTCCTGCTGCACCAACACCAGAGCATGCAACACATCCTCCATGGACGCCATTACCCCTACACACGGATCAGGCAGAATGAAATTCTTGGGCTCGTGATTCTGTCAGGATCGCACTCCGCAGGATCCGTATGCAGAAGAAATGCTCCACCTCCGGACCCCCCGAACACCCCGACTGTTCTCCCATCTGAGGGCTTACTGGGATCACAGAGTTCTCAGGATCAACTCGAACAGGGAGTTCTGGAAAGTGACGGGAAACGAAGAATCCTCCGGAACAAACAGAATCACGAGCAATGATTCCTAGTCCCGCCCGCTATATCCTGTTACCGCAAAGGAGCATGGTACCTGTAGTTCTTGGCCCGTAAGTCATGGGAGTTGTAGTCCAGGTAGGCGCGGTATGGAGCTAGATCCTGACAGTTCCAGTCGCATTTAACAGCTGATGTGAAACATATATTTCTTGGCCCTAATGAAGCGACATGTCGATGAAGAATATCTTTCTTTCGATGCATAAAGTATCGCATAAATTCCCGATTGAGTACCTACATTTTGATTACAGAGATCTACTCATTCAGTCTTAGACATCAAAATCAGTTAGTGTTTACTTCAATTTAATTAGTGTCTGCTCCTGGTTGCGCTGTTATTAAGGTACGCCTTTCAGAACATTTAGTCTGTTTTCATTTCTCATGCTGCATTCTACCTTGTCCATTTTTAAAAAGGGTTTATCCTCGCCTGCATCTTTTGGCTTACTCGTACAACTAAAATAAAATTACATTTTACATGGGTTGATTAAGCTGCTACAGGTATTAATGCCATACTAACAACACATTAACACCTTCATAATGCTTGCAGACACACCTATTTTTTGTTGTTTTCACCATTTTGTCCCGTTTCTGCCTCATACCTTTGCTTTGATTTTGTTTGGTTTCCTGTTTAAGTTACTTAGTGCCCCAACTCTACCATTCTACGATACTTTTTTTTCCCTTCATAATTCTATTTATTTGATATATAACATGAAGTACAACAAAGGTAAATGTGCATTAAGATCACTACATGTAATGTACACACATCGGATAATCTACGTAGTTATCTAGGAGAGTACAATCCTACATATCAAACCAAATTATTCATACAGGCTTGAATTCCATTCCCTTACAAATATATACGTCTCTTTCTCCCCATAACCTCTCCCACCTACATCTTGGATGCACTTCTGTGTGGCTAAATGTACTGTCTTTGTCTTGGATATCCACCTGGAACTAAGGCATGAGTGTGTTACCCATCTCCTCTGAGTTGTTGCCCTGAGTGTCCAAAACATTGTTTTTCATCGTGATGTTATATTCCTGGGAATCTTCCAGTGGAGGATTAAGTAGATACATTTTCAGTGGGGCCCATATATCCTTCGCCCACGATGTGGCCGTGAGCAGCTCCGCATATGTCAGTGTTTGTTCCTGCCAGAAGAACATATCTCGGAGCCATTTCTTCAATTTGGGGGCCCTCCTCTGTCCCCATTTGCAGGCTACCCTACGTTTAGCTAGAAGGAGGCCCCAACATGACATATCTCCTATATTCCGCATCCGCCTGTGCGGTGTATCTCCGCAGAGCTAATAATGGGGACATTAGTAGCAATGTTTTTATCATTTGTGTCATTGATGTAAAGACCTGCTGCCAATAGTGAGGTATGATATCACAGCCCCAGGCAAGGTGTAAAAAAGCAGCTCCTTCGGTTCCACATCTATCCTCATCATCTCTTAGATGAAATTTGTGCATCTTAACCGGCGTGTAATAAGTGCTAAGGAGGAACTTGAAATGAATTATGCACAGATGGCTACTGGCAGATATCTGTCCCATTTGTGTACAGCAGTACTCCCATCGTTTGTCAGATAATTCAGACTCCATCTCTCTTTCCCATTTCCCTCGTGCCTTGCGTTGTCTAGCTGTGTATGCATTCTACGATACTTGACTCCACGCCCCTCCACTCTACTCTACACCACTTCACTGTGTGCCACTCCATGCCACTCTACACAGCTTTACGCCATGCCACTCCACGCCACTAGACTCTGCACCACCACTAACTCTACGTGTTTCCTCAGCACTCCACTCTATGCAAACTCTACACAACTCCTCTCCACTGCACTCTACACCACTCCACACTATGGCACTCCACGCTTCTCTACTCCACTCTACACCACTCCACTTCCTTCTATGCCACTCCACTATATGCTATTCCATACAAATCTAATCCATTCCTCGCCACTCTCCTTTACACCACTCTTCTTTACATAACTCTGCGCCACGCCACTGACTTTTAGCTATGCTGAACAGATGCCACACTGCTATACAAGATGACTAAAAGACATTTGCAAAACCAGTAGCTCTCATGTTGTGTTGCAAATTATTGTTTCTTATTAAAGCTGCAAAAAGGCAGGAGGTTCCTTGCGATATGCACAATTTTAAATTTAGAGGTTAATATGTAAGTAATCAAGTCTGCAAATGACCTAAAAAAAACAAGATATCCATGAATGAAGAGAATACCATCAGTAGACTTCGGAAACATCCTTTACAACGCAACTTTTACCACGCAGTGCTATTACAACGCAGGTTTTACAACAAAAACCATTACAACGCATTGCGCTGGGGGCGCTCTAGGATAGGGAAAAGATTTAATTTACTATCCAACACCTTCCCTAGTGTCCACGGGGACTGGAGTTGGAATAGTAAATTAAGCTATTCACTATCCAGCACCCCAAAGCGCTATGCGTTGTAATGGTATGCGTTGTAAAAACTGCGTTGTAACAGCATGCGTGGTAAAAGCATGCGTTGTAACGTCATACATCCGTAGACTTCTTATTCATTGTATATATCATTTTTCTGAGGGAGGGTAATAAAAGGTTCCTGGGGCTCCAGTGATCACACAGTGAGTGAACAACATAGTGCAGTGCAACAGTGTGTATAATGCTTGAAAAGAATGATAATAAAGTGCTTTTTTGTATGTCATCCCAATAAGAGGTTTGTAATATGAGATGTGATTTCCGACATTAATATAGATTTGTTTATCTTTGATTTCCCACATGTTGACTATTGCTCTTGCTTCAACATTCATGTTTTTGTCCTGATAATGACCCTTCATTCAGTATTGGTTGAATCGCCATAGACTACTAGAACAATAGGAACAGATTTGTTTTGAGCTGTTGTGTTACTTTGAATTCTGGGGCCCAAACATTTGTTATCGTGAAAGTTTGTACGTCACCTGCAAAGTTGATTCATTATTTACAAATGAATCTCTATGCTTCAAATTATGCAGGTAGTCTTTGGACAGCCCCTGTGATCAGATTATGTTGTTAAACCTGGCAGTCTTAAGAAGTTCTGTTACCCAGATCAAATGAATGGAAATATAAGCAAGAATATTTCAAATTAACCTGGATCTCAAGTTCTACTTTAGCAAGTTCGACATAGCACCTATTTTGTGAGTTAGTCCAGGTTAATTTAATTTGAAAGAAAATCCATCAGCAATTATAAGGTGACCCTTTAATCATGCAAAGTGTTTGCTGTTGCGCAGGACCTGATTCCATTGGGATACATGAGTAGTTGTAACTTTTTATTTTTCTGTTTGAACTAGAAACTTTTTTGATCAGTTATTTGATGTCACATGGGACCATTTCAATCAGTCATGGCTTTTTAGTTAGCTGTACTTTAAATTCTGGGATTTTTTAGCCCAAACTCATACTGGGAAAACAACCTATGAGGTCACACAATTCAAAGCACTGAAGGCGAAAAAGACAAGATCAGCTAAAAACCTTGATGATAAGTGGCCACTTAAGGCCATTGCCTCAGTGTTCCTATTCCTAATTTGGGCAGGGACCCTCTAAATGTATTTGTCCATGAAGCATCCCCATTTTATTTCTTTGTTCCTGGCATCAAAGCCCTGGTGGGGGCAGAGATGCGTTTTGGAGAACGCACCTCTTGTCCACTTAAATTCAAAGGAGTACAGGGAGTCGGAGGTAAAACAGATCAGTTTATTCACGCTTAAGCGGATGCAAAACCAACAAGGAAAAATCTGTCCGTGAAGGTAATGAACAACTAATTCTCCTTTCATATTTATACTATACTTCAAACAAGTCTACCTACAGACTTCACTCCCCTTCCCTAATCCAGTGAAAATTTCCTTCCAGTTATACATACAGAAAGAATAGTTAAAAACAGTACATTTTCAAGATACCATCGCTAATTTCAAATTGAATGAAAACAAAAACCAGTGTGGCTTTCCACCTCGGAGAAGAACAAATGATTAACAAAGTCTAATTATTCTAACAACCACTCTGTACTTTTCCAAGGACATGGAGATATAAATAAATAAAAGAATGTACAATGTCAGGACAGACATGGAAAATTCCTCAGACAACGTTGTACAAAGTCAGGTGGATTAAATAAAATGTGCACTCATGTTCATATTATATAACCTTTACCTCAAATGGTCCTAGAACATGAGTTCAACATTTACCAATTGCCTGCTATCATTAACCTTTAGAATCAATAATAGATATTTTGATTTGACCTCTCATATTATGACCGTACTTCATTTTCAGATATTCTCAATTATAGGATTAACAGAAAATAAGCAAGTGTGAAAAGGTAGGGCCGAATTTGACCAAGAACCCTTCAGTATTTGCCCGGCGTTAGCCGCCTCTCATACCATTCGAGATTACCAAACAAAGAGGCAGGCGCTGGAGACGGAAGGCAGGAAACAGGAGTTTATTCCGACGGAGCAGAACACTTCAAATCAGACAACAGGGTATCTTCTCGAGGTGCTCTAACCGCATCTCTGAGGCCTGGCCTCTTATACACAGGTTTATGACTTTATTACATACACTGCATCCGTAATGTTTCTTTGAAGGACAGAAAAGACATCCTCGGAATCCCCGGTCCAGGCCCGTTCCCACACATATCTACAGTAGAGTTCCCACCCCAATCTCAGCATGTGGTGGTTATCGCGCAGCTGGACATTCCGCTGGGAACGGGGATGTGTGTGATCAGTCGGATCTTCGGGGTGCGAAAGCATTGATTAATCCCTGCTCCTTTGATGTGAGGCGAGGTCCTACTGTAGGGGGCAATAAACTGCATCTGTTGGGCTAGGTGATGGCCTGGGATCAGGCCGGACAATCGGGCAGGGAGGAAGAGGTTATCAAAAGGGTCTGTTCTTTGAATGAGATGAAAGAGCGAGGGGGTTCAGCACGGGATGTGGCTCGGAGACAGGGTCGCGTTAGAGGTGCGTTTATGGCCCAAGCAGGAGAGACCGGGGGCTGTCGGGCGCGGGGGAATGCTTGCGAGGCCGGGGAGTGAGGGGGAGAGACGCGCAGGCTATTGGCAGTGGGCAGAGAGGCCACGACACACAAAATGGCTGCCGCTTACGTGCATGATGGGGCCTAAAAGGGACAAGATGGCGTGGCCACTGTTTCACGATTTTCACTTTACTTTCAACAGTGGCTGGGGGTGAACATAAATGAACGCCGCTTATATATATACCTAATTTTAGTCATTTTCCACAGTCCCCAGTTTTTATCATAAGTTAGTTCATTCCTGTTCATGTCACAGGGGAGGTTGTACAAGCTGACATTAGTTATACAATTCCCTTTGGTAGCCCATATGCATTACAGGCAGATGGAAATAATTCTGCTATCAATGCAGACAGAATCGTACATAACCATATGTATGCTAAATCAAGATAGACTAGGACACTTGTAACTACGTTGTGCCAAATAATATAGAGAACCCTCATAAACGTTATGTTTGTTTGGAAATGCGGTTTATTGTATTCTCCGCCCCACATAAACGTTTTGTGGCAAGTATCATTGGGTAATCTATAAAGCGTTATGCCAGCCTCAATCCTGAGGGCTACTCTGGAACAACGTGGCAGTGTCCAGAGATGAGGTATAGAATTCACCACATTGAAGGTTTAACGTTAATAAACAAGCATCACCTATATTAATTTTATTCTGAGACGGTGGTGTTTGTTATTTAAAATCAATTGGGTATACTTTTTGATCATGTTACTCGATCATAGTATATCTCTTAGAACATACACACAGTCAACATGTTTCAGCCCCCTATGGCCCAGCCGGGTCTGTGGGGCTTTCGTCAGGACAAAACAATTTTAAAATGTACTCACACTTTTTGTGTAGTATTTGGACGGTGGGGAATCGACTAGGCGCATAATCCTCCTCCCTAATTTCTGATCGTTCTTTGACTAAAGCAGCGCACAGCTGCGGGAGATTATATGAGCCTCTGTTTCTAGTGTTGCTCATAAGGAACTATTCAATCGAAATGGAGGACAGTGTTGGTTTGAGTTACACAGAGGATGATATAAGTGAAATATTGGCGGCACAACCTTTACTACAGAATCAGGACTTGACCCAGGCACTAGCACAAACAGATGACTGGGAAAGTTTAACCGAGAAAAAACGGGACCAACTAAGAACAGCCATCCATGGCATACTTATGACGGAGTATCTAAGATCTAAATCAGCCCCAAGAGGCCTATGGATTACTAATGCTCCCAGAATTGTTCTACATGATCTAGCTTTTAGACGAGATTGGTCCGCAATATCCTGGAAGTGTACTTTAGACTACCTAGTACTTATTGTCAAAACTGCCAAGCGACTATCAGAAGCACTACTTGTCCAAATACAGACATGTGAGAATGAATTAAAAAAATGCATAGCGCCGGCGGTTTTTAATAAAAGACTAGACGAAATCAATAAGGAAATGGACGAATCTAGAGAATTTTTGATGCAGAGTAAACTTCAAAAACTCAGTAAAGATCTCAAAAAATTCAGCCAGGAGAAAATGCACCCATACACAAAGGAGGAATATACGCGACCTGATCACAACTCTGACAATGATTCAGAAGGAAGATCGACAACAGATGGCTCGGAAGATGGATCCGAAGACCAGGCTTCAAGAAGAGGAAGAAACAACTCACGACAGTTCCGTAACAGAGGAGGCAATAGATGGCAAAGACGCAACTTTAGAGGGAGAGGGTACACTAATAACCAGTTTCCCCCCATGTTTCAACCATTTATACCACCGTATGGACCTTGGATGAATCCTTTCAACCAAGATATGTCCCAGATGCCACATATGATGAACCTCCAAATGTCAGGCCCAGAGAATACAAATCAACAGCCTTTTTTAGGGAGAGGCCAACAACAAAGAGGACGCCCAAAAAACCTAACTTGGAAAGATCAACAGAGGAACATAACAACTCGCAGTATGTCAACGGAAAAACCGGGAACGAGCAAGAACGATCACTGATTATAAACTTGACTGATCAGACTCTAACTGAAGATGAAATTAGAGTCCTGAACAAAGGGCTGGGCTACGTACCGACTCCGACCATGGACACTTTTAAAATAAAATGTGAACTACCGGAATTTTGTCGGGTTCTCAAATTGAAAGCCTACTTTACAAATAAAGAATGTAGCCCGACCGATGGAGATACCAACCTGAAAAGGAAATCTACCTTCAATCCTCCTAATGCCCTCATACCAATTGAGATCCAAACCTTCGAACAGGCTCTTATGAAGGGCATAGAAGAAATACATTTGAACCCCAGTAAGACTTTCCAGAATCTCACAAGGAAAGAACGGACAGCCCTTGAATCATTACGAAGGAATGACAAGATTGTTATAAAACCTGCGGACAAGGGTGGAGGAATTGTTGTTCTAGGGAAAGAAGGGTATAAACAACAATGTTTGAACCTTCTGTCAGATGAAAAATTCTACACCAAGATACTTATTGATCCCACACAAAGGCTCCAAAACACGATTGCGATGATGGTTTACGAAGCAGAATCACATATGTGGATTTCAAAAAAAGAGGCAGACTACTTGATCATAAAGGAACCAAAAACACCGTTCTTTTATTCTCTACCCAAGACGCATAAGAACAAGTCACCTCCCCCTGGACGACCGATAGTATCGGGGATAGGCTCGGTCCTCGAACCTCTGTCCCAATTTGCAGATTATTTTTTGAAACCAATTGTCTAAAATACTCCCACGTACTTAAAAGACACCAGGGATCTTCTGAATCAGATTTTAGAAATGCCATTTGATGTGAACACGATGTTACTAGTGGGATTAGATGTGGAATCACTTTATACCAGCTTACCACAGCAAGAGACTCTACAAATGCTTGAATTATCAAACACCTCGCCACTTTGTGCTTGAATGTTGCCGGTTGGCTCTATCTGAGAATTATTTTGAATTCGATGGCAGTATCTACTTACAGAAGCATGGTACTTCCATGGGCAGTGCATTTGCCCCCTCGGTGGCAGGCCTGTATGTCAGCCAACTGGAAACGGAGAAAATCCTTGTGGACACTAATCCTTTCGTTTCCAGTATTCTACACTGGAAACGCTACATAGATGACGTTCTCATGATTTGGAACAAAGGAAAGGATCTCAACCTCTTTGTTGAATGGCTAAAAACAATAGACGGATGTCTAAAGTTCACGTTTACAGCAAGTGACACCAGCATAGACTTTTTAGACCTCACCATATTTGCAAAAAATGGATTATTGGAAACAAAGACATACACAAAACCTACAGCAAAAAATAGCTTGCTCTCATACAAAAGTTTCCACCCTAAACCCCTTCGAGACAATTTGCCCTATAGTCAGTTCTTAAGAATCAGAAGAAACTGTAGCCAAAAAACTGACTATAACCAACAAGCACATGAATTGAGCCAAAAACTCCTATATCGGGACTATAAGAAAACAACGATAGCAAAATGTCAAAAAAGAGCAAAAAACCAGCCAAGGCTATCTTTACTTGAAACTTACCAAAAGGAACCTGTCCCTAATTTGGTAACATGTGTTACGACATACTGTCCTGCTACCTATATGATCCAAAAGATAGTGAATAAGAATTGGGGCATTTTGAATTCAGGCAATCTGGAATGGCCAAAACCAAGATTTGCCAACCGGAGGACAAGAAATTTGAGAGATTTATTAGTCCACACTCGTCCGAGAAAAGAACTATCTAGCAATATAGAAAGAAACATCAACATGACACCTATCAGAGGACATTATCCATGTGGTACCTGCAGAGTATGTGACTCAACAACTATGACTAAAACTTTGCAATTAACTGAGACACTGATGTGGACCCAAAGACAACACACAAATTGTAACTCGTCACATGTGATCTATATGATCACATGTCCATGTGGAAGTAGGTACATTGGAATGAGGTGTAGGAAAATAAAACTAAGAATTGGGGAACACAAGAGTAACATACGATTAAAGAAAAACAACACGAAACTCTGCACCCACTTCGTGGAAACAGGCCATACTGTGGAAGAACTTAAATGGACTGTCATAGAAATGTTGACGGACAAAACAGGAAATGCCGAAAAAGTACTTTATGAACGAGAACAGAGGTGGGTCGATCGTCTGAAAACACATATCTTTGGGCTGAACGATGTTGTCCCATGGCACCAGTTCGCTTAGCATCTACCAAATTTCAGAACCTAAAAACTGTGAGTCTCATGTCATCACTGGAACGTAAGTAATTATTAAGGTTCCGAAAAAATTGTTTATTATTAATTTTGCATTATGGATTTTGATTTTTATACACAATTACCGAATAATTACTTAACATCTATGTCCCACTACTTAAAAGAAACTAAAAGAAACTTGACTAAAAGTATCTTACATAAGTCTATTCTCTATGCCTACTATTTAGTTCACCAAATGTTAAATTTCGATTTTACCGTTTCTATATTTGACAAAAGCACCGAGCAAATACTGAAGTATGATAACGATAATTTAAGAGAGAACCTATGATACACTCGAACTGTCTGGATCATTTTTTGTTGACACTCTACTTGGAATGTATCTCATGAGTCCTCTGTTGATGTTTACTAAGGAAGAGAATACAAAACGACGATGCAAACGCGTTTCCGCGTCCAGGGGCAGCGCCAGCACCAGACGCGGAATACGTGTATCTGTGCAGGTAAGACCTTTGAATGGAAGGTGCTACACGCTTGTAATCTCGAAAACGGTAACCTCTTTCTTAGATTGAAAAATGACCTTTGGACGCTCGCAGTGAGATAAAATGTTCGTTTTCTCTGCTTTTGTTTTTCCCTATGTCTCCACTCCAGCCTGAGACTATTAGTCTTGTAACCCCCGAAGCGGCCACTCTTCGCTTATGACCGAGGTATTTGTAATGACTGTGTACCTACATATGTCTATTCATTTCGTGTCATTTTACAAGACCTATCTTAACAGTCACTTTTTTTCATGTGCCTAAATTCACTGTTTTTTTCATGTGCCTAAATTCACTGTTTCAACTCTGTAAAAGTAATTCGCCGTTAACTGTTTATCCATTTTGGAACCCAGAATTTCTGGATAATTGTTATTTGGTGAAAAAATATGCAGTACAAAAATGAAGGTATAGATCACTACTTGAGAATTGACTTTTGATTCCTTGCAGGTAATTTATAACCTCACAATTAAAGAAATAGGTGGATAAGAAATACCACCGTCCAAATACTACACAAAAAGTGTGAGTACATTTTAAAATTGTTTTGTCCTGACGAAAGCCCCACAGACCCGGCTGGGCCATAGGGGGCTGAAACATGTTGACTGTGTGTATGTTCTAAGAGATATACTATGATCGAGTAACATGATCAAAAAGTATACCCAATTGATTTTAAATAACAAACACCACCGTCTCAGAATAAAATTAATATAGGTGATGCTTGTTTATTAACGTTAAACCTTCAATGTGGTGAATTCTATACCTTATCTCTGGACACTGCCACGTTGTTCCAGAGTAGCCCTCAGGATTGAGGCTGGCATAACGCTTTATAGATTACCCAATGATACTTGCCACAAAACGTTTATGTGGGGCGGAGAATACAATAAACCGCATTTCCAAACAAACATAACGTTTATGAGGGTTCTCTATATTATTTGGCACAACGTAGTTACAAGTGTCCTAGTCTATCTTGATTTAGCATACTCTCTGGGGAATCGACTAGGCACATAATCCTCCTCCCTAATTTCTGATCGTTCCATAACCATATGTAGTCAATGTGATGGGCGCGGAGACAGTGCATACAAAATTACATTAGCTGCGTCATACGTTAGACCTTGGAGGCGGGGACATTACATTAGACGATGTAGGAGATTCGTTCGAATACAAACATGATGTCATACAAAAATGTTCTGGCAGGATAAGGGCTATTATCACTTGAGGTCTGGACTCCATGGGGGTCAAAACTAGACAGCATGTTCAGGTGCATAACTGGTGTTCTACAATCATCAAGATACAGAGTTAACGCCTTCTTAGTTATCCATGTACAGTTGAAAGTGACCGATGTAAGGTTTCGAAAGCTCAATTGGGTGGTAGTCAATACAAAGCGGTTGGGAGAGGAATTCAACTTAATACAAGGGACAGTCGAGAGGTGGCAATGTTCAAAAAAAGGGTTCGTCTTTCCATTGTCTTATTACAGCGAGCCATCACTGGTAGGCTCTCATTGTTTTTCTTCTTTCGTTGGCACTGTTGAGCACCGGCGGTGGAGCTATGCGTCCAGCTCGGATTCAGATTTCGCGTTGCAGGGTGTGGCCACTCTTTGCTCTCGAACCACAGTCCTGTTTGTCCTGTTACCTAACTAATCTACCATAGGTACTTTAGTCGGGGTACCCGTATTCCGTTCTTCTTTCGGGACAAACCCTATTCTATCTTTTGTGCTGTGTTTCTTCTTTAAGTCAAGTTCAAAAACTCCATATGGAAAAAGGGGTGATGGGGGTGTGCTTTGGGAGGCCGAGGGAAAAGAGGGTTGAGTGGGATCAGGTCTGAAACGGACCAAGGAGGGCAGAAATTTCAAGCAAGTGGGCCCATCAATCGGGCACAATGGTCCGGGACTTTCGGCACGGGCTCATCAATATGTAGGGGCTTCTGGACAGCCCTTCTTTCCTTCACTTTCCACGTTGAGAATGGTGCCTTGTCCCGCAACTCTTTGCTTTGTGGCTCCACCTTGGTCGAGGTCATAGATATTCCCCGATCTGCAGCCAGGCTGTGCGTCACGTCCGGCCCCTCTCTTCCGACGACCGCACGTTATCTTTAAATGAGTACAAAAAAAATAAGTCTTAAAGAATTGGCAGGGGAAGATGTTTACACACTTTAATTTCTCTCCCAACCCCAAGTAGTTGGGGAAACGTTTATTGGTCACGGTAGGGTGGATGCATAGTAATCCTTACATCCGTGTATGCTGTTAACTCATGCATCATTGCTGTGGTGCAGGTCTGCAAGTATCTTTCTATTTTCAAACATCATGTCTGTCTGGTGTTTATTCCTGTTATATTCGCGAGCGTGGCAAGAAGTCTGATATCCAACAATTACATGGTTCATCGAATTCAAACCGGCTCCTCCAGTAGAGACTTGTGTTTTTCTAAAACAAATCCTGTTGAGCTATATTTTTCTTCAAGGTCTGCTAATTCATAAAAAGTGTGAAGTGCTTATTATCATGGGCTTACAGCTACCTTTTCCAGGGAAGGACATACGTTAAGCATTTTTTTTTCTTTTCTGACAGCAACGGCTAACTTTTATCAGTTTTTGGACGATTTATCTTTAAAAACAAGGTCATCAGCTACAGTCTTTAAGATTTTCTGGGACGGCTGGTTACAGAACTGGGACCATTCTGGAAAAACGGGGACGTTTCGGACATTCTACTTTTGTGCAATGGGCGGTGGTAATCCAAATGATGAGGGTGGTGTTACTAAAGCACTAAAACAAAAGCCACTGACATACAGTTCCCTTTTAAGGGTCAGATTAAGGGACATTGGTCGTCTTACCTGTCCTTTCTTTCTCAGCCAATTAAGTTCCATCATTTTACAGAAAGGAGAGGTAGTAATATGGCAAAATACGATCGTTTTGTTTCTGTCAATTTGTTCAAACACTGTCGTGTCTAAAGCCAATTATACCTGTACCGACGAGGTACAGTGTCGTCATTTATTCAAAAGGGAGCCCTCAGAGGGAGAGAGCGTTGTGTGCACCAAATAGGCTATTAGTACACGTACAACATAAAGAGAGAGAGAGAGAGAAACGTGTATAATAATAGGTTATTCAGTGCACACACATATAGAACAGTACGGGTCGGTTTCACGTAAAAATACACAAGCTGAGGGAAAACATAAATTCATAGTTTACGTACACACAAATACCAGATAGGGTGCGACAGTACATACATCAAGTATGGAAACCTACGACAGAACACAGAGCTATTTTGGGCAAAAGGACTTTGTCATGCATGTTGCGTATTCTCAGTATTCCCTTTAATTCATTTTGGGGGTCGAGCTCTTTGTTCTCCTTCCTTCCTAATAGTAGACAATTTTTTGTTGGTAACCTCGCTTCAAAAATACTTACTCCTTTTTAATTGGTCGGACACGAGTCCAGTCGCGCTTATACTCACGGTGGGGTCTTCCAACATCTACCAAATGATGATCCAAGCTGAGGTAAAGGAGGGGTGTCAGTCGGACATGCGATGGTACAATTCTGACTTTTCTACGAGGGTGGAAGGAGAAGGGGTAAAAAATAACAATATCCCCAATATCTGGGCTGAGGGGGATTTTGGATGAACCCCAACCCGGGGTACTCTTAACTTTTCTTATTTAGTCAGCACATAAATTGACTCACTGGTGCGTATTATTTTGGGTGTACATTTGGGATATCGGTTGGGGTTGGGTTCGTCGTACTGAAATAAGCCTTCAAGTTTCTGGTGTAGGTCACTCTCCCATTCGCTAGCTCCAGAGAGAGTCGTTCCTAAGTAAGGAAAGTGCTATATTTTTATTCGTCTTTCACATGCAGGTACCATGTTCGGGCTTAATTTTCTTATCCCATTAACCGTTCGATCAACGCCTCAATCATACAAAAAGCATTCTTTTATTGACCCAGACGTGCGTCACACATACGCATTCATACCGTACAAATCAGGGCCCATGCGCACATTCATACCATACAATTTTTCACGCTCCCAGAGATAGCTCCTACATATAATGTACCGTCCCACAGAGCTAGCCTATTTTCCTCACGTGGAACACGGTGCGGTTTTAGGTCTTCTCCATACTTCAGCTGAAATTCCGATGTAACCTGCAAAAAAAGAAAAAGAGGGGGGGGCAGCGTTCAAAGCACATCAGCGCGCATAAACACGAAAATGTTTTTACCTACCACGTACTTGACTTATCTCTCTGGGATGCAGTCCCTTATGTCTCGGCATTGAAGCCCAGAGGAACTGGTAGTGTGGCAAAGATAACCAATGGTAGTCTGTTCATTACATAGATCGCCCGAGGGCGGTAGTACAGGCCGCGTGTAGGAGAGGGTCAAAGGCCAGGGGTATTCAGTATAGGGTGGGGGGTGACGGATTCATGTTTTCATTCGAGGAAAAGAAAAGGTTTACGGTGGTATAGGGTCGTTCCTGTTCGCAGAGCATGGTATTTAAAAAAACAACCCTATCAATCTAAATGACTGTTACGATGCTAGTTCCATATATTTTTCTTTTAAAACCTTGATTGTAAAAATGCCAGCATTCAAATACGGGTCTCCAACCATACAGGCCGGCCACGGGGCAGACGAAAAACGCGTGAGGTGAGGAGAGATTACACTGTAGTATAGGAGTACCTAACGAGCGAGCCATTTAATTGGAAAAAACTAAACGTGGCAAACGGTTGCAGGATCAGTGAAGGTTGATTTTATCATTGAAAGTATAACAGGATCAGTTACAATAAAATCGTTCATACGCATACCATGGGCGAGTATCATGAGTAACATTACTTCGGAGCTTTTAATAATACAATAATCGATAGTAAAAACCCGACATCAATAGGGTTGTCCGCATGCCCAGTCAGTAAACTTCCCCGCCCGCCATGTGCACAAAGACCGCATACATCCCCCATAACATCAAGGCTAAGTAACTAGAATCGTCATAAGGAGTTGCAAGTCCCGCTCATACTGGCGCCATTTTGGTCGAGGCCAGGCGGGTCCAGAGTATAGTTCAAATGCCTCCAATAACTAGCGGCCGGACCAGAATCCCTTTCGGCAGTTCAAAAAAATTCCGTCAACGCCAGCAGAAGGGACAGGCGGCATGAACCGCGACTTAAAGGCGGGGAAGGCAAAATCTTCCCTACCGGGTCACGCTGAGGTCCCACCGTAACTGATCGAGTTGGCAGTCTACAGTGTCTCTTAGTAATTCGGACAAAAGCTGGTGTCAGCATGAGAGCATCACCATCTTGTGACAACGTTGTGGCCACTCCGGAGAGCGGGACAGCAGGCGTATCCCTCCACAGATGCGTTGAATCAGTCTTTCCTATGGCACCGGATGTGGATAAGGCGGCGGTCGCTCGGGGCAGCGGCATATCCATGGGGGATAGTCGAGCAACAGTGGTGGTTGCTCCCACCGGAAGTCCGCGGGAGTCGAGGGCCAACGACTCTCGTAGAATCTTTAAAACTGAGAGGACGTCTTCAAGAGCGGGGCTCATGCCCGAGCAGGCAAGCATCCGAGTTCCATGGTAGCCCAGAGCCATCCTAGTGGACTAGGCCTAAATCCGGGGTGCCGGCCGCCATCTTGAGAGCCCCCCAGCAGCTGCCCTTCACCATGGCCACCGGAGCGGCCCCTCCCGGTCAGCCAGCCGTGGGGGGTCCGCGAGTGGAACGCGAATGGCAGTCTTGGTGCAGGAAAGGAACCTCCATCTGGAGGTGGAGGGGGCTGTCCGCGCCGCCTCTCCGCGGGCGCCCCACGCCATCTGCGGGCACCCCACACCATCTCCTGGCGCAGATAAAAAAAATGGCTGGACCAGGCAACAAAGGGGGGGAGCCATCAGCAAGGCATCCCCCGCACACAACTTGCTGGACATCACCTCTGGATGATCCGGGGACGGGCCTCGGCGCGTTGGGTTGCCTCCGGCCTATTCGCACAACGGTCCTCCACCCCAGGCCGCCACCGACGCTACCTCGCCGGCTGATGGCTTTTGTAGACTTTCTATAGCCCAAAGCCAACCAAAAAGTAGCCCAAAGTAGCCCAACATTGCTACTTTGAGGAAGGAGGGACAGGAACAGCGTCAAGCAGACGGCGAATGCATTGGGATTGATGTTGCAGCCGGCTGCCATGTAAATAGTTGTATAATAAAACGTTTTAACATATTACTTTGCTGGAGTGTTGTACATATTTATAATATTTGCATAGGGTTTGTCGTTAATTTGGGCGGGGTGGGCGGCGGAGTCGAGCTGTCTTGTGGCCATCATGGCGTCGAGCTCGGCTCTTCTCACTAGTTTCATATTTCTCATGAGGGGTTGTTCCTAATGTTTCTATTTTAGCGGGGTCAAAAAGATCCCATCAGTGGCTTACTGATTTTGCTCGATTCCTTTTGTTTTTCCTAACGATTTTTATGTTATAGTTTGCTAGCACGATACAGCGGCTAATCCGTATTTTTATATATATGTCCTTTTTATTAGGGGTGTCCTCCGGTGGAGCCGGATGATCTACCTCTAATAACGGTCCGGGCTGAACCAACTACTGAACAATGGGGAGAAGATAGGCATGACGGGTTACAATGGGGACAAAAGTCTGCACTACCTATCCTTCACTACTTTGCGGAGACTAGGCAAAATATTTCTATTCTACAGTATTCGCAAATAGGGAATACCCAAAGAGAGAACCAATTCCAAACAGTCAATGTTCGGACAAACAATCAATCAAATGAGGGATAAAAATAGGCACGACGGATTACAACGGGGGCAAAAGCCTGCGTTACCTATCCTTCACTATCTGCAAAGACTAAACGGAGTATTGCGACTCTGTGCTTGTTTGCAAATAGAGAATGATCCAAAGAGAACCAATTCCAAACAGTCAATGTTCGGACAAACAATCAATCAAATGAGGGATAAAAATAGGCACGACGGATTACAACGGGGGCAAAAGCCTGCGTTACCTATCCTTCACTATCTACAAAGACTAAACAGAGTATTGCGACTCTGTGCTTGTTTGCAAATAGAGAATCTCTCAGAAACAATCAAATGAGTAATACTAGTATTTTCAAACAATCAATTCGCAATTTGTCGTGTTACACGACCTTACCCGGACCGCATGGACAGTTTCCCGTCTTCAGCTTCCAGCACCTGATCGTCCTCTATTCTCCGTAATTGCTGTGGCACTCCTGATGGTTCCCAGTCAGGACCGTAGATCACTCGAGAGAGGTCTGCTCGGAACCAGTGAAGTTCGGATGATCGGCTGCCAGACGAGGGTCTATCGGGCAGGTACACTTCCCGATCGTTGCAGTCGTTCACTCTGTCGTTGGGACCTCTCCCACTGGATCCACGTGTCGCTGATGGGCCCAACGTTGGGCGCCAATTGTGAAAAGGTAGGGCCGAATTCGACCAAGAACCCTTCAGTATTTGCCCGGCGTTAGCCGCCTCTCATACCATTCGAGATTACCAAACAAAGAGGCAGGCGCTGGAGACGAAAGGCAGGAAACAGGAGTTTATTCCGACGGAGCAGAACACGTCAAATCAGACAACAGGGTATCTTCTCGAGGTGCTCTAACCGCATCTCTGAGGCCTGGCCTCTTATACACAGGTTTATGGCTTTATTACATACACTGCATCCGTAATGTTTCTTTGAAGGACAGAAAAGACATCCTCGGAATCCCCGGTCCAGGCCCGTTCCCACACATATCTACAGTAGAGTTCCCACCCCAATCTCAGCATGTGGTGGTTATCGCGCAGCTGGACATTCCGCTGGGAACGGGGATGTGTGTGATCAGTCGGATCTTCGGGGTGCGAAAGCATTGATTAATCCCTGCTCCTTTGATGTGAGGCGAGGTCCTACTGTAGGGGGCAATAAACTGCATCTGTTGGGCTAGGTGATGGCCTGGGATCAGGCCGGACAATCGGGCAGGGAGGAAGAGGTTATCAAAAGGGTCTGTTCTTTGAATGAGATGAAAGAGCGAGGGGGTTCAGCACGGGATGTGGCTCGGAGACAGGGTCGCGTTAGAGGTGCGTTTATGACCCAAGCAGGAAAGACCGGGGGCTGTCGGGGCGCGGGGGAATGCTTGCGAGGCCGGGGAGTGAGCGGGAGAGACGCGCAGGCTATTGGCAGTGGGCAGAGAGGCCACGACACACAAAATGGCTGCCGCTTACGTGCATGATGGGGCCTAAAAGGGACAAGATGGCGTGGCCACTGTTTCACGATTTTCACTTTACTTTCAACAGTGGCTGGGGGTGAACATAAATGAACGACGCTTATATATACCTAATTTTAGTCATTTTCCACACAAGAAATGGGCTTTTGTAAGAAGGCTGATCTGTGAGGGCACTAACACTAATGTTCATTAAATCCCATATTTCTTCTTCTTGCGTCATAAGCATATTCTGTTGTGGAAAAGAAACTGGAGGGGGCTTGCTGACTGTAAGGAGCATACTGCAACACTTGGGAAGACAATTCACACATAGACAGCACCCTAAAATAATCCCACCTATAACCAAGGCTATCACTAATAGTTTCCAACCCCATGTGAGCAGTACTTCTCTAAACCTAACCTAAAAGATGCATTTTATCATTCTGAGTCCAGGCATACTAAACTCGAATTTCTACCATGTTCTCTGAGTCAGTTCGGATTATAAAATGTAATAATCTAACTGCCCATTCTGGTCTATGGAGAACAGTAGCCTTGCAATAGTGAAAAACGAAAATGGATGTAATTCACTATTAAGACATGCCACACACACCAGGGCTTGTCCTATCTTATGCTTACAATGCACTCTGCCCGTGGGCCTACCATAGGGGTGTTTGATATGATGAAAAGGGAAGGTTTAGGGACTGGCAAGTGGGTGCACTTGCCCAGTCAACATGGCAGTACCAGACTGCACACAGGCTCTGCAGAGGCAGACCTGAGACACACTTTTACAGTCTGCTTCTGTAGGTGGCACAACCAGTGCTGCAAGCCCACTAGCAGCATTTGGTTTACAAGCCCTTGGCACACTCAGTGCACTGTACTAGGGTCTGACAAGTAAACCAAATCAGCCAATCATTGAATCACCAATTAATACATCAATTTACAATAGGGAGAGCATATGCACTTTAGCACTGATCAGCAGTGGTAAAGTGCCCAGAGTCATAAAACAGCCAACAACAGGTCAGAAATAATAGAGGAGGAAGGCAAAAAGTTCAGGGATGACCCTGAAAAGTCCAACAGTATCTGTCTGGTCAACCTGTACTTCCCGTTTACTAAGTCAATGTGTCCTGTGATAATCAGATGGTGCAAGGTAAGTGGGAGTAAGAATACATGCAATATAGCATCTGCCTGACCATACTTTAGGGAGTCAAACATAAGCCTGATTACCACAAACAAAATAGGTGTTTTGTGAAGCCAAAAATGGTGGAGAACTAGTGCAATTTAATATCACTGTATGGGAGCAAATACTATTCCCAACTGCAAGAGGCCCTTCCCCTTGAACACAAAAGGAGGCATTATGGGCATGCACAGGTATGGGCATCCTAGCAACCTTGGACAGTTTTCTCTCATTAAAGAATAATACCATAGAGGAGTTATCATAGCCTGTAAATTCTCCTTCATGGTGCTATAGATTCTAAGCTTTTCTCCAATGTGGCGTGAGCCCAACATAGTGTGAAGGTGACGTGTTGCATCTCGCCAGCTTGTTCTGGACCTGTGTGCCAACAGTTCCGCCACACAGTCCAGGAGTGAACTGCTTTGAAAGGAACGGATCCTCCCGCTAAGAGGCCTGCTTTTCCACGCTCCACCCTCATCATCTTTCGTTCCCCGGGAAACCAGCCACATTGAAGCTGAAAGGCTCTGTGTAAACCCCCGCGCCTCACGTGGTTGAGGACCTGATACCTTCCTGCTCCTTCCGTGGCTAAGGATTTTGCTTTTTTCTCGCGTGGCTTGCTCCAAGTTTTAGGTACTCTTGTACTCCTTCTTTCATTATGTCCTGAAGAGGCCGATAAGTGAAGGGCCGAAACGCGTCGTCACCGCAATATCAAAGACTATGGAAGGCCTGGACTATTGAATGTATTAAATACACGGTGTGCTGTGTTAAGGTCTATGACTTTTTGCTCTACAAATACACATGGACCCCAGAGACTATTGTTGAGAGCCTCATATAAATAGATGTGTGGAAGATAGGAATCTTCCTCATAGGGACCATATTTGGTGTTGTACTAAGTTTTGTATAATTTTTGTTTAATCTTTGTATATAGCAAAAGTTGTATGTTGTTTGTATTATAATTTGCAGCAACTCTGTCAATCACGATAACATTTGAATACTTGAAGAGATTCAATAAAAGAAAGATCTTGTGATGGTCGAGCTGTGTCTGATTAATTTATTGTATTTCATAGAATTAATATTAGCTGAATCTTTCCCTGTTTATCAGTCTTTCTCCGTTTTTCGCCATGGATTCTAACAGCATCAAGCCTGAATAGATAATAAAGGTGATCAATAAGCTGGCTCTGTACTGCTTTTTTAGTAACTTTGGTATAAAACGCAAAATTCAATTACCACCAGGCAATACAAGTAGGATAAAGGTAGAGGAATAAGAGGTGCCTTCCTTTTGACTGAAGGTGGCATGAAACCACATACCCAACAGTCTGTATCATCATATCCAAGATGGGCATTATGTAAAATCTGAATGAATGTATTATTCACATATTGCAAGCGGTGTGCTTGCTTATGAGGGGCAAGGGGTATGTACGGATGCTCTGGTATTGGTATGGTGACTGATGTCACTGAATTAGAGACTGGGTGGTTTTCTTTTAACCACCAGAACAACCCTTACATTCCTAATATTATTATCAGAAGACACAGTAGCACAACAATTTTCCCTTTCTTGGTCCAAAATTGTTGTATACCAGACACTGGAGTCTTTTCCTCCTGTCATAAATCGGAGGGTGATTTCCCAAACGGCCTCAGTGCAGTACTCCTAGTCTTAGCCATATTGAATTATTTGTGTGTGATGTACAAATACCTGTTCTTGATGAGTGATGCTTCTCCTAATATTTGTCTTTATGCTCAGACCATTCTCCTTTTTTTTCTCTTTTCCAAAAAGAGAAACAAATCAAAAACACCTAACAGCCAAAAGCAAAGTATGTGGCTAAGACCTAAAAATCCCTATCTATTCTACCTCAGAACATCAAAAGTTCCCAGTGTCCTTTACTTCAAAGCCTCAATAGCAAGCTTATGTATAGGTCCAGACGTTGGCAGTCTCAGGGGTGTGGAATTTATTAAAATATCTACTTGTCCATGGGGCAGGTTGCTTCATAAATCTACTTGTCCTGTAATAAAATCCACTTGTCCCTTTGGTGTCATGTAGTGCTCGCACAAATTATGGCAGCAATCTCATTATATAAGAGCTCTTATATAGCCTCTCTGATTATGCCAGGGCATATCCCATAGAAGTGTTTGAATACTAGTAATCATTGTATGTTGCCACGTTTCCGCAGCTCCACATACTGGGACTAAAGATGGTGGTAAGCAGTAGTTCCAGGCTTGGAATACCCAATTGAGTCTCTGCAAACCTGCTAACTTTCATGTTTTAGGGTTTTCAACAAATCTTCTCTAATCTTTCCTATACTGAGAAATGTTGGAAATTTACTCCTTAGAGTGGCATACGTAAACCTTCTTTCAGAGTTGGGAAAATGAACTTTCAAACATCCAGGTTTTCACATGAGCAAATGTACACATGCATATTTGATCATGCTAAAATGCAGTTCACAAATATTTTGTAGAAGTACAATTTCTTGCCCTGCTAATGTAAATTCTTGTGAATTCACGAAAGCCATATACCAAAGGTGCACTTTTGAGACTTTCTTAAATAATTGGGCCCCTAATTTGGTCTGGTGTTAACCATGACCTTATGTGTTTATTAAAATTCTCTCTCTCTGAATCGGCTGGCTTCACTGTGAGTGACATCATCTGCTCTTTCACAAGGAGCATATCGGCACACAAAGTAGTCTTGTTCAGTACCAGTAACTAATGTGGCAGTGTGTGCTCTTTGAGACCAAAAACAATTTTTGCGTTTGCCAATGTTTGTTATAATGGTGAGGGCCCGGCAGCTCTCACATCAATAAGGTTTTACAAAAGCCATGCCAAAACAAGTCACGCATTACCAAAACTAAAAAGCTGACCACCAATGTCAGACCTACTGGCTTTGCCAAGGCTTGTTTATTTTAGTTTCCCATAATCTTATTAAAAATGATTACACAAATTTTCCAATATGAATATTTTTGGGAAATACTAGCATGCATCAACACATTTTACTAAATGATGCTGCAAAGAAATGGTACCTGAAATTTTACAGTAGTTTAGCAAAATGTTATTTCCCTACTTTCATTTTTTAGTAATATTTTATATTGAAAGCAAAAAAGCATTAATCTTGATTTCAAACTTCTGCAAATATTTGCATCTAATGAGAGAGCATTCTGTGAGCATCATGCATAGCCTCATGTTGCTAAACTTTGAAACCGTGTGTACACATTTTCATACCGGAACCACTGTCAGTGGTGCAGTCAGAACGTACATTTACTTAGAGCGCTCTCCCTAATAATAAAGGCTTTCAAATAATGAACCATAAATACAAGTTTCAACAGCATTAACACATGCACACAAATATTAACTAAACTACAGGCAGTACCCTTCCCTGATCCTTAATGTGGTACTGCAAACTGGCAGCCAAAGGGTCTGTGCTGCAGGGGGTTGGGCCTACTTGTCCCAAGGACAAAATACACATTAAAACTTGTTGCCCTTGACCCCAAACAATATGTTCTGGGAGTCTGGCTATAGGAATATAGGAATTCCACATCCCTGCAGTCTGGACCACCGGCATGGGTTGCTATCTCTCCGGAGATAGGTTTTTCATTCAAAGTCTCTAGTTTTTGACAGTCCTAGGTCTCAAATGATACCTTGGCAAATCACAATCCGGATGCTCAAATATAGGTATTGGTATCAATTTGGGCTCAACAGGAGTGAAGTTGATCAGTGGATGCGCTACTTCTCCTTCAATCAGCTCACCATCATTAAAAGATACTTGCTGTGGAATTTGTTCACTTTCCAAATCAGGAATCCCTCGCTTCACACATTGACCATAGAGCAAAGGCAATGGAGCTTTCTTAATGTGGCTGGCATGGAGCCAGTGTTTTTGTCCCATGCACTTAACAGCAGTCTGAGTGGCGAGTAGCACTTGCACAGGTCCTTTCTAGCGTGGCTCAAGACTGGATTTCCTCTGCAAGTGACGGGTGAAGCCCCAGTCTCCAGATTATGACCTGAACCTTCAAGACGAGGAGGGAGAATGGCCTTCACCTGTGAATGAATCAAACGCAATTCTTTAGTCAATTGGTCATAATAATCAACAAGCAGAGGATATTCAATTTCACAAAAAAATAAAAATTTGATGGTACATCCCATACATTTGCTGGCCTCCCCATGATTATTTGGAATGGAGATAAACTCATTTTCGGGTGTTCAGTATTGCGCATTGAAAGCAAAGATATGGGCAAAGTATCAGTCCATTTTGTTTCAGCACATATCCTTCCCAGTTTTCCTTTCAAGATACCATTGTATCTTTACGCAAACTTTGCAGACCAGGTCCATCGCTTAGCCAATGAAGTGTGGCCCATTGTCGCTCCAGAGAACTCTTGGCAAACCAAATCTTGAAAAGTACTCCTTCAGGAGTACTTTTACAGTACTTAGGGCTGTGTTCTCATAGAGGGTAAGCCTCCACCCACCTCTTAAAGGTGGCAGACATACTTAAGCTTGCCCTCTTGTTTCATTTCTATGAAATCCATTTGCAGGACTTCAAAGGGCAAATCTGGGGATGCAAAAAACGGCCTGTCGGGCCTGGGGTACCCTTTCCAGGATTATAAGTAGCGCATATCATGCATCTTTTCACATGGGACTCTGCCACCCTGGGAATCAGTTTGTTGAACCATACATGGTCTAATGTTCCCACTATTCCGTTGGCACTAATGTGAGCCGGGCTATGTGCCATATTAACAATAGCATTAACATAACAATTAGGGAGCATCCATCTTTGTTTCTCTGACAGATCTATTCAACAGCCGGTATCATCTAATCTACCATACATCTGCCATGCCTCTTTCTCTTCTATAGTAGCGTCCTGTTGTATCTCTCTAACACTTTCTTAAGTATTGTTAAACATTGGTACTCCAGGGACCCCTCTAGATGGTCCTGTAACACACATTAAACTATATTCAGATCTGGCTGTTTGCTTGGCTGTTTCATCTGCAAAAGCATTTCCCTGAACTACCTCATCAATAACCTTTTTATGGGCACTGCATTTAACAATAGCAACTTTTTTTGGTAATTTGAGAGCATCCAATAACTTTACTATTAATTACCCATGTTTTACCTTAGTACCATGTGAGGTCAAAAAGCCTCTTTCTTTCCATAATCGTCCAAATGAATGGGCAACACCAAAGGCGTACTGCAGGGGTGGGGGAATCATATCGCTCAACACCCGAACCAAGTAGATTGTTATTATGGGCAAGAAGATGTATTGTCTTTTTTGCCCATTGGACAAGTAGACATGAAATACCTATAAATATACGAGCTGGGGGCACTCTGGAGCTCACAGTCTTTGAGAGGCTGGAAGCCCGTGACTGGCGGGGGCAGTCTTGAGCCAAACGTCAGTGTTCTGCCTGAAAAGTGCCGGTTCCATACTGGTGCTGCCCACATCCTTAACACAGCTGCCGAACACGCATGGGTGGGCCAAGAGGTAGGAAACACTTTTTCCGCTGCCTCTCTGCCGCCGAGTGGCTTGATCCCTTCCCCCCCGTTCAGTGCTATCCGTCCAAGGCAGGCCACTCGTCTTTGGTGCGCTGTGGTGCACTTCCTGGAAAATGGCAAGAAGTAGGTTGCTGTCTCAGACACACACTATGCCACCACCCCCTCACTGGTGTAACATTAGCCACCACGGTGCGGGGGAGGGACCCCCTCTGGCAATTGTGCACAGGCACCCTGTCTTTAAAAAATTATTTACGATTTTTTTTGACAACATAACAATCGTCACTTACAGATCATCGTGATGTACAGTATGTATTCTGAAAGAGAAAAAATGCAGTATTGTATGCAACATTACAGTCAGGTATTACATTTCAGTGGTTCTTCTTTGCGACATTTCCAATTCTACTGTTGGCGAGATACATAGTTCCCCTGATAGACATTCCAGGCACCCCACTTTTTGTCCCACTTCTTAGGGCATCCTCTAGTTTTGTAGACCAGGCACCCTGGCTTTTTAATTACTTTTCACTAAGCCACTGGCTCCCCCGGCAGGTGAGTCAGTTCGATAATGGTTTTTGCAGCGGTCACAGCCTTAAGAAAATGATGTGAACTGTGATGCTGCATGTTATGGGCTGGGTTCGGTGAGCGAGGGGCAGGGTGAAATGAATGGTATGTTAACATAATTTACAATACAGTGGGAAGGAGCCTCTCCAATGATGCCGGCTGATCAATGAGGCGCCTGTTGCAGTGTAACAATGGAATCAGTGCAGCGTTGATCATGAGTGAAACATGATGAAAGGAAGTTCACCATAGAGAGATATTTACCTTAACTTTGTCTCTGCTTTTATGGACGATGTCGCATGTCGGGCCAAGGAGAAAACAATCATACTTTAAACACCTGGCAGGATTTCAGAAAATACCGCCTTGCAAGATTAAGTGCGCGCTGTAAATAGATTTTTTTTGTTTTAATTACATCTTTTTTCCTGGGGGTTATACTAATATTGTTACGTTTGAATAAAAGAATAGCCATCACACTGTTCACTCTTGGCATCGAAATGTCGCAACCCAAACGAGGTCTCCTTTACCAATTCCCTCTGCCACAGTCTTGCCTTTTCCTTATTCCAATACCCCTACCTGGCCCCCCACTCTTTCGCACCACGTCTTCTCACTTCATCAGTGCCCACACTTTTTACTTCCCAATCTTGCCACTGTGGCAGAGGAAAAGCCTGATTGTCCGTGTCAATTTTATAGGGTTTAATCCTGTCAGAAACGGGTTATTGTCCACATTTTGGACTCGTTACTGTTACCCTGTACCTTTTTATTTGGTTGCATTTTTAGTCTCCTATACCTACTCTAAACAGCCCCCACCGTGCACAGCACTCTGGCGGTTTGTGCTAAGAAAGCAGAGCCACTGTAATAAAGTGGTAGGAAAGGCCTAAATTATGAGGCAGTGTTGACTAAATTATGTAGCTACAAAATAAGAATTATGTAGCATAATGCAGCAACATTTTTTTTAAAGTATTACTTCATCATTTTCACATCTGTACATGGTAACACTGTCTATATAAATGCTTTGCTTCATTACTTTCAGATTAACTCCCAAATACAGCAATAAACAATGTAAAAGTGACCAGTCACTACTTGCGATGATGGGCTTTCCACTGAGCGGGAGGACGTGTCCCCACCTTTTTAGTAACTTTTGATCTGTATGAGCTAGAATCAAATTTAAAAAAAAAATATACAGTTTGCGCAGCATGTGATGGATTATATTGCAAATTATGTGGAAAATGACGCAGCTGTATAATCTCATACTTAGAGTGGCTCTGCATACAAGTCACAAACGTACACAGCACCTGCCATTAGTGGGGGACTGTCAACTACTACAATATAAAATGGCAAAAATTGCAGTAGGGAACTCCAATATAAAACAGACATTATAAAAATGTCAATAAAACGTGATTGTGAGACCTATACATTTATGAAAAGACAATCAGTAGTGGTGTTCCCTGAAAGGGAATAACCGCACATCTAAGTATATATGAGTATAGGAGAACTTGCTAATCAGGGCACAGAAATATCAAAATTGCTGTAATTACAGCCGGAGTGCTAGAGAGACCACTGTCACTCACTACCAAGAGTGACTAGAGGAAATCAAAATGACCTGCTGACACGGAAAATTGAAAGGGTCAGTACAGCACTATCCAAATTACAATATTTAGAATAACTTGTTGGTCGCAAGATTGTTCCAACAATATAATTGTAATATACGCGTAATACATCAATACATTATTTCAGGACAAGATGACCAAATCGAAGTCTTTATGCATGTGATTTTCTTTTATTCGTGTATTCAAATTCAAGCGTCATAAGCAGCCAACACGTGTTTCGTCTGTACAAAGTTCGTACCCAGACTTCCTCAAGGCTGTAGACATAAATAATAAGACTCAAATAAAACAAGCATGTACAATGCAATGGTTTCGCCTTTGGAAAAGTTAGAGCTATTGGCATTGTAAATGACAAAATTTGTATTTATGTGTTGGTTTTAAAAACAGATAAATAAATGGCATTGTCATTTACATTGCCATTAGCTAAATCTCTCGTAAATGTGAGACCTATTGCATTTACACCCCCCCACCCCCCCCCCCACCACCTGTGAAGAAGGGGGAAGAACGAGAGGCTGCAACCGGTGCCATGCATTTAAAGATCAATAAATAGCCAGCACGCGTGTGCAAAGTCTCTTTAACTGAGTAAACTCGTATCTATAGCTCCTAGAGCAACCTGGGTGTGCGCTGCGCTGTACAAAGGTGTACATACACCGCTCTGCAGGGCTGGGAGAGTAGCTGGTGTCTTGTTTTCAAAAGCAAATATTATACCCTGGAAGTAAATGCAACACCCAAAGGAAGCAGCTGATACATCATTAAAATAACAGCAATGCTGAAGTGGTGCCGACCCTGACGTCATGGAACAAACACAGGGGGGCGTGGCTTGGACGCCGACTGGGATGGCAGTGTGAGCGATCAGCTCCGCGCCGGATCCCGCTATTGACCCTGGAATCCGCACAATCGGTGCTCCCTAAGACGCGGTTTCGCCGCCCGAGGCACAGCGGAAACGGAGGTGAGCAGCTGGGGGCCTGCTGGAGACCGAGCGCTGCGCTGCGGGCTGCTCCCAGACCTCGAAGGAGCCGGGCCGAGACAAAGGAAGATGGCGGCGCCAGGGAACTGAGGGGACGGCGGTCGGAATGAGGAAAGACCCGAACGGAGCTGGAGTGCCGCAGACTGCTACCTACGGCAAGTGAAGCGGGGGCCCAACGAAAGGATATTCCAGCACTGGGCGGGAGACGCGAGAGGCACTCGCCGCCCGAGGGACCGACGAGCACAGCGCCCATCCCCCCGCCCCCTGCGATGGTGGCCGAGTGCGGAGCGGTCTGACCTGGGATCCAACGCATCCATCGGGCGACGGCAGGGGCTTTTGCAGATACGGCCGGACGCCATTTCAGGGAAACTGGAGCGGGATTGCGGGGCCGGCCGCTTGCGTAGGGGACGCCGATCACCAACCCTGCTGCGGGCGCGGACCCGGATCGCGTGTGGACCAGAATTCTAACTACCGAAGGACAATGGCGGCTGCCGTATGCATGGAGGAACGCTGTTAGCCCAGCGCATAGCACTGGCGGTGGCTGCGGGGGGCTGAGGATGGGCGGTGATTTCTGCAGCACTGATGGGCTCACTGCAGGGTGGTAGCGCCGAGTGAACTTGAATGGCGCAATACCCGTGAACGGGCAGAAAAACCGGCTAGGGAGGACACTCGCCTACATCTTTGAGACCACATTGCTGGTTGCCTACATCTAGGCTGTACGCTTCCTGGACCTTGGGGTGGAGCTGTTGCGTGCCCACACTGTGGACGGCCAGAAACTGTGGGGGGAACCCCTGGATCAGGAGTGCTCTGGGGGGTGCATGAGAAGAGAAGAAGCTCTATAGACGATCTTTGGCTGCCGAAGCTGGGCCCTTGCGCTGAGCACGACTGGGCCCCGCTGAGAGACGTTGGCGGGCAGTGTTCCCGCGACAGGGGACCAGCGTAGCCCTTCGAGGCGACCCCGGGGCGGCTCTCGTGGAAGCCGGGATGGCCGCTACTGGTGGCGAACCCAGTATGGAACGAGGTCAGGTCGATACGACCGCCCTGATCCAAGATGGCGGGGCTCATGCCCCCTTGGAAGCATCGACTCAGGAGCAGAGGCTGAATCGGCGACTAGACAGCATATTAGAAGCGATAACTGCGACGAAGGACTCGCTGCACCAGGACATAGCGCAGGTCGCTACGGGGCTGGGACTCCTAAAGGCGGACCATGCCAAGCTCTCGGACAAAGTGAAGGACAATGAGCAACTATTGCGGGAGCTGAAGCCGGCGGTGGTCACTGTAGAACATAAACTGACCGATATCCTGAGCCGTTTGGCAACACTGGAGAGACGTGCGGAAGATGCCGAAAGTCGCAATCGGAGGAATAACGTGAGGGTGGTGGGACTTCCGGAAAAAAGTGAAGGGGACGACGCTGTGGCCTACATGGAGAACTGGTTTAAAACGGTTGTAGCACCGGAGGGCCTCTCTCCCTTCTTCTCCCTAGAACGAGCACACAGGGTTCCGGCCCGTCCGCCCCAGCTGGGCCGACCACCTAGACCGATGGTGGTTAAACTGTTGCACTATAAAGATCGTGACCTCCTAATACAGAGTAAGTTGCAAGGGGGGGTTTGACCCATGAAAGTCACTGGGACCTGGGTAATTAATGCAATAAGAGAAAGGGGCCCCAGTAAGTACACACAAAGTTATTAGTACAATGACAATCTAAATATATACACACGTAAGTCAATTTGCTAACATTGTTTTTATTACAATGAAGCTAAGCCAAAATTATTTGGTAACATTTAATGTACAAAATTAATAAATCCTATTGATATCCGTGCCCTGGAGGGGGGAGGGGGAAATGTGCAGTGAGTAAGGTGAGTATAGGAAGGGATAAGTGACATAAACACAGGGGCCAGAAGGGCCACACACTATTATATACAACAATATTTCAATTTTTGAAATAAATGACCATTGGTTCTATTGTAACCTAGACACAACCAGACTTCATAAGTGTACCAAATAACACAATATCAACATGAAGTTGGAAAACAGGAAAATAGTCGACGTTTCGACCCCTTTCCAAAAAGCAGGCTTGAATAGATCCCTTGCAGTGGGGTCTTCTTCAGGACAGAAGACATGCCTATGTTGAAAAAATGGCATCGAAGAAACGTATCAAGAGTAATTTAGCAAGTTCAATCCCAAATGCAGTGAAGGGAAATGCCGCATGTTAACGGTAAAATCAACACATGATTGTAGGAAGAGTTGATAGATCACTCAGTGATCGCAGCGTCTCGGTAGACGAAGAAATCAATTGGCCGGGATGTAAATTCGAAATCCAAGTATTAATCAGACCAGCATCTAATGTGTGGTTAAATCTCGGGGAAACCTCTACAACCGCTACAATGGACGTGCCAAACGCTACTGCCATTACTCGCGATCATGTCAATGTCCATACGTTTCTTCGATGCCATTTTTTCAACATAGGCACTGCCACCATCTTGCTTCTAGAGGTTCATTGTATTGTCCAGACTCTACACCCTATGAGGGTAGTTCTTTCTCCACCTTTTGAAAACAACCATCCTGGTCTGTGTCCCTGTCTTCTGTCCTGAAGAAGACCCAACTGCAAGGGATCTATTCAAGCCTGCTTTTTGGAAAGGGGTCGAAACGTCGACTATTTTCCTGTTTTCCAACTTCATGTTGATATTGTGTTATTTGGTACACTTATGAAGTCTGGTTGTGTCTAGGTTACAATAGAACCAATGGTCATTTATTTCAAAAATTGAAATATTGTTGTATATAATAGTGTGTGGCCCTTCTGGCCCTTGTGTTTATGTCACTTATCCCTTCCTATACTCACCTTACTCACTGCACATTTCCCCCTCCCCCCTCCAGGGCACAGATATCAATAGGATTTATTAATTTTGTACATTAAATGTTACCAAATAATTTTGGCTTAGCTTCATTGTAATAAAAACAATGTTAGCAAATTGACTTACGTGTGTATATATTTAGATTGTCATTGTACTAATAACTTTGTGTGTACTTACTGGGGCCCCTTTCTCTCCTAATACAGAGGGCACGCTCCCAAGGCCCGTTCCAAGTGGACAATAACGAGGTTACGGTCTTCCCGGATTATACACAGGAGGTCCAGAGGAATAGGGCGTCCTTCCTGGCCGTGAAAAAAGAATTGAGGGAAGAAGGGATTCAATACTCATTGCTCTTCCCAGCCAAGCTAAGAGTGATCCTAGATGGGAAAACACAATTCTTCCAAACCCCGGATGAGGCTTGGTCATGGCTTGAGCTTTATCGTGCTGGAACGGACCGCACTGGCAAAAGCGGAAGGGACACGCAGAAACCGCTCCGGATCAGAAAATCACAGCGCATCCGTAAACGGAATAAACTCAAAAGAGCGATGCGGGATGCGCAAATGGCGGCAGACAGGAAGGGCGCACTAGCGGCAACAGCGATCATCACGGGATCACAGCAGGAGAAGACATCGGAGGGATCGGACTCTGACGAAGAGGGATTGAAAACGGGAGGGGACGAGTCGGAAGCAGAGAGCTCGAAGGGACCAGCGGTCACCCCGCACACTTCGGATGGACTATTTAACGAGTGATTTCTCAGAGACATGACCAACTCTGACATTTGTACTGGGGCAGTCTCTCCAGATGCTGAACGTACTATCAGGTATGGGGCTGCGACTGCAGTATGGGATCGTGGGCGCGGGGAGGGAGCTCTGCTGGCCCTGGATCGGCGCTAATTCACCCTCTTGTGGCCCTTAAGGCTTTCTGTGGTGGAGACCACAGATTAGTGTAATGTATGTTGTGTTACGAGTTTGGAACGGGGCTGAAGCTGGGTTATTAAGTCCTGTCCTGGGGAGAGGGGTTTGGGGAGTTTTCTGGGGAGTTCTGACTGGGGGACACAACTGCTGCGATGTGGGGGGTGATAGATTGTTGCTGATCCTATGCGGAGACGACTGCTATGGGGACGTTACCTAATTTGAAATGCATTTCATGGAATGTCCGTGGACTTCGAACGATGGTAAGACGTCACAAGGTGCATTCCCACTTGGTGAGGCGTGGCATTCAGATTGCAATGCTACAAGAAACTCATTTGACCAAGAAGGAATGCACTGCACTACAGAGGAGGTGGCGTGGGCAGGTGTTTGGTACCACATACTCAGCATTCGCCAGGGGGGTGCTGATCTGGATAAGGGCGGGGATACCGTTTCAGGTCATGAACCAGCGGATAGACCCTGAGGGTAGATACGTGGTGGTAGAGGGGAGGCTATACGGTCGAGAGGTAACGCTATGTAGTGTGTACGCCCCCAATGCTGATCAGGCCCATTTTTTTGATAAATTAACGAGCTCGCTAGCCCATTTCATGGCAGGCCCCATCATAATGGGAGGAGACTTTAATTCGATCACTAATGTGGAACTTGATAGATCGCACCCACCATTGGCCGACTCAACTGTGCGTAGATTAGCCACTTACAGGAAAGAATGGCAAGAGAGATGGGGACTGTTAGATGTGTGGAGAGAACAGCATCCTGAGACAAGGGACTACTCCTTTTTCTCAGCGTTACACGCATTGCACGTCAGAATAGACTTGATCCTCTGTAGTAGCCCGTTAGCTGCCATGGTGACTCACACGGAATATTTGACCAGGACAATCTCAGATCATAATCCCCTATTGGTGTCAGTGCAGTGGCAACAGGTGAGATCAGCGGTCCCCACATGGAGGCTGCAGCCTTACACACTAGAGGATCCGGTGTTTAGCGACACGGTCCAACAGGGCATTGAACACTATTTTGGGGTGAATGAGGGCTCCGCGGCCACGAGATCGATAGAATGGGATGCGATGAAAGTGGTGGTGAGAGGCGTATGTATGGGCCGGTTCTCGAATGTGAGGACGTCAGTCTTGAATGATCTGGTAAAGGCTGAAGATGTGCTGAGGGGATTAGAGCAGCGTAGGCCTGAGCGACCAGACCTACAGGAGCAGTTGCTCGAGGCTAAGGAAATGGTGGCGAAGGAAACTGAGCGGTTGCGGTGCTATGATTATAAGCTGTACACTATCAAGGTTCATGCGGAAAGAGATAAAGTGGGTACGCTCCTTGCCAAGCTTGCCAACCCAGAACCTAGGGGGTGCCTGATCATGAGTATAAAAACGGAGACAGGAGACGTAGTTTACTCGCAATTAGCGGTCCTATCGCGCTTTAAGTCTTATTACACAGATTTATATGAATGCCAGTTAGAGGTGGAGGCTTCGGAGATAGGGGATTATTTGGAGTCTGTCCCTTTGCCGATGCTAGATGACGAGGATGCAGAAGATATAGGGGGACCCATAACGCTGTCAGAGATTAAACTGGCTGTTAAACAGATGGCCAGAAACAAAACGCCGGGGGTGGATGGCCTACCAGTTGAATTTTATGCAAAATTTATCGACATATTAGCACCCAGGCTATTTATAGTGTATTCGGAAGCGGGACAGAGGGGACATTTGCCCGAATCGATGAGGGAGGCGCTGGTGGTTCCACTGCTGAAACCAGGTAGAGAGGCATTGGACGTGACATCCTATCGACCCCTGTCCATGCTGACGGTGGATTATAAGAACTTAAGCCGTATCCTGGCCACCAGACTCCTACCGTACATGACCAGATTAGTTCATAGGGACCAGGCAGGGTTTATCCCTACCAGGAACACTTCCATGAATATACGCCGGTTGATCCAGATGCTAGACAGTGCCGGGGACTCCCCTCATAGCCCGGTGGCATTATCGGTTGACATCGAAAAGGCTTTCGATAGCCTGGAGTGGCAGTACCTGGATGAGGTGCTAGTGAAATTCGGCATAGGTGAAGGTTTCAGGAGGTGGACGAGGGTTCTATACTCCTCTGCTACAGCGAGGGTACGTCTGGGTCCGGTAATATCCTCGGCTTACCCGGTGCGTAGGGGGACGAGGCAGGGATGCTCGCTCTCTCCCTTGTTGTTCGCACTGGCGATGGAACCTTTGGCAGCACTGGCAAGGTCAGGCGCAATGTATCAAGGGGTAATGCAGAGAGCGAAGTCGCATTACATATCACTGTATGCGGATGACCTGTTGCTGTACCTAGCCGACTCCGGACGAGCCCTGGAGATGCTATCCAGATTTGGTAGGATGTCGGGCCTTAAGGTGAACTGGGCCAAAACTTGTGTTTTTCCATTGCAGGAGGGCACACCGTGCCCCCACCCTCACGCTGGAGGTGGTTTGGGAGCCCTCCAGCTTCACTTACTTAGGTGTCCGCATATATCACGAGACTGCGAACTTGTTAGAGGGAAATGTGGGGCATTGCATGCGTGCGCTGAGGGGCTGCATGGCCTTTTGGGCGTCCCTCCCCTTATCTGTGCTGGGCCGAGTGGCACTATTGAAGATGGTGGCGCTTCCGCGGCTACTTTATTATTTTAGGACATTGTTGGTCTGGATCCCGCAGCGTATATTTAAAGAACTACAGATGATGGTGACTGGCTTCCTGTGGGGCCAAGGACGGCGCCGGGTGGCGCTGAAAACCCTGACTAGGCCCAAGCTCGAAGGGGGGATGGCAATCCCCGACTTTAAATTATATTATCTGGCAGCACAGCTGCAAATATTGACGCAGCATGTGGCCAGGGAATTCAGGGGACCAGACCTCGACCGAGGGTTCGGTATTCAGCGACATGTCTTGTCCTACGTAATCATGCAACAGAAACTAGATATGAGGGACCTCACGATGGAGGAAAGGACACTCAGGCTCTGCTGGAACAGGAGTCTGAAGAGAGCGAAGAGCACCCGGTCATATGCACCAGAGATCCCACTGGGGATGCTGACTGCGCTGCCTCATGGGGGCGATTGGTCCCCGTTATCTGAGTGGGAGGAGGTGGGATTGCAGATGGTGGGAGACCTATACTCTGAAGGGACACTGGTCCCCTTCCGGACTTTGCAGGAACAGTTTGGCCTACCAGACGGTAATTTTCTGCTGCACGCAGCAGTGGTTGCAGCGCTGCAAAAGCACTGTAAGGGAGGGCTGGCTGAGCCGGAGACGACTATGGCATGCCAATATGTGGTTATGGCTGCGGGCACTACCAAGGCGGTGACCTGCCTCCATGCTAGAATGTTAAACGAGGGACTGGAACCACTACTGGCACTGAAGGCAAAATGGGAGGATAGTATAGGTAAACCCATACCGGACACGATCTGGGGACATATTTTAGGACGAACATGGAAGGGCACGTGGAATGCCCGATTCCAGCAGGTACCCCGGAGATGATTCAGCGGTACTTTCGGGTGCATGACGCCATGTGCCCGAGGTGCTTGGCGCCTGAGGCGGACCTGGATCACCTTTTGTGGGGATGTCCGCGGCTGAGGTCATATTGGCCTGACGTGGGGGAACTCCTGAACATGGTTACGGACAGGGAGGTAGATTTCGACATGGCGGCATGTCTGCTGCTCTGGTTCCCTCACAGAAAGAGGACGAAAATCACAAGCAAATTTATAGACTTGGGACTCATGTTGGCTCAGAGAGAGATCACCTGGCACTGGAAATCTAAAGAAGGCCCTTCAGTGAGAAGGTGGATGAATGAACTGTTGAAATGGGCCAGTAGCGAAGGTATCCTTAGGATGCGACAAGCTGCCAAGACTGATAATGATAAAAGCTTGGAAATGGCGAGAGCATGGGAAATGATAGTTCAAGCATTGCGTGATTACATGGTAGAGGATGAGGATGACGCGCAAGGGATGACAAGGACTCCATGAGATGTAAATGAGCAGACGTTACCCCCGATTAGTGGCGTGCTCCAGTTCTATTACAGCTTACATACACCCACATCAGCGGCAGTTGGGGAGGGTGGAGGGGGGAAGGGAGGGTTTGGTAGGGGTAGTTAGGCACACCGACACAGTTGCGGAGGGAGCTGGGAGATGGGATCTGGGGCGAGATCACAGTACTGGGGCCCCGGAGGTCTAAGGCAGGAACCCGGGAGGTGAGAATAGTATATCCCCAAGATGGTCACCACAAGAGGAAAAGATAGGACTACATTGCAATAGGGGCTACGCGCTGAAATTTCCTCCGCAAGATGTTTGGTTATGATTGGTGATGCATAGGGGGGTTGTTTTTTTTTTTTTGTTTTTTTTTAGGGGGGTAAAAAGCGGAAACCGAATAGTGTTGTTAATCGACCACCCATGTGAGGTGGGCACTGTGACATCTCCTTGCAAATGTGATCTGGCACGCCGCCCGACCTCCGGGATGTGGGCTGAATGGCTGTGTACGATTTTCCTGTCACCAGGGTGTTTCGTGATGTCGCAAGTGTACTGATTGACCTGTTCTGAGGTCTTGTTTCTAATTCTGCAATAAAAACAACTTAAAAAAAAAAATGGAACAAACACAGAAAAACTCCAGCGTGTATTACTGTAACCTTGAACTTTCACTTTAACATGACGTAAAAAGTTTGGAGCTCTGAGTAGTCGACGTGCACTGCACAAAAAGACACATTGGAAAGCAGACTCATTTCCAATCTCAGCAGAGAGGCCAGTGACTGAATGGGCACAGGGCGTGGCAAACCGATCCCCTATTCCTCTACAGCAGGTCCTTCAAGAGCCGGGATGAGGCACGTGACTCACCAAAGGCTATGCAGCCCCTAAACATGAGACTACACACATAAAGGGACCGCACATCTATCAGACGAAATAGCATAAATAATGCAGGTAGTCATCCTCCGAGGAGAATGGCCTCTCTGGCACAATTGACACATTTCACTGTCGGAGGCGAGAGCAGGAGTCTGACACTGGAAGCCAAGGAGCTGTTAAATATTTGATATTAACTGCACAATTCACGGTTCGAGGGCCAGCGAAGGGAGAGGGGAGGGCATTTACTCGCGAGCTCGCGCAAAAGAGCAATTTGACCAAATCCAGGCGAAAGGAGGGCGACGGCGCCTTAGACTAGCCACTCAGGAACTCGAATACAGCCGACTGACCCGGCCCACCCTGGCTCCATGACCTCAGCGCGATTCGGCGCACACCGGTAACATCCGGAGGGCGTTCTCATTCTGAACTGTAGCACTACGCTTGCTCTCGCCTTATGGTTCCGAGTCCAAACGGAATATAAATTCTCAATCGTGATTATTGATTAAGTCCCTGCCAACCCTTCCCAGACCTTGGCCCCACTGGCCCCGGATTGGTTCATGCTCCACGCTCTGTGGCAAAAGAGGCTTATATTGAAAGGCAATTATTGACTTGTCCTGATGATGGTCCCCGTTATTTAGTAATGGGACCGAAACGCCGTCGACCTAAGTACCATATACTTGTGTAATGAATTTCTATGCAATGCTATGTAATGGTACCTATTCAAATTTTCTGTATGATTGGATTTCTACAGAAATTGCTGCTCTTGCCTTGTAAGCCCTGTCCTGTTGTGTCTGTATATTTGTGTGGTTGGGTACAGGCTTGTGCCCAACACCAGTGAAATGTTGAAGGTTATTACGTTGTTCTAAAATTCTTTATTAAGTAAAAATTTAGAAGACCTCTGTCCGGCTGGACATGTCATCATCAATATAGAACTGACTGGGTCTATATTTATTTCCTACTCATTCTTGTCTCCTTGCTTGGGACCGTTGTTGTTCTTGTATATTAGACTAGCCACTGGCGCATTTTAGCTCTTGGGCTGGTACGAGGAAGGTTAAACAGTGCCAATCTTGGCCATACAGCCCCCAGCATATGGATGCAGCGCTAGACGAGCCTGAATGACGTACAGCGCAAGCATAACACCCTGAAGTACATCGCTTGAGGTATAGGAACGCAGGCTAAATTAAAATATGCCTATCGGGCAGCAACACTAAACCAGAGAAGAAGCAAGACAAGATAAGAACAAGCAGCTCCTGAAAGACACGGACAGCGGGAGGGGGGCAGGATACGACCACACGGGACCGGGAGACACGCAAACACGAAAAACAAACAGGGAGACGACATGAGACGGGGTAGAGGTACAAAGTGACAAGAAAATATAAACAAAATGCTGCTTACCTGATCGCAAATACAAAGTACTTCCTGGCAACTTCAATCGCGCAGCCCACTCCTGCAAAGGACACTTCGAAAAAGACCAAAACATGCCGAGACCAAAAAAAAAAATAACATCCGCCCACCGCCGCAATGACGCACGAAAATGGGCGGGATGAGTAAAAATCGTGGGAACGCCCACGAATCTGCTCGGGGAATGAGTGACGCATCTCTGTTCCAATGGCTAGCCTCCATTTATGGAGCTAGCCAATGGGACAGAGAGGCGGAACGAAGCCCCATACTTGTTTACAAAAGTTTTCGCCTGTGCGATACTGCTTGCGCAGTAAACGCCAGGCGAAACCTAAAAAGGTGATAACCCTTACAGGACAGCAAATCATGTCTAAGCATATTATAACCCCAAGAACTCAGGAAGAAGATCAAGAAGTAAGATAATAAAAAATGTGCAGAAGAAAACTGAATGTGAGGGAAAGACCCATAGTAAAAACAAAATTTGTCAGAGAGATTAAAGGAATCAAAATTCTTCTAGTTAAATTAAGCATCAGGCAGCTGTATAAGCTTAAACTGTATTTGTGAGTTAATAAATAGCTCAGGCCAAGTGCTAAAAAGTCAAGCATATCCAAAGGAAAATATCAACACCAGAAAGAATAAGGCATGATAAGGACGGAAAGTAAGACATGAATGATGTATCATGTCAGTTAACTCATTGCATGCAGTTAAGAGCAAGCTCGAACAGTAAAAGACCCACCAAGAATATCTTAAATGAATCAGGCCGCTTGAAGTTGTGGAATTGATAACCACAAAGAATTTGTCGGTCGCTGCAGGAAGTGGATGTGGTAACAAACAGGAAATTACTACGTCAGACAGGTCCTATACATTGACAAATAAATGGAAACATTTAGTAAATCATGGTCACGTAATAAATGAGCATCTAGTCATCTAGACTTAGAATCTCAAATCCAGTACTACGGTGAGGCCGGACAAGTAAGGATGCACCCCATGTATATGTGAACTAGTAAGATCTATTGAAGGATTCTGGAATAAAGAACCCACCAAATAAATAGAAGACCTATCAATAAAGAGTCCTATGTCAACATAACATGGCATTAAACTAGTGATCTTAGTATATAGAGAAACAGATTCACATTAATGTTGTATATAAACCATAGCAGTCTAAAATAGCATTTCCTGAGACAAAGAGAAAAAATGATAATCCAAATCAGTCAAGTATCATAAAGGCCAGGATCGAGAATGAAGCCTATCTGACATACACACAAGGGGTATTACCATGGCAGGCGCTCACCCAGTATAAGATAAGACGCAGGGAGAAGGTTCTTAAGTTTTGTATGTGGATTGGCTCGCTTAAAGAGACCGACTTGTGTCCTAAGAGAGTGTCTCTAAAAAATGAGTATTTGGAGAAATCCGGTTATTCACACAATGTTAAGTAGTTAAGGAATAAGACAACATGTCACACCACGCTCAATTATGCCTAAAGGATAGAACCACACAAATGTAATGGAATGTGGTAACAAAAACAGTAAATTGACCATATTCCCATAATAAAAAGAGATATGTTGATGTTGGGCACTCACCCGGTATGGGGTACAGGTCGGTAATAGGATTCCAATATACTGTTTATAGTATTAAATTGAAGTGTCACCTCCTACATCCATAAATAATGTCCAAAATCTATCGAGAAAATGTACAAAACATGCATCCATATTATCCTTGCGTTAGACTTCAGCGGTGTGGTATAACAACCACATGGATTACATATTCATCACCTTAGCTTTTGGAGACCTGTTTCTCTTGATAAGATTGATGATGCTCTCTGATTTGGACGCGGCTCAAGGTACATTACAGTGGTAGCTTCATCCCCCAAAGCCATGCAGCAGATGTACCGCTCTACTGTAACACTCCAGTAACCATGGTTGCCGGCAACCAGGGGTGGGGAGCCATATTGGGAGGTTGTAAAAAATTGGGTTATTGGTTCATGGGGGTATGGGCCCTTCTCAAGCAACAGCTACAATACTTGTCAGGGTGGACCACAAAAAGTCACTAAATTAACCTTTTGTTAAGCCTCAAGTAGCTTGGCACAAAAGCAGTCAAGCTTACGTTAGAGGCAATGTGTAAAGTAGTTATGCAGCACCTAAACAGGAAGTGAAAACACAACACTAGAAAAATATCACACCAGTTTAGAAAAATGTGAGTGCATTTTGTTGTGACTTGTTAAAGTTTAAAGTGCAAAATAGCACCCAAAAGATCAAAACATCAACTGTGGAACATCTAGTCGTGTGAGACTGGGCAAAGTAGAAAATGATGGCCAACCTCTATGGAGCGCGGTTCGGATACTCCTAGTGGATTGGGTCCGGTCTCTGGTTACCTTAGGACTTAGAAGAACTTTTAAAGAAAAATGTCTAAGAAGGTAAAGTTCAGCGGAGCAAGGCAGCCGGTGGTGTCTATGTTGGGGAGCTGCTGGACGGGGTCGCCGGTAAGGTTTCTTCATTTGGATGAGGCACTTTTTTAGGCGTTGAAGATCTCCAGCTGGAAGAAGCTGCAGGCTGTGGCGGATGAGGGCTCTATGAGGCCGGTTGCAACTTCTGTGAGGAGCCGCAGAAGAGGACTTGATGCTTCGGAGAAGAACATAGCAGGAGCTGTCCAGCCTTACACATTGGGCAGATTAGTGAGCAGGTATGTTACGGTCGCCTCTCGGTTCTCAGAGTACTTTTCATCAGAAAAATTTCTAAGTTCCCTAGTTTTGGATTTTGGCTATCGGCGCACCTTTAGCATCACTTCTAAGGGTTCAGGATTAGAGAGGCAACAATTGAAGGGTCAGGACTCATTCTTGCTGGGTCCAGGTGCAGGTTGCAGTTGGTTGGAGCCTTTTCTGTCCCTGAGGCTCTTATTATGAGGTCAGCCAACTTTCCCTTGGAGTAACTCTGGTAGTCCTGGGTTCAAGCAGATAAAGAGGTTTAACCTCTTCCATGCTCATGACGAGAGGCACGGTTGAGCTGCACTCATGACGAGCAGAGCTCGTCATGACCGTTGGAACCTTCACATGTGGGGATAATTTCCCCGCTGTGCTGAACGTTCCAAAACGGGTGTGGCTGTGACGAGCTCCGCTAGTCATGAGTACAGCTGCACTGTGCCTCATGATGAGCCGAGCTCGTCACAAGCACAGCGGCGCTGCGCGCGACCCCCCTCCCCCCGCACAGCGGGGGGAAAACACCCCGCAGCAAAGGGGTTAAAGAAGCAGACCAGTGCTGTGAAGGTACAGGGCAGGTTTCGGGCTGCAGGGTAGTTGTCATGGTGCAGCAGAGCAATCCTCAGAAGTAGTAAACAGGAAAGGGCGCACACTGCTCCACCTATCAGCTGGATTGCCCCTGTGCATACTGGGTCATGCAGTTTGTTTTTCTTCGCACATGGTAAGAAAGGGTTTGTAAGTATTTCACCAGGTTTGGTGTAAGTAGGTACTTGTTGTCTCCAGGCATCTCTAGACACGAGCATCGACTCGTGTTTCTGGATCAATATCCTTCATCAGTAGAGATAAGTAATGAGGCCGCTGAATAGGCTTCCCAACGAACAGTCACAGGCTTCGATGCCTACCGGGCGAGCAGGTGAAGCACCACTAGCTTGTCAGGTAGGGAGGTTCACGGGAGCCCTTAAACAGTACACAGGAAAGGGTGCACACTGCTCCACCTCTCAGCTGGATTGCCCCTGTGCATACTGGGTCATGCAGTTCGTTTGTCTTCGCACATGGAAAAGAAAGGGTTTGTAAGTATTTCACCAGGTTTGGTGTAAGTAGGTACTTGTTGTCTCCAGGCATCTCTAGACACGAGCATCGACACTCGTGTTTCTGGATCAATATCCTTCATCAGTAGAGATAAGTAATGAGACCGCTGAATAGGCTGACCAACGAACAGTCACAGGCTTCGATGCCTACCGGGCACGCAGGTGCAGCACCACTAGCTCGTCAGCTAGGGAGGCTCACGGGAGCCCTTAAACAGTAAACAGGAAAGGGCGCACACTGCTCCACCTCTCAGGTACTACAATTAGAAGTGCACCATCTCAAGGAGTCAGCACATCACTTACATGCCAGGATAGAAGATGCTAGAGGTGTGACAACATTGGCCTGGTAGGAGTTCCCAAAAAACCAAAGGACATAGCTGCTAAATGCTTTATTGACGACTTCGTAACCAACATAATCAAACCCAGATACCTTTCTTGTCAGTTTGTGGTCGAGAGTATACATGCTGGGGCACGCCTAGCACGGTGTCGAAAGCTGCATCCACAACTGTAGACACCGTGAAGTGATTTTAAGAGCTGCCTGACAGAATGGTCCTTTGCAGTTTGAGAATAACTTCACTATGCTGTTCCTAGACTACAAAGACTAGAAAAAATGGTTAGGGATTCTGCCCACCTCACCCTCCCGTACCTGAGCAGGAGACATCCAAGGATGAAAAAGTAAAAACAAATGGTACTGAAGGGATCAATCTACTTTTAATTATCAAACAAGAAACAATCAATTGTCTTGTGATTTGCGAATTATACGCAGCGTAAGTATATATTAGTTCATATACACATATATGAGCGAACAGCCAGAGAGGCACAATATAAACAGATAACACAATCTATATACAACACATCACATGTACATTATATACAAATACACAGAACACTATACAATACCAAAACACTTCTCTGTACCCTTGAGACAAAAGAATAGATAGATACACCAATTTACATATGTACCTCCTCTCAATTTGGGGTGGAGTACACAACAAAATGGTAGCCCCAAAAACAAAAACACCAGGGGGTTAACTTATCAACCCAGCCTACATTTGTGTTGGTGTGCCTAGGAAAAAAATCCAATCTTCCTTAAATTTTTACAGGGGACTCCGTTCAAAGCATAAGGTGTCGACGCAGTCGCGGTCGCGTTTCAGCCAGATGATATAGGCTTCATCAGGACATGGGTACTCTAGTAACAACAAATACATATATTATCCTCTTTCTACCTAAACAAGAAAACACATTACAGCTGCTAGAATTAAAAAACCTTCTCCCCCACAAGTGGAAATGCAGTGTCAATGGGTGATTCCGTCAAAGAAAGAAAAAACGCAAGAAAAGGGGAAAGTCCAAGAACAAATAAAAATCCAATAAATGTAAATAATAAATGATAAATAATAAAGGAGACTATCAAAAAGACCCCAACCACACCTCCAAGTGGACAACTCAAGCATGCGACAAAATTTAAACGCTAATGACAATCGAACAAATCACCTTATACCCCAAAGTGTATTAATGCATATACATGCCAAGTACTACCAAAACACATCACGTGTCCAATAAAAGGACCTATTCTTCTCGGCCCTGGCTCAACCTCGGGCTGGTATGGCCGGCCCCCCCACAACCACCAAGGTGGGTGGGGTAGGAACCACCGTCTAGACTCTATTCCCGTGGACTCTACATAAAGGAAACATATAAAAGGCAGTCAATCAATCCCAGGGGAAGATCTAACAGGGGGGACGTTGCCACACAAACACCATCACTGACAACAGGATATCTAACACAAAGCATGGTACACCTACCTTTATATCTTCGTAATGTCCGCCCAGGTAGAGAATAATCTCTGAAGTGGATCAAGTCTCGCAATCTTCCTACAATCATGCCCGACCCCAGGAGAAAGAAGAAGAGAGGAACAAAAAACCGTCAATCACTCGACCCTCTCTCCTCATTCCCCTCCACCAATATCCAAACAGAGCTAAATAACGGTACACACATGCTGGAAAACGGGGATCTATAACCTAAACTACGTGCGTGCACCCACCTGTACTTACTCTCCAAGTCATAAAATTCACACCTAGACTACACACAGGAAGTCCAAGCAAACTGACTATTTTTTGACAAGGTGAAAGCAGAGCTCCAAAAGTGCACTATTCAATATATGATGGTCTTTCTGGCTTAGTTGCGGATCCTGGTGGAAGGGAAAACATTTTTTTCACAACGCTGGAGAATGTCTGAAAATGGCTGGAGGGGTGATGACCTGTGGAAAGTAATTGACACAGAGGGAGACAGACATCAACTAGAGAAGTGACTCAAGTGGTAGAAACACTAAGGGACGGAGAGGAAATGGTAGCACCTGCATGGGATGACAAAATACCTGGACCATCCCATCCCTGATAGACCTTGTGACCAATAATGTTGTATCTCAAAAGATAACGGAACAAAGGCAGGCGAAGGTCACAGATAGGAGTGACTGTAAACCAAGCACACCAATTGCAAGAAATGCTCACCTTCATTTGAAACAGGAGGTGGCAAAGTTTCTGATATTGCAGAAACGGGTTTGGATTTTTGTTTGTGGTGCGGTGACAAGCACCTCAATCATTGGGGTGGTGGGTAGTTCCACCCTTGCAGCATGAGGTAGTAGGCTGGGGGGATTTGTTGGGGTGGGAATGTTGAGGTTGACTTTATCAGGTACACAAGAGCAGAAAAGTAGGGAGGGGCATGCAGGGTCCCACCTAGTGCCTCCATGTGGTGAGTACAGCGAGGCAACACACAACCCATACAATGACTCTAAATATACTTTAATGAATATCGGTGATCTGGATAACAGACTAAAAAGAGGTGTAGTACTGAGATTTCTGTCCAGGCATTCCCCGATTTGATTCTACTACAAGAGACTCACCTTAAGGGGAGTAATTGGGGCGTCCTGATTAGGGGCACGTATAGGGTGTTGATACATTTGAGGTTCACTTCCAGTTTCCGTGGGGTCGGAATCCCGGCTCGTAAGTCACTCCAGCTCCAAGTTGACTGGACGTGGGTTGATCCTGCAGGTTACTATTCCACAGTGTGTGGGAAATGGAATGGAGAAAAACTGGTGGTGGCCTCTATGGATATCCCTCCAGGATTGCAGACAAGTGGGTTATTAAAATTAAAGGGAGTGAATGCTGAAATGCCGTAAGTGCTCCTGCTGATGGATAGAGACTTCAGTTTCACAACAAGTGGGGAAATGGATAGTTACCGCACCCACTCTGCAATGTAGGGACTATAAGTATCTGCTAACATTTGTGGCTGCACTGGGGCTGGTGGATCTCTTTAATGGGGGAGCACCCTACGGTAATATAGGATTCATACACATCTAACGTTATGGATTCCATGCCCTGATTAGACTGTGTTCCAGTACTGGAGATACAGGGGGTGGAGGCATACAACAAGACAAGATACTTATTGTGGGGCATATCCTATCACTCCCCTGTGACCACTAGACTTGAAATGCTGATTGTTAAGACATACTGAGTGGAGGCTAGATGCTTGGGAATTGGCAGATTGGAATACATGAAGACAACTGTCAGATGTAACAGATATATTTCAAGGAGAATAGTGGAACAGTGGGTTCTAGTCGATCTCTGGGAGCTCTAACAAAGAGGGAACACTTCAAGTGTTGCAAAGCAATCTTATTCTGAAAATTCAAAGCAGTTCAAATGTTCATCACCTGATTATTTCTACTTTTAATCCATATATGAGGATGGGCCATAATACAGTTTTCAAAAAACATTTTAATTTTGTTTCATCAATACTTCGCACTTCAGCCCAGTCAACACGTTTCGTCATGAAGAGGACTTCATCCAGGTTTGCAAAATCTATCTGGAATAGGTATGTACCAGTGTTAGTAGGGCATTAAAAGAGCAGTCCATCGCAAGTGGGTTCTGCAGAGTAATGCAGAAAAGCATGCAATGGCGCCAACACAGGATAGTTGTTTCTGTCGATCTCTGGGATACGTACAAAATGGTTGTCAGGTTTCCCCATCATGCAGTTACAGAGCACACTATCTCTAGCAGCTAATACCAAGCTAATGTCCTCTGATCAATATGGATAGATCAATACAACACAAACCACATACAACTGGGTCCAAAGAAGACATGTGAATGCTGCTAATCCCACTGTGGGGATAACAGACATGGGATGCCTAGTGCCTAGGCCGGAGACCAGAAGGGTGCCAGCTTGAAGAGTCTAATCTCCCTTCGACATTTTGCAAAGATGAAAGACATGTTGAACACAATTCTTTTCCTACTGAGCGACAAAAGTACAATGATCCATGGTATTACCCTTTCAGTTGTTGGAGGGTTCCTTGCTTGTTAGGATAGTCAACTGACTCCCACGGAACCGAGAACAATAATAAGACCTGATCGGAGCCATCAGAATTGCTCGGAGACGTCTGTGTAACTTTGCTAGATAGACTTTCAGATCTGTGATTTCTTTTTTTCTTAATAATCCAGGTGACTTTACTTTTTTCAGTGAATGCAGCCTTAATTTGCACAATTAGTGAGTGCATTGCCTAACAAGGGTTCCAAAATGGACCAGGAGCATGACAGATCTGCATACAACATGTAGAAATGATTTATTTAAAAACATAAAGAAGATCTGCTTGCAGTAAATTAGTTTTATATCACGTATGATATAAACAGTTAAATATAAACGGCCTACTACGTCAAACTGCACATGTATGACACAGCAATGTACATGGCAACGATCGCCCAGAGTTTTTTCGACCTTGTATTAGGTGGAGTTGATTTCTTTCAGTGAGATGCTATAACTTGTTTTACTGCTAGCAGCTTATTGATTATTGAAATCCAATCATTTCTTGAGGTGCCATCCTGTTCCTCTGGCAATAGTTCAACCATTATAGCAGTTGGGTCTGTCAGTAAAGGGTAACTGTCTTCTCAGTATGGAACCAGTATCTGCAGTGATTTATTCTAACGTACTGCATCTATGGTGGCTTAACCGGTTTACAGAGGTTGTTTCAGGGATTTACATTGAAAACTGGAGCAGCTACTTTTTAACTACTCTTTTCGTGAAAGTTGGTGACCTATATTACTGAGGAATCTGCCGTATCTTCATGGTAGTGAGGAGAAATTACAGTATCTTGGCAGGCCAATTTTTGTTGTGTGACTGACTGACACGGTTGCATGAAGTGCCTCAAGAATGGAGCTACAAAGCAAAATACTTATGTGATATGTTTATGCACTGCTACCTTTAAGAGATGTGAGAAAAAATATATCTTATATGCATAGGATATTGGGCTGACTTTTTTTTTCCCAAGCATTTTTATTGATTTCTCCATTAGTCAATACAACCAGAAATGTATATAATATTGACTACTGCCAATTGAAACTCACTTTCAGAATTATAAGCCAGGCGGTCAGGCATTATTGCAAAATACTTTACAGATGAAGTATTGAATAGTGTTGTGTTCTACGGTGAGCATATCCAGGAACAAAAGGTTCAAGTTTATTAAATGTAATTACTTTAATCAGAGGTAGCTTAGCCTAGTTAAATCACAGCAAAGACGAAAGTCTAGATCGATGCAAAATTGGTGCTGGCATGATGTTCGCATCATACCCATTGAAGCCTTAATCACTCTACATGGGAAATCAAATAACAAGTTTTGAAAGGAGTAGAGTATCAATGCATGTTTAATACATGGGCTTTCTTAGAGCATATTGGGTAATAGCATGTTATAGTGGCTATTTCCACAAGCCTTTGCCACCTTTAGAACGGTCATCTGGGTATAAGAAGACAGTGCTCTTTTCATGCCTATGATCCAGCATGCCAATAGCGTCCTAGGCCGTTATGATAGTTACAGGTAAATGACCAAAAAGTGATCAAGTAAACATTTTAAACATTTAAATCTAGCTCCCCTCCTCCCAGGGCATACTCCCCACCCACCGACCCCACAGAAATCTCCCTCAATAGTCCGAAAAAAATCTACAGAAAGACACTTCTGAAATGCTGAGGTATACCAATAATTTAGAGGAGGTGCCAGCACTGGCGAGGGGTTCAAACATTCAGATCCGGTGAGTCGAGGAGGAAGGCACAAGCAGGTGGGCATTCAGTTGGAAGAGTAATCCGCATTCGCAGTTGCGTTTCCTCGAAAATCTGCGAGTATTGTGTCCCAAGCCCTTGTTTGATTGAAGGGGCACCTGCCCTGGTGTGCTTTCCGAAGTAGGGCAATACTTTCCCACGTTGCCCATCGTAGTATGTCCGCCCGCCAACCCTCAATCCGAGGACTCTCAGCATTCTTCCACATCAAAGTGATTTTACATTTAGCCAACCCCAAATTCAGGCCAATGAAGCGGCTAATGACGTTGTATTTGGCGGGGTGAGGGTTAATAACCAGGAGGAAAAAATGGGGCAAAGGGGTTAGAACACGGTTGGAGGCCTTGGCCAACAGGCACACCACCTCGGACCAATAATGCAGCCCCACAGCATATGGAGGATGTCTGCCGGTGTAATGCAGCAACTCGGGCAGTCGGGGGAGGTCTGGGGGAAATACACACTAAGTTTCAAAGGAGTGAGGTTCCCCCCCTTTGAGGGACATAATAATGGATTAGTTTGAAACGAGCATTGCGAGAAATGTTGGGCGCCAGATCCCACATAAAAGCTCAGTCACCATCTGAAAGGGGGGTCCCTAGGTCCTCCTCCCATTAACCCTGCAGTACCGCAAGGGCAAACATGCATCATCCCTTAGCGCTCCATAAAGGACTGAGACCAGACGCCAAGTGTTGGAGATGTCACAGAAGAAGCGACAGCTGGGAAATTTGCATAGCCGCCATCAGGGTACCGCATAACATAAATTACCTTGGAGGTATATCAAAGTCTGTACATAGGTCCTCGAACGGCCCTAGCACGACATCAGAATACAACCAGCCCACTGTGGCCAACCCTGCTGATTCCCATTCCACAAGCGATCCTCTTCTATCCCCTGCACCAACATATATTCAAATAGGATATTAAAGATGACTGCTCCCAAAATGGTTTATGTGAAAACTGTTTCTCTTTAACATCTCAAATTACGAAAACCACCGTGCCACATTAGTGCGATGGAACAACTACACACGTCATGTGAGCACCTCCTACACCTTTTTCTGCTCCAGTCACATCTTACAATGTTACATATTACAACCTAATGACATTCTTACATTCTCTCCACAGTATTTAGTGTAAATTATGTAAGCAGCATTATTCCACTCCTAAAAGTACTTGTTATTAAAAATCAGCAAACAGAAACAAATTATTATGCTGTGATAAACATTAAGTGTGGTAATAGCAAGTAAAAGATATTGCATGAACCAAAGAATATGCAGTTTCGTTTTTTTCCTACAATATTGAATGTTGATGAATTCGGTTTTGTATTTTAGGCCATTGTTTAAAGAGGTGGTGAACAACTCCTTACTTGAAATCTTCTGTATTCCAGGTTAAAGAAAGATATTGAAACAAGTGAAATGTATGCAGCAACGCTGCTGGCAAACCGAAAGGTAATATATAGGACCATGAGTAATCCTTGCTTTGTTTCGGTTGTTGTGGGTACTGATTACGTTGTTGTATAAACTTTATTCGACAATTAAGTCATAAAAGTGATACCTAAAATACACATTTTTGCAATATATAAAATTACATTACCATTTAAATTTATATACATATTTAAAACCAGATTAAACTCAAGAAGACTATTGCCAAATATATTATTTGTTTAAAAGTCAGTTAAAAACATTAATAAAAATACAGATTTCAGTATATGCAGTACGGTTTCTGCTGCAATGTCTCTGTCCCTCCCACTGAGTTTCTGCACAACTGGAAATTATTTGATGATGTCTCCTTCCTGTCGTGCTTAAAAAGCATTAGGTCAGGATCTCCTCGGGACCCTGTCCCAATGAAGATATTGAAACAACTTGACCTCGAACCACGTAGATTCCTAATGAGGCTACTTAACATCTCTCTCAGTGAATCTCGTGTTAAACAGGATTGGAAACATGCCATGGTCGTTCCCCTACAAAAGAAATCTGGTGTGGACATTACTAACCTGGCCAACTTTAGGCCTATATCCCTGCTGCCAGCTTGTTCTAAAATTTTAGAACGCCATGTCAACTTTCAGCTAAACGAGTTTGTGGAAAATACGGGATATCTTCACCCATCCCAATCAGGCTTTCGCGCCAATTACTCCACCGAATCCGCACTTCTGGGGGTGACTGAGCGACTCCGACACGGTATTGATAGTGGTGAGACCTTTGCGCTTATCCTTTTGGATTTAAGCGCGGCTTTTGATACCGTGTCGCATTCCATTCTATTGGAGTCCCTTCACTCCCTTGGCGTTGCTGGATCTGCGCTTGCCTGGGTGGCCTCATTTCTTAATGAGCGCACTTTTCAGGTATTTTCAACCAAAGCTGAATCGGCGATCTGTTCATCTGCTTACGGCGTTCCTCAGGGGTCTATATTGAGCCCTTTGTTGTTCAATATCTACATCAGACCCCTTGCTACTATCGTAGAGGACGCCGGTCTGTCCATATACTCTTATGCAGACGACACGCAGATTGTGTTCTCCCTGTCTGGCAGTAGGTCTCAGGACACCTCGGCCCTTAAAATCGGCCTTTCTCGGGTTGCGGCCTGGATGCAGGTTAATCTGCTAAAACTCAACGGTGATAAGACTGAGGTCATTATACTTGGCAAACATAAAGATCTGTGGGGCCCTAGACACTGGCCCAGTGACATGGGTCCACTGCCTACCCCCGTGCCAGTTGTTCGTAACCTCGGCTTTCTAATCGACGAGAAACTCTCGATGCGACAACAGGCAACTAAGGTCGCTGCAATCTGCTTTAATACCTTACGCTGGTTGCAGAAGATCCTATGGATGTTGCCTGAGTCCACTCGTCGAACTGTTGTCCAGGCTCTTGTAATGTCCTGCATCGACTATGGCAATGTGCTCTATCTAGGAGCCGATAGAGCTACACTGAATATACTCCAGGTTGTGCAGAACTCAGCTGCCCGCCTTTTGTGCAATGTTCCACGAAGAATGTCTGCAACACAAGCCCTGTGTGACCTTCACTGGTTAAAAATTTCTGACCGTGTGGCCTTTAAAACCTTGTGCCTTATGTTCAAAATTCGTCAGGGTTCTGCTCCCACTTACTTGCACAATCTTGTCCGGCCTTACCAGCCTAGTCGTCCTCTCAGGTCATCAAATCAAGCCAATTTTGTAATTCCCAGAATTCGCTTGGCAAAAATGGGAGGCCGCTCTTTCGCCCATTTGGGGCCGAAGATGTGGAATGCTCTTCCGTTGGTGCTCAAAACGGAGACCAATCTTTTTGCTTTTCGCAAAAAGTTAAAAACTTTTTTGTTTTAGTTGGTCACTGTTTCTGCTCATTCCTTGCTTCAGCAATTACCTATCTTTCTTCTCTAGTCTGTCCCTGGCGCCGGGAAACCCATTACGGGTAGCTGAGCGCAATACAAATTCAATAAATAATAATAATAATAATAAGTCCCAAAAATATTTGCTCAAGTTCAGTTAAGAGAATTGAGATGCGCCCCCTCCTGTTTCAGTTAATTATGAGAGGACTAAATAAGTTAAACTCATTTTACTGCCGTAGCTGTTTCAATCGAATTACCCATGCCCATTAAAAAAATTTGGCCATGGCTATAGCAATTGGGGGGCTTGGATCAGTGCATAGGATTCTTAAAGACTCATCATGTCTACGCATGCCAATTAATTGGCAAATAGATTTCACCCACCGTGATCGAGGTGCTACATATAAAGGAGAAAAAAACAAGAGATGACTTATGGATTCTTGTTGATCCCTGCACCTTGGGCATTTGTCGTCAGTTACTCCCACCCATTTTGCTGTAAATGACTTAGTTGGAAGGGTGCCTACTCTAAGTTGAAAATAGAGCTTACGATCATACTGCTTCCCTATAGCATCCCAGTACTGTTCCAACTTCGGGTGTTCCTTAAAGTCAAGAAAACGACCTGTTAGGTGAGAGGAAAGGCCCTTTGCGCGTGCTTTTGAGTTGACCATCTCCCAATACTTGGCCTTCATTATTTTTTTAGAAGGAAATATCGCATTTATAGGATCATCCCACAATTCCCCCATACCCAAGCTTTCTAGCAGGGATCTAATTGCCTTCAGCCAATATATTTTATGGAAGGAATCTTTTTCAATTATTTCCTTTAGGCCCCAGGCGTAATGCTGAAATTCCTCGGTCGTCCATATCCTACGCCAATACAATAATGGTCGTAGAGAAGCTAGATCTTGGACAGCTTTCCTACCCAGGTCCCACAGCAATGGTGTCAGGGGGGTACTTTGCGGGACACTGGTCGCTTTCCTCAAAAACTCATTTTCCGCGAAGGTCAAGCTTTTTAGGTTTTCAAACCCCCAGAGTTCAGACCCGTAGAGGGCCGAGCTTATCACCTTCGCCCCATAAATCTCCAAAAGTGGGCTGATTGGTTTCGACAATAAGGAGTCCTGCCTGCTGGTGATGTTTTAACGTAGCCAGATCTAATTGGCTAGTCCAGCACATCCCTCTGGAGGGTTACCCCCATATATGTAAAGGCATCAACCCTATCCAGTGAGGAATTATTCATATATATGCTCCCTCTGAACGGCTTAGAAGACCTAGAAAATGTATGTTCAGTAAGAACCATAAACTTTGTTTTGGCGGTATTTATTTCTAGTCCGCGATCCAGACAAAAATCCTCAAAGCGCCGGATTATCAAGGTATCGTCCGTGAACATGAGGATTGGCACTCGCTTGCCAACCATCACTGGGCATCGGTCGGGACCAGGAAAAGGAAGTCTGCCACCCCGTTCACGAAGAGTGAGAACAGGGTAGGCGCCATAACGCAACCCTGCCGCACTCCCCGCTCAACTGGGAAGGTTTCCGTAACCTCGACCCTGCCGTCCCCACCGAACCCGAGCAAAGGTGTCCTCATGCAAGCGAACGATTAGACTTAACAACTCAAGGGCCATCTCCAGATCTTCCAGGACCCGCCATAACTTATTACGTGGCACCAAATCAAAGGCCGCCCTCAAATCAACAAATACGGCTTATTAATAAACCGAAAAACCTGGTCTATCGTGCTGGTCTTGGGGCAAAAGCCAGCCTGGAGGTAACTCAAGATGTTCCCTTCTTCCATCCAGGCCTGAATTTTCCCCAAAACCAGCCGGCCCATGATTTTCTGAATGGAATCAATCAGGCTAATAGGCATATAATTGCCTGCTAGCGACTTGTCCCCCTTTTTATATAGAGGCACAATTTCTGCTCCTTTCCAGGAGTGGGGGACAGGCATCCCTTGGGCTGTGGCATTTGCTAGATGTGTGATATAAATTCGCCATCTTTTCTTGTCATTTAAAAATAAGTCAGCAGGGACGCAATCCATGCCTGGGGCGCATCCCTCAGTTACTGAGTCTAGCGCCCTGTCAGCATCCCTTAAGCTGAAGGCAGCGTCCTTATAGAATTTTATGACAAAAATGCCCTCACTTACGCCCTCTGCTCCCTTGGCGTACTGTGGCTTAAAATAATCGATCCATGAGCTTTGAGCGACATTATTTTGGGGACTATCATGACACCCACCCCTACCCCATTTAAAAATATCCCAAAATGATTTCGAGTTTTTGGACGCACACGCCACCTTGAGATCCTGCCACTAACTCTCTTCCCAAGCCTTTTTTGCAACAAACTGTCTATGCCTATAATTACATCGAGCCACTTTTTCTTTGCTGGGATCCTTAGTTTTTAATGCTAGGCCCAGCTCTACCCGGGCTTGCCTACAAGTATCGTCATACCAGCTCTCGGGTTTACTCCTTCGATCTCGCCTAGCTAAGCTAGGTTTACAAAAATATGTTTTAAGTTTAGTAAAGATGTTAGCATGGGCTTCCATAACCGGAGTATACAATAACCCGTATGTTACACCTGTCTCCATAGTTGCCAGTACCCCATCTAAATCCGTCTCAATATCACTCAAGGTATTAGGGTGCTCAGCAACTTGGCACCACTTAAGGTGGCGCTCATTGTTCGTTTCTGGGGGTATAGGCCACTGGGTCACTCTAACCGTTTCATCTAAGCCCAGTCTAAACAGTGCAGTCAGGGGGTTATGGTCACTCTCGATGCGAGGTATTACCTCCATATCCACCAGAGAGTGCCACGACTTAAGGTGGACAAGTAAATAATCTATGTTACTTGCCCTAATGCCATTATCATAAGTTTAATTACCCATCCTGTCTGACAGTGTTCGGCCATTGGCAGCCCTCAGCTGGTTCCCCATACAAAGACCCTTCAAGTGCATCGCGGCCTCTGTCCATTTACTAATAGGATTTAACTCCAATTGCGGAACCCCCCACCTAGAGTCCTCCTCATCCGTTAGATTCAGATCATCGAGTCCAAGTGGTTCGAAAGTTGTATTAAAATCTCCTGCAATCAATGAGAGCACATTAGCTGGCAGGGCCTCAATCAAAACTTCCAGGGCTGTTACCACATCAGATTTTCTCCCTCCTGGTAAGCCCCTGGCATAAACATTAAAAATATCAATTTTTAAGCTAGACGGGAAGCTAACTCTCACAGCAAGAATGTCACAATTAGACACCGGGAGAAATTGTATATTGCATTTTAAGTTCTGCCTAACCCATATCACCAGGCCACCTAGCGGGCGACCTACTTGTTTTTTAATAGCAGGGACATAAAAATTCAAGTAACCCAATCTAAAAAGAAAATATCAAATTTGTCGATAAAATCCAACTAATGTGGTTAAGCTAGTTTGGGACCCACACCCGCCAGGTTCCAGGATATGAATGTAGTCGGAAACACTGAACTCTTGCAACTGCCAGCACTCTCAGCCCCCAGTATAGAAGAAAAAGGCGCCAAGTGTTTAGTGCTCAGATCCTTCAACAGTGGATCTAGTCTACTAATCTGTGTGGTATCTGTACATTTGTTATGTTGCCTATGCCCTACAGTCTCTCCATGGGAACTTCCATGATTACTCACTGGGCCTATACTCCTGTCCACATCATCTTCAATTCCTGATGTTCTACTATCCCTAGTGCAACAGTCCGGCGCTTGCCGTCAATCACAATCCCCCAGCCCCGATAAAGCATCGAATCTGTTAAAGAGACTTATATTCCCTAAGGCGCAATGGTTCGGCGCCTCTCCCAATGGAACAATATTCCTCTGTGGGTGTTGCGGGGATGCATAAAAGTTAGACAAGGGTAGTGTTTGGATCAAGGGCAATAATTCATTTTGGGGCCAATTGCAAATGTATTTAACACACCTCCAGTCCCTAAAATGAATAATAATACAGTCCCTCACCATAGACTTAGGTCTCCTACCCACCCAATTCACTCTCCTTGCAAACAGAATTTCTGCACCTATGTTACTCGGCAGTGGGCGATTAACATTAAGCCAAAAGGTACATTTATTCTTAAGATCCATTTATGACTCCCTTTTCCCCTTGTCCAGTGGTGGAACCCCCACCAGGACCACCACATAAGGGGCTGATTCTGGAGGGATATCTATGTTGGGTAGAGTAGATGTACTATGTGCAAGGGGCAATTTAGGGATTGTGTGATCTTCAGCAGCAGGTCTACTACCAACTGCTTGGTGTGGCCCATCCCTCTGGGCTATATATTCAGTCCCTGTCGATTTAGTAGTTAGAGATACATCACAGGGCACCGAAGGGGCTTTCTGTGCGGTACTAATGCCACCTTTTGGTGCAACAGCGGAATTAGAATTAACAATACATTGCCCTGTAACATTTTTCTGCATTTTTCTGATGCATGTGAAAGTTCAAGTCACACAAGTCTGTTCTCAATGGAATCCAACCGATCGTATATTGGGTGACATATCTTCTTGAGCGTACCTTCCAGTCTTTTCCAGAACGACGGGCCCAAATGAGCTAATGCCTCTCCCCCCCACAAGCTTGTTGGCTTACCCCCTCTTTAGCAAGTAATGACGTTTGTGTGGGACTAGTAGATGTCCTTACGGGGGATTCTTCACTAGAAACATGCATTTTGCCAAGTTTTGCTTTTCTTCTCCCTACCTGCATTTGTTCCCCCGTGCGTTTCCTTTTTGCTACCCCCGTCACCTGCTGTACAGGTCCTAGTTTGGCATGGATGGCTGATCGAGTCTTAATATTAGGCGAAGGCACTCTCGTTACAATATTGTGATTACCCATGTCCTTGGAGCGATTAGAGCTTGTGTCCAAATTAACCACTGGCTGCGATATATAGGTTCTCTCATCCAGTATGTTCTGGTGATCCACTTGCTGGAGGACTGGTGACCTAGCCCTCGCCAGATTTCCCAATGAGGATCTCTTATCAAAGGGGATTTCGAGAGATAGTCTCTTTTCTGTGAGTTCTATATCTTTGGCCAAAGCTGTTGATACTCTGACGAGAAAATTGTCCAAGGTACCCATTAGAGATCCTCCAGTGGATTTTCTGCCATTCCCCCCAGAGATTGGTGAAGTTGCCATGTTTTTAAGAAAGAGACTGACCACCTTCTACTCCTGAATCACAGTTGCACCCCAAGCCAACTATTACACACAAAAACTAGGATACTGCAGCTCACTGACCATGGGTGCCGTCGCTGATGTTAGGGGGGTGGCCCGTCCCGTCCTTATCCGTGCTTGAACGGGCTTAAACGGGCCTGCCCTTGGCCCGGGCTTTGCCCGGCTCGTCCCGCGGGGCGGGACTATAGTGCTGGCTAAGTACACCTGGGCAGGGCGTGGCGGGAGGGCGTCTATCTCCCCCGCTGACTTCTGGGGAGCGTAGTTCTCCTCCTGGTCGTAGCCCCTCTGCTGCGGCCGGTAACAAAATGGCAAATGCTAGCGTTTCCCGCAAAGCGGGAAACGCTAGAGGTCAACAAAATATCAAAGTGGGGAGCGTGGTTCTCCTCCTGTTCGTGGCCCCCTCTGCTGCTGCTAGAAACACAAAAACAATTGAGAGCGTTTACACATTTTAGGTGAAGTCTATACTGGGTTTAGAGTTTGTTCTGACATGCACAAAAAAGAAATCAATGATTAGCTCACTTTTTTAAAACGTTTTTATTGGGTTTTGCAGATTTTATATGGAGCATTACAGATTGTGATCATGTGCGTCATAGTACATTACATAAGAAGTATCGTAGTAGTCCAAAGGCATAGCAGATTATTCAGTTGCATACAGTAGATGTTAGACGGTGCCAATTAGTGGGCCTAGATACTTTAGGTTGCTCCCGTGGTTGGTGGTGCCTCATTGCGTCCCACCCATAAGAAAAAACGAAACTGTTAACTTAGGGCGAACACTAGGAGGGGCGGCCAGAGAGCTGGTGAGTTTGGGCACGGTTCGAGTTCCACGTTGTCAATATGGGACTCAATACTAGTCTCAGGGATACTGTACTATGGTTCTCTGTTATGCCAGGCAGTGGTGGGGCTGACTATGTACTGGGGAAGGGTAGCCCTCATGGATATGAGCAGTCAGTACCTGCTGAGAGGAGTGCCCCCGGAAATCACAGATGAGCCCCAAGGCTGTGGGGGGTGCAAGAAATTTTTCGAAAATATGCCAGCAAAAGGGCCCATTGTGGGGAGATAGGGCACTGGCGAATCCGACGTAACTCCTCGTATCGGAGTGACTCCTCCGCAGCGCCCCATCTGCGCATCGCCCCCACTCGTGCTGCCACTGAACTGGGGGGCCTGTGGGCGCATGCCAGTGCAGTGTGATTGCGCCCTTGGCTAAAAGTAGGGACAGGGCTACAAAGCATGTGCGTACCTTCTGCTGCTTCCTGTGCTTGAAGAAACCCAGGGAGCAGGCTTCCCACGTGTATATATCTTGTCCCCCCTGTTATCTTCTGTAGTGTAGCATGGATGGCGCACCAGTAATGTAGGGACGAGCAGGACCATAACATATGCATCAGGGTTTTGACTTGGAGGAAAGCAAAGTGTGAGTCTCGGAAGTGGTGGTGGAGCTGTGCTGGTATTAGATAGGCTCGGTGTACTGTAGGGTAAAGAACTGTATGATCTTGAAACATGAGTTTCGGAAGACTTTCTTTGGGAATTCTAGGGCCTTTTTCCCGTTCCTTATCATGAAGCACCCTCCCTAAGTCCTCTTCCCATTTTTGGCGAAGTGTGTCTAGTGGTATGGCCAATAAATCACATTTGGTCCTGTACAACCTGGTAATGAGGGAATGGCCTGGTCCCATGGTGAATATGGCCTGAAGCATTGGGTGTGTCGGTGGTTCACCGCCGGACAGTTCCCAGTGGCGCTAGCAGGAGTGTATGAGTTGGCTGTGTAGGAGGAACTGCCCTGGGGAAAGTCCTCTCACTTAGGCTAATTGGGCAAAGGGGAGAAGCTCGCTCTCCAAGAAATGGGCCTCCACCTCAAGAAGTGAGCACCTGGTCCATGCACATAATTCCCCATCCGTATAATAGCTCCGGCCTCGGGGTAAGCCGACCAGAGGTAGCAGAGGGGTATAGAGCGGAACGTCCTGGGAAAGATGGTGTATCCTAGCCATACTAGCTTTTGCTATTGACACTTGTCGTTGGGCCTGACCCCCAATCGGAGTAGGCGGGGAATTGCTGGCAGCGGCCCGGCTTCCGAGCCCATCTCCCGAGATAGCGCCTGGCGTCCAGCGGGACAGCCATTGAAACTGCGCCACCAGGAAATAGGCTTCAAAGGATGGGGCTCCCAGGCCTCCCTGGTCTGTCTGCTACTTGGCCAGGGTTACTTGCCTGCAGCTGGCTCTCCAAATAAGGGAACAGAGGAGTGCATCCAGCTCCTTTAAAAAGGAATAGGGTGGGATGACTGGCAGATTAGCAAAGTAGCAAAGATTGCCAGGGCAATCTTGCCTATGAGGGCTAGGGGAGGTGTCCTCCAAAAACCTACCTGGTATCGTATGTCCACCAAGGCCCTGCAAAGGTTGCGCTCCTACCAGTCGCGAGAAGCATGCTATAGGTGAACTCCCATGTAGCAGTGGGCTTGTGCCTGCCAAACAAGGCAGGAGTCCTCAATGCGCACTTCAAATGGTGGTAAGTCTGGACTAAGTGGGCAAACGTCCAATATCTTCCATTTGACTTTTAGTCCAACATCTGCAACAAAGCCCACAAGCGTGGCGCGTAGGGGGTCGAGATCAGCCGTTATGCCCCTTATATACAGAAGCAGGTCATCAGCATACAGGGACACACTGTGACTCTCTCCCACCAAAGAAACACCCCAATCCAGCTTCTCCCTCCAGTGACGTATGGCTATGGGCTCTATAGCTAATGCAAAAAGCAGCGGGGAGAGCTGGCACCCCTGACTTGTGCCTCTGTCTATCTGGAAGAAAGCCGAGATGCAAGGGCCTAGATGGAGCTGGGAGGTGGGATTTGAGTGCAGTAACTTTGTGTACACTGTGGTAAATAAAATATTACCAATAATTTCAATAAATAAACAAAGTGTCATGCATTAAATGAGAGGCAGAGTCCGTGGTGTCCAAATCAAAAGGGCTTTATTTCCATAACTCGAGTTAGGGGAGAATCAGTTCCATCACCACTAAGGTTCAGGAAGGGTCTTCTTCCTTATTTTTCTGAGTACAATATATATATGCTTTTATCCTTGTACATAGGGAGGAACGCTCCAGGCAGAGCAAGAGAAAGAGAGATAAGAGCATGTGGGCGTGCATTTGAGGAGTCATAGGTGAGTCATAGGTGGGTGGATACATGGAGGGGGTTGCATGGCCAGCTGGAACTTTGCCCTACTTGTGTGCGCAACTTGATCATGACGTGCAACTGACGTGTGACTGGGGGGAGCTGACATTCAGTCTAGTAGGGAGGCCTTCAGTGTCAGGGCGACCAGCACGTCTGGTATTATCTGATATCTTGAGTCCGGGGATGTATTATCTGAAGCAAAGGTCGCTCATCACTAAGAGCCAGAGAGGGCATATATTTCTTCGTTCATTGCGTGGGGGCCGTGGGCTTTCTACGGATGCAAGCTCTGTAATTCACTTAAACGGAGACAGAAAGGCTAGGCCCTATCTCTGAAGACGGGTTCTGTTTACCTTCTTCACCAGGCAGGAATGTGATTCTGTAGAGCAAGCAGATAACTGTTGTGCAACATACTGTCTTGGCACCCCGTGCTGGGCCTCTTTCGGCTGAGCCAGAAGTATGCGAGGTCAGGGATACGTAACTGCAGCTCTCAGAGTGTCTGGAGTCATGAAACCCTAATTCAGAGACTGGCTCAGGCTGAGCCACAAAAAGGGTTCATCTTGAATTAAAAGTGCACAATGCAAACACATGGGCCTCAATGCAAAATTAACGTTTCTTACATGGGAGACTTGATGACTGGCATCCTAATGCTGGATGTAAATACAGAGGCCTCGTTATTCAGGCCACTAAGGGAAAATGCATGGGTGACATGCACATACATTAAACATAGGGTACACGCAGGGGACATATTGGTCATGTAAAATTTCATTTTCCTCATTCCCTCCTTGTCCCCTACTTTACCCTTTAGGACACATCTATATTCATGAGACCGTATAGTTGATCATACAGCATCATTTGTTCATCCTTTATCCTTGGATGTGGAACACAGGCAGTCGCAGAACAAGGCGGTTCTGAATAACAACAAGTCTCATGGCAGACTGCTCCTGGGTCAAGTTCGCCAGAGCAGAGGCAGTCACATTCACTACTGCTTCCAGAGTTCTTGTTAACCTACGTAACAGTTTACTGTTTTGGACGGGACCTATATATATAAAAAAATAATAATAATCCTTTGTTGAAATCTGTATATCGCTCCCAAGCTGTTTCAGTCTGATTGATCTCTGAGACATCGGTCTCTTTCCTTTGTCTAACATGCTCTAGTCGTGAATCTCGATGGTAATGGGATGGGGCCAGAAAGACGGGTGGCAGCAGGAACGCTATATAACATGTCCCACCCCAGTCTGAGGGCAGATGTACATAGGCTGTCTGACCGCAAATGAAATAGGTATGGCGTGATGCTTTGAAAGAAGACTGTCCTTTATCGTTAAACTCTACTACAGCTTTACACTCGCTGTGTCCCATATGTACTGAGCCTTTCTTTCTAACACACAAATCACCTTTTACCGGTAGTACTGAAATAAACGGTGGACCTATATTTTGCATGGGCTGAACGTTCAGCATCACAAAACTAACGGATGCATTTCCATGCTCGTACTCTTCATTTTCTAGATCGGTTCCCTTCCTTTGGGGAAGTCCGTCTTCGTCTGGAAAACATGCCTCATTCATTACTTTATTCAAGTTTCCATATATCCAGTCACCCTGGTAAACTATGGACTTTCTGTCTAGTGAGGTCATTAAGGCAAACCATGCTCCGCACGAACCATTGTGGGAGAACGGTCAAGGGAAGAAGGGCAGAACTCCCTTCGTCTTTTGATAAGGTGGGAGTTGGCCACATACCCAGCAATCAGTCGCATTGCTGGTCTGATGAGAACGGTGTAACATTCGAATAAAAGTATTGTTACGCAGGGCAAGTCGATATGACAGTTCATGGGGTGGCAGTTCACTGAATGTATGCTCTACGGTGTTGTTAATGGAAGAGTGCATATGTGAGGCAATAGGAGGAAAGAAAACATGTAGTATTAAACTAACACAGATTATAACGATGCACAGAAAAAAAAAGAATAATCAAAGAAACTATACATCTACTACGTAATATCTTGCAGTATTTCTCTTTCATTTTGCTCTTCTTACTATTCTCGTATGCGATCTTATACATGTCAGAAATCTAGTCTAACCGATTCACCACCTAGTGGACTTAACCAATTAAACCTCGTCTGACTTACTAGATCGTGACTTAGACCTATACTCTTGCTGTGGAGTCTTTTCTAGCAAAGGCGGCGCAAAGTCTGTAATGTCTTTAATGTCTTTATTCTTTACCAAAGTTCCAGATTGTCCAAAGTATCGTTTGCAATGATGGGCATGAAGCCATCCCTTTCTTCCTTCGACCTTGATAGCTGTCCTCGTGGTCAGTAACACTAACTTCGGCGCCTTCCAACGCGGCTCAAGGGGGCTTGATCAATCAAAGTTCCGCACGAAGACGAAATCACCAGGGACTATGGCGTGTTCCTTGACCTGGGTGTTGTCAGGGAAGGCGGCAGCAACCTGTGAACGACAAGAGAGTAGTGCAGACATCAAGGAAGGCAGGTTATCTGTCAGCATGTTACTGTCAACTTCAGTTATTTTCTTAGGCATAGGCGTACCCCACATATTTGGTGGTCTACCGAAAACTACTTCATACGGAGATAGGCCTGTTCTGGAATGAGCTACCATACGCATGTAAAAGAGGGCAACCGGCAAGGCTACCATCCAATCCACGCCCTTTTCTGCACAGATCTTTGCTAGTTTCGTCTTGATTGTCTGATTATGTCTTTCTACAAGGCCTGCTGCTTCAGGGTGTCGTACACAATGGAACTTCCAATTATATCCTAACAGAAGAGACACTTGTTTCATTAATTCAGAGGAAAATGGCTGACCATTGTCTGAGTAGACGACACGGGGCAATCCGTATCTGGGAAAGAATTCACGCACCAATTGCCTAGCGGTTGTCACAGCAGTATAATCTGGAACTGGATACGCTTCTGTCCATCTAGTTAGTGCACACACAACTACCAAGACATACTTGTAACCTCTACATCTGTCCATTTGGATATAATCCATCTGGAGGACCTCAAAAGGGTGGTCAGGAGGATGAAATCCGCCTTGTTCCACCGGGATGCCTTTACCTGGATTGAACTGGCAACAGATCATACATGTTCGTACTTTCTGTTTCGCTGCTGCACGCAGGTGCTTGTTAAACCAGATATTCTGTAAGCTGTCTATCATTGCCTTCTCTCCCAAGTGTGCTGGACTATGTGTTGTGTTTATGATTACTTGTACCATGGAATCTGGAAGAAACCATGTGCCTTTTCCCTTAGTCATCCAACCTTGGTCAGTCTGGACCCCTCCTTGTTCAGTCCATTTCTTTATTTCATCTGTAGTGGCATGTGTCTGTATGTCGAGTACATCTTGAGAAGGATCCCTGACTGTCATACTTTTTGTCAGTAATGGTACCTCTGTCCTTGTCGTGTCTGTTGGTGTCTGGGCTGTAAGTTTAGCAGTTCGGTCTGCCAAGTCATTACCCTGGGAAATGGTGTCTGTAACTTTGGTGTGAGCTTTGCATTTCAGGATGTCTATGGCTGTAGGTAAATGTATTGCTTCCAACAGGGCCTGAATAAGCGGGCCGTGCTGAATTTTGGCCCCATGAGAGGTCAAGAAACCTCTCTCCCTCCACAGTACTCCGAAGTCATGAACTACGCCAAAAGCATATTGTGAATCTGTATAAATGTTCACTCTCAAGTACTTAGCTCTTATGCAGGCTTGTGTCAGAGCGATGAGCTCTGCTGCTTGTGCTGACAGTGTGTCTATTCTTTGTGTCTCTATGACTTCAGTAGCAGTGGTCACGGCATATGCTGCTACTAACTCTCCTGCACTCGTTCTCATGCATGATCCGTCTACATAGAGTGTTAGGTCAGGGTCTGGAAGTGCAATATCTGTCAGGTCTTGTCTTGGTTTCGTCACTATATTCATTACTTCCACACAGTCATGTGGTGGTGCATTTACTGTACTTGAGGGCAAAAGTGTAGCAGGGTTCAGAATGTTACATCGTCTGATCTCTATGTGTGGTTGAAATAATGTCAGTTCATATCCTGTCAGTCTCGCTACAGTCAAATGTTGTGTCTGTGTCCTGTTTAAGAGAACCTCCACTGCATGTGGTACCTGTACTGTCAGGGGGTGTCCCAGCACTATCGAGTCACTTTGTCTTATGGCTAGGGCTGTTGCCGCAACCGATTTCAGGCACGCAGGCAGAGCCTGGGCCACTGGGTCCAGTGTACTAGAAAAATAAGCACAAGGCTTGTGTTTTCCTGCTTGATCTTGTGTGAGGACAGATAACGCTGTTCCATCCCGTTCAGTTACGAAAAGCATAAAAGGTTTACTGTAACTAGGAGTCGCTAGAACTGGCGCTTGACATAATGCTCTTTTTAATTCCTCAAATGCCAAGGTATGTTCTTGTGTCCATGGGAGGACAGTCGAAGACGCTGCCTCCTGTGTTGTCAATTGTATGAGTGGTTTGGCTAGATAGGCATACTGGGGAATCCATTGCCTACAGTATGAAGTGAGGCCAATGAAGGCCCGTACTTCCTTTTGTGTCTTGGGCTGTGAAAAGTTAGAAATGAGCTGTATACGTTCTTGTGTTAGCTGACTACCCTCCTTGGACAGCAAGTGTCCAAGGTACACCACTTGCTGTTCACAGAATTGTAACTTTGAAGGGGACACTTTGTGCCCCTTGTCTGCCAGAAAGTGTAAAACTGTCAGTGATGCATTTTCGCATTCTGGTTCTGATCGTGCTGTAATTAGGATGTCGTCTACATACTGGAGTAGTGCAGTGTTGGGAGGCATGCTAATACTATCCAGCTGTCTTTTTAATGCCTGACTGTAAATGCTAGGGCTTTCTGTAAAACCTTGTGGAGCTCTCGTAAATACAAAGCTACGCCCTTTTAAACTAAATCCGAAAAGATATTGGCTATCTGGATGAATGGGAACACTAAAGAAAGCATTCTTCAAATCAATGACAGTAAAGAACGTTGCCTCAGAATCAATAGCAGTCAGTAATGAAGAAATGTCTGGAACCACTGGATATTGTGGTACTACACATTTATTCAATTCTCGTAGGTCAACAACTAGTCGGTACACTGGTAGCACACTAGGATCTGATCGTTTAAGGATAGGAATGACAGGTGAGTTACATACATTCGAGTCAGTCTCTACCACTACCCCTCGTGAAATGAGCTCGTCAACTATTTTCAATAAGGCTACTTCGGCATCAGGTGGTAACTTGTATTGTCTAATACGTGGTAGTACTACTCCTGCTTTGAGAGTGACATGATGTGGTGTTATGTTCATGTAACCTACGTCAGTCGGTCCTTGTGCCCATAGGAGCTGTGGCACATTCTGGAGTCTGTGGTCAAAATCAGTCAGCACATAATGTCCCTTAAAATCACGTAAGAACAGTCGCACTCCCTCTGGAGAACAACAGATAACTGCTCCTAGTTCTTTTAATGTCTTCATACCAAGTAAGTTTTCTGGACATGATTTAGTAAGTAGCAAGTCTGTGGTACGTGACAGTGGACCAACCCCGAGGGAGACTGGTTTCGATACTTCATTAACAATAGGCTTTCCTGAAAATCCCAGGGAAACATTCTGTGAGCCCGAGAGAGGTGCCCCTGGAACCTCGTCATGGCTGATGGTAGTTCTGCTCGCCCCTGTGTCAATTAGAAACTTTCGGTCCTGTCCTAGTACACGACTATGTACATACAGACCCTCTTGATCTACAGGAACCTCAATAAGGGGCAAGCCAACTTCCCTCTCAAGGCTGTTTCATGAGAACTGTTGATATTCTGGATAGTCAGACTGTGTGTACTGATACATTTGTGGTGTGGCATGAACAGGCGGTGGTGGAGGTGGAAAATTCGCTACTGTCTGCTGTGAGTTCTGTTGGGTGCTATTTTGCCTAGGAGTGTATTGTCGTTCTTTTGTCTTGCCTGTAGCTATATTGTGTTTCAGGACAGCACATTCCTTTACATAGTGACCTGGTTGTTTGCAATAATTACAGTTCCCCTTGACAGGTGTCGTGCTATTTTTGTTCGTATTTGCCGGTACCGTTTGGGCAACCAGCACCTTCATTTTTGTCTCTTTCATGCGTCTTTTTTCCTGATCCTGCTCTTCTCTAATCCTGTTCTGGTGATATTGTAGCATCTGTAACATTTGTGAAGGGCTGTTTGCTTGCCAAGTACTCTCAACCTTCAGTACTCTATTCTTGATCTGGGGTAAGGAATTCTCTACTAATTTGCTCACGAAAAGATGTGGATATGATTCGCTACCTGGCTTAAGGCCACTATTAATAGTAAAGCATTTCTCAAATCTAGAATAGAAATCACTTGTGTCCTCTTCTTGTTTTTGTTTACAGGCTGAAATAGCATCCCAGTCTTCCTTTTTAGTAATCAATAGTCTCGGTAAAACCTGTATCAGGAGTTCAGGCAGTTCCTTAGCTTTGTCCCCAAGACCAACCCCCGGGAGCCTGCCTTTTTCTTCCGTTTCTAGTGCAACCCAACTTAACTTTTTCTCGCCTACCTCCCAGTCTTTTTCCTTAAGCTTTTCATAAATACCTGCAGGCAACAGTACTTTCAATAATTTCAGAATGTCAGCGTACGTATAATCTCCTATGCGGAGGATGTCTTTTAATTCTCGGTGAAACCCCCCCGGGTCTTTATCATGGCAGGGCAACATCTTTTTCATTTCCAGTATTTCTAATTTCGTCAAGGGGGTGTAAACATACACCCGTTGAAGCTCATTGTTTACATCTTTGACGGGATGTACCTCTCGTAGGGGGTTCTGTCTGTCTACGTATAGGTGCTTTCTGTCGTGGTGTGGGGCGGGAAGCATGCATGTGGTCAGAGAATTCAGGTACTTATGTCGTTGATCCAGGATGACATTAATTAATTCAGTACCCAGGCCTGTCCATCTGTCTAGAAGCATGTCGTCCAATAATTTATACAATTGACCGGGATCGGAATATTGACTCTCATACAACGTTATTAAATGTTGGACCATGTAAATACCAGCCAAACGCTGTTCGTTTGGTGGAAGGCTCAAGAAAGTCTGGGCCACTATATCACTACTATATATATTAGAATTTGACACCCACTGGGTGGCTGACCGGGCCAACTCCATTTCGTGTGGGGTGGGAGATCGTTCGCTCCCTATCCGTTGTTTCAGGGCTGTTTCAGTAGCTTGGAACAGATTTTCAAGGGAATATCTTTCTTTTATAGCTGGCCCCTGTTTACGGTAGTCGAGGCACTTGGGCCTGTCAAACCGTCGTGCATTGCCTACATAATTCATTTTGTCTTTTGCCTTGTTTTCTGAATCTACCTCTTCCGTTGATGACTCACCCTTCTCGTCAGACCCTACTCTGTGTATTGCTAATATTTCCTTTCGTATTTTCTTGTACATGCTATCTGTCTGTCCCTGTTTATCATGCCGACCGGCATCTATGTGATCACTCCATTCTATCAAACCTGGATTTACATCTCCGTCTCCTCCGTCTTGTTCCCTGACCAGGCAGTTAATAAGAAAACGTAGGATATAATTCTTAACCCCAACCTTTCTGTGTAGCATAGCTTGTACTATACAATCGGGTTCCTCCCCCGTTCTAATGAAACGGTACATTTTATCTAGGTGCTCTTTCATGTCTGGTAGTTTGTCCAAATATGCGACGGCTTGTCTTAGTCTTAGTGAAATCACGAGCATTGAACCCTTTCCTGGTTCTGGATCATATACACAATGTGGAATTGCTACATCTACAGTAGGCACCCCTCCTCCTACTGCCCCGGGCCCCGCGTCTTCTTTTACGAGCTGCTGGAGCTGATCCGCTGGTGGGGGCGGAGGGAAATCTGCGTTTACGTAGTCCGGTGCGGGCTCTTCTAGATAGGAGGAAATAAAAGCCTCTGATACTGTCGGCTTCTTTCTACATACTCTAAAGGGTACAGGTGGTGGCGTTCGCGACCTACTGGGTGTTTCTGAGGGGGTCATTCTAGCTAGTTCTTCCGAGAGGACGGGATAAATACCAGTAACAATGGCATTTCTTTCTCTATCAGCCTGTTCTGCCTTGACCCGTTCCCCCTCCTCCCGCAGTTCTTTTTCTTTGGCTTTTTCCGCTGCTTGTTTAGTTCTCTCTGCTTTGTTCAATTCTTTCTCTGTTCTCCTATGTGACTCTTTGCGCCATAACTCAATGGCATCTTTCTGAGAGGGTCTTGATTTCCTTTTCCATAGCGCTTCCTCTACTCTCATAATGCATTCAGAATCCCATGTTCCTGAGACAGGCCATCTATATTTCTCCTCCAAATCCTTCGTGTAATCTACCCATAAGTCTAAAAACAAAATAGCGTCTAGCCCGTGCTTATTATACATAAAATGACCAGGTGTGTCTCTAGGCGGGATGTTAACTGACTCTTCCGCCGAGGGGGGAGAGCGATTGGGACTCCATTTCCCGGCGTCCCCTCGCTGCCACCAGGGGCGCCGACCTGCCGCATCACTCACCAGCGCCCGGAGGCGCATAAGAGCCAGCCGCCCCAGCGGCTGAGCGGGGGCCACTACTTGCTGGGGGCACTGTTACCGGACATTACCTGTGGGGGTCCCGGGTCCCGTGGTTGCTTTCTGCCGTTGTCTGCCTGCTTGCACACGCTCTCCCCCGCCGCCGCTTGGACATCGCGGCCGCCGAGGGGGGAGAGCGATTGGGACTCCATTTCCCGGCGTCCCCTCGCTGCCACCAGGGGCGCCGACCTGCCGCATCACTCACCAGCGCCCGGAGGCGCATAAGAGCCAGCCGCCCCAGCGGCTGAGCGGGGGCCACTACTTGCTGGGGGCACTGTTACCGGGCATTACCTGTGGGGGTCCCGGGTCCCGTGGTTGCTTTCTGCCGTTGTCTGCCTGCTTGCACACGCTCTCCCCCGCCGCCGCTTGGACATCGCGGCCGCCGAGGGGGGAGAGCGATTGGGACTCCATTTCCCGGCGTCCCCTCGCTGCCACCAGGGGCGCCGACCTGCCGCATCACTCACCAGCGCCCGGAGGCGCATAAGAGCCAGCCGCCCCAGCGGCTGAGCGAGGGCCACTACTTGCTGGGGGCACTGTTACCGGACATTACCTGTGGGGGTCCCGGGTCCCGTGGTTGCTTTCTGCCGTTGTCTGCCTGCTTGCACACGCTCTCCCCCGCCGCCGCTTGGACATCGCGGCCGCCGAGGGGGGAGAGCGATTGGGACTCCATTTCCCGGCGTCCCCTCGCTGCCACCAGGGGCGCCGACCTGCCGCATCACTCACCAGCGCCCGGAGGCGCATAAGAGCCAGCCGCCCCTCCCGCATCGCGGGACGCGCGCGGGACTAGCCGGGCTAAGCCCGGGCAAAGGGCGGGCCCTCTGTGGCCCTCAGAGGCCAGAGGAGGACGGGACGGGCCACTACACTTGGTTATACTACAGGAGGAGGTAAAATCAGATGCTAACCTTTCCCCCTCTGTTGTTTTGATTTGTACATTGTTCCTATCGGTATTCTGTTCCCCAACCACGATGTCAATCTGGGAAGAATTGAATGCCATGTGCGGTACAAACTATGCCCAGGATTTATTAACTCCCCCCATAGTGGTCAGAGACAATGAACTAATAAATTTCACACCTCCCGCATCCCCCGAACCAACTTTTTGTAGCCCCCATATATCACACACTTCGGATAAAGTGGAGACTCGACCAAACGACCCCGTATCCCCCCTTCATTTGACCCTGCTGGCCCAAATCGAACGAATGTTAAACAGTGCTCTATCACCACTGGTCGCAAAAATTTATGATCTGGGGGAGAGGCTGACCAGGATCGAAAACACTGTAATAAGGTCCCTCCCACCAAATGCCAACATGATGATATCCACATCCTCTACCCTTACTAACGTTCATGAAAGGCCTATGAATAATGCTTCTACCATACTTCCCATTTGTGACCCCCCTCCTATACCACCCATCCTAAGTGGTAGCAACGCTCCTCTTAATACCACTCATAGACTCCTGGAAAGAAGGCATCAATTGGACCTACCCCCGGAAGCCGCGCCATACGTTACCGTGCTCTCTGGGGTCCCTGAACTCACCCCGGGTAAACGTGAACTACAGCAGGACCTAATGAATAAAGCCATTTTCTGGCTTAAAAACCATAGACCTTTACCATCTGTTTTAGACGGCGGGATATTGAGCGTCAGGAGGGTGGGGTGGCTTGGTTCCCTGCCCAAAAATGTTCCAGGAGATCTGATTTTAATTAAGTTTAAGGACAGAAACATTGCTCCCTTTTTACGTTCTACCCAACATAAGGTTGGAGATGGCTCCATCCGTATCTGGGATCTGCATGACTTTTATCCCGGCCCCGGTGTACCAAATTACTATCATACCTGATGACAAAGGAGGATTCTGTGTATTTTGGATTGGGATCATGAATAGTTTTATTCGTCAAACTGCCTTAGCTTGTCCTAAACAGTTTTTTTTTTTTTTTTTTCTTTTAATTATGTTTTGATTTGCTGGATTGGTTCTCTGTATGTTTGCATCTTTTTTCTGCTTGCTTTTATGGTTTTAAATTCAAAAGCCGAATAAAGCTTATTTTGAAACTTTGACTCTTCTAGTATACCTTTCCTGGTCCCTATCTTGACGTAATTTTGAAAACAGTGGCATGTTGAAACCAACACAATGAAAACACAATACACATAGAATAGACTGACTGAAACAATCATTCACACTACAATACTAAAACACTAAAACAGATACAGTCTAACCTGATACATGGAATAAAAACATGTACTTGAAAACAGTTAACTTTATGCACTGGAATACAGTACAACCATACCGGTCCCAGAAATGAGACACGTCTTTACCGTGCCCACGTTTACCGTGGACCCGTCTTTATCGTGTTCGTGTGAACGGACACGTCTTTACCGTGTTCAAATAAATGAACCCGTCTTTAACTTTATGCGTTCCCCATAGTGGTACTCACCGGGAAGCAGAACTTGAAGGCCTCGGAAACTTGATACTCGAAACTTGATACTACGCATGCGCCTCGGAACAGGTGGGCCTTCGGAACCTCGGACCTTGCTCTCTCACGGGTTGGGCTCTGGTTCGGATGATCCGCGATCCTCACCGCCTCGTGTGGACGCCTGGTCGCAGTCCGTCTCCTCCGTGGGCCTGAGGGAGTAAGCAGGAAGTCCCGCTGCGTGTGCACGTTGAAGTCCGTCACGGCTGTGGAAGGGGGCAAAGGCTGGACCTACGTCTCCGGCGTGTGGGGAAAGGGATTAGTTCCTGTTCGGGCGCCAGATTTATGTGGTAAATAAAATATTACCCTGTCATAATTTCTATAAATAAACAAAGTGTCATGCATTAAATGAGAGGCAGAGTCCGTGGTGTCCAAATCAAAAGGGCTTTATTTCCATAACTCGAGTTAGGGGAGAATCAGTTCCATCACCACTAAGGTTCAGGAAGGGTCTTCTTCCTTATTTTTCTGAGTACAATATATATATGCTTTTAATCTTGTACATAGGGAGGAACGCTCCAGGCAGAGCAAGAGAAAGAGAGATAAGAGCATGTGGGCGTGCATTTGAGGAGTCATAGGTGAGTCATAGGTGGGTGGATACATGGAGGGGGTTGCATGGCCAGCTGGAACGTTGCCCTACTTGTGTGCGCAACTTGATCATGACGTGCAACTGACGTGTGACTGGGGGGAGCTGACATTCAGTCTAGTAGGGAGGCCTTCAGTGTCAGGGCGACCAGCACGTCTGGTATTATCTGATATCTTGAGTCCGGGGATGTATTATCTGAAGCAAAGGTCGCTCATCACTAAGAGCCAGAGAGGGCATATATTTCTTCGTTCATTGCGTGGGGGCCGTGGGCTTTCTACGGATGCAAGCTCTGTAATTCACTTAAACGGAGACAGAAAGGCTAGGCCCTATCTCTGAAGACGGGTTCTGTTTACCTTCTTCACCAGGCAGGAATGTGATTCTGTAGAGCAAGCAGATAACTGTTGTGCAACATACTGTCTTGGCACCCCGTGCTGGGCCTCTTTCGGCTGAGCCAGAAGTATGCGAGGTCAGGGATACGTAACTGCAGCTCTCAGAGTGTCTGGAGTCATGAAACCCTAATTCAGAGACTGGCTCAGGCTGAGCCACAAAAAGGGTTCATCTTGAATTAAAAGTGCACAATGCAAACACATGGGCCTCAATGCAAAATTAACGTTTCTTACATGGGAGACTTGATGACTGGCATCCTAATGCTGGACGTAAATACAGAGGCCTCGTTATTCAGGCCACTAAGGGAAAATGCATGGGTGACATGCACATACATTAAACATAGGGTACACGCAGGGGACATATTGGTCATGTAAAATTTCATTTTCCTCAACACTGGGAGCTTAGGTGACACCCTCATGCGGGTGAGTACTGCAAATATGTAAGACCAGGTCAGGGTATCAAATGCCTTTTGCAAGTCTAGGATGAGACAGGCAGTGCAGGGAAACCTACCCATCACCTGGTCTTGGACAAGGAAAAGGCGACAGATGTTTTGGGAGGTGCTACGGCCGGGAGCAAAGCCATTCTGATTAGAATGTACAAGCTCCGGGAGAACCTGAGCATATCAGTATTTTGCCTAGGATTTTGTAAATGGCCCCAAGTATGGCAAGTGGCCTTTAGGAGGCCAACTGAGTAGGGTCCCTATCTGGTTTTGAAATCAAGACCAAGTGTGACTTGCAAAGGGAGTGGGGGAGCTCGCCGCTTTCCAGAGCCGCCCTGTACATTGTTGCTAGTCGAGGCGCCAGGAGGGGTGAAAATGTGTTATAGTATTCTAAAGGCAGGCCATCTAAACCCGGGGTTTTGATCTGGGCCTGGACAAGAATTGCCTGCTTCATGTCAGCAGGGGTGATCTCCGCGTACAGGGAGTGCCTCGTCTGTTGATTACGTCCGAGTTTTTAGCTGTGCCAGTATATAGCTGAATAATTGTCAAAGAAGGCTTGCAAGAGGTCGGTTTGAGTATGGGCCCGGTCGCCATTGGGAGCGATCACGTCCGATACAGGGCAGGAAATTGAGTCTTGTCTGATGAGCCGCGCTAAGAGTGCGTCTGGCCCATCACCTTCTCCATGCACCCTGGCGGCATGGGCCTTAAAATTATATCGCTTCAGGTCCTTGAGGAAGGCTGTGTAGGCGGTTTTCACCTCTGCCAACCGGGGTGCGAGTGTCTGCCACATTCGGCTGCCCTCAAATCAATCTCACTCTCTGTCTCTGTCTCTGTCTCTGTCTCTCTCTCTCTCTCTCTCTCTCTCTCTCTCTCTCTCTTTGTCTCTGTCTCTTTGTCCAGTGGTTTTGGTTTTCAGCAAAGTAATCGCGGATGCGTACCAGTCGTCTTTGTCATCTGCCCTGTGAATTTCTTGGAAAGGGACCCCAAGACGAATCCACACCAGAGTCCCTCGCACGTATGCTAAGTTGGTAGTGGCGCAAAGAATGTCCCTCCAACACCTATACAGCTTGTCCACATCCCCTGCGTGAGGTGTCTCTACTGCAGATCGTCGGCTCTCTTCTCTAGCTGGGTTACACGGCCCAAAGATCAGGATGGCAGCCTGATGATCCTTCATAAGCCTTTGTAGGGCAGTAAGGGTTTTCTTCCCATCTGCGATTCTTATCAGTGAGATTGCTATGGTCGTCTTGGAGAAACCTAATGTCAGCTGCCAGGGCTCCAGACCTGTCCTCCATTATGACCCTGGAGTGCTCTATCGCTGTCAGCACTTTGTCCAACTTTTCGGATGTATTGATGTTCTGCACTCCTTCTTCATTCTGCAGGAGATCGAGGCCTGGTGAGGTATGCCGCGCAGCGGCTGGTGTCTGGGCCCCAGAGGCCGAGTGTAGTCTGCCCATGGTGTAGGGTGCTGGCACAGCTCTGGATAAGGAATCTGGGGCGTGGTTTGATGCTTGTTACATCCCAGATGTCTGCTGTGATGAGCTATGGGTGGCCTGTGAGGGCCTGTGTGTCAGGGGTTTGTATAGCTGCGTGCTGCCCTGCTCTGTGGCTAGTGGGGTCGCAGGTTGGTATAAGAGGCGACCGGCTGGTAGGAGAATCATGCCCAAGGGGTGCAACAGATGAAGGGTCCGGGCTGAGGTTCCTGCCACCTTCCAGGCTGGCACGAAGTACACACTGTGATTTAGATGTGAAGTCACTGCACTGCAGAGCCCAGGCCTGAGCGGGGTGAGTTAAGAGAGGGCACCGGGTAAAGACTGGGAGGTGCAGGGTCTCATCCCCCTGACTGTGCCCCTTTCACCTCGATGCTGCTGGTGCCGATGTATGGGTCAAGTATAAGAATGCCTCCTCTCATCGGGCCCGGGGTAGTACAGATAAAGTCAGGAGGGGTGCCAGGAAAAAGTAGGAAGAGGCAGGGCCCCCACCAGCAGCCCAGCAGCAACCTCTTGCACCTCAGGCCCAGGCCCGAGTGGGTTGAGTCAAGGGAGACACCAGGTAGAGGCTGATAGGTGCAGGGTCTCAACCTTGCTGCTGGTGCCGATTTAGGGGTCGAACGTCAAAATGGGCCTCCCCCACGAGCGATGCGGCAGGGGTCTCCACTCTTTGGGCCCGGGGGTGTACAGATAAAGTCAGGAGGGGTGTCAGGAAGAGGCAGGAAGAGACAGGGACGCAACTCCCTGACCACAGTCTCCCCTCCCTGAGCTCGAGCAGGGCGTTGAGTCTGGGGCCAGGCTTCGTGGGGGGCCCACCCCTGCAAGACAACAGAGTTTGGTCGCCTCTCTGCCATGTCCAGAGTCAGTTCAGCAGTGTCTGAGAGAGCACCGGATAGGGGCTGTGAAAGGCTGGGCCCTTACACTCCTGGGGGCGACCCCAGCACCTCGATTATGGCACCGATTCAGGGTGTCCAGCCCTCCGCCCTGTTGCACCGCTTCCCTCCTCACCTGGAGTAGTGCTGCGTGCATAGAAGACAGTGTCCTGGCAGGCACATCCAGCGCAGCTGTCTGCATCATGCAGTGTCTTAGAGTTCCGCCCCAGTAAGCGGGTAGGCCTCAGGGAGGAAGGCACAGAGGGCAGGCCCTGAGACCGTCGCTCAAGCAGCCAAGCTTAATTTCTTGCCTCCTCTCTGTCTAGACACCGGGGTACAGGGCGAGTTCCCGGTTGTCTGCCCCTGCGATCACTGCTGCCCTGCTGGGGGCCGACAATGTTGTGCTGGCAGTAGTAGCTCCTCCCTGTGCCAGGCTTACGAAGCAGGCCCTAGGGTGGGAGAGATGCCCACCAGGCTAGACCCCTCTGCCTGCCGCTGTATCTTTCTTCCGCTCTGGATGGAACTTGCTGGAGGGTGGCGCAGCCAGGTGGGGGCCCCCGTTGCAGCACCTCACAGGGGCCCCCATTAAGGATCCGGGATCACTGCTTCCTGCTGCCTTCCAGGGAAGAGTTACATTGCGGCCATGCAAACTGGTGGGGACCGGGCGCTGCCATGTTGTGAGAGGCCGCCAGCCTCTCTCAGCTCCTGAACTCCATTGCAAGGACCTTGACAAGGGGGCAGCAAGTCCTGTGGGACTCCTCGCAGTGTTATCTCACCCCTGCGGTGTACAATCGACCAGGATGGGTGCCTATGGGCAGACTCATCCACGGAGGTATAGGAGCGACGCTTGGCTGGCTCGGCCACACCCCCCTCAATTACTAGCTCACTTGCTGATTTTCTTGCTCTGTGCTGGAAACCATTAATCATTTTTACTTCCCAGGTCTGGCATGGTGGTCTTGCACTGGAAATTCCTGTGTGTCTAAACACCCACCCTTCACATTCTGGCCTTCTGATAGCGTTCAGTTGGTGGCCATGTTGCTCCTGTGTCACAGGGAAATAGTTTTCCAATGGCTAAACCATCTTAGACTTTGGTGTCCGAAACTAGAAGTTTCACCACATCTAAATGAGACAAGGGACTATGAGTTTGGCAAGGCGGGAGCCCTGTCAAACTCTAAATGAGCCTCCATGCTGTGTCTCTTAGACTGGTCTTACACATTCTAAATGTTCAGATAATACCCCAGGGTTGGTGTTTTCTTTAGACTCTTACCATAACTTATGTTTGGATTGGTTTGTCAGTATTACACTTAATATGAACATCCTCATATAGGCAACTATATGGTAACAGTGGTAAAACTTTGAGATAGGTCTGTGTCTTTTGTTTCCTTGGTAGTATCTATGCATTAATGTAGGAAATCTGCCTTTTCAGTGTATCCACCTCAATTTCTTTTGCCTTTTGTTGGACCCTATATATTTACTGGCTTTAAAACTCTGTGCACTTTGCACCTGCTACCCAGAAGTAAAGTTCCTGTGCTCCCTCTTTAAAAATGTTCTAATTGGTATATTAACCTTCACATATGTCCCTAATATATGGTACACGGTGTATCGATGGCCTCCAATTTAAATGCCATTAGTGGACTTCCGCACCTATTGTGCCATCTACTACATTAGTAGTGTGAATGTGACTTCAGGCCTTTCCTGTTTTCTAAAAACCGCAATTCACCTTGTGAAAATAAACCCTTTTGACAGGTAGAAACTTTCCGTTTAGATGATAATAAGTCACCCCTTTGTAGGGGTTGGAATACCCAAGACAGGGTGCATGGTATTTAAAAGCAGGACATGTAGAAATTCAATGTTAACGTACTTATTTTCAAGGTAGGCTGGCTGGCTGGCTCACAGAGAAGCACTGGAAAGCAAAACTAAAGACTAATATGGTAACTCCGGAATGGGACTAGCTAGAAAATAATTAAACTACTATTTTAATAGTTATATTAAAACCCAATTCAGTTGTGAAGTCTAATTTTTAATAACTATTAAAGAAAAGTAACTTTTAGAAAGTTACCTTTCCCCTACCTGAAGCACCTGGAGGCTAGCTTGCATTACTTATTTGGCTTCACCCAGCCTGTTCTTGACCTGAGCATGATGTTAATATGGTGTAAAATCCTTCATGGAGCTACACAGTAGGTCACTGTGATTTACGGGATGACCTGAATGGGCAGGACTGACTCCTTTAGGCTCAGCAGAAAGGCGGTGGTGGGTGGCTGTGAGCATCCTTTTTAAAATACAGTGTCAAATCCTGCTTGAGTATCAAATCGTGCTTGACAGGCCTGCTGGGTTTTACATATAAACTTGGGGTGCACTTGAAAGGAAGGAGACAGGATTCCCAGACAATTCTTGTTTATCCACTGTCTGGTTGCTGAAGTATTGTACTTCTGTACATATCAGAATTCTGTGTGTGGGTTTGGTATGGGCACAGTGGCCTCTTTAAACTGGATTTTAATGTTAGATGTGGAAGGATACTAGAACTATCATATACACTTCCCACACACACCCCACAAGCCTTAGAGTCCAAATTGATTGTGGCTGAAGGCTTTTGCCATCTTGAAAATGCCCAAAGTGGGTAGTGTTGGCCCTACTCACTAGCTAGTGCCAGGCATAAATGTGGCACCTACGGGCACTCACTTAAGAACACTGCTGGACCGGAGGAAGAACAAAAGGGTGACCTGCGTTTGTACCCTGAACAAAGAGGTGGACTCCAAGGGTCATATGGCTGCCCTCCTGTTCAAGCTAAAGGTATACAACAAGCTACAAGAGGCCTTTATTGGAACTGCCCAGCTGACCAGTGACACCTGGACTGGACCCTGCTGTTGGCCTCTGCCTGACACCCTATGACTCTGTCAGTGCCTTCTCTGAGGTCCAGGGAAGCTATAGGCGTGTACTTCTGTGGTGGATTGGGACTTGAAGGACTAATCAGAAGGTAAAATCTTTGACCAGGACGAACCTGGTTGATGAATCTGCTAGGCGCTCCATCGTAGCCAGCCTCGAATTTGACCTAGGTCCTCGTCTACCATGATCATTGACTGTCATTGGCACTTTGTGCTTCTTAGTGCTATTATTACTTACGACTTTAAAAATTCCTATCTCCAGTTCACCTTATTGGATTTTTGTCATTATGGTGTAATTTTGTGTGATTTTGTTTGCTTTTGTGAAGTATTCTTCATACCTTGTGAGTTTAACATATGGAAACTTGTGGGCTTTTCTTAGATCTCATTCATATACTCTGGCTGTTTTTTGTGACAATATGTATGAAGAATGATTTGAAGACCTGACCTCTAATTACCTGTATATCTTTTTTATCACTCTAAGATGCAAAGTCCTGTTCATCTAGATAGCACCATCGACAGACAGACAAAGTCCAAGGAAACCACAGCTGTTGACCGTAACAGCCAGCATGTGGATAGCCATGTCGCATATGAGCATTTGGGGGACCTAGAAAGAATGCTCCAAGAAATTAATGCAGACGTTGGAGAAGGTAAAACATGAAGTTATCCCAGTGCATTATTCCCCTGAGCTTTCACCTGCCTGTTGATTTCACTGTATGCTGATTCTTTGAGCAGTGGTTCAGTATTAGGTTGCACTATTTCTGCAGTTTTAAGCATGTTTAATGGTGATGATACTAATACACATTACACTCAACCTGCAGTTTTAAGTGTATTTAATGGTGATGATAATAATACACATTACACACAATCTGCAAAATGTAATCATCTAGTTGCTTTTATACCAAGGTTCGTATAAAATGGGCGAGTGTAATAACCTGTTTATTTCTTATGTTGAGTGTATGAGCCATAAACTTAACTATGGTTTAATAGTTCAAGATTGAGCCTAGCTACCAACTAATGTTCAAGAGATGCACCATGAAAAAAGTATTTTGGTTGGAGGGTTCCCTGTACCCAGGAAAAGAAAAAGTTATGCATATCTTTCTCAAGCCCTGGATTTTTTGTAGATTCACATGGTTGAAATATTCCCTGTTATCCAGTATTGGGGTATCTTTCACATGCTTAGAATCATCCCCGCCGACAAGGTGGGAGTCTTGCTGTAAAATAAAACATATACATTACAGTCATAATAACATTATACTATAGGCTACAGTAGATAGCAACGTCACTACATAGGCCTATCTTAGTCTTTTTGCAAAAAGAACCAAACTTGGAAACCAGCCAATCAGGCAGCAGCACCCTCTAGAACCTTCCCCACAGAGCGGCAAACCCTCATATTTTCTACCACACCTCGTGTGTCAGGGAGTCTCCCTGCGCTCTGCTCAGTTTTTTCCTTACTTCTACTTTTTTCTTTGAAAAGATGTCTGAATCTTCAAAAGAAAGCTTGTTCCTGCCTTGTTCTTCATGTGGGAAGAAGAGATTACACTTTGAGGATCCACATAAAGAATGTATCTACTGCCTTTACCCAGCTCACAAGGTCAAAGATTGCAGGATCTGTAGAACCTTTCCTGCCAAGATTTTGAAGGACAGAGAAGGACGACTTTTGGTTTGGTTCGAGAAGTTGAAGGCTGCATCTGATGTGGTATCAGGAGATGAAGGCAGTGTGAGTCCTCGGGTGTCCACCCCTCTGGCCAAAAAGAGGGATAGATCTGGAGATCCACCTGAGAGACAGAGTAAGACCCTGAAGAAATCTCACTCTCCCTCAAAAAAAGAGAAGCCCTCTTTCTCTGCTGAGGTGAAATCTGGAGGAAAGGTAAAGATTTCATTGAAAACTGCCTCTAAATCCCTTCCTGAGACTCTGTCGACGTCAAAAACGGCTCCGTCGACGATGAAATCTCCTCAGAAGGTGAGTGAATCTTCAGCGTCGACGAAGAAAATCCCTCCGTCGACGGCGCTGTCGACGAGTATTACATCACCGTCGACAATGCCTATCACGTCGACGCCTACTTCGTCGTCGACGGTCCCGTCGACGATGCCACCGCCGTCGACAATGATTCGCCTTTCGTCGCCGAGTACGCCGTCGATGATGTTACAAGTTCCGTCGACAATGATTGTACTCTCGACGACAAGCATGCCGTCGACGACGACAACAACCACGACGTCGACAACGACATTGTTGATGATGGTTTTTCCGTCGACGACCTCCTTGATTTCCACGTCGACAGTGTCATCTATTATGGCAATTTCAACAGATACGGATTTGCCATCCATGTACATTTCATCTACGCTGAAGTGTAAAAGGCCTCCATCTTTACAAATCACGCCAGTTTTAAGCTCCAAATTAACATCTTCAAGACAATTTTACCAGGACGTGTCACATATTTCACCTTTACCTCCTAGTCTTTATTTGGAGGAGTCTGATGATGAAGACCCCTTTGGTCCAGCACATGACCCTTCTCACCTCCGGATAAAATATCCGGAGGATGACAACGAGGAAGAATATTACGAGCCCTGTGAGTCTTTAAGAGGACGTCAAGAATCATTTCACCAAGAACCTATGGTTCCGATGCCTGCTGCTTTAATGGAAGACCTTACAGCAATGTTGAGGGACTATAATGCTCGTTTTCCTCCAGTAGCAGTCCCGGAAAGAGACCCGGCGCCTGCAGCTATGCAGCCTGCGACCCCTGCTACCCCTGTCTCAGAGCCCCAGGTAGCTTTGCCTTCACAATTCCTTCAGGATGATGATGGAGACCCGGTGGCTGAAGAAGGAGAAATACCAAACTCGCCCACTACCGTTGATGAATGGGACGAGTATTTTATTCCTACGCCAGCCTCGCCAGTTCCCCAAGCTGTTGACATCCCTCCTGAGGACATAGGAGGTTTTCATGCTATCATGGAAAGGGCAGCCTCAAGATTCCATCTATTATTGCCAGTACAAAAGACAAATGTTTTCTGTATGAAGGCACAAAATCTGCTCGCTCAATTCAAATAATTGACCATATCTGGAAGGAAGGGGTAAAGATAATGAAGACTCCGTTTCCAGTTCCGGCTATCCTCTCTAGGATTGACAAAAAATACAAGGTGCCAGAGGATGCTCCTGCCTGCCTTTCAGGTCACCCTAGACCAAATTCCGTCATCTCTCAGGCAGCGCAGAGGAAGTCTCGGAATCCTTCTGCCCCAATAACAGCTCCACCAGACAAAGATGGTAGGCGCCTTGACAACATTGGCAAACGCTTTACCACCATGGCGGGCGCTACAGTTCGGGCCACGAACTGTTAGCAGTTTTAGGCAGATACAATCGACAATTATGGTTGGACATTTCCCCTTATATAGAGTATCTGCCTGATGATAAGAAAATGGAAGCGAGGAAAATTCTCATGGAGGGCTAAAGAGCTGCTTCTGAGATTATCGACATCTCTATGGATATGGCTTCGTTGGGGTTTCGTCAACTTGCCGGAGCAGCTACCCTTAGACGTCAGGGCTGGCTTAAATCCACTAACTTTCGCCCTGAGGTCCAAACAAAAATACTGGACATGCCCTTTGACTGCGATTTGTTATTTGGCAAACACATAGATGAGGCATCGCAGGAAATAAAAAAGGACACCGATCCTGATAGGGCGTTGGGTACCTTGCAGTATCTAAAAACACCTTTTCAAGGAGCAAGGGGCAGAGGCTCATACACCTTTCGTTGAGGTTACCAAAAGTACCAGCAACAAGGTGGCCAGGGTCATTACGGATACCATCAACAACAGCAACAGCAGTCTTATAGAAATCCTCCAGCGGCCACTTATAGGCAGCAGTTCAGAAAATATCAACCTCAAGGCAGGGACTCTGCCAGAAAACATTGACAATCTCATTGCACCTGCACCAGATATGCCACAGGTATACAGAATTCCGAAAATTTCCCAGCATCTCGAAAATTGGAGAAAAATCACCACAGACAAGTGGGTCTTGGATATAATAGAATTTGGTCACACCCTGGAATTCACCAAATTTCCCCCTCCTCATCCACCTCTAAAGAAAAACCCACCGCATCTTGCTCTGCTCAGAAAAGAGGTGAAAGCCATATTGTCAAAAGGAGCGATAGAGAAGGTTCCACGCTCTCAAATGGCAAAGGGATTTTATTCTCGCTTTTTTTTTGTAAAGAAAAAATCTGGGGATTGGAAACCAATCTTGGATTTGATGATGCTGAACAAATACCTTCAGAAAAAGTACTTCTGCATGGTAACACTCCAGGAAATCCTCCAGCTTCTAGATCATGCGGACTTCATGACAAGGTTAGATGTTCAAGATGCGTATTTCCACATCCCAATTCATCCCAAAAATCGAAAGTTCCTAAGATTTACTGTGGCAGGTGCACATTTCCAGTTCAAAGTTCTCCCATTTGGCCTGCGCTCAGCGCCAAGAGTCTTCACCAAATTTCTAGCTCAGGTAGCAGCTCATCTTGGGCTGCAAGGCATCCAATTATTCCCATATCTGGACGACTGGCTGATAAAAGCTCCGTCTTTTCGTCAGGCTTCTCTCGCAACAGGAAAATGCCTGCAAGTTTTTCACTCTCTAGGCCTCTCCCTAAACGTCCAGAGGTAAAGCCTCTATCCTTCCCAAGAAATTCAATTTCTGGTGGCAAAACTAGATACTGTTCAAGACAAGGCATTCTTGTCAAAGGAAAGACTATCTCGCCTCGTCACTCTGGCATCGGACCTCCTAAAAAGAAAGTTTGCTTCAGTAAGAATGATCAAATCTTTTCTGGGGATTTTGTCATCAGCAATTCTGCTAGTGCCTCTTGCGACTGAAAATGAGACCAATTCAAGAGGAGCTCGACAATCAGTGGCTCCAAATCTCTGGTTCGTTCGACGACCTAGTCCAAGTAACTCCAGTTATGAAAGGAACCCTTTCTTGGTGGAGGTTTTCCAAAAATGTCTCAGTAGGTCTCAGTTTTCAACCTCCAGTTCTGGATATCATCCTCACAACGGATGCCTTCCTAGAAGGTTGGGGTGCGCATCTTCAGGATCTCTGAATAAGGAGAAGATGGTCTGCAGCAATGGCAAAGATGCACATCAACTTTCTGGAACTTCGAGCCATTTTTCTGTCTCTACAGTCTTTTCTGTGAAGACTTCAGGGGTCGACAGTTCTCATCAGTACCGACAACACCACTTGCATGCATTATTTAAACAAGCAAGGGGGTACCAGATCTCACATTCTATCCCAAGAAGCTCAAAGCATCTGGAAATGGCTTCTCTTACACAATATTGCAATCAAGGTGGAACACCTTCCAGGAGTCCAGGACACCTTAGCAGACAATCTCAGCAGGACGACGAAATCCTGTCACGAATGGGAACTGAATCAAATTATTCTGTAAGATGTTTTTCGGAAATGGGGCAAGCCGAATCTGGATCTCTTTGCCTCAGAAACAATCGGAAGTGCTTTTTCTTTGTGAGTTGGGAACCGGAGAAAGGCTCCTGGGGAAACGTTTTCATGATGAGATGGACGGGAATTTTTGCTTTCGCGTTCCCTCCTTTTCCCCTGATCCCGAGAATTCTGCGCAAGATCAAAAGGGAACCATGCTGCATGATTCTAATTGCACCGAAATGGCCACGTCAGCACTGGTTCACAGAACTTCTCCTTCTCTCCAAGTGCAAGCCATTCCGCCTTCCAGTAATACCGAATCTGTTGTCAATAAGCGAAGGCCAGGTTCTTCGTCCTCGTCCAGCCCAACTGCTGTCCATGCTTGGTTTCTGGATTCTCGGAATTCAAGGAGATAAATTTACCTCAAGACTGCAGATACATTCTGAATAGAGCAAGGGTCCCTTCTACGTTATGGACCTATGCCTTAAAATGGAAGAGATTCTGTTGCTATTGCAGCAACAACAATTTACATCCGCTGGAATGTTCTCCTGATAAGGTTTTACCTTATTTATTATCATTGTCTAAGTCCGGTCTCATGTTTGCTTCTGTTAAATTGCATCTGGCCGCAATTTCTACATACAGACGATCCTCAGGAGCGGCATCACTTTGTTCCAATTGTCTTATTAAACAGTTCCTGAAAGGCCTTTTCAGAACTTTCCCACCTATTAGAGCTCCTCCTTCGGAATGGAGACTGAATATGGTGCTACAGCAACTTATGAAACATCCATTTGAAAACATTCATAAAGCAGATTTAAAATATCTCTCATGGAAGACAGCTCTTCTATTGGCACTCACCTCTTCCCGACGAGTGAGTGAAATACAAGCGTTCACTATAAGACAACCATATTTGAAGTTTACCAATGACTATGTCCTCTTAAGGACTAATCCACATTCATACCCAAGGTTCCTACTTCATTCCATCTCAACGAACCTGTGATATTGCAGACTTTCTTTGCTAATCCGTCTTCCTCGGCGGAAAAGTCTTTGCATAGCTTGGATGACAAGAGATGCTTGAAGTTCCACAAATCTCGGACTGCGTCCATCAGAAAATCAGACCAGTTATTTCTTTCTTATGGTTGTCATAAGCCAGGATCAGCAGTAACGAAAGCTACTATCTCTAGGTGGATTGCTTCCTCTATTCAATTCTGCCATTGCAAGGCCGGACATCCGTTATCAAATAAGCCTAAAGTTCATTCTACCAGGGCAGTGTCCTCATCTACGGCACTGTTTGCTGGTGTGTCCTTGGAAAGGATCTGCCGTGCTGCAACCTGGAAAAGTGTGCACACATTTACTAGCCTGGATCTGGCAACAGAGGCTGAGTCAGCAGTTGGTCAAGCAGTTCTACAAAACTTTTTTAGAAAGGTAAGCCTATATGATAAGAGTATATTATTTCTGCTATTGTAAGGTTATTTATTTCATTTACCGATTGTGGCATATATGTATGACTTACTCTTTATTACAAAAGGAGGCAGCTGCTAAAAACTCCCTTTAATCAAAGAGGGATTCGGACAAGGAGAGAAGCAGTGTTGGCATGTTTTGATCCCTCATCCCCACAATTGAACACAAGGCTAGTCAGATTCCTTGAAGCAGCTCGGGCAAAAATGCCAAACTGACTCTCAATCTGCAGGGTATTTGAACATTGGGGTAATTTCAATAAAGGGACTACTAATTGTCACAACGGATCGCATTCTTCTCACAGGTTGCAAAGGCACGGCCAATCTGTATTTTATAACTGTAATGACACAGAAGTGTTTTTAGATTTTTAACATCATGACGCTCATGAGGGAGCACGAACCTTTTAAATACGGTTTTATTTTTTGTATGTATTGCAATGGTTTTAAGTAACTATGCAAATAAAGTCTTACTCTTTATTACAATACAGATATGTATGTATATTTTGCATTGGTTTGACATGGTATCTTTTGGATTTTCTTATGGTAGCCACCATCCACTATGCATCTGAGTATTATTTACTGCTAGCTATTCTGATTCTAAGCATGTGAATCTATGAAAGATACCCCAATTCTGGATAGGAAAACAAGTTACTTACCTGTAACTTCAGTTATCCAGTATTGGTATCTTTCATAGATTCACATGCGACCCACCCTCCTCCCCGGAGAGGCTTACCTTATCATTATGGCATACTTACTGTCACTTGTGCTACGAACATCTGAGGGTTTGCCTCTCTGTGGGGAAGGTTCTAAAAGGGTGCTGCTGCCCGATTGGCTGGTTGCCAAGTTTGGTTCTTTTTGCAAAAGGACTAAGATAGGCTAATGTAGTGACTTTGCTACCTACAGTAGCCAAAGTATAATGTTATTATGACTGTAATGTATATGTTTTATTGTACCGCGAGACTCCCACCTCGTCGGCGGGGATGATTCTAAGCATGTGAATCTATGAAAGATACCAATACTGGATAACTGAAGTTACAGGTAAGTAACTTGTTTTCTTCCTCTGCCCTGGTCCCCACAGACAGGAAACAGCTCCTATTTCGATGGGTCCGACTATAACCCAGAGGTCTCCCCGATAATTCAGAGTATCTTCAGGATTCGTGGGCCTGTGAACCCTGGATCCGTAAGGATCAACAGTACGTCTTCTGCATACCGTGCGATCCTGTTTGACGTCTCGACGGACCATTCAAACCTGCTACCAGGGGGTCCTGCCTCACCCATGCGGCCAATGGATCGACAGCAAGCGCAAATAATGGGGGGGGGGGGATTAGCGGGCACCCCTGTCTGGTGCCTCTAAGTTTGGGGACTGGGTCTGACCGCGCCCTGGCGACGTGTCCGGATGTGGAGAGGTCTGTGTAGAGTAGACGGATGTATGCCAGAAACGTTGGGCTGAAGTTAAGAGCTTGCAAGAGAAGAAATAAATATTCCCAGCTGATCGAATCTAACTCTTTATCTATATCTGCTAATAAGATGGCTGCCGAGCTCCGGCTCCTTTGCTATGGCATTATGGACCTGCCGGATGTTGTGGCGCGTGGATCGCTGCGGCATAATACCTGCCTGGTCGGGATGAAGGAGGTCTGAGATGTGCTGGAGGAGGGGAGCTGCAATTATCTTACCCGACAGTTTGGCTTCAATATTCAATAGCGAAATTGATTGATATGAGGATTCACCAGTTGGACGCCCTGGTTTGTGGAATACCACGATTTCCGCATGGCGCTAGAACTCGCTTGTGAACCCTCAGCTTGGCTAGGGCATAAGCTTGAAAGTGCTTTAGTGAGTTCCTCTTCAGTTATCAGCATGTTGAGCTGTGCGTGTGTGCTAACCAAGACCGATTTTAGCGGTATGTTGTCTATAAACTCTATAATTTGATAACAGGCCAGGACCTCTCGCCTAGCATATATCTGTGTAATATTCTGCAAAAGCCTGAGCGACTTTGCAGGGGTTGGAATGTAATCCGTCACCGGTATCCCGAAGCAAAGGCATGGGGGCCGGCGACTGTGTCACCTGGCACAGGCGATGCAGAATTCTACTCGACTTGTCACCCCACTGATCTATCCTACTGCACTGAATGTTCAAAAGTGACATTACTCCTAAGTCTGTGCCGTAAAAATGCAAAACCTTTTGCAACAATGTGCAACACTCCTGTGTCCCTCCCCCACACCTCAGTAAACATGAAGTATCTGTCGCAGCAAGGGTACCTCCCGAACCCCAATGGGAGCTCGGGAAGATCCTGTGCCAATGTTTTGCAAATCTCCCAACTCCCTCAACCATAGATCTCTGGAACCTTCAAATGTGTCATGATGGGAACCCAAATGGCCTGCGAGCCCCACGACAGTAGACCGAACAGGCCCTATATCCAGACTTAGTATGCAAGGTTTTATTTGACTGCCCCGGGGACAGCCCTCCGGCCCAGTCATGAGTCTTCCCCATGTGTCTGAGAGCGGCGGTTGGAGCGTGATCTTTGCCTTTGTTTCGACGTGGATTTTTTCAGACGGTTCCGCTTGTTTCCCTGGGATGAATCACATTCCGGCAGATGTGGTGTGTGGGGCCGGTGGTGCACCACTTCATCCTTCCACTTAAAAATTGCCTCTGGCGTGTTGAAGAACAGGTACTGTGACTTGTATAGGACCCTCATTCCTGCGGGTAGAGCAGCATATACTGAATATTGAGTTCTCGGAGTCTACGCTTGCCCACCACAAACGATTGACATTGTTGTTGAACTATTTTAGTGTAATCTGGGAATATCATAATGGCCCGAGAGTCATATGCAAGATTGTCTTTTTGGCCTGAGCTTTTTTAAGAATAGCGTCTCTGTCTAGGTAGTTAAGCACTTTGGTGAGCACTGGACAGGGCCTTGCTCCTGTGGGCGTTTCTTTGTGAGGGCCCTGTGTGCACGCTCTACGACAAAGCAAGATGAGAGCGAACACTCCGGCATGAGGGAACGCGGCCATTCTGTCAGAAATGCTTCCGTTGAGGCGCCTTGGCACCCCCTGGGAATCCCTCAAAGAGCAGGTTATTCCGCCTGGCACGGTTTCTGCATTTTCCACTTGAGCGACTAGTTCTTGGGTCACCACTGTCAATTTATTTACTTTAACTTGGAGCGATGTAACAGTATCTTCTACTGTTGACACTCTGGTTTCCGCCTCTGTGACGCGGTCTACTGCTTAACTGAGATCTTGTCGAAGAAGGAAGACCTCCGATCAGACTGCACCAATCTTGGCATCCAGCATGTCGATTGTGTGATGGCATGAATAGGGCAGCATCACACAGCATGGCAGGCGTGCGTCTTTCATTTTCTCGGCACGGCGCCAGCAGCCTAAATGAGCGATAATGAAGGAATACAAAATTTCCTAGTATCAATGACGGAAAGTTTCAATTCTATTAAGAATGCGGAGGCGAGGATTATGCTCAAACTTTCTTTATTCCTTTTCCAGTAGCTTCAACTTTAACCACTTACATGCTAATGACAAGGTCAGCTCGTCATGCAGTACACTGGAGCTGTGCTTATGACGAGCTGACCTTGTCATGAACAATGCATATCTGGAGATTTCCGCACCCAGCGGGAATTGCCTTAGCAGGCAAGGTGTTAAACAACAAAAAACAAACATTCCCATAATGCATGTAGTAAAGGTCATTCACAATCCACCAATAGGCAGTCAACATGGTCTACAAGGGCGTATGTTTCCTGTGTGACTTCTGCTTTCTTGATTGCGACCACATTATTCTCGAGTCCTGTCAGTCTGCCTTGGAACTCTCAGAACCTGGAAGAAGTCAAAAACACACCAATGAGTACGATCTCAAGGTAAACCCAGGTAAGCATCACTAGACCATGGTGCAATCAAATCACAATATGCACAATAATGGAAACCCACCTCATTCACTTCCCCAAGATGGTCAAAACTAGAAGAATAGACACTATTAAAAGTACATACTTATACCATACAACAGGGCACCACCTTGATGGTCGTATGTCCTAACGGTTCCCGGTTGGAATCAGGTCTCTCGAAGCCTCGGGCGGGAATAATCCTCGCCTCCGTGTCCTTAATAAAATGTAAACTTTCCATCATGATTACTAGAACATTTTTCATTCTATGTCTGGACCGGAGGCGAGGATTATGCTTGTTCAAAGCTTATCCACCACCAACTACGCCATGTCCATGACTGGTTTGAAGTAGAACCTCTTGAACATAGAGTCTGATGAACAGTCTGCGGCATTTATGATATCCTCTAACCTGCCAGGGAGAAAGCCTTCGAACCCATTGCTCCCCTCACTGAATGGGTGCCAAATTGCGAGATGTTTTATACCCGCCTCCTGCGTCACCCATCTGATTCAATGGGCTATAGTTGGTGGCATAACCACTTGGAAAGGTTTCCTTAGGGAGATCAGTAACTGGCGTTTCCCTGGTGGACGAGTTTTTTCCGTCATACTCTCATATTCTTTGAGGCAGTGGACTACGCACAATGTAGGGGAATTATGAACTGCTTGGTAGGACACCATTCTGGAATCTGATTTGGTTCCTATGGAAGGTGACCCCTTGAGGGATGAAAACCCTTCTAGAAATGTCTAGGGCTCTAACATCAGACACTCAGCGACATGACACCAGGCACAAGAGCATGGCTAGTTGAGCTGACAGCTCCTTACGAGTCAAATATTTGTTGGGTTGCCAAGATTGGAATAGGTGTAGAAACTTATTGACGTCCCATAATGACGGAAACCTGGGTTCTGGAGGAAGCGTGAGGCGAATTCCTCACATCAATTTACAGATCATCTGATGTTCTCCGACTGAGGCCCCTTGAACGGGCACATGGCCTACTGAGATCGGCAAACTATAAGAGTTGATAGTGCGGTACGCTAGGCCTTGGGCAACTAACTACGCCATGAAATTCATAACAGCTACCACTTCGCACCCCATGGGATCTTGGTTTGTCCGAACACACCAACCGACCCATCTGGTCCATGCTGATCTGTAGCCCTTGCTTGTGCTGTCGGCCTAAGCTGCTCCCAGTAACATCTGAGCATTATTCGATAGGCCTGAGACTGTCCAGCAATGCCAGAAATCCGCCAGGCTACCAAGGGCATTCGCCCTTGCTGGACTAGAGGATGGGGATGCCTTGGGGATCCCTCAGAATAAATGGATATTGGGGTAGAAGGATTGGAGGAGCCCAGGAAAGTTCCAGAAGAACTGGAAACCACACTGGAGACCTCCAATATGGACTTAGCCACCCCACCTTTGTCTGTTGTCTGCGTATCTGTGCCGTGAATCTCATTATCATCGCAAACGGGGGAAAGGCGTACCCCGTCTCCCTGGACTAATCTTGGAGAAAGGTGACTGTCACGGTAGCGAGAGGATCTGGCTTCCGACTGAAGAATCGTAGTAGTTGGTAATCCAGATGCGACGCAAAGAGATCTATCAAACGGGCCCCACAAGTGGTGGAGTCTCTGAAATGACGGTGGATCCCAGCCAAAGGTGTCTCTGGCGTTCCAGGCCTCCATATGATCCAGCCACTACCTCATCTCCATGCGCTCTCCCTCTGTAATGGGCACCTGGTCGGAATACTGCAGCCCTCTTTGGAGATGAGAGGCCTTCAGGTGTTGCAAAGCTCTGTAGTGGAGCGGCCCTGGGAAGATTGGCTGAATTGGCGAAGCGAGAATGCCTACCAACTGATTTATCTGCCTCAACGAGGTGGAGGAACGTGCTAGCATTTACCTGAATTCCCTGCAAATTTTGACCATCTTCCTCGCTGGGAGACTTAGGGTGCGGGATACTGAGTTTGGCAAACACCAGGAAGGTCACCAGTTTGGAAGGCTGCAGTAGCAACGTCTTGGCGTGGTGATCACGAACCCCAGCTGCTGGAGAAGGTCTACTGTCTCCTGCAACAGCTGTAAGAGGCGGAGCGGGCATTGCACTAAGAGCAGAATGTTGTCTAGTTAAATGATGAGATGAGAGCCCTTCGCTCTTCGTATCTCCACTATCGGCTTGAGAATTTTGGTGAAGCTCCACAGGGCCGAAGAGATCTCGAAAGGGAGGGTTGCAAACTCGTACACCTGATCCTTCCACTGAAACTGTAGAAACAGACCATGCGGAGGAAAAATAGGGACCGCCAAGTACTCGTCCTTCAAATCCAAACGGGCAATCCAATCGTCGAGTTGAAGGAGGACCCGCAGAAGATGGATACCCTCCATTTTGAAGTGGCGGTAGACCAACCATTGGTTGTACTCTCAAGTTTATCACCGGTCGCTCACCTCCGTCTGTTTTGTCTACAAGAAAAATATTGCTGAGGAAACCTCTTGGATGGAGAAATGTTGGTAAAATCTCTCCTTTTTGCAGTAGATCTGCCACTTCCTGATCTATGAGGGTGAGCTGATCTTGTGCAAAAACCAGAGGATGGGGGCGAAAATCCTGACCGGGAGAGCCATAGATTTCTATCTGAAAACCTTGTATGGTCTGTAACATCCATGCGTCGGAGGTGATAGACCTCCAGTTGTGTTCGAAAACCGCCACCCTGCCGCCCACCTTTAAATGGGAAAGTGGGAAAGGCTCACCTGATGTCGCGCCAGAGGTTGGCCTCTGGCTGCTGCTCTGCCACCGCGGCCTCTACAACCTCTTCTTGATTGGAAGAACACTTGTCTGCCTGGATCTTGGGCTTTCTTGCCGCCTCTTTAAGGGCTTTGGGGGTAAAAACGGCCGGCTGTGCTTTCTCTGCCAAGGCCGGCCCGACAAAACTTCTAGGGTGAAAAACATTTTTAATGGAGGCCTGCGCCTTATCCCAAGACCTAAAAGTGGTGACAAACTTGGTTAGTTCTTTAATGAACGGGTCCCCGAAGAGCCCACCTTGTGCCACAGTGCCCGCTTCAGAGGAAGCCAGGTCTCCGAGTTTGGGATCAACTTTCAGGAGAAAGGAACGTCGCCTCTCGGTAGAGAGTGCGCAATTGTCGTTACCCTGGAAGACTATTGCGCATTGCACCCAGTTTGAAACCCTTTCCGGGGAAAGTGGTGTGCCAGCCAGTTAGGCCTCTTCCGCCAATTCCAGAATCTTAGTAATAGAGCCTGACATATCTAGTAACTGATCCTGGCAGGATTTCCACGATCTATCTATCCCTTTTTCGGGTCCTATATATATTTCTGCAGGAAAGTGGCATTATCGTCACCGTGCCCGGGGCATTCCACTCTGAGGCAAGACCAGACCACCTTCTCAAGAGGTTTGCGTAAGAACCCTGCCACGAATGCCGAGACCTTGGGGGAGGGCACCCACTCAGAGAACTGGGGGTGTACTAGATCCTCAGGGACCAAGATGTCAGCAAGCTCCTCTGAGCCCTTGAGTGTGCCTATAGGGCGCCAGGGCCTGGAGGGACCTGTTTCATCTGCGGATTCTCTCAAGGATTCCTCCACATCTTCGTGTAAACTGGGAACCTCTGGGGCCTCTGGGATGGTATTCTGTAACCCTGCATCTGTTCTGGTTAAGAAAGCCCTCTTCAAGCTCTCAAAAGCCCCCATATTCGTGCCTGAATTGCTTTTACGCTTCTGGGCGCGCTGAGGTTGATCTGCCTGGTAAGGTATGCAATTTGCATTATGCGGCGTTCAAAAATGCCCATGGCTGCTGCCACTGCCTGGTGGATGGAAGCATCCGCTGCATCGCAAAACTCATATTCAAGGGGGGAGAACCTACAGCGGCTACTCCTCTGTATATTCATCCTCCATGATGATGAATGTGAACACAACTGCAGTTAGGGCAAATAGCAGGCAACCTGCCTATCTAAGCACTCTATGTGCTAGTATGGGGTTCAGTGTAGCCTAAGGCTGATAGTGGCGTGACTAGAGTCACTATTTTTGTGCTGGCTAAGCAAGCTAGTCGGATTTACTAATCCGTCTAGGGACGACTCACCCTTGATTGTACCGGGTGTTTTAAGCGCCTGGGCCTGCCCCCAACAGTATCCTTAAAGAAACAGGCACTCGCACCTTTACCGCCTTTAAATTACAATTCCGCAGAGCGGGTGTCATCAGGCTGAGGCAATATAATAATACTGACCCACGAGTTGTGGGCATAAGGGCTTCCAGGCGATTCAAGCAACGTGTTGGATCGCGGGCACTGTGTCTGGCACTGGTTGATCCTGCCGATCAGCGTGGCTCGGACCGACGAGATGCGCTGACATGTGCCCCCTGCTATACTGGCGTGCGCACCGCACCGCACCGCACCGCTGCCTGTCAGGTGAGGGGTCTGCGAGCGGAGTGCACTCCCGCGGGCCCCAATAGGCTCAAACTACAAAGCGACAACTTTTTAAACAATTCAACAGCATATCGCTACTAAAGAAAAATACATTTCTGTTATAAAACAAACACAATTCCCTAGCATTAAAGAGGGATAGTGTACGTATCTGCTGGAAGCAGGAAAAGAAAGAGGTAGTCATGCAGGAAGCATACGCCTTTGTAGACCATGTGGACTGCCTATTGGTGGACTGTGGAGGACCTTTACTACATGCTTTATGGGAATGTTAGTTTTTTTGTTTTTTAAAGTTGAAGCTGCTGGAAAAGGAATAAAGAACGTGTGAGCATATTCCTTTCCTCCGGTCCTGACATAGAATTCATTTGCATTCTGCAGTTGGAGCTTTTTATAGCTCTGCACTGGAATTTTTAACACTACCCAATAAAAAGAACTCTTGAACTTTCATTTTGCAGTGATTGGTGCCTCTTAACCGAGCAACAAATAATGATAAAATTGCTTACTTTTTGCTTTCTAAACTGATCTCTGCCCTCCCAACCCCCCACTAGATCTTTTACGTCACGAGGCATGCGCTCCCGACATCAGCATCCCCATTGCTGGAACAGCATTTCAGCCTGAAAGTTACTCAAGATCACAACACATGCATATGGTGTTATATATTATGGGACAACCACAGCTAAGTATTATATCAAGGATTCATTCAATGGTCTGAGCGCTTCATCTCGGGCTAAGCTTTCTCATAGGGACTAGGCTTGTGGGCACAGAGACTAAAATGAAAGCAAAAGTTTGGAATACACTGGAGTACGTTTCCTGCTATGTTTTGAGTATATTTATGAATCGTTGGACTTCACAAAGTCTTCCAGCAGTACTCCCGAGAAGCTACAACTGTTTTGCTCGAAGCACAGCTCAAAATTACCCCTCTCCTTGACAGGAGTAAATCAACATACCTTTTCCAGGGTGGATATACAAAGGAAAGGTTAGGGAATGCCCTCAAAGTCACAAGTATGTGAGTGTGCACATATTCTATGGATCTTGCCTGGAAGTCAGTCATTGCCCATGGTAGCAAATTTACTCCTACATAATATTACACTATAACTTGTGAGTGAATGACTTAGAAGTATAAATTCACATTTTGCACACATAAAACTTGAACTAGCTCTTATAAATCAAACCATTTGTGATAGTGGGTTGAACTTTCACGTGTTACTGGCTTTGTGAAACCAAGCAGGGAATCTTTTATTATGTGAAGTTGTGCTTCCCTTTGCTGTGTGCTCCCTGCATGTCCGTACACAGCAGGGAAGCTGGAAGAACTTTAAGAGTGGGGGTGGACACCAGATGGATATTTTAAAAGTGAACTATGCCCGTGTCACTGAGCAAGTGAACATAGTCTCTACATAGTCTCTACAAATGTTTGTAAAAGTGGGTGGAAGGGTGCCTTAGTGCCGCAGGTTTCTGACAGCAGTGCCCGCTGCAGGTTTCGGACAGCAGTACTGACTGCAGGTTTCGGACAGCAGTACTGACTGCAAGTTTCTGACACCTTTGCCGACTGCAAGTTTTTGACACCTTTGCCGACTGCAGGTTTCTGACACCTTTGCCGACTGCAGGTTTCTGACACCTTTGCCGACTGCAGATTTCTGACACCTTTGCTGACTGCAGGTTTCGTACACCATTGCAGACTTTCTCACCACAGTGCCGGCCACAGATTTCTAACATCCATACCGGCTGCAGGTTTCGGACAGCAATATCGACTGCAGGTTTCTGATAGCAGTGCCGACTCTAGTTTTGTGACACGATTGCAGGCTGCAGGTTTCTAACAGTAGTGCCAAATGCAGATTTCCAACCTCAGTGCTGACCATAGGTTTCTGACAGCAGTGCCTGCTGCAGGTTTCTGACTGCAGTGCTGACTGAGGCTCTGCTGCCAAAACCACGGCAGAGACAGAAGAACTAGGGGTTGGAGGTGTGGGGCACCTGTTACTCTTCCACCAAACACTAAATGAACTCTGTAGATTTATCTCAAAAAGAGGTTACTTGAGGTCCAACCCGGATTAGGAAACACTTTGTGGTGAAGTGTAAACTAGAAGTACCCAGTTTGTTGTGTGTCTTAAATCTGCACCACCACCGTGTGGCGCTGTCTTCTCTGATATTGTGCAACGTGTGTGTCTTATAAATCTTCTTGTCAAAGCCCCTAGAAGTGGGTGATTGATTTTGAAGCACCCTTTGATAAAGCCAATAGGCAGTAGCTTATTGCTTCTCAAATGCACCGTCCCTCCTGTTTAAATTAGTAAGCAAAGGTGGCTTATTATGGAAATGGATTGTTAAAGCCAATGGTCAGTTTATAATGAAAACTTTTTGTTAAAGCCTATATGCAATGGTTTATTGATTGTGACGACCTGTGGTCAAAGCCCGACACAAAATCCCCAGTAGGCATGGTGCAGTGGAAGATAGTATTTTTTTTCTAGAAATAGAATCAACAGATGGTTTGCTGTAATATAATCATCCTCTTGCTGGTTTTCAGTAACATACGGCGTTGTGTAAAAAAACAAATATTTTTTTAAAATCAGTTTTCACAATTTTCTACATAATAATTAATTTTTTTCCTTGTACTTTGTAGTGGAAACAGGTGTAAAACCCATTGGTGAACCCAGAAGGCTGTACACTTCTGAAAAAAAGACAACATTGTGAATTCAGCAGGTGGCTATTTGCATAGCCACATAAAAGTGATACTGATAATAATAATAAACCACCTCATTCTGCCTCCGCCTGAAGCCAGAAATTCTGTCTGGAACCAGGGTTGGGGACCCCAGTTGGCCAGCCGCCCACCCCACTCCATTTCTTGTCTTGCCTTTTTTACCTGGTGCTCTGATGTGCTTTTCGACCCATGGGTGGGTGTTTTTCCACCAGTCTACCTGAGCGGGGGTGAGGAGGGATCTTAGAGCCCAGCATATCAAGAGGTGAAAAAAAAAAGAGAAGCCAAATGAGGTGGAGCGCTTGCTGACCCTTATGTCAAAATTACAGGCAAAAAGAATCCAAATAAGGCTGTAGGCCCCTGTGGGGAAAAATACTTGTTTTGGCTTAATGGGTGGAGGATATGCCAGGTGCCAGGATGGTGAAGACTTCAACCAATTCTTTTGCCCTCCACTGGTAATCCTCAAGCACGGATCCAGGAGGGAGAGGTACCATTGAAACAAGCATTTACAATGCAATGGTTTTGCCTTTGTTAAAGTTAGAGCTATTGGCATTGCTCTTGACATTATTTGTATTTATGTTTTTTTTAAACATAAATAAATGGCATTGTCATTTACAATAGCAGGGCAGGGCCCAGGGAAGGGGGGGCGAGGAGAGACGAAGGAGAGCTGCGGGCTCAGGAAAGGAGGGGGGGCGAGGAGAGACAAAGGAGAGCTGCGGCTCAGGGAAGGGGGGGCGAGGAGAGACGAAGGAGAGCTGCGGGCTCTTGTTGTAATGCTTGCATGGATGAGTTGGTGGATCCATGGATGGGTGTATGGATAGATGCATGAATGGGTGGATGGATAGATGCATATATACAGCCAATCCCTCAACAATTTATGCAATCCACCAACCCATTCAACCAACAACCCATCCATGCATCCACCCATACATCCATGCATCATGCATACATCCATCCATCATGCATCCATCCACCCACTGCGTCCCACTCCGACCCCTCTAAATATAACTCATTTTTTCTGTATATAGAGATGACTGTATTCACTAGTATATGCAGTAGACCATTCTACTCTAACATTCCTATGCGACTCTTGCAGTACATCTACTCATATCCACAGGTTCCAAATACTTTAATACAGCCCTAGTTCATGCTTCACACAGAGGGCTGGAGCTGAGTATTCACAGGTCCCAAATACCTTAGTACAGTCCTGGTTAATGCTTCACACAGAAGACTAGAACTGGGTATTCACAGGTTCCACATACTTTAATACAGCCCTAGTTCATGCTTCACACAGAGGGCTGGAGCTGGGTATTCATAGGTTCCAAATACTTTAGTACAGCCGTGGTTCATGGTTCACACAGAGGGCTAGAGCTGGGTAATCATAGATTCCAAAACCTTTTCAACAGCCCTGGTTCATGCTTCCCACACAGGGTTGAAGATAGGCAGCCACAGGTGTCAAATACTTGTGTACAGCCCAGGTACATGATTCCTACAAAGGGTTGGTGAAGGTTGCCCACATGATTCCAAATACTTCCGTGGAGCTCTGGTTCATGCTTCCCACACAGGGTTAGATATGTGCTCCAAACACCTTGGTATACCCTGGTAGCAGAGAGAGCGCATCGGATGACTCAAATGGTCCTATTACATTAATATGGTTATGACTCTTGCTCCACACAGAGACCTAGACCAGAGGACCAAGGGTCACTGGTACATTTTGAGAGCATCAAGTAGTGACTGTTACACAGCAGGAGTTTAGACACAATCCCTGAGGCGGTGTCACCTTTGCGCAGCTTTAGTCACTGCTCTATCTGGGTCACTGAACTCGATGATTCGCAGAGCACTTCACCCAAGTGTACCCCTGTGCTATCAGAGGGGTCGCATGCCACCCTGCAGATTTATGATTCTAAATTAGGTTCTCTGCCTGCAGCAAGTCTCCTTACTGCCTTAAACTTCTTATTAACAGGAGGCAATATAACACATTTCACAGAGAAAAATAATTCTACTAAAACTTTTTTCACAAACAAAATTCATGCATGCCACACTTACACTCCCACGAGATTTCAAGACAAAGCCCACTGCATGAAGAATTTGCTAATAAAGGATCATCGACTCCAAGACTGCTGCAATGGTTGGGCATCAATGTGAAACACTTTAATTTGTTAGTGTAATTATGTGCAGAAATTCTGCAGCTTTTAGAACAAGCCAATGTAAAAGGCGAACCCACGGTGCTTCAGGGATCACGGACGGCTTCACATGGCCTCTGCGAGCGATGGGCCAATCCCAGCGCGGCCCTGAGGCGAGCCCCCGATGACGTCAGAGCTCCTTGACCAATCGGAGCGCGGCTCCCTCGTACCAGCAGCCTATCAGAGCACGGCTCCTGCGTGCCAGCCACCAATCAGCTAGCTGCCCCTTCGGTTTGGTCTCCGTTGCTCTGGAGATGCGGGCGGCGATTTCTAGGGCAGTCCCAGGCCCCGGGCCGCGGCGGCGGAACACAGCAGGGTTACCTCACGGCAGGGGCGCTCACAGCCAGGAGTTTTTAGGCCACAAAAGCGGGGGCTAAGGAGAACGATCTCGGCCTCGGTAACTCCTAAGCACTCACCTGGACTTCTTCCCTTGTGCCGTCAATGCCGGCCCAGATTCGGGGGCGTTCCCGAGAACAGGCTTTCGGCTGACGTAGCCAAAAGGGAAAAATTCTCGGGAACGCCCCCGAATCTGGTCCGAGATTGACGGACAGAGCCTTCTCCCAATGGCTAGCCTCCATTTATGGAGCTAGCCAATGGGAGGAGGGGGCGGATACCCGACCCCACCGAGAAAAACATAAGATTTTGCTAGCGCCTGCGTACTTCGTACGCATTGGCTAGGCAAAACCTAAAAGGAACATTCCCCCGTCTCCACGGTATGTTTAATATGGTGATTGGTACTCGAGGGGCTGAGTTATGCGTCTGCGCACTGATAACGGTGAAAGCAGCCCGGGGCTAAATGCTTTGGCTGCTTTCATTTGGAGTCTGTGTGACGTCTGACAGATTGTCACATAGATCGGAGAAAAAAACAAATCTCTTGATATGGGGGAAGCTTTTACCTCACAGCGAGTACCAGAAGGAGTTTGGAGGACGAGATGTTTAAATTCTCTGCAGTGTTAAGGCATTGTGGAGAGCATACACGTCTTGTCCTCTGCACTGAAATAGTTAACATAGTAGTATTTTGTTTTATAGTTTTAAAATTTCAGTCTAATTTTTAATATTTCATTGCTTTCTGCAGCTCAACTATTTAATTTCCTTAAAACATCTGAAACGCTCTTCTACAGGTAAATAAGTTATAAATGCAGAGTATATGGATTCTGAAGAGTGACTAGAAATCATTTGAGGTCTGATGTACAAAACTAGTCTCAGTACCATGCGATTTGCAAAATGATGGAATATGCAACCACAGAATGTTTTTTCCCAATGTACTGCTTTTTGGAAAAGCCTGACCGAGTTGCAAAAGAGGTTTTGTGACTCATTTTGAATCGCAGTTAGGAGGGGACATGCAAGGGGAGTTAATTTCTATTTCTGATTTGCAGTGAAATGTATCCGGTCACAACCCATTGAATAGTTACAGACTCAAATGATTCACAAATGCCTCCCCTTCACCAACTTGAACAGCTTTCCTTTTGGGGATTGTGTCAGTTATTCTTGGGGGGTGCAAGCATTGATCCACGGTGCACCTCCATGCTTCCTCCCCTATGTCTTCATAAATGGGAAACAATTTTGTTTTTAAAGCAACCTGTTTTCCCTTAAAGAACACATGCTGCGTAAAAAAAAAAAGTTTTTCTTTTGGCAGTGTGGATGCAGGGTGGTTTGTCTGAAGTTCCTTGCCGATCACGGTCTCTGTGTTTGTAGCCAATCACAGTAGGGATCTAAAAGAGCAACCTGTTTAATATTCACTAGTCTGGTCGGTCTGTGATCCCCTGTGACTGGACATTTGATGTTATGATCTTTTAGCTCATAAGTCGCATCACAAAATAAAAGGCAGGTCGCTGCGCACCTACAATTTGTGCACTGCTTTAAAAAAAAAGTTTCCCTATTTTTAATGAGAATGTAGGGATGGTTTTGGTTTATCTGCAGTTTCTTTCAGTCCACCTTCTCTGTGTTCATGACCATTCATAATATGTCTAACACAGCAATCTACCTAATTAATATTAACCAGGCAGATTGTTCTGCAACTCCCTGAGAATGATCATTTGGTAATGCAATTTTTCAAAATGAAAGATAGGTCTCAAAAAGTTGATGCATAAATTGGAACCACTATTTAGGACATGCCTTTTCATAACACAGGCCATAGATTATTAATATGTCGACTTCTGCACTGATTCAAAATCATGTAGATTTTATTTTTTCTAATTTGGTTCACATGAGAGACCAGTCGTCCACTCAATAAGCAACTTTTGTTACATCTGTGTTATACCCAGTGTCCAGCTAATGCTACAGATTTAATCCAGATAACTAACTTGAAATTTAAAGGTCCGTGCCCTTCTCATTAATGGCTTAAATATCCAGTTGGTTAAAAAATACATTGCTTTTTAAATAATCCAATACATTTCTATAATTAATTTCTGAATGTGTATATTTCCATAGGATTTATTTGTATATTTCATAGATTATGCGCACATGTGAGTTGTCACAAGGTTTGTATGCTCTATTTAGGCTTAGATTTGGATGCCTTTAAAGAAGCGATGAAGAGGATTGTGGGAAATGTTGATGATGAGGAACTTGATATCATTTTTAAGAAGGTGGATACAGAATGTCATGGCTCTGTAACCTTGGTAAGTATGACAGTCACCCCAGAAAATTCATAAAGGATAAAATATTTACTTCATTACAGAGCAGTAGACTATGAGTGTTAGGTTTCAGGATTGCCAGGAGGATGTTGGATTGTTTTGGAATACTTTTTTTTGTCATTGCATTATGATGATACTTGCCTAGCTCAGTCAGTCAGTCAAAGATGCTTTATTCGGTTTGTAAAATAACACAACCATATAGCAACAGACATAAAATGTTACACATATTGAAACAGCTATAGAAAGAGAAATAACAAATAACGGGATTGCGCTTAAAATAAAGACATTTAGCAACAATTATAGTACAAAATCATAAGGTCATCTAGAAAAATACATTTGACTGTAGTATTGATAATTATACGACCATTGATAATGTGCAAATATGCAGTTAAAGTGCTAAGTATCATCTCTGTATTAATACAGATAGATAATTTCTAAAGGGAATTCTGCAACATACTTCCTAAAGTGCAATATGCATATAACAGCGTCTAATCGGCTATTCACAAGGAATAACTATGACAAAAGTGCAGGTGCTGAATCATTCCAATAGTGGATATTATACCATAGCAGCAAGTACTCAAACATATGTGTGCAAATTAGCATAATAATACATGATATCAACAACATCCTGTTATAAAGTGCATAATACATTTAGCAGCTTGCGAAATTCATATAATAATTGATTTTCTAGCAGAAATACATTTTAAAATATAACTAGCCACATAAAAACATACATCTGGGAACTCTATATTAAACACTAATTTCCTTGCTGTTTGTAAATGATGCGTATCATATTTTAAAAAGATGGGTTTCAAATAATATTTCCTAAAAGACGTATAAAAAGTGCAAAATAGCATAAAGTGACATACGCTCTGTTTTGATTTGCCATCACATGGGCACAGGCACGTTCCAGGTTGTTTAGGCACAGGGAAGGCCACGAGATGATGCACAATTCCTAGACGGAGACGGGTTAACACAAATCGAAAGGAGGGAATACTAACTGTTACAAGATAAAATTGGAAACCTACGTTAATATTATATTGTTGGTAGAGATTGAATGTACTTTGTTTCTTATATTTTTCCACTCTAATCTCTGCTGAATATTTAAAAAAAGAGGCCTTCAGCTCCCGTTTTGATAAAATAGGATCCATTTTAAAATCTTTAAAAATGTCCAGACCATACAATGTTTTATACCAATGATGTATATGGTTCAGCCAAGGAATTTTTCATCGATGGTCAAGATTAATACAATCAGTTATTACATCCTGTGTAAACTTTGTCTCCTCCTTTGCCCATATTGAACGCCATAAGGACAGAGGACGGAGCGCAATTAGATCTTTGACATAATACAGGTCTAATTCCTTGTGTAATAACTCAGTTAAAGCCGTAGCTGGGGCACTGATTAGTCTTTTTAAAAACACATTTTCCTTCCCCTGAACAGTTTTGGCACTCTGTGCATCATACCCCCAAACTCCAGCCCCATATATGGCTGACGAAATGCATCTGGCGTTAAAAAGGGTCAACATGTCAGGAATTCTGCGATCCCCTAGTTTCGCAGCAAATCTGAAAATACAGTTAGTATTCCTGGCCATTTTAAAAAGAACACTTTTTTGTTCATTAATCCATTTCCCGTCTCCTGAGAAGGTAATGCCTAGATAACAGAAACTATTGACACTTTCTAATTTCCCCCCTTCTAAGAAAAAAGACTTGTGTTTTCTTTGTTTCTTACCACACACCATGGTAACTGTCTTCCCTTTATTAATTTTCAATCCCCTGTTTTCTATAAATACGTGGAATTGATTAATTAGGTGTTGCAGTCCATTATGAGTCCTAGAGAGGAGGACCGCGTCATCCGCGTATAAAAGGATTGGGATAGGTTTACCTTTTATAGTTGGTGCGTCTGCATTGGTCATTCTTAAAGTTGTATCAACAGAGTTAATAAAAAGGAAAATAATAGGGGGGCGAGTACGCATCCTTGACGGATGCCTCTCTTGACATCAAAAAAAGGGGTGCATTCACCATCTGTTCCAAACCTTACTTTGCTTGATAGATTATTGTACAAGCGGGCGAGCAGATGGATAATTTCAGTAGGGGCGCCCATTGCCAGTAATGTGGGCCAGAGCAATGCGTGTTCCACCAGATCGAACGCGGAGCTCAAGTCGGCAAAGCATAGGTAAAGATTACCAGGTTTAGCTTTGGTATACTTGCCGACTGAGTTCCAGGTTCACGCACTGCTCCATTGTTCCTATTCCCCTACGAAACCCATACTGCACAGGGGACAAGATGTTATTCTCCTCGGTCCAGGCTTCCAGTCTCACTAATAGGACTCGACTAAGGATTTTAACTGTTGAGTCCAGAAGCGAGATTGGCCGATAATTCCTAGCCTATGATGATACTTGCCTAGCTATTAAAGAATGAACATCACAGTATAAAGTGAAAATGTATTTAGGCTTTAATGACAATAGTTATACAGTTGTAACATTGCATTTTTTAACTTGTGTTTCTTTAAAACAGGAAAAATACCTGAATTATGTTTTAACAGAGTATCAAGGGAAGGCCAGCATGTACAAACCAGCAAAGCTCCTGTCGTTCCTCAAACCTATGAAGGTTGTCCCAGTGTAAGAAACAATGTCTTAGTCTAGGGTTTCCATGAATAAACAGTTATATTTCATTGCTGATTTACAAATATTGTGTTCATGAATCTGTTACATTTCACATAACATGATTTTTGCAAATTCTTTTTAAAGTTATTAGCACTTCTCTTTTATTAGCCTTGGGCTCATTTAGACATAGCTGTAACCAAAACAGTTCTTAAGAAGATAATTTTACACAGGCTCTCAACAAATACATTTTGAATTTGTAAAATATGTTGGTTGTTTTCTTTTGGGGAAACACCAGGCTCCCACGTACCTCATTTTTTTCATTGTATTTCATATTGTTTTAGGAAGTTATCTCAGTCCCAAGTCGATTTTTGTTCTTGCTCGATGTAGTGAAATGGGAGTGACTTCCTTGTTCAGACATCCTCCACAGTTCATGTGGGGGCCTTTTCATTTCTATCTGGAACTTTGTATTGACATCAGGCTACCACTTCTCACTGCAGTTTCTGGAACATTTTGAGGTTCTTCCATGTCTTCCACACCTTTTCTTGCTTGTTCTGCTTCTTCCTTCCCTGATCTGCCTATTTTTTTAGCAGCTTCTGCTTTTGCCAATGGAGCTACCCATTCCCACTTCGTAGTTTAGATTGTCTTGAAACAAATTTGTCACTTAAATGCGAAATTGCCCTCTTGAAGTTGATTTGCAATGTACCTCATCTAGCTTTATATATATATAGCAACAGCCCGTGACTTCACGAGGGAAAACGGGATCACTGCACCCCAGTTTCACGGCCTGGTTAGTTTTATGATGTTGGGGCTGGAGTGTATGGGGACCTGAGGGAGGCACTTGACTGTATTCCAGGGTCTCTTCGCACCAAGAAAAGGCCACCCTTGTTAAGTACAGCAGCATCGAATTTGAAATATTGAATGGCTCCAGTGACAGTACCTACCTGAACATTGAATTGTGGGAGCTGTAGTTTACCTATATCGAACTGCAGCTGCAATCAATCAGTGAAGTCAGCTGACCTACCCACATGGGGAGGAGTACAGAATATCAAGGGCGAGAGGAGAAGTTTTTCCTGTGTAGCAAGTGGCGTCTGAGGAAGTCAGGAGCCGAAATGCATTATGCCTAAATGCTAAATTCATTAAAATGCCTCCCAAATGGTCCCCACAGTGTCCTCTGGGTTCTTTCATCTGGAGGAGGTCGTTGTTGTTGTATTTACGTGTTGGCCAGTAACACGTCTAGAGGACCCGCTCTGACAAGTGTCCTGCTGTTTATTGGCATCGTTGTTTCTCTGAGGTATCGGATTGCGCAGGACCGCCCCAAGATCTGAT